>NC_071572.1:36516825-39202089 GCF_024509145.1 Vidua macroura | reverse complement strand
AAGCAGAGAACTGATGGGTATGGAGACGCAAGGTTTCGTCCAGGGTGGTTAAGACGGCAAATGTTACGCCAGGCTTTGATTTTTACAAAGCCTTATTTATTGGTGAGCTGCTGGCCTCGAGATGATTATTTTTCAGCCACTACAAAACAAACCGAATCAGGGGCCAGACGTGTATTTACTGGAGGGGGAGGGGAAGGGGACTTGTTTGCTCTGTGTGTGTGCGGGTGCGTGTGTGTGTGCCGGCTTTACGCTTTTTATTCCTGCCATGTAAGAATCCGGTTTCCAAATAACAATGGCAGGGTGGGGTTTTGGGTAGGGATTTTTTTTCGGGTTTGTTTTTGTTTCTTTTTTCAAGAAAGAGAAAAGACAAGGAAAAGTCCAAAACATCTGCTCTTAGATACACATTCACAACACATGCAGATCGCAGATCGA
This sequence comes from Vidua macroura, assembly GCF_024509145.1. Taxonomy (NCBI): domain Eukaryota; kingdom Metazoa; phylum Chordata; class Aves; order Passeriformes; family Viduidae; genus Vidua; species Vidua macroura. The sequence goes on along the minus strand of NC_071572.1, from coordinate 39,201,657 downwards.
CTTCTCTGCTCCCACATAAGTGGTTTAAAAAGCCCAAACAGCCAGGGCGACCGTTCCGTCTTATATTTTCATTTTTATTTGATTTGAGTTTTTTAGTCCCAGCCACCCTCGCCCCGTCAACGTGACTTTTATTTGATTCCCTCCTCGCTCCCTTTATCGATCACGGGCTTCATCTGCTTTAGCCGAAATGGGGAAAAGGGGCTGCGGGGGTTATATTTTAAGCCCCTCGCTTTGTTTGTTTGCCTCCCGAGGCAGGATCACATGCCAAAGCGTACATCGATATTTTCCGAGATCGGCGCGCCTCTCCCCGCGCCACCCCTTCCCCTCGCCGCGGGGGAGACGGGCGGGGGGGGGGGAGGAGGGGGTGACTCCCCCAAAAAATCAAGAAGCCACCGGCAGTGAGGGACTGAAGGCGGCCACCGGCGCCGAGCGGGCCCGTGCGGTGCGGGGCCGGGCGGCCGCGGGGCGATCGGCGGTGGCACGGCGGGGCGCGGGGCGGGCGGTGGGGCGGGCAGGGCTCGGGGCGGCCGCTCCGCCATTAGCCGGTGGCCGGGGGCGCCCGGATGGACGGGGCGGCTTGGGCCAATGAGCGGGAGCCGGGAGAGCGGCCGGGCGGCGGGTGAAGGCGGCGTTGGGAGAGGAGCCGCCAGTGCGGGCGGGGAGAAGGAGAGAGGCCGGGGGAGGGAGGGAAGAAAAAGAGGGGGAGGGGGGGAAATAAAAAGCCGCCGCCTCGGCAGCGCCCACCGAAATAAACAGAAGAGCGAAAGGCAGCGAGGGCCCGGGCGGAGCGGGGCTGCAACTCCGCCGCCGCGGCGCTCCGGCACTCCCCTGCCCCTTCCCGCCCCCAGCCTCCCCTCCCCACCCCCACCGCCGCCCTTATTGTTTTTAATCCGCCTCCGGCACCCCCCTCCTCGCCCCCCTCCGCCGCGGCGGGCGGGGGCTGCACGGCGCGGGGCACCCCCCGGGTCCCTTCGCTCCGTGGGAACCCGCGGCTGCAAGTTTTTCTCCGTGAGAGACACCGCTAATGCCCGGCGGAGGATAAAACGAGAAGCGGAGGCCCCCGGGTGCGGCGGGGTGCTCGGGGCGGCGGGGAGGGCCGCGGCCCACGCAGGGAGCGGCGCGGGGCCGGGCGGGCGGGGGTCGGCGGCGCTGACATCCCGGTGGCGGCGGAGGAAGCGGGGGGGGCGGCGGCGGCGTGTGCGCGGGTCTGTGTGTGTGAGTGTGTGTGTGTGCGTGCGTGTGTGTCGCAGAGAACGGCGAGGCGAGCCTTGCCCCCCCCCCCCGCCCCCCCGTCCCCAGCCCCGTCCCTCCCCTGCTCCCCCTCCCCTCCCCTGCCCGCCCCCGCCTCAGCTCCTTTAATACACTTTGGTTCTCCGCTCGCCTTTGGACTCTGCTCTGCCTGGCTCCGGATACGACTCCGCCGGCGGCGGCAGCGGCGGCATCGGGCCGAAGCGGGCACGGGCGGCGGCGGGGGGACGCGGCGGCTACCGGGGGGAAGCGGAGCGGACCGGCGGCGGCCCCGCGCCCGGCCGGGCGGGCGGCGGCAGCCCGGAGGCGGAGGCTGTAGCGGGGAGGCGGCAGCGGCGGCAGCGGCTGCGTCCCCGGAGCGGCGCGGAACATGCTGCTGGACGCCGGCCCGCAGTTCCCGGCCCTCGGAGTGGGCACCTTCGCCCGGCACCACCACTCGGCCGCGGCGGAGATGCAGGACCGGGAGCTGAGCCTGGCGGCGCAGAACAGCTTCGTGGACTCGGCGGCGGCGCACATGGGCGCCTTCAAGCTCAACGCCGGCGCCCACGACCTCTCCCCCGGGCAGAGCTCGGCGTTCACCTCGCAGGCGCCCGGTTACCCTGCCGCCGCCCTGGGCCCCCACGCCGCTCATGTCGGTTCCTACTCCGGGGCGCCCTTCAACTCTACCCGGGACTTCTTGTTTCGCAGCCGGGGCTTCGGGGACTCGTCGCCGGCCGGCGGACAGCACGGTATCTTCGGCCCTGCGGCCGGCAGCCTGCACCACCCGCACACGGACGCTCAGAGCCACCTCCTCTTCCCGGGCATCCACGACCAGCACGGCCCCCACGCCTCCCAAAATGTTCTCAACGGGCAGATGCGACTGGGCTTGCCGGGGGAGGTATTTGCCCGGTCGGATCAGTACCGCCAGGTTTCCAGCCCCAGGACTGACCCTTACTCGGCGGCTCAGCTGCACAACCAGTACGGCCCCATGAATATGAATATGGGCATGAACATGGCAGCCCACCACCACCACCACCCAGGTGCCTTTTTCCGCTACATGCGGCAGCAGTGCATCAAGCAAGAGCTCATCTGCAAGTGGATCGATCCCGAACAGCTGAACAACCCCAAAAAAAGTTGCAATAAAACTTTCAGCACCATGCACGAGTTGGTCACCCATGTCTCGGTGGAGCACGTTGGGGGACCCGAGCAGAGCAACCATGTCTGCTACTGGGAGGAGTGTCCCCGCGAAGGCAAACCTTTCAAAGCGAAATACAAACTGGTCAATCACATCCGAGTGCACACGGGAGAAAAACCCTTCCCCTGCCCCTTCCCTGGCTGCGGAAAAGTTTTCGCCAGATCAGAAAATCTCAAAATTCACAAAAGGACGCACACAGGTAATTCGTGTTTCTTTCGCCAGATTTCCTCCTCCCTCTGCCCGTGCCTATATATGTGTGTATATATATATGTAAACTGATAGATACTCAGACAGAGTGATGTTAAATTAGGAGGGTGATAAAATAAGCTTCCAGTTTATTTTTTTTTAACCCTCTCCATCACATGGCTGCGTTTGTTTTGGTTTCTTCCCCAGAAGCATACACCCACCTCCATTCCAGATTTCGAAAGGATATTTTACTGATTTGTTTTAGTTTGGGAGTGAGAGCTGTAGATTCGTGCTGAGGTTCAGCGGAGTCTTTCCGCAGAAACGCGGACTACAGCGTGAACCAAATTTTGCCGTCTTGCTAAAATACGGGAAGACATCCGTCCGTCCATCCATCCATGCATCTGAAACGCCTTAGTCATTTGCTCTATGCAACGTATTTGCATACAACTTCATCGCTTGTGAGCATGGCTTTTATTTATGGATACTGAGAGAACCTATATAAATAGGTGCAAAATCAATCATTAGTCCTAAATGCCGTTAGAAGTGGCAAAAAGTCCCTTTCTGGGAATGTTTTCCATTAAATTTAAATGGTGTGAGCAAGGCAATAAAATTTTCTCATTTAACAAAACCCCGTTTTTAAAGTCTCACTCGATGTGATTGAAGGTGTTTTTGTAACAGTTTATTAAATTATGTAATAGGGAGCAGAGGATTTAAAGTTCGGAAACTTCCACCCAAATCAGGTGGAAGAGGGTCGAGGGAGCTCAGGCTTTCCTGATGGAAAATCGCCTGAGCCGAAGGGTAACAAAAATAAACGCATCCTCCCGCCTCATCTATTATTCATTTACTACTCCTGCCGGCTCAAACCGTGCCAGACTATTTCATAAAAGACGGCCAAATATTTTAGCGACTTCCACTCCAAATATTTACCCGGAGAAAGGCTAAAAATCTCGAGGCCTATTGTTTTCTCAAGTGCTAAGCCCGATGCGAGGTGCGAGACGAGCTTTAACAAGGTTTAAAATTTGAGAAATGTATTTGCATGAGATGCCCGCGCTGAAGTCATTGTGTCTGAGCGGATGTCTTTAAGAAACAATTTAGGTGCTAATGGAATCTAATGTTAAATGCTTCCCCTTCCAAAGGCGGGGGAATGTGGAGTTCTCACCTCCAAAGTACTCCCCGGCATTTGGAGTCCTGGCAGCCGGGCGAGAGGAATCCCTATGAAAATTAAATGAAGTATTTTACAGACGTTTAGTTTTCCCAGCGGATGTGCGTTTATCTTGAATATCCATACATGAAACAATATACCCAGCCTTAAATCTGTCGGTAATGGTTTCCAGTTTAACAGGATAGCGGATTTGGTACCGAGGCGAAACGGCTCGGTGATGCTTACTTGCTTTTTTTTTTTTTTTTTTTATCGTCTTTCTTCTTCACTCTCTTTCGGGGCTGGCTATGTGTGTCGGCACCGGTTGAAATAAAATCAGGCAATATGCCGGGACGGGGATATCCCCGGGGTTTTAGTAGGAAAACCAGGTGGGGAACGGGGGTTGCCTCGCTTCAGGGCAACGCGTGAGCGACGCGGCCCTCCGGCGCTGCGGGTACCGGGACACAGCCGCCCAGCCCCTTGTTTTGGGAAAGTGCTGTACTAAGCGACTGGGAGAGGAGGGCGAGGGCGGGGAAACTAGGCGCGGAGCTGTGCGAGGTTTGCGCGGGGGCGGCCGCGCTCACCCCGCTGCTGCGGCCGCTCTCTTGCAGGGGAGAAGCCCTTCCAGTGCGAGTTCGAAGGCTGCGACCGGCGCTTCGCCAACAGCAGCGACCGCAAGAAGCACATGCACGTCCACACCTCGGATAAGCCCTACCTGTGCAAGATGTGCGACAAGTCCTACACCCACCCCAGCTCCCTGCGGAAACACATGAAGGTACCCGGCCCCGCAGCCGGCGGCGGGAGGCGGGAGGGCGGCCGCCCCGCGCCGGGCGCCCCGACGGGGCGGCGGGCGGCGGGCGCAGGGCCCAGGGGCGGCGGAGGGCCGGGCCGGCGGCGGGGGGCGCGCCCGGGGGGCGGCCGCGGCCTCGCCATCCCCCCTCCACCCGGCCGTGTTGCCTTTGCCCCCCAGGTGCACGAGTCGTCCCCGCAAGGCTCCGAATCCTCCCCGGCCGCCAGCTCCGGCTACGAGTCCTCCACCCCCCCGGGGCTGGTGTCCCCTAGCGCCGAGTCGCAGAGCACCAACAACCTCTCCCCTGCGGCGGCGGCGGCGGCGGCGGCAGCGGCGGCGGCCGTGTCCGCCGTGCACCGGGGCGGCGGCGGCGGCGGCAGTGGCGGCGGCGGCGGCGGCCACAGCGGCCTTTCCTCCAACTTCAACGAGTGGTACGTGTAGGGCCCCGCCGGACTGCTCTGTACGGCCCCGCCGCGCCCTCCCCGCCCCGGCGGCGGCGGTGGCGGTGGCGGCGGGCAGGAGGGACCGAGCGAGCCCGCCGGAGACGCGCCGGGAGATGCCGCCGCACCCGCCGTCAGCGAAATGACGGCCGAGCAGGATGGGGACAGGGGGCCTTCATCTCCCCACACCCTCCCGCCTTCGCGTCTTTTTTTCTTTTTTCTCTTTTTTTTTTTTTTTTTTTGGTTGGATTTTTTTCTTTTTGAAAACATTTTGAACCAGCAAAAAAAAATTTCCAAAAACTATGTGCTGAAAAAACATGAGAGAATGAGTAAATCAACGGAGGAACGGAAAGGGGAGAGAGAGAGAGAGAGAGAGAAACAACCCCATGCGCCACCAACACATCACCCAGCTAAAAGCTTCCCAAGCCGGTGGAAAGAAACTCTCCCTCCGGAGTCTTCAGACAAAAGATCAGAGACTCAAACTCCTCTGGTCCCCGCGCCTCCCCGCCCGGAGCAGCCTGCGCCCTCCCGTCCCACGAACTGTGTATATAGCGGCCTTCTCCTTCCTCCGGCGAGGTGGGGAACGAGGTTTTCCTGGATTGTCGGTGTATAGAAGATCGTCCCGTTTGTAAACCACGGATTGGTCCCTTTCTTCTGCTTCTTTTTTTTTTTTTTTTTTTTTTAATCTTTCTTCCCCCTCACCCTTTCTCCCTCCCCGAGAAAGCGACGGACTTGTTTTCTTTTCTCCTGCTCTCCCTCCCCACTTCCTTCTCTTCTCCTGTTTTAGTTCATCCCTTTAAAAAAAAAAGTAACGTGGAAGAAAAAAAATGGTTTCTTTTGTAATTGTGATATCTTGAATATTGTGTTCTTTTTTAAGAAGCAACTTGATTGTAAACTGCATTTCAGCTATAGACTGGGGAAGAAATACCGTGCCAAAGTCTCCATTCTGTTACTCACAGACACACACACGAACAACAACGCTTGTGAATGTATTTTTCTGTTAGCTGGGTTTACATGTGATGTTTTAGTGCTTTTGCAAGTTCAATTTGTTAGTTCCTGTTCGGAAGATTGTGAGGAAAAATAAACGTCGTGCCGTTAGCTTTTCCGTAATAATGCCCTTCCTCCTGTAAATACCTGTTACCATATTTATCCATTTGTAATTAAATTATGGTATTAACTTGCTACAGAGGAAACAGTATTTATAAAGAATGTTTCTTAACTATAAATATGTACAATTGTGAGCATAAACTGTTTCAGATTTTTTATTTGAAGGTTTAAGTGGTTTCATCATTTCTTGTGATATGTTTTGAGAGTAATGCATACAGAAATATAATAAAACGTGTTGAAACTACACGAGCTGTTTCCTTTTTATGCCAAAGGTCTCTGAAACCTGCTGTAAGGTATGTGATGAGCTGAGCGGCGACTGCAAAACAAATGCTTTTAAAACTTCCGCTGGTTACTGGAAGAGGAGGATTCCTTCCAGCTGGGCTCTCCCGACCAGAAGGGAAAAAAAAGGAAAAAAAAAAAAAAGAAAGAAAAAAAGGGGGAAAAAAAGCCACAAAAGCCCCTAAAACTTTATGAAGCTTCTGAGCTGAAAGAAAATGGTGAGGGAGGGTATGCATATTCTCCAAATTACTTTCACGGCAAGATCTCCTTTAGTAATATATTTAGCGGCGAGAGCGCATCTTCCTCCGGCTCCTGCCTTCCTCGGGCTCACCCCTCTCTCCCCGATGCTTGTCTGGCTGGGGAGATCATTGCCCCACAGGCTGAGAAAGGGGGGGGCATTTCGGGACGGAGGTGGAGGGGCAATGACAAGGCTCTGAGCTCGACTGCTTTGAGCCGTAGATGGTCCTTGCCTCCCGTGTTGTCATATTTTTGGCAGCCTCCATACAGCCCGGGAGAGAAGAAAGTTGTGATGACCGAGAGCTCACATTTCCCTTTCGAGTTTTTTCTCTCTCTCTTTTTTTTTTTTTTTAATTATATTTATATATATGTATATATTTTCATTTTAGCCCAGAGAGCGGTTTGGGTTGTCAGATGTGTTCAGGGAAGGACGGAGAGCAGCCGGACGATGATTTTCCCTGGATGCTGGCCCGGCGTTTGGTTCCACGTGAGACGTCGGGCCCCGGCCGGTGGAGCAGCCCGTGCAGGGCAGCCGGACAGCAGCTCTCCGGGCACAGCCCGCCGTATCGGGACAGACAAGGCGAGCGTGACAGCGGCAGGGAAATCGTGGAAAAAGTTCGGCCTTGTCAAGCCACCGAAATACGCCCTGCGAAGAGGCAGTGCTGTGAGCCAGGCTCCGAGCGCCCTGCGGTGGCTGCGCTGCCTTCAGCGGCAGCTTGTGCAGCCGGGAAAAGCCCTCTGCTCCTCGCACCCGGCCGAGCCCATCGCTCTCGCCCCCCCGGGCCAGTCGTCGTTTTGGGTTTTTCGGGCTTTGTCCCGTGTGTTCAAATATCAATAGAGCCGTCTCCGGCCGGTGTGAGGGAGTTAGGTGAGGAGATGAGGGTACACGGGGTCCTGCTCACTTCTGGGGTGAGATGAGAGTTACCTACACCCAAGGGAAGGGGAGGAGGGAGGGAAAGACACCCCCTCCTCCCCGTCCCGCCGCTGACAAGGAAGTTTAGATGTGGAGCGGATCCGGAGCTTCCTCGGCGGCCGTGCTCCTCCCAGAGCGGCCATCCCCGCGAACCCGGCAGCTCCCCGGGTAATCAAACTGTTATTAAAACCTAATTTATGTTCGGTAATAATATTACGTAAAATATATATTTATTAAAATCACTGGCATATGCCGCCTGCCCCTTGGAGACATCCGTGGGAAATGCAGCTGAGAGGATCCCTGCTTGTACTGCTGGCCTTCCCACGGATGAAAAACCATACGGGGGTCCCGCTTCAGAGCCAATCCCTGCCAAACACCATCTGCCCAAATCCCCTCCCGGGCCCAGGGGCACACGAGCAGCCCTGCCCAAGGGCCACCAACCCCGCTCCACCGTCCCCTGCCCAGGTGGGCTCCGCTCCGACCGGAGAGAAGCGCTCGGGAACTGGGCTCCCCTTGTCCCTCCCCTCGGATCGTTCTGTCTTCGGAGGAGCCCAGGGATGATCCTTGAGGGGGGGTAAGCGGCCTCCCTCTGGCCAAAGCGCAGGTCGTGTGGCAGCAGGGACAGCCCCAGTCCCTCCGGCAGGGATGCCTCTCCTCCAGCAGGCCCAGGGATGCGGCCGTGGCGGCTGTGGCAGTGAGTAAGCTCCCCCTCCTTCCCTGTCCTACTCAGGCTGGCCTTGAACTTGACCCTCGCCTTGGCGCATCCCGCCCGCAGCCCCTCTCCACCCGCCTCCCTCGTGCCCTGACCCTGGCCCGGCCCTGCCACGCTTAAAGGAGAGCGGGAAGTTATCAGGTTCAGGGCTTGGGGCTTTTCAGGGGGGTAGAGGAGCCAAGATCCCTCTCACAGCCTTGTGCGAGGGTGGCCCGCTGGCCCCGAAGTCCTCCTCTTCGCCCCTCTCCTTTGTCCACCTCGACACCGTCAACCCCAAACCCCTCCCTCTCCCCAGCTTTGTCTCCTACACTAAACCTGCACTTGCCAAATCTCCTTGCCCTGGCCCTGAAGACAGCTTGGGAACCAATCTGGAGGGAGGCCTGAGGCTTCCCCAGCAGTCCCGAGCCTGCCCTGGCATTCCACAATCCCCTCATGCCCAGCCACAGCGAGCGGGTGTCCCGGCCGGTGGCCCGCACTCCCCGACGACTCTGCCCCGACGGCTCCCGGGTCGCCTCGGCCCCACGGCCCCCGCCGTCGGTGAGCAGCGGGAGGTACGGCGCTGCCCCGCTGTCGGCATCCCGTGCCCAGCTGTGGCAGCCCCACTTGGCCGGCTGTCCTGCAGTGGTGTGATTCTTCCTTTATACCGGGAAAAGCAGCATGGAGGGGTGGGTTTAGTTTTTATCGTTATTATTAATAATGAAATCCTCTCCTAACTCTTCCTGTGGACGCCCTGAAAAGACAGGTTGATTTCCCTGGGAATTACTCTCTCTTCTCAAGCCAAAAAATTTGAGGGTCCGTCTATAAAACAGGCTGTGCTTTGTCCCTCTCACCCGCAATTGGAGGGCAGTTCAGGGCTCTGCCTTCACCTGCCCCCGCTCTGCTTCACCTGGCTTGGCTGCTCAGTGGCTTTGGGTTGCAGCCGGTAGCGGCAGAAGAAAACCTGAACCCAAACCCAAAGGTAAACCAATCTCCCAACGAGCAAACAGACATGACAACAGCCCAGACCGAAATGGAATAAAATGCAGGAGCTCTAGCCCGAACCCGAGCGTGGAGCGGCTCCTGAGCCTGGCGGTGCCGCTGGCGCTGCCGGTGCCGGCGGGGCTCCGCGGCGGGCAAGGGGCTGCCCCTGCACGGCCAACCCCCGCCGCCGGTGCCGGGGGGCAGCAGACCGGGCTGCAGCCGCTCCGTTTGGCTCTGGCCAGATCTCCTCAAACCCGTATGAGCCTTTTAAGTTTCCTCTTTGTTTTCAGAAACTCGTACACATTTCCTGCCCGCTATGAAGACATAGCAGGCTCCCCCAAACCTCTCCCCAGCCACAAGTCACGCTAAATGTGCTCCCGGGCACAGCGAGGTATGTATATTTTTCTATTTGTCATCTTCACGCATGGTTTTGAGGGTTGTTTTTTTAATTGGTGTTTTTTAATTTCGTGGGTCGCTTTTATTTTCCTTCCTCTTTATTTCCTCCCCTCATTTTTTTTTTTTTTGATTCCTCTTAGGTTTTGGATTTTTAATCCCTATTGTTTTTGTTTGTTTTTTTTTTTTCCTCTTTTCCCTGAGCCAGACGACCAGGAATGGAGCTGCATATTAGCAGCAGAGCAAGCAAGAACTATTGTCCCACCCTGCAGGGCACGGTGCCCCCCTCTGTCCCAAAGTGCAAGTCTTCCCCAGTGCTTGGGGTTTCCTCATCTTTTCTTTCTTTCTTTCTTTCTTTCTTTCTTTCTTTCTTTCTTTCTTTCTTTCTTTCTTTCTTTCTTTCTTTCTTTCTTTCTTTCTTTCTTTCTTTCTTTCTTTCTTTCTTTCTTTCTTTCTTTCTTTCTTTCTTTCTTTCTTTCTTTCTTTCTTTCTTTCTTTCTTTCTTTCTTTCTTTCTTTCTTTCTTTCTTTCTTTCTTTCTTTCTTTCTTTCTCTTTTTTATTTGTTTGTTTATTTATTTATTTATAATTTTTAAAATTTATTTTCTGGACAGTTTCTCTGTCTTTAATACTTTTGGGAGAGAGAAAAGAAAAAAGAAAAAGAGAAGAAGGACAAGACGACCGGGTGAGGGAAGACCTTCACTAGAGGTTTCATGTCTTTAATAAACATTTCAAAGTAGCTGCCTAACTGCTGTCCCGAGAAAACGAAGCGCGGCACAAAAAGGACCGCGTATCCCACTTCCTCACGGCGCGGGAAACATGAGCAGGATCCCCCGCATCCCTCGCCCGTGGTCCCAAACGCGGGGATGAGGAGGTTTTCAATAAGGAGCTCCTCCTTTTCAGTGAGGAGCGCGGGGGAACTGGTAGGAACAAGCGTCTGGACCCGGAGTGGAGCGAGGACTCCTCCAGCGGCCCCCTCGCCGCGCCGGAGCCCCACGCGCGGGATCAGCTCTTGCGTGCCGGAGGGAGAAGGACGCTCTTTTGGTGTTAAAAAGAAAATAATCGGCAACTAAAGCAGGGGAGGGGGGTGGGGAGTAATTCAAGCGCCAGTAAGTGATTGAGCGGGTGTTTTACACGCGCGGCATCGCACCTCGCAGGGGGCTGGGGGGCCGTGGGGTCCGCGGGGGGCACCCGGCGTGACCCAGCCCGAGGCGGGCAGGGTTTGTCTCCGTGGGACGGGATCTCCCCGACACCTGTCCGCGGGGGTCCGCCGAGCGCGGATGTTGTGGGGCTCGGCACAGCGCCCCAGCCTCCGCAGGTCCGTGAGTGGCGGCGGCCGGGGCGTCCCGGGGGCAGCAGGGACGGGGCTTGGCCCGACCCGCCGCCCGGCCCGCGTTCCTGGCCGCGGAGCCCCCGCAGGAGACGGGGGTTGTGCGGGTGTGCTCGGGTTCGGGCTGGATCTCGGTGTACAGCAGTTTGCGGTGAAAAAAAAAAGAAAAAATAAAAGAAAAGAAAAAGAGCAATTTTCATTCCAACTTTTTTTTTTTTTTTTTTTTTTTTTTTTTTTTTTTTTTTTTTTTTTTTTTTTTTTTTTTTTTTTTTCTTCTTCTTCTTCCTAGACTGCTAATTCCTCTGTGTGGGCAAACACCCCTTCTGCTTTGATTCTTAGCCACAGCGCCTAGATTAATACCGGTTTTAATGAGAACCGTGGCTGTGGCCGCATAAGGTGATGATAGTTATGAAGACGATCTGACCTGTTTTGATGAAGACGATGTGACCTGTAGGGAGAGAGGGAAAGGTCAGCCACATGCAGTGGCCAGATTTCTGCTTGTTCCCGGCACATGCTGCTACAATATTGATCCGCGGAGAAAGATAAACATAAAAGATAGATCGTATGTGCTGAATACTAATGAACGTGGCTTCCAGATTTTAATTGTTGTTGACTTCTTATTTCCACCGTAAACATTTGTTGACGTCCGTAGGGCATTTCCCCCATTTTTTTTTTTAAATTTTATTTTGTCTTCTTTTTTCTTATTTTGCTTATTTTAATTTTTCCCCCATCTCTCAATGTGTCTATTGATGGAAATCTTCCCAGCAAGTTATTTTCCCTATCAGCCGAGGTGCAACCACCCGAATGTCACGGCCAACATCTCCTTTCCAGCGAAGGAAACTGCTCCTTGAAACGGGGAAAGCTCCTCTGAAAGGCAGCATCTCGACTTGGGATACTCCTTTCGGATTTCTGCTACATTACTCGCTCCATTCCTTTGCAGCAAAACGCTGCAGATGTCACTGGAGTTGAGTGTTAATTTTTTCCCCCCTGCTCTCCCTGACTGGAGTCCTGCAAACCCAGTTCTTACGCTAGAAGAGAGCTCTCCTTTCAAAGCCTCCCCAGTCTCCCAACTGTTACCAGACTAATACAACTACGCGAGGCAAGGAGATGGAAACACGCCGTGTCTCGGGGAGGGAGGCATGTCAGAGGCGCTTTCCCCTCGGCTGTGCAGAGGCAGTAGGCTCTTTTCCGAGGGTTTTTGCTGCGATACAAAATTGTTAAGATCTTTCACTGCCCTGACTGTCTCTTTAATTTTTTTTTTCTCTTCGAGATGGTCAAAATTAGCTGTAAACCGTGTAAAGCAGTCAATGAAACAGCTATCCCTAAACACGCGTTTCAAGTTTCTGCTGCTTCGAGAACGACCGAGAGTAAGCACCATCGGCTATATAGTGGCAATTAACTATATCAGCCTCACATATAAGAAAATGAGGGAGATATTAAACTCTTAATTCCCATCATTACAAATAATTTTCATGAAGGGAACTTCTAAAAGATTTTTCCCCCTCCCTTACACTTTCCAGTCTATTTTTTAACTCCAGAGTGATTTACTACGTAAGTAATTTTAGAGGATACAGTTTACAGCTTGAGTTATTAGACTGAACACCTCTGGCTGACACCACAACACCTTTTTTTTCTGCCTGCAGCTGTGAGTCACAACCCCATTTTCATACCAAACTGCTGCACATTCCTTTACAATATAGGCTTCCTTCTTGCAAAGATCAAACACTCTGCAGCCAATGTGTTTATTTTAAAATACAGGAAAATTAAAACTAAACATGGACTTAAAAGAAAAAACCCAAATGCATCATTTCTTTCCCTGCTGTCTCTCCCACTAAAATAAATTAAAATAAAATTAGGAGGGAACAGCGTAGACTTCTCCAGTAAAATAATACACTGACACAGCCAAAACAGTTGTTTTCGACAGGAATGGTCCCTTCTGTTTGCTGTTATTTATTTATGCATTATTGTGGCTATGGTTTTAATTATATGTGGGAATATTAGGCCAAGATGCTGTAACCGTAGCCTCCCTTTAACACACTTTTCTTATTTGTTTAGTACCAGCGCTACAAGGCAAGAACAGGCACCATAAGGAAAATGTTTTCAATATTCTGTTTAAGAGCTTACAACAGGGAATCCCGGAATTACAGGAAAACCTGCAGGCCTGCTCCGTGGAGGTGCCCGGCAGGACCAGGCAGATTTCGTGCTCCTCGGCAGGTTTCGGGGTGTGCAGAGGGGGAGGAATTGCGGGAGAGGTGCCCGGAGTAATTTTTACCTAGCAAAGCGGCGTTTTGAAAGCCTCCTTGCTGTTCAGCAGCACAGACACTAGGATGCTTCTTAATTTTGAGCATGGTAAAGGTAGACTTAATCTCTGCTCCTTCCGGTAACCTACTGCCTATTCCTCCCCTGGGGCTTGAGAGGGGGGCTTTGCTGCAAGTCCTTTTTCTTCCATCCCCTATTTATGGGTTTTGTTGTTCTGTTCTTTTTTCCGTAGAGGAGCGTACTCGATGGTGTTAGCGTTGCCCATAATTTCCTCCTGCTTCTTCGCAAGTCTTTCCCCACGTCACTGGAGTGATAGGTGAGGCGGGGGGAGCAGGGCATACTTGCCCGCATTTATTTATCTTTGGTACTCATATCGAAAAAGAAATTACTTTAGAGAAGAAGTAAAAAAAAAAAAAAAAAAAAGGAAGGAGAAGGATCATTCGCTTTAGGAAACGGATAAAACTACTTCTCCTCTCATCCTTCCAAATTATCCCTGATCCAAGTAGCTCCCAAGAGCTGAACGAAGCAAGCGACGAGCCCGCAGTGCGCTCTGGGCTGTCTTTGCGCAGGGAGGGGAAGCAGGACCGGCCCTTGCCAAGCGGGGCCACAGAACGTCCTCCGCGACGCCAAGGTCGCTCCCGGGCCGAGAGCTCTCTGACCGCTCGCCGTCGCGGCCCGACGTGCGCCCAACAGCAAAGAGGAGCGGCAGGGGCTTTTCCCGCTGGAAGCCCTCCTGTACCGCAGGCATCGTTGCTGCCGTTCCTGGGGCCTCGCCATTCGCGCTGTCCGCACCCGTCCAAGCGCTCTCCGACCCGCGCTCCCGTCGCCGCGGCCGCTTTCCTCTCGCTACCTGCGCGCTCGCTGCGCGCACCGCGGGGGCGGCAGCGCCGGGCAGCAGCGGGGCGCGGAGGCTTTCCCGTCTGGGACAAACGACACCTGCTAAGGCAGACGGCTGCGGCCACCAAGCCTCCTCCCCACACTCTCACCCCTCCCCCGCCACCCCCACAAAAAAAAAAAAAAAAAAAAGAGAGAGAGAGAGAGAATGAGAGAGAGAAAGGGAGGCGAGTTTCTCGATTCCAGCTCTTAAATTAAGTTCTGGGACTATCTACGGATGGCTCGTTCCGCCTGCGGAGGCTGCCGGAGTCTCACGGGGGCGTTTGCTAGCGCGGTTCCCCCCGCAGGGTATCCCCTCCACCCGCGCCCCTCAGCTCAGAGGGCGATGTCGTTGCGATTCCTGACGGGACGTGCCTGGGGCAGCGGCCCACCTGGCCTCGCACACCCCGGCCCCCCGTGAGCGCCTGCCCCGCTCTCCCGTCAGGGGCTGGCCCCTGCACTCCTCTCTGCGCTTTCTGCCCAGCAGCCGCGCTGGTGCCCCGAGGTATTTGGGGTGTCTACAGCAGGTGGACTGTTGGTTCTGGAGAGGGGTCCACATCTTGCCCCCCGAGCCTTTCCTTTAATGGATTTGTAACAAACTGGCGCAGCAACCCCACGTCTCTCCCTGTCAAGGTACTTCGTGCATACAGAGCTGGCAGGGGTGCACTTAGCGACTGCCCCGCCCTGGTCGGAGAGTCCGATGCTCAGCAGCCAACACACGCCGTCTGCCTCCCGAGAATTAGGAACCTAACCCTTCTCGGCGGGGTTTTATCAAAAAGGGACAGTTACCTTTAATAAAGAGCATCGACTGAGGCCAGGGGAAGCCGGGTTCAGGAGGTCCTCTCGCGGCTGAGGGGGATTTGACTCGCAAGTCCTTCGGGGTGCTCCTGCCCTCTAGAAAGGTTCATGTTTCCGCGGCATTAGGGAGAATGAACGTAAAAGTCAGAGACAGCTTTGTCCCCAAACCCGATGAACGCAATTTTGTAACGTGATAAAAAGTTTAATTTTTTTTTTTTTTTTTTTCCCCCCGTTTGTCCTCCCCGAGGAAGCACCGAAAGGGGCTCCCCTCGAAAGAATACAAAAGGGATGTGCGTCCTGGCACTTCAGTCCCGCAGGCACGGGAACAGCTCCTCCAGAGAGCCCAGGCTCTACAGCGTCCTGTTCTCACTTCTCCCGCGGCGGTAATAGCGGGATGCCTCCGCCCCGCTGGGGCCGTGCATCCTGCTGCCCTGAATTTCACTGCCGGGAGAAACGCTGGGCTCCCACCCGCGGGGCCACCGAGTGATGGGTCCCTGAGTCCGCTCCGGTGCACCGGAGGGGCTTAGGGTTGCGTTTCCCCGTGCCCTTCATCTTGGCATTTCGGCATTTCGTGGTGACTTTTAGACGTCTGCCGCACTAGGCATGTAAGGTACTTTTGGGCTTTTGGGGAGGCGGTCCCCGCCTCCAGGGCGACTTGGGCAACGAGGGGCGAAGTCCTCGTGGAATGCCCCAGCGCCAGCCCTCGGGAGGTACACGCACACGCTGTGCCATCAGTTTGTGAAATGTGCCTGCCAGGCTCCCGAGCCTCCGAGTAACCTCCCACAGTTAATCCCAGCCCCTCGCCCCCTCTAGGCTCTTGCAGCAGGAGGGACGTGAACAAACAGGGCTGCGGCTCCCTCCCGGTTTCTGGCATCTCCTAGCGCCCCCTCTGCAGTGCCCCCGGTGCTGGGAGTTCCTGGGAGCGCCTGGTCCTCCCCGCACTGCCGGGCGGGACCGCGTACGCGCCTTCGGAATAAGCAGCGGACAAGAAATCTCGGGGAGGTTCGGGGCGGGTTCTGCGAGGCCGGCGCGGTGTCTCCCGCCTCGGGGTGTGTGTCTGTGTGTCTGTGTGTCCGCGTGTGTGTGTGTGTGTGTGTGTGCGTGTGTGCGTGTGTGTGTGTGTGTGTTTTGCGGCGTTTGCACACACCGCGCCGAGAAGCGGTGGCGGCGGCGGCTGTCGGGGCTCAGCTCCACTCCCGGGCACGGGCAGGTTGAAACGCCGTGGCAGTGCCTGGAGCCCGGTACCATTGGAAACTAGACAATTGATAGCATGCCTCTGAAGCAGCGGGAAAAGGGAAGGAGCAGTCTTTGCTACACTCGTTCTTATTTTCGTGGGATACACCCACATTCACGAGCCCTTTCACACTGATGCCCTTTATCTTACACTTTCAATGCTTTCTCAGGGTACCCACGTGGGCTCATCCCACACAGCGTGTGGGCTTCTCCACTGCCAGCCTGCCAACTCAGCAGATGCTGTGGCATCTCAGGCCCCCGGCTTGCTGGCCCTGTCTGCCCTCAAACACCCATGGAAACCCACACCTCCTTGGAGACACGAATAAGATAGAAAAAAGATGCTCCACGACACAGAAGGTAATGTAAAATGTAATGGTAACCTAGTACTGCAACAGTTACACGGGAAACACCCCTCATTTCCTTTGTCTATACAGTGGCAATGTTTTTTTTTTTTCCTTTTTTCCAGAAAGGAGAATAACAAGCAGAAGGCACACATGGAGGTGCAAAAAACCAGTTTTAGGGTTAGGTTCTTGCTTCCCAAGCAAAACCAACCAATCACCACTACCAGCCAAAAGAAATCTCATATGTTTTATTTGCCTTCCATGGACTTGTATATTTAGCACATCTTTTATTGCCCCACTGTGCTTCCAGAAAGTTGCTATACCTTTGCCGGAAATCACAGGCTATGGCATGAGCTTTTGGCAACAAAAAGCCCTCCTGATACAGCTGTGAAAGGAGTTTGAGCTTCCAGCAGCACTCATTCATCTCACCACTCACGCCAGATATTAAGCGACTACATCAGCTATTGGGGTGGTTCGACGTGCAGCCAGAATTATTGGCTCCCACGTGCAGCACACTAGAGATATCACCACCTAATCCAGAATGACACTAACATACAAAACTCCCCCAGCCAATGGTTGGGTTTTAATAAACAGTGATTACATCATATACAGCTCATACCAGTTTTGCTATTATGAAAGAACAGCAGAAGATATGTGAGAGAATGTAGCAGCAAAAGTTCTCAGGTTAGCCCAAGTTAGGGACCTGAGCATTGAAATGAATGGGTATGTTAATCCTTCATCTTAATTTCTGCAGGAGATGAAGCAATAACAAATCACATAGGGATTTTTGTCTTTAAAATATGTTCCTTTAATACTCTCAAATAATAATCTCTAAATGCATGACTTCTTACCTTCATGGGGTTTAAGTGGATTTTAAATAATTCCTAGACCTTGCACAGTCCTTTTATAGATAAATACCTTTTATCCTCTGCCTGTATTTTGCTAAGCAAGTATCATGGTGGGGTGTATCAGAAATATCCAGATGGGCAATGCCATCATCTGTGGTACTATCAGGAGTTGCTGAAGAGATAATTGAGGTGTCAAGAGGCTGCAGTGGGGATTGAGTAACAAGAACGTATGAACTTTAAGAGCAAACAGACCATTTTAATTCAATATTCTAGAATGGGAAAGACAAATAGAAACACCCCAGCAGAACTGTTTTCAAAGAATGTTTTCTATGAAATCTCAATGGTGTTATGGGCATATCCCATTTGCTTGAGAATATTTACTTTTCAGTTGGTTATTTGAGAGTCTTTGATGTTTACTCAGCTGACCCATCCTGGTTTCTTGCCCTTTGCTGCCCATAGGCACCTTTTGTCACTGCATGCCTACATGCTTTATATTCAGTTTCCATACAGATCAGAGTTGTCTCTTGGGCAAGCCAGACAAAATGAAACCTCCAGGTTTATTTCAGCTGATTTGAACTGCTGCCAAGGCAAGGGCCACACTGTCTCGGGGACTGAGTTTTAAAAATCTAGTAAAGAACAGAACACTCAATTACTATTTATTTCCAGAAGGTATTTCTGTGTCTTCTTACAGTTGGATTTTATGAAGACTCACCCCATCAAATTCTAGCCCCAAGCTGTGGTTTGGTTTTACGCATGTCAGTGAGCCAGTTTTCCTTCTACCAAAAAAAAAAAAAAAAAAAAAAAAAGCCCCTGATGGTTTTAAATCTAGCATGACTGAATGTTTGATTGTGATCATTGTGAAACCTGGAATTTAATAAATAAGTAGGCAATCAACTTTTTTTTTCTTTTCAGGATAGGTGTCAGTGAAATGGAAATATTTCTATAAAACAAGGACATTGCTACTCTACCTTAAAAATCAATATAAAAGACTGAACTTTTAAAAACTCTGTGCAAAATTATTCTTTGAGACATATCCTAATTCCTAGTGTGCTAAAGAAACTGAATTTTAGGCTTCTGCATCTATAGAATTAACAGATTAGCAAACAAAAAATTCTTCAACCAGATCCTCCACGTAGATGTCCAAACCACACTGCATACCCTGAGAAGTGGTCTTGCTTGATAGTTTTGTGAGCAGTCTTCAGTGAAGAAGCCAGGTACCAGCAGGGGATGAAGAGTCACCATCTTTCTCTCCCCAGGAGGTGATTTCATCAGGTCAGGATTAAGGAAAATAGCAGGGTAGGTTGGAGTATCTTGCAGGACTGTCAATCTAACATCTTCCAAGAACAGTACATTCCAACAAAACTATAAATAAGAAAAAATGTGTGCTAACTGCAGCATATGAGCAGAAAGCCTATTAGGAGCCTCTAGAAAAAGAAATCATCTATTTGGGAAAAGTAAAAAGCATATGCTTGAAGCTGTTATATAAACACATGACTAGAACATGAGCTTTTCCAGGATGCAAGTAAATTGACTAGTCACTCAACATAGTCTCTGAATACTGACATTTAAAGTAATTAGAGGAGAATTGCTGGGCTCCATTCACAAATATTTTATTTTAATAACAACTCAGGATATTTTCTGAATTTTCAGAGGTACTAGATTTCAGTTTGCTACAGTTAATGTAATAGAAAATTCTGTAGTCATTATTGACTGCAACTCCAACATACAATTTGAGAATTAAAGTCCCATGTGGAAAACTGGTGATGGATATTGAAAGCAGTTTGTGCTCATACTCCACCTTATAACCAACAGTTAGAATGAGATGGTTTTTGAGGACATACAAGGGGATGTGGAATCTGATTTCAGGGAAAACCAAACACTTACAGACATAGCACTAAGTCTGTAATCAGTGGGTTGGTTTGTGAGTTCGGGCTGGTTTGGTCCGACAGGAACAGATAACTGGAACTGGAAGTTTATGACAGTGGATTTGACAGTATGTGATGATATTCAGTATATCCTCCTGCATTAGTGTGACTGCCCATTCCTCATTAGGGTCAGAATGTTCTCATTAGTAAATTGGTTGCACGATCCAAAGTGCTTTCCCTGTGGACTGAAATGAAGTGCTGCCCTGGGGAGAAGGAGCATGGGGGTTACTAAGTCCCAGCTCTCTCTGCTTAGTGCCCTTCAGCATTGTGCCAAGCACAGGCCAGTGAGATCTGAAGCACACCCCTGTCCCAGTGCCAGGCAGGAGTTTGGCCCTTCCACACAAAACAGCTTGGTGCTTTCTTTGCAGTTCAACATCCCTGTGATCTGTCTTTCTTTTCTTTTCTGCAAAGATACAGAGACTCAGTCTTACGACTCAAATTGTGGAGGATTCTAAAGGACCCTTGATGCAAGGGGAACCTGCCTGTTCCCATCACAGATGGTATCACCTGGTCATGGGGCTTAAAAGAGACCTAAACATCTGTGTTCCCAGTGATACTGTGACTAGATCCTTTTGTCCTTGATTAAATTTTACTTGAAATTGTAATTGGAAAAGCATTAAACTTTTTCTTGACAAGGAGATGGAGGCAGTGTCTGGCTGTATCCTGCTGGTAGCCAGAGCTTGGTACGTTCTCTGTCCACTTCCCAGGGACCTCTTGGTCCCTGGTTTGATTGTCCACTGACTAGCAGGATTTAATGAGGACTACTCCCCTGTCAACATTTCACTGTTCTGATCTCACATAAATTGCTGTGCTGTGACAGTTGATGGAAAAATTGTGAGGCTTTAGGAACAGAGTCAGGGTTCCCAAGCATGCAGTGCCATGAGCCTGTTTTGCTGTGTGGGGCTTCCCTCTGGAAACCCAAAACCACCTGTACTGGAGAGGCACTCAGTCATCTCTCAAAAAGTGATCAGTCACTTACAAGATGGAGATCCCCTCTAATGAATTAATAGAGCCTTTCTCCTCTGACATCAGCAGATTATCCCTGTGAAGGCACTGGACCCATGGAGTTGGGTTAAATCTTCTGCTTTCAATGATACAGTTAACCTCAAAGGTATAATTTCTTTGGGAATATGAACTTTTTTTTTTCTCCCAACATTTCTAAGGATTTTCGGTATTTCCTTCCTGTTATCTTTAAGGCAAACAGAATCCATTTTAATTTATAGAAATTCATTTAAAAATGAATGAAGTGCTACCCTGCTACAGAACCAGCTATAGCTACACTCAGGGGTATGAGCAGAGAGCAAAAGCAGCACTCAGGGACATAGGTTGCCTTTCTTGCTGCGCTTTAAGGCGTAAGCACTGCAGATAATCCAGACGCTCAGTTCATGCAGAACAATTGTCAACCTTTGATAGAACTGACAAATAATACAATCCCCCTGATTTATTGCAGTGATATCTTCTCAGTCTGCTGCTTCGAGGTTGAATGAGAGACCCCAATATGGATTGCTGTATGACACTTCTCACAGGACATGAAATTATGAACAAGAGAGCAGCTTAACTGCTTTATTGATGAAATATTTAAGTTTTAAGGCCTGTAGTCTCAATTCTACAGTCTCCATATTCCACATGCTTTCAGGAACATTGTTGAGAAAACACACGTTTCTGGGAATCATAAGGCAATGAACACATAACCTGGCTCACACCTGAAATCTGACATATTGTATATACTTAGTTTGTTCATGTGCAGCTTATACAGTAAACACATCAGCAAATGATTACTGGTGTCTATAATACTAAAGGTTGCCAAATATTTTCAATTTAATCATCTCCTTTCCTGTTTTCATGTGATCAGTTTTCCTAAAAAAAAAAAAAAAAAACTGTGGCTTTGAATTTCCTCTCTGTGGCTTTTGCCCCTAAATGATTTTCCTAAGTCTTTTTTTTTTTACAGTGCTCTTTCATCCATTTTTGAAGTGGTGACGGTTAAAAAAAAAAAAAGAAAACAGAAAAAAAAATGGTTTCCACATAGACTAAACCTCCCAGACTATGAGAGTCACAGCAAAGTTAATGTGGACATAACCTGCACTGAAGACCAGTGTCCTCCAGTCAGGTTTTGATTAATTTTCCACTAATTTTGACTGTATTGTAGTAGGAAACTTTCATTTTGGGAAATAAATTTAAGAGATTTGACTGGAAAGACAGATAATTCAATACTTCAACATAGGTTGTCCTCAGTCTGAAGCCTCCAGATATATTATGCTCATTAAGTGTCCCATTCCTTTGTCTGCATTTTTGTTTCTAAGAGGCAGAGCCTGTACCCTCTTTAGAATGAATAACTTGGAAAGAAAGAATTTACAAGCTCCACAAGTTTATTGGTTCCAGATTTCTTTCCTTTCCTTTTTTCCCCCTCCACACATAATTTGAGATGCCTTCTCCTTAAAAGTTTAGATAAATATGTTGAAAACATTAATACATCATAAAGGTCAAAAGATTAAGCATTCAAGAGTCAGCCAACCTCAAGAATTATTGTAGTGAGATTTACATGATCTATATCCATCTCAAAAGACATCATATCAAGGACAAACTTGTTCCAGCATTTCAATCTGTTTTCTGAGCTGCCTGTAAATTCATACCCTGTTTAATTCTTTGCTGAAACATAAACTAGAGAGAAAAGATATTACCACATTACCAAAAATTAACATGAAACTTCTCTGATCTTGGTAGGCAAGACATGCATAACATTGAATAAACAGTGCATTGTCACTGCAACCCTTGCATTTTTCAAGTATGCTTTCAGCCATCTAGAGACTGAGTTCAGACAAAAAGTCTATTACTTTTTACAGTGGCATAAATAATTTCAGGAAAATAAATAGACTGCTCCATATACAGCAAACTAAATTAATTATGGTTCAGGGGAAAAAAAATCCAACCAAAACTTAACAAACCAATAATGATGCTACCTTATAACAGTGGCTGCTCGATATATATATCTAGCTAACATTGTGTCTACAGATTAGTTCTGTAAATCTGAAACTCTGCATCAGTTATATACACCAAGACAAGCTAGGAGGGAGTTTGTCATCTCTTTCAGCTTACAAGGATGGCTACTCTGCATTCTTCTCCTTTTAGGGACTTCAGGACAGCAATGTTGGGCCAGTTGTGAGGAATTAATTACTTTTCCCTATTGCACTGCAACTGCAGAGTCAGGCTGTAATGTTGCTGTTTTAAAGTGCAATTAAGCTCCATCTTCTCCCTCTAATCCTTATTTTATAAGAAAGTCATGGTCAGGACTAATAAATGCTCAGTAGGGCTGTGGGTAAACCCTAAATCTAAACTAAACTTTGTTTTGGGATGAATCTGAAATTAAAATTGCTCCATGTTTTCCTCACCCCTAAACAGGACTAAATCCTGACTCCCAGTCTGCCTGAGAAAGCTCTGATGGAGAGCAGTAACAGCAGCAGGAGCCAGAAGCAGACCAAAAATCAGGAAGGCTGAAGAGTATTTATTTCCATGATAGACATCACCTGGCAGTTGTCATGGGTAGCACTATGAGAGATAGGTACTGGGATGTGATGGTAAAAACCTTCCTTTCCCTCTAAAAAAATAGCCTGAACTTATATTTTACAGCTAAGGGAAAAGCTGATTACTTTTTCCAAACACACCATGGAAGTTGATCTTACTGAACAAACTTGGCTCAGATCATTTATAGGCACATTGGCCTAGAAAACTTGCTTTAACCAACTCGGAGTATAAAAAATAGATTTTTGTCTTCTGTAGGACCTTTTGCTAGAATGCCCCGTTTTGAACAATGAGAAGCCAGTACAGCTTTTCAAGTTTTTGTATTTCCCAAATCCACAGCTGCAGTGCTAAGATAGTATTTAACTGCAGCTTTTTGCTTTTTCTAATGTCATCGTTTGGATCTTGCAAGAATCATCTAACACTTTTCCCATATTTATTAGGAAAACAATTGCAGACCAGGGAACATTGCAGTATTTGGGTGTATTTTCCAAGATACTCACATTACTCATGAGTAAGGGCTGAGAAAGGGGCATCTATCTCTTCCTCAACTCTGCTTATACCTGAATGGAAATACATTTCCTATCTGACTGTATGTTTTATTTCTAAATCGCTTTTCCTCCTTCTCAACAATTACAAAAAGACAAAGAAAAGGTGGAATAGCTTATGCAAAGCAAAAGCAGTGTAGCCTCTGTAGGAAAAAGACACACCTTTATATATAGCAGCTTTTAAAGAAAACTTAATGTAATGAAATAATTTACAAAATAACGAATGAAACGTAATGCATAATGCAGCTTGGATGATATTACTGTTAGAGAGGTCAACACAAATTTTATCAACATCTTCATGCTACCTTAAGAGTGTTGAAACCCTTACATTCCATCTACAAAATCTACTGAAAGATGTAGTGAGGAAGTGAGGAAAACCAAAAAAAAAAAAAAAAAAAAAAAAAAAAGGAGGTGAATAAAGAAAATCTATCCTTTGGGGCAATTTCTAAGGAGGTAAGAGCTTCTTTCCTGCCAAGAACCAGTGTCTTCAAGGATCATGCAGCACTTGGTGCCAAATGTTTTATGGCACCACACTCCAGCTGGCAATGGGTTTTGGACCACAGCTTTGGCAGTGGGAGCAGGGTGAGCTGACTGGTGTGTTTCTGAATGTAGCATGGTTCTGATTTGACAACCCTGGTGTGATACAGAAAGTCAGCTTATTGCTTCCTAAGGAGGTTTCACAAGCAGATTAGGTGCCTGGCCACATGGGGTGAAATATCTAAAATTAAACACTTATATTCAAAAGACAACCTACCCAGCGCCCAATATTGGTCAGGGAGCTCCTCACAGCTGGGTGAGAAATTATGTGCTTTAGCCCTCACCCCTCGTTAGGCTTCAGCAGCCTGATTTGCCCTGGATTGGGAGTTTGAGTTTTTTTTCAGAGACAGTCTGACTGATAAGGGAGAAGTTTTAAGTGAGGTGGGCTGAGAGCTGTTGAAGGGTCGAGAGGTACAGCATGACTTTCCTGGGGAGCCTTTTAAGTGGAGAGCAGCTGAGCGGGGGCCACATCCTCCACCCCTGGATTGTGGCAGAGACAGGAATGCAAGAGTTATGAGGCCAGGAGGAAGGCAGGCAAGAAGAAACATCAAATAAAAACCTATGGGGTAGGGCAGCCAGCCAGAAGAGAGAAGACACCTAGCCAAATATATAAATAATCCTGGGAAGCCAGAGTAGAAGTCAGTAATTGCCCAGTGCCTGAAAGCTTGTGGTTAAGGAGCTGAGACTGGATCTTCTGAGGCAAAGGAGTGCCTATAGCCATGCCCTGTAGAAGACAGCCCCCAGCCTCCCTGACCACCTTGCATAGGGACCTGGATGAAGAATAATTTTTTACTGAAATCACATTTCTGTGCGATTTTTATCCCCAGTGCAATGGCACAGTAAATAATTCCAGTCTGCCTTATTATACAGCCTACCTGACAAACAAAGGCAAACATATATTTGAAGAAGCAGAACCAAGAGAGTGAATTTAGTCTCCATACTGAGAGTGTCCCAGACTCAGCAAACTTGGTATTTTTAGTTTAACATGGTGTTATATACAGAACCTACTCAGTTAAGAACCTGGTGGATTAACATCTGAGGAGCTGTAAACCATTGATAGCATAGTTCTCAAAAAAGCCTTTTCATAGACACACTGAAGTTTTTGGTAGGAATGCTAACATAACACAAAGTAATAATTCTGGAAATGAGGGTGAGGTTTATTCCTTCTTTTCTTAAAGTAATCTGGATAAATGCCAATATTTCATATATACCTCTAATAAATGGGTGCACCTAAACAAAATTGTTCTTGGAAAGTTTGAAACCTCCACAGCCTGTAGCTCCAAAGAGTCAGTGGCTGTGGTCTTCATACCTTAGCCAGGTGTGTACTGAAAGACAACCAAATGTTTACTTTTGAGATATATTTCCACATATGCCAAGTTTCCTATCTCTTTTCTGTAATGACATTTTGTCACAAAACCCAAAGAATGTTCCTCTGAGAAAAAATGCTAAATGGCTGAAATGGCAATGAACTGATTCATCTGCTGCAAGAAGGTGATATATGTCTGAATATCTGTCCCAAAAAAGAAGTGGAGGTAAAATATTAAAATGGCAAGCCAATGCTCTGTAATTGGCAGGAATCTACTTTGTCACTGACTGTGACAGAGTTTGTAAAACATATCAAGACATCAGATGTGTAAAGAACTAAGAAAAACACATTGTAAGTGTATTTTATGGAACAAAGATCTTATTGCTGTAATACCTTTAAAAATTGCAATACTCTAAAAAGAAGAAATGTTGTAGATACACCTGTAAGTTTTGAAATAAATTCAGGGACTTAGGCAGACTACAAAAAAAAAATCTGTGAAACAACAGAAATAAATGTACTGGAAAACAAAAAGCAAGCTGTAATTTTCCACAATAATCCACTGTTTCACATGGGACATACTCTCTGAAGTTAATGGGAATTAAGGTGGATAAACAGAAGGATGTGGCCCAAATTTGATGTCCAGGGGGACCTACAAGAAGAAAAGGCCATTTGTAAAGGAATCAGGCTTGAGTCACACCCATGTAAAATGCTGCATAGTATACTTTTAAATTGATTTTTATGAAACAATAACGTATCGCAGCATAGAAGTCATGATCTAGTCCTGTGAGATGTCACAAAGAGATGTGGCCCTTCACTCACTTTCCAGCTGAGTCAGAGAGCTCAGTGGGGCAGGGCAGGTAACACAGCACTGCCCCACGGATGTGAGGACCTCATCAGTGTGGTCCTCAGGAGACACAGCCAGTCCCCACACAGGAGAGATCTGTGGCAGCCTGCCCTTTCTCAATGCAGATGAAGAACAACAATTCCCTCCTCTGCACAATTTTCAAGGATTCGTGGGTCAGTCATATCTCAACCAATATCCCTTGGGTTATTCATAGATACTTTTCAATAAAGTATTCTATCAAATGCTACCCTTTTAACTTCCAGCCCTTTATTCCATAGAACAGGATAAAAAACTGTTTGCAATTTTTGTAGAGACAAAAACGAGACTGTCTTGAGACTCAAAGATTTCTGCATTGTCTTGATGAAAAATCCCATAAAATTTCCTTTGAGGGGACTGCAAGAAAGCAGATCTTTGAGTGGAATAGATCAGGAAGCTGTATGGAATAAAAGATGGTGATAACATGGGCTACAGCTTTGCTACATCAGCTGTAATAACTAATTATTGACATTTGGTCTTTGAAAACATATTTTCTTCTCCACTGTAGGTTAGAAGAGTGGACTACAAACAAAGTTTAATCAAAACTGGAGACAGAATACTATTTCTAAGTAAAGCCAATAAGAACAGCTGAGGAAATAAAACATCCAGGTTTAGAGAAAAGTGTGAACTCAATATTTTTTAAAATATGTTAAACTGATCTGTCAATTTCTCAGATTGAAGCCCTCAAGCCATCAGAATCCATATAAAATTTAGGGTTTAGGAATTGAAGTTAGGAGGTATGCAATTTTTGGCCCTTGTGAGGGTTTGATTCTCAGGTTATGAGCACCATGGCTTCAGATATAATGAAATGTGTATATCACACCAGTAGATGAAGTTTGGAGCAGAGAGTAAAAAAAAAGGTGGAAAAGAAAACAGACATCAAAGGAAACTCCAGTTCCATGTGGTAGAAAACTATTTGGACACACAGAAACTGTATAGCCACATCTGTGAATATAAAAACAGCAGTGAAAAGGACAAATTTTCCTTTTCTTTTTTTAACCCCCCCGACCAGAAGGTACAGTTTGCATGGGAAACTGCAGTTGTTCTGGGTTTGTTATGTTGAAGCGAGACTGATGCTTGCTATCGCTGCTCCTCATTCCAGGTTGTTGCCAAAACCAGGTGTTCTGGGGATGTCTGGTGGGGTGCAGCAGGAGTGGGGCTGTCCCATGGCTGGGGTGGGGTGCTGCACGGAGCCCAGGGCTGGCCATGACCCCTGATGGGTGCTGTCCCATGGGTGCCAAGAGCTCTTGACACTTTTGGGAACCAGTGAACCCAGGAGAAAAGCTCCCCATGGTGCTGGGCTGAAACAGTGCAGAGATGTGGCTGAGATGGGGCATGGCTGAGCCAGAAAAGAATCCTGTGCCTTGGGTGGAGGTGGTGTGCATGGAGGTCACTGGGAAGACTGTCAAGGAGAGTTGGGATTGAAGGTACCCTCAGGGAGCTGACACAGAAGTCACAAGCCAAACCAGAAGCATTAGTCTGCTCAGGAATTTGAAGCATCCTGGTAAAGACAATTTCATGGGAGGTTACTTGAGCAGAAATGTGCCATGCTGTTGTCCTCTCCACTCAAGCACTTGCTAGTGCAGCCCAGGAGATTATTTCTCATTATTTATTATTTCCCATGATTAGGAAAGCAGGACCTCTTACATCATCTCAAAGTAACAAATACACCACAGCACCACTGAAATAATGTAGGCAAATATTTCCTCACCAGCACAGCAATGCAGGCAAGCTCCAGTTTTTTGCCCGGTTGCTCCAGTTCCCGGTCAGAGGACAGTCCACTGCAGCTGTGCAACCCAACACCCAATTCTATGTGCAGATTCCCACTTTCTGCTTTTGAAAACTCAGTCCAGATTTCCTTTCACTCTGGCGCTTCATGAGCTGGGGATGTGTTTTCAAATACCAAACACACTGACTGCATTTTGGAAGGGTCTCACTGTAAACACTCAATGAGCTTTTCCTGCAAACTTCATTGTTACAAAATTACAAATGACATGGAAATGAAAACAGGTCAAACCAAATTACAAACATGCATTTTCTGTTAAGAATCCATTTCTCAATGTATGAACTCATTTTTTGGGAAGTATGCCAAAGCATTGTTTTGAATTTATGTCTATCTCTACCAACATGGGATTACAAATACGAAAAAGATGCCAGAACTTATTGTAGGCAGAAGAATGTGGAAATAAGGACAAACTTTTGCTTAAGTCTGCTATACAATATTTTGTATCTGTGTCTATTACTGGTTGTATGGGATACTCTGGACATTTTTAATTCAAATCCCTATGGGGTGTGATAAAATGGCTGGTATTATAAAATGCCAACAATCCAAGTAACACACATCCAACAGGTAAGAAAGATACCCTTCAATGGCACAGTCATTAGCAAGGAGCCCTCACTAGAGGCTGGTAATGTCCTGCTCCTTGTAGGCACACATTCATCATCTGATTCAGTGTTGCACCATATGTCTGTGAAGACCATGGCCTGATTACTTCCCTTCCTTTCTAGATTAAAAGTTTCTAATGTTCCATCTTCCAAACTGGACACTTAATGTTTGTTATGGAGCAGAACTCCCTCATTGGCTCTGGACTATTTGTGAGTTCTAAGTCCTTGTTATATATATACAGTCACTTATTCTAAAATGTCCCTAACTCCTAAAAAATATTTCACCTAAGTATTATATGTTGCCAGTAAAAGGACTAATATACTAAAAATATCTGCTTTCAGAAGCTGAAAACTACAAAAATACCTGCTGACACATTTTTCCTGGGGATGCTTTAAGCAACTCAAGAGCAAATTTAATTAGGGTGTTGTAAATTGGAATGACTCTACTGATAACAGTGGAGTTCTTGTTTCAGTGTAATTGGTATAAAAAACTTTTTCTGCCTTCCAAATAATTTTTTTGAAAGTGGAACTATCATGACTACAAAAACTACCAGCAGAAGTAGAGAAGCAGGTGGAGTAATCAGACAGTCTAGACTATACATTATAAACTCCTGTGGAAGGAGAGGTTAGACTACAAGAGACTACTTATGTGATGACATTATTTGCAGAAGGCTGGTGTTGACACCATAACATTAAGCATGGCTGAAGTAATCTTCCAAGTCTAATGTAAAAAGTTTCATTTCCCTTGAGATCTACTTCTAGAAGGGTGACACTGCAGGATGCCTTGGGGACAATATTACTATTACAGTATCAGTCTCACTAGCACCTTTCTCAGATAAAAAAATGCCTGCCCCTGTTGTTCAGAAAACTGATACTAGTAATCAATAAGTCACCAAATAGTAAATTCATTTAAGCAAAGAAACTGGTGCTGTGGTTTGAGACATAGAAGAGTTGTAAAACACATACCTGCCTCTTCCTACAGCTGTAAAAGGGCTCTGTGCTGGACAGAAATCTCTCAGAGGGTAATGGAGAGATGGATTTGAGCCATGCTGCAGCACAAAGGGATGGAGTGGCGGAGGGTGTGGTGGCTGGGCCATCATGACACAGAGCTGTGTCCACTTCCAGGTGCATACCAAGGAGCTGTTCTGTCACCTGCCTCTGCAGTTTCCCTGCTGCTCAGGTCTTCAAGGTGTGTGGGATCCATCCTGCAGTCCTCAGTCCCAAGCAAGTCTGGGTGCAGGACTCACAGGATCACAGCATTTGGTCCTCTAAGTGGGGACATTTTAAGGAGGGAGGTGTTCTCTTGTGTTTATTGAAATACTGCTCTGCAGCATTTATTACACAGCTGCATGCACTATATCAAGGAAAATAATATAATAACTACTTTATGTTATACACAACAAGTAACAATTTGGTATTTCCTACAGCCTTTCTTGTCAAAACCTCTAGCTGATTTGTACTTTATACTCTCTGTTCGCAAAATAAAGCCACAGTACTGGCCTGAGCTGTTTCTTGTAAGGATAAAACAGCTAGCACTTATATTATATTTTTAAATGTTACATGCTGTTTTGGTTAATAAGTCATGATCTCTATTAGAGAGAGCATGACAAGAACTAGCCAATAGTCTACTGTACAAGA
Organism: Vidua macroura; assembly: GCF_024509145.1. NCBI lineage: Eukaryota > Metazoa > Chordata > Aves > Passeriformes > Viduidae > Vidua > Vidua macroura. Next base: position 39,171,668 of record NC_071572.1, on the reverse strand, counting down.
GTACTGCTCTGCACACCTGCTCAGCAAGCACCAAACATGTTTTATGTACTTCACAAAAGGATAATATTTTTCTTTTAGCAACATTTTTTGCTTTGGCCACAGTGAGTTTTACTTTATTATGCTGCTGGTATTTTGATACTCATAAACAAGTCTCAAAACAGTTTTAAAATCTGATTTAAAGGACTAGTTCAGCAGTAGAAAACAACAGAGCCTCTGTCTACATATATCTTCTGTAGCATTCAGCCTCTTCCCTGAGGTGTTGGACTTCAGACACATTTTATTAACATTCTGGAGTTGTACCCTCCTGACTAACCAGCCATTAGCTGGCTCACTGATCCTTAACTGCAGATCACTTTCTCTCTTATATAGGCTGCATTTCCCTTAGGTTCCAAAATAATTAGTCTCCCGGCTATGGATGTGATTTCTGTTTAAAGGAAAGCAGAAGAAGCACCTCAGCCACTGCTGGCAAGCATCTTTATTCATGCTAAGCTCCTTCTCTGGTTGATATTCACAGAGCACAAGATTCTAATTCTACTTAATAATTAGACTAATACCAGACATACTTACATTTGCCTTCCAGAGCAATTTTCGACACAGTAAGCATGCACAGAGCTCCCATAGCAACATGTTATTGTTAACCAAAGTTGTGTGCATAGCTCCATGTGCTAAAAATTCACCAAGGACCAATTCAGCTGTCAGATACACAGGGGCAACTCCCACGAGATGTCAGTGGAAGGCTCAGAGGGCAGAACAACCTTATAAAAATATAATATTGTGTTATGATAATAATCACCCAAAGCTCTGCTAGGTCAATAATGTGAGCTGACCTGTTCTGGATCACAGATATAAACCCCTGTGCTCTCTCTTTTGCCAGAGCTGAATATAAGGGTATTGTCATTATAAAATATTTGAATATCGTTTGTTAAAATATGCTCTAGGTGCAATACCTGTATGCTAAGGAAGTATTGGTGCATCCTGATGAATTGTGACTGCAAGCATCCCTTTGGAGAACTGAAATGGAAAAAAACTGCTCTTTATCTCAGACTACTGAAAAAATACTGGAAGTGATGTCAGAAGGAGACAAGATAAGCTCAATGCAAATATTCACCAAATAAAATAATAAAAATATTTTCTTGCACAGCATATATTGACCTCTTCCTTTAGGAAAGGGAAAAAAAAAAGCAATACAATTGCTGTGCCTGAGGAGTCACTTTTGCATAGAGCCACAAAAATCCAGTGGACTTTCCCTAAGCATTTAAGAGTCATTATTTGATTTGATTTGATTTGATTGCCTTTTAATCATATTATGCCTTCTGATTTGGCCTACTATTTTTGAATATGTCAAAAGCAATTGGAGTTGTAATAGACTAAAGAAATTTTACAAAAATAATAGATATCTAGTAAGTAACTTTTGCTTCTCATACTTCCCGCATTGCATAACTTTAGCGACTCCAGGAACATGTTTTAACTCAGGTCACTGGATATCATGAACCAATGAGAACAAACACAATAAGTGGTAGGTCCCCATAGAAAGTACTAAGAGAATTCAGCTCCCCTGCACCCGTACACAGAGGTATGAGAGCTATTCCTCTCCTCATGTTTACATCTTCCTAAGGTAGGCAGGACTAGGCTCTCCCTGTCCCCCTGCCAAGACTCCTCTGAGTGAGAGGCTCTGTGCTGCTGCAAGTCCAACTACCATTTCTAGCTGCCTTCTTGTATCACAGTCAATCATAACTGTAAATGCTAGACAGAGGTGCAGATATCTTACCTTACTTGCAAATACAGCAATGTAATGCATAATAGCAGCCTGACTTTTGCAAAAGTAACCAGGAAAATAATATTTTCTTTTAGAGACAGACTCAGTCCTCTGTCTTTCTCTGTACATGCGCATATACCAAGTCTGACATATCTACTTCATAAAAAGATGACTGGTTTTTCAGTCAAGCACGTGAAGCCAAGGAGGGAGTCTTCTTAATTCCCTGGAAGGGGAATATTTGGGCAATCTGCATATTTACTTCCTTTCCCCCCTTGTTTTATTGGATTCCATCTTCCTTGATAAGTAATTTAAAAATGTACATTTCAGGCATTTACTTTGATCTGTTTTCCTGGTAATTAAATTGCCAGTCTTTAAGTTGACAATTAAAAATAATCTTAATTAAAACAACTTCCCCAAACTTCAAATACTGGTTTTGAATTCTAGTGTGAAGAGAATGAATAATGATTCTCTAAGTATTCACTTTAACACTGTCTACTTCTCCCACACAAGGAAATTGATTTTCTCACCTGTCATGTTAACTAAGGACACAATCCTGCAAATTCTTACTTCTTCAAGTGGGTCTTAGTCAGACAGCAATTCCCTGGAACTAATTATAAGATTTGCTCATGTGAATAAAGATGGCCTGGATAAGATCATTTGGATAAATGTGCAAGTGTGTAAGTGCACTGACTAAGCCTGTGCAATGAGCATTTCATACATACTGATGCTTAAGAAGCTCTCCCTTGTGAAACAGTAACTGCAGTTCAGATAGGAAGTGGAAATAAAGATTTTTACTGGTTGAAATAAAAATAATTATCATGGACACATAGATACATGCAGTGAATTGCTTTCAATCTGTATCTGAGTAATTTATGATTGGATGATCTGACTGTAAAACATATATAAAAACCTGCAGTACTTTATTTTAACTAACTATAAACATCATTGTGTATTGTGCTATTATGACACTTCCAATATTAAGACAGACAAGAGCTTATGAGCAACTATGACAGTCAGGAGAATATGAAAAATATGTAATTTGAATGCCCAACTACTAATAGTCTACAGAGGCTGTGAAACAATTTTACATTACTATGTTTACCTCAGCCTTTTATATTTACATATTGGAATGTATATTAGAGGGTTTAATTGTGAGGTTGTCAAAAGTAAAATCACTTTTAGAAAACCAAACCATGCCATATTACAGAGGGGAAAAAGATTTAAAAGTCTTTTGTTCAAATGGAAATACAGAAAGCAACATGTTGTTTAAGCAGAATTTTATTTTCTTCTACTCAAGTGATGAAGAGGCTATTGTAAAGAAAGGCTTTCATCTTATATATGCAGTACTCCATCACAACATAATTACCCTAATTTGTATTCCACTGTAGAAATGGGCTTTTTCAGCTTAAACAAATTAAGCAACAATCGCTAAGTGTACATGACTGGCATTCTTTCAAGTAACCTGTTATCAGCTCTGGCTACAGCTTCATCTTGATAAAATGGAAATCCTTTTTGATTTTCCTGCTTTCCCAGCACATCCCCCCCGCCCCCCCAGGATTATGCCAGTCAGATTGCCTAGAGAGGCACCATGATTCACTAGCTGGAGAAGGGGATGGTGCATCCAGAGATTATTTCCTACAGCCTCACTAAATCATTATGTGATCTGGGTCAAATCCTGACTGCCTTTGGGCCCCTATTCAAGAGAGAGCCTAAGTACACACTTAACTCTGCACATGTGAATAACCTGGCCACCCTCAGAAGGTCTTTTAAACAGCTGCATGTGCTCCCTGCTGAATAGAGGCTGTTCTGCTGCTCTTTTCCTCTGGCTTTGGTTGATATTATGTGTCCTGAAGGATGACGGACAAGCTCCATCTGTATTTATATTGCTTGTCGTTTAGCTGTGTAACTATGGATATCTCTGCTGTTTGTACACATTCTTCTAAATATTAATCTCACTCTGACCCAGTGGACCACTTCAGTGAGACTTTGCCTTCATCACCTTCTCCTCCTCAGTTACTCCAGGGATGGCCAGGGTATCTTCCCCACAGCTGGACATGGATGAGATAAAGGCTCACTGGTGCTTGCTTTACAAGGTATAGCTGTGGAAATGGCATCTGGCTTCATGTGGGCTTGTTAAGATACTTTTATTAAAAAAACCCCAAAAAACAACACCAAAAAAGAGGAGAAGTAAGGCCATTCCAGAGGTGGGGTAAGAGGATAGACGTACTTGTCTGCTCATGAGGCAGTAGTTACCAGAATTTGGACATTTCCCCAGGGAATAAAATGATCTTCTGTCAGCCCTAAAGGAGGCTGATCTACCACACAGAGACCTTTTCAAAGTAGGTAGCTCTCAGCAGGAATGAGATGAATGGGAAGAGAATGTACCTAGCTCCAAAGAGTGGGAACTATCTCTGCTTCTCCTGAAGTGCTGGAGGAACAGCACATTCGTTGTGATCTTCTCTGACACAACTGAGATCAGCTGTCAGAAATACAAGAATTAGTGGTGGCACCTGGGGAATGCTACCTTCCCCAGAGTTTTCCCATCTCCTTCTCTTTCCCAGCCATCCCTTGCAGACTTCCCTTCCTCCTGCAATCCCTACAGACTGTCAGAGCAATCTCAAGGCTGCTTCACGAGGGAAAGTGAGCTGAAGATGATCAGAGCACAGGCATGGCAGTGCCCTCACTGTTGGGTGAGCAGAGTAACAGTTTCGAAGGCAACAGGTCTCATCAGCAGTCCAGCAAGCTGAAATGGGGCTCCTGAACATGGGCAGAGGGTGTGGATTCATGAGGCTTCAGGGGGGGAGGCATGAAAAATGGGGTGAGTTTTCAGGGATCATGTCAACCAGGAGCTGAGGGCGGACACAGCCCAGGTGAGGCAGTCCCATAGCAGCCCAGTGGGGCCGTGACAGTCATCATCAGGCAGAGACAAGGTCATGAGTTAGGTTCAAGGTCAACCCAGAAAATCTGAACAATAATTCAGAAACAGGCAGCTCAGAGCAGGCCTAATGAGTCAGACCTGAGCTAAAAAGAGGTAATTGAGCTGATGACATGGGTGCAGTGAGGCTGACCAGGACAATTAGGGCCACATCACAGCCTTACCCAGTCACCAGTCTGGACCATGGATTGAGTGGAGAAGGACCCTCTTTTTCTTAGAAAAGGCAGACAGAGAGAGCAAGTAGTGGTTGTAGTGCTCCTCCCTCAGTGTTTAACAACTTATTTGTGCTCAGGAGTTCCTGAAATTAATACCTCAAAATCTGGTCTTTGTTAACTCCACCACCCTTTGAAACTACCAAAATCCAGCACTTCCTGTCCTCTAGTAACAACTTCCTAGCACCTTATGGTGAATGCATTGTCCTCCCTTGTCATCGGTGGATCCAAGGAGGAATATGAAACTGTGGTTATTGGGAAATTCATACCACAGAAAGTTGTAAAGACTTAGGGGGCTTAAACAGACTTCACAGGCAAAGTAAGGACCTGCCAGGAGTATCTTCATGCTTGACATTAGGATTATCACCCGTGTGTCATATGTTGTGCCATATACAGAAGATAGTACTCGTTCTGAGGAAAATGGGATGGGAAAATCCCACACAATAGAGACCCTTTTGTGTCAGAGAGCTGTGACTAAATGAATATGCTGTTTGACCTTGAGATTCAACCTTCTTGAACTCCTTTTTACAAGTCTGAAATTTCCAGTGCATCCACCAGAAATCGGAAGAGATGGGTAAGAACATATATCTTTGCTGCAATAGCAAGGCAAATTGTAACCCACTGGAGATAGTTTCAATTGCCAGTTCTGGCTGCCACTATCAGGAACAGAGCTGAGCAAATACTTTCTCTCATGCCTGTTCCCCTTTCCTCCCTCAGTGTTTCATTTCCATCTCTGTAGTCAGGGGTATGGTTGCAGTATGTACCTAAGAAGAAAGCTTATTTTCCCTTTGATCAAACCAACCTGCCTCTCTTGCTCCAAGCTTTCATGCCATGGCTGGAATCCAAATAAATGATGTAGCCCTGTTGAATTTATTCCCTCTTTTAAGGAATTCCATCATCTCCTTTAGCCTGTCCATGCCCATGAGTAGCAAATTATAAAAGCAATCTTAAATTTAAATGTACCATTCTGTTTACTGAGCAGTGAACCTTCAGGCAATAAATACTACAGCAGGAATTCACCAGGACTCTGTTATGGCTTGACAGCCCCGACAGCCATTGCGCAAATCTTTGTTAGTACTGACAACATGCGTTTTTTTTCAACCAAATGAATTACAAATTTGTTTTTAATCTTTGGGGTTACTCCTAATGCCTTAGAAAGGATTCAAAGCTGTTTAAAACTGTATTCACATTACAAGCAAGCAGTAAATGTCAGACTACTAGGCTAGGCAAGCCCATTGTCACTCAATGTGAACAGAGAAGCACAGAGAACCACAGACAAGCAACTCAGCAAAACTTTTGTCCATGAACTAGAGTTCTTTAATGCATTTCACACGCAACAAGTTCTCTGGATCTCTCTGGTTTTAAAAGTCACTTCCCTGGTTCCCAGACAGATGACCTGCCCATCCTGCAGAACCTGTAGAGGCATCAGGCAGGTGCTAAACAGCAATCCTAGCAATCATATGATTGTGTTAACTTTTCCTTGGTCCTACAAGTGTGACAGCTCCAGCAGTTGTTCAGCAAGGTTCCAAACAAAAGCTAATTTCTATACAATGGAGTGAATAACTCTGAGCTCATATTTGCTCAGATTTGTAGAGCCATCATGGTTATCCTGGTTCTGTGACACCCTTGTCCCAGAGCTCCTGAAGAGGAAATAAGACCTTTACATTGGCACAGTCTGAGTTCTCCCCAGACTACGAGTCTCTTTCAGTATTTCATTACGATGGCATTTACTTCCAGGCCATACTGGAATACATTTTTTAGTTCTTTATGGCTTCTGTCTGTGAATTTCAGATTTTCATCCTTTTCCTCCTTAAAGAACTGCTACTTTGATGCAGTCTTGCAGAGCCCTTCAGTCCACTAAATCAAAGGAAAAACACAATTCGCACAGAGACATCACTTCTCGGTGTCAAAGCAGTTGAGATTCCTGTGCTAATCTCGTAAGAAATTTCATTAAGTCTTATCACTTCATCACATCCAAGTGTGATGCCTTCCTGAAATGTGCCATTTAGAGCTGCACCTCACAATCTGCTTGGAATTATCTGATAGGTGCTCTGCTTCCCAGTCTTTGCCTGCCATCCCTGCTGCAGGCTCTGTGCAGACTCCAGCTAGGCATGAAGCTGGCGGAGCTTAACTCCTAGTTTTTACATCATGCTTCTGTCAATGGGCTTCTAAAATCCTGAGGATGTGAAAAAGTTAAAAGTTGTGTTTGATCCAATCATTAGAGTGGAGCAAGCCAGACATGGTCCCCAAGACAAAAGGACTCACTCTGCTAATGTGTGAGCTCCTTTCTTCATCTCTCCCCATCCAGCCCTGTGTTGCAGTGAGAAACTTTGAGAGGATGTTGGGGCACTGAATGAATGAACGACCTTTAAGGTCCCTGACCAGCCTCACCTGGGGTGTTCATCCACATCCTGGGACATCCATTCCAGCTCAGGCCTGAGCCTTCAGCCTTGCTTCAAGCTATGTTGTTGGAGGTGTATTTGTCTCCAGTGTCTGTTCCTGTCTCCTGGCGGAACTTTGCTCTACTGTCACTGCTTTGTGTTCAGCCCTGCCTCTTGCTGCTCCACCTGACAGGAGTTCCAGGATAGACCTCCACCCAAGTCATCACCCTGCCTTCAGCAGTCTGGGACTGTTCATGGACCTCGATACCAACTCCCAGGTCTGCCCACCCTGTTCAGATCGTACAGGACTGTGCCCTGAGTCACCCTTGCCTAGGCTTTGAGGCTCCTCTGGGGTGGCTGGTGTTGGTTCATGCTGCCCCCAAAGAGCTGTAGGGACTGAATGGCTGGTCTGGGTGGAATGGGTGTGGGGGTGTGTGACCAGCAGCAGGAAACTGGGATGCTGAAGCTGTCAGTGGGGTTGAGCAAGCGTTGGACAATCCAAATTTCCCTCTTAAACTGAACTCTCCTCTTAAGTTATGTGGTTGCAGAGGGTAAGGTTGTCCCTGGGGGCCAAGGGGATCACAGAACAAAGCAACCTGGCTTGGGGATGCCACCCCTGAAGCCAGGTAGAGGATGAGATCAAGGCCCTCTAAGGATGGACTAGTGGGGCTTGAATTGCCTCTGAGGAGCTTCTGAGGCCAGGGAGGTTCAGGACTTTCCTGAGGAGCCCTGAAGGCTGGGGAAGTTGAATGATGATGCCTAGGTGGTTTGTGCTCCTGGAGATAGAGAGACCACATGGCATTCAAAGCTTCAAGCTACCCCTGAGGCCAGGAGGCTAATTTAAGGATCAAGTCAGCTCTGAAATGAGTGTTTATGTGGTAGGGTCAACCCTGAGGAGCCTTGGAAGGGGAAGGATGCTCCTGCCACCTCCAAAGAGCCACACCATACTCCAAAGCCTGAGCAGCTGGGCATGAGGTTGAAATTAACGTGCCCTAGATTGGTAGGGAGCTCTTAGCTTGCACCCTCTCCTGACCTCCCCTGTCTGTGGCTGGGCTTTGGGGTTTCTCCGGGGTCCCTGAAAACCCTTCCAGCTCTTGACTCTCTTAGGTGAATCTGGCATGAGGGATCTTTCCTCCTAGTCAAGGATTTTCTGTAGGTACATAGCAGAGAGATGTCGGGAGATATTGACCACTCTGATTCTAAGGCTGAATTTCTGTCTCTTGCAGAGTGTTGAGCAGAATGCTGATAGAAGAAAAGGCTGTTTACAGAATATATAATAGATACTTCAAAGAGTTTTTCTAGCTTTGAGTTCTTCAGGCACAGGCTTTTGTGCATAAGGCATTTCATGTTCAGTAACCTGATACAATATATTCCCTATTAGATGAAGGACTGCAATTGCTCCAGTTTTCTCCCTGGGCTGCAGCTTAAAATTTAGGCAATGATACAACAACTTATGATTTCTGTCTGAATTTGGGGTTATGTTAGAAGATGAAGGTAACTCTCTGCTCTAATGAAAGGATCAAAGAAATTCTCAGTACTCGAAGCTGCAGTTCTCTAGGACCCCCTCAAAATAATGAGATAAATTGCACAGCATTCCAGTGTCTTATAAACCTGCTTAACTTTCTGCATGTCAACAGCTTCACTAACTGAGACAGGAGTGTATATTGAGTTATGGCATTACAAATGTGCTTACAGGCATGCAGAACTAGGATCTTTGTTTTTATCCAAACTCATATATTCTTTAATTATTCTAGATATTTTAGTTTTGCAATTTAATTTCTACAATTTCTTTAGCAGTGATGATGTATGATAAATTCTCTTTTTTTTGAATGTTCAATAGTAATTGTGTATGATCTCGATCCATTACATATCTTCCTTTCCTACAGAAACAAAATTTTATATTTTGTGTGCACTACCCATTACAAAACAGAATAAACATAACACATAATACATAACAGAATAGTAGAAATATGTCAGTCAGAATCAAATCATACTGAAAGCAGAAAACTTCATGTGCAGAGAGATTAGCATTTTTTTTTTCTTTTTTGCCCCAGTCCCTTCAACTCGTGAGGAGCCTTAGCTTCACTTGGAAACAGGCTTGCATTAGGCCATTTCTCATCAAGTTCTTTATGCACCCAGCTGGCAGTGTCTGTGTGTAATCCCAGACAGTTTCCCTTTGCAGCTGTGGGGGGCCTCCTTTGATGCGCCTCTGTAGGTGGCTGCCGATGATCCTTCAGCCAGGGCTGGCAAACAGAATCTCCTCTGTAGAGGAAAAGAAAACACCCTGGTGATGCCATGCGACTGTTTGCTTTATGTGTGCAGGAGGAACTGACGTCAGGTGCCTCAGGATATTGTTCTGAGGCAGCAACACCATGCTGTGGTGTGTATCTCTGTGCATCTGATATACCTAACGTTGTGCCTCTGGTGAATGTGCTCAGTCCACCTCCCTTCTGCTCTTGGTCTCTTTTACTTCCAAGGCTTTTCATGTCTACTGAAAAAAAAAATCTGCAGGGTCTGCTTGTGACTATCAACTGAAAATATGGTGACCTGCTCTAGACATATTAAGAAGAGATTTCTTGCATTGTTCCTACCTGTGTGGTTGTAGGCATTGTTAATGCAGCAGAGCAAATATGTAAGCATGCAACAGAGAGGAACCAATGCTGCTTTCTTTTTTGCTACTCGCTTGGGAGGAAAGGGAGAGAAGTTATTTCACGGATCTTTGGTATGCAGCGGAGCTCATAGAATGGTTAAGGTTAGAAGGGACCACTGGATGTCTTCTAGTCCAAACTCCTTGCTAAGGCAGGGACCCCTACAGGATGCTATTCAGGATTGATTCCAGATGGCTTTTGAGTAACTCCAGGGAAGGAGATTCTGCAACCTCTCTGGGGATTCTCTTCGGTCACCCTCACAGTAAAGAAAGTCTTCCTCACGTTCAGGTGGAACTTTCTGTGTTTCAGCTTCTCCTTTTGCCTCTCATCTCATTGACCAGTACCACTGCGAAGATCCTAGCTTCATCCTCTTGACACTCTCCCTTCAGATACTAGTGTTCTCTTTTTTCTTTTCTTTTTTTTTTTTTTTTTTTTTTTTTTGGTCACAACTTTCATATCGTTCAGTTTGAATGTAAATACTGACACAAGAGGTTTAAAAAGTGATGCCAAACAATAAAACTAGGCCAACATTTTCAATATTATGCATAAATGCAATCAGGGACTTGTGCTTTGCTGAGGGGGCCATGCAGCTAGTGTTCTATGAAAGTATCTATGTTTGGGTGAACCCAGTTGCCCAGGAGCTTCTACCCTCCTCTGGTGTCTCCTGCAGCATGGGAATATGCAGAATGTGATTGTACATATAGTATATATAGCCCGAGAGAATTTACTGAGGACTATAAAAGTAGAAAATGTAAGAGTTGTTATGTAATGATGTGTGAATTGAGGCAGTGACATAACCTGGTACAACTTGCACTTACATAATCATCTGGCTGTATGGGAAGCACCTTCTTGCCTGCCCAAGGACCTAGACTGTTCTAAAGTCTGAGGGGGTCATTCCTAATCTAAATGTGTGTATTGCTCATACACATTTTCCTTATGGATGTAATTTTTGTTTTTGCTGTCTTCTGACCCTGTCAGGAGGTGGTTGTAAAGCATGTCTTGGGTGAACTGCAAACTATGACCTACTCCCTTTTCTTAACTGAGAATAATTGTCTTTCAGCCTCAGAAAATATAGTCTTGATCTGCCACTGTCGTAAGGATGAAGAGGAAGTTCAGGTCTCTACCCTCCTCTCTCACATCACCATTGTAGGGAAAAAATCTTAGAAATAATGCTATTTAAAGGAAAAAAAATCTCTTATTCCTATGCTTTGTGAACACTCATTTGGGTATCTTGGATTGTCTTTTCTTCAGTGCTGTGGGCAGTTTATGCCTCTGTTGCATTTTAACAGAGGTCTGAGATGATAACAGTGATACTTCTTAGGCACTCTCATAATGGTAAAACCTTTACAGCATTTCCTGGGATGACAATTTACTTGAGGCTCTGCACTGCTCTGTCGTGCCCATCAGCTGAGATCCAGCACACCCGCAGCAGAGAACCCAGACCCAGCTGCACAGGTCATTTCAGAAGGAGCTGACTCGGAGTTTCTCGCTTGCTAGGAAGCCAAGCAGCAAGTACTTCCCGCAGGTGATGTGAAGCAGAGGATGATCAGCATCTCTCTTTCATGCTTGTGCTTCTTAGGGCAGGTGCACAGGAGTAGGCAGCCCCATATGTTCAGGGTAACGGCACGAAGCTGCGCCAGGGGAGGTTTAGGCTGGATATTAGGAAAAGGTTTTTCACCCAGAGGGTGGCTGGGCCCTGGAACGGGCTCCCCTGGGCAGAGGTCACGGCGCCAGGCTGACAGGGTTCAAGAAGCGTTTGGACAATGCTCTCGGGCACATGGTGCGCCTCGGGGGCTGTCCTGTGCAGGGTCAGCAGCTGGCCTCGGATGACCCTCGCGGGTCCCTTCCAGCTGGGGATGTTTTGTGGCTCCGTGCGCGCTCACGGGGCGCGGTCCCGCCGCGGCCGGCCCCACGCGCCGGGCGCTCGCGGACGCAGCGCGAGCGCGGGGGGGGAGCGCGCGCAGCCGCCGCAGCCGCGCCCGGAGCGGCACGCGCAAGCGCGACCCCGAGGGGCACGTGCGGCGCGCGGCGGGCCCCTCGCGCCCCTCCCCGCCCCCGGCGGGCGGGCGCGCGCCGGGATTGGCTGCGCGCGGCCCGGCCCCGGCGGCGCGGGTGAAAGGGCGGCCGGGCAGCGGCGGCCGCGGACATGGCGGTGGCTCCGCTCCTGCGCTGCGGCGGCCGGCGGGCGCGGCTGCCGGGGGTGAGCGTCGCCTTCGGGGCCGGCACGAGAATGGCGGCAGCCTGGGGGCACCGAGCTGCGGGTGGTGGAGGCTCCCCGGGGACGGAGTCGCCGGGAGGGGGCTGTTCTGTGTGCGGAAGGGCGGGAGCTGGTGGCGTCTCCCCCGAGGAGGTTCCCCGCGTGACCGGCGGGGACCCCCGGCTGGGCGAGCGGCTTCCGGGAGCTCTGTGTGTGCCGGGCCGCGGCCCCGGGTGGGCGCCGGGAGCGGCCGTGCGGCTGGGGGTGGTCGGCGAGTGGCGGCCGGGAGCGGGGGGCTGCGAAACCTGGCTCCTCGCTTCTGTGCCTGCGGGCTCCCAGCGTCCAAGAGGCCCTTCCTCGGTGTATCCCGTCGGCGTGTTGCCGGGAGACCGTGATTTTTTTTTTTTTAAATTAATTTTCTGCTGATGAGCCGAGTTATGTGGTACTTCAGGATGGTGGAGTCGGCGTCCCCGGCGGCGTTCACTGAAAGACTGGACGTGTCACTTAGTGCCGTGGTGTAGTTGATGTGATGGTGTTTGGTCATAGGTTTGACTCGATGATCTCAGTGGTGTTTTTTGACCTATTGATTCTGAGGTTCTGTGATGTCAGTTTCCTTCTGCCCTTTCCCTCTGCTAAACACAAGCTTATGAAAACTCTGGGGTAGCGGGTAGTTTTTTTTGCTATTTTTAGTTGTAAAATGCTAGCTAGCAGAGAAAGGCGTTCTCTTCCCCTCCCATTCCCCCCACCTCCCCCTTTACCCCAGATACTTATAGTGCTTTCAGCTGTTACTTAAAGCTTCACTGTGATTTTCTCTTTTTCTTACTTTTCGTGGAAAGGCAATAAACTCATTGCAGAACCATAGCAATGTTTTTGATGAAGACCTGAAATTATCTAGAGAACCTTATTCCATAGGCTGTAGATTAACTTTCCTGAGGCACCTGCTGTGTTTTCATCTCTGTTGCTTCTACAGATTATATTAAGAGAAAGATACTATTTTATATAAGAGCAAACAGGATTTGCACATTTTGTTGTGGAACAGTTGAATGACGCTGAAGGTAGTTTCTTTATGGGAAAAGTAGTGCAAGGTACTTCTAATTGTTTACTGTAGAAAGAATTTACAGTTTTTTATTGTTTTCCTGAAAAGGAAAATTTGTGTGGTGTTCCAGTGGAGAAGAGTGCAATGAATTATTACAGAAAATGTTTTGCCCAGTGCACCCCTGAGGGTGTGGGATGAGCTTCTCTCTAGAAATGTTGCCTCATATCAATACTTTAAGGAACTCCTCACCTGTTCCTAGGAATCATGTAAAAGAGGTGGTTTCTGTGGGCAGGGAATTACGAAAAGGGATTAAAGAGGAAAAGGGCATGTGTTTTACCTAAGTATCTTTCCTTAGGAAGTATATATATATAGTAAACCTGTTTTCTTGTGAAGGTGTTTGTAAGAGAAGCTTTTTGAAAACTGAAGTTGTTTAACTGGAGATGACTTCACATTAACAGGGGGCCCCATCCTATTTGACATCTTTGTTTTTGATAGCCATGAAGGTCTGTGTATAGATGAGGAAGGCTTCTGCTCTTCCTGCTAAGTAGTTCTAAGCTTGATGTCAGTCCTTTGGAGACTGTAAAAGGCCTACTTTGTTTCCTTCTCTCTGGCATCTCAAGTGTCTTGTCTGACAGCACCAGTGCATGCAGTATTGAAAATGTTGTATTAGTGGGACCTCTGTAAAACAATCTTTTTATAGCTACTTAATAGCACTCATGAGTTATATCACTGAAGTGATTTCTAGCCCTGAAGGTCACCATCAAGACAACAATATATTGGGAAACTTCTAATAAAATGAATTTGCATGGAAATTGCTTTCATACATTCTTTTATGTTTTGCTAACATAGACAAATAATAAATTGACATCTTCAAACTTGACTATGCTTGGAACTCCAACAATTTTTGCAAGGGCTAGTAGCTACTGAGATGTCCTTAACTTCTTGTGCTGCTTTCATGTGGGAATCAATAAAGGACCTGAGAAAGGTGCAGAAACACTGAGCTGGGGATTTGACTTTTCCCTCTGTTTCTAATGTAGCCTATCACTTCTGTTTAGGTTTTATGCAGAATGGGTTCTGCTTAGAATATAACCAAAATTTAATTTTGAGTGCTTTGCACTTCTGGAGCTGTGAGAAAACCTCATGTTGGAAGAAGGTTGTAAATCAGAGAATGAGGGTGAGGCAAGGCTTTTGATATTTCAGTCTTGAAGCTCTTTTGAGAGAGTTGCTGGACTGTTTAAAATAATGTGAAATGAAGTGATAAATATTGTACATCATGACTTCAAAATTAAACTGCTGATATAGATTTTATCAGTGTAGGTAAGTTTTCTACTAATTGAATTAAATGTATGGAAAGTTTCTCTGCCATCCATGCACCCAACGTTTTTAAGTCATGGAAGTTATCTGTATGGTGGGAGCTCCTTGCTCTCTTCTCTGATGTTATTTTTAGCATGCTGTTATTCCAGGGAAATATTTTTGCCCTTGTTCATAAGTGCAGAAGTATCAGGCTGATGGGATGGCAAGGTTGGATATCATTTGCCACTAGGGAAGAGAGTTCAAATGATTCAGTTTGTGGAGATGAATGTAAACTATGGATTTTAGTATTGGCAGGAACTCTTAAAGTGTAATTCAGGTAGAGATTTCTGGTTCCAGGAGTAGCTTTTTGGAATTTGTAGGGAAGGTGTACTGTGGACAAAAAGTACAACAAAAAGTTTTGAAAGAAAAAAAAATTGAAAGTCCATTAAAGTCTATGTTGGGTAAAAAATGTCACTCTTGTTCTGAAACACTCTTTGTGTTTTAATTTATTTTGTCTGTCCCCAGCTGGCATAGATTGTTACAGTACTGTGATCTGTTTCATAAGTGCCAGCCAGCCTTACTGGACCTCTTAAGGCTGCTGCCATTAGAAGCTATTCCAACTTTCTGCAGCTGCTAGGTCTTGATCACAGGCTGCTCTTGCCTCCCTCCAACTTGTGCCAGCACTACTGCATGGATATCTTGGATAAGCCGAACTGAAATCTGGCTGAGAATATGCTTTTCCCACTCCTTGTGAGTAGCTGCTCAGCTGGTTGTATTCCCATGCCTGTTTCACTATACAGGCTTTAGGGACTGGCACAGAGGAGAAGCTACCTCGATATGGGAATGATTGAGCTTTAAAAAATAGCCTTAGGTGGATTAGGGTTTCCTTGTTTGTAGTTTGTATGCTATGTTGGCAAATATGAAAGATTTCCTGTTCTTAGGATCGTGGGTGTTTGTCAGTCTGGTCAGAGTGAAGGGACTGTGAAGTGCAGTGTGCATTACAGAACCTTGTACACAGTTGTGTTTGCAGATGGCTTCAGGAGAATCTGCTTACAGTTACAGGGGCTTGGCTGTTCAGCACTCTGAAGGAAGGGAAAGTGCTTCCTTAGAGAAAAGAAATGTAGAAGTGTTATGTTTCCCTTCCTGTTTATGAGATTTATATAATACTGTATTATGAAGTGATGTTTTCAGCCTTACAGATTAAAAGTATTGCAGTCATGTGAAGGTGTCTCTTCCTATGTGCTTTATACCTACTCCATCAGTAGAGTTCTACACACAGGAAATTACGTTGTCAAATGAGTTGAAATAAGGGTTTGGGAATCAAAACATGAAAAAAGAAATCATAATTTTAGTTAGTTTTATAACTGCTGAGGAATAGTGATGGCTAATACTAGATACACCACAAAGATAAAGGGGTTATTCTTATGGTATCTTGCATCCAAGTCTCTGAAAGTGTAGGGGCAGAAATCTTAGGAGAGGTAGAATTTGTCTAGTGAAAAGTGCTAGTCTGGCTGTTACTATTGGGTATTTCTTACTGTATTTTCTAGTAATGCTAAAATACACATTCCTTCCCATACTAGACTTCTTACAGCAAATATTGATATATGATGCTTTTTCTGCCAGAAATCTGGAACTCTGCATCTGTTTCAACACTGAGACCTTTTTCCTGCCTGTAAAGCTCAGTATCAATAAGTTATTTTACAAGCTGACCAGCATGGCAGGGAGATTTCCTTCCTCTATGAGGGCATGTAAACCCTTAAAAACACACATATAAGTCATATCTAAATAATAATTTTCTGTTTTGCTCTTGTATGCTGTGTCCTTAAAACACCTCAGGAGGTTTCCTAGGGTTGGGTGCCCAAGGGGAGGCAGTTTGTCTGTGAGGTCTCAAAGTGACAATGTGCAGTGGCCACACTACAAGGTACTCTGTAGTTTGATTTTTTTTTTATATGAAGTTATTTTATAACTGTTACAGCTGTTGTAGATCAGTTTGACTATTTTGCAATTAATAATAGACAAAGCAGGATGCTTTTCCAAAATATACCACTGATGCTATATGTTTTCAAAAAATTTGCTAGACATGGGAAACTCTAAGCCAAATGTAGAAGTCTGGAATTGAGTTCTCATAAATGAATAGCCTGCATTCTTGGGCTTTCAAGAGTTGAAAGCTTTATCAAATGGAAGTAACAAATCTTGACAAAAGTCAGTTATACCAGATGACTCTACTGCCCTCTCCTAGTTTTACAAGGTACAAGAAGTCTTCAGGTCAAGCTGAGCTCTCTGGGCTATATTCTTAGAAGGTTCTGTGTAAGGTATAATAGCTAGGGCATGTGTGGTTTGGGGGAGGCAGCTGATTAAGAGTGTAGCTTGAGAGTTAGATTGGCTTTGCTGGGTTGCTGGTTTGAGAGGCCTTTAGGGGTTTGATGTACCTCTTAAGGAAACTACCTATGGCAGGAGCTTGGGAGCCTAGGGGTTGATGATGATACCTGCATAGCTGTAGGGCTGGAGATGGCAATTTAGTAACATGCCTTTGTGGCCTTAGATGTGCATTATTTACAAAATGCTTGTTTATTTTTAAGTAATTATTCAATTGCTCATAGCGGCTAGAAGCAGACCTCTAAAGAGATTTTTCTTAAGTAGATGCAAGCTCTTAAACATTAGTGTATATTGGTATAGATACATATAGAAACTCTTCTTTTAAAAGCTGTGAACTAGAGTTGAGATTTCACATCTGAGTTGAGCAGTATGCTTGATTTGTTTTAGGAAATTACCCCACAAGTACTCAATTCAGGGCTAAACCTGGCTTTCTCAGTGATTTGCTTGTGTGTATGAGAGGAGGCAGTTAAATTTTTAAACATAGGTACATAGTTAGGTTAGGCTATTACAAGATTTTTATATGGAATCTGTCCAATTCTGTGGTGTAAAGCCAGAGCTGAGTGTGATTTAAAGTTTTAGTTGCTTGGTAATTTTATTCTTTCTGCATAAAATGTTTTAACAGGGCTTTTTTTTTTTTTTTTTTTTTTTTTTTCCCCAAGATGACTAGTATTCTACAGCTTAATGCTAGCTAATTTTCCCCATCATAGCCTTTCTTCCCAGTCTCCTGGGCATAGCTCTTCTGGCTTCTCATAGGCATCCAAAACTAGTATTGTATCAAAGGCATTTACAAGAAAGTTCAGAAACTTTTTCTTCCTTACCTGGTTGTTGCCTTTTCCCTGCTAACTGCAAGTATTTAGATTAGCCCTACTGACCCTTAACAAGCACTTTCTCCAGTGAATAATATTAACTTGGTGGAGAGTTTTTGTGTGTGTCCTGTATGACCTTCTTTAGACTATTTGTGGTCTCTCAAGCACTTCTGTTAATAGTGTTTCTGAGGAGGAGGACTCAATCTGCTTAACCATGTGTATTCTGGGGCAGGAGACTGTACTCTGCTGCCTCTCTAGGTATCCTTCCTCTGCCCTCTGACAATATCTAGATCACAGTACAGTCACTGAAAGTGTAACAAGTGTGCTGTAAACTTGGGATACTGACCAGCTGGCAGGTGTGATTGCAGCTTGCAGAATTCTGTCCTTTGCTCCATCTCTTTAATGCCTGAAACAGATTGTACTGTTACACCCTCAGATGAATAATAATATACTCCTGCAAAAAAAAAGAAAAAAACCAAAACAAAAAAAAAAAACCCAAAAAAAACCCCAAAAACTAAAGAAACCTCTAGTGGATTTGATTCTGGCATGTGAAATGATTTGTGTTTCAGGTTGGTTTGGATTTTATCTTTGGGGAATGAAGTGAAAGAAATAAAAGAATCAAAACCCCCCACCAAAACAAACAAAACTGAATGGGAAACAACTTCATGAAACAAGGTGGAGTGATTGCTTTCCACTAACCTTTTTTTAATTTCAGAAAAATTAAACATATGTGAATTGTTCAGAAGAATTAAGCATAGGGGGATTATCTGGGAATAGTGTATGCCATGTCTGCCACTAATGACTGGCAACTAAACAATTTGTGTAACTATAGTAGCTTTCTTCTCACAAAGCTTGGTTGGAGCTGGCAAGAGATGGTATGGCTCTAAGGCTTTCTTTACTTGTGTTGAAATATATTGTTTTTCCTTTATGACATTAAAGATCAACTGCATTTACAAATGTGATGGCCTTCTCAATCCTGGGCTGGTTTCTGCTTCCTGTGATGCAACATGAGACGTATTTTCAAACTTAATCAGGCTAGAGGGCTGTATAGGGAGTGTTCACATTCCAGTTACTGACAGCCACTGTTACTTCAAAATCAATGAGCTTACACTACACTTAAAAATTTATCAATTTTTGAGCTGTCTTAAGTTCACTACTCTTGTGGAAGGTGAAACTGAATTCTCTAATTAAGCTCTTTATGTGAACATATGCTTCCTTATTTTTTTATCTTTTTTCTAGTGTAGTCCATATTTGTCCATATCTTTTTCCCCCAGTCTGTTCACAGGACAGCCTTTACTTTCTACTACTTCCTCAGATTTCTGCAACTTTTGAAAACTATTCTTTAAGACAGAATTGACAGATTGAGTTCTGGCAGTTCCTGTCACTGCTGTTTTGTGTTTCCTACTAGACAATGTCTATTATTAAGGCTTTTTATAGTCTTTTTGTTTCCAAGTGGGTGATTAAGTGTGACTTTGCCAGAGCTGTCTGTACTGATGCATCTTTGGTGTGGTATCATTTTATCTTTATGATTATTTTTTGTTTATGGCTAACTGCCATTACATTGTGAAATGACTTGCTTAAGTAATACCCATCTGAATCTCCTTTTTGATTCAGTTACAAATCTATGATATCATCTATTGTATTTTCTTTGAAATAGCATGTGTATACTGCTTTTTCCTGTGTTGTGCAAAAATTGTCTATGTAGAAGTTGGTTCAGAGCAGAAGTCTAAGGGAAAAAGACCTCTTTTCCTCAGACTGCTGTCAGGAGCCTGAGATAGGGAAGACTGAGAGCATCTAAAGTCTGCTCTACTTCTCCCTTCTGTATGGGCCCAGTCGACTGCCTGCTGTATACCCAACAGTTCCTCAGCAGTGAAGGCCTCTCCCCATCACCACTGTGTACAGACATATGCATGCATGCTCTTTTGAGAGTTTCTTGTAGGTATTTCTTAGAACAAGAAGGAAAGAAGATGGTATAGTAGAGAGTATGTTATAAAAAAAGTTATGCTTAAGCTAATGACCTCATATCTAGAGCTTCTGAATTTTTTCTGGTTATTCTTTGTGGGTCTTTGCTTGGAGAGGGGCAGTTCCCTATGAGCTTTATTCCACTTGGTGAGGGAATAAAAGGCTATGGAAGTTTTGTCAAGATGTCAGTGTATGAAATGTTTTTAATAGCATATTGTAACAGGCTTAACTCCCTGTTTCTTCTGTAGTGGGAAACACTGTATTCAAGATGGTGCCTTATAACTTCACATAAACTCTATTCGTCTGTGTATGATCCAAATGAAAAGGTAAGTAGTACATGTTTTCTTTTTGACATCTTACTGTAATACTGACATTTGGGTTTTTAAGCTGCCTTCATCTTTGTGCTGCTACTAGCAGTGGTAGTTCTCTTGGTATAACCCATCACTATCACCAGTTTAATAGCTTGTTTTTCTTTCTGAACCAAAAAGGAAGTTGCTTTTGCAGGACACATGTCAAGCAAGATTGGAATACTACTTTGAGTGTATCCCAAAAGGCTTAATAAGTGATTGCGAGCTTGGGAAAGCTACATACCAACCTGAACATGTTATAATTATGAAACAACTGTTAATGTTTTTCATGGTGTGGGTGGTAATGGGCCTGTTAAAACATTCGGGAGCTAGACTAGCCAAAAGCTCTTTGTTGAAACAAAACTATGTAACAGTGGCAGCATGATTGTTAGGTGACCTGGCACGGGGGTGAGAACTTCAGACCTTGGAAAAAGGTGGCCCTTTAAGGCCTGCAGAGAATACCAAATCCTCATCTTGGGGATTGTGCAGTAGCAATCTCAATTTACAGCCATGAGCCAAGAAAAACTTTCCTTGTGGAAGATTGTCTTGGCATGGCCTCTGAAGTAACACACTTGGAAAAATAATGTGACTGAAGGTACTGTAATATTCAAGGGCAAGGATGCCAACAATTCAGGACACCAGTGTAGAAGCAATTAACTAGAAGTGAAACAATATTAGGAAATGGGGAAAACCAGTGTGTACCTAGAACTGTAGCTTTACAGTTTTTTTTCAGAAACTTTCTTTTTCTTAAGGTTCTTGCTTAATTAAGATCCCCTTGCTTTTCTAAATACATAATTATATTTAGGCCATATAGTTGGGTATTTGGCTTCTCTCAAGTAGGAGCTGTCATTTCAATCAGTGACTACTACAGACAGCAGAAGGGGCAGTGAAGAAAACAAACTAGAAAAGCACTTAAACTGTCTTTGTAATGAGAAGACTTTCATGTGACACCTCTTCAGCCAATTAGTGGAAATGATATAAAAAAGACGTTACTCTGAAGCAGTATGACTTTTTTTTTTTGGTTGTGCTGGACTTGAGTCTAATCTGTATCTTTAGATAGAGACTAGAATTAAAAAATTAAAAATTAAAATTAATGTCAAATATTCTTATCTTGATATTGAAAGTCTTGTCTTGCACTGCAACCACAGCTGATTAATAAAACAGCTTTTATGTACCAAGAACCAGGTTGATGGTGAACTTGAGTCATGATGCTTTTCAGTACCAGGTATTTCAGAGTATTTTTAAAATTTCCCCTTCAAGTCTATATGCCTAAAAATCTTTAAGTACCTACGATGCTGAAATTCAGACTCAGGAACAGTTTGTATGATTATGTTGATAACCTTTTCAGACCAGATCACCAGCTAAAAACTCTTCAAAAAAGTTGCTACCTCCTGTGGTGTTCTTAAAGTATTTGTACCTCTGAGCTTTTTTTAAGATCTCTGAGTCAGGTGTGCCTGTGCACTGGGCAGTGGTATTCAGCAAATCTGGCTGAATTTACTGTAAAAGCTTGCTGCAGCTCTCACCTGGATGGGTTTCTTATCACTTAATTTCCACATGGTGTTATCACATGGTAGTATTTTTAAGCTGGTCATGTGATGCCAGCTCAGTCCTGACTTAGAAAAAGTAAATTTGGTCAAGGGTACCTTGAGTTTCTCTGGAGTGTAGAGCAAATAATATGTTCTAGTCTGTCACAGCAGGTCCTGTTGGCATTTTTCAGTGTTCCTTCCTCTCCTCTGGCACCCGTCTTCCTCTCCTCAAATTAGCTAATGAATGTGAGGCTAGTAAACTGTTTAGTTGTTGTGCAATACCTTCTCTTCCCCTAGTCCATATGAAAAGAAGCTGTTTGGTGAAGTGGAGGAAGAATAGCTGTCAAATGTCTTTGGGTATTGTTTGATAAACTTGATGTGGTATGACTGCAGACTGCCCTGAAGGAGACAGTCCTGCTGGCTCCCTATCCTAAGCTTTTCATTTGGAGCATGGGAGGCAGAGTAGGACTGTTCAATTACTGTTTTAAACTTGTGGTATGTCCTGGAGCTGCATCCCTGTGATCTGGGGTGTGGAAAGCAGTGGGGTAAGTGTGTCATTCAGAACGGTCCCTTTCAGTGGCAGTCTGTATTTATAACCGAGCAGGGGCAGTTCCAAAGTGCACCTGTGTGTTTAGTAGCAAGGCCCATGACAGCAATAACCCTCACTCCCAGCAATGAGATTATTATGTTGAGCAACTGTGCTGCTCTGCCACTCTTTTCTTAATGGGAAAGAGTGTAAGGCTTTTTGACTTCCAACAGCTTGTTATCCCTTCTTACAGGCGTGATTTAGAAGTGTTGAAGGTACATTTGCAGCATTAGTGCATTCCAGTGTGGAAGGTGACGGTGAATTTCAGGGAGTCTTAAGTGTGATTTGCTATTCTGTTGCATTGCAGATGCTACTTAGTATTAAGTGTGTAACAATGTCCTCATGGCTGTGCAGCATTTTGCCAGGTTCCTCAGGTGAGGCTCAGGTAGGAGAAGGGGCAAGGCTGGTACAACTCAGCAGGTATACCTGTTCAGGGTCAAACTGTTGGTCTTTTATCCTCCATGACCTAGGCATGGTGCAGCCTCTCTTCCTTATGTTTGGAATGCCTTTTAAAGGGCTCCCGTAATTGATGAGTATTGTGTTCCATGTCATCCATACGGATTATTAGCAGTGACTACTGTACCTGTATAATACCAGCATGTATCTGTGCTGCTTCCAGGCAACATAAAACCTACTGCACCTCTTCCCTGGACTTGAGTGACTTCTAGAGCTGCTATAGGGCTCTAGCTGGCAAGGCGATCCAAGGAATGTTGGTGTAAATAGTCAAAGCCTTTTTCTTCTGGACCTGTGTGTGTGCTAGGTCATCATTTAAGTCAGGAGAACTCTTTTAATAAAGTAGATCTCAGAATTATAAACTCATAGATTAACCATGGCTTTAATGGAAATGGAAGAGAAAAGAATGCATGTTTCTGGAGGGAGAAAAACTTGTATTCTGTTTGTCTCTCAAGACTCTTATTGTTCTTTTCCCTTCAGACTTTTGAAAAACTCCTTATTGCCAACAGAGGAGAGATTGCATGCCGAGTAAGTATGTAACATTTTAATTTTTTGATATTTAATTCTAAAACTACTGGTATTTAAATATTGGTAATTGTCACTTCTTATGTGGTAGGTCATCAAAACATGCAAGAAGATGGGGATTAAAACAGTTGCCATACACAGTGATGTCGACGCCAGTGCTGTGAGTACTACTTAATTCAAGTGGCAAATGAGGTTTTAGTAATTCAGCAAGACTTGCAGCTGTTATGCAGTCTTGCTGGTTGTTGTAGTCATGCTGGCAATTCTGAAAATCTTTGTATGTGTCCTTTTCCTCTATGTGCTTGAAGTGAATGGAGCTAGCAAGGTAGAGGAAGGATTGGACAAGTATTTAGCATGTTTTTTCTGTGAACCCTTCTGTGTTCATAGTGAATGCTACCTTCCTCTTTGTGTGGGTTAAGCTAGATACATGTGCACATAGGTAGATGTGGGCAACAAGTGTGAGAGTAGCAGTGAAACCTAAATTTTGTTTTGCTAAAATGCACAAAAAGGCAATGAAGAGTGAATCCTAGAAGAAGGTATAGAGCTTAGTATAAATTTTTCCTGTGTCTGGTAAATCTTTTTCATTACTTCCTACTTTCCATAGAAATGTCCCCTTCTACCAGGTATGCTAAACAGGCTTAATGGAGCTGTTCCATTTGATGAGGATATAGATGTGCCTTCAATATTAAGCAGCATAGCAGGAAGGTGGTAAAATGGCTTTTTAGACAAGTAAGGTACCAGAATTGCCCATTTTCAGGTTTTGTAGTCTCTTCATTATCATTCATGACAACAATAACAGGATAATTTATTGTGTGGTGTAACAGCAAGTGTAGGCATACTTGCATATTCTTTCTGACTAGAGAGAACACTATTATTCCTTGCCTGCAAGAACTGCTACAGGAGAAATGACCTGGGGTACCTCCATGTCCCAGGAAAGTTTGTTGAAATCTGGAAGGGAGTTAAACCCCTGTATTATGATTTAATAAGAAGTCACTCAGACAAGCTACCAGAAAAAATTGTATTTTATGTAGGACAGGACTTGTGAAAATAAATGGTGAGTTACTCAATGTTAGAAAAACAGACATGGTTCATGGAATCTGAAAGTAGTTAGAGCTTAGTTTTTAAGGTTAAATGAAAGGTGGGAACTGTTGGGAGTTTTGGACTTTGACATAGCTTTTGTCTGAGTCCCTTTGTGGTTCTATTACTACATGACCAGCTCAGCTCATATGAATAGGCTGTAGATCGAGCAAGGGATTGAAGTGGAACTTTCTGAAATGATCTACTGATGGATTTTTATGCCAAGTATTTCTTTCTTTGAGGTGAATGGAAAGCTTGGTCTGGATTTCAACTGGTAGCCATAACTGGTAATGTAGTAGCTTGTGGGTGCTCAATGGGCTGTGAAATGAATTCTTAATGGGTGGATGTCAGACATCATGATAAATTCTAATTCTTTTGGAAGTCAAGGGTTATGTGAATATGAATACAAACTATTCTGTATGATCTGTGATTCCTCTCGTAAAACTGAAGCATGCTGATGGGTACTTGAATTCCATCTTATGTGTATAGTATCTGCTGTTAGGATAAATGGATTCACTGTTTAGCAGCACTGCATAGCCTTTTCACTGGCATGAATTCATCCTGAAAATAGACTTAAAAAGCTGTTTAAAAAAACCCCACATGTTCTTTCACCAGTCCATAATAGACTTGAGAATATGAATTGGTCTTCTCTCCAGTGTGTCTGTTATGTGGATTCTGCTATGAACTGGAGACTGTGACAAGATCTGAAAGCAATAAGTAAAAACCAAGATTGAAGAACATAATAAGAGAGTAAGAATGGCATGAAAAAGTACAACTCATGACCTTAGGGGGAAGGGTGTACAAATAGTGCATTACAAAAAGGAAATTGAAAATATGTCTATGCTGCTTTGATCTACAGTGCTGTCTTAGCTTTAAAATACAAATAGAGTCTTTAATTTGTAATAGCTCCCAAGAGAAAGAAAATCCAAGCTGGTATCTCAGAAATGCATTTATATACTCATGGTAATTCATAAAGATAACATTAAGTGTGTTAGAGGGGATGCTGCCATTTTGAGTTTGTGGACAAGAGATGAGGCTCTAACAAATGCTGTAAGGGTGATGTAGTGTCTGCTTAGCTCTTTGGAGCCTTACCTAAAGACTGACCAAGCTTATCTCTATGAAGTTAAGCATTAGCTGTGTGCATTGAAGAAGCTCCAGATATTTAAAGGAAAATGAGAGGAAGGCTACTTGAAAAACTATTCTGTGTACTCAAGGTAGTGGTATGAAGTCTAAGCTAGTTTTTTGGGTCTGATTATACATGTTGTTTATGTCTATCATAGATCCTTCAGTCACTACCCTGTGTGCTTGCACTGGGAAATAGTTTACTTAATGATGTCTGTTTTAATGACTTGGGTACTTCTAGTTATTCATAATGGGAATGACCTGGCCCATTGCAGTGATGTGTGATTGCCATTTTGGATGACCTTGATAGATGAGCCCACAGGCCAAATTCTTTGACTCTTCTGAAACTTACAATAAAGTCACCAACGATAGTTATCCATAATTCTGTCCAATGTTTCATCAGCAGCATCCTTCTTGGTTGTACCAGTCATAGCAAAATGTCAAATGTGCTGAACTCATACTCAGGAGCTGATGCAACCTGCCAAAGGAACCTCTGTCCTCGTGGAGCTAGGAAAAATGTGTTTGCGTGGTGATGGGATGCTGCAAGAGAGTTACTAGTGTTCTTTTGATTTTGTGCTTGACAGGATATGTCACTCCTTCATGACTTATATTGCAAAAGCAATGTTAGGCAGCTACCCTGATCATGATGGTCATTGAACAAATGACAGAAATAGCTGTAAAGACATGCAGTTGAACTAGGTGCCCATCCCAACACTCTTTGTCTTTACTGGAAATAGTGGGACCTGGTTTTAAGTAACCAAAGTAGGTAGGGATATCTTACAAAAATAATTTATTTACGTGTTTGGAAGTGGGTTGGAACTACAGTAGATAAAATTTATGCTTAGAACTAGGAGTAACCTTTGAGAAGTAGTTAGAACCCCTTATTACATTACTTGTCATCTGTATAGCTACTTACTGAAAAGCAGGTACCCTGATACTCTTAATATGAATTAACTGTAACCAATATAACTGTAAAAGGAGGGCAGTCCAGTCAGTCTGTTACCGACTCTCTGGTTTTGTCATACTGTTTGAAAACACAATTGAAATTGAACAGAAGCAAAGTTCCTTCAGTGTGCTCACTAAATATTTAAGGTGAGAAAGAAAACAGGTATCACAAGGTATTTAGCAATTCAGGCTCTTCAGTGATAGCTTCTAATTTATTCCTTATCTAGTGATATGCATAACTGATTCAAGCAGGCATTTTCGCTAATGTTTGTATAGGAATTGTATTCACAGTCTTAAAATAATGCTCTTTGAATAAAAGTACTGCAAGATTTCCAAGTGAGTTATCTTGTCCTAGAGCTTTATTTCTTTATTTTAGATTTCTTTTGGTTGAATATTCAACTTTTTTTTTTTTTTTTTTTGTTTTCTGATTACTGAAAATCTTGTGGAATTTACAGTGCTGAATAGTGGTGGTGGGATTAGACAAAATGCATATAAGCTTTCCATGAAACAGCTTTTCCTTGTTCTTCATACGTAGTTTCTGTGGAGCACCATGACAAATGTCTCGAGTATGCTGTTAAAGCAATATCAATCTGGACATACTTAACATTAATAGATAAAACTAGTAACTAGACTATAAGAGCACAAAGGAATTTTCATTGCAAGGAATTTAAACTTTCCTGTTACGAGGAGGAAGCAGCAGAGAGGACTGTTATAAACTGGGTATGTGGCAAAAATGGAACAACCTGGTAAGAACCAAATAAAGCTTATCTGAAGAGGGAAAATACAAAGAACAAAATATACTATTTTGTGCTCTTAATTTTAAAGATTACTTAAGATCTGAAAGATTTTTACAGGTGAAAATTGTTATGGCGATAGGGAGGAGAATGTTAACAAAACTTAAAAGGAGATGGGTGACTTGAGAGACTTTTGGATGCTTCTGTGTTAATGCAAATTTACAGATAGCTGGAAATGGTGTTACATGGGATTGAATTAGGCGGGAGTCTGTGAACTGGAGGGAAAAACAGCCTGACAAAAAGGCTGCTGAGACCCCCATAAAGCATTACAGTTGCTCATGTGGTACTGAATAAAATAGATCATAATGGATGCTTTCAGGTTCTTGAAAATAGTGGCTAATACTCTTTGATTGCTTCTGTTATTTTGGGGAAAGCAGAGAAAGAAGTTGTATACTGTTCAAAATGCTGAGTTTTGTTGGTTTTTTTAATTTCAGTGTTCAGCTTTCAAAACACTGATTCTTTAGACTTGAATGGCTAAAGTGGGGAAGAACCATTAAATTCAGATTTTTTTTTTTTAATTAAAACATCTGGCAGAATTATTTTTGATATGAGAAAACAAGCTAAGAAGTTTCTTCTGAACAAGAGTAGTCATATGTACTTTTCTCCCTGAACTGATTGGAATAGAGGGTTAAGATGAAAGAGCCTCCTCAACCATAAATGTAACACTGATGGTGCAAACATTGTCAAGGAAAGCTAGAGATCTATTGTAATGCCTAACATAATCAGCTAAAAGTATGATAAATGAAGAACAAGCTTTCACTAATTGGATCTGAACAAAAGAAGGTATAGCATAAAGCAGTGAATGAGATATAATTTTACTTGGCATTTTTTAACACAGCAGGGATTCTATAGCCATATGAAGCAATGAACTATAAATGACTGAAAAAATCCCATGGGAAAGTAATGTAAACTACTAAAACTTATCAGAGTAGTGGGCAATGACTTAGACTTCTTTCATATAAGGTTTTTCCTATCAGTCACTTAAGACTTCAGGTGTTATATTAAACTGCCTGTTCTAAATCTTGTTCTGCCGCATAATATAAAATGAAAAATAATGCAAATGCTTTTAATGATGCAAAAGTAATTGCACAGAATTGAGCTGTTCTCCAGAAAGTGTAGTCTTTTGAGTGACAGAAAATAGAAAAAATAAATTAAGTAGAAATGGAAAATCTATATTCCTTTCCTGTTTTTTTTTTTTAAGCTTGGAGTCTGAGACAGTATTTCAGAAGGAGGTTGAGGAAAAACCTGGTTTAGGGAAACTGCAAAGTTGGTAAGGGTTAGAAGTTTCTATACCATGTCTTTACTGAGCTGAATGAATTTGAGTGAGAAAGATGAATTTCTTTCCTGAAACAATGTAAACTTAGACTTTTGCTGAAGACTTCATTATAGCTTAATGGGATGCTGTCATTTTTTTTTCTTCAGAAATCTAGCTGGCAAAAAATAAGTATTGGAGGGCAATTTGGCATTTAAGTTTTAATGTAAAAAAAATTAGTTTGAAAAGTCAAAGTTTATCTAAAACTGAGGAGTTTTATTTACTTGTAACTAGCTTAGACATTTTAACATTTGTCCAAACTCTCATTTACTTTTTTTTTGTTTTGTCTTTTAAAATGTGCAAAGCTTTCTTCCATCATCTGCTACAAAACTAGAAATTCAGTCATTTTGACAGCTTATTGTCTCCCAGTGGCATTTCAGGATTTGTACTCAGAAAACTCGGAGAGATCTGTTTTGAGTACCTATATGAAAATGAAACTAATATTTTAATGCCATTTTGAAATATGTGATTCTTGGGCTGTTGTCCAGAGTGTACAGAGTGGACTCTGCCTCCATGTACTGTCTGGAGAAATTCACTCTTCCTAAGTAGTGGTGTTTGCAAAGTGTGCAGAACAGGAGTGGGCCATAACAGTCACTGTTCTGCTCTTCCTTCAATGTATTTGCCTTTTGTTTCAAAAGCAAGACAGCATGTTGTTCATCTCTTCACGAGGGGGGATGGAGATGATGTTACTATCCTGTCCCTATGCTTTATTGAGTGAACTCCTGGACAGTTTTGTGAAGCATGAGAAACGCAGGTGGTGAGAATGCCATGAAGGGAAATAGCTCTGTGGAAGGAGTGTGCTTTTGTTCAGAATTGTAGCTTGCTTGCCAGTAACTTGCATTTTTTTAAAAAGTTGATCATTGCTTTGAAACTGAGTGGGTTGCTGGAGGAAGTAATTAAGTTTTCATTGGCTATAGTGAAAAATGCAAGCTTGATCTGCAATTTTAAAAGGTGGAGGGGCTCATCAGAGCTCTAGAATCCTAAAGTTTCAGTTTTTAGTGTGTTTTAATCAGTGATAAGATGATATGAAATGCATATATGACCTCTGAAACAAGTCAGACTCCTGTTGCATTGCTTGATGGTTAAGCTGAAATAAATTGAAATGTCAATTTTGTTGGATTCTTGTTGAAACTCTACCACTAAGAAGCAGAGGAAGGATGTAGAACAGGATGCTTTTAAGCATCACACTGCAGCCCAATTGGGGACATTGCCTTGGAAGTGGAAAGCATATGTTGTAAAGAAGCAATTGGTACCAGATCTTTTGACCTTTTGGGGATGATTATTTAATTACCAAGCTGATTTATTTGAAGGATCAAATGGATTAAAAATAATCTGTCACAAAGCTCATTTAGAGAAAGTGACTGTTGTCAGAAGTACTGAACTACCCTTTGGAGAGGAAAATGTGGGAGCCCAGTCAGCAAAGTTAATTGCAGCTTAAAGGTGCAGGTCCTCAGTGCTGTGGAGAGTCAAGTGGTTGTTCTGTGGTGCTATGACTGTCTACATCAGTAGGTAGTGGGGAGTAGCAGGAGAGTATCTGTGGAGTGAAATGGTTCATGCTGAAGACATAGTGTTCTTCCTTTCTGCCTTTCAGTATCTGTGTGCTTCATTCTAGTCTGGTGCTGAGGGTTTGGTGTCTACTTGTGGTGGTTTCCTGTGCCCAGCAGGTATCTGGTTCATGTGCTTTGAGACAGCTGAGTGTTAGAGACAAATGTGTTTTAAGTAGGGGTGACTGAGAGATTTACTTAGAAAAAAACCACAACCCAGTCCTGATTTGAGCTTGAGTACTGATGTGTACTGAAGTCACTCTAATTGCTTGCCTGGGACTGCCTTCCTGGTGCTCTAGCACTTCTCTAATCTTGTGCTGTGTTGTTTCTGTGCTCCGAACACACCAGACACCTTGATCAAGTTAGTTACAACTTTTTTCTACTGACCTTTTTATATTAAAATATGTCATTGGAATGTGTGACAGATGCTGTAGCCATTTATAGAAACAAACTGAGTTGCAGTAGGTCAGTAAAGTGACTTTTATTGCCTTGGCTGTCTGCAGGGCTCTGATGCTGTACCCAGAGCTATGGGGTTTGGAGAGATGTACAGGCATCTCTGTAATCAGGTCTTAAGCTTTAGGCTGAGCAGAGCTGAAGTCATTAAGCTTCACCTGTTCTAGAGATTTGCCGCTCTTGGGCAGCAGTGGCACACAGCAGGCAGTTCCTTCCTCTGAAGCCACAGGTGTGTGCTGAGGGCACTGCCATCAGCAGTTCTGATCAATGTCTCCTGCTGCCATAATTCTGGCTCAAACTTGCTGTCCTTATTGTATTGGGTTTCCCCAAGAAACCAAGTTGGTGTACATCTATTATAGCCTGTTTGCTTTGTGCTGATCTCTAGACCTTTCCGGCAGTGGTGGAAAGTACTGTGTGTAGTAATTTTAATGCAATTGAACATTGTCAATGTGATCAAAAGAAGATAGTTATACCATCTTCCTCTGTAAGAGAGGAGCTGCAGCAGCATGGTTTCCTGCTGCCTCACCTCCTTGGATACAGAACATAAGGTCCCTTGGATTCCTCTTTTGAGGCTTTGAGTGTCCTGTCTTTTTCCTGACTTCATCTGTCACCCATGTCCTCAGCAGCAGCTACTTCATTGTGCAGATTCATTCCTCCTGTGGTTCATATTGTCCCAGTTGTGCTATTTGCTATCAGCTGTGGTTGTAGTTATTCAAAGATGATCTGTTTTCAGGTACTGTAAGTGAACAATGCTATTTGGTAATACTATCTGTAGTTTCTTGTCTGTGTGGGTGTAAATACTGGTGAACAGGCCCTGGACTGGATTTCTTTTTAGTATTTGGATGAGCTCTAGACAGAGAGGGACTTAAGGCAGGTTTTCTATGAATAATGTTCACACGTACTTAGCACAGTCTTACATAAATTGTAAAAGTAATTTTCTGTCTACTAAGAGTAGTTCTCTTCCTTTCTCTCCTAAGAGTACTTCTCTTCCTTCTTGTGTTTTGTGTACCTGCCTACATGCGTAGCCTTTTGTTAAATGGATCCAAGCTGCTTATCTGTATGAGACCAGTGGGGGAAAGAAAAGAAATGTGGATCAGCAAGCTGATGTGGCTTTTTGCATAGGTTAATGAATACTAGAGCTGATGGCATCAGGACACATGGTTGGGGACAAGGAGAATAAATATCTGGTTAACCTTTTGAGAGGCAGTGTCTTGAGATATAGTGTCTTGAGTTAATGCCATCAGACATCCTAATAGTGGAGGATGTGGGGAAAAGAGCAGGGAAGAAATTCTGTATCAGAGATGCAGCTTCACACTATGTGAAGAGCTGGATTGGTGAGCAGAGCCATCTTAACAGATCCTAGTAAGAAGCATTGTATTTAAAACCAGATACTTTCCTTGGTTCTTAGCTTTATTGCTCAACAAACAGTTGCCAGGCAGTTGTGGAGTCTGGGATTCCACAGATGAGGTCCTGGTACCATTTTTCTAGGGAAGAGTGTTAAACAAGGAACTGAATTGCATATGAGGTATCTGAAAGATTGAAAGATTGAAAAACTCAAGATGGGAGACAGGAAATGAAGACACAAGTTGTGAGGTATAAGGTATAGATGCATATGTCCTTTTATGGGTGTTGTGGTTTTAGGTTATATTATTTTACCTTGTTCACAAAAAGCATCTATCACTTGTTTACTTTCATCAAGGAAACACTATATAAAGGATAACTATGAGATACTGTTTTACTTATTACTGCTGAGTTGTCTGTAGGCAGCAGCTAGCATCCTTTGATAGCTCTTTGGAACCAATCACCCCCCCAACCCTTCATGTATCTTGCTTATTATATAGGAAGAATGGTAATCAGTGTTTGATTAGTTGGTGCAAGCTAATAGGTGTACTGAGTGTGACTTGGATTTATAGAAATGCATGTGTTCTGTTTAGATACAGTACCTTCTGGTTTCTGCTTCTGTCTTGTTGTGCCAATTGGGCAGTGCTTCAATTTTCATTCCTGGACTTTAATTTGATTTATAACATTGCATGAATTCTCACAGTTCCTTTGTAGCTGGTGTTTAATGTCAGCTCACCTGTTGACCTGTAATGTTACTGGCCTTGTAAAATAGGCTGCTGACAGTTCTGAAAGTGAAATTGTTTTTAATGTGTTGTTTTTAATTGTTTTTAGCTGTTGACAAATTTGTGACAGCGTATCCTCTCCCTTATCTGCTTTTTGTAGCAAAGGAGCATCCCTGTCCCGGAAGTGTATCTCCTAGGCTGATCTCTTGTGATTTTATTTGTGTGGGGGCCTGCATCAAACTGGTATTCTATGCATTTAACAAGAAGCCAGGGCAGCTTAGTGCTTGTTTGTATAATGTGATTTCTTTCTTAAAACTTTTTAAATAGATATTTGTTGGTTCTTGGATGGTATCAACACAATTTTTCTAAAGGATGCTTTGAAAGTAACACGAGTCAAATATTGGGGTTTGGTATCTTACGATACTTCCTGCAAAAGTTTTCCCCTGACCTCATTAATTCCTATTGTACCATGTTGTAAGAGTAGAAGAAAAGCATCTTTGAGTAACTGAACATGTATTAATCAGAAATCTCTCCAGCAGCCATAAGCTGGTATTAAAGTTTGTGGAAGGAGTAGGGCTGTGGTCTTTCATGACCTGGGCTGTAAAAACTGCCTGGTGCTTCCCTCTGAGAGTGAGAGTAGGAGCTAGGGGTCCTTATAAATGTGAATTGTGCTCTGGTTCAGGCACTGAACTGTAGGGGGAGGAGCTGCAGGGAGATGAGCTGACTTGCAGGATCAAGAAGGACAGACTGACGGGCACTTTCCAGAGAAACTGCAGAGCTAACAAATTTGTGTGAGACAAATTTGAGTAAAGTGGAGGATAGAGAACTTCAGGGCAGGCTGCAATTCCTGCCATAGGCCAGGTGGTGTTGGATGCTGTAGACCTGATCATGAATAAGAAGCAGATAAAATCAGCTCTAGAAAACTGGAGGAAATGTCATCATTTCAAGACACTAGTACACATGTGGGACAGTGAAAACAACCGAGGAGTCTTCTTGAATGTGTGGAGAATGATTTCTTGACACAAGTGATTGAGTTAACTAGAGGAGGTGTTGTGCTGGACCTCTAACAAAGAGGGAAGAGGTAATCAGGGATGTGAAACCTGGGACTACTGTGAAATGTAAACCTAATGGTAGGTTTAAGTTTCCAAGAGGAGACAGACAAACAGCCAAATAGCAACCATGTATGTCAGAAGTGCAACTATTTTTTTTCCCAAGCTAAGGATTTGCTTTCCTTAGCTGTCATGAAAGGCTATTTTGGAAGTCAAAGTGGCTCAGGAGAGCTTGTTTATACTCAATATAGTCTTCTCCAAGCAGAGGAACTTGGGCAGAGTTCAAATGTATAGAGCAAATGAAGGCAGGGGTAAGTTTCCTGGAGAGGCAGGGGCTTAATTAAGGAAACTAAAGCTCTGGTGGTGTTGACTATATATTGAAGGATGGGAAGGGATGGGAGGAAGTTTTTGTGTAGAAGCTGAATTTGTGAGGTAGGCAACTTAGGTAAACTACTATGTGATTGAAAAAATTGATCAGCTCTGAGAGGTCCTGTCTCTTGCACATCCCACTGTAATTGTTGTTCAGTTTTGTTCACTGTTTTTTTTAAAAAGCTCACATGGTGGGAGAAGAGCATGCAAAGCAGAACAGACTAAACTTTTTTCTAGTATGTTGACAAATGGGCAAATACATGATTAATCAATAGTCCTTGGTTATGCAATGTGAAAGAAAGATGCTATCTATTTGACCATTTATTGCATCATACTTGATGAGAAAAGGAAGCCTCTTCACAGATAATTTAAAAGCTTATTATGGAATTGTGACCTGTGGTGTTTATTTAGTTATTTATTTTTTTTTACTTGGAGGATATTTTTTAAAATTGCTTATCTCCGGTAGCAGAAGTATCAGGTTCAGCTTTGGGGAAGCCTTTTTTCAGTGAAGATTTTCATTGGTATAATAAAATTACCAAAGTACTGAAGTGATTCTGAGAAGGTCTAAAAAGCTAATAATAAAAGTACATATAAAACCCCACTTGTATCTTAATTTTAATAAAAGTTGAGTGTAAAATTTCAAGAATAATATCCAGGGAAGTTTAATTATAGCTCGTGTTTATGGCAAACTTTCATTTATAATTTTGTTTATTTTGTGGTTAATGTTTTCCAATTTTGTATAAGGTGCTTTAGCAGTTTGAAAGCTCTTCAGTTCAACTTTTGGGGGATGGTTTCCTTCCAACATGCACAGCTATTGTGCTTAACTAGCACTTCTGGATGATGCTGCTGGTTTAAGTATTAGAACTGTCAGTCCCCTAGAAATGCTCCTGAACCCAAGAAAAAGTTGATTTGCTGACCCTGATTCAGATTTTTTTTTTGTTGAAGGCCTTTCATGAATATAACAAAGGTAGTTATATTGCCTGACCAATATTTGTGCTCTGTGGTTGTGAGAAACCCTACTTGAAATGTGTTGGAGACTAACACAGGAAAAAAAAAGCAAGCTTAAAAGCCCAGAGAGAGAGTAGGCAGTAAGAAGAAGAAAGCTGTGAAAACAAGTTTTAGGTACTGTGACACTTGTGTAGCATTAGGGCTTTGGCAGGTCTGCCATGTGCTGCAGTGAAGGCTTGGTGCTGGAAGCCTGCCTGGCTTGGCATGCCTATTGGCACTCTGAGGTCACTCACTTGTGCTGTGAGAAAGGATCCCCAGCGCCTTTGAGTGTGGATGACTTCGTACTGCTTGCTTGTATGCATCTAGCAGCTGCAAACCTTGTGTATGTGGGAGGGAAGGGACTGTGGTTGAGGGGCTGCCTTTGAGCGCCAGTGCCTGATAAAATCAGACCCGGGGTTTTGCGAACCTGTCTTTTTATAAAAGAGTGAAATGTAGAATGGTTGAGCTTGGGCAGCCTCACTGCCTGCCGCAGTGAGTGGCTGTGAGGATTTGAAAACCCATTGCTGTTCTTTTGTTTTTCTCTTATGCTTTCAGCTGGATCCTGCTTTGCTTGCTCTTAAATTTTAGATAGACTAAACTATTTGTGTTTGCTTGTGTTATTTACCTCACTAAGCATAGCAAAATTTTGAAGAACTGTGGAAACCACTGTTACATCTCTTGTACTTTTAGTTTGAGAACTAAACTTTAGTTCTTTTGTGTTGGTTGTAATACTTGATGATAAATTCAGGAATTGGTGATTCTCTATGAAGTAATTAAATGATGAATTCAAAGCTTTGTTTTTGCAAGACTAGTACTAGTAAGGATTTTGCTCTTGGATTTTGTAATTTTAATGTTTTTACTTTTTTAGATGCTATCTTTTATTTGATAAGAGTACGTAGAGGGTCTGTAGGTACTTAAAATAGATTACTGTTCTCTGTACATAAAATGTTATGACTAATGTAGGAGAGATTTTAGGTGCATGATTGATAGGGTTTTTTTATAATAACCTGAATTTGAATAGCAAGTGTAATTTTTGTTTTTCTTGTTATAGTTAAAGTGTAATTTATATTTAATTTCTACTTGTTAAATGTTTAGAGGAGTTTTTAGTATCATTCTTGAATATTGGTTGAGCTGAGCCTGAAGTTTTGTTGCATGCTTCTTGTTCAGTATCTGTGGAGCTTAAAATTGGCAGATAAACTTAGACTGTGAACTCTGCAGTGCTGACACTTGTTGACAGCAGTTTCCCATTTACTCTTTTCTTTTTTCCTTTAGAGGAAGTACTGTAACTTGGCTGCAAGTTAACTTAATAACTTAAGAGAAAGGTGTAGGGATTTTTTTGTCATAATGTGTCTAACTCAGTATTCATCTGATAATAAAGTTTGCTTCTGTACCATTTTTTTTCTTGTGCAGAGAATTTTCAATTTAACTGACAAAAACTATAATGATGTTTTCTGTCAATTAGTTCTGAAAGCTAATTTTTTTAATTAGGGAGCTGAGATTCAAGAACTAGCATTGCTGTGTTAAGATTTTTTTTGTTTGTTTTTTGTAAAGCTCTAACATAAAGAAGCCTATCAACTGGACTAAAGCTTAGGATTATTATTACAATTTCCTGCCTTCAGATTTCTGTGAGTACAGCTAACATACTAACTTTGGTAAATTCACTTTGCAGGCATGCATGCCTGTATATTCTCTGCACCAATATTCTTTCTGCAGAAGAAATTTCTGTTGTATGCCTTCAAGCAGTTAAGCACAAATAGATCATGTATTCTTTAAGAAACCAGAGCTGTAGACAGTCTGGGATGAAGGTGGCTCTTTGCTTTTAAGTTAAGATGAAAATTCTACACATTCATAATCTAATGACACTTCTAAATTTTTTTAACTTCCAAGCTTGTCTGGAGTGATACTTCCAATTTTGTAGCTATTATATTTGTTCACAGCCCTTCTCTAAAGATAGGTAGGAAAGCACTGAAGTTGTGTTCAGTGGAAAAAGATTCTAGTTTTGCTCATAATTTAGCCTTGCTTCATATGCAAGACTGAAGAGGTTATATTTTATTTTCATGCTTTCTGGTTCTTTAGGGGAAAATGCTTTGAATTCCATTGTCCGAGCATGTGGTGGTTAACGTTTCTTGGACTAATTGCTGTAAAATCTGTTGTACTTACAGCATGGTTAGTAGGGTTGGTAAGGTATGTTTGCTAATCCAAAGAGGTGAGGGGTGTGGATCATAGTTTTGAGAGTGAGAAATGTGTGCATATGTGAACTAGAAACTTTTTAGGGAGAGTATTTTGATAGGAGGCTTGTGAAGAGCTCTTGGGTTTTGAACTTTGGTAGTGATCCACACTTGGTTTGAAAAGTACACTCTGAACAGTGTAAGTCTCAGGTATGTGCATCCATACCTAAATGACTTCATTCAGGGTTTTTATGGAGCTTTGCTTTTGTGTTGTATTTGCATTTACATATATTTTAGAACACTTAGAACATTTGAAGGGGAAACCTCTGAGTTTCTCCTTGAAAAATGTTATGTTAACATTATCTGAACAGGAGCCTGTAAGTTGCTGCCTGTCCTGTGTAGCCCCACAGGGGGAGAGTACTTTGAAATGGGACAAGGGTTTCATTGTGAGCCTGTGATCGTATTTCAAACAGTCTGGGGCAGCGGAGGTGCAAGGAAGTGTGTGTGAGGGTTCCTGCCAAGTTCAGGCACAGTGGTGTGGGCAGGCAGTCGCTGGATGCAGAACCAGTGTGCTGTAGCAGCAGTACCATCCACACCTGCAAGAGAGCGCCCTGCTGCTCTGGCTTCTATTGAGTGTTTAAAGTGTCTTCAGAATGTGCGTCTTTGTATTTTCTTCGTTCTTCTATTCTCTGCTCTTTGTTTTTTCTACAGCGTTCTCAATTTTTGGTCCTCAGTTTTGGCCATTTTTTTTCCTCCCTGACAATACTTAGCACAAGCAGGCATGGTTATGGAATTTCCTCACACTTTCCCTCATATTCTTTCAGTATTGTTTTCTTTTCTCCTTCTTCTGTTGCATGCATGATGCACCATAAAATGGAAGAATATGATCAGCCATTGTGCACATTTAGTGATGGTGCACGATGATCTTGGGCAAGAAAATGGAGTGTATTACAGACATAGAAGATGGTGGTGTTTGTAGTTCTCTCTCTAGAACAACTTTTAGATTCTGTGCTAGATAGCAAGCTCTGGGCTTTACCATTAGAGGTTGCTAGAGGTTGCTTTAGTTACATATGTAATTGGACTGAGAGAGATGGAAGGATGATACTATTTTGGAAATAGGGAAAGAAGTAATATTTTCTGAGAAAGCAGCTACTGCTAAGTTCTTATTTTGCTTCTTGACTGATCACCCCACCCACCCCCATCAGCTATTTATTGACACAAGAACATGAACTTGTATCTGCTTTCCATCATGGAAAGTGAACTTTGCACATGTCAATGAGTTTCAAAGCTAGCATTTCTTCTTTCAGACCTCTGAATACATTTACATTGTTTCAGCAGGGAGGATGCTCAAATTGTGAAACTGACCTTTGAAACTTTAGGTTGGTTAATTTTCTTCTTAAATTAGGGAAATTTACCTGTCCTTCTCCTCCCCTTCGAAGAAACTAGATTTTTTTTTTTCTCACTTGAACCCTTGAGATGAATTGCCTTGCTTTCAGCATGTCCTTTTCTGCCAGCCTATATACACATGGTAAAATAGATGAATATTGGACATTTACCGTGTTAAAACAAAAAGCCAACAAAATTCATGAAAATCTCCAAGAGCTGCATCTTATCCAGGTGGCCTGCTGTTTGAAATATGACTCCTGGTGTGTATTGTACTCTTAGCCCTAGGATTCAGTAATGAGATTGAGTGGTATCTTGCGTGAGCACTTCTGGATGATTGACAGTGAGGTGATGTGAATCATCATTTATCAGGATATTATCATGCCTACCCTTGATAATTTCTCCCTGCTGTCTGGGGAGGTGGTGAAGACAGATAGGACTTTGTGATGTCAAAGTAATTAGTGTGTGTTGGTTTCCAGCTGAACAAACTGGAAACTAATGATCAGGTAAATGAAGATGAAGTGCATTAGTGTAAGGATAAAGGTGCAAGGACCTTGGGGAAGAGCTTATCAAAATTTCATGGGGGTTATTTGAATATCTTACAATTTGTGCAGTTGCAAGCAATATTTTTAAACTGCTAAAGGATACTTCTGCAACAGTCTATTTACATGTCCTTTGTTGATAGCTCTTCTAGTGAGAGTGTCAGCACTGGGGTTAAGGACATTAGACTCTCTCCTGTAAGGACTGGGAACTCCTTATGATTTTCATAGAATCTAAATAGTCAATTTCCAGCTAATAGCAGCAATTTTGAATTACATGTTAAGGAATTTCAGTGTATGCTGAAAAGGTTAGATTTTTCCAGTGACTCCACCCTTTTTCAAGTGGGGAGATTACTATTGTTTAGTGTTTTTGTTTTTAATTTGACCCATGATTAGATCTGTTGTATTATTCAAATATTTTACTGTTGCTTGGTCTATCTGTAAATATCTTTAAATATGCAGATTTCACTACATAATCTGTGCTACTGCAACAGGCTTTTAACAGGCATGGTAGTTTCTTGGTACAAGTTCTGAAAATTTTATGGATTTGTCATCAGTGAAATATTTTTATAGCCTGAAAAAACTTTGTATAGGTGTGTACAGCTATGCCAATGTTGCAAGTAATGCTTAATGCATGAGACTGGCTGAATATAATTGCTATACCAGCAGCAAGTGATGTGAGTTAATTTTATCTTATGTGATTAGATATTGCTAATTGTAATTAACTGATTGAAAAGTGATCTGTTTTACATGCTGGCTTTTCAATTATTAAAATGGTAATTTACTCATTGCCATTTATCAGTAAACTTGTATTAATATGCCAGTTTCTCAGACACCTCCAAGAGTAACATAATTGTGACAGCAAAGTTTTGTAATTAAAGCACCATGGCAAAATTATTCTTTTGGCTAATTTTTATGCAAACAGCTTTTTTTCTTTTTGTTTCAGTTGCTTCTTTGGTGGAAGTGAGTGGGCTAGAATCTCTGGCAGGAATTTGTCTGTATTAATATGGCTCATCAGAGACATTATATTTAATTGGAGAGCCTGCGGTATAGTCGCAGGAGGCTGGAGGGAATTATTTAACATTAGCAATGGCTCGTTTGGGAGTTGTGCACTAATCAAGGAGCTTGTGTGTTAACTGTAGGGATGAGGGGAGTTATGACGATTATGACATGTGAGCACATGTCTGAATGAGAACTGGACAGGCAATGAGTTAATCAAGAAATATATTAAATGGCTCCCACGATGCTTCATTATTACTCTGTACAGTGTCTGTCAGATTGTGTACTTTAACAAAAAATAAAATCCAACAAATGGATGTTTTTGCAGGTAAAGTTAATATCAAATTTTTAAACCAAGAACCTCTTTCCTCTCTCTGTTTTTGAAGCGAATGTGTGCTTTTAAGTGCTGTGTTGAAAAAGAGTGAGTGCTTGACCTACAAAATGTATTTAAACAGTCCAATCTGTAAGCTTTTGTATTTTGTCAAATGCTTTTTTTCAGTAAATATGAATTATTTCCCACTTTCAACTAGACATCTTTAACATATTTAAGCTTTTACATAATTAATAGCTTGCTAAAATATAAAATTTATTGTTAGTAACTTACCTTCAAGGAAATAGAAATGGTACTATTTTCAATTATCAGGATGCTCCAAACCTTGTAAAGTAAAGAAACCAAACACAGTACACTTCAACTTAATGCATGGGCTGTTTATATGCCAGGTAGACACATTCTGTGCTCAGCATGGTTAGAGGCATCCATTTCCTATCAGTCATGAAATTATCAGTTCTGCTGGAAAAATTCATGTTTAGAGGAAATGGAATTAATAAATTGAGTCCACCTTACCAAAAGTTAAACCAACTGAATTATATCAGTAGTCAAATTTATCCCAGAGCTACTGGACTGGTGAACATGTGCATTTTTCCTGCTATTGTAAGCACTGCCAAATTTAATACAACTTTCTACCAAACTGTAACCTTCATGTATTAGCTTAATTAAAGCAGTATCATGGCTACTACCCAAAGTGTTAACCTGTAGGAGGTTGTTATTGAAATCCATTATCTGCAGAGTCAGTATTAGTGGTCAACAGCAGCAGAAGTAAAACTGCAAGTAGGACCCTCCCTTGGGTACTGTGAGCTCAGCAGGTTAAACTGTCAAAGCTTCTTAAAGGATGGATAGTTAAACCCCCTGGAGTTCAAGGTAAACCAATCATTTGCTGTCAGCAGGAAATATGACTTTATTTAGCGGGTTGGAGGGGGAAAATACCCAAACCTAAATGCTAACACTGAAGAGGATTTAGAAGGAACCATCTTGTAAGAGTGTGTGTTGCTGTGCTATGTAGATTCCCTGCAACCTGGAAAGATTTTTTTTTTTTTAAATTCTAGGCTTTTTTTGAAATAGGAGTTTCTTTATATAGATATTTACTCCAATGGCTTATAAAACTATGGGTAAGGTTGGGTTAATTTACTAAACCTATGAATAATATCTATATGTTGTGAGGAATGCAAAATTTTGTGCCTCTTAAATGGAAACAGTTGTCAGTTTGCAGAAATAGGTTTTCTTTCCTTTGGTGTTGTGCAGGTGTTGCCTGTATGGCATGTAATTATCTCTTTAACCATATTAAATATATTTAGCATTGACCAAGTATGCTATGTTCAAGAATTAAACATCTATTAATAGAATTTGTATGTACATGTATTTATGATACTGTAACTAGGCTGATCTGATAGTGGTACCTCTCATTTTGTCTGGTTTTTACTTCATCTTCAAAGGTGAAGATCTGTAGCTTTTGTCTTAACACTTCTGAATTTCTTGACACAAGAAAGAGAATTTCAGAAGTGATAGCTTGTCATAGAAGGGTGGGAGCTAGGTGGTGAGAGAGCACTTTACTGTCATTCTGTTCATTGGAACAAGATCTGTGCTTGGGTGGGGAGTACTTTGTAGTGTCCAGCAAAGAATGCTCTTTTGTATATCAAGACCCATTTCCTCAATACATGCACTGTTTTTAGACTAAATCTGCTTGATGTGCTGAAATAATACTATCTAAGATTAATGGGATGCAATGGAGACTAAGATTCTGCTCACTATCCATGAGTTTACTTAAGTTAGGGAAGTGTGTATCATAGGAAATAAGCTAGGAGGTGGAAATGTTGTTAGGGAAAATACTCAATAAGCTAAAACCCTCCAAGCAAATAAAGGATTTTTCTAGAGTAACACTAAATTAATATTTTTACAATTTGAGTTGTAGCTATGGCAGAACTCTGAGGGTTATAAGGAAAAAAAAATGGTTGAAAATATTTTTGTCAGATTATCTGGAAAAGAATGGAACCACATAAAGTCTGTCATCTGCAACCATGAATGAATTGTCCAGTGTTGGTAGTAACTGTCTAAAGATTGTATTTGGACAGTGCAGGTTTGCTTGTCTATTCCTGCCTGTTTGTTAGACCATACACAGTCCTTACAGACTCGAGCTGGCTGCCTGTCTGTGCAGTCATTTTCGGGAGTGCTTGGTGCTTTTTCTCCATTGCACTATTTTTGTAGACTTTATCTTTATGTCTGCATCTTGAAATCTCAAAGCTGTGTTGTCATTCAAAAGAAGACTTTTGAGGGTAGAAAACTTTGAGGGTAGAAATGGTTTTTATAGAGAGAACTATCTTCTTCGAAGTTGTGCTATAACAAACAATTAGCATACACTGGCAGAGAAGTAATTTTCTTGCAAAACAATTTTATTTAAGAACTAAGCAAAGAATTTTTAAGAAATTGAAATGTTCACATTAGTGGAATTTTGAAGGAAAGCTGCTCTACTTTTGTAAATGTCATGTAATAACATAATAAGTATGAATATTTTGTAAGGCACTTTTAGGTATTTAATTCTCGTAAAAGCATAAGATTATGCTTGCCATGATGGTAATGTTCAGATTTTATGGTGTAATTTTTGTTAATTACATGTACTGCTTTAGTACTTAGCCTTAGTGGTAAAACCCCTCTCACTGGGTACCTAGAAGTGGTTAAGGGGTGTATGTATGCATGTATATACGTACATACACGTGCATATATATTTTCTGTTGAGCATAAATGTATTGCACAGACATGAGGAAAATCTGTGTTTTAGGAAAACTGCTCTGGAATTTTGTCATCCTTAAGATATTTTGCATTCACTGACTACCTGTTTTTTCTGGTATTTTCTTTGGATTATTTGGCACTGTAGAACTTGCTTCATTTTATGTCTAAATTCCTCTAAGTCTAAACTACTTGTGAAAGGAGTGCTCTCCTGCCCCCTCTCATTCATTCACTGTATGGGATCTGATGGTCATGCAGCTGGGAGATGGTTTAACTTGCTGATCTGACAGAAGGTTAATTTCCCCTCCCCTCAGATTACTTTTCCACTGTGTCTGTTCAGTTCATTGATCTGTCTCAGCAGCACTGTAATTGCTGGAGCTGAGTGTGGAGGAGCATTTAGGGGTGGGATCATCCTTTGAGTGGCATTTTGTATATGCCTAAACTGAGGCTTATTGTGAAACTTGATGTAACTCTCAATATATGGTTTATTTTGGGCCTGAAGATAGTCCACACTGGGAAGAACATAACTCAATGTAGGTCTGCATCTTGCATTTGATGTAGGTCTGCATCTTCCAGCTACTGATCCAGAATATGTTGCATTTAGTTGATATCCACATTTCCCTTTTCACCTTTCTGTTAAATACTGTGAATTCACCTTGCTGTTGTTGTAAGCTACTCGACACTAGAACTGATTTTAGGAATCCCTGATCTTTGGATGCTGGAAGTAACTTCTGCAGTCCATCCATGTGTTGACATCTGAATGGCTGTGTACTGTGTTCATCTGTCTGAAAGGGGGACTCTATCCAAATTAGAGCTGAAAATGCTGAATAGGGGCATGTTACCAGTGCACATTATGTGTTACTTTGTACTGTGGCTGAGTTTAACCCACTTTTTCTGAATCCCAAGTGTCTTCTGGAATATCTAGCTTAATTAAAAACTAAATCTCTACAACATGAGGTTCTGTAGTTGACTGCCCTTCCTACCACGTGATACTGTTTCCTAGACCTGCTTAACTACCAGTTTTCCCATCTCCTACATGTCTTAACCCCTTTAGAAGGCAAAACAAAGAAGCATGCATGAAATGCATTCCTTGGTGGGTTTGTTTTTGGGAGAGGCAGGAAAAAGAAACAGCATGAGAAAGATCTGTCCTATTGCTTTGCTAATGTGAGTAGAAGCT
The DNA here is from genome assembly GCF_024509145.1 of Vidua macroura. Lineage (NCBI taxonomy): Eukaryota > Metazoa > Chordata > Aves > Passeriformes > Viduidae > Vidua > Vidua macroura. Next base: position 39,127,593 of record NC_071572.1, on the reverse strand, counting down.
GAGATTCCATTAGGGAAAGGCTGACATGTGGGTGCAGATGTGTTTGAAATGCAGGGAGGCTACTAAAAGCACTGTAGGGCATCACTATTTTGTTAACATCACAAAAAACTTAATTCTTTTTCTAAAACACTGAAAGTGCAGAATCGCATACACTGGAAAGATGAAACTTGAGCATCCTCACAGAGCATAGTGGACTGATCTAATAAATATGATGAATTGCTTAACTCACACAACAGATGGAGACTCTTTATTTGGTAAATACATTTATTGTCCTCCCAAATTGTTAGTGTATGCTCTGAACTAAAAATCCCCTGTTTATCCTGGAGACTTGCTGTAGATAATGTATTCCAAAGTAAAAATAGTCTGCAGACATACGAGTGCAGTTGCAAGCTTGCAGACTTTGTTCACAGGACTCCAGACATCAGCAAATGTTGTGTTGAGTGGCTGTGCTGCCTCCAATTTTCAGTTGAGCAGAGGAACTTGGTAGCTCTTCCACCAAGGGAAACACCAGTGGAAGGAGGCAAGGGGAGTGCTTTTCCCTCAAGATCGTTAATGTGTTTTGCTACTGATGCAGTAGCTTGAAATTAAAGATTGGGATGTTCTGGTTTTCCCCTCCTGATTGCTCTACTTCTGTTAATTCAGTCCATCCAAAGGTAGATTAGTGAACAAGGTGACTATTGACCTACTTATTCAGTTATTCTACCAAAGAAATGTGTTTTTCCTGGTTGGTGTTGAGTAAAACATGTTGGAGGTTGTGATACAAATTAACTATTTCATTCTGCTACATTTTCAATAGCAAACTCTTGTGCTGGTTGGAGTGTTCAACACAGTAAACACTTGCAATAAAATTCTGATGGAGAAATCTTCTTTCTCACCTTTGTTCTAGAAGGTGCTTCACTGAAGCTGTGTGTCAAACAATAAGCATATAGGAAAAGGTTTTTAGGAGCTCAGGCCATTTTGGAACTCATCTCTAGAGTCTTATCTGTAATGTCTTCAGGACTCAGGAGGCATTTTCTTGCTTGTCCCACAAGCAGAACACAGTTCGAGAGTATCACTCCATGGCAGCTTTAGCATGGTCTGGTTTTCACAGTAGGAGTGATCAGGCTCCTAGGTACAATGGAGAGTCCTTTCCTCTTTATGATGCAAGTAAAATTGTGTGTCTTTTTAGCAGCAAACAACATCCCAGAGCTTCATCCATGGAAGAAAGAATAGAGATTCACTTTTTCTTTTTTTAAGGTTACAAAAATAAATTCACAAGTATAAGCAAGAATGCAACAGATGAAAATCTTGATGTGTTGAAATGTGCTTTCTCTTGGTGCTGGTTAAAAATGCAGTCTTCCTCACCTGATTCATGTTGCCTGTCTTTTAGTGATTGTTCAGTTCAACCTGGATCCATTAATCTTAATTTTAGTTGGAAAATGGATTTTTGAGGCCCTTGTTTACTGAGGTTGTTTACCGTCTTCATTTTTTGACCAGCTGGCAAACTTGAAGGGCAAGACTAGGAAGTAAAGGAAAGGGTGTTATATTTTAAAATTTATTTTTCTCAGCTGGTGTCCATGAACCAGGGATCTAATCCTGCAGATGCTAATGGATGGGCTGTTTTGAGGGTCATTGTAGACTTGGAGGGGAATGTAAATAAATGCCCTTCACCAAAACGTATGCGGAGGCCACTGAATAATTGTTTTACAGAATCCTTGTATAACTATTTGTGGGCCATCAAATGACAATAGTTTAAAATAGTCTTGCAGATAAATCTATTTATGTTGACTCTGCAGGTTGACCTGTTTATTTGCATGAACGTTTTTTAGGTTTTTGGAATGCTGATTAAAATTAAATGTGGGAAATATAGGATAGTTATGGTATTTCTCTTTCACAGCTTTGTTTTTTGTGTGCTTTAGACATGTTTCCATTGTTTTGTTTTAGGGTCAAATGCTGTAATGGTGTGGCAGTATTTCTTTGCAGATAGCATTTTAAAGGCTATATGAATACTGCACACTGTGTGCTCATACTTACTGTATTACTGGTGTGTGTATTTTAATGTAAAGCTGCTAAAGACACTTAAGTCAGATGGAAGATGTGTTTTTTGGCAAAGCAGTGAATTTGAACCTCTTTTGCATCCGTTTGATTTTTTTTTTTTTTTTGAACTCAAGACTGTTCAATGCCACAGGCTTTTTGTTCTGTTTTGTCTGTCTCTTTTGGTGATGGTGCTGGCAAGATTTGAGGTGGTTGGTTTTTTTTAGCTAACTTACAAAGGATTTATTCATTAGCCCTATTTTATGGGTTGAGCTAATTGTGATTTGTCTTGCTGAGCGGTATTATGCAGTTTGGGCCAATTAAGTGAATCCACTTACACCAACGGATGTTGTTCCAATGTGTAATATTGATTTGAACTATAAAAGGAGAATGACTTGTTTGATTAGATTTCTTTGTCTGAACAATGCTCAATCTTATCTAGTGTACCAAACAAAAGTGTTCTCTTTGCTGAGGTTGTTTTAATTGCTTCTTAGGTTTGATTAGCACTGTATATGCAGCTATAACAGTTTCCCTATAAGTTCTGTAATAGCACAGAAGAATTAGGGGGAAAATGCAGCCTGCAACTCAGTATAACTGTCTCTGCTGTGTGAATATCAACTTGTGTTGAGACCTGGTGATGTGTAGGCTGACCTACTCTGAAAAACTGGGACACTGGGGAATCCCAGACATTTACCTCCTCAGAGATGGAGGAAAAGGGGAGTGAGTGTGTGTGTATGTGTTAATTAGACATTTACACTGAAGTAAATTACATCTGTCACATGATAAGCCTCAAACTGCTGAAGTATATGAAATCATCTGTGGAAACTATGCAGATGATATTAAACACTCCATTAGGAAATGCATGTAGATATATTTTTCTTTGTGGACAAAGTCAGTCTTTACTTTTTGGAGTTAGTAAATGAGAATGACTGATTGTGAAACAAACTGGGAAGAAAAGCACTTTTTGTCATGAACCAGATCCATGAGAAGGTAACAGACTTGAGCTACTGAATAATTATAATGCTAGAGATCTGTAAATTTTCTTGGTGTCTTTGGTTGTTTTATAGACTGTATATGCACTGAAAATGGTTTATTTCTTTGCCTTAAAATAATTTTTAATACATTCTATGTTCATACTGAGAACTTTTCTGTGTTTAAATGTTGAGAGAGGTGTATTTAAATGTAATTTGTTTAAAATGTAGATTCCAACTAGTGATCTGCAGTAGCTGATTGGCTCTGGAGGAGGTTACCTTGATACTGCTGTGTTAAACAGAATGCCTCTAGGAGACCTATGTATATTTTAGGCCTTTGATTTCTGGAAATTATTTGAGATACAGGTTTAGTTATGAGGATAATTCAGTAAATTCAGAGTATGGCTATGCAAGAGAGCATGCTACTGTCAAATGAACATGTGTCACTCTCCAGGATAAAGGAGCACTAACATAATTAAGGTAATTTGGGTATGTACTAGCTCTGATTCAGTGCAATCCTTCTAAATTGGGTTGTCTGCAAGATACTATTTTTGTGGTGTTCATATCCAAAACTTCGGGTTATGGACGTATTTGTCTTCTGGAATATGATGCCAACCCCTGGCACCAAACTTGGCTTATAAATCCTTCTGAAATATTGAAATGTAGAAGGATCACCAAACCCAGTTGCTGCTACTGTTATCACCTCTTACTGTACTCTGCACCCTGAGAGCTGCTGCAGCCTGGAGTGGTGCTTGAAACCAGTCCAGGCCGAGAATGACTGGCAAGTCATCCTCAAAGGACTCCTTGCTTTACTTGCCTATTTGCTGGAGAGGTGGTGAAGAAACATGAAGCTGTTCCTGTGTAAAGATGTGGCACTATTTGCTGATATAGGTGCCTTGCTGTGAAGGTGGCTCCTGGACCTAAACTAATTTTGTAGCCAGAGATCACTTCTATGCTGTTTGCTTCTGAAAGAATAAGCTTGATGTTGTGTAATAAGATAATTGTTCTACTTCAAATTATTTCCAGTTGACTTTGTATCTTAATCCAAAAGTAGTTACACCATTTAATAGTATTCATTCTAATGTTGTTCTGCTCGGACTCCTTGTTAAATCTAGAGTTTTATTATTAGTAGCTTATTTCTCATAGACACAGGAGTATGATGCGCTGGTTGGCTGTTTGTGATTGGTTTGGATTGCCAAAGGTGACTGTATTTAGTCTTTGTTTTTGAATTAAATTGAGGTTCTATAAGATGATGATTCAGTAGAGTTTGGTTTTGTGGTTTTTGAACTATAATCAGCCTGAACTAGACTACTTAAAGTGTAAAACTTTTACAGAAATTAAACTTCTTTTACACACACTGTCTTTCCATGATTTCCAGTTGTTTGTATTCTCTAACATAACAAGTCCTTGGTAGCTGCTTGAGACTTCTCTTTTGAGGCCCAGGTAGCCCAATATGATTAAAACCTGCAGTATAAACCATTAAGCACTTAGTTTCGACTGTTTTCCAGCCTTTGTTATCCATTGGTGCTTGAGATTGCAGGGTCAATTTAGATATTTATGAAGGAATTGCACTTTTTCAGGAACCTCCTGGGACTTGATTCTTTGTTTTTGTTGACATTGTTTTTTTTTTTTTGTGAACTAAAACAGAAAAGGGATGAATTACACTTCTGAGATTTTAACTGTTAGGGACAGGTTTTGAATACCTAGGATTGTGTGATTTAAGTCAAGTACTTAAGCAATCCTTGAATTTGAAAATCAATATATTTGAAATTTGTGGTGGTTGAGGAAGGGGAGTTGCTGGATTCTTTGTACTGTCTAGGAAGATTGCATTATAAGTTAGCTTCTGCAGAGGTAAAGGTTTAGGGAATTACTGTGTGAAGTAGGCAGCACTTGGTAGTAGGCTGAAAGTTTCAGTTGTCATGTAGACTCAAATGATGCCTTTTGTTATACTGTTTGCTAGTAAATGCATTTGTACTGTACTAAAAAATCTATGATGTATTTGTGTTGCAATATTTGTGATATTCTTAATGAACTACAGTGCAATGTCAAAGAAATCTAAATGCTAAGGGGAATTGTCATTATGAATTACTAAGTAGCAGATTTCCAGTTTGTGTGCTGGTTTACTCACAATAGATATGAACTCATAATAAAAGTAGATATGAGAAGCCCCCTAAATGCGGCTGGATCCTGAAAATCTTCCCAGCTGTCATTGGATCCTGAAAACCTGGAGGTTTTAACTAGTGGAGGTGGAATGGAGACCTCTTTTTTTGAGAGATTTGCCTGGTGCATTCAAGGCTGAACTGGCACTGAACTAGAGAAGGCATCAACAACATGCAGAGAGGTGAACAAGGAGAAACGGATTTACCAGGTTACAGGGTAATGTGGGAAAGGAAGAGTTGGAACTCCAGAGTTGAATAGCAATGAAACATTTCAGAAAGGAGTGGCAGAATATTGGGGAAAAGTGCACAAGACTGTTTATAGGTATAAAATCAATTGGTTTGCAGTATCTTCTATGGCTGCTTTTTGTGGGACTAGTGTTGGTTCTAGTGGGACTAGAGGGACTCTGTTGGTTTCTTAGTGCAGGAAGTGGGTGGGTGTGGGGTTTTCATCTTAATACCTAGAAATAGTTTACAATATTTAGTTCTTTTCTTTAAGGAAGCTTTTGGTTTTGTAGAACATACATTCTTAATTAAGCTTAAGCTTGAATGACTTTGTTTAGAATGTGTTAAACCACATTGGGATTCAGAACAACTTTAAGCATATAAACTGATCATGGAGATAAAGGTGCTGTTTCTTCAACTTAGTGCTGCAGGAAGGATGACACAGGCTGATCTTGATAGCATTTGATCAAAATAGATTACTTAGTTGCTAAGGTGTGTGTACTAGAAAGCACAAAAACCTGCTGCATGATTGTCTGTGCTACTGCTCTAAGATTTTTTTTTTCTTTGCTCTGTTTATATTGTGAGACCAATGCTGTAGTGTTAAAACAAAACAGTTGTAACTTTACAAAAGCAATATTTAAAATGTGAAATGTGTGGTGATTCCAGGAGGTTGTGTGAACTCTCATATACTTGAGACTATAGCAAATTCAGAAGCTATTTGAGATGCCTCCAGAAAGAAACATGGAATTAGGTGGCAAGTTAATATGCTTCTTGTTGGTAGGTTTAACATTTCCCAAGTTCACAAAAGGTCAATAAAACTGAATAAAAAATGAAAATGCTTAGTAAGTTGTTCTTTTCCTTTTTATACATTTTTAATATTTACCTGCTATTTATTTCTCATTGAATTGTTCAAAATATTGTCTCACTGCTGCTTGTTTGTAGATGTTTTTTGTTTTTTTCTGGTCTTGTTTCTTCTGAATGAGCCAATAGTGTATCCAGACTATGTAACTTCTAACTTGACACACTTGGCAGCCCTTATATTACTTGCAAATAAAATTCCTTTTCACAAGGAGCAAAATTTCCTGATAATAAACCAAAAATATTGTGCAGAATCACAGAATATACTGAGTTGGAAGGGACCCATAAGGATTATTGGAGTCCAGCTCTTAAGTGAATGACCCATACAGGGACCAAAACCACAAGCTAGGGGTGTTATTTGCACCATGCTCTGGCCAGCTGAACTAATCTCAGGGTGTTATATTTCTCAAATGTTAATACTAATTTTCTAAAAAAGCACTGATTTTAGACAATATATTTTCAGTATCGAATAGTTTTAAAAATTGGTAAGCATTGGAAATGTCAAATTGTCATTCTAAATAAATCTTACTGACAGCTAACAATCTTACATAGTTTAAACAATGGCATGCTTTCTTAAATACATACTGAAAGGGAGCTTACAAAAAGCAGAATGAGGAAAAACTGGTTGTTTGGTTTCATGGTTATATGTGTATCTTACTTGAAAGAAAAGTATTCTGAACTCTGAAAACATGTTAAAGGCCAATCTAATGAAACTTTTTAAACTTAAAGATAAGCATTCTTGTGAGATGTAAGAAGACTTCTAACTCCAAACCTAGCTATTTTAGTATTCTTGGTAAAATGTTGGAGATGTTTGTCCCTTTTTTGTTTGACTAAAAAATATTTGGCAAATGCATATAAATGAGGATACAATGGATTAGAAATCAAATGTGAGCCTGCTTAAATAATTCTCAAGATTATCTGGTTCACGTGTAGTGATATTGAACTCTTTAGTCATAGGCTTTAATTTGTGCATGGTGCTGACCTGATGCTGTGCAGGGACACTCATTGCATCCCTTCATTCAATTCACTCTAATTATCCCCAACTTCCTGGGGAGCCTGCTTAGAACTGGTCATGAATGTTTGTTATTAAGTATTAAGATATTAGACTACCCTGGTTACAAGTAACAAAGTAGTTTTTAGTCTGAATTTACATATAGATCATCAGTATAGAAAGTTGAAACTATATTTGTCTTGATTTTATTTAATCAAATTCAAAATAATGTATTAGAACATTAGAATAAAACATTTTGACAGTGACTTAAGCACAGAGTTAAATGAAATGAGATTTACTGTGCAAGTACTTGTATGCCAGTGTTGGTAATTTCAGTGTGTATTTTGGAGTGGCTGTGGTATGTAAATGATCTTTGACACAATCAGATTTGTGTGCATGTAACTGGGTGATGTTAATTATTTTTGCTGGGAGCATCTGTTAATGCAGAATATTGCCTCTTCAGGTTCACGTGAAAATGGCGGATGAAGCTGTCTGTGTTGGCCCAGCTCCCACCAGCAAAAGCTACCTCAACATGGATGCCATCATGGAAGTCATTAGGAAAACCAGGGCCCAAGCTGTGAGTCTGAATGTGTCTATCTGCTGCAGCTGTTTCATATATACAAAGCAGAAAAACCAGAGTTTGTATTTCTTTTTTTTTTTTTAAAGGTGTGTTGGGGGGGAGTGATTGAATATGCTGTTCCAGTTAGTTCATGTCACATGAGTTAAATGTGTCTGAAATCGCTACTGGAAATCAAAGGCTTTGTAGCATCTGGCAGCACTGGTCGCTGATCCTGCAGGTGGCTGCTGGATTCAGCTTTCACACCAGGGAGCAGCTTCAGTTCATTTCCAAATTTGTGGGGGGAAAAAAAAATCCCAATTAGTTTTGAGTGCTAACCCTTTATATGCCATAATGGCTTTTTTTGAATGTTTTACAAAGTGTGTCCAGAAAGGCTTTTGCTTAAACTTCACTTGAATCACTTCCTATATTCTATAAATGTTACTTGCAGGAAGGTAAATGGTGCATCCCATAATTGCTTTTGTTTCAGAAGGTTTACAAAATGCACATTAGCTTATTTGTGTAAATGTGGGCATGTCTGCCTTTTTCCCCTCCAAGTTAGCCAGAGATTCAAAGCTTAATAGGAATCAGTAGGAAAAACTAATATGTAGTCATGTTCACATTCCTAATGTTCTTTGTTCTGTCACTGAAGTAAATGTATTATTCAGAGCCACTGTACACAGAGCATTTATTAAAATGAAATTTGATGTGTATATATCAGCAACACTAACTACCCTTGAACAGTTGGATCAGCACTCTAATTTCTTTCTAACACGATGTTTTGGTACAGTGCCTTTAGGGGCCAGAAGCCAAACCAGTATTTTCTTCCCTTTGCGTTTCCTGAATATGAAACCCAGTTATTGGCTCTTTAAAAGAGGTGAATAAAATGGCTTATGCCTTATATGTCAGAGTATATTAGATCAAGAATCTTGTGACTTGAAAAAGGAAAGTGGAAACTTTCTCATGCTCCTCTCAAGTCATTAGGCTGAATGTATATTGGGGTGTGAGTAGCAAATGAGGCGCACAAGATACTTGACTTGGACTAATGAAGACAGTATATTGTGCTCTCTAACCAGGGTCACTACTGTGACTGTGAACCTGTGCATCATTGTTGTGGTTAGTGCTGGAAATACTTTGGGATACAGAGTACCTTACAGTGGTTACTGAGGAGAGCGTGGATGAGCATTTTTGAGGAAATCTGCAATGGGGCTGAAAAGAGCAAAAGGCAAATCACCAAAGGGAATGTCCATTTCCTCTGCAAACAGCTCCGTTTGCTCTGCAAGCAACCCTGTTCTCCCTAGTTAAATAAGGAAAGTTTGTTTCAGAAATGAAAGCTCAACAACTTGAGTTAGGACAGAAAAATTGGTGTGTTAAGAGAGTTTCTTAAGGTATTCAACCTATTTAAATGCTTAGTGATCTACTTCACCATCACCAGTATCTGAAAATATGCTAGTGACTTTGGTGTCTGGTTTCAGAACTTGATCAGCTTGAATTTTTTCTTTTGTCTTCCAAGGTACACCCAGGATATGGATTTCTTTCAGAAAATAAAGAATTTGCTAGACGTTTGGTAAGTTATTTTTATCTGTTTGTGACTGATGCACTAGATGGCACATATTCGTTTCAAGGTATCTAAGGAATCAAGCTACCAACTCAAGGCAAATCTAAAAGATACTTGAATGTAGGGGATTTCAGTATGCTTTCAGTACATGTGAATTCCTTGCATTTTGAGGATGTAATTGCAGGCTGAGTTTTCTTTTGGGAGAAGTCTGTTTGTAAGAACTTTACCCAGTATGTAAAAACCTTTCAGGATTTTCGCTTATGCCTGGACTGTTTATGAGGCTGCTCTGTAAAACTGGGTCACTGAAATGATCTAGGTTAAAAGTATCTGGCTTTAAGTGATCATCTTGGTGATTTGTAGCACAGCTGGTGAACAGCTGTATCAGCAGCCCTGAGAAGGTGCTGAACTGCACTTTGGGATGGGAATACGAAAGCTGTTTAAAAATTGGCTTCTCTGCTGGTGGTATTGTACTGTGGAGCTACATTCTCTGAAAGGACCAAAGAGTCAAGAGGGTGCTGTTTTCACTTTGTCTGAATTTATAAAATTACTGTTCAAAACCTCTTTACTTCAGTAAGGTTTTTGTATATCATGAACTGATTATATGGTCTGATGTTATTTTTTTTCCAAAAGCTTTCATGCAGCTGCTTAAAAGTGTGGGGAGTGCTAGGAGGAAGTTGCATGAACAAGGATTGAACAAAGTCCTCGGTGGATGCTGTATGTGTAGTCCCTGCAGATCATGTGTTATTGTCTACTGGTTTTGCTCAGAATAAGGACAAGCACATACTACATTGAAGTTCAAAGTAAAAAGCCATTGTAGCTACCAACTTTGTTATGGGGTAAATGAACCATGTAGCTGAAGAAATACCTTGTTTTACAGGCAGCAAGAGGAAATTGTTTCTGCTTTTGAGAAAAATCTGCACCTTTTTGATTCAGGATAAAAAACTTAGATGAAGCATGTGATTCTTAAATGGTGCTTCTTTTGTCCTTAGCATTTGTGGAACAGGTATTCCACATACCTTCCTTGACTCTGCTCCTTTAGGTTTAAGTTCTAGTTGTAATATAGACCCTTACTATTTAGTTGATTATTTGGTGTTAGAGAATGCCACCTGCTTATTAAGGAGACTATTTGAGAATGAAATCTAAAAATTTCATACTTGAGTTGCTGTGATTTCTTTTTTTTTTAAGCTCCCAGACAAGAACAAGTGCAGGTTCTGTGGGATGCTGAGTACACCCTGCTGGGTGCCGGTGATGTTAAAGTTGAAAGGAATTCTAAACACTTGGTGTTTGCCAGGATTTACCAAATCTGGGGTAATCTCTTACATGTTATTTTCATGCAGTTTAGCAGCTTTCTTTTATCACTGTTCTGCTTCGTGTACCAGAGGTTCTTTTTACAGGGAAGATTTCTGGCTTAATTTATAACAAACTCTGTTCTCAGTGGATTAGACGAGCGGGATAACTGGCTTTAGTAGGCAGTTCCTGGTTTTTTAGTAACAAAAAAAAAAAAATAATGAAATTGAAGTGTTCACTTATGCTATTTTGCTTTGTTTTGCTGCTGAGCTTGGAAATTTGGTAGCTATTACTCTGAATGAGACACATTCTGCAGTGGTGTGGTTGTTATTAACAATAAAACGTAAATAGTGTGGTAATGTTAGTTACAATGTTGGTAATGTGACAGTCAGGAACAATTTTTTTTTTGCAGGATTAAGCAGAAATGGAGAAAGTACAAACATTCTTGTACATCCTCTCCACCCTCCTATTTCTCATCTTTTCACTCAGATCCTAGGAAAGTTTCTGATCAATTTCCTGAAATAATGTGGTGACTAAAAACATGTTTGAGTTTTTGGTTGGTGCTGCAGTCTCAGAATAGCTTTAATTATGTTTCAGAAACCTGGTGTGTTCAGTTCTCTAAAAATATAATAAAACAAGGTAATGTAATTTTGCTTTCTGAAATGCACTATTTAAAGGCTCAATTAAGACATAATCATGCTTCCCTTGATGTCAGTGGCTCTAGAAGATCAAACCCCTAGTGAGAACTGGTGAAATGATCTATCTTTTTATCCCTAGGGCAGCTTATATTTTTTTCAAGACACTGTGATTAATATAGTTAGGAGGAAAACTTGCCTGCTGTTTCTTTTCTTTATTGAAGACTGTAACTGTTATGTTAAACTGTTATGAAGTTGCAGAAGACATTTTTCTTCTGTTTTTTTTTCTTTCTATCCTGTTCTTTCTATATACACACTATTTTGTTCTTTTGCACTGAAAGTAGTGATGGAACTTATGAAACTTGGGCTTATTTCCTAGTATGCATCTGTACTTTTAAAACAAACTTCTTAAATTGGGAAACTGAGAAGGACATTAAACTTTTTAAACTTGCCAGTCTATCTGTAAGAACAGTAATGAGTTCAAAGCAAAGCTTTGTCTTCAATTAACGCATGGAGGGTCAGTTCACATGTAATCTCACTGTGTGTGATTAGAACAAAAGCATGTCTTTTTGTTCATTATTGTCTGAATGACTCATGGAGTAGGATACAGCTGTAGACAGTACTTTTGAAGAATTTGGTAGATACTTAGAGTATTGAAAATTGATGATCTTTATTTTTTTTCCAGAAACTTAATTTTGTTCTCCATTAAAATGGGCAAGGGAGACACAATAAATGATCCTTTGTTTCCAAAACAAAATTTCCAAAAAACAATCAGTGGGTGAATATCTGGCATATTGTTCATTGTGATTCAGTAAACAAATTGGTGCATTCAGTCCTGTCTTTGTGTATCTACTTGTTTGTTGTTGGCTGATAGAAAAGAGATCCATAGCATTTATAGTGAGTGAGTCTGTCTAAGGTTTTATAAATATTAAGGTCTATTTCTTAGAGACTGGTATTTGAACATGGAATCTTTTGATGATTTTATGATAATGCTGATAATATTATATAGAATAACAAAATATGGGTTTATGTAAGTGGATGTATTTCCTTAGAATCAGCAAATAAGTTGGTACTTTTAGTTTATGCATTTGAATATATTTTCAATATATTTTCAAAGAATAATTGCATAATATTCAGTATTGTCATAAATGTTAAGGTGAAGTTAAAATCTATTCTTGCATTAAAAAGAAAATTGCTAGCATCCTTTGCCAGATGCTGTGCAGAATTGCAAGAGCAGTTTGTTCCTGTCCTGCTTTAGAAGTTTGCTAGTGACCTCTGTGTTTAGGTTAGCTTGCTTAATGTTTCCTATTTTTTAAAATTAATACAGACCTTTTCTGAGAAGCTCTGTCACCTCTGTTACCTAAAGCAGGTCTTTGGACTTTGGGAAGGAGATAGGCCTGAGACTAAGATGAGCCTTTTGGTTGACCTGTAATTGAAAGATACACTTTTCTGAATTTGCCATTTTTCTTTCCTTGCTTGCAGACCTCCAGAGCAGCTGTTTTGGTGGGGGGATGGGAGCACTGAGTTGGGTCTCTTAATATGCTGAGTAGTTTTGGGAGGATTGGCCCATGGTCCCGGTGACTCTGTTGTGGTTTTGGTTGGTTTTTTTTTTTTTGGTGTGTGGTTTGTTTGTTTGTGTTTTTTTTGGGGTCTGTGTGAAAAAAAAATGAGAAGAAAGCAAGTGTGTGATTGGTTTGCACAGTCATTATTCCAGAGTCAGTGTGGCTGCTTATCTATCTGATGTTAACAGCAAGTAGGAGTCTTACTCCTGCAGTTGAGGTTATGATCCTTTCCTGCTTCTTGGAAAGGAGCATAACCTTGATGCATGGTGACTCTGTGTTGCAGTTAGTCATAATGGAATCAATTTTCTTCTTAATTTAAAGAAACACAAATGAACTTCCACTGTACTGACTGCCATGAAAGTCCCTTGTGATGCTACTGTTAAAAACGAAATAAACAAAAAATCAGCCGAATTATTATTTTGCAAACCTAGTATGAAAAATATCAGTTTGCAAGATTATAAATTTTCAGTGTATTTTGATGTCTTGTATGTATGTGATAGAATTTGTGCTTTCATTAAAGGTTGTGGATTGTGGTGTATTTCCTCCAAGAAAATTATTTGATATGTGCATAAAATTATCTGAAAACGATAGCAGTTAGTTACAAAAGCAGCCTTTATCTGGAATATTCTTTTCTGAATGCAGCCTTGACAGTATTCTGATGCTCTGTTGACACAAAAATAGCCAGCCACTACCTTCTGCCAAAATCCACTCCCTGGGATAGAAGCCATAATAAACATGGTGAGAAAAAAACATTCAATTTTGGAATAAGATATAAATCTTTTTGGAGTTTCTAGTGAAACCTGGTTGTATACATCTTTTGTGCCTTTTTAACAGCTACTGTTTGACGTGACTGGGGGAGAACAAAGCATCCAGTGCTATTTTTCTTTACCTTTGAAGCTAGATTAACATTCTTGGTGGAATTAAAAATCCCAACAATGTATTGTCTGAAATAAATGGGCAAACAATGTATATGGAAATGGTTGATCCCATGTTTGTAAATGGCTCCTAAGTTTGAGAAGGAAAAGGTAAACCAAAGAACAGCATGTCACCCTCTGTCTGACCTGTGAAGAGCTTTGTGCAGGTAGATCTACAGACCTATGCACAGCTAATTATTGGATTCTCACAATTTAAAATGTAAACTTACTGGTAGGAGTGTTTCTTTACCATTGTTGTGCATGGCTTTATTACTTGTAAGCAAATTGTGAGGTTCCTTCATTGTGGTTCAGTGGATGTTACATTTTTGAGAAACATTTGGTATGATTCTCATGCTGTTCCCACATGCATTAGCTTTTTACCTGACAACTCTTGTGACTGGTTAGCATTTGTGCTTCCCAAATTGTGAAAAGGTGGTCCAAAGAAGGCAGTGGAAGTTGGTATCAAGAAGCTGCTTATGGCAGAGATTGTATACTTCAAGGAGTGGGGAAAACAGAGCTTTTAATGTATGTTCTGTACTCTGCAGGCCAGAGTTTCATTGCCTACCAAAGCCAGCAGTGTGTTTGCTACCAGTGCCTGTGGTGGCTTAAGGTGCTTTGTCTATTGGAGTCTGGAGGTTTTGTCTGTACAGGGTAATAAAGGTTAGGCAATGTACTGGCCTAAGTGAACAGGTCACCACTTTGCTGCCCAGAAGAGCTCTGCCTGTGAACCTATAATTTTGATGTTTATTTTATTTTGAGTCAGAATACTTGTGAGTGTTACTTTTATTCTTGTATTTAATTCTGAGCAAACCTTCTTTCATAGAAAAAGAATCTAAATCCGCTGTATCTGGTTGGGTGAAATCCATGGGAGAAATAAATAGTGTGTGTATTAAATCATGGGCAGTGTTTGTCAGACATTACTAGTCCATATGAGCTAGAAAAATGAAATGGAGTCATCTGAACTGTCTGCTTAGCACTTACTAGGGTGGAAGTAGGAAGGCTGTGTTACTCTTTTACTGTAGAAAACTTCAAATACCTTTGCTAAAAGCCTTTGGTGGCTTATGGTACATCATCAGTGTCCTGTTTAAGATTGCTATGCAACAAAACAAATTGATGCCAGTTCTACCCTGTTGCAAATTTCATATAAGTATCTTGAACTGCTGTATATAGCTAGAGCATTTCTTTCAAGGGCAGGTGTATGCCTAAACTTAAGTCTCAGGATGCATTTCTATGGGTCTTGTGGGTACATGTGTATAACCTATATGCATGTATTTAATAATGCAGGGTAGTGTTTTGTCAAAGATTCATGTAATTTGACAAAAGTACTCTCCTCCCTTTTGATTCTTTTGTCTAGACTTCATAATATTAATATTTTTTCTCTTAATCTCTTTTGTGATTAGGCAGCTTCCTATGCCATGGCAGTCTTGACCTATTTTTTTTAACTTGTGTTTTTTAAAGCTATGTCTTTTCTTCAAGTGGCTTAGTTTGAAAGCTTTAACATGTGCAACTGTCCTTAGGAAAAATGCAAGCACAAAACCTTTTGATTTGAATAGTAGTGCCTAACAACTTGAGACTCTAGGTGGATGAACTGTGGACTTGCATGTCTTCTGGACCAATGTTTTACTGCTGTGCATGTGATTAAAGAAGATATTAGAGATATTTTTGCCTATATGGGCTATTGTAAGTAATTTAACGTTTCTCATGAGATGCCTTTCAACAGCAGTACTTTGGCATGCTTATTTGGGTGTGTAGTTCTGCAGATGAATGGATATATGGACTCCTGATTTATAAAAATTCATTATTTCCTGATGTGCAGTGTCACTGCAATAGTACTTAGTTCCAGACTTACAGGAATCCTTCCTGTTTTTCAAAAATACTTTGTTCTGTCCTCTTTTTTTCACTGTTGCTGTCTGGTTGTGAGAATGAAAATATGTTTCCACAACTGCAATTATATTAACTGTGTGTACTTGTGTTTTTCCTCATTGCAATAATAGAAGACATGCAAATGAAATGCTATGTAATCTTCTTCTTACACAGGTAATATTATTTCCTTTCACTTTTTTGCCTCTTTACTATTGAGCAGAAAAGCTTGTCTGGTTATGATAAATTCTGACCATTTTGATCTATGGTGATTTGTTAATTTGTCCTGCTCTGTAAAATTGATATAAGCTTGTGTGATAACCTTGAAAATGTGATGTCTTTCTCTGTTTCTAAAATCAGTTTTAAATGTCCCATTAATAACAGTGGAGTTGGATTTAACATGAATAATTAAGAGATATGTCTTTGAAATAAGAACGTCTGTTGCTCTGTGGATTCTAATTCACTTTTGTGGCAAGGCAGATGAAGCTTCAGCTTGGAATTCAACAATGTTTCCTTAATAATTGCTTCTGTTTTCTGCCTGCATTTTAAGAAGATATGTATTTTATAGTGATTGATGATCTGTGTTCAGTACATCTACATTACAGATTGAATACTTGAGTTTATATGTATTCTGTATAAAATATGCATATCAAGAAAATTAATTCTGACTTTAAAGAAGAATGCAACTTAGTAAAGGGTTTTTTTTTGTGCATTCTTACAGTTGAAATACATTGAAGCAATAATGTGTGTGGTAGAATTATTTTCTGTATCACAATATGACTTTTCTGTTCTCTACTGTTGCTGAAAACTAATTGCAACAGGACCAAAATCAGTCTACTGAACATATACTTTATGAGCTAAGATGTCTTACTGCAGGATGCTGTATTTTTGTACACAAGGGCTTTTGTTATTGACAGTGGTGTGTTACATGGGGAAAGATATGAACATGCTATGTCTGTTTCATCCCAAGGCTAGGAGGTGGTTACTTTTGTGGGGAGTTTTTAAATTTAATACTTGAAGCTTGTTTAGCTTGGGTTGACTGGCTGAAAAGCAGCTCTGAGAAGGAGGTCCTGGTGGACAGCAAGCTGTCTGAGCCAGCACTGCCCTTGCAGCCAAGAGGATCAATGGTATCCTGGGGTGCATCAGGAAGAGCATGGACAGCAGGATGAGGGAGGTGATCCTGCTCCTCTGCTCAGCCCTGGTGTGGTCACATCTGGAGTGCTGGGTCCAATTCTGGGCTCCTCAGCACAAGAGAGATAGGAAGTCCTGGAGTGGGTCCAGTGGAGAGTGACAAAGATGATCAAGGGACTGGAACATCTCTCTGGGAGCTGTTCAGCCTTGGGAAGAGATGACTGAGAGGAGACCTCATCAATGTCTGTAATCCCATCAGTATCTGAAGGGAGGGTGCCAAGAGAATGGAGCCAGGTTCTTGGTGGTACAAGAAGTAGGACAAGAGGAAATGGGCTGAAACTGATGGATGGGAAGTTTTATGTGAACATGAAGATGATCTTTACTGTCAGGGTGATTGAGTACTGGTGAAGGTTGCTGAGAGAAGTGGAGTCTTCTTCCCTGCAGATATTCAAAGACTGTGTGGAAGTAATCCTGAGTAATATGCTCTAGGAGTCCCTTCTTGAGCAAGGAGGTCGCACTAGTGTCGGGGTTTGCTTGCTTGCAATCACCCCGAAATCGTAAAAGTCCTTGTTCCCC
Organism: Vidua macroura; assembly: GCF_024509145.1. Taxonomy (NCBI): domain Eukaryota; kingdom Metazoa; phylum Chordata; class Aves; order Passeriformes; family Viduidae; genus Vidua; species Vidua macroura. The sequence goes on along the minus strand of NC_071572.1, from coordinate 39,110,300 downwards.
TAGCCCGGCAGCTGAAGAGGAGGTCTGGAACGCGTGAAGTTGAGTTTTCAAGGTTGTTTATTTTTTCTTATCTAAAACTTTCTCTCTCTGACCTGCCGAGGTCCGCCTAGTACAGAAGCCGTAGCAGTCGCTCCTTCGCCTTGGGCGACTCCCACATTATATACTCAAAATTACGTGTTGCATGTTTACAGATTTGTGCCAATGCCCACCACCTATGTTAGACAGTGAATCTCTACCTTAAACCAATAGAAAATTGTTACCATCACACCAAGACATGGAGGAAGAGAAGGAGGAGAAAAAGGCTAGGACATGCCCAGATTCCTCCATCTTGTACCCCTGAATCACATTTTAAAAACCCCAAAATTCTACTTTTCCACCCGGTGTCAATTCACCTATTACACTACTCAAACCCTTTTGGTTTGTAATTCCTCATATAGAGTTGGCAGCCTCTCCCATGGGCTAAAATTGAAGCCACAGGTGTTTTTGACTTCTTGCCAAGGTCCCCGAGCCCCCTGCTAGGGTCTCGAGACAGCCAGGACAGCCAGAGGAATGTCCTGGACTCCAGCACACTCAAGACCTCCAGTGGTCCCCTTCCTAGCTCAGTCTTCTGTGTTTGTTGTGGTGGTAGAATGTGTTTGTGTCTTTTGGTTTAGTGACTTAAAAGTGACAACACCCTGCTGAGTCTTCATTCCTAATTCACGCCCTATAGTTGGCTCTTCCTGATTTCAATTTTAGTGGATTCTGAAATTTTAGTGACTTCTACACTAGCTGTGGAAAAGGATGCTAGCTGAAAGGTTTTTAGTTAACGTGTTTCTAAAGATGACCTATTATCCTGGACTGGGCAAATTTTTTTTGTGGGGGACTTGTTTTTCATAGTACATATTTGATTGTAATCTTCAGGAACTATTTTCTTGAAATTAGCAATTAACATCATGTTGAATGATTAGAACTTAGTTTTATAAACATTATTTATTTTATACATCTGTTTGGTTTCTTTTATATTTTTGTATTTGTCTTGATTAAAACTTTTGTATAGGTGCTTAATATCTGTACAGTATGTAATGTTGGTGCTGAACTGTAAAGTTTTCAAATATTTTGAATATTTTCTACAGCTACGAGACTTAACCTACTTCTTTGTTTAGTATACTATAGGATTCCCTTGTGGATTCCCTTGTTCCAGTATTGCTTCCTGGGCAGGAGACTGTCATGTAACCTCTCTGGGCTGGTTATTCTCTGTGGTGTGAGAACTACTCCAGTTACCTCTGCATGTTGAGAGAATCACTGCTAATATGCCAGATGCAGTTGGTTGCTGAAAGTGAATTAAGACACTGTATTCAGGCATGTCAGTGTTAAATCAGGTTTTTCAGTCTTTAACCTGTTTAATGACACTTTAACTTCTTAGTCATTCAGTTACTATCCTCTAGATTGTTACAATATCTTCCAGCTGGTTGCACATTTTTATTGTATGGCTGTGGAATGCATAATTCAGTTGGACCTGGTTTCTACTTTAGCTATCAAATACAGTCTTTATTTCACAGAATGGTTGAGACTCTGGGGATCAGCTGGTTGAACCCCTCTGCTCAAGTAGGAATACTCAGAGCTGGTTGGCAGGACCATGTCTTGTGGGCTTTTGACTGTCCAAGGGTGGAGACTCTACAACTTCTCTGGGCAACCTGTGCCAGTGTTTGGCCACCCTCACAGTCAAAAAAAAAAGTTTCCAGATAGTCAGAGGGAACTTCCAGTGTTTCAGCTTGTGCTTCTTGCCTCTGATCCTGTCACTGGACACCACTAAGCAGAGCCTGGCTCTGTTCTGTTGGCATTCTTCCTTCAGGCATTTATATACATTGAGCTCCCCTTTAGCCTCCTTCAGGATGAGCAGTCCCACCTCCCTCAGCCTTTCCTCGTAGGAGAGTTGCTCAAACAAAAAACCCTATGAATGTATTGACATAAGCACTACTTTAATAGTAGCTTACCTCGTTTGTCAGATTTTGTCAATGAAAGCTTTTACTGAGTGCAACAGGAATCATGACCCCCAGGTAAGAGTAAGAATTTAATAGATTGCTTGCAGCCACCTTATCATGTTTAGTGGTTCATTTTGCAAATATTTTAAAGAATTCCCTGGAATTCTTTAAAATTCCTTTAAAATACTTCCTGCTCATTCTTATGCATGTATCTGCTTTTTCACAGCCTTCAGGTTTGCTTACAAATAAGCTTTGTCCATTTTCACAGTATATTTCATTCATTTCTATTTCAGACTGAATGAAAGCCATCAATAACATTAGTAGCTTAAAGTACTGCATCCACTGCACAATTCCTGCTAGAGTTATGGGGAAAGTCGCTAAAATACTTAGCAGTTGGAATGCTCTAGCAATGAAGTTTTGAATTAACACAAGTGTAAAAGTTAATTTCCTAAAGTTAGGCAATGTGTTTTGTGTAGAACATAGCAAGTGCTTCTTGTTCCATGAAGGCCAGCTGGTGTTCTGCTCCAAAGGATCAGGTTACTAAGCTGTGGTCAGACCTCAGTTCTGACTGTGACCAAGAGATAGCTGCTCCCAGTGTCTTGTTACTGCCTGTCCCTGTGAGGGGTTATTGCCTTCCTTGAATGTGCTGGGATGACAGTGACACCTAGTCACTTTGTAAACTTGTCCTGTTAAAATGATCTGTGTTTAAACAAATCATATATCCCCTGCTTCTAACTCCCCTATGAAAGTCTTTAGGCTAGTACAGCTGATTCTAGCAGAAACAAGTTAACAAGTTTCTGCCTTACTCAGAATGAAGGCAGACTCAAAGGGATGGTAGTTTGGGATTGGGTAAAGGATATGAAAAAAAATAAGCAACCAAAATTGATAAACTTTTAACTTACTTATAGCTGAACTAGTATTAGACAGAAACCTTACCGAGAGGGATTTAGGTACTTAATTTAGGCTGATTCAGGTACCTAATTTAGCTTTTGAAAGTCAGTTCTGAGTGCGATCTGTTTGTGTGTCCCTATCAAAAATGTTTAGTAAAGCATTTGAAGAACTTGCTTAAGCAAATAGTCTTTAAATAATTTCTTTCATCCACAAAATTTGAAGATCCCCTTTGTATGGGTGTGTTTTTTCACAAAAAATTGTCTCCCCCTTCTCCATCATGTAAGTTCACAGTAGCTTCTTGCAACATTGATACTGTGAATTATTAAAAGCTTTGAAACTTGGAGTGAATATAGTTGGTAGGGCTTTTACTGCACTATGGAGTTGCATCACTGTTAGATGCTGTGGAGGCAAAGGTGTTTTTTTCTGTGACTCTGCAGGCCATTGCTGTTTGGACAAGATTATTTTCAGGGTCTTTACCTCCCTGTGTGCATAATAGGAAGGGAGAAGTTGCTACAAGTTGACTCCCTAACCTTGGGGCTTATTGGCAGCTAATCCTGTTCTATTTGATCACCTAAGATCTGACACTGCTAATATTGTAAACCTGGAAATTTATGTATGTTGTCAAGTTTATGATTTTTTTTTTTACTGATATCTTGAAAAGTTTAATGGAAGATTAAAAATAAGACTCTTATCAGTGTGCGCACATTTGTCCATCATCCTGATTTTTGTATCAGAACTGCGTAGGAAGCATACACCTGCTGAACAGTGTCTCACTGTTTAGAGATGAGTTTAATTGATACTCAGTTATGGCTCTCAGTACACACTGGGTTAAGTGAAAAGGTTGCAGTAATATCTAGTAAGCTTTTTTCCCTTTAATGTGCTCATTAGCAGTGGCAAGTGCAGGTTTTAGCACATGTCAGTAATTTACATTTCATTGCTGAGTGGCTGCTCTTGTTCAAGAGTTGTTTTTAAGCCTGATGAATATACTTGTGTTGGGAATTAACTGAGTAGAAGAACTGAAAGCCAAATACCCTGCCAGGCTTTTCAAATGGTGCTGAAGTTTCTAGTGGGCCACTGATTAGTAATGCATGAAGCAGCAGAAAAATGCAAAGATGATGTCTAGAAAGGTTACTTCAGGTAGATGTACCCTCAAACTGCTCTTCTACAATAATTTTCCTCAAAATTTCTCCTTTAGCAGGCCTTATCTTAATACAAGGGTGTGGTACATTAGATGGACATCCCAACTAGGTTAGCTATTTAGAAGTGCTACAGAAAAGTAATGCTTGTGCGGTGAGTCCTAGAAAAAGATGATCTTACAGGCTGTGCAGGTTCCTGCTCTCAGGTCATGAGGACAGGGATCTCAGTGAATATATGCTCTTGTACTTTCTTCTTTCCTCTTCCTCTGCCTCATCTCCTGCTGACTGGCTTGAAGATGTGTGTGGTTCACTGCAGTAATGGCAAATATATGTGCGTTAGGATGCAGTAACATTGTGGTTGACAATTCAGATGCAAAATAAAGGTTGCTTTTGGAGGAAAATTGATGCTTTCATGTAGCAACAGCTTAGTTTGGTAATAAAACCATATGATTAGCTAAATGTATTCTTGATGGAGTGATATTCTTGCTATTTTCCAAGCTACTCTATTTTCAGAGCACTATGTGGAAACTTATACTGTGAAATTATACTTTTCTTTGTAGAGAGGCCTGCATATATTTTCTGTCTGAAAAGATAGATATTGCTGAATTTACATATGCACATGGATAACGAAGCATTTTTATTCCAGATGCCTGTTAGGATCATACTGAGATGTTCTTCAGAGCTCTTGCAAAAGAGTACTGGTGCTTACTCTTTCCCACTGTCGCTCTTAGGTATTGTGAACACTGTTTATATTCAAGTTACTTACAGTTTAGGGATGGGGAATGCATTAAACATTTAGAATGGGGGGAAAACCAGCACAAGATATTCCAGAACATTCTTGTGAATAAAACCTGCCAATTTATTATGTGTAATCTGTGAACACTTTTATTACTCTATCTGAACATTGGGTGCACATATTTAAATGAGAATGTTTGTAGAAAGTAGAGCCATTTGAATATTCTTCATATGCTGAAAGTATTTTCATAGCTGCCTTGGTCAGGTTTGGAATTCTTATTGATAATTTGCGAAGTAGCTCTTTGGGTTGTCTGGGAAGGCTGAGTCCTTTACCTTTCCTGTGTCAGCGTGGAGCTATCTACAGTGGTAATTCAATGATTGAGATCGTGATTAGACAACAAATACTAGTTTGAGTTAACAAGTAGTAAAGTATCTATGTATCTTACTGGAAGTACCTTTTTTGGTTGTGAGCCACAATTTTTTTCATGGCTTGTTATTAAAAAACTTGAGGAAAATTATGCTTTTTTCTTGAAAAAAACTTGTGTGAGGTATTTTGCCTTGTGGTTAGGACACTTGTATGTTCTTTGCTGTCTAAGAAATCTGGAGATACTTGCCTGACAAAGTCATTGAGACTAGCAAACAGTTGAGGTTGCCTCAATAGAGCTTGCACTAAAGTGGGGACAACATTTTATCCTTTAAGCTTAAAACGGTTTTAGTTTCTTTTTCAGTTGCAACTGAAGTCATAAAGTATTTGCAGATTGTCTTAGAACTGGACTGTGGTTCTGAATGGATCAAATGGAGGCGGGGCTAAGAGTTCTTTCAATGAAGGTTTCTTTTTGGAGGTTTATGGTAGGGCAGGCTTCTGGGCTGGGGGCTTAGTCTCTACTGGATAGGTCCTCTGGCTCTCACCTACTCCTGCCTGGCTGAACGTGCTTCCTGATGGCTAACAAAGCACATCCTGTGTCTCTTATGGGTGCCACTGCCATCCCTAGGCATTCAAGTAACATGGAGTTGTGTCCTAAGGCATTGTTTATTATGTATATTTGTGTGCAGGTTTGTGCAGTTCTTAAAGGTAGGGGAACTGTTTGCTTTCTGGATCTTATAACTTTTTGGATTGATCCACATCTTGATTGAGCATCTTGTACCTTCCTATATGTGCTCTTGTAGGAATAGATTATAATTGTGAATGCTGGGGAAAAGCTATTACTACAGGAAAGGTGATTCTGAGTAGATGAATGATGCTTTGGTCTTTGGAACAGGATCTGATCTTAAAATGTAGGATGTTCCTACAGGTTAGTCAATTAGCTATTTTTTGGGGGAGGGAGTAATTTGTTCTTAGTTTAAATTTAGAAATGGCTTTCTATGGAGCAAGAGGCAGATTCTGGTTGGCCAAGTTGGTATAGTCCATAATCATGTTTGTCTTCAAGGACGTTTTTGGTAGAAGGCATCTAGGGAGTTCAACACCCATGCAGGTCATACTGCAATGTTCAAAGGATGATTTTCAAGTTGCTTGATTTAAGTAGTTTGTATTGTGACATATATCATACTTCAGGCATTAATTGTTGTATCCCAAACTGTGATTAGAAAATTTTAGTCTTTGGGAAGATAAGTATACATAAGTTAGGAATGAGTTTAGGAAGCCAGAGAATACTATATATATGGAATATGGCAATCTCTTATTCTCAGTGTATATTATTATTCTGCTTGCAGGAAGAACATGTTATTTTAAGGTGGTACCAAACTAAAACACATGAGTTTTGTAAGACTGGTACTTTTATTCGTGGGTTCTGTTTTAATATTGTAGATAAATAATTCCCATAGCAGCCATATTATAAAGCTGTGACTTCTTTTGGTAAATGACTGTAGTGGACTATGCAAATACTGTGTGAGCTGTTGCATGTACAAAAGCTGAAAGTACATGATGTCTGTATATGGAGAACATGCCTCTTAGCACAAAAGGGCTGCTCAGGAATTCCATGTGTAAATTTGCTTTTCAAAGGCAGGCAGCAGGTGTGCTGTAGAGTGGTGCTTCTGCCTATCCCACCAAGACAAGTTGTTTAATTTGCTCAGGCTGGAATTCAGAACAAATTCCCTGCCTGGACTTTTGGGCAAGGCATCTTGCTAGCAAACTGTGCTTAATTTTAAATTCAAAGCTACCATACTAAAATAATATCAGGCTATTTATAAACAGGTTACTCAAAAGGTAAAAAATGCCTGAACTAAGACATTCATTTGGGTCTTGTGTGTGTGTGTGCAGGCATTGACACAGTTCTGTATTACATAGTTGCTTGCTTGTTTGCATGGGACTCTCACCTTGCTTGGAGACTGAGTGTTTCTTGTGTTTTTATTTTAGTGTTTGGCTTCAGACAGTATTGAAACCTTGCACTGGACGTGTGTATATTTAATTTATCTGGGAAACTTCGTCAATTTCTATCATATAAATTTATATGTGTTAATGTATTTATTCTCAAAATACCTTGTTGCTCTCGAACTGAGCAGGAGAGGATCCTGTCCTGCTACTTCCTTGCATGTTTTTTTGTCTTTCTGTGTTCAAGAATGTCATGGCTTTTCATCTAGAAGGCACAATAAGCTCAGGAGATAAGTGGCCTTATTTGCAGTTATTTCCAGCTCCAAGGAGCAATTTTGGATAGTCTGGGCATCTCGTGGGGGAGTGTGCTCTGATTGTAATGAGTTTTCATATCATCTGACAGATAGACTTTCTCTAGAAGATGGTGCAAATTGAGGTTTTCCATGGCTTATGAACTGAAATATGTTAACTTTTCTGATGAGAATAGTAATGGCTTCATTTATACTATACCATGCTTAGCATGGTACAGTGTGGCTTCCATTCTGCTTTCATAGCTGTTACCTGAAGCCTCCCAGCTGCTGTATGAAACTCCTTTTCACCTTATTGTGAATAACAGTTTAAACAGTATTACCACTGTTCTTTCTGAACTCTTCTTATTGAAAGGTCTAGCCTTTTGCAAATGCTGAGGGAAATTCTTGTGCAAGAAATCTTTGGAGTGGAAGGCTTGAGTCCAGTGAGATTTAGAATTTGACAAATGCATATTCAAATAAGAGTTTCCAAAGAGTAAATAAAGGGCACTCTGGGTTCTGCTCTTGTATAGACAGTCTGTCTTTCTTCTGCACCTTATACCAAAATGTCTGTGTGATGAGAAATTAATAGTTTATCTACAAGATGTTGTGTCAGGTATGTTAGGTTGTGTAGTAGATTATAATCGTATCTTCTTTTGTTTTTTTTTTTTTAAATTTAGTTGCTTCCAACTATACAAAACACTTTTCCAGTTATTTCAGTGGTTGATAACTTTAGGCTTCATTACCTCTGTGCACTTTTCGAATTATTAGTTTCCTAATGCTTATGGCTTTAATTTACTCCCTACTGGTATCTATAAATGGATTTTCAGGATTTTGAAAGTGGGCTACTATAGTTGTATTTCAGTATTGGTCCTGACTGATACAGAATTTCTTAAGTAGCCTCCACGATTAAAGGGATGGGAGGTTCAGACAACTCCTAGAGCAAGAAGCTGAAGATTCTCTTAAATAAATTTGTATTTGGTTTCTTAGAATGTTTTTGCTTAGATTATTTGTGGTAATTTGCCTGTTGCTTTTGCAAGTGCTTTTCTCTCCGATGTAACTTTAATATGTTAATTTCAGTATCTCTTCTTCTAATGCAATATACTTAATGTTGAAACATTTGCCTTGTTTAAAAAATAAGACACAAATCTGACAGTGCATGCCTTACAGCACCAAAATATCCATAAAGGATGACTTGAAGAACTGAGTACACACTGTATCTATGGATGAGTGTATTAACGCATGTTTGCACATTATGTTCCAAATATAATTCAGGCTATTGTTTTAGCTCCAAGTGCCAGAAAACTTCAGAACTGTTTTTCTTTGAATTTACAGTTTGAATTTTCCATTACAACCTAAAATTGAAGAAGCAGTGATAAAATATCTGCAGTATGTTCATGCATGGACTGTAGTCTATATAACTTTGAATCATTTAGCATTGTGCCACATTTCTGTGGAAAAAGTATCATTCATGAGGACTGGCAAAATCAGGTATTCTTCTTGCAGTTAAACCCCAATGTTATCTGTCCCTCTCCCTCTTGAATCTGTTTTCTGGTAGGCTTTATTTTTTCAGTTTCTGACTACTGTATGATTTAGGGGAAATACACCAATCTGTTTTAATATTTCCACAGTACAGGAGACTAGGGAACTTGTGACCAAAGTTTAAAATCAATTAAAGAGCAGCAGAAGAAAGGGAGATGGAAAAACCCTACCAACCCAATCTCCCAAAAGTTCTTGTCTTTTTATAAAGATTCCAGTTCAGCTAATAATCAAAAAGCCTGCATTATCATTCAGTGCTGGAATGGTTTCCTGAATCTGTGACTCTGTGAATGAAATACTTATATTGCCATGTATTCTCAGTGTCATGTAATGGCACATCGGTCTTGATAGACAGTAGTATAAAAGTGCAACTTTTAATTGCAACTGCCTTTGAAAAACAGTGAAAGAAAACAGAGCCTTTAGGAATAAGAAAATGTTATTCCCTTTTAAGGAGTTTCTGGTGTAGCATGTTTATATCTTGGTCTGGTGGAATGAAGTCAAATCTGATTATTGGATTCCATTCTAGCAATGACAAATCTTCCTAAAATACTTGAACTGAAAAGCTACTGCAGGAATAACTTAGAGCTGAAATGGAGATGGAGCTTGCCTGATGAAAAGCCTAGGTAATGATGAGTATCATGATGGACAAATAAAATTTTGTAGCCTGTGTTCCTGTGATAGTTGAATGCCAGTGATATGAGTGATGTAAAATAATTAATGTTACTATTAAGAGTTTAAATTTAACTTCTGGTTGCTTACTCTTACTTGAATATAAGACTCCTAGTCTGATCTTGCATTTCCCTATATAAGATATCTGGAGTTTGGCCTTTGTAACTGTCTTGCAACAAAATTATAAGCCTGAAGTTTCTCATCCACGTTGGACTATATTTTGAGGATTGCAGTGTAAGCTACAGGTATCATTATAATGTAGTAGCTTATGCTAATTATTCCAAAACAGAGATTGGTCAGGATGCTGTACTGTTGTAAAGTACAAAAACTTGAACCTCAGTCTTAAAATTGTCACAAAACAACCATAGAAAACAATTGTGATGCTTTGGTGGGCAGCAAAGGAAATGCGTCAAGAAGTTGGTATGTCTTGCAGCTTTTTTGAATTGTGTGTTTTAAAGGAATTTAGCATTCAGCTACATTATCTGCATTGTAATAGCTGGTAATGGAGATAGTTCCTTAAAACAAGGATCCAATGTGATCTTCCAGGGAGTTTTGAAACTGCTCAGATGTCATGGTGATTTTTAAAAAAACACCCAGTTGAACTTCTTATATACTATAACTTTCCATTACTAAGGCAGCTGACATATACTGGATAATAATGTTTATGTATGATAGTGAAGGGTCTTAATTCTTCATGCCTTTCTAAAAATTAAACTGGCTATAAGACAATATGTGAGGTGATGTATAGATTCCTTTCTGGATTACAAAAGCATATCATAATATGAATAAATGGTATTTGTATTTGGATAGAGAGAAGAATGTTTAATATATTGAGCATTGTCAAAATAATTTTTCTTCAGAGATTAAAATAATGGGGTTCAGATTTGCTGTGGAATTGGAGCTCCATAGGAGTGAGTAAAACAGAAGCTTCCTTTCTTCCTTTCTTGTGTTCAGCCTTATCATGAAAAGATAGGTTAATGGACCATGAGAGAATCATTATTAGATAGCAGAAGTGTAAAACACCTTTAAAATATGTAGGCTTACATAAACTAGTTGAGAGATAATACATTGAAAGTAGACCTTGAGATTATAGAGTGAATGTAGTTTTAATTTTGTGAACGGCAAGAACTCTTGCATGAACTGTTCATATATCTGCAATCAAGAGATTTGCTCCTTGCACAAATGACACTGTTTTCTGATCTAATGTTGAAGGATAAATAGCAGTGAAGATATAGTCCTGGAGTTGAAGAAAATTTGCTTGAAAGATCAAAGATAAAAACAACTTCAATCACATTTTTGACTGTTTAACACTTAAATGACTCTCAGTTTTTTAGGTGTAATGATGGATATTGCAAATTATAATAAATATAATTACCTTACAGTATCACTGTCTGTTGTTGACTTCATCTGTATTACAGCAAAATCCAAAGAAACTAATTATGCTCACCACATCCCTGTTGTGCTCGATGTCATGTGCATATATGTAGTGAAAAGCTGGTTTATGCCTTTTCCCCTTCCTCCAATTCTGTTTGCATCTGAAGAAAGATAAAAAGGGGTAAGCTAAAAAAATAAACAGGGAAGAAAAACCTGGGGCTCCAAAAGCCTTAGTGCCTGCAACCACAAAAAGGTCTTAGTCCCCACCATTCTTTAAGAAATGGAGACAAGCAAGCAGTCCTTGTGGCTGGGGAAATGCCCATAATCAAATGCCCACATTTAAATGCCCATATTTAAAGGTGTGGGCATTTCTCTTCTCTTTCAGTTACCTCTCAAGCTTCTGTAGTGGGAATAGCTTTCCATTAATAGCAGCTTTTCAACATAAAACTTGTTTAAAATGTGACCAGCAAAGGCCAATAATTATGATGCAATAAAATGCAATATGATTCTTGTGATGCACTGTAAGCTTAAGAGACTACTTAATGTAACTTTTGTTTTATTTTCTTAAAGAATAAACTCTTTATATTAATTCATATAACCCTACAGGTTTAAGGACCTGGTATCTGTACTGTAGTCCTTAAAATTAGAAGGCATGGTTGCCTGGAAAAGTGACAATATTGGTCTTGGTTTCTATATTTTTGGAGCTTTCCCTTCCTATACATAATATTTTTGAATTCTTTTGGAATGTATATCTATTCAGAGTGGAAAACTTTATTTATTCCAGACATGAGTTAATGAGTTCCTTATTTTCACATTTCTTTCCTGTATTGAAATCTTAGGAGCCAGGATCTTTGTTCTTCTAAAAGTCAGTCCCAACCACCAGCTCTAGTTCTAAGTACTTTTCTGTAGGTGAATATCTTCTGTCAAATTACCTACTTTTTTTTTTTTTTTTTTTTTTTTTTTTTTTTTTTTTTTTTTTTTCATGGCTAGCTCCATAGTCAGTTCTCATTTAGGTTTTTTTAAAAATTTTTTTAATTTCCAATTTGTTGGAGAGATGAGCATAAATTTTACACGCAAGCTTCAGATTGTGTTTTTGTTCAAAAATATACACAGACTGAAACGTGGACGTAGAGAAGGAGTTAATTTGTCTCCAAGCAGTTAATGAAATATTTTATTACAATAAACATAGATCATTGTGACACCATATTTAAAATAATGACTTATTTCTCACTGGAAGTGGTTCTTTTTAGTTATTTTAACACTTTGCCAGCCAATCCTTTTATGTTCACAGAATCATGCTTACTTTGTATCCACTTGAGATTGTTTGTGATGATTCAGGTTGAGCCTGAAGTATGAGACTTGGAGAAGGGTTTCTGCTGATGCAGAGCTGTTTTTCAGCAATAGCTCTGCAACTTGTTAAAATTTTTAGTTTGGAGCAGATCTTTCCCATCTTTCAGCTGATTAAAGGCATACTTGCTTTAGAATTGGGAAAGATAGTTCTTTTAACAAGTGATTAATAGGCAGTGGTAATTTTTTTAGAAGTTCCAATGATGGGACAGTTACTGTTTAGGAAGATGCTATAGAGCTTGCATGGTAAATTCCTTTCTGTCTTGGCCTTTCCTTCTCCTGGGATTCCAGAGTGAATGTTTCAAGTCCTGCTCTAGCTCCTGCTGCTAATGGTCTTTTGCACATTTGTGCAAAGATGCATTTTAATAATCTCTGTAAATGATAGTTTTCCTGCTGTTGTAAGGAGGTGTAGGCTGTGGTCACATGTTCCTGCCATCTCCATTGTGCTGGGACTACTATTTATGTAGTTATCTAGAGCAAACTTAAAAGTAATCTGGAAAGAGAAGTTATCAAAATGCAATGGCTGAGGTGTGAAAAATGAAAAGCCTGGAGGTCAGGACCCCATTTTTTTTTTGTGGCAGAATGTCACTACATTCTGACTTTGTTACCATGGTAGAGCACTTCTCACTGTTGACAACTAAATTTCTTCTTGGGCTGAGCCCATCAGAACAAGCCTTTTGCTGCTACCTGGTATGTTGTTAGCAGGTGACCACAAGGATGATGAAGGAACTTTTAGACTGTAAAATCGGCCTTTCAAGGGTTAGAGCATGTTGGGATTAGAGTTGCTCTGCCATGCTGTGCTTGCTTTCTGGATACATCTGTGCTGTGATGCAGTTGTGGTCTCTCCTTTGTCTCTTTGCCTCTCTTCTTTGGTGCAGGAGGTAAAATGTAGCCTTTTGTATATACTTATGGATGCTTTTTTACTGCTTATGTTTCAGAGTATGTTCTACCTTTAAGGATTTTTTTCTGTATCTTTGAGGAACATGTAGTTGCACACACATGTCAGCATTCAATTTGCAAGTGAAAACCCAGTTACTAAGAATTTTGAGATAATCCTAGCTCAACTCCTAGCAGATTTATCCTAAGAGATAAACTGTAGGTTGGACTTCTGGAACTTGTTGCATTTCACCATTTTTATGTAACTTAGCTGAATTATTAAATTAGAAAAATTTTCTAGGGTACTGTGGTCTTATTTACTATCTTATGCACTTCTGAGACATCAGTTTGCATCAAAATGAAATATATGAAACATTTGATAGTTTCCTAGTCTCTGCTTACCCTAGTTTCACTCCTCTCTTGCCTTTGAAAAGAAATAAATACCAACTTTTCCAGAAAGATTGGCTTAATTTAACAGGCTGATTCCCTCTACAGGCTAAAATTTTGAAATTTAGGGCCTGTAACTGTTTAAGCATGCTTAATTTCAAGCACATGCTTATTTACAGGATCCAGATTTGTTTGTCTAATTACTTTATAGCATGAGTGAAGCCAGACTGTCCAACTCTCAGGCCCATCTGTTGGGAAGGGGAAGGAGGAACTTGACTGTGTCTGTTCCAAAAAGCTGTTTCACTCATAGACACCAGATAAAATCTGTTTCAGATTCAGAGTTGGTGGTATTCAGAATACATGGTAGATACTTTTGTCATAATATATTATCCTGAGCTCAGAATAGTTGTGGTTCATAGGAGCAGGACCACAAGGGCATCTCATGGATTGCTTCGAGTGCCTGTAAATAAATTCTCTGGTGCTACATAGCAAAACAATTTATTGACTTGTTTTATTTATGACACTGAGCTAGTGTTGTTCCAACGCTGTAGCATTCTGAGTGATGTAATATTGCCTGTCCATCAGGCTTTGTTCCACAGGTTTAAATGTGCCACGTTCCATTGTTACTTCCTCATGCTAGCCAAGAAGTATAACGTACACATACTTTGAAAATAATTTGAAACTTTTATAATATTCAGTGGTGTTTATTATCACATGTAATTCTTTGCCTTCAGTGGAAAAATAAAATTGAATGGCCAAATCTGCAGTTTCATTCTTGTAAGAATATGTGTGAGTAAAAACAGAGCTTGGTGGAAAACTCCAAATTTGTATATATGACTATACAAGTACTATTCCTTAAAAGAAAAATATTATTCCTAATTTTATTATCTTTTACTTTAGCTGCAAAAGCACCTGAATGTTTTTTCTTAATTTTATTTGAACATCCACATTTAAGAGGACAACATAATCACACACATCTCTGCCCATAATATCTAATGTAAACTTCATATAAGTAGAGCAAAAATACAACTGTAAAAAATTGACTGTTAGAACATACAGAAAAAGAAATATTTCTGGGAGTGATTTCCAAAGGGAAAAAAAAAATTTTTCATTTACTTAAATGTAGTGTATCAGGCCTCTCTTGGTGGGCAGCTGTTAGAGCTAGTTATTTTTCATTACAGGCTAATTAATCCACAGTTTTCTCCAAGGAGCTGTGTGTAAGATTTAAATAAGAACATCTTCCATTAATAACACTACTACATGCATCTTTTTGCAAAGAAGCAGTGAAGGAGACAAGACAGGATTCCATGGAATGGAATCTTTGCTGTGACTGTGTTGCCTGATGTTATCCCATATGTGCACTAGTGCTTGCTCAGCTGATGAGAGGGCATCACACAAGTGCTCCTCTACCATCCTCTCTCAGACTGTAGCTGCTTCTCCCAACTTCTTCCATGCCTGTGCTGGTGTAGGGAGTTTCCTTTTGTCCCTGCTTGCCCCCCAGCTGTGTTTTCCTAACACTGTGCTGTATCCTGTGTTGACCTAAGACAATTGGTTAAGCTTGCCTTTCATAGATGGGAACCTTTAGTGTTTTTTTTTAACAATTGATCTAATGGTTATCACATGTCTGCAAAGCTAAAGGAACAGCGTACTTTGGTACAGATGTAGAAATAAATGGCTAGAGACATCAGTACCAGCAGTTATTAGAGAAGAAAGATCAGTATGACAAGGCTCTGCTTTCTCTTAGGGAAATGGATGTTGTGAGATTCAGTAGGAAGATATCTCAGACAAAATATGTGGGTCTTGTCTATTTTGTGACAAGGATTATGCCAGGCTCTCTCTACTTTCAGTTGCTGTCCCTGTCCAGAGATTATTATCTTCTTGATATTCTTCACCTAGCTCTGTGGAGTAAATAACTTTTGAAGGGAACTCCAGAGACTAGCCCCTTTCTTGAAGTGGCATCAGCTGGAATGGGTTGCTTAGGTTCATATCCAGTTGAGTTTGGAATATCTCTAAGGATGGCAACTCCACAGCCTCTCTCAGCTATGCATTCCTGTGTTTGAACAACATCTTGCAATATTCCTTGCCTTTCTAGATTGCAGCTATCTCACATGTGACCTGTCTCACCACCATTGCTATGACAGTACCTCTGTAACTCCCGGTTTTTCCCTGCTATTGACTGCCATAGACATCTTTGGTCACAATGTAGTTTTCAGTCAGCCTCCCTCTACCTTTCTTGCATGCTTTCGCCCATGTACCCTGTTAAATGTCTGGTGACAGTGTATTTGTTGGCAGTTGTCCCTTCTCTTAACTCTTCTGGGGACTATCTCTCAATATCCTTGAAACACTCCCTGCCTCTTTAGCTATTTTTAGCTCATATGGTTCCCAAACTGATGACTGCACAGCTGCTGCGAGAGTCAGGAGGAATTGGGCCCTGGGGTGGAGGTACTGACTTTGTGGGTCACTGCTCTGTGACAGTTACTGTGACCTATGGGACAGCATCCCATCCTTGGGTTTTATAATGGCTTTATGCTTGAGCAGCTATTGCCCCAGTCCTATCCTTCCCTTACTTATGTGATGCTTTGTGTTTTTTTAGTAATTGCAGTGTCAGTATATTCTGGCTTTGGTGGAAGACAGTCTGTTGGTTCAGTGAATTAAACCTGGTTTGGTGTGGTGATGACAAATAAACAAAACCGCAAACAAATGTGTGCCCATGCACATTTTGTTACTGATATTTACTGCTTCTTTGGTTCTTAAATAATTATGATTAATGTAATTGACAAAGTGATAGTCATTTTTTTCATTAATGTGTCTGTTTATAATTTAATGTTGGTTTTTGAGTGTGAGAAATTTTAATTTAATGCTGTTTTATAGCTTTCTTCTTGTGGGAAAATAACTTCAGTTTACTAACAACACGTAGATGCTTCCACTTTTTTGAAGTGGACTTGATGGTTTGCTCTGCATCTTCCAATGTAGTTTAGGGAGTCTTTATAAACTCTCTGGAGGTCTTCAAAACAATCTTTATCAAACGTTTGATGATGACTATTTCTATGGAGACAGTAACACTTGTCTAAATATCAGCAATTGCAGCTATTTGGCAGGAAGTAAATTAGTAACCTTGTGAGGACAGTGGAGAGGATTTTTAAGTCCACTGGCCAGCTGAGAAAAGGGCACTGAGGGTCAGAATGGCATTATCCATGTTAGAATTTGGTTAGGACAGTGGGCTTTTAACAGTCTTGTTTTTATCCAGAATGTTGCTTATTCAATGTCTTTGTCTGTTTATAATGTTTGAGAAATGACTCTTTTTCAATGTAGTTATTAGAGAAGATAATTCTAGAGTCACTTACCTTCCTGACTGTCAACACCAGTGTTCCTTATGTTTAAATAATCAGTAAATTCAGGGTCACATGAGCTTGGACAGTCATCATGCGTTTTAATTTGGTTTCTGAATGTACAGTATAAATATAATTATAGTCACCTAACTTTGAAAGCATTTTAGAGTGTCTGGAAAAATACCAGACAGATTTTTTTCAACACACAGGCATACAATAAATACCCTTTGACTGCAAGCTCAATGTAACATCTCAGTAACACAGTGCTAATTTTTCATTACCCATTCACTTCTAAATATATTTTCATGTTTTGATTATTAATTTGGCCTCCCCTTTGAAAAACACAAGGTATGGTGTTGCAAAGTTCACTTAGTGATCAAGCTATATATTTGTGTTCTCTATTAATTTGCAAAGCTTCACGTGCAGCTTTAGGACAGGAGAAATAGTATGGCTGTATTAAGAGTATGCCTTGTGTCCATGCATACTCTTCATTTGCTCTAACATTGGAATTTTTGAACTGTTTGTTATTGAACTTGTTTTCCCTAATGAACTTTCAGTTTGGTACAGAAAATTTTGTATTTGCTATAAACTTGGGTCCTTGGTAATGTGAGGTATTGCTTTGACTAGAATGATGCTCCTCTCGTTTTTCCCTCTCATCATTGTCCTGTTTTATTCTCCGTGAGTCCCTGGTTTTAATTTAGACTAATGTATATTTTTTGTTAAACATCTCATTGAATATTTTCTGCCAAGCTGAAAGCTTTTTCCAGACCAAAAGCCAAATGGCCTAGAAAATTAAGTTCTGCTAACTTTCTTTGCTGAATTCAGTACAGTAATTCCAAGTACTTTCCCCCCTTCAAAACAAAAATATGTAGCTTGAATCCTAATTTTCAAAAAAGTAAAGAGCTAATATGGTCCAAGAGTAAATAGTACTTGATTGTGTTTTGAAACAAAGTAGTTAATAGGTTTGGCTAGTTGTGGCTCAAATGTATTCTTTAATCAATAAGATGAAGTACTTACCAATCGATAAGCAAGGACACTTTCTTACCTTGCTAGCATATTCAGGCTGGCTTTGTGCAACACTGGCATATTACATTTTAAACTAAGTTTGAATTAATGATTAAGCAAATGCTGCTTTTACATCAGGCAAAATCTTGTGTGGTCATGCAACTGGTAGAACTATTTTGTATTGCATGAAAAATGAAATGATCTTCCTGAGGCTGGATGATCGGGAAGACTAAGATTACACTTGGGTTTGCCATTTCCTTTGTGCATACCTGATTTCTTCTCTTTATCTTCCCGTAATCAGCAGCTATATCCATTGCCAGGATCTAATTGAACTTAATGAAGAAAGAGGTTCTGCTGTTAAGCTTCTGCATTTTCTGCTCTTTGTGCTGCTCTCGGTGCTAAAAAGAGATGAGTTAACATAAACCTGAGTAGGCTGTTTAACCTTCTTTCTCTTCTGGAAATGTAGATGCAATAACATTTGCAGCTGAAAAGGCTCATTCGCAGTTTCTAATGTTTAAGGATGCAAATGAAGCATTTTGTCTTCTCTGTCGCCTGGAGGTGTTAAGCAAGGAAACAGAAAGAGGTTTCTAGGATTAGTTCCACAGATTTCTTTTGTCATGTAAAAATCAAGGGTGGTTTCAATGCCATGAAGTGAAGAAAAGCAATACGGAAACCATCCAGGGAAAATTCTTAAGTTTAGTTTGTTTCTCCCTAAATTTTCTGGGCATTCCTTACTACTGATATAGGTGACTACTCAAAACTCTTTCTAGCATACCAGGGCTAAGTTCCTGTGCCTCGGGGGGTGTCTGTGTAGTGTTTCATATATGATGATGTAATTAATCACTTACAGTGGCATGTCATGCAAACTCCTGTATGTTCAAATTTTATAGTCTGTATGTGAGAAATGCTTTTGAACTCAGTTAATTGAATATTGCTTTTAGGTTCTGAACAAACATAATATATAGATCATCTAAATCCTTAAATAGTTTCAAAGTGAAATTACCAAGTAAGACTTCAGGTTGCTGATCAGATCCAAAGTGAAAACGTGTAAGTATAGAGCCACAGAGGTAGTACTTGTTCTCAGTGTCTTGTGCTTTGAGCCCTTGGAAAAAGCTGACTACCTCTTTTCACTTGGAAAGGTATGACTGGAAGCTATGTCTTCCACTTAGAAGTTACAATATACACTATGAACTTTTAGTAAAGGAGAGTTTTTAATTTCAAAATGCAGAATTACATAAATGTAAGCACACTTACCATTTGTGCGTATAATCTGTGATAATAATAGTTCACAACTTAGATGTTGTTAAGGTCGTTGTCTACAGATCAGTCTGGTTCTTAGTTTTGACTTTGTAAATTTACCACTTCTGTGGAATTAGAGGAGGTGACTTTAAAGTTTATTTTAAAAACGATTTTCCATGCAGCATTAGTGCTTAAGGTGGTGCTGACCATTTGGAGTTATTCTGGCCACTCCCTGGTGTTTTTGCAGAAGGTTGTGTACCTTTTCTGTAGTGTACACCTTTTTTGAACACTGGAGTTTAGTTGCTTTAGATTGTTTATACTGGCTTGGCAACTGTGCCTTTTGTTTAAGCTGAGCTTTAGAGTGGTCTAACAAATGAAGTCCTCTCTTTCCACATCCAGTATTTGAATATACATATACTACATTTAAAAAAACATAATTATGCCTATCTCTCTATATATTATATATAGCTATATGCTGTCCCTGCATTCTTTTCCTAGCCTGCTTTAAAGAAGGCATGTTTGGGACCTGGATAAGACTTATTTTCATTTGGCCCTGCAGAAGTTTGTCTGGCCCTACTGGTAATTGATTAATGAATTTTCATGCCTCTGCATATTTAAAAATATGGAGACAGGCATTAACAGATTCATACCAGGGTTAAATAAATCAGTTAATATTTCTTAGAATGATAGTTTAAAGGGAGTATATAAACACGTTTCTTTCCCCGTGGTAAAGGTTAAACATGGAAACTGGCATCGATTAGCTTATTTTCAAGTAAATGAGTGTATTCTAGTTTTCTTTCTTTTTTTTTTTGGGTATTGCTGCCCATTGATTTTCTTCTTTTCTTAAGGTGTGGTTGGAAAATGCTTTAGTGTTCTTTAAATTCAGTTTTAATAAGTAAGACAAACTTCTTGCAGCTGTGTTCAATTTTAGGTAAAGTCTTTTTTTTCCTGCTAGCTTTTTCTTTGCAAAGGTAACACTTCAAATGTATGACTTTCTCTTACAGTACGTACTCCGGTTTGAGACAGTGAGTACAGATTTTTAAGGTGGCACAGTATAGTGTCACAGGTAGTGGCATACCTTGTCTGGGGATTTCTGACTTCTACATTGCAGTGTGTTTTGGAGCCAAGTAACAGTTCTGATTTTGAAGGAGAATTTGGAAGAAGCCATGAGGTCTGACAGGCTGGTCAGCACAGTTCCTTATTACCACCTTCCTCTGCAAGTTGCCTCAGGCACTGTTACTATTCCAACTGCCAATTTATATGTTGTCTTTGAGGCTACTTCTTGTCACAGTGTACCTGCCTTGTGCTTCGGCAGCTCAAGGTGATTGTAGTAATCCATCTCCTTCCAAAAACCTCTTACAATACACAAGACAAACCTCTGCAGAAATAACTCCAATAGTCAAAGGCAGGTGTAGTCAGAGAGCAGTAGGATGCTACAGCCCTTCCCTCTTGCATATCTATGCTTTTGCTTACATCACATACCGTCTTCACTCGGCCATAAGCCTGTACAGAAGGCTTTAATTTACTTCAGCATGGCTCATTTTGTAAAAATATTTGTTCTAATGAAGGATGCTACTTATATGTGTTGTCTTTTCTCTCATGTGTGTTTGTGTAAATGTGTGTGCATTGTAAAGATACTTTGTCTTCAGAAGTTCTGCTTATTTCATTGTAAACAAGATTGGAAGAAACTTTTCTTCACTGAAGTGCTGAAGAGTTACTGCTCTTGGTGATCCATGACAATACCTAGGCTTTTTACTGATTCAGGCCCTTTGCAGCTTAAAAATGAACAGCAGAGGATGAAATTTTCTATTTTTTGGTACTGAATTTGCAGGTTGATGCCCGCACAAATCATTGGCCACTCCTGCGTATGCTCTTAATTCTGAGCCTTCAAGACAGCAGCAACAGGGCCCAAACATTTGAGCTGATAGGTCATTTCTGTGCATCTAGCAGAAAGCTTCAGCATGTTTTTTCCTGTCCACCACATTGTATTGTAGAGCATTTTACCAGTTCAGTATTTCCTAAATTATTGAATGCATGCTTCTTATTATATATTCTTATAGTAGATTTCCTTGAGGAATTCCTTCCCAATGTTGAATGGACAGTTCCTGAATTCTGAAATGTTTTATGTACCTGCCTTTTCCAGCTGATGTCAGTGTGTTGTGTTGGTGGTAGTGTTTGTGGGTTTCCCCCCTGCTTTTTCCTTGGTAGTACTCCTGAATCTTATCTGTCTTTGGATGTTTCATCTGGATTTTTCTGTTCTGCTTGGTTTTTCCCTTGGTTGTTTGTACCTCTGTTGAACCTTCCTTTTGCTGCCAGCTCAACTTTTCAGCCCTGCATTTAGCTCATGTGACTTAGAGGCTTTTTAGCCCAGGTGTCTATTCCAGTCATCTTTGAGGTGTGCTGCTTATCTGCTCTGCTTTGTATGTGTCTGCAGGCAGCTGCATGTTCAGGTTTGTGTCTTTCTGGTGATCTATGAACTGTACGTGGGAGGTTGAATTTGTTGATGACCCCAATTTTTCTGGAACGCTGTGGATACCTGACTACTTGTGCCTATTCCCTTCTCCCTTGGGCCTGCCTCCTTGACTGGTTGTGTAGCAAGAGGGAATACAATGATGAAAGAAGTAATCAGCTGCATGTAAGGATTTCATGGAAGCCTTTTCTAGTTTCTCCTGTGAAGAAAACTTGAGGGTTAAAACAGAACTCCTTTGAAAACCAGACCTATGATAAAGTTTCTACAGAAGTTCTTGTCTGTGGACCCTCCTTCATAATCTTACCACACTTACTGAAGAATTTATTTGCGAGTAACTTGTGCTGCCCACACTACCTGATTTTGCTGTTACCTCACTGCCACAGAATCTTGTTTCTGTTTCTCTTCTGCCCTTAAGTTGTTGGAATACTTGAAACCAATATCAGAGTTGTTTTTAGCAGTGGCTTTGATGCTTCAAACTTCAACCATTCTGTGACTCAAACAGTGTTCCTCAGAGAAGCAGCATGTTTGATTTTTAAAACAAACCTTAAAACAGTAATGCAGATTTGACAAGAGGAGCAGGTCAGTATGGCAGCATGCAGCCACCCTCTGGAGCACTTCAGAATTTGAGGATGTGCCATCCTCCCAAAGAAAGTTCCTGTTCCCAGTTTCATGCACCAACAGCTTGTGGTCCTTCCTTTAGTGTCCATTAAGCTTCTCTGTTTAGCTCATTTTGTCTCATTAAAGTGATGGAAGACATTTCTTACACAAAAAAATAGCCATTGTCTACCGTGTTGATCAGCTAAGTCAGCTGAGGAGTGTTTAAGCGTGCCTTTAGAGAAGGGGGATAGATAGGATTGTGGGCAGGCATGTGTAGGAGGGGAAGGAGAGAAGATGAGGGAAGAGGAACTTGGTCAGTTGCCTGAGTCACTTGAGGGCTGTTACTATCTTCCCTAGGTGTCCCCTTGAGTTGAAAATGTCATATGTAAGTCTGAATTTGAGAACCTATGATTCAATGGCAGCATGCAATAGATTGTTTGGGTTCTCCTGTAAGTTTCATGAACTTGTTTAAAACCAGCTCTGTGTTTACATAGAAAAGTTTATTTTCAATAAAGCAGAACAGCTACAAATGCTTCTCAGATTGCTCTAGCCTTTCATCCATTTCTTCCTCAGAGATGGGAAATACTTCCTTAAAACTAGTCATTTCAGGTACTAGGGAATGAATATGCACAAAGCCTGCATTATTGTCACTGCTTTTGTGTGCTAAGATAACAATGGGGCTCTTGCACCTGGAAGCAGCTGGGCACTTGGAGTATGTTTTCCCACATCAGCATGCTGTGAGTGGAGAAATCCCCTCATCAAATGATCCTGAAAGAGAAAACACAAGATTCTTGATAGGACTGTTTTTGTACATGGCATATCTCCTTATTGGTTGAAGCTGCTCCTCTTAAGGTGATACTACATGCAGATTCAAGTGTCTTGGCTTAAATGAAGACACCAAAATCTGTGTTTAATTGTTCATAACTACCATAGTAAAAGACAGAGAATAAGTTTTAGTATCACTTGTTTTGTCTAAAGCTGAGATGGAACTGTTCAATCATTTCCTGTAGCTCCAGGAGGCCTGGCAGTGAGTTGGCTGCTTTGCCACATATTCATAAGCCCACAGAAGAGTATATGTTGCCAAGTATATGTGTGTAAAAGTTGCTTATGCAGTTTTCCCTCCTTCATGCTTTCTATCTTTAGTTCTGCTTAGGCTGTCACTGAGACTTAATCCTCTACTGACTGTATTAATACAGTAATTGTGAATATCTACATTCATAATTTCCAGGAGGAGGTACAAAGGAAACTCCCCTTCTAGACTGTCTCTTCAATTACTGCAGGTCCACAGGAGTTTGTCACATGGGCAGGTCATTTCCAGATGTTGAGGGTAGGATGACTTACACTAACATAGGTCGGTTTGGCCCACTCTGTTCCCAGAGCAGCCAGATGTTTGACAGACTGTGACTGTGATGGTCACAAAATCAATCATGAATTTCTCAAAAGTATTTTCCAAATCTTGCTTTTGCTTGTTGTACTTTGACATTGTGTTTAGTTTTTGCTATATTAGCTGCATTCTCTGAGGGCAGACTAAGGCTTTTGTCTGGCTTAAAAAGAGCCAACCACCAAACCAAAAGAGAGGGAGAATAAACTGCTCACGGTTCTTATGGCATGACTGTCAGACCTGTTGTTACTGCTTTCAAAAATAGTGGGCTGTTGGGTAAAACTCTTCAATATCTGCTACTTAAGACAACTAAAAATTAACTTTATTGTTTGAATTTATTATGAACTTGTTCCTCTATAAAATATTCCTTATTATTTGCCTGTACCTTTGATAGTTCAAAGTAGAGCAGTGATACACAGATATCACAGGTATGTTTCTAAACAAAGTGCTGGTGCATGTTTATGGTGAAACTTTGGATGTATTTTCTGCAGCCAGATAATTAGTCTTCAAGGCTGAAATATGCTGCTGGATGTGTGGAGGAGTAACAAAAGTTTGGGAAGAACTTGTTTGATATGCAGTGTGTAAGCTTGTGTATGTACCGCAGAGGTTTTGGTACTTGCTGCCACACTGACAAATCTGCGTGTGAACAAACTGGTAAATCTTTGTGGGAGTTGAAGATGTTGCCACTGCATTCTTTTTTATGGTCTGTTTTTGGCATTTTCAGTATTGGGCAGTAGACTTTTGAATGGATTGTTTAATACATTTATGTGAGTGTGGGCAATGAAGAAGCTGGGGCACTTTTCTGGTGATGAGCAGAGGAGCTTTGGCAGAGGGCTTGAGCAAGTATCTTTGAGTGATGGGGTAGTAAATTACTGTAGCAAGACTTCCAAGACTTTATTTAGTAGTGCCTTAAGCTAACAAAGTCTTTTTTTTATGTGCTTAACTGAAGTTAGTTGCGAGTCATGTCAGAGAATGCACACCTTTCCTGTGTAAGAGATCGTTAGACACACTGCCTGGAAACCAGCAGAACCTCTTAGGTTTGTTAACTTATTTTTAATTTATGGATGTTGTAGAATCACATGTTTTTAGGTGTCCTTTGATATCATATTGAGTTAAACTATTTAGTTTCAGATTGTTGATGGGGAAATAATTGGCTGTGGTGACTGCCCCAGCTGACTGATGCTATCCGGGAATAGCTGGTTGTACTGTGCTGCTGCTTGTTCACCATGGAAGAGCTGATCTGTGTAAGGTACAAAGGTTTGAAGCAATTAAATCCAAAAGCTGCATATGTAGACAAGCGCAGTTTGTAAATTCTGACCTATGAAAAGTATACATTAAAAAAAGACAAAGATATAGGTTGCAGCAGGTGGTATTTGCATTAGAGTAATGTGAATCTGCTGCACATCATCTGGTACTTAATTTTTAGTAAGTAGTATGGGCTGTATCCATGTGGAATATTACAGCTCTACAGGATTAATGTAAGAAACATATTGGATGCAGAGATTAATTTCTTGAAATGGCCTGCAGTGTTCCTTCTCAGGTGGTTCATGAATCTTTCCTGAATGGTACTGTTCTCTTCTTATCCAGCTATCTGGACAGGAGCAGGGAATGAACTGGGCACTATGGAAGTCCATGCCACAAATCAGTGAGATGAGACAGTAGGTCAAGCATGATGTCCTCTATGGCATTTAGCTGGAAAGATGCATGCTTGCTGATGCCATCAACGTAATTTTTATCCTTCCCTGTGACCTCCAGTTTGAATGAAGATTTTTCATTTTCTGTCAGAACTGAGGAGAGAAGAGAAATACTATGAGAGCATGGAAGTAGACTGCAAGCTACAAGTCTGGGAATGTCTATTATGGCAGCAAAAGTTTTGAACCCACTATCTTGACCTCTGGAGATCTCATGTTTTTGATAGCAAACTCTGAGAAGAAAGTGAGGAGAGGAAGCAATACATGGTGAAATTTGAAATAGTGTTGGTCAGGATGCAAATGCCAGTATTGTGGCAGAAACTGTGGAAATAAGGTGTTTCCAGGTTAGAAGTGATACAAGTCGGACAGTGTCATCTCTGCTTGTCAAGTATGTAAGTGATCCTTTTCCACAAGGTTTTTTGAGACTAGGTTACAGTCTGATGAGAGAACTCTGCCCTGCCTCTAGGTGTACGCAGGTACCTATTTCTGCCATTATTAAGAGAGAAGTATGAGTTTTCAGGTTCTTTCTGAAACAGTCAGCCAAACTTTGTATCACTGTGGTTTCATGCATCAACTCCTTGCTTTGTTTTCCTTCTCCTTTAAAAAGTGAATTTCTTCAAGTACCAAAGGATCTGAGCAGTACATAATTATGGATCTGCACCCTTGTTCTGGTCTTCCCGTATCTTCCTTCTTTGTATTACAGTCTTCCCAACTTTCTAACACAGCTATTAATCAAGTTGTTAATTCCTGAGTTGCTAAGCTAAGAAGCCCAATGCTGTAGAGAAGAGGTGGGCAGAGATAAACCCCCCAGATGGTTCATTGTGAGTCAAAGCTAACAATCCTTTGTAGTAGAACTGATGCTCTGCGTTTGGTTTGGGTGTCCTTGCACTGAGCTTCCTCGTGTGTCTGTAATGCTCACCTGATCTTTTCTGGATGATCTCTAGCACCCTGTTAGCTAGGATGGTATGAAATAATCTACACAGAGCTGCTGCTGCTACGCTGGTCCTGCTGGAAGCTGCTGACAGTGCAAACACTGACTCCCCGAGTATGTTGAGATCCCTTGGCTCTTATAAGATCACAAATAGGAAGATGTTTCCCAATTTAAACATATTTTTCCTATGTTCTGGGATTGGCTCATGTAGTACCATCACATAAATATGCAAAGCTTCAACAAGTGACTTTTTATCATTAATGATGGTAACTATATGGTTTGTGTAGCATAAGTATGTGTCAGAAAGACAAAATACTAAGGCATAAATTATGATATAAGAAACTGCTGTTTGCCATTTTGTTAGTATTGGTATTAAGTTAGTTGCCCATTGGCTAGAAACAAGTTGTTTTTAGACATTTTAAAGATAGCTTAGAACTGAGGAGAAGAAAATAATTGTAACTTGGAAAAATTGTGCAAGGCTTGATTTTTAAAAAAAAATTAATTTTTTTTTCATCCTTACCCCTCTTTCATCTTCTCTTTCCCTGTCCAGTACAAAAGATATAAAGTCACCTGAAACACATGTGTACTTGCTATTGCATCAGTAACTTTCAGGGAACAGTTCTGATAGAATTGTCTTTAACTTAATGTAGTACTGACCTGAAGAAGTTTGAAAAAATGCCTCTATCTGAATAACCTCACTGAAGCCTATTGTTGGTACAGAGAAAAAGGAGGAAGAAACTTGCAGTTCAATGTTTTACCTACATATTGATGTTGAAGTATTAAAACATTTTATGTTAACCTCTTTCCACATTATTAGAGAAGAATTGCCTGAAAGAATCAGGAAATGTTATTTCACTTATTGCTTTATTTTCAAGGTCTTATATATGTTAAGTTAAAGACTGCATTTTCATTGTGATGTTTCATTGAGGTTTGGTTTTAGGAATGCCTACTGAATAGAATTTTAAACTGTTATCATTTGGCAAGTGCATCTTTGTAAATCACTTTTGGTTATTTCAATGGTGAATTAACAAGTGTCTGTTTTCTGAAGGGATATTTTTAACTTTCAGTCTGGAGTACTTCCACTTGCAGCTATTTTTCTCTGGCCTGGCTTTTGATTTATACAAATGCTAATTATAGGGCTTTGAATCTGTGTGTATACATAGTTTCACAAGGTCATACACATTTTTAATGAACTGTCTGAAATATTTATATATTGCGCTGTTGTTATGTAAAGAGATCACTGCCTTATAAGTCTTGTTGCATTAGTCAGCTCAAAAAGAGAAAAAAGTTAATAGTAATATCTTTGTATGGAAAAGCTGATTTTTATTTTTGTCTCCTAAAGTTTTGTCTTCATTGTCTTTGCAGGCATCAGAAGGTGTCACCTTCATTGGACCTGACACACATGCTATTCAAGCTATGGGAGACAAGATTGAAAGCAAATTGTTAGCCAAGAATGCAAAGGTCAACACGATCCCTGGCTTTGATGGAGTAGTTAAGGTGAGAAATCATTTAATTACTGTCTGCCCACTGTAGGAACAGTGTCTAAATCAAAGTACACCTATTGAAGGTCTGATGCAGAATCTAATTATAACTTCATCTTCTTTTTCAGTAAAATGTAATTAAAAATGAAGTACAGATTTTTACTAACAAGAGAACTTTGGAGAAGAGGAGAAAGTCCTTGATAATAAATGATGTATTAGGAGTTCTTCAGTGGAGTTTCTAAAAATACTTTGCTTTAAATTTAACATGAAGGCAGGTAGATGTGTAAAATGTCAGGTGTGAATTTGACTTATTTGCACATCTTTACATTTCTCAGGTCTTCTTGTTGGCCAAGATCTTGACAGCTCTGAGTTAAGTGAAGTTTGTTAAACTGTGAAGTTTCCATTTTATGGTCTGGTCTGATGGTGCATATTTCCATGTGTTGCAAAATTCAGGAGGAGGATGGGATGGGGAGGAATTTGACGGCTCTTTATCAGAATCTACAGCTAATTCTCTTTGTGTGGTTTTAGAAGGACTGTCTTCCAACAGTTTCATAAAAAAACCTTATTTCTTTATAGTCTATAAGATTAAATAAGGTATATCTTAATTTTTGTTTATTTTCTGTGATAGTGATTGTGTTGGACTCCTACAAGCTTTCCTCTGTCTTAATATATTGTCTATGTTAATGTAGTTAAGCTTTTCTCTTCTAAAACCTTCATTGGATAAAACTAAAACTTGTTATGTTATAAAATGTTGACCTCCTGGGTTGAAAATTTTTATGCTTTACATGTTAAATCAGATTTTTTTCAAATGAAGTTTGAGTAAAATTTGAAGTTGCATGGAAAAGAGTGTAGTAGCTAAGCTGGATTTTAAACTCTGTTAAGAGACAAATCACCCCCCAAAACCCGACTAAAAGTGAAAGGTAAATAGAGTACAAAGGGGCTCAGGCTCCGCAAAATGACCTGGTCCAGTGAGGCTGCCTGGAGGACTTGACTAGTGAGAGGGAATGATAAAATCACAAAATAGCTGAGGTCAAAATGCCCAAGAGAGTTTTTCAGTACTTTGTGATGGAAATGCATGATGTTTGTAATGGCTGGTAGCAGAATAATGCTGCAACAGGTAAAAGTGCAAAGACTCCTTTTTCTTCTGGAGGATTCCATATGAGTTTTGGACTGGCATTCATGGCCATGCTGAAGTCTGGGAGTGGCAAATTGGCAAGTTTCAGGTTTTTGTTGTATGTTCTAGCAGTCCGTTGTGTATGTGGTCCTTTAGCACTCGTAAGATTTAACAGCAGCCAAGCTATTGGGCATAACATTCTCTGTTCTGATATCCTGTATGTTCTTCTAGGAATCTTGAAAATAATTTCCAGAAAAGCATCTAGCTAGGATATAACTTTTGAATGAATTTTTGAACTTTTCAATAACTTTTGAACTCAAATGAATGAATCATTTGAACACCACAAAGCGTTCTCTAATGCAGAATTAAATACTCAAAATGCTGGTTTTCTCATTGTATCAAGTTAAATTATGTAAGGGTCTGTTATTCTGCTAATAAAAAAACCAAATCTGACAAAGTACGATAATGGTTAATGAACAGACCTATAACCAGTGCAGCTAAGCTGCTTTCCTGTATGCGCTTGTTTTGTAGACCTTGAGTTGCACTGTTTTTGACAATTATCTGAAGTTCCTGATACAAAAAGGAAACCTAAGTGGTGTGGTTGGCAATGGGCTATATGCAACAATACCCTTAAAACCAAATGAACTGGAATGTAGGCCTGAGTTGACAACTCCAGTCCTCTGCTATTGAATGGAACTATATGGTAGTTGCTTAATCCCGAAGTGTCCGTGTCATACCAGTTTCACATACCTGATTATCTGAAGAGTGTTGATGAAAAAGAGTACATATCTAAAAAAAAAACCCAAACCCAAACCTGCAATGTGCCCACCAAATAAGAAAAAAGAAAGTCCACAGACATTACCACATTGCAGTCTCCATCAAAAAGTGGAGTTGCAAATTTTAGGCTAACCAGTGCTTTGATTACCAATTACAGGAAATAAAGCTTCTGATAATTGATAGTGTCATTCTTGCTATGGATCTAAATATGTGCCTGTGTTTGTTCTCTGATTTCCTTCCTGTGACAATGTCTTTTGCTCAAATGAATACTCAAATAATTAGGTCATACAGGATGCCTGATCTTTGGTTAGAGCTTGATATACTACTTTGCAAATTCAGACTAAGATAGGAAGGGTAAAGCTACATGATACCAGCTCTAATCAGAACAGCAACACGCAAGGAACTGGAGACTGGTCAGGATGTCTGCCATTCTGTGGGAGACCTATTTTAGTCACAGTTATAAAGCTTTCAAAATCATTGAGGGCTCTTTTTCCTAAGAAATAAAAAATTTAAAGGTCGTAGGAAGGAGCTGAGTGTCTGCTTGATGCTTAGGGTGGTTAGAGGTGGCTTCAACTTTAAAGTGGACTTCAGTAAAGCTAGAGGAAAACTACATTTATGCCTCTGACGATGCTAGAAATTAAGACAGATCCGTTGCATGTATTCTTTGTGGATGAATAGTTAAAGCAAACACAGAGCAACAACTTCTAGTACTTCATTATTCAACTCAGGACTGCACTGAAAATCTTTGTTACTAGAAGAGTTGTCTTTATCCTTGTTAAATAGTGCTGCAGATACTTAGGTCCTTCACGAATAAAGGATATTTTTCCTCTGTTATGTTGCTTAATACTTACACATAGGAGACACTGCTAAGGTTTTGTAATAACATCTTGGAGAAGTTGCATGCAGAAAAATTCCCAGTGAGTAGTAATTAAATTGAAAAGAAAAGAAAGAAGCCCTTCAACAGTATACTTAAAGCTGGAAGGATTGAAGAGGAGGATGCTTGGCATCAGACACAGCTAACTGTTGTACTGGCAAATGCTCTAGCAAATATGAAACTGAGAGTGGAAAGATGGAATGGAGAGAGCAGTTTGACAAAGTGATTTTCTTCTCATCCCTGGTTCAGTTTCTCAATTGGCTGGGACAATTGAGAAATCCAGTTTGAACATATAAGGAACTGGAGTCTTGTGCTGTCAGCTAGAGAGCCAACAAAAGCATTAAAAAGTAATCAATTTCAAAATGTGTAATTAGAATTAGTTTTATAAAACCCAGTTGGGAGATGTAGTCGTAAACAGTTTTACTCAAAAGAATTAGCATTAATCCATGTGAGCAATGGCTATACTAAAGTTAGGGCTGAGATGATGTATAGACTGTAAACAACTAAAGGAGAGTAAGAGACTAGAAAATGGAGGCTTAGTAATGAGCATAAGAACATGCTGTGGTGAAAAACTGGCAAAGGAATGGCAAGGAATGTATTGTTTCACCATATACAGCCAGTTTGATTTTATGGCTGGTAGAACACAGCTGGATGTAGACACAGAAGAATAATGTCTGTGTCTACTTAGTTTCACTGATGTCAGTAAACACATTAGAGGTCTTCAGCAAGGCTCTGAATTTACTGTAGTTAAGTTTTGGGTAGCTGTTTTAGATGCATTTTTGCACTGAGATATTGACATTAGGATTGACTGATCACTGTTGGAGAAGTTGTTAGAGACTGGATATGAACTGGAGGTTCTTGAAGGTTAACACCCTCAGCCATGAAACCATCATGCAGTTCTTAATAATTAATACAATGTTTCACAGTTCTAGGAGTTAATTAATCTGTTTTACCCTGGCATTCCCCTACATCAAGACAGTTTTGTTTTTCTGTCTCCACCTGCTGGTACCTGGTTGAGAGGCATGTACATGGAAGTAGGAGGTTAGGAATTCTTATGCTAAAGGAGTATTTTATGTCTCTTTAACTTAATGGAATCACCTATTTGTGAAAACACTGTGACATAATTTTATAACTCTTAGGACTTTTATTAACTTCTACCATTACTTGAACATTTTTATTTGTACAATAAAAGGTGGTGCTAAAATTATATATTTCTTTACAGTTTCCAGTTTATTTTGGGGAAATAGTAGTGTAGCTAATGTGCTTTTGGAAGAAATAGCAGTAAATCATTGAGGACTTTTGCTTTTAAAAAATAATTTAGTGTTTTTAGTACCAGTGTGGTTTTGTATATTTTGCACATATGGACATGTGTGTTAGGCAGTATAATAACATTTGCTTTTTTGCCCCTCTTGTGCAAATATTGTGTATCTGTCATAAGTTTTATGTACCAAAAAGCTAAAATAACTGTCCTAACTTTTCTCGATTACTCAAACTGCTTCTGTATTTATGTAATCAGCAAGTGAAATTCACGATATTTTAAACGTATATTCAATAAACCTTCTTATGGAAAAAAATCGAAAGACTTACCAGAGATTGCAATATGTAAATTTCTTGGGTTTTTGTTAGTTTTCCTCTTTAAATCACAGCATATTTTTGTTTTCTGGTTCAGAAATGCTCTTTGAAAGCGAAAATTGGAGTATGCATGGATTTTAATTTTTTTTCTCATATCTTAGAGTTTGGGTTCTAATATGCTAGAACTGTAAAAGAAACAGATGTTGACACAGTCTAAATTAATAACTGTGCTGGGCAGATGACTAAAGTCTTTTCAAGCCAGAACTAAGACAATTAGTGCTGCAGATACCAGTCAGTTGTTACTTAAAGTTGTTGTATGCATGTGTAAAACTTCAGTGGCGGTGAAAAGTTCCTCTATAATGATTTGCAGCTTGTCTTCCTGTGGACTACACTGTATCAGCTAGCCACTTGTTTGCAGGTAACTAAGTGAAAAAAGATTACCCTGTTTGCTTCCCCCCCCCTTAATTCTATTTTGCAAATATGTGGGGGAATTTGCAAGAGAAAAGAAATGTAAAAGTTTCCTTCTCAACTATAATCGTGGTTCTTCATCAGTCATCACTCTTCCTGCATTTTGTTCAAGAGGCTCTAATTGTCTGCATTTGGCAGGTTTAACACTTCCTGACAGAGAGGCTATTAAGGGGAAGTATTCTCGCATAACTGTCACAGGCAGGAACAAAGAACCTTCAAACTCAATGTGTGGAAACCACTAACATTCTTAAATGACCCTTTTCATGCATTTTATCCCTTTAAGCTAAAATTTGGAGGGTGCAGGGTCATGGAAAGCAGCAAGGTGTAATAAAACAGTAAACTCTTGAGGTTTTTTTTTGGGGGGGGGTGTGAGGGGCAGTTTTTTTTTTTTTTTGGCTAGATTTATCTCTTGAGTTAAAAACAATTGTTATTTGGAAAAATCTCATTAACAGATGTGACTGGAGTAAAAAGACTTAAAACTGATGTTGCTTTCAGGACTGCTTTGAACTTAACAAGCACCGATTTGTGGAGCAGACTAGCTAATGAAAGGAAATTAAATTTTCTGACAACTTCCCCTGCCAGCCCTCTTATTCTTCATGGGGCTGTTACTAGGTACTGAAGACTTTTAAAGAGGATTTTGTTTTATTATCGGACATAAATGAACCAGGTATGAACATTTCTTATGTATTTTTTTTTAAAGTTCTGACCTGGGTACTTTTAAAATGGATTGCCTTGAAAGCTTTAAAAATATCAGGTTTCAGTTTAATGTTCATAAGTTAGCCCCCATAGTTTCAGACACACTTAGCAGCTGGTGGTTTCCAGACATTACTGCCTTCTATACAAATTTTTTAATGTATGTCATGGGATAGTATAAATATTAGCAAATTTGGATGGAATTTTCAAGCTTAACAGGTACGACTGTAATTTAACCCTTTTTCTTTCTAATTTTGTATAATGGAAATATACTGCTATCAGTAGAAATAACAAGAATTAACTACTGCAGGAGAAGTGATTTGGTTATTGAAATGTAAGTAATTCAAGTATTCTGGTTTTTATTCTCTGAGTTTCCCAGGACTTTTCTCTGTACCAGGCTACAGTAGTATGAGACAGCTGATGCAATAGGTGGCATCAACAAAAGGATTTGTAAAGTTGGCTTATGCAGCTCTTAAATGAAAACAATTATGGGAATCTTCCCCTTTCAGATACAGTTTAAAATGATGCATTTAAGGTTTATTTTGTCTTCAGAATGCAGAACTTTCAAAACTGAAGTGCTTGTGTTCTTTCTTGAGTAAACAAAACTCATTTGTCTTTGAAGAAGTTCTACAAGGTTTTTTTTCCTGAACTTGAATTACTCGCAAACAATAGAGAATCAACTCCCCCTACTGACGGCAGTCAGGAAAACACAAGGAATACCTGTGAAGACAGAAACAAGCTGGTAGTGGACAAACTTTAACGATCTGATTTATGGTCCATTATTGATTGTAAACTTCTAAATTCTAGCATTAAATTCCTACAACTGCAGAAAATAATTTTGCGATCCTGGTTGTGTTTCCTGTCAGCTGATTCCTCATTGCTTTGAGTTTCTCAGTGCACTAATGATGAGGTAGAATTTACATTCCACTTATGGTATTAATTTTACATTCCTCTGGCTGAAAAGGGTCAGGAGGTTGTAAAATCAAACATTAAATGAATCGGAGGAGACAGTAGTGCAATATATGACTGCCCTCAGGACATAGTGCAATGGCTGATGGGATTAACGTTGGGTCTCATTTCCTGCTTTTACAGGATGCAGATGAAGCTGTCAGAATTGCAAGGGAAATTGGTAAGTTCTTAAATTAGCTATGGTGGGATTTGTGTGCCTCTCAGCAGACATGGTTGACTAAATTGAATGTGTAATAAGTAATCCCTATAGAACAAATAATGTTTTAATAGTTTTTAAGTTCCCTGTTGCCCATGGGGTGGAGGAATCTAGGCATTAACGCCCTGTCTCTTAAATCATCACATTTGAGCTTTTCAAACTGGACTTTACAGAACAAGTGCAGCCATGATTTGTGGAATGAATATAATATGCGGTAATGAGTACCTCACTAAAGGAGTTACCTGAAAGTATATCTGCAATTGGACATGATAGTCAAAAGTTAGACGTGGTATGCTTCTCTTTATGTGCAGACTGATACCAGTGATATTATGGTCTTCATTCTTCATCACTGTGTGGACTGCAGCTAGCTTGAATATGATCCAGAGCACCAGCCTTCTGTGCTTACTGGAATAAAGTCACTATTCAGCTTCTGAGTATCTTACAGAATGGTGAAAAGAGCAACCAGCAAATGAGTCTGGGACTAATTTTGATGAAGGTTAAGTGTAATATGTGTTTAATGAGTTTTGGCTTTTATTTACTAAAGCTTGATATTAGTGAAAATGCTAAACCATATGCTTGAAATAACACATGTTTTTAAATGCTTCTAGAAGAAGAATCTAATGCATTAAGATATAGGATTTTTCTTGGGATTTTTCTTTAATTTTCCCTTTGAGACTGCAACCATGAGAAGCTATTAAGGTTTATCACAGGTAGATAAACAGCTTTTCACCTGTGTCAAGAGCTATTGCTGTGCCTTTATGTGCCAGATAGAAAGTGGGAGTTGCACTGCTACAGATAACTTCTAAGCAGTGTAAGATCTTTCCGCTTTCAGTTTAAGTTGGGGCTTTTAGCCTGCACTGGTTAACTGCCCTGAAACCCAGCCTAGGCTTGTCTGACTTTTAGGCTGATACAATTGAAGTCAGCCTTTCTGTGAGTAGTCAGGCTTTGTGTCCTGTTGTGAAATCCAGTGATAACTGATCACTGTCATGGGAGCCTCACCAAAAGAAAGAGTCTATTAACAAACTGGAACATTCAGAAGAGAATGGTAAATAAAATTTGGTTTAGTCCTGCATAAAGACATAGTAATGTGACATTATTTCAGTTCACTTTCTCTTCAATAATCTTTCTTGTTCTTGTGTTTTAAAGATTTCCTGCAGGTATTTTCTTAAACAGTTTTGATGAATGTAAGTTAGAAGGCATGCAGTGGCTTTCTAGACACCCTTTAAAATACATTCTTTTTTAATTTTCTTCTGAGTTCTTCTGGTGTTCTGTTGACTGGTTCCTGTCTTTGATATTAGTAGCACTTTGGAGGTCATTATATCAAGGCAGTCTTAAATCTGTGATAATAAAGTCAATTACAGACAGCTGGGTGGTGCTTTATTTAGATGGAAAATTCTTAAACTGTTTTGATACAAGAAGGGTTTGTACTACGATGCCATGTAGTGAAAGAAAAATATCCCTTCTAGATTTTTCCCTACTCATGGTTTGACAAGTTGCTCACTCTGTGGTTAATCTTCTGTCTAATTGTAACCACAGACCAGAATTAAACATAGTGTTTTTAATTTCAAAGGATCTAAGATAGAATGAAATTATAGTCTCTTGTGTGTATATATATAATGTATTTGTCCTTGTATATAAAACACTTGATATGCAGTGAAATACTTTCAGATTGTTTCTAATTTCACTAATCTAGTGTTTCAGTCTTCTAAGAAAGCTTAAGTAATTCTTTAAAAAAATGTCTGTGGGTCAGCACTGAAAACAGTAGAACTGTGTGTGATGCTCTCTTGCTGCCTGTGTTTTTTCTGCTTTTCCTGTTGTGTTTTGGCCAAAGAGCCAGTAGTAGTGGACCATGGCACCTCAGGGTTGAGAACACAGCCTTTACCTGTTTCAGTGACTATTATCTATGGATACACATTTTCTAGGTGTGGGAGTGAAACCTTCTTTTTGCCCCTGATTTGAGATGTTTTCCTGTATTTTATAGAGAATGTGACAGGGAAACTAGGTTAAATCAGAAATTGGAAGAAGGTCAGGCACAAATTGCTGTATTGGCTCCTTTCTACTGTCTCCTCTATTTGTTCGTGTGGGCTGTTGTGCTCTTCTGATCCTTTCTGAATTACATTGGCCCTTTTCCCATGCTGCTTTTAGGTCTGTTTGTAGGATTGTACATGAAGAAGTGTTGGCTTCTTAATTCTGAAGCATCAGTGAAACTCCAGTAAGTTTGACTTCTCTATTTGAAAGGATTGAGCAGTTATGAAGTGCAGTCAGTTAAAACAAAATGAAAGTCTGTACAAAACTGAAGAGATGAACAAGATGTTTTTTTGTCATGTTTCATTTGATGTGGGTTTAGTTAGTGCTAGCATTTAATAATGGATATTGAAAAGAATCTTGTATCGCCACATGCAACATTGCTCAAACTGATATTGCACAATATGTTCTGTGATCTAGTACCTGCAACTTTATAAAAATGGTTAAATGACATCTAAAAACTGTGGTGGCAAAGGGTGGGAGCGAACAGTTGTGGAACATCAGAAGTTTACTCCTTTTATCATTCAGATTCTCAGAACAGTATCTGTCCTGGAAACAAAGCAGTTCTAATTTATGAGTACCTATTTAGCAGCAAAAGTAGGTGCAGTGATTTTCAAGTCTGACTGCTTTTTGCTTTCTTGCCTCCTAAGATCTTTAACTCCATCCTTAAGAGGTGTCACAAGATTGGAAAACTATAAAACAAGAGTAGTTTTTAATCTCACGTGCAATTTTAATTTCACATAA
The DNA here is from genome assembly GCF_024509145.1 of Vidua macroura. Classification (NCBI taxonomy): domain Eukaryota; kingdom Metazoa; phylum Chordata; class Aves; order Passeriformes; family Viduidae; genus Vidua; species Vidua macroura. The sequence goes on along the minus strand of NC_071572.1, from coordinate 39,073,234 downwards.
AGTGGCATCTAATTTGAGGGAGGGATTGAAAACATCTACTCAAAAATGTGTCTGCTTTGTGAGTCTTTCATTGCTTTTGTTGTGGGTAGTTACAAATGGTGTTAGAAATTGTTTGCATGCCTCTCCCTTCCCACAACTAATCCAACCAATCAATGTGAACATACTTTAGCAATTTTGATTGCTACAAAAGTGGAGAGTGTTGAGTAATGCATTCTGATCCTGGTATCCTATACCCAATATGTATGCAAAACTTAAATTTTACAAGGCCTTCCTTTCAATCTTGGTATTGGCTAAAGAGCTGCTCTATAGCTTAGTTCAGCTTAGGTCCCCAAGAGCGAGCAGTGTGTAACCTTATGTTTGAGCAAAAGCTCCAGTACCCTGGCTAATTTACGTGCTAACATGTAGAGGTCTGTTGCAATTTTTCCTTCTCAACCAGAAAAGCTGTATGTGTTTTTTCAAAACAGACCTTACTTAATTTTTTTTAAAACCTATTTTGTTTTTACTTGCATAGTGGCTCTTAGGAGTCTTTAACTGCCTTGCCTACAAGCATGGCTGACATATAATCACTATATATAAAAGGTGGGAGGGAGTGGAAGCAAAGTGGTGCTACACTTGGTGAATGATACTAGTGACCCATGTATACTGATAACTTAACCTTGTGAGTTGTGATAGATGAATTACATTTTGAAGCATACAAAGACTTAACAAGGCTCATTTTCGATATGCCTGTTTTGCTTTGGAAAGTAAAGAACAGTAAATTAGGACTAGATTCTGCTTACAGAATTAAAATCAGCAAACCATTCAAAAGACTGGTATTGTTAGACTGAAATTGGTAGCATAATTAATGATGATTTTTTCAAGTACATGTAACACTGAATAACATAGATTAAGTGATGGAAATTGCCTTAGTGCCTTTGCCATAGTAAGGCTTAAAACAATGCTTGTTTTAAAATTTCACTCCTGCAGCTTTTTGGGTTGGACAGGGTCTCCAGATGGTGATAGTATTGCCAGAGATTCACTGGTGTTGCCCAGTAAAATTTCATTTCTTGCATGGAAGTTATACAAGATGTACTTTTAGCTTTATTTCAAGATATTCAGTGACTTGTGTAGGAGCCTGGCAGCTGCCAGGGATCTGGAGATGCACCTACAGCATCAATAAAATGCTCTTGTCTAGGTGTTGCATATACTGCATTTAATGAAAATTCAACTTCACTGTTGCTGCATGTAATCTAGAATTATTTTGACTTTACCCTTTAATATCTGGGATTGTAGAAGCCTGGATCAGGGTCATTGTTACTCTGTGTCTTATTCTGTATCCTTCTATGGGCAGTATTCAATATTTCATAAGAAAACCTAAGAGAGACTCTAGAAAGGTTATTTGCATGTCTCTGTTTGGTTTTAACCTTATATGTTGTAACAAGAGACTACTTTAGACTCCAGGGCATGGAGATTTATAGCCTTTTGGTAATCCATGCCTATAGGAGTTTGGTTTGTGCTTTATGTATGCTTAACTATGACCTCTCTACAGCTTTCAGCCACGTGAATGCTTTACAGCCTGGGGTTTCACAGTCTAATAATGTGTTAAGTTGGAAACTATTTTATTGATTTTTTTTTTCCTGTCTCTTTGTTAATTTAATGTTCTTGTGTATTGTTGCTGCTTTTCTGCCTTCCAATCAACACTACTGTTTCTTATGCTTGTCTCATGCCTTTTTTTTTTTTTTTTTTTGCTATCCATTTCAGACTTTTTAAGAAAACCAAGGTTTTCCAGATCTTGCTGGTTTTAATTTTCTTCTCCTGAACCTTCTTTCAGTTAGATCACTATGAGGAGGAGGTGGGAATATTGTATTGCTGTCACTTGACACAGCAAGAGTAGATCTACATTCCAGAAAGAAACTGTAAATATCAATAACACATATGACAGTAGTCTGGACCACTTCTAGGAACCATATTCAAATGTCTCTTTCTGTCCCTAGATCAAAGCTTTTTATAGAATATATCTTCAGTTCTCAAGGACTGATAGATGCTTCTTGGCAGATAATATCAGCTGGTCTCATATTTGCCTAATGTTGTGATTTTCATTAAACATCCTGGAGACCAAAGGCATTAAGAATTTTCTGCTATCCTAGAACTGTCAAAAGCCTTTTAATCAGATCCTCGATTTTTAGTTTTCTGCATGTTCACGTAGAGAAGGGTGAAGTTCTCTGGTATGACAGAATTGTTTCAGGAAGTTGTTTTGAATGAAATGATTTGTATTAAAAGATAAACAATCATTACTAAATCTGCATTTAAACTGTGTTCTTTGTTACTGTAATTTTCTAGCTTTCAGAAAAGGAAGATCCTGCCTCATATACTTATTACAGTATCTTGCTCTATGAGTAAGATATTGCCGGTTATGTATAATGCTGACAGATTTATGCTCCTTGTTGTTTTTTTTTTTTTTTTTTTTTTACTACATGTTGGTTTGGTAAGAATACTTTTTTTTAATTGTGAACAAAAGTAATCTGTGTTCTGATACTATTACATTTTATCTAAGCAGCACATTTTATCTTGAGCTGCTCTATTATTATTTAAAATGTGCTGTACTAGAGGTGTTGATATTATGCATATTTGTTTACTTAATCTTTAGACTTAATTTATTAATATCTACTAATTTTTGTTTTTAATTAAAAATATTATTTAAGCAGCAACAAAGGGAAAAAATTGTTCCTAAAGAAATGTGAGCTTAAGAAGGTCAAATGCCTTATTCATAAATCACTTCATTATTTGGGAATAATTCATTCAGTGTTTTTTTTGGTATAAATGAATTGGGGAAGACAGCCTTTCTTGGCTGTAGAAATTACTGCACTGACAGCTAAGTTCTGAAAAGAAAAAATTCTCCTCTGTTCTCCCTGCAAACAAAGTGTTTTAATAAACGAAGTTATTGTCTACTGGCTTTATTGGACATGTGGTCAGTTGTCATGTTCCTCTGACCAACTGAACAAAGTTTGAACTTCTGTCTAATTGTTCCCCGCTGTTAGGCTACCCTGTCATGATCAAGGCCTCAGCAGGTGGTGGTGGGAAAGGCATGAGAATCGCTTGGGATGATGAAGAGACCAGGTGAGATGCTGTCCAAAAGCTTGCCTTGATGAATGCTGCAGTTACTGAAGTCCCATTAAGCCATTGTAAGCTGACAGTTGAGCAGATATGAAATGTTAGACAGAGAAATTGGATATTATTTGGTTTTCTCCCTTTAGCATAGTGAGAAATATACTTTGGAAGTTTACAAGTGCCTATTTCTAATTAATTATTGCATAAATCTTACAGAACATCATCCATTAATTTAGGTAAAAAACCAACATTTACAACTACTGTTAGTCCAATGTCAGACTGTAAATAACATTTTGCTGTATGCCTTTCAGAATGCTGATTTATTAATTCTCTGTGTTAGGTAGAATATTTATTGGCTCTGATTCACAAACATTAATGTATGCCATTAGTTCTGTTAAAGTTGATGAGACTGATAATTCATATGTGGGAGCACATACGGTGTTACCAGAATGTGCTCTAATAAATTGCATACTTCTGTGTTTAAAGTATTTGTATCAGCAAGCTATTGTACTTTTGTCTGTTTTGAAACAACACGTGTTTCAACACAGAGATGTTTTTATGTCTCCTGTTGGTTGTCTGAATCCTGAACATTGCATGATGTTTTGTTATTGACTTGGAATTTTAAAATCCATTCTCTGCTGATCTTCTGGCAGCGAGGGAGCCTGATCAGAACTCCATGTGCTACTGATCTTATAGAAAAAAGTATTTTCTGATTTTTCTAAACTTGTAATGAAAAGCCTATTTGATCCAAAATAACCTGAATGTTTTCCTTTCTGCATGGAGGGAGCAGCACATGTGCTGGAGTAAACTCGAAGTACAACTGAAATTTTCATTAGTTTAATTTAGCCACCTGCTAGACTTCCCTGTCATTTTTCTGTCCCCTGTTAAATTTTTGTTTGTCAAAACCTAAATTGGGATGAAAGAATAATGAATGTCTAGCAGTTAAATTTTAGATTTAAAGAAAACATACCATTCTCTGTGTAGTCCATTTGTATTCAAATCTAAATAGGAAAATAATGTTCTGTGCATTAGAATGAAGATCTAGAATAACCTTCTTTTTTAAAAGGATACTTTGTTCCTACTGCTTTAGAATCCAAAATTACTACGTTGATCTTGTGCAGGCAGCAGTTCATCTGTTGGACTTGAAAGGAAGGTGTTCATTTCTTGTTTAATTCAGAAAGGAGCAAAGGAGCTTGATTAAAGTAACTGTTTTAAAGTAAAAGTGGATCTAAAATCATGATTGCTAACTTATTTTGGAGAAAGGCTGTGGTTATGGAAACCACAGCTAGTGCCCAACCACCTTCTGGGTGAAAAATCTTCTTGTTTGAAACATATTTTGGATTTTCAGGCTTGTTGAAAATTTTTCTTGTTTCAACTGGCTATGTGTATAATAAGAAGCCTAAAATGAATACGTAGCATAATGTAGAAATAGCCACTGGAAGTAGAAAAGACTGATCTGAGGAACTTAATTGCTACTGCAACAGAATTATTCTCTGTGGTAACTTACTGCTTCATCTTTCACATCCCTTAAATATGCCAAATGATGACAATTGTTTTAGATCCTCTGTAATTATTATGTTATTCCAGCTATAGCTAAGATTTCTATTAATTTTCAGCTAGTATTTCTTAAAGAAATACTGGTACAGTTTTGTCAATGTTACAGTTTGTTTTTTGAAATAGCTGTTCACGTGCCTATCACTGCGGAAAGCTTAAGTGTTGACCCCCTCTCTGGGTAGGGCTGCTGTTGTGTTTTTTAAGATCTGAATCCCTCCCAGTTCTCACTTCTATTGCTTTTTTCCAAATTTTGGTCAAGTTCTAGAGTTGAATTTTGTGTATATTTCAAGCCACTGACCCACTGAAATTAAAATAGTCCTGTGTTCACTCTAATGTAATCCCTAGCTACTTTTCTTGGTTTGGAGAAGTATAATTTAGCAGAAGTATAATTTAGAAATTTATGATTTCTTGACCTAATAGATGCCTACTTGAAATTTTATGGAAAATGAAGGACAGATTTCAGAAAAGCAGTTTATCTTTAGTTCAGGGTGGTAGATTTTTTTGCAGCCTGAGAAAGTTCTGCTGTGATCTGTAATTAAAAGTATTTTTAACGTAGTCACTGATCATCCCAGCTCTGGTTTTGTATATTAAGAGCCTCTGCGCTTGCACCCCAGCGAACTGAAATCTGAAAACTGATCTGAAAATGCTTTCGAGGTACAGGCAATGTGAAGTTCATGGTGCAGTACAGCAGAACATGACCAGGGCACGTGTCTGACTATCTGCACCTCATCTGTATCATTCCCTCTTTGTGGAGAAACTGACAGAACTGCTTCCAGTATGCTCATAACAATTGATCATCTAATTAAGTCTTTAGGCTTCATGGCTCCAAATGGTGGCCTGTCAGCTCTGAAAAGGAATTAAATTCAGGATTCTGTCTTTTCCAAAGAACAGATTGAAATTTTCTGGCAGAACTTGTGACGGATCTTTGCACTTGCTTGTAGGTTGAGTGTCAGAGGTCATCATACAGGAGCTATTGGCCCATGTTTTAACCTCTGTGGATTTGCACGAAATTAGTTTCTTTATCTAGTAGCTTCAGCTGCAGATATGATACCCTCCAAGTTGGAAATTTGTACTAAGTTATTTTTTTAAGAGTTACCTTTGAAAAATTTTGAGCTTTATGTTAGTAATTCCCCCCTATTGTCTCACCTTCTGTAACTTTTTCTAGATATTGAAGTTTTGCATGCTTAATGGGTATCTGTTTTGAAAGTTTTACCAAGGCAGCTTCCAGCAACAGATGTTTAGAGATATTTTGTTTTTTAACATAATAATAGGAAAATGTAAATTGTCCTGTTTCTGAAATTCTTGGTGCTTATGCCAATTTTGTGAATGGAAATCAAACATCTGCTCTCAGATTCCAAGAACCCCTTATAATTTCTCTTCTGTGGCCTTGTGCTTGGAATGAGCAATGGGACTGAAAGAAGTTAATGTGGAATAATAAGTAGCAAAATCATTCTGAATCCTCCACCTCCTAAAGCAAAGGATATATGAAGTGTGCAGTATAAGAGGACAAGGCTTTAAAAACAAAACAGTATTACCTGTTACGAGCCTGTGCATTAAGTTTATTATCTTCCCAAAGCATTGCATTTGGCCTTTCAAAGTACTATGCAAAACCAGGAGTGTATGGGCCTGACATCTTTGGTCTGTCCTGTACAGTTATGTGCTGTTCAGGTAAGGGGAAGGTATCTATTGGATGAGTAAAGAACAGTGTTTCCTAAACCCCTGTTTTTAAAAAAACCCACGCATTCGCATATTCATGCCATCTACATGTGTAAACATATGTAAAATGCTGTGACTAGATAATTTTAATTGATTTTTAAAAAATTTGGAGTTAAGCTGAAGCAATTTATATTGGTTCTGTATGTGAAGTCAACAGCATTTGAATGTCTATTGGCTACTTCTCAGGGTTTTAGAGGGCTTCTACTATACTAATGGCTATCAAACATCTACTTTTTAACTAGATGGCCCTTCTAATGCTGGCCTCAACAAGAAAAAAATATTCTTTTACTATTTCCTGTTTCTGAAAACTGAAGTTTTACATAATGAATACAGTCTTTTGTTAGTGTCTGACTGCCTCAAAAGAAAATTGTTTTAATTAAAGCAGCGCTGCTGATCTCAGAGCAGGAGGCAGAAAGTTGGCATGGCTGTTTCACTTCAGACTACCACAGGAAGGCTTGTGGCAACATCAGTAATGCTTTTGTACAACTTAAACTTCAGTGTGAGTAAATGTACTGTAGGGAAAGAGGTGAACCTTAGAGAGATCCTGTTTTTCCTCTCTGTAACTGTGCATGTTTGAAGGGATCTAGAGACAGCATCTCATCCAGCTTCATCCTCTGAATAGCATCAGCTCTCAGTTTAAATTGATTGCTTAGAGCTTTGCCTGATTGGATTTTGCACTGAGATTACACAGCCTTCCTAAAAAGCCTGCTCTGCTTTTATTTTCATTTTTTTTCCCTCACATCTATTTGGAAGTAATTTTTGTCACCGGCCAATTGCAACTGCACAGTGTTGTAAGATAAAACAAGGTCAGAATATCTGAGATAGTCATTCCTATTATATATAATTTAAAAAGATTTACAGATGTATGGATGAGATGATTAGGCACCTGTCTTTTTTTAACAAGTATTGCAGTTTAGATTTCTAATTAGCACTCTTCCTTCAGTGAAAGAAAAAGTCAATTGTGAATAATTGTGAATAAACTATGTGACACAAAAATGTTTACAAAACAAAACAGAGCCTTTGATATAGGAGTTAAAATAGCTGTAAATCAGTTTCAATAAGAAACACTATGTATGGCTGTTTGTTACAGCACTTTGTTTTATTTTTGGACACATCAGGTAGTGCACAGAATCACTAATTTTGATGTCCCTCTTTTATCTTTACTAGGTAGTTAAATATATTGAAATTGAGTATGAATTTAGGAAAGTTGTACATTAGTTATAATCTCTCAAAACTACAACATTTATTATCCCACAGCGCTGAAAAAATGTGAAGATATACTTTTAAATATACACATTTCTCTACTGTAAATTTATCTATCTTGTGAATCTGTGGTCTGGGTTAACTACATCCAAGACATGGAAACCATGAAAACTTCAAGTCAATTGTATTGTAGTTCTTACTCTGGGCACAAAAGTTAGGGATGCTGTTTCAGTAGTCAGTGACGCCGAAACTTAACCCAGCTTTCCATATGTATCAACATGAATGGCACTAATGTGTGACTTACAGAGCCTGTAGAAAATTTCAGTGAAGCCTTTGGGTTCCTGCCTTATGCTCTGTCTCACCCTGAGAAAGCTGTTCATGAACTTGTTTGTCAGAGCTTATAACCCAAGGAATATTCTTTCTGCAATTTAGGAAAAAAAAATGTTAATAAAGTACCTTGCAAACTTTAATTTGTTTAGCTACATATCTAAGAGAAGAAACAGAGGGAAGCATACAGAGTGCTCTGTATAACACTCACTTGAACTTTAAGGCAGGGAAAATCTACTAGTACAGCTGGTGTGTTCTGTGAGGTCAAGAATTGCATCTTTAGGTTGTGTTCAGTGGTGGAATTTGCAATGACTGTAATATTATATTTGCAGTTTTTAATGCAGAATTAACCAGCCTCTGCTGTTCTTGAGTATTAAGAGGGCTGTGTGCTGTAAATAATGGTGAGCTTCACCTTTACTTCTGCATAGCAAGTACTTGGTAATCACTGGGTCTTAAATTTCAATTACTTTATTAGTTTTGCAGAAGAAAATGAATACATAATTGTAGTAAATTCTTCTTAATTGTAGTTAATTGTAGTTAACCATTTGAGAATGGTTTGGTTTGTGGTTGGTTGGGATTTTTTTTGACTTTGTAAAAAAGCATGAAAAAAAAGATTAATTGCAGAATCAACTGCAAATGGTATAACATGGTTTTCGGATGTGTGTTGATTAATGAAGATTGACTGTTTAGTGAAATCAGTAAGTGTTCTTTCTTGTATGCTTCAGGATTTCTTAAATACAGGCTATTCTTTTTGTTTTCTTTATTTAAGGGAAGGTTTTAGGTTTTCATCTCAAGAAGCTGCTTCAAGTTTTGGTGATGATCGCTTACTGATAGAAAAGTTCATTGATAACCCTCGTCACATAGAAATCCAGGTTTGTACTATTATTATTATTGCTCCTATTATTGTGTATTTATTTAGTGAGGTTTGAACTCATAAATAAATCAAACTTCAAAATGTTTCAAACGCTCCACTAGAAAAGGCCTAGAGTCTTGTGTTTTTCCGGTGTCTTGGGTCATTGCTCAAACTACATGGCTATCATGTACAATACAGCCTTCCTGTTTTTATTCCCTAGCCTTTCTTTAGCAGGAAGACTGTGAACTGTGCTCAGTTTGTTGGGGGAGAAAAAAAGAAAGTTGTAGGCATCTGTCCTGAAGGCTGGAGGTTTGAACTCTGGATCCTGTTAGAGTGCTTGAGTGCAGCAGAGGATGTAGGGGTTCAAGAACTGCCATGCCAATGATTGGTTGCAAGGGCTGTGTGGTTTTGTCAGTATTTTGGAATTCTGTTCTGAAGTATCTAATTCTACTTGGGAACTCAGGACAGTTTGTGTCCCATTTTGGGCAGTTTGTGGTTCAAAATCAGGCGTATTCTCTTTAACTTCTGCATTACTTCCATTTCTGTCTTTTATTGGATTTAGAGTTCAGTCAGGTCTCCTGATGCAGAACAAAAGTTGTTTCTTTTAGGCACTTGTTCACAAAGTTATGATTTCAAAATTTGTGATAGCTGATCTTATGTAGGTAGCTGAATTGTGTTTTTGTCAATAGCCTTGAGGTATTTCCTGACAAGAAATCTATACGGAGCATCTTCATTTCCTCAACAGAAATTTCATTTTTTTTACACAGAAATTTCATTTCTTTTTGTGCAAAATCTAAACCTTTTCTGTGTTGTGGCACATGGTGTTTTTTTTTTTTTTTTTTTTTTTTAAGTAGTGAGAGGCTGAAGTAGCTCAATAACTGAATGAAACAACAGTAAACTTGATAGTGTGGAATGATTTCTAAGAGAGAAATACTTAACGTTTTTCACTCTGCCAGATGTGTGCTCACAGCTTGATGCTTCCTATGGGGCTAACTTGCAGATCATAGAATCTTAGAATGGTTTGAGTTGGAAGGGACCTTGAAAGGCCATCTAGTCCAACCCCCTGCAATGGGCAAGGACATCTTCAACCAGATCAGGCTGCCCAGAGCTCTGTCCAACCTGATCTTGAACGTTTCTGGGGATGGGGCATCCACCACCTCTCTGGGCAACCTGTTCTGTTGTTTCCCCACTCCCATAATGAAAAATTTCTCCCTTATATCTATTATTTTGTAGTTTAAAGTCATTTCCCATTTTCCTGTCGCTATAGGCCCTGCCAAAAAGTTTGTCTCCATCTTTATCAGCCCCCCTCTAAGTACTGAAAAGCTGCAATTAGGTCTCCCCAGAGCCTTCTTTTGTCCAGGCTGAACTACCCCAAATCTCTCAGCCTTTCCTCACAGGAGAGGTGTTCAGACCCTCTGATCATTTTTGTGGCTCTACTCTGGACCTGTTCCAACAGACCCATGTCTTTCTTGTACTGAGGACTCCAGAGCTGGATCTTGTGCTCCTGGTATGGTCTCAGCAGAGAGGAGTAGAAGGGAGAAGGAAGAGTGAAACGAAGAAATGGTCTATAAACAGTCAAACAGCAAAATGAAGAAACAGTGTAAAAATGAAACCTTATTCTCTATTGAAAAGTCATGGAAAGGTACATAGTGAACTTGATTTCAGCACTGATCTTAGGGTTCAAAGAGGTCAGATTGCTAGAGCATCTTTCTGTATTCTCTTGCTATGGCTAATAATTTTTGGCTACATATGTCTTTTTATTTCTTTTTGTCTGTGCAGATCAGTACACCTTAAAGGTCTCTTTCAGTGCTTGCAGATTTGGGAGATTGACCAGGTTCCCACTGATTCTTCAATGACAAAAGTTAGATGAGACTGGTTCTCCCATACTTCTATGAGTTCAGGGCAGTATTTACATTGTCTTGATTCCTTTGGGTTTAAAAAAAGGGTTAGCCCAAAAAATTAAGCAGTGCTGTATTTAGGAATGGTTGAATAAGTTCAATAAAATGGCTTTGCTAGTAATAATTTATAGTTTTATTTATAATGGGTATACAGTAAATGTTGTTTTCCTTATACAAGCACTTTGATGGTAGCTTTTAACAATATCATGGCATATCATTTTAACTTCATGTTCTAATCAGCTTTAGGACGTTGACCTTGGTTCATTTTCAAACTGCTGAATATACAAACAATTTGAGACCAGATGCCAAATATTTATTAATTTAGCAGTGACTTTTAAATAGAACTTTTTTTAGCTTTCTTATACTTCTCCAAAGCACTGGTACTTAAAATTGTTAAATAAGAAGTTTCCTGTGTCTAGCTATAAAACAATCACTTTGTAAAACATGAGAAAAGACTAAAACAATTAACAGGAAAATAGAGTCCAAATACACTTTATGCTTGAACTGATTTGAAGTCCTGTTCTCCTGAAGTATCTGATAAAAAGTTTAAAGGAAGAGTACGTGAACAGTCCTACAACTGGAAACAGAATTTAGCTGAATCATGTAGGAGGGATTCCACTACATAATATTTAATTATTTTTATTATTGCAAATGCATGTAGATGTGCATAGCATGTGCTAATGTCCTAATCATCTAATCCTGCAAAATGGGGCATTTTCTGTTATGACTGTTTAGATAATAGAAACAAAAGCTGTAGCTGGGACATGCATTTTTAGTGAGATGTGTACTGGAATGTCACAACATCTCAGAGATGATGATTTTGGAATGCTGCAAATGTCTTCTGAAATACAATTGTTTTATGGTTAGTTTCTTCTACTGGAAACAGTGGACACAGAATAAAAAAAAAAGCCTAATGCTGGATTTTGTTGGCTTATTCTATTTGTAATTACTTTCTCATAGTAGATGTTTATCCGTGTCTCTTTTTTCCATTAACTAAGAATAGAAACACATTTCTTTTAAGATCCAGGTTGCTGAAATTTACTAGGATATGAGAAAAGTCCAGAAGTGGAAAAAAGTTACTGCTTGGATTAAAAAAATGTATTATCCTCTTCTGAAAAATACAGAGAGAGAGAGGAGAAAAGCACAATGACCAATTTTTATTGTAATGTTCCAATATTTTTTGGTTTTTTTGTTTTGATGAGACAGAATTCTGTGGAAAGTTGTAGGCTTTCTAACAGTGAAGCAGAAGTGCTCACAAGGAATCATTCTGCTTACAGCACAGTGATTTTTTCATCAAGTACCGTGCTATGCTCTAGAGGTACTGCTTTAATACTAAAATAACCCTCACAAAAAATTAGTCCAAAAATCTTTGGACCTTCCAAATGATTTCTTTTAGGGCCCCATTAATTTATAGAGCTCCACTACAAATTCTGGATTGGATGGGTGACCACTTAGGTAGGAAGTACCTGTTTTTATTCCCCTCTCTCCTCTCCCTTCTCCTCTCTCCCCTCTTTGTGTTGAGTCCCTTGCTAGGGGAGCTAGCAGTTGGCTGGAGCATCTTGGTGCTACTACTGCTGCTAAACCTCCCCCTGGACAGGAAGGAGGATTCTGGGAGATGCTGTAGTTTAAAAAATCCTTAAATTGTCAGTCTTCTAGACCCCTTTTTCCACTAGAGAGCTCCATAAATTTGTGGGAGCACAACAGAACTCTTTAGGAGGGAAAACATCTGATCTTCCAGGGCACAGAACACCTGGATCTGATGCTGCACAATGCACATAAGTTGTCTTCATGAGTTCACTGCCTTGTTTTCAGTCACATCTACCCAGATTTTTCACGCCTTAGCAACCATTGGTGTCATAGATGCAGAAATTCATATTGCCTAGTGCCATACTTGCTCTGTGGTGCTAAAAGGAATAATAAATAATACAGATTCGTTGTCACAAATGTGGTAGATATGGTTGAGTTCACACAGTTTGAGGAAGATTGTCTCCTTGCTTTATCTTGTTGGTTTTCAGTGTAGGAGTGAGCTATTAAAGAATGAAGCATGAATATTGGCATGGGTTCCCGCAGATCAGAGCAGGAAGATAGATGGAAAAAAAATGGGTTAGAAGAAAAATTTTATATGGAAGAAAGGGAGCAGGTGTGGTATGTATTAAGAGAAATTGTTCTAAGAATAAGTGTAGAGTTATCATCATAAGATGGGAAGAAGTTGTCGTGGTTTGACATGGAAGTGAATTTTTTCCAGGAAGTTGGGTCAAACCAATCAGTGGTCAGGTTTGGATATTGGCACCTGGAGTGACCACTGAAAGTATGGACACGCCTCTGAGAACACAAGGGGTTAAAAGCAAGAACTCCCAGGAGAACTCTCTCTTTTAGTTCTGGTCGTCAGAGAGTGCAGACCTCCCCTGCCCGGCCTTGGGCTGGGTGGGGGAGGGGAAGCCACGCGGCCTTGCCCAGGTAGGCCGAGGGGGGCTGAGGGTCTGGAACCGAGCCAGCTCCTGTGGATGGAAGGGTGGAGAGAAGCGGAGATGCCTTTGCCTCCCCCCCCCCCAAGAGGGAAAGAGACAGAGAGCCTGGCGGCACCTGGAAATTTGCCGGCAGAGGAGAAAGAGAAAGGGGGGGATGGTGCCCAGCGTGGGAGGCGGAAAGCCGGACCGAGATATCAGCCGTCCAAGGAGTCTGAACTTTTAACCCTTTCCAAGAAATGAAAACTTTTCAAAAATATTACTCCTCCTTAATTTGTAGTAGAAGAGAAATAATCCGAGAACTAAGATGTTAGAAGAAAAAATATTTAAGTGGGAAGAGATGATGAAGTAGCTTTAGCTAGACTTTTCTTATTAACCATAGACTGAACCAAAATCTCCTGCAATAAAGACTGCATTTTAGAGAGATGCAGTAGTAACCCAGGGAGACCTGTTTCAGCTTCGAACAGCACAAAAATAGCGAGAAACGAAGAACGCTAAAGAGGGAATGGTGATACCCTCTGTCTTTGGGAAGAAGATGAGTCCTGTTTTTAGACCCCTCGGCCCCAGGGGAAAATGGGGGGGACTGTAGTCCCCGGATGAGAAACTGAACTGTTGTATCTTTAAGTCTGTAGCAAAGCATCCTTAAAAGAACCCTATGAACAGTCTGTCCATGCACAGTGGTGAGAGCACTGTGACATGGAATAGAGAGTGTCACACTAGCAGATTTTTTCCAGGCAGTTACCATGTGTGACAGGGAAACACAGGGGGGCAGCTGTGTTTCCTGAGGAGTCTATAGTACAAGAGAGACTTCTCTCTCCCTTGATAGTTTAAGTATTGATTATCTGAAGAGTAGTAATTTGATCAAGAATCCCAGGTAATGTTTCATACTAAGTGTTTTTAGAATTGGGAGGAGGAGGGGTGGTTTAAAAAGTCTTCATCCTAGATTTAGTTTATGTGTTTTCTGTATTAGTAGTAGTTTAATAAAGTTTTTTTTCCTTTGTTATTAAGCTTGGGCCTGCTCTGCTCTGTTCCTAATAACATCTCACAGCATTTATTTAAAGAAAGTGCATTTTCATGGGGACGCTGGCATTGCGCCAGTGTCCAACCTTAACAGAAGTCTACTTGAATCTTCAAATCTAGTATTTGGTATTGGAAATAGGTGCATCATACCATCAATTTCATAAAGGGACAGAGTTCCCTTTCTTACTTGCACCTCTAGTTTAAAGTTGAATCAATTAAGAGTTCTGTTATGCTCAACTTATGGGCTTTTTTCTAGCTTGTAATTTATGTAGTTGAATCTAGATACTTGATTTTGTTACCCCTTCCATGAACTAAGCTGCAGCCAAGAACTGTAGTTACTGATTTTTAAAAAATTTCTTAAAACTACTGCTTTTATTTCCTTTGAAAGTACTGAAGGAGGTGTAAATTTTATTCTCCTTAATGAAGGATAACAAAGTTTCTGAATTTTTTTTTCTTCATTAAAGACAAGGCACTGTGGTTTGCCTACTAAGAAAGCTCCATTAGATGTTTTTTCTGATAGCTTTTGTGTGTAATTCAGGAGCAAAATTTGGCATCCTTTCAGATTTTTTTTGTTGATGCAATATTTTGCTTTTGTGTAATTTTGTAATGCAGTGCAATTTAAAATGCTTGCAAATGTAGTTTTAATCTTATTTCAGCCTTTTGTAAGAAGATCCCTAATATTCAGAAATCAAATTTTGAAGTGAGAGGGTGTTTGGCTATGTACAGACTCTACATAGATCCTTTAGAATAGTCCTACTCAGAATTTGAAGGAATGTTCAATTAGTATTTCATATACAATTAATTTCCTACATGAGATTTTTTCCCCCAAGCTTTATTTTTAGATGGGGAAAAAACCCCCAAACCCTAAATGCTGCATAACAGTATTATGTCAAAAGACCATGTGCTTACATCTGTTTGTTAATAGCAGTATGTTATTGTTTCAGATTTTGGCAGATAAACATGGCAATGCCTTGTGGTTGAATGAAAGAGAATGCTCCATTCAGAGGAGAAACCAGAAGGTTGTGGAGGAAGCACCAAGGTGTGTATACTGGATTCTTGATGCAGCTTTGTAGTAACTGAAAGCACTTTTGGAAGCCTGCTGCTTTTATTTATTGTACAAATGCAAGAAAATTTTATTCTATTAAAAAGCACAAAGAAAATAAATGCTTGTTACAGTCATTTGACTGTACTGCAATTTTGATGTTGTTCTTGAGGGTGTTTTGATTTTGCTTTACAGTGTCTTTCTGTAAGAAAACTAGTATTGTGTAGTTAATTTTAAAAATGATCTTGTATAAAATGGATTTGGATCTTACCAATCCAATGTGTGTGGTATGGCTTTGTGTGTATATATATGGTATTTTCCTTTGATATTTACTTTTGGATATAAAAGTCAAGTAAAATATGAAATAAGTATGAATTTTACCATGGATACAGGTATTTGACTGTTAGAATAATTGTGTAGAGGCCATATAATACTGTATATTTCCATTTGAATTGGAATATGAAGTACAAAATACTCTGCAGCACTTTTAGTACCATTCATGGTAGTGAATTAGAGATCTAGATGCAAAAGTACAAAGTTGTTTTAATCTTACTGATTTAATGTGAAGCTGAAATTCCTTGCTGCTATGCAAGATATGGACTTGCTGTATTTTCTGTTGCATAGCAGTCATCAGAGAATACGTGTGTAAAGAGGGCAGCAAGAAATTCTGATTTCAGAAAGGCAGACACAGGTATATCACTGCCTGTGGGAATTACCAGTGTAATATGTTCACCAGCTGGGATGGGTTTGCCATATTTTTTTATAGCACGGAACTATGTTATGCAACAATTTGGGATGTGAGGAAAAGCACATCACCCAAATGACATTTCTTTAGAGGTTCCTTATTAGTTAATGTTGAATCATAATTTCAGGACTGCCACTGTTTGGCCTATATTTTAAATAAAAGAACAAAGTTTAAATCTGAAGATACAAATCCACTTCTAAGTGCTTCCTGCTAGTGCTTGTGGATTTCTTGGAATCTTATGCTGCTTATGCCTAAAGATCTTCCTGTGTTCTGGAAAGTGAATATTTCAGGTCCTGATACAATGCACATGTGCATGTATGTGTACCTAAGCACTAAAATGATCTTCTGCCTCATGAATATATGTAAGGCAGTGCCTGTTATTCCTGCTCCTTCTCCATGCCTGTGGTCAATTAAAGTGGCATGATACGTCTTTCTCTCACCAGCCAGCTGTGATCAGAGTGTTTTCTTTCATCAGAAATACCAACTTTTTAACTTTCTTGGGCTTCTCTGTTGGAGTTGCCATTAAGTTTTCTCATCCCCTCCTATGACCCTATTAGAGTGTGAGCAACTCAATAACTTCCAAAATTTGGCATGAAAACCTTTCTTCCTTTTTGTTGTTGAATGTTTTAGACTCTGCCAGACTTCTGTTGGCAGCTTTGGAAGCGTTACCTGCCTTACAGCCACTTGCACTTGGCTGCAGAATCCAATAATTCTCAAAGGGTTACAAGATAAGTAGGGCATTAACTTCTGTGAGACACCAGAGAGACCCTAAAGCCTCAACTTAACACTTCTTGTAAATGCTGTTTCAGTTTGATAGCTTGAGGACTCCTGGACACACCTCTTCTGGTACTGCTGGATGTAGGAAATAGACTGTCCTCTTTTCTCCTGTTTTAAATGATGGCTGCTATTAAGAACTCTGAGATAGGTCAACCCTTTTTATTTTCTCTCATGAGGCCTGGGAGATAGGGATGTTATAGGCTAAATTTCTTTTTTTTTTTTTGTCTTTTGGACAATTTAGGACTTTTGACATTGGCCTCGTCTCGTGCCTTTTTTATTTACTCTTATTATGATGGCATTTTCCTATGTGTCTAAGTTAAGAGACTGAGGGCCTTTTGGCTTGGAGAGTAACCTATGATTTTCTTAAAGATAAGTCTGCAGCTGCTGAACTTATCCATATGAAGTCATTTTGTGTTTGTATCTCCAGTTTTCCTAGGGAAGTTTAGGCTTTTGTTAAAAAAAACCCAAACAAACAAAACACCCTCTCTGTTTTGAGAAGAGAAACCCATTTAGCTTACACACTGAGGTTACAATATTCAAGGGACTCCTAGTGTTCATGGTGCTCAATCCCCCAGATTCAAATAGGAGACCAAAAACTTTGCTTGTACCCTTTTCACATAGTGAGTTTCACATGTGAGTTGTTGTTCCCTCTGTTTTGGGAACCACAGACAATAAGATACATCCAATCAGCTCTAGTTTTTTAATTTGTGCTCTGCAAAGTTAGTGATGCACAAAGCTTCCAGTGATGTACCATAATTTTATCTGCTTCTACTTTTACACGTTTTTGGATATGCTGTTATCTTCTCATTTCACAGAGGCTAACATTTAAAGAGATGAGTGACATGAGTGGCGTTTAATAGTCTTAGTGTAGTTCCTTAGTTGAGGTTTTTGTTCCTAACTGCCCAAGCTCTTCTCTGTTCATTTTCACAGGCAGTTGCCATGAGACACTGTACTTTGGCAAGGAAAAATACGAAGGTGTGGTTGTATTTTCCTGTCTGCTGGAGTGGTTAATAAGAGATTATTTCCCATGTGGAGAAACAAGACCTATGAGTTTATCAGAAAAGCCATGGATTCTTTGGGATTAATCAAAATTAAATGGACAAGAGTATTAACTGACATCCTGTTCAATAATTGGAGTAGTAACTTAGAGGAACGCTCTAAAACTTTACTTTGGTGAGCACATGTGTCCTATCTAACAATTTCTGAACCTGTTAGAAGCTTCTTAAAGCATTGCAAATTTGCCTCACCACTTGTGTGAAGGAATGGTCATCTGTTCAGAGGCACTGACAATTTGAATGAATGTATATAGGCAGGAGCTTAGAAGGTGCATTATTGAACTAGACTCTATCTACAGGTTCTCCTTAGAGTTGTTCTGCATATATGTGTGTCAGACTCTACATTTCCGCTCACTGTCTAGAGTCCTTGAAGGATTTTGGGTTATGAGAAATGGGAGCCTGTTCTCCTTGTGCCTGTGCGTGTGATTCATAGGTGGGCACCATTCAGATGTGGGGGCAGAACTGTGTACTCAAATCCTTTAGCCTATTTATGCCCATGGTCTGGTAGTACATAGTGAATACCTCAAACGATAATGTTTTGTGTAGATAAGTAATTTTTTTAAACAAGCAATATGCTTGGAGCAGGGAAGCTGACCTTGACATTTAGAAAATTGAGGTTCACCACCCCGGTGGTGGAATCTTCAAATGAAGGGTAAGTGTTATTGATCATTTGTTTTTTTGTCCAAACTGAGCAGTAAATTTTCACTGATGGTGTAACTGTTTGTATTTTTCAAAACCTCAACTTTGTCTGCGAGTGAAGGTGATAGGGGTATTTTGGGAACCCTTATCTGACTTCCTAGAAGTGGAGAGGTAACATCTTGCCCATGTGGCCCATTTGTAGAAACAAAGTGACAAGCCAATTGTATTCCCTTTGATAAACTTTACAATAACTTGATGAAGGTCTTATGAATAAAGTGTCATGTCTGATTTATTTTTTCTTTTTGATGCTTTTATTTTGTGAATACTTTAAAAATTTTTATGGTAGCTTTTGTGCTACCATAGGAGCTCTTTGGTCTAAAGAAAAACAGGTGTATGTGTGAGAAAAAGATTTGAAGTCAGGTTTAAAATGCTGTGTTTTCAAGTGATGCCTAATTAGACTGGAGAACAGTTTTCTTTTTTATATAAGGTGCATTGTTAAAAAAGGGAGAAACAATGTATTTGAAAGGTAAAGCAGTAGAGGGGAATATGAAAACTTTGGTTAATTAACCTAGCCAATGGTAGGGATGATCCAGTCATTTCAGAGTGTAAAGCTTAACTGTGTGGCAGAGATCAAGTTTAGCCATGTGACACCTGTGTTCCATTCTGTGGCTACCAGAGGAGGTGAGCAGTGAGAACTCAGACCTACATTTAAAAAGTACAGGGAAGACACCACTGTAATGAAGGGGACTAACTCTTTCATCTATATGAGAAGTAATAATGGTTATTCTAGAAATAGAGTATGAAGCTGATACTGAGAACATTTTGTTCTTCGTAAGCTACTCATTGACCTTTCATGATAAAAGTCCTGCAGAAATTACTGAATTATGAAATGTTGATTTCATGTAATGTATTATCCTCTTTTACTGAATCAAAATAAGAAGTGTTATGAAACTATTTTACATTTACCAGTGCCTGTTCTTAGAAGTATGACAGTTTTTATCTTCTAGTCTTCCCTTTCATCTGATGTAGGAGCTTATACAGCTTTCTTGAATGAGACTTGACTTCCTTTTCCTGTTGGTCCCATTGTTTGCTAAGAAAGAAATTTTTTCCTAAATTCTGAAAATGCCTGCCTTATGGTCCATCAGAATCTGCCTGTGTGGGCACTGGAAGGACAGATATGCACTTTCACAGTAAAGAAAATCATTCCACTGTCTCCTACTTTGCCTAGATATTTGCTCACTTCTTGTGTCGTGTCAAATATGGTTTGTTGTGGCAGAAGTATCTAGCTGTTCTGCGAGTTCAGGTCTCAGTGAAAAACACCACAATAAGTGCTGAAAGATAAGTCCTGACCCAGCACTGGCTTCTGAGTGCAGTCTGGGGCTCCACATGGAGCTTCACTGGCTTTGAGGCCACTTTAGATAGGTGAGGGCCCCTAATTGCTCCTCTGCAGAATTAGGGGCCACTGTTGAAGCCATCTCAAGACATATGTAACACTCGGTGGTTCTGTTTTAAAGAGTAACTTAAAGGCAAGGTAAAAGTGACTGTCTATTCCCTTGCAAAAGTAATTTTAAAATGATAGCTGAGTTATGTGCTGAAATAAAAGTAATAAGTATATTTACAAGATGAATAACTACATGTTCTTTAATTGAAAAATTAATGTATCAGATTGAGGGCAACTGGTTTCAAGGCTTTGGTGGAATACCACAGAAATATATATAATTAATCTGTGTAGGTTAATCTAAATCTGAATTTATGGTACAGATGAGAGTAACAAGCA
Source organism: Vidua macroura (assembly GCF_024509145.1). Lineage (NCBI taxonomy): Eukaryota > Metazoa > Chordata > Aves > Passeriformes > Viduidae > Vidua > Vidua macroura. The sequence continues at coordinate 39,053,076 of NC_071572.1, read as the reverse complement.
AAATATGTTACTTCCAGAAAGACTTCCAGAGTCTTTTGATTCACTGGCCCAGTGGAAGTTGTGGAGTGCTCTCCTAAAACAAGAGACCTTGGCATTTGGGCAGTGTTCACAGTGGCTCCCAGAGTGGTAGCTGAGCTGCTCTTTGGATGCCCTTGAGTGTGTCCAAGATTCATGGAAAAGAATGTATTGCAATTAACGTGGATAATAAGTATGTCTTCTAAGATTGCACTGCTTTATATGTCCTTTTTTCATTTAATTTGCATTATTTTAGATATCACTGTTTTAAGAGTGTTGTGTTATTTTATATTTTAGAGACTATGGTTATTAATCCTGAATTTCCTGTATGTTAGCAGTACTTGTAAAGCATGCGGTGTATCTACTTAGGGGCAATATAAGTGTAAAGACATACATTTGACAGTCCTGACATGTTTTCATAACTTTAATAATGGTGCTGTCCTATTTTGACCATAGTTTAAACAGAAAAGTAAATGATAGAATAATAATTTTTTAACTAAAAAAGTAATTGTTTCTATATTGTAGCACTTTTCTAGACCCCGAAACTCGAAGAGCAATGGGAGAACAAGCAGTAGCTCTTGCCAAAGCAGTAAAGTATTCCTCTGCTGGAACAGTAGAATTCCTTGTAGACTCCAGTAAGAATTTCTACTTCTTGGAAATGAATACTAGACTTCAGGTAAGAAAAACAACTCTTCAGATTCAGAAAAGTGTTATTTAAATAAACAGACCATAACCTTCTCCTATATTTAAGGGTCTGTTCCTACAAAGATTTAAACATAAGTATCTTGATGCACGTAAGCACTTCCCACTGAACTTAAAAGATCTACTCACATAAGCCTGCCTATGCAAGACTTTGCAGCAGTGAGCCCTTGCACAGCACTTAACTAAATGTTCAGAGCTTTTTCTCTTTGTTACACTTGACCTAAAGACCTTGCAAAAGGTCACTGCTAAGTGCCACTGTGAGTTCACAGCAAGTGGCTAGCCACTGTGCTCTGAGGTTTTCCTGAAGCCTACTGGTCCCTGAAGTTTCTTTCTTATTTTTTATACTTTGATGATCACTTGCTAAGTTTCTCTAGGAATGTGATTGAAACAGTATGTGTATATGAGCAATAAAACACTAGCAATCTGCATATGATTGAAATTGTGACTCGAATGCAGCTATGTAAAAATGCAACTTGACAAGATGACGGATTTTTGTGACAATTCATGTAGTCAGTTCTAATGTACACTGCAAGTGAAGAGATGAACCCCTCTAACACTTTTTTGACTGCTTGATGGATTTCTGGCCATAAGCTAAGAAAGCAAGTATATAACTTGAAGTCTGGATATCTTTCTAGAAGACCAGAAGAGCGTTCAACTTGTGAGTCCATTCTATTGCCTCTATCCTCTTTTTCTCACTTTGTTAAATAACAGCAGGAAGACTGAAATGTGGAATCAAGCACCAGTTTGATAAGCTTCCCATTCTGTCTTAGCTACATTTCATTAAGGTTATGTCCTGTGTGCTGCAATGTGGGCAATGATAGAACATAAAGAGATCCTCATAATCTGACATTGCATGACCTTATGCAATAACTGGGTAAACTTATGATTTAGGTATGTTTATGCTTTGGGTAAAGAAGTTAAAGAGAATTTGGGAGGGGATGTTACAATCTTTTGTGCCAGGGTAAGACTGCTGGTAAATTTTTTCTTGCCTTGCAGGACAGCAGTGGTTTTGGAAGTAGCCATGACAGTCACTTCACATGCCTTTGCTAGGCACTATCAGGTCCACCTTAGATTCAGTTAGAGGGGAGTGGTGCTTAATGACAATGTGTAGTTCATTGAAATATTATGAAGAATTCTCTCACTTTGGTCATATTCTTTACACTTCCCCCATCTTGTCGTTTTTGAGCCAATGTTCTCCAGTGACTCTATGTTCTTGTTTACATAGAGGAAAATGAATTTATGGTTTTCTGCATAACCCACCAGAACTTGAAAACCATTTCCTTGCTGTAGTATTATTGACCATAAGTTCCTAAATGGGATTAGTGACAGACTATCCTTTGACTCCTTTTTGTGGGTTGTTTTTAAGACATTATCTTTGCTGTTTTGCAGTGTCTTCCCCCTGCAATACCCATTGGTAGATGTTTGTAGTCCCATATTTCTAAGGTCTCCACATAGGCAGGAAGAAAGCTTTCACAATTCTTTGGACTCCTTTTGAAATATAGCCTAAGCAGTTTGACAATCTCCATAATAGCAAACTCATTCTTTCCAACTCTTAAAGCAATTTACTAATCTGAAATTAGACTACTTGTTTAGATATTCTCTACTGCCTCTATCCTGACTTTGTATTGTCTCTAATTAGCATTTTAGCTTGAGTCTGGAGTAGTAATTTTCTCTGATTTTCCCCCAGTCTTACCCAATTGATCTTTCACTTCTCCCAAGTCTCAGCTAACAGTTATGCAACTAATGTATTGTACTTGCTCCCTACTGTTAAGAGCCAAGCCTAGAAGCTCTACTGAAGCTTGTCCAGCTTTAACTTCACGACCAGGATAGTCTCCAGATCTTCCTGTATTGCTTCATTCTTTTTTTCCCTTTTGCATCTCCTAACTGGGATCAGTGACTAATAGATTCACTTGCCTTGTTCTTGCTGAACACTCCACAGCTGGAAGAGCTTTCCAAAATGATGGATGTCTGATCCATAAATGATCCTCTTAAGATATTTGTCAGCGTGCATTAGACACAGCTACCTGTCACCATCATCAGAACATTTCTACTAAATTATGCATTGTCTGCTTTAATGTTTCAGCAATCTCTGATCAGATCGCTGTTGCATTTTTATTTTAGACGCTAACTTCAGAATATACTTGCTAACTAAACTGTGTCCAGTATTTTGCACTGCCTGTTGACATCTCCCCTCCCTCCCTCTGGTGTATCTTTTGGATGCCTTTCAGTCTTTCTGGTAAATTATTTTCCAGTAATCAGAGTTGTATTGTTACTTTGCTGTTTTTTTGGAGGACTCTTTGGGAATATACCTTTTCTGTTGTATAGTTAGGTGAAAGAAGTGTAAATAGCACCTTGAAGGAAGTTTGTTTTATTTAGTTTTTGTTTTAAGTCTTGCTGCAATACTATACAAGACTGGGAAGCAAAAGAAAATTGGTGAATCAGCTCCATTGTGTCTTTTTTATGCTACACAAATTTGTTACAGATGTTTTACTGCCTCTAAGTGATTCAGCTAGAATGGCTTATTATTTGCTGTTGGCAATGTTCTTTTTGTTGTATCAGCTTTTCTTCCATCTTTGAGGCTAGCTGGTAAGTATGAGATAGAAGATTGATGATTGCATAGTAAAACTAGTTCTTACTTTCCACAAGAGGACATAGAGATGTCTGTCCTAGCAACTAGAAGAGAACTTGTACAGTGTCATTTAGGGCACTTTTGCAGTGGTTTTCAGGCAGTTACCACTGTTAAAAGTTGAGGCAGACCAGATACTGAATATCTGATTCTTTATAGTGCTCATGGTGTGGTGTGTTTTCTGTTGCCTAGCTGTCATCAGCCTAATCAAGGGCAGTCCTGGTTCAAAACAACTTCTCAAGAGCTTTGCAATCACTACAAAGTTTCTGACCCCTTAGAGTGATAACCTTTCTGGCTTCCAAGTTATGTTAAAATCTCCTAAGGTACTTCAGAAGTGCTGGCTTTCACCAGAAAGGTTTCTTCTTTTCTTCACTGGAAGAATAGATGATGTTTCTCTTGGACTTTATATAAGGAAGTCTGTGGTCTGTACTTAAAAAATATCTGTTAATAAATGTGTGTGTGGTATAGCTAAGCTTCATACATGTGAAACAGTGACAGCAAAGGGAAAATTTCCCATATTTTAGATGTTTGTAGTACCTTGAAATGAGAAGCATCCCTTGTTGGCTAGAGAAACACTGAGAAATGTACAATGAGTGATGTGAATAGAGCACTTACCATCAATACAATTGGTATGTTTGTGTCTCAGGCCTGTTCCCAACCTTCTGCATCCCTCATGAGTTGTGAGATTTAAATAACATGTGAGTATTCCTTTCCTCCTCACAATGTGACTGAATTTGCTTAATGTAATTGAAAAGATAGTATGTGTAGACTGGAGTTGAGAAATATGGTAATTTCAGTAGTAGTGGGTTTTTTCTTCATGTGTCAGTTTGAGTATTTTTGTCACAACCTTTTAGGAAATAAAAATTAATTTTGTAGAATAATCTGATGTGTTTGTGTGAGATTCACTAAGAGCAAATGGCATACCTATATTTTTAGTTTACAGCTGTCACAAGAGTATTTTTGTAAATGTTTCTAAGATCTTTTAAAGTAACTTGATTCTAAGGCATAAAGTGAAGATAAGTAACCTTCCATAGACCTATAAAACATTACTCAGTGCTAAGACTTTTGTGTATCACTTTCTGGGTTTTCATCAGATTTTACTGACCTTTGGAAAAATATATATTCCGGAGATTTGTCTTTTTGCAAAACTGGCTGTGACTAGTGTAAAACACGGGAAGAATTTTTACATGCAACATACTGCCAGAGCCAACATGTCTTTCCTTCTCGTGTTTGTCCACCCATGAAAATATAAAAAGCATGGTAGGAAAATGTCTAAAAGTAGGTAGAAATCCTGTTGCAGATGGTTTGGAGCTCCACTGCTTATAAACTCCTGGTTCTAACAGTCTCTTAATTGTATCTCTATTCTGTTGCTCATCACTAGCTGGCACCTGCTACATGTTTACTTAGTGAAGGATATTAGTGCTGGAAAATATTGCAGCTGCACTACATGTAGCAGTAACAACAAAATACAAATAGCAAAGTGATGAGCTGAGTCCAGATTGCCACCTAAAGCCACAGAGAGGTGGTGACTTCGTTATCTACAGCAGAGCCATGGGATGGCAAGTGGTGATCTTGCTGTCTTGGTTTCACATAGCTGCCTGGAGGATGACTTGTGATAGGTGGGCAGGAGAATGGGAGCAGAGAAAGGGGCTGTCAGGAGTTAGAGGAGTAGATTTCTGTGAAGTCAGAATGGTGGGATTTCAAAATAAAGTCTCAAGCTACTGTTTCCGCTGTTTGCTGAGACTACATATTTCTTAATACTGGAATCTTGTTTTACTGTGACAACACTTTGCTTCAGTCATTTTAAATAGTCTAACAAACAGTGTCAGATGGTAAAGACTTTCAATCGCTGCTAACCTGGGCTGAATTTGAACTACTGACCTAAAGGTGAAAGGTCTCTTATCCCATTACCAATCTGCTAAGCCCACCAGAATCCATTCTGCACACAGTTTATACCAGCCGTTCATGGCCATTTTTAGAACTGAAAGAAAAGGTGATTTTGCTGCCATATAACACTTCTTCACACAAGAGGGTCAGCCGACAACAGTTAACCAAATTTTTGCCACATTCTTGCCTCCTAATGCAACTTCCATTATGTATCTACTGGTTGTCTGCTTTTCAGGCTTCCCAAAGAACTACAGAAAAGCATTGCTAATTGTTGTTGACAGAAGAGAATAACATTGTTTGTGTAAGTCATTGAATCTGAAAGATGCCATTAACAGTGCTGCCAAGGCATGGAGTGATATCTTAGAGACGATATTCCCATGTAACTCTCATAAAATACTATTTAAAAAGAGAGAAAGAGGAGACTACTTAATAAGTAGAGAAACAAAAGGTCATTCTTCAAAGGGTACATTATTTTCTTTGCTTTGGTGAATTTGATGTAAAATAAACCAAAGAATAGCTGTGATGTGACCAGGGCCATCAAGTGTTCTGAGAAAGCTTTAATACCACAGCTAAATACAGTAAAAGCAGGAATTACATCTTTAGGAAAGAAAGTATTGGTTTTGTGGATACTAGTTTCTTTATTTTCTTACATGGAGTATGTAGTGGAAAGGAAATTGTGTAGAATCACTGAATTTTGAGAAATTTTTTTTGAAGTGCAGGATGTTAATTGAGAAAGTAATGTTGAAATTGTGACCTAATTGACTTGTTGATCTAAAGTGTGTGCTATTTGTCTAAAACACAGAAAAGATTCAGAATTCATAGGCCACATAAGATGTCTGTCCCATACAATGTAGAAAAAATCCTTGCAAAAGAAAATTGAGAACTGTGTCAATGATGATTGGAATATAACTTCCTATGAGGAAGTAAATTAAATACTTTTTCAAAGTTATATGCTACGATTAAAACATTAGTTTGAACCGAATGTCTGTGCATTAGTTTTTATTTCTACATAAAAACTGGGAAGCAATAAAAGAAGTCTACCTAAACATCTTAGCTGATGGAAATTTTTGTAGTACTGATTGCCTTCAGTTCTTCAATTGTATACTAATAATTCAGAAAACAAACAGCAAGTGTTGTTATATAGGATGCCTATAGTTAGCCAGTTATGTATTCCTGCTTTCCATTCCTTCTGTACACTAATTCAACCATTGTCTTTTTTTCAGTAGCCTTTATGAAAAGCTTTTTTTTGCTGTGTGCTCCCAAACCCCAGGTACATGTGAACTATTTTGCAGAAAGATGTGACCCCAGTGTGCTCCTGCTCATAGTAGTCAGGAAGCTTGCATGCCTAAAGAGCAGAACACGTGTGCACCTCTGTTGCTGTTCAGTTCTCCAAAATAGAAACCAGGCTTACTGAAATACAGGGGGTTGAGAGGCATCTGTAAGTTGGTGAGTTTGGGTCAATTGATACTGGATTTGACTGCAGCAGCAAAGCCTGTGAGACTCCAGGTGAATCACATTTCCTGGAAACTGAGGTGTATGTTGAAAGTTAGTTTTGAGATTATTTATATGAATGTAAAGGGGTATATGACACCAACTAGGGACTTACAGTAGTAGGAATGACATAGGCTGTAGTTTTAAGTCTACTGAAATTTAGATTTTCTTGGCTGATGTGGGGTACTTGAATGTTCCAACTGGTGTGTGAGTAATTTAATGCCTTATACACACATGGACAAGAGCAGTCTGTGAGTGTGTCCTAAAGTATTTGCTGTTAGATCTGAGTACCTTGATAGTCTTGAGAAAAATGTGTCCCAGAATTATTCCCCTGAATATAGGGGAGCAGTCATCACTAATTTAATTTGTTGCTCTGACTGTCCATAAAAATTGCATGACTGTTTTTGTAGCTGTGGATGAACCCCAGTATGGTAAATCTTTAAAACCACTGGCAGTCACAGAATAGGAGGAGAATTAAGAGCCTTTCCATACTGTTCTGGTAGTGGATGTTAACTGGGCTGTGATGTTGGTAGGCTCCCCAACTCTTATATACCTGCTTTACCATCTATAAACTGGGACATATTTATTATTTTCTGACAGGCTTTGCCACTAGTTTATCTTGCTGTATAAATGGGAAGGGGTTAATGAAGCAAAAACACTTGCAGTGCTCATGGGAAATCTGGTTGCTGTGATATGTCTTAAGAGCAGTAGATCCAGTATGAAGGGGAAGCACTTTACTCTGTATAGCTATTGCTGGTCATAGCAGGTATAGCTTTGTGGACTTGAAAGCAGGAATATAAGTGGCATCTTACAGAGACTTAAGACTTTTTAAAGGAGGTATATATCATTCTTAAGTGCATTGAAATTATGATTTGTTATCAACTGTTTATGAGCAGACTTGGTATGAGTAAAGGAACTGATAGTAAAGGGGTTACTTATGGCAGCTAATTGAGAGTTCTTGCTGATCAATTTTTTCTGCCTGTCCTATTGAGAATAAGGTACAGCTGCCTTGATACAGCTGTGATCTGTAGACTACTTGCTGCAGACATGTCTGGTTTTGCCCTTTGTGTTGAAGACAACAATAACATGTGAATGTAGCCACTATCATATAACCCTATCAACACTGGCTCTTCAATGGCTGGGCTTCACTGGCAACATCTTGGATCAGTCGACTGCAAAACTGAGTATGGCCTAAAGCTAGGGGAGTTGATCAATTGAGTGAGATTCACCTCCATTTGTGAGCAAACTTGCATTCATCGTGTCAAAAATTTAGTACTTGACTTAGTCTCCATATGTTGGCAAGTAAAAGCTGTTGATGGAGAAGGGATATAGCATAAAATGAATAGAAGAAAATGCAACAGGCAGCTGGGAAAAAGATGGCACCTGAAGTAGAAAGTGGAAAAGAGGGAAGTGATTGACGTCTAGCTTTTAAGAGTGATTTTACAACAGATACAATTACTTTAGGCAATTATTAGTTATAGTTGTTGTAGAGATTTCAAGATTAAAGTTCTTTTATACCATATTTCATTTGATGGTCTTAATGAATTTGAAAATGCATTAAAATGTATTTTGTGCCCCAAATTAATGCTATGATTGGAATTGTCTATGTTATGCCTAAATAGTAGTAGTTGAAGCAGAGTCCTAACATAAAGTAGGACTTCTCCCTACCCTGAAAAAAAACCCTCAACATTTTTTCCTATACATATTTTCTGAATGCTGTTTTGTGTGGAGACACAAAGGGAGTATTTTGAAGAAACAGAAGAAAATATTGACCAAGTCAAAGATCTGTATTGAAGAATGGATTAAATAAATGTTTGTGAGTCTTAAGAACCAAACAACAAAAATATTTTTCTTTTCAGAGACATTCCATCTTATTTTGATCATCAACAATAAAACTGAAAACAACAATGAAGCTATTGAATCTGGAATGCCAATTGCTATCCAAGAAAAATGGCAGTATAACTAAATAATGCAAATGTCTTTGGAAAAAGAAAAAGTATTTTAATTATCTGGAATGTTAAAATTCCAAACATGTTCCCAGCTCAAAGGTAATCTTTTAAAACTTAAATTCCAAAGTAGGAAAATAAGTTTTCTTGTCCAAATATGAATGTGTGATAAGTAACTTTCTATTAAAACTTAGGGAGTTTTAATAGAAACTTCAAGTCTTAATAGAAATTGAATTGCTTCAATTTAACACTGCAGGATAGACACTGAGATGTTTCATAGTTTCTCAAAATACTGTTATTAAGCTTGACATGCTGGAGAGTATCATGTGTTAGGTGGAATCAAGATTGAATCCCAAAGGTACATCCTTAAACTTTATAATCAGATTCCCATTTCAATGTCACTTTTGTCCTTCAAAGAATAGATGCTTATTTCAGTGATGATTTGTCATTAAAATTATGTCAAAACGTCTTAAAATGTTGTTGAAACTCTAAACAAACTCACAGCACACTCAGGGCTAATTATGGATGCCATCTGTTTATTTTTACAAAGCTTTTTTTCTTAAAGACCAAAGCATCTACTTGTTCTGGTAAGCCACAATGTTGTTATGATGGAATGTTTTACTTAATACTATATACTTGAAGGAAGAAAGACAAGTGGTTTGGTCAGTGACCTTTTCCTGTGTCAGAAAAGGTACATAGTATGACATCTCACGATAAACAGTTGCAAAGTGCATTTTCTTGAGGTATTTTTCCCCTTGGAGCACAAACATTTTATGACAAAAAATGGCAGTTCTGTCATGGTTTCTATATGGAAGGTTGTATAGCTGTTTCTGTGGGAAGAACGTGCTTTTAGCATGCCTACCTTTTACTTGATCAGTGTGGTGGCGATCAGAAGAATCACCCTGGTTGCCTTTTACTGACCTATGCCTAGTTAAAGGCTTTTTAAAGTTAATCAACATGCTTGTTTCTCTGCCCATTTGAAGGCAGAAGTGTGTCTGCATGTGCGCGCCCATGTGTGCATGCTTGTACGCACAATCCCGCGTGAGCGCGAGCGACGGCAATTCCCAGGGCAGCGTCTTCCAAAGCCGTTAGCGGCAATTTGCTGAGCGCGCAGAGCCACTCTGCTGGTCCAGCCCAGCTATTGTGCATGCTAAGCACTAAACAGATAAGTCTGGAGGTGGGGGTGAAAAAAAATTGAAGGATCCATCTGCTCATTTCTGCTACACTGCGCTAATGCAAGATTACGCTAATCTGGTTGCTTGTCAGGACAGGTTAGTGAAAGAAGGCGAATGGGTGAGATATAGGCTACGCTGGTTCTGTGGAAAATTGGTTAGCGGCTCCTGTATGTGCCATGTTAAGTGTAGCAGAATGGGTTGATTATCAGTTACTTGGAGATTTTCAGTTAAAAGATAGTTATGACCACAGTGTGAGTTTCTTCAAAACAGAGTTGAATAGGAAAAGCTTCCAAACAAAGGAAAATTAACTCATTGTCACCGAATGCATTTGAATTTGTAAAATAAGTGGAAAAAAACCCCAACCAAACAAAAAATCCCTACACACTCCCAGATCTTCCCAGGTCACCTCTCTAGTTTTCCTTTTGTATGCTGCTCTGAGTTATTGTAATCTGCTAATTTTTTTTTTTTTTTTTTTTTTTTTTTTTTTTTTATGTTTTCCATGCAAAGACAGCAGTTGCTGGAGTTAAAAGTAGGGGTTTTTTTTTGTGGAAAAAGACCAAAATAGAAACGTAATCTTTCTCTGTTCTTTGGCATGTCAAATTTCTTGTTTATCTGTGTTTGTTTATCTGTGCTTTTTTTTTGGTTGCTTTTTGTTACCTACTGACTGACAGTTCTTGACCTTGCAGGTTGAACATCCCGTCACAGAATGCATTACCGGCCTGGACTTAGTCCAAGAAATGATCCGTGTTGCTAAGGGTTACCCTCTCAGGCACAAACAGGCTGATATTCCCATCAATGGCTGGGCGGTTGAATGTCGAGTTTATGCTGAGGTAAATGAGTGGTAATGGGGAGGAGGGGGTAGGTGGTTGAACTGTAGCGTAATAATACCCAGGTGTGGATGGATGCCAAGGTGAAATCAAGGAATATCATATGAAAGTCATGATGTAGAGCATGTCACACGAATGGTTAATGAGGTTTTGTAGAATTGTCAAGTTCGTATTTTGTAATTAAAAATATGGTGTGTGTTTCAACACTGCTTTTTCCTGAAAGCTGAGAGTAAAGATGATAAGAGAGGTAAGCAAATATCATTAGAAATAAGACTGTATGTTCAGCTCACATTTAATGATGCTGGAGTTACTAATCAGAGTTAACTACTCTTTCCAGATTTCTGAAATGTGTAGTTGAAACTTGTTGGCTTAAAAAGACAGGTGAAATTCAATGTCTTACAGAATTTTTGTTGTTTTAATTAAACTTTTGAAAAGGTTGTTGAAAAACCAAGTTGCACATTTTCTGAAACCATAGTTTATAGGATAAACTTTCAAAGCACATTCCAAAACAATAACTATAATTATGGTGTGAGTCTCTATCTCACCTTAAAGAAGCTTACGAATATTTAAATCCCATTTTCAAGCGCCTTCAAGACATTTTGATGTAATGTCTTTTTGGTGTCACTTTTGGTACGTGAAAGTGAAAACTTGTTAAGTAAAAAAAAAAAAAAGTCATTGAATCACAGAGTGGTTTAGGTTGGAGGGGTCCTTGAAGGTCATGTAGTCCCAATCCCCCTCTGCCATGGGTACGGACACCTTCCGCTAGACCAGGTTGCTCAGAGGCTCATCCAGTTTGGCCTCGAACATTTTTAGGGATGGGGGCTGGGAAAAGAATGCCTATCTTCCTTCATTTAGTTTCAGGAAAATTTTAGGTAACTCTGCATTTCAAAACTAATTCAGCACCTTAAGACATTTTTTTCCCTTGCTTAACTTTTGGGAATTTTGTTACCTAGACCATCTTATTTGATGTTGGTTTTTTTTTTTTCTTTCATGACATGCACATAACCTCCAAATTGCTCTACGGATTCCAAGTTGTACAGACCTATTTTGATAAAGAATAAATATTTGCCCTGTGACTGGCATGGAAACTGGCATGGAAACTATTCTGAGTTTTAGTAGGCTTTACACTGGTATAACTGATGCTTAGGCTTTTTATTTTATTCATCTTAAACCCCTCACATTTACAAGTAATGAATCCAACTACTTTGCCATGAATTAGGTTATTCTGTAGGCCATATATTAATTTGTTTTCCTATTAAGTTTGTATTAGTATTGCATTATGTACATTAATGTAGGATGTTTCCAGTGGCATAAAGATCGGCTTTGACTTCTTAAGATATCTGAAATTCTGACTGCCCCTTTTTATTTCTGAAAATTTTTTCTTGTACTCTCTTTTCAAGCCTGGCCTCTTGAATACTTTCCCATCCTTCTTTCAAGTGTAGCTAATGAAAATGTCATCTTTGTATATTTTATTTTGGTATATTGTAACTGGGTGCAGAATACTTTTACTTATTTCCTTTTTTTTTTAACTGATGCAAGAGATTTTATATACTTCCATTTCTTTATTTGGAGTTGTGGGGGCAGATGGATAAAGAAATGTTCTTTGACACAAGTAATTCTGGGCAAAAAATCAGAGTCGTTCCAGTAGCAGTTTCTGTTATACTTAATGCTTTTAAACATTATCTGCTCCACATCTGCAAAAGCTTAATGCTTTCTCATGTTGAATTTTTTTCCAGGACCCCTACAAATCTTTTGGCCTGCCATCCATTGGTAAACTGTCTCAGTATCAGGAACCATTGCATGTGCCAAGTGTAAGTAACTCTGTTCTGGTTTTCGTAGGTGTTGAATGTCTCTTTTATAAAGACTAGAAATACTCAGCAGCTTTGTAAACCAAGCCTTTTTTCCAGCTTTTTACCAGAGCGGACACAGGACATGGCAGTACTGATTTGTGCAACCTGAAAAACTGCTTAAAAGTGAACAGTTCCAAACTGGGTTAAAAATGTTCAGATTAGGTATAACAGGAAACCAATACATGTTGAAATAGTTTGTTCTATAACTTTCAGGTTAAGTTTTTGAAATACAGCTTTAGTAAATGTGGTTATTAGAAATGACAGTGAACTGTTGAGTCAGCTTTTTAAGCATGGAGAACTGGGGACACTGGTGAGAAACTGCCAGTGCTTTTTGTTTAGCTTTGTGGACTTTAAAGAAGAGTTTCTTACAGTGGTTATTACGTGTTCCAGGATACAACCTAACCATATGGAATAGGTGTTTAGCAAACAGTGTTTTCTGCTGGGTGTAAAGAGCAAATACACTGCCTTTCTGTAAATCAAGGTAGTCTTAAATTGTAAGTGCACATATTCATGAGTGACACTGTGTCAGTGCAATGATGAGACTGTACCATCTGTGAATACAATTATTCAGTCTGATTGCTTGCATGGAAAATACTGAGAGATTTCTGGAGGAATCTTAAATGTGGAGTTGTTATTAGATATATGATTTATTTGGCTTTTTAAATTGTTTTTGCCCGTGTACTTTCCAAAGGGACCTGACCCTTTCTGGTCTTTAAGGCTTCATGCTGTGTTCAAAGCCTCAAAGCAGAAAAAAACTATGAAGATCTAAAAGGCATTATGTGCTCTTAAAGAGGAGATGAGGGAAAAAGGTATCACTGGATGTATCTAAACTTCTTTTTAATGAAACAAAGAGTGTATTTAATAAGAATTTATAATGAGTACTCCAGTGGTTGTTAGAAGTTTTCACCATGTTGTAATAGCTAACACGATGTCAAACATTTTGCCCTTGCAAGTTTTTGCAATTTGCAATTTTCCAAACGTGAGACCTGTTGAAAGTACAAGTGATAATGGACAAACTATACCCCCTACAGTCTTTGTCCCACCAAATCTTTCTTCAATTAATGCTGCAGCAGGAGTTTTATGTAATAACATTTGCGCTTGTGAGCCATCCATACAAAGAAAAAACAATTAAAATGCCTTAAATGTTCTGCTTACTGCTGTTATTTGCTTGTGTGAATGTTGCATGTCAGCTAAATGGACCACGGAATAGATAAAGTGATTGGGTGTAGGAGAGTGCACACTAAGCTTTGTCTATCATTATTGCTGGGAGCAATCAAATTGATGCCAGCAGGACAGTAGACGCGTTGACAGCTGTAATTATGTATCTCCATGGTGATCACTTTTGGCCTGTCATGGAGGCCCATGAGTCCCCTCCCTTGCAAGCATTTAATCAGATTGGGCTGTCACTTGTCAGGTAGATGGGGTGGGCTGGGAGTTGTGCTTAGAGGGAGAGGTGAATTGAAAATGAAGGGTGGGAGACGCCTGATTGCTTCACGTAGTCCGTTGTGGTACCAAAGAAAGAGATTTTAATTACACTGGAGGCTTCAGAGCAATGGTTTGAGGAGCTCATATGGAGTCTCTAGGCTTTCTCTTCGTGTTTACTTCCACTGTCATATTAAAAAATAGAAAAACTATTTTTATGTAGACACTCATGATTTGGTGTCTTAATACATATATTTCTGCTAGCATGAAACTAATTTCTCTCGTGAGAGTGTCATGCTGCTAAGAACAAAATTAATATGGCTAAAAAGGTACAGCGTTACAGGCCCATTGTGCCGTGGTGTTTGTTTTCTGCATTTTAGGTTTTAGAATTGTCAACAATTTGGCTTGAGAAAAATTACCAGAAACTTGTAGTGTGTCACAGCAAGTTCAGCTTGTGTGTATGGCCAAATGCATTTGCAATTCATTTCTTCTGTCTCAAGTTAGCTCTGATTGCCTACCATGCCTGTGTGTCAGCTGCCCATGCTGATGGAACTGGTGAGCATGGCTGTGTGAGAGCCATGCTTTGCTTAGCCATAGGGAAGAATATGATGGCTAATTTTGTGTCACGTAGTTTGTAATTTCCTTAGAACATGGTGGTCATAAATGCCACATTTTTTTTGTCCTTGATAATGAAGCTTAGCACAAGTGACTACAAACCAGCCCCTTATGTGTGACACTGAGCTTTGATGTTTGATGCTCCTACACAACATGTTCTGCTAGATCTGGAGAGCTCCAGCGTTGCTCTCTGTCACTGTGAGCAGCAGTCTGGTATTTTAATGACTCTTACCAGGAAAAGAAAATTCTTAGACTCGGATATTGCAAAGAATTGAGAAATACTAGAATCTGTTTGTGTTCCTAAGTGGAATTTGATGCATTTCATTGCAGGACTGAGACACAGATTGTGCTGCCCACTGCCCCCTGTCCCCCACTTAAGCATTTTTCATTCCTTTTGCTGTTGTCCTAATGTAATAACACATGAGGTTAGTACAACAGCAATAAAGTGTTAGGGCTGTAATATGAATGAGCTCTAGGCTACAGCAGGACATTTAACCCTAGCTTTTCCTAAAGATCTTAAATACTGAGTAAAAGAAAGGAACTATATTAAACAGAAGTAAATGCTGGAGGTCTAATAAATATTGCTATTACGTATCAAGTTCAGCACATTATAGTGAGTATCTGTTGAATTAGGGTTTCTTGTTCATCCAATATTCATTAAATTCTGTCACACTATATAGTTTATAAAATCACCTACTGTTACCAGGCTCTGAAAATGTAAGCGCCACAGGGAGAATTGAAGAAAGTATAAATGTATTTCTTTTTTGCTGTCATTTTTTCGATCATTTTGAGTTTATTTTATGAAAATTAACTTCCATAGAGGACTCCAGATTTTTTTCTTTTAAAGGAAGTTATGCAAGTAGTTTATAATCACTGTAGCCTTTTCAAGATATTGTAGTTAGGGAAAAACGTGAGTTTTGTAGTGGTCATGTACATGTGTTGTATATGAACAGAAACATAGAGCCAGGCAGAGCATATAGTTGGTAGCCTCAGAAGTCTTAGTTCAATTTAAGGTCTGACTAACCTGCTTATTGTGGGTCTGAATTATTCACCTTTCATATGTTTTTTCTTTGTCAAAAGATGACATGCATGTGTCAACACTTACCTATGTATATGTAAGGCACTCCTGAATACTTATGTGCAATCACTTTTAGGTGCTGCTTCAGGGACAAGTCACAGTACAGTTCAAGTATGTGTGGAGTATGTATGTCATACCTTGTCTTATGTATGTATTTATTGAGTGTTACAAAAAAATGTCAAGGGCAGGGGATTTATCTGGAACTGAGTAGGTAAATTAATTCTTTCTGATTTAAATGTGAGAACATGTGCATTGACTTTATACACGGACAGCCATTCTGTGAGAAAGCATGGTTTAGCAGCTGGAAGAAAGGCAGCTGAGAAATACACTGCATGTTTTTTCTGTAATCATGACATGTCTGAACTATCTTCTCATCAGTAGCTAATGTTAAATGTACCTGATGTGAGTAGTGGGGAGCCCAGTTAAGCACAGATAAAGCACATTCAGATAAGAATCTATTACAGTGGTACAGAAGCAATACTGCCTTTACATGTGAATAAGTATAGGAAAAATAATATGTAAATATGTAAATATAAACATATGAATGCAAACATATGAATAAGTATATTTCTTAAAATAATGTCCTAAAGACTAGTCAGACAATGTTTCTGACTGGAGAAAGTGAATGCACCTGCTAGGGTATCTTTTTATGTCATTTGGATAATAAAGTCATCATCGTGCCCTCATGTGGATTCTCTAGACAAGAGGTTCTACATGTGGTCCCTTGATAATTGCCTAAATTAAAATATTAAAGGCCTAACAGCCGTTGCGTTGACCTTTTTCTGCCTTGCTGCAGACAGATGAGCTGCTGTTTATTACAAAGGTTCCTTCCCACAGGTGAAGATTTAAGTGAGATTCCAGGACCCTCTTTCCCACCCCTTTACAATGCAGTATATCAGAGTCCTGCTGTTTCAACAGCTTTGATTAGAGCCCTTCATCCTTATGATCCCCAGAATGCATTTATCAGTCGAGTTATTTTGATTAGTTTTAAAAAAAATATTTCGGATTCCAATGCTCAAAACCAGCAATTTAATAAATATTTATCCCCCAGAAATTGCTCATTTGAAAAGTTTTATATGGCTAACCTCATTGTTACAGTGATGAAATCAAACTGAGAGATGAAAACAAGAATCAGCAATATACAAACTAACTTGTTGGCTGGTTAACAGCAATCAGCCTCTTCAAAAGAAATATTTGAACTCGTGTTATTTTTTTCCATGAATATTGCAGAATCAGAGCTTTAATTGGGGCTGTGTCCTTACAAAGCAAAGCCATGGAAAAAGCTGTGTAAACATTAAAGCCTTGGGGGAAGAGCAGCAATAGAAAAAAAAAAATGCTTAACAGTTGAGAGGGTGAGACAGAGAAAGAAAGTGTTACAGACATGAAAATCATAGGCTCAGTATTCCTATGGAGCTGATAAGCAGAGCTCCAAAGTTCCTGCTGAATGCTCCCTACTTCTATTCTACTGAAGCCCTTGGAAGGGCTGTAGCAGAACATGAGGGATGTGATTACAGATAGATGCAGAAAGGCTGTGATTATAAGGGTCATCCCTCATGCCAGGTGTCAGTCAGAAAAATAATTACAACTGTATTTTATTGCAGGGATTAAATCAGAATTGAATGTGCTTAGAGTTGAAGCGAGTGTAACACAGCTGAAATTCTTAGATTGGGTTTACTGTGTTTACTGTGCCTCCTAGAGAACAAAAGAGAATTTTGACTATGAACTCAAGATTGCAGTCAAGTTTCCCATAAAGGAGAGACTAATTTGCAAGTGGTTTTGCTGGTGAAGAAAAAAGCTTCCCTTCCCTCCTCCCAGGTTCTCTGAAAACAAATAATTATTCTAGTCTTTCCAGAGGGGAAAATGTATGCGATAAGCTTTGTGGGGGTTATGGTTTAAGGCTGATGGGTAGATTTGATCCTCATGATGAATTTTTTTTCCCCTAGTAATATATAATTACTTTCACTTCTTCTTTTTGAAGGTACGTGTTGACAGTGGTATACAACAAGGAAGTGACATTAGCATTTATTATGATCCCATGATCTCAAAAGTGAGTTGATTATTATTTCTCAATATTCTAAAGGTATGAAGTACTGATTTTATGCATAGCTCTTTTATGAGAGAGAGCATATCAAAGGATATGTATTTTAAAGATGCCAGGCATAACATGCCTCAAGGGAATACAAAAGAAGTGAAGGAAGATGTCAAATAGAGGAAATCTATTGTCACTTCTAAATAAAATTATTTTTACCTTTTGACACTGTAGTTGTTTGTCTTGCAGTTTGTAATTATTAAGAAGATTCTGATTTAAACACCAACCTTTATTGTCTGACTTAGATACTGCCAATCTATCTTTTACAATATAATCTATCTTGGATGTAAATGTCAATAATCCTGGCTTCTAAAAAGAAGCATTGAAAGAAATGCTTGATAGTGTCTCTTAGTATTAGTTCTTATTCATTTGGAATATATTGGTAAAATTAAAATATGACATGATAGGGTTCGGTCATCAAAAAAATGATATCTTAGGAGTTTGTTAGGCATTAGGAATCTAGGGAGTCAGCTGGGATATTGAACCTCTCATATGATTTTCTGAGAGCTTGTTTATGAAGTTTTATGAAGGAAAAAGTGATTTGCCTTCTTTCATTGAATGGCTTAAGAGATCTTAGCTTTTTCTTCATGTTTCAGGGAGCACAAATACAGTAATGGTATTTGTAGCACAAATACAGTAATGGTCAAGAAATGATTTTTTAATGACTGTAGAAGTTCTACAAACCTATTTAATTTTTAAATGCTATTCAAATTCTAGACACAAACATCTAATTTCTAGGTAATGTAAATACCTTTTTTCTTCTTTAGCTGATTACCTATGGCTCTAATAGAGCTGAAGCACTGAAAAGAATGGAAGAGGCTTTGGACAACTACGTAATTCGAGGTAACTAGAGAAATTTGGATTCCTAGTGTGATAGATTGTCATCTATTTCAAGAAAACAGCTTGAAAATGTCGTAATTAGCAAATTGAGTAAAGTTCCCACTTCTTAAGTGCAAATTAAAAAAGGAAAAGCTTGTGTTAATTAAGCTGAGAAGATACATCAACTCTAAAGAGACTTTTCTTCTCCATTTTTCTCTTGAATATTGTAAGATAAATATTTAAATAACTCTCTTAAAACTCATAGTTCTCACTGAATGGTAGCATGTAACTGATTTATTCTTTTGTAGAGGGGAAAAAAAGGCCATTGCACTGTAAGAAATTTAAAGTAATTGCCATTTTTTAGGAATTTAATACATTGCAATTAAATATTATCACAATGCAGTGGGTGATTGTGTGTGTGTGTATATATATTTCTCTAATTTTCAAGGTCATTTTTTAGGTTTGGGCAGATACAGATGTAAGCTGTATGGTCAGCATGTGTTTCAGGTCTTGCTCACTGATTGCATAGGAGATGCAGCCATTCTTCCAGGCTTTCCAGGCAGCAGGGGTAAATCAGCTCCGACCACTTGTATCTTTTTAAGTTTTGGTGAGGGAAGCCGTGTTTTGTGTGGGAGAAATCTTTAGGTCTTCCTCTGTGTCTTATGGGAAATAGGAAGGACAGCTCAGGATAAGAGAGGTAAAAATGTCTGTGAAGTTTCTGTAAAACTTGGTTTGGCTTTAATGCTGGGCTGCTTAATGGTACAGTTGTCCTGTCAAACTCAAAAGTTTTGTCTGTCCAGGGGAAAATGAACATCCCTCTACCACAGAGTACATACATGGTAGGATTAGCCATTGTAAATGAACTGCTAACTCTAAAATAGATTTATATTGGTGCAACTTGAGCCATTAGACTATTGCAGTAAAATGTGCTGATGTAAACCCCTGCTGTAAAACAGCTGAGTAAATTTATATGAGAGAAATTTATACTGCTAGAGTTAGATTGATGTGAGGTGGGATTTGTTGGTGTTGTTATTAATGGAGACAAGCTCTGGATTCACACTCTGTTGTATTAATAGCAAGAGATGCTAAGAGTATTTTATTTGATGAGAATATTGCAAATGTCTGTGGAGCATTGTTTTTTATTGTGTGCTATAATATGGGATGGAAACTCTTTGTGCTTAGGTGTTTTACACAGATGTACCTAATAACAGTTTCACAGATTATAAATATTAGCAAAGTATATGAGATCTTACACCTGAGAAGTACTAATTTCTAGAGGTTTTTACAGTCTTTTTATTAGTATGCATGTATTCATCATATCTAAAGTCTCTGTAGTATTTCTAAGAAAACTTTTAGACTATTAAAAACATTTAAAGAGGTAATTAGTGAACTACAGGGGGAATTTTTTTCTAAAGTACTGCAAACCACAAAATTTCATGTACTACAGGTTTCAAAAGTAGATGAATTTTCAGAACACATTTTTCATTGCAGTGGCCAGCGGTTTCCATTTGAAAACCACCAAGATTTTTGTGTAGTTTTACACAGCTGGTAGTTTCTTCTCAGTGTTTATTTAAAATGGAACATTTGTGGATATTAAAGTCTCTTGCCTAGTGTGAATGATTCTTGGTAGGGTAGTTAGTCGAAACTGTCTAATCTGTAATGTTCTAAACTGCATTGACATGAGCAGGACTCCTTTTTTTGGCATTTTTTGGTTTGGGTGTGTTGTGTTTTTTTTTTTTTTTTTTTCCCTAAAATGATGGTGCATATTTTTGCTTTGCAAAATTGGGTTTCTATGTAACAAAGTATTAAACTACCTGGACCTTTTGTGAAGTGCCTCACATGAAGTCTTTTCTGAATTGAGTTTTTGTTAGTAGTAAAATATACATAATATTTTTTTTACCTAGTTTTGAAGTTACTTGTTTTTTGTTTGAATAGTGAACTTGTACACAGAGATTACCAGTCTTCCTGAATAGTATGCTCCAGATCCCTATTTCTCAGCACAGCCTCCTTGTGCCTCTGATTTCCTGGGAAGCAGCATTTATGTCTGCATGGTGTTTTAGAGACACTGTGTTTTTCCCTGAAGGTAACTCTTCTAGGGCATTTTAGATAAGCAATACTGGCTGAAGTCAGTGTCAGTTGTAGTGATGATGTGCACTGGGAGAATTTCAGATTTAAAATCCCAAGGATTGCAGTTTCTGTAAACAAAGATCCTTGTTTACTGACATAGGGTGGGAATGGGATGTAGGGTGGCTGGGTAACAGGTCAAGGACCATCTAATGCATAGCTTAGGGACTGCTAATGGAGGATGGAGTCTTTCCAATCACTTCTGTGTCACCAGTTCAAAGCAAACAAAAGTTGGTAAGGAATTTTAGTCACTACTATTTTGATGGTTGCTTGCTGACCTGTGTGAAATCAGTGGTTTTTATCCAGTTCCTAGAGGACAAATGTCTTCTTGGAGCAAATGCCACTATACAATGCCATTCGTGGCAGTCCCGGCAGAGAATCCAGGACTGAAGTAGCACAGTGACCTTTCAGGAGGTGACTCATCTAGGCTGGATTGAGGCATGTTGGCAGTGTGAAGGGCAAGGACTTATTCTGCTGCTCCTTGTCTACTGACTCTGTGAGAAATCATTCAGTTTCTATTGCTGTGGCTTTGTGGTATTCACAAGTTACCCCATTACTTTTTAACTCTATTCCATTTACAGGGAACGAGTCCCCGGACAAGTCTTTATTGACTTGTTTTCTTGGACTGGATACTACCTGGCCTTGAATTCATGATTCAGCTGTCCTTCCCAGTTAAATCTGCCTGATAAGATCATGAAGGGAATTAAAATAATGAAATTTTACAAGTAGTCTAATGCTTGGAAAGAAAGCAGACAAGCAAAATTTGAGTAAGTAATGCCTAAAGCAACCAAGGCTGCATTATATAGTGCCTGTAATAGCAGTATCTTCATTAAAAATAGAGAATTAAGCAAATAAGGATATTTGCAACAATGCTGTGCTCTGAAAATGCCTGATGCATTAATATTTTATTACAGTTTGGGCGGACGACAGTTTGTACACAGTGAAGAAAGAAATTCTGCAGTCTGTTCATTGGTAGATGCTAAGAAGTATGACTAACTCAAGGTTGAGTCAAGATAGAGTCAATGTGATCGTGGGAATGTAATCTCAATCTTTTTTCCTGTGTAATATCTCCATTGTTGGTAATGGGAGCAGATGAAAGTCTAGGGTAGCATTTCTTTGAGTTGTGGATTAGATTAAATGATCTCTTGAGGTTCTTTACAGTCTAAATTATTCTAACAGGAACTGACTTCTCCACTGAGAACTGATCTGAATTCAAATCTCAGCTGAGACTCCGGAATGGCGAAGGGTCTAATTAGGTAGCATTTTTATCTCAGTCTTGCAGTATAATTCAAGGGGTGATTAAAGTTGAGGGTCCAACTCAGATTTCTCTCAAGAAGAGGCACTTCTTGTTTTGTGCAGTGATTACTGGAAAATTTGTGAATAGTGAAAAGTTCAAGATTCCAGTCAAGCAGTGAGGCACTGTTGCTCATTGAGAAGGGGCATGATTTACACTGTTATTAGTAGTTCATCTCTGTCTCTTATGGTACTTTTTTCAGAAACTTTTTGTTTTGTTTATTTTGGGGGGTTTAATTTGAACAACAGAAATAGGGTATTGAAAGAATGCCTTTCAGTGTATATCCTGTGTGTGTAAACATGGTGTGGTGTGCTTGCTTTCTTGGTTTTTCTAAAGTTTTAATATGCTTTTGTCATTTCTGGTGCTGGATAATCTGTTCATTAGAAAGCATGTATAAATCCCAGTATGAAATTTGGGAAAGTTTGTGTATGAAAGTTATTTTTATCTTTTTAAATAAAAGAAATGGTTATATTTATGCATCAAGTAGAACACATTATCAATTCACTAGAAGGTCTGATTGGACAGATAACTCATATCCTTGAGTGCAGATTTCTGTAATCTTTCCTTTGACCTCTCTTTGGTTTTTATCTTCCCTGAGCATTCAAAAGTAAAGTAATAACATGAAGTTTAAGTCTTTGTATAAAGTCAACCCTTCTCTGTTGAGATCCTTCTTGCTCTGTGTAGAGAAGAATGTATTAGACCATTAGGCAGAAAGAGGAGTTGAAGGAGCTGCTGAGGAAAAGAGTAAGCAGCAGATAGAGCAAGAAGGAGTAGAAATGAGGAGAGAATAAAGGAGGCTACTAGCTGGGGGTGGGGGAATTTTCCAGCATGAGGTGAAAGAGCAAACATAAAATAGAAAACAGCAAAGTGTTAAACGTTTGAGGGGAAGAGAAATGTAGAAGTTAACTCTGAGTGGAGACCTGCCAGAATAGTGGCAGCAGAAACTTGACTTGAGCTTTTGCAGCTGCAAACACACTAATTGTGGGGGAAAAAAAGGAGAGCTGTACTTAGTGTTGTGAGAAGGCGTTGGCTTTCCAAGAATCACAGAATGAGTAAGATTGGAAGGGGTCACAGTGGATGATGTGGTTCAACCTTTCTGCTCAAGCAGGATCATCCTAGAGCACAAGAAAAAACACCCAACTTCCATTTTAGTATTTTATCATTTATTTCAAATAAATTAATTTTGGGTACAAAGCTTTTCACAATAAACTTTAATTTAGATCCAAACACCATAAATTACTGAATTATTTTGTTTTAATTTAGAAGATACTTCTCAATGGCAGTATACATGTAAGTTTTAGACTTTCCTGTATTCTGAGCCCCTGCAAATGCTCTCACTGGTATTGGAAGTGAAACAATCTTTTGTGTAAAAAACCTGTTTGCTTGCAAAAGCAGTCTGCTCTTAAAAAATGAAATGAGGTTTTGTTTTTTTGGCTATGCTTTAAAAAAATGCTTCAACAGGTCATACAACTTTTGCCTAGCAGAGGTAACAGATGGGTACTTCAAGAGTATTTGTGTTCTCACCCCTTGCAGATTCCCCAGTGTATTGATGTGGAAACCAAAACTGGAGAAGGGAAGGAAACAAACTTAGTTCAAAATTACTAGAAAGGACCATTTCAGAATACTTAGTAGCATCAGCTTGGAACTCAGATGCTGCTCCTGGTCTCTCTTTTTCTTAAGCCAGTCACAAGGGAGGGAGTGGGAATGGGAGCTTGTCAGCAAAATGTTGTGGGATGTAGTTTAGAAAGGGTTACAGATTACGAGTGTCCTGTGGAGAAGGAGGAGGGAAGGGCAATTGAAGTACAGGCTGATCAGGTAAAAGAGGAAGGCAGTGTTATTGGTGCACAAGGGGAAATTAAAATAAGGTACTTTTTTTTTTTTTTTTTTTTTTTTTTTTTTTTTTTGCCAGATAAGTTTTTTGCTTGTATGGGTTTTTTTCTCTCCCTTTTATTAAGGAGGAAGAACTGGACTGGGGCAGTGAAAAACAACAAACTAATGTTATTATTTCTCTAGATATTTCACTAGGAAAGTTGTCCTAGTGTTGTATTCCCTATCTTTAGAGTAAAAGGATATCTAAGGAGAGGATGGTGAAAGAATGCCCATTTATTTTCTTTCCCTTTTCTTGACAAAGCCTGCTTAACTTCTACTTCCAATTATTCTACTGATTCAGTTGTTCATTTGTATTTGTTAACAGTGTAAATAATGTTCCTCTTACTAAGAACTTCAGAACTACACACAGTTACAAAAATCTGTGTTTACGATTTTTTTGTATGATATTACCATATATTATCTCCTTTTACCTCCCTTCTTCTCCCCCTTTATCCTGGTGTGTCAGTTCAGCAAGCTCCAGACTTTTGTATCGGAAAGAATTATTCTTTTTAATTGGAATACGTGTTCAACTCCAAGGGTCAGTGGTGTAGTGATCCCATGTGAGAATTTTATGTGGATGTTTGTGTATTAAAATTAAAACCTAAAAAGCCCATTTTTCCTTGCTTTTGGGATGGGACTTGGTACATGGATAGCCAGCTCTGAAATGAGTTGTAGCAAAACGCAAGCTTTGAAAGACAGTTAAGCAGTTGAATGTTGAGGGTTTTAGGGAAGATTATGAAAACTTTTGTAATTACTAACATGGAGGCTTGCTGGGTGGTAATTGTGAACTTGGAAAGTTCATGTGTTGAAAAGTGCTGTTTTCTTAGTCTGTGCAAATCCAATAATATCCTTAAGTGAACAGTAGCGTAATCAGTGTTTCATAATGCTCAGTGCTGTGCTTAGTTAATATTTTTTAATATTTTCTTTAGAGAAATAACTGAGATACCTCCTAAGCTTCATCACACTTATTCAGCCTTTAAATTGTTGGGTGATAGTTTAGCTTTGCTGGCTTGTTAAAAAGAGAAACTTCTAGTTCTGTGCTCCACATGTTGGTTTTGCAGTCAGTAAGTGTGCAGATAAAGTTCTTTCTGTTCCACTTAGCACCATTTGAAATTATCAGCAAGTTAAGTCTATTCAACTGCTTATCTACACAGGGGCATGTAGGACTCCAATTAAGTTTACATGGATAAATGCAGATTTGTGTTTGCAGGCATCAAGATGACAGAAGCTTAATACTGTAAAAAGGCTAATCAACACTGAATATGTTTAGTGTCAGTAAATATTTATAGTGAAAACATTGCCTATGATTTTGTGCCTTGGCATTCCAAGTTCTGATTTTTAGTGAGTAAAAATGTGGTGTGATAGCCTCTTCATAAACCTGTTATAAAATTGTTTTCTATAAAATGCATTTTATTGTTGTCTTTGGGGTTTTTTGCAAGGACAGGGTTGGAGTTAGCCTACAGTATATAGTGAAGTTAACGAAAAGTCTGGTGTAGCAGAGTTTTTAAGGCAGAGAATGAAGAAGGGATGGAGGCAAGATAAAGGCAGGCAGTATGGGGAGTAATTTCTTCTGATTATAATTTAATTTTTTTTTAATGAGGGTGTTGCTTATAAGCTCTGGTGAACAGTGTGATTATTTAGTGTGTTCCTGTATTCATTAGACAATAATGATAATTTAACTGGAAAATTAATGGAACATCAGCAATTTGTGTTCGATATAAAACATATGAATATGTAGTTTTTAAAAATTTCATTAGCTCTCCATGATTTAAATGCTAGTCTGCTTTCTTTTACAAATATATTCTGGAAAATAGTGTGTAAAAATAGAAACCCAATAAGCTGATGATGTAATATTGTATAAAAACTAAAGCCTAGCAAAATGAAAATTAGAGGTACAAAACCAGTGATTATTATATTTTATTACATTTTGACTTAAATGAAAGAAGAATATAACTGTAACTACAGTTCTGCATCAGCCTTAACAATGTAAAAATCATGAAGCTGAAGTGAAACTTTGTTTCTGGAGGAGAAATAAATTTATATAGTTTAGGATTTTGTTTGTTGAAAATGTCATGGCTTGTCAGGCTAACAAATGTGATTTTGTTCCTGGCAGTCTACAGAGCTGGTCAAGAAAAAGAAAAATTCTCTGAAAACCACTGCAATATAAATACAATATACTTCAGTTTAGTGTCTAACTTTGCATGAAATAAGCACTGCCTGTTAGCCTCTGTTTGATCCTGTGAGAGTGTGAGGCTAATGTCTGGCCAGTGTTTTGGAAGCAGCAGGTAGTCAGGAGCAAGCTGCTCTAGGGGTCCATATTTCTGTAGCCTAGTAGTTACTCACACACAGATGGAGACCTTATGAACTTTGACAGAGGTCACACTAAATTGCAAATCTGAAACTTGTAGACTTCTGAAGGATTACACTGAAAATTTTTTTTAAAGCCATATGATTTGGTACATCACTAAAAGTATCAACTCAGTCTTGAGAAGCAGATCAACCATGCAGTCATTGCTCACATAATGATCATGGGGACTGATGGAGATAGCCTTTCATGATACTTTAAAGGGAAGCATGTTTATTAAACTTTTAAGTCGTGTATGTAAAATGCATTTTATATTGCTTCTCAAGCTTGTCTGCTCTTTTGAACTTATTAAAGGAATTTTGGAGCTTAAGACATTGCAGAAACCTCATATTTTTCAGATGCAGATGAGTTAGAAATAATCAAGAATACTCATAGTATTTTTTTGATTTTAGGTCTTTTGGGGCAGTCAGTTGAGACACCAAGCTCTGTCATCTGTCATCAGCCATCACCTCACCAGGGATCTTATAGCAGTTTACAAAAGAAAAATGTGAGATGATCTGGTTACACGTTGTAGCATGTTTAAATCCTGCATTCAAAGTTGGGCAGCATTGAAGGACTCCTTCTTTTCTTGATTTTGTAATAGATGAAGTCTCTGGGATATTTCAATACTTACTATTCAAACTGGAAATTTTGGGGGGAGTTTGTAGCAGCCAAAGACAGACACTATTTGTTTCCAAGTTAAGGTCATTTAGTGTAGGATTTTAAATTATTTTGTTTAGTGGAGATGCAGTATGACTTTCATTCAGTGTTTATGAAATCAGGGTCTGTGAGCAATTATTTAGGTTGCAGGCAGCAAGGATCTTCTTTTAATCAAATGGACAAATTTCTGTCATGTCATCATTGAACTGCTTGTGTCATGTGCTATTTAATGGCTCATGAACAAGTCTCTAAAGCTGTGACTTCATGATTCAATGAGACTGAGTCTGACTCGTTGTGTTTAAAGTGGTTTCAGTGACGGCCACACAGAGAGCTTGAAAATTCACACCAGCAGCAGACTAGTAGGGGAAGAAAGCTTTGAAAGTGTTTGAACTGGTCTGCATATAAAATAACAAGGATATTGTTCATGCTTCTAAACTGGAAAAACACAAAAGAAAAAGGAGTGCAAAAGAATCTCCTGTAGCCTCAGCAATTTGCATGCTCTGTAATGCTAGTGTCTGTGCTTTGGTGAGATCTCAACAAGGGAAAAAATCCAAATAACCTAATTTACAGCTGAAATACCTGAGTTTTCAATTAATTCTTTTTCAATATTATTTTAAGCTAGAGCTATTAGAAAAATGTGCAAATAATTGAGTCATGTAATCTCCAATTGTGATCATATCACCACAATCATAATAACTTGTGAGTAAACATGTGAAGTACAGAATTTTGTGCTTTGCAAGAGATGTGGATGCACAGACAAATTTTTGCCATAAAAATTTTTGTTGTTTTGTGAAGTGTTCTGCATTTTATACTTAATGGTGTGCAGTTAGAGCCAAAGTTAATGTGATATGGCAAATGCAATGTGATTTGGAGTTACCTGTTCCTCTGACAATGATGAAAAAATCTGATTCCTTTGTATTTCCAGAGGGGTGAGAATGTGCACAGCTGAGGTTGGATAAACTCTTTCCTATAGTAGCTCCTCATTTATCCATACCTGGAATAAATCAACACCTGTAATGCTTGTGAACTGCATGTCTATTCAGCTTTTCTTAAGAAATGTTAATGTTTATGAGCCAGTGTTATTGTATGTAGTCATTAAGATGGAACTCTTCTGGCTTATCAGAATTTGTTTGATCTCTTTCTAAAATTGAGAAGAGAATGGAGATAAAGATGGTGGTTTTCTGACCTGTAATCTTAAACTTTCCAGAGATGACCTGTATGCTACTCTCAAAAGAGAGAATACCTTCTTTTTGAAAATTGTTTGCAGTAAGGAGAAGATAATTTAAATGATCTAGACATTTTTTTCTCAAGGATTTTTTTTTTGTACCACATTTTCTCTCCCACCTTCTCTAAGTACTTTCTTGTATTTAATATCTCAATGAAATGACTTTTAGTGACCATCATATTCAGTGCTAAACTGTGAGTATTCAGGCAAAGTGCAGTTTAGCATTAAGTCACTACCTTAGTTACACAGAAGTTATTAAATTAAAAATAGAATCCTTTAGGAGATGGAGGACACAAGCTGAGGAGTAGAATAAGAAATAGTTGAAGAAATGCAGAAAATATGAAGTTGCATAATATTCAAAGAAATTAAAGGATAAAGGTGTCTCTAAAGCTTCTATGATAAGTAATTTTAAAATAAAGTAAATAATTTTTGTGGGCTATATGCCTAACAGAGTCACAGAGTGGTGCTAAAGGGGAACCAGGGTATTCAACAAAAGAATTGACCAGGCAAGGCTGGATGAAAGTACATGTGGAGGAAGCAATACATTTCTTTGTTTTTTAAGTTACACAGGAGTCTCTTATGCATTACAAATGATAAAAATGGTGTAAAATGATACGTTAAGTGGTAAAAGTTTTTACTGTATTTCATTACTGTGATTGGGGTGTAACATGGTGCATATTTTCCATTCAGGGTTCAGTGGAATTGAACTAATATTTACTGTCATGACTAATTTATTTCCAAGGAGATGGCTCTGGTCTTGCCTACATCTTCTAGAACTGAACCAAAGGTCTCTTGGTTGTGCTTGCTGTCCTTAACTAGGTGTTTGAATTGGGCTTGATGAGGTGACAATTTAGATTGTTTACTGTATAATTAAACTGAGTGTTTAAAAGGGTCTTGGGGCAGGAGCGAAATAAAAGTGGTAAATCTGCATTTGTGATTAATATTACCTGAAATTTGTGATTAATATGACCTGATTTTGTATTGATTTGTTTTTTGTTTTCAGGTGTAGCTCACAATATTTCTTTACTGCGAGAAGTGATCGTCCATCCACGCTTTGTTCAGGGAGACATCAGCACTAAATTCCTTCCTGAAGTCTATCCTGATGGTTTTAAAGGTTTGTTCCATTTGGAAATGTTTCTTTTCTTAAGTGGTGTTGTTTTGATTATTGCTCCTTTATATTTTTAGGCTGACATGCTCCCGAGTCTTTATTTTTTCTTCAAATGTATCTGTGCATCCACACAACTAGAGTTTTTAAATAATGCATAAAGTTTGAATAGTCAACTTTTTTATTTTCAAGAAGGCAAAATACATACTTCTAGTGATAAAGTAGTAAATGAAACAGACCCAAAGTCAAGAAAAAACATTTATGGGTCATATGAAATATGTAATATAAACATCAATTCAATTCTGCTATTCTATCGTGCTTCATTACTTCTACTGTTAACTATAGTTGGATAAGTTTTCACTCAGCACTGTTGCTTCTTCATGAAGTTGGTGAATCACCTTTAGAATTGCCCTTTGGCACCCTATGTTTTCTCTGTAGGCTTCTCTGGAGGATCTGGCATTTTCTCAGAGCATTTCAGTACCCTGGTCTTAATACTCATTACACACAGTAATGGGCATCATTTTGAAATTGTTAACTCATACACTAGGTTAACATAAACACAAATGCAATTATTTCTTTACAGCCTCTCAAACTACTAAATTTCAAAAATGCTTACCAATTGTTTCTAGAAAAATGTGAGAAAACAAATAGATTGGTTTCCTTTCACAAGGATCAGGTTTTAAAAGCTTGTCTTCTCTCTTAACCAATCTGCTGTAGATGCTTTCTTGACCTGTGTGATCAGAGACTCAGTTCTTCCATATAGGTCTCTCACCTCAGCTGGCATTCACCAGGCAGAACATCTTTCTTATTAAAAAAAAGACAGTATTTATAGTTCATCATTCATGGGTTCTTCATGAATCCTGCGGAGATTCCTTTTCCCCCATTCATCATTAATCCAATGTGGCAGAATCCTCATCTCACTTTGGAGGCAGCACTGCCAGATTGGCAGTCACTGGACATGACTGGCACCTTGCCAAATTCTAGTCTCATTAAGGAGCAGAACAGATTTTTCTTACCTCAGGACTCAGTGTGTGAGTGTGTGGATGACTATTCTTTGCACCAGAACTACTTGATATCATGATGTAATTGACAACTCTGTGTGTGATACAGTCCTACATGTGGGATTAATGCATCCTGCTTGTTCCTGGCTCCTGACTGAGACTACAGGAACAGGTGTTAGCCACCTTGAGTGGCAGTGGGCTTGTGGTGCTTTGAGCTGAAAAGTTCCTTTGTTGTTTTTGCTAGGGGGTACTTAGCTAATCTTTGGGTAACTCAGTTGGCTTTCATCCAGCAGAAATTCCAGGGTACTCTGCTCATCTGCTCTTGAAGGCTTGGTGCTGCTCATTGTCTTCCTCCTCCCTTCCCTGAAATTTGAATAAAGAATCTCCTGTCTTGTCTCTCCAATGTTTCTGGGACTATTCAGTCATTTTCCTGAGTAGATCCAGATCTCTAAACCACCATGAAACTTGCAATTTTTTACTGTTGCTGCTTTTGTTGGGGTAATTTTTTTATAAGTTCCAGGGTTGACTTAGCTCTTGAAGGAATCTGGTGAACTTCAGCAGATGTGCAAAGTGACTGGCAGACTGGGAATGGAGGAGGAAGGCAAGGAAGCAAGGTGTTAGAATCCCAGTACCATATTGTGAGAAGGTCGCCTCCCCTGGCACATAACTGGGAACAATAAAAACATAAATCAAGCAGCAATATTGTATTGACAGATTCTTGAAGATATGCTTTTGTTCTGGACACCAGAAGACACAAGAACAGATACTGTGATACTTCATAATAGAAACTAATGATTGGCATGTGTGAAATTCCTAGTCTTTTTTCCTGCTGTATGAAAAGTCGTGCTCATCTCCTTCCACGTATCTAACACAAGCACACATTAGCCTTCTTAATTACAGATAAAGAAATACATGATGGCATTGAACTTCAGTTCAAGAATAGTTACTTGTGAGTAGTGATTAAAAGCTCACCAAAGAAACTGAGATCCCTTTTAATGATGTAGCTTGCACTGGATCAAATCCCTCACGCTTAAAAAAAATTGATGACTTGAACTTGAGGATAATTTTTTAAGTACCCAGTAAAAAATATTTCTACAAATCCAAGGTCTCAAATGGGAACTGTTGAAGGCATGCAAGGATGGTGGGCAGATGACAAGTAGAAGCTCAACAAGAGAAGCAAAGACAAAAATTAATGTATATGTAATTTCTTTAATCACTTAAATTAACTTTTTAATATAAATACCCAGAATAAATTTGCTAGGAAGATTTGAAAATTAAGTAGCTTCATATATCTTACAATTGCTTATAGAAGATGAATAGCTGTAAAAAAAGCACTGTGACAATCTGAAAAATTAGAGCAATGTGTAGCCAACACAGATCTGGAAATACGTAAAATTGTGTGCTGCTGTTAACAGTAGGAATCCATACTAGAAGTGTTTTAAACTTCGGAAACTTAAGGAATAAAAACATTTCAATAGAGATGTGTGTAATATTAATGTTCAAGCACAATCCATTGTGTTTCTTTTGTAACCTGCACAATTGCCACTACAGTTGTAGTGATCTACACTGGTGATAAGTAATGAATCTCAGCTGTGTTCTCTCTGGTGACTGCATGAAGTACTGGCCCATTTTGTAAGTGCATTTTTCTTCAAGTATAAATATTGATTCTTAAGAGTGAAGGTATTCTTTGTTTTCCAGTCTGATTTTTATGAGTTCCATTATAATCCTTTATTAGAAGACCTTTAAGTTAAGAAAAAATGAATTACTAGATGTATATTGGCTACTTTTCTATTAACCTAGGTGATGCTGTCTTCAAATTACATGTAGAATAGGCATATTTAGTAATTTTCATAATTAGAGTTTAACTCTTTCTTCCCATCTTTAAGTAAACATTGACTACCAGAAGTGGTTTGTTTATTGCAAGTTATTTTAAAATACTAGCTGTGCTGAAAGTAACCTTGTGCAGAGTATGATTAGTGTGGGAAAGCAGCTGCTGTCATGCCCTCCATATGAGGGATGGCTGGCTGGAATGCTGGCTTGGCAGTAGGTGAGCTGGAGTGGGTTGTTTCTCTGAGCACCCATGTGTGTTTTGGGAGGTGTGGATCTGAGCGTGGGTGCAGGAACACTGATCAGGTCAGGTGGCACCTGTCTTAGAGTGGCCTCCAAGCATTTTGCTTACAGAATAAAATGTCTGCCAAGCATGCAGGAGTCAGATGCACTGGTCTTCTACAGCCTCCAAACAACCTGGAGCCTCTGTACTTTCTAGTCTGCCTGATGAGAAGGAAATTTACTGTGTATTATCCCTATTTTATAGGAACAGACAGTGTATCTCTGTTTTCACAAAGATCCAAGAAGTGTCTTGGACAAAAGATAAGGGATCTTTAGGTTAGTACCCTGTTAATGGGATTAGTCATTGTGGTTCAGTCTGTTTCACAGTTTATATTTTCCTAGTTTTTTATTTAAATATTGAGATTTTCTTCTTCTTTGTGTTCCACTCTTTCTGGTTATTAAAGGATGTCTGAAATCAGTCACTCTCTTTGGGAGATACATCCTGTGCCAATGAAAGATGGGCATTTTCCAAGAGATTATCACAGAAGTCATCCCAAAATGCATGAGAAAAAAAAAAGAAAAGGAATAATTTACTTTCCCTCTTCTAGCATGTTTACCTCATCTGAATGGAGAGGAAGAACAGAATTTCTTTATATTTCTAATACATAAAGGAATAAAGAGGAAACACTTCTCTTCTGAAATGGCATATTGTCTCCAGAGATTCTGTATGAGGTGAAGGCTTTTAGATATATTGTGTTTATCATAATTATGTGGGTTGGATGAAATGATTACCCTGCTTAACACTTATTAAACCATCTCTGGAATACTGTGTCCAGTCTTAACCCCCTCATGCATGTCAGAAAGATGGCAATAAACATGAGTAAGTCTAGTGAAGAGCCATAATGGTGGTGATGGTGTTGGAGCAGATGACCTGTAGGGAGAAGCTGGGAGAACCAGTCTTGTTTTGCCTGGAATGCAGGAAAGCTTAGGGTGGACCTAAGGACAGCCTTCTAGAACCTCGGAGTGGGGTCCCAAGCATATGAAGCCAGGCTCTTCAATGAGTTGCACAGCTGCACAGCAAGAGCCAGGGGTCATGAACTGGGGATTTTAAAGGTGTCAGTGCACAAATCTCTGAGCAACCTATTCTGAACTTAATGTTGAGATTGCTTCCGGGGAGGGGGACATGCTGAATAAACTCAGGGCCTTTCAAGGTCCCTTCAGCCTCAGTCATTCCATGATTCTGAGTGAAAGTGCTTTGTAGGTGAATTGGGACTGCAAATAGGAGTTTTAAATTTAAGTCTGGAGGCTTTTGCCATTAGTAGGAGGGAGAATGCAGCTTCCCCTGTCTGTCAGTAGTAGAACATAGGAGGTGCTTACTGCTAATTTAATTAATCTCCTATGCATTGGAATCTAATATTTATAACATTGAACTTTGTTTTCTGCCTCAGCCTACTTGGTATATGTGCCATCTGTAATGACTAACTTCAAAATCCAACAGGAAAAACTTAAGATAAAACAGAACCTAGGAATGTTGTAAATGTTGCCTACATTGGTGTTGATCTGAATTATGCATTGCACTTTTAATCTTTCCCATTATGCTTTTAATTTTTATTCTTCCCACTCAGAAAACAGTCACTCTTCAAGTATTAAGTAACTTACTGGGACACATAACCAGGGTTTGTTTGTTTTGTTTTGTTTTTTCCCCTGTAATTGATAGTAGGAAACACATTTCTAGGACAAAATGCAAATGAGACTGTTATGGGAAAAATGACCTTTATGTAATTTAATTTGAAGTTGGTTATGTAAAGTAATTGCATGAACCTTTTTGACTCAGCTTGGGGGATACTGGGATAATATTGATTTAAGCAATCATAACATCAGGGAAATGAGAGAGAAATACTTTTTTTTCTTCTCTTCCTTCCGACCAGGGTTCTGCCATTTGGTAATAATAGATGTATAATTAATATGTAAGATGTATAATAATAGTCTAGTTTTAAATAATATGAACAACACTGCTTCCACCCCTTTAGCTGTGACTTAATTTTATAATCATTCTTCCTGTTTTGCATTTGCCTTATCTAATTCAGCTGATAATTCAGTGATAATGCAGAAGTTTACCCCAGGTTAAACAGAAAGACTCGGGAGCTGCCAGTTTCACGTTTTATTGTGGAGCTGAAGTTTCTGTGTAAGCCAGGAGTCTGCAATGATGAGAGCAGGAAGGAGCAATGGTGTAACTTCCTATGTTGGAAGTTGGGGGACCTTTGCTACTTACTCATTTCACTCTCTTTAAAGGAAGCACTTGGACAACTGCTCCAGAGGTAGCTTTGTTACTTTTCAAATCAATCTGTATCATGAATGTGAAGGACTGTGTTGTTACATCTTTATTGATGGTGAATATTAACTTATTCCTCAAGACACCCCACTGAAATCCTGAGGAGTAGCTTCTGAAGGGAAATACTTGATGGAAAACAAAGGTGTTACTATCTGGAACATTTGTGTATTTCCAAATATAGTAATGTAATTGTAAGTTTGACTTCAAAACTGTTCAGAATTGATCTGAGCTAGCAGCAGAGCAAAAGCCAACAGCAAGGGAAATGGGACTGGAGTTCAGGGCAGTATTGACAGCAGTCTGTCCTGTGTAATAAAAGTAAATTGCCATCCTTAGGAAGCTGCCTTTAATCAAACTTCTGAGGTATGCCTCCAAACTTATGCTAAGGACATTCTGTGGTAGGGTTGTATGTTCATTGCCAGACACCAAAACCTAATTTTGCTATGTTCCTGTTAAGTTTCTATTCTCTCCCAGAAATCCTACACTGGATACTACCGTCACAACTGGTTTTCTCCTTGCCACAGCTGGCATAAATAGTGACAAAGGAATAAATATTTTTTTCATGTTGGCAGTGATGAAGCGAATGTTAACCTGTTTCAACTTATTGACCTTTGTTTGGAGTTTGATTTTTATTGAAGATACAGGAAGAAAGTAGTTTTTGTGGCACAGCAAGCTCAAAATCAGTTACTTCATCTAAGATGGAGGCCATGCAATAAAACCTTTGAATTGGGACCTTTCTAGCTTTACCTTGTTCCTTTATTTAAGTTGGTTCTAACAGTGTGTGTTGGAGCAGGTGAGAACATGCAGTTTGGTCACACAGTCTTGTCATGAGTGTTGGGCAGGGGGACTGAAAGGCAAAGGCTTTAGGGCAGATTCCTGATGTGCCTTTACCTGGGGCATATAAACAAATCATCAGTTTTAGATTCAGTGTTTTGAAAAAGTGATCTCAGTTTCTTCACTGTGTGTAAGCAATGGGAAAATTGGCACATTTCAGATCCAGATAATTGATGTTATTGCAATGTATAATTACATAAGGCTTATATATACACGCATATGTGTGTATATGTACAAATAGTACAAAAGTTCAGTGCTTTTTGAATTTTGCCTTGCAATCAGTTTTTCTAGTAACTGGCAAAGGAAAGATCAAGTTTGTTTCTGAAGCCAGGTTCTAAACCTTTCAGCATTTGTATTTCTGCATGTGTTTGTTGAAGTGAAGACAGTTTCCATTTCAAGGCAGAAAAAAAATAAACACTGAGCAAAGGAACTTGCAGCAATATTCAGCCAGAATATGCTAATGCGGACTAAATTAAAAGAGATTGATGCAGATTTTCTGAGTTTTGTTATTTTTAAATTTACATTTTTTGGCCTGTGACAACTTCTTTGTACTGTTAGCTGGACTTTAATGAATGTATTCCCATCACTGTGGCATGATTACATTTCTGAGGTGGACTTTAACTAGCCTCTTTACCTAACCTTGTTTGATATGCCCAGTGGAACAATGGGTTCTGTGCAGAAGACATCCTGTTTTGAAATTGTGGCTTTGTTGCTATAGAGTCTTCTCCAGTCCTTTACAGCAGTCTCCATTCTGGATTTTCTTCAGGATCTCATTAATCTTATTTTATTCTGCTGATAGAAATTGTCACTGGCTAGTAACCAGTACTGGGCAATGTGAATTTACATTACATAGCACTGAGGCCATGGGAGGGTGGAGGTGTAGAAGGGATCTGTGCAGCTGTTTGTCTGCTGCAGGACTGGAAGCAATGTGTCCCCCTGGGCAGAGTTCCTCAGGGAGATAGAGCCTTCTGAAGCTCCTCCCCCATCCTTTCATGTAAAATCTGTACTTTTTCTGGATGATGGCATTTGCTGTGATAGGTACACATAAAGCACTTTTTGAGAGCTGTATTGTAACTGAGTTCATCAAAGTCTTTCAGTTCTTTAACTTTGTGTAATCCTCCTCTCTTCCCTGTGAAACGCTCTTGCTTTCACTTGTGTAAAATCTTTCTCATGGATAAAGTTTGCCTCTTCATGACAATTCAGCTTTGCAGTTCTTATCCTGTTTTATATCAATTTTAACTTCCTGCCTTACAGACTGACTACTTTGTCTTTTTGTTCTCTCTCACAGAATTATAGAGTGGCTTGGGTTTCAAGGGACCCTAAAAATCACCTGGCTCCAATCCCCTGCCATGGGCAGGAATACCTTCCGCTAGACCAGATTGCTCAGTGCTCCATCCATCTTGGCCTTAGCACTTCCAGGGATGGGGCATTCATGCCCAGACAACCTGTTCCAGTGCCTCACCACTAAAGGATTTCTTCCTAATGTCTAATCTAAACTCTTTTTGTTTGAATTAAATAATGTTAATTAGTTGTCCTTGTCCTTTAACTACCGGCTCTTGTAAATATTCTCTCTCCATCTTTCTGGCAGGCACCTTTCAGGTACTGGACAGCTGCAGTTAGGTCACCCTGAAGCCTTCTCTTTTCCAGGCTGAACAATCCCAGTTCTCTTAGCTGTTCCTCATAGGAGAGGTGCTCCATTTCTCTACTCATCTTGGTGGCCCTTCTCTGGAATCTCACATCATTCTTGGTCACCTATTTGCCATCTTTTCATACCAAATCTGTGTTGTGTGATTTCTGACCTAAAGATGGGGAGGGCAGAGTTCTGTTACTGTATTCTTTTAGCCTGTTGAATGGACAATTTAATCTCTATTTAACCTTCTCTTTCTGGAGCAAGACCAGACTGGGAGAAAACCTGCTTCCTGTCACCCTGGTTGTGTCTTTTTGCCAGATATTTTCTAGGTTGCCTGCCTTTAGGATTATAGACTGCTTTGAGCTACTTTCTGCTTCTGAAGTGTCAAACATGACTTTGACTCCATTAGTTGTGAACTAATGATTACATAAATAACACCAAATAACCCAGAGCTGACAAGAAGCCTTATCCCCATTTATTTTTTGGGTTTATACTGTTGTGCTGTCCCTTTTGTTTGAAAGATCTGTAGCCTTTGCCTCAGATAAAGTACTGAGAGTGTTCTATATTTTGAGTAAGTTCTAATGTACAGATGGATTCCTTACCAGCGTGAGGCACAATATGTCAACCAGTGACATTTCAGTAACGAAAACAAGCTGCTGCAGCATCATTCAGTTTCTTTTCTTTCAGTTGTCAAATTGTTTTTAACAGAGATACCAGTGTTAGCAGTTGGGCTGATTTGTATGAAAACATGCAATTTAAACTCTGAAACTCAGAGCGTCTGCTATGCTATGCCTCATCCTAATTTAGAGGGGGAAAAAAGTAGCTTTCATGTGTAAGGGCTCAGCAATGTCTTTACTGGTAGTTGTTAATTTTTGTGTCTGTGTTGGTCTGTGGTATCAAATTTTTTTTTAAACTTCTTTCTGAAAACTAGGACACGAGTTGACAGATCTTGAAAGAAGACAACTACTGGCAACAGCAGCATCTTTGTACGTGGCTGAACAACTGAGATCACAGCGATTTTTAGGGACTCCAAGGTAAGTTCATTTCTAGGAATTCAGATGTGCTGATGCATTTCATTAATGACATCTTCTCATGCACAAGGATAACTGGTGAGAAACTGCATGGTTTCTTAATATAGTCTGTTTTTTCTAAATTCAAATGAGTTGTGGCCTACATTTCCCTACTCACACAAGTCATACATGATTATTTTTATTCTAAGTATTAGCAAACTAATAGGCACAAAAATATGTTACAAGCCAGTCCAGTAATTAATGCACATCAGGAGTTTCATTAATGCAAAATGTTGCTGCATTAGTAACTAACCACAAATTGAGCATCACAAATTTCCCATGTGCCCATTTGACGCAATCTAAGCACTTTGGCATAATATGAATATTCAGCTACAGAGCTTTAAAATATTGTAGATGTGTGAGTAATTTGCTACCTTGATGAAGAACCTTAATAGTTTAAAGTCTTAATTTTGAAAACGCTTTCAGACTGTAAAGGTGGAAGGTAATTGATGGAAGAGTCAACACCTTGCTTTAAGTATGGGGATTTTTGTGCTTTTATTCCCCCACTCCTCCATTTTTTTTTTTTTTTAATTGTAGCTGCCAGTAACCTAGGCAGTACTGTTAATTGTTCAGCCATTGCAGTAGCCCATGTCAAAATGCTAATTCACTGCTTTGGCTTTTTTGAACGGTATGCTTTTTTCCTCTCGGATATCTAGCTTTTCTTGTCCTCTGGCCCATCCCTGTCAGTGCCTTGAGACCTTCTGTTAGAATTAACTGAATTTATGAAGCTTGCTTGTGTAGTTGGTGTTAGCAATGGTTGCATTGGGAATCCTGACTTCAGCATAACTCTCCTTGCCTCATGTTTTGTAATGTAGTTGCATATATGTTTGTATGTGAGGGAAGTCCTAGTGCAGGACAGACATTATTCATGTTCCATGCCAGTGGTTTGACAGTGTATTCTATTACTGATTTTTCAGTGGTCAGGAATAAATCAAATGTGGTTTCAAGAAGTCTTTATTTTTATTTGTACCCACAAAGATAATTAGTACCATATGGTATTAAAGAAAAAGAAAGAGACACTTAGGGCAAGCATAACAGCTTTGTAATGTATAGCATATGCAGGGCTGGGTCATTGCTTGCCTTATGCATCTATAGGGGAAAGTAAAGCACCTTTTTATTTCCTTCCACAAGTTATATCCTCCATAGTGAATGGCATAAGGAGAAGAACAGACACTCAAACACCACGCTTACCTAAAAAAAGATGGATCAGGGAAAATGAGGAGGAGCCTTGGTTGTAGTTTTTTACTGGCCAGCATAGGAAGTTAAGTAGTCTGGTACTGCTACAGAGAAGTGATGGATTACTTTGTACTTAAGGATAGGAATTGTTAATTTAAGCAGTGATGATCAAACTGCAATTGCATTCTTTGCTCTGATTTGTGATTTTTTTTTCTCTTCCCTGTAAAATGCTCTAACTAGCTGAAAAGAAAAGAAAGGAACCCGTTTTTTGGACAGTCTTTTATTGTTTTGTTTCTTTTGCAAGTACTTTTTTAGTACTAGGTGTCTGTGTATCTTAATAGAAAAGACACATATGACTATTTTAACTGAGATAACAGAGATGTAAATGCAGTATGACATTCAGCAATCAGACATGGTCACCCATTTCTTTTCTCTGCAGTGTTAGGGAAACAAATACACTCTTGCTTTGAAAAAAGTTAGCTCATTTTTGGAGTGCTAGCCAAACTCAGTCACAGATATTCTTCCATCATGGGAAGAGAAGGCAGCAGAGTCTGGTCACATGAAAAAAACACACATCTGTAAAAATCGATTAAGGTAAGATTTTTCAGATTTTAAATGGTGAAGCTAAGAAATCTTTTCAGTGCAGAAGAATCACTTTCTCTTGCCATGATGGCATGTACTTATGAATCCTTCAGAAGTCAAGCCTTATCATTTTCTCCAAGTGGTGGCTGAGTGTGGTTCTTATTGAATGTCTCATGGTTTCAATACATACTGTTAGATCTACTTGCTTTAATGATAGCAAAGCTGCCTGTTTGAGGCCAAGTAAGGATGAGCTAATGCAAAAATGCTTACTTGTGAGTAACTTCTGAAGAAACCAAACCTGATAATGATACCCTATCCCCAAAATCATACAGCTTGTTCTAAGGAAAAAGGAAAGAAGCAAAGGCAGAATGAGGTTGAAGGATTGTGCAGTGTCTTGGACATTGTTCTCCATTCCTTAGAGCAGTTAGTGGACTCCCTCTAGAGGGGACTGAGCACTGTGGAGCATATGAGTTACTATAGTCCCATCAAGGATTCTTCACCATGTCCTTAACTTAACCAAACTGCATCTGACTTGTTTTTGAAGGTGTTCCATATTGTGTGTATTTTTTAATGAGTAGGGGTGTGGCCAGAGAAAAAGCACAACTTTATTCATAAGACTGCGCTCTGTTTGAAAAATAGTTGTAAACAAAAAGTTCAGAATAGGAACCTATGCTATAACAAACACAAAAGGCCAGTTGTGATATTGGGTGCAATCTTCACTATGGCAGAATTGGGCATTTGGAGTCTGTGTGTTTTAAATCCGTGTTGGAGGATGTGAGCAGACTAGACAGACTGCATGCTCCAAAGCTGATCTTTGACGTTTGGACAAGTACATTGATACGTTGATCATCGCCTACGGAATTTCAGCTCTCTGGCACTATTTATGTTGACAGCATTTTTTTTTCATCTGCACTGAAAGCAATTGAGCAAGTCTTGTGCAAAAAACTACTGAAGAGCAGTATTTTGAAATCATACATTATTTCTTTTAAAATTGTCACAGCTGTCAAACAGATAGTTTTCTGCTAAACTAGAGTTATATGCTTATCTTTGCTCTTAATTTGTTTTCTTTTCCGTTTTGGGAGTCATATTTATAATATGCATTTTTTTCACAACTGCGGGGGTATTTTATTTTCCATTTTTCCCTATGATTTATTCAGCCCATGATCAGGATTGTTATTCTGGTCAGATAGACAGAAAGTACCATGCTTGGAGCTCTTCACAGAATCTCCAGCTTTCACTCTCTGGGTTACCAGGACTGTAATCAGATGAAGTGCATCTGAGCCAGATTAAAGAACCTTGTTCCAAGCTGCTCCTCCCTTGCCCTCCATCTTTCCTTCTCCTCCCCAGGTATGGAGCTGTGATTTTGTGTGTAGTTGCATTCCACTCTGGTTATGCAAAAATGACCTATGTTAGCATAGAAACTAATAATAGTTTACTTCAGATCTTTGTCAGAAGCAGGTTACTTCTGACAGGTGAAATTATTCTGGAAGAGCTACAAGAGTGGGAATGTGTAGCAAGGAGGAAGATGCGAGCTCATAAAAGGGAGTCAAAGGTGAGCCTTAGCTCTTTTCCACAGGTCAAACTAGTAGCAGCCTCATAAGAGAGATTTCACTATAACTGTTGATTTTTTCTGGGGTGTGACTGGAAAATATGTATTTTGTAGTCCCCTGAGTGACTAAATAATCAGCTGTAAGATTCTTGCTGAAACATATTCTGATGACCAGCAAGCTGTTTCCACCTTTGACACCCAACTTCCTTCAGCTAGTTTCAGCCAACCTGACCTCTGTAGTGGCAGTTTTCATTGCAGTAGGTTGGCTGGTGGTGAGGTTAGTGCAGGTCACAGGCCCAAGGCTGGTTTGCCTTTCCTGTGCCCGAATAAATGGTGTTATGATTTGGGTGGAGCACCCAGAGGAGAGTTTCCACTGTCTGTGTTGTTATATAGTGCCCCATGCCTCATCAACAGTCTCCTAGAACTAACTTCCTAGGCTTTAGCTAGAACAGCTGTTGGAGATCCATGCATGCTCAGAGTTATAGGAATATAGGCATTTACTTTTGTGATGCAATCAAGTATTTAGAGAATTTTATGTGTGTGTGTATTTTTTTAAATTTTAGTTTAACTGTTTTTTATTGAACCCATTTTCTTGGGAAAAATTGGATGTGGGATGGTTTTGTTTTTTGGGATTCTTCCTGGTTGGGGTGTTTTTTCAAGTATTTTTTTAAAGATGATTTGCTAATGAAAGTGTTCTGTATTTTGTGAGCCACATACTAATGTGAATATTTCACTGTGATATCCAGATAATAGGGGCACATATTTCCTACAGGAAAGAGCCATAGATGATTAATGATTGTTTCATTGTTCAGCTTTTAGTTATTTTACCTAGGACTTTTCCTACTTACTCCATAGTCCACTTTATTGTGAAACTGGTGCCACCCACAGCTGCTGAACAGATTTACAGCATCTAGTAAAACCCCAAGGCCTTCTAGACAGAACTTGATCTTGTTTCAAGTGGAAACATATTTTGGCTGAAGTGAATCCAGCTTATTTTATGTCTGTTTGATGTAGTTAGCCTTTGAGACCAGAAATGATGTT
This sequence comes from Vidua macroura, assembly GCF_024509145.1. Classification (NCBI taxonomy): domain Eukaryota; kingdom Metazoa; phylum Chordata; class Aves; order Passeriformes; family Viduidae; genus Vidua; species Vidua macroura. Next base: position 39,010,652 of record NC_071572.1, on the reverse strand, counting down.
GTACAGTTGAATCTTCACATTTTGGCTTCAGACTTGTTTTCATTAGTGGGTTGGGAGGGGAATAGGAGAGTGTCTCTCCAGGTGTGGCTACATCATGCTATCTCATGGGTCTACTAATGTGATGTTTATACTTCTAAACCCAATTGCCTACAGCACTTCCTATGTGTTGCTTGTGTTGGCTGCTAAGTGTATTTTCCTAATTTTTCTATGGGTTTTACCCTTTCATCATTTATGACTTGGAAAAAAACCAGTGAGGCTGCATGCCCATATTACCTGATACTACATACAAAAAGATGGTAACACATTGGAAAATGTTTTAAATTGCTAGCAAGAAAAAGAAAAAACAAAACACTAAAGGTTTTTCTTGCTTATATGTTTAATATAGAAGACTGGATTGGGAGTCTTGAGTTAAACTGTTCTTGTGGGACCTTAGAGGAGTCAGTTGAATTTGGCCTCAGTTTACAAAAAGACAAAGTGGCCTTAATACTTTGCTGCCCTATTGAGGTTTTGTAAATATCTGTTTATCAACATGCATGAAGTATTTTGAGATCTAAAATGGACTATGCTTTCTAAGCATAAAATAATATTTTCCCAGGAAGGAAAGTGTATAGTGAAAAGTTAAAATGCAAACAAGTTTTTGTCAAGTTCTGAAATAGCTGGGTTAAATTTTTGTTTTAATATTCTGAAATGCAGGGGTCCAGTGCAGTGACCATAAAATGCTTGGTGCACGGCAAGAACAAAAATCAATTTATTTAGCTTTATGTTTAATGAATTATTCTAGGTTCCTGTCTGGGTTGATTCAGTACAGCTATATTGATGTTTGCCTTTCCATTGCTTGCTTATAGGGCAGCGAGGGAACTGTTCAGAGAGCAGTAGAGTTCCACACCTCTCAGGCATCCTTGCTCTCACAGAGACTGCACCTATTACCCTGCTGGAATCTGGGACAGAGCCAGCTCTTTGCCAGCCTAGGGTTTCCCCATATGGAAGGATGGTCAGCTGCCCAATAGCAGAGCTTTCTGGCTCTCCTGCACTGCTGGAGCACCACAAAATAAGGTTATGTTACATTAATTTTAAAAAGAAGGGAGATGATGTCAGGAAAATTCACTAGAGTCATCTGAACCGGCCTTTTGGAAAGGGAAAGAGTTCTTACTTTCAGCACAGGCACTACTGAACTATATAAATGGTATTATGTTAATTTATTTTTTATTTCTTCCCTGCAACTGTAGTATTAACATGAACAGTTATTGCAAGTGCAGCTAAGCATGTATGCTTCCCTCTGTCCTACAGATACTTTCTATATAGAGATAAACTGCTTTGTTTTCACTGGTATGGTTGATCAAGTCCACCCTACTTGTGGCTTTCTTCATTCCCCCACTTTGGACTTATGCAGTCATCCTTAGCTCATGAAAACAACACTGTCTTATCCTTACTGTTCTGTCCCCTGCTCAACAAGTCGAGCATTCTTCCCATGGTTTACTGTTAGGCCTTTGAAAGTCTTTGGTATGTTTGTGTAACTACTGCAGCTTCACACCATTATTCACTGTGTGGTCCTTTCTTTTGCCACAGACTCACAAGGCACTAAGACCCTGTTCTCCTCTTTTTCATGTGAATTCCTTGTTTATCGTGAGCTTTTCTGGTTGTGGTAACCCTCTTGTCTCTCTAGCTGTTATCTAATGTTGTTCTTTTGACCTCTCGTAAGTCATTACTGTATTTTTTTTTTTTGTAATCTTGCTTAATAACTGCAAAACCAGATGCCCTATATAATATTTTAGATGTCTTTAAATCTGGTATTGTTTACCCTTCTCAGTTGTTCAGTTGCTTATCTCAGAAAGAGGATTATATGTGCTAGAAAAAAAAGAAGTAGCTGCAAATATATGAAACATGCCTTTTTTTTTTTTTTCCCTTTTTTTTTTTTTTTTTGCCAGTTGGGAATGAACTTCTGTGGAAAATATAAAAGTTGGAATGGGATGTTAAGGTAGCATTTATGACTCTACAGAGTGTATGTATAGTATTTTTTTTCTTTGATTTGATTAAATTAATGCAATCAGATTGAAAACACAGGTGATATAAGGTATTTCTGTGGTTGTTTGAAAGCACAGGCATTGTTCAATACGATTGCTAAGCATCTATTCCAGGAACAGAGCAGTCTGTCATGGGAAGTTTTCATAGCTTGTCATCCCTGTCATTTGTAGGGAAAAATGTGTTCTAGGCACTTAGGAGTCCACACTTTCTCAACCTTTAGAGTTGCTAACCATTATGAAATCATTATGAAGATAATAATTACTTAAAGTTTGAATCTCAGTGAACATCTCTTGGGAAGATCCCCACATGTTGCTGAGGTGATTGCTGGTGGGAAAGGCTTTCACTGAAGTAAATGGACCTGGCTAAGTCCCTATGTTTATTTTTTATTTTCACCATGTCTTCTGGGAAAACAGCATCTGCTGTAATAGCTTTATAGCTTCTGTAGCTACTGTTCACTTAATGCTGAAACTTGAATTTGCATAATACAGACATGTGAATGTTTTCTATTGTGCTGCCAAATTCCTGTTCCTTTTTTAGTTGTTCATCTGGCCCTTTTCTCATCTGTGCTTTGCTTATGACCTCTTCTGCAAGATCCTCTCTTTACAAGACTTCTCTCTATTTAATTTACTTTGATCCCATCTATAAGCCCAACGATTATTTCCTCTCATGCAGGTTTACACCTCCTAAACCTGTTCTTTAATATTTGTCTGTGTGTAAAATGTGTATGCATGAAACCGTAAAACTGACAGGGTGTGTGCTAATTGCCATGTGGTCCCTGGTAATTTCACAGGTATTTTTAGGATATGCTTTTGTCTTCCTCTGTGTATTTTATTTGGAGTTTCCAGGGGCAGAAATGAAGTTGTGTAGGATAATTTTATGGAAGGGCAGCATTTTTCTTGACTTCTGGAGTCTCTAAGCTCAGTAAATACATCTGTAATAGCATTCACATGAGAAGTTTTGCTGATATTTCATTTCCAGGATTATTAGAGATAAGCATGACAATCAGCACCTGATGTTGTGTAGTTCCTTGAGGCACTGGTTGTGTCCTGCTGTTTGTTTGTGTAATGTACAGCTTATTCTGGATGCTGTTGCTGTAGAAATGTTGTCAACAAAATATATGGGAAGCAAATCTCTCATTCAATATTATCTGCATACTTTCACATGTATGTGTCTGGATTTGTCCATTCTTTAGCATGCTTACTTCATTCATGTTCACAGAAGCTGTAGTTAAATACAAGATACTGATTGAAGGGATAGGTAATTCATTTATACCTTTGTTGTTGAGTATTACAATTTTCAACCGTTTCTTTTCCCTTTGATTCAGCTGCAAAAGTGGGATGGGACACAGAATAGCCTCATTATTGTAGGAGTATTTCTCTGTTCCCTGCAATGATTCCAAAAGCTCTTGCACACTTCATCAGTATTATTGTAATTCCTTGGCTGCAGGATATTTGGCAGCTGTTGCACCCCACTGGCAAATCCTATTCAGACTTCACTTCCATTCACCATTGCCATTGGAGAATTGATTTCTCTCTCCTCTGCTCTAACCTTTCCCAATTCATTTTGGATTGTTCAATGTGAAACATTTTAATTTCATATCATACAGCCATTCAGCTCACAATCCTTTTTTAACCTGTCACCAGGGTAACAGCATAGCATGCTTGCTTTAGGCAATCAAGTTTTTATTTCACATGCTTAATGTTGCATTAAATGTTTGCATTTTGTTTAACCCTCTTAAATACTTTAAAATGTGGATATATTTTGCAGGGTAATGAAGTCTCTGATTTCAGTGTGAAGTCTTCACAGAAATTGTCTTACTTAAAATAAAAAATAAGAAATCAGAAGATGAATACAGTAATGAGAAGATTATTAATAAAATCCCAAATGGCTGAATGAGGCAAACATCCATAGATGGTAAAAAATATTTTTCCTCTCGTAAAATCTTCCAGAGGCTTGTTATTATAATCTTTAGACCTATATTTTGGGATTATTTTTACCTGTAAGTGCTTGTATCCAATTAATGCAAATATAGGATTAACCATGCAATAACATGACTTTAAGAAGTGAAATGTCTGGCCTTTACGTGTCAGCCTACTTCACACTGCTTCCCAGATGTGTGTGGAACTGTAAGCTGAATAACAAGCATTTTTTAATACATCAAAATTAAAATTTATTGGAATGATGCTGTTGATTAAAGAAATATAGGATTTTCAAATATCTGTTTTTCCTCTACATGCCAACCATCATGGCATGAAGAACAGGCTATAACCATTTTATTGGAAATAAGAATAATAAGGAATGTGTTATCATAGATGATTACAAAAATAAAATGGGCATTTTCCTACCTTTAAAAATATAGATTTCCTATAACTGATGCTACAGAGCAAGTCCTGCCTGTCTTGGTAAAGGAATAGGACTAGCCAGGTTTGCCCTCACTTTTTTTGTTGGTATTAAAAATATGTCTGTAATAGATGTCCTGAAAATACCCAGTCTTTAAGTACAATTAGAGGTGTAGTGTTAAAGGCTTTTCATCTGTCACAATCTAGTTTCAATTATATAGGTATAAAAGATATGGGGGGAAGGGGTAGGAAGTATTTAATTTTAGGATAAGTAAAATCTTAAGAACATTGCATTGCAAATAAGCCAGACTTTCTCATTTGTAATGAAATAAACCCATAATGAAAGCACTGATAATATACATGTTAACACTAAAGAATACTAATTTTGCAAACCTTCCTGTTTTCAAAATAGGTCATACATATCTATTGTTGTTTAGAAAAACCAAATGTGGAATATTTGATTAGTGTACTCTAGCCGGCGTGTAAGTTTCTTGAGAAGACAGCTGTTTGCTATAGATCAGATCGAAAAAGTTGACTTAGAATTTTTCTTCCAACAGCATGTAGCTAACTATAGAAGGATAGAAATTAAGTTTCTTCTATTATTTTCCAAGCTTTCTGTCCAGTTTTCTATTTTCCCAAGTTGTGCTATAAGCTACCAAATGTTATTGCTTGCCTAAAGAGGTTTGGCAGTGTTTTGTTACTGAATTTTGCCAAAAGGAGCCAAACATATGGTAACAGTTAATTTATTGGTTCTTCTAACCTCCAGGGAACTCTTTACAGAGAGCATATTACCTTTTTATCTAACATATTTTAAATAAAAGAGCTGTTGACTTGAAATTTGATATGCCAGTGTAGAAGCTAAACCTTCAGTGTGGTTATGCTCAATTCAGTCTTGTTTAAGGGTAAGACTAAAAGTGTAAACATACAAGATTGAGCTAAGACTTCTTTCTTTTCATCTTTCAGAGGAGTGGGTCTCTTCTGTATAATTTTAGTGTGTGTGGGTTCAAATAAAAATACTGAAAAGACATTTTCTTGAGGAAAAAAATAATCCCTACCTTTGTCTCAGAAGTCTTGCAGATCTTTCTTAACTTTTGTTTAAAGATATTCCAGGTATGTGCATTACCAAGGAATGCTAAAAGAAAGGAATATTTTTCATTTCTTTGTATGTAAGACCACAGACCTGTTTGTTGGTTTGTGACAATGTACAATTCTAGTGGGAGAATTATTTGAGAGGTAACATTGCTAATAGTGTTGCTATGTGCTATCTTGGAGTTGAATCTCATCCCTGATATTTGCAAACTCAAAATCAATCATCTACTACCTGCATTAGAGGTAGCCTTAGGTACTGTATATTTTTGGTTTTGTGACTGGGAGGTATTGTGAATCTTAAAAGGAAAGCTACATGGATATGCCATTGTATTTTAAATGGGATACTTGGGATAGATGGTGCCTTAAGTAAAAAATATTTAATACTGATTTCTGTTGTTTCTTCATAAGTATTCAAAGACCCGGATATTTTCCCCTAGATCTGTGTTGAGACTGCTCATATGACTTTTTCTTTTATGATTATGGATGATTCTTTAATATCTTTCACAGTCCATTCTTTTCTGTGTAATTAGATGTAGTGCTTGGAGTTTGTTTTGGCTGTGGCTTCCCTTTAGCATATATCTTCAAAGCCAGTAGTGTGAGAAAGACTGGGCAGGAAAGAACGGCACAGGACCTTGTTCTTTTGAAACCAGGGATGTTTACCCACGGACTTAGAAAGGAGATGACAGGTCTTTATCCTGTCTCTCTGTGGTGCTTAGTAAAATTAGCCTTTCTACAGATGGTAGTGAGATGATACAAATAAATTATTAGCATATTAATTCCAGTTAAAAAAAAATACTTCTAAAATATCTGAGTTCCTAGGCTTTAACCTTTTGTCCCTGTGTGTTTTGATATGTGTTTCTGAATCTCCTCTCTCTGGCATGATGGTGGAAGAGATGGTGACATACCTTGTTGACAGTAATGATTTTCTCTAGGCCCTGCTGCCCATTTTTCTACCAGACACTGAAATTTAAAGCAGGTGCTCATCTGGCTGCAGCTAACTGTTAATGTCCACAGACAACTTTATCCTGTTTGTCTCCCTGAGCTAGTGAGAGCACTTTTCTTTAAACTCTTTCTTGCCTGCCCTGCTCCTCCCCCTGCAGCAAAGCCTTTATTCTTGTTACTTGTATCCTCAAATCACAATCATTTAAAGATGCTTACTAATATTAAGTCCTCTATTCACTGTGATTTTTTCCTATTCTTTGATCTTGGACATTGCACGCCTGCCTCTACTACAGGCTGCCTTTTCCCAAGACTTAACACTAGTATTTGAATGAACCCTTTTGAGTAAATAGGCTGCAACTCTGTTTCAGTGATTTCCAAATTCTGGCAGTCTGACAGCCATTTAAGCTTATGCTGGGTGTTGTAGTACCTTTCCACAGCCCACTTTTTTTCAGTTTCCTCAGCTTTCTCATTCATATATGTCTTTCCAGAAGCAAGGGGGAGTGAGAGCTGATATCATTTTGCTGTTTCACAGTTTAAAAAAGTGGATTGCAATGAGAAATTGTTGTGTTCAAGGCAACAAGAGGGTGGAGCATAACTCTTCAGAGATAAGGACTTCTGTGATTTAACCCCAGCCACCAACTATGAAGAGAATTACCTCTACCCTAGCCAAAATCAGCACACAAGGCTAGTTTGTCTCCCCTAGGAAGGTCCAGAGGGGCTGCAGTAATTTGGATTTTAGAGAAATTATGTTGGGTATAAACAAAGGAACTTTGGGCTGAGGAAGAGCATGGATATTGTGTATGAATTCCCTCAGCAGGTGAGTGCACAGGAAGGATTAGGGCTAAAAGCAAAGTTGTGAGAACCAGTTCTGAACATCTTCTTTGGTATCCTCTTTCAGCTGCCATGCGCTACAGTTGAAAGCGTATTTCAAAAATATTTTGGATCTTCCTCATGTTTGTACAGCAGTTTTACTTCATGTTTTAGCATTTCGGTTCAAAATGAGTCTGTTTTTTGAGTCAGAAAAATCCTAATGTTCTTTTTAGTATCCTTTTGATCACATACAATTTGTTTATAGAATAGAAACAGTCACAGAAAAACGTGTATTGGGTTAGTAAGAGTTACAGTATCATCTATGTGTATTTGTGTTCATTAAATAAAAATTGGATGTGTAAAAGGTAATGTTTAAAGAAAATAGTTTTTTCCATAGCATTTAAAAATGTACTTTTATAGTACATTTTAATATATTATGTTATTCATACATTTAGCACATTTATTCTTTGCCTTGTGAATTACTGAACTGCACTGATTAGTGCTAATTGTCTGGGCAAAAAGGAAAGGAAGGAGATGGAACTTACAGTTAAGTACATTATAGAAGTGTAACTATATTCTTATGTTCTTCCTAGACCTTATTTAACTTTCTGCTGTTTATCATTGAATATTAGACTAGATGGATATTTAGGCCAGTCAGTACAGCCATTTTTATGTCCCCATCCTGTATTGATCATGATTATGCTAAAACAACCATTATCAACGAGGTTCATCCCACCTACACAGCCTGGCTTCTTTAATTCTGACTTTAGTCAGCAGAAAGCTTAGTGGGTGTCACCCTGATTATCAAGAGTTTTCTAAAGCCTTCTGAGTTTACATTCTTGTAGAGAACTTTCCCACACAACTTTCTGTAAACAACCTATTGTTTTGCATTCTTTCATAGAGGCGGAGAAATTTGATGTACAGGTAGTTTGTCCAGTGTCGTTGGAGAGGTGGCACGTTCACCCTCCAATCCACTGGCACCTTTTGAGAACTATAAAAGATTGGAGTCAGAGAAAATAAATTAGTCTCTTCATCGTGACCAAAGCTGTGGTGCGTCATTTTTCCTTGTGTTATCTGGTGACAAGTGGGCAAAATTTTTCATATTACTACTGAGAATGAGGCACTAGCTGTTACAAATTTTTTGTCCTTCACATTCAACCCTAGTTTAATAATTCTCAAATTCTGTAATACAGGTTTGATGTATATAACTTTAGCAAAGTTGGAAGTCTATGCACAGTTTTTTCTTACTGTCTTTCTTCTCTTTACTTGTGAGACCATACTATGAACAATGGCAGATGTCTTATTTAAAGCATGAAAATACATAGAGGGCAATTGATATTTATCATCTTTTGAATATGTATCACTCTTAAATTATTAGATGCCTGTATTTCTGTGGCCGGGAGTTGCAGTGCCTAAGTAATGTAAAAAATATAGCTAAGCATTACCTAAAAGTAGTTCAGCCAATTTCAGGTCTAACTCATTGTGAGAGGTACCTTTCTCTTTCCATTAGTTAAGAAGGGAAAAGATGGTTAATATTAGGTGCTGAAAGCTCAGTGCTGTGAGTGCCGGATGTAAGCTGGAAGTGCAGGGGGTGATGCATGGAAGGCAATGGGAGTCACTGAGCTCTATGTGCTGTAGTTGTCTAGACAAGACATACGAGTGCTCGTTTGAGATAGGCATTTTTTATGTTATCTAATATAATTTTTAATGGACTTTTGGGGGTTTTCTCATCTGCTATGATTTTTTTTTCTTCAACTGAACAGAATTAGTGGCATTAATCTGTTTCATGGGAGTCTAGGGCAGAAGAAACTGAGAACAAAGCTTTAGAATCCGTGAAATATGACACATTCCTTACATGTGGGAAGTAGCTGTGACATTGCCTGTTGAAACTGGCTTGAGTACTTCTAGCCAAATGCTGTAATCACATTTACCTGTGGTTTGGTAGATATATCGTTGATACTTGTGTTGTCACCCAGCACTAGTTCTTGTGCATGTAGTTTGAAAAGCTAGGCACTGTCTAGAAAACCAGAGTTCCAAATGAATCACAGCTGTTGGCCAGCTTCTGTTTCTTACACTATGGCATGTAGGATGGCTAGCAAGGAAAATCTGGTCATCCTTCTGCAGGACTGTGGGCCGTCCTGAATGTACATTCTATGTATTGCCTGAATTAAGTCTCTTATAGAGGAGAAAGCACAGCAGAAAAACATGTTCAATACAGCTGTATTCCCAAATTCATTTCATTGGCATGAGATGGTTAAGCTCTTGGATGGACTCTTGGTTCTGCTGCAGCAAGTTTGTGGGAGGTGATAAGCTCTGTGTGATAGATGAGCTCTTACAAGACTCTGGAACTCTACTGAAATCTGGTGCAAGCATTGTGTCTTCCAAGATGCACAAAAAAAGAGAGTGTAATTCTATTTTAAACAATTGCCTATTGGTTATTGCATATCTGACAGGCTTTAGAGAGACCAGGTCAAATCGTGAGTCCTACAAAATGTGGCAGAAATTCCATACTTCTGGCAATACAATCTGGTTAGTTCCAAGGGGACTGCAGATCAAAAGGGTGAGAGTCCTAAATGAAACTAAATCGTAGGAAAGACAGCATTCAATACACAGCTCTTAACAAAAAACCCAAAGATTTTTGGAGGTGGTATTCTCTAAAAAGGTGTTTTCAGTTTGACCTGAGACAGGTTGGGAGTTTTATTTTAGTTAGCTAGCATAATTTAAAATTATTCCTTAGTTTGCACACTGTGTTCCTTGTGGGCCTTAAAAGAAGGCCCAGTGTTCTTGCTCTCTGTGCTGTTGCCAAATTTCCTCAGAGATAGCTTTATTCTGATGTCTTTCCTTTTCCCTTGGGTGTTGTAGTTGTCTCTCACTCCTGATAGTGCGCTTCTTTAGTAAGTTCAGCAGGTACTGGAAAGTTTCACTCTATTGGGTTTTAAAAAGTTTATTCCTTAAAGAAACACTGTATTTCAGTTTGTTGTTAGTGCCTGTGGGTCAAATGTGTATCTCTGAATAAGAAAGAGATAGTTTAATGTGGTTTTTTTGGATTAAGTTTGTAAATCAGTGATAGTTGGGGAAATGGCAATCTGTTCAAGGAGATATTATCTAATAAGATAGAGGCAGCTCAGGCAATGACTTTTTCAAAATGGAATTCTAAAATTTGATTCTGAAATACACATTTTCTCCTCCACAATTGCAGAACAATTTTTCAAATATGCTGCGCTTTACAGTATTTTCTTTGCTTTGAGCTGGCAGGAGCTGGTAGGTATTAAGCACTTCATAACATAACTTTTACTAGGGCAACTGAAAAAGAGGGGTTGAGCTTGAATTTAAATGTCAGAGGTGGGGTTTTTTTTTGGTTTTTTTTTGTTTTTTTTTTTTTTTTTTTCCCCTGAATATCTAGGCTAAACACCAAACTTAGAATTTTGTGGGAATGCAATTTCAGAAATTGTCATTAAGATCAAAATCTCTTCATGTGAATAAAGAATTCTTCAAAAACTAATCTAGCTGTCATTAGAGAGTGTACCAGTACAAGTGTACCATCTTGTTCATGGTGAGGATCTCTTACTCTCACTGTATGTATTTGATTTCTGATTAGATTTAGTCTAGTTTTGTGACCTGAATGCCCATTTGTGACTGGAGTCAAGATTAGTCGGCAGATTTCACTACTGTGATGAGTACAGCAAACCTATCACAAAGTTTGCCTGGATGTTTCAAAAAAAGAGAGTATGAAAAGTAGTCTTATATGTAGAAGTAAAATTGGATTATTTCCTTGTCAAACTGAGACATCACCTCATTTTTGTATTAGTAGATTAGCATTTCCTTCTGCCTATTTTTTATGTGGACAGCATAGTATTCTAAACTTAATACAAAATGAAAAATAGCACATTATTAGTGGGAACAGCCCTTCTTTGAATGGAGGTGTAGGAAACAGACTGCTCAACAGGCAGCTACATCCCAATGCCACCATGTTATATGAAAGTACATAACTGCTACTGGATGATGTTAACAGAAGAGCTTTAGTCCTCCCTAGTGCATCACAGGAGCCTGTTCTGAAGCTCTTTACACATAAAAAAGTGAGATAATTATTGTAAGACTATTCTTAAATATCTGCACAATAAGTTTCTTTGCTTAAGGATATAAGGGAAAATTTGTATAGGAAAGGGCGTTTAATGTTTTCCTTTTACGGAATAAAGTATTATTATTAGTTTTGCCAACTGCCCAAAGTTATCTCTTAATAAAAATAAAAAAAAAGTTATGAAATTTGATACTTTAATTGGAGGAGAAACAGCCCCAAATTTTTTGATGACAAACAGATTTTTAGATTTTTCTCTCCATAACAGTTGTTAGCATGCACAGGTCAATATTGTTGACTGATCTGATTAAAAACACCTGCTTGCAAGTGGTTCCATCTTTGGTAAATAAAAGATGGTTAAAAAAACAGATTAGAAGAACAAACTTGTAAATTATACTAAAAATAAATGTCTTTTCTCTGTACTTGTGAACAGTTGATTTGAGTGTTCCTTGCTTCTTATTTCACAAATGCTTGCAACGAGACAAATAGCAGGATCGCTTATCCAGCATCAATGCTTGTGATGTTTGCTTTTTCCAACAGAAACCAAATACTAAAGTAGACCCTAACATGTCATAGGAGAGGAAATCAGTTTCAGATATATTTTACATTTATTTATTGGAAATTTTCAAGCTATGCGGTTGCCTGATGGAGGACTGGGCAGTGTGACCCTTTTCTGAAACTGAGAGGTCTTAGGCTCTACTGGCAGCTCCCAGGGTTACTGTGTTTCATACAGTTTACTGCTGCAAAGTGCATAGAAATGTCCTGTCATTAGAATCAAGTGCCAAAACTTTGTGTCCCAAAGAATGCATCATCAGGCTGCAAACCTGAGTCTCCATGTATTCTCTCAGCCTCCATGAATCTCTCATTCCTTCCTACCATCAGCAGGGTAGGCTGGTGAGTTCCCCAGATAGATACCCGATAGATTTAAATCTAAAAGAGCCATGAAAGATCTTTCAAGAGGCTTAGAATTGTTGTTTGCCTGCATGTTTGGAGGATAATTTCTTGTTAAAACTGTGGAGACAGCTTTGGCAGAGGAGCCCCTAGTTCCTTGCCCCTGCCAGGCTGCTGAGGATGCTGGCTGTAAAACACTGGGATTAGGGTGTCTCTCTTTGCAGGACCCAAGCCCTGCACCTTTAGAGATCTCCACAGTGGAAGCGGGTCGGCCAGGGTGAGCTCAGGTTCTTTGCAAGGTTATTTCTCAGTTAAATGGAGATGAATGACATTGAGCCATACTCCAAGGTCTGGGCAGCCAAATTCACCCTAGATTTATAACTGTTTCTTTGGCCCTCATCCAGGTTTCACTACTGGAGGTTTTTGTTGATCACGGGATTGTAGGCTCTTATGTCAATGCAAATTGCTCGAAAAGCTTCTGTTGAAGGAAAAGGGAACATCCAGATGTATGCTGTACACAATACACTCCATGGCATCATTTTAGAGCATTGATTTTATTTTATAGTTTATCTTCCATGTAATTTCATGTTTTCCTGTGGTCACTATTCAAATAGAGTATAGGCTATAAATATACGTATTTGTTATTGATCTCAATGTGATATGTAAGAAAATGTAATGTAAAACCTTTTTGATATAACTGTTGAGTAATTCTTTCAGCCTTTGTCTGATCAGCTGGCATACAGGCTAGTAGAGGTTATTATTTTGTATGACATATGAAGAACTATAATTTAGTCTAATGATGGTATATTTTCATATTCACAGTGAAAGGGGTACACGTATATGTATGCACATATAAAACAGGAAGAAGGAAAACCTATTTTAATGTAAAAGGGCACATGATATGTATAGACGGACCAGTCTGAATATATGTAGAAAATGTGTGTGAATAGATATAGAAAATACTTCAAATTGCTGAATAAAATATTCCCAGATTCTTAGGTTCCTTGCACATAATTTTTGGTTCTTAAAATAATCCTGTGAAAATGCTGCTTTTATCTTTTCTGTGTGATGATGAACTTTTATGTTGGAAAGTGTTGAAAGTACTCCGATACTAAAGCTTAGATTTGTGTTTTGTTTGGCAGTACACTTCTGTTTAGAATTCTTTTAATCTATCAATTCCCTGCTTTTATATTCATCTGATAGTTGAAGGTTCTCTGAAGGATATTTTTTTTGCATATGAACTTATTAAACCAATAATGCTCAAAAGTGTGAGATTTACTTCCCTTTTTTCGTTTTTTTTTTTGGGGGGGGTGGTGGTTTGTGGGGTTTTTTAACGGTTTGGTGTTTTTTTTCATTGCAAGATAGGCTCTTGTTTGAGTTGTTAAATTTCTATTTGCCTTTCTTGATTTTTTTTTTTTTGGAGGGGTGGGGGGAGGGCAGGGAAAATAAGAAACAATTTATATGGTAGATCTAAAGTTTCATTAAAATTGCTTATGCCCTGTCCCAGGCATTTTAAGTGGGCCATCTGTCTAAACATCTCTGCATTTTTTTCTGATCATTTCCTCGACTTATTCATGAGCCATGGGAGGGCTCCTTTGTAGTCTCCATGTAGCTGGTTCAGTCTACCCCCACTGAATACATCTATGTGCTTGCATAACATATCTTTTCACAGTGCTGGAAATTCTCTGAACTTGGTTCAGATGAATGGCCCACTTTCTGAAGGTCTTTTTTTCTCCCTTTGCAAGATTTGTATGCAGAAACTGACCTTGGTGGCTACAGAATCCAGCACATTATTCTTGATCATTTTACAGGCCACCTGCTGTGAAAGTTATGATGAAGGATTTCTTAATGATTCTTTGACCATTAACATTGTTTTAAGTCAATATTTCACTTTTATTTAACTGCTGAATAGGTAATTGCACAATTGAAAAACAGCTTTATGGAGTGTCATATAATGTGGTTTTCAAACGCTTGTAATCTTTCAAACAGGAGGATTTGTTATGATAGTTTGGGATTTCTCTGTTTACATAAAGTATTATGCAGCAAAAATATCAGAAGTGAAGAGGAATTTGTGTTTTCCCCCACAGCATTAGAACACATATTTTGAATTGGGAGTAAAAAAATCTATACTCAATTTTCTGATCCTTTAGAAGCTGGTGACATCCTAACTCATTTACATCATCAGTGGTAATAGGGAGAGGGAAGTTTATTTGCCACAAACTGCAGAAAATTGTAGTTTTTATTGAGTTCCTTCTATCTGATTGATTGGTGACAATCAAAATGGCCAGGGCAGTGTTATTACTTGATTTGCTTTTGTGAGTGTCTGTTTTCTTTCATTACTCGTTTTTGACTAGACTACATAATAGTTTAATGAATGTGTTCCATGAGCACAGTAAGTATGTGTTGACCTAAAATTTTTAGCAGTTGTCTGCTTTCCTCACTGAAAACTTGCAAAGAAACCAGGAGCTTTGGTTGCTGTCTTATTCTCAAGTGTCTTCCTCTCCCACACACGGCATTTGGGAGTAAAAGGGACATAATACATTTCTACACAGACATCATCTCTAGTTGAACAAACAGCAGTAGAACTTGAAAATAAATAAGCAGGCAAATGGTGCTGTTTTTCTTGTTGAATTGCTTGCATGTTTTTGTAATTGGTGCTTTGGAGTAAAGCCTTTATGACTTAAAGCCAGGCCATCACTCTTCAGCTGTGTTCCTATGCTTGTGATGCTTCCCCTTAGAAGGCAATTTGGAGTGGAGAGATTGAGTACTGCCCTTTTTAGTGTGGAAGGAGTTTCTAACCCCCTTCTCCACCTATCTCCTGTTGTTGTGGCTGCGGTGCTGCCTTTGCTCTCTGTCCCTTTGTGTGTGTAATGCTCCTGGCAAGGATCAGCAGCTCCATGGCCCTGCTCCCCATCCACCTGGCACTTTCATCTTGCTGTGAATCTTGTGTTTCTTCCTGCAGCCAGTGATCTTTATATGCAAATGAAGTAATTTTATTGGATGATATGTCATTTGCCAAAACTGGGAGAAAAAAGGGGAGGGCGTGTTGAACCCTAGGAAAGATATACTGTGTGGACTCTGAATCTAGGGTTGGAAGGGAAGTGCCTTGTGTTTTCTTTGGTTCTTTTATGATGGCAAAAATTGCACTATTTTTATTTTCAGTGGGATATATTTTTTTTCTTTGAATACAATGTTGGATTTCAGCCCATTATGTAGAATTTTTAAAGTTCTACATTTTTCCTATATTTTGAGAGTAGCCAGAAGTTTGGAGAGTTTTCTGTGAACTAGTGTGAAATATATGCAGAGTTCAGGTGCTTTCTTTGGGAGGACTTAAAAGTCTTCTCATCTCAGCTAAGGGAGCAGCCTTGGCCAAGAACAAAAATAACTTCCCATGCACTGGGACATTTCAGATTAAAAAAAAACCCAAACACCACAAAACAACAGAAAACCCCTCAACAAATCTCATTTCCTAGCCTGGTAGAAACTTCTGCATTTCTAAAGTAGTTCATGGATGTGAGCAACTTCGTTTTCATATTCAACAAACTTTTAGAGTTTGATCCTTACTTTTGGACTTCGTAATCCTCATTTATGTAAACGTTCCCTACCCGCAAATCCTATCAAAATGGAGTCTACTACAAGATAATTTCTTTGAAAGGAATTTGGTTTAATGAAGAAGTAGGATTGTCATGAGCTAATGTAAGTATATGTCCTAGCCAGTGTCAGTTATAGTTACAAAACCACAGGCCAAGCTGAAAAATGTCCCTGTGCAAAGGGATCTAGTAATTCCAGGAGGGAAGTACAACTTGCTGTATACTTGATGCAGTTCTGGACTTTGCCTTCCTGGCCATTGGTGTTGCAGAGAGAGGAATTATGTGGCTGTTTGAAACCCAGGCAAAGCAGTGATGATAGTTGTGCCTTTCAAGAGGCATGCATCCTGTTTGGAGATACACTTGACAAAGCTCAGCAAGACAGGACTGAACAAAAATAATCCCTGCTGGAGAACAAGACTGTCTTTCCTTTGATGGCTAGCAGCCAGATTCATGAGGTCACTTCCAGTCAAATGCAATATGAAGCAGGGCTGTGCCAGCAAGGCTGTAAGGAATCTCATGACACCAGTGAAGCAGATCTACTAAGCTGAGTTTGTGATATCGTCCTAGTTCTAATATAAGAAATATGATATTGCTATAAACCACTAAATCCTGTTGGTTACACTGCAGTGGAATATCATGGAGAACCTAACCAGCTGCTGCCTGTATTCCTCCTTACTGGTGCTCTGATACGAGGAAGTGCAATGAAAACATCTCTTAGCTTGCTGCCTGCTACCTGTGCAGGAAATTCCTCTTCCTCTTCTTCAGGAACTCCTGTGTCTGTCACATTTCCTATCAGCCAGTCTAAATGTTTGGTGACATACAGGAATTTCAATATGAGTTGCTGAGAAATAACATTGCACCCAATGAACCATAGATAATTCCTCAGATTTATTGTTTGACAATTGTCACTGTATTAAATGTGACACGTGGCATCGTTAGTACAGGAGCAGGTTATTTAAAATATATATAATATGTCTTGTGAACTTTTCGAGTAGTGATGGAGGTGAGCTAAGGTGTTTGGTGAAATTTGAGGTAGGTCTTACTTGGCTTGCATCCAGAAGTAACTAAGGATTAGTATAATCTATTTGTGTCTGCCATATTTAGCATTTCCATTTTCCCTTTTCAGGCACATGGCAAGGCACAATTTTTGGAAGCTCCTTGCCTCATTAAGTATTTGAACTTGTGCTTTCTTAAGTTCCAGATGTCTAAAAACCTGATGTTCTAAAATAATTGTTGAAATTCTTAGCCAGTCAGTGTATTATCCTTGGCTTGGACAGATAATTTCTCCTCCTGTGGCCTCTAGAGGCCTCACAGGTGCATCTCCCTGTTGATTCCACAGGAAACCTGAGCACTCTCTTTGGAGAGATGTGGTTCACTGGTCACTTGAATCCTCTGGAGGATGCATGTGGCATAACGTGTTTACAGGTTTTAAGACTCTGAAGGCTGCAATAAAAGCTGTAGTAAGTGCTATAATGTACAATAGATTAATGTTATAGCAGAAATGATCCTTAAAAGAGATGTAAAGGTGATAAAATTATTATCTCTACAGATTTCTTACAGAAAAATCTAAACAGTGTGGAAGAAAAGCTCTACCAAAATGTGTTTTTGTTTAATGGAGTTTAAATCACACCTTCCTGTCTTCCCTTTAGGCCATGTGGTGCCTGCTTGTGGTAATATATGGTGACCACTCATTAGAAAAGATGTAGCATAGTTGTGGACACCAGTTGTTACGGCAAAGTGGAAGAGACTCGACAAGTTAGAATGAGGAAACTGAAAATGAATATACATTCAAATAAAATAGCTGAAAATTGCATGTTTCACTCTGAACTTTGAAGAATGGAGGCTCAGTTCTCATTCCTTTGCTGCCAGGTGCATGCTTTTTTAAGTTGAAAAGATTCAGGTTTCCTGTGTTACTTGATAAATGGTGCAGTCACAAAATGCTGCAGGAATAATCCTCCATGTGGGCTGTGATGATACATCATTATTTTTTCAGTATGCTTGAAGGGCTCTGTGGATGAGATACTTAAAAATGTATATTAGTTATCAAATTACTTGTATTACTTGTTTGGCTGAATCTTTTGTCTGTAATTGGCTTTTAGTTAAGGTTTACTGAGAATGAGATTAAAGAAATAATGATTGTATTTTGCCCTTGAAAAGACTGCTCCAGTTATCACTGTTGCTATTCTCCTGCCAACCCATTTTCTCATCTGCTTTTCATCCTGTTTGAGTTAATTCTGCAGCAAGTGCTGGCTGCATTCAAGGGCCTCCTATAACTTTATCAGCATACCCAGTGTGTCAAGGCAAATCTAGAAAGAAAATAAGAGTGTATTTTCTCCTTATATGCTGCTTGACAGAAAAATGTATTTAGTATATATTTTTTTCAAGTATGCTCTCCAACTGTGTCTATAGATTAATGATATTTTATATCCTTCAGGACCATCCTATGAGGCAAGTGCTTCTGGTTAACTTGGGAGAAGCATGAAATCTCTGTTAAAATTTTTTCTTCTGTCTGTTTCTTTTTTAGAATTCCTATTGCTAAATCAAAGAGAAGTAGCTGGGAGCTCTCTGTGCATCTAGGAGGTAGAATTTACCCAGTTGCAGTTTCAAAGCATGGCTCATCATTTTCTGTAAGTTCTGCTCATTTTCTAAGAAATTCAGTGCATTGAGTGAACATATATATTATCCTTGAAACCTGCTAAAATTCTCCATCTTTTCGTTGACTAAGGATAGATGTGTGGTTTTTCTTTAGGTAGGCATTGCTGTGAATTACCAAACAAGACTCTGACAGTTAAATAGTGCTAGTGTACTGAGATTTTTCTCAGGCTCATGCCTGTGGAACATTTTTGTATGTAATTGTTTATAAATTAGTTTCTAAATTATTCTGTTTAGTGTCTTGTTTGCAAGTAGCATCTTATACTCCATTGTAGATACATGAGAGCAAGAAAATAAATGCAATGTTGACAAAAATTGCATTACCTTAAGCTAGTGTTTATAAAAACAAATCAAAGATCCAAACAAATTGAATAAGCAATTGTACTGGAATGGGATTATTCAGCACTCTGTGGTGGAACTGTATGTGGTCATAGTAAAATGCCAGTGTTTCAGGATGTGCTTATTCACTTCAGATGAATGTGTAAAAACTTTTGTTTTTTACAAATGTTCTAAGGTAATTGCTTAAGCACTTAATGTTGTCAGCATGAAAGGCAGAAGGACAGACCATGACAGTAGAGGAACAGTAATGCTGGGTTTGGTAATTCAGCCATTCAGCGGAATAAAGCCAAGACACAGTCTGGTTGAAGTATTAAGAAGATAAATTTGTAGGGAGAACTACTTTTTATGGCTGTTAATGGTGATTCCACAACCAAAATGAGACTCTTATTTTTTTAAAATAGGCAGTTGACTTGTATAGTGTTTGTTGACTCTTAGACAAAAGATTTCAAAAGGGCCTTAATAAGGCAAATTTTCTTAAAATGGCAATGACACACCCTACTTGCTGAATTGTTGTTTCAGAAGCAAAGGCCAAGTCTGCATGCAGTTTTTAAAATCTTTATAATACTCCTAACAGGCATCCTGTGAACTTGGATACAGTCCATTCAAACAATAGAACACCTGTGTCAGATACTGTGCATACTAAAACCATATACCTATAAAGATATAGTGTATTAAAAATTGCACCTGAGCTTGGGTATGTAAAAAGCAGGCAACTCTTTTTTAATAGCAGGGTTGAGTAGAATTAAACTTATTTTTATTGTTATTGGATAAATAGCAGAG
Source organism: Vidua macroura (assembly GCF_024509145.1). Classification (NCBI taxonomy): domain Eukaryota; kingdom Metazoa; phylum Chordata; class Aves; order Passeriformes; family Viduidae; genus Vidua; species Vidua macroura. The sequence continues at coordinate 38,991,123 of NC_071572.1, read as the reverse complement.
GACATGTTATTCTGCATCAGTAATTTTCTTTTTCCTGGTGTTCTCCTGTGACTGTGCTGCAGATAAGAGTATATAGTAAATACAGCACTGTCAAACTTTACAATGGAAAACCAGCTGCCTTAAAACTTCAAAGAAGAGAAGTCAAGACTAGGAATGAGAAATCTTGTTTCTGATCAGGAGGTATAACATACAATCAGGAAGAAACCGGGGAAATTCAAAGCTTGCTTTATTAACTTTGCTGTCAGAAACACAAGCCTCACTTTTTGAACTTCTGCATTTAGTTTTTGCTCTTAAGTTGGTGTGACACGGGCTCCTGCCTTTGTGGGTTGTGTCTCCTCATGGCTTGTGACAAAGATAGCTGAATCTGTGGTGCAGTTAGATAGCCCAGTGGGAGGGCCACTTTCACATTCCCCTTCAGAAGTTTACTTGCGCTGCAAACTGTGCTTTGCACAGCGGCATTCGCATCCTGATTTAGTTTGTTTACCAGAGGGACCCTTCCAGCAGTAACTCTTTTTTTTCCCCTGTAACTCTGCTGCTCTCAGCAGCCCAAAGCTCCTGTGTCACAGTGAGCAGCGCTGTGCGCAGGGAGTGTGAGCAGCAGGCTGCTCCGTGGTTCCTGCTGTTCCAGAGGATTGTTCCTCAGCATTTTGGGCTACGGGTCATCTGTCGTTTTCTTCGTTTAGCAGGAGATTCTTGTTGAATTGTGCAATGTGAACTGCTCTTCGCTGCTCTTATTTTTCAGAATTTTGAGTTTTGAAACCATCTGTTTTTAACTATTTTGTTTGTAACAGAGGTATTTGATGGGGGCTGGCTTTAGGCCACTTCAGCAGCCTTGCTTCCCAAAACTGAAGGATAAGTGGTCAAGTGTGAGCGATGCTCTTTGCCTGAAGCGCTGCAAAATAAAATATTAATTTTTGTTATTCCAGTAGAGGTTAAAAACTTCTGTGAATCCTAATTTGATATATTTTAAAATAGAAGTAACTTGTTTTTTTCTTTTTTTTCTGAAGCCAGCAACATATATGCTAGTACTTAAATCTATATAAAATTATTGTACTAGAATTTTCAGTACCAGACAGTTGTTTCTGGTGATACCCTATCAACATAGTAAATGTTTTTGCAATTAAAAGATTCCAATGACCCAACTTGAGAATTAAAATTTAGCAGCTTTGGTAGGACCTGCTTGCTTGTGTACAAAGAACTTGCCAACTAAATTGATGTAAATGTAATTTATTCTTTTTTTCTTCCATATATTAATTGCTAGAACAATCTTTAAACTAACTGCTTGTCATGTATACCACTTAGTTCTTTAGAGGACAGATGGTCAGATTCTTAGCTTTGATTAGTGTTCTTCTTATGCTTAAAATTTTTTCTCTTGTCAATTGAATTAAAGATCTTACAATTAAGATCGCTGCTAAAATAGAAGTTGAAGGAAGAATACCTTCCTTTACATGAGACAGTAACAAGCAATGCAAAACAACAACAAGCAGCCCAGAAGCATCCCATTACCAGACTCTGGAATCTTTTGTTTACTTCAGTTACAAACAGGAGGTTTTCCCATCTTGCCATTTTCAGTTGCTAGTCTGGGTATCAAATACATTTGTTTATGATTCCATTGATTGAGTTTTGCTATTAAAGGTTGGAGTCTGTTCTTCCTTTATAAAACTCGACTGTTCTGTAGGGTATTGAAGGGTGGGAGAGACAAAATCAAATGGGAACCTACATATATTGAGGAAACCTGGTTAGCTGTGTGGTTTCCCTGCAGTGTACGAATCTGGCCCTTCAAAACCAGATGTCAGCCACCAAGGATGGTCTAATTCCACGTGATGGTGGCATTGTTTATTCATAGGATGGTTTGAGTTGGAAGGGACCTTAAAGGTCATTTAATTCTAACCCTCCTTCCAACCTAATTTTAGGTCAATAGGAATTTGTAACTATATTCTATGCAATTAACTTAATTCTTGAAAATCTTTTTGCCATTACCCATTTTCTGATTATTTGCTACAGTGTAGGAATACTCTGTCTTGAGAATTCTTTATTGATAATTTGCATGTTTTCTCTGCAAGTAGTTGTTATTCTCCTTTTTCATGTTTGCACACAGTCATTCCTGTTAGGGTTCTTCATCTCTGTAGTAAATGCATACCTTCCCAGACTGCTTAGCCTCATCTTCTCATCAGTTTAGTTGTCAAAGAATTTCCAGATGTTTTCAGTTATAAAGTAGCTTCTTATCATTGAAGTTGTTTATTTTTTTTTTTTTTAAAGCATAAGGTGTCATAGTTCAGAAGTTACTTTGGGCAAATGGAAATTCGATATATTTCCAAGGGACCTGTATAGGTCAAATGCTGAATAAGAGGAATAGAGAAAGCTAAATTCCTTAATTCAGGTTGTTACTAGAATGGGCTACCATTTTCACAAAACATTGGATCACTTCCTAAATCCAAAGTTAAGGACAGATAAATGTAGTACAGATATGAAATCTCTAGAAAAAAATTTTGAAGCTTGTTCAGTCCAGTGGGAAATGAATGTTTTTAAATATTTTTTCGGAAAAACTCCAGTGTTTTTCCTCTATATTTTTCTTGAGAAGTAAAGAATTTATTAGATACCTGTGTGGGTGGAAAATCAGCCTGTGTACCTCTTAACATTTCTAAGAGAAAACCTATTGTATAGTACAAAATGCCAGCATAAAAATAAAATCTAAAGCATTACTGTCATCATTATTTGAGTACATCCTATATGATCAATATAGAGTAGGTGCATGTTTATGTGAATGCTTTATTTTAGTTAGTGAATTCATGTTTATTGAATTATGGTTAAGCTTTGACTTCAAATTCAAATATAATAAGCATTTTATTTGGAGAACTTTGGTGTATTCATTTACTGTAAATTTCATGACTGATGGGTAAATTTATTTGAAAACTACTTCAGGAAGTATTTTCATTGTGTTGTAAATTCTCTTTTTGGGGGAGGAAAAAATACTACCCAAAAATCAAACGGAAGTATGCAAACCATCAAGTGGAACAAGGAATAGTATAATGGAAAATCAGAGCAATGATACAGAAAGTTGCTGTAAGCAAACTTAGTTCACATTTAATTCCTTAAACACAAATATATGGAGTGGGATAGTAATTCAGTGCATATTAAGTTCTGGCTTTCCAGTAGTCCATGTAGAAGAATAACATTGCCCATCTATCACAATGAAATTATGAACCTTGTTAAGAGAATCAATAAAATGCCAGAATTATTATTACTAGTATTTCACATTTCTGATATGCTTCAGGCACATAATGACTAATTAGTCACATGAAAGAAATATGAGTGCTGTATTAATAGGGATGAAAAGCAAATACTTGTAGGAATTAATAAGAGGGGCAGCCAGTTGTAATACAAATTAACATATATCCCTAGAAGTGGTAGATGAAGACTTTCTGCTTAGACTAGTTCTAAGAATATATTGTGGCATGTTATATATTTGAAAGAAACTGTATTGTTGTTCCCATGTCCAATATTAGTTTGAATGAAAAGGACGTGCATGTCTAAAAGCACTAGTAGGTGGAGCAAGATCTGTTAGATAATCCTTACAGCTGTATGCAAAGAACTTTCCCTGCCTTTTTCCCCATGGTTTGCATTTTACTTGCAGCATAGCAAAGTTCTTCATTGCAGTACATGTACAAAGTTCTACATTGCAGTACAGTTGTGCAAACAAAACTCTGTTACAGAGTTCTGTGGGTTGTATATGTATAGAAACTATTAATGTAAAGGTTGTGTACCTACTTTCAGTCTCTTAGTTCAGATTCAAATCTGGAGCATTTTCTGTTTGTAAGACCTGTGTATTGTGTATAATGTCACTTCAATGCACTGTGCATAATCTAGTGCTGTGGTGAGAGCAAAACCCCCAGTTTCCACGCTTGCAAAGCACTGGTTATAGTAGTCATGCTCCTGCTTATTGATGGCCTCTGGCTTTACAGATCCTGCATTCCTTTTTCTGTAGTGACAGATTTACTCTAAGGGTAGAGCTTGCCCCATCCTATCCTGGTGGGGTGGAGACAGGTGCTCCTGGGAGGAAAGCACTCTGCACTTGAATCTTTCAATCTGAGGAGAGCACTGATCCCTGAGTTTTGACTCTGTGGCAACTGCTTTAATTGCTACATTTCTGTGACTGCTGACATAGTGGGTTTTTAATGAAAGTGGCCTTGGCCTCAGTATCTTGTTGTGAACTCAGTGTTTCTGGTATGCATTTCCACTCTGCCTTATTGAATGTCTCAGAAAGTTTAAGTGCTGGGATCCTTTACATGAAATAGAGGTAAATATTGAGTATACTCATATAATATTTGTATGTACTTAGGTGTGCTTTTGTACTAAGCCAGAGGAGAAACAGAGTGTGTCTGGATTGTACAGTTTTTTAAAAATACCATGCCAGTTTAGCACGACGTATGTGGTGGTACATATTTGCTTTGTAAAGAGGGATTTCTGGCGTGGATTTGTATGTCTCAAATTAGTTTGTTCACACAGTATTCCATAAGCATATAGAGAAAATACCTACAGGGTTGAGAATTAAAATTACTTGACTAATGCATTCACGGTGTGGCTTTAAATATGCTCTTCCCTCTGTGTCACAGCAGTGTAATAGCTTAGTTATAGTAGGTTTTGGAGATTTGTAGTTGTGCTAAAAAACTCACGATAACATGGTCTGGCACTGGTATGTAGCCTACAAGACATTTCTAAAAAGAAAATGCAATGAAAAGTCTGAAATGTTAAAATGCAAAATGTTTTAAAAGCAGGCATGGCCAATTTGGATGTATATTTTCCTTGTCTTAGAATACGACTTTACTGATTTAAAATATATTCCTTAGTAGGCAGAGGAGGAATTAGGTTTTTACAATGATTAACTTTAAATTACCTGATGAAGAGTTTTACCCCCACAGGTGGCTTCATAGCATGAATTCCTGTGGTATGAAAATAGAGACTATGTTCTTTCATGGGTAATGATCCAGTGGTTCCAGGAATTCCAGTGAACAGTAAACTAAAATATAAATTGAAGCTCTGTAACAATACAGAGCCATAACATACCATTTTCCTTCTTCAGAAAGTCATGTTTCTGGCATACAGCATTTAATGTGTCCTGTCACCCTTTAGTCTTCCTGTGGTCTTTTGGTGTAAGACTGGAAACACCTTGAGGAGTGGGTGTTGCTTCAATCTATTTTTGTGCCATGCGCACTTGACATCCTGCAGTACAATATTCATATAATGATTTTCTGATTTCTAAAAGCAGTGCTTACATGAACATTACTTGGATGCTTTTCTTAACACTGATTTCTCATCCAACAAAACTGGAAATAAAATACCCAACCAACTCCTTCCTGCACCCAGAAACGCCTCCAACATCCCAACCCCTCTTCCCAAATTCTGTAGAATGAATAGATTAAAAAATGTTGTGAGCTCCTCCTGCTGGTTCAGCAGAAGCAATAGTTGCATTTAAAAGAGTGCTAATATAGTGTTAAGAGCCTGGCTTATTACCACAAAAGCCATAGTTAACTCTGCGGATCCTGGATGCTGCTTCAGCTTTAATTCCGTTCTCTGAGCAAATTTTAGCACATTTAACATTCAGTATAAGACTCTTTTTTTGGGATCTCTTGATGCTTTGGCATAAGGAGGAACTATGAAGTTGTTGCTGTTTTGAGTTCCTTTCTTAGCTCTAAATGTCTTTGCTGCCTTTTTTTTCCCCCCTTCTTTAATTTTTAAGTAAGCCAGAGTATTAAAATTACTTAAATGTAGCTTTTATGGCTTAGGAAAAATAGTGCTCCTGTCGTGGATAGATGTGCGTCAGCTGTGACTAAATGTTTTGATGTAGTCTTCTCAAAAGATAGACTAGAAGAGCTTTCCTTTGAAATATGTGAAGCAGTTTTAGACACAGCTTCTCAGATGGATCTAATTAGTCTTTCATACAGACTGGATGTCCGTTTGTTGCAGCTCAATTCTCATTTCATTCACCCATAACTAGAAACACCTCGCTTCAAACGTGTTTCTTCAAAGAAAGAAGGGTTTAGGGTTCCGTGTTTTACTGCTTTTTGATGTTGGTTTCCCTTTAACTGAGAAGACCTTATGTTTATACAACTGTTATTATTAAGAAAACATAGCTTTGTTCATGAGAGTTCATTCTGTATCCATGTTGGCTATTGGTGGCAGTCAGAGATCTGTGGAATAGATCTTGCTATACAAGACTAGTGGGACAGCTGTACAGCAGGCTATTAAGCTTGTTGTAACAAAGATTTGAATGCAAGCAGGATATTCTAATAAGACCATGGAACCTGGTTTGTGGGAAGATGAAAATAAAGATTAGAGTACAAATGATCAGGCCCATTGACGGATAGCAGTCCTGTTTGTTATTTATCCACAGTATAATGTCACCCAAGAGACACTGTGCTCTGTTCCCCATTTAGGATATGTTTACATGGAGCAGTTTAGTGCAGCACAAAGGAGCCTGTGCTGACTAACTTAGTTTGGGCAGTGCTGCATTAATGATGCTGTACTGCTGCTAGTTGGAATAACTTGTTAAGAGCTGGCAACTCTGTGCAACAGTGCATTGTGCCGTTTTGTGACACTGCAATATAATTAAAACTGTAGTGGAAGGTGTCTGATCAGTGTTAAATAATCAGTGTGATACTGGGATACAGCTGTGGTTGATGTTTAAGGAAAATGAGTGGAAGGAAGGCAAAATGGTCTCCCATGCTCATTTTTTCCTCCATAGACATGCTCTGTCCATGTCTATCCTCCTGCTTTGGCTGCTTTGTGGTCATGATGTCATTTAGTCTAAGTGGAGTTTGCAGGAACAGGCTGGTGGGTGCTGGCTTTACTTCTTTGCTTTCCAGAAGTGTAGCTGAGCTGGTTTTGCCACTGGACATTGCTATCTGCCTCTGATCTTCCCTGTGAAGGGAAGGGCAGTCCAGCCTCAGATGGGTGGCACCTAGGACAGTTGATAAGAGGTGGAGTGGGCTGCAAGCAGACTCACACTGGTGGAACTGGCTGGTCTGCAAGGCTGTCCCTTGGATCCCTGTTAGTTGTGCACATCAGTAACTCCATCACACTTTTGTGTTTGCTGGGAACCACTTACTGTAATGCCTCTTCCTGCCCTGTGCCTCACCCAGTCATTTCCTCCATTTGCCTCTCATCATGTCACCCTCCTTTTTTTCTTCTGTCCATGGAGGCTTCACATTCCCCATTTGTCCTGCCAGAAAGCAGGACTGGGTCTGCTATTCACTCACAGGTTGACCAGTCCAGCTGTTGGGTGACCACCAAATTGTCCTTGTCTGTTCAAGAGCTGAATGGAAGCACTCATTTTGTCCACAGTGCAGCTTTTCATTTTCAAAAAACTTAAAGGGATTTTAATACTGGTTAATACTGACCAGTCAGTGGGTTCAGAAGTTGAGTGTTTGCAGGGAATTTTGAGGAGGGACATGCAAATAAACAGTTATTAGTAATAAACAGCATTTTGTTAGCCTCTTTTTCCTTTTGAGATCAGGCTAAAGGTAGTGTTACTGAAAGGGTTAACAGAGAAAACAAGGCTGTTTGGAATGCAGGAGGAGGGAAATTATTTTAAATTATTAACAATGACTTGCATCTCTGTCTGTGGCTTATCAAGAGTAGAAAAAGGAATCAGATTTAAGTAGTCATAATGTATTGCCAATATTTGCTGTTCTGGAGAAAATCTACGTATCTCAGGGACATGCAAGAAATTTAAATCAGTTGGAAACAAAATAGACCTATAGCTCCATAATTCTAGAATTACTTCAAGTCATGTTGTATGCACCAGTGTGGTGGATTGACCTTGGCTGAACACCAGATATTCACCAAGCTGCCCTATCACTTCCCCAGGACAGGGCAAAGAGAATAAGATGGAAAACAACTCATAGGTTGAAATAAGGCAGTTAGGTAAAAAAAGAGAAAAGTTGCACACATGCAAACGAAAGAAAAGACAAAAGTGTTATTCTCTGCCTTCCATCAGCAAGTGATATATGGCTACTTCCTGGGAAGAATCCATTCCTAAAAGGTGATCATGCATTCAAAAGCTATACTTTCTGCCTGTTAACATGTTTTCCTTACTGCTACTAACATGTCATTTTTCAAGTCCTGCCTCTTTTGAGTTTCTTTGTTCTGGTTTCATTCTTCTGATTAGTCCTAGTTTCCATTCCTCAGTTGTCTTGACTGGTTCATGCTCATTGTCTGGCTAGTCTGAGTCTCCCCTTTGGACTTCCACATCAATTAGCAATTAGTCTTGGTTCTCTTCTATAGAACCCTCTCCTATGTAGCTGTGCCCTGCTCCGCAGGCCTACAGATTTTCATCCATGTATTGGTCCTTACTTTCCAGGGTCTCAGTGTTGGTTTTGCTTATCCCATTTCTTCCATACAGTCTGTTTGGTAGTTCTGTTTCTAATATCACTCTCTCACTCTTTAGGTAGTTCTCTCTTTACCCTCATCCTGTACTTCTAGCTCCTTCTTCCCGAACAATCAGTGCATGCTTCCCTTGCTTCCATTTGCTGAGATAGGTTTCATGTGTTTCTATTACCACTTCCATTTCTTTCCTCCATTTTTAGTCATCTTGCTCAGTGAGTTTCCCCCTGCCTCCTTACTTCTTGCTCCAAATTTTCCTCTCCATCTTTTCTGCACCTCCCTCCCAGACATATCTAATCTTTGTCCCAGGCTGCTTTCTCCAGTTATGGGGCCCTCAGTGTCCAGTTTTGTTGTGTGTGGGTTATGTTGCTGCTTCTTCCTTTGCTGCTCAGCCCTAGCAGGTGATAGTCTTATTAGTTTTATGCTTGACCTGGTATTCTACAATCCAAACTCACAGTTTCATTGGGAACCAGTGTTCCTCCCCAGCCTAGTATATGTTAAATGCAAGGAAGAATCTTTTAGATCTGTGGCTGTGAAGTGTGGTGACCTACAGATATAGATAGGATTTGCCTTTTGAAATGCATAGAACTTGCCCAAAATTATGCAGGTTGTAGGAGAATGGTAGAGGTGCATTCTAACTGTTTCACTTTCCAGGCAGATTTTCAAGCCTTCATTCTAAATCATAAAGGTATTTCAGCCTTGCATAGAAAAGTCAATAAAATTTAGTAATTTGGCCAAAAATGAACTCTTATTCTGTGTCAGAAATAGCTGCATATTTCTCTCTGAAATTTCTCCTCTCTTAAATCACTCCTGAGTGACTGTTCAGTCTAAATAGAATCCATCTAAGTTATAAGAAACTGAAAATGCAGTGTGATAATGGACAACTTTGGTACTAATGCTCTTCCCTTCCCCCTCATTCTATAGCTGTATCCCAGCCCCACGCCTTTGGGCAGGCTCTTCCTCTGCCTCTCTCATGATCCTGTCTTCATTCCAACCTTGTCTTTCTGTTGTGGCTGCCCTCTTGTTTCCACCACCTAACCTCTATCAGCTGTTTCCTTTATTGCTGTAATCGCTGTGTATTTTCACACAGTGACCTCTTTGTCACTGTTGGAGCAGCCCAGCTGTTTGATGGCAACAGACTAGTTTGTATGCATAGTTTACCCTGTTTTAATTTAATATTTTTTCCTAGCTGATAGAAGAGGAGGGAAATAACCATACACCCTTTATATTAAGCCAAACTGGCATCTTGATTTTGATGATGGTGAGGTTAGCATACTGTTAATTTATAACAAATATAATTTTTAATAACTTAGCTTCTTTTGTAGTAGTTTTACCAACTAAACAGTCAAAGGAAAGCTGCATTGGTGGCAAATCATCATAATAAAAACACAGAATGGTTTGGGTTGGAAAGGGCCTTTAAAGATCTAGTTACACACAAACTCACCTGTGCCACAGGCAAGGACATGTTCCACTAGATCAGGTTGCTCAAAGCCCCATCGAGCCTGGCTTTGAGCAATTAATATGCAATAAACAAGAATGAAGACTGATTTTGTTGTCTAAAGTTAAACAGCAATAAATGAAGAGAAGGGTAGAGATAGACAGATAGGTAGTATATCCAAATCTCAGAAAACTGGAAACCTGAGCTTCCTTTGTTTAACGGTTAAACAGACAAGAGCAAAACTCGCCAGAATAAGATAGCAGCAACTTTAAAGATAAAAAAGAAATAGATCCTCTCCTTTACACAGCTAATGGTTTTTTCCTCTCCTTGGCAAAGGAAAACTTGCAGAAATAGATGAGTTAATAGGAGCAGAGGGGAAAGGGCCAAGGGATGGTCATTGTCAGTCACAATCAATCAATCAGTCTGCACAGCCAAAGTCTGTGGTGAGATCAAGTTGTACTGGTTCCTTATGTGGCCTACATCTGCAATCCAAAGTGTACCACTGGTGATGTAGAATTACTCAGGCTCACTGTGCAGAGTACGAATCTTCATTACTTTTTTTATTGCAATTTATATAATAAATCCCAATTCAAGAGACGTGGTTTTGCTTTGTAAAAATGTGCTTGAAAAAAATGAAGTGCCATATGTCTGTAAGGATGAGTGCTTTGCGAGTATTAGAGTGGGATCTTTTGAACCTGTTGAACAATTCACATTTCCCAACAGAAGCTGGTTCAATAGCTATGGGTGTGTCCCAGAAAATGCAACATTAGTAATGCTTTCCAGAATAGGTGGGAAATTGTTTTGAAAATGGCAGTGGGAAGTATGTTCAATGTTGCACAAAACTGTTATTTTTCAGTCATTTGAGACTATGAATGTGCTTTACTAGATCTGCCTGGCTTTCTGTGGATGTTCTTCAGATGGAATTTTTTAATGGTCTCCATTAGTTTATTATTTTAGCAAGTATACAGATAGCTGGAGTGATTAGCAGATGAAATGACTTCAGAGTATAAATTCTCATTTGGTCTTTGAGGTTGTATTTCATCTCTGTTGTATGCCTTCCTAATTACAAGCATACTTCAGTACTTACTGTTAGAATTTTAAAGATGTGTTATTCAACTTCTCCAGATCAGAATTAAAAACAACATGGGCTGACATGTTGTATTATTTCTTCAAAATCTGATAATGTATTTTCTTTCTCATTTAAGCTTAATTATATTTAAAAATAATAAAGCAATAATTGTTTTAAGCTGCATGGCAAAGTTTGGTGTATTTTTCAATTAAACTATTGGTGCTTAGATTGTTTTGCTTTGTTTTTTTCTTTTCTGGTTAAAACAACACTATCCTCTGTTGCACTTTCAGTGGAACATAGCAGTTCATCTCTGAACCTGCATCAGCGTGTCCTGTTATTGGTGGCAGCACTGACGAAAGCTCAGTGCAAATTTTGCAATTTTGTCTTGTTCTCAAGAAATGTCTGTGCAAATTTTGCAATTTTGTCTTGTTCTCAAGAAATGTCTGAAGACTAAATAAAAAGTGCAGAAAAATTTTAGAACAATATGAATTAGATACAACTTTGTGACTTCAGATAATCTGAGTATATCTTAACTGTGTTGGATTTTTTTCCTTGTGAGGTAGTGCCATTAAAATCCAATCTGTGCAAAGCACGTAAAAGATTAATTAACACTGGGGAAAAAGAGATGTCTGAGCCTTTCACCTGTAAGGTACCCTTTATCTCCAGCTGAGTTTGCCAGCCTTTAATGCTATTTATCACCTTCCCCAACAGGTATCTTGATATTTTTTCCATGGTACCTTTTGTACTTTGAATGGCTTCTGTAATGCCAATACCATGTATTCGAATATTATCCTCTTACACTGGAGGCTTTAAATATTTTTTTGGCTTACAAAACAAGACACATTCATTTAACTGGTGTATACTCTCTTTTAGAAACAATTAATTTAAGGGAGCATTGAGAAAGGTAAAATGTCTATTCCCAGTTTAAGGATGTTGTATATACAGATTTAAGGCCTGTCTGTTACGATGATTTTTATATAACTGTTCTTTACAAATAAGGGTGTTTCTTACTATTTTCTGCTAAATCAAACACATACAAGGATAATTCTACATACAGCTTTGCTGTGGTGTTATGGTGCACACTCGTGGGTGGTTTTTACCTATGCAAGGAGGCATCTTGGCTTCTGCTGTTGGATTGTAAGGAATGAAATTAATTATGTAGACAAGGACTCCTTTAATGAATGGTGATCATTTGGGCAGGATGAGCCTGTCTGGCTGCTTCTAAATGTGAAGTAATTTAATTTTTTGTTAATGGTGAAGCTGTTATATGATTTGCAATAAAGGAATGGTGGGGCCATTCTCTTTGTGCTTATATTTTACATTGATGCTTCTTTTGTAATATTTACATGAATATTCACACTTCTGTCTTTACATTTCTGGTATATGTGTTTAAGTGCATACTTATGTAAGTGTATGCATCATATTTAATGATATTTTAGCACACTATTGAAAAAGCATAGCATTATCGAGATACTTTTTCATGGTATCTTAAATCTCTCAATCAGAGAGAACTGATTTTCTTGGTATGCCTTTTTTTCTTTTTTCCCTGTTTGCACCTTTTGGCCTTCCTTAAGGAAATACATTTTGTCTGAGCAATCTCTTGGGTTTAGATAACCTTGAGCTTCAATGCTTGCATGACTCCTACCCTGAGCTGATGCTATCCTTTAACTTCTTATCATAAGTACAGTCTGCTGCTTCTCCCTGTTCTGCTGTAAGGCATCTGTATTTAAAATAGTAGTGATAATCTCCATTTTGATTGCGTGCATTCAAGGCTAAAAAAGTTGTGGTTGCAGTATATCTTACTTTAAAAAAAGTGATTTTTGCAAGTCTCAGGATGGGATAAGACATAACAATTTTTATTTTTCTGGGACTGAGGTTTTTGTTTCTGTGAATTTAATGGTAATACAGTTTTATTAGATCATTCTGCATTATGTTGCATTACAGAGGAAATGGGGCTTTTACAGATGTGACTTATTGACAGTTTAGGTATCAGATCTAACACAATGAAGTGGCTTATTAGGATCATGGAAAGCTCTAAAATTCTTGTATGAATCTTCATAGTACATGCAACTTTATAATGTTGTCAGTTTTAATGGAAATAGGTGATCGATGGTTTTCATTGTGTGAGAAAGTATTTAAATCTTCTTTTAACTGGTCATTAGTTGCTGATAGGTAGAAGGATTCTAATGATACCAAAGTGTCTCTTCACTGAGGGACTGCTGATTATCCGGCACCGGTTACTTCATGGATCATGTTTGTCTTACAGAAAAACCCTGCCCTAAATTTCTCTCCACAGAAATGAACTGTTCTTTTTTTCCCCCAAAGTGTTTCAATGTGCAAGGTCTTGTAGGAACTGTGCAATTCCATATGAAAAAGTACATAGAATGTCTACTTTAGTTACAGTATACGTGAATTACTTTTTTTTGTTTTGTTTTGTTTTGTTCTTGGATTCCTAAGTGACAATGGAGAAGTCAATTATGAGGTTTAAAATTATTTGTAGTGGGTGTACTTTGCTGTCTTGGTGCCAAGGATGATATCCATCCTAATGACTGAAGGAGCTTGTGTGGTGGCTGCCTGTCCAGGGTCAGCATCCACACATCTCTGTATGTATTTAGACAAAGACCCCACTGAGTGTAAAGAGCACATCCCACTCAACACCCCATACTCTGGTCTGGCTTGAGTCCAGTGAGCAGGAAGAAATAGGCTCTGTCAGAGTAAGTGTAACCTGGAAACTTCTCCTTTTTCTCTCTCACCTTTCTTAGTAGTGAGTTGATTGCAGTTTTCTTTTCATCGTCGAGGGCTAAAACCATAGTGAACATGTAAGAAGAGCTGCCAGCTTTTTATGTTAGGGAGGCAGGCAGCTCTATGAAGAGAACATGGTTTGAGCTGGTTCAGAAATGCAGCTTGATCTGGTTTGGGTTGAAGGATACTACACTATCATTATCTAAGTCTCAGAAACGGGTTTTTTTTGTGGAAAAGTAGGCTCTTATCATGATTGACAACACAGCAGCAGCAAGCAGCACCTATGTAAATGGCACAGTCATAATTTCAAGAAAAGGCAAGAACATACCTTTCCATGGAGAGAAATCTGACCATGAACTATTTATACCAGAAGCTGGCAAATGGATGTTGCACTGAGAAACTGAATTAAGGAGACTGTAAAAGTGTTGTGGCCTCATTCAGGCAAACCTTAAGCCTTTGGATGCTTAACAAGAGAGAAAATGTTTTAAAGTTGCCTGGGGCAAGGAGGACTGGGAGACTCCACCACTGCAAATGATCATGTAACTGTCAGAGTTATGCTTGAAGCATTGACTGCCAAAATAAAAGAAGTGTATTTTTAGGAAATCTGGGAGTAAAGATATACTCTGAGTAGGAACACTGTCTTTTACTATCCCTGTAATTGTTGCAATTCTGCCAAGAACTTGTAAGACCTTCAAATATTTTCTCCTAAAACTACCACTATGGCTTTGTGATTGACTAAACTTAAAGGGAAAACTTATCATACCTTATGTCCCATTAGGCACCTGTTGTTCCAAGTCTCAATTCAAGCATGTTTGGCTGCACTGGTCCTACAATGAATAAAATGTAGATTTCATTTTTAGGGCTGTTATAAAGCAAGAATCACTGCAGGGGAAAAGAAAAAAAAACATGAATAAATAGGTGTGGAATTACACCAATTTGGAATCACATAAAAAGATTAATTCTATAAAGTCCACATTTCCTTACATGTCAAAGTCACAGCAACTGATAAAATAAAAGCAGTTAAACCAGGGTTCTATTGATATGATTCCATCTTGACATTCTCCTAATCCATGACTAGGTTAACTAGGTGAGCAAAGTACTTCCAATCTCTTTTCTGTCCAGTTGAGCTGCTTTATTCAGTATATCTCTGCTTCTGAAGATGTAAGGTTCCTTTCTATATAACATAATGGTAAGGAGGCTTTTGCAATTTTGAGCTTTATTAACTGAATTAATGCCTTCAGCAAGAGTACAGATACAGAATGTGTGCCTTTACTGAAAGTACATTTAATTTTTATTACTTTTATGACAGTTCTGCTGTCTTTTGTGTGGAAACAAAATGGATGAAGATAAAAAAATTGGCACATAGTTGATATGAAATTTAATGCTAATGTATCTATATTGTGATTTTTTTTTCTAAGTAGCAAGTAGTGTAATGGCGTGATATCTTGAAAGAATTGGAGGATTTGAAAAGAGAGATCCCTCCTTTGTTTTACATTATCTGGCTGTGCTGAGGAAAAATGTCTGAAAAGTTTTCATTGTGAGGTGGGTGGAATTCTTTCTATCAGAGAATATCGGTGCCCACGGCCTCACTCTTAATGGCATCAAAGCTAATTCAACCTGAACAATCCCGAGTCCATGGGTAGGAAGAGAGTAGATTTCTGTCAAAAGATTTGCAAAGCTACAAAATAATCAGATGTTGCAGTTATTAACAAAGAGCAGACCTGTAAATTTCCTGCAATAACTGGCGCTTTCTTGGACAGAAAGTTGACCAAGCTCCAGGTATTTTGAGAGATTCTTTTTGCTAGTCCTGAATATTAATTTTTCCCAATCCTACTTGCCATTACTATCATTAGACATCACCTTTGTTGTGGTTATAACAAGAAAACTCCCCACGGTGAAGATCAATGCAGAGTCAGGTAATTATAGTTTATATCTACGTTAACAAGCTTTGATTATTTTGTAGTCAGCTGGTTCTGTAATGCAACATAGAAGTCTTCCACAACTTTAAAAAAAATTCTCATATTTTAAGCTATTTTTGTAGAAAATGTAGAGATCATTCATTGTAGGGAGCAGGAGTTAGCAGTAAAACCAAATGATGGGTGCTCCGGCTATTGGAGTCTGTTGTTGCAGAATGAACTTGTCTAAATTCAGTTTTCCTAGAATGATTATTCAAGAATGCACCAAAAATTTTTTGAGACTGCTCAGAAAATAAATGCATAAAATATACCCGTTTTCTTATTGTCATCTTTAGGTAGTTATAAAAATTCAGTGTTAGAATTTTAGCATTTCATTATGCATTTAGGGCTTTGACAGCTGATCTTGTTGTTCTAGGTATTTTGACCTTTCCTAGACACTTCACCTGTGAACTGTCAGAGGTGTCTGTGTGTGTCAGACTTCATAGCTGGCAGTCATGAGTGTGATTGCTTTGAAAATTGGTATAGATAGGTAGACAGGTTTTGTTTCCTGGATCATTTTAAGAGCAGAAAAATAGGCTTTTTTGTCAACCTCAGTTGTCTGCGCTGAAGGATTTTTACTGTTATTTTTTCCTAAGTATCCCTGAGCTTACTGGTTAAGTTTTACACTCTACCATCTATTGACTAGAAAGACAACAGACATGGTTTAGGTTTACCCATTGAAGTTACTATTTCTCCAGTCCTTCACCAAAGCTTTCCTGTTAGGATGCCTGCAAAACACTGAACCAGAGGTTAAGCAACAACCATGCTGTGGCCAATTTTATCTTGACAAATGGTGCCATTGCCAAGTCCTCATCAGGCAGACATGAAGTGTTAATTTTATGGGGAGAGGTGATGGCTAAGAGCAAAGGCTCTGTTTTCAGGAAAATAACCCTTGCAGGTAAAGAGAAGGAAGGAGACCTGAACCCTGTGTTTTGGATATTTTTCCCTTGTAGAAGTATTCTTCAGTTTTCCTTAAAGAAGGAGTGTTTGACTGTCCCTAGCCAGTAGTTGGGGTAGGATGGTAGAAGGAGGATGGTGTAGCTTAGTTCTCTAAATTTGTCCAGTATTGCCTTAATCTTGGCTGACCGTGTGATGATGAACATGACAAATGATTCACTGTGAAAACCAAAGAACCAGTGTAGTTCTTCTGTAGAAGAAATCAGTTGTTCCAACAACAAAAGTTCTTCATGCACCTCTGTTGTATGCAGATGGTATGTTGATCTTTCATTCCTGGAGGGGGGGATCTTCATGAAAATCCAGGATTAACCTTCAGTATATCTGAGTTTCCAATATCATGCCTGGGCTGAAGTGCTGGAATCCCTCTCCCACTCTCTATTGCTGTAGACAAACAATGGCTTGGCTGTTCCTGTACAAGCCTCCTTCAGACTAACAAACACTACCAGTGTTGAGTTCAGCATGAGAGCCAGCAGCCACTCACCCATCTGCCAGTTTTGTGTAATGGGAGGTAATTAAAGCCTCCCCTTTTGTTGAGGCTTTACTGGTGCAGGGAGGAATACCAGATTCTTGAGGCCAGAGTCCGAATGCCTGAGGAGGAGCGTGTTGCAGGACAGCTATGGGGCTGCGAGGCTGGAACAAAGGAAGCCTTGGCCTGGCTTCTGCTCCTGGGACTGCTCAGAGATTTTTGCCCAGTGACTGGTTTTGACACAACTGAGTAAACACAAAATTTAGCTTAGGTTTTGTGGTCTTGCAATAAGTACAGTGTGCTAAGCAAAATAATTTGAGTGTTTTCTATACTTGGGTATTGCTGTTAATCTATGAACATGAAACACTTGTTCAGCATTAAGTTTTAAGAGTCGCCTGAACTAAATGCCATTTTTTCCCCTTAAAAATTGAATATAGTATCTATTTAAAATATAACTTATGGTTTATATCAGCTAAAATCAGCTGTTCCACTTCTTGATGTCTTTCCAGTTCTAAAAAGACCATCCTTTCTGTAGGGGAATGAATAATGTAGGTTCGCTTGTTTCTGTGGGCATTTATTACAGCCATGCAGAACAGTTCCTGGAGAGGTTTTGCTATTTCTTATTTAGCAGCAGTGAAAATCATGATTATTCTATTTACTTGGCTTACCTCTATGGTAAAGAGTAACTCCTTGCACTGTGAGGAGGAAATGTTTGTTTACTCTGGCTGCTCCTTGCATATGCTGATCCAATTATAATTAAATATTAATATTTACTGAGAAAATGGGACATTTCTCAAGTTTGGTTAAATTGATTTTTTAAATCCAAGATATAGGTGAAGGCAACCCATCTTGTGTTTTGTGTAATGCTATTCATTATACAGAACTAATAGACAGTGTAGCGAATCAATAAAATATCACCATACATGTCAGATGAACATTAGGGCTGTAAATTCTTCATCAGGCAGAATCAGTAGGGGAAAAAAGGAAACAAAAAGCTAGATCAAAAGCGATGTGGGGAATTAATGTGGAGAAGATGAAAGGGAAGGAAACGAACAATAGGGTTGATGTAAGTGGAGGATTAGGTAAAGCAGAAGCAATCATTTTTTATGGAACAGATGAAAATAAATTGAGAATAATTGTTACGGGAGGTGCAAGTGGTGGCAAGTTGAAAATGACGTGTATTTAATGGCCTGATGAAAACGAGAGCTTGTTTGTGAATTGTACCTATGATTAATTTCCAAGGAGCAGACTTCTAATACTTCTTGTAATATCGAGTGTTGTTCTGTCTGTGGCATTCACACAAGCTTGTTGGATTCTTTAGAAAGTTAAAATACTGTGCTAGCATCATTCAGTGTTGTTTAGCTCCAGATAACAATTTTGTTTAAAATATTTGAAGTCAAACAAACCTTCCATTCACATCTGCTGTGTATACACAATGCTAGGTTAACTGGCTTGCTTGAAGGAGTGTTTACAGACACAGTTCATTACTTGGGTCTGTAACTTAACTCTGAAAGTTCCTAGAATACAGGATAAACTGAAATTATTATTGGGGCAAAATTTTACCTGTTTGTAAGCACACTGAATTAGGTTAATAATGTCTTAGGAATAAGGGAAGCCTGTTTTCCAGAACTGTGCATTAGGCTGATGTATGGTTCTGTTATGAAGAGTACATTGAGAATAATCAGGACCTGGTGTTATTGTGTTCCCTGACTGTCCTCTGCTGTATCCCACTCCATGCAAAAGGTAAAGGAGTCAGATCTCATGGTCATCCCATTCTCTCACCGAGCAGCAGTAGTTCTGTAAACTATCAGTGTTCTTATGCTCAAGAAAGACCACTGAGAAAAATCTGAAGGGACAGTGCTACCTTCTTTCTTGAGTTTTTTTCACACAACTAGTAGGGAAACTCTGAGCAGGGGGTGGAGGAGGCATTTGTTCTTGAGAAAAATTTGTTGTTCATTGGCTTAAAAGATTCTTCCTGGTGAATCCAAATTTTTTCCCCATAATTCTGCCATACTACTCACAGCAGTCAAGAGCTATGGTGATTACACCTATAGGAGATTTTGGAACTTGTTATTCCTGACTGTCCTTTGTTTGCCAAAGTTCATCTATAAGTCAAAGCATTGGACATGGTGGTGCCCGAGGGAAGCAAGTGTGATGTTGTGATATTATGTAGATCTGTCACTTACAATTTGGAGACTGTCTCTTTCAACATTTTGCTGTTTTTTCATAGCAGTATATTCAAGCTCACTTCAGTCTTTGTTGCTCTGTTCTGTCTCTGCTGTTCTTGATTCCTCAACACTTTTTGAATAATGAGGCCTTGAATTATAGACACACGATGGTACCAAGCTCTTTATAGCCCTCTCCCTACCATTTATGATGTTTGATTTTTCTCATGTGTGAAGTTAGCTTTGTTAAGATGATTTTCTTAGTAGGGCCTCTGTATAGAGAGGAACTACGATTTCCCTGCTCTGAAATTGTGTCCCTTGCCTTTTTTGACCTTGTTATAAAGTAGTTATTTTATTGAATCCAAAATGAATTTTTCATTTGCTGGTGTTTTCTTTTAATGTTACTGAGCATTTTCCCCAAAGTTTGCAACTTGCTTTTGGATTTTTTTAAAATGTTGTTTAGCTTTTAAATGCTTTTTGTCTTCTACTTAATTTTTTCATTTTGCCTTCTATTTGCACTATATTATATTTCCTGCTGATATACTTGCATCTAACCTTTCAAGGTATTAAGAAATATTAGGATGGTCTTTTTGCTTTATTTCATTGATCATTTCCTAAATTTTCAATTTCCAGCTACATTGATTCTCTGTATTTTAGATGCAGCCTTCTGAAGGTCTGGATCTCAAAGAATGCCTTGTGCAGTTTTATTTTTTCTTATTTTCTGGGTTAAAGCTTGAATGGGGCAAAATCTTTAATGTGGTCTGTTCAGTCTCTGTGGTGCTTCCAACTATTTGCTGTTATACTGTCAAAGTTAAATCTTGTTTCTTAGTGAGAATGAGTTTCACACTTCTTGAAATAAATTGAGATCAGCTGATTGCTCCCCCATACCCTGTCATTGGAGGTAAACTGCAATTGCTTCTACATTGTATGGATATACTGTCCTTGTGTAGTATGAGGTGAGTGATTTGGACTGACTTATCCCTTTAAAAGCAGGAATGCCCCTGGCAAAGTTTAGTATGAATAAGGGAGCAAAATTAGTTCAGAATCATTGCATTCCTTGCATTGAGCTCTTCTCTAGTTTTTTAACAGAAGGAGGAATTTCTCTTACGGAGATTTTCTTGGTTCTTTCATCCCTGAATGGAGCATCTCTGTGTTCTTGTGCAAGGACCACTTTAAATGACTGGGATAGTGGAGTCTATACGAGTGTATGAGGATCTGCGTCTCTTACATAGGATGTTTTCTGCAATGTGTGTTAGAACCCAGACAGATTTACTGGGCTTAGGAGTTGGGCCCTCATTTTAGAGTGCTGGGAGAAAGTGGGAAAGTGTTGTGACTTCTAGCATTTTAAATATGGAAGTGTGAGGATCCACCAATAAACCTCCCACATTTTCCCATCTCATTGATATTTTACAGCTACACTGGAGGATATGAAATGATGGCTGCTAGAATGAAAGATTCTGTCTTGTCTTCTAAGTTTTTAGAAAAAGTTGATAGAAAATCAGGTTAAGAAATATTAATAGAGCTTCTGAAATGTCCCAAAATGTTTTTAGAGATAGCACCACAGTACAATTCTATGAAAGAGAAGCCTTTTGCCACAAAACAAAACCAAAAACAAAACAAACAAACAAAAATTTATACATTTTTCATGGTATTTAAACCAGCAAAGGCGACTGTAGTGTCAGGAAGCCCCTTCTGTTGCTGCCTGAGAATCAGAGTCATGATTGTTGGGTATTTTCTGTGCATTTTCTTCCAATCTGACACCTAATTGATATCTAAATCATATCCCCATAATACCAGTGTTGTAGTAAATATGTAGCTTAATGTATGGTGATTGAATGTTTTATTTTGGAGAGTGTAAAACTTGCTCTGTTCTTTTTGACAGCTGTTTAAAAGATGTGTATTTTTGATTTGTCCAAAGTCTGAATATTTATAAGGGATTAAAATAAAGAGCTTGTTTAGCAGGTGCTGACTGCAATTTTGTAGCTGCAGTATCATAATCACTTCATGAGGTTTCTCTGTTAAGGAAATTGTCTTTGTTTAATGTTAAAGGATGTAGGTAATCTGTCTCTAATGCCAAATTATTTCAGGGTGTGCACTTCACTTTTTCCCCTACATTTACGTAGATCGGAAAACTGAATGTTCCAAACAACTTGTGGAACAGTTTCCATATCAACTTTTATGTACTAAAAATGTAATCAAAATTGTTCAACCTAAAATGTAAAAAAGAAGTCAAATTTAATTTATATGGCTTTTAAAAAGAAAATATTGTTTCTTATTTAACTGTTTTTGTTAGCATGATGGATTTGAATTTACCCCAGTAAAAGTCAGTGGCAAGCCACTGTTGCCTATTTAAATGTAAGTAGCTGGAACCATGAGGAAATACTGAATGTGAAGAGGTATCTGTTCACACACATTACTTTTATGCCTTTTGAGTGAATTCATGGTAATCAGTTTGTTAACATAAACAATGCAATCCCATTAACTTCTAAGGTAAATAGCATTAGATGCAAACATCTTTTTTACCTTGCTACATGGCTTGATTTGTTCTGCATATGGAAACACTTTGAAACTTTTTTGCATTTCCTCTTTTGTGTAAGTGGCTTATGACTCTTGTGATGTCTCATCTTTTACCTGCTGTGTCAGCTTTGTATCCCTATCCCCTGTGCAGTGGCCTGTGTTCTTCCCTTTCCTATTTATCACTGACATATCTGGAGTGGTGACATTCTTATTCTTATTCCCTATTCTGTGTTTATTTTAAAGCTAAAGGAGGGGTTTCTGAAGAGGGAATATGATTACTTACTGTTACTACTAATATACTAACTTACTGCTACTACTAATTCCTTACAGTTTTCCCTGCAAGATGGCTGGTGTGTTTTGATAAAAATTAGTATTTTTGTTTTGCTATTGGTTAAATATGCCCAAGAGAGATGATTCAAGTGTGTGGTTGGGGACCAGGAAATAATGGAATGGATTTCGTAAGGATTCATGATGCTATTACTTCTCAGCAGCTTCTGAAAAGTTATCAGATAAAAACACTTGCTTTGGTTTTGAAGTCATTAAACCTTGAAAGTAACCAAACAATGGGAATGGATTTATAGGTATTTTTATTGCATCTAGACTCTTCTTCCTCAATGCTTATTTTTATTTCTAAAATGAAAGTCCGCTTATATCTCCTGGCTCAAAGAAAAGGTCTCCTATAAACACTTTTTCTTATACTTGAGAAACATTAGGGCTAGTCTAGCTGTTACAATTTTATTGTTTACCTTAATCCAAATGCTTGGTAGAGCATACAGAAGTGATCTCTTTGGCTGTTTGATCAAAGGACATTGCAGATGAGATCAAAGAGATTTGGCTTTTGTAAGAATCAGGTTTGATTCTATGATATGCTTATTGTTCTGAGCCATCTGGGGCAGTTTGGGGAAGATATGCAATAACAAATATTTTGCATATGAAGCTTTTAGTTGAAGTGGTGAATAACCTTGGAGTGGGTATATTCAAAGGACTGGTGTTGACCTATATATCCTGTTGTGACAGCTGAGAGCAGCAGGTTGGAACTGCTGGATGAAATCCATACTCAGTTGCCCACTGTACTTTCTTCTTGTCACTACACAATGTCAAATTAAAGACACTTTTTAATTTTATTTTTTAACTGTTGCTTATTCTAGCTATTTACTAATTCAAAGAGAATATGGACTTGCTGCCATGGTAGTACAATGGGAAAAGTAATTTAATTCAGTGTCAGACTGTCCAGTCTGAGCATCCACCCTCTGTAACTAGGCCGAGGTGGAATACAACTTCGAAATATAATAAAGTGGTGCTTTTCTTTCTCATTAGCTATTTTGGTGCCTGCTGATTTTGTTGGATCTCTGTATCAAGTTTTAAATGGTGTGTGAAATAAAACACTTCTCAGCTGATGGATATGATCCTCATGATTACAAATGCTCTTCAGATTGCTGTGTTATGTTTTATTTAGATCAGACATGGAAGTCTACCTAATGCATAATGTTCAGTATAGAAAGGAGATAGAAAAAAAGACCAGTAGGAACCAGTTTTTGATATCTGGGTGGTAGTACTGGGAGTTCCTCACTGGCCAGTATTAATTCCCACCCCTCTTCTAATTATGAAACAAAAATTAGAGACTTGAGACTTACACTTGACTTGTCAGCAGCACATTGGCAATCAATGCAGTAATTCATTAATTCTTGACTCTAAGCTTGAGATCCAGCTTCTGGTGATACAGTCAATTTAAAAAAAAAAAGTAAAATCTGTCTTAGCTTGCATATCCTTATTACATAGCTTTCACTGAATCAAATGAATATTCACTAAATGAATATATGTATTAGGTGAATACTTAAAAAAAAAAGAAATGTATTCCAAAATGTGGTTTTTCTGAAAGGGTAGTATGAATTTTAGTCTGTCGTGTTTTATAGTGGCACTTTGGTATGATAATGTCATTCTACTCTTTGAGAGTTTATACTGTCAAGTGGGATAGGGCTTGGGAATCTCTGTGTGCCTCTGAAGTGAAAGAATGGAAACTTGGCAGCTCAAAGTCATTTTGGAATGAGGCTTGCTTAATGATTTCAGTATATAGACATGAATCATGACTCAATAGCTACTAAGTCAGCTCCATCTTATCACAATCTGTTAATCTATGTGTTTTTACCTCCCAGCATAATGCTCCTAGTCACTCAGATCCTGTCATTGGTCCCTATGCTAAACTCCTTTTCAAGAGAGAAAACAAGACTATCCTCAACAGATTATCCTATCAAACAAGGAAAGCTGAGTGCAATGCAGCTTTCAAAGTGCCCAGTATGCACATGATAGCAATACTGTTTGAACCACCTGCACGATTTTCCAGCCACCTAGGAGCAATATCTGTAGCCAGATTGGAGCATATTTAGCTGCAGAGCTGCAGCGCCAGGGCATTTGTCTCTGTAGAGCAAAGTGAAAAGGAAAGCAAGTCATGTTCTTTCTTCTTTTCCACACTGATCCAATAACAATAGACATCCATATTCCCCAAACCAGCTGTACTTTTTGTGTCTGAAGCTGTTGCCAGCAGATGTTAATTACTGTTAAATGTTGTTTTATTTTCGTCATGTATTTTTAACTTCTGCCCCCCCCCCCCCACTCCTTTTTGTAGCCTTAGTGGACTCAGGCAGGTTACAAGTACGAGATGTCATTTTAATAATGACTCTGCAAGGAAACCTGAAGGAGTAAAACAAAGCATTTGCTGCAGTGAAGTGTTTTTGTTGCATACAGCCTCTCTGCTAGGTTTTGCAGAGAGGATCACTTCCCTGGTGAATGCTTGAAGAAAGCCCTTGCTGATTAGAGGTGATGAAGGCCATCACTTCTCCCTCTCCTTTTGTTTTGATTCTGTTGTTGTTAAGCTGAGGAGCCGATGCCTGTTGTGTGCTCTTTTCCTCGGTCTCTATGCTGGCATGCTCCCATTTCTAAAGTGAGATCTACCAAAGCAGCTAATGGTAATTTGCATCTATAAGTGCTACTTTAAAGAAAAGAGAGATAATTTCAATGTGTGCACATGTGTTTGATTTATTCTAGTGGTTATGTGCTATTTGCTGCTCTTGTGATTGAGGACTGCCCATTCTGTGAATGTGCTTAATACTTTGAAAACTTGAAAGTTATGATGGCACCCCACACAATGTCAAAATGTGCATTTGAAGTAAAAGCCCAGCAATTCAGCTCATCTGGTCTTGTTCATAGCAGGTAAAAGGCTGCCTTGATGACACTTAGAGCAAATGAATTTCTCTCCTGCAGTCATGCACTGAATAAATTGCTTGATCTAGTTCGGTACAAAAGGACATGATCTATAAATAGTTAACAGAGCTTTCTTCAGGACAAGTGATCTATAGACTGGAACTCTCTCTTGGGGTCTTTTAAAAAAGTAAGTGCTGATATGAACAAAAGGAAAGTTTGTTTAAAAAAAAAGGCCTTTTTAATGAGATTGAAACTCACATACTTTAACTTCCTTTTGAAAGCATCTGGCCAACCACTTCAAAAGTCCAAAAGGCTAACCTTACAGTCACTTGAAGAAAAGAAAAAAGGTCAGTCTGCTAATCTGATGTGAATATATTGTCAATAACTGAAAATACGAGATAAAACAGCTGGTTAATTTGAATCAAAGAAATTGCTGTCATATAAGCATCAGTGGATTCAATTTTTACCGTTTTAGGCTTAAAGGAACTTCTTTTTATGACACTTTTATACATTTGTCTATCTACCACACTGTTGGCCACAGGGTCTCTCTCTGTCCTCTATGCTCTTTCATGCACTTTTTTTGGCAGCTAATATTGCAGGTTTTTAGACTGTTGGTATTTGTAATAAGCAAAACTTCTAAGACATGTATGTGTGCTAAAGGAAGTGAACATCTACCAAATTTCATCATGTGGCATTTTCAAGAAGGAAGAAAAATTCTATAAAATCATAGATTAGTTAACGTTGGAAAAGATCTCCAGGATCAATGAGTCCAACCTTTAATCGAACACACCTTGTCAGCTAAACCATAGCACAAAGCCAGCTTTTCCAGGAGTATGCTGTGGGAAACAGTACCAAAGGCTTTACTGTAGTTCAGGTAGGCAATATCCACAACCTTTCCCTCATCCACTAGGTGGGTCACCTGGTCATAAAAGGAGACCAGGTTGGTCAAGCAGGACCTGCCTTTCCTAAACCCATGCTGGCTGGGGCTGATCCCTGGTTGTCCTGTATATGCTGTGTGATTGCACTCAAGACAATCTGTTCCATAACCTTCCCCAGCACCAAGGTCAGGTTGACAGGTCTGTAGTTGCCCAAATCCTCCTTCTGACCCTTTCTGTAAATGAGTGTCACACTGGCCAACCTCCAGTCACCTGGGACAGCCTCAGTTAACCATGACTGATGATAAATGGTTGGGAGTGGCTCGTTGAGCTCTTGCAGCAGCTCCCTCAGTGCCCCCGGTGGATGCCATCAGCCCCACGGAGCTGTGAGTGTCTCAGTGGCACAGCAGGTCACAAACTGCTTCCTCCTGGATTGCAGGTGCTCTGTTCTGCTCCCTGTCCCTGACTACCAGCTCAGGGGCTGGTTGTCCTGAGGAAAACCAGTCCTTCTGTTAAAGACTGAGGAAAAGAAGGTATTAAGTACCTCAGCCTTTTCCTCAGCCTTGGTTACAATGTTCCCCTCAGCATCCAATAAAGGATGGAGATTTTCCTTGGCCTTCCTTTTTGTTGTTAATGTATTTATAAAAACACTTTTTATTATATTTCACAGCAGTTGCCAGATTGAGTTCTAGCTGAGCTTTCGCCTTTCTAATTTTCTCTCTACATGATTCATGTACTCTTCCTGAGTTTGCTGCCCCTTCTTCCAAAGGTCATAAACTCTCATTTTTTCCCCTGAGTTCCAGCAAAAGCTTCCTGTTCAGCCAGGCTGATCTTCCCTGCCAGTTTGTCTTTCAGTATGTAGTGATGGCCTGCTCCCACACCTTTAAGATTTCCATCTTAAAAGTATGTCCAGCCTTTCTGGACCCTTTGTTAATAAGGGTGGTTTCCCAAGGGACTCTGAATCATTAAGTTCTCTTTCACTGAGTTGGGAGCAGTCATCTTGAAAGTGCTCTCAATATGGATTTCCCTGCCTGTATGACCTGTGCATGTAAAGCTGGGGTTTTGGTGGCAGTGTGCTTGCAGAACTGGATGGTGATGGTAACAAAGCGGCAGGTTGGTGTGAATGACAATTCTGTCAGTGTCTCCAGGACACATCTAGCACCAGGACTGGCGCCAGCAAGCACAGTGTGTGCACATATGACTGGACAGAGCTTAAGAAGCAGACATATGACTGTAAGTGCTTGGAGGCCAGAAGGCCTCTCTCTTAACTAGAGAGAAGAGAAAGCCATCCATTTAGAAATTTGCCATCTATTTAGAAAGTTTTTGGGAGAGCAAATTATTCTGTGCCTACAGAGAAACTGAAAGCTAAGTGTCCATACTAGGAAATCACTTGAGCAGGTGAAGGTCACTGGATTGATCAATTGAAAAAAAATTAAAATAGCATAGTGTAGTTGCCTGATCTAGGTGAGGAAGTCAACTAAGACTTCTCTAAACAACTGAAGGAAATATCTGTCACAGGATGTGCTGGTCATGGGGAACCTGACATCTTCTGGAAGGGCAACATATGGGATGAATGGTGGAAGGTTTTTGAATGGTGTTTGGGATAACTATTTGATACTGGTACTGGATAGATGAACTGGTGTTGACACACCCAGATCTGCAACTCACTTCCAAGGAAGAACTGGCTGAAGAGGTGATACCAAAGATAGTCTTGGCTATGACAGCCATGAAATAAATGGCTGTTGTTTAGGATCCTGAAGGAAATGAAGAAAAAGATTAGCAGGGCATAGATCTTGGACACCAGGCTAGTGGATGTCAGTGCATTCTTTATTTGTGCAAGGTGCTCCACTTGCGTTGGGACAACTTCAGGTATCAGTACAGGCTGGGGGATAAATGGATTGAAAGCAGCCATGCTGAGAAGGATTTGGGGGTGCTGCTGGATGAGAGGTTTCATGGGAGCCAGTAGTATTGTGGGCTGCATCAAAAACAGCATGGCCAGCAGGTGAGGAAGGTGATGCTGTCTCTCTACTCCACTCTGGTGACATCCCATGTGAAGTGGTATCAACTTGACAGACTTCTATAATAAATTGACAGGATCTGTGGTCTAGGGGAGAGCAGTGAATGTCATTTACCTTGACTTTAACAAGTCTTTGTCATGATCTCACCCAGCAAGATAAAAAGCCATTTGAGTGGTCAGACTCAGTGGGCCATGGTTAATGGGTTGTACTCTGCTCGGAGATCACCAAGGGACTGTCAGGGATTGTATTATGACCAGTTGTGTTCAACAACCTTATCAGTACCTGGAGGTGGCAGTGGGAGTGCACAGTCCTTAGATCTACAGAAGACAGAATTGGAGAAAGTGCTCAATGCAGTCAAGGGCAATGCTGCCACCCAGTGGGACCTTGGCAAGCAAGAGGAATGGGCTAATGGGAACTTTGTTAAACTGACCAAAGTCAATGTCTGTCTTGTAGACGCAGTATTTGATGTGGTCTGAGTTTTGAGTAGCAGGATCTAATGACTTCCCTTTATCTGCAGACTACACCTCTGTTAACAGCACAGGGCACTGATAGCAACTTTTGGTGCCAGGGCATGCTGCTGACTCAGTCATGTCCTGCTGACATGTCCACCCATATGTCCAAGTCCTTCTCCACGGAGCTGCTCCCTAGCCCGTCAGGCAGCAATGTATCTTTGCGATGGGTTCATCCTTCTCACATGTTGGACTTAAAAATTAGTCTTGAATTTCACAAAGTTTTCATTATCCCTTTCCTCTTGCCTGCCTAGGCCCCCCTGATGGCAACCCTGCTCTCGAGTGTTTCACCCAATTTTGTACCATCTCTAAACTCGATGAGAGTATACTGTCACCTCTTCCAGGATGTGGTCCTGGAAAACGTCAAACACTTTGGGAGTAATCAGACCCTGGGTTACTATCAAATACAGTCCAAAGAACAGCAGATAAAGCATATATAAGAAGAAGCTTAACTAATAAGAATTGCCCACATGGGAAATCTTACTTTCTTTGCATTTATGCATAATTCATTTGCATTTATGAATGACAACATGTGAAGTGCTATTTGGTTGCTGCTATTTCCTAATGTGGCAAATATGACTTTGATTTTGTTTAAGGTTTTTAAAGGCAATGTGGGGAAGTTAGAGCAAGTTGTATAAGACCCAATAGTTTCCAAGACAGCTCTGCAAATTACCACATGTTCTTACAGGCTCCAGGTAGCCAATAATTTTCATTATAAGGAAGTGTGCTGTGATTATTTGCTATGGTAATATATAGATGCAAGACAGTGTTTGAACTCTTCTGCTAACTGTGAATTTTTTTACATTAAAAACTAGCAAAATATTTTAAAAATTGCCTGGGGTTTCATGCATCATGCTTCTAAAGGAAGTCTTGGGGTCATCACCCCCATAAAGACTTTCCTCACATTCTTGAGGTTGCATGGGACTGCAAAAGGTAACCATTGCAAGGGGACAGTTTTCACTTGCCTTTTCTCTTCCATTCCCATGTGCTTCTCTGTTGGCTAGACAGTAAATTAGATGAGAATTTCATGCATTTTGTGAAAACTGGGAACAAAAAACTGCTTTATCCAGCTCAATTTGGCTCAGTCTGAGGTCACTGCAGGCTTTTACTGAATACTGCTGCCTGTGGCTGGATCTTCTATTGCCACACTGTGCTACAAGTTCTCTGGTCATGCCCTCTTCTGCACAAGAAACAATACCTATCCTTTACCTGATTTGTAAAAATGTGAAGAATCTCCTTGCTGTTTTGGCAAGCACGGTGTGGTTAGCAGTGATGGAGGTAAGGAG
Source organism: Vidua macroura (assembly GCF_024509145.1). Classification (NCBI taxonomy): domain Eukaryota; kingdom Metazoa; phylum Chordata; class Aves; order Passeriformes; family Viduidae; genus Vidua; species Vidua macroura. The sequence goes on along the minus strand of NC_071572.1, from coordinate 38,961,546 downwards.
TCTTCTCCTTGAGACAGTTACTTTTTCCATAGAAGAGGAGAGCTTTATGTAGGTTTTGTAGCCTCAAACATATAAGCTACCTCAAGTTTACAAGAGTTATGCTTGCTGTTATTGTTCCTTCCTTGCAGGAATGATTTTAAGGTTCACTTTGTAGAGCCCTTGCTGCCCACTGGTGCCTTAGATTAATGCCAGTTGAAGGGAGTGCAGGCTATGACAGTGAATATTCATATATATTCTGTGAAGAGTAATGTCGGTTTTCCTGAAAAGTGCCTCTTCATGGGCAGCTGTCTTGATTAGAGAAAGACTTCAGCAAGGCAGGTCTACAGAGGGTGATTTTTCATTTTGTGGATCTGATTGATTAGAGAATGTCATCACTTCTGTTACAGTAAGAGGTAGAATTAAGGGCTGTAAGTCCTATGGCTGAGGGTGGCATAGCCAAGTCGTTAGGGCCAGGACTCTTGAGTTAAACACCATACTGAGAGGCAGAATTGAAACCATGGGATTAAATCAGCAGACTTAAGTTAGTCAGACTCAAGGCTGGTATGAGGAACTTCAGGCATAATGTTTTGAAGGATCAGGCAGGAAACAAATGCTTTAGCTGCCCTCTAGTCTCCTGGAAAACCACCTTCATTTCCAGGAGAAAAGAAGTGACATGTGCCAGATGTACGCGAGACTTTGCATTAGTAAATTAACAGGGCTATAACACTCAGGCTTGTGCTGCCTTCTTTAATTGCCTGACATGCACACAGAATGCCAAATTATGTTCTCTAAAGGAAACTGAATGCAGATTATGCTTTGCAGCTCTTTGCACTATTGGTTAGCTGGTACATATCATGCTGAACATCAGGAACTCACTCCACAAGAGGTGAAGGGGCTGCTACTTGTGTAGTTCAGGTGCATGCCAGCGAAAGTCTGCAAAGTTGTGACAGTGGGGTAAGCTGTTGACCTTTTTCTAGCATTGTGTCTTGGACTTGTCACTCTTCTTTCTGAGACCTCATTTACAGTAGCTTTTGAATTGGAAATAATTGTGAAGGACTGTGGCTGCTTTCATCTTTTATGTCCTCACATACGCACAAACAAACCTTTAAAAAAAGGAATAATTCACTACCACCATGTCACATGGGTGTAGTGCAACAGTGCAAACATAGTTACTGTAGATGCACAGACACACATGTGCATACTTGGAACTGAGTAGTTAAGGATAAAGCTACACTATATAGGTGTGCTAAAGCACAATGTGATCCACTGCAAGAGTGAATTGACTGGGATCTTTTCCCTGCAGTTCAAGTGTTAGCATCCATCGAATGGTGATTTGTTCTTGGCTGTCTTAGGAGCAAAGAAACAAAGCAACATGGGAAGTAGTCAATGTAATGTCATTAGTTAATCCCCATGTCCCCCCACCACCCTAAACCCCCACCCCCAACCCCCCAGGTCTAAAGCAAAAAGGTCCTGGGTTTATTGCAGTATTTATTAGGTTCAGTTATGATATCCATTGCTAGAGGAGGAATGAAGGCAAATGCAAACTTCTGACAGGTTCTTCTACCATCTTTTCTCTTCCCTTATTTCTACCTGCTAGCCATGCTAGGCTGTTGAGTTGCAGAAAGAAGGTTTGCTCTATTAGATAAAGTATTGGCTTGATTTCAATCCCCATCTGGTTTTGGCCCACTGTGTCCCATCTTCCCCTCCACCCCTGCCTTTTCCCTCATTTATAGTAAAAGAAACGTGATCACTACATGGTAAATATCTTATCCTCAGTCCTTGTTCATTTTCTCTGATATCTTGATGTCCTGTCTTTGTCGTCCTACCTATCAGAGCATAGGTAGCCACATTTCCTTGGGATTCTCTTGGCTTCGCATCATCAGTTGGTTACACATTGTGCTAATAATGCACAGGTAGTGTATAGGCCATTAATTTAAGAGTTAAACTCAATGATCCTTGTGGATCCCTTCCAACTGGGAATGTTCTGTGATTTCTGCCATCTTCCTCAGTTGCACATACCATAGTGAGCTGCCGGTGAAGGCAGCTAAGACCCTGTAGCTCCATTCTGTGAGAAGTCTGCTGCAGTTTATGGGATAAGCATTAGTTCATATAACCCTTCCCCTGACCCTCTTATTCTTTCTTGAGTAGAGAAACCATAGTAGTGGCAATATATTATCTGCTGGTTTCTCTATTGCACATAAACAGCCTGGAGTGTCATGGATTGTTTAGACTTAGCATCTGCTTGCTCTCTCCTTTCAGGGTGGTTTCCACCGGAAATGTTTGATATTAACTTAATCTGTAATCAAGAACGGAAAGACTTGTATAGATCCTTGTGAGGGATTTTGGACAGGTCATTTACCACTGTGACAAAGAGGCTTACTCCTCTTTTGCTCATCTGTACAGTGACAAAAGAGCTAATGATTAGTGTGAGTTTGTTGTGGAGGTATTGACTTGCATCCTGCCCCTGAAACACCCTTTTCTAGAACTGTAGATAGCAGCTATAGATTTTCTCTGAGGCTTCATGTAAATCCTACACTGCTACAAGCAGTATGGTGTATACTTAAAGGATGTTTTGGTGACCAGTAGTCTGGTCTGCTTTGGTGGTGCCTCACCTCTATCCCTGGAGACACATGGTAAACGATGTTTTCAGACCCAGGCTCCTGTGCAGACAGTCTTTCTCTGGTTTTAGCAATAACAACATTTAAAGAATTTAAATAATTGCCTCACTGAAGTTCAGTTGGTAATCACAGAGTGCTCAATAGTCAGAGCACTGGATTTGCTTTTCTCCATTTGGAAAAGTCTTTTTGAGATGTTTCTCTTGTTCTCAATAAAGGCAGTATTTGCTGATGCACGTTTGCTGAGAGTGGACTGGGTTCACCAGAGTGTTCCAGCTGCTCTGCAGTGCTCTGGAAATGCAAACCAGCTGCAGGTCTGTCCTAACTCAAGCCAGGTTTGTGGCTGGTTTGCATCACTGGAGCAGTGTAAAATACCTGAAGCATGCCAACTAATCTGGCCTATTGGTGAACCATTATAAATGACTTGTTTTTCTTCTTGTTCTTTACATGTAACTTTATTTGTAGTAAAAGCCCATGAAAATTGCATAAGGCAAACTTGGTGTTCTAAACTAAAGTCTATAAAATTAGAGTGTTATTTAAGGCAGAACTGTTTCTTCTTAACTGAAATAAATTTATCAGATTACACACTGCTCCTCTGCACTTCTCTGTTATGGATTTCTTTTAAGATACTTCTTCTTATTATTAGATCAAATAATGATAAGTCCGACACCTAAAAGAGTAGGCTTTATAAGTTTTATTTTGCAAAAGGTGTGCTCAGCTTTTATTCTAAATGCATTGAATTTTTTTCTAGTTTATTGAGAATGTATGCAATAGTTATGTCATTATCACTATTGTTTGAAATTTACTGATTAGAAAATACTTCGGAGATTTTGAGAGAGGAAGAAAATTGACCATCCATGATTTTTCTTGTGTTTATAGTAAATAATAGTTATCTACCTTCAATAGAATGATGAGCGTTCAAATCATGCCATAAATAGTAATCACCAATTACATTAGTCCATATGTAATATTTTTTTCATAGCCATCTCTTTCTCTGAGACTGTTATAGTGTTGAATGTGTAATGTGTGTTTTTAAACAGTATAATACAACGGAAGAATGACAGAAGTGTCATTACAGATACTCTGATGTACACTTTTTTTCAGAACCCAGAATTTTTGCTCTTCACCTAGGAATATTTTTGCATAATGAATATGGTATGATTTAAAATAAAACCTACTTTCTGCATAAGCATATTGGCATTCAAGTCGGAAATTGTATTTCTCTGATCAGCTGTATATTGAAAGAAAGCATGTCAGAATTTGCGAAGTTTTTCTAGACTTTGAGGCAAAACGCTGAAGAATTAATTACTGCCTCATATTAATTAAGATAACAATGCAAAGCCCTTCATTAGAAGCATAGGAAAAGTTCTTCCTTGGTCCTTGGAGAGAATATTATATGCAAGCCCTGTTGTGTGGGTTGCAAGGTGTCACTGGAATTTATATGCATTACTTGTCTAATTGCAGTAAATGTAGCATGTCCAGATAGGTTTAAAAGTTGGATGGCTGTTTGTTACTTGCTGGAAATCACTTGAAACCTTGCTACTCAGAGGCAGCTGTTCACAGGTCCTTCACCTCTCCCCAGAGATAGCTGGAAGACTCTGTTGTTGGACCCTGTCTTTTATGGCAGAAGCAGTAAACATGACAGGTTGTTTGGGAGCCATCTGTTTTAAAATGGTTGCTGCTTTGTATGCAGTAATGAACTTGAGATCAGTTTTCTGTCTGTCTTCATAGTAACAGCCTTGTTTGGTGTCACAACAGGTGGAAGTTGATGGGATGAAACTAAATGTGACCAGCGAGTGGAACCTGGCTTCACCCTTGTTGTCTGTCACCATTGATGGCACTCAGAGGACTATACAGGTAATCTCACCAAAGCCTCTTTGGGCATGCAAATAATACTGAAACATGGGGTCTAGACTTGCTGCATCATAAAAATTATGTGATGTTGTACGAACAGCAGAATATTTCTACTTTGAGACAAATACACTCCACTAAAGCTCTGAATGCACTCAAAGTTACTTACCTAGAGTTTTTAATATCTTGCTTTTAATGAGAAGCTCATTATTTAGACAGATGTTTACCCCAGCTTATAGGCTGTCTTTATTTAGTAGCTTGTGAGGAGACAGAGTTTCTTAATCATGTAAAAATAAGAAATGGTTTACTGAAAAAAACCAACCAACCAAAAAAACTGATCAACTGAAACAAAATAAAAAAACTCCCTCCTAACCTAATCCACAACAAAATCCCACATGGGGACCTACAGTAAAATGAGTCTCTCTCTCATGTTTGGATTGTGTGATTATTACACTTCTGGACCTTTGCAGTTTGAAAGTCACAGGGCAGTGCATCTCCCATGTAACATGTTTTTTTATGTGCTTATAAGGAATATGATTAGTTCCATGATTTGAGAAGATAAACATAGAAAACATCCCAAACCAGTGTGCCTCTAAGAAAAGAGGACTGAAAAGCTTAAAGTGGTTGTATTTTCTTTTCTTCTGAACACTTATGTCTTTGAAACCAACTCCACACACCAGAGAATGCTTTTCTAAATGTAACCTCAGTCAGGATTTATATATTTGTTGACAAATTATTTATTTACAAATATCTATTGATCCTGGCAATAATGAAAAACAAATAAAAACTTACTGAAAATATTTTCTACATACAACAGTATCTCTTTCTTATACATTTATCAGTGATACAATGGTCAGATTTCTCATAATTTACAATGAAATGCATGAATTTAGTTTTTCATTTTTGCCCCTGGTAAATTACCCAACAGGAAAATACTATTTTTGCTATGATTGAATTTGACTGCAACTTGAAAATAAAAAATTATTGTATCTTTCAAGGTTAGTATTGCCTGAGAGTGAAATTTTCATTATGTTCCCAAGTAAATTCTGGACTTAAGTTCTGTAGATTTCTTGGGAGGTTTATGCTAGCTTCAAGGAGTGTGTATATCTAAAATAATTTTCTATTTTTAGGTGTGTATTTTTTTTATTATTATTTTAATACTGTTCCATTTTGGTGCCATTTTATAAAATACATTCCTAATTTTGAACAGGAAAAAATACCAGTGTATGAATCTATAAAACCTGCCTAGGTGAAAAGCATTTAGAATGGATAACTGTGTTCTCAAGACCTCATTGCAAAATATATTACTATATGACTGGATCTATAACTAATAGTAGTAACACCATTTAGCTAATAAGAGTTGAATTGGCAAAAATTATTTTCAAAATTAATGATCATGTGATCTGAAGAAGCTTTCTTCTAGGAGCTGAGCCAGCAGTAGTGTTACTTGCACTCCCTGAGTATGACCAAACCCTATGAAATACTGCAGATCTAGCCACAGCAACACGCAACGAGCTGACTGCATGGTATCTAGCCAACAGAATGTGGAATACGCACATATGTTGTTTCCTTCTCAGATTTTATCTGCCTTTGCTTTTAGCAAAGAAACTCAGTAGCTTGAGAAGTTATTAATCTTTTAATGTATATATGTAAATTTATGGGAACCTTAAACTTGACCTCTCATAGTCGCTCACTGGAATCAAAATTGGTTTTTTGGTTATATATTTCTGTAGACTTGCCCCACTGCAAGAACCAAATTAGACAAGTGTATTCCTGTAGGTCAATTTGTCTCCAAAAGCAATTGACCCCTGAGTCTTGAAGTATCTTCTTTCTGCAAAACTTAGCCCTAGAGCCATTTAAGCAACAAATATGGATGAATCAAATAATTCCAGCTGTGCTTTATTAATTTTTCAGCCAATCTAATTTTTCTTCATAGTTGGTTTCATTCTTCTAAATATGCTCAACCAAATACGATCTTTGTGAATGTTGTATTCCTTTGAAGGTCGGATTTTTGCACCTTTGACTCAATCCTGCAGTCTGGCCACAATCTAGCAAAGCACTTAAACATAGAAACAGGGAATAAAGTATTTTAAAATGTTTTGGTTTGGAATATATTTATGTTCTTATAGTGTAGACATTCAAATTTTTCCATATGTGTTGCGTGTTTAAAAATAAGTAGTTAGCATGCTTCTGTATTTTCACTCCTCTGCTAAAGGCTCAATGAGAATTACAGCAAAGCAGAACACCAACTCTGCTGCAGAGCTATGAAGGGCCTTTGAGTTTAAAACCCACATTTTCTAGGACAGTTTCTAGAGAATGGGACCCGAGTGCCTGTGGAGAAGTATATGCCCTGGTCACAGTCTGTCTAGGGCATACCAGGGCACAAGAAGGATGTGTGGCAGCCCCCCTCCTCCTGCTTTTGTTTCCTGTGTGAGGAAGCCCATCTGTGTGCAGCAGATGGGAGCTGCAGAGTGCCTGGCCAGGTCCCCAGATGAGAGTGGGACCAGAGCCCTGGGGTGTACTGCAGGTCCTGTGGCTGCAGCATAAGGGCTCTGAAATCATTGTGCTGCTTTGGGTTACTGTGAAATCCATAGGATGTTATACAAAGTGGTGAAGTGGTGAAAACTTGGGATCATTTGAGCAAGAGACTTCTGAGATACAGTTTCCAGGGGGGATGGGAGTGTGGGCAGACCCCATGGCATTTCTTGTAGTACTCAGATTTCATCATGGGGGATTTTTTTGTCGCTGTTTTTAGTAGTTTCTCAGCATTTTCTTTACTTATGACTAAACTGTACCTCTCATTTGGTGAGGCTGAATTTTAACACATCCTGAAGTGTAGGATTTTGTTCAGCAAGCAAATGACATTTTCTTGTACAGAAATACTTCACCAAAATGGTTTTCCATACTTGTTTCAAAAGATTTTAGTGACTCAGAATTTGACTTACACCTAGCTATTACGAATTTGGACTTTGCTGAAAATCAAAGAACTGTAGGAATATAGTTCCAATACACCTTCCTTACATTTGAAGGGATTGGGTTTTATTTAATTGCAAATGCATGTTTTAAATACTCATATAGATAAAACAGGATTTGAATATGATATTACCTTTTAGGAAATATTTCGAATATAAATGAATGAGTAAATGAGGGTCTTAATGATTCCTGTGAAGAGTGAGTGGAAAAGTGGAGGTTGATTTGAGTTGTGGAAAAGACAAATAATAATTCCAGTGGAAACGGGAAGAATGGTGGCTCGGTATGGTATCCTGGAAAGTAACAAGTTGGAATAAAGACAATAGGCATATTTCGGGACAATTAGGGCATTTTTACTTCTCTGTTTCTCGTCCCTTATACAAGTGAGCTAGATTTCAGTGAGCCCTATGCACACAGAAGTTTTCTATGACCTCTTCTGTCTCCCAGCATGAGCTGGGGAGCAGGTGGAAGGAAGGAATAAGCTGTCTTTTTCCATTGAGTTTGAACATCTTCTATTCCTCATGGGAACTAGAATCTAAAGGGACCTCAAGATAAATCAAAGAATCCATGGAGTCCAGCAGATGGGCTTGAACCTTAACTGCAGCTCTGTCATTACTAGTCAGGTTGCAAGGGACAACCTTCTGCTGGGACATTGCACAGAAACACCAGGTATCAGCAGGGTGGGCAGGTTGTTCAAGATAAAAATGAGTCTGAGAAGAGATCCTCAAAGCAACAAGTGCTTGTGTTTGGGCAAGTTCTCAAAGACCACCCTGCCAACCACTCAGATTTTGAGGCTGCTCTATGGTAATGCTACATGGACAATACAACGGCTTGGTGCTGTTGAATGCTGTACCTTCATTGAGCCCACTATCAAACACTCAACTCATCCTTCAATACCTTTTACTTGCAGGTGGTTCCCTGTAGCAAAAGGATGCTGAGCCAGAACCATAGAATTGTTTCACTTGAATTATTTGTCACCATCTTTGCCAAAGTTTTTGTACCCCTTAGTTCCATCTTATGCACCCAGCCTTTTCACTGCCAAGCTGTTGGGCCCACAGCTCTGCTATCTTGCTGTTATGAAACCTTCTACCCTGTAGAGGTAGTGTAAGTATTCTGCCCAGACCCTAGAAAACTTTTGTGGCTTTTGGCACCTTCAGCAAAGCAATTCTACACTAGCACTGATGATACCTCCTTTTTTGTATTTCCTGGCTTTCAGAGAATTAGTCTCAGGTGAACTGAAGCTCTGTAGGATGTAGTGAGAACTCAACTGGACAAGGTCCTGAGCAGTTCAGTATCACTTTGACATTAGCCTTGTTTTGAACAGGGAATATGACTACGTGATTTCCAGAGGTCCCTTCCAGCATAACTGTTCTGTGTCTCTTGGGCATCCCAAACTCTACAGTAAAGACGTCTTTGTCAGTCACAGCAAGGCGTAATTAAAAGAGTAATGGAGTTGCTAAACAAGAACATGATTCTGTAAAGCTGAAATCATCAGTCTCAAGCTTCAAGTGTTTTTGTGAATGAAATAGATGAAGATTTATCAGGGGAGCTTTCTCTACTTAGTGTTGAAGGGAATTCGGTGGTGGCATCACTTATTTTTTCATTTAATTTATTTATTGCATCAACAGTTGCAGCAGGAGTAGTATATTCTGCATCCTGGGGTATGACAAATATAAGTGCTTCTCTGATACAATGCTTTTTTAGATTATTATTTTGGTCTATAATAACAGAAGAAATGAGAATGCTGTAAGTTATGAAGTCTTTGTTCCAGGGAAATGTCTGACAGGAGAACAAAGCCTTTGCCCAAGTATTCATTTCCTACAACTCTTTAGAGACCTTTTTCATATCTGTAATTTTTTTACTTTTGTAAGAAAAATTACCTTTTTTTCATTTTGCTGTTTTGAGATCTCAGATGTAATCTGTGATAATGATATGATACATTATATAGGTTTTCAATCTAAAGTGCCATTACCTCAGAACATTCATTTTCTTAACCCCTGAAAATTATTTTGGGAAGGTTTAGTGAGCAGTGTTCATGACTGCTTGACAGTCCATTTTTTAGTGCTGTGCAATTACTGCACATACTCTGCTCTTGTCCTTTAACCATGACTTCAAAATTAGTCTTGCTATGTTGTCTCCAGAAGGGGGACTCAGAATTATCTGCAGACATTTGTTTATCCTATACCCACATAGCTGTACTTTTGGGTAGGGAAAAGCCAGTGTGAGCCCCAGCACTGAATTCCTGATGGCCCACATTGATTAACCTCTATATTCAGGATGAATATAAGGATTCTGTATGTGTCCAAGGAACAAAGCATTGTGTTCAGTCACTGAGAGACATTGTTAGTTTTAATGATATCTAAACCCTGAAAGATGAGAAATGGTTCTCTTGAACACAGTAACACATCAGAGAGCAGAGGGGAAGGAAGAGGAGGGGCATAAGAGTGAGAAAGGACTCTGGATCCTGTCAAGAATTTTTCTCAGGGCAGTAACAGACATTATCAGATCTGGAATCACATGGCAGCATTTTGACTGCATGATTCCCCCCTTATAGGAGCAGGATGTATCATGGCATGCCAAAACAAGGGTAAAGCTTCCAGAAGTTCTAGTCACATTATGATTCAGTGTAGTAACAGCAAAAATTTAGAAGTTCACAGAGAAGACTAAATGCCTAATGATTGTATTATTGTAAATCTCGGGTTTAAGTAAATGTCCTTTAGATTAATTCTTTACTAACACCAAATAAACAGTATTTCCTGTGGAGGCTTTTTTTTTTTTGGGGGGGGGGTGGGGTGGGGGGCTGCATTGTGTGGGGTTTTTCGGTTTGTTTGTTTTGATTGTTTCTTTTTTTTGTTAGTTTTAAAACCTGTCATCTGCTTCTTTGTAACACCTACCTGTCTCAGAGGATTAAAGAAACACATGAACATACTTAGAAGGCACTCTCTGTATATGTAATAGCATACCTGCAGTGGTTTTAATATTAAAACAAACTTTGCAAAAAGAAGTTACAAGTAAGTCACATTGGATATCCCATAAAGAAATTTTGGGAAGGATCTGTGTTTCTATTTTTCTGTTCATGGGAGGACAGATATTCCCAAGTCATCTACTGCTGAATCCCAGGCATTAAGAGAACTCTTAAAAAGTAGTGATATGGTGCCTCAGCCTCTTGCACCTGCGCAATTATCTGTGTGGACTGATGCCCTATAAGCCACTCACATTTAACATTATTTAACATCTGTATTTGTACTGTTTGGGAACAGATTCCTTTTAGTCCTTGGAAAGGGACTAAGGTAGCTTGCAACAGCTGCCAGGGGAGGCCAGTATTTCAGCATTCTGGCAGGATTCCTTTTAATGGGAAAGACTGCTTCAGCACAGTGCCACTAACATCAGTCTCAGACATCTCTCACAAGTCAAAACACTTCACATACAGCACTTGATCATCTCTTTCCCCACTGGATGACTGCTGCCCTTGTAAGAACCTGGGAAATGTGGACATGCCCTGATGAAGAACAACTGACTGAGGCTTCTTTTACTATAAAGTGTGAACTGAAACTGGTAATGGCTAAGGGTAGAGCAGTGCACAAAATCAGGCTAACTTCCCATCTGTAGTTTAATGCTCTAAGGGGAGGCAATGATGGCACCACCAGCGCAGAATGTTAAATTGTGAAAAAGTGGGGTGATTCCCAAAGTGGAAAGGCTTGTGAGGGTGAACAAGTCTTAATGTGCAGTGCAATATAGACAGACTCCAGCATACTACAAATCTTGGTCACATTGCTAGGCTGGGATTACATCCTTCCACTGGGATTTTGCACAGTGCAAAGGCAATGCTGAAATGAAGTTCTGCTTGCTAGAATGAGAGGGAAAATGAGACTGGTAAGGTCAAATCAATCACCCCTTTATTGTTGAGAGGATGACTTAAAGGTTTCACAGCTATTTCTGCAGCTTTTTCCTCCTTTCTCACCCAACCATTGGACTCCAAAGATAGGAGTGACATGGGTGTGGAAGATGGAACTTTGCAGATGTCCAAGCACCCTCATGTGTACAAAATCTCATAGATTAAGTACTAGCAAATGAATCTGTTAGAACTTTACAAGGTAAAATAGTGTGGGTTTTTTCCCGACTTCCCTATGGTGGGAGTAATTTGTTTTTTAATTAAACCTCTCTGGGGATGATTCTGGCCTGTATTTTGTTAGGTGGAATTTTCAAGAATTTATAAGTATTGACCAAAAGATAGCATCCTCCATTTGAAATTCCTAGCATAAGATGTTCAGAATTTTTGTTAGTGAACAGCTGAAATGAAGCAATAGGGGCTGGGCTGCAAGAAATTCTGCATTCTGAAAAACAGCACAATGCTGAGAAACTACCAGTATTTTGCTCAAAATTTAATCTGTAGCCTAGCCATAAATTTTCTGGGTTTATAATTTTGGTTTTGGTTTGGTAGTTTGTTACATGTTGTTCAACTGGGAATGTAGTCATGCCATAACTTGAAAAAATTGCAAAAAATGTTGGCTGAGTGACAATCTATGCGTTTTCTGTCTCTAGAAAAAAAAGAAATGGTCTCCATTTACTTTCAGCAAATAAAGCCAGTATATAGTAGTTCAAGATAATTGTGTTTGAGACGGTTGTGTATCTATTTATCTTACTGCCTTTGCCAGTTAAAATTAATTCTGACTTTGGGGAATATCATTACTTTTTCACTTGTAAGCAAAGGAAAAAAAATGCTTTTGGTCTGTTGGAGTTTCTTTGTTTTTGTATCATTCCTTCTCTGCAGCTGCTGCCTTCCAGTAGATTGGAGAGTCTTAAAGACCATAAGATTTGTGGAAAATATTCTAAGATCTTATTGTTGTCTAATAATGTCAGTTAAGAATATCTTTCAGTAATATATATTTTATGTTTTCTTGAGCTGCTTTATTCTTCTTCATGTAAAGGTGGTTATTATTTTTATCTGCTAGTACTCATCCTATGCAGGTTTAATGCAAAGCTGATTGTAACCCTACTGCATCTTACAATGAATACATCATTGATACCCAGCTAAATGGAAATAATTTTCTATGGCAAAGCAGAAGAATTTGAAGTCATAACTCACTACCCTCTTGTCACTTACTGGGATTTACAGATTAAAATGATTATTTATGAAATAACTGTGGTATAGCATACACGAGATAGAGGAGGAGAATCAAACATATTTTGTATGATTGTATACATTTTTCTATTTTTACATATGTGCATAAGCATTTTGTTTGTATATACAGAGCATATGCAGTATAACATACTGTAACTTACGTATGTAAAAATACATATAATATTTATGTAACACTCACACCCATTTGACAGCTTTGAGACTGCAGATGGATTTTTTAAAGTTGTGATTTTTTTTTTCAGATTTGAGTTAGCTTGTTACTTTTTCATAAGGAGAAAAATACACTTTTAACTCACATGATACTAATTAGGTTACTCTGAAGCTCTGTGCACTGAATCAACCAGAAAAGAAATTGGTTATATCTAAGATTGCACAATTTATGTCAACAATGTAATTTTACTGTATTGGCAGGTAAACACATGGGGGTGTTTTGTCTTTGAACAAATGATAAATTTCCCTTGCCTTTTTGCTGTAAACCTCCTAGCAAATAATTTGCAATTTATTAGGAGAGCAATGACAATGCATATAATTAGCTATTCTCCATTGTTACCTCTATTTGATTACTTTCCTGCTATCACATGCAATATGAAACCATCTATTATGAGGTATAGAATATGTAAATAACTAACTTTACAAGAGAAACTGGAGATTGGTCCTTTTTCTAAAGAGGTGGGAAATAAAAGAATAATTGTTAACCATGTCCTTTCATTTTCTTGAAAACATCAATTACACTTACAAAGCCCAGAAACACAAGCCTGCCAGTGGAACAGAAATAACTCTTTTCAGAAAAATCTAATCACATCTAATAGCTGAAATTTATTTACTGTAATTTGAAACATTAATTATGATAATGTTCTGACTTCTTTTGTAACACAGTTCTCAAAGCCTGGTAGTTCTCTTTTTGCTGTAACACATGTTTTGTGGCTTGGAGAATTTCTCTGTCTTTCTTCTTTTTGTTTTTTTTACATAAACCTCAGAGGGAAATTTCTTCTTCCCCTCTGTTTCTTAACTATTTTCTTCACCTTCCCCATTATTTTCCCCCCACCCTTGTCCCCTCAGATGTTGATTTAAGAGATGGATTTTAGTGCTTATACTGACTTTAAATGCAGTTGACACTGAATGTAATGCTTTTTTGGACACAGCAAACAGTTGCAGTGGGAAACTGCTGTAGAGGGATACCAGTATGCTCCAACAGTGTCAGGGCAGTAAAAATGCTGCTGATATCTTTGTCTTGTCTTGAGGCAGAGGCTTTAGAAGGTGCCTTCTTTATATACATATTTATTTGGCTTTATTAAAGTAGTTATTAAATTATTTTTGGAAGGGCTTGGTTTTTGCTATGGTAGCTTATTTGGCAGCAAGTAAAGAATATCTGTGTGAGGAAATACTTTAATGATTTGCTTTTCAGTTGTGAAAAGTAAGTCAAGTTGTCAAGATACCTGGCTTTACTCTAAAAGCCTTTAAAGAAAATGACAAAAGGGCCTCTACTTTTCATTCTGTTTTGTTTTGTTTTTTAAGTTGTGTTTTTATGTGTGACAGGGAGATTAGCCAAAAAAATGGAATTTTTATTAGGACATGAAAAGGTCTCTAATGACCCTTGAAAGTGGACAAAAGGGTAGCACAATAAGTGACAGAACTCTAACGAGGGTGGAGGGCATTCCAGGAAAAAAAGAAATTAAATCCTTTAATTTTTTTCGGCTTGCCATTTTCTGACAGCTTATCAAATGGTTGGGACTTGTTTGTTTTGGCATGTGGTTCATTCATTGTAGGCAGCCGGTACTTTGTTCTTCTTTGTGGTTTCCAAAACCTGATTGTGTTTATCCTCGACTGTGGGAAAAGTGTATATTCCTGTTTCCTTTATAAAAGTAAACGTCAGGTTTTGTATGAAATTTTATTTCCCATATTTTCCATTCCATTAATCATTATTGTTGAAATATTTCAGGCTCTGGCACATCACCCTTTGTTTTCATATGATTGTACAGATTGCAATGTCAGTGTGTGACCTGTTAAGTCAAAAAATAAGCATGTTTGGACTATAGTAATTATTACTTCACAAAGTGTGGCTGAGGAACATGCTCCATTAGTGAAAAGGGACCAGGATTTAATTTATTGCTATTAAAATTGTTTTGGGGGAATATCTAGTTATTGTTGTGCAGCGCCTTCTCATTTGGTCAAGACAAGACTTAGGGGAACTGTGATTAGGGCTCTTCATATCCCTGGAGGTAGCTGTAGAAAGGAGGGGAATAATCTGTGTTTCCTGTGTGTAATGAAAAAGACTTAATATGAGAGATTTAATATGAGTAATACAGTTTGAAGTAAGGGTTATTTTAATCAAATATTAGGAAAAAACTTCCCAGTAAAGATGCAGAGCACTGGGATAAATTGCTTACGGAGACTGTGATATTTTTGCAATTGAAAGATTTTGAGAATGAGTTAGAAACGCATCATTTGGGAGTGACACTGGTGTGTTTTGATTCTGCTGGGAGTCTTAGGCTAGATCTCTCAAGATTATTTGCAGCCCTGTTCTTATGATTTTTTGTCTTTAAAATGCCAAAGGCTTCTGTGTAGTTCTTTGCAGTAATACTCATCTTCTCAGGTCAGTGCTTCAGTACTTTTATGTACACTTGGCATTGTGCAAAATGAGGGCTGTGTTCCTTCAGTTGGGACCTATGTGGGCCAAAGCTTAGACAGAAGGAACAAAATGTGAGGAAAAACCTTTTGACACTGAAGGAGAAAATGATTCACAGGAAGAAAGAATTCTTGATACATCTTGCATATTTAAATTATGTTTAATACTGTGTGAAACCAATAATATATTTTCTCTTACATTGTCTTGCGGCTTACTGACAATGTAATATTTGAAGCCTCTTTAATAACTTCAATCAACTCCTGAACCACAGTAGGTGACCAGACATTTCATAAGGTCATTTTTTTTTTTCTGTTTTCAAAGTAGCATCATTGGAGGTTTGCATTTTAAAAAGAGATTAAAATGTCTCTCATTAGGAGAGAATGAAGATAATACAAAATGTGAGTAACAGGAATACAGAATCACAGAGATGGCAGAAGCCTCATTATTCATGACATTCGAGCACAAGGTTGCTCTGTGTTGTACTTGGCCATATTTGCCTTCATTGTCCTTCAAAAATAATTTTTATTGAGTTGACTGAACTAAAACCAAAATCTGAGATGAAGTTTGATTTAGACTTCCAGTACTTCTGTTGAAGGAAATTATTTTATCTGCTTAATATATAGATTTATGTATTAAATTATTTCTGGTTACTTCATAGTGATGTGACAAAGAAAATGGAATGGTTACAAATTTTGAGTTGCTTTAATCAATTCTTACATTTGTGTTTTTCAGCGGATTTCTCGGAATGCCTCTGGAGAGACAAGCATTCAGTTTCTAGGCACAGTGGTAAGCATGTAATAACTGTGTATTGAAAAGAGTTTAATTGGTAGAAGAGTATCATGTAAACAGAAAGTAGCTAAATTACACTTCTAGTACATTTGCTTGTAGTTCTGGGGGTCAGTATTATGTGTAAATATTCTGAGTTTAGTAGGTGAATATAGGCCAGCTGAAGCTAACTACCAAGGCACAATATCTGTGTTCTACCTTTCTGTTGATGCAAGACTGCATCTATTTCACTTAGAAGGGATCTAAAAGTAACTGCTTGTAGATTTGTAAGCTTATTGTAATATAATGAGGTTAGGTGCACATCAGGACAAGTCTCACTCTTCCTCACCACATCAACTTTCTGATCTCTATTGCTTCACCATATCACATACCCCTATATCCCAGAGTGGATATCCCAGTAACTGTATTAGGAAAACTGTTCAGTAATGCAAAGTACTCTGTTCTTTTCTGACTCTAACCAGATTTCATAGCGCTGTAATTCTCTCAGATGTTGCTTGCTGGATAGAAGTATGCATAAAATCCTAATCAGATTTTATATCATTAGACAGAATTTACTCTATAAAATTGTTCTATGGAACAGTCTTGTATAATTACAAGTTTTGTGTTAGGTCATGGATGTTTATATACTTACATGTGATTGAAGCAACTTCCAGTTTTGTGATTTGCATGGTTAAAATGCAGCCATTGAATTTTACCAAGTTCTATATGCATCTAAAAATAGTTCTGAAAATGAAATAAAATTGAAGTATCCTCTAAAGTAAGTTGTCCTGCTTGCTGCCAGTATATTTCACTGTAGTGATATTAACAGTGAAAAGCCTAGGAATGAAACATTCCATTTAGAATTTAGTCCTAACATCTTTGTGCACTATTTGTTTTGGACACAAGTGGATTAGGATTGCATATGATCATGCTTTCATTCTACTTGTGATTAGTTCTTCTGCAAATCCTATGAAGCCACTGTTGGTAAGGTGTAACATGGTAAGGGTAAACTTAACAAGAATACCTTGCATTTATGTTTTTACCTTACATGTTTGTTTCTAGAAATGAAAAGTGCCCCTAATATTTTTTACTTTTATAAATACATCTATGTGTATGCATATTTATTTATTTGTCTTAATCACAAGCAGAATAGCAGTAGCATAAAGACATAAAAATGAAGTTTTGTTCTGCATTATTGTATTTATGATGATGCTTCAGCTCTGGAGTTGCAACCTGTGTATGTGAGATTGCTGCTAGGAGGCTGATCAGATAGTCTTTGTGTGAGAAGAAAATAGTTACTCCAGGTAGATAAGATATAAACACAAATGCAATTTAATTACACTGGCTAGATTATAGTTAATTTCTCTCTAAGTGGGTGCTGTAGCAGGGAAAATGCTGATTGTGTATTTAGTGACATTAAATATTAAAACTGTTGTTCAAATTAGATATGAAAATATTTTGTATTCTTTTGTATGAAGTGCCCAGCAGTCTCACTTACAGACCAGAACTCATGTTCTGGGCCTTGTGCAACAGGAAAAGATTATAAAAGAGGGAATAGAATTGATGTGCTTTTAGCATTAAGAAAAATGATGATGAAACAGCTAATGGATTGTAATATATGTTGGATCTTACTGACTAGCTCATATGTGTTTATTGAATCATAGTTATTTGGGGAAATCAAGTTTGTGATTACAACTAAAATTCTCAGGAGGACTAAACAGAAAAGCCTTGAGTGCTCTGAGATTTTTTTATTTAATATAAATTATGCATGTCTTGCTGATCAAATCCAGAGAGAGAACTTCAGCAATCAGGGTAGAGAAACAGTAATGAAGTCTGCTTCCCAGGGTTTGTTCCAATACCAGTTTTCCCATAGAATCCAATCTGTGCCTGTACTTCTCTCAGTTCTTCTAGCCCGCTGTCCTCCTTTTCCTCTAAGTTCTGCTTTTTCATTTGTCTTTGCTCATTCAACATCCTTGTACTGTTCTGATTTAAACTTAATATGCTTAGTTTAGGTAATGATAGGAAAGATACAATAATATCCACTACAAATTGCTGCATATATAGATACACAGTCTGTATGCATGTACATGAGCACACACAAAATGTAAATGTTCAAACAAAGAAAATGTTGTCTTAATGAAGGCCCTAGAAATACATTTTGAGTTCACCATTACTTATCTCTTATTAAGCCCTTGCTAAGTGCAGTTGACTTAGGAAGGGTTTGAAAGGAAAATTTAGCAGAAAAAGACTCTTGATTGCTCATTATTATTTTTATTATAATGCATTGTTATCAACATAATAAACAGCTTGCAAAGTTACTTCTCTACTCTATTTGTTTTTTTAATTTTTTTTTTTAGTAGCAAACAAAAAGGACAACTCTGAGCATTCTGTGTTCCTTTTGATCAGGGCAAATGTTGATGGCACTCCAGTGGTACCAGGCAGCACTGTGCTATGGAGTGTACAGACCACTGACCTGTCCAGCAGAATATATTTTTAGCACCAGCTTGTAAGGAGCACAGTTTGCTTGGCTTGTCAGGAAGGCATCAGCTTCAATAAATGGCTTCACTTGATTTTTTGACATTGGGCTGTAGAAACAGCTCTGCTGCTGGATTTTGACAAAACACAAGCCCCTGCTTCAGGAAGGCAACTGACACTCTGAGGGGAAGTGAAAGCTGTGCTTCTCTAGTAGAAATATCCTGTCTGTTCCAGTTAGTTAGGTGGAGGACAGAGAAGACTGCATTGCAGATGAAAGACAACAGTATAATATGAATTTTGCTGCATAACATATGGTAAACATCTGGACAGTAAGATGAATGTTTCTGTTAGTGTAGCAGCATATTTCTGTTATTTTAGAGGAGAACAGGAAAAATCATGTTGCTTTCTCCAGTGATATCATAGCTTTGAGTGCATATTGTTAGCATCACTTGGGGGTCTACATGGATTTGTAATAATGCTTTTGTTTGTTTCTGACCATGTGTAGAAATTCATTGCTACTTGAGCATTTCTCTTCTCTCCAAATTGTAGTGCCATTAGATAGCTTATTTTCTCCAAATTGTTTTTTGATAGAGGGTTGTGAATCTCAGATATGATAGGGACTCATGCTTTTGGAAGATGTACGAGGATGTTTCTGCCTGAGGAGCAAGCAAGTTGTAATTGTAAGAAATAGTGGTTGAATGGGAAATTGCACTGGTTTGGTTTAATTTTCTTGTGAGGATAGCATTTTGAGTCCTCACTAAATTAATGCAGAGGAGATCCTGGGTTATTGCTGTAATTGAGATTTTACAAGAGTTTTTGCTCATTTGTCCCCTCTGATGAATGTCACTAGATGTGGTGTGCTGATGGAGTCCTGCTATTTTGCCACTTCATACTAGATTTATTTGGATAGTGTATTTATTTATAGCATTGCCATAACAACAAGTAATCTGGTTATGCTATATATTGTACAATGAAAAAGGAAGCAAGATTGTACATGATTCAGATTAATGTCCAAAACTGTGCCCAAAAGCAAGAGTGCAGGAAATAAGGAAGCAATCCTTTATGGGGGGTCTCCTGTGTTTATGCAGCTCACAGAAGTAGGTTTGTCAAAAACGTAGAATCACATAAACATAGAATTGTTTAGATTTTAAAAAGATCTCCAGGATGATCAGTTCCAACCATTAACCCAGCATTGTCAAATCCACCACTAAGAAGTGTTGTCACCAAGTGCTACGTCTACACATCTTTTAAATGCACCCCTTTCCTGGGCAGCCTGTTCAATGTTTGACTCCTTTTTCCATGAAGAAGTTTTCTCAAATATCTGATCTAAACATCCCCTGGTGCAGCTTGAGGCAGTTTTCTGTCATCACTTGTTACCTGAGAGAAGAGACCAATCCCCACTTGGCTACAACCTCCTTTCAGGCATTTGTAGGGAGTGTGAAAGTCCCCCTGAGCCTCCTTTTGTCCAGGCTAAACAACCCCAGCTCCTTCAGCTGCTCCTCACAGGTCTTGTTCTCTAGATGTAAAGATCATCTAAAATAGATACATAAAATCTATAGAAAATCACTAAGATGTATACACAGAGCTTCTGCTTCAGCCTCTTGCAATTCAAAAAAACTGGATGTTTGAGTACTCAGAAGACCAAAGTCCACCCTTCATTCCTGTCTTTCTAATTACCCTCCATTTTCTGTTGCGTCTTTTGTCTTTTCGTTCCACCTTCTGTTCTCTTACGTGAGAGGAATGTTTTTGGCTGGCCCACTGCTGGCCCCCGTCATTTGTTGGTTATTCAGGCCTCTCAGCGGGACTTCAGCAATGAAATACGTCTGGGCAGGCAGCCTTTAACACTAAGAAAGCTGCGAATATATAGAGAACTGCAGATTATTGTGCAAGTGTTAAATGTATTCTAGACTGTGTGTAGAATTTGAAATAAAGAAGTTGTGTATGTTCAGATAATGAGCAGCCTGGCTCCATCACGTCCCTAATGCCATTGTCAGCTTTGGGCTGCAGGCCATGCTTGACAGTGATGCTCTGCTGACCCAATGGATCACTTTCCTCAAAAGAGATGGTCCTATCCTCTTCTCATCGTTCGTGCTGTTTCTTTGATCTTCTCTAATATCATGACAGAAATATAAGCAGTTATTCTTTTTCCTCTGAGGAGCAATGGAAGAACATATACATGACATACTGCTCAGTAATAGGGGAACACAATATAGGAACCCACATGGAATGAGTTGGAATTACTCAGGCTTAAGAGTCAAGCCATCTTTAGGTGCTTTCTGAGTTTCCTAGCACTGTTTTCTTGATTCATGCATCTCACTGGAGGTTTCTCCGTTGCTGATCGCCAATGGAGTGCTTTTTGCCACCTTTGATTTACAACATATTTGAAGTTTTGCTGTGGTAGCTTATGCTCACTTATGATTAGCCTGTTGATACTACAATCCTTTTCTTCAGCCTTTTTGCAGACCAATTAAAAATAATCCTGAGATCCACCACTGCAGCCAGATCTACAAATTCCAGGTTGAGAATACTGTATTTAGGAAAAGTAGTCTCTGTCAAGCCCTTGCCATACATTTTAGCATAGCTGGCATATATTCTAGTGCAGTAGTAATCACAGTCAGTATTAATGAGTTTTGGGTTTTAGCTACTTCCAGATAGATTGACAAAGGGAAATTCCATATGCAATCAGGGTTATTAGTTCTGTTAATGGCAGTCAGAAATGGAGAGCTTTACGTAAAGGCAATCCTCAAAATCCTTGCCCTTGCTCCTGTCTTACTCTATTTTCTTATTTAAATTATGTATCTAAAGTAATCTTAGGAGCTACAGGCCCATATACTAACTTGCTGCTGATCCCACCTTTTGCTCCCTATTGCCATGTCTTACCTGCTTTTGCTTCAACAGCAAACTTCCAACTTTTTGTCCCATTACTGAGGCTTACAAATTGTCCCGAAACCCTGCAGTCTCTGTATAATCTCATCAACAGACGGCTTCCTCCTCCTTTTCTCCTTCTCCCTGTGTTCTTATAAAGCTTTGGCCGTATGAGTCTGATTCAGCTCACGATAGGAAATGTTTAACAACCTGCTTCTTTCACCCTTAGAAATCACTGCAGTTCTTAACAAGTTCTTTTCTTTCTTTATGCTTTTCTTTCTATATGCGACACTTCTGAAATTAGATACTGAAGATTTATGCAGCCTTTCAAACACTGGTTGAAGACCTGCAGAGGTTACAAAGGTGGTATTTATTGGAATATATAGAGTACTAACCACAAGAAAATAAATATAGGCCAGTAGGTGTTTATTTTGCAAGCTAATGTCTTTTTTAAAATATTTTTTTACTCTTCCTATTCACAAGCCTTAAAATTAGGGTCCCTGCTGATCTAAAGGGAATTGTACTGTTGTATAGGTTTTATTTTCTTTTCATCCATTTTCCGAGGCACTGTGAACCGCAGTGCTTGTAGTAGTAGAACTATCATCGGTGGCATTTCAGTAGTGCAAAAGGTGTCAACAGAAAAAGCATGCAGTTTTCCTGAAAACAATAACTTCCTTTTGAATGTGGATGATGAGAATCCTAAGACTGGCAGCACAGTATTCTGTGGAAAGTGCGTAACTCACACAACAAGGAGTTCACTTGGGAAAGTTGCAACCATCATTAGGACTTAGTAGTGAGAATTGTTCCGGTTCATGAGGTGTGAGTGATCAGGTGCAGTCACACAGCTGCATATGCTGTTCACATTTTGATTCTCTTATATATTATTTGCATGTTTTAAAGCAGAAGGTATAGTGAATATATTAAAACTGTCCACTGTGTTTTTGAGCAAACTCAAAAACACCTGAGCGATCTAGAAATACCAGTGTTACCAAAAGCCATGTTCCTAAAATCAGAATAATCAGACTATTTTGAAAATCTTGCGCTGGATTCCTTTGGAAAGAGAAATAAGAAGGTACTTGGAGTTCTTTCTGAATTTTGCTCCTGTGACTTAAAAGAAACCAGAAGTGACACAAGTTCCAACAGAACAGCTTGTAGTCTTTGCCTGACATCTCTGTGAACAAGAGGCGGTGGTGCTAAGGTGAAGCTGAAGATGCATAGGTGCTTGTTGGAGACCTAATTGGCTGCTGCCAAATCTCCCTCAACTGGACTATGGATTTTGGATTTTTTTCTGTAACAGAGCTAGTGCTCTTCAGAAGACTTGTGAAAACATAGCTGTGGTACATGTGGGTAGATGAACTTAGCTTTCCTTTGAATTAATTTGGCTGAAACTGATCAACAGTTTAAATAGTGCAAATTGGATAAGGAGCTGGGAATGGGGATTGAGAGGCAGAAATCTGCATTGCAAGCATTGTGTTCTTACAAAACCAGGATGAAAGTAGGCTATTGCATTTAGATTCTGATGTTTTGCTTTTTGCTTATTCATTTTTTATCTTGGTATTTTATCTGTTGTTAATTGGATTTTTAATTTGCAGGGAAAAAAAGATGTCATAAGGATTTCCATGAACGTCCTTAATGTTGGTGGATTCTACAGCGTGTGTGCTATCTATAGTATAGTGGTCTTTGTTTATAATAAATGAGGCCCCTCATCCCTCAGAAATAAGCAATGGAAAAGTTAGGATTTTTGATTTTCCATACTTCTTTTGGCAAGTTTCTTTCTTACTGAGCTCAGTAACATTTTAAGGACAAGGACTGAACTTGGTTGGTTAGCCTGTTACTTCTTGGAAGACAAGTGGACAGGTTGCCCAAAGGTGTAACACAGATGATTTACTTTGGTAGACTATGATTTACCACTGAAATAATTATTAATTGCTTAATTTGGCCAAAGAAGTGTTGGTAGATTTTTCTAAAGCTGTATCAAGACTGTTACCTAATAGTGAAGATGAGCATTTTCTTATGAAGATGTTTACTGAACATACATGTAGCCCGTGTTTTTGAACAGCCTTTTGATGTCTGCACCTTTGGCATATACCCAAGAACTGTTTAGGAGGTATTAATTTATATGACTTCAATGCTTAACCAGGAATCTTAATGAAACAAAGGCATAATGAAGTTAGTAAAGCTAATTTAAGTCTCTGAATGTAAATTTTAAATGAAGTTTTTATTGATAATAAATATACTTTGTTTCTCATTAGTCTTCTAGGCTTCAGTGGTAATATCAGTAAAATAAACATGTTTTACAAAGATTTAACATTAAAAATGCTATTAATATGACCCTTGGTACACCAGCACAATTAGATTTCAAAGTGAGCATTTAGGATGTAACAGCGATTAATGACAACCATCGAAAACAATTTTGAACTCCATCAGTTTAACTCAGGAGGGTAAACTTAATATGATAATTTATCTAGTTGAATTGTATCAGCTTAGCAGGAAAGTATGCAAATATGTGACCCTTACCTAGAATCTAAATGGATGCTGTGCTGATAGATTTATCAGTTCCATTAAAGAACTTTAGGGAACTTTGGAATTTCAGCAATTGTTCCCTTGGAGGTTGAAAACCAAACCTGATCTCATACTGGGACCATTCTGGTCTGCATATTTCCATAATTTGCCTTTGCTACTAATATGACAGCAAGACGCAAATAACTGTTTCTAATAATATCAAATGGAGTTGTGGAGGACAGCATTTTAATGTAGTAAAAGACCTCCCCGTGGGGTTGTTATTGCCACTATAGAACAGCAGTTACACAGTTGCAACAATAGTCTCTTAATTGATTCGTTTAATTAGCAAGAGATGAAGCTTGTGCTGCATCTTGTCATCTGTTATCATGGGGGCGGCTACAGAGAGAATCTCTGCATTTGTCACTCTATACAGTCAGGTTTAAGCAGAGTAAAAGGCATTGCACCTATGGATGTGAGCTTTGGTGGCAATGTTTTGTGAGTGTGCTTTCACTCACGTTTTCAGTGTGTGGACATGTCTGCTTTAAGAATCTGCATGGTCTCTGGGGGAGAATTTATGACAAAGCATTGTTTTACTGGGGGAAAATCTTAATCTAGCCATGCCAGGCATTTCTAACCTAAATATGCAAATCTAAGTATTATAGGAATGGTGGATTATTTGGGGCATCACTGTTGTAGACTAGATTTACTTGGAAGAAATAGGGTCAGATTAGTGAAACCAGCCATCTGCCTTGTGATTGCTTTTTCATGGCATTTTTGTCTCCAGACTAGATAAACAGTTACATGAGCACATGGTCCATGGTAGGGAGCATGTGTAAAAGGGGGAGTTTTTCTGTGGTTGGTTTTCCGCAGAGTAGTTATGAATACAGATACAATGCTTTGCTTGTTTCTGGGAGATGAAGTAATTTTTTACTGAGATCTACTTTATTTACATTTTAAGGGTATGTAAATAAATATATTTGAAAGACATATTTGGAGCTTCAGTTTCATTTTTCTCTTCTCCTTGGCTTAGCTTTGTCTTCTGTTCAAGGTTATTCTTCCTTATGGAAGGAAATATTTCTAGAGGAGGACAAGCTTCTTGTTAAATGCTAATTAAGAAAATGAAGGTTAAGTTGGCATGCTTCCATTGTCATAACACTGACCTAAAATAAGAGATCTCGTACTAATCTGAAATAAATTAAAGGGGGAAGCAAATAATTCTGTGCACGTGAAACACTTGAGATGTCTTCTCATGGTTTGCTTTTTAAATGCCTGTGCTTTGGGGTTTTTTTTTGTTTGTTTTTGATTTTCCACTTCTGTGCTGTAGTGTTGGACATGCCATCTAATTTTGGAATACAATGGTCCTGTCACTCTGTAGCAATATGCTGTCAGAGAAGGCATGCTTTTTAGGACAATTTAAGTGAAGATTTAGCCCACTTATCATTAAAGATCCCATGGTAATTTCCACAAGGTTCTGAGATTGCTTCATATTCTGAGAGTCTTGGCCAAAGTCCACTTTGTGTAATTACCTTCTGTCTGCACAAATCCCTATTGCAATTTTAGATGTGTCTGGTATTTTTCACTTCCTGTCCTAAATAGTGAAAATATTGCTACATACTGCTCATAATTACTGTGGGTTATAGCCTAGGTTCAGATAAGGAGATTACTTAATGAATTTTGCGTTCCCATTGTTAAAACAAGGGAATATGTAACAAAAGATGAGTAAACAGCAGGATATAAATTAAATCCACAAACTGATGGAATAACTCTAATTTTTTGACTGTTTCACTGCATTTTGTCTGTCTCTGAGCTTAAGTATCTCTACTGCTAGGACCATCATTGAGGAAAAGACTAACTCTCAGACCATGTCAAAGGTCAAACTTAACAGACTGCATGGTTCTTTGAAGCAGGTTAGAAACCAGTGTGGGGCTCTAAGTGCTGTTGTCATGCGCTCAGTTGACTTCTACATGGATTTCATACGTTTTTGTTCCCATAGCTGAAACCCTTGGTTGTGTTAAGATTTGTCTCTTAAATTGGTTTCAGTTCCTCTTTCTGCATGCTTTCATGAACTCCAGAATGTATTTTCAACCATGCTGTCTTTAAAATGGTCCACCTCTGTGTTGCCTTGTTTGATAGAATTTATTGCCTTCTACTTGAAGTTAGTGTTTTCATCACTAAAGCCGTCTATGACTTTGTTGTATGCCATGTCAAATCTTTTTACTGATATTTCATTTCCTCTTTCTAGTAATCCTTTCTTTGTCTCTTCTGCCATATTTATCTTCTCCATCTTTGCTCAGATTGCTTCTCTTGTGTATTTCCTGTGTCAATTCTTCTAGACATACTTGTATTTTGGGTTTTTTCCCCTCTAGAGAGATACATGGGGTGAGAAGAGACATAATAGTATTAATCTGACATCAGCTTTCATATCTTTCTCTAAGTAGCATTTAGGAGAAGAATAAACTTATTGCTATGCATCAGCAAGTCATATAACTACTGGAGTTAACATATAAGTATTAGAGATGGAGGGGGAATACCAGGGACTCTTGTAACACAAAAATTGTTCCTTTGTTCATTAATTTTATTCATAGCATGTAAAATCTAAACTTTGAAGCACTTAAAATTTTTCCCAGTGTTCATTTAAAGCTCTTGGCAAATAACAGGGAAATTTATCATGCAGGAAAACACAGTTTATTTCACTTTCTTATGCAACTAAAGTTTCACATAAATTCTCTTCTGTGTAAAGTACATTGCAAATGATGTGAATGATGTTTTAAGAAAGATTCTGTACATCCCTAGTTATCTGAAGGACAGCAATCCATGCTGCTGCAAGCACTCACCTGGTACAAGCAGCCAGTCTCCATCTTTGTTTCATTCATGCTATTTGATATTTATAGTCCTTACCCACAGCAAGGCAAAGGAAGGTGAAGGACAGAGCAGTGGTAGTAGGAAGTATCATGCTTTGTGTGACCATCTCCCAAACACCAGTCTTATGGCTTGGAGAGGTGCCATGTTGGCAGGGTGCACAGGAAGTATTCGCATAGCAAATTGTGTTATGAGCGGCAGAACCACAACAAGGTTCTTCCTGCATCTAATGGTGCTTGATCGGGGGAAGGGAGAGAGAAAGGGGAGGTCAGGGCGATGTGGATGAAAAGGAATGGCCCACACTATTGTAAGGACAGTGAAAACAAACTGCCCCTGTGCCAAAGACCTTCAGTGTATGTGGCAGAGTAGTGCTGAGTGGGCCACGGGAATGTTCAATCAAGGCTAAAAAGCCCTGTGGGTAGGAAAGCTGTGGTAATGTCCTGTGTTTCCACTGTAACTCCTACTCCTCCCTGCCTTAGAGCAACTTCTCTTGACATGTCCTCAGAAGCAATTTTCACTTGCTGCTTTCTTTGACATCAGCTTTTATATGAGGAAAAACAAAGATGTTTGAGTTTTAAAATACTTACATTAGTATTCTGTTACAAGTCTTTGGGCGTTCCTTGTTTTTTTATGAGCGTTTTCTGTTGTTTTGTTGTTTTTTTCTCCCTAGGTTTGTCTTTTCGTTATAAAGGAGCTGCAGGGAAGCCCCCCCTTAGCTTTGCAAGTTCCAAGCCCACTGTTAACATTTAACAAATACTCAGCAAGCAGAACAACCCAATGTGCTCGCTGTACCTAAGCCAGATCTGGACACTTCATCAAGAAGATCCCAGCTATGTTCTGACAGGCATTTGTTCCACAGCCTGACTTTGATGCATTGACTGAGAACAAGAATACATGATAATGGAAATAGCCTTGTTTATGGTATCAAATGGTGGCTTTTGTCAAGCACAAACTGTACTCAGGTGTCCTGTAAAGCAAAACATAACTTCTGCGAAGTTACGAAGCATCTCAAGATGCTAGAGAGACAGTGAATTTCTCCACCCTTAAAGTCATGCTGAAGGCAAGATGAAAACACAGAACATTAACGTTTCCTAATTTATCTTCAGTAACCAAATAGAATTGCAGTGTTACATGTGGAGTAACTGTACAAACATGCTTCCACTCAGAGAGGCCAGAGATGGCTCTTACAGAATGTTTGAGGTTGAAGCAAACCCCCCACTCTTTCAAAGCAGGGCCAGTGAGAGCAGGCTCATCAGGGCTGTGTCCGATTGGCTTTTGAATATCTCAATAAATTCCATATCCTGACAATGTGTTCAGCAATTTGCAAATTCTTGGCTGTCCCCAGGGCACCGGGCAGTGACACAGAAGTGATGTAGATGAAGAAAAAGTCAGGACAAGCAATTTCAGGTCTGTGGTAATGCTGAATGTAGAAGACAATAATCATTCTTTGCCAGAGCTTGTGTGACTGCACTGGGAAGTATCCAGTTGAGGAGAGGTCAGAAGCTCCATTTCTAATCTGAAAAAGACTGAACACTTAAGGTGGAGACAGGTATATAGCAGAATTCAGGAGTGGTATTATATTCAGGAGGCATTTTCAAAAGCCCATCACTGAATGATCCACCCTCAGTGGTTCATCTGCTGAGACCCTGCAATAGCAGTGGTGAATTTTGAGTCTAAGACTGATCCATTTGTATTCTTTTCAGGTGTCTCTCAGCGCTGCAGAAGTTCCTTCACCTTTGCACCAGTTTTTCAAACCCATTTTTCATGTGGTGTTTGGGATGTTTCAGTTTTGGTCATGTGGCAGTTGGCACTAATTGGTTCCAAAACAATTTTCAGCATTATGAGACTGCTGGGAGGCCCCTCCAGCTGTAGAGAAAACCAACTGCTATTCTAGTTCTGATTTTCTTCTTGCTGGCTTGGTTTGTGGTTCACAAAGTCCACTCCCATTCTACTAGAAATATATTTGAACTGGCATCCGTAACATGAGAGAAGTAACAATTTACCTGAAACACCTCGTCTGGAAAAGGATTATTCTCACTGACAGATGATCTTGTGTCGTTTGTGCAGCTTGTGTGCCTATGCTGGGTGGAGCAGTTAGCCTCAAATTACTGACAACTATGTTGAAACTGGACACTGGCTGCCAAAGAATTTGGATGTGCTAGGGCTGGAGAATAGGCACCCCAACAGCTAGTTGTTGAGTGGAGGTAGGGCAGTCTGAGCCAAGCTCACTTCCTTGGGCTTGAAGGAAGCAGGGTGGACTCTTGTTACCATAGATTCCCTGCAGTGTCTTTCTGGGTAGTGAGGGAGGGAGGGACTGTGACAAGACGTATTAAGGCAACTACTTGAGGTTGCAGTGGAGATATCAGGTTGTTGGAACTCATTTTCTGTATATAAATTTTGATGAGCAGAGTAAAAAAGCATCTGAGATGGAAGTCAGGCTGAAGGCTGTGATTTCCACCAATTTTCATGTATGACAGTGTGAGGTGTCTAGCATGAGCACGTCAGATGCTTGGTTTTATGTGCAGACTGTAAACTGAATGGCATATATTAGTTTTTGGCTTCACTACAGACTGTAATACTCTCCAGGCCATTGTGGCTTCTCAACAGCAGGAGACAGCAGCAGAGAAGTTCCCCTGCAGAAAAACTTTGTACAAATGCAGCTGCTTCCTAGGAAACTCACTGCCACAGGCATGCTCAGCGTTGGCCTAAAAACCTTTGCAGTTATTGGAGTGAACATCGCTCTCTGTCCGAACTAGAGCCACCTTTCAGTACCTAAAGGATTTGCCTGTGCCTGATAGCTCAGAGCTAGACTTCCAGGGCAGAGTAAGGCAGCGCTGCGCAGCCCTCCTGAGCTCAGCCTGGAAGTGCTCGTGTTTTGGTTTTGATCTATTTTTCATTTCGTGTCAGAATTTCCTTATGTAATATACAGCTAAAAGTGATTTTCAAGCACTTTGGCTTCATTGTGTTTTTGTTCCCCACCCCCATGCTTTTATGTTTGAAGGCTCCATTAGTGTCCATAACAAAGAGAGAGTAACACAGATGGTAAACATTTTTACCACAGAACACCAACAGTGAACACCATATCACTGATTTAGGAGTCTCTGTACTGTGCTTGCTCAGCTGAACATAATCACTCTCATTTCCTTCCCTTGGGTTTCTGGCCAACTTGAGGAGACTTTCCTGATGTGCTCAGTGAAGTCTCCTTGGCACTGCAGGGCTATTGCTCAGTTCTCATATGTGCCTCTTTGTGGAGCAAGAAGCTCCACAGTGAAGCTGGTGTGAGCTTTTCCCTGGCATGTTCTCTGGTTTTCAGAAATGTAATTTCACCAAATGTACAAGGCTAAAATTAAAATTCTTTTGGGTGAGGACAATATCTGCCTTAGCTGCCAGGCAGCCTTAGTGCATTTGAATGCCTCCCTGATACAAAAGATAATAAACCTTTGGGGACTGTGATTAGCCCTGCTAGGTTTTGTGGGATAGTTGCCATGGTAGAAGCTAGTGAACATTTGGTACAAAGCAATAACATTCTTAAAGTTTCAATTTTCATTCTGGGAATGCTGATAGAAAGATGAATGCTATGAATAAGAGTAGTTGGTTCTCTGTAGTAGTTCAAATAAAACTGTAAAAAAGTAATTTGGTTTGGTGCAGCATTTTACCAAGCCAACTAGCTGTGAGGTTCTTATGTTCTCTTCCTTTTTACTTTTCTTTGTACAAACAAAATAGCAACCGTAGGCTCTGTCTATCAAAAATGCATGTAGCTTTTCTTTTGTACTTAGATGAGAGAGAGAAAGTCAAATTAAAATTTCACATTAGCATTCTGCTTGTAAAATAAAACAGTGTCCTTTGGGCCAGAGGAGGTTTATTTTTCAAAACAAGCATGCACTACAGTCTGCGTAGTGGTGGCTCGTTTTGGTGACTTGTTTACTGGTGTGCCTTTCATATCCAAATTCTTGGCTACAGACAAAGCATTCAAATACTTTTTGTCAGAAACAGAAGATGAAAATTGTCTGAAATTGGAGCCAAGTTCACATTCTCTGGAGTTGCATTTCAGCCTTTGGGAGGACCATCTAGTGCAGAGTGACTGAAAACTCGAGCTAGGTTTGTTTGAAAAATCTAAACTTAAAGAAGAG
Source organism: Vidua macroura (assembly GCF_024509145.1). Taxonomy (NCBI): domain Eukaryota; kingdom Metazoa; phylum Chordata; class Aves; order Passeriformes; family Viduidae; genus Vidua; species Vidua macroura. The sequence goes on along the minus strand of NC_071572.1, from coordinate 38,930,769 downwards.
ACAGCAAAACAAATACTTTTTAATTCTTGTGCTTTTTTATATTTACACTGGCAGTGGTGTCTTCCTCAGATAAAACGTTTTGATATGAAGCAGTTCCTCTAATTTTACTGGGCTGTTTCTTTTTATGGTAACACACACTGTGCAGGAAGGTCATTATATGGGAGAAAAAAGCTGTCAGCATAAAAGAGAAAGTTAACATTGCACATGTCTTTGTTTATGGGGTTCTTGGAATGTGCTGTGACTTGAGCCAAATGATGGTTTAAACTGTTCTTTTTAATATGCTGGAACGGCCCCTCCCTATGTTCTGCCAGTAACAGGTACTCCACCTTGCAAATACAAATTGTAAAGTTATCTGTAAACTCATCTCAAATGTTTCCTTTGAATGTTGCTAGTACTTGCTTTAGAGACCATTTAAATTTTTTGTAAAGGTTGGAATGTGGTCGTGGTTGCATTTAATTAATCCAACTGTGCGTGATGAGAACATTGACATAAATAATTGAAACATGTATTGGTTGCATATGCAAAATCAGTTGAGGTTTGTGCCAGTCTCTGTTGCCTGATGACCGTACATCACAGCGAGCCTTGCAAACTTCGTTGGTGATTTTTGTCTCATTTAGTATTGCATTAACATCTGTGGCACAAATGGCCATTTATCACATGGTAGTTTTGTTCGAGTTCCAGAAGAAAGATGAAAGAAAATTCAGCTACTCAATTTTTTTTTACTTCCATCTCCAGCAAGTTTCATGTCTTAAGGTTAAATGGGGGCAAAGGGGTAAAAACACTGAATAACTTTCAGGTTACACAAGCAGCAATAAATTTTTCAATTTTGTACCTTAATAAAAGAATAATAAAACCTTGTCTTTCCTAAGCCAAAACTACTGCCTTTGGTTTCATCTTGAAATGAGGTTTCCTCATAAAATGACATGAAGCTGATCAGATGTTAACCATCTTAGGGATTCCTGTTGAACCAGTCCTGCACAGGAGTGAGGAAGGAGCCCTGATGACTTGGAACATGAGAGATCAAATCAACAATTAAAGGATAATAGTGAATTGGGAAGGAAAGGGAAGATGACTAGCCAGGAAGGATTAGCCTGAGTCAGGAACAAATTTCCTGAAATTACTCAAGCAGGTGCTTAAAGTGAGGTGCGTTATTCTCTTAAGGAGTGATTTTTTAGGAGTGTTAACCAGCTGCAAGCAGGTCTGAGAGGCCATCGAGGAAAAAACTCCATTGGGGAGGGGAAGGATACTGCTTCATAGGGTCAGAGAGAAAGCATAAAGAAAGATAATAAGATTTCTGCTCTTCCTTGTGAGATGCAATGTGCATTGTTCCATGAAGGAGGTTAATGTGCTAGCCCACTGACCTTTGCCAGTGAGGAAAAAGGAGTGTTTAAAGAGGCAATATATATATTTTCAGTGTGATTTTTTTGTATAATATCAGTAGATATTAAAAGCAAGACTCACTGAAAGGAAAACAACTGGTATAAACTCTGGCAAGTTTCACAGGGAAAACCAGCATCTTTTATTAGACCAGCCAATGAGGTTGTGAAGAAAAAAGGCAGCACCTAAGTTCATAGCCTGTTCCTTGCTGCAGTTTCAGAAGGGAAGGGGGGGTAAAGGTTTATTTCTGAGAAGTTTTCACAGGCTCCATTTGTGGACTTTGATGTTGGGAAGCTGGAACCAGTGAAAGGGACAAATCAAACATGGGCATGGGTGAGGACTTTCAGTTTCTGCTCTGAACAGTTGGTGTACCAACTGTCAGTCAGTGTGAGCATTGTTTCATGAAATGGCCCAGCATTAACAGATATTATAACTATATATATATATGTATATATATTAGATAGTACAGCTACCTGTGTTTTTTTTTATTAAAATAGTCTCAGATCAATTTTGTGCGCTCAACTGTATGCGTGCCTGCCTAGTGAAAAAAAACGAGGATTTGGTTTTCTCATTTTCAATGTGTTTCATTACTCTGGATTCCTTTACAAGCCAAGCTGGTATTTGTTTGGCTGAATTCATCTTGGAGATGTATGAGAATGGACACCTCAAATGCTAATAGCTGATTTTTATACACACTATAACATCTGCACTAGGTTTTGTGGGGATTAGGATTCTATGGGCAATGGTTTTGTTACGGAGCAATTACATTAGTGTTCAGTAAATCTGAGACTGTATATTTTACTGTTTATAAAATATTTGTCAATCTGGCCAGACTGCTATCTTCTGGCCTCTAGAAAAGGAGGGAGACCTGCAAATACCAACACTTAAAATCCTAGTGTATTTTATTGGACAAGGAAACTTTATGTTAAAAAAACTTGTACTTTGAATTATTTCCATAATATATTGTTGGATTAAAAGTTGTGAAATGTAATTGTTTTTACATCCTGATAGAGCCACAGGATCTGGAGTGGCTTAAGAATAGTGAAGACTGAAGGCCAGAGTTTCAGAGGCAGCTTAGTCCCACTAAAATTAATGCATGTTAGGCACCTAAATGCCTTTGAAATCTGACTCTGAGCCTATAGTTTTTGTTGCTTTTAATACTTTGGACATTTCTTTATGCCAGCCCTTCGGTTCAACTCAAGGAACAGGAGAGGGATTTCCTGTGTCGGTCAGCAACGTGCTGTTTAGCACTGGAACTAACCCCAAGCACAGGGCTGGGCAGTGCTGCTCTGGGACTCACTCTACATCAATATTACCCTAGTACAAGTCAAAGTTTAATTGCTGATACGACATTTGACTTCATTCCACAAATAAGTTCTGAAGTAAGGAGGATGTCAAAGAACAATTTTCCCTTCCCTCCCCCCCCCCCCCCCCCCCGGACTTTTCCTTTTTCTCCTGAGTTTCAGTGTTCCTCCCAGGACTTATTCTGAGAGGGTAATATATATCCCAGCAACATGGACATCACTGTTCAGAGCTCTTTGTGTAGTCAAAGTTTTATGGGTAATAATACTATGCTGTCTTTAAAGGAAGGAGCAGCCTTAGAGAATCGGGTTGGAAATAGCTAAAAAGTATAATTTTTTCCCTGTCAAATTATAAACCTGTACTGTGCTTGCTGAAAGCACATAATGAGTAGAAAGTGAGCGCTAATCTATTTGGCTCTGTCTGAACCTTCATGTTTCTATTTATCTCAGTGGGAGTTTTTAATATTCTATGATGTTATTTTATGTTTTGCTGACTTTCAGGTTGAGATATTGTCACTTAGAATCATGTTGACTGCCTGAATGCAAAATCAGACTATGTGAGAATTAATAAAATCATGCTATTATGGGCATTGGAGATGGCAGCAGCTGATATAAATGGTGTCCGAAAATGATGTAATGAGCTGGTTTTGCTGTTATTTCAAGGTTCTTTTTCATACACTTGAAAGGGTTTTGCAAAAGTATATGCATATTAAGGATCAGATTCTGCTTACATTACTGGGAGAGTATCTCTACTTGAGCTAAGCAACAATGCTAAATGTATGAATGAAACTTCTTTCCAGTTGCTACTTCATTAATTGCAAATTGCTTTTGCCTGCTCCCCAATTTGCCCTCTGGTTTTCCCTGGGTGCCTGCCTTCTCCCTGCCACAGTTCCAGACTGTGGTTGTTGAACATGAATTGGCTTTGCAGCTGATTCAGTGAGGACTGCAAAAAAAGTTGTAAAGAGCAGCAAAACTTGATGTAGAGTTTTGACACATGAGGACACATAAGCTGCTGATTGTGGTGTTGAAGTGTAGAATGTGCAGTGGTGAGGGATACAATGCATGAACTAAGTCAACTGCAGCTTATTGGCAGTTCCATGCATGGCTGGAAAATGCTTTTTAAAGTAATAGTAAAAAATGTTTTGTTTATAACAAAACTGGAAATACAAAAAAGGTAAAAATTAATTCAGCATTGCAAATTAAAAATACATTGAAATCTGCTATGTAAATACAACATTTAGTTATTTTGTAGTGGAACATAACTGAATGATTTTGGAGAAATAATGGAAACCTTTTATTAATACCTACATCTTATCCATCAAGTTCCTTATTCACTTTGTGCCTGTGCTGCCAGATGGTGAGTTGAAATTCAGGCTCAGATTTAAACGCTTGGTATAAATGAGGCATATTATGGGGGGGCTCGTGAATGAGATTCAGTTCTACTTGGAGGTGTGAAGACAAACAGTGGAAAGACTTTCAGATAGGAAGAGTCCTGGGGAAACAACAGCCTACAACCACCTCCTTCTCCCTTTGAATCAGTCTTAGTGAATTTTGAAGTGAAGCCATTTCAGGGGAACTGCAGAGTTTTATTATGGCTGTTTTTGAGATCACTGAAATCTGTAATTTCTTCAAATAACTTACGAGGCTTTTAAAAATATTTATGAATGGAACTACTGAAGTTGTCCATTCTGAAGAGTGACCCCCAAACTATCAGCCTCTCCTGAGAGCTGGTAGAGAGTTTGCTGACACATGTAAGGCCCTAAGGAAAGTGCTACAGTGAATGAGTCATCATGGCCTTATCCTTGAAAGCACCTAAAATACTGACATGCTTTTATGAACTGACATCTGTATAGACATTTTTACCTTGGTCCATCATTTAGCTGCATTCATTATTGCTTTTTTGCCTACTCAAAGCCTCTTTGAATGAACTCATGTAAAGGAAAAGAGGACAAGCCCTCCAGTTCATGCACTGCTTTCTCAGTAGTTTCTGTGGGACTAAAAATAAGTAATAAAATTATGAATGCCCAAGGAATCTTTCTTCATTTGTAACAGTTTATATTCAGAGCACTTGAATTCCATAGAAAGTCTGTATAATCTCCAGCAAATGATGAGTTTACACTCTGGTTTTCTCACCAGAGAGAATCCTTCTTCAAGTTCTCCAGTACTTCAGTGATTGCCACAGGTACAAATTTTACAAGTGTGTCATTTTTCTGTGTTCTTGTTGCTATGTCCTTGTGGTAGAGGCAGTAACATGGCTAAAGGCAAGTTGACATCTCCCAATAGTAAGAAAAATGATTAAAGAATGGATTCTTTATTCTACAAAAGTCAGGACTGTGGCATTGAATAAGTCCACCAAATTTCAGCTTAGGATGGCGGGAATACAAATTATTTATATGCAGCACAGATAAATTAAGGCTGATTGGTGGTGGCAGACTTCAAGTGGGAGGCATCTAGACCACTTCTAGAGACAAGAAAGCATTTCATTGGAGGCTAAAAATACCCACTGAAAGTTATAATATGTGCTTTAAAAATTCTTTATAGGTGTTTCTGGAGGGTGAAGCTGGTTAAAGCATGGTGCTACTAACACCAAGGTCGTGGGTTCAATCACCATGTGAGGATTGGACTTAATGATCCCTGTGAGCTCCTTCCAACTCAGAATATTCTGTGATTCTGTGAAATGCAAAAATATGATATGTAATAGTTATATATTGTCAGATGGACAAATGTCTAAGAGATGGAGAAGAAGATTATTCAATATTCTTAGTGCTTGGTCATCGCTGCTACGTGTGCCAGGTTGTACTTGAAATCACAAGGCAGAACAAATTGAGAAAATGTGCCTACTCAAAAGTGGCTTGTTTTGCATGAAAAAAGGCTGGGTCTGCTCCTTAGGTAAGAAATTAGTCAGGAATCTTGTATTGTATTTTTGTGATTACATTTTCAGATGCGATAGATTCCTCTTGCATGCATGCAAATCAGTGGAAATTGCAAATTCTTCCATCTTTAAGGAATCAGGGTATTGATGGTTCTCCACTGTCTCTTAGTTGGAGTAAATAATTTCTCTCAGAGAACTCTTAAAACCTTTTCTAATATGAATTTTTTCTACAGCTTGCCAGTGACATCTTTACTATGCAGGCATGCATGGTGGCCCAGTGGGAGTTTCAGTTCACTTCTGATTATTTCCCAGGCTTTGGCCAGGGAATTTCTCAGGCTCAGACAGTTCTGAGCAGTCGTTTCAGAGCACTCCTCTTCTTCATTGCACATCAGTGCCAGATTTTCAAAGATGCAAATACAGCACAGTGTGTGATAGCTCTCTGCAGCCCAAATACATGTATTTGAAAAGGCAATTCTCTGTGTCTGGTTTTGAAACTTCCAATGATACTACAGTGATGCTGTAGAGACAAATTAGTTCTTTCAACAACAGAGAGGGAGAGAGATTAATGTTTTAATCAGAAGAACAAAGGAAAAAACACATGTATTCATCAGTAACAGGGTTAATGGGGAGAATTTACTTTTTTAATTAAAAAAGTGAAAAATTAAGCCTTGCTGTTAGCTTGTTTCTGTTTCAGAGGATCTGTTTGCATCATTACTTATTAATCAATACTCTTTTTCTGTGCACAAGGAACTTATTTATTGTATCTATATAACATTGCCTGATGAACAGAGTGGCTGCTTACAGTGCAGTGATATTGAAGTAGTTTGAGTTATAAATATTTTTAATGATCCTGTTGTTGATGGATGGATTATTCCTCTCGACAAAGGTGAAGGCTTACCCAAGTAGCTTAAGAGAACAATTTGAGTGTCAGTTTCACAAGTGAAAGAAATCCAAAAAGGAAAAGGAAGCAATTCATTCACAACGGGACATGGTGCAGAGGAGGATAACCTGCCTTCAAAGATTTTTGTTTCGAGTATTATAATGTTTAATAAATAGTTTACTTCAAAGGGCTTTGCTGGAGAAAAAAAAATAAAATAAGCAGCTTTCCTGCTATTCTTGTTCACTGGTCCAGTGTTGCTATAAGTAGCTCATATCCTGTCCTCTGTGGTCTCAGGTGGTTAGCTTTTGTTTGAGAAACTGAAGCTTCAACCAAAAGAGCTGTGCCTACCAGTTAAATTATTAGGTAGTTGACAATATGTCTTGAAAATCAATGGAACTCATTGTGGAACTTGGCGGGGTGACTTTGGCGGAGGGGGAGGGGTCTTAGTATTATTTTGGGTGATGAGCAAAGGCAACAGGTCAGATAATGTAAAAATAGAAGTTGCTAAGAAAGGCATCCAAAGTAGGTTCATCACTTTCATCTGCCTCCACTACACACTTTTTTTTTGAGCATTGTTAAACTTTTGTAGAGTACAAGATATACTGGGAGGTCATTTGATCTGTTTTCAGTGTCACGATTAGGTATAACAAAACCCATTCTTATTTGAAGATTTTTTTGGACATGTTTGGTATCCATTTCAGTATTTCTGTATTGTTTTTATTTCTGCTAAATGTTGTACTTTGTGTTTTTGTTCCATCAAGTAAAGAAATGACTCAAGGTTTAAAGGAAAACGCTTGAATGTTTCCCAAATAATATTAATAATAAATATACATAATAACAATCATCTTAGGTTTTCTAGTTCTGGGCATATGAACTGCTGTTTTCTTCCATTGTTTTTAATTCTGAGTTGTTTTAAATCATTTCAGGGAGTACTAGTATGTTGCTATCATTGTTCTAAAGACTCATGGGGATGAGGCATTTGCATGGGGACATTTCAGAGACATTTTCTCTGGCCCAGATTTCAATGTCTTCCCTATGAAATATCCTGTATTTCCAGCCATGACAACTCCGAGCCAATGAAACAAGAAATACTCTCCTCATGTGGTTTTTGAGGAAGTTTTTGTCACTAAGGATTGATGGGGTAAGGAGGAGAACTCTGAGTGCAAGGACAAACAAATTCTCCAGGAACAAGATGCCATAATCACTTTTAAGGAGAGTTTCAGACAGGCAAAACACAGCCTTTCTCCAAGACCGAGTATGTAAGGTATAACGCTGAGCTGTCTCAAGGTCTGTTTTTCTATTCAGTAATGTATGATCTACAGTAACATCCTTAGTTACTCTGTCTGGAGGAAAGTTGGTTTTATCAAATAATCCACACAGAAAATAGAAGTGATTCTGAGGATATTTTAGAATTTCACCCCTGATTCTTTTGGATCTTTATTATTGTCTGTCATCAGCTGATGACTGTGAAATAATCAGTCCTCAGAACATGTTGAGTAAATGTAATTGCTTCAAATCAGCCCTTGTTCAACTTATAGCTAATGAATAACTATTACAGACTAATCAGTGCTATAATGGTAATTAGTAAAGCGGGTAAAATAACTGGAAATTCAAAAAATGATTGAACTTGCCTGTTTGGTAATCCATGTTGATCAGTGAGTAAATGATAAATCAGAAGTCATATAGGGTTCACTTGTGTATTTATACCACTTGGACAAATCCTCTGCACTTCAGACAGTAGTTTGAAGGGAGAGGATGTGCACTGTAGTGGTGTCCAGGCCTGCCAGAAAGTTCAAGGATTGTGCCTTATATCACCAGGGGCCCTTTCAGCCCTGTTCTCCTTCACCACCTGTGCACGCGCTCACATTCTGCCAAGTTCCTGTCCCACTCCTGCAGGCTCTTCCTCACTCAAAAGCTATGTTGAAGTTTTTTGGTGTGTGCCATGTGGATGAACCCTTATCTGCTGCCTCCACAGTCCTGGGTCCTTTCCACATCTCCAGGTCCAGTAATGGCTTTATCTAGATAAACTGCCTGTAGAAAATTAAGAAACTATTTGTCTTTTGTCTTAAGTGAACTCAGCTGCCATGGAGGGAAGACATGAAACTCCTTCCCAACCACCCACAGCAAATTTATGACTTGCCTCATTTTAATTTTTTTACAGAAGGGCCTTTTGTGAATGTTTTTCCCATTATCCCACTATGAAAAAAACTGTATACCTGTGCTCTCTTTTCAAGTAGAGTGTAGTTCTGTTTTTTTGTCATGTGATCTTTTGCTACTGTTTCCTGACTAAGGGACAACATTTTTCAGAACTGAAAAAAATAATAGTCTGAGGTTTTCTAGAGCAACATGCAGAAGCCAGGTGGGACACCTTAAAGCATCCCAAATGGCAATGGCACTTGAACTTCACCCTTAAAGCTGAGATGTTACAGAAAGTTTCTCTTCAAGTCTGGAATTTACTGGGAGCATTACCAGCAGAAGTTCTTTTTACTGTGTGGTGCACTATCTAATACTTTAACTGAATAACAAAACTTCCTTTAGAATGCCTTTCAAATGTATGAGAACAAGAGAAAGCCTTGTTTTGTTCCATGTTTCATGTTGCTGATCATAATAAACTACCTTCCACTTAACCCCTCCTGCTCAATACATTCTTTCCTGTGCAAGAGGAAGACTCACAGCTGTAAGATAAAAGGTTTTATAACCTTGAAACAGAAATAAATTCTTACATGTATATTTACTTATGTAAATGTATAACTAATTTGTACATACAGACTGTGTATGTACTGTCTATGCTTATGCTATAAATAATGATGTTTATACAGATTGAATTTAGGTAAAAAGGAAACAGTTTAATGTAGATTTGAATGAATCAGATGATGTTTGTACTTTGTGTGTTCAGGTAATATGATTCTACATGTGATAAAGAAGCTTAATTAGTTTCCCTCCACACCCGTGCCCCCCCCTCCCCCATCTGTAACTTTGTTAATGTGAATGTTAAATGAACTAGTGAAATTATGAAGCCAATTAATAACTGGTATTTCAAATTTAAAAGTCAAAGTTGGGAAGATGAGGCTGGGAAGAATGGAAACAAAAAGAAAAGCCAGCAAAGATAAAATATTCTTTGGTGGTGTTTGACTCCTACACTAAATTGCCTTACTGCCCCATTGTCAAACCTTCAGTTTGGTGGACTCCAGCAGTTGCAGTGGCTTTCTGCATTTTACATATTCTATATTGAGTATTGTTCATCATCATGGGCACCTGAAAGTGAATGATGGACATTTCTCTTCTGCTTGTGATTTAACATTACACGGGAAATAATATCAAGCATAGATTGTTAATTGTAGTTAAGTTTTATATGTATTCTGTCAAGCTAGATATAGCATTTGTTCTGGTTTTGTGAGAATTGTGGGAGATTATGGTTGTCATAAAGATGTTTTTATGAAACACAGGTAAAAGGGAGGAAGTATGGATTACACATACTGGCTTGCTGTATTTTTTGCAAGCAAATAGCAAAACAATTATGGATGTAATATATTTTCTTTTTAAGGAGAAAAAGAGCTACTCTAGATTTTTAGGAATTCAGTTTTTTTCAAGGAAGGTAACTTAAGTCTTAGAACGGATATTTAAAAAAAGCTGTGAAGTTGTAGTTAATTTCTGAAAGATGTGAGCAGTAAAGATTGTTTGTATTTTAAATCAGTGTTCTTTCTCTTTCTCCCTAAATATATATAAATATTCCACTGTTATTCTAGAGCATGCTGTTTTGTTTTCCTGGCTCTTATGCAAAGAATATCTGAATATTAAAATTGGTAGTAGAGCATGTGCTCAAGTGTGCTATGGAAGTAAGCTTTTCTTCAGTGTACTTCCTAGAATTTTCTATAAGTAAAAGCAGGATTGCTCAATATGTATAAAGGCTGAGGAAGTAGCTAGAAAAAAGTGATACCTTGGTAGCTGGGAAAATGACTGCTGCATCACGATTTCAGAGTGGGGCAAGTGAGGTTGAGTTACTCTAGGAAAAATGGGAACTGCCTTAAAAAGATTAAAAGCTGAAAGATTGTGGGAGTTCAAAGATATGGTCTATAAGGGAGAAAGAGCAACCAGAAGACCAGCTCCAACTGAAAGGGGAGCTTATCCCACCCTTATCTCTAATGTCTTCTAAAATCTTCTTACATTTTACTTTAAGTAGCTGTAAACAAAATGACTTTGCCAAAGTCTCTATTTTTACTTGATTTTGAAGTTAACAGAGTTGTTTTGTCACTCTCATTGACATTAGCATTGTTTTCAATGTATGTAATACAACTTAAAATGAATCTTAGCTTATATTAACTGATATTACATTCATACATTCTTTTCTAATTGAAAAATACTGTCTTTGGATGTCCTTCCTAGAACTAAACTTTTCTTTCTTACTCTGTTTTGAACAAAACAAATTGAAATTTTTGCGGTATGCCGTTCAAAATACAGTTGTCTTTCACATTATACTCATATGATGCTCAAGAGTTCAAACATAAATATTTTTCAAGAAATGCTGAGAATTTTTAACATTTCTTTCTTGAGGTTTCCTTTTTTTCTGTTGGCTATCTCATAACCTTGTCAGATGTTCAGTGTAAGGTGGTGTTGCCTGGTAATTTTTCAGATTGTTACTGTACTGGTGCTGCCTATTAAATTCAGATTCTCCTTACATAAAATCTAAAAGAAGAAGTAAAAAGACAAGACTCAGATTTCACTTCAGTTACAGTTCAGTCACACACCAGAAAACTCACATTTCTGGGTATTGATTGTGTTCATTTACCACAGCAAAGTGCATTCATTGATAACTACCTGCTGGTATTGAATCAATTGTATGTGAAACACGGGGCATTATTGTCAGGTAGGGTAAATAATATTGATTCTATTTTAAAAAGAATACATCATAGGAGAAATTAATTTGATTCTATGGAGTCATTAAATTATGTTCTATCAAATATATAAACAGTGAAGATCATGTGATATGATATCATGAGGCAAGTTAGAGTTGCAAGTTTTAGCAAGATTTCTCCTCCATAACTGCAGCAGAGACATTTTATTTTTGTTTTGTATTAAAGGGCAAAGAGAAATTCAATGCCTATAATCAATCTTAAGGTAGGATCTCAACTGGTACCAAGTCCTCTGACACTCCTTAAGTGGAACTACAGTCTTAACTGACTGCAGTAAACTAGGCCCTTGTTCATGCTGTAGGTCAGCAGGCTTTGAAGCTTCAAATATCATTCTGACTATGGACTCTGCAGTCAAAAGTCCTTATCTTCCAAAATTAGCAAATAATCAGAAAGAGGAAAAGGGAGTTGTATTGATTGATCATCTTTGAAGCCATTGGCTCCATGAAAGAATAGTAAGGAAGGACAAGTGCAGTAAGCGAACCTACCACAAACATGAGTCAACCATGAAGATGGCTTTGGATTGCTCTTGCATCTATTCCCTTATAATGGCAGTGAGCTATCTTACAGAAAACGTGTTAAATAGCAGCAACTAAAGCACTGAAACTGTGAAACACAGAACCCTTTTTTGGATTACAGGTGACCATACAACTGAGACTTAGTCACTCATCATGTACCTCAAACATTGTCTTCATAATCTGCACTGTGATCTTGAAGTCTTCGTATATGAATAAATAAATTACCAATTATCACATACCATATGAAGAGAGCAGGAGACACTGAGAATTCTGCCTTGTCTCATTTCAGATATTTAGTAGCAAATAACTTACAACCAAGCTATAGCTGGTTGAACAGGTATCTAGAATTCCATGTTTGGAAACAGTAGTAAATCAAAAGAGCTGGAGGAATAAAAGAAGTTGTCTGTATATGAAAAAGGGGTGGAAGATATGATCCATGTGACTGTAATTGGTGGATACAATTTCATAATGAGTGAAAATTGTCTGTAGAAAGTAATCCATAGAGAAATGAAGGTAGATAGATAATTGTCACTAATCAGTGTTACAAAAATCAAGAAAAACATCTGTGTGACACACTTCTTTGACAACAGTGTCTCAGTAAGATATATACAGATGTCTTTAAGCATCACGCTTAAAAGTTCAGAGCAGTTCAAATCCTTTTTTGCCACCTACAGCAAGATTCAAATACAATTTATGTGTCTGAGTCCAAGAAAGTGATCCAGGAGGTTTAGGATACAGTAACCTTCTGAGTGCCCTCAGGACACCTGAAATAGTTTTCACAGCTGTCTAACTAAAGGTACCTGTGTCTTCTCAGCAGCCCTGCTCTGTAGAACTGGATGTCAAATCACTTATCCTCCCTGTGCTGAGAGAATAGTCTTTGGAAAACATCTAGCATGGGTGGGCAGAATTGAGTTCAACCCAAAGCCTAGTAGCTGTGGCCACACTGATGAAAATTAATAGCAGTACAAGGTAGAGGTGGTCACTTTTTGCAGCTCTCCTTGCTGCTGAGAGTGCTTGCCTACAAGACTGGGGGTGGGAATTCTGTGCTAAGTTCCACGTGACAGAATTCAAATTTACTCCATGCCTACAATATGTTGTAACTGCCAAGTCTTAGAGAGGTAGAGGGAGAAACCCTGTGCTTGAGACATTCTATGGGGAAAGCAAATTTTGATCTCCATTTTCAGAACCATTTCCCTGTGTCAGACTAGGTAGCTGGGCAGAATGCAGTTTTCTCCTCTTCCCAGTTGAATTCCTTAGCCTTTAATCCACATAACTAGTTTTGTTCTTCCCTTGTCCTGTTTTTCCACTCGTGAGTGCATAACTGCCTGCCTTACACAGCAGCAGTGGTCTTCCTTGAGAACCTTGTAGTCAAATTTGTATTTTAATTATTGAGTCCATTTTGAAGTATAGAGTGCTGAGCTGCTTGACTGCCCTTTCACCACTCTGCTTGGTGTGTTGCAGTTTTCATCTACTGATGAAAGCACCCCTTTATTAGCCAGACCAGTATTGCATTGTCAGCCAAATTTCAGCCATGTTGGATATAGTTAAAATTTAAAGAAAAGAAAAATTTTTGCAATGTGTGCCACTTAAAAAATTTATTAGTGAATAATATTAGAAGAGTGATCTGTTAAACTTTGATCTCATCCCGCTGTGAAATGTCCTCAGTTCTATTTCTTTGCAGATTTGACAGACAAACTGGGAAGCTTTAAAACTTCCAGATAACCTGCATGTTTCTTCCTAACATTATACTGATGGATAAAACCAGTGCTAATTATTTCTAGTCCTAAAACCCTTTCCTTCTCTTCATCCTCACATTACTCTACACAGCAATACTCAGGAATTTGCCTTTCTCAGCAGCATTCTTTGTTGTTCTGAGTTCCTTTTCCTGTTCCCAGACTAGATTTATACAATTTTTTGATACGCAGACTCACTCCTGTTGCTATTTATGCTAAGTGTGATGAACTGGTATGTTGAAAATGGATATCTAACTCCATAGCTAGATATCCATATGTGTTGCCCTATCTATATTATTGCCACTAAAATTCTTTCAACTTGACTGGTTTTTACCTTGTGGTTAGTGGATCATTCCTAGTCTTCTCCCAGAGCAGAGAAATTCACTGATTAACAACAGACTTAAGAAGGAGTTCAAATGTCTTGTGAAGAGTGCTTTTGTGGTTTTTTTTGGTGTTTTTTTTTTTTGTTTTTTTTGTTTTTTTTTTTGGTTGTTTTTTTTTGGGGGGGTTGGGTTTTTTTTGTTTTGTTTTCTTTTGTTTTGTTTTTTTTTTTTTTTTAAGCAAAGAATGGCAGTTAAAAAAAAAACACAACAAAGTTTTCTACAGTTTTCTAGTGACTGAAATAAGTGCTCTGCAAGTTGCATTTCACCTTTTAAACCAGCAGAGATATTAACCTGGTGACCCTGGAAAACAGCTTTTGGATCTAAACAAGTGGTAGCTCCAAGTGCAATATTCCAGGTCTATTGTAGGTTGTTTGAGCAATCATTCTGTTGGATTACACTCAGAAAAATGCTGGTATGAGGAATAAACATAGTTTAGATACATAACAAGATAGGACAAAATGTGTAAAATCTGGGCACCCTGGTCTGGTGGGAGGAATCTCTGCCCATGGCAGGGGGCCGGAACAAGATGATCTTTAAGGTTCATTTTAAACCAAACCATTCTGTGATTCTGTGAAAATGAATCTCTAAAAGAAATCCTATAATGGCAATTGCAAATATATTTCCCATGGCCTTAAAAAGAAAGATTGTTCAGTGAAGTGGAGAACTGATAAAATATTTATTCAAAGTCCGTTATCTTTGAGTTTGATTTGCATTTAAAGAAATATTCCTAGCTTGCTTTCTGCACTGTTTTCATTAGGAGGATAGTCAGAGAGTTTCACATGATACTTTAATTGTTTTGTAAAGAATTGTGTCAGTAACAGAGATGAAATATGGGGATCAGTACACTCTGTGAATGCTTCACAAAGACTCAGTTTAATTAGAAAATTAAACACTAAATCACTTTAACCAAGAATTTCATAATATTTCTGTGAGGACAGAGGTTAAATAAATTGTGAAGTAATGGCCAAAGCTCACACAATAATAACTTTGGTAGGAGTGGCTATGAGTTACTAACCGAGATGCTCTAGTGTGATGATAGTTTGGGTGATTGCCTGTTACTGCCCTGTTAAGCATATTTCACAGGATCACAGAATCCTTAGTGTTGGATGGGACCTCTGGAGATCATTTGATCCAACCCCCTTGACAAGTCAGGGTTGCACGTAGCAGGTGACGCAGGAACGTGTCCAGGGGGATTTGCAATGTCTCCAGAGAGGGAGACCCCACGCCCCTCTGGGCAGTTTGTTCCAGTCCTCTGCCACCCTCAGGGGAAAGTTCTTCATGTCAGGATATTGCATACAGTATCATTCATCACTTCATCTCCACTCCCAAGTCCACTGGATAATATTGCTGCTCACTGATAAACGAGTCCCAGGACTCACTTCTTACAGGAGTGTTAAGGGTTTGGGCTAAGACAGCTCAGTCATAAGTTGTTTAATCATAGAATCACATAATAGTTTGGGTTGGAAGGAACCTTAAGCATCATCTCATTCTAACTCACCTGCTGTGGGCAGGGACATTTCTCACTAGACCATGTTGCTCAATGTCCTGTCTAACCTGGCCTTGAACCCTGCCAGGGATGGGGCATTTGCAGCCTTTCTGAGCAGCCTATTCCGGTGTCCCACCAACCTCACAGTCGAGAATTTCTTCCTAATATCTTATTTAAATTTACTCTCAGTTTAAAGCCATCAATCACCCTTTCCCATGTCACTAGAGACCCTTGTAAAAAGTCCCTTTCCAACTCTCTTGTAGACCCATTTATGTAGTGGAAGGCTGCTAGAAGGTAGAAGTGGCCCCTAGAGCAGAACTGGACCCTGTTCTCCTGACTTTTGTGGCACATTTGGACTTGAAGAAGGAAGTGTCTGTATTATGTGGTACTGAGGAGGTAAAGCTCTAAATATGCAAAGCAGCAAAGCTCCAAATGTGTATTTTGAACCAGGAAGGAAGATAGAATACAAGTACCTTCACTGCTAAGTGACGCATGATCAGGGATTTGTATTGCCAGATTGGATTTAGGTGCTTCAATATTGCTTAAGTGTCCTACTTCAGGTGTGCAAGTCCTTTTGAACCTAGCCCTTAGGTAGTAGCAAATGTTGTCATGGAAGTTTTGAATTACAAAAGCACTAGTCTGTGACATAAAAGAGCATTTTAAGTCCTACATGAATAGTTCTGCCAGTAATCATGGATGCAATAGCATGTATTTCTAAATCACAAAAGTTAGAGAATGTGCATCTATTGCTAATGTATATATCCTTCCTAATGCCACAAAACAATCATTGGAAATTTGATGGTAGGAAACAGGTATTACACCAGTACTGTGCTATGGCTAAGACTTTCATGATGATTTAGTATCCAGTGTAATTCAAAAACTATAACGAAACCCCATTTTATTACCTATAATAAAATGTATATATTTTGTGTGGATTTTCATAGTCTTACTGTCACTCTTTTATTTTATTGTATCTGAAATAAAAATGTAATTTTTTTAAACTGTGGAATGAAAAAGTAGAGTACATTTAAGTGGTTTTTCACAGCCCCCTCCTGAAGAAGACAGTAAGAATGAGGGATTAATTTTTCAAACAATTTTTTCCAGGCAGATATGTCCTTATTTATGTGCAGTGTAGTAATTCACTTGGTTCTTACTGAATTCAAAGTTCTAACTAAAGTGTCTTGGGTGATACTGTGAACCGAGTGAAATTAGTGGGACTACTGACAAAAACAAATCCAGAACAAGACCACATCCAGGATTTAAAGTCTCTCTATCTCTAACCTGGCCAGTAATGGTACTAAACCCCCTAAATCAGTAGTCAGGCTGTGTAATTGCCATGGTGTGAGAAGAGAATGTCTGTCAGGAAGACATATGGAAGAGATTATCACACCGTTTATATAAAACTGCACCATCTTGGATGACCTGAGTTCTCACACGTGTACTCCTTTTTCACAGCTTCATGACCATCTAGACCCCTGCTTGGAATTTTGAGTTTGCAACAGCCTTACAAACGTATCTGGACTTGCCCAGGTTCAAGGGGCTTCATATTTAAACTTTCCTAAATCTGTATTTCAATCCAGAGAGGATTAAAATATACTGAATCAAATGTCTGTAAAATGGCCTTGGCCTCCTACACACATTTTTCTCCAGTTGAAGATGTCATTGTGCTACCTGCTGTACAAAACAAAACAGAAAGATGCTGTGGCTTACCAAGTAGTATTTGGAAGTGTTCCAAGGCAAATTAACAGACCAAGTTCTAACCAGTGCTTGCCCAACCATTAGAAAACTTAGTAAGCTGTGAAAGAATGCAGTTTGCTCTGCAGTTTTCTCCCTATGAAATGTACCCACTAAAACCATTTTTGCAGTCAGTGGGAATTAAGGTCTATCTAAATGTTCTCTGTGGTTGTAAGTATCCTCACAGTGAATGAAAGACCTCTCTCTGCTCTGCTTTTTCCTTCATTTAAGTGAGTGCCAAAAGTAGCACTGAGCTTGAAGGGGAGTCAAACATTTATTATATCCTGGCCACCCAGAGAGGGAAAAACATTGGCATCTACAAATGAAGCAGCATTTTCTTAACCTTTCTGTAAATTAATTTCACTCAACAGGTTGTGGTTTTTTTTTTTTTTTTTCCTAGTTAGGCTATGTTATATCCCAAATCAGATAGTACTTTCCAAAAAGTACTTCCATACTAAACCTACTGAATAGCTTGCAAACTTGTAGTTAACCAAAAGGAATTGGGGTGAAAAGTAGTAATTACCCTACAGGTTTTGATTTCCTATGTAATTGGTACTTCAGTTTTACACATCTTTTTGGCTTTTCCCTTTTTATACGTAATTACCTTGGTTTCTAGTCAAACCAGACTCTACAGGTTGCTTTTGTGAGCCTTAAGCCATTTATTATCAATGGACTTGCTTCTTATTGTTGTGAAATCCCTTACTCCAACAAGTTACTGTGTCAAGACATACAACTGAGTTCATAGTCACCTGTGACCAGTGCAGCTCATGGCAGCCTTTATTAGTTGGGGGCATCTGTGTAACTCCTCAGACAGTGAACTCCAGGACAGCTGAACCAAACTTCTTTCTGAAGTATTTCAAGATGTAGTCATAGGTGATGGTATTACCTCTACAGCTGCTTTCCATGTGTAAGAACAGGAGCAGGGCAAGTGGCTACTTATGAGGGCAGCATGTTTTCATTTTCAGAATACTGAGCCTTTCTAGCCATGCTGGCTGTGGTACAGCTGAAATCTCACAGCAAGCAAATATTATAGTTCCATGCAGGTAACTGTAATAGGTATAGTTACATGGGGGTTCAGACTATCAGCACACTTAATCTTGCCTGCTACCACTGGGTCTGCCCCTCACCTTTTCCTGCATGCGTCCCGTAACAGTGGCCACTTCAGTGGTTTGCTTGGTTTTTTGTTTGTTTGCTTTGCGGGGATTTATGCTTTGTTTGTTGGGTTTTTTTTAGGGGGTGTATTTTTTTAAAAAATGAAACCAAGATCCTGTCCCATTTTGCAGCCATCTGGGTGTTTTCTGGTACACAATGCAGAATCAATTGTATGGTTCTTGTCAGTGGTTACATTTTTATTGTTATGTAAAATAAACAGGTCAAATGTTCTTGCCCATTTTTAATACTTGTAGAAATAAAATTTATTTTAAAATTAATACATGTTAAAACCCTCAGTATTATGTAATAGGGTTAGTCATGTTTAACCACACTGTCTGTACATAAGATATATTTTTTCCTACTCTAGATCATATTCCATTTTTAGAGAGTATGATTTTGTAAACACTTAAGCATGTGATCTGCCTTATATTAAAAAGAAGTCCTGATGGCTCCTGTTGACCTGGTTACCTGTGAAAAGTTAGGCAAAAGTCTGCAAGGCTGGGACACATTTCAGAAAACAAGTAGTTGCTTTTTCTTGTGCCGATATTTTCCTTTTTCTTGTGCCGGTATTTTCATGCTCTTTTTCAACAGATTTTATCAGAGAAATGGAAATTATTACAGTAGGAACTTCGGGTGTTTTCAGACAAAAAACAAGTCACTAATAATGTAACCAAGTAATTTTCACAAAGTTGCAAGTGTTTTGGCAGAAACTTGTTTCTAACCAACCTGCAGATGAGTTGAGGCAATGTTGTGTGTTTTACCCATGTTCCACATGTGCTACTCAGGGCAGTTCTCCCAGGCTTTGTCATTACATAGCAGATTTAAAGTAGATGTTTGAAGTATAAGTTGACCGTATTTGAAGCATAAGGGTGATGAAAGTGATGCATTATGTCACTGTAGTATATTGACATTATCAATTATGTGTTATTAAACAGCTTAGCTAACTGAATGATTTACCTTGTGTTTAACTGCCTCTTTCAATTAAAAGTAGCAAATGCTGTAGAACTGGGGCACAGTCATAGAAACCATATATTTTCTCCTGTTAACACCAGCACTGCTGACATGCAAGTGATGGGAGTGTTGGCATTTTGCTGCAGGCTCTAATGGGCTAGTTTAAATGGCCTAAAAAAAAAGTGATTAATGATTAGGAACAGGACTGTTACACAGCTTCACAGCTCTTTTCCTCAGTGCATTTCCATTTGCGTCAACCAGCTGCACACTTGGGAGGTGTTATTTCAAAGTAGTCAACACAGGAGCATTTTTCTACTACCATTTGTTTCTATTTCCTAGGTCCCTTTGGTTGTCCAGATATAGCTAGTGTTTCCTTAAAGTCGTAAGCTTTAGTGATAAAGGAGGATATCCTCAGACTAGTATGTTTGGTGACCAATATCTAAAACTGTGGAACTCTATTGTCATTTCAAAATATCTTTACCATCACTCTGCTTACTCCTGTTTGGTTTATTGTGTTGGAAATAATCTAAAGGTTCCTCTTGGAGTAACTGAATCACTTCATCAACCACTACATGATTCCCCTCTGCTATTCACTTGATTTTTGCAAGCAGTAATTTGTACATTAGTCCTGCTTGTTTGTAATGGGTAACTGTCCACCCTTAAGCCCTCCCTTTATATACAGGGATACATATCTAAATGTATATCTGTTATGTGTATTTCTTTGGGAGCTGAGATCAATAGACACTGCTGCAACACCACTACCCCAAGTAATAATTAGGTGCCATGAGTAGAAGAAACAAGTAATTCCAAAAGAAAATTAAAAACAAGGTTGGAAAATCTAGCATCTCACTCTTTTTAATGAACCTTAGGAGAGTGAGGTGTCTAGCAGACATAATGCATTCTCTTTGCTCTTTCAAGCTAAGGCAATATCAAACACTGGTGTAGAGGGGATTGAACACTCAAGGGGAAGGTATCTTGTACTTTTTGGAAGTTTATTTCACTGTACTGAGATCTTAGAGCTTGTGGCTGAAAGTCAGCACTTGCTCTCAGGTATCATGTTGCAAGAGAAGGAAATGCATTTTCTTAGAACAGGACGTTTGTGTAGTGTTTTAGTTGCTAGCATTTTTTAGTAATCAAAGTATGAAGCTAAGTCTTAGCTGTGTACAAGTTCAACCAAGTTTTCTGAACAAGAAACTTAAAAAAAAAAGTTCATACAATAATTTGGGAGGCAGAGGGGAAAGGGGGGTGTAGGTTTAGAGTGCAGTGGTGTTGACTGCAGCACATATACTAGATCCACTCTTTTGCAGAATAGAAATGATGCCAAACAGATTTGCAGTGTCTGTGGGGGCATAAGCATGCCTCAGAGGTGAGCACATCACCAAGTTGGCTTGTCCTTGAATGTGGTGTTCAAGGTGGTATTGTAGCTCATCTTCCTTTTTTAATGCTATTTTTAGGAAACTAAGGCTGAGGCAGGCGTGCTGAAGGCTCCATGTGTGTGTTTGTTCTGTGGCTTTGCAGTACCTTTGACTCAGCTGATGGACTTCAGCCAAACATATCAGAGAAGGAAGAATCATTTATGGTCCAACCTGTTTCTTGAATAGAATGTGTCCAGGTGGAGGAGGAAGCTGTAACTGTGTGGTGGGGAGTGTGGTCAGAGGCTTTGGTTAAACTCGAGTTTTTTAAGATGAGAGAATGCAGACTGGGGAGTGCAGCTGGGAATACCCTCAAGGCTGTAATGGTGTTTTACATGGCAAACAACTACAAACCCCATCTGAGAAAAAACAGGCCTTGATAGTCCTGGTGCTGGCACAGCTACTTGTTACTTCTGACAGATTCTCCTCTTCTTTGTGCAATAGACAGACGAGGATTTATACTAGTTTTCTTGTCTGCATATGCACGGGCCAGAATATGAATAATTTTTTACTAAAGGTGTGAAAAGCTTCTTCCCTTCTTCCTCCTTATCCTTATTTGGACATTTAGCTTATCAGTAGCCACTTGAATGTCTTGGTTGGTTTTTATATTTTTTTAAAATTTATTTTATTATACTTTATTTTTTCACAGACATTTTCTGTTTGCAGAGCCTGCATTTCTAGTCCTTGGTTGGGCCAGGCGAACATCTGCTTTGCACAGTTTGCAAGTGTTACTTATTAACTCAGGCTCCCCAAATTTGGGCAGTGTGATGCCTGTTCCCAGGCCAGGCTCAGCCTGCTACTTGTCTTTTGGAAGCACGTGTAGAAGTTCATTACACACATTTATTCTTCAGTTTTCTGCTTGGCTTGGATTCACTTCTAAGATTCTGTTCTGAGACGATGATGTAAACTATATAATAAAAAAAAAAAAAAATTCCTTAGGCACCCGCGCAGCACTTTCCCCCTGTAGTTCATAGTAGTACTGCTTGTGGGCCGGTTTCAAAGGAATCTCATCTCCATATGGTTTTACCCGATAATCCTTTATCCACCATCTTCAGCTCTCATTCCGTTGCTTTCTTGCCTGTGGCTACGTTTCTATCTCTGCATCAATTAGCACAGTGATTTATACAACAAGCAAGCAGTTTAGAGGTAATGGTACACAATTAACATCTCATTCCACCATAAAGGGTATGCTAAATACCCCAGTCACTGCTTTCTCTGCCTGGAATTGAAATAAGTGTTTGTCCTAATTCATATGCTATCTGATGTGAAGTGGGCCTGCTTTGTACGGCACTACACCATTAATCTAATTATAGATAGCTGCAAATGAAGTGCTGTCTGAGCACGGAGACTGAAGAAAATAGCGCTTTTGTCATTTAGCATGACTCTGTGAAGCAAGATCGCACTTTACACAGCAGCATGGCAAAATGGGAATCTGAATAATATTGCTGCCTGTTGCATCTTTTCTAATTACAACAGCATTGTAAACACAACTGGGCGCTGATATAAATAGAGCTGTAGATACGCTGTCATGTGGGTTGTAGGAGAAAATCCTTAGTGTGCTGTTGTATTAAATGATGCATCCTGATTGACAGCTACCTTGAGACTGCGCTGATGGAGTTGTCAAAGCATTGTGCGACCGCGCTGCTCCGGCGGCGGCAGCTGCGGCCGCTGCCGGCTCCCTGCGCCGCCCGACCGGGAGGACATCGCCGGCTGTCCGTCTGTCCGCTCCGGCTCTGCCCGCCCTCGCTCTGCCCGCTCGGCCTCCGTCTGAAGCGGAGGGAAGCTGCTTTTTGCATGGCTTTAACCCTTGGTAGGTTTCTCTAGAGTGTTAATTGTGTATCACACAAGGAATGGAAAGTGGGAAGTGCGGCTGAATTACAAGTCTAATTAAGTTTCTGCTGCTGGAGTGTGTACTACGTGGTGGCGAGGCTCCTCTAGGTTTTCTTTCCCTTTTGCTGCTGCTAGAGGCTCATGATTTTTCTGACTGCTTTGATATTTTTATTATTGTTATTTTTTTCATTAGCTGTCTCTGTAGCAGTTTGAGTGTTTGCTCCTCCATCAGAATAAAAGTGCTGTTATTTTGTACAGGTGTTAATGCCAATCCTCATCACCACCCTGTGGAAGCAAATTAGCTCTAGAACTCAGAGCTCGGGGAAAAAAGTGATTTGCAAAATGTCCTTTATCTCCTTGCTCAGTAAGGAGTCCTTGACTCTGAAAGAAGGTGGTGTCTGACATCTTTGAGTAATATGGAATAAATACATCATTTTCCTGCTTAGATGCTGTGGTGGAAATCTAAGCAAGGGTATGGTCATGGTGTTGACGTGTATAATGGTTAATAAAATAGGCAGCGTGCTCATTGTGTTTGGAACTGGAACATTGCTCGGTATTGCTTCCACTGAATACAGAATAATGTACTGGAGTGAATTGATGACGTCAAACCACAGGTGACAACAGTGAAGTGACTTGAGGCAGGACGTGGATTAGGAATGCTGAAGGGAAATTATGTGACCACAGTTAATACATTTCACTGGTTCCAAACCCGAGACTGTGACGCTAGTGAAAATAATGAAGACGCAGAGCAGACAATTCTCTACTGAAATCTGAGCTACATAAGATTTTCACCCTTCTGACCACAGGAATGACAGACATTTGAAAAACATGGTTGAACACTTAGGTAAAGCATGCTGAAAATCCACATCTGGTCAGCAGTCCAAACACTAACGTAAGTAACATATGGGTAGTGATTACTCTATAAAATCTCCAATGGAGTTTGAACATTTACAGCTTCTGGGGACATGAGTTTCAAGTGTACAGGGAAGATCATATTTAATAAACTAATGTGAGGTGTAACAGAATGTAATTTTGAACATTTTAGTGAAGATTTGCAATATACTGATGTATATGATAAGGGAACCATATCTGTGCAAACTACATAACTTGTTTTTAAGCACAGATGGGGCAATATATGCCTTGGCCATCTTTTTTGTAGCAGTCAGTCTACTTGTCTACTGACTTGGGGGATCAGTAGGGAATGTACTGACAAACACCCATAAAACCCAAGGTATAATTTTCACTGTATTTGCTTTCTTTTCCCCCACCCCCACCCTGTATTTCTATTACTGCACCTTTTTGTGTTATTTTTGTCATGGAGATTTGGTTGTAAGAGGTAGTTTTGCATTTTACATTAACATCTAATTCATTTAGTGAGAGAGGTAGGACAGGATGCTGTTACCCTTAGAAAACTATTAAGTAACACCACTTTCCCCTACTATAATTTTTGTCAACTGACTGTGGACTCCAGTGGTCTGGTGGAAAAGAAACACCTGTTTTGTGCCATTAAAAGCTGTATGGCTTCTTTTGGTACTGCTTTATTGACTTTACTTTGGCTGGCAGAATTGGGCTTTGAAACCCTGTGGAGTGGAGCACTGGCTGGTGACAAGGACTCATCAGCACAGATCTGATGGCTAGCAGATTTCCCTGCTCTCAGAGTCCACCTGCAATCTATTTATGACTCCAACAAATGTTTCTTTTGGTTTAGGCCAGTGGAAACCTCCTGGTCTCTATTTATAACACAAACTTAACAACCTTCCCCAATTTACGCCTCCTCCTTTCTCCCATCTCCTCCTCCTTCTGAGCATAAAGGAAGAAAATCAGAACCTCATCCGCACTTGGTTAGCAGCATATCAAACTTCTGTTTCCTATGTTCAGCATTGTTCTTGCTAAATCAAAGGCATAGCAGCAGCGTTTGTCATGTAATGAAAATATGTGGTATTTTCTTAATTGTCTTTGTTGTGGCAGCACTGGTGGGCATTGTTTGACATAGTCTTCCAGAGAGTCCTGTGGCTCTCACCCAGCTGCACCCGAGTTGGGTGAACAGCACCCTGCACCCCACTCCACAATTCATCTCCAGGGATAACTAGCAGCACTACAAAGGGATATTTATGCAGGTATTTAGTGGGGTCCAGCCAGCAGCAGAAATACATCAAAGGTAATCTTAGAGAAGGAACCTTTCTTTGCACTATGTCTTTTTATATTCTGAAAGGTCATTTCTGAACCAACTGTGCCAAAAAAGGCCTTTCCCCAGAAGTTTACTGTTGTTATTTTTTACTTTTTGATTACAGTAACTTGCTTATCCCCCAAACAGACTAAAGAACAATAAACAAATACAAAAGGAAAAGGAACAGCTCATCAATAACAAAGACCTGCGTTTTAAAGCTTTGAGAGTACTGACTCTTACATCTCACTCCAAGCAAAGCAGGAGTCCTGCAGAGAAAGGAATCTAAAAGATATGAAAATTATAAAGATAGTAAAAACAGTGTTTGGTAGGGATATTTTAGCTTGGTGTGGAGAACTGAGCTTTAAAGTGCAGCATACTGAGGAATGTGTTTTTCCCCCACTGCTGAATGTTGTGAAGTGCATAGGGAATTCTGTATTTCAACCCCTGTGAAATACTGTAACCTAGATGAATGCAGAAGGTCTGGCTTTCTCTTCAAGTTTAAATTTTGAAATTGGGCAGCTCAGGAGTGTTAATGTGGCTTAAAGAAACTAAATGGCATCTAAACCTAATCCTTTGAAATCATATGAAAATAGTCTCTTGCAAGAGGCAACAATACAGTCCACAAACATAACTTATTTATGCATTCTTCCTTTTTTTTATTTATTTATTTTTAATTTATTTTCAAACTCTGAGTACAAAGAAGACACCAACCATGGATATTGAAACTGTGCAATTTGTTGTAATTATATTCCCCCCCATAGATTTAATGAAGGACTTTTAAGTATAATTTATCTTTGATAAATAGTCCCTCTACACAGAATGTTTATTAGATTGACAGCAGAATACACTCTGCAAGCTTTTTTTCCTTGCCACTTATGACTCAGATGAATTTTAATAGGAGTAAAAAGCTTTTATTTGCACAGTAATTTCACTTAAGGATCATATCCTTCAGAAACTGGCAGACACTTGTATGTCTTGATTGCAAAACAGACACTCAAGAGTAAAGAAACATGCATAAGATGTTATTATTTGACTTGTCACACTGCTGCAATTCTATTTGCAGCTTATGTCACCAATTCTCCTATGGGCATCGCCCGCCCTGTCCCTGCACACGGAGCGTGTGTCCGCGTGTGCTGGCACACGTGCACCTGGCAAAGGAGCTGCGACCAGCACAGCGCCCTGAACGCGGTGGTTCGGCGGGGAGAGGGCTGGCTGTGGTTTGGGGTGGAAATCGCGAGTGCCACAGTCTCAATTGCCATGATGATGCCTGCGGGAGGCCTGGGGTTAAAGCTGCTTTCTGCATACAAAATGGTGCTGGTTTCCCCGTGCCACGGCAATTGTGACCGAGGCACATGGCTGGGAACGCGTCCTCAAATCTTTGGGTGCCACTTAGAGCTTCAGGGAACATCGCTGTGGCGTTTTCTTACACTTACTGGGGTGTGGTGTCAGGATCGGCTCATGTAACTATTTGCCTCTGTTTCCGGTTAGAAGCGAGTATTTCTGAGTGAATGGCTGCACTGTTTATCTCACAAAATGTTGTGTGTCCACGCACCATTTATGGAGGATGATAATCCTCTGTTATTTTGTTTTAATTCGGCTTTGAAAGCCGCATTTTAAAGATGTCACTGCAGAGTTAATCACCTTTTGCATGTATTTCTAAATACCTTGTTCTGCTTCCTGCAGAAGCAGAAGGTAGAGTCCCCCTTTACCTTCACCATAAGGATATCGGATTTTTTCTGTCCATGTGAAAATGAAAAGTAAAGACATTTTATTGTTAATAAAACAATAGCTAATTGTTTTGGAGGAAAACATACTGTTCCAAGCAAGGTGTTGAACTTTACATCAGCAAAATACGCATTTGAATTGTAAATACCGTCCGTCGGATGCTTATTATTAAAACCTTTGTTTAAATTATTGATGAAGTGCGGTGCTGGCCTTCGCTCGCTGTGCCCTGGCGAGGCGGGAGTGTCGCACAGAGACCTGCTGCCATCTACTGGCTCCGTGCGCTCCCTCCCGGGTGCCGTCCGTCCGTCTGGCTGGCTGAGGGCAGGGAGCTCGCCAAGTAATGGCAAGATTTTAAAAACTAAAAGCTCTGGGGCTGAAATCACTTTAGACAATATTTATATGCCTTCCGAATGGTTTCATTTAAAGGGATGCTCTCACCTGAGGGTCATCATATTCCCCTCTGATTTTAATTGCTGTAAAACATACTAGAGAAAACAACACTGTCTCCAGATAGGTAATGGCTGCTGAATGGGTTTTATTGCAGATAAAGCATATTCAATACAACGACATTTGATTGTTCTACTTATGCACGAAAAATCAGAATTGAAACTGAATTAATAGGATTTAATTGCAAAATCCGAGGAAATTACTAACTTCAAACATTAAATACATGGTAAATGCTTAAAAGGTAAATATAATGTTTAAGATCAGTCATGTCATTGAAAGTCTGTCAGACTTTCCCAAAAGGTCGATTTCCAGTTCATCACTGCACTGGAAAAGAATCCCTCAATATTCCTTATCCACCAAAGATAATGTGCAGCAAGCAGAAGCGCATTTTTGTTTTTAAATTTGAATCTCCCCTTTCTACCCCAGTTTTAAAATGAATCTGACATCTCTTTACTGTACTTGATTCTTTGGTTTTATGTGCACTTTGCTGCAGACTGGGGTTGCATATTTTTCTTTCTGCATCATGAAAATGAAACTCTGAATAAAGATTTCAAACAGTGTTTTTTAGACACTCCCATGAAGAACAGCTAAGAGATGCATTATATAAAAAATATGCCATAAAATAATGCAGGTTATTGACTGGCATTCACCAAGGTACAGTTTTCTAAACCAGTCCTCTTCCTATTCTTTAGTACAAATTGCAAATACTGACGAAGGTTGCTGCGGAGCTGAGCAAGTACATGCCAGAGAAAGCAGCAGAGGACACCTCCAGCATTTTGAGATCTCCCATGCCTGGAACAGTGGTGGCAGTTTCCGTCAAGCCTGGGGACATGGTAAGAAATGTGATCTATATATCTGTGTTTTCATTATATATGCCACAGAAATTTCGCCTTGGTGCAACTGAAACTACAGGTCACACGGTTTGGTGTGGGGTTTTTTTGTTGTCTTGGTTTTCTTTCTTTTTTTTTTTTTATCACCTGTAGAATAAATTGTGCTGAAGGATGTGTGCTGTTTTTAGTTTTAATTTTTAAAATTAATAAGGAAAACCAATTCAAATTAAACTGGCTTGAAAAGAACAATTTTCAGCCTGGTACAAGTTCACAGCAGAAACTCAAAGAAATACCTTGAAGGGCAGGACAGGTACAAGGGAGAAAATGGTGAGTAAATTCACATAAGTGTGTGTGTGTACCTGTCTGTCTGTCTGTCTGTCTATCTCTCTCTCTGTATATAAAAGCTGTTAGTGCTAGCAGGAGGAAATCGTTGATTTTCTGCCCTGAAGTCATGAAAATATTACTAGAAAAAAAGGGACATGGGACAGATATTTAACTTTACCATTTTTTGATTTTGTTTTTTTAAGAAGCCCTATGTTATCTTTTTGCAAGATACATCAGTTGGGAATTCTATGCTGGGAATTTCCAGGCTCATGTAGTAGTCTTCCTGTCTTGCAGAAGGAATAAACTTGCCATACAGAAGGGCAAGGGATTATGCTGTTGCTGGTCTGAGGATTTCCAATGCTTCTTATCTCACATTGCGTTGGAAACAAATTTTTGTTTTAAAGTTGTTAGACACTGACTTGAACTCAGCTTTATAGGAAATTCTACCACATTGTATCATATGTTATTTCTAAGGTCGAGGCCCTTATCTCTCATAACCATTGGAAACAAGGTAGTGAGAGCAGATACAGGAGGATTTGAATCAGATAGTGCAGATTAATTTTAAAGTACTGTCATCAGTTAAATGATGCCATAAACATGTATGTAGCACTTAGATACAAGCAGAAGCTTCAGTCACAAGGTTCATAATTTATGGCATTGAAACCTAGATTTTCTTGAAAGATGATTCAAAAATGGGATCAAGATCTGAAATTTAAAATCAGCATTGCACTTATTAGGTGGCAGTCATCAATCATGCTGGCAAAGTGGTATATTTGCTTACATTTTGCTATGATACCACCTTTGGTTTTAAAATATATGATTGTTTCTGTCTGTGTTCAGTGAAAACAGAGTCATCCTGTTAATACAGAAGATCTGTAGGTGCCAATGTTTGTAGTAATAAAATAAAGACATTTCAGAGGAAACACATCTAAGTTAAGCTGGTAAAAAATCAGAAATTCTTTTAGCTTCTACACTTATCTTTCTCTTCTATGATCTATACATGCACAGACACAGTTCAGATACTTTAAAACAAAAGAACAGTATTCAATTAAAATTATTCTTTATGTCATGACATAGACAGAGGAATCTGCTTTCTTTGTCAAAGGCAAAACAAGTGGCTGAATGAGGAAGATCGTAAGCAAATACTTTTTGTGAAGAATTAAGGGAAACATTTTTAAGCCAAGGATTTTAAGACTTTAAAAATTTGTTAAATATTTATTTTTGAGAAGTTAATTCTAAATGTTACCAGCCTTCTTGCCATGAAGAATAGTTCTTGTTGTCTTGAACGAATACAATCAGTGGAGAAGGAGGCCAGAGCCTAAGGGATTTTAAGTAAATAAATAAATGAACCTCCCTCCACAAATCTACAAGTGGTGCTGTGCATCAGAGCACAAGTTGTTAAATAATGTGTGTGAGATTTCTTTTTTCCCTTCTTCTCTCCTGCAGCTTTTTGCTGGAGGCACTGAGTGGCAGAGCAATTGAACAGCATAATCTATGTTCTGCTGACCTGAGCTTGTCATTGCTAATTGTGTGGCTTTAATTGCAAAAAACACATTTGCGTTATTGAAAAGGGTTTAGCTTAAATCCTTCCTTTTCAGGACTAGTGTCAAAACGTTTAAAAAAAAGCGAGCCAGCCAGCGAATGAGGGTAACATCAGCTATCGGCACTGAATAAGCAGTGGGATGGTGGGATTCAGATTATGCCTCTTGGCTGTCTGTCACAAACCAGCTCGCCCACTACAGCTGCTGAAGGCATGATGGGCAGGGAACTGTAGCTCCTTGATAAATACAGCTCTTTTTGTTGCACTGCTTGGGAAAAGTCTAATTTCTTTAGTGCGCTGGAGAAATGGGAATTTAAGTAGCTCCTATTCTCTGTGCTTGCCACTGGGTTTGGCAGCTCAGATTTGCACGGTGTGTGAAAACAGCACAGCTGAAAAATGGGAGAACGTGAGGTAGTTGTCCATCCTTCTCTTCAGGTGTTGCTGCTGCTAGCAGTAAAGCTGTCAGGTTATAGCTACTCTGTGACTGCTTGCCCTAAGCTGTGAGCTGTGCACTACGGTGTTAGTGCAGCACAGTCCCTGTGCTCACAGAGACACTCTCAGAGCACGGGGAGCTGAGCTGTCATCCCCCTCCTTCAGGTGTAACTTTACAAATGGTGACAAAGCGCCGAGAGAGGGTCACCTCATCTTTGTCTGACTGGCCGCGCTTGCAAACTCGTGGTTATTGCCTACGGTTCAGCTCCAGGGCATCGCGCCCGGCCAGGTAAAGCATATGGCGTTTGTTAGTCCCTCTCTATGTTTCCGTAGCCAAATGAGGGGGCAGTGCTGATCTCTGGGTTAGTTCCCCCCACTCCATGTGTCATTGTTTTTACTTGAAGCATAGTGTTCTCTTTCGGCTGCTGTTGCTGAGAAATACTTTGGTCTGGTGAAGCCTGATAGAAGATTGCGTGAGCATCCTCTGTCCAGCTGGTCTGATAAGCAGTTTTCAATTCATTTTTTGCCAAAAGATATTGCATATGCAAGGAATTTATTTTCTTTTGTCTGTAAGATGATCTGTAGATTTTAGTAACACAGTGGGGAAGTGCTGTTTGTCATTTAAAGAGAAGCAGAACTTGTGATCCTGCCAATTTCTTTAGGTTTTTAGTTACTTTCTACTTTCTTTATTTTCCTTCATGTGATCTGAAGACTGTAATTAGTTGTCACTCAGTTATTCCTGGAAGCACAATGAAGGCACTCAGAAGCAGAAAGCAACATAAACAATGAAACAGAAATCTGGCTGAGTACAAAGAAGGTTAATATTATTTAGGGAAAGAAGATTTAAATTTAGATTACATTCCTCATAACACAGTCCCATTAATATAGGAAATATATCCCTTATTGGGGAATGAGGGTGTTTGTGTATTTGTTTGCTAAGTAGTTGTTAATGATTGTGTGCCTTAGGATGAAATTTGGTTTTGGGAGAATTAATTACTTTTTGGCTCCTCATGGTGCTGTGGGCCAGAGAAACCACTGGACCTCAAGAGTCCAGGCAAGTAATTCACTCTGGTTTTGCTAACCCTGGGGGCAGCATGAGCCAGCCTTGGTAGCACACAGCAGGATTTTTATGCCAGAGTATGGAGATGGCACTGCATGTGGTTCTTATCTCACCACAGCTACCACAAAGACAGCACCACAAAAACTACTACAGCTGCACTAATTCCTTTATGTACTGAGAGGACAGGACACGGGCAGGTAGTTGAAAATACTTCTTCTTTGTGTCGTTTGGCATGGTTTTTGTACATGTAGGATTCTGTGCACTGAAAGTGCAGGAGTGGGGAAAGCTCTAGATCCTAATGGTTGCACAGGTAAAAAGCAGTGTTGTTGTTCCTAAAGCAAACACATCCAAAGTGTTCCCACTACTGATTCCAAATTTGGTAGTCTGAACTGTCCACAGCAACAAAGAAAGATCTTAGCTGGCCTGATTGCCTTGCAGCCTTTCCTGTATTTTCACCTATGAACATAGTTTTTGCTGTTTCATTTTTCTGTCTGTCAGGAATGCAAAGCTGTTTTTCTTTTAGCTGTATGTTTCTGTTTGTTGTTTTTCCTTTTTAGTAACATTAGCCAGGACAGCTATGCATTGGTCAATAAACTAATGCCTAATACCTGGCAGCCTAAACCACTTCAATGATTCCCCCCAAAATTAAATATGTAAAAGGAAAGCAACTCTGGGTAAACACCCCAGTGTAACTGAGTCTATTAGGACTACAGCCAAAAGAAGAGGACGATTAATTATTTTCACTGAAGTTTCTAAATTGCCTCTTTTTCCAGGAGATTAAGATTACTCCAGGAAGTTAGCACCATTCAAGCCATTTTAAAATGTACTTTTCTCATATAAAAATTCCTTATGATTTCAGCTAGTGTAGCTATGGGCATTAATACTGCATGGGATTAATATTTTCCTACCAAAATGTCAGCTGTAAAATGTAGATGCTAATTGTCTCAGTAATTTCAAAATTGGGTAACTTGAAGGCTGCTTTTTTAGTTGTGTAACTTACAAAAGACACTACTGTGTTTCCACCTTTTAAAAGTAATTAAAGAAAAAAGTTTTAAACTGCATTCATCTTTCAGTTCAGCTGCATGCATTTTATTTCAATTTCTCTTGTTATTCTTTAGAAGAATAGTTTTTAAGAAAATCTTTATTCACAATTTTTCATCTCACAAGCCTTGGGAAATTTTTGCTATGGGAAAATATGTTTTGTTTGACCCCTACTGCTGAAATGCTCACTACTAAAAAGCAAACCAAGAGAGCTTTCTAAATTCTGTTTGTCACTACTCCATTGATTCGTGTGAAAGAAAAGGTGAAGTTTTAACCTTACCTGTTGCCATCAGGCAGTTGTGTGTTGTTTAAAGTTGTATTTGCCATTCAGACCTGAAAATCTTAAAAAAAAAAAATTCTCTTTTTTAATCTTATGCTAATTGGAATTTATAGCAGAGAAACAACATCCAGGTTAAAGCAGTAAAAATGTGTTTACTTAAGTTTCACATTCCATTTGGATAAATATGGTATCAGTAATGTAGTAAGATATTATTAAATCAAATACTACTTTTCTCTTGTGTATGAACATTTTTTCTTTTGTTGTCTTTCCTTTTTCTTTCCCTTTCCCTCTTTCCTTGTTCCTGTTCTTCAGAGCATATATAAACTCCACTTGTCAGTTGAAGGGAATTTGCAAACTTGACAAAATATGGTCACAGACCTTACATAGTTTTTATGATTCTATGTATTTGACAATTTTCTTGGGGTTTATCTTTTGGGGGAAAAAACCCTGTTGGTAAACAGGAAATGTTCATGGTTGTATAATATCCAGAGTAAAAGTATTAAATATTACACCATTCTTATTACATGGGGCCACGAGTAATAATTGTAGTTACATTGAAAAAAAAATTAACTCTAACAATATTTCGTAATTTTTTTTTTTTATTTGACTTGAAAAAAAATTTACTATATATTTTATGCAGTTGCACAGTCTAAGATTTGTGTTCCAGTACGGTGTAATTAAGAAGGAAATCCTATTATGAGAAGTTAGAAATAGTCAATATTATTAGAGTTTCCATCCAGGAGAAAAAATGTTACTAATCCTTTGAGATGAATTCATACAATTTTTTTATTATTTTTGTGGTGTACTTTGCCTTTTCAAGTAATAAACAACTTTTTAGCAGTTACTAAAAAAGTTGATTGATACAGATTAGGTTGAGTTAGCAGAAGAATAGCCTCAGAAGTGCTCTGCCTGAATATCACTTGCCCAGCACCCTGGGATGGCAGAGGCAGTTGGGGCAGTGTGTTTTGGATAAGTGGGAGTGCAATGACCAGTGCTGATTGCTGTCAGGGGGACATCAGTGACCTTTAGTCAGAGGTCAGAAGATGTGGGATGTGCTATGTTCAGCTTCATTCATTAAAGGAGTGTGGCAAAAAAAGTTTTGTAATGATTTTGTCAAGTACTATTAATTGCTGCTAATTATATTTGCAGTTCTGTAGCTCTGGTTTAAAAGTTAATTTGGAAAGAAGAGAAAACTTGCACTAATTATTTTACATGGCAATGGACAATGCCAAGGAATTGCAATTGTTGCTTATCCAATTCCTCTTGATTTGTTTTCTTGTTGGATGCTGGCTGCCAGGTTGCCAATAAGTCAGAGAGAAAAAAAATCTGGGGAGGGAATGATACCAGCATAGACTAAGTTTAAACAACAAATAAACAAAAATAAAAAAAGGTATCTTCATAAAGAGTGAATGCATACTTAATTCACTGCTCAGAGATTTTGCACAAGCATAAAGAAGGTGCATGTTTGCAGTTATTTTGCAGAAGGCTGCAAGAGAGGATAAGTCTCTTTCATATGGCACTATCTTGCATTGTCCCTTTTCACTTAAAAGGCTCAACAGGGACTTAAGCTGCAGAAGAGTGGAAATTGTGAATGATGTTTACTGGTGTCTTCCCAAAGATGAGGAAGGAGATACCAATAAAATACAACTCTCACTTCACTTCTAACCAAATCTAAGCTCGTATTCGCTTCAGGCTGTCATTGTTTTTTTCCACTTCAGCTCCAAGAGCCTTAAAAATGTTCCGCATCAGAGCACCTGTGTTCTAAATATAATGGTCTTAAAAATGTAATTGAGGGATTTTCACTTTTGTAGGCAAATCAGCAGGGTTGATATTGATCCGTCTTTTTAGGGAGCCACAGTGCACCAGAAGGTGATACTGTAGAGGGCCCCGTAAACCCTCAGAGCCTTCTGTCTAATTTGGCAGAAAAACACAGAATGTCGGACAACAAAAGAACGATCCGATTCCGTAAGAAATCTTCATCCCTCCCACCTCCTTTTCACAAGATAAAAAAAAGAGACTTAATTTTTTCAGCTGCACACAATGATTTGGTGCTCACTCTTGCATTGAAACAGTTGCTGTCAAAACAGGCAGGAAACAGTTTTCTTTTAATTGCTGAAATCATTCGGAAGTGCTTCATGCACGGCTTCTATACAGCAGATGCTGTGCATTAATTGGCCTGTGTAGGGCTGACCCAGGGTTCCTTGCAGCGGGCCCAATTTTAGGCAGAGGGTTTAAATAGCTTATTTCTTATTTTGTATAACCTGGCGAACATTATGAGCGCGCGCCTGCATGTGGGGTATTTCATGGTCTGCAGTTTCTAATGTCATGTGGGTTTCAAAACCTGTGCTTCTCTGGTAATGTACTAGCAGCAGGTAAGCTCTAAATACCATCCATCAGGAGCTAATTTTTTATCCAGATACTCCAATGACTGATGAACCTGTCTTTTGTATGAATGTTCAGCACAGGAGAAAGCCATATGCCCCTGGCACTGGTTCCTATGCATTCTTTACAGTTTGTAGGGAGGAGATTAAGGAAAAAACAAACAACAAACCCTTACATTTACATGTCTTTCATTTATTTAGCAGTTAGGACTTTCTAAAATAGCTTTTTTTTTTTTTTTTTTTTTTTTTTTTTTTTTTTTTTTTTTTTTTTTTTTTACCAGTGAAAAGAGATTTAGGTCTTTTAAAGCAATCTGACTACCGCTACTCATTTTCTTTATCAGGAATATTACTGCACACCCTTAATAGGGAACCTTGTTTTGCTACTCCCCGTCTGTTCAAAACAGACCTTAGCCCATTAGAAGGTCCTCCCTTGTGTGGGAAGACCACAGCTGTTACTGTAAATCTCATCCAGTAACTGTATCACCCCCATTTTGTGGCTCTGAAGGATGAAATTGAGAAATGGAATACTGTGCAGTCATCCTTTACATCTCCAATTTTAGGCCTTTGCACATCATTTTCATGCTTTTATTCCAAATCAAACAACATTAGTGAGCAACACCAGTCTGTGCTAAATGCCTGGTGTCTAAGCAGCACCTACGATCTTTGTTTTTGGAGAATTTAGGATTGGGAGTCAAGTTGGGGTTTTGTTGTGGGTGGGTATTTTTAATTTTATTTTTTTTAATAAATAAACTCTTCTCTCCTTTCTCCCCCACTGAATCTTTCCCAGTCCCCAGAGTTTGTCAGAAGCAGAAATCCAGATGGTAGTGAGGTGCCTAAGATGGAGGATGCTCTATTACGCCTCCGAAGAGGAAGTGGGAGCTCAGCATGGCTTACAAACATAACTTTAAAAAGGCTTCTGTTTCTTTAAATCTGTCTGAATAAAGTGGATCTAACTTCTTGTGAAGGATATTGGGGGTTTTAATCAGAAATAAGAAGTGGTTTAAATCATTAGCACAACAAAGCAAACTATAAGCTTGAAGATAAAAGTCTCAGGGGAAAGAGTCCTCTGAAAATAAATGGGACTTGATAGATTTCCATATCATTTATAACTTCCCTTAATTACACTTGGAAGACTTGCCAGTAAAACTGGAAAATTGGCAGCCTATATCCATTATAGTAATTTTGCCGACCATGGCAAGCAGCTGGCTTTACTGGATTTTATTTCCCATCACTCACAATTAATCATCAGCTGGAGATGTCTGAAACTCCTCAAAACGTAGCAATACTGTGTGACATTCAGGCCTCCTTAAAATGCTGAAATCTGCTGAGTAAATGGGCCGAGTTCCCCTTCCAGCGAACTCATTTTGGTGCGAGGCAGGCTGCCGGTTAATGAGTGCCACTTCGATAATCGGATGCGAATGTGAACCCTGACCTCATGTCAAAGGAGAGGACGCAGCAAGCTGGATAAAAGATCGGTGATTCAGATCTGCAAACTTTACACCAATTAGACAGAGAGCGGGGAAATACATCAGCGCCCATTGGGTTTATCAGAAAGACTTGTGGGGCTTGTGACCATTTTGTAAGCCTAACATGGGAGACGTCCTGTCACAATCATTAAGTCTTTATCCGATGACGCCCCAAAGTCTGCAGAAAGTGTACCATATTCACAAAGATCCTGTGGTAGCGGTGCCCTCGGGTGTGAGCCATCTTTTCGTGCTCCTGAGCTTTAAAGAGCCCTATCTCTGAGTGCGGATAGTCTTTGTGGTCCTCACATAGGTGCAATGGGAGCAGGTTGGCGTTGCTGCTTCTCACATTCTGCTTCCGCCCTGTGGCGTGAGTTGCTTGGTTGGGAAATGACCGGAGACAGTTCCCTGTCCTGTGTGTAACCTTTTGGCCAGCGGAGAGAGCAACCACCGTGCAGTCCCGGAGTGACTCAAACAGCACCACTGACTGGTCCCAAATTCACATTACAATTGTTAGCAGCATCGA
Source organism: Vidua macroura (assembly GCF_024509145.1). Classification (NCBI taxonomy): domain Eukaryota; kingdom Metazoa; phylum Chordata; class Aves; order Passeriformes; family Viduidae; genus Vidua; species Vidua macroura. The sequence goes on along the minus strand of NC_071572.1, from coordinate 38,894,017 downwards.
GATGTTAAGTACCCTCTTCTTCAATGATCTTTTTTCTTCTTTTTTTTCCCTTTCTTTCTGTTTTGTGTTTACTTTTCCTTTTCACTCTTTGAACTGCACCATGCAGAAATAAACTGCTAAAACACAGACTGCAGGTCTAGCAGTTAATCACTCATTTATTTTGACATATCAAGAAATGTAAAGGTCGATTTGTCTGTAGTGTAACTCTGTGGAAAAGATACCTGAGATTAATTTATTTTAAGAAAAGGAACCCTTTTACTTTACTTGGTTCAAAGAAATGAGATTTTTTTTGTTTGATTTTAGTTGCCTGTATTGACAGATTTGGGTCATCACTGAGACCTCTCTAAATGGAAATGTAAAGATGGTGGTTTTCACTGGTTTACCATCCACTGAAAGAAATAAATTATACGATGAAAATACAGCATTAAAAATGGTCCAGATAAATCCTTAAATAAGTTAGACAGCAAGAACTTGTACACATCTCTGTGGTTTTCATTTGCAGGCTAAATAACAGGCAAAATGAAATGTGCAATTATAGAATGAAAGAAATTGGACAATGCCCAAAAGACTGAAAAAGAGGAAAGAGAGATACAAGTGCCTAATTTCAGGATTTGTCGTTTTTCAACACAATGATTGGAGCTGTAAAGGTTTAACGTAAGAACAGTAATTAAACTTCTGTGCTTAAGTGACACTTGCGCCAAGATAATTTTCAACAAATTGCACATCATCAGAACTACTGACACGGCATTTTCACACGTGGTACCTGCTGAAAGTGCCTCCTTCCTTTCAAATTAGTAAGACTAGATGTTAGCTGGATACTTCAACTATAAGTTTTGTGGGTTGAGGGGGTTATTTCCTTCCCAGACGCTGTGTCCTTTGTCATCAATCCCAACATGCATTATATAAACCACAAAAACTTTAATTTTGGGAAAGAGAGGAAACTGAGAAGAAATTCAGATTAAGGGATATATCCATCCCACAATCACTAACACTTCCTGCCATTTTAGCATCATACTTTAGATGTACTGCGACAGTTCCTTACTTTTCCCATCGATGTGTTTCCAGAACTCTGTTTAGATAATTGCTGACTGGTTCAGTTGCACACCATCCTCCTGATGAAGCCATGTTACAGTTAAATGTAACTGCTCTAGGAGAGAGTTTCTTGTGGCCTTGTAATTAGGCCACTGAATTCAGATCTGCTGTCCTTAGCATCTCAGTCTGCAGCAACCTCTAGAAACCTGTGTTATCGGCTCTCTGATAGCAGAGCTTAACCAGAGGGTGGCAAAGTTGTTTATGAAATGCATATTTTAATAATAGCATTATTTTAAAAACATCTCTTCCAACAAACTTTCTTGCCTGTTTTTTTTCCTTCTCTTTGAATCCAAAGTAGATATTCATTGCTTCCTCATAACCTCAGAAATGTTTGGGAAGTTCAGAGCAGAGGGAAGAAAAGTAACGAGGTAGGGAAAAGGAGAGGAGCAGAAGAAAGGAAAGGAAGAGTGAGCTGCTGGGACAAGGCTATGGGCAGAGCAGCAGGTGTGGAAGGAAGGAGACAAAAGACAGGGAAACGGAATAGAGGGGAAATAAAAAGTCCTTGATACTATTCACCAAATTGGACACCTGCTAATGACTTAACTGCTTGCCTGAAGCTCAGGATGGAATTTCTGCAGGGTAAGTGTTGGGTTTTAGTTATTCTGTGTATCCAGTTAGTACACCCTATTCCCATAGCAAATGCTTTCCATATTTACCCTCCAAAACCTCTCATACTGTTGTTGCCAATCTCTTGGAGAAAGGGTGTGCAAGCACCTTTTAATGTAATGGTTTTTGTTTTGTTTTGCTCAGAATCCACAGGCAGATATCAGCGCTTTTTAGTCACTTAGTGAAAAAATAGCTTTACTTAAATTTTTGGAATGTTCTTCATGCAATGTACATTTGATCTCTGACTTCACATCTGCCTGTTAGTATATTCCTCCAAAGTGGTACACACTTGTTCTTAAATATGTATTATTCATTTTATATATAATTATAGAAATATATCTATATATATGTGTATATATAAACAAACATTTTGTTGGCACCGGCACATATAACAGTGCATAAACCAGATTTCTGCAGGTTTCAGATTACGCTGTTTCCTGAAACTTGGACATCAGAGCAAAAACCCCCCAAACTTGCTGAGATAATGTGGGATTAGCAGACTCCATCTGCAAAAGAGCCCAATGAAAAGACTTGCAGTGGGCACTCGGAACCAGGCATCCTATAGGAGTGTACAGATCCTAGATCCTGGCATGTAGGTCCTGGCACCCTTCCTCTCTGGCATGCAACATCTTTGGGGAATGACCAGCTAATTGCTGGGTTACACTGGGTAAATTCCAAATCCCTTGTTTTGCCTCTCGTGTTTAGGCAGCCTCCACAGCCACTGTCAAGCCTTGTTTCCTCTGTGCAAGGTGGTCCAAGACAGTGGTGGGAAGATCTGACTGGGAGGCACAGGGAGCCCAGCAGAGCAGCGCAGTGGGGTCCTAGTGACCTTGAGCTTGCACATGCCCGCTAGCAGGACACAAACAAACAGAAAGAGGAAACCTCAGGGTTTCCTATGAAGAGCTCTGAGCTGTGGTGAATGTGATGCGTTTGTCTCCACGGTGCCTCCCCTGTGGATGACAGCTTGTGGCTCCTCACTGATGTGCTCCTTTCTGTCAGTCCAAAGTCATCAGCCACCATCAGAGGCTGCCAAGTGCAGATGTGTCACATTCTCCTCAGCATCAGCCCACTGGGTACTGCTGGACCTTCCAGCCCAAGCTCCCCCGGACACCTGCCAAGGAACTTTTGGCTTCTGAATCAGTATGAGTATCTGTGGGCCCTGCGCCAGGCAAGCAAAGCAGAAGTTCCCTGGCCAAAAATGCACAGATTAGATTTTGCTCTGCATTTAATTGATGTTGAACTGTGGTTGTGTGAACTGTGGAATCTGGAGCTGAATGGATGGGATGGGAGAGGAGCCTTTCAGGTTTGCCTGGGGTAATAGTTTTAAGTAGCTGATTTTTTCCCCTTATTTTGTTGCCAGTTTTTTGATTATCATTTGTGTTGTGACTGTGTAACTGGCTGACTTGACTTGTGTTGTGAAAGTCTTTATAGCATTTAATGAAATAATCCTTTTATTTTCCATAAGAATCATCATACTTAGAACATTTCAAATCCTCTATTCTCATTTTGTACTGCTTGAATTTCATCAGGTTTCGGAAGGTCAAGAGATTTGTGTAATTGAAGCAATGAAAATGCAGAACAGTATGATTGCTGCTAAAACAGGCAAGGTAAGCCACCTTAGGTCACTTAAAACCATATGCAACTTGTCAACAGGATAGAATTTAAAAAGAAAAAAATGAGGATTCTGATTGTTAAGGAATTAAGTCTGATTGTTGTAAGTCTTTCAAAGTGAGGTGTCTTTAATTTTGTAACATTTGCATCTGCTGTGAATGCTGTTAAGTAGTTCGGAGCCTTAGATAGCACAGCAGGAAATAGTTTTACTGGCTTCGGAAATTCATATAACTCTTTCTCCTAAATGATTTGTTTTCTGTGATGCTACAATGCTGAGTTGAATTGAAAGGTGTTGCAGACCATTTCTCCAAATTTCACCTTTCCAGAGAAGAGCGATCTCTTTGCCAGTTAATTATTTAATGGCAAATAATTTGTCATTTAAAAAAAAAAAACCTACCCAGAACAAGGCATAGAAAGTGCTTTTGCAGGTGGGAGAAAACAGCAATTTTAAAATTATTGTGACTGTTAAGTATGAAGCCTAGATCTGCACATTTGTTAACCTTTGCAAGGCTATGCATTAGCCTATCCTGCTTCTGAGGGATCAGCATTGCAGCCCTGGAGCTGGGACTTTGCTGCAGTGTAGGATGTGCTAAAACCAGCACTCTGGGCAAGGAACTGGTTAAGCTTATGTGACAAGAGCATGCACTAAACCCGAGTTGGTCTGAGGACTGCCAGACCTCAAGCTGGGACTTCAGAGCATCCCTGTGCCAGATTATAATTTACAGCTAGAAACCATCACCTAGTCATGGGCCCCAGATCCATCCTTTCCAATCGGAGAGCATAGTGCGGTTCTGGATGATACATTCTTCTCTACTGCTGATTTCCTAACCTGTCCTAGCCCATCTCTGCCTGGGGTCAAGCCCCTCTGCTCTCTCTGAGGCACAAACCCCAGGGCAGGAGCCTTCAGCCCGCATGGAGGCAGCAGGGAGCCTGACTGTGGGCAGGGATGGGGTTTGCCACTGGCAAGGTTCGCTGAGATCTCAGGATGGCTCTCAATGCCAAGGACTGTTTGTGTGTTTACAAGAAAGGCCTTTTTGGCACAGCTCTAATATTGTCACCCAGGCTGGGTCCCAGACTTGCCTCTTCCAGTGCATCCAGTGCAAAATTGGGTCTCAAGAGAAAAAAATACTGAGAGGAGTATGTTCCCGTTCCTTTTGCTCTAACATTGCCACTTTATTATTTTATTTCATGCATTAATTTATTTATAATTTATTTTTCTCACTTGATTAATATTTCCAAGCATTTGGTTTTTCATCTGCTGTTATTTAACCCCTTATTGCTGCTCTTTGCATCCACTGGTTTAAACTAGTATTTGTAATTAAAATGCCATTCCCTCTCCCACCCACCCCATTTATTTTTCACTTTAACCTTCCCTTTCCCAGCACGGTGTTCTGCAATCCATGGGTCTGTTCCTTACCATCCTGCTTGTACTTCTACTGATAATAAATGTTTCTCACTCAGTCAGTACAGATGCCACATAAAATCTGTTTTTGGTTTATTAATCCTCCAAAGTAGGATGTGAAAGGTGCACAGGCCATTCAGGGCCTCCTGTGTACCTTGCAATGTCCCCTTGGTGCACCCGTTTTAATAGCAAGTGCATTTTTTGACCGTTAGAATGTTAAGAATTTGAATAAGCACAAAGGTTTTGGGCTGTGTGGAAATGAAGCTACTAAACAGAATTCTTCCTTTTCTGCAGTGCAAAGTCATGGCTCTGAGTGCTAAGATAACTTGGCCTCTCCACAGGAATGGGATGTTTGGCACAGGCTGTTAGTCCATGTTTTGATGCTTTGAAACTGTGTTTTGAAACTCAGTTCATTTGTCTTCAGCTGGAAGACATTCCCATTTTCATTCCTGACTTGAATTCCTTTTCTGTAGCAAACCCCATCTTCCTGTTTGTAATTGTGAGAAAAGTGGCTTGTTTTTATCTACTTTGAGTTTACTCCAGCTGCAGGTGGTTTAAAAATGAGAGAAAGCTGGAGATGAACTGGGGAGCCTCCTGTCTTCTCCAGGACAGCTGAGCCTGGGTCAGCACAAGGAGCCGGCCCCGCTGCACGGCAGAAATTGTTGGGGAGTTTGAAGCACTGGTTAGCTCCGATGTTTGCTGAACCCTGGCTTTGTAGAAAAAGAAAAGCAAGGGGTGGAATGTTTTTCACACTGCTTTCATCTCCTAGAAGATTGAGGCTCAGCAATTGGGTACGCTGCCCAGCTACTGATTTAGAATTAAAGCCCTTGTTTGTACGTATCACGCTGTCTTTGCCTGTGCTCAGCATCATTTCTGGAGCAGTGCTGTGAGTGTGCCTGTGCTACAGAGATCTGCTTACAGCTCACATGGCTTCAGACTGTCAAACATGGATGTGGGCAACAGTGTGTCCATCATAGCCTGGCACTTGGGGTATGCTGTGCATTTCCTTCAGGAGGCCAGGGTAGTGTTTAGATGATTAAAATGAGCTATCTGCTGAACAAGGATTTGGGCATGTCAGTGTGAGCTCTGAATTAATGTTGGAAACAAACTCTATACAGCTTCAAATGTTTTCTATTGCTTCATGTGTTGAAAGGGAATTCAAACATGTTGCAGCCTTTTATAGAGGAAATGAGGGACTAGTGTAAGATGTTTGTGCTTTAAAATTCAGGAATCTTCATGGGAGTATGTAATTCATCTACAGATATAGTTGCACTTAATTGACAGTGGTAGCCCTTTGCCAAGTGCAGTTATGTTAAAGGATCCCAATTCAGATTTGAATCATCTATCCCAACTCTCTGTAGATTGAGAGAAACCTACTTCATGGCTGCAGTTCCAAAATTCTGCTGTATTTGAAAACTGTAATTAAAGAAATGGTGGAATATTTCATTGCAACATCCCAACATGAATATTGAAAAATCATCCTGTCCTCTATTTAAAACAAATAAACGGCAGTTCAACCAGATGAAAAAAAAGTGCATTTTAATTTTAAAAAGTGGCATCTCTAGCTGACGTTCAGGTCTTCAAGCATCTCTGTTGCAAGCAAACCAGCTAATGATAGGTGCCTGAATACCCTGATGGGGTTGGACACCATTTGTCAAGCACTGGTACTCAAAACTCACCTGGGCTCTGAGCACTGGAGGTCGAGCACTCAACATCTCTTGGTCCTTGCAGCACAGGTGGATCTGTGTCCCTGGGGTGACTTCAGGCCGCACAGTGGCTATCACCCTGTGCATACAGACAGGAGCGCTCTGTGCAATACAAACCATGTCAGCCAAGCCATTTATTTTATCGAGGAAGGATTTAAATTCTGCTGTTTCTGTACCCTAGGTAAAAGCTGTGCACTGCAAAGCTGGTGACACCGTTGGAGAAGAAGAGCTGCTGGTGGAACTGGAATGAAAGGTTGCCTCCACACTGTTGAATTAACTAAGCCTTTATTATTTTTATCTGTAAAGTAACATTAAGACAATTCAACACAGAAAACAGACAGTACTACGCACAGGATTTTATACAAGCATATTTACTGTATCAGTGGTTAAGACAGCAAACACAGATGTTAAATCTTGGCAACAGATCCCAGATTTTTACTTCCAGAAATACTTGTACATAACCTTTGTAATGCTTTGATTTTTCAGGATCAAATAAAATCAATAAAATACCATTTCTGCTTTGAAACAGGAAAAGCCTCTTTAAAAAAAAAAAAAAAAAGAAAACACAACAAAAGCCAAAATCTGATTTGTCTTCTCCACAGCAATGTCCCTGGTTTGAGGCCCCAGCCAGGCTGTACTGAATGGCTGGCAAGAATGAAAAATTAACCACTGAGCAAACTGAGCAGTTCTCCTTCACTCTATATAAGTGCTGCACAAGTACAACCAATGGCTTAAATTCTGATCAGATTTATTTTCAATTAGGATATATATTTATTGAATTATTACTTATTAACTAGTAATAAATTATTACAGAATTACTTCTATTTTAAGTACTTATATATTATTGTATTTTTAATGCTTTGTATAAATTAGATTTAAATTACCGCTTAGAAGCTTTATTTTGCTAGTGCAGATATTTGTCATGTATTTTCATTCAAAGTTGTAAGGGAATTGTCTTCTTTTATTCAAACTCCATACTCAATTTCCCCATCTGTATCTTCTCTGTACTGATTACTGGATGCCTTTACAGAAGGAGCTGGCACTGCTCTCAGAGGTCTTTAGCTGCCCCAAGGTACTGCTAAGAGCATGTGTCCCTCAGACCAGGCCTCCTCCTGAATGCTTACAGGAAAGGGAGACAAAGGGACCTTGACCACTGCTCCAGAGTGGAGCAGGCCTGCTCTTGTTTTCTTGCCCAGGATGTGCAGAGTCCTGCTACTTCCCAGAAAGAAACCCTGTGGCCAGAAGTGCCTGGGCCCTTTACTGGAAGGTGAAGGATGAGAATAGTTGGTAACAGGGCTGGTGACTCATGTTCAACCAGGAAAGTTCGATTCTGCCTGAAACTTCTGACTGAAGAGGCATTCTTCCTGTTACTGAGACACTGCTAATTAACTACATCACATGGCTGAGGGGGAATATGTAGTCCAGGGATCTGCTTAGGGAACTAGTTTATAAAATTCATCAAGATGAGTAAGGAAAGTGTTTGGATAGTACCTGCCTTCCAGGAAAATTAATGCTTTTGCAGTTGGAGAAACTGAGGCAGAGACCATGCAGATCTCCTTACAAGTCTCCTTACTGCCATCTTACCCCTTCCCAAAGGAGCACAGTTCAGTCTCTGCAGGTTGCCCTAAACAGACAAACACTATAAAGAGACACAAGTATTCTACTAGCAAGTTGCTTGTTTTGCTTACTGCAGCAACATAAAAGCTTTTCCAAATGAGATACAGCAATGTCTAAATACTACTTCTAAAGTTTAGGCTGATTCCCTACCCCAGATCTCCTCTGGCCATCACAGGACTACTGGCAGTGAAGCAAAAGTACAATATTGTTCTTAATTGTATCCTTGCTGCATCTGATGGTACTTTGGCTCACTGCGTGGCATACAATGCCTGCTCCCATCCCTTCGTCAGCTTTACAATCTATCTGTACCAAACACTGCAGCTGAAGGAAAATATAAGGCACAGGAGTGTAACAACAGAAAGCCACATTTTCCCAGATTGTACAGAAACCAGCACAGTTGGTTGGGTCAGGGGGACAACAGTCTTCTTTACATATTTTTTTCCCAATTTAAATGTTGCAATGATCACAATACAGGTCCTTTGGATATTTTTATAATGTATATAATTTTTCCCCCCATTAGGAAACTCAGTTTGCATATGGTTGCAAGTTCTGCATTAAAATGCTTGACAAAAAGTCACCTTGACAGTAAGTGCTCACAACGGCTCCAGTGCAGATTTGCTTTTCCTGGTCCCCAACAACCCCCAAAACAGACACATACACACACACCGGCACACAAACACACCCACCCCCCACCAAATCCTACAGTCACACAGTGAACAGAAGCAGAACCCAAAATGCTTAGAATGTAAAATTCAAAATACAGTTTTAAATGTAACTCTCTTAAATTCTCTCAGTATTTCTTGACAGTGCCTTTTAAAACCAAGTTTAAAAATACACCTTTCCAGTTCAGAAAAAAACCCATTGCAATGCAGAATAAGAATAATCTTTTTATTTTCTCCAGCAATTTCCTATTTGTCTAGAAGCACCAAGTTATCTGATCAGCTTTCCCTGTTTACATGCAGTAGCCTACTAAACCCATTACAAGTCAATATTCAGTAGGAGTTGTGCTTTACTTTCAGACATTTAAATCAGTTTCAGATTAGTGCAAGAAAATTTGTCAATTCAGGGAAAAACATTAATCTGTTCCTCTGCCTTTCACTGACCTCCATTATTATGAAATTATTATGAAATGGTCCAATTTCACTGGACCATTTTTATGCACCAAGGCAAAGGGGGAAGTTGAGGGAATAATCAGACCCCAGACCTGATGTGCACATACAGTTATTTTAACCTGGTGCAAACCCAGCTACCTGCAGCAGGCTGGAGGGGCCAGGACGACACTGACTGCCGTGGGAGGAGTCTGCAGCTCTGGGCCTACAGGACTTCAAAGCTAGCACCGAGGCTCCTGGGTTGGGAAGGTTACAAGGGCTCCTGCATTTTAATAACAAGGTATTACAGCTTTCCTGGAAAGGTTACCGAGCAACACCTGCTTAGCACTATGTCTTCGGCCAGGCCGCGTCACCTCCCGTTTCTATTCCCGGCTTTCCCGTAGGACGTAGGAGAGACCGTGCTTCCCCGAGGAGTCGTAACTGTCATAGTAGGGGAGCCCGACCCACTCGGGCGGGTACGTGGCCGTGCTGTACACGAAGCACTCCAGGACGCCGTCGGCCGCTGCCCGCGCCTCTCCCGCGCCGCCCTTCCCTTCCCACTCCACCACTTGGATCCTCATCAGGGTGCGCTGGTACATGTCTGGGCAGCCTTCGAACTCATCCAGAAACTGCAGCATCTGCTCATCGACAGAGTAAATCTCCCCAGCAATGTGGTGGCCTGTCCCCGGGATGTTCAGCATGTAAGGAATATTGTATTTCCCTGCAATCACCAGCGGGTACTTCTCCACCGTGTGGCCCCTTCCTTGGAATTTCGCTAGGCCTTTGGCTGTGTTGATCATGTGCTTGTAGTTGGGCTGGCCCTTCTTGAGTGTGCCGTAGACAAAGACACGGGCCATTGTACTTGCAAAAGCAGCTGAAAGACAAAGAGGTACGTTACCCACAGGGCCAGTGCCCTGGAGAGCCAAGGCCCTGTCAAGGCATCTCCTCCACAAAAGGCACATGCAAAAGTGGTCTCATAATCCTATACCACATTTAAGTATCATACTCAATTCAAGTATCTTAAAACTTTTCAGACAACTGCATCAGTCAAAAACAGAGACCAGAAGAAAGTCAGCCTTTTGCAGTTCTTTGCTGTAACCAAATTACATTCTCTAAGGAATCCCAAACATCAGCCAACACATCCCTAACCCTGAGAAAAAGCTCTAAATCTTTCTTAATTTTTCTCTCTCTCACCATTATGGGAGCTTTGCTGCAGCAAGTATGTGGTGTCGTGCTCAGTGACTCCCCAAAAAGCAAGTGTAACCTGGTGTGGAGTCATCTTATGGATGTGCTGGTGGATTTGCAATAATGCCAGCCCCGAGGTCCTGCTTGCTGAGTGACAGACAAATGCTGAACAGCAAGCTGTGGGGCCAAGGGAGAAACTGGAAGCCAGGGCTGCTGGCAGAGAAACCAGGTAAAGCTGTGTTCATCCTCTCTTCCCCAGATAGACAGCCCGAAGTGTTAAATCACCTCAAGTACAGTTTGAGGTGGCAGCTGGTCTGCACCTGTGAGCCCCATCTTGAAAACAGACCCTGAATGACCATTTGTTGTATCTGTGAGCATGAAAGACTCAAAATTGGTTTAAATAGGATAAAAGACTGGCTTTACTGAGACATAACAGGGGGGAAAGGTACCTTCATAGTTCCTGCATTATTTTTTCACACTGTGCTGTGTTTGTCCTCCATCATTTCTGTAGGGTAGAAGCAGTTCTTGCACTGTGATGTTTTCCCACATTTTACCTGTGGTCACTGACTGGGCAGAGCCTGCCTCATCCACAGTCATCTGGCTGGCCAGACACTCAACATCAGAGGAACCTGTGCAGCTCCTCCTGGAAAGAGTGTCATTAAATAATGTATTTCAAGTTTGAGAAATATTTTAAAAAAGACTGTAAATTGAAATTCAATCTATTTTCTGCAATCTACTCTTATTTTAGTAAACTGTTAGCTTTGGTCAGTTATCCAAAAGGGTGTGTTGCTGGCTGAGAACAGTGTCATTTAAAAATCCTCAGTATCCAGGCAATTTCCCCTTTGGTGAAGCAAACAGTTTTTCTCTGTATCAAAATACAGCTTTCCAAGCAAAAACAGTGTGTGCCTTCATTTGCTGGCAAACTGCTTTCACTTAGGGGAATAAGAACACACTGATTTTTTCCCTGTATTTTATCAGATATACTTCAGAGTAATTTATCCTTCCTTACATAAATGAGCTTTTTTCTTGGATGCAGCTCATTCCCTCACAATAAAAAGAGCATTAATATTCCGTCGGCCCGAGTCTCTTTTATAAGAAAAAATCATTACCTTTCAGATTGTGTTTTGAATAACAAACACAGATCCTTCAGGAAGAAACTTGTCCCAGTGGGGATTGAGAAAGGATCAGAGTTAAGCATTGAAACATGCAATTAATTCCCATTACGGGATTAGGGCACTCGTGTTCACTTTGAATCAGAAAAATGAATTGTGAATTAAATTGTTCACAACCAAGAGGTTACTTGTCAGAGTTAATAAGTTAAAAAATAAAAAGGGAAACCTAAAACGCACATAAAAAGCTAGAGCTAGTGAGTGGTGCATCTGTAAGGAAAAGGCATGCTTCATTTCCATTAAACAAAAGCCCTGTCCCTACTGTACAGCTGGAGATAAGCTTCAAAAAAGTTCAGAGAAGTGTGTCACCATTTCCTGAAACTGGTGAAAACAACTTTCCTGTTTCTGATGGCACAGCAGCTGGCTGTTGGGAAACATCACCCATTTAAAGAAAGGCACCCATCATCCCAGTGAAGAATTCAACAGCAACAAAGGAACTTGCTAACCCAGGTCTGGGCAAGTGTTTCTGATTTAGCCTTTGAGCAGACTGATTCAGCAGGCAGTACAAATGAAGATGGAGTGGGAAGCTGAAGTTTCAGCCACAGCTCCCCATGGCACTTCTGTGCCCCACAGTGGCCCTGTCGCTCACGCTGGATGGGCTGAGCACAATGACTTCTCTTTCTATTAAAAAAAAAAAAAAAAACCAACAAAGCAAAGCCCAGCCCTCCAGCCAAGGAGGGATTGAAATAAACTTGGTAATAACATTTCCTGATCACTGCTCCATATAAATAAGACATGCACAATTTTCTGTGCAATAAATCTGGTCTCCAGTGTGCCATGTGTTGCGCTGCAGAAAGGCTGCAGATGTATTAGCATCACTTAAAGCACTCGCAAATCCTGGGCTTTTAAAAGCGTTTTAGCCACCTTGTGGCAGGAGAGCACAGAGCAGAATTGTATTTGAGGGTCATTTCACAGGCTTCCACTATGCAGCTGAAAAGAGTTATACGTGGCACCCCCTTGCTGAATCACCAACAAGAAGTTGCATTTTCTCACTTAATCCAGTTTGACACTTCTTACCTTCACTAAACCACCTGAGAGGAAAAGAAAACCCACCAAATACCAAACAAAACCCGCCCAGACTTACACTGAATATTAGCTGCCAGGACAAAACAAACCCATTCAGAAAGTACTTTCATGAAATATTCATACCAGAATCATTAAAATTTAAAGGCATGGAGAAACATGAGTGAAATTTGTACGTCATCTTGGCAAACTATTTCTTTTAGCTATGAAAGATGACCTGCCAGATCACTTGTGGGTTCTGTAACTAGTTGCTTCATCGGGCAAGATGCAAAGATCATAAAACAGAGGAACTGTTTCAGCATCACACAGGTAAGTGTTGTTGGCTCACAACTGGTGCTAGCTAGGAGCCTGGGTTGCTACTCACCATTAGTGCTAGTAGGGCTGCAGCACTGTATCCACATCCACCCTCACCCACCAGTAGAGTTCTGGGTCAGGGCTTTGGCCCAACAGCTCCAGCAGGATGAGAGAAGAGTGGGTGGCCATGGGGCCAGTCGCTGGCTCACTCACCCTGCAATTGCAGATGAAGCTGCAACCAAGCTCTTTGTTCCCAGGTTGTGCCCAAAACAAGACCTTGCTCCCCAAGTGACAGCAGCAGCTTTGGCAAAAACCACCTTTTTTTTTAAGCACAATTCAGACAATTACAGGACCCTACCAGCTTCTTTTAAAAATGAAGCATGGCCCCAGAGTGGTGCATTACACTAGCTCCAGGGCTGTTTGCAATCATGCTCTCAGTGGGTTTGGGAGAAGAAGTTTCACCAAAATAAATCCTAACTCAGAAAGTATCCATTTCTCTCACTCCATACAGTAACATTATTTTCCCTTGAGAAAAATTCTCTGCATTGGCTCTGTGACCAGATATAGTTACACATTAATTCTTCAGAAGTTTCTTAAAAACTGTAGGAAACAGGTGAAAAAACAAAATCCCTTGAACTTTAAACTTGAGCCCAGTCTGTTTGAATGAAGGGAGTTTTAAGGTCACTCTTCACTCAATGCTAACTTTCAAGAAGGACTAACATGCCAGAGAGGACTCCTGGGACCGCATCCTGTTGGTCCTTTGATGCTTTCATTTTGTTGCTTGCTATTTTCTTTATAGCACAGACAAGGGCTTCCTGCCTGGGCCGACCCCTTCCCAACCTTGCTGAATACCTCGGAAAAAGTTTATGGCAAGACACCTTTCTTACATTAACCACAGAGGCACCAGTGAAACGATGGCTCCTTTGAAATCAAGAGGTTATGGTCTCCTCGCAGCAGTCACCCGTTCCGAAACCGTGAGGCACTGGTTTGTGAAAACAAACAAGAGTATTGGAGTAACCAGGGCCATGCTGGATGCTACTGGACACTACCTGAAACTCCACTTAAACTTCTTTGCAGATTCTTTTAATTTCTTCCTTGGATAAACCACATCCCCAAACCAACACTTCTGTGCTTAAACTGAAGTATCTTCTGAGTCTCTGCCAGGAGGTAGAGTGAGGATGCCCTTCCTTTGGATAGGCATCAATCACAGCACTGCTCACGTGCTTTGTACCCCTTTGTCATCAAAAACATTTGCCTTTTGTCTGTTTGAAAACATTCCAAATCACTTTCAACTGTACTGCACAGAGAAAATGCGTTAATTTTTATTGCTTACAGAAAGAGTTTAATTCCCAAAGTGACTTTTAGAAGGTCTCAAAGTGACACATATAGAAAACCACCACATGCAAAAAGATGATGGGGATTGAATGCAGAACACACGCTGGACACAACATTAGACTGATTAACAGGCTAAATTTCTGGAGAGTGCAGAGACAGGAGGGGATTGCCAGCACATCAGGACAAGAAAAGGTGGATTAAAAAACCAGAAGCTCAGTGGATGTGGACAAACTGAGCTGAGAGGAAGGAGGGGAAAGTTGTCACCGCAAAAGAAAATTATGTAAGTATTGACTGTTTTGTCCTAATATTAAGTCATGTTGTTCAAGTTTCACTAAAGTCCTGGGACCTCATTTCAGAAACCTGTGGACTACAAAACTATTTAGAAAGCGCTCAGGGCAGAGCACTGAGTCCAGAATTGTTTTACTTTGACCAAGAATGAACCAGCAGGAGGTTAAATAGGAGCTGATGAGATGGGGCATAATCACCCACAAATATGGGTAAAGGTTTAAAGAAGAGACAGTTGATTCTCTGCATACATGAACACATAGCCAGCCAAAATTTTTTGCACAGAATCATTAATGTGGATAGGAACAGCTTTCTAATTGTAAAAACAGAAAGTCATGAGGACAACCATAACAAATGACCCCAAAAAAGCTTGAGGGCCCAGTGCCCTCTATCTTAGGGTGGTCAACAACAGATACCTCAGCATCACAGCACAAGAACAGGACAAGACAACATTGATGCAGTTCCAGAGTTGGGTCCAGACCCCCCCCCCCCCCCCCCAAGTCAAAGTGATGAGCGTTGTGCTGTGTAAAGGCCTTTTCTTCCTGTGAGCTCTCATGCCTGTTTTTGAGTCAGCAATGGCAGCAGCAGCACAGAAGGCAGAACCAGGCAGCAACTGCATGCGTGTGCACAAGGCCAGATTACTGTGGGGTCTTTCCCTGATGCCTGCTTGCTTCATCTTCCTGAGTCAGGGGGCTCTGTGCACCTCCTCAGTGGCACCAGGTACTTTTCCAGTGCTTACTCTCTTGATGGCTGACAAGTCTACATATATTTAACAAACCAAGCAGCATTCTTTACTGATTCTCCTATGGTTTTGTGACATAGGGAAACTAACCCTAAAATATTTAAGAATAGACAAACCATGAATTTATACAGGGAGAGAAACCATGTCTCCTCCTTTGTTCACATTCCATTCTCCCCGTGCCTATCTGAGTGTTACTGAGCAACACACTTATGTTTCAGAAGAACAGAGCAATACCTCAAGCATCTTAGTCTTGAGTGCCAACTGAGGTGTGCTTACTGAAAATCAATAAACAATGTGGAAGTCTTGAAAACTGGAACTCTTGAAAACGTTCAAACTATCATGGATGCTACAGTTATTCTTGTCTTAGAGAAAGGCAAGAGACTAGATGGCTTCCCAAAATCCCACTCAAGCATGGTGGGTCCTTACAATGAAGTTTTGAGTACACTACAATTAATTTAAATTATATACACAAAAACATGTCATCTTTGCACTTTTAGCATAGGTGCTTACACTGTTGTATCTACACAAAAGGAAGGAAAAAAAAAACAACCCACAAGAATGGAGCATATGCTTTAAATGCCAGACTGCTGTTACAGGAAAAAAGTAGAAAAACAACTTTTGATAGGGCAGGCCTGCTATGCCATGGTGAATTTGAAGTGGTTTCCATCATTGAGATGCAGAACAGAGCCCAGAGTTTCAAACCGCCGACATCCTGAAACTCGGGACAGAGCCTGCAGCTTGGATGGGTTCCCTGCGAGGTCAGCACATTAATTTACATGCCAATACCCGGAGCTGTCAGTTTGCTGTTTTGAGAAGATCATCCCGGCCTGTGGAACACGGCAAACACTTTGAGTACCTAAGCATGGGAATGTATTTTCCTACACTGAAAGGATGGCGAGAGAGAGAACGGGAAGCGAGAAAAGATGGGGTCTTGTGTGGGATCATGAGGTGCCTTTCCACAAAGGAAATGAGGGAACAGCTGCACAATGATCCTCTGTGAGGAGGGGAGAGGTGCCCAGGTCATGGCCCAGCACCGTCCCTTGGGAGTGTGACTGAGCCTGGAAAGGAGATGTTTATAAAGCCCCATTGGTGAGCAAAAGCATCCTCCCACTGGCAGGGGCCTGTGGCTCGGGAAGCCACGTTATGCTTTTGCTCCTGCTCTGTGGAGGTGCCATGGCAGGGGCTGGAGGCAGGACAAGCTCTGCCAAGGAGAGACCCAGTGGTGCCTCTTGGGCTTCACTGTGTGGCTCGTTGGGAGGGCCAGCAGCTGGACATCCTGATAGAAGAGAGGTGGCCACTCCAGCCAGCAGCTCCACAGGCGGTAGCAGGATGTCTCCCTGGGATAAGTCAAGGTGCCTGAGCCCTGCAGCACCATGTGGAAAGGTCACTGCAACACGATGCTCCTCAAACCTTGGTAAAAACCAAATGAGAGCACAGATGTTCAGGGAACAAAATGTGCTCTGCTAAATGAACCAAACAGAAAAATCCACGTGTATATCTGGGAACAGTATACATTACAATGTAGTATTTTTCCTCCAGAAATGGCTACATACTCCAGTCCAGCATGGACTAGCTACTAAAACACAAACCTTTGACCGATGTGGCAGAAATTAAACATCAGAAAAACTCAAAAGACTGGTTTTTTTTCAACACATGATTCCTGGGAAACTATGGGCTGCTTTAAAGGGTCAAATAAAGGCAATTTACATGCATTTGCTGCATCCACATATACACATGCAAGGATTTTCTACAGAGGCATGCTTTGCTTGTGAAGTGTTAGTGGCCACCAGAAAAGGAGAGAGGAAGGTTAAAACCAGCTGTACTGGAGGAGCCACCAGATCTAAATGCAAACACAATTTTAAATGTTCCTCCAGAAAGGGTACAGATAGTGTGGGATAGCAGCCAAGGACATTTGCTCTGAAGCAGGGTTATAGAAATTTTGTGAGGTTCAGAAGGAGTAGTGGATAATAAAGTATATCTATACACACAGAAGTTACACTAACAGTAATGCTTTTTTATTTGTATGAATGGCACTAGGTAGCAATGGAAGGAGGAGAGGCCTTCCTTGACATTTAGAGGATCAGAGCTGATGTTACTAAAGGTACATAGCGTTTTTTTTTTAAGAAGGAAGTCATACCATTCTTTCAGTCTGTGAATCAAATTTGTGTAAGAGCATAATATTTAACATGGGATACTGGTACAAAATAAAACAGATCAACAGGCTGCCCAGGGAACTGGTGGAGTCACCATCCCTGGAGATATTTAAAAGATGTGTGGATGTGGTGCTCAGGGACATGGTTTAGTGATGGAGTTGGCAGTGCTGGGTTAACAACTGGACTCAAATCTTAAAGGTCTTTTTCCAAACTAAATGATTCTGTGATTCTGTTCTAATTCACTACAGTTATTTTAGTTGTCTTACCAATTAAATGTATATGCAGGTCTTACATTGGTAAGCTATCTGGGTAGTTTTATTTAATAAAAATATTCTTAAAGTAAATTTCAGCTTGTAACTTAATACAAGTCAGAAATAAAAACCCAGTCCGTATCTCAGCAACATATCTCTTCCACCATTTTCTAATATAATAAAAGGCAAGAAAATACAAACCAAAACAGGACATCAAATCAAAACTACGAAGAACCACAAACAGATGTTCAGAATTCACTTCAATCCCACCGAGGCATATCACTTCTCTTTAGAAATTAGTAATAAGTTTACTACAGAACAAGTAACTCACAGATCATAATGAAAAGAGAATTAATGAGTTATTTAAACTGTCCTGCTCTTGATTTTTACTCTCTAAGAATGACTTGCAAATTCCTGCAATAAAGTCTGAAACATACCCATGTCCTTCTTCAATAGGGAATGCATGCTTATCCCAAAGTAAATGCATTTACTGGCCTCCTACCTTCTACATAGAAGAAATGAATACATATTCTGGGGACATCCAAAATAGCCTGAAATTGCACTTAGCAAGGCACTGGAGTATTTACTTTCAAATCCACAAAATGTACTGACCAAACTCAAACATCTTCCTGCCTGGTAGAGTCAAAGCAAGACAAGAAATCTTCAATCTGTATGTGTCCTATAAAATTAATTGTTTATTTTCTGGTAAGGAGTGTTTTGGTCTCTGATGCAGAAACAGGTTCTATAGTCTAAGCAAAATGTAACATAGGTCTGTAAGATCTGTATTTACTGGAAAATAAGGAAAACCAGCTACACAACCCCTTAAATCTTCTCATGGAACCACAAGAGTCTCACAAGAATTACTGATGGAAATAATTCCCTATCCCTACATATGTATTTGCAATTGCAGATAAAAGCTATTTTGGTTTTATGATTACACATAGAATTTACTCTAATTCAAGGTCTCCTTTCCAGTTCTCCTTCCAGAATGCTTGGAAGGAAGCTTTAGTGAAGGGCATCTTATAGCAGGGGTAAGACTGTTACAGGATTACATAATATTCATCTTAATTTATATGAGCCAATTATTTACAAATAAAATATTTACATAAATGAAAACAGCTTTATACATGATTTGCAGCCTCTCTTCAGTGACCTTTGAGAAAGAATTTCTGATAGTAACTTGCTACAGAAAGAAGAACAGAATTAAGTACTGGAAGTAAATGAGAAGGGGATTAATATGCAATGTGGTTCTGAATGCAAGAAAGCCAGGCCAGGGTCATTAAACAACCTACACTGACAAGGATAACACAGTGAACTAGGAGTTCATTATTTAACAATCAGTGAAAACATCTCCAGACCAAGTCATAGGGAAGAACTGTCTATGAACAAGTTAAGGGAAGATTATAATGGACTACATTAAAATAAGAAGCAATAAGCACAGACAAAAGTTACCAGTCATATTCCTCAGGAATCGGTGTTGTTTTATTTCTTAGAGATCTTATTACAGAAATTACCTGTGTGCCTACCACATCTGTATGTGATGCATCCAGAAGAGCATAATTTCATGCTACAGCCACAGGAGATGGCCTAAGAACTGTGTAATTGATGTAAAATGGCTTTTAATGATACAAAGTACAAGACCATATGCTTGGGGACCACATACAAGAGCTCATCATTTGAAGTCAATAAAGGAATCAGGATCTTTCAAGCTGGAAGGGATACATAAGAATGATGGAGTCCCTGCTCCTCACAGGACTGCCTAAAGCTAACCCATATGACAAAGAGCATTGCCCAGACTCTCCTCAATCTCTGACAGGCTTGGAGCCATGACCACTTCCCTGGGAGCCTGTTCCAGTGGCCAGTCACTCTCTCAGTGAAGAACCTCTTCCTAATGTCCAATCTGGACTCCCCCTGCTTCATCCCATTTCCTTGTGTCCTGTCACTGATCAGCAGAGAGATCAGCACCTGCCCTCCACTGCCCCCCTTGAGGAAGCTGCTGGCTGTGATGAGGTCCCCCCTCAGCCTTCTCTTCTCCAAGCTGCATGTGTTGAGTGACCTCAGCCACTCCTTGTGAGTCTTGCCCTTGAGGCCTTCCACCACCCTGGTCACCCTGCTCTGGACACACTCTAATGGCTTTTGTGAAGGATTTTACTTTTACAAACCAGGTGGTTTCCATCTGTGATATATTTCTGCATCATGACAACATATAAAGCACCTTTTAAATTTTTAAAAATAAAATTAGCATTCTAGAGACATAAGTCTTCCAAGTTACTTTGTGGGCACATCAGAAGAAACTCACATACCTTAAGGCACTGAAATCTAGGAGAGTGTCCAACTACACCTATCCATCAATCTAGAGTTTGTGCTAAGGAAACTGGCATGAATTAGGCAATATTACAATATAAAATGTTCTGAATAACTCAAGCTACATCTTAAGATGTAACCAATTTAGGACTGGAGCAGGTCCCACGCAAAGGATATTAAGCCACCTTTTTAAATTAGCATATCCTCTCAGCTTTAGTATCTCCCCACAACAGCCTCCTTGCATACCCCAAATATGGGCCAAAATTATGAGAAAAGAGGATGGCTAAACTGGCTACATTAGTTGTCCACAGAGCAGATCAAAGGGGATGCACAGAACTCACCACAGAAAGGGAAACTCCCACTGTCCCCTTTCCATACCATGGGACATGAGGCAGTAGTGACAATGGATCACTATATTCCTGCTTTCTCAGGGTATGCTGTGGAAATAAGGAAACAATTCATCCATGCTGCTATTTTATTGGGATCCCACCTTTCCAAATAGATCCCAAATATCCAGTAGTATGTAGAGTATCCTCCAATTCACTTCCTCATGATTTTTCAAATTTCAGTATGAGTGAACAGGATAAGCAGGACAGGGAACAGCAAATCCTAAGACTTCTCTATCCTTCTAAGTGAAAGGTTTCCTCTTGCACTGGGATCAGCAGACATTTTCAACATACACCTCTCAGCACAAACTGATACACAACATAAAAACCAACAAACAGCTCTTCCTGTCAGCAACTTTGCTCCTACTAAAATAAATTGACAAGCACCACTTATAATTTATTTTTATGCTACAAATAAGGAGAACAGCCTCCAGTAAATACAAGCAGCACCACATTTTTAAAAACAGACTGCTTGCACTGAAAGGTCAAGACCTTTGCTCATAGCATATACAGCCTGGGAGTTTCAAGAAGTAGTTCGGGATGAACACTGGTACACTCTCATACCAAATGCATCTGACAATGAAAAACTGGAATAAGAAGGGATGATTTTACAGATTAACCAAAAAGTGTATTTTTGGAGTTAAAATGATGCTACCTGAAAAATATTAAAGATAAGCATTATTCACAGGATACTGAAAATGCACAAAACATTATTAAATAACTTCCTAGTCCAACGTGGCCATAGGAAGTTACATTTCAGTTCTTGAACAAATCAAGCAGTGCCACTCTCCCCACCCAAATACTGTGCAGTACAGCAGACTCGGGCAACTCCCAATGCCCACAAACAGGAATAATGTTATTATTCTGAACAGCATTTCTCCTAGACTTGACAGTATCTAGGGACATCTGGAAATCGCAGTTAATTTCA
Source organism: Vidua macroura (assembly GCF_024509145.1). NCBI lineage: Eukaryota > Metazoa > Chordata > Aves > Passeriformes > Viduidae > Vidua > Vidua macroura. Next base: position 38,872,840 of record NC_071572.1, on the reverse strand, counting down.
CTTCTGCATTCCTTAAGCAAACACTCACTTAGTGATGCTAATTAACTGAGGAAAAATTAAATAATATAATTACAGAGCCAGATGAAAATCAAGAAACAGCGTAATACTTAAAACACATAAAGAAGAAAAATTATACATTTTGTCTTTTTGATAGGACTTAAAAAGACAGGTAATGATCAAATAACTTCTGACATTCAGCTCATGAACATTTTTTCCCAAACAGATAAATGATTGGCAAATTACAAACCCTCACTAGCTCACCGTTTACCCCACAATAACTATCAATTAGTAAAGGCATGGTTCTGAATGCACAATGCATTACATTTTTTACTTTCAACACCTGGTGTCACCAGAATAACACCATATATTTCTAAAATGCTCTGCAGTGGTGTGTGTGTATGCGCTTTGATTTTAGGGCAGTAATACTTCAAAAGAAGTGGAATTGCAGAAAATTATGGCAAGTAATGCACACAGATTAATTTTTTTTGTTGACTGATACATTATCAGTTAACTGACCATGGCAGGTCATTTTAAAAATGAGGCTCAAGGTATCTAAAAGCCTTCATCCCTTAGACATGGTCAAAAAAGGCCTGAACAAAGTGAAAATTTTGCTGTATTTCAGTATTTTGAGCAAGCTAAATCCTAAACCTGTTTTTTGTAAAAATGCTTTACCTGGTGATTTCCGCTACACTAGAATTTTGCTAATTGCAATAAATTTTTGTAGGGGCTAATCAAGACCTTTCTGTCCAGTCTTGGGCTGTATTAATTGGTTATTATTACAGTTCCCCTGAGAATAGACAGAGGGCGGCGATTTTCATTGATTATTGCTTGGAGCTCCCCAAGACACTAAATAAGAAGTTAAATATCAAAGAAGATTTAATTAATTTTAGTGTCTCCTTCTTTCCACTCTATCAGCAAAATAGAGCTGATAAAAAATTGACAAATTAAAGGGAAAAGAAAAGAGTCAGAACTGGTGACCCTGTATTTTTTTAATGAGAAAGTACATGCATTTATTTGCTTTAATCTTTAGATAATGGGCACAAGAAAATGAAAAGTTTCTCAGCTTTTGATGCTTATTCCAAAGCCCAAATGGAATTATGGCTGGCAGTTAGATTAACTGGTATAAGATTTAAGTTGTATTATGTTTTTCTTCTAACATAGCATTTCAAATAAATCAGTGAGAGAATCCTGAACTCCTGGGGAAAAAAAAAAGTCATAAGCTTGTTACACAAGAAAGATAGAAAATACTGTATTATAACATACAAATGCAGGATTTCAGAATCAAAAGGTTTAGGAGTCTCTATTTTGGCAGAAAATTCTGTATCAGCAAACAAAGGAAGATGTGATCAAGATATTTATAATTAATTTTGTAAAAACTTAAGACTGACGCGTCCCTTCCACTAATTATGCATGGGTTTCCTGCAGCGGACTTTCCAGAAGTCATATTGTCTTTCAGGACTTTTTCAGTTAAGACAGGAGTACTTCCATAACCACAAGTTTTCAGGTTTTAGTACAGTCACTGTGGATTTTAAAGCTAGAACAGAAACCCTGATACAGGAATTATTTTCAGGTGAGTGCATTTCTAGGATCCATAGACAATGTTTGGGGGAGATCCCTATGTGTCTGCAAGGCATTTACTACCTCTAAGCTGATCTGTGGGGCTAGCTTTCTGATGATAGGCTTCCAAATCTCCTAAAAGGAAGATAGGCAAGCAGTACAATCTTGAATACTGGTATCAAATAACATCAACCCATATAAAGAACAAAGTAGTCATGAAAAGCAGGAAAAAAGCTTAAGCCTGGGAAAAGAGACGCAAGTCATTAAGGAAAAGCAGCTCTTCTCCTCAATGCTTGATTTAAACAGATGTTAACATAAATTAGTAATTTATGTTAAGAGACAGCCTAAGTCTGGTAGGTTAACCAAGTTAGACAGGTTTTACAGGCAGGTTTTGTTTATTACAACACCACCACTTGTTCGCTTCAGCATTTCAGAACACAACCCCCCCCAAAAAAAACAAAACAAACAAACAAAAAAAACCCCAAACAAACAAACAAAAAAGCAAACAAAAAACACCAAAAAAAACCAAAAAAAAAACCCCAAAAAAACCAAAACCCCCTAAAACCAAACACCAGTAGTTTTCTGCAAAACAAGGTGTTAATTATTTTAGGACTCTGTAGGCTGTTATTCCTTTTTAAAAGGGAAAAATAATAATAATAAAAAAGACCTTACAGGACCCTTTTCTCCCAAAAGATACAAGTATTCAGGGGTCACTGACTCAGAATGTGCTTATATGCACAGGAGCAGAAGGATAACTGGTAAAGTAATACTCATGTCACAGAGGTTTATCTGGAGCTGCTCAGCAGCATGGCCTGATGTGTCCTCTACCACAAAAGACTGCCCAGGCAGACCTAGGGGACACCACTTGAATGGAGATACACACTATTTCCAATGTCAGTTCCTACTGAAGAAAGAAGGAATGAAGACCTTTTAGTAATAAAACCTAATATTTAGAATGCACAGAGGCAGTTTCCCATCTCTACCACTGGTAAGATGTGCAGATGCTGAAAAGAAATCATCTGTCTTGATCCATACTAGTTATTTTGTCTTGACCTTGGTAGAACTTTTGACACTGACAATGCTCATGATACTCGCACAAGCAAGCTAGAAAAACATGATTTAACAAGAACTGTTGGTATTTAGACAAAAACAAAAAAACCCTTCCCCCCAAAAAAACCAAACTCCAAAACTGTTTAGAAAGACTAGTTAATATTTATCAGAGGTTAATCTCAAACTGGACATATGCTCAGGATTTGTTATGTTCATTCCCGTAGCAGGGAAGCACCAGTAATGAAAATACTGAATGATGCGCATAAGACTAATGAGACAGTCACAAGTCCCTGCATGATTGCTGCTCTGCAGCAGCTGTTCAGGTAAGGCTAGAACAAAATTCTAAGATTAAGCCAGGAATAATCAACCACATAAACAAAATTTAGGGAAAGATTGGTGTAACAGCATTTCCACAAAAAGAAATTTGGCATTTACAATGATCAGGAAGTCAGCATGAGACAACAACGTGGTAGGGCTGGAAAAAATATCCTGCTCTAATGCAGCCACAAATTGAGTAGTATGCCCAGCTTTGAGCACTACATGTAAAGAACCATGATCAGCTGGACAGAGAGAGAGCAATCACAGGTCAGGAAACCAAAACTTACAGAAGAAAACAACAAAAATAAAAAACTTGTACTGTGATCACTTATCTTAGAGAAAACAGCATCCTGCCTTTAAGAATATGAAATCATACTGGAAGAGAAAGAGGCTGTAATCTTCTTTCCACATCTGCTTTAACAGAAGATCCAATAAGCTCAAATTCTGAAGACGGACATTAGAAAGACTATCCACCTCCTGATAAGCAGGGTGCCTAGGAAGAGTGTAGATAACTAGCAAAGTTAGGAATCCTTCACTACTATCTATCCTCAACAGTAAGACAGCAAACCTCTATCAGAAATAACACTACTGCTGCAAAACTTGCCTTTTGCCAAGGAACTGGATGAGACAATCTCTTAGCCCTCCTTTAAAAGTAAACATAAGAGGCAGTTTGAATCATACGCTATACATGGAAAGGAACACTACATTCATGAAGACTGCATGAGGCCAATTCTGAGGTCTAGTCAGTAGATTCATGCTACATCAAGGACAGGTTTCTAGTATAGATGCCACTCCCTGCCTCTTTATAGATGGGACATTTTCCAATTACTTGATTTTTTAGATTTACTTTGCCAAATAGCAATCACCCTGAAAAGCAAATGAAATGTTGGATTCCCACCCCTTCTTACTCCATGCAATGCCTCCTAAATACACTCAGAGACACAATCGTGAGGTGCTAAACTGAATGCTTTCTGACCCCATGAATCTTGCATTGCTTTCTGCACTGTGATCAAGCTTCAAAAGGCCAAATCAAATGGGACAAGGGTTAGAGCCCTTGGGACAAAGCACATGAATCTAATTTTTCTACTTCCTAGGAGACCACAGAATCATAAAATATGCTAAGTTGGAAGGTACTAATCAGGTTCCTCAAGTAGAAATCCTGGCCCTGCACAGGACACCCCAACAATCACACCATGTGCCTGAGAGCTTTGTCCAAATGCTTCTTGAATTCAGACAGGCTGAATACTGTTGTTAGTCCTGCAGCTGGCTTTGGTTGGATCTGGTTACAGGGAGGGTATGACTGTCTCAAAGGCAGAGCAGTGCCAGCCCAGCTGTACATCTTCGGCTGATAAAAGCACCGAAAGAAAGCAAAGTGCATGAACAACCAAAGCCTTTGACACCACAGCCTCAGGAACAGATGCATAGCTCCCCGGTACCATTCCCAATCTGAAACTTCTGCTCCCCAGGTAGGAAGCTACAAACACTTGTGCCTTGAGGCTTCCAAGACAGCCATCCTGGCTTACATATTATACATAAAGGCCACTATAAATCTGAGTCCACAAAATAACCCTTCTCCTGGTTGTATCTACTTTTCGTCTCAAAACCTGTTTTTAGATCACAGATATGACAGATTTTAATCCTAAATAGTTTTGAAATAACTTCTTTTTAATAAAGATTTGGAAAATAGAACTTATATTTTGTTTATAGGCATATAGGTTTTATTTGTACTATTGATAGCATGCTGGTGAGATAAATCACTTTGATATGGTACCATTAAAAATCTATACCCTCACATAGTTTTCCTCTAAACTGCTGATGTCACAACTGTAGATAATAGACACTGCTGTTTTTCTAGACATACAATAAACAACCTTACACACACATTTGTTTACCCACTGCATATGTGATTCACAGGTAAACTACTGCACGTCCATATGAGTGTAATCCACAGCAGTGTCACAGGTTTCATCAAAAAGAACACTGTAAGCTAGTACATATTTCTTAGACAGCTAAATGATTGTATCGTGACAGCTCAGAAAACATGCTACAAAAGCTGCATCTGCAGCAGCTTTGCCCACAAGACAGAAATAATGAGAGTTGGGATCCAACCAGAGCTGTCAAAGTAAACCCTAAATTGTGCGTGTTGTTAGTACTGCAGAGTGTTTAGAGATCACAAAAGTAGATGATTACTGGGGAGTTTATTCCCATTAAGAGATAAAAATCATCAAGCTTAAGAAAGACTGTTCCACCGTAACTGAAAATATTTCCTAATGCTCTTCCCTCATTAAACTCCCAAAGCATCACTACTACCTAAAGTAAAAACTCAATTGATAATGCAGCTGTGCTGATGGTTTAATGGGCTGGCACAGAGAACCACAGAGGGGTGGGGCAGATGTCAAATAAATAATCCATTCCATATAGAATCTCAAAAAATTAGCCCAATACATTAAGTTTTGACCTATCTAATGTCAAACCAAACTACCTGATGTGGCAGGAGGGTCATGAAAGACAAATTATCCTAAAGGCAATGTCATCTGTTCCTTCCTTCTAGTATTGTATCTACCAGCTCTGGTGTCTGCTGCATCACTCTCCAGACTCTGCTTTAAATCTGGTTGCAACAACACTGATGGTCAATCTCAAAATCTCCACAGAAAAAGTGCCCCCAAAACCAATCAAAATGTTTGACAAACCTAGAACTGAAAGGTCAGTCATGGACTTGATAATTTTCTCAGTCCGTCATAAGATTGAGAGCACAAAGTTATTATTTCGAAAGAATAACTACACTTAACAAAATTCAAAACTGAACTGGATCTGCATGTCAATGAATAAACACATCCTGCATTCACAGTAAGACTGCAATGATAAAAAACCTCTGCTAAAGATAGATAAAATACAGAGTCTGATTTGAATTTCCACCTAAACCAATACTGCAACAGAAGTTACAGGTTAAGACATATAGACTACATTATGACAAATTAAAGAGATTATTTTGTTATACAGAAATTACGAAGAAAATTTTTAAGTTCCTCCTGTACAAAATTAAAGATACTTGATGCTCTCCATTACTACAGAAAACTGTCACTAAGCCTACTTAATTAAAAGATATAATAACTACTAGCAGTAAAAGAACAGACTAGATGAACAGATGGATCCAGATATATTTTGACCTAAATTTCTCGGTATTTTGACAAGATAAATAAAGGTAAATATAAACAAGAAGAGGAGGGAGAGGAATAACCAGCCAGTCACTATATCTCAGTAAGAAGTCTCATACTAGAAAGATGGAAAAACCACTATCAAATCCTTTTCTTTCTCTGCTCACCTGCCTGTCTTCTCAAAGATGTTTTGTTTCTGTTAAACGGGTTTCCCGCAACCACTTACATATTCACCTTACTGAGACATTAATTATGCCTGGAACCCAAATAATGAAGTAAGGCCCACTACCTTAGGACAGTTGAATCAAAAGAAATAAATAATTAACCTGTAATATAACTTAAATCTCTTAAAGGTTGATTTTCCTTTATGCTCACTCTCTCTTGAATCTGACCCCTGCTAGAGGTAACAGTTAAGAGAACTGTTTCTATCTACAGAGTCTACAGAGGCAGAGATTCTTCTTTCTGAGCCCTTCCTATCACATTCCCTTTGGGCACTCTCCCCAGCCAGACAGTTCCTAAGTATGTAACTTTGTGTTACTTACCACGTTTGAAATGAGCTTCAGAAAGCTTCAGTAAGATTTGGCCTGTGGCTGTATTCATATCCTGTAAGTTTTCATAGCAGGTATATTTGAACTACATCACAGCAAGGACTGCAGCCTTGGAGCAGGTTAGTGGTTTCATGTGTGAAATGTCTATGTGCATGGTAAGCATCCTGCTGGGATTTACTCCCTACGTAATTTTCAGCTAAGGCAAAATCAATCCTGGGGCTCCATTCCATAAACTGTGTTGAAACATTCCTCTCCACTCATATAGCTTCTCAGTTATTTATACATTTAAGTAATATAATGCAGGGTCAGCGCAATCTCACCAAAATTAAATTCAGTTGTTCTCCTACACCCACATCCCATCCTAATACTCACCAAACTTGATCTCTGCACCTCACAAGCAGCACCTGACTTTTGGAACACTGCTTCACAGTACATGAAGCCACACTCCATACATGCACTGTACTCCATCTCCTCTTAGTGAAAATATTCTGGAACACTGAGCTCAGATTCCGACTTACTCATTCCACAGAAAATCTTAAGTTTTGATGGCTTCACTAAAAACTGCCTCAAAGAAGATCAACAGCAATTGATATACACTCAAACATACCTGAAAGATGACATTCATTCCGACATTATGTTTTCTACACAGTAATTTTTAGTAATCTTTTCCCCTCTATTTCCTAGCCTCTGTAGGCTTGTCCCATCCTCTTCAGAGTTCTTATTTTGCCAGAATTAAGTTTGGGCCTAAGATGTTCTTCAAGCCACAGTTTCCCTTGAGCACCTGTGCAGGTATGCAATCAGGGGAATAAAGAAATTAATACCTATTATCCTCCTTCTACTCCTGTCAATAGATCCAAGACCATCACATCTCAGCTGACAATCATGGCAAGTATATTTTTGTTCATCCCTCATCTGATCATCTATACAAAACTACTATAGCTGAAAATTCTTTTGTTCTTCTACTCACATATTGTGGTGAGTTTCTCTCTCAACTAGTCCTGTCTTCTGATCTCTGAGATAAAAAATCTGAATCTAGTAATTTTCTCTTGAATTTGTTACTATGGATGCTTATGTTACTAAGCTCCTTCTCTAGACTCCTAACATTTCCCCTTTTTTTCCATGAGCTTTTCACAAAACCCATGAAAGAATTTCCTTTTTTCCTCCAGTTAAAACACTAACAAGAACCATTGTAGAATAATGTCCTCGCAGTCCAGAGGAGCGTTAGCTAAATCCCCCCAATGACTACATATTCCAGCACTCATTCCACATATTGCCATCATACAGTTTTTGTTATCCCTTAAGCAGAGGAAAATACATAAAAACAGAGGCCAAAAGAATGTCATCACAAAGTTAGGCAGGAGGTCTACCTGTCATTCAAAACCACTGCAAACACCATCCCTTCAACTGAAAACCAGAACAAGAAAACCCTTAATTCTCACTCACTACTTACAGTCTCACTTCCAAGGTAATTTTTCTCAGCAATGTTTTGAAGAAAATTGGTTTGTTTCTATTTTTCTTCAAGCTTTCAGTACTACCATATATGCAGACTGAGCCTCTCCTGATGGAAATTGATCTAACTTTTTACCTTTGATTTCTAGAGAAATTAACACATTCTGAGATCCAACCAAGAATAAAACTTGTTTACAGAACTTGCAGTGCACAGAATCCGTCGGCTATTAAAATGACAAACTGGTTTTAGTGGTAAAATTCACTGTCCATACCCTAGCCTAGTTTAATTAAACAACAAACACTTGGGTTCAATTAAATGGACTCAGAAAGAACACTATTAATAGCCTCCAATGAGCCAGAGGGTAGCATTCACCTTGATTTAATTTCCTGCAGCTCAGAATCGAGGCTTGTCACTCAGGCTTCACCATTTGGTATAAAGATATGTGAGGTGCATCTCTTGTCAGCAACTACAAATGAAACTCAACATTTCAGTCATCAAGTCTGTCATCTTGGGAAGCAGACTAAAGAAGGGGGCAGTGCTGAGGTACAAACTCATGATTCTTATCAGTACCATGTGTCAGCAGAAACAATAAAACCTTAGTTATTGAAAGTCCTGCACACAAACCTGCCTGCCCACCAGAAGGCAAAATGTACAAACTTGACATATTTCACAAGATGCATAGACAACATTTAGTACTTGAGATGCAAAGAGGTACAGGATGAAATCCAGGATATCACAGAATGAGTAAGTTGGAAGGGACCACAGTGGGTTACAGGTCTCATCTCCCTGCTCAAGTAGGCTTATCCTAGGTTTTCAAGTACCCACAGCAGGGAGACTCCACAACCTCTCTGGTTGTTCATCCCTCATCTGATCATCCCTCATCTGTTCCAGCGCTTGGTCACCTGTAATGAAGTTCATCCTTATGTTTGGGTGAAATTTCCTGTTTATCAGCCTCCACCCATTTCCTCTCATCCTGTTGCTCAGCACCACTGAGCAGAACCTGGCTCTATCCTTTTGGCACCCTCCCTTCTAAACCTACAGACACTGATGAGGTCTTCTCTTCTAGATGTCTCTTCTCCAGGCTAAACAGGGCCAGATATGGAGAGATACAGAAGAGAAACTATACAAGATTTGAGTCCAGATCAGGTGTAAAAAACATATTTTGGAGAAAAGAGAAGTCTTTTATACTAACATTCCAAAACACTATTGAAACTGTGTATGATTTTTTTTACCAGGAAGTAACATAATACCAACAAATATTCATAACACTTCTGGAATACTAAGTAAAGAGCAAAACTTCTAGAGACATGATGAGAAATGACTATCTGCATCTAATTCCTCACTGAAAGGAGGGCTACAACCCTGACTGCTGTTGGAGCCAAGACTCAGCCAGAAGTGCAGTACAGCAGTCAAGATGATACTGTTTGGGATCCCTGCTTCCTCTGACATCTCAGTGATTTATCTTACACATCCTTACCTTAGGACTCCTCGCTGAACAAAGCAAACAGCCAAGGCAGCAAGCACCCTGCACTGTATTAATGGGAACACAACCAGCAGATTATGGGGAGTGACAATCTCCCTTAACTTGACACTCACTAGAGCACACCTACAATACTGCATCCGCTTTGGGGCCCAAAACAAAAAAAAAAAAAGTGGACAAACTGCAGTGCATTCAGTCAGTCATGGGGCAAGAGTACTTGCCTTGTGAAAAGCAGGTCAGGAAGAAGCCTTTTCAACTTGAGAAGCCATGGCTTTTGATTGACCTAATAGCAGTCTTCCCATACCTGTGGTTATCCAGCAAACACAGCCAGGGTCTTCACAGCAGTGCATGTCAGAGTTGACAAGCAATAGGTATAAATCAAAATAAGAGAGGCCCCATCTTGATGCAAGGAAAAGGGTTCTCATGATACAGACAAAAATTGAAGCAAGCTGCCCAGAGGTGTTGTGTAGTCTCTATCCCTATAGGTTGTCAGGACATGTTGGATAAAACATTGAGTAACCTGGTCTGGCCACATAAATAACCTTGCATTGAGTAAAGAGGCTGGATGAATGACTCCCCATGTCCCTTCCAACCTGAATTTTGTTGTGATAAAAGTTGTGGGCTGCATCAGGCTAGACAAAATGAGGTGAGAGAAAGAACGAAAGAAGATAAAGAGACTTGCAGTTACTCTGGTATTATTTCATAGTACAAACTTTTTAAATTGCAGCATTGTTCTAATACAGCTACTCTCATACAGCTGAAGCCTGGCACAGGAGGGGTGATCCCTCTTGCATTTAGTAGCAACCCACAGCACTGGAAAAAAAGGAGTGCTTGAGGGAAAGGATGAGACAAAGCAATTCTACGTGACCAAGAAGTACTGTCAGAATGTCAGCAATACAGTGGTAACTCTGGCTGTTAGTAAAGGTCATGAGCAATTACAGTCAAAACACTGCAGAGAGAGGTGGTTATGTAGGTAATTTCAAAGGAAAAGAGGTGTCTTGTAAGACAGAGAAATCAGGAGTGACAGTGATATTGAATGTTTTCTCAAGATGTTAAGAGCGAATAGCTGACACACTTACAGAAATCACAGTGGCCAAGAATCTTAATGTAAAGGCCATTCTTCAACAATACCATAATGGTAAATCAATAGGACATGATATTATCCTGGTACAGCCCGTCCTTCTTTAACATTAATTGGAAGTGGGGAAAAGAGAGCAGTATCTGACATGGTCCATAAAATGTAATTAAAACTTTGCAATGAAAAAGAACAGAAAATTCTGGATAGCTACAGATTCTCGGTTAAGAACAGTGATTTACTACTGCCTGAATAGGTCAATTTCTAAAGAAAAAAGGTATTAACCATCCTCTTTGGAGACACAGAATGAAAAGGGGTATTACATTTGCTAACTCAATGACATGACTGGGTCCATCCATTTCCCCTGCCTCTTACTCAATTATCTATGTAATACTTACCCTTTCTGTCAGAATACTGCAAAAAATCTATGGAAGATGAGAAAACAAAAGGTAGCATCAGTTCATAGAGAAAATGTGTTCTGTTACAGCACATGCTCTCTGCTTAAGCAGTTCACATCACTTAAAATGTCATTTAAGTTTCACATTAAATTCTACTTAAATCAAAAGCATTATGAAAATTATTTGACCAGGTTCAAGTTCAAAGAACTTTTAGAGTATGAGAAACATACAAGAAGACTTGAATAGGAATAGAAAAGTGCATTGCTCCAAAAATGAAATGACAAAAACTACAGTGAAATGTAGTGTCTTTTTCTTCTACCAACAGTAACTATTAATAGCATTCATGATTACACAGAAAAATAATTTGGCTAATCCATTAGAGAGTAAAAGCGTACCAGAGCTAGCAGCAGAAGGCAAATGCCACAATGTACCCCTGGAATTTACTCTCTTATTTCACTCCATGACACCCCCGTGACTATACCTTTGTGCCTGTACTTACACTTGAACATTCACAATGTAGATCAGGCAGTCACATAACCTCATTTCCCTGAAGTTCCCCAAGAACAAACACAACCATATAAACAAGAGAAGCAGAACCGGCAAAATCCATGGTTACATGAGCAGTCAGATGAAAGTAATTTTCAAGAGGGAACTTCCTTTAAAATAGACAGTTGGGTTACTACTGGGAGTTATGTAGACAATGTATGTTATGGGACAATGTAGAGACAGACTTGGAGGAATGTTGCTTGGATGGGACCTTTGAAGGTCACCTAGCCCAGCCTCCCACTCAGAGCAGGGGTAAAGCCAATGCTAGATGACACCTTCCAAGGGAAGAGGCTGTGCTTAGCAGAACAGTGGGTGGCAGAGACAGCAGGACATCTGCTGCAAACCAGGCCTGGCTTGTGCCCTCTGCTCTCCAGAGGCACCTAGATTTCCATGTCAAACATCAGCCAAGGAAAGCATGAACTGACATGGGAAGCCTTTCTAAAGGATAAAAAGGATACTCTGCAGTCAGTAAAGCACTCCAAGCAATATTTCTACACTGAGTGATAGGAATAAATGAGCAACAGAAAACTCTAATCACACATATAAAGTCACCAAAAAGAAAAACTATAAGGAGTAGATGACATGACACGTACCAAAAACATGACACACTTTCTTCTGTGATGGAGCGAAGCTGTGTTCAGTATTCCAGTGGTCTCAAAACAAACTCACGAACAAACTCAAAGAAACTTGATTGCAAAGCTGATGGCAGAAAACCACACTAATTTGGAAAGTGAGGAGCAAACAGGCTGCAAGAACCCAAGGAAAATGAAGTGTGATGCACATATCAAGTAGTTACTATTTGTCAGCAGTTCAGTGCAGATTTAAAAACATTAGCAATGCATGGAAAGGCCATTTTTAATTTTGTTTAACATGCAGCCTCTTTGAAAATTCAGGTTCTGAGACAGACAGTAAAAGAGACATCTTTTCTGTTTAGCATTTATTTAATCATGGCAGGAGAAAGCTGTTCTACATTTAGGTAACAAGACATGTTAGTGTTCATATGACTTTGGCAGCTGTGATAGAGTGAGGACAGCAGACGAGTGCAAGTTAAATATACTGTAGAGACAATCTAAGTTTTTAAGACTTCTCTCAAGAGGAAGGGAGAAGAATGATGAAAATTTGCCCATGTTTTGTTCAGGGATATGAAATTTAAGGCTTCTCTTAATGGCCTTTGTCACACAATGAACATCTTTACTTGCCAAGAAATTGCTTTTCCAGGTTGACTGCCCACTTAAGCTAGAGAGTATATAAAAGAAGTCCATTCCTTAAAGTTCTACATGAAACAACTTGGTCATGGAGATATTTACAATTGTGCCACTGTATGTTCAGCTCTATAGAAATTGCTACCTTGATATTTTCAAAGTATAGCAAAAATTACAGAAGCAGCAAATTAAAAAATACCTGAAGCAAAAAATGAGGAAGTTAATTGTCTGGAATTAACTCAGATATAATTAAATGAACCTTAACTCAAACCCAAAAAGACTTTTGTAACTTTATAATGGAAAAGGATACAGAACAGGTGGGGGACAAACATATAGCAAAATGAAAAGCCAAGGTGGATTGAAACAAAAAAAAAAAGACCCTCCCAAACATTCTGGTCCAAGCAATGCAGGCAAAAAAATAAGTGCTCTGAAATGTTATCTCGTAAGGATATACAGTCATGGAATGGTCTGGGTTGGAAGGGACCTTAAACCATCTATCTTCAAGCCCCACCGTGGGCAGAGGCACCTTCTGCTAGACTCTGCATCTATGATACCTGATCTTTTTCCTTTCTCTTTTCCCTCTAGTTTAGGTATTGGCTCTTCAAACACACATCACTAACCCATTACAAGGGCAAAGGTATGTTACTAAAAGGAGTTTTTGGATCATAATGAACACTTCTGTTTGAAGGATGTGCCCGACCACCTTGACTGGTCCAGCGCCAGAGACAGCGCTCCCTGCACTCGGCTGTATCACCGACGGGCCGCCCCCCTCGCACACTGACGCGCTGCTGCGCCCTTGTCCCACGGGCACCCGTGTCCCGGCCGGGAGGAGCCCTGAGCCGCCCGCCGAGCCCCGCACCGCCGGCAGGGCCGGGCCGGGCCGGCTCCCACGTGGCTTTCAGAGCGCGGCCCGGGCCGCAGGGCGCTCCCGGCAGGGCTCTCCCCGCTCTGCCACACGGCCGGCAGAGCCCCCGGCCGCCACTGCCGGCCCTCCCACAGCCCGAGCCGGCACCTCCGCCTCCCCTCAGCGCTTCCCCGCGCCATCACGTGTGGCGAGGGCGGACCGGCCCCGGCCCAGCCGCCCCGCCCCGCTCTGCCCGGCGCTCTTCGGGGCACTCACTCGCCAGCGCTGCCTGCGCACCTCCGCTCCCGCCGGCAGCTTCGGCCTTCTGCCCGTCCCGGGGCGCCTCTCCGGGGAATAGACGGCGGGGCGGAGCGGGGCGTGGGGCGGTGCCTGCCCGCGCTCCCTCCCCTGCGGACGGGGCAGCGCAGGGAGCCGGGGCGAGCCGGGGTTGCCGGCTGGAGCCGCCCCGGCTGCCAGAGGGACGGATCGTGCTTGGCGGGAGCGCGGACAGGGCGGCCAGCCGGGCGTGGGGCCGGGAGAGCCGGACACCCCGCGCCCGCTGCCAAAGCCGGAGGAGCGCCCGGCGCTCTCGGGAAGGGCCGCTCCCGGAACCCGCGCCGGGACCTCGCCTGCTGGAGGCCGTAATAAACGTGCGTCAAGCAGTGCAACGTTTGGCAGCCAATCTGGCCTTTAGAGAACCTTTTAAAAAAAACTTTTTATTTTATAAACGCTGTTAACTCCTCTGTAGGAGAGGATTTTGGCTGCAGGCACAGAGGTCTTGAGCCTGCTGAAGCAGGAGTTTTAAACTTCGAGGCTGCTAAGTGCCTTTCTGTTGACCACCTTTGCAGGCAGCCTCTAGTTACCAGCCAGACTCCCTCGAGGTGGCTCCGTAGGGATTAGTCTGCTCTCTAGCAAAGCATGAGAAAACCTTCACAAAAATGTGAAGGTTCCACACAGTAAATCACTTTAACTTGAATGCATTGATAGGAGGAATAAGAGTGAGATACCTTTTTTATTGGTGCTGTAGAAAGGGCCGCGGGGGTCCTGGCCGATGGCAAATTGAACATGAGTCAGCAGTGCCCTGGCAGCCAGGAGGGCCAAGCACATCCTGGGGGACATCCGGCACAGCAGCACCAGCGGGATTGTCCTGCTCTGTTCTGCACTGGGGTGGCCTCACCTTGAATACTGTGTGCAGTTTTGGGTGCCACAATACAAGGAAGATAGTTTATCAGAGAGTGTCTAAAGGAAGATTTTGAAGATGGTGAGGAGTCTAGAGGAGAAGCCGTATGAGGAGCAATCTGTTCAGCCTGGAGGAGACTGAGGGGAGACATTGCAGTCTGCAACTTCCTCAGGAAAAAGAAGGCCACTGATCTCTTCTCTGGTGAGCAGTGATATAATCCAAGGGAATGGCCTGAAGCTGTGAAGTTGTGTCAGGGAAGGTTTAAGCTGGATGTCAGAAACAAGGTTTCTCAATCAAAGGATGGCTGAGCTCTAGAACAGGCTCCCCAGAGAAGTGGTCACAGCATCAGCCTGACGAAGTTAAAGAAGTGTTTCAGACAACACTCTTGGGCACACGGTGTGACTCTTGGGGCTGGCCCTGTGCATACAGAGCCAGGAGTTGGACCTGGATGAGCCCTATGGGTCCCTTCCAACACAGGATATTCTATGATTCTCTCTGGAGCATACAGGTACCATTCTGTAGCCTGGTTATTGGGACAGCAGGTGATATTTTGATGTCAGTGCCTCCTCCTTGACTAGTTAGAGTGGGAGCCAGGTTGTATCTTTTATAGATCATTCACTTTCACACCCAATTACCATTCAATAATTCTATTCCACCTATAATACTGGGTAGGATTGTTGCAAAACAACATATATAAATATGTATATGTAAATATATATAAAAATTTTCTTAAGAAAGGATGTTCTTTGATGTTTGCTCTTTGCTTTTAAGCCTAATAAAAGAAGGGATATTCAATCTGTGAGCAGGTAACAGCTAACAAGAAAGCTCTAAGTGATGTCCAGGTGTTAGAAAAACAAATTACTTGGTAGAATTGCCTTGTTAGGGTTTAGGGCTTGAAATGCTTCAGTGATCTCAGACCTAGGGGAAGGTTAACAAAGCTTGGGAAAAGGGATGTACCACTGATAGTGGACACAAAGAATGCAAAATTTACAGGCCACAGAGACATCTGGCAGAACTCCCAAGATAAAGTAGGAACTAATAAACCCAACCCAGTGATTGTACTGCAATCAACTCTGACTGGGTAAATTATAATTCCAACAGGGGGAGGTTGTGACCACTGGCTCACAGACCCCAAAGAAGAGAAAGACTGAGCATAGGACTAATTAGCATGAGAAGCAAGAGAATCATTAACCAAAAAAAGAATACCAATTAATAAGAGAACTATGTATCTTGTAGCCAATGAACACTAATTCCTTTGCTAAATTCTATAAATAGTAAAATGTTCTGATAATTAGTGTATCATTTGTGCAATACCACTGATTGTGCAACTCTGAAATAAATAATCAATGTCTCTCTTAAGTGTGTCATTATTGGCTTGTTGCACACTGGGTAAAAAATCTGATTTTGGCAGAGAAGATTGCTCAGCATTTGAGATAGTAGCTCCTGCTTTCTATAAGTTATCATTTTAGAGACTGAATTAATTAGTTAAGTATTCCATTGCTTTCTTCAGGTTCTGCTTTTTGTTTATTTGTTTAGGCACACACATTCAACATCAATAGACTCATGCTGAATCAAGATTTTGAACTGTTACTCTAAGAGGAAGAATGTCTTCCTGTATGTCCCAGTCATAATCTGCCAGGCCCATTAGGTTTTTTTCCTAGCTTACTAGGAAGATTTTGATTCAAAACCCTGAATCAAAAACTTACTACAAAAATAACAATTGTCACAATTAAAACATAGGCAAAAAGAGATAGCAAAATGCAGATTTATTTCATAGCTTCATTGCAAATGTATTTACTTCCTGCTCAGCTGAAAATAAATTGGAACATACCATTGGCTCTAAATGATTAATACTACATAAAAAAAGTTCAGCTCAGAAATCACAAGCTACAAGTTTCAGTACCTGCAGGAATTTTTCCTAACAAAAATACTTACTTTAAAAAGCCCTGAACCACTTGACATGTATCATCACTGACACACACGGAACACCCATGCCACAACACGGCAGTGCAACTTTCTAACACAAGGTAATCAGTCCTCCAATGCTCAATAGTCCATGCAACTGTGCACATCCTCTTCCTTGGAGAGAGATATAGTCCTTTTTCTTTAAAGCACAGGGTTCAAGTTGCTGTGTTTATAACATTACACCTATGTACAATCACGTTATTGTGGAGCCCAGCACAGTCTGAAGGGCCCTTTACTAGTGCCACCTGCTACTTTGGGTGTTCCATGACACAAATGTGGCTCCCTCAGCTTTTATGTCGCAGAAATCCAGCCATGTGATCTCACTTTTGCTCCTAGCAAAATTTAGTCTTTTTGAGTTAAACGTGCCCTCATTTAGACACATCTGGTAGAGACACACCAAGAGTTGTGGAAGGGAGCACTATTCAGTGAGAGGGCCAAGTTGAGAAGCACATGGGAATCTACATGTAATGACAGGTACATGAATGTACCAATATTCATGTGAAATATGGGACACAGGCAGGAACCAGCAAATAAATATCAAAAGATATCAAAACAAAAAAACCTCACCATACCGAAACACACGGTGCTATCACATTTAACATTCTAACACCTACAGCTTGAAATAGCAACTGGAACTTACAGGAAAAAATACAAATCTCACTGTTGAGAATTTAAGGAAAAAATATAAATCTCACTCTTGCAAATGTACAGTTGCTTTAGAATTGCTTTTTAAAATAGGAGTGAAGGACACTAAAATTTAATTCAATAAGAAGTTGTTACTGTTCATTACAGAAACATAAGCTAGCAATGAATTAAACGGGACATGAATGTTCTGTTTTCATACACAGGGATTTGTTGTTCAATTCTTTATCAGTCATGTAAATTTATCAAAATTAATTTGTTTTCTCCCACTCCCTCATCCAGCTACTCTCTGTCTCTCAAGGCAAGTACCTGCCAGTTTGCTTTAATGCCAGTCTTTTAACATTCTTGGTGTCAATAATGTATGAGAATGCTAGAGGGACCAGATTACTTCATGTATGGGATCAGATTACTTAAACTGAAAGCAGCAGTGAGATTTTTCTTCATGTATATGAGCTGATCACCTTAGTTACCCTTTGAAGTTAGTGAAGATGAATATCTCCTTCAAGTATGACTTCCCACATCCTAAAAATGCTTTTTTTCCCCCAGTGACTATATGGAGAAACTAGGATGAACAGCTTAGATACAGGTATCTGAAATATGAAGGAAAAGGTTCCCAGTGAATAAGCCAAATATTTTTAACAAACCATTCAAAAGTATTCTAGATTTTTATTTCTTAGTGCCCATAAACACACACACAACCCACATCTCTAAAGTTTAAATACTATGAAATTAAATAACAGGAAACTTCATGTTCATGTCATTGATCTAGACACAATAAAGACATACAATTAGGAAACTCCACTGGAAGTTTTTGGTGAAAAGAGACTAACATCCACAGCAGTCATTGTGACTGTTTTCTTGACTCCAGTCTGTGCATTAAATCATTCTGTTTCTCTTCTCTAAACTGTATTTGAGCAAGTAATCATTCTCAAAGAAAAAAAAAAAAAAAAAAAAAGGAAGAAAAAAGGCTTTGTAATTTCCCTAGAGAATCAAATAGGCCAACTGATAAGGAAACTTTAATCTTCTGGAATTAGCAATGGGAAAAAAAAAATCAGCATGCTGGAAAGATAGGCAATATTTGTAACTACAGTTATGTACAAGCCCACTTTTTCTTCATCCTTTTCTCTTTGAAGTGTTCTGCACTGTTCCAGGAGTCAGTTATGAGGTAAGAAAAAACAATAAAAAGGTTAACATTATAACCATTTTAATAAAAGCCACTGCACTGTTTGCACTTTCAAAATATTTCTGAAAATAAAGTAAAAAATATTTAGTATTCTTAAAAGTCTTAAGGAAGTTTTTATTACAAAAGCAGTCATCTTTGTGGCTTCTTCTGAACACAATTCTGCCTCAACATTAAACTCAGACATATGGGTATGCTTCATATTGCCATCATACAAGTAATGACATTGAATTTCTATAGCAGTAAATATTATATAAAACAAATAAACCCTCACAAAAATATATACAGGTAGCCAGCAAGCTAATCAAAAAGAAATTATGTTGTCTGTACTGAAAAGTAAACACTATTTTCAAATACTAACAAAACATCCAACTTGTTTGTCTGCCTCTTCTGTCTTAAGACTCTTGAATAGAAGGACTTCCACAGAAGAATTTCTACAACTTTGGTTTATAATGACCTAGAAAAAATTAATCTCTCATACATAATATTGATCTAGTGGATGTCTTTAAAGCTGATATGGAAAGCAACAGGGAAAACTACACATGTGGACTTTATGAGGAGAATAATAATTTAAACTCAGGATGTCATATTCCAAATATACAGAAAGGACCAGATTATAGTAAACATATTTATCTTCTTCTATAAATTAGCTCATCCAGCCAGAACCCTACTCTTTAATTCCTCATGACTGAAAAAGCTACATGTTTTGTCTATCTGATGAATAGTAGGCTATGTATGGAAATCCTTAGGAACCTGCTGCTTGTACTGAAAGGTGTATCTCTTTCAGCACCTTTCAGATACAAAAGTTGGTACTAAGCTATGCTGGTCATTGGAAGATGATTAGCCATACTGGTGCAGTGTTCTGCTTGCCAGATACTTATCAAAGAGCATGCTTGGATCATATTAAAAAAAAAAATTCTGAAAACTTTGTCCAGAAACCAGAAGAAATGGAAACAATTGCCACGGCTTTGTACCCTATGTGAACTAATTAGTCCCGCTGAGAAACAGGCTATATTTGCAGGAGAGGAGCACACATACATGCCTCTGGCACCACAACTAAAACCAGTATGTAGCCATGTTAGTTCGTTCAAAGCCAAAATGGTGGACAGCACCACACTGCCACAGCCTTGCTGGCTAGATCTACAGTTAGTGTGGCAAAAATAATACACTAAAGTACCTGCATGACTTGTAGTACCTGAGCTAGCTTTGATCATACTGTGCTGATCAATTTCTTCCAGGGGACATGGATGGCAAGAATAAAGGAATACGAAAAGAAAGGTAAAGTTCCCCAGCTTTCATATCCAATAGCAAACTTCAAATCTTAAACAAACAAACAAAACAAAACATCTCAAAAAAAACCAAAGAAACAGGAAAAAATAACCACCAGCAAATAAACAGACATGTTACTACTTCCTGAAGCAGGAATGTAAATATATAGTACATGACAACTCTGGACAGCCAGAGTTCAAATGTGTATTAAAGCATAGCCACTTTTGAGAGGTAACATGGTATCAACATAAACCACCTCTGAATCATCCCACATCAATGTGCTCAGTTTATGCATTAACAGCTATGCTTATTTATCTGCCCCTTCAGCAAACACATGAGCCATGGGAGACAAAGGTGAAGCCAGGTAACAGATCAACAGCCAAGGTCAGGTCTTCTGCCCAGTAACTGTTCCACAGAAATTCTCTCTTTATTCCCCAGCAATATTGGAGCTGAAAGGTGTAATGTCCTTAGCCAGAAAGCACTGAATTGCCTGAGAACACAGCAATTAGCCCCTACAGATAACATACTGATTTTAAACCACTGACCTGCCATAGGAACTAAAGCAACTCTGACTTGTTGTCCATGTTGTCTGTGGTAGATGAGGCTGCCTGCAAGAACAGAAACTCTACCTGACTCCTCTGTTGCCTCACCTTCTTTTCATTAGCTGCTTGCTAAAATCTCCATCTAACAGTATTTTCTGTACTCAA
Organism: Vidua macroura; assembly: GCF_024509145.1. Classification (NCBI taxonomy): domain Eukaryota; kingdom Metazoa; phylum Chordata; class Aves; order Passeriformes; family Viduidae; genus Vidua; species Vidua macroura. Next base: position 38,852,274 of record NC_071572.1, on the reverse strand, counting down.
GCATACCTGAGCAGTACACTGGCTGACAGACATTTATGGTCAAATCCTTGCCCTTATTTACTCCTGTACAAATCTTGACACTTCACAGGCTGGTGACAGAAATGAGCATAAGGGCTTAACTCAAATTATTATGAGTACATGTGCTGATGTGCTCCAGCACTCATGTGAGAATTCATTCTTCCACTGGCTCTGCAGGACTGCCACTGGAAGGCAGTAATAAAACTGAAGTGGACAGATATTTTTTCATACTTGAAAAGATCAGGATTTAAACAGGAAATAGCACTTTTAAGTATCTCTTTCAGAAATAAAACTGCCTCCTGCTATTCATCCCACTACTAAAAAGTCAGATGAAGATATCAAATTACATGTGTATGCTGTGAAATTCCATCTGCATTGCTTTCATATACCTATAAAAATCTTCTAATGGACTTTAAAAGCAGTTCAAGTGAAAATAAAATGATCCCTCAAGCTGAAATGTTAGGATCTGTAGAAGGGCAAGACAGGACATTCAAGTGTGCGGTGCTGGTGGTGTTGTTTTTGAGAAATGATGACTGAAGCCTGTACACGGTCAAAAGTACCCATGTAACAGTAGTCATAAACAGCATGCACGGGCAACCTGAAAAGGGAACATCAGCCACCGCCTTTCTTTTGCAACTGCTCCAGTTTTCTTCTTAAGAGGTTGTAGTTTTCCTTGGTTCCTGGTGCCGTGGGATCAAGCTTCAGAGAGACTTCATAGTGCTTCTTCGCCAAGTCAAGGTTTCCCCAGCGATGATAAAGCACAGCTGGAACATCAGTGGGGAATTTCATTAGCAATATTGTTGAATAACGTACAGTCTTGCCAATCACTTGGAGAACAACATTGAGGTATTTGTTTCCAGTGAGGGTCTGTCACTGGCTGGTGGCACAGTAGCTGCTTGTTCTGTTGCCAAATGCAGGAGCAAAGCCTGGGAGCAGAACTGGCATGGGAATGATGAAGGAATGAATTACAATGGAGCCATAAATGGCAGCTCTTATCTGGTGAGCTCATTGCGGGTTACAAGCATAGCATAAATGAACCAATTTGCAGACACTAAAGTGCAGCTACCTCTGGGCTGGATTTTGCAGCCCTCTTGATCTGTCATATCATGTGACAGCTTTTCTGGCTTTAGTGCCCTGTTCTGGCTGGCAGTTCTTCTAGAAAGTAAAATAGAAATCTGCCCAGCAAGAAGAAGGCTCAAAAGATTGCTTTTTCTTTTTACACACAATGAATATGAAGCAAATAAACAATACAGCTGATAAGATTTAGAAAGGCTCTTACCCAAATTACCGTGATAACTGGCAGCATTTGGATTGGCTTTAATTGCCTTGAGGAACAAAGCTTCAGATTCCTGAATAATTTAAAATAACAAGTCATCAGGAAAGTCCATTTTCATATACATATTTTACCCACCACTGTAATTACAAACCCTCCGAAACTATGCCATATCTATATGATACTACCATATAAATATCCTGATCCTGCCTGATCCTGTAGCTCAGGTAGCTACAGCCCCCTGAAACCAGGATAATTCTGCAAATAAATGTCATGTTTCCATAGGCTGCTGTTATTTTAGCAGAAATTTATTAAGCACTAGTAAAGTGTGCTCTTTATCTAAAGCACCTTTTTTAAAATAGTTATAGTATTTTCAAACATTACCTGCTGAAGTTTTCCCTACTTATGCAATCAAATTAAGGAAATGTAATTTGGTATCTAAGCAAACTGCTTATAGATACATTTCCTTTTACAATAGTTTTAGCATTAAAAATACGGGCATTCCAGTAAATCCCTTTCAAACAGATGTTTCAGTTTGGTTCCCCATGAAGAGTAGCTGAGTACCTTTTACTTAAAAAATCATACCAAATCATATCATGCCATGCAACATCCTTTAGATTTTCCTCACCAGTTGTCTTCTCTGTTTTACTGCTTGCAATGTGTGCTCTTAAGACTCTTGATATCTGAGTACTTCTTAGAAAACCTCAGCTCTCTCACCTAATATTCAGAGAATAATTTACCACTAAATTTATTCTCTAATTAAAACAATTCTATTTTTCCAAACTAGCTGCTAATATTGGTACTTTTTTAACCAGAGCATATTTTCTGCAGAAGTTTAAAAAGTCACATCCTGCCCAATCCAAATAGAGCATATTTACTCACTAGCATGCAAGTTTAGATACTTGAGAGCAAATTTTACATAGATTTCTATGCTGTGCTGTGCTTTAGGGAAAGTTGTTAATTCAGTTTCAATGCAAATGACCTGAAGATAAAATTACCTCAATGTGGTAGGCTTCCATCTGAATGCACATGCTTGCTGTCTGAGGTATGTGAGAACAGTAACATGGAGAAAAGTCCTTTCCTTTGTGCTAAGCTTTCACTGCTTAAAATAAAACACAGGCTCTACTGAAAAAGAAAACCTGTCAGCCAGATTTTTGGTTCCACCATCTTCTCATGTCAAGCATGAAATAACTCTCTGTAAGGGTCCCTTCAGGGGAAAAGAAATTTCTGATGTCAAGATTGAGTCACTCAGCTCTGAGTGACTTAAGAGCCTCCCCATATGTCCAAATTCAAGCCCAAACTAAAAGCATTGCTGAGCACAGCTGAGACTGCCATTCTCAAGCCAGGAGAGACTCATGCAGAAAGTGCCTTAATCTCCATGGGTCAAGGAAATTACAAACCCCAGGGTTCTCTGAACTAGTCCAGTGGAGGGCTATGAAGATGATGAGGGGTCTGGAGGATCTCTTATGAGGAAAGGCAGAAGGAGCTGGGCCTGCTTAGCCTCAAGAAGAGATGACTGAGAGACGACCTCAGTCCTCAGTGTCCAAGTATCTGAAGGGAGGGTGCCAAATGGATGAATCCAGGCTCTTCTCATTCATGCCATGCAACACCACAAGAGGCAACAAGCAGCAACTGATGCACGGGAAGTTCCACCTGAGCATGGGGAAGAACTTCTTTACTGTTCAGGTGACAGACCACCGGAACAGACTGACCAAAGAAGTTGTGCAGTGTCCTTCCCTGGAGATATTCAAAACTTGCTTGAACACGATTCTGTGCAACCTGCTCTAGGTGAACCTGCTTTAGCAGGGGGTTGGATGAAACAATCTCCAGAAGTCCCTTCCAATCTCAACTATTCTGTGATTCTGATTTTGTTTCAGGACAAGGAATATTTGGATAGGAGTTAACATGGGGAACCAGATATCTGCAAATTTATGTCCATAGTGCAAATTTTAGCATTGCTTTCCTGTGGCATGTGCAGTTGCTCCAGCATTCTCATATCCAGACTATTAACATTCCTGGATCCATTGGTCTTTTTGAAACCCATACTGTTTGTGATTTCATTCATATTTTGGATGATGGGACTGAATGCAGTTTCAAAACTTTACAGATAGCATCTAAGAGGAGGGAGAAATACGTTGGAAGGGAGAACAGCCATTTTGAGGGACCTGGGCAGGGCAGAGAAACAGACTAGCAGGAATCACAGAATGGTTGAAGATGGAATGGATCTCTGGTGGCCATGTGGTTTTGATAAGTACTTCCAAGACCACACCTGGAGTATGTGTTAAGGCTGAGGGTCTCCGTTACAAGAAAGACACAGACATACTCCAGTGAGTTTTGCAGAGAGCCACCAAAATGGAACAGGGCTGAAGCACAAGACGTGCAAAGACCAGCTGAGAGAACTGGATCTTTTCAGCCTTCAGGAGAGATGAAGGTGCTGCCTACAACTACCTGATGAGATAATACAGAGAAGACGGAAACAGACTCTTCTCACATGTCTGTGAGATGGGATGAGATATAATGGATGCAAACTGGCATACAAGAAATTCCAGTTAAAGGAAACATAAATTTGTTTTAATAATAAAGTTGATCATGCATTGAAAGATGCTGTCCAGAGAGGTTATAGAATCTCTATTGACAGAGATATTCAGGATTCAACTGGAACTGGCACTGGTTTGTGTTAGGGGTTGGACTAGATGACCTCTAGATGTCATTTCCAGGCAAAATTATTCCATGATTTCCATGTTTCTCAGTCACCTGAGAAACATACTGAGACTCAAAAATTTGGCAAGTGGTGCAAGATAACCTCCTCGTTCCATGCAACTCTCAAGTCCTAAAAATCAACAGTGGATTGGCATTTGAAAGCATGCAGTAACTTCAAGTCCCACAAAGTTGTGTTTTTTCCCACTCCAGATTTTACTATTTTGATGTAGTAAATCTCTTTTTTCATCACTAGTCAGGTTAACGGCAGTCAAAATGAAAGATACGCTGACCATTTAAATTAACCTTATGCCTAAAAGTTGCCACCTACACAGAGGAGGAGCACCTAATTTACAGACTTGCATCCTTTCACTGCTGAAGGACAGTGGGGCAGCACGTGCAATGTGCTTCCAGGTAATTTAATGAAATAGATATTCAAGAGGTGGCTGCCATTACCATACATCTTCAACTCCATGCTGAGAATATTTTTATCACTACTGCTTTGCTCAGCAACTAGTAGAAGCATAGTGGTTGTTTAAAGGCTATTTAAGGTGCATTATATTCATATTATTGTGGATATATGGAGTAAATATACATTCCAGTATATCACTGGTATTTCAAATTGCTGCATCTTGCCAAATCTTCAAGTGTTGCCAAGAAACTTGCAGCTTGCATATAGCAAAGGCTTGGGGTAAGCACACCGCATTCCATCTGCTGCCAAGGCCACAAAATTGTAGTCTGGCTTTATTTCAAATACAAAAAATGCTGAATGGTTTCAATTTATTGCACTTTTAACAGAAAAAGCATAGATGTATATGTAACAAAAATATAGCACACATCTTTTTCAAAGAACTAAAGATAGCTTGGTTCTTCATCAATTGAGATAAGAACAAGCATTCAAAGGAGAGTCTAACTTGGTATAACAGATGTTAATTAAAAAACCCAAACAAAAAGCCACAGAAACAGCTCATCCTTTATATGCTTTTCTCTCTGGAACAATAAATCATTCATCACTAGATACAAACAAAAAATAAAGGGCTGTGGTTTTTTTTTTTTGTGACGTAGGAAACCTATCTTCTGCTGAAAATGAAAATGCATTTGAAACTGAAGGAGAATGTTGTGTGCTTATTGGAAGGAGGAGAATGTTGTATGCTTATTGGAAGGAAATCTCTCACAACCTAATAAAACCTTTTTGACTCAGTGTCTTTTAAAATAAAAGATAACAAAAAACCCCAGAACAAATCTTCTTGCACGACAACATAGTAGAGCCAGCATAGTAGCAACTTTTATACAGACACATAACGAGTGACCTAATAAATTAAATGCCTGAGGTTATACAACACATCAGACACAGCCAGGCAGCACTCTGAAAATTACCTCCATCACCTTGACAGTCTCCATCCCCCATTCCTCCCCTCCAATTCCATTCAATAAAAATTCTCAAAGAGCCATCCATTTTTCTGTTTTTACATGGTGAGGGGGTGGACAAGAAATCTGAATTTTTCATGCTTTTTTTTTTTTGTCAGTAAGCATTCTCTCATTACAAACAAATCTGTATCTCCTCTTTCCAGGCAATGCCAAATACAGCTGCTGAGATCATAACCTTTGTAAGTGAGCCCACTTTCCAATTCCCTTAATTTGCTCTCCCTGTTATAACCCATCAGTTTTTAGTGACTAGTTAAGCTCTGCACAAATCTACCACTCCATATTGAACTATTAAAACACTCACTGGCGTCCTGTTTTTTTTCCTAGGCTCCACTACTCCTTTTGCTTTTTTCAGAATATGGACTTAAAAGCTGCACTTTCCCCTACTCTTACTTCTACATTGTCTCCAACATGTTCTCCTGCAGCATAATAATCTTTCAGGTCTGGCAATCAAAACTACTGTCTTCTTTTTTATTTTTTAAATGCACTAAGAGAGACTTGTCTCTCCTACACCTGGAAAAAATTTTTAGCTTGTTTTCAACTTATTTTTTTCCACTTTATTTCATCATAAATGCTCTTTATTCTGCCATGCTACATATTCTTCCTGATGAATGACTATAAAATCCTCTATTCTTCCACAGGCCTGACTCACCAAAATAATTCTAGCAATTACCTCCTCCATAATCTTATACCTTATGCATTTTGGATGTTAATTTGTATTCTTCTGGAACTTTACTAAACCAACCTAAAATACGTATTTTATAACAGTCTCAGGTGGAGAGAGAAAATAATTAGAGTGTCAAGGAAAAAAACCCAGCCAGTATAGAAAACCAGTAACAGGCTGTTTAAAAGCATTACTAACACAAACAAAAGCCAGAGCAGTGTTGTCACAGGCCCTGGCCTCACATGTGGACAGGTCAGGATTCCACAGCTGAACAATACTGTAGAAATATAAGTGGTCACAGTAACTACAGGAAAAATGTATCTGTTTTGAGAATCATGGACTTACTAAAGTTGGAAAAGACCTTTAAGATCATGAGGTTAACTGTAAACCCTGCATCACCATTAACTGTGTCCTCAAGTGCCATATCCATACATTTTTTGAACACTTCCAGGGATGGTGACTCCATCACTTCCCTGGGCAATCAGGTGCAAGTTTTTACAAACCCTTTTGCGAAAAAAAATTCCTAATATCTAATTTAAACCTTTCCTGGTGCAACTTAGGCCATTTCCTCCTGTCAAGTTTCATATCATAGAATCTTCTTACTTTGTATATAAATGAGGATGTTCCTGCAGTGCTGTTAACATTATCGCTATCAAAAAGATATCAAACCCCTTAAAAGCCTAAAAAAACTTTAAAAAAGGTTCAGTAAATGATGTTTTGCTAAGGAACACCAAGGACTTATTATTAATTTGTCCCTATCATACACCTAAATCACTGATTATAGAGTCAGTTTAAACAACTAACTATATTAAATGTATATGATTTATTCTCTGTCATATAAGCTTATCATCTGATACAATTCCCTTTGGAAAACAAGTCATTCTCATCAGTTTCATTACATTTACTACTTGCAAATGAAGGTAGTGAAATGCTGAGGTACCACTCACATGCAGGTCCACTGCATCCAAGAAAAAGTTAAATACATTAAGCAATGTATGTACTTTCTCTCGTAGCATTCTGAGATCACCCAACCACACTCTGTGATTAACAAACTCATATTACTATATTTTAGATCGTGTCTGAGGCAAAAAGGCTAGAATTCTTATCTATAGATATGTATTCACAGAATACATAGCAAAAGCACAAGGACTAGCCTGTCCCATCTAATTTGAGTTCCTGAAACAAGGTCTCTTAATTCAATGCAGGCTCTCTCCCTCAGCAGTGAAGCAACACAAGACCCTAAGTGCCCTCTAGCGTGCTTAAGAGCCTATTTCTCTCCACTGACCACTGACATAGTGTAGGGCAGCAACATTTGTAACCCAGGCATCTAAAATAAGGAGAGATAAGCTCAAGACAGAATCACACACCAATTCTATGGCAGAAAAGGGCACTGAAACATTTTAAACAGATTATGTAAGTCATAGTCCACAATGATCTCCTCAAATGGTTTCTACAAAAAACGTAGATGGAGTTTAATTAAGGGAAAAAACCCAACTAAACCAACCCAAAGCCCTAGAGTTAAAAAGCTCTAGTTACCTACCTTATATTTTTGTGACTTCCCCAGTACATTAGCCAAGGAAAACATAAGAGAATGATCATTAGGTATTAATTCCAGGGCTTCTCTTCCAACTGCTTCTGCTTGAGCTAGATTGCCTGGGAACCCAGGTAGCAGAAAAAGAGAAGGCACGTTTTAACACAGCCTTATTAGTTCATGCTGCAAGCACAGATATTTTACAAGTAGCTGACTGCATAATTTTTTAGAGAAAACCAGGTATCACACACACAAATGTAAAATCCTGTAGACTAGGCAACAGAATATCTCCATCTTGTTTTCAACAAATAACACCTTCAGAAGAACAACAAAGCAAAGTTCAGGAATTTAATTTATAATACAAACATGCTTGCATAATGATGGCATTTTAAGTAAATATCAGAAATTCAATTTATGGGCTGGATTTCAAGTGATGCTTTAAATCCAGAGTCAGAAGGCATTCTTATAGTATTAGAGGGTGTCTGGTAGCCAAAGAGGTAGAGATTCTTTTAGATAAAACCAGATAAAGGTTTAAGTTTTTCTAGACACTGAATTATTCATTAAAACATTCAAACAGACCTTTACCTGTGTTATCAAGCAATATTATCATATTGTTCCAGGCCAAACTGTGCTCTGGTTTCAGGACTGTAGCATTCCTCCATGCATTCAATGCATCTATATGGCGATTCAAATCTGCATACTAAAACAAAAGAAAAATCCAGTAATTTTGCTATTGCTTGCTTTACTTTCCTATTATTCACTAAAGACACTAAAAAGTCATTAATGTCTTGTCCCTTCTAGTAGGATTTCTTTCTATAGACAAAAATGAATATAAAAGGAATACTCTTGTATTATGGAAGATAAGAATGCTATATACTAATTTTCCTTTTCTGTTCTCTGGAAGTGAGGCTTGTTTTCAAATATGCACGTACCAATAGAATAAGTAGAAGAAACAGCATACAATTTCTCTCTACACAAGAGTTTTAGTAAATATTTAATGTACATATTTCCAAAAATCTAATTTGAATTTTTTTGCATAGTTCTACTAGCTAAGAATATAATAATGAATGCAAAACATTGGGAAATGATTAATAATACCTTTGGAAAAAAGAATTTTAAATCTGTATTTTTGTTTATACTTCTTTATATGATAAAGTAGGATTACCAAAGGTTGTATGGAAGGAAGTATACTGGGAAATCAATAGGAAAAGCTACAAAAGTATGAAATCACCATAAAATGCAATATAAGCAAACTGGGATAACTATCAGCTTTTAACATTACAGCAGAATTATATAAATCTATCTATATATACATACAGAAATACACACAGATTCCAGTCATAGCTATCATTTATTCAAAAGCACTTACCAACCGCCCTAAATTGTAGTAACAATCTGGATATTTTTTTCTGTGTTTAATTGCTGTCCAATAGCTTTGCTCTGCCTCTTCAAACCTTCTTAAACTGTTCTGCACTATTCCTAGATTCATCCATGCAGCAGCAAAATCAGGTCTGGGCAAATTGGGAAAAAAAAGCCAGCAAGAGAGAGACAATTAAGCATTTGAAACACAAAATCCTATTGTATCATTTTGGTTCAGTTGGTGCAAAACACTGCTTAGCATTGGTCTAAACATACTGTATTTGCACAGCTAAGGACAGCAACTCCTCTGCTTCATGGAGCTCATTTCTTTCTTTCAGAATATTTCCAAGGTTGTTCATGGCATGCACATATTTTGGATTCAACCTAAAATTTAAAATTCAAGAGATTATTATTATGTATGGCCATGTATTAATATATGCAAATTGCTAGCTTTGCAATGCTGCAGAACATGAAAATGAATACCTAAGCATTTTCTTCATGTTAAACATGAAAGCAATTTTAGGAAAGATCATTAAAGAGTAGAATTTCTAATACCTTACAGCTTCTCTGTAGTATTTGATTGCAGCACTTTGATTTCCTTTGTCAGCCAGGTTTTTGCCAACATTGTAGTGCACCTGAAAACACAGATGGATATTCCACCAGATGCCACACAGTCAGATATTTTGTGGAATCAAGTAGCTAAAAATTCTTTCTCTAAAAAGAAACAGTCAGCACTTGTGTCATTCATTACTGGCTTTTGGTGTATGTTGATACTTAGGATTGGATAATTCATACAATGAAGACAGTAAGACAAAATCTGAGGTACAGATCAGCTTACCTATTCCAGCTATTTAAGAAAGATTATTAATTTCCTAGTTTTAAAAATGAGGCCACCACACCTTTCACAAGGCACTTTGTATGGAGACCTCATGCTCTTAATTTCATTTGTTTGCCAGGTAAGAGAAAGTTTGACTCAAATCAAATCTATCTAATCCTTCAAAGCAGAAGGAATACTACAGCAATGTGTCAAACATTGTTTTCATTATAGCATAAACTAGAAGAAACTCAACAGTCACAAAAAACCCCCCCAAAAAAAGGTAACAGGCACAATTATTATCTAAGGATAAAAATGTATCAAAGAACATTTCTGAAATAATATGTACAGGAACATGTTGAAGACTTTGCCTGTTAAAAACTGAAGAATGAAGGAAGGATCTAGAGCTACAGGGAGAAGATGTGTCATCTTAATTTATGGCAAGAATAAATAGGAATAAATATATTTCAAGACAAATCTGAGTTGGAAGACAACTCAAATCCCACTTTAAGACAAATCTCAGAAGACTAAGTTACCTGGTTGAAACATACTGTGAGTACTGACTCTTGAAAAGAGATTTCTCAGCACCCAGATCAGGACTCATTATTTAGATTACTTTACTATTTGAAATCAAATTGTATGTACTTCCTCTAAAACAAACACATACACTATTTTTTCCCAAACTTTGAAAATCTAATTTCAAAACAGTATACAGATTGAAGATTGAAGTCCAAAAAGATAGGTTCATAATGCACTTAGATAAGTCTAATTCACCTTCTACATTCAAAAAAGGATTTATCTGACATGTCCATTAACTGAAAAACCCTAATTGCAGTTGGCACAGTATCTGGGACATACTGATCCAGCACACATGAGTGTTGGAGCCTAGTTGTTATGGTATTTAATTGTTGAATTTCATCTCTATATGATTGTAACATGCAGTAACATACCATCAACAAATAAAGTAAAGCTTTCTCAAATGGGAGAAAAAGTATTTTCACTGATTTTAAGGAGAGCAGAGATGCTATAAAGCTTACTAAGCATGCACAGAGGCAGTTCCTCACAATGTAAGATATAAAATAGCACACAAATTCAGCATCCCATAAAAGCAGTTCTAGCACAGCTTCCACAAAGAAAAAAATCCTGCCACTGTACTCCACATTCATATAATATGACAAGGCCCATGGCAAAGAAGCAGCAGAATGGTACATTTAGACTGAGAAATAACCAAACAAAGATCCATTGACAGTGTCAAAAAATACAAAAAGATAGAGCAGCATTTTCCCAGGAATCATTAAAGTAAAATGAAACCCTGAAAGAAGTTTCTCAGGACTGAATTCTATTTATATATCTCTTTCGGATATTATCGAGAACACTGAGACTCTTACCAAATTAGATTGCTCTGATTATCTATGTTGAAGTTCACATATTCAAATTTTACCCAGTTAAAAGACAAATTGTGGGAACACAAAATACTTAAAGATTTCACTGAACACTGGATGTTAGCCCTTGAAGTACATAACTTTACACTTCAGTATCAGCAAACAAAATTATGTTTAACTTGATTGAATTTCATTCTTTCAGAAGCTTTACAAAATGAAATTTGACTAAAGACTGGGACAGAGAAGATGAGAAAAATCTTGGTGTACACCAACCACTCAGTCTTTCACATATCAGCTGTCTTGTGTTAGGAAACAGCACTTCACTTTCTATTTTTTCACAGGTTTTTTAAAACATGTAATATCTTCACATCCATTTTTTCCCAAAAGTACCAGCAGCAAGAATATTTTTCTCATGTAAACAGAATTGTGCAGTCTGAAGAAAACCGAGAGATATCAATTCTTCCAAGTCAAAACATCAAATGAAGTATTAAGTGCACATATGCCTTTTGTGAACTGAACTAAAAAGATGTACTATACTCTATTAAACTGATTGCATAACTATTTAAATAAACTACTACCATTTTCAGTGGTGCCCTTTTCATTTCTTTTGCCCTCAGCTATAGCTCCTGTGTGAAAGGAATTGATGTTTCTATACAATACCCCCAGAAATGAAGGGCTCTTTGCTGTATGTAAGTTTTCTAATTTCCCTTCAAGTGAAATTGCAGCTTTAGTTCCTCTTAATACGGTGGCGACAAAGAAAGGAAGAGGAAAAAAGCCCGAAACCAAACATATCAAAAGAAGTGCCCAGCCTACCATCAACATCCAGTGACAAAACCAGTTGTTTTATAAATGGGTTATACGATGCAGTAACATCCTGCTCTGAAGAGCAGAAGCAGCAAAGCGTTCCCAGGCACATCCAGTCATCTGAGAGGTGTGGGTTACTTCTGCCATCCAGCTGTGTCTCTCACTTCAGTGGCCATGGCAGAGAGATGCCAAGGTCAGCCTTTAACTCACTCAAAGCAGGCCTGCAGTAACCACTGCTGTCTGCTGAGCACAGGGCTGTGACTCTCCTGCACAACACGGGGACACAAGTGCTTTCTATGTACCCATGGGTGGGAAGAATCTGGTCTTTAATAATGAGAGGCCGGTGAGTTGTTTAAAATTTCATTTCTAGAGGTGTGGTTCTTCTGTTTTTGACAGATATTGTGCATGCCAGCCTTGGAGGGAAGATTTTCCTTTCCTGGTTAAACATTTAAGAGCTCTTTGTTATTAAATGATTAAATATTAACTGGAAATGACGTATTACATTATACTCAGACGATCCTTTATCAATCTTAAACAGGCAATTACTTTACAGTAATAGCTCTAAAAGGAGCATTTTTCAGGGATGCATAGCAACACGTTATTCTCAGAAATCTAAAAGATCAGGTAAAAACACCCTAGGGTAGAACCTACTTTCTCTCAACAGGCATGTGCTGTTTAAGTTAACCATAGCACCAGAGCCTAGCCAAGATTTGGCTCTATGTATTTGTCTGTTCAATACCTCAATCAACCTAAGAAGCCAGTATAAAAAAGCACTGCATATTATTCTGTGCCAGATATACATAGTACTTGAACTCTTATTTAAATGTTAAATTTAAACAAGGAGAGGAAAAAAAAAATATTTTCCTATGCAAAAATGAAATTATTGCCAGACTGATTTTTTGATTTTGTTTTCCCTCAAAGCAGAACAGGAAGAAATTGAAATGTAATATAATCTTTTAGGAGGTACATCCTCTCAGTTGGAACACTACTATTACCACCAATTTTACTCTCTCTTCCTAGCTGCTGATAATCTCTTTTTCAGCAAATATGAACATTTACTGAGAAGGATGAAAGCAAAGCACAGATGTCAAAATTTCTCCAGGAACATGCAGATGCCTCTGTTCAATGCCAGCTTGTGTCATCAATCTTCTCTTTCTTCTACTACTAAAACTCTGTTTTCTAAATAATAATAAAACAAAGCTTTTTTGATATTCACATTTTGTTTGTGTATCTAATGTTGTCTAAAGATTCTTCTACATAACTGTGCTTGTATAAGCAAAAATTGACATCTAAAATGGTGGCAAAACACTGCAAATAACCCATATAAACACAGCCCACAGCACTTAAGTTAAATTCCTCAGAAGATAATCCCGTTTTAATATATAGCATAAAGAAAAAAAATCTCAATATCGAAAGGAAATGCCCTCTAGATCCGCTTCCTTAAGGATCAAAGATCAGATCCTCAGGCAGCATTAAATCTTGTTCTGTAACAAAGAGGTTTTACAAGACCTTTTAAGAAAGTATAGAAACCAATCTCACAAACTTATTGTACCTTTTCAGTATTAGCATAGCTTGTCTCTGACAAACTTGTATCAGTAATGACTGCAGTTTGCATAAAGCATAAATTTCAAAGTTACTTACTCGGTATGTCAAGGCAGATAGTAACATTGTGTTGGGAGTATTTTAACCTCCTTGCTTATTTTTTGCATAAAAGTTGCTACTGAAATGGCTTTTCAAAAATTATGTTTATTAATTTCTATCCTTTAAAGAAAAGCCAGTAGCAAGGAGAATGTAGAGATTATGTACAAAATCACAACAATTTACAGTCATTTAAATTCAGTTATTTCAAATCCAGGAAAAGAAAAATGCTGGCTATTTCCCATGTGTGCAACAATGTAACTGCAATTATTTATTTAGATAATCAATGAGAGGAAGTCATCCAGGGATAAAGACCATCTCTGGATTAACTACTATTTTTTGTCAGCTTTTAGAAAAGCCATAACTCAGTTCTTCCAACAATGCAAACATTTCCAGTAGCAAAAAAAAAAAAAAAAAAAAAGGCAGTAAGATAAGCATTTTTGGGAATAATCTTTAAAATTAAAAGAAACAATGTGTAATGACTTCAGAAGGTGAGGAGCAATCCAGCAATGTCTATAAATAGTGAAATGCAGTAGGAGAGGGTCAAAATTTCACATAATCTTATGTATCCACATATGCTCTAGTTGTCAGGACTTCTTTTATCATCAGTGGAGAGAAAGACAAATTTAGGATACTTTCCTTCTGACTTATGTCTCTCATTTAGTCCAAGGAGAAGAACTAATGCTAAAAGAAACAGCTTCTTCTCCCCAGGAGAAGAATCCAACCCGTACAGTATGAAAATGTGGTAGGAAAAATGGAATCAATACAGAGGCACCTCCTGTTCAGCTAAGGAAAATACTGCCAAATATATTAAAGCTTTGTAGTGTTTCAGTCTCATGGCCTTTGAAACCAACCTGAGTGCAGGGCCACACAAGTTCAAATGTGTGACATGCTCCTGGACATGTTTAACCAAGATCTGTAACATACTTGCTTCTCTCTCTTAAAAAATCCTACCCACCCACCACGTATTTTATATATATATATATATATATATATAACATATATATAAAAACATATATTTTTAAATTTTGTAAATAAATAACATTTAAAATAAATTAAAAAATATTCAAAACATTTAAAAATCTGTATTGGGAACTTTTTTAGAGGTCAAAATATTTGTAGCTTCATTATGGTACCTGATTTTTTCCAATAAATTTTAAAGTCAGTGGGCAACATTTATTAAAGTTGATCTTAAATGTCATCCTCTCGAGCCAGATGTGTCAAGGCACCAGATTCACTACTGTGCCACACTACCGTGTTTAAAGAAATGAGTCTTGAAATTAGACAAGGCAGTGCTGTTACAACTTGTTATTCAGAATTAGGGTAAGTTTACTCTATACTTCCCACACAGACAATTTGGAATTGAAAAGAGCTGTACAACAAAACATGAACAGCATTTTCTTCTACTGAGGATTTGAGATTTTGAGATCCCGATACATAATGGAAGTAAAGCATGACAACATTACACATATTTAATATGTTCCAAGAACAACAAGAAAAAGCTATTATCTGTGTGCCATTCTTTGGTCTGTACCAGCCTCCCACTGAAATAAATGGGTCACTGAAAGAAGGTCCTGTGGAGTCATTTTTAAAGGAAGCCTGCAATTTCAAGACAACTGAAGATCAAAACAAAACCTAGTTCAAATTTTTACATTTACCTTTGTCAAAATTAAATAAATATAGCTGAGTTCATGAAGAAAACAAGACATAGGCTGTCATACATGGACTCTTTAATGTTCCTGCTTAGAAAAGTTCCCTACTATTGTGATTTCAAAGTTACATCCTTCAGCAAAATTGGAATGTGAGCCTACAATCCTTTCCCGGTTCACATCTCCATGCTTTCCACTTGCACAAGCTGTCACCAGCAGAAATACAGCTCAGGCATGTCTACAGTGCCCAGTGTTGACAAACACAAGCTCATTTTGCCTGTACATTCATTGGCTTTAAACCAGCTGCATTAGTTCGGTAGCTTGTGCGCAGCTTATCGGCTCAAGCACAGTACTGTGGGAGCACAGCTACACAGCTTCCCAGCCAGGCATGGCTGGAGTCCAAGGAGCTTGGAGCACAGGCAGAGAGTGTGGATCTGTCTAAAGCACTCTCACCATGGCAGATGGATGGAGTTACACACAAAGAAAACAGATTGCATTTGCTCCATTTATAGCATGTGCTTGTCATCCAGAAGACAAGATATACTGAGGTCATCATTAAAAAGAAGATGGTTGCCTACCACTGCCACACAATAAAATACAAAAGCTCTTTCCTATGTATTAAAATCTCAGACTACTGAAAAATGCCACCATGTTGCAAATATTGGCCATAAATTTTTTATAGCTCACTGTTGCATATTTGTATTCCAGTAAATGCTAAGTTTATAATTCTCTTTGTGAAGTTGAGCATTCACAGGTTCCTTTTTAAACTCTGTGTCTTGATTGGTATTTTCTAGATACCACTCTAGATTACAGGAATCTAATCTTTTAAAACATCAATGTGTTTTTATTGACAAGCTGCACATTCCCACTCCCAGGCTCTTCAAAGAGTCTCTTTGACTCTTCAAAGAGTCTCTTTACTAAAATTCAGACAACATCAGGGCTCAGTGGTATGCTCCAACAGATCACACTCTTGGCTGTCAAAGGACTGCTGTGGAGGTCCCCTCTGTTGGAGGTTGGAGTCAGTCTCTGATGCTGAACACTGCTGCTCAGCTCAGTGAAACATCCTATCCAGTCCCACCATCTTACTTGTTCCCTCACTAAGCCTGTGGGGAAAACTGCAGCTTTCCTCAGTGCCCAAGTCTGAAGAGTCTAGCATGCTCAGCTGCTGTATAAAAGCAGAAGTGGGAGCAGGATTTTACTCCCACATCCCACAATTGCATTGATGATATGCTGTTTTGTCCCTCAGCTGTGCTGGCTTTATATACCACTGAAAGGTACACAGAAAGGATTCTAAAAACAGCATAGACATTTTTCAGTTGAATCCATTGCTACAACTTACTAACCTTGTTTTGATATTTTTGTTGCAATAACTTGAAATTATGCACACAATTCTTCTAAATAGATTTTATTAGCAATACATCCAATTTGACTTGATGCCTTTCTTGAAGTGCATTCTCTCCTCTCCCTCACCTCCCCACTCCCACCTCCAAGTTCTGAATATTGTAATTTGCACTTTCTGGTATTTTGACTATGCTGCCACTGTAATTTAGATGTCTGACATGTCAATGTCATTCCTGAACTCAGCAAGACTGTGAATAACATTGTAGCACAATATATTAACTATGCATAATGCCTCCTTGACCTCAAATTTCAAAACACTTAAAAAAAAAAAAAAAAATATTAGAAGACAATGAGTGACTTACTTTTGCATTCAGAGGGCACACAGACAATGCACTCCTAAAAAGCTGTTCTTCTGACCTCCACTGACTGCTGCGGAGCGCACAGCGCATAACGTTTATCAACAAGATTCCAAGTACTGCCACAGCCAGAATTTTCTTAAGGAAAGAGAGCCAAGTTAAGAAACAAATCATGCAATTGAACTGCTTCATCATCAACTGACTGATGTTGAACAACATCTTTACTGATTATTTTGAGGGTACCTTTTTCTTGGCTTGCTTACTCAGGAGACTAAATCCATATGTAAAAAGAATACAATATCCAATACTGGGGAGGTAGATGACTCTCTCTGCAACAACAAATCCTACTCGGAAGAAGAGATTACTTGCAGGAAGAAAAGGGATAATAAGAAATCCAAGTCCCAGTGTAAGGATTCTGCAAACAAGAAACATTCTCAGGTTAACTACAAATCTTAACTAAAGTACCTTTTTCACTTAACATATAAACTTTATTTAAACATTGTAGAAGGATGTGCAGATAGGATAGGGCATTCAAACATAGCCTTTGAGAGCCACTAGGATCAAATTTCAGTGAAGCGCTTTAAAAATCATTGCTATAATTTCCAGAAAAGCAATAATCATGCTTCCAGGCCAGAAAATAGCCCCATTACATATTAATTATATAACTCCTATTTAAAACACACAGGCAGGAAAAGTAATGGTAAAAGCTACCATTTTTGGACCTGTCTATTTTTGGACCTAGTAAGACAGTAATGGGGGCAAAAACATAAGTCACTGTTAAAGAAGAAACTTAGGTGCACATTCAACCGAGAGGGTGGTTTTTCTCCTAACAAACACATCAATAGTAGAATCCATTGTAGTTAACCACTTGAAAGTTAGTAATCTACTCTCCTTCTACAGACAGAAGAGACACACAGTTTTTGAGAGCAGTTTGTCTTCCCTTTTTTTGACACCAAGGTTAGCATTCTCAGCAGGTAGCTCTTTACGGACTATACAGAGCTCAGACAAAAGAGTTTTGCAGAACTGACATAAGGGAATAAGAACCTCAGGTCCATGTCAGGTGTTTCTTACGAAGGCCACGGGCATGGTAATTTTCTATTCTAATTTATTACAAATGAATCTCTACACTGTAAGGTAGATGGGTCCTCCTGGTCTTTTCTCATCCCCACAAGTCTAGGCCTTCGCTATACTTTTTGAATAAAACTATTTAGTAATAAAAGCTTAGTCAGTGCATTTTTTACTAGAAAATATGACATCACTAGTAGCAAGAGTTCCATCCCCTCTCCAAAATTATTTACCTATGCAAATAAATATGGGAACAGCAGAAAGGCAGGCAGGTACAGTATTAACATTTGAAGGGATGTGAAGGAATAGAAGAGTAAGAAAAGATTTTGCACACTGAACAATAGAATTACCTATGTTGGTGATAAAAGGAAGACTGTGGAAAATGTGGAAGCGTTTGGGAAGCCTGGCTACCCAGGACATGGAGAAGGCTGAGGTATTCAATAACATTTTTGTCTCAGACTTCACCAGCAAGTGCTCCAACCACATTGCTCAAGTCACATAAGGCAAAGGCAGAGACTGGGAGAATGAAGAACTGCCCGCTGTAGGAAAAGGTCAGGTTCAAGAACACTTAAGGTGTACAACTCCATATCTGGTAAGGTGCACTTGCAGATCCCGAGGGAACTGATGGATGAAGTTGCTAAGATAGTGCTGAGCTCCTACCCATCATACTTGAGAAGTCATGACAGTGTGCTGAAGTTCCCACTGACTAGAAAAGGGGAGACGTAACCCTCATGCTTTAAACAGGGAAAAAGGCAGACTCAGGAAAGGAGGTCAGTAGGTCAGCTCTGTGCCTGACAAGATCATGGAGCAGATCCTCCTGGAAAATATGCTAAGGCACCTGGAAAATAAGGAGATGATTGGTGAAAGCCAATCTGGCTTCACTAAGGGAAAAATGTGCCTGACAAATTATATAGCCTTCTACAATGGAGTACAGCATTGCTGGATAAAGGAAGAGCAGGTGATATAAATCATCTACCTGGACTTGTGCAAAGCATTTGACACTGTCCAGCATGACATCCTTGTCTCTAAACTGGAGACACAGATTTGACAGCTGGACCTCTTGGTTGCTAAGGAAGTGGCTGGACGGTTGCACACAAAGAGTTGCAGTCAATGGCTCAGTGTCCAGTGTCCAGTGGCAAGTGGTGTTCCTCAAGGGCTGGTATTGGGACTGGCACTGTTTAACATCTTTGTCGGTGCTGTGGATGGTGGGATTGAGTGCACCCTCAGCAGGTTTGCCCAAGACACCCAGCCGTGCAGTGGAGGGAAAGGATGCCATCCAGGGAGACCTGGAAAGGATAGGTGGGCTGATGCAAACCTCATGAAACCCAAGTGCAAAGCCTAGTACCTGGGTCAGGGCAATCCCAAGAACAAAGATGGGCTGGACAGAAAATGGCATGAGAGCAGCCCTGAGAAGGACTTGGGGGAGTTTAGTGATGAGAAGCTGAACGTGACCCAGCAATGTGCACGTGGAGTGCAGAAAGCCAACCATATCCTGGCTTGCATCAAAGTGGCATGTCCAGCAGGGCCAGGAAAGTGGTCCTGCCCCTCCTACTCTGCTCTGGTGAGATCCCAGCTTGGAGTGCTGCATCCAGCTCTGGGGCTCCCACGATAAAGAGGACATGGACCTGTTGGAGGAAGTCCAGAGGTGGGTGATGAAGATGAGAAGGCTGGAGCATGTCTCCTATGAAGACAGGCTGAGAGAGTTGGAGTTGTGTATCCTGGAGAAGAGAAGCCTCCAGGGAGACCTTCTAACAACCTTCCAATACCTTAAGAGGGCAACAAGAGAGCTAGAGAGCTTTTCAAAAGGACACGTAGTGATAGTGCC
Organism: Vidua macroura; assembly: GCF_024509145.1. Lineage (NCBI taxonomy): Eukaryota > Metazoa > Chordata > Aves > Passeriformes > Viduidae > Vidua > Vidua macroura. The sequence goes on along the minus strand of NC_071572.1, from coordinate 38,832,433 downwards.
CCATTCCTGGAAGTGTTCAAGGCCAGGATAAACAGGGCTTTGAGAAACCTGATCTCATGAAAGGTGTCCCTGCCTGTGGCAGGGGGACTGGAACTACCTGACCTTTAAAGTCTCTTCCAACTCAAACCATTCTATGACTGAGCAGTTGAAAATTTTTAAGGAACTGAGAAATTAAGTCTACATAAAATCCATAGTAACAGAACCTGCAAAGTTAAACAGAAGCCCTTAGTGAGAAAGAGCAGTTTACAATAAATTTTTTAGTTCCTTTGGGTAAAGTACAAGTTGTTTTCTGAGTACATACTATGGGTCAAGCATTTTACTTTTTAACTGTATGACCATGGCCAGTATTTCTACCTGCTTTCAAAGCACATCTCCTCTCTTCCATTATTAGGAGGAAATTAAAGGAAATGATGACTTGTAAGAAGTACGGGCAACAACAAACAACTTCCTACTGCGTTTTGAGCACATATTACTTTTTACCACCTACGGTGTTAAGGATCTTAAAATACCATTTCAGAAGAAAAAATAAAGCAACCATCCATGCCTCCTTCTCCAACTCTGTTTCCTACTAGTTGGTGTGCAGTGATGGACCTAAATTGGGATAAAACTGTAATGACAGCTATAAATATTTATTTGAACTGCATTTGCTAGACACTGGTTCCACTGAATTGTTAAAATTATCAGTAGTGGATTTAACAAAATAATACTGTACTCAAGTTGGCCAGGCATTTAAAATTCATCACTGTCTCTTACCTTCTCTTATGGCTGTCTTCTGAGCACAGAGCTTGGCATATCAGACCAATTAGGCAGAACCAAAGTGCTGCTAGTGCAATTATCCTCCAGTCGCTGACGGATTTAATGAGGGGTATGCAGCCCATTGACCAATCAAAACACAGCCACCAGGGACACAACAGCAACCATGCATTCAGTGAATAGTAGTAATTATAGTTTATAGCCTGTCAATCACAGAGAAAACAAACATTTATTTGATACTAAACTTGAGTGGGGGGAGAAGTGGGCAACTTTAGTCCATCTCTCTTCCCTCATTTCCCTTGTAACACAATAAAGAGGCCATGAATACTTTTAGACTACAACTATTTACATATCCATTACAATTACAGCTGTGAAATTAATTTTAAATTTTCTTTTAAACATAGCTAGGTGGCTCTCTAGTTCAGAGCAGGGAAATGCAATTCTGTGTTTTCCAACCAATATTCATATGTAAAAAGAACAATCTTGTACAACAGGAGAAAACATCAGAAGACATCATCCACTGTCTTCATCTTTCATTCTCCATCTCCAGAAAGATCCTTAATGCTGCCAGAGGTATATAGTCAAGACCTACTCCAAATACACCAGATTAGAACTTCATGCTATTTTCTTTAGTTTTGAAAGAAGATGAAAAGTCAAGCACAGTATGTGGAAAAGGGATGAAAATCAGCAAAAGTTAATTTCTTACATGCATGGGAAAATAGTGAGTAAATGGAAAAGTACTTCAATGTGTACAGTGCATGCTAAATTGAATGCAGAGAATATACACGGTATATATATATATATATATTCTATGATATATATATATATACACACACTATATATATGGTATATATATACTATATATATATGGTGTATATATACTATATATATATACTGTATATATGTAGAATATACACGGTATATTCTATTATATATATACTATATAAATATATATATATACTATTTTTAAAAAGTGTAGAGAATCATCACAGCAGCACAAGGGAAGGTGACTCATCACACATATCTTAAAATGTAAAAACTGCCCACTTTATTGTTTCTTAGAAGCACAGAAAACTTAATTTTATGACAAAAAACAAATGTTCTGAGCTGGCCAGAAAAAAGCAATTTTGTAACTTACTCTTACAAACAGACTGTCAGCGAATGAAGCTGGGTTGTCTACTTCAGTGAAAGCTGGTGGTCCTGTGCCCATAATCCTCCAGCGGATATAAAGTATTCCGGCCCCTCCACACATTAAAAGAGTTATCCTGAAAAGCAGCCCCTTCCTTAGTAGCCCAGCATTCTACAGGAAAGAAAGAAGGAAAAAAACCCCACCTCATATAGAAACAGTATTTGTTCTCTTACCCAACACATTCACATCTTTTTCACCTCTATCTCAGAAAGAAAAAGCTATTCCTGTGTATTTTTGCTATTAGAGATGACATTTTAATAGGAAAGTATTTTTTTGCAAATATTTTAATTTCCTTCTCAATCAGTTAACAAAACTTGTTACGCCAAGAAGACTCTCTTCTACAAATCCTCTGTAATTCTATAGCTGATGTAGTTTTACATGGCAATTTCTGATAGGGAATTTGAGCACAATACAGCCTTTAGTATACAGCATATTAAATTAATTTATTTTTTCTTTCTAAAATGGAGGATGAGTACTTTGGGGACTTAGTTTTAAATAGCTATTTTCAGCTGTCTGCTTGTCATGGAAAAATTTTGTCCACTTAGGTATCTTTAGAGGTAAAATTACAGGTATATACCAAGAAAACTGCTCAGTTAGGAGCTGGCAGGAATTAGAAACTGAATTAAAATTTTCACAGTCAAAAATTTGATTAAAAAGCTAATGACAGAGAGGCATCCAAAATACTTACTTCAGAGTAAATGACCCAAGATCAGAAAAAGTATAAAATCGTGTTTGATCTATATTAACTCAGTTGGTTTACACCATGCATTTTATAATATACCCTTCAGGCTGTAAAGAAGGCAAGTCACATAAAACATAAAGTAGTGATGGTGCAGACAGTAAATCTGACAGACTTTTATATCTTTTTCTCCAGAACGTATAACACTTTTCTCCAAGCACACATCATTTTCATTAAAAAAAAAAAACAAACTCAAACAAAAAACCAAAACAAAACAAAAAACCAAAAAACAAACAAAAACAAACAAACAAACAAAAACCCAAAAAAACCCCAAAAAAACCAAAACAGTGTATACTGTAGAGATTCTTCAAGCTTCACCAGTGGAGACTGGAAACAGAATCATCAGTAAGTATAACAATACACCAGTCAAAGCTTTAAGATGGTGCAATAATTATGATTACTTCTTAGTGGAATATGCCCTTTAGCAAGGACCACCATAGCTGTTTAGGATATCAATATCAACTATGTCTGAAGTTTAAAAAAAAAAAAAAAAAAAAGGTAGGCTTCCTGAACAAAGACAGACATCAGTGCACTGGCTGAAGATACTTATTTTCTAAAAGGATGGAAAAGTTAAAACAATTTTCAGATTGCTTTTTAGTATTTGCAATTGACAATGGAGTCATGATAAAATATTTAGTTGAATACCTATGGATAAAGCAGTTTGTAATTTTGATTTTACATAAGCTAGGCTTTGTGCTCAAATGATTGCTCCCAACCTGGACATCTCAGTAACCAAAGTTACTACAACGAGGATTTAGGAATGGTTTTCCTATAAAATAACTTCTGTAGAAAATTGTACTATGAAAAAAACCCACATATAGTGAATATTTATAACTGCTTTATGACAGATTAACAACAAAATCTCTTAGCACAGGACTTCATTTCATTTAACAGTACATGCAGCCTCTTTAAGGCCAGATTCCACAATTGCCACAAAATCTCTCAGTAGGCAGAATGTGAAAGTGGAAGAAGTATTACTGTATCCTCTTTGATTCAGAACTGAAATCTGGCATGAAACTGAAACTTGTCTCAATCAAGAAGAAAAAAGGTTCTTACTTGAAGAGTTTTTAGAATCTGCCTAAAAAAAGCAGACAATCAAACAAAACAAAACAATCTTAGATATGCTTCCTTGAAAAGAGCAGAACAGATTTTTGCTGGTAACAGGAGCTAAAATTGATTACTTCTACCAAAAGAATAAGAGGGAAAAGGCACATCTGATGTTTTCTTCACTGAAACAGAAACATTTAAAAGTTCTTCTTTTAAACAGAAGCACCACACTCTGAGCTCTTCATGCTTAAAGAATAACCCTCCAAAAAGGTTTGACTCTGACATTTCCTAGAATCATAGAATGGTTTGGGCTGGAAGGGATGCCATGGATATCTTTTGCTAGATCAGTTTGACCAAAGCCCTGTCAAGTCTGGCCAAGAACTCTTCCAGGAATGGGGTATCCACAACTTCTCTGGGTAACCTGTTCCAGTGCCTCATTGTCCTCATTGTAAAGAATTTATTACTGGTCAAACACTGGAACAGGCTTCTTAGAGAGGTGGTCTCCCTGGAGCCTTCTCTTCTCCATTGCAGAAGGCCATTAGATTAGTCAGGCACAATCTGCACGTGGTGAAGCTGGGTTGGCTGTCTCCAGTCACCTCCCTGTCATTCATACGTTTTGACATAACTTCCAGGAGAATCTGTTCCGTGATCTTACCAGGCACTGACGTGAGGTTGACTGGCCACTTATTCCTGAGGTTCTACTTAATACCTTTGTTTCAGCACTTAATTCTGAACTAGCTCTGCTTTAGATCCCTACAGCTCTAGATGCTTCCCTTGTCATATTCTAGTTGACATTAGTCTCCTTATACACCAAAACTCCCCAGCATTCCTGTTTGCTGCCTGAAACACTCCTGTAGTCCTCACTTAGCCCTTCTTGGTCAATTCTATTATTTCATTTCTAGAGAACCTACTTCCCCTGATTTCCCCTGCAGCTCCTCATTTCACTCCTTGCAAAGGAATTTAAAAGCCACACAGGACTTGAGCCACTCAGAAACATTAGTGAGACTCCTCTGCAATGAAACCAGACTGAAGCAAAGTACAAGGAATATTCTTTTGCCTTGTTAGATGAGAATCTTAGCTGTTCAACAGCAGTGATGCTCTAGTAGGCTGTAGGTCTACTTGGCTGTTATCCATCATTGATCTGAGGCTGATTGTTTCTGTTACTTGCTTGCCAGTGCCAATACTAGGTGCCAGACTCCACTTTAGACAATACCAGATAAATTGACATCAATGAAAGTCAGAAAAATCAATCCCTAGCAACTATCAGTGCTTACCTAGCTTCTTCTTTTGAACTACAAAGCTACTAGGACCCATTAACATAATATATTTTTAATGTACTTGTCTAATATGTCATTGAGAATCTGAATAAATCTCTCCCTCTATTTATTTTGACCAAACCATTCCAAGTATCATTTCATGTATATAGTTACTGACCCTGGAGAACTTGTTGCATCAAGCAGTCAGCTGTTCCATACAACATTTTTAACGTACTATTGAGAAAACTGTGGATGGGATTTCACTATCCAATGCAATTCTAACAATACCCCATTACCACTCATGTTGCTGCAAAGGTGCCTTACTAGGCTTAGTAACAATACCTTTTCTTGGTTGGTTGGTTTAGGTTTTTTTTTCCTAATTCTCAATAACAACAAAACTGCCAGAAGCTGAATCTTTGTCTTTTAGGACATAACTGTCTGAATGGCCAGAATAAACAAAATCTGTAAGAATGAACAAAACATCCAAGGACTCACCTCCAATGACTTTCCCTTATACAGTAACTTTCGAATGAGCTCCAAAAGATTTATCTTGTTAATCACCAGTGCATCAAACACTGCATTCAAACCCTAAAGAAAATAATAACAGCATAAGATGAAGCAGCTAACCACAAATATTTTCTTTTAAATACATCTTGAATTGACTTACTGTACATCTTAATTCTGATTCCAAACAAATAGAGACATACATTGGTAGTAATGATGGCAGAATGGTAAATGGAGCTCAGATTAGTAGAATAAATTTTACTGTAATGGGAATTCTCCTGCTACATGGAATAACCCTTCAGGGAATACCATGCACCAGCAAGTCAGATAACATATGCATGGTCACAACAGAATTCTGCTCTCCATCTTCCCCAAATGTTCTGCAGTGTAAATGCTGCAGTCAAAAGGTAAGGCTTCTATCAGTAAGGTGGAGTTTCTTTAAGCCTTCTACTTATTTTTTGTTCTATGGCATCTTTGAATTTCCAGGTTTCAGAAATACTGTTTTTAAAAGGTACAGACAAAGGCTGAGAAAGATTTAACAGAGGTATCCAGGTTTGCTTTTCTTGCAATTACAGCAATAAACACAGTGCAAGTTGCCGGGGAAAAAAAAAAAAAAAAAACAACAAAAAAAAACCAAAAGAAGAGTTCTATATGACATCAGCCACTACACATAAAACTAGAACATATTCAGTGTTTTGCAGGGCTACATTCACACATAAGTACCTCCAAGGAGGCAAACAAAATGTTTAAATGTGTCCAGGGGTAATTCTACTGAGGTTACTGGCAAAATCAAACCTTAGCATTTCTGCTTCAAAGTTTCAGCATATTGCCATGATAATTCTTGACTATTGAATATTCTAATAATTTCAGAAATTACCTCACTGTTCTAACGACTAAATAGAAAAAAAACCCAGTAAATCTAGTTCTAGGTGAGGCAAAGTGCTGGTACACTGGGAGGCCACAAGCCCCTCACTAGAGTGTGGCTTGTAGAAAGGCCACTTGCCAATTAAAAGGCTTTTGGCTCACTCAGATGGAGATAGAAAGGTAAGAATTCTACTGAAAATCACATTCAGCCTCCAAGTAATCTTTTTAATGGGTGATTTAGCTCTTTATCCCTCTGACCTGTGCCCCTTAGCACAACAATAAATATAATCATTCTAGCAGTGCAACAGCAAACAAATAAAATCCAAAATCCAATAATTGTTCTGCATCTGATAGCTCAAACAGATACTTCATACTGCTAGAGTAAACAATTACACATTTTAAGACAATTCCTTATATTTTCCTTACAGACATCTTTGAAAAACACATCACTCTATAAACATCTATTAAAAAAATGTCCTAAATCAAGAAGTTTTCTGTAATTTCTTTTCCCTTTTCTTCTAGCAAGGACAAGAGGGTTGTTGCTGCAAAGCATTTTCTGACTCTGTCGCTTATCTATGTCAGCTAAAGCTATAAACTGGATTTATTAATAAAGGTATATGGCTATATAAAAGGTAAAAATCACAGATACAGCATTTCAGGTGGCCATTTTGGTCACCCAAAACAGCATTGTCTTCACTGAAGTTATAAAAAGCCAGACCACAACAAACACGAACAATAACTACATCTGTTTCCACAGACAGATCCTTAAATAAGGGACAAAAGGAAGAGATGCAGTACTAGAAGTGCTAATTAGGCCATACTATAATTATAATTAGGTCCATAAACAATGGCCCTAATTATAATTACACTGTTCACAAAAGTAAGGGAATGGAGCTTTTAAAAATGCTCGCCTCCAGTTATGTCTTTGTTCATGAGCCTTGAACTTCTCTTCATGTGAAGTGTGTAGTCCTGCTATCTCAAGAATTTCATTCAAAAACAAGGGCAACAAAAATGAAACTAATGGTGTAAAACCTTTCTACTTTGCAAAAATACATGCAACCTGCTTACAAAGTTAAAGGGAAAAGCTCTAACAGATTGGCATAGATACAGTTAAGACAGATCTACAAGAATACTGCTTTTTGTCAACATTAATTAGTTTTCTGAACAGAATAAAAAGGTGTGCATGTCATTAGCTGTGGAGAAGATTAATTTCTGTAGACTTTACAACTATACCTGACAGATGTTGAGGTGAAAATTCTGTTAATAAGAGAATTCTTACCAGTATTGTAATTCCTTGTTCTTTGCACAGCATGGCTATTGCACCTAGGACAACACTCACCAGCACCCAGAATACAGAAAACGTATGTCCTTCCTTATCTGTTAAAATATAGAATGCCATATCTTTAGGCATTTTATATATTTAAAGGTAAATTAAAATAAAAATTTAAAAAATAAACACCATTTAGTATCGCAGTCTTTTCTACCTGTCAAGATCTGGTCACACAGACTTAAAAAGCATAGGGCACCTCCTGCAATATGCTGGCATTTGTCCCTTTATTGCAGTAATTTTCTGTTCTTGGAGACATTAGAAATGTCCCTATTTGCTCAATGTTTTAGCCAGATTAATTAGAATGGCAGAAGCTTCACATAATTTTCAGAATTTGTCATTTGCAAAGGTTAATTCCCAATATTTAGAGACATTTATCATCCTTAGCTAGAGCTCTGTCATTACTGGCCGCTCTCTTCCAAGCTACCATAAGAACAAGAAATTCTTTATAATAGTTACTCATGAAGTGTCACATACACAAACTGTTTTAACTGCAGTCTAGTCTACAAAGGCACAATGAGCTGCTTCTCCAGAGCTGCTGCATTTAGCGAGTGCCTCATGTCATTTTATTATCACCGCAATAGAATGCCATAGAGCTCAAAAATGTCAGCAGCTGAGCAGAAACAGTTAGTCCTTGCACTCAGGAAGCAGTTTTACAGCAGGGTGAGGAAATCTGGGGTTAAGAGATCAAGAGCCACTACAGCTTCTACTCAAAGAAAAGGTTTTTAAAGACTGTACCATGTAGCTGATTTTGGGTACTACAGGCAGGCATATCTGAGATGAATATAACCATCAAGCCTACTTCAGCCAAGGTACTATCACACACAGAATACACAGGTACTTCACATAAAAAACATATCTGTCACAACCTCAACTCCATAGGTGCAAGCAACAGAGGAAAGCACTCTGCTCATTCAGAGGCAGCTTCTCGATTCAAGTAACAGGGGCTCTATAGGCATCACAAGAATCAATCTTTGACTTGGAATGTGAAAAAACAAAGTTGAACTCTGCATTCATTGACTGAATCCCTTTCCTACTTTCCTTGATCTCTAGAGCAATTCTTCTCCACTGCTAATGCAGGTTTGACCCTCAGTGCTTACAAAGAACTAAAATAATGGTCTGTGGAAAGGGTAAAGGCAAGATTAAGATATTTCAACAGAAGTAGACACCTACACTTAAGCTAGTACACTAGGCTTCCTTTATAACTGTCCATGAGAAGAGGACATCTTTAGGGATTAAGTTACCGAATTAAATGCAGCTGAACACCCTTCAGAGATTTAACTCTGCACTGATGATACAGTGAAACCAGTACACTTCCTCAAGTGTTGTTGGGGTCAGATACAAATCATAACCATTAGTGTGAAAAGGATCTACTGATGTTGGCCTCCTCTTTCATTTTGAACCAGGTTACTTTTGTAGCAGAGGGCTCCAAACTTTTATACAAATATGTCCAATAACAGGTTTTGAGGTTACTTCTAACCTAAAAAAACCTTACCTAAGACTTCTAAAACTTCAGCAGAGTGAATACTAAGATATTTGAGATTAATTGTTGCAATACATAGAGGGCATTTGATCCTTCTCCCTCTGCTCCAAATTATGTCTCCAGAGGTGAGGTAAAACTTAACATTAGAGGTGCAAATGCTATAAAGATAAAAGAAAGTCTTCTTTTAGGAAAGAAGTTATACACATCTGAATAATGCAAAAAAAAAAAAAAAAAAAAAAAGAAAAAAGGAAAGAAAATACAAAATACATAATTACTAAAGAGACACTAGAAGTAGAAAAATTGAAATGCAATGGGAAACTCCAGCCCACATCAATTATACAGAAGAACAGCTGAGGGTTGTAACTCATGGAGGAAAGAGCTTCAACGTTCCTTCTATGAGTACTGCTAAGACAGAAAGAATTCTGTCTAAATACATGCCTTCAAGGAGCTTTTCAGACTTTGCAGTACAACAGACTGTTCAGCCAGTTCTTGAAAACCAGTTTTGGTGGGGTTTTTGTTTGTTTGTTTTGGTGGTGTTTTTTTTTTGTTTTGTTTTGGTTTTTTTTTTAATGTAGAAATCAACTAGCACAGAGAATGCAAGGATAGAAGGCAAAGTAATTGACTGTGTTCACAAAATTACCATAAATCATCCTTAGTAAGTGTAAAAAGAAAAGTAGTGAAGACAACCAATGGACTTTTACTGTATTTATGGAAGTTTATGGAAGACTTTCGTCCATTGAGAGGTGTCTTGTCAGAATCAAATTCTAGTGGAAAGGAGTCAGGGCAACTAAGCACTTCTCAGAGAAGCAGTATTCAGTACACAAATAAAATTATTTTAACACAGAAGACAGTAGGAAGTATATATAGTAAAAGACCAGCTGGCAATTCAGAAATGCTTTGATGATTCAGAATATAAGAGTAATAGTAAAAAGGGAACTAGGTCAAATCATCAAGGACAAATGTAAAAGCAGCACATTCATACAGAAAATCTAACACAGAAAGGTCACATTGCAAAATGAGAAAAGGCAATGTATGTAAAGAACAAATCCCCACAATTCCACAGATATATTAGTAAGAAGAGTAGTGAGGAAGGAGTTACTCCAATATTAATTGAGAAATAAAATGGACAATGCCAAGAAAACAGAAGTGTTCTGTGACTTTTTCCTTCATTTTTTCCCAAAAAGGTCAGTTGCAATCAGATGACGAGTACAGCATCAGCGGAAAGGGATGAAGAACAAAAGCAAAAATAGTGAACTACAAGACAGAATTCATAGAGAAGTTAAATTAAATTACAATTGTTTTAAATTACAATTGGTTATGCTCACTCAGTTGGTCCCATACAACCCAGATTAACCTCAACTGTTACCTCTCAGAAATCATGAAAAAAGCATGAGAATCCTGGAATCTCAAATAAAATAAAACAATGCCTACAGATCTACTTTTGAAAAGGAACAAAAATACAAAAGGATAGACTACAGATAAAAAGCTAAGCTGACTGGTCAAAATTACAAAAAAATCGCTACACCTAGAAAAAATATTTTCTAGGTGACACTTTAAAACATAAAAGAATATGATTAAATGTTCACCAAATATTTTAGTCATTTATATAGAACTATGTATAACTTTTGACTTGGACAGAAAAAAAAGGTCTTCCTGATAAAAGAAAATCTGTAAACATCCTATACCTTGACTTTGCAAAGGCATGAGAATAACACTAGAAGCAGTATGAAATATGCCACAAAAAATACGGGATGCATGAAGTTGTTATAGAATGGGTACCAATAATAGCTGGAAAATTACAGTAAGATACTAGCTTGCTGTGAAAAAAAGTAAAGATAACATTCTGTATTGCATTCTTCCTTTGTCCTTACTCCATTTGGATGTTGGAATAAGAAATATGCTTATTAATACCAGAAGTACTGCCAGGCTGCAATGGCCAGGAATCATACAAAGGAGAAGTCAGAATTCCATTGACAAACTGGAAAAAACACAGAATCATATAATAGCTTGGTTTGGAAGGGACATTATGGGTCATCTGATTCCAAACCCCCTGCCATGGGCAGGGACACCTTCCTCTATACCAGGGCACCATCCAATCTGGCCTGGAGAAATGCTCCAGCCAAATGAAAAAAACACTGAAGACATTCAATAGGCACATGCTTTAACTTGTGCATAAACAAGTTTGTCTTCTTGTGAACATCCCAAGTCTCAGATGCAAGAAATACCTCAGCTTGCCCAGCAAAGTCAAGCTTAAGCATGGACTTGCAAAGATGATAAAAACACACAGCAAAAAAGAAACAATGAAGGTCCTAAAAATTGAGCATCAAAGACCTGGACTTCAGTAAGGCCTTTGACACAGTCTCCCATAAGATCCTCACAGAGAAGCTGTTGCTGAACAGGCTGGATGTGCAGGCAGTGAGGTGGACTGAAAACTTGGCTTGTTTTTGGCTTGTCCAGAGGGTGGTGGTCAGTGGCACAAAATCTAATCGAAGGTCAGTGTACTCAGGGGTCAATACTGGGTCCAGTCCTACTCAACATCTTCATTAATAACATGGATGATGGGGCAGAGGGCACCCTCAGCACATTTGTTGTGGACACCAAGCTGGGAGGAGTGGCCAATACACCAAAGGGTTGTGCTGTCATACAGAAGGACCTTGTCAGGCTGGACAAACAGTCTGGCAGGAACCTCATATGGTTTAATGAGGGGAACTGCAAAATGCTGCAGTAAAGCCTCCTGGACAATTGGCTCTAGGTGACCCTGTGTGGGCAGGTCAGGTCAGGTGACATCAAGACCCCTCCAACTTCAAACACTCTGTGATTCTGTAAACAAGATCTCCTGAAAAGCACAATCTCTGTTCCTTTGTTTTCTTTTGCAGGCTCAAAAAATCAACAGTTACACAGAGAACTGTAATATTATCAAAACTCATCAGTGACTACACTTCAAAGAGAAAGAATTTCAATTAAGAAACATTTCATTTCATTCTTGTTCCTGGGTCAATATGCACAACACCCCTTCATCCCCACCATCCCCTGTCTCAACTGCAGAAATCTCAGCTGGCAAAATAGATATAAAAGACCACCATTCAGCAGTGCCTTCAATTTTATCTTTTTTTTTTTAAACAGTGAGTTGAAAATGTAAAGCACTGCATAAGTGCTTATTACGAGATATACACATGCCAACAGAAGTAATCAGTCTAACAAAGCATATTCCCCTAATATGGTGCTGCTTCCCACCAGAAAGATCTTGTGTCAGAAAACGAAACTGATCTCTCATTGGCACCTGTGCCTGGTTGAAACTGGTATGCCATATTGTGAGTGGGCATTTTGCCACTCTAACAGATGGACATAATTGTAAGCATGCCAAAGAAATAGAGTAGTTGCTTATTTTTCTTTTAAGCTGGAAAAATATAGTGTTTCTACACAAACCCAAAAAGCGTCGTTCAGATGGCCCCTCTTTGGGAGTACATGATGTCTGAAAGTTGAGGGGATTCAATAAAATACCTTTGTAAACCATAAACAAGCCATGAGAGCTCCTCCATTTAGACCGCTAGACTTGAGTATAATCATTTCTAGGGCAAGGATGCATACACAAAGTGTTGTATAGTGTAGAATTGACTGATCCTAAATTTATGAGCAACACATTGACAGTGCACTTAAATACTAATCCTATTTCAAGAGACCTTATTTTCTGGTGTCCTAAATCACAGGTCAATGAAAACAAACTCTTTAGAAGTAAAGCATATGAAGAAAATGCCACATTTAAACTACCAAGCTTATTTTTATTGTAAAGCCAAACTAACAATATCTAAAGCAATTACTATCAATTCAGACACTTAGGCCTTCAGCATTTCCTTCTTCCAACCCAGATGAGCAACTTAAGAGTCAGCCAGATGAGAGCTTGGAGCAGTTTATAGAGTCACCATCTTCAGGTGAAACACAGCAACTGATTCTGTGAAAGTGCCTACTCTGAAGGTTGAAGTAAAGTAAGTTATGTTGAGCTCCTGCAGGAAGTTTTAATTTTTAAATGAAATAGATCACAAACACTCATATATTCCATTAATGTGCCTTGTCTGTGGGGATGGTGTCTTCCAGCTAAACTGTTACAGATATTCTTCTAATCAAGCTCTAAGAATTCCCTGCTCATGAATTGCTAAGCAAAGGAGGAAGAATTATCTATTCTTAAAAGATCACATAAGAACCCACTGTTAGAATTAAGTCCAAGACCTCCTTGAGTGTCTTCAAACGTACATACTACTGCAGTTCAGCTCAGTGTTTCACTTAATAATGATATTATAGTAGGAAGTGCCATTCCTAAACATATCCAGCCATCTCAAATTCATTTCCTAGAGGCCACACTGAAGGAAGCATCTATTCCCTGAATTACAACATCTCAGAGAAGCGAGAGGTAGCATTAATTCTACCAGAAAAAAAGTCATAGTGTTTCCTCAGCCAACTAAAATCATAAAATTATTAGGTTTTTCACTTACAACCATTCCCTCCAAATGTGTTCAAATATGAATGGTAGGGCACACAGTTGAAAAATCAGGACTCATATGTTTAACAATAGTAAATATCTCTTGACCAATTGCACAATAACTAACAAATTCCCCATATCTTTGCAATGATCTCTTTCACACAGGAGACTTAAATGTTTCCAATCTGTAGGAAAACTTCCATAATATAAACCTCCAATATTCACAAAACTCATCGCTACTTTGCATGCTTTAGCAATGAACTAGTAGATGATTGATTGACATCTACACAGAAGAAAACAAAACAGAAACACACAATCAGAACAAAGTAATTTTTAGATGTCATAGCATATGAGCAAAGAGCTGATCCTGTATTTAATATCTACAACAATATTATTCACATGGACCAAGTCATGAACTCCTCATTTTACCTTACTCAGAGATTGACAATGCAGATGGCAAATACATGCAACTGGATCACTGTCAAAACTGAAGACAAAGGAAGGCAAAAAATGAACACCACAGCAGTTTTAAATTGCCTTATGAATTCCCAGAGAAGCTGCATTAAAATTCAACAAAGTTAATAACCCACAATTCCCTTCAGAACATACCTAAACAGTTGTCAGCTCTTGCTGTCTCCAAAGCCTATGCAGTGGATTTGTCCCCACAGCTGTGTTTAAAACAGCAGGACAGAATGAGAACAACAGATTAGTTCCTTGCAATTATAAATGTTATCCTTTCAAAGATGCTAACTTCAAAAATGGTATACTGGGAAAAAGTAACAGAATTGTAGAACTTCAGTAAGACATAATTATAGCCCACATAATTAAATGCCTAGACTTAAAAAAAAAAAAAAAAAAAAAAAAAAAAGCAGCAAAAAAAGCTTCAGATTCTGGCTAAAAGAAACTGCCTACCCAAAAATCCACTGAAACCACAAATAAATTAAGTAAACAAGCTGTAGTATATCTTGAGCTTTACAAAAACCATTATTTTCCTTTGGAAATTTTCCAGCCTAACACTGCTATTTTCCTGATCTCCTGACTGTTTTCACTATTACATATACTTTCCCCATAGTACTTCCAAATCCTCCTCAGACATTTCATGAGTTCCTACTCCCACGCAAAAAAAATTATAAATCTTTATATTAATTTTCTCAAGTGAAAATAAGCACTAACCAGTCTCCCACATATGATTTTTGACCCCTTTTCTTTAAAGAATGACAATTCATTAACTGTGTCTAAACTATGAAAACATATACAGATTTTTTTAATTCAGTCATACATAAATTTCACATTGCCTTGCTGCAAGAATAGTCAGGTTCTTTATTAAAAACTTAGATAATCTGTCTGCTAACAGCACTGGGATGCTGCTGGTAACCAAACAATATTTGTTACTGACCCAACCATATCAGTAGCATCACATCAGGCTTTCAATATTTGTTTTACTCAGATGCTCACTTAAAGTTCATTAAATAAAAGCAAACTGGCATCAAATATGTTTTGGTAACTATATTCAAAAGACAATACAAATTTAGTCCACAAATCTTGATGGTCTTAAAGGTTGTAACCTCTTTTAAGTGCTCCAAAAGAGTCACACTACAATGTGTCTATTCAAAACAATTAAACAAGAAAAAACAAAATCAACCTTTGATAATTCTTCTCCCACTCTTTGTAAAAATTTGGTGAGCTAAGCTCTATATAAATGTGACAGCCAAATCCAGGAACAAAGACACACATAGTTGACCTACAGTTTAGGCCATGCTTGCCTTTAATATACAAAAAGCCCAGCAGGACAAAAGGAAAAAAGCATATTAGAACAAACTTGTACAATCCACTTTTGTGTAGGATCACCATAAAGCATCTCTATTTGATTAGGAACACAAATTTGATACAGAGGGGGTTTTTGGTTATTTCTCCCTCTTTTTCTCACAAAGACTATTTCACAAAAATAAATTACCTTCTTGGCCTGACCTAGAAAATGATGTAATAACAGCTCTTAACTTGCTCTAAAACTAGCAACATGCATTGGCAGTATCACAGGCATTCTGGATCTTGAGGATTTGACATCAGAAGGACAATATTCTAAGAGAAGTAAAAGGACTTTTTCTTTGCTGCTTAGGAGACATCGTCTAAGTCTGCTTTTTAAATGATTTTGTGCATATTTTTTAAATGCATCTTCTTATATTCACAGTGAGACTAGCTTACATTTGGGATTGACTCCCTCAATCTATGCAGAATCAAGATCAGCTAAAGTCAGATAAAAGTTCTTTACTCGTTATTTGACCTATCATTTGAGAGTACCTAGAAGAATTGTTCACAAAAGAAGGAAATTCATACCAAGGGTAAAATTTTTTATTTACTTTACAAACCCTCTGAAGAGTCATATTCTGCCACAGCCACTTCCCCATATTTGGTTACCTTTTCCTAAAACCTTTCATACAAAGAATCACAGGAACAGCTCAGTTTGGAAGGGGCCTTCAGAGATCACCAGGTCCAATCTTTGCAGGAAAGGGAGCCTAGACAAGATCATCTAAAACCCCGACCAAATGCATCTTGAAAACCTCCAGTCATGGGGACTCTGCCATGGGGAGATTGTTGCAGTGATTGATTGTTCTTGCTGTAAAAAGATTCTTCCTTACATCAGGGTGAAATCTTTCCCAGTGCAACTGCACCCATTGCCCCTTGTCTTTGTCATGTAGCTCCTTGTGTTAAAAGAGCCTCCCTTCTCTTTGTGGGTGCCCTTTCCAATACAGACATACCCCTTTCCTGCACAAGCACTCATGTTCAAACATGTTCAAGCTGCAGGTTGGACAAACCTCCCCTCCACAAAAGAAAAAAAATATAATAAGGGCAGCAAGTAAAACTGCTTAGGTGGGGTTCAGCTAGAGAACAGATGGATACAATGGTAGACGGGACTGTTGTTTGGAGGGGCTATGACAAGCTGGAGGAATGGGTCTCATGAAAATCAAACACAACACCGTGCAACAATTAAGGCCTGGGCAGCAGCTGTGCAGAAAAAGGTCTGGAGTGCCTGGGTGATAAGCTCCTGGCTGATGAGTCAGTAGTGTGCCTTTGCAACAATCAAGGTGAAAGACTCAAGTATGTAACTTGGATACAAATTCTTGTGTACAGAGAAAGTCTAAACTTCTTCAAGAAGTGCTGAGGGAAAAGCAGGCAGTGAAGGTGACAGCAAACATTGAAAACTGACCTGAAAGGCAATGCTGGCAGACTGTAATTTTCCTTGGCAAAATTGCTTAAAAGACATCTGCTCGCCTATTATCATGTAATGCCCCATAAAAATCAGTAAGGGCTGCTTAGTATCTTGTCTTTACAACATTTTCCTTCTTCTGTATCAATGACACAAATTTCAGTCCAAGAATATTATTACAATGACACTGATTTCTAAAAGATATTAAGCTGGCCTTCACAAGTTGAAGAGCATAACCTTAACCAGCATATGCATCCTTAGTCATTCCCAAGATGTTCTCTATAGCAAAATAATTAGAGGGTCCTATATAATTGTCTCCAGTGGTCATCCTAAGAATTTGGCTCTTGAGTTCTTCAAGCAAAGATCATTTGCCACAGGCAGTGCATTACCCCTGCCATATAAGCCTATCTGTCTGACAGAGACACTGGGAAACAGGTAAGCAATATTTTAATTGGTCTATCTTACTCTACCACTAATAAAAGAAACATCATAAGCACAATCATATCCAATAATATAGGTGAGAAAAGAATAAACAAACAAGCAAGAGCCCAAAGCAAATTCTCATCAAGAAATCATTAGCTCAGTTGAAAGAAATTAAGCCTACTCCAAGGGAAGAAAAATATAAAGTAAACAGGAATCATCCTAAGTAACATTTGAAATGGCAAGATAAACTTATTATATCAGTAACAGAAATATGTACAATAGTTCCAAAGAATCTGAACTGAATCAGCAGGAGCTGCTCACAGCATCAGACAGCTCACTGTGGACTAACTCACGTCCTTCAGCCCACACTGAGGTCTCTGTGATGCCATAACTATGCTGTTAAGCCAGATGACAGAGTCAGCTGAGGTACCTCTGAAATACCCTGCCAGCTCTGGGTCATCATTCCAGGCCACGCCTATGGAACAACAGACAAGCTCCTCACAACACAGCTCCTTGTGGCTTCACCAAATGAGTCCCGTATTTCGTGTGGTAGAGCACAATCAGATACCAGACTGCACGTCCTGCAAAGCTTTCCACAGTCATGAACTCGTGCTTTCTTGTGTGTTTATTTAACAGAGCCCCCAAGATAATTTCTCCACAACTGTATTTGAACTGCCAACCTGCATTCAGATCAAACAGTACCAGAGATCTGAAAGCTCACTTGAAAAAACATCTACCAAGGAATTGTTCATGTTAAACACAGCTGTCTTACAAAAACTATGAGTAACACTATATTCAGCATTATATGCCAGCAGTTGCATATTGCAGGAATCTAGAAGGCTTAGTCATAGGAATAATTCTTTGCAATTCATTAAAAATACAAATAATGTTCCAAAAAGCTGACTCCCATTTGAGACATCCCAACATAATGGCATAAAGAGTAGTTAAATATTTAAGCATACACATTTGTAGGTTTGATTTATTTCTAAAATACTTATTAAAATACTTCATTAAACTTCTAAACAATAAAACATTTAGCAAATAAGCCTATCATAAAGTGGACTTTGCTTAAGTCAAATTCTGTGTTTAACAAGAATTACAGAAAGCAACTTTTTCAGAATTTCTAACAATAAATAGCTGCTAAAGCAGGTTTTATAAAAAAATATATTTTGTGAGGGTAAACAAATCAATTTGACATTTTAAATTTTGCTATACTTCACTGAAATGTACAAATGATGAAAATATACACAATAGGAAATTAAAGGGCCAAACAGAATGCTTACTTTCTTTAAATGCTTTACAGTAGCCAAGGAATGACAACAAGAAGAACAGCGCACACAGTAGGTCTGCTCTACCAACAATCCCAGCAACCTTAAAAAAAAAAAAAAAGTAGTTTCAAATTATCAGATTTTTATTCTTCTTATTCTTTATTCTAAAACCTGAAGTAAAGGAACGCATACAAAGTGAAATATATAATAGAATATAACTCTATCACTTTTTTTCTTTAAGGGTCTAGTGGATTAGTTATATACAGTTTTTTTAGATGCATCCTATTTTTTATTGGTATTGCTTAGTATCAACTACATAAATGGTTTGGCTTTGGTTTATGAAAATTTTCGTTTATGGAAATTTTTTTTAAGAAATGAAGGAGGACTTCACTGCATAAAATTTAGAATCTACACAATTCCATCTTTTTTTTTGATCCAACTGCATTTCAGCAGAACACTTAGAATACATCAAAATATAAACCAGTTTGGGTTGGAAGCGACTTTAAATATCATCTCCTTCCAACCCCCCTGCCTTTCAGTAGACCAAGTTTCTCAGAGCTCCATCCAACCTGGCCATGAACACTTCCAGGGATGGAGCACCTACAGCTTTTCTGGGCAACCTGTGCCAGTGCCTCACTACCCTCACACTGAAGATTTTCCTCCTAATATCTAATCTAAATCTACTCTCTTTCAATTTGAAGCCATTATACGGCTTGGAAGCCAAACATCCTAAACGACAATTAAATTGGCAGCTCTGCCGAAACACAAATCAAAACTGTTCACTTTCAGAAGACAAGCCAGCCTTCAAATTGCAATCTGAACACTCAGATGGACAAATACCTTCCAGCTTGCAGATTCAGGGAAGAAAAAAAAAAAAAGATTCCCCCTCTGGCAGTCTTTTGTGTTACACTAACTGACTGCATTAGAGCTATCTCCAACTGCATCTTGAAACAGAAGTTGTACTAACGCAAAAGAAAATGAGAAGCACATCCTGGGACCTCTGTACTCGAGATCTGTGCCAACCTATTTAAATCAAGTGCAATCTCAGGGCTATCTGTAAGCTTTGGTTTAAGCCCCTAAATTGTATTTACAATAACTTGCTGAAACAGAGCAAGACACTTTTGGATCTTCAATTCTCAATTACACAAGTGTCAGGATAATACCACTAATTTTTTGTGAAAATCATGACATGGAGCTGCTAGGGGACTGTATAAGCCCTGATGTTGGAACCTCACTAGAACGTACATCCAGAGCAAGGATCATGGAAATACCCCTTATTTTTCAGTCTAGCTCTGCTTCCTGGAGTGCTGAGTTCCGTGTTTTTAGGAGATGTACAGAAGCAGGGCAGAACAGCTACAGGTTTTCTTTTTAAATTCTTTTTTTGTGATCATATTTAAGGGACAAAAGCAGAAACTTCAGTTCTCGTGTAGTATACCAGTTGTCCCATTTTGTGTGTGGAACAGAAAGAGGAAAGCAAAAAGGAAATGGGCATTTTTTGTGTCAGGGAAATATGATGGAACAACTATTTCCAAATAACATCAGAGAAAGATAAGTGTAGAGGTATAAGAGTTTGACTGATTCCCCTGCAGAGACTCTCTCCCACTTTTACCCTCAGCTTTACCTGAACACTGCGAAAGAAGAAACTGTTGGACTCCTAAATTCAGTTCAGAAGAACTTCTTGATTTATCTACAGCTGTGCACCTAACTTCTCTGCTGCTGCTTCTTCTATCATACAAAGGAATTATGAGAATTAACTCAATAGCTGTGGAGTGCTTTGAAATGTGAAAATAATTAAGTGTCATTCTGTTTCAGGAGCCACTCTTCCTAATGATATAAAAGTTAAGGTGAGCAGACACAATTTTGAAAATAAATATCCACTTGTTACAGCAAAGAGATTAAGGGGCTAATAACACACATAGCTTCAGATGACTCCAACAGCAAAATGTTACCTAAAATGCAAGATAAGGCATACAGATTCTGGAAAGAAGGGAAACAATGGAAAAAAAACAAACCAATTTTAAATTAGTATCAGATATATTCTTACGTCTATGATTCATTTAGCATTTCACCACTGAAGTGTTACAAAGAATAGGCCTTTTCTAGAGCAGAGAACTATAGCACAAGAGTATTGTAGGTAGAAAAATTACAGTGTTTTCCTCACACAGGTACTGAAAGCATTATACCTTTCAATATCTGTTTTACATGACAGTTTGTTTCGCTGTATAAACCAAAAACCCAAAGCAGCAAACAGACAGATTCTTCACAATTTATGTCAAAATATGTCATCTCATTTCAAACCAGGATGTCGGATACTTAAAACTCACAGGTTTAAAATCATAAGGAATGCTTTTTAAGAGATGCTGCCAGACACACACTCATCCTAGAACTGTAGCAGTATAAATGACTTCTTCACTGCAGCAAAATTTATTATTCACCATGTGAATGATTAGAGGCTTTTGTTCATTCCTGAATTTTAGAAGAGGCCTGATACATAAGCATGCTACTTTTCCCCCCTCTTCTTCCCCTGTTTGCCTGAAACATTTGCAAGTCTTCAAATATGCAAGCAGACCACATCACTTGTAATTTATTTGACATGACAAAGGGCTTAATAATATTCTCATGCTGATCTAAATAGATTTTTAGAGTCAAATGGAATGCAGAATAAATTTATGGATATTGATAAAGGGGTCAATAGTAGGTCTACTACAAAGTTAAGACTCAAGTGAGACTTCTCTTTACATATCAAAACATCAAAAGCACTGAAGACTTGCTTTACTTTACTCTGACATCTAAAACTGGTTTTGGAGAAAAAATATGAGGGGCCCTTCTGACACAGTGCACTCTCACAAAGAAGTTATTGTGCAGGCGAGTGAACATCAGAGAATGATTGTCAAGATGTTTTAGCCACACTGCCAGAAAAGGGGGCAAATTACTAATGCATAACTTTGCACCATCTCTAGGTCTTCAATACATGCAAGGTCTCCAGTCAGCTGAAAGCACAGCTTTCAATAACTTTTTCCACCAATCATGTGCAGAGCAAATGCAAGAAGCCAAAACCATGGCATATTGTGAATAAATAAAAAATCAGTGCCACATATGTGGAATGTGCACTGCAGGATTGCTAGGACAAAATCAAAAATAAAGCTAGTACTTTTTCTGTAGCTCAGACATTCCAAATTCTAACAAAATCACCAAAAAATTTCCCTTATTGTGATAATTTTATATTTGGTCAAGAGATCAGTGATGACATTCAGCAAGCCCACTAGCATAAGGCCATAAGGTTTTCTTAACTATGAGCACAAAAGAGCTTTTTAAGAACACCATCTTCTTTTCACATAATTCCAACACAAGGACTTTCTGTTTTGGTCAGATATTTTAACTGATTGCTATATATGTCCCATGTTTCTATTCTGCATCTTTACATCTTTGCTTTTGCCTGCACTATTAAAGGGCCCTTTACTGTCAAATTTGTGTTTCCCATGTACATAATTACAGACTGTGATTTAAAAAAAAACTCTTTAATCTTCTCCTTCATATTAAAGATATAAACCCAGTTTGATCTCTCAGAAAAGAGGATGATTTCCAGACATTTAATGACCTTCATGGCTCTTCTGAGTACTCTCCAATTTTTCCAGTGTTGTCCTTGCAGCATGGATGCAAAACTGAATGCAGTATTCTACTAGTCACATACAGAGTTCATAGAGTGCCCCATCTCCGATTTTAAAACTCTTTGCTTTTTTTACCAATGCAAATGGAAATGAAAAGTAATTGGGGAAATCCAGGAGGTAGGGAAACTGTAGCACAGTGCTATCCTCCTTTAGTTATTGTACTTGAATGATTTGTGTTCCTTAATAAGGTCTAGCTCGGTGGAATTACAGGCCTTGGACGTACAAACCATAATATTTGATTGTTCTATTAAGACATGTGCCAAGAGAAGTGTTAAGAATATATAAAAGCAATCTGTAGAGTATAAGGCTATGCCAGAATTAATTAGTCAAGATGGTCAAGAACTTCTAAAATAAAAATCTCTGGAGATAATTATTCAATACTTACACACTCGGTGTGCACTGGATGTACAGCAAAGAGCAAAGCAGCAAGAAGAGAGGACTTTGGAGCCAGGTTTAGCCGTCTTCCTTTATTGCTGAATTGCAATCCACCCAATAATATGGAGAACACATCAACCATCAACACTGAGATAGTACAATGTAGTATTATATTGATGACATGGAAACCAACTGGGTAGAAGCCTCCAGCAAAAAGGTAATTAATTCTATATAGAAACAAAAATATTAAGGGTAGGAATTAAAACAATGGTTAGAAAAAACACAAATAGAAAAACTGAACAACCCCATAGAGGACACATGCATACAAAAATAAAGTGGACATCTCAGTACACCTACAGTTACCATTTGGCCACCACAACAAGATAGAAACAATATCCCAGTCTTTAGACCAAGTATTCACAGGGAATATCACAGTATCTATCCTCTCCAAACATATACCTCAGCACCATTGTTTTAATCATTCCTATAGTTACTTAGAACTGGCTTTTGGTCAACAATGTAACTTCAGTGTTGCAACACAGGAGTATCCTGGGGATAAATAACCCAGCCCACCGAGGGATACCCCTGGGTTTAAGAGCAGCCAACTTGATGAAATTTCGTTAATTAAATCCACACAGTGAGGAAACTAATATGCACTGGTGCTATGATTTCCACTGACATACCCTCTGAAAGAGGTCCTAGCATGTGGGTACAATCAATATCCACCCAGAAAACAGCATATCTTGATAACTGATTTGTGAGACTGGTTAAAGAGACATTTCATGCAAGTATTAGAATCAGAAGGAAGTATAAGTGAAAATACAGTCTAAATCCCTATTCAAGACAGGAACTCTGCAGTAAAATGGAGGCTGAGAAGAAAAAGGTGAAACATTGTGCTATTACCCACATGCTTTTATCAGTAGGCAAGATACACAGAAACTTAGTTAGAATAGGGGATTTTATACAGTTGTTTTGGTCAATGTGCACCTGGCATAAATGAAACCTAGTTAAAAACTTAACCTATTATAAATACAATGCACATAAAGGTTAAAGCTTAGGGAAATAAAGGAAACCCATTTTTTTTCTTTGAAAATAGCATTTTGTGAACCTCTCCACAGGCTCATCTGTATTTTCAGATATAGTAATGATTGTATCCCAGTTCACTCTTGAAACAAACCAGAATATCATTAGAGATGGAATATACCACAGAGACAAGGAAAAAAAAAAAAAGGAAAGCATGTTCTGTGTAATGCACTGAAAGCTTTAATAGGTTTACGACTCTGACATGTTTTATTCAGTTGCTTGTTTTACTTGATGAAAATGTTTAGAAAGCCCATTAGACAGTGAAACCCACAGTGCAAGGTACTTAAAACACTGACACTACCCTAAAGGTCAAAGCTTTTTCTTGAATATGGGGACTAAGGGTGGGAACACTTCTTCTGCACTTACTTAGTCCATGGTTTGGAATGGGCAGAACAAGCACCAAGTCCCCACTGACACCATTGAGTCACAAGGGGAAAATAAAGAAATTAAGCCCAAGTCCTCAAATATTCTCTGCATTACTGTGCCAGATTTCTACATGGTCTACTGTTTACTCGAATCTTTGTGCAAAAAACATGAGCTAAGCATCTACAAAAGTAATCCTGTTAAACCATTAGTTATTTGACAAAACCAGCAAGTTATATATAGGCAGACATTTCACTAGATTCTCAGACATTCGAGTTAGAATATTGGAGTGAAGAGGTGGGAAGACTATACAGTGTGCTGATGGAAAAAGGCCACAGTACCCTGATGCTATTTATAAAATAAACAATTTGACAGGTCAGCAGGAAAGCAGAGAACAAAAACTACAATAGCAATATAAGTGGCAGCATAGCTAAGTGAAGGGAACATACACTTCCTAGTTCTTTGATGATGTGACATACTAAACCACACCGCCCCTAGTACCAGGTACAGAAGACCATTAAGACAAGATCTCTGAAAAGTAGATAGAAATACAAAATGTCAAAATAATGAATGTTTTGGGAGAGAAACCATTGGAAAATTAAAGCACCATTTGAGATTAAGGTAGTGAATTCAAAAATCGTATTCTGGAAAGGTATCCATCTACCCTCCAGCTACTTTGTTCTTGCCTTTTTTGTTGCCTTCCCCCTAAATTCAATTGAGTCAATATAGGTTAAAAAATATTCAGACCTCATGCAAAAATACAAGTCTCACCTGAAAGTTAAGACAGTTAGCGGTCGATATGACTTATGACTGGTATTGCTGCTGAGTTTGCTACCCCAAAAGTCATGATACCACAGGTCACCAAGCGGGGTTTCTGCCCTGAGGTCCTAAAAGAAAACAAATTACCAGATTCTTAAAATTTTTCCTTTGTTCAAAGCAGCTAAACCACAAACAAATTCTAACTAATACAAGCTCACACTAAGGTGGACATAGCAGGAGTTTTGTTGGCTCACTACTGACATCTGACCCACGGTACCTAAGTTTGCAATGAAGGTCAAATGAATGCCTGTCATTGTACAGGTCATGATCCTGGATTGTGTAAGCAGGCATAACTACATGAAATTTAGAGCTGTATTTGCATCAGTTTATAATCTGAGACATGAAACACATAAATCTCCTTCCCACATAATTTTGTAAAAAGCCTTTGATTTTTAGGTGTAGGCTGCAGAGAAGGCCAACTACAAACTGCTGCAAAATAGCCATTTTTTACTAGTGCAGTAGCATACCTACTAACAAAAGCATGAAATCAAGAAGACTAAAAGTAGGAAACAAGAATTAGCTGCTTTTGAAGCCTTGCTTTGCACAGGACTATTCAAATAGTTGAGGTTGTTTTAACATTTAATACATGAAATCAAGAATCAACATATCTATATACTTGCTCTAAAAGAGTAAAAGACAGAAAGGTAATGAATTATTTTAATTTGGGGTGCAATAGGGGCCTATAAAAAAACCACTGCAAAGAAAAAGTCTTGCTTGCTTGCTCTTCCCTTTTATCTCAAAGCCATGCTAATATGAAAAATTCAAATAATGTAAGCTATTAAATGGAAAGCATACACCTTGGAGGAAAAATACAGATCTTGCTAGCATCTGCCTCAGTTTTCTATGAAGACAAGCTTGGAAGTTCAAATTAACATACTTGCCCTTCTTCTGCTTCCCTAGTGCAATTAAATACCAATTTATGCTACAGCAAGGCACATGCAGGTTAAAAACACTTGAGACGGAGCCTAAGAACAAAACTGTACCAGTCAGTACTACTCCTGCAATCAACAAGTTACTCCACCCCCACGTTCTGTCCTGAAATTATTTGACACCAATGAACCAAAGGAGGTGAACAAGACACTGCAAACACAAGTACACAAACAGGCTTGCTAATCCCATGAAAGGTCTTGTAAACCGTGGTGCCCCTGTCTTATTATTCCTACAACTCCATCTACTTACAAGATTCTCACGTTGCAATTCCCTTGGTTTTATTAATTCCAGTTTCTCTCCAATGCTGCTACCACCTCACTTGCTTCTACAGTATCTTGAGCATTTCTGTGGTCTCCAGTACCTTCCATTTCACTCTTAGCTAGTATTTTTGGCTCGCACATGCTCCCAAACTGCAGCCAAACGGCTGGACCCTGATGACTGGCTGCTGCTAAACTAAATTTAAAATAACTAATTTTTTCTTGCTTCTTTAACAAGAATATTCTTGACATATTCTGATGTTCATCCATCCAAAAATATAAATTTAAAAAAAAATCCAAGAAGAGATTTCTTTCTATCATTTGATCAAATTTGGCCAGTATTAGTCAAATGAACAGAAGTATTCTCTAATAGGATACTAATCAATACACAGAAAGGAGAGCAGGGCTAAAACTGCAGTCTGAAAAAGCTTGACTGCAGCTGTCAATTAAGGCACTCTCAGGGAAATCCTTAAGAAATCAAGACTCACAGGGGATCCTACTTGGGCTTAAGAATTACCAAGGTGAAAATTTTCTTCACGCTCTCATACATGTTTCTACTGCCAAGATATAGATAGAAATTTCTTCTCCCAGGACTGCAATTTTAGCCTTAGGCACCTAAATTCCTAAATTCCTTATTGGTATGCACAAACCCTAAAGGTCATAATTTAGCCCTCAGAGCAGGAACACGCTCAACCAACAACTCACTAAATCAATACAGACAGCTTTTCTGGGGCAAGCTGGGACAGGGATGTACACCAACATCTATTGAAGTCTTTGTACTCGGCAGGGGACAGTTGCCAGAGGGTGGTGTGGCCCTCAGACTGTTTTTTCAACCAGCAGCACTGCTCCTTATGTACATAAGGTTTATGAGAGACATACTTTTATAAATGTTAGTACTGAAAAAGAAAAGTATGTCCTCCATGTCACAGATGGCCTTCAATGACTTGAGATGGGAAATGTACAAGGCTTGATTTCCCATTCTGCTATAATCAGCCTTCTTTTGTCTTCCATCGGAAGAAGGCAGGAAAAGCTGAATGCATAGAATTACTTAGTGATTAGATTACACTTCCATATGACCCAAAAAATCTTCAATCATGTATCTTGCCCTTGTATCCAAGTTCTGTGAGGAAGTTTCTTACATTAATTTTCCTACTTAGTGAACTTACCCTAAAATAGGAATGGTTTTCTTCAAGGGACAGAGCTGCTTAAAAGCTACATATGATTTTCTCTTTAAAAACCAAAAGTAGCTATCAAATAATCTCTAAATATTTGATTAGCAGCAGCTTACAGACAGCAGAGTTCAAGATTTGAAGAAAGGTCAGTTTTTCTATATAAAGGCTTATGGAAATGACATACTGTGTCTGAAGCTCTGCTTAATCCAACTGTTTGTCTTGCCAAGCTAGTAAATAAATAAAGACAAAACCCACCACTGTGTGCCAGTTAAAATGCTGCTTAAAATGATAAGAAAGCATCTGGAAAACAGCCTTTAACTCCAATAAAATCTAATAATGGAGTGTTCCATTATACAATTGGGATGGGGTCAACTAAATGTGTATCTTTTGCTAAGAAGACAATAAAAGAAAGGAAAGATTGGGATGATGGCAGCTAGCAAATTAACAGAAAGGGCACTGTGTGGTGCCCAAGAAAATACTACAGTAGCAATATATAAAATTACTTCAACTGCTGTCTTTCCTATTAAATAGGAATAAAATATGGTATGCTTCAATAAACTGTGCCATTGCTAGATAATCTCCCTCCCCATTAAACTGGTAAACTCATTGTCTCTGCATTTTTCTTGTGGATTTTGAATTTCCATATATCCATATGACCCCTGTGTTAAAATGATATTGTCACAAAATCCTCATTTAATTTCTAGGGAATAACTGAGGATTTTCTATGTGAGAAATAGAATCAGCCTCCCAGTTTTTCAAACATACAGACTACATATGAATTAATTTATTTAAGCAGTTGGTTGAATGTCTCAGCATTGCCAACAGCTAGAATCCTGGTGCAAATTGTTGGATTGCATAGATAAATTGAAACATTTTTAGAGTAAAGACTAAAAGAAATGGAGAGAAATTATAAGTGTGGAAATTGCACATTACCAAATCAACCTGCTTTGTTTCAACATCAGTCTTTTGTTCATTCTTTCAGGAAATGAAAATATTATAAACAGGTCCCAAATAAAACTTTGCAGAATGAAACATTACCAGGAGCTGTGCTATTTAAAATACAATACTACTTAAAAAAAACCACAAAACGAGAATGCTATAGGTTCTTAATTTGTCTACAGTATTCTATTGAAAGCTTTGAGATTTATTTCCACGTTGACAGATGTGTTTTTCCCCCATACATTTATAACTGAAGGTATGATGACTTACACATGCATAATAGAAATTTGTCTAAGGAAACAGTAATTCTGCATAATTCTAAAAGGCACATTGTGATAAGTTGCCTCTAAATCTTGTGCAAGGAAAAAAAAAAAAGTGAATTGTGTTCTTCTAGCAGTATGAGTCTCCAGATTATCCTCTTTATGGGGTTCCATGGCTTCAGGAAGACGGAACCAACAGATGAATGTGATTATCCTGTGCTTTTCTTTCTAAATGCTTAACAAGTACCTTCAGAACAGCATAAAAGTTGTAACACCAATACCCATCCATGGGCATGGGCTTGCTCACTGCTACATGTGATCCTGTGAAGTGTCTCAGCAATTGAAGACACTCCACTGCTCAAAGTCAAAAGACTCTCAGTTATAGGTTTGTTGGAATCACATGTTAATTTCTAAGCATTTCAAGGTCTGTTCATTGCATGTATGGTCAGCTTTAAAATGGAACACAAGAATACTCCACCTCTATCTCAGAAAGTACTGTTGTCACAGGAACTTCAAGGGAGAAAGGAGGGAAAAGGGAGCTTTGTTTGCTCCTGTAACATTTTTACAGTATAAATTGCACCTGAAAACCCCCTGCACCCTACATGATACCTTAATGATGCCTTATGTACCTGCAACCAAGACTAAGTGTATTCACTGGTCTCATTCTGTGACCCCAAGAAGATAATTAACAAAATCTCCTATTAACATCCACAGGTATCAGAAAAGTTTATTGTACACTCTCACTGACTTAGGAATGAGCATAAAATTAGACATACTGGCAGTCTTGATGTACAGGTACCCTTAAATCAGGCTTAACTTTAAAAAACACCCAATAAAACAAAATGGAAAAATGAAGTTTAAAAATAAAAAGTCATATCCAAAGGAAGCTCTTTACCAGGCGGAAACTTTTGGGCCTATTTAGATCAACTGTTGCATTATTTCTTTTCCTATGACCTTTTATGCCAAAGGGTGCAAGGAAAAGAAGAGAGACTAACCTTATTATTGATGATGGCTTCAGAATCATCAAAGACAAAATCTCCATCATAGCTGTTAGCAAAACACAGGAAGGAAATCAATGCCACAACCATTTTAGACCAGTATGACGGAAGGAGGAACCATGATACGTCATGGTCCAGATTAGGTTCCATTTGTGCCATTCTGTGAAATGCTGGTTGCAAGTTGGGAGCTTCAGCATTATGTTGGTTGAAAATCTGGAAGAAACACATACAAGTGCATGGTTACAGCTCTAATTCACTAAAAAAAGAATTTTAAAGGAAAGATGGCTTGGGAGAGGAGATGAAGTTTCATATAACCTTACATTTTTTTTTCCTCAGAGCCTCTCATAGTTACTGGAACATACCTAAACATAATTTTGTACTTCAAATGAGGAAGTAAAGGCAGAATTTATCATGGTTGGAGCACAGAGATAAATACAAGAAATTCTTAGATGCTAAGGTAAAACTTTGGCACAGACAAATTCTAAAACCTAGAACAAATCACTGTTTTTCTGTTTCTTACTGTTCTTTTCAAGCAATACAAACAGATGCATCACAGGGATTGTGAAATATTTATAAAGCCCTGTAGAAAATGATAAACATTATAATTTCCTTCCACCTTTGAAAAGCAAACATTGTCAATTGCTAGAAGAGCTAAACTCCCTTCAGTTAATCAGATTAAACCAGATTACACATTCCCCCATGCAAGGAATTCATACAAACATCACAGATAGACACATGGAGGTATCAGTTAATGGACTAGGCCCTAAATCTCAACAATTCAAGCAATGAGACAGCAAGATCCATAGAACTGAGGTGAGACTAATGTTCATGAGATCACTCTGCACACCTCAAGTGCAGTTGAAGTTCCACTGCTGCATGGGCTCATGAAGTTGATGAAAAAGACCCTGCAATCCAAGCACACTGATACATCAGTGTGGAGGTAACTAAGGCTGGAGGTTTACACCCATGAGCCACCTTTACTCGGATGGGTCTCTCTGGATGCTCCAGAGCCAGCCTTCTGCCTGGACTACAACTCTGCCTCCACTTCTCAGGTGCTCAGACACGACTGTGAGAGGTCTTATTATCAAGTGCTGGTACAAACGGCAAGCAAAGGAAGCTATGAACAGAAAACTGCAGTAAAAACCAGGCAGAATATGAATTTTTTATTTCGTAAACCCGAAGAACGATAGGCACATATAGTAGCCTATCTTAAGTTTCTTCTTATTTATTTGCTTATTAAATCAACTGTTGCACTTCTGAAAATATTACATTTAATACCTTCATACAGAAAAAGAGAGACTAGAAAAATAGCTCTAGTGCACCCCTGCAAACATTGCATTTAATGTTTTTGCACGGTCTAGGAAAACAGCTCCAAGCATCTGGCTTCTGGAACAGAGCTGACCATTAGAGCTGCTGCAGCAGTTGCTTTGTAGCTTTCTCTTTTTGCAGGACTACATTGCGGTCCCCGCATATTCCCAGTTCCTGCACACACACGTACGCAGGGACAGGCAGTACACCCTGCCACACCGGTGCCCCTCCTCGCTTTGGAGACCATATGGCGCTGCTCCCAAATTCAGATAAAGTCAGTAACCTGGAGCTGTGCAACCTGAGAGGCTGGAGCTCCCTGGCTGAGGAAAGCAGCTGCTTTAAGAGCAAAACCTTTTCTCGTAGTAGTTCACCCCTGTGTTCGTAGTTTGACGGGAACAAAGAGAGAAAGCGTGGCTGTTAACTGAGGGAAGTGCACGGCGTTACTCCCAACAGAACGGATACAGCATCAACACGCACCATGCAATTAAAATATTTAATCTACTCAAAATTTATTTCGCCCTGAAAGTTTCTTCCATTACGGTTGCTCTATTTATCCGGGGCACAGCTACTGCCAGCCCTCTTCGCCGCGGTCCAGGAGGCCGGTCCATGGCGTGGTCGCTTCCCCGGCCAGCGCGGTGGCCGCACGGGCGGTGCGGGCACCCACGAGGGTCCGCCACCTCCCCGGAGAGGCGCACATGCCACTGCCCGGCGGCCGGGGACAGGGAGGGCGCCTCCCCGCCGCCCTCTCCAGGGAAGGGCGAGCCCGAGCCGACCCGGAGAGCACCCGCCGCACACCGCAGGCACCCCCGCGGCGGAGCGGGCACGGTGCCTCCCGCCGAAGAGCGCCGGCGCCGCGGGGGTGGCTCGCACCCGGGGTGGCGCTGGCCGTGCGCGGAGCCCCGCAAACTTGGGGGCGTCCCGGGCACCCGGCGGGCGGTCCCGGGGAAGGAGCCCGCCCGGCAAGGCAGCGGCGGCTTCGGGGTAAGGGTCGAGGCTGGGGGGCAGGTGAACCCCGCCGGGAGTTTGGCGGTGGCCCTGCCCCGCTCGCCGCTCCCCTTTTGTCCTGGCGGCGACGGCTCCGCCGTAGGAGGTGGCCCGTCCCGTCCGGCCCTCAGCCCCCCGGGCCGGTCCCGCCAGCGGACGGGGCACCGGCGAGACCCCCGTTCCCCCGCGCGGCGTTACCTGCGAGGACACGGAGCCCGCGCGGCATCTCCCACCCGGGAGCGAAACTCTCCCGCCCGGCGAGCCCCGAGCCGGAGCGGCCGGCGGGGGAGGGGCCGCGGCGGCTGCGCCTCCGGGAACATCCCCGCAGCCCATTGGCCGCCGTCCCGCCCCGCCCCTCCATGGCCCCGCCCCCGGAGCAGCCCCGCCTGCCCATTGGCTGCGCCCGCGCTGACGCTCGTGGGCGGGCCCGGGCGGGCGGAGTCCAGAGCTCACTCGCGGTGGGCGCGGGGCCGGTGCGGGTCGCTCCCCCTTCATCCCAAACTCCGCACCCCGCGCACAGGCGGGGCCGGGCGGGCTCCCGGCAGTGCCCTCCATCGCCTGCGCCGCGTTCCCGGTGCGCGCCCGCCCTGCCCCGGCGGTGGTCGTAGTCCCGCGCATCTGGCTGGCCGCGGGGTGGGGGGCGGCTCGGCTGAGCCGGGGAGAGCGGGGGCCGCCCGGCACGGGGGCGGGAGAACCGCGAGCACCGCGTCCGCCACTCCTCTCGCAAAGGCGAGGTTCCTGCGGCGGCGGGCGTGCGCGGAGCGAGAATCCCCCCGGGAAGAGGATACAGAGCCGGTGGGGCGGTGGCGGAGATGGGTGTCGGGGTCTCGTCGCCTGGGACGGGTAGCGGGGTGAGCTGGCAGAGCGTTCCAGCCTTTCTCTAAGAGGCTCTCGTCCTACTGGGGTTGTTGCGGATGCTATCCGCAGGACAGGTACTGTAAGGAGAAAAAGGCTGTATCAGGTGCAGTTAATTCCTACGTTTAAACATCACCGCGATTTCCTTCTAAGAAGGTGTGATTGGGCATTGAACTGGTAGCACCAAATGTTCGGTAGAAGCTTCTCTAAAAAGCCCCCATTAAAGCCTTAATATGCTGAAATTGGATGAGAACTCCTGGCTGGGTGCCAGGGAGTGACATACAATTTGGAGTGGGATTTTTAAGATGTTTGCATTATCAAGCGTCAAATTAACAAGGTTATTTCATGTCTCCTTTGAGGCTTTAACTCTCGAGTGGAAACACTGCTTTGGGAGGGCTTTGGTGGTTGCCACCCATAACTGTCTGCTGACACCTGCTTTGGAACATCTGCTCTGCAACACGGGCAGCTCAGCTGCGTGTGAGGCAGCAGCTGAGCCAGCACAATTGCCAGGCTCGTATATTATTCGGCTGTATATGTGGAGCTCCTGCTTTTAAGATGGAAGTCTGTAACTTGTGCCTGTTAAACAGCTACTACAAAGTGTCTGAGGTGGTGAAGCTCAGTGGTGAAGCTGTGGAAAGCCGGCGACCTGCTGTCATCAAGCATGCAAAGCTCTGCGAACTGATTGCAGACTTCTGGTCCCTGTGGTACAAGAGCTAAAATAGATATGCAAAGACCTGCAAACCACTAAATTGAGCCTTGTACTTTAGAATGATCTTGTCTGTTCTGGCTTTGCCTATTTAGTGATCTAAATAGGCACAATGAGGAAGCTTTGTGTTTCATAATTTGCCATTGTGAAATGGTAAAAGTGATAGATGTCTTTATGACTTTTGGGTCATTTTGCCTTTTACCTTTACAAGGTAAAACATGAGATAATCAACAAAAGCGTGTTTTCTAGGTTTCTGCTTCTACAATCCAAAGCATTAAGATTTATATTTCTTCCTAAAAATAGCTGATTTACCATATTATTTCATGATTAGGAAGTGCTGGTTGATGTTTCCTGACATTTCCTTACTGTTTCAGTTTCCACCCCCCAAACTACCACACCATACATATTATCAAGTCAAATTCTTCTCAACAAGAATGTTCAAATTCAACAATCTTCCTGAGATTACAGTATGTATAGAATTTTTAATTAGTGTTTGCTAATAGAAGGGCCCTGACTCAGAAGAGAGGGGCCCAATTTAGAAAGAAATTCCTTAGTTAGAAAAGAATGTATTCAATCTTATCTTCCATAACTTCTAATGAAGTAAATGAAATTTCAGTTCATGCTTAAGTTTGCCCATATGTAAGAATTTATTTTAATTTAAGCATATGTAAATATATGTAAGGTTCTGTGAATCAAGGTTGAGATTTGCTTTGCCAGACTCACTGTGACAATTGCCAGACTTGTACTATTTGACTCACTTTCACTTTTCTGTGTTTTGTTTCATAGCTAGTTTGACTTTCTCACATGTGCTGATGTATTTATTTCTACTAATGGCCCATTCAAATCACATACTCTTCTTAGTAGCTCCTTTGCTCACATTTCTTGGACATGTGCACATCCTTGATCTGTGCTTTATAACTGGAGTTTCATTTGTTCAGTGTGTCTGCTGGTATCATCAGTTCTGGTCAAATATATATATTTCCAGACAGCCAGATGCACAGATGGTATAAATCATCTCATCACCATTTATGTCAATACAATAATAGTGATTAACATTTCCATATGAACTAGTTACCACAGGCAGAAGGCTCTGCTTCCCATTATTTTCCATTTAGAAATAACCATTTTTTTTCCTTAGGGCTTTTTTATTTTGCTTTTTATAATATGGCAGCTTTTATGATGACCTTCTGTTCTGCTTTAATTAACATGAAGAACTGCAGAGCAAATACCTGTTCTGGAGAGTTCCCTAGTTCCCTCAAAATCTGATTTAAATCAGCTACAGTTGCATAATTTATCTTCAGTCTGCTTCTTTGGAGGGTTATTATAACATTTCAACTTGAAGCAGTTCCTAAATACAACTTTTTTTTTTTTTTTTTTTTTTTTTTTTTTTTTTTTTCTTTTTTTTTTTTTTTTTTTTTTTTTATCTGCAGTTTCTGGGAGGGTTCTGTGTATGAAGTCAGTATCTCCTCGCTCTGTAGTTTTCTCAGCATGCTAAATTGATCTGCCTAAGTGGCTATTGCATCCTTATTTTTAGCAGCCTGCCATTGCAGATCTGCACAAAGGCCAGCCTTGCTCTTGTAAGAAAGGAGTGTGCAAAACCCATCATATTTCAAGGGATCAACACTTGACAGTGCCACAGTGATTTTGCAGACAAGGGAATAAAATGTCAGGGACTGTGGTAATGCAGGATTCAAGCAAAACAGTTCAGAAGCTTAAAAAGGCTGTCAGTTGCTACTGCAGCTCTTTTTGGAACAGCTGTATCTTTTCCATTGCCTGGATTTTGCCATCATAAATGTGGCTATGACCATTGAGAGCCACAGCTTGTGCCTGCAGGTAACCAGCTGGTCCCTACCTGTTTCCTATGGTTGGGGCGTGCACAGGCATTTCTCTACTGTTGTTAATAGTATTTCAATGGTCTCTTCCTCTAGACAGCTGGTGTCCCAATTAAGTACACTGAATGAGGCATTTTAGGTAGCCGGGCTTAGGCAGCTTGTTTTGTATGTCACGTATTGTACATGTGTGTGTGTCTGTAAGTGCACATACATATGTAGGGATAAGCAAACTTGTATGCCTGGTGCAGTTGCAGTGTTGATCAACTGTAAGTCATAAAAACAAAATAGAAATGAAACAGAAGTTAAATGAGATTGTTGCAAGAGGAGTGCAATGAATGGAGTCTTGTTTCCTGTTTTTTCTGTCTCTTATCTTCCTACACCTCCTTGCTTTACTAACTGTGGTTCCCCTTGTGACCCATGTAAGTCATCCTCATTAAGATTCCTCACTTTGCTTTTTGGCTTGCCACCTGTTCCAGGTTCACTTTATTCTGTGACTGACCAGAGCTATGAGTGTGTTTGCTGCCCAGACTTCCTGGCCAGGCAGTCACCACGCAGAATTGGTGACAGCTGGGTCTCTCTGTGGAAGTGTCTATCAGGTTGCTGCCATTTACACAGCCATTATGGGCTTTTTTATGAAACACGCAGGAACTAAACATGCTTGAGGCTCCTGTGCTTTGATAACTCTGGATTAAATGGAACAGAAGTCATTAGAAGAGGACAGAAAGACACTACAATTCTAATTTTCTTTCGAATTGAGGCTTCCAGTGAAGTACTGAATCCTTTAGTCCTGCTGCTGTATACATATCCCTGCTCACTGGTTGAGAATAAGCAGGTCCACTGAAGACTTGTTGCTACTATATTTTGCTGCTACTAAAATGTTTAGGGTAGAGTTGAAGGATTATGGCTCACAGTCTTAAATTGTGTTACAAGTATATACTTAATAATGCATTCTGCTTCCCCTAAGTAAGTAGATAAGAAATACATTTTTAGAACAGTTAATTCTGAATGTGAGAATTATGGTCTGTAGGATGTGTTCTTTTCAATAAAAAATGAAAATGTAGCAGGTCAAAGACCTGTAGATAACAAAGATTCCACTATTCTCTTGTTCTCTCAACCGTAAGAATAGTCAGCACTGCTTCTCATTGTAGTACTTTAGACTCAGTGCAAGCTATACTTCAGCTTTTATGGGAAAAATAAAGAACTGTCTATCAGTAATCAAACTAAACCTTTCAAGGAAAGCACCAATGTAGTTATGCCAGCTTGTTACAAATTCACCATTAATACTGAACTACTTCACTCTGTGCATCTGCCTAGCTTTTTGTTAGAGAAAATACACCTCTCTTTGCCAGACATTGAAATTAAAATAACTATCTGTTCTTGACACAAAGAAGCGGAAGATAAAAAAAGAAAATTTAAATGGAAAGTGGAACTCTTAAATAATTTTCAAAGGTTCTCAAATTTCCTTCCTAAAATTATTTAAAGCTATATGAGGAATAGACTGGAGACACAGTCTGAATGATTGCATGTGCTAACATTATGATTTAAGAATGTTTCCAAGTTTTACATTTTAAAATTGTATTGTCCTCATCAAGAGGCTGTACAAGCATCTCTGCTGTCAGAATCAATTTGTAATTCATTACTTTTGTCCTCCAGTTTAATAGTGTTTAAACTACACACACATACAACACAAATGTAAATAAAAATAGGCACTTTTAAAGACTGCTGTATCTATCTTAAGTTTATTAGAACTTTAATGTACACTTTATAAAATTGTATTGAGCCATCTATTAAAAGATTAGGAAAATTATAATCTACTGCAAAAACCTTCCAGCATCTAAAGAAGCTTCTCATGAAAACCATCCGAAACCCTGGTCAGAGCACCAGAAAAATTATTTGCCTTTCCTTGTAGTACCTAATGTTAGCACACTGGATCTTCATTTTACACTCACATAGCAATTTGCCTGAATAAAATATAGTGCTGAATGTGGTAAATCAGTCAGATGATGTAATTTTGTTCTGAGTAGTATGAAATTATGAAGATGTGAAGTAGAAGAAAGAATGAACTGGGGCCTCTACCTTTTCCTGCTATTTTTAAATTTTCAACCATGAGTCTAACCTTGTCTTTTATTTCATTTCCACACACATACACACCAGCTTACCTAACAATGGGTTCCATGAAATCCTGGAAGTTCATCTGCATGTAAAGAACTCCATAACCGAGGCCTATATTTAAAAAGTAGGAGGGGAAAAAGGAATTTTTGATCTCTAAAAGTGAGAACTTTAGGGAAATACATACAATTAAATACTATAACACAATGAAAAAAAGAGAAGTTAATAGTGCATGATTTACAGGAACCCAGTTTATAACTCCTAAGTCAAAATCTTTATTGAAAGGTCTTAAAAACTGCATCTGTGTTTGGGGTGAAGAGCAGTGTGATCCAATAGGCAACCATTAGACACCATCAGACAGCAGGCCAGGATATCAGAGTAACACTGACATTAACCACAGAAATTATTTTAAACTTTTCTTGTTGCTTTTATTTGTGAAATCAAATTGTTATTTTTACTAATATAATTTTGTTTCATATAATTATGGTTATAAGCATGAGATCATACAGTAATGCTTGCATTTTTAGTGTCTACCCAAGAAAGCACTGAGATATTTAAGACCTATGAGTTACTGTAGAGTGTAGTTAGAGTGGCTGCTTTTAGATAATTTCCAGCTGTGATTTGTAAATAGCATTTTTTCTTTCTTTCCTTTCTTGCTCCGTGGTAATTATGGCTATATAACAAATTTAAGAAGGAATACTTCATCTATATCTACACAATCTATCATTGTTTTCATCTAGAGTGTGTGGCAAAGGAAAGCATCTTGCTTTAGAGGTGGAAAACCTGAAGAATAATGAGATAAAGTTGCTTATCTGTGATTGACAGTAATTCAATGGCAAGAATAAGAAACAGAACCCAACAGAGCTGTTAATAACATGATGTTTTCCTTCTAGTGAGGAATTCTGAGGTTTCACAAAAACAAGCAAAGCTAGAAGGATATTAAAACCCCAACAGTTTCATAGGGCATAAACTGCACCCTTCTTCTTCCACTTGTCAAGAGAGCTCCATCTCAGGAGAAATGTGACTGAGTTTTTCGACTACTCAATTATCTTCTGGAAGACTTCTTGTTGATGGAAAGTGGATTTGATAGGACACCTCTGAGCAGGCTACCATGCACTGAATTCTGCACCTCTCTCTCTGACCCTCTAAGATGGGAGAAAAAGGATCATTCTTTTCTCTCTCCCCACCCTGACTTCAGTTTTATGCCTCCCAGTCTTGAATTTTTGCCTGTTATTTTGACTGTCTTCTGTGAGGAAGTTATTCAGAAAGATTTTACAACCAGCTTTGTAAGCCTGTGTATGTAGCTTGTAAAAGAGACCCTTTTTCATAAACTGGCCTGAACAACACGTGGTCTGTTGAGCACCTGGCTCTCTACAGAGCCTGTAACATTTTTTCTTGTTCTTCTAGTTCCTACTGAAATGCAATTATTCTTTCCCCCCCCGTCCCGGTTATCTAAGGCCTGTGGGTGAGACTCCCGTAGTGATAGATATTACAAAAATATATAGCAAAGACAGAATTCCTGCCCCAAAGAGATAATTTGTGCCCCAGAATTTTGCAACATTTAAATGGGTAGAGCAGCATTTTTCTAACATTTAGTAGATCTGGTAAGGAGTAAGGCAGGGCCATCCTTCTATTGGTGGTGTTCCTTTGCATGGACAGAGGCAAACTATTGATGTGCTCTTCTGTTCTGATACTGCTACAGAGCTCATTAAATCTCCTTTTTGCAAGGAAGGCCTAAGGCCTATTAATTAATCTGATTTTCCATATATAAAATGTGAAGAATGCTACTAATCTGTTGACAAGTCTGCATGAAGCTGTCCTACTGTGAAATAATGTTGAAAATTTCATTTTCTCAGAGATACTGTCATCTCCTTTTGGTTTTTTTTCCCCCTAAATGAGTTAGTAAAGCACTTCTCATTACCATGGAGACTAATATTTTATTGCAAAAATTGTAATTGCAAGCAAGTTTCAAGGCTGCAAGTAGATTTTCCAGAAATCAGGTCAATTGATGAAGTACCTGCACTCAGTGTTGGCTGCTGCAGTGTACATCACTTTCATTCTGAGTCTTATTTACATTCCAAGCCTCAGGGCTCAGCTGCCAGCAAATCAATTGTTGAATTGTTGGGCTGTGATAGATTTTGCAATAGGATAATAAAGGAAAAATAACTTCACTGAAGGGTAAACTTGCTTGCATTTACCCCAGGGTATGTCAGAATAGCAATGTGTATGTGTAGGCAGTGACTGCAAAAGAGTTGATGCCCCACAAGACATATATGGGTTGGCTTACCTCTTGTAACCGCAGGAAAAGATAGATGGCTCAGTGCATGACAAATCAAGGCCTGCCTAATTATAAACATCTCTTGCAATTATTACTTTGATTTACTAAGAAAGAAAAGCCTTACTGGATATTTTCTCACTATTTTTTTAACGCATTAAAAAAAAAAAAAAGTGAATACTTTTTTTTTTAAAAGTCAAAAAGAAAAAGAAATGCATCCAGTCTGCACACTGGAAGTAAAAATATCAACCATACACTCCAGTCCCACTCCTTGAGGCAAATATATGAGGAGCTTCCAGCAAGTCTGTTTCTTTGAACTTTGTGTAGAAACCTTCAGGCAGAATCCAAAGACATAAGAGATTTCTTGACCGCATCTTGATGGAAGAACTTTTCTACTCATGTCTCTTACTCTTGTATTTATTCCTTTCCAAGTGAGTCAGAACTATCAAGAAATTGTTCCATGGATGCAGTGGCCTGTGGAACATGATCAAACACAGGCCAGGCATTAGTTATTTTCATGAAAGATACCTGGCTTTAAAGAACCCTTAGCAACCCACATGCATTTGCAGCACTTACAGTCTTTATCAGCATCTGCTTGAGGACCCAGTTCTGAAAAGTGTCAAGTGTTCCTAACGTTTGTGTGTTGACTTCAGTGGCAGTAGTTGTATGAAAGGATCAATGCTTGGGCGGGGAAGGCTGGAGCCAGGCAGAACTATAGCCCTAGCTGGTATGTACAGACATTCACATTAGCTTTTAAGTGTTCCTTTTCCAATCATATTTAGTTTGAAATCCATTTTGCAAGATATCAGCGACATCAGCTGCCTCTGAGAAAGTTCGCTTCTTCAGGATCAAGTCCTGGTGGTGCCATGTCCCTCACCTCAAATGCCAACACTTTGGTGTGCTGCACAAATTTTGTCTTGTACTGTTCTGTACTCTCTTGCCTAAATTATCCCTTGATACATCACTGCAGGGAATACAGGAAATACAGCTGTGTAGCTTTAGCAAACAAACATTCATGAAGGACCAGATTAATCCAAAAGGAGAAATCTGTTCCTACAAGGCTACTATGGTGCTCACTAACAGCAGAACTAAATGCAAAGTCTAGTACTAGACCACTAATCACATTAGATGTAAAATAAAAAGACTGAGGTTTAACTGTATTACTACTCTTAAATTCTGGATTTCATGAGAACTGATACTGGAACTCCATATTCTGAAAATGTATTATAAAATACTTTATTTGTGCATTTTTTTAGCATATCACGTTGTCTGAAACACTGGGCAGTACTCAAGAAATGGTGCACTGATACATGAAGAGGAATTTTATCTCCTCTATTTAGTGGAATGAGAGAGAAGGGAAAAATAGAAGAAGGAGAAAAAAAATTAAGACTCAAGGCAATAATTATAGCAGGCAATAATTC
Source organism: Vidua macroura (assembly GCF_024509145.1). Taxonomy (NCBI): domain Eukaryota; kingdom Metazoa; phylum Chordata; class Aves; order Passeriformes; family Viduidae; genus Vidua; species Vidua macroura. Next base: position 38,791,547 of record NC_071572.1, on the reverse strand, counting down.
CAATTATGTTGTCCCAGAAAGTTCTATAGCATGAATTTTTAAACATTTGCTTTCATGCAGTTGTGTTCCCTTAAATATGTGGCAAAAGATTAATATCTCATGACAGCAATAATAACAAAATTTTTTTTGCAACTGACTTGTACTCATGTTGTTGATTTTATTATTCCCTCAGGAACCATTATTTTGTGTTTAGCTTCACCATTCTGAAGTCTCATTCTGAAACGGTGCACCATGATCCTTTAAGTAGTATGATGGAGCTGGTTCATAGATTTTGGGATTTATTTTAAGTATTTATCAATTTTGTAAATAAGAAAAAAACAACCAAACTGAAAACTTTGAGAAAGACTTTCTAAAATATTTTCTTAGAGGCTGCAGTCTTCTTTGGAATGGTATAAAAAAAAAATATTTATTAAGATTTTATACGGTCCAAACATAATGATATATTCTTCTCAGTGGCTGCCCGTGCTCTTGTACACTCAATAGTTTTGGAAAAGCTTCTGGCACCATTCATGTGCACTACCTTCACACATCGTTGCTTCCTCCTTAAAGCTGAGAGATGAGCAATAGCCTTGCCAATTTCAGCTTGATTTTTATCAGTTCAGGACTAGCCTTTCCCACTTAAGATCTTGATTGTCCAATGAGAAAATGAAAAGGAACATGTGGGGAAGGAAGGAGTTTTTTCTAATAGCTAAATTTCCTGTTGCTCTAAATTCCTTTGTGTGGCCCCACTGGTTACCAGTAGAGATTAATAAGACTAACCTTATGAGGCTACTGTAAATTCCTGCCACAAACTGAAAACTAATTTTCTGAATCCCATGCAAATAACATACCTCTAGGCCATCCACTTTTATTACCACCTTTATTTCTTTTATTTTGCTGTTGAAGGTATATTGAGATCTCACATTAAGCCATTTGTCAAATTCAAAAGGTGTTTCTCGTAAGAAAGGATATTGTCTGTGTGTCACATCTAACTAGTATTTTTTATCTTTTGGCTTAAGTTATTTTACTACCTAAATAAACCAGCTGCCATATGAAGTGTTCTTGAATATGTCTTATACTTCTTTCTCTCATAAGCAGCAAATAAAACAAACACCTATGATTATTATTGTTATGAGCATTATTCTAACTCTTTAAACACAGAAGCAGCTCTAACAGTTTGTTTGAAAAACAGTTACTTGAGGACCTGCTTTCTACAGGTAAATCTAGAACTTGTAGGCAGACCTTGTAGGTCCTTTTAGGCATTCTAGGCTCTTCCCAAGGGGACACTGCTAGACCAGGTTTAATGGGGCTTTAATCTGGTCTTGTGGAAGGTGTCTCTGCCCATGGGGTTGAAACTAGACTGTCCTTAAGGTGTCTTCCAACTCAAACCATTCTATGATTTTATGACTCTATGATTCTATGAAAATTGCCTGCTTTAGATGTGTACACTAGCTTCATTTTGGTTGTTGGCAATTCTCAAGATTCAAGATGAAACAAGATTCCCTTCTTCCAAGGTTTTGGAAGAAGGGAATCTTGTTTTGCCTGTTGAAACTGTAGCAAATTTTGAATTACTGTTTTTTAAACACGAGAAAGTGTACTCATTGTAAATTCATTCAGTATTGTTTTACCAGTAATAATTAAGTCATATGTAAGCAAGAAAAGAGTCCTCATAGCAGGTCCCAAAGTGCCATTTAAACTGGTGATGGTGTGTACTCACTGGAGAAAGACTATGAAGGTCCACTGGAAGACTTAAGGAAATCCTTATCACTGTGAATAAGAATGGATAAGGAATCATCAGTAAGTCACAACAGGTGAAGTGCAGGAAAATAAATATATGTGTGTAGACATAGGTATACATAGACATATACAGACACATCTATTTGTCTGTCTATCTATCTATCTATCTATCTATCTATCTATCTATCTATCTATGTAACTGTCATTACTGCTGAAAATAGCTCTGGAAACATGCTTGGGAGGGAATAAGAGCACCTTTTTAAGTATCTCCTAAAAACTTCATTGTTAGTTTGGAGCATTCGCCATACTGCTGTTCTTTTCTGTTGTACACTGCAGTTTTTGTGACTTTGGCAGTAGAGGTTTTTAAGCTTCTTCATTGCAACAGAGTGGAAGTTTTGTGACTCCCAAAACTCAATGTCTATTACACAAATGACTGTGATTTCAGAGGATTGAATTTGTATTGATAGATCCAGCTGAAGAGTGCTTGTTAGTGTAATAACAAGCACTCCTGTTAGTGCAGGAGGTTGGGACTGTGGCTGGACAACACAGCAAAACACTTTTTTGAACAGTAAGTGCATTCTTAAGACTCCATCTGTACTTCCTCTGCCTTGTTAAGCTTTTGGTTTAGTGGGAGTCTGAAGGGCTGGAGGGGAACTTATACACAAGTGTATGTATGAAAAGCCAGATAATAGTTTTAACTGACTGAGGTCAGAAGTAAATTTCAGTAAGTCATCTTGACTTGGTTTCTCTTTGTATATACACTTTTGGTCCATATTCAGTGTGTTCTGTTATAAAAGGCAAAGTTGAAGCAACTAGTGGCTCCATCTGAGAACAGTAATATGTCCCTAAGGGCTTTCAGAGGTTTTCAAAGACAGCTTTTATGAACTAAATACAGAGCAAAGATTTGCCATATTTGACTTCTAGCTGTATTTTTCTGATGAAAACATGTAGCAGATAAAACAGATGCAGTAATTATTGAACCAGCTAGCAGAGAAGCTATTTTTGACAAACACATTTAAGTATGGTACATATGCAAAGTATTTCTGTGCCTTCTCCAAAAGATAACCCAGTCATTTTTAGGGATAAACAAAATGTCTAGCCACCCACTAGATGGTGGCAAGGAGCATAGTTAGGTAAAATTGTATGTACAGCAGTGTATGAAGTTTCTTCTCAGCAGCAGAATCAGACTAATCTGCCACCAGATTCTTCCTCATAGGTAGACATAGAGCCAATCCTGCTGAATAGTAGGAAAGTCTTTGTAATTAATAGTGGTCTGGGATAATAGATTTTCCCAGTTAACCATGCTGTAGAGCACCAAGAAAAAGAATAGTTGGTGGGTGTGGGTGTGGGATGCTAAATGGTACAAACAGTTCTGCTGTTGAGATAACTCCAGCAACAGAATTATTTCCCAGTGGTAGCTGTTTCATAGAGCTCCAAAAGTGCACTGATATTTCAGAAAAACAAAAGAGAAGTGACAGCAAATGGTTTTCTTCCTAAGACAGAATAGTCATCCTGGTGAGTTAGAATATCAAAACAAAGGCTATGTGACAGCTGAAGGGCCTGCCTGTGCTTTTCCTCTCTCTGATCTGTGCTGCATCTCATTAGTTGCCTTCAGCAGTGGGAGGTAAGTACCCCTCACAGGCACACAGTCAGAACCACCAGCAGCCAGTCCAAACTCTTTCCCAGAAGGCATTATCCACAGTATATCTAGAACACCACCTTCCTCTTTTGTTGCCATAGGGGTGGTGAAGTTAAGGGAAGTAGTAAGCAGGAAAGAATCAGTACCTGACTCTGGAGAGATGAAGCTGAGCACAGAAGGCACCTTTACTGTCCGCATGCCCTGTTATAAAAATGAGATAGCTCCCCCAGAAGGATTCCCATGTTTCCTATCATCTGCAAAGGGCTAGTTTGTGTACCTCGCTGACAGACTTGATTGTTTGGGAACACAGCTGTGGAACTGCTAAGGGATCAGCAGAATTCAACACTAGAATTTTGCTTGCGCTTTTAAATTGAGTAGGGGTGCCCTCCCCCAATCCTGCCCCGCATGGTAGGTGGGTCATAAATAACAAAACAGCATAACAAAGCTGCCTGAAAGTCAGAGTATGTGCTACTGCATTTGGTGAGGATTGGCTGCTGCAGCCACTGTCAGAGGCTGAATATAAGCCAAGTCAGCCTCACACAGTTTAAGGGGAAGGATGTGTATTGGTGGAAGTTTTTTTGCTATAGTCTACAGGAGGAATAAAATACATAATAATAAATTCATAAATTCAATAAATAATAAATTCATATAAAATTCATAATAAATGAATATAAGAAAAGATATTGTGCATGGAAGTACTTAACCCTAAACCAAATGTTTGCTCAAGGTTCCCAGATTTTGGTTCAGTAGAAATGACCACAGTAAACTTTATAGACATGCAAAATTTCCTCATCACTCCAAGAAGTGTGGAAAAGCAAGCTGTCTGAGAATGGTACTTTCTCACTACCAAGTGATTAATTGAATAGGTGAGTTTAATAATGAAAGAAAGGGGAGCACTTTGAACAGAGTAAAAGCAACAGGGAGGCTGTAACAAAGAGGGGAGGATTCTTTTGATTCCACTTTAGGTTTCTACATTGCAGCCTGAGTCCTCATCTCTCCAGTGAGTGACTAATAGAAAAGCTGGGTTCTACCTTCCCGCCATCAGCATATTTTGGCAAGGGTGGAGCTGAGTGTGATTTCACCACTTACCCATATAATTATAGGGTGTTGAGTAGAGCACTGTCCTGTCTTCTTCAATCCCATGTTGCAAGCTGCATCTTTACTCTGGATGATTGCCATGTAACCTTGTGCATCCTGACCTTCTTGCTAGAGTTGCAATCCCATATTTATCCCAGATTTACAGAATGGCTGTTTTTTTTTAGTAGAATCCTTTCAACATGGCACAATAGCTGCTGTAAACTTAGTCTACTGCAGTCTGTCTGCTTAGTGATTTCTTCCCCTTAAATGCCTTGCTAAACCATAGATGATAATAGAGTATCTTCTGTTACAGGGCTTATTAGCACCAAGCGTAGCCAGAAATAACCTAGTTTGATTGAAAAAAAAATCCTATTTTACTTTGTATAGTTTTTAAACCACCAGTGATGCACAGGGAAAGCAAATAAAAGGCTCTATAGATTGTCTGTCTGGGAATCCGCATGTTCAAAGCTCTTGTGATGTTTTTTCCTAGCACACAATTCAAGCACATTAAGAAAGGCTGACACCTGCAGTCACAGATAATTAGATCAAACAAAAACAACTATAGGATGATGAAGAATGAATTAGGAAGGTCTCTGCTTCAATCACAATGGCTAGTTAAAGTCACAAAGGCTATAAATAGTCCTCAATTCCACAATTCCACTCTGCATTAACAGCAATCCAGAAAATGTTGCCCAGGCCCTTTATCTTGAGCTAAATTTAAGATTAAGGCACCCCAGCTCTAAAAAAAACCAAAAACAAACAAACAAACAAACAAACAAAAAACAAAAAAAAACCAAAAAAACAAACAAAAAAAAAAACCCAAAAACAAAACAACAACAACAACAACAAAAAAAAAAACCAAAAAAGGAGAAAAGAACAGAAATGTGACTTTGACAGTGCTGCCCACTGCACTGAGTAAACAAGTACTGTGTTGGACTTTCAACCAGACTGTGTATTCTGAATGACCCTTCAGATAAATTTATGCTGCTGACTGAAGTGTATAACATCTTAAGCAAGTCACACTGCTAAATATGCTGAAAGTTTCAGAAGAGACTAAAGTGTAGATTTGCTATTGCTTTTTGAGTTTGGGTCTGATTTAGATCTAAAGTTGTGGGTCATAATCATTTGTTTCCACACAACTCCTAAAAAGGCTAGGGATTTTCTCTCTGCAGCAGGAATGCTGCCAAGGCAGAATACTTTGAACAGTCATTCATTTTCAGATTATGACCAAGTGTGTCCAAGTGATGCATTGGAAGCAAATCAGTGACTTGAGGGCTAGCTATCAAGACTAAATTTATGAGTGAGGCAAGACCAGTCTGTCAGTGTGAACTTGGTGGAACATGCCCTGCAGATCATTTAAAAGCCTACATTTTATCTCACATTTGCTTGATCAGTGTACCTGGGGACACATGAGCACAGGAAGCTGTTGTGTACACTGTAAATGAATAGAAGGCAGAACACACTGTGCTCACAAGTGTTCTTACACAGCATTAGAGACAAATTTTTCTTTTCTTGGTTAACTACCACATGAACTCTTTGTTTCACAGTTAGCTGCTGGATATTCCTTTTGTACCCGTTCTCAAGTTCCAGAGAGGTTTCTGGTTATCAACAGGCTATGTAGACTAAATACCTGTTTTAATGTGCCCAATCTTTGGCAAAGATTGCACCCCCTAAGGAATTTCATGCTTAAATATGTTATCCTAATTGTCTCAGAATTTACAAATTCTCAAGGGAAGCAATGTCACCCTGAAAATTTTAGTACCTTATCAGACTGGTAGAATTGCAAACTTTTGCAGAACACAAAATGTCCTGTTCATTCCTCTTCCTCTCTGCTGGAACTGCTCCTGAAGATGTGGAGTAAAGTTTTGAATGGGATTTATATTTCCCCTTCTAAGAAGACCTTTAGACAACAGACAGAGGTAAATTTACATCACTTGAAGGGAGGTTGGTGTAACTGATCTCACGTAGGAAGAAAAAAAGCACCCATAGATCCCCAGTCTTATTTTAGGGGTTTGCATTGGCAGAAGCTAAAACGTAATATAACAAAGCCTGTCTCCTTTGACACTAGAAACTGTGAGCCATTTTTTGGTCTCATGATCCTTCCAAAGAGCATTCCAGGAGCCAGCCCCTGATGAAAATCTTTCAGTGTAACAAATATTTTTAATTTTTACTAAAGACCTTAAATACAATAATGCAGAAGAATTCAATACAGATAGCACATTAAGAATTCATATCTTCAATAATATGAAATATATTAAAAATTATTATTACAATAATAACCAAGGGATAAAAACAAATGTGAAGGAGAGATTATAAGTTTGAATTCAAAATTTACATTTTACCCAAAATAGTGTTATTAGGTAGTTAACCTATTTTGGATGAATCTAATTTACCCAAGTTTAAAGATGAAGAACAGCTTGAGATAATCTGCAGATGGCAACCCCAGCATGAGCACTGACTCAATAGCAAAGTATTCCTGCAAAGCATAACTCTTGTTTTAACTCTGATATAAACCAGCTTAATATATGTAATAATTTATTATGAATACTAAATTATATTAATCTATAAAAGATAGATGAGTGAATTACTGATAATACAACACTGACTGACTCTTACATGAGGTAAATGTTAAAAATCCCATTTGTGAATGAGCTGGCTTCTCTAGCTTTTCTCATAGGAGGCTCTGACGCATTTCTTGAATGTGAATGTTTTCACTAGCAGTATTTTCTGGTCATTTGATTTACCATAAAAAGTTTCATCCATGTATTTTTTAAAGGGCTCCTTATGTTATTAACCCACAGTATTTAATAAATCAGACTCTGATATGTGAATTAAGATTTATTGGTAGGTCTGTAGAAGCCTCTACATTCTACACTTCATACCTGCCACCTATTTCTGTAGTGCTTCTGGATAAAACCACAGATCCAAAGCCTTGAGGGCCATTGGGGTTGGTCAGATACGAAAAAAAAAAATCCAGAACAACTCCACATTGTTTTCAAATTTGCAGGTTAGTCTCATCTCTCATTTTATCACCAATTATGTACATTATCTTGAACATAACTTTTCATTTCAAGTCCAAACCTCTGTGGATAATTTCAGCTACCTTATTTTTGCAATCCAGCATTGGTCCAAAATCCATTGGCTTCAGCAAGAGCTTTTCAACTGACTCTCAAATGAGCTTTGGATCAGTTCCTCACTAAACACAGATCAAATACAGGGAAAAACAGTTTCCTAGGATGCTCTCTGTCAGGATTCTCTGTTTATCATTGCATTTTATAATGATAGTCTCTTCAGCTTTTTACACAGAAATTGCTTTAGATCCATTGAAAGACCTTTTTCTCTTGTTAATAAAAACACATTTTAAATATCTCTTGAAATCTGGTCTGCTGACACCAGCTGAAAAATATGCTAATACATTATGCATGATTCTTGACTGTTCAGAGTATGAAAACCCCCTCCCTACTATAGTCTTTTAATCATTGGAATGTTATGCTAAATGTTTGCGGTTTATTATTTCTTATAAATATGGCAATCAAGTGATGAATATGTGTTGTTAATGGGAATACCTATTTGGTATTAATAAAGTCAAATTGAAATTAATTTACTAAGTATCACAGAGATCATTTTCGAGTGCATCAGTTTGCAAAGAGGCTTCACAATAAAGAGGATTTAGGGAGTGGAAGTTGTTTACTGCTCTGGTGTTATGTATTTCTAAGTAATTTTACATTCTCCTCCTCCCATGTTTTCAGATTTTGATAGCTATTGTGATTCACATGAATGTTTAACTGCATTAATTGCCTTTACTAGTTATTTCAAAGTTAGGACTAAAGACACACAACTGAAGAGTTACAAAGGGGCAGCATATCCTTTCGAACCATATCTAGGAAGGAATCTCCTGTGTTCCAAGCTTCTGGCATTGCTTGGGCTTAACTTTCAGAATATCCAGCACTTTACTAGAAAATGTAAAACATAAGCATAAAGAAAAGAAGATCAATATTATGTAGTATATAATAATGTATAAATAAACACATAATATTAAATAAAAATTAATGAAGTAGAAATTGGAATAATGCAGAAAAAATCTGCTTTGCAGATTGGAGCAAAACACCTTGAGGTTAATTTATTTAGGGTGAAAGTATTGAGCAACAACAGACCTCAAGTAACATCAAGTATAACACCAAGAGTATGAAAGATAAAATTATGATGGAAAGAATATTATATGACATAAAGGTAAAAGAAAATTGTATAAATTAGAATAAATTTTGTCAAGTGAGGTTTATGCCTGAAAAACTGAATTCATTTTTTTGAACAGGTTTTATAAAGCAGAAAGACATGAGACATCAAATTTGTTTAGTAATGAACGATGGGGTTGATCTGACTAAATGCATGTGTCCAGTCTGGTGACCTCTGTTTCTGAACTACACACCTAATGCTCCCTTTTTTTAGCAGTGCCAAAAATTAGTTCCTTTTAGGGTATGATTCATCCCATCCTGAAATAAATATCTAAAATAAGCCAGATGAATCACACCTACAAGTGCTTATTTCTCTCCATTGACTGCAAAGTTAGTCAGGGGTGACTAGCTCAGACGTAGCTGACCACTCTAAAGACATGTGAAGCTAAATGGAAGTAGCTCCATTGAGCCAGACTAATCTACCAGTAAAGCATCTGAAATGATGCCTGTAGGGAAGCGCTCATTAATAACACAGAGGTACAAACTTTGAGATAGTTAAGGAGTTGTTTAAAGTGGAGATGAAAATGAGCAATATTGAGAAAAATATGTAATGGGCTGAAGGGAACTACTACAACCATTTTTCATGGATCAGCCTTGGAGTGCAGCTGCGAATTTTCTTTAATGATTTTGGCATGAGAAGTAGGATCGAACTAATGATATATAGTATGGAACTGGGTCACACTGTTGATGTGGAAGACAGTGAGGATATATGAAAAATTAGATGAGCTTGAAAACAGTAAAGTAGGAAAGAGATGAAATTTAATAAAAGAAAAGTCAAATGTTTTTGAAAAATCTGAAAATATTGCCTAGGTGCCTAAAGTGTATTTTGAAAAGCATAGATGTCTAATTATGCAGGAAAATTAAAAAAAAAATAATCTGTTCAACCATCTCTGTAACTAAAAAGCAATGGAACCTCCAGAGTTTTTCTATTCTGCATAGTTAAGAATACTGCTACCTGTGACTGAACCGAACATTTGGGAACTTGTTCTCTGCCTGGGCTTCTTTAGGGAGTTGAAGGTCCCTGAAGACTGCAGTGTCTCTAAGTTATTTCTAATTATACCTAACAAATTAACAGTCAGTATTGCTACATTTCAAAGTCAGCAGATAGAAGCAGAATGGACAAGCCTATTTTCTGGTCAATGGCGTAGCTGCTCACATGCCTGAGAGGTATGCAATGCAACTAGTGAAGAACTTAACCATCTGGTTGTGAGAAAGGTGCTCTTTATTCTTCAGGGGCAGCAAAGAATTTAAAAATCAGAGAGGTTAAAAGGGTGTGCTAAGAATGTCTTGCTTGCCAGCAGTGTTTTTTAACAAGGACCAGAGGACCTAGCTGTAGCTTTAATAATGATTGTTTCATCAGGGAAGTGCTGACAGGAACCCGGATGACCGTAATTCCATTTCAGGTGTGTTGCCACTGGCTTGCTCCTATTATTTGCTTGAACTGTGGCCCACCTGTACTAAGAGATGAGAGATTAAAGTCCCCTTCTCTCAGTAGGTTACAAACCCAAACACTGGTCACTGGGGGAAAAATGATTTTCAAGTCTCCTACTGATCAGGTAAATGCTGTAATAATTAATCTGTTCCTGATCTCAGGCAAATTGTTTCATGACCATCTTTTCAACCTAATGGGACAATGAGAATCATCTTTTGAAATGTTGCCCAGAGGCTGCAGATGCCCCATCCTTAGAAATATTCAAGGTCAGTTTGGATGGGGCTCAAAGTAACTTGGTCTAGTTGAAGATGTCACTGCTCTCTGCAGGGGGATTGGAACTAGATGACTTTTAAAGGTCTTTTCCATCCCAAACTGATCTATAATTTTATGGATACAAAATTCAATATCTGAATAGTTACACAGAATCACAGAATATTCTGAGTTGGAAGGGACCCACAAGGATCAACGAGTCCAGCTCTTAAGTGGATGGCCCTAATGAGGATCAAACCAGTGAGCTTGGCATTATTAGCACTATGCTCTAACCAACTGAGCTAATCTGTTATCTAGAAACTATCTATAGGAGTGCTGATAATGTGATTTGTGACTTGGTTTATCTCAAGATCGATGCCGAAAAGTAGACAAATTAATCTTTCTGGGAGTGCTCACATTTCTCCCTTGAGAGTAAATGGAGCCTGGCTATCTCATCAACATGTAGATTTTACAGGTAAGACATTACAGGTCTGTATATGTGTAACTTAGGTACTTCAGTCACAAGATGTTTTTTCTCTCTGAATCCCTTTCACATTCATTCAATGATTTCATTCCAAATCCAAGTTCTGCAAAATTCCCCGCTCCTCTCACTTGGCACTGCTCATGGTGCAGTTTACATATTGTTCCTTTCAGTGGTTTGGCTATTGCAAAGCTCGTATAGACCATATACCTTTTCTACAGACTGCAGGCACCTGACTCAGCTTTTTGGAGCTCACTCTTGATGGATAATTTCCAGGTGCTGGAGTGCTGAATATTCCTGTTGCTCATAGACAAATGAGCTATCAGGGTGTCTCAGCACTTTTGAAATGCAGGGATCTAGAAACTCAGTCCTGGTGAGAGTTCAGCCAAGAGCAGACGGTGAACATTCTGTACCACTCTGACACAGCATCCTGCTCTGTATATGGCACAGAGGAAAAAGTGAAGACATCTGAAACTCAACTCCATTGTAAAACTCTTATTCCTGCCTCTCAGAAGAGTGGAATCCTGCTTTAATGTACAGACTTTTGACACAAAGCATCAGTTTGAAATTGATGTGTTAGAATTCTGTGCCCCAGAAGTTAGCGGGGAGGAAGTTAACCTTTTATTTTTCCACATAAGACTCTGTTTTCTTAAGCCCTGTTCTTCGTCATAATCTCTTCCATGTCAGAAATTGTTTTTTCCAATCAGTCACCTGCAGGCAGCAGGGCAATGATTTTGCTGTGTGATGATTTATGAGGGTGAACAAAGAATGACTTGTATTTAACGGCTTGTATTTCAGAAAATTTTGAAGGTTGAAAGTAACCCAAGTGAGCATATGGAAAACAATGGCTCTGGGTTTAAAACAAAACAAAGCAATTTTTCAACAAATTTAAAAGCAAGTGAAACAAAATTAGCATAGAGTGGCTGATAATTTCTGTGCCTTTCTGAATGATGATTCATACTCATCTGTGCTGGGTATATATTTTGGAGAAAAATTTAGAATACCTCAAGCTATTTTCCTTTTTTTGCTCACTTCTCATCTACTTTCACCAAACATCCCTACTGTGTGTTTGGTTTTCAGGAGGAGGGAATTCTGTAGCTCTATGTAAATGCCTTGATGGGGTTCAGCTATCATACCAAGAATAGGAACAGATGCTATTTAATGCCATTTTCTTGTTCTTTTGAACTCCACATCACTCCTGACATTATTACATTAGAGCTCAGAAAAGCTGTCTGTCTTTTATGTGATGTTAGAATGGAAGATCTGTTAAACTTTTTCTTCTCCACTGTAATTTGCCATTTGCTTTCCTTCTCAAAACTCATCAGTTTTTCAACAAGGCTTAGGTAAAAATTTTAACATATACCATTACTCCTATCATGCCTTTTGCAATGCCAGCTATTCTCATGAATTCTGAAAATCTGGACTGTCTCCAGGAGAATGGACTGAAGCTTTGGAGAAAGTCACTGAAGCATCCTTTTACGCTGCTGCACTGGCCACAGCAGCTCTGCTCTCACCTTTTCTGTGGTAGCTGCTCTTCGCTGCCCCAAGCCATAGACCTCAAGCTGACAGAGGAACTGAACTTGCAGAAGAAGGTGAAGACACGAGCTGCCTGCTGCTACCAGCAGCTGTGGGGGCAGGCAGGTTGCTCCTAACTGAGGGCAGCAGATGCTCATGAAGTAACTGCCAAAACAGTGTTTGGGGAAACAGTACATGTGTTATGTGGCACCAGAGTATTAGTGAAGCCAAGAGGCTGCCCACTTTTTCACTCAACACACTGACATAAAGTGAAGTAGAAGGTGAGCTTGTGCAGTCCCAAAGTCCAGAAGAGGATAAAGACCTAGGAATGATTTTCCAGTCCTGTCAGTTGTGTATCCTGTGCAAAAGATGAGTGGAAATTATTCCAAAATAGTGTACTGCATGTATAATGCATGGAAAAAATCCTAAAGTCGTAGAGTATATGTATGAATTACCATTTATCCTCTTGTTAAAAAGAGTGCCCTTTATCCCTGTCCCTAGGCTGCCTATATAATTTCTTGCTCTTAAGAACACTTGGCAATCTCAAATGTGTTTTATCCAGGTAGTGAGAAAATTGTTCTGGCTCTGTTCTTTTATTCACACGTGGCATGTCAGAATAGAAAGTTGTAACTTGTTTAAGATCTTCTTCTATCAAAATGCTTTTAAAGTGCACTTGTAAGTAAAAGGTTCCATTTGGCTTCACTTTTTTAACACCATAATTAAACATAAATACAAATCAGTTGGGCCATAATATTTAAAGTGCTAATAAAAGCTGGAAATTTCAGAACTAGGATTTAATGCCCAGGGTGAATGCTCCAGAAGTTTCCAAGCACCATCTAACCTTATATAATAGCTCTGGGGATTTGCTTTATCTCCTAAAGGTAATAAACCCTTCTCATTAAAAACTGCATAAATACAAATAAATAAAATTTGGAACGGACAGTATATTTCGTTAATACCAAGGAAGGTCTAGTTTCATAGTGACACTAAAGGAGATTCACCATTCATTCTTTCTTTTGTCTCTCTACTTGAATGACTTCAAGTCCCTTCTAAACACAGCCTTGAGAGGGCATTGGATGTACTTTTTAAACTAAGCAGTCAGTTTAGACTTCAGTCAAAGGATTTTTAATTAATTTTTGCAGCTTTTTCCTGGCAGCATTTGACCAATGGCAATCATTATCAGGGTGATGGCAACAAAATAAGTGTCATCCCAGGGAAGCCCACATGCCTACCTGACAAACCACAACCTTTCTGAACCTACCACAGGAGATTTCTTTTAAAATTCCCATTGCATTTCTTGCAGCTGTGGTCACTTGGAACTGTACCAGAACCCCAGTCTAAAATATCTGAATTCTCCTTTAGTAACTATTTGGGGCTTCATAAATGGTGAAAACAGAAAAATATATTCAAAACAAAATAATGTGCTTTGTTTTAATTTTGAGATGTCACATGTAAGCATGGAGAGAGGAAGTGTCTGCATTAATTCAGAAGAAAGGTGTAATTTACTTTGCCCAATTTAAGCCATGGGAAAGAAGGACAATCCAAGGAACTGCAGGCTGGATGACCTCATCCAATCCCTGGAAAGGTGTTGGAGAAGCTAATCCTGGAAAGCTTTGCCTAATGTAATAAGGACAAGAAAGTGATTTGGTTTAGATAGCAAGGATTTATGAAGTGGAAATCATACATCATAATCCTAAAAGCCTTCTGTGATTCCATGACTGGCTTGGAGGGCAAGGAGAAGAGTAGCAGATCTTGTGGTTAGCAAGGCTTTCAAGCCTGTCTTCTATAAAAGCCTTGCAGAAAAAAAAATGAAATACAGAGTAGATAAAGGAAAAATAAGGTGGGCTGAAACCTGGCTTAAATATCAGTCTTCAAGGGTTGTGGTCAGCAGTACAATGCCTGCCTTGAGAAGGGCCATGTACCACCATGGGTACTGGGACCAGTATTGTTTAACATTAACATTGATAGCCTGGATGTGGGACAGAGTGCAGCCTCAGTAGATTTGCAGATGATAAAAAGCTTGGAGGATTGGTTAGTAGATGTGGTGGTCGTGCTACCGGTTCGTAGGGACCTCAACAGGCAGAAAAGTCAGGAATCTCATGAAATTCAGCAAAGGTAAATGCAAAGTTCTTTGCAGAAAAGGACTTGGGGATCTTCACAGACAATATGTTCTTGCAGCAAAGAAAACCAAATTTCCCTGGGCTGCATTAGGAAAAGCATTGCCAGCATATCAGAGTAGGCAATCTTTCCCCTCTAGTCAGCATCTGGAGCACTGGGTCCAGTTCTGCGCTCCTCTGTACAAGAGACATATGGACATGCTGGAGTTAGTCCAGCAAAAGATCTCAAAGAGGATTATGGAGTTGGAGCATCTGACATGTGAGAAGAAGCTGAGAGAACTGTGATTGTTCCACCTGGAAGATTCAGGTGGGGGTCTTATCAACATACATAAATACTTGGAGGGTGCAAGGAAAGGAGCTTCAGGCTGTTTAATGTGGTGCCCAGTGACTATGGACACAAATTGAAACAGAGCAAATTCCATTTAGGCACAAGAAAGCACTAATTTCCTGGGTGGTAAGACTTGTAAAACATAGGGACAGTGCCCAAGTAGTCTGTGGGGTACCCATTCTTGCAGGCATTAAAAACCTGGCTGGGCCTGCTGAAGGGCTTCTACAAGTGGTCACGCATCATAACTTCTTATTCCACCAGTGCCATCTGCTGTATAGGAACTAGAAACAAACACCTCAGGAAAAATGTTAATTTTCAGAATTACGGCTCTTTGCATATTTACTAAATCATTGGATTCTGACTGGAGGAATTACAAAGAACAGATGCTTACTGATACAGCAACTCACACCCTACTGAGAGAATAATGTAGCAGTCCTTGCTCTACTTGCTAAAATATATTTAAATTTAAAATGGCCTTGCATTGTTTCATTTCTCTGTGTTATAATGAACATTCATTTCAGTGAATGATCCAATAGAAAAATTGGCTTTAGTTTTTACCTAAATTTCCTGAGGGCTTCAAAACAATAAATGCTTTGGCTACATGTATTGGCATTTACTGCACACCAGGGATATGTTCCTCCCATTCTGCTACATTGAGGAAGAAGAATATTATCACCCACATATCTCATTGTTACTTCCATTACAATTGCTCTCCGGTGATGCAAGTCAGAAATGAGGCATTTTTCATTAATTTAGTTTACCATGGAAACCCATGCGAGATAATCTACTTTTGCTGCGTCTGTTGGTAGTTGAGAGGACTTTTTTTTCTGAGATAAGGCTTCCAATGAAGGAAGAATTTATTCCAATTGCCTTTCCCTTCCCTTCCCTTCCCTTCCCTTCCCTTCCCTTCCCTTCCCTTCCCTTCCCTTCCCTTCCCTTCCCTTCCCTTCCCTTCCCTTCCCTTCCCTTCCCTTCCCTTCCCTTCCCTTCCCTTCCCTTCCCTTCCCTTCCCTTCCCTTCCCTTCCCTTCCCTTCCCTTCCCTTCCCTTCCCTTCCCTTCCCTTCCCTTCCCTTCCCTTCCCTTCCCTTCCCTTCCCTTCCCCTGTTTTGCCAAGTGTTATTTTTGGGCTTTTAAACTACCTGCAATAAGGCTTAATTTTGAATGGCATTGACCTGGATCAGACTTGGCTAATAAGGGTCTAATGTAATGTAGCCTTCACTTTAACTATGCTGTGGTTTGCAGGCAAGGTAACTTAGATGAATTAATCCTACTGGATCTCATTGATTATATTTCATTTTAGGCCAGTTCTTATGCTATCATGTTTTCCTCAGTCTACACCAGGGAAAAGGTGAAATTTAAACTAATTCCTAACTAGAGAAGCTTGGGCTGCCTCTTTACTGGAAACAAAATCAGTGGTGCAGCAGCTGGGAATTTAAACATGGGGTTAGTGCATTTTTTGAATGGCAAACTCATCCTTTTCATATAACAACTGATATAAGAAGATATCTAAATTTAAAGTAAAATAGATATAAAAGAGCATTGATGTCATATTTCATATTTCATATTTCTGCTATGGATAGCAGACAATTTCTGAGAAAACTTCTAAATCTGTCTTTGCTGGTTACAGACAAAGTTTTTCACTGAGTAGTTGGACAAATTAAAAATTAAATATTTGGTATAGCTTTGCACCCTTCATCCCTTCCACTTGGAGCATGCATATCTCTGCAAGTTCCTGTGCCATTCCCTGTGGGGTGTTGCCCTTCTCCTTTCTGGTTCTCACATTCAGAGTACTAAAAATATCCTCGGTATCTCCTTTTATGTTCCCCACAGTACTTTATTGTCACTAATAAAAGAAGTATTTATGAAAATTGTGACAAAATGATAATTTTTAATAATAAAGGATGTCTTAAAAATATGACCTATCTGTGGTCTGATACAAAAGGGCTTGAAACTGCTGCTCAGAAAGGCTGTTCAGAAATGCTGCTTTGTATCTCAGTGGCTGCCTGATGCTGAGACTTGGAAGCTATGACTTCAAATGTACATCTACTTAAATATTTACTTATTGACTTTTTACATTATATTAATCAGGAAACATAGTTCTGTATTTCCTAAAATAGAAGCTTAGGAAAACTGGATATAACATATTTTTTTGCAATGTTTTATTCAATCAAACTACAGTTGTCAGGACTTGGAACATTCTCTCTCTCCACTTCCCACAGAAAAATCATGATCCTTGCTCTGGATCAGAGGTTCAGTCCTCCTCACAATAGGCTCTTGCCAATAAATTGTGCCTAAATGATTTGTAACACATTTGTTTACTTGTCTCTCCACTTCTTGATTATGAAAAAAAGGAGGTTGTATTTACTTTTAGTTGGTGAAAAGGTTCCCCACCAAAAAAGACAGAATGATTTTTCTTATTTCTTGGGTTTTTCTTTCCTTAGGGAACCAGTAGTTTCCTATGCTTTAATTTTGGTTTATTTTAGGTTTTCTGCGTCCTCACAATGGTCCTTGTGGTTCTAATTCACAAACCTTGTGGGTGAGAATTTGTCCTGGATAACTTGAAATACAAGAACATTATTGTGCCCTCTCCCTTTCATTGTGGTAAGAATCAGCCCCTGGCTGAGCCCCCACACTACATGTATGGTAAGGTATTTCCTTCATCGCTGTGCTGGTACCTTGCCATTTCAGTCTCATAAAAGAAGGCTAACACTGCAGTTAAAAGGGGAGTAGAAAAAGAGGCAAAATACAGGTTGTTGCATCCAGCCAATTAAAATATATTGCTTCATGTAGCTACAGGATGATGAAAAGAATTAATTTTTCACAAATCACTTTTTCCGGTCCCCTTTTGTGGCCTACATCTTATGCACTCTTGTAATTTCTTTTAATAAAATGATAGTTTAAGTGTCTGGCTTTGCACTGTTTCATTCTTTTCCTTTTTGGCATACAACACAAGGATGTTCTCTGGAATCAGAAGAAAGTGGTTTCCTAATTCTGTTCTCAAGATTACTCGTGTTTGCAAGGCAATTTATAAAAAGCACTTATATTCCTATTCTAATTATCCCATCTCTGGCTGGCAATGAATGTCCACATTGAACATAATTATTGATCAAAAAGATGGTAAACAAAACTAAACAATGACCTTATTAATTTGTCTTGTCAGAATAATACATTTAACAAAGTAGATAAGTGGTGAAGGCCCTTGAGTCTATGTGACCCTGACAGAGTTTTGAGCCAAAACTAAGGCTGTAACATGGGTCTTGAGGTCTTGGTTTTGACAAGATAGGCAGGGTTTTTGTTAATCTTTACAATAGAAAGGCTGTAAATAATTGAGACAGCAAAGGGTAAGCAAAATATCAGGGAAAGAGATTTCTAGAAGATAGCAGGGCAATCTCCTGCCTGTGTTCCAGACCAGTAGATAAATCAAACACAGATATTATGCATAACAATTTTTTTTCAGGAAGCCAATAAACATGCCATGTTAAAGTCTTGTTTCAACCCCTTACAGAAAAAAAAAAAAAAAAAGAAAAGAATATAGGATTTAGGAAAGGAAAGATTAAACAGGTCATCTTGTCTCTCTTATTATAATGAAAACCTTCTTTCTGGAGTCCATGCCCTTCTTTGGGCCAATGACTACTCAAGCTTTTGCTGGTTCCTCCTAAAATCTTGGTCATCTTGGCCTATACTGAGGGTACCTCTAACAACAAAACACTTACATGTATATAAGCTTGTTGATGAAAATTAGTGTTAGGATTTCCATAATTTTCTATATGTAAATTTTCATTATAGATATGGCATTAACAAGGCTAAAAAAAGAAAAGAAGCTGGCCAGGTGTCTGTAATTTATCAGACTTTGCAAGAACACATGAGCTGGAGTCTGTTTTTAATTTTTATGCTTTGCATATATCTCCTATTAGTACATTGTGCTTTTGGCAAGAAACTGCAGAAAACTGGAAACTACCAAGGAAATTTATTTTTCTCAAAGTCACAACTCCAGTAACTCCGGGGATGGTTCTGAAAGGACCTAACTGTCCTGAGGATCCACACCTGAAATCCCCACCTATGCATCCTCCTTCCCATGGTACAGGAGCCCTATTTTAACTCAGCTGTGGGCACTTAGCCCTGACCTTAAGCTACACTGTGAATTCTGGCTTATTGTTTACTTTGTCTGTCCATGGGCCCTGTCCCTGGTCCCTGGCTCTGGCCTGTACGGAGACCTGTGGGATGGTGCTCACTGCCCCCACCTGTGCTTCTGCTCCCTGACTGCACCTCTCAGAAGAGTGGCTTTAGGGCTGATCCTCTCATCCTTATTTATGGCATTGTGTGTGGACCCTTTGTTTAGGTCTTTTTTCTATGCTGGCCATAGGAACAGATTATTATCTCAGTGAGCACTCCAGTGAAGGCATCATACAGCTTGTGAATATGTTCTGAGAATTATGAGCAACCAAGTAAGGTGCTTGCCATGTGTTTCTAAATACCTTCCGGTTTTTATTGATTTCTGTGTTTGTGCCTGGGTCATCAAATGAACACACAGCATCTAGACAGGTTATGGAAACTTCCTCAAATCAGTACCTTGATTTTCAAGAGAAAATCTTTTCATCTCTCTAGAGAATGTTTCTGTGAAGATGACTGTTATTAGCTCTGTGCCAGGTTTTCTTTGATGTAACTGAAAAGTAACATAAATTAGTTTTCTAGACTGAGCTGATTTCTTGGGAACTGTTTTTCCTAAACATCACCTTTATCTTATAATGTTAATCAGAGAGATCAAACAGTAGACAAGCAGCTCAGAGATTTATTGCTCTTTGTCCAACACTCTGTGCACTTGGCTAAAACTGGATCAGCTCTCACAGAACCCAAGTGGTTCTGTATGAAAAAGCGCAGCAGAACCTACAGGTTAAATGATGGCCCAGATTTTCAAGAACCAGCGTGACAGCAATAGAGGAAGCAAAAAAATGTAGTTCTCCAGGCATAATTTCTCTGGCTGAAAATAGTCTTTTACTTGCACTGCCAAATTTCATTTTGTGTAGCTTTGTATGTATGGGAGGAATTACCTTCCAAAAAAATAGTATTTTGCAGATTATTATCACTTCAAAGTCCCAAAGATGTTGGCTGATTTAAAGAAAATAGCAACTGTCTATAGGGTTTTACTTTCTTCTCTTATATTTTCAGGTTTTTCTTTTGTTTATTTTTAGTCCAAGAAGGTGGCTATTATTTTTTTTTTTTCATTGTACTATTTTAAGAATGTGGTTTTGTTTGTCTGTTTGTTTTGTTTTCTCATGTGGTAAGTGTACCAAGACAGAACAAAACGTAAAAATGATGGAATCGTGGAATCAGTAAGCACACCTCTTCAGATTACAAGTTTATTTCAAAGGAGGAGAGGTAGGAGGGAGAGAGGGAGAGAGAAGGTAGTGATGTGTTCTCATCTTCCTGCTACCTGGTGTTCCCATTTCCCATCTAAGTGATCTGAATTTGGGGATGTGACGTTGGGGCACTAGCAGGAAGAGTACCAGCTGTTTTGTCTGCCTAATATGATCAAGCAAGGTAGGTGGGTGGTAAACATGGATAGGCTGAGTTTGTCCTCAAGGTCACACCTTGTGTGGCAGTGTAGAGACAGCATTCAGCTTCTTCTGTTGTAGCTGCTCCAGTTTATAAATTGCATCTAAATTCAAGCTCTTGCTCCAATTTATATTTAGAATATTGCTGAGAATGCTTAGGTTCATTATCCTCTTCAGCATCTCTTGTAAGTAATTTGGATTGCAATGTCTAATCCTGTTTGTTTCTTGTTTTGAGGCAGCTTGCCCTTGTAGTAGAGCTCCTGTGAAGGCAGAGTAGCTCCTCCTGGGCAGACACACTGCCTCAAGGCTGTCCTGGCCTTGTGGAATGTGTGTGTTACAGCCTTTCATATTTCAGTGTTCCAGTCCCTTTGTAAGTTTGTTTCTTAAGCATATAGTTCTTGTTGAACAAGTTTTTAATGCAATAGGCACTGCCTTATGACAAACCTGAATAATGACATATCTTGGAAAGATGTGTATGGCTGAAAATGAATCTTCTCATCTTTCATGATCATTAATTACTTGCTAAATTCTCAAGGGTCTAACTAAGAAAATACCTAACTGACTGCTAATGCAGAGGCCAGCAGAAAATTCATCATTACTTAAGCATAACACATTGGTCTCTGGAGTATTCTATGAATAGTGTATGTCTTCACCATGTTTTTCAAAGAGTCTACACAATGTCTTGGTGAAGCAATTAATTTACCATTTATGTTTTGTACCAGAACAGAATGCTTTTATACCATATTTTTGCAAATGGAAGTACATAATTTAATCTTGTCTCTTTTGTTAGAATTTAATGATCAAAACAAAGAACAAACTCCAGAGGCCTAGACACCTGTTTCTTTTAATGTTTTATATGTCTTAACAACAATGCATCAATGTATATAATGAATAGACAAATGAATAAATTAAGAAAACATACTGTCTGTTCTTCTTTAGCTCATATTCATTGCAATGATTTATCTGATCTCCATAAAGTGCTGGTTACCATTGCTGAAAATATTAATTCTTCACAGAATGAAACATTCAGTTGTTATCATGGCTCCAGGCAGTTTTTTCACATCTGAATGCTAGGAAGATGCACATGATTTATTTTATGTATGGGAACACATACCAGAGTCCAGTCACAAGAATACTTTTTGCACCCTGTTATTTTTGCACACCTTATATTGCACCTTTTGTATTGAAATTTTTGCTTCTGCACCAAAACATTATTTTTCTTATTTGCTACTTATCTAATATACTGCTGATTAATTAATTTCTTTTTTCCATTCACATTACTGATTTTAATTGCCAGTAGTTAGCTGGTAAACTATCTCAGCCTGCTAAAAAAGTCCTAGGAGTGTACTTCAATTACCAGGACTATTGAGCATGTCAGAAATTACAAGGGGAAATGAGATTTTTATGGCTCTGGATCTCAACATGACAGGTAATAAAGTTGTTTCTGGGACAGTATCACCTTTCACAACAAGTCAAGTGTGCTGGTTTTCCCTAATTCCTGTAATGGAGGAACTTTTATTGTCTCTTTCTTTTGTACTGCTCTGAATATGTAAGCTATCAGTTTTCTGTTGTGAATACTCACATACCATCAAGTATTTGACCTAAAATATACATTGCACAGCTGCTCAAGGGCATGGAATATTACCCATTTTTAATATTGTATGATAAATGGGAAAATGCTTATAATAATGTACAGAAATCATTACTTTCTGTCATGAATCAATAAGCCTGGAAACAGAGAAAACCTAAGAGAGAACTTACTCCTGATATTGTTGGAACCAACAGGATATTTCATTAGAGAACGCTTCAAAGTTCTTATCTATTAAGGAGACTTAAATTACATGGCACGAGCTCCTAACCAGCTGTGCTATAATATTATGCAAGGTTTTTGATTGCTCAGAGAAGCAACGCTGTACACCATATTTAGTTATTTGTGATTTTATGCTAAGTTTTGCAATCTGGGACTGTCACTTGTGTTAACGCATTAACAATTTAAATATTCATGTTGGCTCATGCAGCTGCAATTTTTGTTTTTCAGATATGACAAATAAAACTTACTCCCATAAAACTGCATTAACTGTGAGGTAGTGATACTTTGTACACTGCTGAATATCTACCCCTGGCACTGACATTTGCTAGGTAACTTAAGAACTCTCTTCTACTATGTGTAATTTAATAGGTGGTATCAGGCGACCTTCTCCAAGAGGAACAGAGGAACAGAATTAGTTGCTAATTATTCATTAGTCTAATGGATAATTGGGATAAGCTTTATGTATTTCATTACAAATAGAAAGCTATTTAAACACTGCAGTCATCACTTGGGCCCTATACATAGATAGTGTGTGTCTCTCTCTTTTATTTTTGATTCCAAGTTTTGCCAAAAGAAGTTGAGGATGATCTTGTACTGGTTTTGTATCTGTAAGATTTTGGTAGCATAAGCTGGTATTACAAGTAATCACCAAATCTTTTCTGCAGCTCAAGCTACAGCACAGATTGCTTTGGCCCTTATCCTTTCCTTACCACTATTTGCCTCACTACCAGGTCACCCTTTGCTAGAGTGCATGAGTGAGATCTGGACAGAGCTGCTGACAAAAGCTGCATCACCAAGAAATAATTTCCATTTGCAGAAATATAAACAGATGTTTTATAGAGCTCTTCTACATTCACATCTTCGGAGGAACACAGGCCATGATTAACACCATGAGTTTCTGTGTATAATCTTTCATCCTTTTCTTTTCCTCTGTGGAGGAAAAGATTGGATGGATTGGAGCTTTCCATGCTGAAACTCAGGCATCAGTACTAACTTTCTGACACCTTACCTTTCTTTCCTGAAACCAGGTCACTGTGCTGTTATCTCTGATCTTGAAGTGGGAAAGTTTGATTGTTTGACCCGAGCAAATAAGATTGCAGTGAATAAACAGAGTTCTCCTATGGAGATACCAACAAGGTCAGATGAAGGCAAGCACAATGTAGATTAAATCAGATCCCTTAGTCTCAAAGAATGCTTCAATCTTAAAACTTCCTTGTTCACCTACTTCTTTGCCCTCACAGAACAACTGCTTGCTGAGGTATTTGGATAAGAACTTAGTACTTGCATGTGTATGCCACAGGGAGCTATAATCTTGGTGGTTTATTTCTATTAAACTGGATGTGAGAATCTTTGAATTTAATTTCTAGCATAGAAGAAGGAAGAGTGATTTATTTCCTGCATTTGTATTAGAGCCTTTACTTTTTTTTTTCTTACTCTTAGTTTTATGCAGCATCTCTTTCCCCTATAAATTATTGATTTTTAGACAAATAAATGTTCCACTGCCAGACGTTGTGTCTTTTTCTGCCAGGCATATGAGTTGGCCCTCAGCTTGAGCTCTGAGATTCAGTCAAGTAGAATTTATGCACAATAGAATTGATAGGCTCTCTTTGCATGACTACTTGCCCATGTGGGTTAAATACCCAGAGAGTAAACTTTGAAATACATGTGTGTGTTGAAATAAAAAAAAATATAAATCATCCAAATGCCTTAGCAACTGCCTTTTCCATTAAAACCCCTGCTCCCTGTTGGAGGCTTGGCTGCCTCACTTGAAGTTTCCTGGGGAGCATGCAGATCTCTGAGCAGAGCCTGCTCTTTGCTGTCAGTGTCGCAGGTCGAATAGCAGTGGTTTGGAGAAGTAAAAAACCCAGAGGGAAAATGAAAAGCAGGGAACCATTAGGGTTAGAGTGACAGGTGGACAAAACCACAGTGACTCCTCTCATATTGCTCCTGTATTTCAGTAGGATATTGGGCACATTTCAGCTTTCAGTGTAGGTGAATCTGGGTCAGGTGGAAAGGAAAGTGCTCTGTTCAGAATAAAGCTCCTCACTCAAAGAGAAAGGAAACAGTATTAAAAGCACAGGCTCACTCACACGTGTGACAGCTGTGGGTAACTGGGAAGATTTCTGATAAGATAGTTTTATTTTACAGCTCACCTTTTGAGGTGTATGTGTAGAGTGAGTAATGCTAGTTGCAGAGTTTTCAGTGCTCTAAAACTAGAGGAGGTGATGTAGAATAAATGTGGATACAGATGAGGGAGAGGAGAGGAGAGGAGAGGAGAGGAGAGGAGAGGAGAGGAGAGGAGAGGAGAGGAGAGGAGAGGAGAGGAGAGGAGAGGAGAGGAGAGGAGAGGAGAGGAGAGGAGAGGAGAGGAGAGGAGAGGAGAGGAGAGGAGAGGAGAGGAGAGGAGAGGAGAGGAGAGGAGAGGAGAGGAGAGGAGAGGAGAGGAGAGGAGAGGAGAGGAGAGGAGAGGAGAGGAGAGGAGAACCCACAGACAGGGCTGCCTACAGCCAATTCTTCAGTGGAAATATGTTAAGGAGTAGAGGAGGGTGTTAAAATCCACCCCCACTTTAGATAAATTGGAGGAGTTTCTATCTACTACAATTTTTCCTTTCAGTGGTTTGAATGTGAGAATTTTCTTCAACTCTTGATCACTTCCAAATTTAAAGTTTCATTTTACCTGCTTTCAGAGATGTTGCTTTCTCAAGGTTTTTGTGACAGCAGCCTCATTTGCAAAGTCCTTCTCCATCTCTCTTGTATATCCATTTAAGCTCTTCTTTGGAATTAATCTCTAACAATTTTCCTATCTTTCCTGGTTGTGGTAGTACTGGGAACCTGTATCATATTTGGTGTTCCAGGTATGTCCCAGAGTATGGCTCCACAGATGCTGTGCTGATGCTGTTGAGCAGGACGGGAACAGAGAACTCCAGATCAGAAGGCTAAGAAAATGAACTCTCTCTTTATTTCAAATGCACCACTCTATATATAGAGAACATCGTGCAGATTAATTTCATCGGTCTTAGAGTAAAAACATCCCACACCATTGGTGTGCAGTGAATGACGCACAGTAGCAGAACATATCTATAAACAATGTGAATAACAAGATAGATTAGAGAATTATTTACATTCTTTCCCAACTGTTTCCCAGGCTCTTGCCTGGTTAGAAAACCTTTCTCTTTCTCTCTGACTGAGCTGAGAATACCCACACTGTGCTGATGCACCATGTATGCCTTCACCATTTCAAAGAGCGAAATTCACTTCTGTTTTGAGGTTCTGTTGCAATCATTTGTATTAGCTCAGAGTCCTGTTCATGAGACATTATCCAAATACTGCAGTTGTGTTTGAGTAGTTTCTCTCAGATCAGGTTGTCAGGGAGTTCAGAGGGTGGGTGTCATGAATGAGTGAATGAAAATAATTTGAAATCCATTTTCTGCCATATTTTCCAGTTATTTCATCATGTGCCATTTTAGAGAGTAAATTAGCTCAAACTTGGAATTTATTTGTGTACATGATTCCTATTAATATTCAGTTTTCCATGGCATTTTTGAAACATCTCTTCCTTTTCTAAATTACTGATCTTGTTGACAACAGACTGTTATCTTGAGAGATATTAAATCTCTGCAGCTGCCAAAGACTTGAGTTGGGTATCAGCATGTGCTCAAAGGGTCATGGGGATAAAAAAATATTTTTCATCTTGGAAAGCCTACTGAACCACTGGCAGGAGAGAACAGGAACTCATTTTCTTATTCCTGTGGAAATATCAGCATTCCTGCTGTGGAGGGAAAAGAGATCTCAGTTAGTTTTGGTGCTAAATTTTTATTTCTTAAATACTGCTGATAAGCAGAATGGTGATACAGTCATCTGTGATCAGCACCTTGATATCTTTGGTTAACATTTCCTCCCATGATATTGCTGGACCCTTTGTCTTCATCCACGTGGTGATGCTTGTGACCTTGTAACAAAAAAAGAGGAAAGCTGTGCTATCTTCATCTCCAGGAGGATAATTGCCAGCTGACTTTCAACTCTTTCATCAGCTTTCATCATCAATGTTAATTTGATGTGCTCCATACACAGCCCCTCAAACTGCCCATTACTCTCTCATATGTTTGGTAACACTTTCCTAAGCAACTTCCAACACAGCCGTCACTTGAGAGTTCTGCTAAACACACTTGGTGGAATTGCTTGCATTTCATCTGCTGTATATTGTGAGAGAATTTGCGACTGTATTTGTTGCAGTTCAAGGAAATGGAGTCCAAGAATGATTCTTAGCAGAGATGGAATTAATCTCATCTAATGATGGCCTTCTAAAACCAGGCATGTGCTAGACCTAATTATATGAATTGTCCTGTACCTTCACTGGCAAGGTCTGGGATTAAGTTTATGTTATCTACCTTCCTACAAGCCTACCTCTTTCCATGCTTGAGTTCTTCTAATCACATAATGATTTTTTTCTATGTTGCTTTACTGTGAATATGCAAACACCTCAATTGTCTATTAGTAACTACAAGTTCAGGTTAAAAACTATAACTCTCTGGGTTTTCAAAGTATTTTTCACTTTGAAAGATACAGTCTAAACTCCTTTTTCAGCTGTCACCAAAGTCTGTGGAAATAAAAGGAAACTGCACATAAAAGATCAGAAGGTAATGTAAAATGGATATGGTATAAAAAGAAGGAAGTGCATAAAGAGACTAAAGGGCATGGCTGAAGGAGGGTAAAGGAAGAAAGCAAACTTCCTCCCACATCTGTCTTTTAAGATTTCAATATTTAATTAAACATTGAGTATAATAACCTGTAATAACCGTATCTTGGGCTAATAAAGTCCTTGTCCTTCAGCCATGGAATCTATTAGTCCAGATTATGCATATTACCTTATAAATAAAAGGTACCCTCAAGTTATTATTATAATTGGGTTCTTGAGTTGTTAATTTCCACTATGGAAAAATGAACAGCAGTTTGTTCAGCTAAGTCCAAAAGCTACAAAGTAAGCCAGAATGAGTGAGATGATTAGGACTTTTCAGTATGAAAATGTCCAGGTGGATGTTGTGTCTGTGTATGATGCTTTCAGATGTTCAGAGTCAAGCATCTCTTTTCAAAGATACTGGAGAACATTTATTCCAGTTGAAATGTTGATCTAATGAGTGTGGTTTGTTTTGGCCCTATTTCTCTGAAAACCCTCCAGGTACTTCTGTGTGTTTGGATTGGCATAGTCTTAGGTTTTAGGGCTTAAGTGTACGGCTTGAAATAAACAAAATGGACACTTAAAGTCTCTTTTCTAGTTTCTCTGTCTAGTTTGCCTATCTCATTGTTTAATGTGGGTGTGGAAGCGTGATAAAATACCTTCTCTTAAAATGATGCATTTCTTGTATATATATCAATGTTGCTGAGGTCATATATTAACTATAATCAACATCCTTCCTCAATGTCATGTCTGTGTAGAGCAAATGAATTTTGGTGTCCTTTATTCAAGTGGTTTGCAGCATATTTTCAAATAATAAATATACATTTAATGCCCACTATCCAGGAGGAATATTGACTTCCAGCAATTTAGTGTCATAAGTACTGAGTGCCGTGAAATTATTTCTTCTCTGTGGTGCTATTTTTTCTGGCTTTAAAAATGTAAAAAAGACAAGAAACCTAAAATTTCAAACATAATTAAACTATAATAGAAAGTAATTCTTTGTTTGATTGCATGACAAGATATAATCTCACTTCTTTTTGACCCAAGATTGCTACTCTTAACCAGGAGTCCCAGCACTGCAAGAAGTATGTTGATTCCTTTTCAAATTATGATACTGGGGATGTGTGGTTTTATGTTTCTTTTATATGCTTAAGTGTTTGAGATTGAAGCTGTCGAGATTATTAATTTACTTTGCCCATAATATAGCACAGTATAGCTGAGAAAAACCAAATTCTTAAAAGCATGAAAACCTCAGTTAATTCCATAAATAATAATTTGATTGAACAAACAATGAATATATAAGAAACATCCCCTAGATACAATACTTAAATACAGTAAATGAAGATTGTGTTCCACTGAGATCATTCTATTGCCAACATTAAAGTGACTTTGGATATAACTTTTCAGGCACATGAAAGAGGATCATCCCTTCATTCAGACTTACCTGAATATGAACAATTGCACACAATATCCTTTGTCTTAATCTTCAAAACTTTTCCATGCACATGTGCACTATCCATAATTTTTTTCCAGGTCAGGAATCTGTCTCTTGAGGCTGTAGGAACTCGCACAGATACTGTGCTCAGTTGTGGAAATATCATCAGCTACTCTCATGATTACTCAAAGATTGTTTGCTAATTATTGAACATGAACAGTAAATGTAACATGAGTAATTTAAATTCCTTCTTACAGTCAAAGGCAGTAAATTCTGTAGATTGTTTCTCATTATTTTCAATAGTAGAAAGAAATCCAGAAGAATATCTGCTTATTTCTCAGTTCTGGAAGCTTACATTTTCTCATATATTGAATTACAGATCTCCTTTGCTTATAACTTTTAAGCAGATAAAGCATATTTTGTTCCTACAAGATTCCCATGTTCCTTTGCTGTTGCATACAACATGTTGGTGTATCTCTTCTACCATCTGCTTTTTTATAATTTCTCTCTTCATTTCTTGCCAAACCGATGGAGAACCAAAGTCTTTTTTGTTGACAATTTGGAATACTTTTCTCCTAGGACAATTTTATAGCTTATGTAAATAAAGGACTAACCTGCTTGTCCAACAATTACAGATAAACCAGAATGTACAGTGCAATCTCTGCATACAACTCCATTAATGATCCCTGTAACATTCTATTATATCCCTGACTTTTAGCTTCATGAAACACATATGCTTGCTAAGAAATTTTCAAATGTCTCTATCAGGCACTTCATAAATTCCTGGTTGATAAAAATCAAGTATAATCTAAAAAAGAAAGGCTCCTTCTCTGACATGAGAAAGAGAATTCCCAATAATTTAATGCTGTTTGGTTGCTGTTGGTCAAAACTCTATGGCAGATATCAGGCTTTCTTTTGCAGAATACACTAATTTGCAAGTTAGCTGTTATGTATAAACTCAGCCTACTGGCGAAGCGAACACTGTAAAACTTATCTTCTGTCAGGACACAACCTGATTCTACATTCTTCTGCCAAATTGTGATGTTATTGACTGAGTGAAATCATTGCTCTTTGCAGCACCAAGCATTCTACACAAGTGTTTCTGTTTGCCTATGCAAGAATAATTTAGCAAATCCATGAATCCCTGAAGATGAAATTACTTTGTTCAAATTCAGAAAGTGCTATAAGCAGTGCAAATTCCACTCCCAGCCTCAAGTTGCTTAATTGCATATGCTGCAGTTCTCACCTTGGCCAGTCTTGTGTCCATTTGAGCGCATTCTGCGCTGGCTCATTTTGTACCGGCACAATTCTGTCAAATATGTAGGAACCTGTGAGGTTGTGCCCTGGGGCACAGCCTGAATAGACTCTTGGATGCACACCTGTGTGCCAAGTGATGGGTGAGCCTCTCCTTGTGCAGTAGCAGAGAACTGAGCTGTAGTATCAAGCTGCTGTAGTTCTCTTCTCGAGGACCCCACGAATTTGATGCAGTTAATTGGAGGGTCCCAGGCCTGGCAGCAACTTTGCACAAGCACCTGCTACTGATGCCACCCCTGGTGTGATCTGCTGCTGCCCTGATATGTGGCAGTGCTCTCTGCTATGCCTACATGCTGCAGCAGCAGAACATCATTCAGGGTATGGCATCTCTGCCGCTGCCACAAAATATTGTCACAAACTCTTTTCAAGTTAAGGGTGAAAGCGCGTCTTGTGATCCATGCAATTTCATTTTCCTTGTGCTTGTGGGGTACTTCCAAGTAAAAACTGGATTGAAATATAATATGGAAGAACTTTGAGCAGCAGATTTTTGCTGCAAGTAATCTAAAGCTCAGATCTGACTTTTATTTGAAAGTAGCCTTCTTGAAAGCAGTGGTTGTAGAAGCTTATTTTTATGCACTCACATTAGTGATTATTATTTTTGTTGCCTTCCAAAAGAGGGTTATGTTTTGTCTAGTTTTAGAAATAATATCTGTAATATATCATAAGTATCACTGAGCTTAAGTGGGTAAAACCAAATACAGTAGAATATTGGGGATGAAAAAAAATGAAATATTTATGGAAGCTGAAGTTACAAACTCTGAAAGAATATTTTGTCATCTATCCACTAGAAGATCCTGCGAAATAATACTTGGGTAGGCTGACCCTCTGCGGGGTGGTTGGTATTCCCTGGAGATATAATGGCTACAACTAATCTGTAATATGGCTGAGAAAATTAAATATTGATTTAAGACTAGGTCTGATGTTGCACAGTGTTATTAAATTCAATTCAGTGGTGTTAATTCTACGTTTCACACTTTCTCAGATGATTACACCATCATTTCAGTTTCCCCAGCAACACGATCCTTGGATTCTTTTTACTCAGAAAATCTTGTGAAAAAATATGAGTAAATAGAACATATGCACGTGTGCACGCAAAAGCATTTTTATTTTAAAACTGGTCATGTTAGGACTCATTTTTTCTTTGATTTTCTCATATCAGACTTACTCTATAATTCCTGACTTACGAATGTCAAAGATTTCTTTCAATCTTCCTTTACAGTTTTTCACTGTTCACAGATAGTTGTGGAGTTGTGCTAAATGGGAAACATGCTTCTAAGCAGATAAAGCTGTTAGTAGTATTTTTGTCTTTAAAAGCTGTGTTTAAGGTCTTCTTTCTGCCCTGAAACCTCTGACAGCTACGAGATGCCAGCACACATCATTGGTGAATTATGGTTTGGTTCGGCATCTGTTTGTCCTGTGTATCCTTTCATAGGCAGGCACAGGAGTGGGCCCCACATCCTTCTCAAAGTCAGCCCAAATGTCATGAATTTGGCAATTTGGCAATTTGTCAGTTCTGGTTTACAGTCATCCCAGTGAACATCAAACTAACTAGGTGGTAATTAATACTTCAGCCTGCTGGGTTTGCTGTCTGCCAGTGTGAGTGGGGGACTGGCAGCCCAAAGGTCAGTGCTCATTTTGGAGGCTGCCAGTGGCTTCTGCTTCTCCAAGAAGGAAAGTGAAGTGAATGTTGTGAGGAAGAGCTCTGCCTTCCTCCTTGGCTATGCCCATGCTGCTGATGGTAGCAGGGTGAGGATCATTCCCATGCCATGCTGCCTCCCCTTGCTCAGAAAGCTGTCCTCTGGGCAGGGCAGCTGCTTCCTCTCTGTGCTGCATTTGGGTGCTGGAGTGCTTTGCATTTAGCATGACCCTCCTGTGGCCCTCAAATGCAATAAATATTTGGTCTGATTTTTCCAATTCAAACAAATAGAAGTAATGTGAGGTTGTGGTATTTTTAGAGCATGAATGTAAATGTGTATTTTATCTGTTCCAGAATGTGGTGTGAGGATCCTGAGAGTGCAGAGCCTTCTAGGGTAGCGATTGAAGGCTGCATGGATAGAAGGTGGCAAAACCAATGTATATCTTCTTTATAACTACATTGTGAGCTCTTGGGGGCAAGTTATACTTTGAAATGTCCCTGGACATTATCATGAAGGCAGTTTTGTATGGTGCCCCAAAACAGAGCCAGGGGAGAGGAAGCCACTCACTGATGGTCCCAAGCTCAGTGCTTGAATTTACTCCCTAGAAAGCAGATGTGCTCTCTGTTTTAATAGGAGGTCAGGCATTAAACTTACATGCTCCCATAGGCTTTTTTTCCCCTTCTCATATAGAAACAGGAAAAAAAAAAAATCTTTGTTGTGAGAAAGACTCTGGAATTATCTCAGGTTTTCAATATTATGTCTATATAGTTTGAAGCCTTTCTTCCACCACTGTTGCAAGATTTATCTGTTTCTGTAATTCCAAAAGGCAATATAAATTTTGAAAATAGATTTCCCAATCTCTGAAAGCAATTGTTGTCTTGAAAGTGGAGACAACCTTGAATGAAATATATGTGAGGGACAGAGTGAGGGAGAGACAGTGAACTTCATCTTACAATTCTGGCTTCTGCTGTGTGATCTACAGAGATAAGAGTGAGGTGAGAAAAAAATAAAATGTATTGTTCTTGCTAAATTAGTCCCACGATAGTTCTGAGCAAAAATTACTGACTATACCACATGTTTTGATAACAAATAGGTAGTGTTTTGTTTTGACTAATTTTATGTATGCTGGGAACTGAAATGAATCCATAAGTTTGATGTGTTGTAATAACCTTCTCTTAAAATCTAAGGAATTGATGTTGAATTAAAACATTGTGCTCAAAGAGAGAAATAAATATTTAAGAGAGTGATACTTTAAAGAGAGAAATTAAAATAGCAACCATTAGAAAAACTGTTACAATATTAAAAGACCCAATTGAACATGTCAGCTGATCTTTAAATATGGAATGTTAATAAGGCCATCCTGTTATTATGAGTGCATGTTATTATGAATGGTATCTGGGTATAAAGAATCTAGTCATATAAACAAATGTATTTTTAAAAACTACCAGAAATTGCTACGAAGAGAGATGTTATATAATAAATCTTTAATACAGTATTCACACATTTGTCTCTGTTTTTAAAACACTGCTTTCTATTTGTAGCCCTCTGGATTCATGTTCATTAATATTTGGTAATTTCACAGAGCTACTTTCGAAAACATAAGAAATGAATCTCTTAAAGGTTTTTTTCCCACCATGGTTTTCCTTTAAGCTGATGTAAATCTGTACTTTTCACTTGGCCTCATCTGTGTCTATCACTGACTTGACAGAACAGTGGATTTAACATCCTAGCTCAGCTGTATTACACTGTAGTTCATGTACCAGAGAGCCATCAGCATGTCCAGCCACACTGAGCTGTCATAAATCTCACTCCTAGCCTGGCTACCCTTCGTAGAGCAGCTCCTCAGCTCAGCTTCTTCAGTTTGTTTTTCAGGTATCACTTTCTATAAGGAAAATAACCGTCCCAGGTATAGGTAAAACGCTGGTGTTAAACAGCAGATATCAGGCTATAAGGAATTTTTAGCAAAATGGATCTCCAGCTGGATGTCTGCTGGATACCCATTTTTCATAATTTATATGCACATATTTTCTGACACTATTTCCCAATATATGTGTGGTTTTTGTTAGTTGTCAAAGACAAAAAACAGGGGAAAGGGAAGACTTCAATTTATTAATAACACAATAGTTTTTGAAGCTGGAGTTTCTACTTGGGAGTAGTGGAGGGAGAGTGGAATAAAAATGGCAGAACTCATCTGTCCCCAGATGGACATCAAGTGTTAGGGCCAAGATGAAGTTGGCTATTTATCGTATCTACACAGCACTGGTGGATGTGACCAGTAAGATCCAAGGGGGACCCGTGTCCTTCTGGAGATGCAGATGCAGTGCAGGTGTGAGTATTGCAAATGGTGCTTTGTTTGGGCAGCTAAATCAGGCCACAGCAGGGCAGGATTCCTCTAAGCATTTTCTCCTCTCATTCTTGGTTGAAAAGAAGCACTAATGAGACTGAGACAGCTACTTCTCTATCGCTCTTTTTCTCTCTCTCCTTACTAATGGAGCCACTAATGGCAGTTCTAGTCCTGCAGTAATTATTACTCTGACCTGAAGCACAAGCTCATTGAGTGGAGTCAACTGGTAATGACTTTCAGTCACAAGTGATTTGAATGATTTTGAACCAGTGACCCAGCTGTTGAGGTGAGAGTTGCTATAATTATTCCTCTGAGCAATTTTATTTCCTCTGGATTAGTTTGTTTTACTATCCTTCTCACAGTTTAATGAAAGAAACAAGAGTTGCATGTCTGAAGGCAAGTCTAAATGGATAGTTATTTAATCTCTCCACCTGTGTCTACACATGAAATGGAGATGTTTGAGCTAACAGAGATCTGAGACAGTGAATCATTTACTGCAGCACTACATGCCGCTGAACACTTCCCACTACTGAATATTGGTGAAAATGTGCCCAGATCTGCTCTGCTGAGGTCTACGAGAAGTTCAGCTGCAATGTTGCCACTCACTATTGCAGGTTTTTGCTAGCTCAGTTGTCTTTTCACTATGCTCTCTTTCCCTGTGCAGCTGCATTGCTTGTAATTTTGCCTGTACTGTCCTATGCCATGAATCCTGCCCCACTTTGGACTCCTTCATTTTAGTAATGTATCAGGTCCTTCTGTACAGGATGCAGACTTCTCTTGTTGCCTGGAACCACCTCTGACAGCCTGGTGTCACCTCTTGCTTGACTGGTTTTGATCAACAAGTTACTTGTCAGCCTGACAGTTACCATGGTGTTTGTGTCTATGTGTTTGTGGGTCTCTGTGAGGCTAGTGTTCAAACACTGAGGACTGCAAACATGAACTTCCCCTAAGATACATGTTTTCCAAAGATGGGTAAGGCTAGAATTGTAAAGCTGCAGGATTTTCTTCTAGAAATGCATTATTCTAAAAGGGTTTAGGCAAGATTGTAACACCCACAAGGTTGTTTTATTCCCCTTCTCCTTCATCACCTGCAGACAGCACTGGCTAAGAGGTACAGGCTGAAAATTTTGTAGATGTTGGGAATATCACCCACAGATAGATGTTCTTTCCCAGACCATCAGCTTCCATCAGCATTTCCTTCCATTTGGGAGGTATGGCTTCTTTCTGGCTTGTGAAATTCCTTTTGACACCCTTTCTGGCTTATGAAACTGTACAACTGCTTGTAATGCATTGTCCTGGATTTCAGAGGAATTTCTCATTGCAATCAGATTTTAAACCATTAGTGTAGGAACCTGTACATGTTCATGTAGTTTTTAGCTGTGGTAAGTTGTACAGGTTTTTCAGGTAAAGCACTGACATTGCAAATGTAGATTCAAATTAAAATTACATTATGTTTATTTGGATACTTCATTATAATGCTTTGCTTTTTTATTAAATTCAATAATATCTTTGGATATAGCTGTGGTTTTTTGTTTTATTTTTTATTTTTTATGGTTGGGTGAGCAGACTGATGCATTTAATAAAAAGTGAACTTTAACCACTTGCCAACGTGAACAATGAGGGTGTTAATGAGGTCAGATCTGCCAACAGCAAAACTGTGGAACCTCAAAAATGCTGTCCAAACAAAGCCAAACCAGTGAACCAGTTTTGTAGTTCACATTAAAAAAAGCAGTGAATCAGACAATTAAAATGGGATGTGAAACAGAAACTGGAGACCAGGGTTCTTCCACTGGGGCTGAGAATCATGCCCCCTTTTTCGCTATCTTTGTCCTGGTAAATTTGAGGGTTTCCTTCTACACAGCAGAAAACCTTCAGTGGTAGAAATAAGGAAACTTTACTATTTGTTTCCACAGCTCAAAATAACCTGTAGAATTTTGGATGAAGCCTAAAGGACAAGACATATGGAGTTCCTCTATTCAAAACATCTGCTATTGAAGAAGAGGATGGATGTGAGCTGTTACTTCATATGCCCAGAAAAGACAGGTAGTTTGAAAATTAATGCCATAGATTAGATTTGTTTTAATTTTTATATTGTATCTTTTTTTGTTGTATTGGACTAAAAAGATGCCATTCATTCAATCTGCTGCCTTTTGGTACTGCACTTGATGTCTTTTCAAATGGAATAATTAAATTTACACACATACCTGTTTAAGACTGGCTTTCTTGGATTCCAGCTGTATTCTGCACTACCCTATCTCTTAAAAATCTTCTATCTTAAATAATTCAGCAAGGATAAGTAGAGTTTTTTTCCTGCAAGTGGAGACAGTGCACATGTGATGACCAATTGAAACAGGTAACACATTGAAAAATTACCTATGGGAAGTGCTACCTCCAGAATATCCACTCCAAATGTCTATGTTTTTTGGATTCTGTTTGAATATCATATTGTGAAGGACTCTTGATATCTATCTACATTTGATTCCAGGATGAAGGACGGTCTGAAGTGGAAGACATCAAATGCCATATATTTTACAGAGCTTATTCCTGTTGCATGTCTTGCCATCTAGTCTATGACAGCCTTGAAGTCTGTGAAGTCTATAAGTGTAGATTATGAAATAGCCTACAGCCTGGAAGTCCATGAAAATGATCTGTAAAAAAAAAAAAAAGTGGAATCTTGAGATTACCAAATCTTTATTTAATCTATAATTAATTTCCTTGTGTTTTTACACATTGAGAAAATTAACTTGAGTAAATTGAACATTGTTCATTTTTCAGGTAAATTACATGGTCCAAGGAATTTTCTCTGAGTATTAAAAAAAACAGTAGTTGACTTTTGTTTCATTAACATCAGGAGCATTTTCATCTTTTCTTTTACTTTTTCTTTCCAGTAAAGACATTTGAAACACCCAAGTACCAGAGAAATGTAGCCAACATTTCAGGTCGCACAGCGTTTTTGAATCAATTTCCTGGCTTTGAAGTTCTGATTTCATATAGGTGTAGTTGTGCATTTATATGTATGTGTGTCAGTGTATACAGACTAGAGTCAGTACATTTCAGAAATAGAGGTTATTTGCCCTTCTCTCACCAATAGCTGGGAAAAAAAATCTGTATTAACTTACTCCATTATTGTAGCAAAGGTGTGGCTGTTATGAGAATGCATGCAGGTCCTCACTGGAAGGGTGGTAGAAAAGAGGGGGACAGAAGTGATGGAAGAATTTGACTAAGGAAATTTGAAAGCCAAGGGAAAGTTTAGAGGTAAAGAAAAAAGTGGCAAAGACGTTTATGATAAATTTGCATACTCTTATTTTGTATGAGAAGCTGAGTACTGGCACATTAAACCTTTTATTTTATACTGCAATTGAATTTTGGGACTTTTTCAGGTCTTATATATTATTTAATAATTTATATTATTTCAGGTCTTATAAATACATGAATATTTTTGAAACTTTTAATATTTTGCAGAAAGTATATCAGGAACAATTTTTCCAATGGTTTCTTCATGCAGAGTTATTTTACAATTTAATTGTTACCATGCCTGTGAATTAAGTAGGCCAAGATTCTTCCCAGAGGGGATTTTTATTGTGAATCTGACTACCTAATCCATTTTAAATTGGCAGTTTATAACTGACACTTCATCAAATTGCAACTTCTGCATGCTGCTACAGTTGGTGCTTCAAGCTGGTTAGTTGGGACCTGGTCCTGTATCCTTGTATTACACAAGTAATATTACAGAGGTATCACCATTCATTGCATAAATGAGGTCTCCAGGTCTACAGAAAAATATATTTTGATTAATTCAATAATTGCCTGTAAATGTTGCTGGTCTTTTATATGTGACTCTGCTTTTGGATTTAACTGTATAATTCTGCAGATGTATTAGTCCTTCATTAACAGTCACAATAAATTGTGCAGCTGGTATGAGATAATTACATCTGTGGGGCATAGCAACATGCAAGATAGATATGCCAATTCCCTGAGGTTGTGATTAGTCTATAGGAACCACTCTCCCTTGAGTCTTCTTTTGGAATTAGCCTAAATCTTTCTTATAGGAAAGACTCAGCATAATGAAATATTTGTAGTTTCAGTTCAAAATCTTTAAAAAAGTTAGGTGACAAAGGTGGGGGGTGGGGGAGAAGGCAAAATAATTTAACTGCTTACATGCCACACTTCCTTGTGCCAGAAAGAAGAACAAAGAAAAATTTGTTCAAATTAAACATCTACTGACTTCTGCTAAGGATGCTATGTGCCTATGAATGTGTTTATACAGCTTTGAGAGTCTTGCTACCAAAGTGCCATTCAAGTTCCTCCATCTAAAAATGGGGCATTCTCACAGGCTAATGTAGAAGAACAATATTCATTTGGTATCAGTGGAAATGCCCAGAGGGAAGACAACATTCTTCAGAATAATTTACTGAGATCAGACATATTTCTCATTACTGTGGGATAGACTGTGACCCTCATGGATACAGTTTTTATGCAGGACCCATGCCACTGATCCAGATAGACTTACAAATTCTATACACCAATGTAGCTGTCAGTGATGATGCACAATTAGGGACAAGTTCAAGTAGTCTGGCAGACCAGACTGCACAGAAAGATAATGTGAAGATACTTCTTGGGTTCACTTATTTAGGTTTACTGATGATGTTGATGACTGAGGACACTCTAGCTCAGAGGATGACTCCACTTCCCTCAAATTATCAAATATGTGTGCTTTCTGTATGACATCTGGAAAAATGTATGCCCTAGTCATATACAACAGCTGAGTTCCCTATTTTGCAGTAGTGAAAAAGTTAAAAGCGCTGAAATCCAAGAATAAGCAAGGTAATGAGGTCTGCCCTTGTAGTTTTAGTAAACAGAGGTCTACAGTAGGATATTTTCTTTGTGATTTCCTGAGTGTGCTGGGGTACTTGCCAAAGCTAATGCTTTTTTTTTTTGAGAGCTATGAGACTCTTTTAATTAAATGTTCAGGTGCCAAAAGATTAGAGCAGAAATGCTCTTTCCTTCCAGATTTTACAATGAAGACAGAGAAGAATCTCATTAATATTACAGAAGGAGTGAAAACTTCTTGAAGGCAGGGATGAAACTTTGCCTAGCAAATAAAATAATTCCTGAGAGTACAAGAAGCATTTGAATCTTTGAGAAAGTTCATCATTATTAGGGAATTTTTGTTGGCAGAATAGTTGGCATCATGCACATGGCAGCTGTATGCTTTACAATTCATGGAAGTCATGTATAAGTCAAGAAAAATATTACCACTTATTTAATCCTTTTATAGCTCCATAAGTAAGTGTCAGATTTGTTGAAAAATATTGATTTTTTTTTTTTACAGTCTGTTGAAGGACTGAGTCTCACTTTTCTCTGTCTCGGGAAGAATGTTTCACCAGAAAGTCACATTTGTACATATCCAGAGGACAAAGCAAACAAACAAGCACAGTTTATACTTGATAATGTAGTCAGGTCAACTGTGTTTGAAGGCCCTTCAGCTGCAGCAATTGTTGACAACCTTCACAACTAAATTAAGCTGGATTTCTTTTGTTTATTTTCTTTGGGACCATTCATATATAAGCAGCTCTGAAAAACAGAGTTTCAAATGGAAAGTTTCCCTCTTGGCTTCCATGCTGACTTGTGTGAGATCTGACCTTTTGAACTCACGCTTCATTACCTTGGAAGTGCATGAAGGCAAATCACTGAAAGTTTAGGCAGGCACTAGTTTATTCCAGAATCTCTTTCTCTCTCATCAGATTCTCACACAATGCACAAAAATTCCCAGAACTGCACAAAAGATTCCAGTCAGTGGGAGCTGTTTGACTCAGACACTGTTTTGAGAGGTGGGAGCTGTTGACCTGTATTTGACTGTTTTCTCCTATGCAGATAGTTTCAGTTTCAACTTATGTTCACTGGAGGCTCAAAAAAATACCATGTTCTTTACTTCCAAAATATCTAGTTCTCCATTGTTCTTCAGGAAATTCATTCTATTATGTCTATGGTATTTTTTATACCTGGTTTCCTGATGATGTTATAAAGCAATCTCACGTTTATTTCTTGCGAAATTACTTTACAAACTTGGTCTTCTGATTTTTTCACACATCATTTCACAAAAGCACAGCATAGATTTTAACTTATCTCAGCATAAATGTCAATGCTCCATGTTTGTCTTACTAAAATGAGCAGTTGCAGTTGAGGAAATCGAGAAAGAGACGGAAATTATAATAACAACTGCACAGATGGCTTGATACTGTATGATACCCACCAACACACTTTTAACACCCAGTTTAATCCTCTACTGGTTACTTGATGTGGGAATGATTGGCAATTTGGCTTTGCCTAAAAGTTTTCCCTTCTCAGTTACAAAAAAAAAAAAAAAAAAGTTTACAAAGTTAATTTTGTACTCAGTCTACACAACCACAGGCTTGCATAGTGTTTTTCTATCTGTTAAAAAATGAAATAAAAGGTATTCTCTTCTCCTTGAGGCAGCACTAGAGGGAAGTCACTTTACTAGGTTCTTTGAAAGTAGGTACCTAAAACTGTAAATTGTTTCTTTCCAAATTCTAAGATAGTTCAGTGCCAGAGTTTTTTAGGACATTTCTTACAGTGTTTATTCCTGTTAAGGATGTCTTTTTCCTGTCTTTTACCAAATTTGTTCATCACTGATACTGATTAGATTTATCTGTGTAGAAACCTCTATGAATAGGGGCAAGAGTGACAAAATCTGGCCTGCAGTAAAGAACAGGTTATTCAGAATTAAAAAAAAAAAAAAAAAAATCAAGTGGTAAAACTAAGCAGACACTGAGTGTCATTTGTGCTGACAATTGAACATTCAGGCATGAATTATTTATGTCTACCTCATGCAAAATCCTGATGTTATATAACATTAGATATTTCATTAGCAGTCCAAAGTTTGAGCATTGTGTATAATGCCCATGATAGCTGAACAGCCTCTTCACAACTGAATGTTTATTTGAAAAGTGAAAGGCTTGTTAAAAGCCTCAGAATAAAATAATGCAAACTTTTTGTTACAGATTTTAAAGTCATGATGGTTAACAAATCATTTACCATGTTAATATGTTAGTAATTCCTATCTGAATAGGTCTGGCTCAATAATTGTTGCAAGACATTATTCATTTGTATTGCTCCAGAGAACACACACTGTCTGAATTCTGTTCATTAACTCTTTTCCACTTCACACATAAATATGGTACTTGACATGCTGTCCTTGGTGATGTATAATAGCAATTTGCTTCTGACCTCAAGGTCACTTTCTTTTTGTGTGTGCTACAAGCTGAGATTTTTGGGAAGCGTGTATGAATGCTTATAGCAGAACTGGTGCTCTGTAATAATCCCTCTTGCTACGTGATAAACAGTTAATTACTTCTGAGGTGATCTGGTATTCTGAAGATACAGGCCTTTTAAAGCTGTGTTTGCTGTGCCTCATGTATGCCAAACTTTATTTCATGGACTGGAAGGAGATATTTACTTCCTTCCTTCCTTCTTTATATACTGAAGCACTCCATACTGAGTTTGGACTGCTCTTTGCAGATTTAAAAAATTTTATTACTGTTTGCATCTTATTTCCCAGAATAAGTGAGTAGGCTCAGACTAAGGATCTGCCTGAGAGAGACTGGCTGGAAGGCAAATGAAGCCTCTCCACTGGGAAGACATAATTTTTTATCATAAAATGAAGTTTACTATAACTACTGTAATTTAAAATAGGACTATGGTATACAGCTTTTAACCCACATACTCCTAATTCAGTAAATGCTGTAAAACCCTGACATGAATTTGTAAGCTAGAGAGTTTTAAAAGCATGATAGAGAGGAAAGATAAGATCTGTCATGGGGCCTGGAGTGGTGGCTGGCAGCCCTGTCCCAAAGGACTTTCTAGATACAAAGAAGAAGGAGATTAGAGGTGACTGTTGCCTTTCCCAAAGGCTGGCCAGTGCACATACTGGTTGCAATTTCTATCTATCCAGAAGAAAAAAGAAATAAACAAGGCAACTGTCTGATGGGAAAACTCAAAGAGTGAGGAACAGTGGGTGATGTTATTAATTACTTGATTGTACCAATATAAAAATGCTAAGAAGTGGGAAAAGATATTTTTTTGCTGAGAATCACATGTGAGTCTGCTCTGTTTAGAGATGGAGCTGAAATTATAGACAGTAGTTCCAAGGGCTGTCAAAGGAAAACA
The DNA here is from genome assembly GCF_024509145.1 of Vidua macroura. Lineage (NCBI taxonomy): Eukaryota > Metazoa > Chordata > Aves > Passeriformes > Viduidae > Vidua > Vidua macroura. Next base: position 38,749,806 of record NC_071572.1, on the reverse strand, counting down.
AAAAAGCTAAAGGAGAAGGCTTCAACAACAGCCTCCAAATGCCTTCTAAAAAACAAAAAATACCCCAAGTTTTGGTTTAGGTCATTATGACCTGTTAATCAACTATCTGCTTCAGTTTTGTAGTTACTCTCTGTCATCCACTTGTCACATGTGCCAATGACACTTCCTTAGCTCTTTTGATGGTTTTCCAAAAGCATTTGGAGCAAGGGACTGATGATTTGTGTAAATTTCAGAAAAGTAAGTCTTCTGTCATCTGAGAAAGGCTTTCTAGGGATCAGCTTTGAGCTGGAGCACTCAGGGCACAGAGAAAGTGCACTGCAAACTATTAAGAAGTGTGACCTCAGCAGACATGCTTCTGGCATGTCACGGTTTGACATAGAAGTGAATTTTCTCAGGAAGTTGGGGTCAAACCAATGAGTGGTCAGGTTTGGATATTGGCACTTGGAGTGACCACTGAGGGCATGGACACGCCTCTGAGAACACAGGGGGTTAAAAGCAAGAACTCCCAGGAGAACTGTCTCTTTGGTTTCGGTCAGAGTGCTGTGCAGACCTCCCCTGCCCAGCCACGGGCTGAGTGGGGGAGGGGAAGCCATGTGGCCTGGGAGAGGTAGGCCAGGGGCTGAAGGGACTGGAACCAGGCTGGCCCCTGTGGATGGAAGGGTGGAGAGAAACGGAGATGCCTTTGTTCCCCCCCTTCCCAGAGGGAAAAAGACAGAGAGCCTGAAGGCACCTGGAAATTCGCTGGCAGAGGAGAAAATGAAGTGGAGATGAGGAGGGGGGAAGGTGCCCAGCCGTAGGAGTTGAAGTTCTGGGCAGAGATTTCAGCCGTCCTGGGAGCCTGAGACTTTTAACCCTTTCTTGGATAATGAAAGCTTTGTGAAATGCTACTCCTCCTCGATTTGAAAGAGAAGAGACAGTCTGGGACCTGAGATGTTAGAAGAAGAAATCCTAGGTGGGAGGAGATGATGGAGTGCCTTTTGGCTGGACTTTTCTTGTATAGCCATAGACTGAACCAATTTCTCCTGCAACAGAGACTGCATTTTTAGGAGGATGCAATGGTGAGCCAAGAGACCTACTGCAGCGACTATCAACACAAGAATGGAGTGAACAGAGAAAAGCTGGGGAGGGTGTGGTGAATGCCCTGTCTTCAGGAAGAAGAAGATCTCTGTTCTTGAGACCCTTGGCCCCAGGGGAAGAGAAAATGGGGGGGACTGTTGTCCCAAAGATGAGAAACTGTTGCACCCTTGGCTCCAGGGGAGGAGGAAAATCAGGGGCGGGACTGTGGTCCCAAAACAAGAAACTGAACTGTTGTTTCTTTTGATCCTTGGCAAAGCATCCTTAAAGGAGCCCTATGAGCAGTCTGTCCATGCACGGTGGTGAGAGCACTGTGACATGGAAAGGAGAGTGTCACACTGGCAGATTTTCTCCGGGCGGTTGCCATGTGTGACATGGAAACACAGAAGGGTTGCAATTGTGTTTCCTGGGGGTCTATGGTACGGGAGGGACTCCTCTCTCCCTTGATGAACTAAGAATTGATTATATGAAGGGTGGTAATGTGATCAGGAATCCAGGGTTTTGTCTCACTGTGGTTTGTTGGAAATTGGGTGGGGGGAGGAGGAATGTTTTGGAGGGTTTTCATCCTGAATTCTGTGTGTTGCTTTTATTGTAGTTGTAGGATAATAAAGTTTTCTCCTTTGTTTTTAAGCTCATGTCTGCTCTGCTCTGTTCCTGATCACATCTCACAGCATTCAGTTGGGGAAGGTGCATTTCCATGGGGGCGCTGGCATTGCACCAATATCAAACCATGACAGGCATCCACTTCTGCAGGCTTTGTGATTTTCTTTATAGTTGTATAGTTCTTTATAGTATTAAAATTTGCATGATTTGAAAGGTTTTGAAGTATGAATCCCACCCCCCCACACCTTTCAGTGTGCATTTCTAGCCTTTTGTGTTTTCAGGTGTTTAGAACTGTCTGGTCATCTCAAATGTATGACTAATGTATGCCAGAGGGAAGAAATTATATACACTTGCCTGAAATGAAGGTTAAGCACCTGAAATGGGGGAACACAACTATTAGACTCAAACTTTTAATTTAAGACATTTAATTTCAGATTTTATAAAACTAGGTCAGGATGCAACCTGTAGAACAGATGATGCTTGCAGCCTCTAGCTTGTTTTAAGGATGAATATAAGAAAAAAAAAGTGTCTTCAGGAATTTAAGAATGGTAAGCCATATTGATTAAAAAATGTAGAAAGAGCAGACCAAGTAAGAGCAACAGTCTGTGACTGCTTTCCACCCTCATGGTTCTGATTTACATTGATCAACAGATTTATATTTGTTGCTTATTTGGAAATCTCTAAAAAATTGAGAGCAACAGAAAATGGAAGTGTGAAATTCAAAAGAACAGGGCAGAAATAGTATGGTGGCAAGAAAGAAAGTAGTGGGGCCTTTTCAAACTGCTCATTCACCAGCAAGGAGTACTGATCAGGAAGCTGGAGAAAGTTATTCACTTCTGTCTTTTTATTCTCTTTCTTTCACTCTGCATTTGCATCTCTCTTGACATTTAAAATCAAAACTGTCTGGCAAATTCAAGCAAAATTCAAGGATTACTTGCTCTATAAAAAAATGCTTCTTGGCAAAATTGTTGGAAGAGAGAAAAAAAATATTTCTTATGCTCCAGCTCTTAACTGTGCTGCAGCAGCTTAACAGGAGATTATAAGTAACTGGTTGTGTATAATTTATATACAATGTGAATCTGCATTACATACAACCAAAGGACCAGACACTACAAATGAACCAAGTATGTTTTAATCATTTTGTCTATGGTTAGATGGGTATCAATTACATTTATAGGTGAAAGAGAAGGAAATACGTTTATTTTCCAACATTACCTACCACACAGAGACAGGTCCACTTTTTTCTTTTGTCCTGTTGATTTCTATAGATGGAATATTAATTCTCATTTTACAATAAGAACAATCAAAATTTATATTGTTTCTCAAGTGCTCAAGTGCTAAGGTCAATATTTCATCTTGCCTTGAGTTTTCAAATAAAGGAAGAAAGTGTTTCTTTAGGAAAGGAATTACTGCAGTAGTAACATGCAAGATGTCTTTACAGGGAGCATGAGGAGTGTTTAGAAGGACTGTTACAGTAGAAAAGGTGAATTTGTTTTCCCTGTTCTTGTCTGCATTGTTGGTGTTAAGATACCAAGCTGAATGAAATCAGGTCTTTTTTTTTTTTTTTTTTTTTTCCTGCCAGACAAGGAGAACAGTTTCTCAGCATGGTAAAGGAGAGCTTTTGAAGGAAGAGAAAATTGTTTTTTAGTTGCTTATATATGTCTTGGCAACTCTGCTTAAGGAAGCTTGTGCATTTCCAAGATATGCCTTGACCTGGTCTAAAAAGTTAAACAATCTTGATATGGAAAATGTGACAGCCTGAAAGTGTGAGACTCTGTAGTCTTAGAAAAGCTACTAATTATTTGTGTTCTTCAGTGCCATGTCATGAATGGCCAAGTCACTTCGATGACATCAGAACTCTGCTCCTGCAGATTCAGCAGCAGTGAGACTATCCTCATGAGGGCTTCCTCTCCTGTTAGGAATTTTTCTTTCCCATTGACAGCTCTGAGCAAGTATCTAAACATTTTTCCCATCACTACAAATGAAGATAACTCTTACCTACTGCACTGGGACTCTGCAAGTCTCTGTAAGACTTAATTAGATACTATTTCCAAAATATTTTGAAAATGCTGTATCACAGAATCAGAGTGGTTTGATCATCAGTTTCTGAATGTTACCAGGTTAAGGCAGGGGTGATATCTCTGGCATGAACAGTGGGATGAACTAAGATGTTCTACTTGTGACTTGGATATCAGTATGTCATACTGCACAAGGCTCCTCTGTGGATGGCACCAGTTTGCTCTTGATGCCACATAGATGTGTAGCCTGTGATTCTATGTAGTAATGCAATCCTTTGTGCATTTTGCATTATACACTTGATGCTATTTTTGTGCTGATTTCATGTTGCTGTAATTCCATCAATTTCAGCAACACCTGTTTTATAGCAAAAAGTGTAGAGGCTGTGCAGTCTCTGTATATGGTTTGTATTCAGCCTAATAGGATTAATTTTTTGTCTTTATAAGAGCAAGTCTTTTCTGTTTTCATTTATTTTGTTCAGGGTTACCATGCACAGGTTGTTTGATTGTTATTCTTACTATGGTAGATGATAATTGCTATTATTAGTGTTTCTTGCTGGGGTATCTGGGCGAAATGCAAATGGAAAAGCCATACTCTGGAAGGCTGAAATGACTGAATTAGTTGTACTTTTGAAGAATGCTTTCAGTTTTCCATAGAATCAGATTTTGCTTCTATTTTTATTGTGCTTTCACAGACATGCACACACTTTGACCAGTCCCTTAAAACTTTAACAGCACTTACTAAATCCATCAGTCTGCTTGTGCATCAGTCATGAAGTGCTGAAACTCTGTCAATCTTCACAAATTCCACACCATGTTTGCCCTTGCTCTTGCAGTCCATGCCAACTCTGGCAATGGCCCCAAAAGCCATCAAAATCACTTTTTCACTTGGATTATTGAAACTATCAAAGATCTCTGCAAATATATCTTGGAGCCCTTTCTTCTGCAAAACCAGACATGTTAAAAAGGCTGAAACGCTGCCATTTGCTATAAAGTGGATGGAGAAGAAAATAATTAGAAAGCACCAATCCGGTGGTGCATGCACTCAGCCATCTGCTACAGGGACAGGGAACTTTGCAGGCAAGAAAGAAAGATATTTTCCACTTTCCTTCAGATTCCTGGCTTGCCATAGTGACAGTGCACAATGTTTGGACCCTGCTGTAGCCTTTCTTACTGAGCTTTTTCTGAGCAAAATGTGGGATTTTTGTGTTACAAGAAACAACTTTTTGGTATAGTCCCTGAATTCACTAATGATCTGGAAGGATTCAAAGCCATGAAGAAAAATCTCCCTGCTTCTGCAGGTGCAGATCAGCATTTCCAATTCTGAGACGATCAGCTTAGTTAATAGTAGAATTTAGGTCAACTAGCAGTTTCTTCAAGTGGCACAGAATGTACTCATTTTTTAATACTCTGTAAGTGGATTCAGTACAGAATAGACAGAACAAAAAAAGTGACCATCAAACTGATGTAAGAGGTATTCTAACATTCACCATTTTCAAACCTCTCAGTTGTCTTACAACTAAGAAAATCTGCATTTGCAAAATCTACATTCCTCTGGTTATGAGCATCACCCTTGCTCGATGCCTTAGTCTTTGAAATGCTCATGGTTTCTTTCTGCAGCCCTTTACTAGGACTTTTTCTGTTGTTGTTCTCACACCGTTGTTTTTGTGCTGTTATTCCCACCATGCTACACCTGCAAACCCTCCTGTTCAAGGCATGGTTGGAAAGGGCTCTGGGGAACCTGGTCTAGTGGAAGCTGTTCCTGCCCATGGTGGGAAGGTTGGAGTTAGGTGATATTTAAGACCCCTTTTATCCCAAACCATTCTAAGAGATTTTATGATTGTTATGACAGATTTCTCATGTGAAGCAATTACTACCTGTGTGAAATTGGCTCCTTTATAGCCACATTCTCATAGTCCTTCATTTGAAGCTTTTCATTTACCATAGAGGAAAAATGAGACTTATTAAATAACAGTGTAGACAATAATAACAAATAACCAATAAGGATTCCTCAATGATGTGCATGCACAAAGATTGACAACAGATGTCTATGCAACACCTGCAGCTGATGAAAATGTTCACCAGTCAGTGGGAACAGTCAGAAGGAGTTCTAATAAAAAGTATCAGAACTATGGAAAGGGCCTGGTTGAAGATCATCATCAGCTTTTTTATCTCTTGGTATCAACATTGAAGTCAATGGAGGCAACTAGGCAAAGACCCCACAAATGAAAATTTGTGCTTATAAGTCTATCTCAACACTCTTTTTGTGACACTATTACAATATATGCCAAGGCAGCATTCAAGCCCAGGATGTTTCAGTGATTTGTATGAATAATTCTTTTGTTCAGTAAGTCTGACACCATTAAGCCTCAGATACCCCTAATCCTTAAAAACAGGAAGGAAGCTCAGCCCAGTAACTGAGCTCATTGCTTCAGCACCTACTGGTGCAAGAAGGGAACCAGTGAGTAAAAATTTAGTCTGTGGTAGTACTTGACAATGGTCTGTAGGATAAATGTGATACCCTTTAACGTTAGAGAAGAAGGAATAGTACAAGGGAGGGGACATTATAGAGCTGGTAAATTGCATAGTCCAACCAAATGAATTCAGAGTGTATTTCACTTACCTAGAGAAAAAACACCTTCAAGGCAAGTCTCTGGCACTGATAAACAATTCAACATGGTTGATAAATTTAATCAAGGAGGATTTCTCCTTCTTAATAGTAGTTTTCAGAGTGTCAGGTATATAGCTAGATTTAGGACAAAAAGGTGGACCCATCAAAAATCAGCTGGCAGACCTGCACAGGTATCCCAAGGCATACAGTAAAATAATTGAAGTTCCACTGTAATTTAAACTTGGGAACTCTGTCATTGTAAATTTTAGGATTGGATTCTACTTTTCCCCTCAATGTTTGCTAATGTACAAGCAGAATGGAATTGTGGGGTTTGTGTTGATTAGGTCTATTGAAAAGCTTACCAGCTTTCTTCATGATGAAGAACTGTCTGGCTTTGAAATAGGAAAGTGTGGACACCCAAATTTCCAGCTATTGAGCATGAGGAGTAGCTGGTTTTGGCTCTGTGAGCCCTGGCACTGTACCCTGCCTACATGTTACTAATAGAATCGGCATAGCTGCTGCTTCTATTTCCATGTTGCCACATTCTTTTTTTTTTTTTTTTTTTTTTTTTTTTTTTGTGCTGATAACCAACATGTACAGTTGGGTTTTCAGTGCTATTTTCCAAATGGTATTAAATAAAGTGATTTTCAATATCCTAGTGTAGAATGTGACTGGAATCCTTTTGTGGCTACATTAAAATTTCACTTTACTTCAGATCTGAACTTCCTTTGCACCACCATGCTATGACTAGGAAAGTCATTAAATTAAATGCTGATGTTCAGCTGCTTCTTATTTAAGTAAAGGAAAAGGATGAGTGTCACTTTTGGAGTTACCTTCCTTGTGTTTTGTTCACTTTAAAAGTCTCTTCTTCCCTCAGAATAAAAATCAAGCAGGCGGGTGAGCAAGACACCCAGATGCCAGCTGAGTATCTCTGGGGTTTTTGTTCTTCTAATCTTCTGGTTAGCACAATTGAAAACATAGCTTCCTACATGTCTCAGTGAAGAGAGCTGATGTGCTTGGCTTAGCACAAGCCAGAAATACCATGCTAATAACAGCTGTCTTTTCACTCCATTGCCATTATTGCAGCAGCTTATGCTTTTTAGATATCTTTACTTACAAAATACTGAGTTTCAGTCTTCTGCAAGAAAAAAAAAAAAAAAAAAGGCAGATAAGACACCAAAATACAAACTCTGAAAGCAGACTAAATGGGGACAGGAAACAGATGTTTCCAAGTATTGGAAAACTTGCTCAGTTTTTGTTTGTGTTTGAAGACAAAATAGGAAAATAGCCATTCCTTGTCCTATTTGCAGCAACTGCTGGCACATTTTATTTTGCAGTCATCAGTGCTGCTAGAGCATATATTTTTACTCACCCTAGGGCATTATTATTGTAAATGACTCCTCTTAATTTTATGAAAAATACTTCGAAATTATTCTGTCTGAAAATTTTGTAAAGCAGCTGTCCTAAAAGCCTCCCCTGTGAACTTCCTCATTCAAATTATTTTTTTGGAGTTGATCTCAGAGTATAGTCTATGAGCAGTGTTCCTCTGTAGCTTGTAAAAATAGGATTATCCATTACATTAATGTTTAATTACCTCACAAAAACTGGATGCTTTGAATCTGCCCTCTAAGCCATTCGTAACATCTGGAAGACTCACTAAGTAATGTGTCTGAATGACCAGAAAGATTAATACAGGAATATAAAAAGCACCCATAGACCTTTAGCTTTCCTTATTACAGAATATTATAGACAAGAATTCTGTTGCCTGGGAAAAAAAAAAAGGTATTTAACTTGACAATAGTCTGTAATCTTGCTGTCTTTGCAATAAATACACTTTGCAATTGTCCCAATCTGTAGCAAATAATACGTTATTGTCGCTCCAGCTGACAGCTGAGGGATGCTGTCGCCACTTATAACAATTGCCACTGGCCAGGTAGCAACAGTACTGTTATTACCCTCCACTGCTATAACTGTGTGAGGATGGCTTGAGGTGTTCTTGATCAAATTTCAGGCTTTAAGATAAGTATGATGATTTTTTTTTTTCTATAGGAAGGCAACAAATCCCCCATTTTAATAAGATTTTTTAATTGTTTTTTTCTTTCCTGAAGAAGACAATACCATAAGGCCAAAAGGATTTTTTTTTAATTCTGCAAAATTAGTAGCCTAAATAAAGAGAGGGGCCAAGCAGCAAAAGATGAAAAATCTGTGGTAGACTTGGCAAGGAAATAGAGGACCACGCTGAATCATTTATCTCTACAAGTTCAGGCACACTGAGCTTTTTGCCAGAACAGCGTGATCCCTTCCTCATTGATTTTTTGGAGCTAACAGTCCTAAATGTCCCTTTTAAGGTAAATAGAAACCTGAACAGAAAAAATATTGTATCTTGAAAGAAAAGGTCAAACAAATGGATTGGTATTGTTTGATTTTTTCCCTTTAAAATCGTGTCTAAATTCAGTAGTAATAATAAAAAGTCCAAACAAATATCAGTCAGCACAGAGCCTGGTGCCATTCTGGACTCAAGTCTTCTGACAGTGTTTCTCGTGAAATTCTAGTTTTCATCTGCTAGGAGAGAAAGGATTAATGGGATTTTACCCAACTCCTGCTATATAACTTCAATCAAATATTGTTTCAAAGTTTCTCTCTTTAAGGGCCACTTTTTCTGTAGCTAGAAGCCAAGCTAAAAAACCTGAGAGAGGCTTACTGTGGCAAAGGTGGAACTCCTCATCCCAAACCCTCTTGAGAGACCCACACAACACCTCTCATGCTGTCCTTCTCTCCTCACACTTCTGCTTTCCAGTGACCATATGTAACCATAGTCCTTCAGGCGTGTTCCTTGATTATGAGACAAGGCAACGCTTTGTCCTAAGCCTGCCTGCATGTTCTGGCAGCAGCAGGCAATAGGTGGGCACGATCCTCAAAGCTGTGACTTAATTCACAGCTTTTAAACTTGTCAAAGTAAAGTTTAGGGGTTTTTTGTCGCTTTAAGGAGCTCTACAGGAATTTGAAGGCTGAATTTTTTTTGGCTCTGCCAGTTGACTCAAAAGGCTGTAAATTGAAGAAAACATACTGAACGTACCAGGTGTTACCAAACCTCTTCCCTGTCATTTCTGCTGAGGAAGTGAGGCAGGGAGTAGCTATGGGAAAAGGTGGAGGGACTGGACTTTCAGCTATCTACTTCTTACCATTTCTGCCCCAAAAAATGAGCCTTGAGCCAGAACCCATGCAAAGTTAGCAGGATTACCTTGAGCTCCTGTGCACATTTACTCTCTTCTACTCTGTTTTTACCTTCTCACACTGTCTTGCAGATAAAGAATTCTCTAGTGTACCCTCCATTGCATGATGAATCATGGTTCTCCTGTCTGGTCAGTCTGGTCAGCAAATTAATTTATACTCTCATTTTGGGCATACAACTGCTTACCTATCAGAAGGGAAAGGATGTCTGAGAAGGGCTGTATGCTTTTCAGTTAGCGAGCAAATAGCTTCTGCAGTTGCCTGTTTGGCAATGACTTCCTGGGTAGCCTGAAGGTGGAAATAAACAATATCTATGAACTGTGTCATGTGGGAAAAAATAATAAGACTAATTCAGTTTAAGTTTCTCCTGTATATTCATTCCTTTTTCTGGTCTGTGTCTGAGCAAGGTGGAGTTCAGCATCTGAGTGAGATTGATTTGCAGCTCTGTGAAAGAATCCTATGCCAAATAAACAATGCAGCTTCAGAAGTGGGAAGAGCTAATGGCTTCACTCCTCAGAGCAGTCGCTACACTGCTTAACAACTACAGTAGAACCTGACAGGGCTGAGAATTTTGCAAAATGAGATCATGACACAAACATAAATGAGTGGATATGAGATGGTTTAGTAATCCATGTATTTCCCTGCTCTCACTGGGCTTCTGATTATTCCTCATCTCTTCTGACAATGTATATTAAAAAAGGTGTTTATTTCAGATTATAGTCCAACAGGGGCATTTATTCATATCTGAAAAGCTTGTATGTGAAAGCCTGAAATGAGACATTTTCAGAAGAATCTCCTGCCTGTTTTCTGCTACTTTCTGAGACTGAAAATATGAAATATCATAAATGTGGTTTTTGAATTTTGGTATTTTTTCATACTTCTACCTTTGTCCATCAACATCTAAAAACTGAAAGGATGTGGAAAATAAATGAGGATGAACAGAAGATAAATAAAATTTAATTAAGCCCTAAAAAGGCTTTGTTTACTTGGGACCAATCAGTATGTTGATACCAGCTTTTGACCAACCAGACAATGTTGTTTTCTGATTTTCAGACTGTTTACTCTTGTACAAACAGATCAGAAATCCTCCTAGCAGCCCTGGGGACGAACTGCTAATTGAATCAGTTTATTGGAAATGTGGGAGATCTGCAGCCTTCTTGCAAGCCTGTGCCACTGCCTAGCACTATTTAGCACAGTGCTGCATTTTAAGACTTGAAATCAGGAGAAACAGTGGATTTGTCCAAAGATTTGCCTCTGCCTGCTGTGGCACTGCGAAGGCTGGAGATACACATCTTGTTTCAGCAAAGTTACTTGATTCTTTGTCATTCCCAGATGGTGAAGAGCTACTTGTCATCACCTGCCTGCCAGGTGGAGGGCCCCTGGACCCACTGCACTCCTTGTGGTTTTGGTCCCTCTTTTATCCTAGACAACATATGGCAGACATCTTAAGCAAATTAACTGCTAGATCTTTGCTAGCTCAGCTCCTCCTTCCAAAGGGAGCAGATTGGCTCAGCTGGCCACCTGATAGCCCTGCATCCTCCATCAAAGAGTAAGGACAACCAAGAGAATGTGAGCAAGGAAGGGAGAGCTCTTCACTCCGCACACTTGGGACCTGCTGAGGATGTGTCACAGGCAAATTCAGATCCTCTGCTGGTACAGGGAAAATATTTCTAGTGTTCCAGAATGAAGATTTCTATCCCTGGGGAGGTACATGGAAAAAGAAACTCACAAAAAATATATAGAAATTGTGGAGAAGGAATTCTCAGAAATAAGGAATTCTGACTGCTCCAAAATTCTACTGTATTCTTCATATTGCTTTGGAGCTCCTTTGAGATCAAAGTCAGCATTGCTAAAGCTGCTTGGGCATGAACTCTTGCTGTCTCTTTTAGGCCAATCACAGCTACAGGGATCCAGCTTATAACTCAGGGTAGATGGGTGGATTTTTCAGGAGATCTTTCTGAAGCAAATGGGGAAAAACTTGTTTGTGACATTAATGCACTGAAAAGATAAGAAAGGTACCACAGCAGTATAACCAAAGTGTCAGTTTGGCAGCTCTGGGGCTGGGTTAATAACCTGTCACAGCAGGTTTCCAAAACTCTCTAATCGCAGTTTGTGAAGTAAGTTGAACTGTATGTCATGTGTGAAAGGAATACAAAGGACACGTAGCAAACATCTGGAAGAAGAGCTACAAGGAGGCAAAGCCAGACACCAAGGAAAGTATAAACATCAAGAGGTAGAGAGAGGCAAGCCTTTGTCAAGGAGTAAGTTTCAGATACACTGGGAGTAAATTCTCAACATACAGAGAGAAGGCTGAGGACATAAATATGCCAAGAAAAGGTACCCAGTACCCAGCAGAGAATTAGAATAGGAGAAGCAAAGAGCCCGTCAAACAAGAGTGACAGAAAGAAATGCTAGCTTATTCTGAAAACATAGGCAACATTACCATCCCTGAGGCAGCAGTTTGCTGGGTTTCAGGATCCTATTCATAATACTTCCAGACAAATCTCTTCCCCTGCTTAAGTCTGTTGCATTTCATGTGCCCCGAGACCAGCATGAGAAAATTCTGGATACCTGTATGGATGCTGTGGATATTAGCACCTCTGGGAAAGCAAGGGGACAAGAAATGCCAATCCAGGTCAAACTTGCAATCCACCTAACCCCCTGTGCTACCTTCCTCTACTGTCAGCATGGGATGCTTCAAAAGGAGACTTGAGATGTGTGGAGCTGACAGCAGGTAATCTCTCCCTCACAATATTGCTGTAAAGGATGACATTATTGCCCTTTCCTTACCAGCAGTAAGAGATTCTAAAATGTCATTTCAATGAAATATAATGTGGCTCATGACATCCACATTTTAAATGCTGGCATGAATCTCTAGGTGTCTTCCAATGGGACAATAATCCTCAGTGACCTTTCAGGTGAATTACAATACTGACTAAGCAGTGTGGATAGGCAGCACACTAAAATTTTGCTGTTTACTGATTAGCATCTATGTATAGAGAAAAAGGAACATGAACATATCTGTACTTACCTCACCTGGTATCTGCAGGAATTTAGAGTGGTGTCTCTGGCCTCCAGCCTGCAGACACCAAGCCTGGGATGGTGTATTTTGAGTATCTCAGCACAGGGCTGGCCTGAAAAAAACCCAACAAAACAGATTTGCTTTTCTTTTTATTTGCACTGGAGATACTGAAATCACTGGTATTTAACAGTAGAAGGTTGAGCAGACTTTTGGAATAAGTGGGGGAATTTGAGTGGTCTGAGGCATGGTTAAGTACTTTGTAAGTACTTTGCCCTCCCTTTCCCTTGACTGCCTTTGGTAGTTTTCTTTTTAAAGAGCAGAGAAACCAAAAGAAATTAATGCAAAACTAGGATGCTTAACTCTGAAGAGCTGAGCTGCCATCCTCTGAGTGAGATGAACAGGAGCCAGCTACAGATGTGAGCATATGAAAATGAATCCTGTAAACTCAAAGAACTAAATCTAAGAACTAGGAACTTAATAATTTACAAAGAGTGCTTGTGAATAATTTAAAGGTTGCAAGAGAGCCATTCCTTGGCCTGAAATCAGTTAGTCTGGTTGCCTTCTTGTACTTCTCAAGCTGGCAGCTCTTCCAGGGAGGGGATTTGACCACTGTCTATTCTTGTTCAGCCCCCAGTGAAGCATAAGTGTTGGGAGGAAATAAAAATAATAAATCAATGGCACCAGCAGCTAAAAAATAGTAACCCCAAAAATAAAAAGGGAGATACTTCTTGCTGGTCCAGGGAAGCATAAACCTGTTCTGAGGGAACAATCAGGGCTAGACAAGATTTCTCCACTGATTACATGGCCAAATATGGGGAAAATTTCAGAAAGCAAAAATGTCACTTTGACCCCGATGAGATAATTTCCATGATAATACCAAGCTCTTTTCAAATATATGGGACAGTACACACCATCACAGATTCCTAAAATAAGAAATTAGGGTGGTGTCATCCTTTCTGTCCACCTGGCTCTTGAGACAGAAGGGTGCAATGGGTACTGCCTGTGCCATGATAGTCTGTCAGCAGAAGTAGGTACTGGCTTGCAAAAAGGCCAGCCCAAGAAGTTCAGTCAGGCAAAGTTTCAAGCAGACAAAGAATGGGGGAAAAAATTCAGGGAATCTTAACTCAGACTTTGTTACCAGAACTGCCTGTACTCCCGTTTCTCTTTCCTCAGAACATCTGAGGTCACTTTTCTCAAAAACAGGCCTGTCTTTTTTTTTATTACGGTTACAGGAACACAGCAGACATTGGACTCAACCCTCTTCCTTCCTTTCCTCCTCATCTCAGCAGTTACAGCATCACAAAATACAAGTTTTTGCTTTTCTCAGGAGGTATATCTACTTCTAAGTCAGCAGTGAAAAGAAAATCCCAGCATGAGAAGAACAAGTGTTCTTTAGTATAAAATGTCATCTTTTGTATCAAAAGCAAACCCAAAGTTTAAACAGTTGTGTTTAGTACAGGAGCATGCTGTTAGGAAGTATCCACAGTGTGTCCTGACTTCACAAGTTACACTTTGCCTGGTGTTCACAGTTTTGTGCAAGGCTGTCAAATCTTCATGTATGAGCCCATTCCTGTTGCTTCTTTTCCCTGTAAATTATTTCTGGACATCATTGATAGCTTCAGTTGTTTTTCAAAAGGATAAACATTCCAAAGGTCATTGCACTTCTTTGAACACTGTGCTGGCTAGAGAAGTCCTCTTGAGGCCCAGATGGTGTGACACTGTCCTTTACTGACACCATAAAAATTAAACAGGAGAGATGAACTATAAATGTCCCGGTTTTGACAATAGCTTCACTGGTGCTTGCAGCCTCTTAGGGACCAAGATCAGTCAGCTACAATGTTCAAGTCTGACAGTAATCAGACTTTATTAGCATCTCACAGAACCACTTGTTCCTTCCTAATGTCTCCTGGAATTGGAACCTGAAATATTTTCCAGTTGCTGTCCTGAATATTTATGTGCTACTGCGGCACATGTGTGAGCGCAAATAATCTCATGTAAAAATGTCTGCCCTAGTATGTAGATAAAAAGACATCTTTATTGCATATCTAAAAACATAACACGTTTTTGGTATTGTTTGTTATTTAAATGCCACACAAGATCAATATTATTATGGGACAGATGAAAAATATGTGTAGAACTCGTTCATTAGCTGTTGGCAGATAAAAATCAGAGTGGGTGGACATGAAATAGCACCTTCAGATGTTGACTGCTTGATAAATATCAGGATTGTAATTGCATCTCCAGAAATCAGCTCTAAAAATAGAGTGAGACAAAAGAAAATGAGATGTGAATAAGAATTTATAATAGTGTTTTGTATAATGTCTCCTTCATTAGCATCCATCTGGACAGAGCTGATTAAGTCTCTTAGCACACGTCACTAGGCAAGAGAGATGAAGATGAAAGGATATTCAACAGCAGACAGCCACAAAGTTGTACCATCAGTACAATGAATGTGTAAACACTGACAACCTGCAGGCAGGCTGCACTGCATTTCCCCCGCTTTACTTCTCTCTGTTGCTGTGACTTGTGATTCAAAAATGTGGCTGCAACCCGGACTTATCTTGCCCGCAATTCCCCTCACTGGGTAATGAATGCAGAGGGCAATGCACATCCCCGTCAAAGGCTCAAATCCAGGCAGAAGGGCCAAAGTTGACAGAGGCAATTCTAAAAGACTGGGGAAAAAAATGCATTCTGTGCAGACAACTAATTAGAAAAATTGGATATAGTATTCAGGCTGCTGTGCCAAGCTGAAAAACAAAACAGCACAGGATAGATTTTCAGGTAACAGGCAATTCATTATCAAAGAAACATATTTCACATTGAAAAGATTTACTGTCCATAATAATCTTTTTGGATTAATGGCTTTAATTAGCAGAAAAATAGCAGACTCAAACATGAATCAATCTGCAAAGATCCCCGACTCTCTTTGTTAATGAAGGTGTTTTTAACTTTAAAAAGAAATCAGGCATGGAATGAGGCTTTTTTTTTCCTTTGCAAAATCTTTCCTTAAAATATCAAATTAAAAATCAAGTCATTATAAATATAAACTCAAGCAGATCATGCATTCTGAGATATACAGGGTTAGTCAGAAATCAGATAGAAAATATCTTTTTCTAGGAAGCATCAAGAGAATTACTATAAAACTACTTAGGTCAGAGGGAGTTTCTATATTTGTAGCATTACTTTCCAAAAGAGCTAAGTCTATGTGAACTCTCTGTGACTGAACTCAAACCACTGTGAAGCCTGAAAGTCTCAAAAGTAATAAAGATCCTGAGTTTCCTCTAAAAGAATGCTTTAGCATAATTTCTCATCTCCCTGGGTAGCTAAGGCACCACCCAGGAGAGATATCTGTTAAGACCTCTAAGAGAGGGAAAAGCTTTGTTTAGAGTTTGGAGTTTCTTGCAATCTAAAAGTGCGCATGAAGAGAAGCCCTGCCTGTGAGGAGGAATCTGTCTGTGTCTTGTGATGAGTATCTGCAAAGCTACAAAGGGAAAAGTAATTTTGAACACCAATGGTAAGACTACCAAGTGCTTGGGAATGGCTAAGCAAGATGGAGGGATGGCACAGGAGCCCTTTCCATTCCCCTTTTGGGATGGAGAGCATGTTAGTGAGAATGGCTGATTTCCAGGGCTTCTGCTGCTGGCAGCTGAGCTGAGCCAGAAGGTTTTGGTGTCCCTGTCTGCTTTGCCAACAACTGCTGTGAAGAGTTTTATTAGTCTGGACGGCGTAGCAGAGTTCATCTGCGAATACCTGATCCTGTTTTGGGAGCTCCAGAATGGCTGACCCTATGCCATTCTCCCCTGTGCCATCCTTTTCTTAGCAGTCTTGACAGCTTTCCCCGTTGGAGAGAGGCTGGCTCATTCCCAGCTCTTCTCACTGAGGCTGTAGAGTGTGCTAACCCACACTTTTTTCCTGAACATTTTTATCTTGATTTCCCATGGAAACAAGCCTGGAATGATCCCTTCTTCTGTCCGCGGCTTTATCTCCTCACTCTTAATAACTCTTGAACTCAGTAGCTGTTTTCAGCCAGTTTTGACAGAGAGGCAGAGGTCTCAAAAGTAATTATGTTTTTACCAGTTTTATAAGAATGGGCATTTGGGTGGATGAGAAATGGGAGTATGAACATTTGCAAATTCACCCTTGGCTTTTGTCTGATCCCTCTGGCATCTTGGCATCACTGAATGTGTCAGTCCAAGGATCACTGCCAATGTATTTTGTGGGAAGACATTGGATGTATTTGTGGTGTTAATGGAAAGTACTTGTGTAATTTGGCAAACACAAATAATATCAGAGGACACAAATAGCAAAAAATCGAGGCTTTGTCACATCAGATGCTCATAGAATTACTTATCCTGCCTGAGTGAAAGACCACTTTGCAGCCAATATTAGAAAATATGTATCTGTTCATCAGTTCATCTCTAGTCTTTGAAGCTGTTAATCAAATTGCAGGCCAAGTGAAAGGTTTCATAGCAGAAGTATCACAGAATCACAGAATGAGCTGAGTTGGAAGGGACCCATAAGGATCATTGGGTCCAACTTCTGGCCCTGTACAGGACATCCCCAAGAGTCATCCCATAATACCATGTGTCCAAGGGCATTTTCAAATGCATCTTGAGCCAGTTCCAGTGCCCAAACACTCTCTGAGTGAAGAATAATTTTCTATTATCCAACCTAAACCTCCCCTGACACAACTTCAGGCCATTCCCTTGGGTCCTGTTGCTGGTGACTGCATCAGCATCAGTGCATCAGTGACTGCATCAGTGTCTGCCCCTTCTCTTCCCCTCACAAGAAAGTTGCAGACCGCAATGAGGTTTCCCCTGTCTTCTCCAGGCTGAACAGACCAAGTGACCTCAGCTGCTTCTCATATGGCTTCCCCTCAAGGTTCTTCACATCTTCATTGCCCTCCTCTGGACACTTTCTAATAGTTTAATGTCTTTCTGATATTGTGGCACCCAAAACTGCACACAATATTCAAGGTGAGGCCACTCCAGTGCAGAGCAGAGTGGGACATTCCCCTCCCTTGGCCAGCTGGTGCTGCTGGGCCTGATGCACGCAGGACACACTTGGCCCTCCTGGCTGCCAGGGCACTGCTGGCTCATGTTCGATTTGCCATCAATCAGGATCCCAACATCCCTAAAATAATCTGATCAGTGCTGAAATACAAGGCAGGCCAAAATTCAGAGAGCAAAAATAAGGGGCTTCTGCATGGTTAACAGTTGATTTAAAACCAAGGGGGAATGGTATATCCTGAACTAGGAAGTGTCACTGTTCCATTACTCCTACATCTCCTGTATATAATAAGGATTGATGATCTAATAATGTATTTTGCAGATAGGTTGCTTATGACACCATCCATCAGAAGAATGAAACCCCTTAGACAACATCACTGTAAATATCTCCCAAGCAGCACCATTCTGATGATACTTACTAGAAAATTTGATTGTGTTCAGGATGGGGACCAGACATGTCTGTGAGCAATGAGTGCTCTGAAGCTATCTTTTTCTACATAGAGACCCAGAATTTCCTAGAGAGAGTTACATAAAGAAGCAGCCTGTCTATTATCCCCACAGTGAAGCATAGAAGCAAAATCATGCTACTATGTAATGAGCTATTTATGATTACAGATCAAAAGAAAGATCGCTTGTAGATAAACTACAAACCTGCTTAAATGGTGATTTTGAGCTTGCAAGTTGGTTTTGCCTACTCTTCATGTTGAAAATTACCTGCTATGAAATACAAATATCCTTCTAGCTTTCCCCATTTCCATGAAAATCTCCAAAGCACTGAAAACAGAAATGCTGGGAAAGAAATGCTTTATATCATTATGAATTTGCTGACATAAATACGTACTAATCAGAGTGATAAATTTCTGTCTGATCCAAGCAGCAAAATAAAATAAAAAGGACGTATTTGTGCCAGCATATATCAAAACCCCTTGAGCTGTGCTCCTCTGTCAGACTTCATAAATACTGGATCTGTCATCCCAATTCCACTGCAGCACTGCAGACAAGACTGTAGGAATGTATTTATTTGATATGATTATGATATAAACTTCATGTCTGATCCTCCTCTCCCTCATAAAGTGGAATATTAGATTAGACGTTACCATGTGTGCATTGTAATCAGCTGTCTTTTCAGTGACTTCTTTTTGATCGATGAGAGAACAATTTTACTCATTTTACTCAAGCCACGAAAAAGCTAATTACATTCTTTTTTGAACAAGTGATGTTATTAAATTTGATAGAATTGGCTCCAAATAAAATACAGAACTTGGAAAAACAATTATTTCTATTATTAGCAATAAGGCACATTCACTCTGCCATAACTGTGGAGGCACTTGAAATAATCTGTCTTCTTGTCACTATTGTGGAAGGCAAAGACAAAGTGAAAAGCCCCAAATTGCTACACTTGAGACGGGTGTACTGCATCTCTACCAGCACTGCAACCTGTATGTCAGCCACTTGACTTAAGGTAGTTTGGGAGGGAGATCCTCAGAGGAAAGAGAGACAGACAGTTAAAAGGTCTCTCCCCACATTCACCTCCTTTTATCTCTTCTCTGCTGTCTGTTTTTATCTAATCCCTCTCTTGGCAGTAGGGCAGCATGCTAATGAGCAACTACCTGGTGCAGCTGGGACTGTAATTGGAGAATAATTAATGCTGGTGTCAAAACCCTATTCTGTGGTTTATCAAAGAGTGTGGGACTATGCGTGAGTACATAGGAGCTCATCTGTATGGAAGGATCAAGAAAAGAAGCTAAAGATACTTTTATTTCCCAAACCCTGTAATGAAACAGTAAAAGAAGCTAAAGATACTTTTATTTCCCAAACCCTGTAATGAAACAGTAAACACCTGACAAATGGATGTTGCTCCAGTTCAGCTTTTTGTCCCTTTCAAAAACTTACTATTAAGCTCAGCTTCTTACAATTACTTCTTTACGAGGGTTTCTATGGAGTAGAACTTTGTATTTGCAGTGGGGCTGCAAATTAGTTGAATGTTATTTCTTCTGCTCTCACACCAGAATTTTTTTCAGTGTCTCCTTCTAGAGAAAGGCAGTGACAATATACTGAAGTGAACAGTCAAAGATATTTAAATTGGCTTCCAGATTAATGCAAGCAAATGTCAAGGTCACAGCTTGCTGGTGTTTACAGCTTCATCTTCAAGTGTTCAACTATGCATTTTATCTATTTATTATGTGTTCTTGGGACAGCTTTTAATTTACCACCAGCAATGCAAATGGTGTTTCCTCAAATATGCAAATATGTGTCCTCTTGAACAACAAACTGAAGTTAGAGGAACAATAAGAAAATAGTTTTGTGTGTCTAAGAAGAGACATCCACTTTGCGGAATGTGAAAATTGTGGAGAACAAACATGATTTATTCTACAGTTTTCCTGTATGGAGTATCCCCTCTATAGCTATGGTATATATCCTACACTATCAAACTACTTTACAAGGTTGTTTTGCTGTCACCAAGAAATTTTCTTAAGAAACATCTCAGAGAATAAAATCTGAATAATACAAATGCTTGTTTTCTCTACTAGTTTGAACAAATATTTGGCTTTATGTATTCCAAATGATTTTTTTTTTAGGAAATTGTCCTGGATTCTTTCTCTAGAAATGGGGGTTCTGCCTTTAAACAGAACCAGTATTTTTAATTTCGATCAACTGAACATTTAAAAATACTTTTTTTTAGAAAAATTATTTTTGATTTGCTGCAAATATCTAGAAAATGGTTACTTGAAATTATGGACTTGTAAACCCCTTTTTAGCATTTTATATAATGGCATTTCTGAGCTCAACTAAAATATCTGTAGTGGAAACAAAGCCCCTGTACTAAGCTGCATTTGTACCATGAAGAACATCCAGTGTTAAAATGCACAATCTGGACAATGTCACAGCTAGAACAACACATTCTTCCTATAGAGAACCTATTTGCATAAATGAACATTGCATGTGTCCTGGTACAGTACCGTTATTTTATATTATATAAATATAACTTACTCAAATAGGTTTAAGGGCAAGCATGTATGATAACCTCCCACTATTTAATTCCTATAAACAAGCAAGTACTCAATCAACACACACTTACTGGCTATAATCTGACACTAATTAATAAGGAAAAAAAACCAATTTTTTTTTCCTGAAATATGAATAAAACGTGTCACACAGCACACATCATCTACTGTAGCATTAGTGAAGAATTTTGATTAATAACTCAGTGTCAGTGGCCACAACTATGGTGCACCTTGATTTGCTCAGTGACATGGTGGGTGTTTAGGGGCATATCTGGGTAGTCTAATCAACCATCAGCAAAGGTTTGGATGTATTTAAAAGTTACCCTGCTGACTGGGTGTAGAAAAGAAGAAGAAAAATTGAAACTAGAGTGGTAATTGTCAAAATGCAGGTTCTTTGCCGGGGGGAAGGAAAAGTAGTGGGATTTTGAACATGTAGCACACACACTAGAGCAGGGCTATACTGCTTGGTGTTCCCAGCTTGTCTTCCAGGGTTCAAACAGAGGAAGAGTCTTTATGAGGATAAAAGGAAATCAATACACGAGAATTAAACTGCAACAATTGTGTTTTCTTTCCTGTGTGAGCAAAGTGGCCAATGTAGTGCCTTACAGTCAAAGCACAGTTTAAATGAAAGCTTTAAGAAGAAGAATTCGAAGCAGGTTACCAGCAGGTAGGAAGGGTTTGCTCATTTTTAGGAATGCCATGTGGAAGCAGAGCACTTGTACAGCCTCTACATTGGGAAGGGAGAGCTAACAAGTGATGCTGATTTGGTGATTTAGAGGAAATAATTATGGACAGAAGGAGACAGACCTCTGTAGCAGTGGCAGGACTTGGTGGCATGCCCAGGAGTGCTGGTGCTGCAGTGCTACTCCTCAGGCCATGGCCAGCAGGTTCCTGAAGCTGCCTGCCCTCTGCTAGATGTTTGCAGGAGCTGCTTTTCCTCTGACCTGATCATGGACTTAGCTCCTGGCTCAGCCAGTGACCAGAGCCTGGGATCTCCCCATGTTTTGCTGTTTCAGAGGTGCCATGTCAGGGTCTCTTCTACTGCCCATCTAGCTTAGCAGCCTCCCTGCAAGAGACCTATGCAAATTCCTTGTGGAGGTGTTGTTCAAATGCTTTTTTGGGAGAGATAAAGCAAAATGGTGCATCACACCCTGCAGTGGAGGATGGCAAAAGGGTGGGTGCAGAGGTGAATGTTGGTTTCATCTACCCAAAACACTGTACTTCAGGCCCTTGTGAAAATCCATTCATGGTGGGTCACTCAGGTGAGGTATCTTTTCTTCCCATATGTGATGCTCTAATCCTTTACCAGAAAGGCAGAAAGATTTGCGTTAGGTACAAACTAATATCAAATTCCTGGCCACTGAGGCACAATTTCTCCAGCCAAACCAGAAAAGTAGCTCAGTCAGAAGAGAGGGAGAGAGATAGCAGTCCTCCACTTTCTTTTATTTCAACCCCTGCCAGGTGGAAGGAGATAAAAAAGAGCAAAACTCAAGTATTTCCTTTCTCCCTTGCCCTTAGTGCTAAACTAAATAGAAAAATAAATTCTTGATAACTAAGCAGAACTCCAAAATGGCTCTGGCAAGTCATTATAGTATGTAGATTTGTTTTCTTTATACACAAAACTAGAATCAAAATCCCATATAAGCTTCTTTTGGCAGTATCTGAAATTACATGCCTGATCTTTTTATGCAGCAATCCCTCACTGAAAATGTTTCTGCAATTTAAATGCAGTGTGAAGCATTTACTGTTCATACTCTATGCAAAGGTCTGAGGGAGAAAACAGGAATTTATCTTATTGGAGTCATTAATGTGACTGTCTTCAGCTAAGCAGAATAGTACTGTGTTCCTGGTTAAACTGGGGCCTCAAACTGTATTTTTTTATGGTCACATATAAACTGGCCCATAATAGCGTATCAATAAACCCCAATTACACTCAGGAAAATACTAAAAGCAAAGCTCAAGTGTAGCTCAATAAAGTCTACAGGCAAATTAGAGCTGTGTGGAATAGTGACATCCATCTGGTATTTTTCAGTGACTTCTAGTCAATTACTACATTTCATCATATGTAATCCTCTTTTATCTTCTGTTCCTGCTGCTACAGTAATTTTCACTCTGCTACATCTGTGGCTTTACTGTGAATTTTTATCACCTATGGGTAAGTGGACCCTTTTTTTTTTTTCACTAGCAGTTGTGCTGTACATGCTTGGGGAAGAAAAAAAGAGCAATCAAAATCCAACCCAAGAAAAAGAAAGATTTAATTGTAAAAGAAGTGAAACACAAGCTTGAAGACTGCAAGGTAAGAACATAAAATAAATAAATTCAGATATGGTAGATAATATTGAGCACAGCAAAGGTAACTTTCCACTCAGAACATGAATTGTTGAAAACATGGTGTAGGTTGAAGTGCCTGGAGTGACATGTATTTTTAACAAGCTTTATTATTTGATCATATCTGTGACAACCCGTTAAAAAAGAGCATTCTAAAATAAGTCATAATTGTATTTTTCTTAGAGAAGGAAGCTTTGGCTGTCATGTTCTCATGACAAATGCTAAATCCAGAAATATATTATTTGTATATGTTGAAAAATAGAAGGTTAAACCTGCAGCAGAAGAGTTGATTTTACAGCTCTAGTACTCTGTGCTAGCCTATTAACATGTTAAAACCTACAAAGGATTCTAGTGATTCCTGTGCAGATGTAGAGCCATTTCACAGCTCTGTGCAAGAGACAGGCATCACATAAACCTTTATATCAGGAGTGACTGTTCTTCTGGGGCTTCAGACAGAGAAACCAGGCTTGGTGTAAATGATGAGTTTGTCTGTGGGAATTTTGACTGATGTGTGGAGCCATCTTCACAGTTGCCCTAAAATCAGGGGACACTTCTAGATAAGTAATCAGCTGACAGAGTGAAAGTGAGAATAGAGCCACAGAGGAAAAGTATAGGAAAACTAGTGAGGAATGCATGGTATGGATCCATGCCCTGGCTCTTTTGCATTCTTGCAAGCACTCATTTTCATGATGTTTTCAGAGGATTGACACCCCTTCCTCAGACAGGCAAGTGAAAATGTCATCCTGTGGCATGGGCTTTTTCTAGGAAGGTGGCTTTCTCTCCCAAGAACAAATTCTCAATGGAGCGCAGCTGCTTGTACATTTTTTGTTTGGAAGCTATTTGGCTGAAGATGAGATAAAAACAAACTAGACCTGAGCTTGCTGAGCCAAATGAAACAGAGACTGATTGCTACTTTCAAGTACCTCAGGGAAACAGGAGCAGAAGACAAGGCAGAGAGCAGAACTAAGAAATAATAGCAGGCTAGTACTATATATAATTTTCAAATTACTAGGTTTTTAAACAGAGGAAGAATGAGGGTCTGGAGCTGCTTCCCCAGGTCTGGAGCTGCTTCCCTGTAGGAATAGAAGTTGCAAGAGGCCTGAGTAAATTCAAGATAGAGCACAAACAACTGAAGAAAGAAATAAAGTGACATGATTGAAAGATGCAACAGGAAATAGGATTTGTTTGTGTAAGAAGTTCTTTTCAGACCTATGAAAAATGCCTTTTTAACTTTAAAAACAAGAAAAACTGAGTGAAATATTTCACCCTGTCTATTTCTTAGTTTTGAATGAAAATACCATGTATAATGTTAGTGCAAATTACAAATGATAAATGGTTTAAAATGCATATATTGCTCCTATTTTAAGTTCTCGGATTCAGGTTCAGGAAAACTCCCCTCTAAATGCCAGCCAAATGTGGCAGAGGGACGCTGCTGCCCCAAGGGTGATGGTGCAGCAGTATTTTGGTGTATTCAGAACTCTTAAAGCTCTAGAAAAATGGCTCCTCTTACCCCTTAGAATTCACTCTGAAGAGTCAAATCTATGCCTCTGTTGTGGTTTGCTTGGGGCTGGAACCAGATGTCACCCATTTGTCATGAATCAGGTGCTAGAGCCAGGAGCTGGCAGGAAGGATGGCAGAGCTCCCCAGACCTCCTTGCTGCCTGGATGCACTCATTCAAATGTCACTCAGTTCCCACAGTAAGCAAATAAGCAGCTGCCATGAGAGAACTGATAGACACTTTAAGTCCTGGTTATAAAACTTGTTATGTATTATTTACTCAGCACTGACAGCTTGCTCTGCACTGTGCACACAAAGCAGTGTGCTCTCTGACTGTGGGAGCTTTTGATCTCAGGGATTAAAAATCCAAAGGTTCAGGAGACAGTCTGAATCTGGATTACTGCACCCATCATCCTGGCCTGCTGCTGTCTGGACTGCGTATTTCCTCTCCAATGCACAGCTGTTAATTTCCTCTCTGTGGAAACGAAGATGCACCAAGGGATCTTGACCTTTCTGTAGTTGGGACACTGCTGAGATATGTATCCAAGTACCAGGAAATGGTTCAGATTTTTAATCTATGCATAGTCTTAAGCAGCTTTATATCCAATGAAAGCAGAATACCTGCAACAACTGAATCAATTATTCACAATTTGCATATAACTTTTTGCCCACATGTTTCAGTGCTCCTGTGTATTTTTTTTCTCAACAGGTCTAGTTACCCCAGAAGAGAATTACAGTGATGTGCACATTAAATGCCTGTCTCAGAGATTGCTCAAATACCTTCACAACATGGTATCATGAAATCTGAAAATATCCAAATTCAGTGTCTCCAAATGACATCAAAACAAGCTGGCACAGAGACCAGGAAGTGCCTGAAGTTAGCTGACAGGATGTGCCAAGAGCAGGGATATCTGAATCCCATAATTCTTCAAAACCGTGGTTGCTACTTTTTTTTCCTCTTGTCTGGCACCTTGTTTCATACGAGAGCATTTGATCAGTGCTTAACCTGGACTAAGATGAAAGGCATTCCTCAGCTGGGGCAATGTCAGATGTACCACACAGCTGGCTAAACAAGGATCTCAGCACTGTGGGAGAAGCTCTCTTCAGCAGTCCTTGACTGACTGCATTGCAAAGCAACCTTGCTAATTTCTAAAGACTGTGACATGATTCGGCACACAGGGTCTGAAGGAGGATGGCCATTCTGTGTACAGAGGGCAACAGATAAAAGAAGTGGAAAAGGAAGAAGGAAAGAAGTTGAAATAACTGATGGAGCACAGGGACAGGAGGGAGAGAAAAAATAAAGAAAATTAAAGGAGCTGCAAACAATTTAATTAGTATGCTGACTCTGAAGAGTTCTTTTGAAAATGAGTAAAATCAGTGAGTATTTATATTTTAGCCCTTTTTGTGTGTGTGTGTTTTGGGCACGAGGAAGGGTCAGCAGGAATGGGATGCAGCTCAATGATAAAGAAACTCAAATCCAGGTGTCTGTATGTGTCTCTACTTGTGAGCTGTGAGTACAAGCTCCTGCTACAGCCAGTGGAGGTCTAGGGGAATGATAGTTGCCTATGTGTAAGTGATAGATTAGTGCATTCTGAGATGCCATAGAGTATCCCAGATAATTCTCTGCAGGTACCAGGTATATCACACAATTTATTACACCTTGAAAATCTGCTCAGTGACAAACAAGATATCTCAAAATTGTTCCAGATACCTAGGTGTGAGCAACTAAATCATGCACCTGATCGACAAAATCTGAGAGATCCAAAGAGGTGTTTTTCTAACCCTTGAAAATGATGCTCAGGGGCTGTCTGGACATGACTGTCCCAGCTGAAGAGGAACTCAATCCATCGCATCAACCTAAGTGTCACCAGTACCCTGGGGGATCTCTCCCGAGATCATTGGTGGTGCTCAGCAGTCTGTCCTGTGCCTCTTCCTGTGCTGGTTGTTCTCCAAGTTCTGGGTACAGAACAATTTTCAGGTCTTTCTGTTTTCTCAGTTGTCAAGAAATAGCTTCAATAATTATGTTGAAACGCTCTGCTATACAACACAATTAATCTTTATGAAGTTGTATTTAGAAGACCAACATTAGCTGCTGTTGATTGATGTAATTCTCTTTATTTTGATCACCCTTGACCATTAATTACAAAATCAGTGGTTTTCCAAAATGCTGCAGCCACACAGCCCATTGTCCCAGGTTTAAGTGATGAAATGGTCCCTGGCCTTTACTCTCAGAGTTGGCTTCCCAGCCAGTGTCAGGTCAGATGAGATTAACAGGGTTATAAAGCAATACAAAATGTGACGCTCTGATTTCACAGTTTTTGCTTTAGTATTTTAGGGCAAAACATTTTAGGGTTCAGAGCTACAGAACAAGAAGATTCAGCTGCCTTTTTAAAAGCTATCCCATGTTCTTTAAAAAGAACATCATGCTTCTGTTCTTTTCCATGTCCAGTGTCCATCCATTCACATTTTGCTTTTCTTTGGGGAGCAGAGTTGGTTGTGGTTTCAGCTGAAGATGACACATATGTTTTTATTCAAGCGGTGACTAAAGAAAATACAACAAATGAATGCCTTGAGTCCTCTGCCGAAATCAAACCTTTGAAAACATAATTGTAAAAAGTGTAGGGTGATCTAAAACAGGGTAAGAATGAAAGCTAATGTCAGGAGATGGGATCAAAGGCATCTAAACTGCAGAGGCCAATCTTATTTATGCCACTTTTTTCAGCATTAGACAAACTGCAGCAGACAGGCTATGCTGACTTTAGCTTTCGTTTTGCAAAACCTTTTGATGCCGATTTTGCAAAACCAAGTCAGAACAGTATGAATCTAGGTTTGCATTTATTCAGGATGTCAATGTCAGTGTCAGGAAGGGAAAGGGATGCTTGAAAAGAAAAAGCTAATGTTTTCTTGGTTGATTTCTGCTCTAAACCTCAAACATGTGATTAACCTTTGTAATGCTCCTGCCTGATTGTCAGACTACTGAGGAAGCCAGGCACCTTGTTTTCCTCAGTTTTGTATTTAATAAGGTTGTGTACATCTGTTAGAAGTCTCGATTCAGTCAAACTTGAACATATGGCAAAGTAAAGTCAATGAGACTATTTGCAAGCTTACAGTTAAGTGTGTGGATGGGAACTTTGCTGAGTCAGGGCCATATTGACTCACAAGGCAAACTGGCACATAGATTGATATTCAGCTGTTGGAGGCAAAAATAATTGCCTGCTTATTCCTAACTTTTTTTTTTTCCTTTTAATACATCTCTTTTATAGGAAATATACAAAACTATAACTGTGAATACACACACACATACGCAAAAGAGAAAGCAAATTCTGTCAAGAATTCCAAGAGAGGAATAAAACCTAGGGAATTTTATCTGAAACTACTGAACTGCCTTTTTTTCTCAGCTTCCTCTGACAGTCAACTTTCCATATCATGCCTTCCAGATTGTGCCAATGAAGAAATCCATGTCTTATAATTTATATAATGAGAGTTTTTTTAAAAGCTTGCACAATGTGTGCAAACTGAATCAGTGAGGTGTGGCTGACTTGACATGAACCAACAGTCACTTGGTTGTTGTTTTCATAACCCATACTGGAATTAGGCACTCATACTGAAGATGCAAATATTTATTCTCAAAGACATATAGAGACATGAAGAAAGTGGACAAAAACAAAGTGAGAGAAGCAAAGAGTAAACAGTTGGTCAACTTTGAAGTGAACATGTTGGGATAAAAATATCAGCTCAGCTAAATTAAAGAAAACAAGAATGAAGAAAGTGATAGCAAAGCAGGGAGTTGGGCCTGGGAGCAGTATTTCTGTCAGAGGAGAGAGTGCTACAGGACATCAAAGTAGAGTTTGAAGTATGGACCTGAAATTGTGATGAGAGGGGGTACTAACTGTATAGCTCTGTATAAGTCTGTCCAAGAATGTAGTGCGAAGGGACAGCTGTGGAAGGAAGGTTGTGTGCTCCTTCCCAGTGCAGAATCATCTGTGGAGGCCAGGTATTTGGTCAGTTTAAGGAATTTGCTGCCCAGCACTTTGTGTATCTAGTCCTAATACCTGTTTCCAAGCCTGTAACCATATTTCAGAAGGGTTGTGTGCACCTGATGAATGGAGAAGGAGGAATTTTGCACTTTGGGCAATGGAGACTTTGAAGAGGTCCAAAGGTGTAGTGGTAGACCTGTTCAAGAATTGGAAAACACTTTGGTGAGAGTGTCTGACTCTGGACAACAAAAAACTGGTGATTCAAAATGGCAAAGCCCACTTCTCACACCTCTCTACTGAACACCATGATGTTTGGGTTTTGGATGACATTACACTGCTGAGCCACTCTGTACTTCGGGTCTGACAGTGCCATGCCACGCTACTGATGTTCCTCTTGAGAAAAAAACATGTACATGGCAGAAGCACAGCATTGGAGCCCTGCTGGAGAAAGGGCTGTATTCCTCCTGTTCTGGTTCCTGTCACCACATTCATCTCCTCAGCTCTTGGCTGGACTGGGACACAGGGGAAAACTGGTTGTCATACCCAAGTGGTATTACAGCAGCAAGTTGCAGCTGACACATTTTATCTTCTGTGTCTTTTATACATGTGTGTGTATTGGAGCATGGAATAAGACAGGAAAATTAGTCTCAAAATCTTCTATCAACAAGCAGTTACATTTTAAGTTTTTATGGCCAGTCTCATTGGTTAACAAACTGAACATGAGCACCCACTGTGATGTGCTAGCTGAGAGTGTGGAGGTAGCTAAGGAGGTGTAAACAGCAGGATGTCATGCAGGAGTGGAGGGAGTGTGTATTTGTCCCCTGCCCTCCCATGTACCAGAAGCAGAATTGTTTGCAGAATGCTGTGCCACATGCTAGTACCAGGCTTAAAAAAAAAAAAAAAAAAAAAAAGAGAAGATGAAAACTGGAGAGATTTTATAAAAGATAATTTTAGGAATCTAAAGGGATTTTAGGAACAAACATCTGCGATTACAAGCATGGAAAATATACTCTGGCATAAGGGTCTGGTGGAAGCACCCCCTTTATCCTGAAAAAGAAGATTCGAAGCTGAGCTGAGAGCAGCCTTTGAACACCCCTAGAGAGGATGGGAGTATCTCACACCAGTGAATTACTAGCCTTGTGGAAGAAGCAAGAGCCTGTGTATGTGCTTGGATTGCCAGCCAAAGCTTGACATTTTGAGGGGGATTCGCAGTTTTAAGTATCAAAGGTAATTAATTGTTGGAGTGATCTACCAAGGGATGTATCTTTAATTCAAAAGTGATTTGGCTTCAAAAATATACTGTTTAACTCAGATAGAAATTAGCCTACTGTTTTGTAGGAATGTGACCCATATAATCAGAGCAGCTTCGATGACCTTAAAAATCTATTGGACTATTATATTTTTAAATCAACCCAGGTTATATTTCCTCAAATATTTTAGTTGCTAATGCAATCGCATCACCGTCTTAGGGGAATTATTCATAATTATGGAATAGAGTCTCCTCTCAAGAGGTAAAAGGTAGAGGCAGCGCTTTCTTTCCATTGTTTAAATAAGTCAGAGCTTGGGTAGAGGAGAATGCATAAGAAATAGCAGCTGTATTCAGTGAGGTCAATCTAAAAGGAGCCATAGCATAGCAGCAGTTTTAGGGAAACAAAAATTAAATTTGGGGGAGACTCTAGGTTAGTAATGCTTGTTTCAAAGGAAGGACAGCAAAAAAACTTATTGCCCTGGTAAAAATGCACAATGCATTCTGCGTTCTGACTTAAAAAAAAATGAAGACAACAACACGAGTCAAGTCAAAACAAACCAAACCAAATTTATTCACACTTTATGTAGAACAGAGGCTCTAGAAAAAGATGAGAGATATCATGTGACAGTCATGGCAAAAATAACACACTTTATAGTTCTGAACTCAAAAACAAAGTAATTTATGTCAGAGAAAATAGAGTTCATTTTGAGCTATTTCTGAAGTGGATGTAAGTAATGAAAAAATGTCAGTCTATGAATTCTGCATTTGCAGTTAGAGAGTAGGCAATGGCATAATGTGAATATGTGAATAATAAGATACTACAGACACTCGTGGAAGCAGAAGGAAAAGCTGAAAGGTGTTTTTAGATGTGATTCTGAATTTGACTGACTTTTCAACAACATTCACAAAGCCTACCATTTTCATAGTATGCCTAATATTTCATGTCTGGTGCTGAGTTTTACACTGAGATTAATATTAGCAATAATACACATTTGAACTGGAGGAAGTGAAACAAACTATGTGAAGATCACATCTACTCAGGACTCACTTGTCTTATGATTACTCATTCCAGCTTCCTGTACTCAGACCGTTGTTTACTATTCCCCAATAAGTACATATGTCCTCTTTGAACCAGTAAAAATCTTTCAGGAAAAACAAAGCCAAAATAGCCCCTCCTTCCCCACTTCAAACTGTTGTGAGGTAAAGGTGATGGTGCTTCAACCCATTCCTTCTGCAATATGCAGTCTCTACATTACTTGCAGTGCATTTGCAAAGCAATACTAATTTACTGAGTAGGTCACGTAGCTTATTGATGCTGTGAGTTGCACTCACACAGTTAGTCATTTTGGTATCAGTGAGATTCCTTGCATATATAATATCTACTCAGTGGGACTGAGGCTTCCAAGATGGGACTTGGAGGATATAAATGGCTTGTGCCCTACAGCAATAGCTACAGTGCCCTGGTGTGGATTTGCAAAGTGTGACAAAGACTTCAAATGAGGGACACAAAAAAATTAATTATGCAGACAACTGAAATTGCTGAGGATCCCTTCCTTTAGGGGAAAAATTATTTCTGGTACCAGAGGCTCATGATTATTTATTTCTGCTCATAATTTTCCATTACAAAAGTGTGAAGACACTAATCTGTGTCAAAGGGAGATGGTTTTTGAATTAAAATTGGAAGCATCCTCAGGAGGCGGGCGGATATGTGCTTAAAATGTGACTTGAGGGACAAAGATAGAAGAGAGTACTTGGGGGAACAAGACTACTCCCTTAGAAGGGGATAATGATGAAGAGACTTGGATATGTTTCAATAGAAGTGCAAAAGGGAACTGCCCCATGTTCAGCTTCTCCAGTCACTCACTTGGGGAAAGCTGCAAGTAACTCTTGCTATTTTCAAAGCTTCCCTTCCTGTAGAAAGCAAGCACAGGGACAGGAGAGACAGTGTCTGGTCAGGTTTTGGTTGCTGCCTGCAGCATGCTGCACGACCAGAGTGTGCACCTTGAGCAGGGCTTTGAACCCCATTGAAGCCTAAGGATTGCCCTTCCCCATGCCAGGAGGAAGAGGCAGCAGTTAAATTCTTGCCATAAGTGAATGACTCCAGGATAGTCTGCAAGCTGCCACATGCCCAAAGCATTCCCATGTCTGTATCAAAGATGCATAAACGCACAGTGAAGAGGCATCTCACGTGGACAGTGCATTACACATATATACAAACCTAATTAGCTCATGTAGGGTTTAAACCAAGAATACAAAGAATGTTATCAAGAAGGTCTTAATATTTCAAGAACTAGGGAAGTGAGAGCATGCAGGACAAGTGAGGCTATTTATGAATTCAGTGGTAGAGTGAGTGTTATATAATTCTCTGTCTAGGAATATAAAATTGCACTCATTCTTTGATTTAGGTTCCATTATTTTCTGAAATAGAAATGGCTTGCTTGTAGTTTGTTCATGTTGTGAACTGATGGAGAAGCAGATAATTTTGGTCTACCTGAATATATTATCAGGCTTATTCATGTCACTGAGACATTTTGGCTGAATTAGCAATACCTTTGTTTTCTAATTTCAGAAAGATCAGTCTGGCTTAGCACGAGTTGCTTTCCCCATCTTCCTTTACTGAGATAAAGCCTTTTTGTCTGATTTATAGAAGCAAAAAATCAAAATGCTTCTCATTCTGGGTTTCAATTCCCTTCACACTTTGCTGGGTTAATTTGTGTAAAACCAGAAGAAAACTAGATGACATTGGGTTTTGAGGAAGCTTTAAAGCCTGAAGCAGGAGCTGAAAGAGAAGTGCTGGAGAGCATCGCACTCATCAGCTTTGTGCTTGACATCCAGATACCAGCATCAGCTTTAGATACCTGCCCTTAAAGAACATGATTTGGCTATAAATATTCTAGTGAGAAAGAGAAGTAGTACTGATGTGTCACAGCTTTGATCTTCTCTGGGTGAGCTGAAGAAGACAGCTTGACCTGTGCTGGGCTCTTTGCTGATATGTGCTCAGCAGCAAAACACATCTACAGAGCCCAGGCCTGAGTGAACAAAACTCAAACTTTCAAGACTTCACTGAATAAAAAGGAGCAAATATAGAAAAGAATTATTTGAATACAAATTAAAGAAATATTATCCTTTAGGAAGAATTGTTCCAAGATTGACAGGTATCTGTCAGACTGTCCTGCTGTGAATTTGGAGAGCTGGACTGGAGGGAAGTGTCCATAGACAATTTAGTGGTGCAAATTATTATTCACAGTGATATTACATTGGTACTTAAGCATGCACTGCAAAAGATTGCCTCCATCCCCAGGGAAATGGTGATGTCAAGAGACAGAATAATCACAGAGCTTGAGAGGAGACACAGGCAGGGAGGACGATGTCAGTGGCACAAGGCTACACAGCAGGTCAGCAGCAGAGAAGCACAAATTTCCAGTCCCAGACCTGGATTGTGCTTCCTACCCAGCTCTCAGCCTTGCAGCAGCAAGAGGCTTTCCACACTTAGTGTTAAGTCTTAAAATAAACAACATGATAGCACCCCATATGTGGTCCCTGAATTAGTGCACAATGGAAACTGGTTTTACAATCTCTTCCATTGTTACCCTGCTGTTGCTGTCACTTTGCAGCAAGATACCCCAGACAGCAGTCTGGCTCAGCAATGACAATTTCAATTAAAAACATTTGTTTTCACATCATCTTAACAGTTTCCACATGGTGAGAAGTGCTTCCTCTCCCCATGTGAATTTGGGGCATAGGACAGTGAACAAAACATGTATGTTTCTGTACAGAAAACTTCATTCCATTGTGGCTTCATTTGGCCTCGTGCTGTAGCAGAGCCAGGGTGTTGCACTGTTGTGTATCTCACAGTGCTAATATTAGGAAGTTTATTTTCTCTAAGCAAATATTCTCTGTTTAGCCTTTTTCCAATGTAGAAACAAAAGCAACTATCATACAAACAAAAAGGGAACTCTTGAATATGGGAGTAAGTTTGTTTGCTATGATATCCAGCCTCTAAATATGCTGTTACTAGTTTGCAGATCATATTTCTGCAACATCTGGGGTTAAGTACAATTTATGTTGCTGTACACAGATTTAAATAAGTTGAGACATTTTATAGTTTAATGTCCTGACACTGCAAAGTAAACATATTTTTTCCCAGCTATTTAAGAGGGTTTTTTCCACCATCAGCACGCCAGATTTAAGGAAATATTTGCAATATGCTGCAAATATGTACTTTTTTTTTTAAGGAAAATGATAGGTTTTGCCCATTAGCAACATAATCGTCTTCCTCCAAAGAGCCTATTTCTCTGCCAGTATTCAAGTTCACTATGTTTCACAGAAGTCACAGCAATCAGCAAGTAGTCAAGGGATCAGGACCTGCCCTGCATTTGAAAATGATATGCAGATATGTTCATGTTTGATGTGAGAGGCAGGCATGAATAAAACTGTCCTGGCGTTTTTGACCTTGGAGGAAACAATACTCACTAGCAGTGATTAAAACCTATCCTGGGGTGAGACAGCAACCTGGTCTCTTCCCTTTGTAGAATTGCTTGATAACTTTTTATGTACCTCAGCTCTCTAGATACCTCCCTACTTAATTTGAAAGATCCTCTGGTGTTTATTATTAATTGTCTGTGAACAGTCTCACTGAAATGGCTGTTTCTTGGGACATGGGTACCTACTTTTTTTCCCTAAAGCTATGTAACAGGTACTTGCTTAAATTCCTGCAGAATGACAAAAGCTAGGTACATTCAGGCTCTACCTGTGTCATAACATCTCTCACCCTGCATGCAGAGGTCTAGCAACTGCAGCACCCCTCCAGAGTGGGAGAAACTCACAAGGAATGATCAAAAGGCTGAGGCAAGCTCACCTGAGGGGATGGTCCTCTCCAGCCATCACTGGGACAGACAACGATCTGGTGAGGTGACAACTTACTGCTGACATTGCCTTGGGTCCTTATATAACTCTGTGTCTCCTGCATTTCTGATGGAAAATGGCCAATTATAGCTCAGATCTTCCCAGGGCAGCACTAGGGGCTGTTTATTCTCAGGAGGACACATCTATGACCTGACCAAGAAGCTCAATATACCTTTTGTTTTCTTGAACTTTCAATAGAAGCATTAAATATTTACCAGAAATGGATTTAAAGTGTTTTATTTCCTTACATGAGAAATGCATGAAAGGTGCTTTCCAAGTGTTCTGGCAGCTATGTTGGGTAGAAAGACTATCCCCTCTCACTGAGCACCAAGAACTTCAGCTACTTCTGAGACATACTTAAGTCAGGCAACAAGCCAAGCAGACTGTGGAGAATCATGTTCTTTCTCTCTATTTCATCAACAAATTACATTGTTGTGTTGCGTGTCTGTGTGAGTTCAGCAACTGTTGTGGGACTGGAGCCAAGGACCATCCAAGTAAAATGCAGAGACCATATTATTCCATATGGATCCAGGTTTTTTGTATAAAGGTAAAAATAGTCTAAATATAGAGGAAGTGATGGGGAGAGGCGGTGGGATGAGTATAATTTTAACTGGACACTTATGTTTAGCTATTACAGTCATATTACCAGACTGCCTTCCTTTTTCAGGAGGACACTGAGCCCTGGGCAGAGAGTAGCTTAGAAAGGGCAAAAACAGGTGACAGAAATGGGATGAGCAAATAGGATATGGAAGATGGCAGAGATTAATTGTACTTCAAGGAACACTGAAGAGCAGAACCCTTATGGCACAAAGTGGTAGTTGTAAAAAGAGATGAAGAATTTTATTTAAAAGACAACTCTAGACAACCAGAAAAGTGAATGCAGCAAGTCAAGGAAGCCAAATGAATAGTTGTGTAATATGACATTTAAAACAGTGATAATAAAATTTTAGAAAAATCACCCTGTTTGTCTTATTCAAATGCAGTGGGATTCTGCTGATCTCCATGGGACAACCATCCTGAGGAACTGCTGTTGACTCCTGAGTCAGACCAGGTTTTATGACATATGCAAGAGTAAAGGGTGTTTCCCCAGTTAGGAAAGCTAAATTAGGTAAAGAGCAAGTTTATTTTTTGTGCTATTTTCAAAGTCCAGTAAATAGTTCTGGAGTTTTCATGTTCAAATGCACACATATTCTATAGGCATGTGGCATTACTTATTTTGTGGGTATTTCTTCATATTTCTCTTTCGTCCACTGCAAAATAGACCAGCTTAAAGTAATACACATATAACAGAACCTGCTATTTTATAGAACGTAAAGGTCAGTGTCCCAGAACAAAGAATAAACAAAAGCTTCTTTTTGACCAGCTAAATAATATAATCTGGATTAATTAGCAGTGGAAGCATGATAAAATAAAATGAAACTTTCTGTATGACTGAAGTTTTAGTCTACAATGTGAACAATGTATGGCACAGTTGTGCAAGACTTGAGGCTGATTTGACTTTTCATTGACTTCAGTGGCTCCTTGAGAATATCCATTAATCAATAATTGAATAGATTACAACAAGAGGTCTCTAGAAAGCAAATATTAGAAAACCGTCCAGTGTATTGGCAATATAGCAATTTAATCTTGGCCTGAGAACAAATATATCTGCCAAATGTCTGAGTAAATAAATTTGTTTGTTAGAATTGTTGGTAATTTTACAGAGCTGGGGTCATGGTAAAATCTCCTTATGTGTCCAAGAATAAGGTGTGGACTAAACCAGTTAATAGTTAAGAGGGAGATTGAGGTGGATGGTTCCAGGGTTCATCTCAGGTAAGACAGATACTTAAAATGCCTGAGATGAGCAGAAGGACCTGGACATTGAAGGTGCCTGTTCCTTTCTGTTAGATGGTTATCCTAGACTAGATGTGTAATCAGCAGGCAAATCAGAGTTAAATAATGATCTTCACCACTGGTCGTTGCTGTTACACAAAGTTCAAGAGGTGGAGGAGAGATAACGTCACCCGTGACTGGGAGACCTTAGCACCTGCTCAAGTGGGCAGCAGAGAGAAATGATGACAAACGTACATGAAGTTGTGGATGTTCTCAGTTCAGTCAGAGAGAAAAAGAGAAAGATTTCTGCCAGGCTAAACCTGGGAAAATGTAAACAATCTATTATCTTGCTTTCAGTTCATGTTGTTTATAGACATGTTCTACTATACTGACCTAAGTCCAGTGTACCGATCAGGTGAAAAGTTTTTGCTTTAAGACCAATGGAATTAATGTTCACGATGTTCTCTATAAAAGAGAGAAGTGCTTTTGAATAAAAGTGCATTTTGCCTTCTGAAATCGTGCGAGTCATTTCGCCTGTCCCTGCTCAACAGCGTCATGAAGTGACAACTTCAAATGTCCAACAGGCATCAGAACTCCTTTTCCTCACTGGCCACTTGAGGAACTGACATCCAGGAGCCCTGGATGCTTATTCATCTGAATCATTCTTTGGTCTCTTGAGCTCAGATATGTTTGCAGTTACCAGGATCATTAATTTAAGTAGTATGAAAACGGCCCCTAGGTATTCATAAAACAACAGTTTTCAGATGACAAACAATTGTTTATGTGAATGACATCTCTCAGAATGACATCATCACAGAAATATCCTGTACAAAAAAATCTGGATTGAAGAAGGACCTAGAATGGAGATGCTACTCTGTACAAGATTGAAATATCTTTTTTTTCTGGTAAATGAGGAATTCCCAGAACTCAAGTTGGTAGCCCACAAAATTCTGGCCAATTTGAATTCTCTCTTAGACACCTTTGTAGTTATCTTTTGAGTGATGATTAATTTTCGTGGTAGAGAAGATAATTCTCTGGAGAAAGGTAATGGTAGAAAATCATTTTTTTTCAGGCTGTTTGTACCAACTTCCTTTTTTGTGCTATCCAAGACTGTGTTACACTGTTAGCACTACAGAACCAAAGAAAGCTTGTGAACTCGTTGTCCCCTGAGGCATGCCCAGACTTGACAGAATGATTAATTAATTTCTAGTATCACCTGCTGTGCTTGGGAATGTTTATCTTGCTATAGCTGCACAAGTTAGAGGGAGGCTGGCTTGTCTGGCAGGATCTGAACAGGATTTAAACAGTGATCAAAATCAACATTACCTCTTTCTGTATTGACAGAGAAATGGGGAAAACAATGCTAGAGCTGCTCTCAGGAAAGGTAAGAAAGGGGAAAAACTGAATGTACTCTAGATCCATAAGAAACTAGTTCTTACATTCATAGTGTCCCAGAGAATTGGTTATTTTCCCTTGGTTTTGGGACTAATTGAGGCTGGGAAAGCCAGAAAATAACATACTCTGTGATCTTTTATGATGACTGCCTCCTTAGCACTCTCTGGTATATAATAGTACTTGCTGCTCATTTTCCCTTTGTAGTTTGATTTGTGGGGGGTTTAAAATGTCAAAACACAGTTTACCCACTTTTTATATACTTATACATCCAAATAAATAATAAAATAAAAATTGGGCCATTTATCCAGTCACTTTTCAGTGTAGAACGTCATTTTAAAAATACAGCTTAGCTGCAGGGTAAGCAATCTTTCAGCATTATGTTTCCAATCTGTCAGTCTGATCGGAGATTAAAGGACTCCCATTCTTTCTTTTCCATAGAAACAAAACACTTGCTCAACAGTAAATATAGCTTAAGCTGCCTAACAGACAATATACATCTCTGCTTCTCCATTGTCATTATCTTGGAAAATCGGCCAGTTGTCAGCTGAATGGACCTTGGTACCAGGCATTTTGAAGGTCATTGAGTGGCTGAGTACAGAGGATTTGGCAGCACAAACATTGACAGATTCTGGAGAAAATATGTGTCAGGGACGAATCTCATTCCACTTTTGTGATCATGAAAGTCTTCACATATTTGCACATGTATATAACCCAAAGTTATATATCCTGAGTTATGACTTAGGCCTCATCTACTTTACAAGATCCCTTTTCAGTGGTGAAGTAGATCAATAAATTTAAACTTCCTCACTTTAAGGCTAAGGCAGCTCTGTCCTGTTCTACTTTTTGGACTTCATAACACTGGTCTCAAAGCTGGTTCTTTGTTTCAACAGTGCTGAAATAAAGAACTACAGTGGTGTTATACTACAGAAAGAAAGAACACCAGTGCTGAAATAAAGAGCTACAATGCTATATTATTTCTTTTTTCATTATCACAGTTTTCTATAACAAATCTCTAAGAGGAAAAACTTCTTGGCTCCAGTTTCTTGAACACTGTGGTAGCAAAATTAAGGACAGGTTGCAAGGTCTTAAGTTGTCATGATTAGAAATGCATTATGCATTATCTGTAGTAAGCAGAGCTCTATGAGGCAGCAAACTATGAGTTGCTTGCTGACCAAAAGAAAATCTCATTTCTTAAATAGCAGCAGCTGAAACAAACCTAAAAAACCTGCAGATATTCAAGCTGCCTAATTTCATTTTTAGTCTTCTTTTGCTTTGTTAAGTTTTTAGCAGGAAACAGTAAAACTTCAATTCTTTTTGAAGGCTCAAACCGTGTACAGAAGATGTTTCAGCAGAAAGGCCCAGAGTTATTATTTGCCCTGGGAGATGTAAGTCAGATGCCTGGAGAAATAAATATTCTGGCAGTATTCCTAAGAGTAAAGAAATGGTACAATTTGTTTATTTTCTGAATTTGGTATAAGCAATTCATCTGTTATTTCTGGGTGGTCATGAAGTTTATACTGAAAAGATTATTCTATGACTACAAAACAAAGCCAAACCACGAATATTTAAACAGCTAATAAGATTTTATAGTGAGAGCCACCAAAAAGCCCCTATTTTGAAAAGTCTGTCAATGAAGGATACAGATGAAAAATTTTTGAAAATGCCTTCAGAAAAAGTTTAGACAAAGTCAATGGGAAACTCTCTACCATCTGATGTACTCAAGGTAACATTTGTAAATGTTAAAAATGTTGATTGTAGTTGTATGAGTTCACAGTTTTATCTCAGCATACTTTTTCCTAAAATAACAAGGAGTGCTGGACACTCACTCCTTTCACACTCCTTTCATACACAATGTATGAAAGTAGCTGATGTTTCAGTGCAATTTTCCAGCAAAGTGACCTTTTCTAATAATTGATATTTCTTCTTCCGTACTTGCTAGCGAAGCCTACCAGGGAACATAATCCTACTGTCCTTACTTAAGGACTAAGTGCTGGGCAGTACTTAGTAGCACCCAGTACTTCTAAGTTTGCAATAGCAGAAATTGGCTTAGAATCAGAAGTGCATTTGAGCATCTAGGAGCATCTTTATCCAGCTCACCCTGGTGTGGAAACAAACCTTTCAGCTGACTTCAACTGAGCAAGCTCCATGCCACACTGCTGCAGTGCACAGGGACACTGGGCCTGGCTGTGCATCCTTTGTGGGACCCCCATGACATCCCTGCTGGGTGGCCTTATGGATGTAACAGTTCACCCAGGGCTTGGCTGAAGATTTCTGTATTCCATCCCATGATAGAAACAGACACCTGTCCTCCAGGGTAGGAAAGCACCTATGATGGATGACAACAGCCATGCCACAATATTGGTGTTGTGTCCTCAGCAACCTCTAGACACAAGCTTATTCAGAGCTAGGCATCCAAATGCGAGTATGAAAGATTTATTTTTTAAAAATGTACAAAATTCTCTAGACGTATTTTCTAGCTTGATTTTCAGGACATTAGAATAATTTTAAACTTTGCTGATTTCAGGGGAAGCAACAGCTGAGACCTCACTACAGAAATAGGGTTCACCTAGCTGGGATTAAGTGCAATCTAAATGTGGGTTTATGTCTAGCATTCTTTTCAAGGAAACTATAAAGAAGAGGAGAAGAAATAAAAAAACCAACATTTTAAGGCCTTCTGGATCTGTAAATAGGAAAGCTAGCTCATAACGAACTGGAAGAGACTTCCATAAATACCAGTCCAGGACACACATTTACTTTTGGGCAAATAAGTTTAAAGTGATACAATTTTATATATCACTGGGGCTGTTGGAAAAAAACATGAAACAAACTGTGTCATGTGGAATTTATATCATCCACCAGGAGCCATGGAAAAATTAGTTGTCTGTTAAGAGCTTATCATTTAGGCTCATGCTGTAGGCAGCAAAGTCATACCTTCCAGAGGACTCCATATCCCCCTGTCCTAGGCACCTACTTTCGCATGGGATAGGCTTTTGTCTGAAAGTGTCTTTATTTCTCTTCTGACTATAAGGAAGATTTAAATAACTTGATTTCACTTGAAGCCTGCTGTTTACCAGTTCTAGATAGACAAAATAAGACTGAAAAATAAAAATGGAAAATATGTAAATACGTGTAAAAATTATGAGAATACAAGACAGTTAGAAAAAATGAACCCAATATACATGGTCTTTGTGGAAATAAAATTATTAATTATACTTACATTGAAGGATGAAACCAAGAAAAAAATAAGTGAAGTACAAAAAAATAAAAGCTATCTCTAAATTGCAAGATCTTTACATTTAAGCAATCCACTGACTTCTCCTTTTATAACCTTCTTCTTAGATAAAGAAAAAGATAGCAAATAATTTTAACTATGGCTTTGGTTTGTATTTTTGGGTTTGATTTTCTTTTTTTTGACCCCGAGTCACTAATTACACAGCAAACTGAGGGTAATCTGCAGCTGGATCAAACAGCATTGTTTCACAGTGGTATTTTCATGACAACCAAAAAGCCTTTCTGTGCTTTGGAAGAAAGTATTGGAGCTATACAACAACACCAGAGCATTCCAATTACCCAACAAATTATGTTTTTTTCCTGATCCACTGACATGCACTAACATAATCTCTGTGACTCACCCTTCAGTAGATGATGTACATAATCACCTACTTAGGGATGTGGTAATATTAAATATTTGTGTGGCATCTTGGTCTTGTCTTTTTACAAAAGTGTCCTGATTCTGCATGTGCAATACGGTTTAGCAAGATACCAAGGAGAACTTAATTTCACCATAGCCTGTCACACTGTCTACCTCCACCTTCCATGAATCTAAAGAGCAATCTTTTCAGTAAATTCTGCAGAAGTAAAATAAAATCAAAATAGGTGGTGGTCAAGCTACTATATCCCCTTTACAAGAACTTTATTTGGCAGTGAATGAAAGATACAGAAACCATACTGGGCAAGAGAGAAGAATTCCATATGAATATATGAATGTTAGTTATTCAGACAAGGAAAACCTTGTGTTTAACCACATGATGTAAAGCAAAACATCTGGGGACTTCTGATTCCTGAATAGTACACAGATTATGGCGTACTGTAAATAACCATGAACAAAGAATATCTCAGTAGCCAATATTTTTCTCTGTTGGTATCAAATGAAATTCATTTGGTATCAGCTGGAGTTTTTATAGTCCTAATGGAAGTTATTTTCAGTTATCACGTCAGCCCATAAGTATACAAAGGCAGCAATTTTGCTGGTAATCTAGAGATCAGTTTGTATGTAGGGGGTATACTTTAGACTCTTTCTGCAATGCAGGCTTTTATCTTAATAAATGTAGTGAATCATAAATAAAAAGGAAATGATAAAAAAAGAACATTCAGCTGGGGCTAAGGTTGGATTTAGAAGCATTTCATAGCATGAATGTCTGAACTCTCAAACATGCTGTCCAGTAAGCCCTGAGCTCAGTGGAGGACCAAGGTACACGAGAACTAAATATAACTGATTTTTTCTTTACA
Organism: Vidua macroura; assembly: GCF_024509145.1. Classification (NCBI taxonomy): domain Eukaryota; kingdom Metazoa; phylum Chordata; class Aves; order Passeriformes; family Viduidae; genus Vidua; species Vidua macroura. Next base: position 38,707,564 of record NC_071572.1, on the reverse strand, counting down.
ATAACTCTTCTGATACCCCTTTAACATATGACAGAAGACAAAATCTAGTTGAATTCTGTTGGGATGCACGACATACATAAAATTGCCATTCTTTTTAATAAACTCATGAATTTTAGCACATAGCAAACTGCCAAAGGATTAAGTAATCCAATAAATAAGGAAGGGTTTAACTCTGTTTTTTTTTAATAGCTCTGCAAATCCTATCAGCAATGCCAGTCTTTAATTGTGGTATGTTGATTAGTATTTCAATACTCTTTGTTAAGAGGTAAATTAATTCTCCAAAATTGCACTTTTAGAAGAGCTTTCATATTTCACAGCTCTGTTACTCGTTTTCTCTAATGACTATTTTAACAGTAGCTAGTTAAAATTTATCTAGTGTAATGCATACACAGTGCTTAGAAGTTACAGAATGTGTTGTTACAGCATGCACAGATAATTTTGCTGTGCAAGAGAGTAGGGCTGGACTCTCAAGAGGTAATACAGCTGAATTTTCTTATATTGATTAAAATGTAAGTGACTGTCAATGCTAATGGCCTTTAAAGATGAACTGCAATTTTCTAATGCCCATCAGCCATTATAGCTATGTGAGGAACGGATTGCTGTCCTACACAGTGTTCCCTGGCTCCAGGCATCCAGCTGCTGGATCCAGGAACTCCAACTGTCACCCTGGAACAACTATCAGGGTACACAACAGTTTCATCCAGTCTTGACCACTAAAACACCTTCCCAATGAAAATAGAGTGAAGTGTGAGAGTACATGATATAGACCAAGTTTAATTTTGTTTCATGGTTGGGTCTCAACTGGAGATTCATCAGACTTGGAAGTGGTCCCACACCCCACCCTCTGGCTTCAGGCCTGTGATGCTTGTTGCAGCAGCTACTTGCTTATTGCCTATACATTTGTGTAGGGAATATATTTTTATTCACCATATAATTATGTGCACTATTTCTTCTTTATGATACCTGCTATTAATGCTGATAATTAACACAGACTGTCAAACTATTTATTGATTTTACGTAATTGATGTAGAGCCTGATCAGCTGATGAACTAAACAAAAGCCACCAGATGAACACAGAATATTGATATGGGCTTTTAACAATGTTAAACTTCAACATTTACCACTTTTTTACCACTTCAGGTAAAATTTGAATCATAAAGAAGGCACACCCTCTAATTTTGTAAAGAATGAAAAGTTCAAAGTAATACAACAGTTCAAATGTTTTCTTTATTTAGTGAAAACCACTCACTATTGTTTCAAGTTGAAATGCAGAAAAACAAAAAAAACCCAACTGGATAATCCTAACCTGTCACAGATTATCAGTCCTTTTGAGTTTGAATCCCAGTAGTGAATCTGTTTTTATGTAGTCGTCACAATAGTTACAGGGACATAATTTGTAACCAGCACTAGATTCATAATTTTCTATTTAGGCAACAAACCATTTTGATGCAATTGCTTGGTTATACCTCTTTATTGGCAACTATCTTTGCCTGTGCAAATGGTTAAATATCAGCCCATATTCTTTTTGCTATTCTAGGAAAACAACTGAGTCATGAAACCTTCCTGAACTGACAGACAAAGGTAAACTTTCAGCTGCTGTATGTAACTAAGATGACAAGAACATTTTCCCCAGCACTACTGAGATTTGGATCTTCATTGCCTTTCCCTTCAAGCAGTCAGTTCCACTTTAGAAAAGAAGTTCCAAGACTGTTAAAATCCCAGCATCACCATGACATCCATGCTCACTTAGCATTCATGGCTATAAGGCAGTACAGAATTAGGATTCTTCTGGTGAGTACAGGTGCTCTCATTTCACACTAAGGACCGAGGGGGTGAGGATCAATGTCTGCATTGATATTAAAGCAAAACCACTGAAGTGACATCCTGAACTGCATTAAATGCCAAGTTCCTTGGCTAGAGGACAGTCTGATCTATTATTCTATTCTATTCTATTCTATTCTATTCTATTCTATTCTATTCTATTCTATTCCACTCTCCTGTGATATGTTGTACTCTTCTGTCCTGTCCTAGTCTTTATAGTAGTCTCACTATGAAAAGAGGTCCAGCATTTTTTCAGACGTTTATTAAGCATCATACTTAACATCTCTCATGACGAGATTATTTTTTCCTCTGGGAAAATAATAACATGTGCAGTGGTGTTTTTATGTTGGGTGGGACACACTTGAAGACTTTTTTCTGCTTTGCAAGTCAGCCTCTATTTTCTCTAAAGAGACATCCAAGATGCAGCAGGTGTTGAGTTCTGTGACAGTCCTTATTTTCCAAGTTAGCTCAGTCTATGTAGTCCTGCATCCTCCAGTCCCTTGAGTAAGCTGCTTGTCTGAAACAGGAAAGCTATACACTTATAATAGAAAAGTGCATTATACCAGCAGAACAGAATTGTCAGCTACATAGTCAGCCTGCAGCAGGCTTAAAGAGAGGAAGACTTAAAGAAGAAGTGCAAGAACTTGAGCCTTATATGTTATTTTCTAGGATGACAATAAGAAAGCAGAAAAATGTTATTATATGCTCCCAGGATGCTCTATTGCTGAAGATTACTGCTGTATATTCTGTCCTAGTTGAAGTCTAGGTTATTTTATTGCTTTTGTCCATATGGAAGCAGTAAAGGCATTTATAGGAAAGGAAAGATCAGTAGACAAATGACAGGATGCAGTCTCATAACCACACAGAACTGATTTGACTTCTTAGGAATATTACTACAAAAGAGCTTAGTGTCAGTAAAGAAAACAGTGTGGGGACCTGAATTTACCTTTGTGGAGGCAAACCCCCTGCTCTGCAAACCTTTCAGAACATTTTCCTTTGCTTTCCTACCCAATTGATTGTTTAGCTAACAGGTCTAAGTAAATTATGAATGTGAAAAGAGTAAAAGTCAATATTGGGAGACATTGAAAAGGGAGGTGGAGTCTCCTTTTGCTATGCTTCAGGACAGATTTAAACTGATTTATCAAACTTTTTGAGTACCTACTTTGAGAAGGCATCACCACAGCTCATTCTACAGCCAAACGCTGTAGAGCAATCCCAGTAGATGGGAATAGCATTGAAAGCAGCTGATCAATCACAGGCAGTACTGTAGCTATTCCCATTCTACCTTGTAGCCTGCATCCACAACTGTCTGTTTGCAGGTGATAACTTAAGCTGAGTGTGTAGTTAGCCTTTGCCTCATTTCTGTTTCTGCTTGATTAGTCTGGAGAAGCTGGATGTTGGGCTAACAGCAGGATGAATCAATACCATCTTCTTCAAGGATCAGCAGGCAACTGGATGTGACAAAGACAAGGTTCCTCTACAGAATGAGTGTTTTGGTCTGACACAGCCTAGGCTGGCTGCAGCTCTTTTCCAGCAGCCAAGAGATGGCTTGCAGCTGCCCAGTGAGGCTTCTGTCTCAGCCTGGGGTTGCTTTGTGAATGTGCTGAGCCCTGGTAATGAAAGCAGGATGGGAGCTGTGGTGCTCAGCCTGATGGATCCTCAATAAGAAAAATGTGACCCATCAAATGTTGTCTTCATCTGACACTTCCATGTAGGAATTTACTGTAGTTAACTTGGGGTTTTTCTGTGGTCAGGACAGGTTAAAATAAGCAGGTGATGCACAAGAATAGGAATGGACAGTCATATTACCCTCAATTATAACATTAACCATGTCTTTTAAGACTGTGTTTCAAATATTGATAGACCATGTACAATGCAATAAATGCAATACCATTCTAGTAATTAGTGGCCCCAGGCTATCTTTCAAAGAAAGCTGCATTTAGAGCATTTATGCATTGGCATTCTGTGAAATTGTACTTGACACCGAGTTTCTAAGAAATGCACAAATGATTGAGACATGATGGAGGAACTCCCATTTTTCTCCAGTTTTTCTTATGATAACTGACCTGAATTTCTTTTAAGTCAACAGGAAGGTTGCTGTGATGACACTGAGTATCCTTTAAATTCGAATTATCAATTCCACTGAGATTACTTGCAGATATTAAGGCTGAGTAGGTATTTGCAGATTTGAGCTGATGTTTATCAAATATAAAACTGCAGTAATAGTTGGAAGCCTAAAAAAATTGTGATTCTTTTCTATTGATGAAGAAAAGGACTACAAGGTGATGCAAAGGTTGCAGTGCTCAAACTAAAAAAAAAAAAATAATCCCAAAGCTGTAGTAGAAACACTGAACACATTCCAAAACTATAAAAATAAGCAGAGTAAACCAGTAAATCATGAATATTGTAATTACATCTAGATTAACAATAAAATTTGAATATTTATAGTGTTATTATGCTGAAAAACCAGTTTGCATGATTAGGAAATCATCTTATTTTTTCTAAATAAATAAATTGATGCCTCTGCCTCTATCCAATTCCACATTCAAAACTGCATGACTTAAGTAATAAGAGAGGGGGAAAAAACTCTTCTCTTAACAAGTGTTTTCTGTGCCTTGCAGTAGACATCTATCATGGCTGAGTATTGTTAATAATGAAAAGGTGCAACCACCATACCCAGATGACAGAATTCTATAAACTGTCTGCTGAAAGCTTGGGAAGAACATACATTTATCAGGTTTCCCAAATGAAATTTGGTTTTCCTGTCCTGTTCCATCGCCTTGTGTAGAAGTTCAAACTAATTTTCTGTTATCTTATTTAGTTATTGTTTTATATTATCTGTGTCACCAGCCTTTCCTATCTTCTAGATTAGCTTTATCTGATGTTTGCAGAGTGTTTTCTTATTAGCAGCGAACAAAATGTCAAGTTTCACTGATTTTCAGAGCTGGATTCTTGCTTCTTTTCATTTCCTTAATAAAGAGACCACTGCATTCCTACTGTTGAGAAAACTGCCTTTTCTTAAAGCACAAATCATGCCCATTTCCATTCTAGAAGTTGCTGCTTAAAAAAAAAAAGACAACAAAAAATCAAAATACAGCATGATAAAATAATAATATTAAGCATCATTATATCATGAATACAGCTTGGAAAGACTATATTGCCTTTGTGACTGAGCTAGCATCTCAAGTGTCTTTCCAATGGAAGTCAACAGAGATATATCAGGCAAACTTTTTTTTTTAAATTGACTCAGCATTGGTTATCCTGCCAGGGAAAATGCAGAGAACATTCAAACTCAGCTTTGGGGTTTATTTTACATTTCATCTTTTATAAAAGGAAGAAAGAAACAACTGACACACAAATAAAATGCTTTGACATTTAAGTATTTAGTAGACAGAAAACAAATCCCATGATCATTTCTTTGATGTTCACTTCTTGGTGTTTTGGAGTTCTTCATTCTGCATTCCAGAAGGAATGTTTAAAATGGCCTGTTTATGGACTCTTTATGGACTATTTCAGAAGGAAACCCACTACAGCTCCATTAAAACCAAAATAAATTAATACATTGCCAATGTTTTGTCTGTTGGTGTCACAGCAATTCTTTATTGAATTAATGCAACCAACAACCTCTCTAGAACTGATCTTGTAATAAAAATTTCTGGATGACATTAGACACACTGAGGACCAAGGTTTCTAACACATATGCAAAAAATCTTAAGAGTGGTCTTTGTTTTCACCTTCTCTTCATATTAGAAGTTGAACTGAAGAATTCTTGAAGGGATTATTATCTCTTTTTGTCTTCCTTTCAAAAATGACCCATACATTTAAAGTAAGTGTTCTGTGAGCATGCTGAGTCTGTAAAGAGAAAGAGAAAGCTCCAGCAGATGATTTTTCTTGTTCTCAGGTGATTGTCAGGTAGGTAGGATGAACTGCCCTGGAAAGAAATCTCTTTCTGTCCTTTGCCAGATGGGTTTGTAAAGAAGCACTCGTACCATCCTAGCTGAAGCTTTTTACACACACAAAAAAATAGCCAGACACAAGTTTCAGCATAGGATATCTTGCTGAGGTCTTTGCTTCTGACAGATCTCAACAATGGCAAAAGTACCTGCTTTTCAAATGTCTATAAATGTTTTATTTGACCTGCTGTTTTAATAGCCAGGTGAAGAACAAGTAAAAGGAAAAAAAAAGAACTTTCAACATAAACACTATAAATTTGCTGCAAATTGCTGCGTATTTTCATCAGTGTCATTTTGATGTTTTCTCCAAGTGAGAGATTCAGAAATCACAAAGAATATAGGGGAGAAATGGACCAAAATAGTTATCAATGTTCTGGTGCATATAAATCACGTTTTGTGGAACCAGAAGAGACCTGTGGCTAACCCCCAGACTGCTATTCCAACCAGTGCCACTAATTCCAGACCTTTTCTGACAGCTGCAAAGGTGTATTTGATAATGGTGTATTCCCAGGTTCTTATTCTGTGGTCTCAGGTGCCAAGAAGATATGTGGTCATTTCAGTCTTCAACCAATGCAGTCTTCAAGATTATATTTCATAACAGACACTAACCTATTGACCATGACATCAGTTTTAATCAATTTTCATAAAGGTTTTAGTTCATATTTAAGGAACTTCTATGGAGGTACAAAACTTACTGGAGATCTAGAGAGTTATATGGCCATGCAGTAAAAATGTCAAAATATTAGTAATAAAAAAAATTGATCCTACCTCCTGTTAATATAGGTTGTATTTTTCAAAGGATAGCTGGTTTTAAGGGACTCAATGCTCAGTCTTCACTACTGTCCCCTCAGACAGGATGAATGGGAAATAGTCACTTCCTATATTGGAGTTACTAGAGACACCTCATGGGTCTTTGAGTTCATAAATTTCACTGAAATCCCTTCTGAAATGCAAAGAGTAGCAATGATGTTCTAAAAAACCTGAACTTATTTTTCATTTGGAGGCCAAACACATTCTGTGATTTATTCACTGAATGCTTTATAAATGTAATTACAGAACAGTGCAGATCACCTGTCTTCAATCATTGTCCCCAGTAATGAAAAAGGCATTGTTTACTCCACTACTGTGAAGAGTAAGCTTGAGACAAAAATTCAACTCATATCAAGAGAATGATAAAATACACATCCTTTGCATAGAAGAGAACTCATATTTAAGGCAGTGCCAGAGGTATAGGTAAAGAGCTGTACAGAAAAAGATTTTTTTTTTTTTTTTGCCTCACACAGAGACAGTGAATTCTTTCTTGGTCAACCCAGACCTGCATCTATCTTAAGTCACATAAAAATCAACAATGTTTTTATGTCTTGATTTTGCACGCTGAAAATAAACACTTGCAAATTTCTGAAGGCATAGAATTGCTATGCCTTCTCCTGAGAATAATTTTGAAGTAACTATGTTATTTTTGCATGTTAAATGTCCACTATTTTTGTTGCAGTTTTTGTAGATTAAGAGCATTTCATCTTGAAATGTAAGTTAGCCTTTTAAAAGTAAGTCCTACCTTACTGAAAGAAACAGCAAATTTTTTTTCAGTGGGTCCAAAATATTATTCGTACTTCAGCCTTCAATAGAATAGCATCTATGCAGGGATTTGGTTATCATTACAGCTCTATGAAGTGCAAACATTTAATTGCCTGTGAGGTTACATGACAGAGAAAATAGTATCTTAAATGTTAATTATGGCCTTTTCTTTATTTCAAGTTATTTTATCTGAGGAGAAAAATCCCAATAAAGTTCTTTTTTGTCTAAAATAATTAAGTAGATTATTAGATCCCCTAATGTCATCTGACGACTCACAGTGAAATTTCTCTTTTATGGCCAATTGACACCAAATAGCAAGAACAGACCTGAGGGCAGACTGAGCAGATTACTTATTTTTAGAACTGAACTCAGCCAGCACACCATCTGTGTAATTCCACCAGATATTCCTACTTTCAAGGCAAATGTGAACATTCTTTTTTCTGAAGGTATGTAGTGCAGCACTACAAGGCTTTTGGACTTTGGCCCCTGAACCACGATTGTACGAAGCTTCAGTACTCTGATCATACCTTTAATAAATAAGATATCTGATAAACAGGGGACCCTCTGCATCAACCTTCACACTGTAGAAACAACTCACAGCTTCCTTTCATTTTCTGTGATGGCATTCTGAAGAAAATATGACTAAAATGGAAATTTTCAGGCAAAAGCATTAAATGAAAGAAATAATCTGTCAATCAAGAAAACTATCCTCAGTTGAGAGTCAGTACCTTCTGTTTGGTTAGTTACACCAGTCTCAGTACAGTCTGTCACTTTAGGAGATTTCCCTCTGCATAAATCGGAGCGCTACATCGCTGGCAGAGTGTACGGCCCCAGCCAGGCCTGCATGAAGATAATCCCTGTGCATTTGCAGAGGTGGCCATCCAGCATAAATCTTTCTCTTCCCAGGCCACAGAGGTTTCATCAGCTGGTATTTAATAACTTCATATTCAGAACAGTGACCTGGAATTCCCAGTCACATTGCACTTCGCTCACACTCACTCCCCAGATAAAGCTTCCTAATGGCTCCTTCCCTGACCCCTCACAGCCTGTAAATGCACCCACTCATTGGGGTTTGCTTGTAACTCAGGCAAAGTTTCTTCTTTCCAGGCTTCAGAACTTTCTGTGATGTAGTAAATATGCTATTGATTTCAGAGGGATCACTCACATGATTAAAATGGCCATGTGCTAAATTGCCTACAGCACCAACTTCCACTCTGAGCCATTTTCCATGGCAGCCTGGAGGTGCAGACTCCCATTGCAAGAATATAGGGACCACTCTGGTCCCTATACAGGTTCACTACCTGCACACAATCTGTGCAGCTATCTATCCTCTCTCTGACTGTGGCTAAATCAGTATTATTTCCTGGTAGAGGATAAGAAAATTATGCTTCTCTGAATCCTCTACAAGCCTCTGATTTCTAGCAGCTCAGAGGAGAATTTGAGTGAGTTATAGTTACCAAGACTTTAGTAGCTGTCAGTGGATTTCCTTTCCATGAACATAAAAAGTGTCTTGAGCATTTAGTAAGTGCTCCATCCCAGGGCAATGAGTTCTTCCCCAGCTCAGTTAGGACCTGTCTTTTATCCCTACTCTGCATGAGTGCTGCTTATCACATTTTGTGCAATATAAATTCATTTGAAGTTGTTTTCTAACTTTTTGTAAGGATATCATATGTAATAATTATAATTAAATTGTATTGCATTATAACTGCTGATATTATATTATTTATCATATTTTGCTTCAGCATAGTGCATTGCATTGCACACTTGGAATTTTTATAACCTACATAACTATGAAAAATAGTAAAGCCAGTTAAGTCAGATAAACTATGTACAGTTAGGCCCAAGATAGTACCACAACTTTATGAGGTCCCTACACGCATCTTACAGTGCTTCAGGGTCTCACATTTTACCACCTTAACTATTTTACCACTGAAAGTTATGAGACTTGTCACTGCCTTCCATGGGAGCAGTACTGAGCTACATAGGAACTATTCAAGGTCACATAGGTATAAAGCATCAGGTGCAGGAAATGAACCTGTATCTCCTGACTCCTTATGTATTTCTTAGCCTCAAGCTGAGCCTTTGTTCCCTTGCTTTTATTTAATAAATATTTTTACCAAAACTTATTAGTTAGTCCATGATATTGCGGGAATAATTCCTCTTACAGTAAGACTTGGTTACTTTTCTCATATATTTTTGATCTAGAAAGAAAAATAACATGAAGTATCTTCTAGCTAATCAAGTTCTCTGCTGAAAAATGAATGGATTAATTTTGTACTTCCTATTGATCAGATCTTCAGGCTTGTAACCCAAACCCTAGTCTTTCTTACAGGAATCAAAATCTAAAATCTTGTTCCATGCTTGCCCACCATTTTGGACACTTTTGCATAAGCTAACAGTAAAGTGAGGACTACTCCAGGGCCTGGAGGTGTTGAATACAGGCAGAATATATGTTGGATAGTTAGTTGGTGCCAAACCTTTGCACTCAGTTATGTGCCCTGGAACACGTGGAAAGACATGACTAAGTCCATGATCTCCTGTTCAATTTATGATAACATATTGACAAAAGATAAGAAAAGGGGTTGTGAAAGACACATTTCAGTGCCTAAAATACTTCTGAAATCCATCCCCCAACACTTTCCTGGACAGCCTCAGCCTTTTGGAAAGTTTTTTTGCCCATATTATTTGTATTGAGGACTGTAAGGGACACCAGCCAGAAACATGGAAGTCTTCTAAGGGTAGAAATACAATTTAGAACATAATGTTCCCATGCTGCCAGATAGGCCAGATTCTATGGCAAGAGAAAAACAACTTAGAAACAAAAGGGCAGTAATCTCCATTTGGATGTTTGTCTCTATACATTCTCTGAAGACATTTTATAAACTCATTTGCAGGAAATGAATCCATACAAGATGTGGGATTAGGAGGGTGATAACAGCATAAGCTACTATTTATGTACACTGACCTCAGAAATTATATTAGATTGGCTGTCAGTCTCTGTGGAGTAAGCTGAGCAGCCCCTGACACTGGGGATTTATTCCTTTGCTTGTGCCATTTTGTTCCTGGAGATAGCTGTGGAATTACTATTTGCCGACACTTGCAGAAGTGTGGCTATCACCTCACAAACATCAAGAAAATATGATAAGGAGCTGAATTAATTAAAAAAGGGAATTATGAATTTCAACGAAAAGTGCTGCTAGTTATGATGTAACATACGTGGGAGGTATAGAATACTACAATTAGCATGTGGGACGTGATGTAGCACAGGATTTGCATCACTAGCCAAGCACTTTGCAGGTTTGGATTGTGCCAGGACTGACAGCACAGGTCTGGCACCTTTCTTTGTTGCTGCATTTGCTCTTTGCTGTGGTATTGGTGGAAAGGAAAGAGCAGGACATGGAAGTGTATTTCTCATGTTGTGTCTGGTACAGGATGAAGCATGTGTTGCTTCTTTCTAGTCAGAGACAGACAATCCTTTCATGTTCTGTCATTTACCCATAACGTGTTACAGTGACACTCTTCAAATAACTTTGAAATTACTTTCACAGCACTTCCACAGGCAGGCAAGATTATGGCTATATAGAATGTGAACAAATGTTTGAAATCTTTCAGTTATCTAGTACAGCAAATACAATTAACAACATTGAAGCATTGGTTTTAAGTGTAAATTTTCAACAGAAATAAACAGTGAATAGTACCAAACCTTTATAATTGACAACTTTATTTTGATTTTAACATGCTAATAATAGTAATAATTAGAAGTTAATATGTTTACAATTATATTTTATTGTATTCTGTGGATGTAGCTCCATCTTATAGAGTTGACAGAAAAAATTCTCTTGATTCCTTGCTCGGAGAAGTCTTGACTGTTATTGAAGCCTTGTTAGCAGTGATATAGATTATTACAGCATTTTCACGTTGTTTCCTTTTCAGTACTGTCAGTCTATGTCTCCAGACTTTCATAAAATTATTTCGCTTCTTAAAAACACAAAAGCTGTGTGAAGACTGAACATTTCTAATGTCTGTGTCTGTTTCTACCCTTTGAACAATTTTCATGCTGTTTTTCTCAAACTGTCTGACTGCATTTTTTAGGCTTTTAACTAGAAGTTTTGTCCTAGCTCTATATCATCTTAATGGTTTATGATCCCATAGTTCAGTGAACTTCTGCATTGTCTTGATTTTACTTCCAAGCCTTGAATCCTGATCTGAGGCTGTCTCCTCTGCTCTGAGTCTTCTAATTGCCTTTTTCTCTAATCCCCATTATACTCTGCTTGGGAACTCCACAGGCCTACCAAGAAAGACTGTATCTCTAACACTGGAGACATTGTTATTGCTTCACAAAGGATGCTGAGCCAGGTTCACATGCTGAAAGACTTAGCAGAGTCTGTAGCTAAAAACACACATAGGCTGTAGTCCTGAAAGTTATTTTGGGGGAAAAATATTAGAAATAGAAGAGAGAGCAAGTTAAAAAAAAAAAAAAAAAAAGCAGAAAGGCTTTTCCTAGGTTCATCCAGGAGAAAAAGTCATGAGGTTCCCTTGTCAAACAGTCTCTGCAGATGCCCTCTCCAGTGCATCAGGATCCCTTGTCCCCCCAAAAAAGTTTCCTAGAGTGACTACATTTTCTTTTTTCAGAACATGATTAAGCCCTCTTTTGTTGTCTTGCTTACAGTGCCATTGGCAGTGATAGGAATATGTTTTGATGAGGAGTAGGTGCTGCTCTTGGTTGTAAAGCTCGGTGCATGCATATTATCATAGACTCATAGAATGTTAAAGGGTTGGAATGGATCTTAAAGAGCATCTAGTCCCAGCCTTCCCTGCTATGGGCAGGGACACCTCCCACTGGACTAGGATGCTCAAGGCCTTATCCGAACTGGCTCTGAACACTGCTAGGGTTGGTGTTGGGGCATCCACAACCTCCCTGGGCAGCCTGTTCCACTCCCTCCTCTTACCACTGTCACAGTGAAGAATTTCTTCCTAATATCTAACCTAAATTTCCCCTCTTTCCATTTGCAGCCATTACTCCTTGTCCTATCACTACAGTTCCTGACAAAAAGTCCCTCTTGGGCTTCCCTGTAGGCCCCCTTCAGATACCGGGAGGCTGCTATGAGGTCTCCACACAACCTTCTCTTCTCCAGGCTGAACAGCCCCAACTTCCTCAGCCTGTCTTCAATAGGGAAGATGCTCCAGCCCTCTTACCCACTTTGTGGCCCTTCTCTGGACTTGCTCCACCAGTTCCATGTCCTTCCTATGCTGGTGGTACTGGAGCTGGATGCCGTGCTCCAGGGGGAGTCTCACATGAGCAGAGCAGAGGGGGAGTCACCTCCTTTGACCCACTGGCCACACTGGTTTTGATGCAGCCCAGGATTTAAGGATTTAATTGTCTTTCTGGGCTGTGGGCTCACACTGCTGGTTTATAGTGGGTTTTTCATCAACCACCAACCCCAAATCTTTCTCTGCAGGGCTGTTCTCAATCACTTCTCTGCTCAGCCTGTAGATATGCCTGGGATTGCCATGAACCAGGTATAGAACCTTGCACATTGCTTTGTTGAACTTCATGAGTTTTGAATAAACTCACCTCAAGGTCCCTCTGAATAGCATTATTGTCTCTCTTAATGTAAATCAAACACTACAACCAAAGGTAGGAGACAGGGGGAAAGAAGGTGGGATTCTCATGCCAACAACAAAAAGAAGAATCTGTAATGACACTTAACAGAGTTCGGAGATGCAAGGCCATGAGAATAGCAACATGAGAGCAATAGTATTAGAGCAAAAAGGGAAAAATCCAGCCCTGAAGAATCTGGAAAATGCTGCTTTTTTAGCCTGAGTGAGAGGGTACAGAGCTGGCAGGGAAAGGCAGGCTGCAGAATTGTGACTGCAGCACCCACAGCAATGTAAAAGATATTTTGGGCACTGAAAAACCTTATGAAGTCCAAGAGTTTCCCTAAATTTTTCACTTCTTATATGGTAATATATTTCAAGTTCCCTTCTTTATAAGATTATTATATAGTTCAAATGTCTTTAACACACCCTGATAACTGTCCTGTTCTTCCTCACTTAACTGCAGTGTGTTAAACAGAGCTTGAGCCTCTGACAGGAAATATTAAAGAAGGGTTTTTGAAGCATGAAGAAAAGATGGGTTGTTTTCCATTCTTCATGTGCTCTGAAAAGTTAATTAAGAGATAAGTGAAGAACATGGCTGTGAAAGTAGGAGAAGAGCTTGTACTATGAACATCAACTAAGTCTAATAGATCCTGTTCACCCTAGAATGATGGATTTTCTAGTAAGCCAAGCCAGGAGGTAGCCTACTTTTATGTTTACCATCTCTCTTAGAATATTCTGGCTAGGACCCAAGAGAGGAACTACCTTTTATACAAATGAAGTCTGTGTAATCTTAGACATCTCAGAAAGAACAAATCTTGATCTCCAAGGAGGAAAATAAAAAGCAGTAATTTCTAATTTGCTTGTTAGGGCTTACTTCATGCCAAAACTCCATTTTTTTTGTAAGGAAGAGTCTTTCCCCTTCTTGCCACTCTTAATTTGGTAGATTTGAAAAGGCCTTTAGGTCTATCTCCTCTCTACATTGCCTCAGCTGCCTTGATGGACATGGCAGAAATCCCTTTCTGTGTGTCCTGTAACCACCCATTACAAACTCTGGCCATTTGGAGGTTGCCTGTTGCTATCAGGAAAGAAGGCAGTTTACAGACCTTGACATCTCAATGAGATAATGGAAATAAACCAGTAGGTGTGACATATGTGGCAGGGTGCAACACTCTCCAAAAAAGTTTTGAGGGTAACTCCAGGGTACCAAGAGTTTATTCTCAGGAATGAGAAGGTAATTAAAAATCTGAATAATAAGTAATTATCCAGATGAAGACACATACAGTGGCCATGATTGCCCCCTGTGGAAGGTGGATCTGGCAATAGCAGTGGGCTTTGTGTCACACACAATAACTTCTTCCACTGAATTATAGCCACGAAATGTTAGAGCAGGTGGTGCAAAATTACCCAGTTCTCTTCAATTCTCTCCAGGTAAAGTTGCCTCTGTTCCCACCGTTATCAGGAGAGAAGGACAGAGGTGAGCTCTTTACGTGTTCTCTGTTGCTCAGTATAGCTGCAATACAGTGGGTTAACAAGACAAGTGTTGCTAACAGAGCAACAGATCCTAACAGATGAAAGCAGACATTTCCATTTTATACATATAAAAATATCCAAGGCAGGCATTTATGTTAGAGGAAACTTTGGGACTACAGACCTGCAAAGCGACACACACGTGTTTCTTAATTTGCTACAGGCAAAATCAGTCAGGTAATTATCAACCAAAGATTTAAACTGTCTAAGACAATCAGTCTGAGTTTGCTTGAGAAGAATTATGGCGCTGTTCCACTGTCACATTGGGCAATGGTTTCTGACAAGGTGTAGTCAGCCTCTCTAGAGCTGGATAGGGAAAAAGAAAGCATTCCTGTTGCCTAAAAATGCTTGTACAATTCAGCCTTTGGGAGGTAGTGTCACTTCCAGGCTGACATCAGAACCTCACTTGTAGCTGTGTTTGGCTGTAGCAAAGGAGGGAAGCTGATGTCAGTTGGAAAATATACATGGCTGTGTAGAGATTTCATGGTATTGATATTAGTGTGTGTCTTGGCTTGCTTGCAGTCAGTTCCCTAATAGGTCTAGGACACTAATGGGATTCACTAAGGAAGCGTCTAGCATTACTAAAACTTCTCCTGAGATAAAATACATGGTCCTAAGGGCAACACCAGGCCTTATTATCCTCCTGGGACCACCCACCCAGGATCCTGGGCCCCATTTCATCTCAGCCATGTCTCGTCCCAGCTCCAGTAAAGCTGCAGGAGTGTCTGTGCTCAACCCTGCCTCTCTGCTAACTCTGACCAGACTGGGAACCCAGCTTGCTGCTTCCCAGAAGTGTCAGAGGCTCTTGGTGTCTCTGTTACTGGCCCCAGCTCTACCCAGAACACTCACTCCTGAGGTCCCCACAGCGCCCTGCTCCTCAGTTCCACCGGAGCAACTGGTCATTGGTGATCTTGGATGCTACATTTCTTGTATAGAATAACTATATCTGCCAACACCAGTTAGTAGGTCTGAAGGATTCTTTCCAAGCCAGCTGTGCAGTGCACTGGTTTATACTGAACCATGTACTGCCATCACACTTGCTCTGCCATCCTGGGTATCAGTCTCGCACTTTTAGCTCTTTACATTTGACTGCTTTCCAGAGTCTCATTCCCCAGTCTGTATATACATCCAGGGTATTCCCACCCCAGATGCAGAATCTGGAACTTTCTCTTGTTAAATTTCATATGGTTGGTGATTACCCAGGCCTTTAATTTGTCGAAATCTTTCTGTAGGGCCTCTCTGTCTTTGAGGGAGACAACAGCTCCTCCCAAAACAATTGTCTCTGAAGTTGTACAATTATCTCCCGCTATTTGTAAAAGAATGTCGTAATTCAGCTGCCAGTTACAGAGTAGCCATGCTTTAGACTCTTAGTGCTGATAAGGAATTCAATACCCCCTTCAAGGTCCTGACAACACAGATTGTCCATCAAGGTAATACAAGTGTTGTAAGGAATGACACCCTTAGGAATGTCAGTCCCATGCTTTACCTGTACAAGCTCTCTTTCAGTAATGAAGACACTTTTTTATTTCCTTGTTTAGATACCAGCAGAGAGATGTGGTTTTGCATTTCAGTAAGTATGCAATTCCATTAACAGTAAGAGAGATTGGAATGTACAGCAAGAGAGGCTATATCCTAAGGCATTCATCTCTCATCTCTGCTGGAGAAATGTATTGTGTTTATCTAGGAGTACAGAAATTTGATCCTGGTCTTTTTGTGTAAATTCTATATTAACTGATAACTAACTAGTGCCCTTCCCGCCCGCCCCCCCCCCCCCCCCCCCCCCGAGATTTTTTAAATGGTATTTTTCTCTGTTTACCAATTGTGGAATATCAGCAGGTCATAGATTACCATAGATTACCTCCAAATCCCAAAGGCATTTATTAGATATGAGAAAAAAAACCCCAAACAATGTGGTTATGACAGAAAGGATTTTTGTCTTATTGATATCTTTGAGATTTGATGGGAAATCACCTAGATCTCACTTTACTTGGGTGCGCTTAAAAGTGCTGTAAGAATTCATGAAACTATGAAGAGAAGAAATCTGTGTTAAAAATGGGAAAAAATGTATTTTATCTCTATGTGTTTCCACCAAATATTGAAACTTGCAAGCCAGCCTAAAGGTAGGCTTGTAACCAAGCATAGACATTGATGTTTGAATCTGCTTTTCAAAGACAAGTTCTATATACACAGTTTTGAAGTCTGTGGCTTTTAAGTAAAGGTACCTTTTTCTCTTACAAAGCTGGAGAGAGTTACAAAAGTGGGATTTTAAAAATTGGCCACAATCTGTATTTTCACATCTATAATCTATGAATGAAATGTCTCAGAAAATGTTCCTCGGAAACTCTTTATTCCACTCAGAGAGAGATTAGAGAAAATGAAAAGCTGAAATGGGGTTGCAGGTAAGTAGGACTGGCAATTTGTCACTGGTGTGGGACCAGGAGAGCAGAGAGAGTGACATTGGGTCTGAAACACTGACAAATGTCTTCAGAGTGAAATTAACAGCAGTGTATTTGACAGAAGTGAATTTGCTTCCTTTATTCAATGTTTTTGTGTCAGAAATTGAAAAATGCAATGGCCCAATTATTTCTTTATTGTATTGGTATGGCTTCAGTTGACTGCCATTTCATGCTGATTGAAGATTATAGTTACTAACTATGTTGCTGTAGAAATTGCAGAAGCTTTTTCCCTTCTATCTGAAAGTGTTTTATGCTCAACAAAAATAGTCACTCTGCGCTAAGAGTTGCAGTTCAGAAGTTTGTCCCACAGGTTTTCTATTATACTAAAGCACTGAGATGCAGGGAATAAAGAATGAAGATATAGAAGAAAATTATTTCCCAGTCTGACCCTTGTGACTAAAACACTGGAACGCCTTGTTCAAGTCACTGTGCTCTTTATGCATGTTCAAAAGGAAATAACTTTCCCTTCATTTGCTGGTGAAGTGCCTTAGAGTTCACAATGTTTTAATTGGAAAGAATGACCTACATGCAGTCCAGAGATTCAGTGATGGGGTGTGTGAAAAACAAAAGGTCAAAGGTTGAAGTAAAGCTTGTATCACCACCTCCTTCTTTTTATTATCTTTTTTTTTTTTTCTTTCTTTTTTTTTTTTTTTTTTATTATGTGCTAGGAGTATTACAGGCTAGGAGACTTCCTGAACCAGTGATTCAGGTGTGAAATAAAATGCAATAATGCAATAATCTGTCATTTTATCAAACTACCCATGCTGCTGGGGATGGTAGAGCCTGATTTAATTTCTACATTCATTGGCTATGGAGATCTGAACTCCTCTGTACTTATGCTGTAAAAGAATTCACATAGGAGTTTAATTAAAGTTTGGTTTTAGACTTATTCATTATGATGGTTTTAAAGTTATTCTTTACGATTTACCATATTATTATGGTTTATTGTATATGTTTCATTTGAAAGGAGTTGACAAATTTGTGTCTGGAAGAGATGGCATTTTTAATTTTGCAGGTGATTAAAAGTATAGGCCAAACTCTGTCCCTAGATTTCACTTAATTCCTCTGAGATAGAGTCTGGCTTTAGTTTACAATAGACATATGCAAGTCTTCACAGAAAGCTCATTTGCAGTGTTGAAAGGATGATGTTCTACAAGGTATATAAAGCAGTACAGCTTGTCTTTAACAGTAAACAAACTCAGGTACGTTCAAGCTAATTACTTTTTGGCACTGAGGGACCTGAAGTCTTAGTTGCTTGTTCTGAGCAGACACTTATAAATTAACTGCCAAAAGAACCCAAACTTGTGTGAGTTCTGTGGCTTATTACTTCAGCCAAAGGCAGCATAAAAGCTTCATAGATCAATTTGTAAAATACATGGATATTGTCACTTGAACTCTTGGTAAGACCATCATTTGTCTTGAATTAAATTCACTTTACCCACTTACCTTTTTAAAAGTTTGGTGCTGACGTACCTAAGCCTAGACAACTACTGGAAAAACTCCTTAGGAATACACCTTACAAAGTTAAAAATTGCTTAGCTGAGACAATATAACAATTCCTGGTTAGAGAAATGGGTCTCCCATTGACATAAAAAATGCTCAGGATTGGACCTTTTGCGAATATATTTGGATTCTTATGGACTTCTACTGCTTTTCCCATACTTTTCTATGTTAGGAAGGGCCTGACTGTAAATCCAGCATAGACCCAGATCATATTTTACTTCACTCTTCAGATTAAATGGTTTATGTTGCATTCGAGAACACTATAAATTAAAATAATTTAATTTTGTAGTCTGTTTTTGTTTCTCTCATTGATTTCAGCCCAAATGTTAATCTCTGAATCTATATGTAGACTAAAGAAGAAAGTTTCAAAACCAAGTGACTGGTATTGATTTCAGACGTCTGATCATAGTTAGTCAATTGGAAAGTATTGGCCTGAGATACCTTGTACTTTGGAAGATTTCTTATGTAATAACTCTTTGAAATCTGATTATGCTTCGTTGCAAATGGTGTTATTGACCTGTGTATGGAAAAGACCTTTCTTCAGAGAATTTTCATTTTATATATTCCTCCTCTGCTTTGATTTGCTTTGCTTTGGTTTTAAAATGTGTCTTTAGGGATTTTCTGAACTGGTTAGTAACTAGGAAAATATTCCTGTGTCTTCTCATATATACAACTGTCTTGCTACTCACTATTATTTGGAATGCAGCCAAATGAATTATTAGTGGCAATTGTTCAGTTGATGATTAATGTCTCAGCCTTCAGAAATGGTGGGATAGAGCCAATAATTGTTAAGAGTTATAAAAGGCATTTCATGAAGCTATGCATGCAGACTTACAGAAAAGTATTTACTCTTCTCTCTCCTGCTTTAGATCCATGTCTGCTTTTCTTTTATCTGCAAGCAGAAAATTGAAAGCTGTTTTATTGTTTTACTCTCTGTTTTTTGAGGGCTTCATTACTTGATCTGGTGCCAGCATCTGTGCAACTACTAGTCAAACTTGTCTATTAAAGATAGCCATTTTTTTCAGAAAACTCAAATAAAACATGAATGGAGCTTTCTCCCTCATTTACATTCTGGTTTCAATTGGCAGCAGATACTGCAACAGTCTGATTTGTCAAAATTTCAGCACCTTTGTGAGTGCACATTTGTGCCTCTAATCTCTGCCTTATATTAGAATTTTGCTTGTTCATTTCCTCTATTTCCTTTTTCTCAGTGTATGATTATCTTTTTTTTTCAGTCAGTGAATATGATCTTTGTGGTACTGTAGTTTAGTCTATGAATGGTAGAACAGTGTAGAAAAGGAGGATCCTCACAAAAATTCCCACCCCTCCCCAAATGAACTAATGTTCCGTTAGGTTTCGCTTACCCTAGTGCGAAAAAGATACAAACAATCCAAGTTGGTGGAGTTGAGAAAGGGGCATAAGTGAGGTGAGAATCAATCTGAAAGGATTCCATCTGATCTCTGTCTTGCTCCATCTGAGCAAGGTGCTTCAGAAATTTCTAAGGTGCATACTGTGTCACTGTTTTCAGATTTCTTATGAAAGACCTAATTACAGATCTGATTTGCTTCTGTGACAGAACACCAGCTAGATCTTATGGAAATACATCATTTCTGCAGTCTGCATGTCCAAATCTAATGCTGAAAAGATTCCTCTGTAGCTGTAACTAGTGATCAGTGAAGAAAATTTTGTATTAATCAGATTAGAATTATAAAAAATAAATGGTGTAGTGAATGGGCATATTTTACTTGTAAGACTTTAGTGTGTGTGCAGTCCACAAGTAGACAGTTGACTGGGAATTTGCAGTCAACCTGGAGAGCTGAGTATCGCTGCATACCTTCCCTGAATGCTGCTGCTGCAAACCACAGAGGAGTCCCATTGAAGAAAATGGAAAAAAATAAAAAGCTAATTCTTTACAGCAGGTAAAATAATGTTCCCTGGAGCATTCATTTTTCCCCTCCCTGTGGAAAGGTGAACTTCCCTGGTGAAACATGCTGAGAGCACTGGTTGTCTCTCTCAGGGCATCCTCATTTTGATTAAGTCTGGATTCAATTTCTTCAACTATCTTCACCATCTATGGGTTTAATGCATAAATTTAAACTCCTTTTGCAGTCAGTAGAGAGGAAGAGGCTCTGAAGAAGGCAGCTCATCCCTTCTTTGGACAGTGGTTTGAAAGTGCAGTATCATGATCAGCCTATGTGAGATGTGATGGGTGTTGAAATGATGGGCCCCAAGCCACATTCTGTCCCCAGCCTAGGACCTGTGCTGCCTTCCCTGCAGTGGTCTAGACAACCTTCCACAGATAGGATAATATCAGTTTGGATTCTCCTATCTCTTTCCTGTAACTATAGGAGATCTTATTCTTAGATGATATAAACTGGGTGAGATGAATCTTCCCCTTTGACTGGGAAAGTAAGAGTAACATGTTGTGGGCATACTGCAATTCTTGGCTTAATTTTTGTACAGAAAAGCATCCAAAACTACAGTCTGCCAGGAAAAGTTGATAGCAATAGAGGTTTTTGGGGAAGCTATGACTAGCTGCTATGCATTTCCTGTGAATTTATCCAGTATTTGTTTCCAAATTTTCATAGGATTTTCTGGAAGTAAATAGAAATTTTTGTCTCTCTCTTCTTCTCTTAATATTTTCATTCACTTCTCATTCTTTACTTTCATAATTTGTTCCAGCAAACACTTTATAAGATTTTGAATAACAATGCTGTCTTCAGGTAAGACCATCTAGGTGACCTGGGAGCCCAGAAACTGAATCATCCTTTTCTTATAGATAAGCAGAATCCTGAATATCTTTTTTTTTTTTTCCCTGAAAAAGGAAGTCTCAAGTGATTAATTCAGGTTCAAACATTTATATTGTAATGTTAAGTCTTCCAAGGCTAAGTTTACTCTCACCTTAGTTACTGAAGGTTTATAGCCATGACAGGTGCCCCATTTGGGAGACTAGTTGCCCCTGCTCGCCTGGGACTTTTGCCAAATTACACCTATGTGGTTTCTTTGAGGTCTGCAAATGGAGGAACTTTGGCAGTAGCCTTTCTCTTGCTTTTTATAATTACAGGATTTTCTCCTTTGCTAAGTAGGCTGATTTCACAGAAATTATAACCAATTGTAAGACAGATATGTGTGTTACCTGCAGTTAGGTGGGTTGATTCCCATCTAGACTGGTCATGCAAGACTGCCTCCACAGAAAAACAGAAAAAAGCTGAAATGGGTCAGGAATTTAAAATAATTGCTATCCCTACATTAGTCTAAATGAGCATTTAAAAACAATGCTAGAGTTAACTCTGCAGCAGCACAAAGTGCATTAATTGTGTGAGGGGAATACACATTTGAAATTTTCAATTAGACTTCATTGAGGGTTACCAAAAGTTCAATGTGAATTGGAGCCTAAATATTGCGACTGGGCTTTCCTCTTAACTTCATCTGTACAGGATTAAGTCAATAGTGAAAAGGATGTTATCAATTAGATTATACAAGTGACTGTTTGACTTAATTACCTGCAGCATTATCCTAGTTGTAAAAGATGCATTAGCAGTACATACTTGCTTCTGAAACAGACAACTCAGTTTCTCTAAAATCACATTGAAACTGAGGTTAAAATACCTTTGTGACACTTTCTCATGGCTCAGTGAACTCAGTAACAAAACAAACCTTTTCATCTCACTTTGCCAGTTTGAGTGATGCCTAATAATCAAGGATGTCAAGTTACCTCTTGGCACAGGAACAGAACAAGCTGTATTGTCCCGTTCCTGAAAAGGCATGACCAAATGTACCTACGGGTAACAAAAAACTTAATGATTAAAAAGGCAGGTTTTCTTTTGTCCAGTTCTTCCAGCATAGTTATTAATACACATCCATTTCTCAATTCTTTCCTGGGAGTAGAACAGCACTTTAAACAAAAGTAGCTCCATTATATTTCTGCACTGCTTTTCTTTGTCTTTATTCTGTTCTGGTGACAAGTTCACTTGAAGGTTAAGAAAGTCTAATCACATTAGCTGTAAGTGTTAACAGTAAGGAGTCGTTGGATGCAATGATTTTTCTGGTGATAAAGCTGACTAAAGAATTTCCTACCTCCTCTCAAACCCATACTTCAACACATACCTGTTCTCTGGAGGCAAGCTAATCCCCTCTTCTGAATTTTGTCCAGATAGCTGAGATGTTTATGCTCTAAATGGGATAAAGAAAGTGAACCAGATTCTGAAAAATTGTTCAAAAATATGTTTGTGGTTTTTTGTTAGGTTTTTTAAATAATCTTCACTTGCTCAATGTTTATAGTTAAATAAGAAATTAAGGCATTCAGACAAATACCAGGGAATTCAAGCTCACACACATTAAATGAAATAAAAAACAGGATAAATGGCAAAACCATAGAAACTTGATATACTTCTGCTTTTTATTAGCTAGGTGAGCCTTGACCTTCATTCATTCAGTTTTTAAAGGCAGCATCAATGATTTTTCCTAGCATAAAAAGCTTTCATTTTCCTATTTCCTCATTATAGATATAGAGGATGTTGTGAGTTACATTTCTTCAATGCCTCAGTATTTTTCCTGATTGATGCTGAGATTCAGATGATCTTTTAACAGCTGCTTTGCTGGGATTTCCAGCAAACCATCACAGAACAGGCATAACCAATAACTTTTATTGGTTAATAAAAGACCAACAGAAGTGTGTGGTCTTTTAGAAACAGTTTTATTTGTGCTGCTGGTTATGAAACACAGTGGTGAGGGTCTGATGAGGTTTGACCCCAGCCAGAAGCTCAGCCACTTGCAACCACTCAATCAATGCCCTGGTGGGATGGAGGAGAGAATCAGAAACCACAGAAAAAGTGAGGCAACTCATGGATTGAGATAAAGACAGCTCAATAGTTGAAGAAAAGCCATGCACACAAGCAAAGCAAAGCAAGGGATTCACTTACAACTTCCCATGGGCAGGCAGGTCTTCAGGCATCCCCAGGTAAACTGGGCTGCTTTATCTGCAATGGTGTCTTGGGAAGGAAAACAGCATTATTCCAAACATCTCCCCTTATTTTTTCTTCTCCCAGCTCTATATGCTGAGTATGATGCCATGTGGTTTGGGATGTCCCTCTGGTCAGTTGGGATCAGGTGTCCCGGCTTTGTCCCCTCCCAGCTCCTTGTGCAGCCCCAGCCTGCTCCCTGGTGGGGTGAGAGGCAGAAAAGGCTTGACTCTGTGCAAGCACGGCTCAGCAACAGCTGAAACATCCTTGAGTTATCAACACTGTTTGCAGCACAAATCCAAAACAGTCCCATGCCAGCTACTGTGAAGAAAATTAACTCTATTCCAGCCCAAACCAGTACAGGATCATATACAACTTGCTGGCATTTGATTGCGAGGATTTTCTCAGTGCACATCCACCTTTGATCAAAGGCTCCCACTGGTTAAATTCTCTGACTAGACAGCTGTATTTGACCATAAAGTTTTCTACAAAGAATATACTTTGTACCTCGTACCGCATAATCAGGTTCAAGGCTCCTCAACAGCTTCAAAGCAGCTTCAGTAGTAGCAAACTTCTGCTTACTTTTCATCCAGCTACTCTCAGCAAAGATGTTGTGGTGGGTGGAGCAGTCCTTTGAACTCAGACGGGAAATCAGGATATATACAGAAGATTTCCTGCACAGGTGTTTGGTTTATCTACCAGTTGGACAGTCCCTATCTTTGCCATTCTTGAGACAAGTTTTCAGTCAGCTCCTGCTATGGACAAGATGCCAGAATATATTTTGTTGGGGAAGATGAAATAGCAAGGCCCTATAAATATGATGGCCTGGCAAAAGAATCAGAGAATACAGATATTGAGATGAAAACAAGGTTTGAAATACCAAACCTTAATCACTGAGCATCTCGAAAACAATAATGCAGCCAAGCTGAAAGCAATCCCCCCTTCTGATAGGTCCAAAGGTCAAATGGAATGTTCTGTCTCACCCCCCAATGTATGGTTCATCCCCCACCTGTAACCCTCCCCTGAAGTATCAGGTATCTGTAACCCCATTGGCCCAAGTCCTGTCCCAGCCCTCCTTGAAGCCCCCTGATAAGGTGTGGCTGAGGGACCGGACTCTCTCTCTTGGACCCTCCTGCTGGGACGCTCACCTGGCACCCTCTCTCTCTCTCTCTCTCCCCTCCCCCGCTCTCCCTGGGCCTGTCACGAGTTGCAGCTAGCAACTTCAAGCAGGGCCCTTCATCCTTTACAATAAACCCTATGCTCTAAAGACCCGACTTCAGAGATCCTTCATCACCACCCATCCAAACCGTCCTGGAGTCCAGCAGTCCCCGCAATATTTCTTTTAGATTAGGTGTTTCATTAGGAAAATCTTGTGTAAGGGGAGGAACCATTTTGTTCCCAAGGATGGTGGTGTGCTGCTTTTGGTTTTTTTTTCCCTCTTCTGAGAGTGAATAGAAGCTCCTAAGTTAAATTGATTTGAATTGTGCAGTAAGGATACAGAAACAACCTCTTCAGATCTGCAGTGGCTCTAAACCACAATGGCTCAGATGCTTCATGGCCACAAGACTTAGCTCAACCAAAATCAACCTGTATACAAGAATTTTGCATTTTAATCAGCATGATCAGAGTGTTCTTCCCCACTGATCTGTACTGCAAAATATCTATTGGGTGGAAAAAAGTCATTAAGCACTTAACAGTAGTTCTTATTCTATATGACTCACGTACTTCTGCTCTGTAACTTTCCTGGGTTGGTAGGTTGTTTTGTCCAAAGCTACATTTGGCAAATTTTTTTAAAGCAATCTCAGGCTGAAATGACTGGAAGTTTTACTCAAATGAAGATGACACTCTCTGATTTACTGTTCTGCCTTAAAAAAGATGAATAGTCACTGTGTTTAATCATGGCCTTGAAAAGCTCTAGAAGGCTATGGCTCAGACACTGCTGGCTCAATCTCTCTTTGGGATGGCTTTTTGACAAAGAATTAAGCGGAATCAATTTGGTATGTAACAGGCCACAGATCATTTATTTTTCTGATCTTCAAAAAATAGTCAAATGCAATGAAGATTTACAGTAAGATTTATGCAGGTTATGTTAATGCATCCCTACAGTCTTAATTTCAAAGCTTTCATAGTTCTGTCAGACAATTTGATTCAACTTCATAATAAAAGTAAGTCTAATTTTCCTGGGTTTCAACACACCTTTATGTTCAGCAAATCAAGCTTGTAATAAGAAGAATCAGTCATAGATTATCAGTGCACAGGAACAGATGAATCTGCCAGGGTAAGTAGTCATCTTTCACAAAGGGTGCATGGATTTATCTTCATTAAGGCATAGAAACCAGCCACAACACATCACACTTGACCATTTACTTGTCTACCTTCCAATTTGTATCGCTGGGTCCCTCCATCAATTAAGACAGAGGTGTTAACCCCATTTGTTAAAGTTACCAAAGATATAATTTTGACCCTTTTTTTTGGTTGCTGAACTTTTTAACCCCCTTTAAGAAGTCAGTGGAGCATTGCTAAGGGCTTATGCAAGCATTCCTTTGCAGAATCAGGTAGGTAAAAGTAAAAATTACTCAAATATTTCTTTTCTGCCCAAGGGGGTGGAGCGAGAGAGACAGACAAAATTGATGAGGCATTTTCAAGTTCGGTGTGATTTAAAAAGAGCCCAAGTTTTAAGTATATGGCTGTATATGAAATTATATGAGATGAGTGAAAGGGCTTGAGGCTGTGAGTGGAATTTGGCAGGGAAACAGCATTTGCTGAAAAGAAGCAACTATGCGTGTTTTGTGAGGAATTGGCTTCATTTGACCAAACTAAAAGCCTTGTCAAATTATGAGCTGTAGCTGTAAAATATGCAGCTTTTAAAAAGTGCACAGCACACATATGCATGGCAAACTTACTACATAAAGAAAAGTCTAGTCAGGTAAATTGCTGCAATTCAGAGAACACTCCTTGAAAAAGGTACCTAGCAAGCCTTGTCAGGCACTAAATGACTGCTTGTGCAAGAAAGGGTTCCTGCTGACTTAGTAGGAGATGTTATGCTGCACTTATACCTCTTAGGGATATATTGATTCCTGGTTATTGTCAGGGACAAGACAATTGATGAAATAGGACTTTGGTTTAGTTCTGTGTGGCAACTCCTATATTTCTAAGAATGTAAATTTTACATAAAACTGAAAAGCTAGTACCACTAGTACCACAACCTGGGTTCCCCTAGGCAAAGCTCTTTGCAGAATGGAAATAATATTTAGTGTATCTACTTTCGTCATCAGAGATTTTGCCATGCTGTAAGGAAGCCATGGGGCCAAGATCCCTGTTAATTCTCATATCTGTCAGTAATTATGGACATTTTCCTTTGCAGGCCAAATTCCCAGCTGAAGGCTCAAAGATGGCTTTTTCTGCATCTATATTCTGAGTCTGTGGGCAAAGCTGTCTATACAGCTGCTCAGTACTGCTGCTGCTTAGCACTGTGCATCAGCCTCCACATCAACTGTGTAGTGATTTCAGTGTCATTTCTCAAATCTCATCAGAAACAACAGACTGGGCTAAATAAACTTTTGTTTAAAAAAGATAACAGACAATGTCAAATGAAAGAAACACAGCTCTATAGGCGTTTTATGTAGGAATAAGGGTCTCATTATCAAAGGTATTTGGGAGGTCCAACAGAAATAATATCTCAAGTTCTCATTTATTTCATCTGAGGAAGAAAAGAAACAGCTTTGTATTAGCTTATTAGCTTTATAACACTTAGCTTCTTTTGGTCTTGATTCTTACTTAAAATAACTCCTTAAAATAACTCCTTAACTGCACTCTACTTCATATTACATGTGCTTCCTCTTTAATATACCTTGTTTGCCATCAATTCACATGCAGGTTCTATCCAAAATATCTGCTGAAATTACCTACTCCTGAGAGCACTAATCTCAATATTTACTTAGTTATGCACTCATACTAACCATCCCCAGCTAATACAAAAGGCAATTAGTTTGCTGATTCATGGACTCTTTTACTTCAGTTTCAGCTAGGAGCAATAAAAATAAAGGTTGAATGTGCCTTTGAAAAGGCAGTCTGGTTTACATGAGAACTTTGAGCTGAGTGACGATTGATGTTTTGTTCAGTACTGGTGCAGGCTTCTCCTCTGGGGAGCTGTTGAGCTCCTTGAAGAGAGAAAACCATTTAGGAGGGTTGCCCAAGAAAGAACCACAAATCCCCTCATCCACATTACAACAGGGGAGTACCTGAACCCAAATGCCTACCACACAAAAAAAATCCAGCAAACAGCACAGGAGAGCTGGTCCTGGTTTGGAAGGTAACTGTTTGGTTAAGAACAGCATCAAGGAATCCTACCATATTCAGAAAGTTGATCATTTATAAAAGAAAAACTTTGAGGAAACAGTCATTTGAGCTGCCGTGTGTTTCAGCTCTTAAAAGCAAGCAGGGCATGATGCCATATTTCCCTCTCTCTGGGACTTGTTTCAGGAGGCTGACTCCCGAAGAGCTGTCAGCCAGCTGTGCTTCTTAGCAATGATGCTGAAGCATTGACTCAGGAAAGAAGGTAGGAGGCATTTAAATCACTGTCTCAGGCTGCCAAGATCAAAGCACAAGTTGCACATTTTTAAAAGTGTAATGTGGCAGAACATCTAATAGCTGTAGCATGGCAGTGCAGCCAGTGCTAGGAGTGCAACACATGAGTGGCCCTTGCCTAGGACACGGCTGGTGGCACCAGCAGGAGTTGCCTACCCCAGTGGGAGAGTGAGGGGGAGAGACCCAGAGCCTTCTTCTAGAGGGCTGTAGCAGGAAAATGAGGTTGACACTGTTCTGGGAAAAATAAGTCAGAGAAGGGGAAGAGAAACATCCCTCGATCACTCTAAGGACCTGGAGAAGGAGCAGACAGCTCCAGGTTTTGACTTCACAGTGCCATTAGCTCTTTAAGGACCCATGCCCAGAAGCTCTCAGTCACCAGAGGACAAAATAAATAGACTTAGTATGTGCCCACTCTTAACTCTATCGTTACAAAATTCAACTGATTGAAATTGCTGCCGACACAGGGAAGAAAGCAGGCTAATTAGGCAGCCATGTCACTACTCTTGTTTAATTCTTATTACCAAAGCAGCCAGAAACAGGAGGCATTTCTCTGTCACTGTGTGTTACACAAATACAGAACAAAGAGATGGTCCCTTTCCTCAAAACTTGCAATTTTAATATCCACAGACAAGAGACCTTAAAGAGACAACAAAAATATTGATATACATGAGAGGTAGCAGGCCAAGCATTTCCCCAGGACCTGCTTGTGATGAGGGAGGGAGGAGGAGGAAGAGGGGGCTGCAGAGGAGGAAGGCACATACGACCTCTGGCTGACACAGCAGAGCTGCTGAAAGGTTGTGTGGACTGAGTGAAATGGCAAAGTCATGGGGTCAGGGAGAAAACCTTTGTGGTGATGTGCTGGCCGCACATCAATAACACAAGGTGACATTTGTCATTTCTGTGGCAAAATCTGTTGCACTGGCTGAGACAAAGGATTTTAATGCTGGGAGGAAGTCAGCAAAACAGCCAGCACATGTACAAGTGCATCCCAGGCAGTCTGTGTTAACTCTGAGGAGCAGAAAGCTGGATTACAGGTAAGGACAATGGGGCTTGGGTAAGTTCATGGGGCTTGACAGTCAATTGTAGCCATAAGCATTTCCTTAAAAAAAACAAAACAAAACAAAAAAAAACCCAACCCACAACAAAAAAATACAAACCCAGACAATTCCCTTACTGCCACAGGATTCAGACCTTGTCAAAGATGTCAGGCTGACAGTCCTGCAGCCTGAAAGCCCTCTCATTATCCACAGAGCAGGTGCAGCATAGGGAGCAGAAGGATAGGTTTTTCGGTGCTGATCTAACAAGCCTGCCTTTTACAGTAAAATGCCACTTTTCTGTGACAGATAAATTGTTGATCTCCTGATGGAGTCTGCAATTTGGTGAAAGAGCAGTGGAATTCGGAGACTGATTGCACTCTTATTGAGAGCTGAGGTAAGGCAAACCACCTGCTTTGGATCTCTTGAGTGAGAAGTCTGTTAGAAGCAATGCCTTACAGTCAAAACACATTACAGTGTCATTTAAACCTGCTCCTCACAGATAAAAAATTAGAGCCCCACTTCAACATTACATCTTCTCACCAAAGTTCTTTATGTTGGTTTTCAGACCCTTGAATCATTCAATATCTTCAAAATTCCTCACTTGGACCTTATTATCCTTCCTGACCTGCCTCAATAACTAGGAGTATGAAGATTTTAGGAGAAACTATTGAGAAGGGCATGACACAATTCTGATGTAAAATTAGCAGAGCCACCTCACATGGATGCTGCACCCAATCATATGTACCTCCACCTGGAAGTGTTTTTCATTGCTTGTCATATGGTAAAATGCACATATACACCATGGTCCATCTCTCAGGGTCTCCCACACCAGGTAGCTCCTAGAATACCTGACAAGGGCCTCTTCTTTCTGACTTAGGTATGAGAATGTCTCATCTCAATGTCATATTTTCCTACAACTCCAGTCTCTATTCCTAATCTATCTCCATGGATAGAGCAGAGTTTATAGGTTGTTAAACCATAGGTTTATTCTAAACTAAGGACTTAGCACATTTGGGGAACTTGGAAAACACTGGTAAATCAAAAACTCCTCATGTCTTAGAAATGTGTGATAGGTAGGTACATAAAGTTTTTTCTTAATTTTTACTCATGTCTTGAAAAATTTTACATCTCCTTCTCAGCCTTTAAATATTTATTGGCAGAGCCCACTGCTAGCCATAGTTTAACTCAGGGTTTTAGTTTGTTATCTTCTGTTTTCAAATCAGTCAAACCAGCTTGTAAACCCCGTGCACTCACTTAACAGCTGTAATTACACTGGTTGTGCTTAAGAGTTTCACTGGTTTTACCAAGTCCCTGAAGTACTACCAGTATTTTCCAGGATATCTGTATACCTTTTTGACTTGCATTTTGATATTCTGAACTGCCACTGCAAATGTCACTTTCCAGTATCAGTCCAAAATGAAAAGCTAGTTTCAGGAAGGTCCTTCCCTACTTCCTTTTCAGATATAGATTATCTCTCTTTGTGCAACATAAAATGCAAACTTTCTAAAATACTTCCCCACCACCCTTTTTGATGTCATAGCAGCAATCTCCATCAGCATCAAATAGGCTGGATACCTCTTCTTGTTTGATTTAAAATATGGAACAGGATATAAAATGAATATTTTTATACCATTGCTTTCTATTTTTGCCATTTTCATCTATGTTATTATGTTGTTTTCTTCTGAGTATTGTCTTCTGTTTTGAGTGGCTTTTAGTGCCTTTATCAGTATTGACTGCTTTCCTTATCCATATTTGTGGCATTTCCTTTAATCCAATCTTTAAGCATCCAATCTCTTGATTTATTTAATTTTTTAAATTAAATATCATTGCTTAACCCTTTTTTTCAAAGCAAGGGGTTTCTTGCCCAGAAGATTTCTGCAAACTTTAATTTTAGAGCATTTTTGAATAAAATTTAAAATTATAAGCTATGCCAGTAGTTTTAATTTTTAGAAAATGTGTTTTCAAAGACATATTTTTATACAGCATCCATGGGTATCCTGTCTGTTTGTACAACACATGTGCAATTAGATCTTTATCACTGCTACCTAGGCAACGGTTAATTTTTGGGTAATTTTGTACTAGTGATTGGCTCATAGAATACTGCATCCCCTGGAAACAGTCACTTACAGCTTTGTGTGAGAAAAAATTCTTTGCTCTAAACAGCTGCTATTTACTGTCAAATGTAAGCAATCACTGTAAAGTCATATAAAAATATATAAGGACCTTTAAGCAACGGTCTTTAAATTTTCATAGCATGGACTGTTCTATTACCTCAACAAGTTACTCATCCAAGTAACTTGGCTAACTCCTGAAGTTATCAGTAGCAAATGATCAGCCCCCTAGAGTGGGAAGACAGAGAATGTATCAGTTCAGAATATCTTGTTATGTGAGGGATTCAGTCCATTTGAGTCACATACACCCTAGGGGAAACACATGGGTTCAGGAACATTCTGTTGTTTCTGGACTGCCAGCTTCAAGACATGCACTTCATCTCCCTCCTGTGTAAAAGTGAAGTGTTGTCAGATGTGACTAGGACATGAACTCAAGGCTCTGGACTTTGTGGAAAATTGGTCTAATCCTGCCTGGCAATTCTGTTTTTAAAGAGGGACTAAATGAGTGAGCGTGATGGCTTCTTATTCTACAGAAATAAACTACAGATTGGAGTCTCCTGAATAGTTGCTATTCCCTGTTTTGCTCTTTTCTGGATGAGCTGACACCACCTAACCACTCATATCATCACTGAGACTGTGTCAAACCCTTGCAGGAATATTACCGTTGTCCCGGGTGGCAGAGTCTAATTCTGGTGTTCTGCATCCAGTGACTGGAAAATCTGCCACCGTGTCTCTTTGGTCAGGAAGAAGTCATTAGGTCGTATTATACTGCCATTTATTCATCTTTAAGAGAGGAGGATGGGACTTTACATATTAATGGACAGAAATTGTATGTCCATTTCAGCATTAAGTAGGATAAACCTCCCCAGAGGGATTGTATACACCCCATTCCTGAAAGTGTTGAAGGCCAGGCTGGATGGGGCTCTGAACAACCTGGTCTAATGGAGAGTATCCCTGCCCATGGTAGAGGAGTTGGAACTGGATGATCTTTAAGGTTTCTTCCAACCCAAACCATTCCATGTGATTCCATGATTCTATGAAACAGGACATAACTTCCCAACCTTAAATATTTGAAACACTTGGGTAAGAAAACCACTCAGCTTTTTAAGTGGTTGCCATGGGAGGAAAGAGAAACATTTACCTGCAGTGCAAGAGAACTAAAGCAACTCTTGTGAGTTACTGTTCTGCATTATCTCAGGCACTTCAGTGTCAATGGGGAATCAGGCATGGCAGCCATCCAAATGCTCAGCTTTTTACTACCAGTGATGTCCCCTTTAATGTTTTTGTCTTTGAGGGAAATTCATCAGATATAAAACCTGAAGACACGTTATATTGTTCTGATCATCCTTCATTGTTGTTGTTCCATATGTGTTTTAATACAGCTGACCTCAAATGCTCAGAATTCACAAATCACACTCCAGTAAGTGAAGGAAGAGTAGGAAGCCAGAAATTTTAAAGACAAAAACCCCACAAATGTAATAAAAAGCTTTTTTATTTCCTTGTCTTTTATGAGCTATTATTCTGGATGCATCATTATTGTAAGGATTCTTTTGTGAAATTAAAGTCTTGATATTTCTCCCCTTCCCTTCCCTTCCCTTCCCTTCCCTTCCCTTCCCTTCCCTTCCCTTCCCTTCCCTTCCCTTCCCTTCCCTTCCCTTCCCTTCCCTTCCCTTCCCTTCCCTTCCCTTCCCTTCCCTTCCCTTCCCTTCCCTTCCCTTCCCTTCCCTTCCCTTCCCTTCCCTTCCCTTCCCTTCCCTTCCCCTCTTCCCCTTTCCCCCTTCCCCCTTCCCTCTTCCCCCTTATCCCTTCCCCCTTCCCCCTTGTTGACAGGGTTCTCAGACCGCTCTTTAGTTGCCTTTTTGAACATTTTTTTTGAGGAATGATTCTTTTTATTTCTTCTTCCTGATTAAGAGAAGCCCTGGGTAAGGAAGATGTTCTACTCCACTTTATCTGTCTTAGCTTTGTACACTGAGCAGAAAGACTGTGGGCATTTCTCATGTCTTGTTTCAGGTCTTTTAAGTAGGAAGGATAATTTTGTGTTTCAGGCAAGACAAATGTGTAGAATTTTCTGGTTTCCTGTGAGCTGCAGCTTGAAAAATATTATTAAATCTGTTTTTTTATTAATTTTCTTTTAATGAACACAGAGGACCCTTGACTATTTAACATAACCTTTAAAAAAGTTATTTCACTTTTTTTGCAGGGCTGATCACGGAGGTTAAATTCATTAAATTGAAGTGTCTGTCTGTGCTTTGGTGTCTGCTTATGTATTGCGTGTCAAGCCTCTGTTACATGCCTTGGAGAATTCTGGGGGAATTGCCTTGGATAAAACCAGTACATTTTATTCATTTTATGTCAGACAGTCTCCAGAGTTTCTTCCAGAAAGAGCAGTCTTCCGTAAGTTTGAGTTGTGCCTGCCCACCCTCTGTACTTATCTGGGCTATTGATGAGCATCCCAGCCCCTTATGGGATCTGGACATGTGAAATTGGTCAGGTGATGTGTGGGTGCCTGATGATCCCTCTCCACACACCACTTAAGGAGTGGTTTGTTAAGGTGCTCTAAACACAGATGTACCACGTATCTCTGATGCCCTGAAGCATCTGAGACACCTGAGCGGGACTGACAGAGCTGATGTGACGCTCATACTTTGAGGTCATGGTGTGGGGGTAGTTGGGATGCCCTAGTGCATCTCCCATGAAACCAGAGAACAGAACACGGAAAAATGAATCGATTTCTAACCTGTTGTCCAGATTTCCATGGAGTTTATTTGGAACTAAGAGATGCAGCTCACACCTTGAACTTTCTTAAGCTGTGAACAGAATCCATGTTTGGTTGTTACAAGGTGCAAACATGTGCAATTTAAATCTCACGTAGATATTTCATCCAGTGGTATTTGTACTACAAGATGTTACATCTCTACAAACAAAAATTAGACATTCTCCTTTGTGTAAGAAAAAAAAAAAAGCAACGACTGCATAAACAATGGCTGGGGTTTTTTTTTTGGCTCAGTTTCCAGGTTATTAATTTTTGTCTTTGTATGTCAGTGTTTTCTTTCAGTTCAGTGATGTATTTTGAAATCTGTATTGCACACTTTCTAAATTCTCACATGAATTATTAGAGAAGCACACCAAATTATGGGATTGCAATGGCAAGATGGATATCTGCCTCTTTGCATATGCATTTTATGTAAAAATATGAGCATGCTTCTAATTTGCTCGCTACAGTGTGACCTTTGTATTATGGTTTTGCTATGGGAGTTTCAAAAATTGTTTCAGACCAGTGGATCATGTCTGAAGGAACAAAACAGCAAATATATTGTAGCTTTTTATTAAGGCTAATGCATGCTAATAAATGCTAATACCGTTTTCTAAAGTACCAAATTGTGATATTAGACTCCAGCATAAGAATCTGTGGATTAGTCTCAGGTAGTTGAGAGATGGAAAGACCTCTAAGCTTGAAGATCATAGTCAGAAAGGGAGAATGGAAAACTCAGGGAAGAAAGCATGTATTTTAGAACACTAAAGTCAGACTGCTTTTGTTGACGTGGGTCTCTGTCCAGATCTTTCCTGTTTTTCCCTAAGGCTCACGTGTCTGTAAGTCTCATGCTTCTGCCAGCCCCACTGCAGATGCTTGGTGTGGGCAATCAAACTGAAGGTAAAAGCTTGAGGTTTCACTGTTTGCTGAGATCATTAGGACATATTTGGCCTGACTGTGCTGTTTTTACCCAAGCAGACATGTCTGGTGTCCTTCATGTGCTGACTGAACATTCCTTCCTGATATTTGAAAGATTCCTCTGCTCCAGAGAGTCCTGGGATATTAAATTTAGGTACGTTTGAGTCTTCCTAGTATCACTGAAAGAATCTATGTCTCCCCCAGGGTAGTTATGAAGGTTGCTGTATTTCATGAGGGAAACATCCTAGTCTAGTCTTCCCAGCACAAAGACAGGGAGGGTTTACTCTGCCTTGTAATGATAAAACAGAAATCTGCCCTGACCAAACTGGAATCCCAGAAGTTAAGTATACCTATGAAAAAGAGCAAAAGAGAAGGGATTTTCTCAGCATGAAGTCAGTCAGTGATGAAAAAAATTCTGCAAAGGATAGACAAAAATTAATGCCAAGGATTGAGTTGTTATAGATCCTTGTTAACTGAGGGGCTAGCAGCAATTTCTACCATCTCTGAGGTGAACAACAGAACTGTGAGGGTTTTACAAGTTCTATTCTTCTGGCTGAGCCAGACAACTGGTTATCACAAGAACTCATATTTATTATACCCCAGGGTAGAAGTGAGTGATGCGTGAATATAGTTCTTTCTGTCTGCTGTAATTCTGAGACCTGCCCCAGCAGGCTGTGGCAACAGCTGCCCACCCACAAACACAGAGCCATGCGATAAGGCTATTGTGAAAAAGATTAATTAATTGGATTAATTGTATGATTACATAGACTCAGAAATAATCACAGGAAAACAGAAATCTCATAACTGGCAAGAACTATTTTTTAAAATTGTCACTTCAAGAGTGACAGAGAAGAGAACATAGATTTCCACTGCAGAATTAAAAAAAAAAAATATTCAAAGATAAACTTTAAAGTTGATGTCTTAGAGGAACCTGGGTGAATCTGAGCCCTGCTCATGCCATGCAGTCAGCAAATGCAAGCCTTTGGTGTTCAGGGATGGTACTGTGGCTGTAGAAACCTCTTGTGGTGCAGCCATCAGACACATTGCAAAAGCTGGAAGTGAGACTCATCGAACATTGAAAGAAGGAGCTGTCACTATCTTTATGCCTCCCTTTATTATTGGTAAAGTATTTGGAAGAAGGCAGTTGCTGTAAGCATTTTCCAGCCCTTTCGTAGCTTTGTTACTACCCTTCTGTCCACTTTTAAACAGACTACAACAACAGCACAGTTGAGAAGAGACAGGATGTTTTTGGTTCCTTAAAATCAGAGGTTGCCATGCCTGGCTAGTATTGCTACCCAGTAGCCAGGGGAAAAGTTGATAGTTTTGCTTGTCTGGTACACTGAAAAATGCCTCATCCAAGAAATTAGAGAAAGAAAGTAATAACTGAACATACAAAATAGCCAACAAGATGACAGCTAGATGATAACAATAGCACATAATCTTGAGAATGAATTTTGTTCACTAAGTCTGCAGGGATCTCACACTCAGTTTGTAAAACAAGGTCTTTAAAAATGGACAGAAATACTAAAATGGCCATAATACTTGCTTTTGTAAGTGATGAAGCAATCACCTTCAAACATTAACCAGGGCTCTGCAACGTGACTTGGGGCTGTGTCTGACAAGGACTCAAATACATGAGTTCCTTTTAAAAATGATTTTCATTGACGAGTTCTGGAATAAAACGATGAGAATAAGAGAAACTGAATCTCTCTTTAAATAATACAGAGAAGCAGTTGTATTTTTTTGCTGCTGTTATTAACTGCATTTTGTATGGTATCCACTTTTTAAAATCCTCTGGAGATGCTCTTTTTTTCTTATATTGTGTTTCTATCTCTGAAGTGAAACTCTGGACCCACTGAAATCTACAGAAGTCTTGTCTTACCTGTTGGCAAGGAGTCATATGTGGTTCACCTCAGCAGCCCAACAAAAAGCCATGCTTTTTTACATATCCAAGTTGTTTGTTTTCCCAGATAGCCCTTCCTCATTCCTTTGCTGTCATACTGAGGAAATGTGTTCTTATTCTTCCATCTTCACTGATAGTACTGGCAGTAGGGGCAAGAAGGTGCTCAAGGAGCCAAATAACTCTGGCAACAGATGTAATTAGCTCTGTTATTGACATTATTGGCAACTGTGTAGTGAGGGTTTATGTGTTATTTGGAATATGATGAAGCTGAATAACCATGTTTGCAGGCAGAGAAAAATAACTTTATCAATCCACACACATTCTCATTCTTTTTCATATTGAAATGACTTTTTAAGATTTGTCAATAAATGATAGAAACACATTGAGGGATTCAGTCATTCATTAGGTTGGAGTGGCATAATTTTATTCATATGAGGTGCCTTTGCACAAATAACCAGAGTCAAGAAAACCTGGTTTTATCTTTAATTTATACTTGCAGTAGTTAGATGTTTTTTGCAAATGTGTGGAGTAAGGAAAGCCAAGCTTCAAAGAAAATGGACAAATATAGTTATTGCACAAAGACCTGTTAATAAATAGGCTTGGAGAAGGACAAACAAGTTAAATGTTATGGGCAAAAATCAGTCGAGCCTGTGTAAACTCATCAATTAAACCAAGTCTGGTGGGGCAGTCTGCATGGGAGCCGTGACCTCTGCTGTTACTGACTGAGACCAGCCGTTTCTAATTAACAAGACTCTCCAGGGACCACTGAATTGATGATGAGTTTTGTGCAGGTACCTGATCACCATTCCAAATAGAAGCTCAGAAATTCAGATTGCAGGTGCTTTGCTCTGTGCTGCTGAGATGAATTTTCTCTGTGCATGCAAAATGTGGAGTCCTACAAAACTGTTGCCCAGGCACTGCTCTGAAAATTCAGCCCACAGAACTCAGCTTCTTTTTCATTCTTGTCATTCAGCCTTACTGAGACTGTGACCTTCCCTTTATATGATTTTATTTAAGCGATAAATTGCCTACTCCATGAGAGTGTATTTTCTCGTACACTCTTATGATTTCCAATAGTATTTAAATACACCAGAGGTTTTTGCTTTGTCTACTTCTGGTTGGAGGTTGCTGCATATGGACACTTTTGCCTCAACAGAGGAGAGGAATGCCTTATTAAAACTGATAGTTTCTACTACACGACCTTTTCAAGAAGCATTTTACATTTTACTTAAGATTCTCAAGAAGTTGAAAGGCTGTATTCACATTACATTTCTGTTCCATTTAATTTACTCACTCCTATCTTGAAACATTTAGAAACAGGGCTTCACTCTAGCTTTGAAGAAGAGACCAATTCTTATTGGAATGCAAGCAGGACCTTCTTAGAAACAACATTATATCCTTACACAATGGAGATACAGGTGATGAGCAGTGCCTAAATAATCTGGGCTGCCTTTCCATTAGGAAAATTAGAAGTGTCAGAATTTTAGCCTATGCCAGACCACACAGAGGGGATCAGTTTCAACAGCATGGGCTGGCTTCAGGCTTCACATATTCCCAAGCAAACTGGCAAATACTCTCAGTCCTCTCAATTATGTGTTGTAAGAAAATTTCAAATACCTCTTCAGCTCCGACAGAAGTCACAGGGGAAAAATAAAAATAATAGAAAAAGAAAGATTATGTCAAAAAGCTTGGACATACAAGGGTTTGGTTGTAAAGTTGAGATTCTGTGAGGAGTCCCACTGAATATTAACCCTTGGTGAGGCGTGGAGGTCCTCAGCAGCCAACTCACACATCGATGCAAATTTGCTGATATAATTCAAAATGCCTGGTGTTCATTTCTACAATAGCATTACTGCCATTTTCCGAGGAAAAGAACATGTGGGATGAAGGTAAAGAACAGTGAAACAAGGGTTAACATCCCTGGAAACTTCAATTTAATGTTTCTTTCTCAGAAGCCCGTTTCTGGTGTCATGCTGGGATGCTAACAGATGAAGCATGTCTGGACCCATGTCCCTTAATATTTCAACCTTTTATCTTCTGGTCCAGTGAAGAAGTGGTGCAGAACTGAAATGCCACCCATACTGTGACAATTCAATTGTTGTTTTATATTTTAAAAATGTCCTGTTGTTCACAGAAATATGACACCAACAAAAACCCAATAGGAACTAGATGGAATTATTTACTTGCCTAAAACACCAGCTTTTGTAAATATCTGCTAGTGATGGAGCCAGCTGAATTAAAATAACTGAGGAGTTAAAGTATCAACCCAGGAAAAATGCTCATTAAAAATAGTGCAAGGCCAAAAGGAAGCCATCCAAAAAAGGTTGCTGTTGTTCCTTAACTTTTTGCTGTATCTTAGAACACAAAATGAGGTTTGACATTAAATGACATACACGAATCCCAACAGTTTGTGTACTTATCTTTGTAAAGTTTATGAATTGCATATTTTTCTCTTTTTTTATGATATTGGACTTTTACATTCCCATCTTGGCATTTCAAATATGTTTGCTGCAAGTGGAAAGGATGATAGCAAAACACTTCAGAACTGCTTCCAATTATACTGACCTTGAATTATAATTACTTTTCTGGCAGGATAAGCTGGCTACTGCTGCACCTCAACTAGGGCTAGTTGACCGAGAGCTTCTAAACATGAAGGTGAGCAATAGAGGGCGACAAATTATCAGTATGTGCATGTACAAGGCTGAACCCACATTTGAATATAATTCAAGAAATATGTGGCTTGGTGTCCCTACAAGACCCCTGAAACAAAACAGGAAGAAGTATTTGAAACAAACTCTCCATTTACAGCAATAATTCTGCATCCTTTCCTATGCTATATAACACAGAGTTGTATATCAACTATGTCAAAAAGGAAAATTGCTTTTACATAAAATAACGGATTTTGAAATTGAAGAGTGAGTAAGAACAATATATGTTTTAAAAAGAAATTTGTAATGTAAGTGTTCTCAATAAAAGGGGACTGTTATTTTTTCAATAGGCTTTTATTTCTGGAGTTGCTAAAACCTTTACCTACTACACTGCAGTAAGAGAAAGCCAAGTGATTATTGACGTATGCTCTACTTAATCATTTTCCTCTTCCAGAACTATGTTAGCACCATCATTACTCCTATTTTAATAACAGAAGATGAAAAAATAGGCATAATTCTAAACTGCTGCTTTGTATAACATGGATGGGGGTTAGAAAACCAGACAAAATCAAGCAGACAAGCAGAAGTAAAATGCTTAATGATTTCTTCAAAAAATACCATTGATTTAATAATTTGGGGTTGAATGTGGTGCATTTTGGAAAGCCCAATTAACTGCTGGTTAGGAGGAGGAGATAACTGTCTGGAATGCCCTTGCTGAGTGCATAAAGACAGTGGTATCTAAAGGTTAAAAATGGATGCAGGAGAAAATGCTTGGAAACAATTCGGGGCTGAACATGCATGAGGTCAAGTGTGAAAACTGCTTCCTGCTTATTCTGTTTTTTATCTCCAAGAAGAGAAGAAATCAATAAACCTGTATAGTGCACACTTCTGAATAAGAACTAGCTACCCCATCCTGAGTAGTCCATTCACGTGAGCTCCATGCATTGACAAGAATAAAAAGGAAAAAAAGGACCTTTTTTCTCCATTGCCACAAATTAGGAACAGTATTTTACCTCTTCCCTTTGGCGCTGCTTTAGACATGGGTTAGCTCACGGCCATTGCACACCTGAGAGGGACACAAAAGGTAATGTTCAGCTATTTGGATATAAAATGAAAATACATCACACAAACTGCTTTGACTTAAACAGACTCTGCAGGTGAAGCTGAAACATCCCAGAATGGACAGAGTACTTCCCCTAATTCATGGAGCAGCATTCTACCATCCTCTTATCTTTCTTTCCTTCCTTTTAAACATAGGTGATTGCCTACAGGAGCCAAGGCAGAAACCACAGACCCCATTCCATGAGTCAGTTCCTTTCAGTGCAGATAATTTTCTTTTCTCCATTAGCAAACATTGATTTTCCTAGTTTTGTTTCTTTGGACCTATACTCTGCAAGGCTCCACCTGCTCCCATTGTGTTGCTGCAGATCATCAGTAACATCAAGAAAAACTCTGACAATAATAAAGGCTACTTACCTGCTGGTTTTGAGCCAGCAGAGAAAGCACAAAAGCACAAAAGGATGCAGAATAAAGATGGTCTGGTGGTTAATCCCTTCTTAAAACCTTCCTCTATTGCGGTGCCAGCAGCAAAACTGACAGTGGTCAGGCTGTGGCTGAGCAGAGACCTCTGCCCGACTCTGTGGTGGAAAGCATCATTTCAGCTGGTGGTCTCTTGTACTTCTCCATCTGATTTACCCATCACTTGCAAAATATTTTAGGTAGGCACCGTCTTTTCAACTGCTATGCCACAGGGAAATGCCACAGTGTGCTGTTTAAACCCAATCTAGATAAAAGAGGCCTATTTACTTATTATTGACAGGTAAGGTAACAAGAAACCACTAAAATATCTATTCACAACAAATGCAACAGGAAAACCACAGCACTAGATGTTGAAAAAAAACCTTAATGAATGCCCAGAAATATCTGAAGATCTTTCTATAACAAACCCCAGGATGTTTTAGTCCCATGCCATCTCGCAGTCCTCTTGGCAGTGGGTGTCCTGCAGTGCGACGTGTGGGTGTCTCAGCCTCATGGGTAGCCCTGCTGCTCTCCCCAGCCTGCTGAAGCACAGCCCCAGGTCCTGACATTTCCAGAGAGCCATCTCTGCTGTTTAACTTAATCCAGGGTCCTTAAAACATCAGGATGTGCTTGTCACACCTGTGTCCTCATGTAACAAGGCTTAACATATGTGTTATTTGGCCATGTGCTTTGTAGCCCCCATTGAGCAATCCAGAGGTTCTGATGTGCTTGTGTTGGAACTTGGGCTTGGCAACACAGTGGGGGAAAAATCCTGGTTCGGTCTCCGGTTTTGCAGGGAGAGCAGAAACTGATTGAACTTTTTATTTTTAATTGAAGTATTTCAGGATTTAGCTACCGCTGCTACAACAAAAGGCTTTTGCAGAACCATCCTTTTTCTGAGGCTTAGAAATATATGTTTAATTTCCATCCTAAATTTATTCATGGCCACTTTTTACCCACCAGTGCTTGCACAAGCAATGTTCATTAGTCTGAATAACAGCTATTTCACAGGCTGCAGCACTGGAGGCCTGGTAGGAAGCTCCAACAGCCAGGCAGACTTGTGGGCATCCTAAATCCATTTTTCAAGGAATTCATCAAGGCTGGAGGAACAGCTTGGTATGATAGCTGCATGGAAGCCAGACTCTCAGCTGGGGGGGAATGCTAGCAACAGTAGGAAATATTTCTGGATGAAAACCAATAAATGCATTGTTACACAGGATTTTACATGCAGTGGGACACAGTTAGCTTCACTTGAGAGAAGAAGCCAAATTTTCCTTGGCCGTTATCTATCTCCCACACCTGATGCAAGATGACTTCCAAG
Organism: Vidua macroura; assembly: GCF_024509145.1. NCBI lineage: Eukaryota > Metazoa > Chordata > Aves > Passeriformes > Viduidae > Vidua > Vidua macroura. The sequence continues at coordinate 38,665,372 of NC_071572.1, read as the reverse complement.
GGAAGAGAGAAACTCTTCCGAAGAAAGTTAAATCTTCATCTGGTTATCTAGCTACACTAGCATAGATTTTATTAAACAAAAAGAAGAACAGATTATTGCTTCAGTTTGCATGCAAGAGCGCTTAACTCAGCATGGAACACTTTGCCAGTGTCTATGTGGTGTCCCAGGGGAGCCTCTTTGATAGCTCATGCACTAAGTGAAGAAGTAATTTGTGGCTTTGTATCTGTGAACTGGTTATGCTCATTTATATTCTGATTGGGAAGTAGCAGCCTCTCTCTCAGAACACAACCTGCTCCTCATTGCTGTGTCCTCTTCTTCCAACCACGGTCACTTGAGAAGTTTTCAGCTTCAAGATTCTACAGATGATCAACAAAACTCCCATGCAGGCAGGGCACCAGCTCTCTCTTCTCAGGATCTTCATCGGTTCGCAAATGAGGAAAAACATATCTTTTTCATGCATGGCAAAAACAAATAATCAAATACTTCCCTGGCACAAACAGTGTTGATGCTATGCTCTGTTTTATTGCCCATAGGCTAGGGATATTACCCTGACTAGGTATCTCCAAAATTTTGTGTAAGATATCAAAGTTAAGACAATTTCTTTTTGCCACTCCTAGAGAAGTCCTGGAACTGCTACTGCTCCTCCTAAATTGCCATAAGCCTGGAGGTGCCCTTACAGACATGCCCTATTCATACTCAATTCATTTCTGGTTTTTAAGTGTCCTCAATTTCTGCATATAGCATCCAGTTTTGACTGTTTGCCTAACAAGCAACATTTTCTTACCTAAGGCTAGTGAATCAGCTTGTTCTACCTGAGATGGAGAAAATAGTTTCCATAATTTTCATCACCTTTTCAAACCGCATCAAGAAACTAATCTGAGTATTTATATATTTTTACTATATTTATATAAAGTGCAAACATTCACTGTTAGGTTTAGTTTTAAAATATTGCCTTCTCAGAGTTCACTGATGACTTTCAGATAGTTGGGAGCATGTTATGGCTCTGGCAGACATCCTGGGAAATTTATGAGTGCAACAAATCTCCAGTTCTTCAGGGGTCTTTGAATAAACTTACGTGCCAGCATAATGAAAACAAGCAGCAAGATGCTGTTGGTAGTAAGGGACTTTATAAGACTGCCCTGGGATAGGAGGTTTTGGAACTTAGTAACCTTTGTACTCTAAGTTCTGCTTTTAAAATGTAGATGCAAATAATTGTGTGTGGATGTGAACTGAGATAAAAAAGAATGAACTATGGAAAGACATTTATGTATGTGAGTTATTTCTCAGCTTGAGCAGGGTAAGTCAGCTGGATGAGAAGTAGTTTTATTTAAAAGCATATGGCAAAATTAGGAAGTATTCCTGCTGAAGTTGGATTCCTGAGATTTCAGGTTAGTTCAGCAGATGATGTAGTGCCAGGGCTGTGTCTTTGAGGAATAGACCGCTTGAGCTGGAAATCTAGCTAGTAATAGGACAGAACTTATGCATAGATGCAAGGCAGTTTTTCTCTGGAGTTCAGAAGCTGATTAAACTGTCATGTTTCAGGTAGCCACATATCAGAGACAAACTTCTTTCAAGATGATTCATGTTGTTTATGCATATTTGGCATGTCAGGTGGGGCCCATGCTGGTCTCACACAATGATATTATACTTCCATATGGGATCCTGTGATGGTGGGATTGGAACTAGATGACATCTAGGGTCCCCTTCCAATCCAGACCATTCTATGATTCTATGAGGGTCTGCCCTTGGTCTGTTGCTTAAAAGAGAAGGCCACATTGTATTTGGCTGCTGTTGAGAGAGTCAATATCCAAACTGAGCTTTGAACATGGGGCTGTGCCAAAGATCCCAGATATTTCTGTGTATGAGAGGACATAGAAGGAGGAAGAGCCCTAGTGGCAGAGGTTTGTGGAGTAGGAAGCACCTGGGTAAGTCTGCCACTCAGCAGTGGCATTGTCTGGTAAGTTGAGAACACCACCCAGATGAGTTGTGTCATGTTTACCCCATAAACTGCAGACTGCAAAGGGACAATCTTCAGCCACTACACAACCACAGGTACCTTCAGACTTCTGTAAGTGAAAACTTTTCCATAGCTTTTCATAGGCACTTTCTACTGTCCAGGGATGAGTGCTGAGATGTCTACCAGTGCTTCAAAAGAAGCTCATTTTGGTAAAAGACATTTTTAGTTGACGGTATGCACAGTAAGCCTTCCTTTGAAGCAGACAGGAGCAAGGCAGTAGCAGGGCTATGAGCATTACCTAACATTTTGACAGGGCAGGAGCACTTCTGCTCAGGGATTTGGGAAAGTTCTCCTAAGCAGGCAGTATCACAGAACCCAGTTCCTGGAGAGGCAACAGGCTGTGGGCTGCTGGGAAGTAGCTGAAGAAGCTTTAGAGTCTGGCACATGTGAGCAGGGCATGGGTATCACTGGGAACCTTGTTTATGGCATGTGAGATCTGCAGCACTGCCTTGTGCCAGTGGTTCTTGCAGGTGCTTCCTCCAGTGCCTGGACACCTGAAAGCTGTGTCCCACGGGCTAGACACCTCTGCAACAGTATTTAAAAAAATGCTCCATTCCTGCTGGTGTCGAGGCTCTCCACATCCACAGTGGTGTGGCCCCAGGTTTTTCTCCACAGGAATTTAACAATTTTGGACCTTAAAGTCCTTTGGGGAAAGATTTCCCCTTTCTATGCATTTTAGAGCATCAAGGAGACCCGAGCTTAGCAGAAACTGTCAGATAAAAAGCATTGCTTTTGTGTGTCTCCCAGATATATATAGAAGAAAGTACCATTCTTGGCAAAGAGAGCTTTCTCTGAAAACAAGTAGATGCTAAAATAATTATTATTTGGAGCCTGAAAAGCTTGACTTTGCAAACGCAGAGTAATTTTAAAGCAAATCTATTCTAAGGTTTGTTTTAACTGGGCTCTTTCATCACTTATCTCAGCAAAAGAACAGTGGCCAGGGCTTTCATGTTTAGTAGCTCATATTGCATTTATGTTTACATGTCCTGCAGTGCCCCTCATCAGTAGGAAACAGCAAAATAAAAAAGAAACTAAAGTCTGCTTCTATGCTGCCTTGTTTTGTCTGTTGTTACTAACAAGAGAATCATAGGAGAAGAGTAGCGATTTAAAACTGCTGGAGTAATTTTGGGTCAATTTTTATTTTTTGTGACACTAGGAATGAAATGCTAATAACAGGTCAATGTAGCAAAGGTTTACTACTCCTGCCAGAGAAACCACAGCCATATTTTCACTGAGATCACAGAGTTTGCTGCTTCAGGGAGGCATCATGCCCAAGAGGATGCAATCAATGACAGGCTGCCTCAGGCGAGCGCACTAAAGCCACAGGACACATCAGGTATGAAGGTATTTGGAAAAGATAAGGAAGGACCCATTTGTGTTGGTGGTAGCTTGGCCAGAGGTGTTTTAGCTAGTGGACAAGAATCACAGAATCACAGAATAATGAGGTTGGAAGAGACCTCTAAGATCATCAAGTCCAACCTATGCCCTGTCACCTCAACTAGACTATAGCACCAAGTGCCATGTGCAGTCTTTTTTTAAACACATCCAGAGATGATGATCCTGAGAAGACAATTCCAGTACTTTATTATTCTTTCAGTGAAAAATTTCTTCCTAATATCCAATCTGTACCTTCCCTGACGTAGCCGGAGACTGTGTCCTCTTGTTCTGTCAGTTGCTGCCCGGTGGAAGAGACCAACCCCCACCTGTCTTCAGGAAGTTGTAGAGAGCAATAAGGTCACCTCTAAATCTCCTCTTCTCCAGGCTAAACAACCCCAGCTCCTTCAAACATTCTTCATAGGGCTTGTGTTCCAAGCCTCTCACCAACCTTGTTGCCCTCCTCTGGATGCACTCAAGCATCTCAACATCCTTCCTAAACTGAGGGGCCCAGAACTGGACACAGTACACATAGATGTGGTCTCACCAGCACCAAGTACAGGGGAAGAATGACTTCCCTGCTCCTGCTGGTCACACAATTCCTAATGCACAATTCCTAATGCAGGCCAGGATGCCATTGGCTTTTTTGGCCACCAAAGCACAGTGTTGGCTCATATTCAACCGGCTGCTGACCAGCTCCTTCAGGTCCCTTTCCACCTGAACACTGTCCAGCCACACCGTCCCCAGCTTGTAATGTTGTAGGGGATTTTTGTGGCCAAAATGTAGAACTCGGCACTTAGACTTAATAAACTTCATGCTGTTGGACTCTGCCCATCCATCCAACCGATCTAAGTCTCTCTGCAGAAACATTTGAGACCTTCATAGCACAAACAAATGCAAGGAGAAACTTGTTACTGCCCCTCTGTTTGGAAAATGATGAACCATTGGTATCCTAAATCACCCAACCAGCTTCATGGCAGCTGGCTTACAAGACTCGCAAAGCAAGGTGAAGAAAGGGACGAAAAAGCACATTTCTGATATCAGGAGGCCATACATCCAGTCCCTGAGTAGATCCTGTCAAATGTCCCTGGGAACTGTGCAGTCATTTTAGGCCTTTTGTTTTACTTGTAGATCAGAGATTTCTGCTGGTTAGACTTAGTCTTTTTTCTGTCTCCTCTCAGTAAGAAGGGAAAAAGCTTTTCCACAATGTGCCACACAACACGAGAACTATTGTTCACCATAGTAGTACAACAAACTGTACCAGGAAAGTCTTGTCTTCTACTTTATGTGGTATTTCAATATATATTAATTACAGTTTTATGAAATATTACTATAATATCATGGAAATAGAAAGCAAATACTGGTAGTAGGATGGTTCTGATCAATACTCTTGCATCTCCCTTGTATTGCTTACTACTTCAGAAGACCAAAAAAAGGCACAAATATAATTGAAGGATTTTTTTTCCACTCAAGTATTTAAAGTTTTTCTTGTAGTTGCTCTTAGAGACCTAACCATAAAACCAGAAGATTGGCTTCACTGAGCCAATCTAAAGATCCAATATCCTGTCTTTGGCAGAAAGCAATGACAGATGCTTGGAGAAGGAATGTAAGAAACAGCACATTTATAGAGTGATCTTTCCTCTGGTATGCACTCGCTGTTCCCAGCAATAACCATTTAAGAGTTTGCTGTGCCAGCCGTGGCATCCAGACCATCAAGTTTAATGAGGAACTCCTCTCACTGGGCTGTCACCAGGTTGTTGTAATTAGGTCCTGAGTAATTCTGCACCAGCTGGAGCTGGGCAGAGTCCAGATGCCTCCTGAAAAGGGCTCCAAGGCCCAGTCCCTGGGGCAGACCTCCTGTGTGTCACCCTCCTGCAGAAGGTGGAGCTGCCACTCATCCACTCCCGGGCCAGTGGATGACTGTGTGCCGAGACCCAGGCCAGCCTCCAACACACCCTGGGCACAGGTGCTCTGCTACATAATGCTGTTCCTTGGGGTGAGATGACAATTGAAGAAAAAAAGAAATAAAGGAAGAAATATGAAACACAAGCCTTTCCAAGGGCCTTCCTGGAAACCTTTACTACTGGTAAGCTGTAATTGTGCAAGTTTCAGGAAAAAGAGGTAAAACTTGTATACACTTCCCTATGGTTTACTGATACAGTTTTCCAGGAACAGAACAGCCTTCTTTGTGAAGGTGTTAAGGAGAAGGCCACGTGGCTTGACTGAAGGTGATGGCCTTAAACTGAAAGAGAGTAGGTTTAGATTAGAAATCTGGAAGGAATTCGGTGATGTAGCACTGGAACAGGTTACCCAGAGCAGTTGTGGATGCCCCATCCCTGGAAGTGTTCAAGGGTACTTTGATGGACTTTGAGCAACCTGGCCTAATGAAAGATGTTCCTGCCCGTGTTCCTTCCAAACCAAACCATTCTATGATTCTATAAGTCTATGATTCTTGTTTCACCTCACTGTGGAAAACAAGGGAGGAAACATGTATGACGCATATAAGAGACAGCAGAAAGCACCTTCAATTAGAAGATTGTCATATTGGAGAATTGCTGCTTTTGCTTTCAAAATTTTCACCCATTGCTCTGTAGGAAAAAAAGCTTCAACAGAGACCAACCTCATCTTTTCCACTATCTCAACATATCCCAGACTCATTTTCAGTGGTTCTTGTATATCACTCCTTCTCACCTGACTAATCTCTATGCCGTCAAGCTTGTGCAACTTCAGCCAGCTTCCTTTGTTTGAGGGAGAGCACTTTTATTGAAGAGGCTCATACCTGAAATAAAGCAGGGTGTCACAGTTCTGGTTCTTGGTTCCAGTAGTGCCTTTGGCTTTCTAGCAGCCTGAGATACCTAATACACCATCATCTACAAGCGAAAATGTTTTCCCTTTGTGCTCTAAGGAATTAATTCTCCCTCTATTAATTTTGCAGTGTATTATGCACTCACTTGCAGGTGTTAGTGAAGAAAATTTTTGTGCCAATTAAAGCTCTGACTCGGCACAGAGACAATGCAGCTTTGCAGGTTGCTTTTCTCCTGCCTGCAGAACATATGTTTCCTTCTTATTTCCACACCTTAGCTTTGGGGACAGCACTGTGATAAACAGTGGCATGCCCTGTCTTCCTGAGCTATTCCCTATGATTTTAAACAGAAGTTACTGGAGACACATCTGAGGCAATGTTTGTCCCTGATTACCCAGCCTTGCACTGCTGATGTGTGAACTCGCCCTTACTACCATGTGTGACTCTGGTCCCAGTATGGTCCCACGTCCTTTGCAAATAAGCCCTAAAGCCCACTGGCTACCACAGTGACCCTTGAGCTGGGTATCCCTGTCACAGCTGCACCCCTCGCCACTGTGACATCCCTGGACCTTAAGGACCAACCCCATGCCAGCTAACTACCAGTTAGCAATGACAAAGGAACAGCAGGCTCCTGCAAGGCCCTGCCTACTCACTTCTAAAGATGGAAAGAAAACTAAAATCTGCAGGAAAGTTCTATAAAGATTTCCTGAAAAATTATTTTACACATCTTACATTCTACCTTTACTTCTGTCCATTGCACAGCTTTAGGACTTGCAGCCATTGCAGTGCTTTCTCAAGTAGACACACTCAGGAAATAAAACATCCAGACCCTCCTCATCCTCTTCTTTGTGGGTTGAGGAAAGTGATGCATGGGAACAGGTTGCCCAGACACACTGTGGATGCCTCATCCCTGGACGTGTTAAAGGCCAGGTGTGATGGGGCTTTGAGCAACCTTATCTGGTGGAAGGTGTCCCTGCCCATATCTGGTGACATTGGAACTAGATGATTTTTAAGGTTCCTTTCAACCTAAACCATTCTATGATTCTATGACCTTTCCGTCCTTCATCTTTCCTCTGTGGCTTTGCTGCTTCAATCCTCTCACCACTGCACAACTCTAACTTTGCTGCAGCCTGCATGCATTTATCAACAGAATGATCACGGAAATTTCCAGCAATTCCTCCACACGGGCTGACCCTCAGCTCCTCCTTCACAACTAAATGTTGGAAATGGAAAGAAACAATAGAAGTTTTTTACACTGATTTGGCTCCAGATTACATTTCCTATTGATAGGTATCCCACTACACACAGGGAAGAAAAATCTCTCTCTCGTTGCTTCCCCAGCACACAAAACCTGAGTAATGCAGGCAGTGTTTAAATGTGAGGCCAAATGCAAAAGACAATCATAAGAACAAACCTGCCCTCCTGGAAGATAGCAGTGCCCTGTGTGCTCACAGGTTATGGGCTGCTTCCTGGGCACCACTTTGCAGTGCACTGGCAGCAATTTCCAGATGCAGATCTGCAGTGGAGTTTTCAAATTAAATTCATGCACAGTTCAAGCTGACTAATCTCTTGTTGAGAGTTTACCTGGGAAATGTTTTGATATAGCAGAAAGTGTTGTGGTTCATGTTAGATGAACCCTTGAGGAGGAAGCTCAGAATGTAATTTGAAGTGAAGATGTGGGCATGTAACTGAATGTGGGTGAACCACAACTGGACAAGCTGGGAGCTGCATACATGTGGGCATCTGAAGTGGAAATGAACCACATTAGTTCAAAGTCCATTGCATCTGTCCATTAGGAGGGACACCACGGGCTGACTGCAGGTGCAGGGAAACTTCCTGCTGCTTTTAGTGGATATTGTGCACCATTCTGTGCTTTTCTTCCCCTCTTTTCCTCTTACTGTAAAAATTGTTATGAAAAAATTACCCCAAGTACTCCCTGTTTTATTGACAAAGCACAGAAAGCAAGCTGTACTTTCAAATATTTCTCAAAATGATTAACTATCCATCAACAAATATAATCTGTTATGGTATTTCTCATCTAACCACAGCTTGTAAATGAACATATGTGAATACTTGCAGCCAGGCAGAGAAAATCCAGAAACAAAAAGCAGGCATCATGACAAACAGGCATCACTGTTCAAATTATTGAGCAGAATTTCTGTGTCCAAGAAGTGAAACATGTTTATTTTGTGACATAAGGCTTTTGGCATCCTTAGCTATTTGTTTCTTCAGCTTTAGTATCTGGATTTTGAAAATGGTCTCACTCCTGAATTTTCCTGAGAATTGATATGCAAATTTCAACTGCATTCCATTTGACATGCAAATATCATAGTCACTGGAGATACAGAAAATGGAATGCTGTTGCTAACTCAATCTATTACAACTTCTGTGCAAATCATATACAAGTGGGAATTCAAATGTCATTAGTTTCTGAAAAAGTCATGCTTCCACAAACAAAATCAAGCAGCTTTTCTAGAAGTCCTATAAGGTCAATGAAAGGTCCCTTGTTATATAATGATGGTGGAAATATCTTGTCACTGCAGTGTCTAAACACTCTACAAACCAAAATAATTAAACCAATATTAAACCACTACCACAATGGGGATCGAGCTACTTTATCTTGTGTGAATGTGTGCAGAGACCAGTGTAAAGTAACGCCAGCCCTCTAGTGTTAAAAAAGTTTACATTTGTTATAGTTCTGTGATACCTTGGTAGAAGGCTCAGCTATCAGAAATTGTTGAGATGGTCTGTTTTTGGCAACTCTGACTGTCCATCTCCAGGGGAATATAATGTTAGATGGGGGATGATATTAGATTAAAATGCTGTAGTTAGATTAGCTCAGAAAATAGGTCTTAGAGATTGTACAAAAAACCTTCTCCTGATGAAAAGCACTGATTTACTTGAAAAAAGAAAGGGTTTGGTGAAAGCAATCTGAGCCCAAGTCGACTGTTAGTGTACAGATGTGTGCTTTGTTCAGCTCAGTCACCTGGGATAAGGTAAGGAATGTATCTCAGCAGCCACAGCGCGCAACTGAGGATGTCCTGCATGCACTGTGCCATGGCCGGAAGGCTTGTAGAAATATTGGGGGTTAAAGAGCTGCTCACACCCCCTTCCAAGGACTGCACGAAGTGGAGGGAGTCATACCCAATACAGACTCATTTGAAATGACTCCTCATGGGTGGTTCTTGGTGTAAATTGCCCCAAAATGCCCAGCAAATCAATCTTGTGGCAAATCAGTTGGAGTGTTACGTGGCAGAGCCAGGGCTGCCCTGGCACTGGGTTTCATGGATGCTCAGGCAGCAGGGAGACAGCTGCTCCTAAGACAGCTTCTAGTTATCATCTCAGCTGCTGCCCGGGACCATAAGAAGGGCCTCCTCTACACAAAAGACTTAGCACCACATAATTAAAGGTGTGGGTCTTAAGAGGGCTGACGTGTAGACCTGTGGGAGCACTCTTGCCATTAGAATAAAAGCGAGGTTATTTGGGTTTAAACATAGATCAATATAAAAAATCTTTAAACTGAAATAAGCATTTCCACAGGTATTCAAAGTGATTTAGAGAAATCAATTTGCAATAGCAGGTTAAATTTAAGCTGGTGCAACTTCCTCACGTAGATAATCCCTTACAGATACACACTGAATTGAATGCATATGAAGTTGAAATACATCTGTAGGCCAGCGCAAGAAGGTTTTAATGCCTAGATTTTCAGTCTGGGGCATTTTACACAGGTCAGAAGAGGCAACTGGGGGAAGAGTAGACTGGTCAAGTTCCAAGCATTGTACTTTCTGGTGGAAGAGCTGGAGCCAGCTATGAACAACTGCATTTGACACCTTCTTAATCACAGCAGCCAAACCTGTTACTGGATCACACCCTCAGGATTGTCTGCAGTATGGGAGTGGATAAATGATAGACCTAGTACCACTGATCTGAAAGTGTTGGCAAGAAAGCTTAGGCAAGCCTTTCAGTGTCTCTTGACTGCTCTTGGCTGCCCAAGCACCATGGGGACAGAGGTCACCCTCCCTTCGTAGAGCAGTCTGAGGGGACCTGCATCTTCTCAGCCACTGATGAGATTTTTAGAGTTTTAACTCCTCTCCACTGTGGGTACAGTGAAAAAGCAGAGTTTTGTCATGGAGGACAGAGGCACAGCTGCATCTACCAGCTTTGAGAAGGAAGTGGTTGTCTCCAACAGCTGGGTGACCAGGGCCAGTAGTGCTTATAAGCACTTTAAAACTCACCACCAAGTGTCTGGTCGCACTGGAGGACTTGGCAGGCAGCTGAGAAGGAACTGAGAAGTGATTTGACTTGGAAGGGTCTTAAAAGATGATCTAGTTCAAGCCTCCTGTTATAGGCAGACACCTTCCACTAGACCAAGTTGCTGAAAGCCTGATCCAACCTGGCCTTGAGCACTCAGGGATGGGGAATCCACAACTTCTTGGGCTAATGTTTTCCAATTCCTTACCACCTCAAAATGAATAATTTCTTGCTAATACCTAATTTAAATCTACCCACTTTCAGTTTAAGACCATTAACCCTTGTCTTGTCACTACAGGCCTTGATAAAATATCTCTCTCTGCCTTACTTATCATCATCCTTTAGGTACTGGAAGGTGCTATAAAGTCTCCCCTGAGTCTTACCCAAACTCCGGGATGCAACATCTTCTCTTCTTCAGGCTGAACAGCCCCAGCTGTCTTCATAGGAGAGGTTTTCCAGCCCTCTGATCATCTTCATGGCCCTCGTCTGGATTTGCTTCAACAGATCCATGTCTTGTTTATGTCAGGGACCCCAGTGCTGGACACAGCACTCCAGGTGGGATCTCACCAGAGCAGAGTGGAGGGGCAGAATCCCCTCCTTCTACCTGCTGGTCACACGGCATTTAGTGCAGCCCAGGATACCGTTTGCTTTCTGGGATGGAAGCTCATATTCCTGGGTCATGACCAGTTTTCAGCCAGATGAACCTTTTCCTGGGGGACTTAAAGAAAAATTGAGTGAATTTTTATGCATGATAAAAAATGATGAGGAAAATCAGTTTTTCATAACAAAAATACTAGTAATTTTTAGTCAAATACAGGAAATAGGTTTTGATGAGATTTAAAAATTAAAAGTAGAGACAAAATGTGAAAGTCCTTAATTTCAACATAAGTGCATTTGAAAAACAGAGACATTAAGAAAAAAGTAAAACTTTCTTTGTTTTCTTAGATTGGTCAGAACAACCTAGAAACTTGACTTTTCACAGAAACAGAGATTTATTTATTTTTAAATAGCCTCTAAAATAAAAAAGGGAACCCCCCCCCCAAAACTAAAACCCAATGCCCAGGTAACGACTTTGTTTTTGTTTTTTTTTTTTCTTTTTCTCTTTTTCTCTTTTTTTCTTTTTCTTTTTTTTTCTTTTTTATTTTTCACTTTTATTTCTCTCTGTTTTTAAATGTGCAGTGAACAGATTCCCCAGGTAGTGTGAATTTAGACAATCTGAGAGGAGATATGACTTCATCTGTAGAACACGTAGTTCTATAGAATAAGTGCTGAGACAAAAAAGCAATACTTACTACCTTTATAAACTGGCATCATATACATTATAGTGAAATCCTAACTGTTGAATCCCTCATTTCTTGGGAGGACATGCTGAAAATGGAGAATACGCTTAGACTTTGTCCACCCTACATGAAATTGGACAGCAAAACATAAAAGGAAACCAGAAAACAGGGTATGAGAGAGGATGTAACATCCAGCTTCTCTGCCAATGAACTCAATGGCCAATTCTCTTCCTTTACCTTTGGGGGAAGATGTACTTACCAACAGCATTTCCACCAGAGTGACTTCCAACATGTGGAAGACCCAATCAGAACCTGACTGCCCAAGTCTCTAGGACTCACTGATATCTGCTGGTATAAATCAGTTTGCTTCCAACCTCAGCAAAACTTTTCCTGAAAGTAACTCCCACTGAGACACTGGAGGCTTGTGCCACTTTTGCTTGATGCCCGAATTCAGAAAGAAGAAAAGGCTAATGTCAGCAGCTCTTCAGGTTGATGGATAGTGTTTGGGGTTTTCTTTTTCCTTTTCTAGATGTACTAAAGACATTTCTTGTGTTTCCAGTAAGACACCCTTGTATGAAGCACACTTTTGTAGGTGCTCAGGTAATTCACCCAAATTCCTCAGGGCAGATATGCAAGTCAGGTAAAAGTATGAAACCAGTAAGGGTACTGGAATAAGCATCTGAGACAGGAACCTGTGGAAGGGGGATAAAGTGCCACTGCCCATACACTTAGCTCATTAATGGGTTAATAACTTCATACTTAGAGGTTCTTCGTTGAGAACAATGGGCAACAGCTGCTAATGGGGTCTGACACCAGCGCCCTTGGGATGAAGAGGAAGGTTAATTGAATTCTAGTGAGGCTCCCTTTGTGTTTCAGAGCAATTGAACAAACCAGGGCAGCCAACTTCCCAGCATCAGCCTATGCATTGTGGCAAGTTCATCTGTGGTGTGACTAAATTGCCTTCAATAGCAGGAATGAATTCAGCCTCTCAGAGCCAGATTCAGGGAGACTGAGATAATCCTATTGGAAATTCTGATTGACAACTCAGGCCAGTGTTTGTTTTCGGTTGTGGAAGTATTGCAGAAGGAATGGGCATTTTGGATGGGAGGTTGCTTGCTGGTCCTCCAAATTTACTCTTACAACAGTGCAAACTTCAGTTATTCATGGACACTGTAATCTGCATGGGCATGTTGTGAATAACAGAAGAGAACAAAATAGATTATTCTCACAAGGTTATTCACTTGCTCTTGGCATTTAATCTTCTTTGTCTTCTCAGAAGCTGATACTGGTCTTTGAATACAGACAATACTGAATGTTATTTTGAAGATGTTTAAGCCTGATTGCTCCACATTAGTTAAAAACAAAGATGATATTTTCAGGTTGTAAACGCATACTTTATGTTTTCAGTTCTTAATTCAGTTGGATGTCTCCCAAAAGGAGATGGTTTCAGGTTATTAGTTTCTTCATTAAAAAAGTGTTTGTCTGAAATCTGACCTGACTTTGGAATGATATTGACATACATCTTTGCTGTGTGTTCTTAGACTTCCCACAAGCAGGTTTTTATTTCAGCAGTGACAATATGCACTATACGTTTTGTCCAACACTTTTATAACTTGCTTCCTATGAAACAGATATTTCTTAGTGGATGAAAAGAAGCCAAAACAACTTCCTTTTTTCATTTGTATAGGGTGACTCTGCAGGTAGTAATATTCCCTGAGCAATTTTTTGTTTACCTTTGCTTAGGATCTATTCCTAAGGCTTTTCTCTAAGGCTGTCTGGACTCTCTGACTTCCTGACACACTGTTTCCTCTTTGTGTCTCTCCATTGTCGGTGCAATCTCTTTGAAATCCAGTCATTCTTCAATTCTCTTCTCTGCTTTTCACCTTCATGTGCAAATATGCATTGGTTTCTCCGCTACAGAGTAGGACCCTCTTTAGTTATGTTGGCAGTGCTGTGCCAGGTGTGCCTGTGTATATATTATTTTCATATCTTTGTAACTTCATTCCACTTCCTGTGTCTGCAGAAGTAAAATGGTGTGCACACGCACACACACACACACACACACACATACACCCACACACTCACATCCAGGCTCTGAAGCAAAGAAATAATGGGTTAAATAAAAATAAATAATGAACAGTCCTATTTAGTGCCATCTTTTGACTGTGACCCCTTGTGGCAGTACTGATGAGGTCAGTAGCTGGAGTGAAAAAACCAAAGACCCTCAATTGCAAGAGGTTGAAAGCACCTCTACATAATCCTGTACAAACCACAGAGATTGTTACAATGCAGCATTATCATGGATAAGCCACATACAGCCAATGCAGTTACAATGAAAACCAGAGGGAGGAATACTGCTTAAAGCAACTCACTTTTATTGACAGTGTACTGTAAGGCAAGGAAAAAATGTTTGCCAGATTTTTTAAAAAGAAGGCTTGCAGCAAGATTGATCTGCAGTTCAATGTATTATTGAGCTGTCAAAGATACTCTCTTTTATAAATCAAATATTTATATTTTTGTTATATATACAAAAGCTCAACTTAAACAAGCACAAAACAGAACAAAGTAATGGATTTGCATATGAAGTTTTGTTGATGGTTCATGATCTAGTAAACAAGAGAATGCACATATTCTTTTACTATAGAGTTACAGTTGACTAGATTTAAACTTAAATATATCCCAAAACACATAAACCCCCCACAAAATACAGATGAGTTCAATATAATTATTTTAGGAAAAAAAAAATCTAAACAATGTTCAACCATACACTGGGAAAAAACATTAACAGATGCCAAGAAAGCTGTATTTCAGAGTCAAAACTAATTTTTCATTTTTGGTGAAGGCATCTTTGTGTTTTCACTCTTGTATTCTGGCCACTTTAGATTAATAACTTGGCCAGAAAAAAAATGCAAAACACTGGCTTTTGTCTGCTTTTGAAAGGATATATTTTTGAAGTAGTGATGTAAATAAATCGTGAGCCTCTTACAAGATCTCACATCAGGCCATGTTAGAGCAAACTATCATTTCCATAGGAAACAATGGTAACAGAAAGGTCCCAGCTATGCTATAAAACCTAGTCAGGGGCCAAGCAACAAAATCTGCAGCCTCTTAGTTCTTCCCTGAGGGAAGGGCACAATTTTACCCCACATTTTTTGACAGCCTTAGATTCTGAAACTAGCAAACACAATTGTGTTTTGTGGCTCTCCTTCTCCACCTCCATATCTGTATAGCATTGGCCTTTCACTGGAAAAGCTTTTATGAAAGCGATAGCTGCTTTTTCACTGGCAATAATGTAGTGCTATTGGTGGCTCATAAAACAAGTGAAGGCTAACATGTCAAATATGATGTGCTGGGATAAAAGGGACAAAGGTACTTAGTCACAGCACAGTGCCATGACTTACCTTTACAGAACTGCAGCATGAGCAGTAACATGGGTAAGTAAAATTCTACCTATGCAAGCAAAACTGAAAGTATTTTTAAATACACACAATACTATTTTGTAATTAGAATCCCCAACATGCTAATTTTTATCACAGGCAAGAAAACCTTAGGAGTACACAAGAAAAATGGGACCCAATTAAAAGAAGAATAATGACACCACACATATATGTAACCAGTATATGCTGAAATGAAGCATAAAACCATGTTTTTCATGTGAAAGTCTTCTGCTGGATGCTTAAATGCACAGTTTTTAATGTATTTTTTCCTCCCCACCCCCCATTTTCTCTATGAAAATCAAGCTCTTTATGTAATCAACCAAACCTCGAAGATATTTACATTTTAAAAGCCAATCCTTCACCTTCTAATTTTGAAATGAGTAATCCTGTATCTTTCATAATTAAAAAAAAGGTCCAGTGAAAGCTTAGAATTGTAATTCAGTATCTGTACTTAGTAAAAATACTTCCCTTGAACATGAAGTCAGTGCTGACCTCTTCAGGTCATTTGTGAATAATAAAATTTTTCTAAAGAAATATTACTAAGTAAGGAAAACACGACAAGAAATACATTACCCCTGTATTGTAAAGTGTTGCCACTTTAAAGTAGGGTAAAGGTTGAAGGAAAACACAGGGGTGTGTATATCAAATTTTCACTATAGTTTTACAGAACACATGAAACCTTTCAATGACCTGTCTGCTAAAGGCATTATAGTCTTTCTGGCTTTGTTAGTACTGCTATAGTATGCAAGTTTCTTAGAGTACAGTTAGTACCTACAGAAGTCAATTCTAACACAGAAGTGTGGGCTACACTTCATATGGCAGGAGGATAAGCATAAGAGAAAATTTATTACATTTTAAAGAAATCATACATCACAGTATCTTTAATTCTAAACATAAAAAATTAGATTGTGGTATGACTTAAATGCTTCTCAGATATCAAGAAGGTCCTCTCCACTCTCATCACTCTCCACAGTTAATTGTCTTGTCCACCATTTCTTGACTTCTGATCCACAGGAAGCAGCATCGGACATGGGATTCATTTTGCATGCAACAGATTTCATAGTTGAACGTCCACCAAAACGGAGGTTGACTGAAGACACTGAATGGCTTATTGGTTTGGGGGCTAGGAAATTAAACAGAAAGTTCAGAAAGTTATGTATTAGAGTAGATCTGCTTCTTGAACATTTTTGCTTAGAATTCAGGTATAGAAAACTAGCTAGACTAGGGCACCTTTAAACTGACTTAGTGCAGAAAGGGTAGAGCTTTGTTCTAATTTGTTTGTCCGTTTGTTTTCCCAGCTCCAGATGTTCACACTGCTTCCACTAATCTGCTGGCAGAACAGTTTAACTAAGCAGTGCCTCATTTCCTTCTGTTGGGATACCTGGTGCAAAAGATCTCTTCTTATCCAGCTAATTGCAACCTAAATGACTTAGGCAGTACTTACATGAGCTAACCTGCTGGCAAAACAGTGAAAGTAAGTAAATGTGAGGAAGGGGGTGGGGGTGGGGAGGTGCTTTTAGGATTGGCAGCTATATCTAGAAAGTGATACTTTACAATGACCTAGGGGTTGAAACCAGTACAAGTTGCTGGTATGGCACTAAACCACATGTCTAAATATATAAACCCCCCAACTGATAAATATATATAACCCCACAACTGATCTTAATTATGCTATTCATGATCTTAAATACCAGTCTTTGCTGGACTGGAGGCAGACTACTTATCTCTCAGCTGTATTGTACATGGAAATGACCCTCTTTTTTGGGACCATCCAGTGAGGAATGTTCAAAACTGACACAGATCAGTGCTAAGAAAGGAAACCCTGGGCTATTAATTCTTTCAAGATTTCTCACTTGAAAAACCTATGCAGTTGACTACAGTAGTATGACTCCTCCTTAACATGCTTCCTCTCACTTTTTCTCTCTTTTCCAACAAAATGTTGATATTTGTTGCTCAGTGATATTTAAATGGAAATCATGTATTGAAAGCTTTCTATTAAACTATCCTGTTTCTTGGACAAGTACACTGGCAACAAAAATAGGGTCAGTGGTAGTCAACTCTCCTGCTTCCACTTAGATATGATTAAGGTCTGAACAGTGGCAGCCTTTGAGGGCAGCACTCTGGTTCAGAATAGGACTGACTGATGCAAAAGGTCCTGAGCAAATGTATGAAAAAGTAAAAAATGTAACCACTTGCACAGAGCAATGCTTGAGCCCATCTTCCAAACTTTCTGAATTGTGAAGAAAGGATGAAACTGCTTTATTCCAACAGGCATGAGGACAGGAAAGCCCTGATGTGGGTGCAAGCAGCAGACAGGAGGGAGAATTGTGAATCATGAATCCTTTCTTGGCCTTGTTATTGCACAACAGCAATTATGCATGTGGGGACTTTACTGATAAACCTTTTTCACTTACCTGATGGCAAGCGCCATTGTCCAAATTTCCGCTGAGGTTTCCCAGCATCTCCAGTGTCTTGTCTATAGCCACCTCTGTCAGAAAGTGTTGGGCTAAGGAGCTGCTGCTGGCTACTTGTCTGAACAAGAAAAAAAGAATCTCAGTCATAGCTCCCTAGGTAACCCTAGGAAGGGATACCTTTCTATTATTTTTTAAGCTTTATCAATGAATACCAACAAAACATATTGCCATTGGTTAGGGCAGCATGCTTTCTGCGCTTTAATACCCCAGAAAACTACTACTAACAGACAAAAGGAAAAAGGTCCTGCGGGCTCTCAATGCCATTCATCCTATTGACGGGTATGAAATTATTCTCAGCCTACTACGACCATTTTGGAAAGCACCCCTTAGGTTGTGCCTTCTATATTTCCTATCCTGGAAGAGTCCAGGACTGCTGCTCAGAGGTCCCAGCATGCCCAGTGTTCTCTCTCTCAGTGTAAGCACCACTTCAGAATGCCTGAACTGCAAAGCTTCACATCCCCAAGCCTGCACATAGCTCATGCAAGAGATGAAAGCTGGGGCTGCCATAGTTGCACAGCTGAGTTTGCCCTTTATGGTGATAGCAAGACAGCTAATGTTGGGGAACTTCTGCCTTAGAGCATCTTGTCTTTATATCTGATGGCAAAGACTGAAGTAAAACAAGGTATTATTTTTAATTTTTTTTCCCAGTTAAAATGATGTTTAAAAAAGAACAAATAAGAAACATGGAAGTTTTCTGAATTTGCTATGAATAGCTGATAGTTTTCTGGATAACATACCTCTGGCTGTACACTGTTATCTTGATTAAGAGCATTCATATCTTCACTTGGCTGTGTTGTCTCAATGCTGGGAGGATTCAGAAATCGGCTCAACTCCTGCTGTTGGCTCTCTCGTAGGCTGTGGATAATGCTGCACGACTGCTGCTGTTTCTATCAAGGTACAGTATGTGATGAAAAAATGTTCTCATTGCTCTGTCACACCAACATGTTTGATTTTTTTTAAAGCATTCCAAATATTTAACTGAACAGTGATCACCAGCTGTGGATTCCAGGTGCATCGATAAAGATCCATGTATTAGATAACATAAATATTTTAATTTTTAAAATTTAAATATTTTGATTCACTTTATTTAAATAAAGTGAATTCCAGCATATTTCTAACCTTTAGGGAATAGAGGATGAAATTTATGAACTACATTAAGTGGAAGGTATGTTGCTTAATTGTTGGTTTAAACCTAGAGTTTAAACACATATGAAGTTTTGAATTTATCAGTTAAAAGTTCTTGCAAAGAAAAAGAAACCAGGTAGAGATTCACAGGGAATTATATAGATTCATAGGGAATGACATGAAAGCAATGAAAAAATTAGGATCTTTTTCATGGACTTTGGAGCAGATTGTTAATAAAACTGAATAAAATAGTAGTGAAAACCTTGGGACTAAGTATAGATTTACAGTACAAATAGAAAAACAAACATACTACCATTATGATTTTACAATCTAATTTGCTTTTAAATTAAAATAAACAGCACTTAGGAAGGATTTCACTTTCCTGGGTAGTTTTCACATGATCCCTCTAGGGAGACTTAGAGAATAACAAGAGAATTTCAAAATATATCTTAACTTCCATAATTACATTCAGTTTATAAAATGTTCATAGAATGTGAAATGAACTGATCCATATTATTAGAGTGAAATGAATAGCATATTTACTTTAACATAGTGTAGTTCAATATCATAATGAAATGAACAACAGAGTTGAACAAACCCAGAACTGAGAGCTGAGATTAAATTTACTGCCATTATTATCACAGAGATGAAATCAAAATGAAACTATGTATCATTGAACACTGATGTTTCAGCTGGAATGTACATCATATTCAAAATGTCCAGCTAAGTATTTGTATAAATTTACAAACAGAAGACAGATGCCATAATGACAGATCACTATGGAACATCTCCTATTACAAGGAGTAATTTTTTATAAAAACAAAAAATATATGTGTCAAAACCTGGAGTCAGAGTCATAGTAACTGAAAAATTGATCATGAATGCAACCAGGTTGTGACTTGGTCCATAAGCCTGCTTTCCATGTAGACACTCTGCTCATCTGCACACACAGTAACTGTAATGGCTCACTCAAATGATTTAATACAGGCTCCATCTGGAGAATCATCTACAGGTTTCTCATCTGCCAGCAGAGGCAAGGAAATTATACAATTACATTATGTGAGGAAGGATTAGGCCTATGAAGTTCCATCTAATTAAATTTTTTTTTTTCTTTATTCCTTTGACTTTGGTCTCTGCATATGCACCTTCCTGTTGTATTGAAAAGACAGATAAAGTTTGCGCAGGAAGGCAGTTTTTGCCTTCAAAAGATGCTTAATTTTGTAGCACTGTAGAGCTGTAATAAACAGATCTATTTTTGTAGAGCTGTAACAAACATTTTTTTGCTCAGTTAGCAACTGCTACACACTTCAAATAAGTATTATCATTACTCCAAAGTAAATGAAGCATAGGGACACAGATTCCAGCACTGTTGAGCAGTTCAATTTATGCAACCATTTAGATACTGCTTTAGCTTGACTTACTGCTCTGATTCGCTTTAAGCATTTTTTCAGCCACATTCGTATGGTCTGTTTGGCCACCTCCTCTTCTATGGTATATTCCAGTTGCTCCCTGGCAAGCAGCTCTTCCAGTTGAAGACTTTTTCTGATATCAACAGACCTGTATGAAAGCATGCTGGAAGAAACACAATTTATTTATTTTTAAATTCTGGTGTCTTTGCATTTTTTAGAGAATCAAAGCTCAAACTTAAGACCTTAGTGTGAAAATACATAATTCAGGCGTGCACAGTAAATTCACATTTGAAGCTAAAAAAATTGCTAAGATGATTTCTAGAGAGACTTACTGTGCTCAAAACAAAGACCTCATCACCTACATCCAGTTATCTAATACAGGTGAACTGCTGAACTGTAAGCAATTAGGGCATTTGTGGTGGTTTGGGTTTTTTCCCCCACTAAGTGTTAACACTTGGATAATGTTCCCATTTCTATTTTATTCCTAGTCAGGCTCACTGTCATGTTGCTACACGTGAATGTACATTTCATTAGTTGGGATACAAAAGGAATATGTGACTGTAGTTTGTGATAAACCTCCTTCAATGAAAATGTCAAAACTACTTAGAGCTGATTCCCTAGGACCCGCGTTTGCCATCACTAGTATTTTTGTAGGGAAAAAAAGGGAAATCTAATTTTTGTAAAACATTTAATATTACAGTGCCTCTGTGGCTACCAGTCTTGCCTTCTCCTGAGCCTAATGGCTACCTCATAGCCTGGAAAGAAACACTGGCTGTTACATCTGTTCTAAAAATGTGGAGAAAATCTCAGTGTACCTGAGCACGTCATGAAAAGTGACATCACCACCATTGTGGAGCCGCTCCATTTCATAGCACATGTGCTTGAACAGCAGCTTGTCCTTGTCAAGATCCACCTCCAGCCTGCCTCGCAGAAGCCTCAGCAGGAATTTCACTCGGAAGGTAGGGATTACACCCTGTGTTAAATTGCATAATTGATGTAAATTATTACTGTGATCTAACAACCAACTCAGACATTCAACTTGATCACTGAGAGAAAAACTATTTCGCCTAGCATATTTAAGTCACTGGAAACACATTGCTGAAGAATGTGCACATTCAGCCAGTTCTTCAGCAAATTCACAGAAGCTTTTGTGGTTATTTGACTCATATACAATGAGAATCTATGCCGTTAATTTTGCCATAATTTTTCAAAATTGCTTGGGGATTTAGTTTCCCCTTTTGCATTCATCTGTAATTAGAATCATACTCCCAAAGAGCTGCCTTTGTATAATGGAAATTAAACTATAGCTTAAGCACTTATAGCCATGTCTATAATTTGTTGTAAACCTGTGCCCTTCTCTGTGCATCTCTGAATGACCAGGAGAATGTTGAGAGTTTACTGGCTTTTTAAAGGTTATCTGCTCTAAGAGGCAGCACATCCTGCAGTTTTGGTGACAACAACTTCTATCTGTTGTTACAAAATTAAGACTGAGTGTACCTTTCTCTGAAACTGTGGTATTCACAATCTTCAAATACCTTTTGTTCTGCTAAACAAGCCTCATCAGAACTATTTTTTGCTGTAAGGTGTTCCACATCAGAGAGATTTTGTCAGTGCTGGGCACCATGGATTCAGAACTTTCTAACGTCATGAGTACAGACTGCAGCTTCTCTCTTCAGAACAGCCATGTGCCAGCTACAGACAACCAACTACTTTCACCATAATGTTGTTTGCATTCAAATCTCAGTGATGTCATGAATCATTCAGATGATGATTTAATTTGTGTGGGCATCTGAGCAGTTCAGTCTCCCAGATGTCATTCTCATTTCAGAATCACAGAATGGCTGAGGTTGGAAGGAAACTCTGGACCTCACCTTGTCTCACCCCTCTGCTTAATCAGGGTCTCCTAAAGCCAGTTTCCCGGGATCAGGTCCAGATGGCTTTTGAATATCTCCAAGGATGGAGACTCCACAAACTCCCCAGGAAAACCTGTGCCTGTGCTCAGTCATCATCACAGTGACAAACAGTTCTCTGATGTTGAGAGGTAACTCTTGTGGTTTAGGTTGTGCCTGTTGCCTCCAGCCCTGTCACTGGGCAGCACTGAGCAGAGCCTGGCTCTGTCCAATTTGCACCCACCCTGCAGGTATTCATATACATGGATGGGATTCCCCTGAGCCTTCTCCAGGCTGAACAGTGCCAGTTTTCTCAGCCTTTCCTCTCAGGAGACTGGTCCAGTCTCTTCATCATCTTTGTGTCCCTTTGCTGGACTCTCTCCAGTATGTCCATATCTCTGTGTACAGAAGAGCCCAGAACCAAACCAGAATTCCAGCTGTGGCCATACCAGTGCTGAGCAGAGCAAAATGATCCTCTCTGCCTTGGCCTGCTGGCAATACCTTGTCTAATGCTGCCCAGGATACCATTAGCCCTCTTTTCTAAAAGGGCAATGGTGGCTCATGTTCAACTTGGCATCCACTGGGGCCCCCAGGTCTTTTACTGCCAAGTTACTTTCCAGCTGTGTGGCCTCAGCACATACTGTGCCTTGGTTTATTTTTCTCCAGGTACAAGACTTTGTAGTTCTCCTTGCTGAACTTCATGAGGTTTCTGTGAGCCCATTTCTCCAGCCTGTGAAGGTCCCTCTGGATGACAGCTCGACTCTGTGGCATATCAGCCACTCTGCCCAGCTTGGTGTCACCAGAAAATGTGCTGAGGGTGCCCTCTGCCACTCTGTCCGTGTCATTAATGAGGTTATTGAACAGGACTGGAGCCGGTATTCACTCCTGGGGCACACAATGAGTTCCTGGCCTTCAACTAGAACCTGTCCTGCCAACCCTCACCCTCTGGACCTGCCTATGCAGACAGTTTTCAGTCCACTTCATCTCACCCAGCCCATACTTGATTAGCCTGCCTCTAAGAATTTTGCAGTGCTGAAATCTCAGCAAAGATCTTCTGAAGATCAGACACAAAAAATGGATATGAATCTGTAGACTTCCAAGGGAGCAACTCTCAGGGAGCTGGGAGGAAAGATGCTATTATATAGATCCTATAGATAGGTATGTTTGTTTGTAAAACTGCTATTATAAGTACTTCACAGAATACAGGTTAATATCTGTATTAATATCTGAAGGGCCCCAAGCAACATTAGATCATGCTCACATCTCAAATTTGAACAGTAACTGCTCAGAGAATTTTGTCACACTTTACCCCCCTCATATTCCTTTTCAAGAAAAACTGGAAGTTTACTGTATCTCTTCTTATTACCAAGAAATTATTATTTCTTACCTCTCTTTTGTCATCAACCATGTTCCATATAATTTGAAAATGCCTTAGGTCATTATAACTTAAAAGCTGATCTTCTTCAGTTGAGTAAAACAATGAGAAATTCTCCACAATGATAGCTGAAAACCACAAGAAGAAAATACACCCTAAAGAAAGCCTGTAGTTACATTGTAGCATCTAATCCTGTTGTGCAACCTCCACATTAACAAATGCCTGTATGCCAAGACAAGGATTTTGAATGCATAATATACTGTTTTGCCACACCAATATTCAACGTGCTTTTTAAAAATTGTATCTTAAACGCTGGTGAGATGCCTAATCTAACATCTAAAATCTATTAAGTGAATTCCAATGATGTTTGAACAAAGGTTAACTGAAGAAATAAAAGCTTAGAAAACAGTATTCTGTAGGGCAACTCTACTCTACAAAGAGAAAATATCTCTTTGTTCCAACAGCTTTCATTCCCAAACTTCCTGAGATTTAGCATTCCCATGCCAAAGTATCAAAATCATTATATGCATGCAAGGCAACATTGAAGGTACAAGGTAGCCTCATACCTGAACAACACAACAGACTCACACCTAACATACTACATGCCAAGATGTACCTTGTTGTTATTATTGTCTATTTTCACTTACCAACAAGCAAATTTAGCATGATGTATGCAATGATGACATAGAAAGAACAGAAATACATAAGAGCACCGGCATAATTTCCACAGTCTGTTTTCCAGTAGGTGCTGTTATCTGGTGTACAAAATGGAGGCTGAACCTTCAAAACAAAAGAAAACAAAGTAAAATAATAATAATAATAATAATAATAATAATAATAATAATAATAATAATAATAATAATAATAGTAATGACTATTACTTCTTGAAGGCTTCCCAATTAGGAAATGATACTGTGGCTATTATTGTGGGCAGGTTGGTTTTTTTCCTTTAGTAGACAGAAACCAGGAAAGAGAGAGGTATGACAAAAAAAGGCTGAGGCATAGATCTTACTACCATACAGAGGGCACATTGTGCCTTATGCCACTGTACAGGAACAAGCCAGTGCTTTGAAGCACAGTGATTTTCAAAACATTTATTCCCTGATCATTAATTTTAAAAAGGAGAGGCATATGATCTTCCTTGCAATGGAAAGCACAGACAAACATTTACTTGGGCAAAATATAATGATTCAAGGAGGAATTTTGAGGTCATCAAGACTATCACTCACATGGAATAAGCCAAAGTGCAGGAATCAAAGACAAGGTAAATCTGAAAAGACACCTTGCCCCAGTCAAAGCAGAGATAATAGTGAAAAAGTGAGTTACTGCATTTTTGATTTTGAAACCATCTGTTTATTTTTGGTTTTAAATCATCTAATGGCCTAGCTCCATTAAATACTATACTGTGAGTTCATACTGGAACTGCAAGTTGTGCATCATGTTCTGAGGTTTAGTGAACATTATTTTCTTGAAGAGATAAAGGCAAGCCCAACATTCCTTGTGCTAAGATACTGAAAAGCAGTTTGAGATGGAAGGGTATCTCTCATTTCTTGTCTACTTATCTCTGGCAGTATTGTAATTACCATGCAGTCATGCATAATTTTGTTCCAGTCTTCTCCAGTAACTATTCTGAAGAGTACAGTAATAGCCTTGCCAGCTGATGAAAAATTTGCATGTCTGTTTTAAAGAAAGAGAGAGAGAAAGATTGAGAGTGAGAGATCATTTCACTTCCCAGAATTAAACATTGGCAAGGAAAAATGTTTCCATTTTCTTGTTCTTCTATTTTAAACTAAAAAGGATTACAGTATTATTTGAATGAGCCCATTGAATTATTTATTTAATGACTTAAGATACAATAACTGAACTCTAGCTTAGACAGAGGTCTGAGTATTTTAGCTCATTTTATCAGAGAGCTAAAGAAAACTCAAGGTCAGATCCCATTTCCTGTCTCTATTTTCTTTTGTAAGCCTGATGATGACTGGGAAATCTCCAGCTAAAAGCCAGTTCAAAGAACTGCCTCCTTTCTGTATCAGTCTGGTATATGGATCCTGTTCCTGGGTGATGCCAGTAAGAGCAGTAGGTACACTGTGTTTCAGCATCTTGTGGGCTAGCACAGTACTGCTTTGAAGCATATTTCAGCTGGCATAATGAAGAACAGCTCTCAGTCTGCTCTGGGTTGGATCAGGTGTCATTTAGTCCAATGCACAAGGACTGGAAAGATGGCTCAGTGTCTCCTATCAGAAATTCTGTTTAGAGCTCTTCAGCCAGACCTGAACATCTGTCTGTTTTTTACCACAGATAAACTTCTCTAGCAGAATGTGATTTCTTCAGGCTGTTTAAAGAATATCCCTGTGAGGTGGGAACTCCATACTGTACCTGTTAATGTTCTCTCCGTATTTCACTGTACCAAATAACACCACTCCAGCAAAAGCATAACAAAGAAGCAGTAAGAACATGCCCACTATGATGAAGAAACTCTTGTACATGCTGACAACCACAGTCAGGAGAAGCATTTTTAGTGTTACCTGTAAAGACAGAGAAAAAACAATCCATGACAGCATTCAGGAAAGCAATGATAAAACATAAATGTGAGTTCTTGGACTTGCTATTTTGACAACAAATCCTTTAGACACATTTATTAATGGATGAGCTCAGTAAAATGGTACATTATGAATGTGATTTGAACTGTGTGTGCTTTTTACCTGTTAATGACATCAGCATAACTTCCTCATTTACAAGGAAATCAAGATCAAGATGTTGCTCCTCAAAAAGTATATATAGGATAGTTCAGTGTAGGATATTACAGTGATGGTACAGCATAAGCTTAACTATAATATTCGAGGATCAGTATTCTCCTGAAGTATCAGTATTGACACTGCAGGAACAGTGGTGAAGTAAACTACTTTGGGCTTATCGAAAGTGATCCTAACTGTTAGACAGAAACCACAGATACTGCAGCCTACCAAAAGGAATATTTTCATGTATAATGAAAGAGATTTCCTTAAGATCTGTACAGATTCTTTAAGCCAGTAATTTCTCATGGGAGTTTGTGAAAGACCAGGGATACCTTCCAGAAGCCTTCTAGTACTTAAGCGGGGCTGATAAGAGAGCTGGAGAGGGATTTTTACAAGAGCATGTAGTGACAGAACGAGGGCAGGTAGCTTTAAGAGGCTGAAAGAGGTGAGGTTTAGATTTGGTATTGGGAAGAAATTCTTCATTGTGAGGGTGGTGAGGCACAAGTTGCACAAGTTGGAACAAGTTGCCCAAACAAGTTGTGAACGCACCATCCCTGGAAGTGTTCAAGGACAGGTTGAATGGGGTTTTGAGTAACTTGGTCTAGTAGCAGGTGTCTCTGCCCATGGCAGGGGGATTGGAATGAGATGATCTTTAGGGTCCCTTCCAACCCAAACTACTCTGTGAGTCTGTGATTCTGCAAAGTTGGCCAAAGAACACAAAATGAGAGCATAATTTTGAAAATGTCATAGGCTGTGGGCCTTGATAATAGATATTACTTTTCCATGCATGTATATTTTACATTTTACTCTTGATAAATTTATTGCCCTAGATTGTCATAACACTTTTAAATACTTTGGATATGATAAAAAATTCCCTTTAATGACACTGAGGGTGTTATTTTTCTTTATAATAATGACAAATTCCTGCTGATCTTTAGTCATCACATTGCATCGGGATGGGTAAATCAGTGAAACTGATACAGGTAGTAACATGAAAGTACAAATGACTAGGTCAAAACCTTGAAAAAAACTTTAGAATCAATCAGAAAGCTTTGAAGCCAATCACTTGGTCTGGCTGCACAGGAGAAGCAAGGATTTTTCATTTGATTTCCAAGGCTCAACAGGCTCTGTGTAGTCTGATTTAAAGAAAACTTTTATCTTTACTGAACAAACCCTTTGACTTACTGTTCTTAACCTTGGCAACCTAGTACAGCAGTTTTTTCATCACATTTACTTTAATATGTCAAACTTCACGGAAAATATTTGGATAGTCTAAAGAAGTTCTACAGCAAGGGAATGCAGTGTCACCACTTGTTAAATAAATGTGTTTGTTCTCTGCTTATGCTTATTCTGCCAGTCTACTCTCAATTACACCAGAGGAAATTCAAACACAAAAGAAATGTAAACTTGAGAAGTGACTTGCTTTGTCACCATCTCAGTGTTTCCAGAAGAACATCTTGATCCAAAATTGTTTTTAAATTGAATATAAATCCTTTATTGTGACAAGACATACATTGTAGAGACAAAAGGCACAGACCTGCACTCTGGAAAAAGAAACTTTTTAAAGAGAGCACTATCATAATAAGATGATGCATTTGACCACCACTACAACAGTCTCACAATGAAAATAAGAAAAGAGCATGCCTCACTGAAATGGAAAGGGCTGAAAGTAGCACAGTGTATGTTCAGAGTTGTAGAGAGCATTTTTAAAAGCTGTGGTATTGCAGCTGCACTTTGTTTTCTGAAAAAAAATCAGCTTTTCCAGTAACTATAGCACTATTATACAATCTACTTAAAATCCTGACATTTTAAATACAGCATGTAAAGTTGCAGACTGCTATTTGGTCGGTTTTTTTTTTTTGGGGGGGGGGGGGTTTCTGGTTGGTTTTTTTTTTTGTTTTTGTTTTTTTTTTTGTTTTTTTTTTTTTTTGTTTGTTTGTTTGTTTGTTTGTTTTTTTGCCGAGGAAACAGAGCCTTACAGAATTTGCATGGGAGATGCACAGCATCTAGTCCTTTAATCTATACATGAGCACTGCAGTAATTGTAGTTGCTAATTTATACTTACATGCTTCCCACAAATGGAGAAAAACCTGAAGACAATTACACATGCCCCCATCATGTAAGTGTATGCATTCTGGAACACAAACACAAAAGACTTAAAACATGGTCCCCCAGGAATCTCTTGAACAGATCATGATAACTGATTTTTTAGTAATGTAGGGCACTCCCCATATGAAATAAGAGAAATCATAAACGATTAGCAACAATATAAAGAACACAAAGCCAACCTCCCCACACATCGAGCCCAAAACCCTTCAGTTCTCTATTAATTATGACCATCAGGCCCAGTGTACTTGTCCAGGAAGCTGCTGGATTACAGAAACTCCTCAGGCCTTCCAAGCTACTTAGTAGCTGTGAATGTCAGGGCAAAATGACTAGTCACATGAAACAGGTTTTTCTTCAAAGAGAACATGGGGCAGACAAGAGAAAATCCTTCAGACATTATAGGGTTGTGACTTTGAGAACTTGTGACTGATAACAAGTATCAACCATCCCTTCTCCTTCCCCTGTAAATAAAGAAACCAGGAGTGTAGTTAAATTTTAAAAACTGGTGTGAAATGAAGGGAGAGCTGATTTCCTCCCCTCTCTCCTTCATGTCTTCTTGAATTAAACACTGCCCCTTAATCAAAACCAGTGGTACAGAATCACTGTTGGGTTTGGGAGGGTTTGTACTGTTCAGCAGTTTTGAACCTGTGCCTTCTTCCAGTCCTCTGGTCCTGTCTGTATTCTGTACTTTGCCTCTTTCTTCCTTCATGCTCATAAGACCTTTGTTAGCAAGAGCTCTCACTCTTCTCAGTCTTCTTCCTTTTCTCACTTACATCCCTCCTAAAGGCTTGTTTCCTACTACATTTACAGACTCTAGCTTGCATCAGTAAGACAATTTTGCACTACATGATTGTACAAAACAATCATTCTTCTTAGCATCAAGCTTAGTTTCTTTCAGACATATTTCAGCCTTATTAAACTCTCAAAGATTTATCTGGATATGTAGCAGCAATCCTTCTGCTGGAGCCTCAAGATAAAATAATTTTAATCACTGGAATTGCATTTTGTAGATCTTACCAGTAAGGCAAAGTGAAGTATGACCCATATAACTCCAAGAGATGTCACCAAGAGATCATACCGATTTCTTCTGCTTTGCCAGAAGCCAGAAGGTGACATGGCAATAATCTTCATTGTGACCTATGGATAAAAGAATTTCTCACTTGTAATGAAGAAATGATTATTCCTTGCCATGAGATCCTCTTCCATTCTAAATGTTTGATTGGGTTTGTTTTATGAAATAGTTTCAAACAACAAGGGGCAGGTTTCACCTCAGCTCAATATTCCCATGTGGACTAACTGGATAATATTAGCTTCCCTAAGGTGGAGGAAAATTGGTACACAGATGACCAAGACCAAGGGATGAACAGCATTCTGAATTGTCTCTCTACCTCCATCAAGTATCAAACACAGGAGTGCAGCTAACCACCTCAGACTGAATGCTTAATATATAGATTGCTGAGGTGAATGCGGGGTTAAAATAGCTTGAAGTTAAACAAGTAATGTCAATAACGTGGCTAAAAAAGGTAGCAGTATCCTATCTAGCTAACTGTCTGTAAGCAAGCTAAAATCACATAAGCAGGTCTGAACTCAGGAATATAATTGTGTTCTGCAGCACCTACAGATCAAATTTATTAAAAAGCTTTCCTATATTGCAAATATTTCTTGCTTTAAGGAATACTCTGTACTTAGCAGCATGAAAGAGAAAAAAGCTAAGAATAGTAAAGGCAGTATATTTGACAGTGAACCTGATAAAAGACAGCTTCCAAAGTGCTTGACATTTCCAATTTAAGTAGGAGGAATGAAGATAAGAAGCTCAAGAATAGATACGAATAGTTACAGAAATAGTCAAATCAGGTAATGGACACCAAAGTAGAGTGATGCACGTAGAGGGAACACCTGAGAGTTTCTCACACACAAGTCATATTAAATCTCAGAGCAGGTTATGAGTTACTGTATAAAGGCTATAAATGTCAGGCATTCATTATGTTATTTTTTCTATCTCATTTTGCAACCCTGCCATTTAACATTTCTGAAAACAAAACCAAATATAAGAGGACACTAGCTTGAGGTAAAAGGCTGATTTTCCAGTTAGCATTTTGCTTTATAATGTTTTCTGAAGCCTGACTACAAAGTGAACAATATGGTCTCTGAATCTCTAATTACCATTTGAGTTACTAAGGTATCTCACCTTCAGTTACCTGAGATGCCCTAGAGGATTGAAGATGGATTGATGGATCTGGCAGGGATGACATAAGACCTGTAAACATCCCTGTCCTTCTGGAGTGGCTAGTGGAGGTAACTGAACCTTACCCTTCATCTCCCTCGATAACAGTAACAGCTTAAATACCTACCTCACATATAGAATTTAAACACCTAGCTTCAGGTGTCCGTAATCTTGAACTGAATACCACACCATGAAAATAAAAAAAATCACATCTCCCTTTACTCTGTCATCATCAGCGTGGTAACAAAAGTGAGATCTATAAATTCTTTCTATTTTCTATATCACATATATATGATGTGAACAGTAGAGGTTTAAGGCTGAATCAGGAGTTGTAAGATTGGACACAGGGCCATCAGCTGTGCAGAAAGCAGACTCTGTGACAAGACTATACTGCAGTAAGGATGATCTTGAGCAGGAAGCTGCTTCCTCTCTCCATAAATTGTGTGTAGTCACAGTGTGATAGCTTGCCTGTTGAGACAGTCAACAAATTTTTCCTGGCTCTGACCAAGTTCCTTTGAAATTCTAGAAGTGTATTTGTTTCCCCTGGCAGTATAAGAGAAAAAAGTATTTCCAAAGACATAGTTACTAGGTAAATTAAAACCTGCCTGTGTATGACACAAATAAAACTTTTCTGTGTTTGCTCAGCCTCTCCAGACATACTGATTTCTCCTGGGTAGTGAAAAAAAGAAGCAACAACATGGACATACTCTAGCTACAGCTGCTACAAGGTATTCACTTCATTTTTTATTCATCACTACTGGCAAAACCTATCAATGGAACATAGGAACTGTCAGATTGGATTAGAGCAGTGGGAAATGTAGTCTACTATCCTGTTTCTGATAGTGGTCAGTATCAGCTATTCAGTGGGGACTGACAAGAAAAGTAGTCAACCAAAAACTTTAAAGAATTATGTACCATCCTAACCACAGAGGAAGCACCTTCTTTAATCTTAAATGGATATCCTTATACATTTAAAAAGTAAGTGTTTTCCAAAATGTGTTTAAATAATTAGATTCTAGTCTCATGAAAACAGGCTAAATACACTTTGCAGAGTTTGTAATAACAATATTCTCATAGATAGAGAACTGCTACCACACTGGAGCCAGACTTGCGCAGCAAAAGATAGACAATACTGGAGCTGGGGTGTAGCTTATAAAAAAGATATTAAAATGAAGTATGATATTTAAAACACAACAAATCTGAGAGAGGTTTGATTTTGTCACAGGTACAGAATAGCAGGAATTAACACACCAGGTAAAACATAAATGGATGAAGCAGAACTTCTGTGAGGCAACACAGACCTTTTGTTGTATGGAGGGAATGTAATATGACATGTTCTACAAGAAAAGAGTTCACTGTGTTCACCAAAGCACACTGTTATACTCAGGCTTGAATATATATAAAAAACCACAAAGCTCAAGGTTGTAGAGAAGTATGACTATAACACATTAAAAGTTTCTTCTTACAATACATGTTTAAAGACAAGTGACATGGAGAACCCTGAATGTACACATTCAGAAATAAACACCCTAGTGAAGAACGAGAAACATCCCTAAAAACAAAATGAAATATATAGATACAAGTCTTAATCTCAAGAAGTCAAAAAATATATTACTTTACCTCAAGGACAAAAATGAAGGTGAAAACAACAGACATTGTTGCTAAAGGCACAGTTACTGGATCTGCAGCATCCCACTGAAAAGCAAGCATAATGCATTAATAGAAGAATAGCTGTTAATAGAATAAATGCCTCTTCACTGCCTTAACTTTTCTTATGGGTTTTGTTAATGACTGAATTTCACTTTAAAATATACTCAGAAAGGAATGGCATTTTGGTGTACTCTTCTCTCTCAGATTTACACCTTAACTAGAAATTATAAATAGTGGATCAGACTACAAAAAGGCAGAAATTGACTGAGCTCCACAAGTTACAATTAATCTACAGTGATCTATGCCAACTGATTTCTGTATCTAGAAATCACATTTCCTTGCATTCATCACACTAATGGCTCAACTGATCATTAATTGGTGTTAGGAAATGTGCAAACACATGCTGTAGTACTGTAATGAAGTGCTTAATAGACACACAATTACCTTTACTGATAACAACACAGACTGGGCCAGAACAAGTACAGCAATAGTTCTCTTAAAAAATGGATGCTGAGTTATATCATACATCTTTGCTCTAAAGCCATCGTTATCTGAAAAAGAAAGAGTTTGAGGAGGAGAGTTAAAATACACAGTAACATCCATCCTCCCCTATTTCTTGACATATTTTCAATGTTCATTAGAGGCAAAATAATCCTTTCCCATTTTCAAAATATGTTTCTAATTTTCTGCCACAATTTTCCATATCAAATAGAGCTTCTGAACATATAATTTCAAATACTGAACACCAGTGTTGCATGAAAGCTTTGGTACTTTTAGGGCAAGTGCATCATTCAACTGCTGTCGGGTTAATACATTCCATTCATATCATTACAGCTAACTGCAAATATTTTTCAGTTAGAAAATAAATTTTTCATTAAGGCTTATCCTAAAACCATCGAAGCACAACCTTTTTAGGGTTGATTTTAATAGCCTTATGGAGAGATCTGTAGTTGGAGCCTGTTTCCACATTAACTTATGCACAACCTCCTAGTGGCTTCACGATTACAGTTTTAATTTGAATCGCAGACTCCTGGGGAATTACGAACACTAGGGCTCAATATGAATAAAATCAAAATATCTTTGATACCTGGACGAGGTGGGAGATGAAGAGGTTGTGCTATCTTCAGTCTGCTTTTCAGATCTTCCCATCGTCTCTGATCTACAGTCAGTAAAGCTGTCCCCTTAATAAACAAAGAGAAGCATATAAAGCTTTTGTCACTTAACAGCACTGCAACATGAAAACAATATTCTCTTTGTTGCCTGAAATAAAGTTACATACACAACTTCCCTAAATAACACACGCTCGGGGAAAGGAGTCTGAAGTATCAGCTGTTACTCAAGAGGATTTCTGGGTGCATTAGCTGTGAGTTTCAGGGACTCAACTCAGCAGGCACAGTTGCTGCTCTTTGTAGCAGCAGCCCAGTGTGGGCAATGAAATACTGCAGGAGGTCTTCCATTTGACTGAATGTCATTTGTCAGGAAGCAGAGTGGTGGATTTTGTCTGGACTTTGCAGCAGAAAACTAGTGGCTTACTAGTGCCACTAGTTTCTTCAGGGAAGAAGCCCTCCAGGAGACCCCTGCTGGTCTCCACAGCTTTTCTGCTTGGAGTGTAATTGAAATAAAATAATAGTATGCTATGAATCTACAAGAGCTCTCCACAGAGGAAGCACAAAGAGAGATGAAGACACATCTTTAGGGTGGATGGTGGTAGCTGGTAATGTGTATAAATGTTCACATAACATAGCAAACTTCAAACAGAATTGAATGTTATCTAAGATGACCTTCAAAACAAAATTAGTTCCTTATCACTTTAGAGAACTGTAAAATCTCACAGAAGGATTCTCGAGTTACAAAAACAAAGGAGACATTTCAAGGTAAATGTCAAAATCCTGTCTCCCAGACACTTGGCTCCTGTCCCTATCGAAAGGAGCCACACTGAGCTGGCTGAGGGCTGGCATGATCTTCACCCTTACCTGGACACTGGCTTGTGTAGATGCTGGAACTGTGACTGGCTGTGCAACTGATAAGGTCAGGATTTCTCCCTCTTAGTGAACATGATCTCTTTATGGAGCTGCGTCCCTAGATGGTACCCTGGGAAGAGGTACCTTCCAACATAATGCGGACAAAATGAAGATGTAAAGATGCTGACTACTCCTGTCAGGCCCAAATGGCACCATTCAAAAAGACTTAGATTAAAAGACAACGCATTCACCCCAAGGAGCATGTCTGGTTTATATTCTTGGAGAGTCTTCACTGCAAACAAGACAAAAGGTGGCAAAAAGGTGGACTTTTGTAAAATCTAGTGGTGCCAAATTACATTGTTGCTCAGAAACTGCCAGTTCCACAAGCAGGATCACCATAAAGGAACCACAGAGCAGAGCACTACAAGCAGGTTGGGGGAGCTGTGCTTGCATTTGGACTTCAGCTCAAAGTGACAGCTAATACCTGAATCGTTCACATCTTCACTGCTGACTGAACTCCTGGGAGCTGCGACAAGCGATAGTTGGGGACTGAAATGGGGTTGGGGGTTGGAATAATTTGGGCTATTGCCTTGTCACTGGGACAACCAAGGACAAAGCCCAGAGCTTGCTGTGGTACTTCCCAGTCCAACGTTTCCACACTTGCAGTTACAACAACTCATAGGAAAAACTAGAGCGTATCTGAAATTATTGTAAATTTTTCTTTTTAAAAAATTGTTTGCACTCATGTAAAATAGTTTGTTCAGTAATTGCCCAACTCTGATCCTCATCAACAATTCCTGTAACTGTTCTAACTGTATATCAGCCATGAATTTTCTAAAGAAAATATCTACTTTAAACACTAATACATTGGTCAAGTAACTAGTTTTAAGAAAATGCAACTGAACCTCACACTGCAGGTTGTTTTGCTCTCTATTTTCTGGGCTAGTTGCCAGCCACCTCTCTACATAATTTTTTTAGTTTCTGGACATTTCTTCACTCTACTTGAATATTAATTGGGCTGAAACTCTTGTCCACTCAATTAATATTAATATTTTCAACTCAAATCTGAAAACATTTTCTTTTCTCTATAGTAAATACATAAAAAGTAATGAGTACTCAAAGAAAAAGAAAGAAAAACAAACATTACATGCAGGTTACTAAGAAACAACTGAAGAAGATGAACCAGAAGATATAAAAGATTTATACTTTAAGTATCATGTGAATTCTGTAGAAATATTGCCTGATGAGTCTTTTCATAATTAACAGGGAACTGTTACTAGTGAGCAAGGACAAAAAGCATGAAGCTTCCTGTATTCATCCGTGTATTGAAAGATTTTAAGGAAAAGTAATATTGCACAGCTGAACAAAAAGTGACAAAAGCATCTATAAAAATCCAGTGGAGTTCTCATACTGCAGAAATTTCAGCTTTGTTAATTCTCAGTCAAAATTTAGTGAATAAGAAAAGAAATTAATTGTACATTGCTTCTTGTTCTCTAGAACAGATATATTTTAACAGGAAGGACAACACTTCTTACCAATATGACACCAACATTGCGCAAACATAAAAATATCTTCAGAACAGTAAAGGTTTTAGGCTATTTATTTGGCTCAAAACATGACTGACCCCACTTCACGATGCCTTGCTTGCCCACATTAATGCACAGTAACATGCTGCTTGACTCCCTTCTGGAAGGACTCAAGTGGTTTCCCTGATGGACAAACTCAATGGTTGTGTTTGCTACTGGGCTTGGGTCAGGGTCAGAGCTTGCACCCAGCTTCAGAACAAGCATACCAGGCTGTCACACATCTCCATGCCCCATAGCACGTAATCATCTTTTCCCTTCAGAGCCATGAGTGGTAAAAATATCATATCTCATTATTTTTGTGACTTAGAAGTGAAAGAGGAAAAAATTAATAATTTTGTCTCTATGCCTCAGAGGCACCACAAGAGGTAAAGAAAAAACCCTCAGATTAAAGGTTGTGAAGTGTGCATGCAGCAGTCCCATCCAGAGGATTCTACCTTTTAACAAGTGTAGACATGAGCTGCTCTGAAGCAATTCCCTTGAGGAAAGTTTTTTCTAATTTTCAGGGTAATCCAAAAAGCCCATGTGAACTTGCCTAGAACACTAGCTACCTTTTTATTTGAGTGATAGGCAATTATTTTTACAATATTCTCTGCTGTTTGTAAAGAAAAAGCCACACAGCATTACTTTGGATCTGAAATACTGCAATGGCAGGGTTCTTAAGAGACCACTTCACTGCAACACTTGCAAGCATAACACATCTCTTTTTATCTGCCATCACATGTATACCTACATCAAACTAAGCAGCATCTGTAAATACATAGTGCTTTATGTTCAATCTCCATCTAGCAGCACAGCTGCACTAGAAATAAACTCTAACAGCTTTGATAGAGTGTGTAATGGATCACTGTCCTCACAGGTTTCAATTTTCTAGTAAGTATGGATCAGGTGTATCTGAAGCCATATTTGCAGTCTTGC
Organism: Vidua macroura; assembly: GCF_024509145.1. Lineage (NCBI taxonomy): Eukaryota > Metazoa > Chordata > Aves > Passeriformes > Viduidae > Vidua > Vidua macroura. The sequence continues at coordinate 38,628,761 of NC_071572.1, read as the reverse complement.
AAAATGTAAGATTGGTAAGCCAGTACTGAAGGCAGCCTTACCAGGTAATAGACAGTGTAATATCAGTTTCAGGTTTCTCACAGAGCCAGTTCTACACTCAATAAACCCTCTCACTCAGAATAAACCACCTCAATTTGTACCTTGTTTTCATTAAAATTAGCGATGACAACTCCAACAAAAAGGGTCAGTCCAATCATGCAGCCAAGGAATACAAAAACATGGATGTAGATTCCATGGATCTGAACAGACAAAAATAAGATTAATAGTTTAAAAAACCCCATATTTGTTATGAGTTAAAGTTATTTGTTGCAGAATTCAAAGAGTCTGATGTGTTTCCTTACCGGCCCAACACGATGAATGATAACATCTCTGACTTCCACCCAGCCTTTTAATGACAGAACTTCAAATAGTGCCAGCATTGCATTGCCTACATTATCAAAATTAAAATTCCGAGGATTTGCCCTGAAATGCAGTACACAAATAGGTGTAACCAGCAGTAAAGTTGTTATATTTGTTACCTAGATTCTTCTATAATTTAAATACTTTGCAAAGTTGGGGTGAAAGACTCTGAAACATATCAAAGCTCCATATCAGGAATAAGAAAACAATAGCAACAGCAATAAATATGTAAACATAATTTTTTAGATCCCTATGTATGTTTTATTTTCTTACTCAGAGTCTGACTCACAGCAATAAAGCTTATAACCTGTTCAAGTCCAGGCTAGATGGGGCTTTGAGCAGCCTGGTGTAGTGCGAGGTGTCCCTCACCCCTGCTCACGGCAGAGGGGGTTGAAACTAGAGAATCTTTAAGATTCTTTCCAATCCAAAAAATTCTATGACTCTGTGTTGCTGCATTTTAAAGCTTTTTCCAATGAAGTAAGAAAAATACATCATTCATGGGAAAAGTTGATCTGATGGCATTGGCCAGATTCTAAAATAAATTTACTCGCAGGAAATAATTCTCTAACCCACATAAAAGATTCAGACTCCATGGTCAGTGAGATTGTTTAGAAAATGCTGTTCCCTATTTCATTATCATGAAGAACTGATAGCATAAAGCAAAACTTATTGAGAGGACAACACATCTTCATGGCTTTCCTATACCGTGTGCTCTGACCATTTTTATCAGTTGAGATTCAAGAGAATGTTTCCAGCTGAACATTAACAGTGCTCACTTTGGGCTAGGTTAGCATGTTGCTCTTTCTCTACAATCCAAGCCAGATAATCCAAGGACCCCAATGACTTTTCAATAGTTTATAAGGTAAATAGTTGTATTCCAGAAGAGTTATTAAGTGTTTGGTGCTTCTTGAATCCAACCATTCAGTGAAAAGACAGTTCTCAGTTGTAGATAGTTCTTTTTAATGCAGTCCTTATACTGACATCTGGCACTTGATAATCTGGCCTGACAGCGAACAGGTGGTATAAATGCCTTTGTGGTAAAGCATTTTTCTGCAATAACAAAACATTCCCCAAAGTTTACAGTTGTGCTGATTAAGACAGTTTTTGCTTATTTCTGGACCAAGCTGAACAGGATTGAATTTGCTTACTCGAGGAAGAATTTCTCTGAAGCATACAGAAACAAAGACTTCTGCAGATGTCAGAGTTTTACTGACTGTTCAAATCACAGCATACTATTTTATTAGTGTAGGGTGGCTCTCAATCTACCGCTGCTGGTACATTCTTTATCCACACACATGGCAAATTAAAAAAATCGTGCCTGTTCAGCTGATTTTGCAAAATGCCAACCAAATGAAAACTATAAACAATTAAAAAGAGTGAGTTTTGCCTGTTCAGGTATTGGGAAATATTAAATATATTAGAATACTAGAAAAAAACATACATTAGCTTTTAAATAAGCTTTATTGCACTTCTGCACCAGATAGACCATAAGGACTCCCTGCACTGGAAAAAGAAAGAAACTAATGGCTGGCATGGTTGACAGCCATAGAAGAGAAAGGCTGTTATTAGACATGATATAATGATTTGTTTTTATGGGTAGCTGTAGGCAGGTTGATTTCTATTTCTTTTCCTTCCCATCTTTTCCTATTTATTCTTAGCTTCTATTGTTGCTTTATGGCTCTCAGGTTGCCTTCATGATAGTACTAAAGAATAACTAAGTGATGATACTTTTCAAGGAAATAACTCCCACTATAATAATAACCAAATCAAATCTAATTCCTATATAGGTTCAGTACCTAGAGGGTTTTTTCCTTCCTTTCTGGTTTATGAAATGGAGGTTAAGTCTGGAAAAATTTCATATATCTGGCTTTTTACCAAACATGCCAGAATTTTTACTCTTAGTATCATTTGAATTACAATTATACCCCTCCATCAGTGATTTAATGTCATCACATTTGAGCTGTTTTTTCTACACCAACAGTTGCATTTTTGAAGAACCATAGGCCAAAGTGTAGCAAACTCACCAGACTCGTGGCACCCAAAATCCAGGCTTTTTCTCTCCAGGTCTTAACTTTAAATTGAGATTTTTGGAAACACTTACATTTATTCTGAAGATGCCATGACAATCCTCCTATGGTGAAATAAACCACAGCCTGAGATTAAACAGAAGCCTGTGAGAGATGCCAACATGCCAGCATAAACAGCACATTTGCCATGATGGGAAAGCAATATACAAAGAAATGAAGGGTTATTTATGTCTGTCATTAATAGTCATGGACTTTTACCCAAATGAAAAATGCATCTTAGTAAGTGTTCCATATACCCCTTTCCTTCAGGACTGACAGTGCTTTTCAATTTGCAAGACTACATAGCCTTTTACATCTTTCCTAAAGACCACTGTTCTCTTTAGCTCATGATGATATTTCTCCAAATGGAGTAAGAAGCACAGATAACTTTCTCCATGTAACCCACACGGCATCCCCATTGATTTGGAACTCTAGCAGTCTAACTTGTTTTTCAGTTGTGGACCTAGGAATGCAAAGGTTATTTTCCATTATTAATTCCATGTGCCATCCAGTCCTTTGCAAGTAACATGACAGTCATTTGACAACTTTTTTTAGACAGTCCTCAGTATTTGCACCTGCTTTAGTTTTTATATGGAAACCTATCCTTACCCTTATTTGCTGAACTCTTAATCACCTTACCCTCCATCATCCTGCTTCTGAACAAGAAATTGCCCCATTACCTCTGTTTCTCATATGATAGCTGTGATTGCCCCTCTTGCTTTCCCCAGCAGGCAAAAATGGCACTAGATACCATTATTTTGAAGCAGAAAAGCAGTTCTTACCCTAGAGATGATGTGAGGGTCATTGCATTTAGCCAGTTTTCCAGCAAACAGCTGCACTCCAAAGCTTGCAAAAACAAGCATTAATGTCAGCAAAAGAATAGAAACCTGCAAAGATGAAGTTAGACTTGTTAAACTTTTCTTCTCCAGACTTGAAAAAGGGGATCAGCTCCCTTGGTGAACTGCGGGGAGGATCATTTTGTGGTATAAACCTGGAGATATGGCTTTGGTGACAGACATATTTCTTTAGGTTCTGATCCAGTAACCAGGTGCTGTGTTATATTAGTCTTATTTTTAACATAGGATCTAAGAATTGCAGATAAGGATAAAAGCTTTTGTGCACTCAGTGTACCATCTTCTTAAATTCTGTATCCATAAGAATTGCCACTCACTTTAAAGGAACTGTTTGAGTACTTGCATATGTGCTGCTTTTGTTTTGCTGATTCAGGCTAATTAATCTGATTAAGCCATTGTTAGATATTTAATTCCAGGATAGCTCCAATAAAGATAAGCATGAGCAAATGAAGATGTAAATATCTTTAATAGAATACAATATTTATGAAATGCCAACTAGCTTTATACTTTTTGTCCTTGCTCTATCACTATCTGCAAATATTTTGTAGCTTAGTGTTTTATAACAACCTGACCTAATAAAGCCTTCTGTTAAGGAATAAGATGGCTGTTTCTTAGGCTGACCAATACCACATAGGGTCCCAAGACAATAGATTATGTCTGATCAAGAAATCACAGACTCCATTGTTGTTCTTATTACTGTAAGCATGGCCATGATCGTAATAATAACAACAATGACATAAAAATGAGATCCAGATTTGTGATGAACAGTGGTATTGTTTTTGGCTGCCTCTCAAAAAGCTTGAAGGTAGAGACCTGCAGCTCAGAAACTAGGTTTACTTTTGTTCTTGCAGAGTTTCCATACACTACTTCTCATATTCCCTGACCAACCAGAACAGTGAAAAAGGGGTAGATTTTTTTTCAGTAGTCTTCCTGTGTAATTATGACTAAAATTATGCTAAACAAATAGTATAGTTCCTTAAAGAATTATTACAACAGCTTTACTCAGTATGAGTTACTTATATTCTAATTTTTAGCTTCTTGTGTGGTCATCTGCAGTGATACCACAATGAAAAGTAAACAGATAACAATGGTGAAAAGAATAGAAAGCATGAATTTTATATCAAAATGTTATCTTATTAATCCTTCATATATTTTCACAAGAAAAAAAAAATAATTGGTACATACCAAAAAAATTTCCTTGAAGCCACTAAACAGCTCTCGCACCACCTTCCTCATCTGAGGGACCAGTTTGAAAATTCGAAGGGGTCGGAGGCAGCGCAGCACCATTAAGAGCTGAGCTCCGGATTTGGCAGGGACGTTCTGAGGCATCCAGCACAGAAATATCAAACTCACCTGGAGGTGACAGGACGGGAGAAGGCAAAGAAGGGTCAGCTTACAATGTCTTACTTGGCATAGACACAGCACAGAAGGTCAGTGAAGGTCTCTACCTTAAAATTAAAGGAAAGAATAAGGCAAAAGAGCATCTAATTTAGAAAAAGGGCTTAGATCTCTTATGTCCTGGCTTATTGTCCTAACTAATGGGCATCAGCTTGTCTTTGTCTTGCCCTTTGACTCAAAATCCATTTTATATGCTTAATTAGATGGAATAGTTCCAAAAGGAGAAATCAATTTGGCTGACTCAAAACAGGGACACAAACTATATTCTTGGAGCAGGCAGCATTATTTCTCTCCCTCCTTCTCATTTCAGAGACTCTACGCTGAACTGAGAAATCCTCACCTGGAAAGTCTGTTAACAGTTTCCCTGACAGTTTTTTCCTACCACTTTGTTACAGGCATACGTGGTTTTGTCACCATGTGGTTTCATTACACAATTGTTATGTTTTTGGAAGTGTTTTCAAACAGCACAGTTGTGTTGTGTAACCTGAACCATCTCTGACAAATTTTTCTTTATTTAATGTTTCCTAAGTGCTTCTTATTTTTTAAAAGCCAGTGTTATCACAGGGGGACAGAGGTGAGAGTATTACAAAGAAGTAAGTGCACAAAAACTGGAGGATCAAGATGATCTCACCAATTATTTAAAACTTGATATAAATTGTTAAAAATAAAGTGATAAAAGGCAGCCACTCCACCAAAACAAACAGATTTAACAGTCCTTCTGACTTTCTGCCACAGTCTTTGAAGATCACTGCAGTCACATTTGAAATATCCGAACTACTCCACCGAATTTTTTTCTTCAGACAAGCAGAGGGATTCAGAGAGATTTCAAGAAACTAAAGCACACAGGAATTATGCATACTACAGTAGGAGTTTTGTACAAGTATGCATATTTTTATTTATGCTAACAATGGAATCTTTGATACAAATTGATTGTGACAAATTTTATGCAGCCTAGCGGATTAATCTCTGAAAGACTTAATCTAAATCCATCAAAGCCATTTTTCTCAGTAATTTCTTCAGTTAGAAAATATTTCATACTGTATTATACTGAGCACTGGTTTTGACACATTCTATGGTGTTTACTTTCATATGTGAAGAGGAAATGGACACCTTTCTCTTGTATTTTAATGGAATGCAAGAGATTCCCCAGAAACTCTTGAGAACTGTTGAGAATTTTTTTTCCTGAGAAGCACTACTGATAGATATGGGATATAGGTTTCTTTGCTTTCTTCTATGGCAACACCAGCAACAAAGATGTGCCCTCTGTCAAATGGTAAATGGTTTTGAAGCACTTTCAGTAAAGCAGGAACACTGTTGAGACGGGAAGAAGCAATTAATATCTACGAAACAGGTAAACTTAAGATTCTTCGGCATAAAAATGCTGAAATGAGCTCAGAGTTCTCAAGTTTACTCTGAAGGAAAATCAGATCTTATACTTAAAACATATCAACAAATAAAGAATTAAAAGGGGCCATACAATGACCCCGCACTAAATTGCCAGGTGTATATCACATCCACGTATCATTACTATTTGTATCAGGGTACAGAGACAAATTTCTTCACACTACTAACCATTTATATAACCAAATATATCAGAGTTAAGGATCCACAAAAACCTTCCATAAATAAAAAACTTACAAGATATATAAAGATGTCCATAACTCCTCCAAAGTCCCTAATGACAGCTGTTGGTGTAAAGAACAAGCCATCTGCCATAATCTTCAGATTAAGCTCAATGCTCATGAATATTACAAAAACATATTCAGCAATCTGAAAACAAAAGCAGAGAACAACCGTAATTTAGGGACAGGCAGTGGAGAAAAGCAAGGTGACTGTGGTTCAATAATTGTAAAATGATTCAGTGACAGTACCTGGAGTGTTGGAGCATGCATAACTCTTCTAAAAGGGGATTCAAACATCATGGAAATGCAGGAGCATATCGTAACAATGATCATGACCCAATCCAGGTAAGTAACCAAACCCAGCAAGTCACTGTGAATGATACATAAGGAAATGCCATTACAGAAATGCCCAGAGCTCTGTGTGCTTGCTTTGTGCCTACACTACAGTTAAGTGCTTTCCTAAGGAAAATAAATTGAGCTGAGAAGTGTCAAAGATTTTAGCATTTCAGAAATGTGTAGTAAAACTAGAGAAGTTGCATGCACGTGAAGAAGAAAAGTCTGATTAAAAAATCATCTTCCTGTTCATCCTTCTCCCCAAACAACTCCATGGTAAGAAAAACCTTTTTAGAAAAAAAAAAAAAAAAAGACATACATATGTGCTTGCACATTTACACACATCCATGCATGTGTGTGTACACACACTTATACTGCAGGCTTATGAGACCAAGCAAAGTTACTTTTGCAGTGCTTACTAAAGCTGATGGTATTTGGTATTTTTCACAGCTCCAGTAACAGGATCTGTTTTAGAACTATAAAAAGAAGAAAAGATACAGTCATTTACATTTTATTTTAGTCAACATTATAATTATATCATGCATCCATCAACTCCAAGAAATTTCTGTCCAAAATCAAGGCTACATTTTATCCTGTCTGTATTTTAAATGTCTGTATAAGTTTCATTTAATTCTATGTAATTTCACTCATATTATCAACACAGCTAGGATCGCTTTAACTCATTGCATACCTGTAATTCCTCTAAGATTCTTTGCACTGACAGGTGTTTTTGGGTTTTAATTTTATAAACAAGGACTTAATCTTTTAATTTTCTTTGGAATAAGGGGGATAACCTGCTACTGAATTTTAGGTACCAAAATGTTCTTTATAATTACTTCAAAACTTCTTGGACCATGGCTGGATGAGGCTCTGAGCAACCTGACCTAATGAAAGGTGTCCCTGTCCAAGGCAGAGGGACTACAACTAGATGATCCTTAAGGCCCCTTGCAACTGAAACCACTCTATGATTCTGTGATCATATGATACCCTCAGTTAATACACACACACACACACACACACACACACACACCCTTCCACAAGCTCTATGTCTTTTATTACTTCTTTAATCTTTTTCTGATTAATATTTTTAGATCCTCTGTATCTGAATTTTCCCATGTAATTGCTGTGCTCCACCTGCCATTAGGCAGTCAAAGTGTGAGAACCACTCTATAAGTAATATGCACATATCTGGGTGACATGAGTTAAGATCCTGCTGCAGCAATTATTTATCAATTTCATACAAAGCAGAATGACTGCTGTGGGAGAAGCTACAAGAATACTTTCCAGGAAGCCTCCCCTGACCCACTGGTTATAGGCACTTTTACTTATCTTCCAGCTCCCATAGGAAATCATGCCAAGACAGGATCTGCACTGACACATCCTATATTTCATTGGAAAGCTCTAGCCATTGGGATGTGAAATTGCCGTTACTTCTTTGCTGAGCTTAAAGTAAAAAATGGACTGAACAGACTTGAGGAATTACCACCAGAGATATTTCATGCACAAGACATCCAAGGAGAATGAGAAACATCTCCCATGGCCAGGTTCATCCTTACACCAGTAAGCACAGAGAACATACTGGATTAGGTGCCTTCCCACTGAAGCCACTGACTTTTCCTTCTTAAACTCATGCTTCTCCCTACGTTGTACATAGCAGCATTCCTCAGCCTTTTTTTATTAGAAGATAATATGTATCCTATCAGTTTGAAAAAGATGTCTAGAATATCTTACTTGATAAGCTAGATAGGACAACAAATAAAGCAGGGAGGATTTAAGAAAATGAAAAAAAAAAAGAAGACTGGTCAAGACAATCAATTTATTCTTATAATTGCAAACATTTTATTTAAACTGTTTTAATATAAATATCCTGTTACCATTGGGCACTTAGCAATCCTAAGAGGCACTGACAAATACTTGCTAAGTGGATTTGATTGACTGTTTGTGTGTTTTTGTTTTTTCTGTTTTAATTTGTAACTGCTTCAAGGACCAGTGCACCACAATCAAGTTAGCAGTTGCATAGAAAAGTGGGGATGTAGCTCAAGGATATGTCTCTACTAAGGTGGCAGAAACTTGAATATAGGTATGGTTAAAACTGAGTATCTAACCATCCTGTCATGCTAACTAGAAGTAATTTGTTGAAGGGCACAGAGAAAATCAATGGTAAAGCAGCTGCTGAAACCAGTTCTTCTAAGTGCCAAGCTCATGGCCTTGAGCTATTTTCTGTCTTACACAGCTCTATGCAAGGTGACATGCATTAACTCTTTAAAATCCTGGTGCCAGCAAGAGACAGAGGTTTAAAAGAAGAGTTGTGAGATGATTTTATACAAAGCTGCTCGTACATGGATTTCTATCTGCCACACTCACATATACCTACAGCTTAGTTGCTGAGTCTTCCCAGTTTTCATTCGGTTTCAGCTTTTCTCCTTTTATCTCCCACAGCTGAACACCTCCCCAGCCCATTCTGAGTCCCTTTTTATGGTGAGCAGAGGTGCAATTAATTTCTCTTCACCTTTTTCTGTTTTATGAGTAACTGTTGGTGTATAAAAACTTCTTACCTTATGATGAGGAATAAGAAGAGAATAGCAAGCTGATTCCCAGATGTCTAAAAGTGGGAAACATTAGCCTTTCCTCTCAGCTCACACCTACAGTTTCCCCACATTCTTGTCCATCTCAACATCACGGACTGCTTAAACACATCTGCCCTAGCACAGCATTTTTTTTCTTCTTTTCATCCAACAGCAAGACTACACCAGAGACACTGGCTGCCAGCTTCTGTGGTGACCACACTATATGCAGTTTTCCTTGGAAAAGGAAAGTTAGAGCTTGGCTGAGGACATGGAGGTAAGCACCCGTGGAACCAATGTTGCTATGAAATGAACTTACGCATTAAAGCGAGCCCGTACCACCACTCGGCAGAAGTTCCTGAATCTGTGCTCACGGCCAACTATGAAAAGGGGTTTATCGAAATACGGGTGATTCTCTCGCAGCTCCTCCTCCTGGACTTTCCTTTTGAAAAAATGTAAATTATTAAGTGTTACACATTATCCCTCACAAAAATATCCCTTACACTTTGTTCTTTTTTTCATGTTAACTCTTAATACTTTTAACTTCATACAGAGAATAGTTAATACAGAAAATGTACACTCAGACTTTTGATTTTTAAATACCTTTTCATTTCAGCTTGTTCCTTTTTTTCTTGGATCATCTTTATCTCACTGTCTTCTCTCTGTGCATTTCTGTATCTCACTGTGTTGGAGTGCTAGAAGTAAAATTATTCCTTTTAATCGAGGTCTAAGGGTTGTTATTTTTTAATGTTTCAGATGAAAGCAAGATATGGTATTTTACATAAAAATATACAAATGAAAGATCTTTATTTCCAAATGCACTGCACATCAACTCAGTCAAGCATACTGCACAGTGTTTTCTACCTACGGAGCAAAAGGCTCCTTATTTTCATCAAGGTTAATTTCAGTTCTAATTTCATGCTTGAGGCTCCATCCAATCTAACTTTTAACTTTAAAAACAGAGGTCCTGTAAGACCAGCCAGCCTCTCTGAACTGGAATGAATACAATCAAAGTTACTAAGGGCAAAGACAGGGAAAGAAAAGGCTTTAGATACCCTTTCAGCTTCTCAAGCCTGCTGCATGGCTGCCAGGCCACAAGGCATGCAGATCATACAGGTAGTGACTGCTGAGTGCAGGGATGAGGGACAGGGAGGGAAGGAGGGAGGGAAGGAGAGAAGGAGGGAGGCAGGATGCTGTCTGAGCTCATGCAGTGGAGGGAACAATCAGCATTACTATTCTGAGTTATGTGAGTCTTTGAAGCACCCCTGGTGGGGTAGTGCTGGTGGTTATCCTTACCGTTAGCTACAAGCAAAGCCACATCTGCTTTAGTAACCTTTAAAGACTGAGATAGTTTGGAAATGGGGTGACTAATATTGTATCTTGAAATTTCATTGCCGCAGAGATCCACAAAATATCATATGAATTTGCAGAAATGAACACGCACTTAACTGCATGAAATTACACCACAGTGAAATCCATGATTACTATTCTTCGTTTCAGTCTTTGTCCCTTTGTCTGACAGTTCTGCTGCTTGGAAAATATTGCTAAACTTCCATCAGAAATTTTGAACTGTTCTTTTCCCAGCCTGAGTGATTTGTACAGTTCCAGAGTAACGCTTTTTAAGGTGTACTGGGTAGCATTGTTGTGTTCCTAATGCAGTGTCTACAGATTCAGTGAATCTATCTCAGCAAGTGTTCCAAAACCATAAGTCTATCAGTGAAATAACCATGTCAATTGTTTTGAGGATAATTCTAATGCAGTTAGAGCATTTGTCTTATGACTTCCTTTCAAGATTTGAAAAGACAAATTGCAAGCAAGTCCATAAATAGAATTAGTCTTACACAAGTATTTATTTGATAGTATATATTCTAATTTCTTATGTTCTCAAATTTAAACCAGCATTTCTATGAGGACTTACATCTTGAGTCAATGTTTCAAGAGATTTTCCTCTGCTGATTCGCTGGCTGTTTGAACCATGTCTCAGTGACCTGAAACAATCATAATCAATTTAACAACACATCTCAAGATGAAATTTTGACCTTTATAAGGTGACCATTATAAAGCAGTTCTCTCTAGCCACCCACTATCTTGAATTCTTATCATTTTTCTCTTGCTAACATCAGAAGCTTATATGCTCTTCAATTGTTTTCAATCTGGTCTAACATAAGACAATTTCTGTCCTTCTGATCTTTAAATTGATAGCTTTGTAGTTGGCAAAGGAAATGGCATTTGAAATAAAAAGGCATTTTTCCATTTATACAGTACAATGAATTTCATTATGGTTACAATGAAGAATGTAGAATTCAGTTCTTTGTACAAGTAAGGAGTTTTGGCTTTTCACATGTTAGGGATTGCTCAAATTTAATTCCCTTTGCCATCTTTATTTTAAGAATTTTAAAACCATCCTTTCTGTCCATTTTTACCTGCGTTCTTGTCGTATATGATGCTGGACACTAAGTATTGACCTTTCCTTTGCTGGCTGCCCCTCAAATGATCCGCTCAGCATGCGTTGTCTAGTGCAGGCCCTACAAAGAAATGTAAAGATGATGACATAGTTTTCAGTACAAATTATCATTTCAGAGGTAGCACATTCAGAGAAATCAGCTTGGTTTTGTGGGGAGCAAGTACTTCAAAAACAATAGAGAATAACAATACAAGAGCAATGGACTTTCCATGAAAATATTTCCCAAGCAATGGACCTCCCCTCTGCAATACAACCAGTCATCTGATGAACCTTCTCCATGCCTTAGCAAGAATCATCTATGACTTTTTTTTCAGTTTGCTGTAGAATTTTTGGTCCCTCAAAACTTCGCTAAGAGTGAAAGGCATCAAGCAATGCATTAACCAACAGTAAAACCAGTTTCTCAGCAATAAAGAAGGGAATAAAAAAGTACAACAGCAATTTTAGTTCCTTTCAGGGCTAGACATACACACTTAGGATCTAGAACATAACTTGGAGTGTTCAAAATAACTGGAACCATATCCAGGATGAAATGAAAAGCTGCACATTGCTGATATTCCATAATATGAAATATCTGCTCTCTGGGAATGCAGTCAACATGCAGCATTTTGTTGTGTGGGTCTTCTCACTTGTTTGCTTATGGTTCATTTTGGTTTTTGCTTAATTTTGGCAAACACATTTTACACATTTTGGCAGAAATTAGTATTTGTTGGCCAGTAAGTGTGCCACAGCTAAACAGAGCATGCATATCTTTATCTTGATGGCTACAGTGAAATTGATTTACTTATGAAAAAGAGAGATTTCCACTAAAAGAGCTCAGAGAGATCCCTCTGATGGCTGAGAAATGGAATTTCAACATTGGAAATATGTTTTAACTTTCCAGAATGGTTCAATTTAAAGTTTACAGTATGCACTCCTTACTGCTCATTTTGTGCTATGAGATCATTTAGAGAAACACAAGACCCAGCTGGTAATATTCCACACTTTTTTATTGAACTGAATCCTCATTTTTTTTCTGAAAAGATGAAAAAATGATACACCCTTTGTGTAACCACTCTATCTGCCAGTCTGTAAGGCTTAGATAAATGCCTTGGCAGCTCAATGATCATGCTTGATGGCAAAAGGTGTCCATGGCATGTTCTTTCCCCACCGTGGCTTTGTTTTTCACTCTTCTCCACTTTTTCTCCTTCTTTTGGATTTAAACACATAAATGATATGAGTAGGAATCCCAAGTGATATCTGGAACAAAAATGTGAAGCTTAGAATGCTTGTCAGTGCCACCGCTGCCAATCAGATTAGCATGCTAGAAAAATACATTGTGCTACACTTGTTATAGAAAGCATTAGGTTATACTACACTGAACTAAAGCATCATGACATACAAGAAAATTACTGCATGTCTTATAAAACATAGCTCATCTTAGATAAATCATGAATGTTTTAATACGGAAGGATTTAATGCATTATATTGTGGAGGACGATACCACATAACACTGTCAGAAAACAACCGAGATACTTGAATACCTTTGCAATTTTTGATTGAATAAAAGGGGAAAAAATTATTTCCTAAAAATACATCCTATCTCACTCCATTAAAATGACAATCCAGTTTTTCCCAGCAGAGACAATTAAAAGTTCTGGGGTCTGAGTTCTGTATAGAGACTTCTTGGTGTGACAAAGAGGCTAACTTATCTCTTTTTTTCCCCTGTAGATATAAATTATTATGCTCTGCTTCTAATAGCTAAAAATTACTTTCTTGACATCAAAATGTAACTTGTACATCAACTTTTCATGCTTTTTTACTTAGCAAATTGAATTCCAAGTTACATAAACACTTAGTATTCATAATAAAAGACAGCTTTAAATGCTCAAGCAATAAATTCTTTACCTGAATAATGAACAAGATGGTTTATTTGATTTGTAATAATACTGTGAAATAGACAAAGCCATATACTATGGGCATACTATGGCAGAAGTGGCATGCATAAAAAGTAACACCTGCAGAAAGACTTTGCATTGTTCATGATCTCTAAGTTAGATTCCTAAATCTGTATTTAGCTTTTACATCCATTGCCTCATTTTCAATACCTCTGGAAGCCCTGCAGCTCTTTTGAAGTCAACAGAGAAATAATGAAATACTAGTTGTTTAGAACAGAGATCAGAAATTTTTATCAAGTAATTGCAAAGAAACATTTATGCATTTCCAGAGAAGAAGATTAGCTGAAAAGTCCTTGTCTACTTTTGACAGTCTCTCTCCTGGTGTTTTCCACTTAATGGGAATTACTGCCTTGGGAATTAATCTTCCTTGTATGAACTCTTAGTAAGAGCCAGGCTTAGTTATCCTTTTGACTCAGAATCTGGATATTTTTCAGCTGCTTAGACACCAAGAGTTGCAGATCTTTGGGGACTTTTGAAAAAGATGGCAGGTGCTGTGAATTTTTCGAATTGCAGAGTTGCCAGTTTTAAAGTCTGCAATGGGGTTTGTGTTCTCACTGTAGACACGTACATGTATGTGCTTCCTCTCAGTGCCTGCCTGTGAGCCACCTGTCCAGGCTTTTAGCCAACTCATAGCCAATGGAGATGCAGGACCCAATTAAATTTGCTGTACAGAGGTGGCCAGAATCACCTGCCATGCCTTGGAGTATTTTGCTTTGCTTCCAGCTGCTGCTACAGTAGGGTACAATATCCCTAAAAATTGGTGTATTACCTGCCATCTTCCACAGGATGTTTTGGACATCCTCTGGAATCTCACACATTACTATATATGTCCATATGTGAACAACTTCATTGAATTTTTGGTCAATTAATTTAATTAATGATGTTTGGAAGGTATTAAAGTAACCATAATGTGGGCATCTAAAGACAAAGCAGTCAGCTAAAGATCTTACTGGGCTCCATTACCTTTAATGATTAGACCTCTGTCAACTAGATAGTAGAGTTCATCCCTTAGCTCACAGGCAGATTTGGCTACCTGGAGTTGACTTCCACACCAGGCACAATCAATGTGCCACAGTGTCAAAAATTCAGTCCTATGTGGTTTGAAGATTGGAATTTTAAAAAAACAGTTTTCTTGCCTTGATACATTTTTATGTAACTGTAGCTGGTCAGAACCTCTTGACCTTTCTTCAAGCAACAGAAGCAAAATTACCCTTTTTATCTAAAATTGCCCTTTTCATCTTCCTATACCACCTCTCTGAAATATTAGATAGGTTTATTTTCACTTGCAGAGGAAGACAGAAGGTATAAAACAAGGAAGAAGAGACAAGAAATATATCAAGCTTCTGGACTTTGTACTCACCTTGCAGAACTCTGAACATAGTTCAGCAGCTGCAAATTTGCTCCAAATTTGCCTTGAAAAGTGTAAATGTAATAAAATATCCCAAAAGAGAAAATGTAATTCCTTAGGTAACCAGAAAGCCAGGTGAAGATCACACAGAACAAGACAATATTGGGATACCATGTAGTTTGTACCACCTAGTTTGTATTACCTGCAACCAATTAGAAGGTCCACATTTTTGAAGTCCTTCAAACTATTTCATGCTTTAGAATTCCTGAAAAATAAGTCATGAACAGTGTTCAAGTAGTATTCTTTGACCAAATATAAAATGTTAAAGGTTTTGATCAATAATTCAAAATACTATACCTTTCATGAATATTCTGAGGTCTCTTGCAGACGGTAAGCATGTGGCTCATGCTTCCATTTTTTAGTCAGGCATTCTTTCTGCAACAAGTGCTCACTCATCTTGCATCTTGTTTTGGGGGGGGGGGGGTTCTGTATTTTAATGTGTGAGTATTTATGTAGTAATTGTAGCAACTGCATCTATTACTATGTACTTTTGTTGTTCCCCATGAAACATGCTCACACTGAAGCCTTAGTAGTGTGGTGCACTTCAGTGCAGTTACCAGCATCATTCAGCACTGTTTTCACCCTCTAGGACTCTCTATCCTTACTAAATCTTTCAGTGCTCACATTATAATTCCATAGAACTTGGAATGTATGGTTAAATGTAGCAGCCTAAGATTAATGGGGAATCCACCTGAGAGGCGTTGTAGTGTTTCTTTCTTTCATTTATAAATTTAATTTAATAAGGTACTTTTTGAACAGCCAGCACAATGCACATTTTCACCACATCTACTCAACTGTTCTTTGTGGGAAAAATATACTATTTTCTAATAAAATTTGAATCTGGCTGGTGAAATACAACGGATAAGTCAGTTTTTTTTTTCTTTTCCATGTTTTTTCTTGTTTCCTTCCTTATGTCTCTAAAGCAAAAAATCAAATAGACACTTATTTTCTTTAGTGACTGCTCAGGCAATTGAGCTACGGTAGGAGACTTTCTTTCATTTACCAATTTTTATTGTGATTATCATTCTTGCTTTGCTGTTTCAGCTTCTCTTCTCACAGATGTTTATATAATAACAATTTTTATTGGACTGTAGAAGAATCAATAAAAGCAATGCAGAAGAAACCTCAAGTGGCTATCCAGTCTACCACCTCTCTCAAAATGGATCAATTCCATACCTGCAGTGTTGGAGATCCCATAGCCCAAAAATTTGGCTTCATAACTGTGCTTTGCAGTAATCCATAACATGGTGTTCATTTGGCACAAGCCCCATGAAACAGAGTAACTTCTTTCCAATGGATAAGTGCATTCCAGTATTTATTTTTGCTTGTCTTTGCATCAGGCAGGTGAAATTCAGTGATGTTGTATACTTGTAGAGATTTAGGAAGGTGGTGACTAAGTCTGGATTTTGCATAGATAACAAAAATCATCAATGGAACTTACCTGGAATATTTGTTCTGAGAAATGAATGGGGTCAAAACCTCAAAGTCATGAAGAAAAAAAAATCATACTCTTAAGATGGAAAACAAAATATAAGCCAAGAAATTTGTTGCAAGTCAGGACCAACTAATACAAGTCAGTTACTTAACAATGGCAAATTTCTAATAAAGGATACCAAAGGTATATCTTCTAGGATCATAGAATCATAGAATCATTTACTTTGGAAAAGATCTTTGCTCATTTTCTGTATTAGTGTTCAGGGAGATTTTATTTAGAGATAAACTTTATAGTTTTCCTAGAAATCACTGTATTTGGCAGAAATACTTGTATGAACAAAGTCTGAATTATCTTCTAGCATATTAACAGACTGGAATAGGATACTTAATTCTTTCTCCCCTTTCTCCCTTCCCCACGTACCTCCCTCCCCCAGCATTCTCAGTTAAAGATAAATGCTCTTCTTCCAGTAAATTGTTTATGAAATGGAATGTTCCACTTAAGTATGAGTTATGTTACTCCCTCAGGACCAGGAAACACATCAGACAAATCTTGTCTAGAACAGAGAAAATCTTATCAACACCCCTAGCATCAGTTGACTATAGCCTCAGCTGTAATGAAAAGCAAATAAAACACTGCCTATTTGAAAAAAAAAGTTTTCCAAACTGTCACTATATGTATTTTTTATATACATTATAGAGTCTCCTTCCCTGGAGATATTCAAAAGGTGTCTGGATACAGTTCTGGGCAACTTGTTCTGGGTGGTCCTGCTTGAGCAGAAAGGTTGGACCAGATGACTTCCAGAGGTCCCTTCCAATCTCAACCATTCTCTGATTCTGTGAAGCATGGTTTAATGCACACCAGAATCAGGTTTTGCACTACTGACACTTTGATTATATTTTATACTATGTGAGATTACTTTTAATTTACTCATTTTCCCCACCATTCTGTGCTGTTTACAACTTATCCTCAGCACTGCAGAGAACAAACTGATTTATATGTGTATACATTTTGACTGGGCCTGCTCTACTCTCTCTACTTCAGAAAGCCAGTGGGACTAATAAAGGACTAGACCCCATTCTTAGATAACGATCGAGCAAGGAATGAGGGTCAGGAGAATTACAGGCACAAAACTTGCTTTTAAGAGGAAAAGCAGTGCTTGCATCAACACAGAGTGAGAGAAAAGTATGAAGCACTGAAGATATG
Organism: Vidua macroura; assembly: GCF_024509145.1. Classification (NCBI taxonomy): domain Eukaryota; kingdom Metazoa; phylum Chordata; class Aves; order Passeriformes; family Viduidae; genus Vidua; species Vidua macroura. The sequence goes on along the minus strand of NC_071572.1, from coordinate 38,611,081 downwards.
CAGGAGAAAGTAAATTTGCTAGAAGTGGTTATTGCTGCTGAGGGAAATGCACTGCAATTTTCAGAAAGGAATGGAGCTGTTTGCAATTCAGAGGCACTATTAAAATGGATCTTGTTTCAAAAAAGTTGTTCTAAAGGTCTCTGACTTGTACTTTATTTCATTTTTCAAGGTTGAAGTCCCCACCTCAGAATGGATTTATGTGAAGAGTTAAGCCTTCATGGTCTGCCACTGGCAAAGGTGATGCAAAGCACTGATCAGAGTAAAAGTATCAGGACAGTAGTTGCTACATCCTTGACTTGGTTCCCATGCCTAATTCCACAAAGACCTCAAGGAGGCAAGGTGAAGATTGGTTTCTAAACAAGGGTGCTCAGAAATGAGATGCTTCCCTGGAGGTGCAGCAAGAAAGCTGCAGGAAAACAAAGATACCCAAGACAGCAGATTTCCTGCATAATGTAACAGCAGATGAGCAGGTGAGACACCTAGGACTGAGTGCATGAACCATCTCTCTTGGTGGTCAAGTGCTACTGATGTCCTTCTTCCTCATCTTGGGAAAGAAGATGTCAAGCTGCAGCTCAGCATATAAAAGGGGAAAAGTTTGGGTAGAGAAGGATGCACAAGAGAGACAGGAAGGTACTTATGTGTAATACATGGTCCTTCTACAGTTGGTTATACTGAAACATTCACAATTTGATTAAAAAATAATTTGGCAATGTTTAAAAAGTAGAGGGGGGAAGGTCAGAGGTGGACTTAGGCTGGAATAGACTTAAAATTCCCTTTCAGCACAGCAATTTTATTAAGTTGAAGTTGCCCATGGGCAGCTTTACTATATAGAGGTATTACTTTGGAAAAATGCTTTGTAATTCAGGTAGACAAAAATGAAGATTTTGCTGGAAGCAATCTTTTTAGAAGGGATATTCTGAGCTATCTCTTATTGTTCTTGGCATAAATGCCATTTCTTCTTTTGTCAGATACTCTGAAGAGCTGAGAGTCATCCAATTTTATGAAAGAGTTTACAGCATTTATAACTAAAGCAAAAATAAGAACTAGAATCTCTCATGTGTTGAGAGTTTGAATTTTCCTGTGTTATTTAAACCAAATCATAAGTTTCAGCTGTAAGTCTTATCACTTCTTTTCCTGTTTGTAGAATTCCTTTGCATCAACAGTGCTGTCACTGTCATTAACACGGAAACACTGGCAGTGCTCAGGACCAGCCAGCCCATCACTGGCAATCTCTATCAGTTTGCCTACCAGATATGCCATGAACACAATCTTCCTATGCTGGAACAGATGCATTGCAAGTGCCATTAGATCAGAGCTTATTTAATAATTTTGAGTTAATAACAAGGAACAAGAAACAGTATTTGTTCTTTTTCTCAGGAGAGAGAAGACTCTTTTTAAGACTCTTTGTAAATTACTTACAAGCAGCCCAAGAAAGCATTAGAGGACATGTAACCCGTGTTTTTCTTACTTGATGGAAGTTCCCTCCTTTTCTTTGTGCTCCTCAAAGTTTATTGCTGATGATGCAGGAAATAGATTGGAAAGCTCAGTAAATGTAGATTAAATGATCAGAGTAAATAGATAACTAAAAATAAAATAGTAAATTAGTAAATGAAAACTTTATTCTTCTGCCTCTGAAACTTCAGAGGAATTCAGGTGATTTGATAAGAAGTTTTTTTACATACAAGACTTTGGCAGAAGCCATGATCTGAAGGACTAAGTGGAATTCAGCAGGATTGAAACTGGCAGGACTGCTTTCTGGTTCTGTCCTTGTATCTCCGAGAACTTAGTAAGTCCAAACAATGGTTTGCTCGGATTCTCCTCCCACTATTTCAGACTTCTCCTGAAAAGGAGGAAGTTCCATGCTGATGGGAAAATTCAGGAAGAGGAGTTCCTGAATGGGAAATTTCCAGAATTGATTTTTTTTCTCCTAAGAAAGAATGGATGATATCAGGGATTAAGAAAAGAAATTGAATATATAAAAGTAGGGTTTTTTCTTTTGTCTATGTTTTTCCTCTGCAGTATAGTATATGAAATACACCAAACAAACTGACATTTGTGGAACCCTGGAGGTGTCAATAACATTTCACAGTTCTCATATAAAAACATAGAATTTCATTACAAATGTTTTACTGAAACACTGCCAGGGTGCCTGTATCTAAACCTGTATTTTTAGAAGTATTTTGCCTAATCTATCTGTAACAGTAATTCCTGTAAAATCAAGGCACACAAGTGAAAGAAATGCTTACAAATGGTGCACTAAATTTTGTTAAGATTGAATACTTATGGTATTGCATTTACATTTATCAATAATATTTTTACAATGAGTATTCATTTGAATTAGTAATTGTTTATGTTGTCATTATATGGGTTTAAAGACAGAAAAAGTTTCAAGTCAATTTCTACAGTTCTCCTGTGCTGTATTATTATAGAGCATTAAACAGAACCAGAGCTGCAAAACTTCTCAAGAAACTTCATAATTCAGAAATCACGCAGAACCCCTAGTTCACTGCTCCTCATAAAACATTGCCTTACTTAATCTGTACTTTTTAGATCAGGATTCCTGTTAATACTGTGTATTTACCTGGGACCTCTCACTGACAAAATGCAAACATAAATGCAAAAACTGTGACCTATAAATTGTTTTCATTATTAATGCACCTTATGTTGAGAATAGTCATTCTAATGTAAAACCAAGAGTGGCATGAAAAACTGCAGCATGGAGTTACCTAAATGATAATCTCAGAAATGGGTCTTGGAGACTTAGGCTGGCATTATTCACTTACGGTGCTGAGTAGTTACTTGATATGGAAGACCAAAAGGAATGATCATTATTAAAACATTCACGAAATCTTTCTACAGAAAGAAGTCATGGTTCTGAAATCTTCTTCATTGTCCAGTTAGTACTTGGAATATGACTAGCTGTAGTCCATGCTTTCTAGTGCACAATCCCTGCAAACATTTATGTGCAGATATTTGCAAAAACCAGACTAGAATTCTTGAGGCAAAATAACACCCCTTAGGAACAGACACGGTTCATTTAGAAGGAAGAACTGAAAAGAGCTGAAACATGATTTTACTGCATGATACAATTGAAACATATACTGAAGAAGTACAATCCCTGTCTTTTTGCTGTTCAAGCATATAAAATATCCAAAGAGCAATTCATTTTTGCTAATGAAGGCGATAGATGTACTACAAAGGGATACACTATTATGAATATTATACAACCAGTAGCAGTAGTAATAAACAAGGTTGTGCAAAATCAGATGACAGTCAAAACATTATCAAATCACATCTGACTCTTACCTTAGAATTTTATTGATTGCTGTCTCTTTTTCCAGAAGGTTTCTTGCTCTGATGCTGAAAACAGATTTACGGAGCTATAAAATTAAGAAAAAGACAGCATAATTTTTAATTGTCTTAAAATATAACTTGTATATGTAACAGACCAATTAAATATTATGATGCTGAGTGCATAAAAAGGATGGTGGAAAACAATCAAAATGCTTATGCACATCTTTTGGCCTTCCAATCCCAATCGTTAGGTAGTTCTGTGTAGAAAGAAGTAGATAGTTTTGCTGGCTAGCACAAATTTGCTTTATTACACATTTCTTCTCCAATTGGCCAAATCACACTGTTTTGCTATTCTTTCTCCACTTTGGATTTTGACTAGACTGGATCATACTCTGGAGATGCCTTGCTTGTATAAAAGAGCCAGCAAACAAAGTTCAGATGTATCATTTCAATGCCTTTTTTTTTCCCCCACAGATGCAGAGAAAAAATGTGTTGAGCAAAAAATGCTTATGTCATGAACAGTGTTTCAGGAATCTTCTTGTGAAGAGGAGTTCCTGAATGGGAAATGAAAGGACTAAGATAAATGAAAAAACAAGCAAGTGATTAACAAACATGGCAAATCAAGGAGCAAACCACAGCTGAAGAATTTAGCTCAGGAATTGCACCTGTGATGAACAGAAAGCCTCTGGCACATTGTAAGACTTAAATCTGTCAACTGTTTGGAGATCATTATCTTGAAGAAAATGGTTGAGAGAGATTTGGAAACTCTTAGCAATCTGTGTCCTGGTTTTGTTCAATCTGAAATGGAATCTTTAAGCACATTTCTTTACATGTTCTTTAAATTTTCTAAAACACTAGCTCAAATCCAGTTGTTTGACAAATAATTTTGCTAGAACTTCTCTGAAGACTCATATTGACTCTGAGTCACAGAAGATCTTTGTAGATAAACAGAAGCTTAGAAAACTCCTTAAAAACTTGTTAATTACACTGGCTGTACTTAATAAAATGGATTCTGCTTTTTAAAGCACAACTGTTACAGCAAGATACAATCTCTTTCCTACCCCTTGCATTTACAAGTGTGGCCCCTTTAACCTTTCTCATGTCTCATCACTTCCCTGTACAGCCTGTAGAAGTAATAACATAGATGATTTGAAAACACTCTACTTTGAGAATCTGTGGGTTCCTTAACCAGCAACTTGAAAATGGAAATGAGGTATGCAACACTTCAGAATGTAGTTTGGAAAATAAGGTATTGGAATTTCAGTTAAGATTACAGAAAGAGTAATAAACTTGTTGAATATTTGAATATAAACAAGAAAGATTTCCATTGCCTGGATATGGTAAACCTAAAAATAAACTGAAAATCCTAGTATGAGATATACCTATTGTGTAATATATCCAGTGCAGGTAGCTGGGTGTGCAGCTGCAGTGTGAGCTGCAGGTTAAGCTCTGGGGCTGCAGGAGCCTGAGCCCAAGGCAAGAGGCCATGAACTGATGACCCTTTGCTTAACAAAGGCCACAAAGACATGGCAGGAGCTGATGACCCCAGACTTTTGCTTGTTTAGGGTATAAATGTCCAGGGTGCCTCTGCTTGGGGGTCTCTCCTTCAAGGCACCCAGCTCAAGGTTCTATTTTGTTATTCAGTTGTTGTACCAAGATTAAATAATTTTAAGGATCGGGATGTCTGGCACTCTGCTTTGGGAAACCTGGAGTTGAGCTGGTGAGGAAACCTGATGTGACTGTGTGAATTTGGGGTGTGTAGCTGGGGAGGGGACTTGGCACCTGCTCAGGTGATGCAAGAGTAACTGCTAAAGGGGTTCCTGGATGGTCAGACAGGCAAGTAATACACCATTATAATAAATATTTGCTAGGTATAAATATGTCATATATTGAAACACATTTGTGTAGGTTTTAACTCGTTCAGTTTCTTGACACAGGTTTGGTGAATTTATCAGCACTGTACTTTATTAGAGTTCAAACTTATGGGAATAATGAGGGTGGAAAACCAGAAGTTTTATCTCAGTTCTTTTTTCCTGTTATAAATAAATACTTTAGAAAAATTGCAACTACATGAAACATCAGAGAAAAAAAGCATGCTACCTAGTAATGTGTTTTGTCCATTTATTTCTAGCAACAATTCCTGTTGGCATCTTAGAAATTGAAAAGATTTCAAATATAGGAAGCATTAATTTCCTACCATTTTTCTATTTTTTGCCCATCTGATTTCAGTAAAAAAAATCTGAGTCATATACATTTTTCCTGAAATTCTCTACAGCTCCTTATCTGTCATAGACCACTTCTTTCCAGTGTTTAAATTAGGTGACAGAACAGCTTGGCCTTAAAGGTTGTGGCCCAAACAAGGAAATTCACCCAGGTCATCAACAAGGGAACATGCCCTGGGAAAGCAGGAATGAGGAGTCTGTGTATTTCTAAAGACTCCAAAAGGATGTTGAGCAGCCACTTAGTGCTTCCACAAGTCAAATGTTAAACTACCTAGTGCCAGCAAGAAGCAGATGGTCTAAAGAAATGCCAGCAGGTCTAGGACAAGGACTGCTTACCAGGGACTGCTGAACCCTCGATCTAGGCAGCAAGACTAACAAAGCTGACAGTGGTGTATGTTCTGCATAAAACCACTGCTAAATCCCTATGCCACCCCACCAGGAAATGGTTTGGCCCCCTGTGCTTGATGCCTTCAATGAACACCGTAGTTGTCTGCTGGTGATATGCAAGAGCAGTGCTGTACTATGATACCTGGCTGTCACACAGCCAGAGGTGCATCAGCCAAAGAGGTGAAGGGAAGCTGTAGGAAGGAGTGCATGTCTGGAGCCACTGAGATGGGAGAGAAAAGACTGGACCCTCCGCATTTTCAAAGCTGTTCATGAATTTTATTTAGTGATGCTTGAACAAATATATAATAGAATTACAGAATCACGGAACATGCTGAGTTGGAAGGAACCCAAAGGATCATGAAGTCCAACTCCTGTCCCTGCACAGGACACCTGAAGGGTCACACCATGTGCCTGAGAGCATTGTCCTAACACTTCTTGAGTTCTGTCAGGCTGGTGCTGGTGCTCCCCACTGCCCTGGGGAGCCTGTTCCCGAGCCCAACCATCCTCTGGGTGAAGAACCTTTTTCTAATATCCAACCTAAACTTCTCCTGACACAACTTAAGGCCATTCCTTCTGATTCTGTCACTGGTCACCACAGAGAAGAAATCAGTGCCTGCCCCTCCTCTTCCCATCATGAGGAAGTTGTAGACTGTGATAAGGTTTCCTCTCACTCTCTTCTTCTCCAGGAAGAAGAGATCAACTGACCCCAGCTGCTCCTCATATGGCTTCCCCTCCATGCCTAAAGAAGTCACAGGAATGGAGAAAGGTATGAGAACAAGGTGTTGCATCACATTATTTGTGCAGAGTGCATTTACTTTTCCTTCACATTTTTTCACGACTAGCTGTGAAACTTGCAGATGAGACAGGACATCCTTGGGCACTGACCTTGGCCTAAGCACACCCAATGGATTGCAGCTTAGGTGAAGTTTTGAAGGTTTTTTAACAATCACGTCTGTGTCTGGACTGTGATGGAATTTAGATTGGAGTTAGGTATCCATTCTTTAATCTAGGAATACATAGGCATATACAAGATCCTAGAGTTTGGTGCCTAGAGGTCTCAGTGGTCCAAAATGGAATTCACAAAACAACCTAAGCACTTCCAAGAATTATGACTTTTGAAGACAATGATCCTCTTTTCTCTTTCTGAAGGAATCAGGAGCCATTCCTTCAGCAGAACACTGGTGAATTTATCTTGAGTTAAAAATATCCAGAAGAAGCAATACAAGAAAATACTTTTAGATAGGCACAATTGATCTATTTCTCATATTCAAAGGAGTCAGTAGTCAAATAGCAACATACATATGTCAATATGCATGCTGAAGAAAATCAAACATTACTATAGATTTTTAAAATGTGCATCCTTATGTCTATATTAGGTAAATGAACTAAACTACTTCCCATTTAATTTTCCAAATTTGCATAGCACACCAGGCAAATGCAATGGGACTGTACAAACAGAAAATGGGGGTAATGATCAGTATTTTGTTTAATAATGTCTAGATGCCTCATGCTGGTATAGAATGAGGCTGGCAATTAAAATTTGTGATACCTGCCGAGTTCTGGAATGTTGCAGAGGAAATTATAAACAGTGTTAACATACAAGAGACATTACTCAATCAGACAATGTGAAATTAAGTAAGTACAGTACACTCTACTGAGGTTATTTTAGGGTGTATCTGTCTAGCCTGCTGGGTTTTTTTATTACAGATTGTGCTGCACTGTGAGGACACCCTCAGTGTATCTTTATTAGCCTTTATATATTTATTTATTTATTTACTTCTCTCTACCACCTAAAAGTACACTTCATGCAGAAACTACAGTGCCCTATAGCTTTCTGCTAAAGAACATTATTTTTTAGCATATGACACTGTCTTGAAATCACCTAACAACATCTGATTACTCTAAAATATGTTTTCAGCAACACACTTTAAAGAACTCTTGCACTTTAAACTGCAAGGACCTGCTGTGGCAGGTCAGCAAATTCCCAATACTATTTCCTGAATGAAAAGGTTTTAGATGGATATAATGTGCTGCTGCTAAACCATGAATAAAGCTTGTGTCTTGGTTCTCACATTTCTTTGAGCTTATTTACACAGACATGACCACAGAATTACAAAATCTGCAGGTAGTGCTTCTCTTCCACAAGTGTTCACACCCTTTGCTGCTGTTGGCAGGACAGACTTTAGGCAGACAAAATAATTCAGTTCAATCAGAGTGAACTTGGTCTAAATGCTACATCCCATGAAATCTCATTTGTCGACAAGGAGAAAGCAACCATTGTAAAATAAGCTAAATCACTGAACATTGTTGCTCTGCAAGTGCCACCCGCTGCTTTGAAAAGGTACTGCAGACACTTTCAATAACAATGTTTATTTAGTAGTGTATTTCAAAAATCCAGGCTTTCTATCCTGGAAGAAGAAAATCCTTGGCATAAGATCAAAAGCAAAGCAACACAAGAAAATACCTTTGTGAAGTGTCAGGAAATGACTGTGGACCAGTTCTACATACTAGATGTACTGGCACAGCAGTGCTGACTTCAGGGGGATGTTTGCTAATTTACACCAGCTAAGACATAACTGAATGGTTTTATGTTTTGAGAAATGCTGTATATTTGGGTTGGATGTGTTTCTCTAGAAATGTGTTTTTAGTGCCCAGACCTCAGCAAATGCTACATAAAGCAATTATTTTCAACTTGAATTTAATCAAGAATTGTATTCTATCAACAGGTAACATCTGTGGTGATGTAGTGTATGATTTTTGTATCAGACTGCTTCAAAGCTGGCAGAAGAGACAAGTGTTGGTAGTTGTTTGGGAATACAAAGTGACACAAGGTCATAAATAAATAATGAAATATGAATATCTGAAATGTTTGCTTGAAAGTAAAAAAAAAACCACAGAGCATGCAGTGCATTTCCATAAGGGAATTTCTTAAGTTTTATATGAAAATAAAGAGTTTTGGCCTAGTGCTGTTAATAATGCTCTTACAGGCAACTGCAGGACCATATGGGAATAGTCTGCTGTGCCATGCCAGGAATTCCAAGGAAGGAAAAAAAATCATCCAAAGCTTCTGTTTTCATTTGGAAATTGTTGTATGCTAATACAATGTAGACTTGCAGAATGAACAGATTGTTAGGTACTATATTGTTATTTAAACATGTATAGCTTCTAGGGAAAATACGAAGAGTCGGTACAATAAGCAATGTATCAGAATAATTTTTATGAAAGAGCAAGGAAATATTTGGGAAGAATCTGTTAAAAGCTTGAGCATTCCATAAAACATAGGATATCCCTGGCCCACAGGAATTTGCTGTGTAGCCTCTCAAATGAAAATATTTGTTCAACAGCATTCTGCATCTTTGGTTTGAAGAGACTGGACCCTTTCAAAATGAGTGTGACCAAAGTCATATGAAAAGTGATGGAAGGCCAGACTGCAAGTTTTTGGTAGATACCTAACAAAATGTTAACAAATTTTTTCCCTCTGTCAAAGTAGAACTAAGTATTTTCATTTGGACTTTGAAAATCTGGCCCTTTGTGAGGTTGTCCTATGTAAGAAACAGGCTCACTACACAGTCAAGAAAGTAGTCTAGCATTAGATAAGTGTCCCAAGAACTCAAAGACTGTCCCTTTGGATCAGATGTCTAGAATGAGAAGTGGGCATAATCTCCTTAACTCCTGGGAGTCATTGACCTGAAACAGCCTTGATTCATTTTGTAGCCCTTGATTGCTGCCTCTCCCTTAAGGAAGGTAAAATTCTTCTAATTAGCTGACTACTGGTCTGGAAAATCTACACAACTTCTCATAACCAAGAACTTTTTTTAATTAGGTCTGAAAATGTGGACAAGGCTAATATTAGCACTCATAAAATCTCCAAAGACCTAAAGGGGGGATAGTCCATCTCAGACACATGGAGGAGCAGCTCCAGGGAAGGAGAAGGATCCCTCTCTTTTATGCCTTATAGTAACGTGGTTGGGGTTTTTTTGCCCTTTGGTATACCTGAGTTTTGAACTTTCATAGGTTTAATGGGTAGATTTTTTTGGTAAAAATATAGAATGGTTTGGGTTGGAAGGGACCTTGAAAGACCATCTAGTTCAATCCCCCTGCAATGTGCCGGAACATCTTCAGCTAGATCTTCAACTAGATCAGATTGCCTAGAGCCCCATCCAACCTGAAAGTGAATGTTTTCAGGAATGGAGAACTCACCATCTTGCTGGGCAAATTGTTTCACTGTTTTACCACTGCCATCATAAAAAATTTTTCCTTATATCTAGCCTGACTCTACCCTTGTTTAGTTTAAAACCATTACCCCTTGTCCTATTGCTACAACCCCTTGTAAAAAATGTCTGTCCTCATACTATAAGTCCCCTTCAACTACTGAAAGGCTACTATAAAGTTTCCCCAGAAGTTTCTTTCTCCAGGCTGAAAAACCCTCTTTCAGCTTGTTCTCATAGGAGAGGCAATCCCTCTGATCATTTTGGCAAGTGCAGCCTTGGACAAGTTTGATTCCTTTTGTTTTCTATATACTCAGTGCAGGGGTCAGGGAGGCCCTGTAAAGAGTTGATAAAGAGCACAGGGTAGATTACTCATGGCAGCCAACAGCAGGTGGAACTAAGGACTCCAGGCCAGGCTGATGTGGGGTTTTTATACATTTGGCTGGGTGTACAGTGCTGGAGGAGAAAGCTCCCCTCCACACTTTGAGCTGGGAATCTTGAAGCTCTAGGGAAGATGGGACTGTCAGGCTGGGTTGGACTGGGAATGGGAGATATGGACAGGGAGTTTCAAGGGAGAGGTAAGGAAAACGATTGCTTCTGGTTGTATAAGCACATGTACTTGCCTTCCCTAGAAAGAAGTGATCATCACTATTGTTAATCAGTTTTTGTGAATGAGTCCTGTGAGTGGATGGAGGAGACTAAAGGGCCTGGAGACGGAGATCTGGATTCTTTGGTAGAACAGGAAAAAGTAATGTAGAAGGTTCAAACAGAAGGGCCTTCCTGTAACTCAATCCCTCATTTTCTCTTTCCTCCACACCAAACTAATGTGTGCTCTTTGTTAAAGTACAATTACACTAAAACTTTTTTCATGTTTGTATTTTGTTTGATTAAAGAAAAAGAAGAGAAGCATGATCTTATAATTGTATTTTAATACATCTCCACAGCCTTTGTATCAAACCCTTGAAATATTTTAGTGTAAAACTGATGAAGTAGAAAGCAAATGCCAGAAGGAAGTCCTGAATTATGGCTCTTTTTGAAAATGGCAAAGTATCCTGTCCCTGGCCTCCTTTCTCTCAAAATGCACTTGAAAACTGACATTTTTTCAGGCAGACTTTTGAACATACTATGCAGAGACAAGAGTGACAGAGCAATTAAAATCATCAGAAGTCAGAGACAGACCACAACAGAACAGTCTTGCTACTATTGCAGTTGTGTCTTCTCCACTCTGAAGGCAAACATGGTCAGAGAAGTAAAATATCACCAGCTCAAATGTGCATTTGGCAAAATGCTTAATGAGGAAGAAATCTATAAATTGGTTGTTTAGACACAGGGACATTTTTATATATCCATTTTATATGAAAACAGGAAAATCTTTAAAATGCAAAAGAGACAAAGAAGTCAGCTGATTTTCAGTAAACCTGAAATACATCGCTGTATTTATGTATATTAACTTCATTAGAAAGAACTGATGAGAACAGATATGGCACAAAAATCATCTTTGAAAATCATGACTGTAATGAGCAAGAAAATGTTGACCAGTATTATGCCAGCAGGTACATTGTTTTAATGACTTTTCTGAATATCATAACAAGATAGATTTTGGCATTATCTTGTGAATGACATAAATAGGTAAGACTTGAAGCTCTTGGCTGTGTTTAATTAACAAGTGGTATATGGAAACCGAAATTGTAGGACAGAATTCAATTCAGACAAATTAAGAAAATGAAGAAAAAGTTTGAATGATTTTTGTTGATATGTACGAAATTCTGCAATATTTGCTTCAGAAAAAATGTAGTATTTAGTAGTATTTAAAAAGAAATAATCTTTTCTATTTGGAACACGTGCAATTACACTTTATTAGTTTCTGCTATATTCAAAATTAATGTAATAAAATTATTCTTTCAAATTACTTACAGAAAAGAATAATAAGGAACACAACACTATTGTATCTTTTGTGCCAAAATTCTGCTTTGCACAACTGAATACCCAAAATAAAGTTCAGAGAGGTTAATTAACTTGGGATGTAAGTTTATTACAGTAAGAAACAGAAATTCTGAACATTGTAATTTATGAATATTCTATAAATATTCTATCCTAAGTTTTAAGGAAAAAAGTACAAATAAAATATATGAGCATGTCTGTTGCCCTGTTCTTTTAAAAGTTTTAAACTTCCTTTAAAAGTTTTCTATGCCTTCTGATGTTTACATATTTCTACTAGAGAATTAATACACTGTTCATGTAAATAATGATTGTTTTACATTCTTCTTTGTAAGAAGAGAGAATTAATAGACTGTTAGTTTAACCATTGTAGTTGGAGAGGTGGCAATTTCATCCTTCAATCCACTGTCACTTTTAGAATTCTATAAATTACAAAGTCAGAAATATGTTTACTCTTTTTCTTCTTTTAAATCTTAGTGTGAGTGTGTGGGTTATTTTGTGTCGAAGTGCGACACATGTCTTTGCCCCTGATGGTTTTTTGAAAGGTATCTTGGGACATCCTGCCTTCCATACTAAAATATATGCCTTAGAAAACCTGAAAGGCTATTTCAGCTTTTACAAATACAAATACTTTCTGCAAGGAAAAATCCTTTTGGAATACTCTCAGAAGACTGTTGGTTTTTTTTTTTTGGTTTTTTTTTTTTTTTTTGTTTGTTTGTTTTTTTTCTCTCAAAAAACAGAATAGTTAAAGAAGCTGAGCACAGGTCAGAAAAAAACCCAACACAGAACATATATCCAAATTAAACAAAAACATCTTATCAAGATTAGGTGGCATGTCTCAGCAGCTCACAAAAGCAGTATCTATAATATTAACAAAATATGTTAAACACAGATTCCAGCATGAGGTCTGCCTCTGAATATTCACAGTCCTCCATGGTAATGGCTCTGTCTACCTCTGAGATCAGCTCTCACTTTCTGACCACAACCTCCCTTCACAAAAGTACATTCTGCTGTAAGCAGGAAATCAGTGGGAAAGCCATATGGTGTGGGAGGTCAAGCTTTCCCAGGAGCTAGACCTTAGTGCTGCACCTGGCTCCCACCAGACAAAGGAATGGCTACTAACTGCACTGCTTGCAGAACTAAAACCAGAACTCATACATGTGGAAGGAATCAGCAAAGAAACAGGATGATAGAAGGGAGAGAAAAGAGAAAAGACGTTTGCTACTATCCAATTAATCTTATAAATGGAGAAATAAGGGAACTGACTTGATTATATTCCTTCAATTAAGTGGGAGATGTTCCAACATCTGAACTATAAAATACATAGATATATTAAATGCTCTCGTGCTTTCTTTTGCAATTCACTCCTGCTTTGCCACTGTTGTAGACATGCACATGGCTTATCTGTACTATCTGTACATATTGAACCATAAACATTTTCAAAGTTATCTCATGAGTCTGTCAGTTTTGAACTTTAATCTAACAGCCATGTGCTGTGTTGTATGGCCAAGGATAAATAATCAGTTCAGAAGTGTCCATCTCACAATAATTTTCTGCAAGGTTTGCTAAAACTTGAATGTCTCTTAGGAAAGCATTTTGAAGGGTTTCTGTGCCACTCTGATTCCAGTCTTGATGTTAAGAAGGCAAAGCCAATGCTCTACACCACTTCAGATATATTTCACTGGACACCTGATTTGTTCGAAATCTCACGTTAATTTAATTCTTTGTCCCCCTGAAACTTGCTGCAGCTATACCTCACGCTATGTGAAAGCCACTGAGATGTCCTTATTTTCTGCCAACTTCCTTTCTTCTCATCCACCCACTCACACTAAAATTACGTTTCCATACTTCATCCAGTTCTTCTGGCCAAGAATTTACTGAAATATTGGTTATCTAAGGAAATTCCCAGCATACTGTGAATAATTTTCATACAAGTGTAGAAGTATAAAAGAACACTTCCCTCTCTGTCCCTAAAACTCCCCTTTTCCCTCACCTACAATGTACATTTAATACCCTAAGTCTCTCTTTTAATCTTGTATTTTTTCCAAGAAGTCTTCCTTCTTTCACCAGAAAATAACTTCACAGTGCTTTCTACCACAACAAGGGGAATGCTCACCAATCTGAACAATCCTGGTTTCTCTAATTTGACTGTGGGATATTCAACTCATGGCCTTCAGACCACATCAGGACAGATCAGATCAGCATGCAGGGGGGTAGGTCTGTGGCAAGATCACTGAATTTAAGTAAATTTGCTCTGTAGGACCTCAAGTGGAGAGCAAAAAATTATCATCCTGCCTTTCCAGCAGTGTTAAGTTCAGAGAATCCCAGAGAATCCCAGTTTTAGACAACAAATGTTACAGATAATAATAAACAACTCAAACAAAGCACAGTGCTAAGCTGCCTATCAAGCATCTGTTTGTAGGAGAGCCCAGGTGTTGCTGTCATTGGATGTAGAAGGAAGATGGTACAATCTGTATCCACACACCTACTCAGATGCCACACATAAAATATAAAGGGCATTTGGGTATCTAAAAGTGATTTTTTATAGTAGTGTTTGGTTAGTTTATAACTTTCAGAACAGTTTAAAAATTTGGAAGAGAAAAAAAACCCCATGGAACTCACAGACTTGACTAGAAAAAAAGGAGTATAGCAGAGAAATCTGTTTTCCAAAGATGTTCTTTTGATTTGGCACAGATGAAAATCATATCAAATGGATTGTAGCCATGGTTACAGTGATTTACACCAAAAATAATTTTCCAATTCTTTTGAGAAGGTAGAATACCTTGGAAAAAAAAAAACCAAAACGGAAGAATGCACTGAAAATCTACTCTCCCATTACACCTTAAAACAACTTTTAAATTAAGTGGGTAATTTTAATAATTATAGTACTGAAAACACTAACTAAATGCATTCTATAAGAAAACATACATAAAATTTGCTTTATTGAGCAGCACAAATTATGAGGCAGATTGATTCTAAACACAAAACCATATAGTGGCAGATTTTTAGAGAAAGAAAAACAAGAATATTGCTGAAGTGGAAATAAGGGAAAAATAGGGGAGTGTAAGGGCCTCCTATCAATTAAGCAGCTGTGGAACACAGAGATACTGACTTAAGTCCAGGAGTAACCGGAGGGACTAGCCACAGTTCAGCTACCACAAAGGAAGGACAGAGTCAGATCTGAGCAGGATCTCACCTTTTGATTCTACCTTTTAATTCCACTTTTTTCTCAACTACAGTGCAAAAGCATGTGAAAAGTTTTTGAAGCCATCCCACTGCTAACAGGAGCAGTGAGAAGGCATCCTGCCAGGCATTGAGATCAGTAAATGTTTTGTCATGTTTCTTTTTTTATAAAGAAAAGTAAAGTATGAATGTAAGGTTAATACTTAAGCACAATCAGTCATTCTAAACTTGTTTTAAGAAGATTTGATCATACAAAAATGAGGTTGCCTTGGCAACTGTAACTATAGAAAGCTAGAGTAATTACTTTCAAAAATCCTTCTTAGTGCTTTCTCCTCTTAATAGGAATGTGTAAATACCTTGTTTTAAGCTGAATTTATCAGAAATATTGCTCATCATTATTTCTACCCTTGAGACATTGGGATCCTAAAGTATGTGCCTAAAGCAGGTTGAATAATGCAAAACCAATTTGCAAATGCTTATTTAAATTCAAAAATTAAAGTCAGATAATGCATATTTGCTTTTGAAGGGAGGTAAAAATTTGAAAAGAATGCAGCATTCTGTTTTCATACTGCAAGATCTCATTGAATAAACTGTGCCATGTATTCATCTGTCTTCGAACACAGTAACAATTCACTTTTGTAAACAGCAAGCAAAAGGAATTAAGATGGAATTTAATTAATTTATCTAAATTATATTAATGTAAACAGATCTACTGAGCCACTGCACAGCTCTGCATTGCATACTGTGGACTTACCTGTGTGGCTGAGAAAACTTTAAGGTCTTTGTTCATCTCTTCATTACATGGTAGAAATGTACTCTGATTACCCTGGCATAGTGTTTGAGATCCATTATTAGTGATATTTGGCATAGTTCTGCTAGCCCCTAGGCTTGTCATTTAATAACTTAACCAGTTTTCCCGCTGTGCTTGTTAAAGCAGATGATGTCCATTTAGGCTTCACTCCTTTCTACAGCCTTCTTGGCCAGATATGCCATATTTTGCCACAGTCCTCCCTCCTAGGTCAGGGTGCTCAGCTTTGGTTTACTGACGCCATAGAATACATCAGCCACAAGAATGGGCTCTTGCACAGAACTAGGGATGGCAATTAATGCTGGTTTACAAATTGCCTATTTGCATTCATTATCAGAAGAGTAATGTTTTCCCCAACTCTCCTTTCCCAATTTTGCCTCCCAGCTCTGCAACTCTGCCTGTATGAATGCTGCCCTGGGTTATGGTTGCAAACACACACTAGGAAAGCCACTTATACTATATAACAGCAATGCACGGACTCTTTTTTTCTTGACTGTGATTCTGTAACTTAAAACGTATTTAAAAACCACAGATGTTTATATTCAAAGAGAATTCAACAGCAAACAATACTGAAACAATACTGAAACATAATATTACTGAAAGTACTTTTGTCTATAAAAATGCCACTAAGTTATGCAATTTACAAGTGGTCAAGGTCTGATATCTCTGTAGATGCCACTAGAAATCTGGGAAACCACTTATCTTCTGTGACACACATGAATATTGTTTTTCCACCCCTTTAGTTTTATAAGGTGTCAGAAGTCAGATACATCTACTTATGCTGCTGCATCATCATCATCATCATGGTCATCATTCCAAGCAGTGCTAGTATTTTTTCAAATCTAAACATCCATGGGAAACTAGCAGCTTTTAGCACAATGGGCATCAAATATATCTGTTCAGGGTCTGTTTTCTAGTGATTCCCAGGCTTTCAGATTGGGTAGTATCTTCTAAATAATTAGAATACTTTTTAAATTTTTACTCATCTTCAGTGATTACACAGAGATATTAATAAGTTATCCAATTTTTCTGCTCTGCTTGTTAAAGTAGATGATGTCCATTCAGGCTCTATTCCTTCCTTCACACTTCCTTCACACTTCCTTTACACTTCCTTCAGTGAAGTGTGTTTTCAAGGTTGCAATAGTATCAAGGCACTCAAAAATCCAGTGTGATATTCAGCGACTTTAATTTTCCACTAGCTTGTCAGTGATTAACAGCAGAACTGTTTTAAAAAATTGCTTCAGATGATGCATGCATTAAACAACTAATGTATCAGATCTTGACTTTTGAATTCAAAGGAGATGGGAAAATTTAAACCAGAAGAGGATCCGCTATGATGTCTGTTTTAGGCTGAATTAAAAATAGCCTTTTAGCCTATGTTCAATCATCCTAGCTTCTATTCACTTTTTATGTTGTTTGACAAACTGAATAATCTGATTCCTTTTCTCACAATACTCTAGGCAAGATATATATTACTCTATACTCTTGATTTACCTTTTGATCAATATATCTGTTTTCTTCAATTGCTGATCTTTTAGAGTGGTCACATGAGGAAGAAGATGCTGAAGGAAGTCTTCGCAGCAAACAGCTGGTATCTTGTTGCTGGCGATCAATAAACTGCTTCATAAAACTTTCCCTTGGGAACAAATAGAGGATATTGACACATTAAAACCCCAAGAAGAGTTAATATTTGGTTTTCCTTCTGTCATGTCACAATCCATTAGTGCTGAGATGCATAAACTCATGAGAAAAAGTTCTATAGATGCATAAATGAACAGAGTGCCAGAACAACTGATAACACCTGAATTCATTTATTAAAGAGATCCATAACTGAATTGCGAGTTGGATCTCTTGCATGTAGATTTAAAAAGAAATACTTTTATTATTTATTTTTTTACCAATTAAAGTGCTAAATATTTCAAGTGCCTTTTGCAGTTTTCAGCTCTTTTGAGCTCATTAAACAGCAAGTTGTTACTTCAATGTAAATCAAATGCTGATATAATCCAAAGGAAACATACTCTCTGCATGAAATTTGTTCTTGAAGATTTCAAACAACATCTGTTCATATAACTGCTTTGAATGTCAGTATTAAGGCACTTCAGCAATTCTGTGCCTCACATATGCCGTGTTTAAAAAGCAGAAGCATTTCTGTTTACAACAAATATACATTAATCTTGCCATATTTTAAGTTCAGTAGAGTTGCCTCTTTCAGTATGAACTATGTCAAAACTAATTTTTCTCTGGAGAGATATTGCTACATAGTACAATAGCTTCAGATTTAAAGATATGATTTGCTAGTGCTTGTTTGATGTCTGCTTCAGTAGTTAATAGGATCATGAGTGAGTACAGAATATGCTGGGAAAAACACAACTACAAAGAAATATGAAAAAAGACTAAGACTAGGAGAAGAACACCCTCCATATGTAACAAAAGGGTACTTTGATACTAAATGTAAAACATTTATGATTGTTTCCTTGAGGTCTGGAAGGCTGCTTTTCCTGACCCTTCTGACCAGCATTATTCCTTTTGTTCGGCTAAGGTACTACAAACAGGTCAAACCAGTTGACAGCTTCCTTGTGAATTTATTCAGAAGAAATGTAACCTTGGTAGACTCAGAACAATGGCAGTAATCCTTCACATCATCCTCTCTTCTGGTATGTGCTTGTTGAGGATATTGACACAGGCATGGAGAGGATCTGTTCAGCCAGCTTGTGGCGTTTCAGCAGACTTTGCAGCCTGTATATACTAG
Organism: Vidua macroura; assembly: GCF_024509145.1. Classification (NCBI taxonomy): domain Eukaryota; kingdom Metazoa; phylum Chordata; class Aves; order Passeriformes; family Viduidae; genus Vidua; species Vidua macroura. The sequence goes on along the minus strand of NC_071572.1, from coordinate 38,592,292 downwards.
AGCAGCCCTCCGATTTCTGTCAGACTTCTTTGACACTAAGGAAGGATAATTGTACTCTAACTGATGATCAAAGATTTACAGAATGGTTTGGGTTGGAAGGGACCTTAGAGATCATCTTGTTCCACTCTGCCTGCCATGGGCAGGGACACCTTCCACTAGACCAGGTTGTTCAGAGCTCCATCCAGCTTGGCCTTGAACATTTCCAGGGATGGAGCATCCACAGCTTGTCTGGGCAATCTGTCCCAGTGCCTCACCACCCCCACAGTAAAGAATGATCTAGTAGATCACTGAGCATCCGATCTTTAGTTAAGGTGAATTTCACAGGAAAGACGTAACTACGCAAATACAAATATGGGACGAGGTCATCACAGGCTAACTGGTATTAGATGGTCTGTTTAATCCTCTCTAATGATTTGCTGCCAGTTCACCCTGGCTTTAAAAACCTACATGAGAATCCATTAGACTGCTAGTCATCTATGTGAGCCAAGAAACTAAAATCCAAAGGAAAGAGTAGAAACAACACACTTTTCAATTATATTGTACTTGTGTCAGTTCTGATCAATCTAGCTGGTTTCATGAATAAGGTATAAGGAATGCTAGGATTGCTTTTCCCCAGTTGAGAAAAATGAGGTTTATCCAAAATGCTGCATCTTTTGAATGTCTGTGTTAATTCCATTTAATTTCTTATTTTCTGAACTACCTGCCTAACACAATAAAAAAAAAAGTGAAATATTTTGGGTGTTATGTAACCCCAAAAAAGTTTACAGCATGCTAGCAAAGGAAATATTTCAATACCTTATTTTTGGAACTGTAAAATCTGAAGGAAGCTTCGAAATTTTCACCATTTGTGGCCTGTTTGGAAATTTTTCAAAGATGCGTAGACGCAAGGGAAGCTTCTCCTTTGTATCTGCATTAGCTTCACTTTGTTTTAGCTGAAAACAAAGAGATAAAAAACAATAACAAAATGGGAAATTTTGCTCTGTAATAGCCCACTCGTTTTTCAGAATCCAAATAACAACGACAATTATTTAAAGAAACAGAAGATGGCAGCAAAGACCTACAGAAGGTAAATTTGATACCCGTTAATGGCTTGTGCTAGAAGATTACAAATGTCTAACAATGCCTTTAAATGAAAGACATAAAATGGGATGATTGCTAATAATTTTAATTTTAAAATACAAAGCATATTTGTGCCCTATTCGATATGCTTATTTCTATTTTTTCTTCATAGATTCTAACACTTCAACCAAATAAACACCCAAGACCTTTTCTTATTAGGCATATCTTCCTGTATATGCTGACAGCTCTCTGATACTCAAAGACAACACAGCACTTCAAAAGACAAGAAATTTTAAGAGAATCCATCTCCCAGAATACAAAATAACAGGACAATTACATTTAAATGAATATTATAAGTAATGACAAAGAACTCAAAAGAATCCATCTGCATCAGTGCTACTCAGCTATGGCAAATCACATAACAAATAATATAATTACCCAAAACCAGTTCTTCAATGGAATATCACCCATCCAAATACATAAAAGGCAGATACATGTATCGACATGGACAAGTGATGGCTAAATAAATAAGATAAACAGATATGATATAGAGATATGATTCCTGAATACTGATTACTTTATGTAGCAATTCAGGTGTGTTATTGCAACAAAATACCAAGTTAAAAAGAAACAATGAAATTAATTTTCACATTTATTTTAAACTGTATGTGTATTGTATACTATTTCAGCAGGCATCCAACTGAAATTCCAATTCTTCTCATCCCTGATTGTAAGCAAAGGATTAGAAGTTTAAATTTTGAAAGACATTTTCACCATCAGCACCTGCAGGGAATACTGTTGATAGACATCAGCTACAGATTTTTACCAGGGGCAATTGCCCAGGAATTCAAGTAAAGCTTTAATTCTCATTTGCCCTGCCTAGTGAAATGCATGCTCCCACAGCATGCTATAGAAGAAAAACTGCCCTGCTGTACTGTCATGCTATCAGCAACACCACCACTTCCAGCCACAGGACAGCATAAACTGAAAATCAACTCATATTCAGTTAGATAGAAGTTGTCATGTGGGCTGAAAACTGTAGAAAACTGAACAGCTACAAGCAAAGACTACTGATTAATGGTAAAGCTGATTCAGAATAAAAGGGAAATGTTCCATAAATCTGTATTGTGTCCAGTCCTGTTTCATTGCTCTATTAATGATCATTAAAAGGAAGAAATGATGACATTAGTGCATGTGATATTAAAATATGAAGAGTTGCAAATGCCACATTGGACAAGGAAAGTGACACATTTAGAAACAGGAAGTAAGAGACTGAAAAAATTCTAGATAAAGAAAAAGAGCAGAAATGAAACAAGAACTTAGACTTGGTTAGATATTACACAGGTATGAAAAATTATACAGAAGTTCCCAGCTCATTGCTGTGCTGCTTTGAAGAGAACATATCTGGGTATGCATTAATTTCTAAATGCTGTTTTGCCATTTTCTCACTGACAAGACAAAATAGTGCTGAGGAGAGCCACGAAACCAGGGGAGGACTGTGTTAACCAACTGGGACAAGGGAGAAAAAAGAAGAGAAAGACTAAAAGGTCCCATTATTTACTCCCCATCTACCATAACTGATAAAGTAAGAGCAGGGGCGATGAAGTAAATTTACATAAGAAATATTTGAAAATATTTGAAAATAAATTACTTCAAGAATACAATAGTGTGCATCAAATAAAGGAATGAGAGAAAGAAATTCAGAAACAGAATTTCTAGGATGAGAATAAAAGCCTTATGGGAAAATCTCTGAGTGTTCAGAGAGATCTCCAGAGGGAAGTGCCTTATCATTTCAAAATCAGACTAGTCAGAACCCCTGAAATATCAGAGTATTGCCAAAAGAGATCTTTCTCTGAAAAGGAAATTAATTGGATAATCTAACAGGTCTTTTCTGCTACACTGTACTGTTGAGAGCTTTGGGAAGGGATTATTTTTAGAGGAAAAAAAGGTTTTCAGTTTCTGATACTTGTTTTTCAATTAGAAAACATTGCATAAATATGCATATTTTTGGCACAGACGATGTCCCTTACAACTATGAACTCCTGTTTTCATAAGAATAGAGAGCACTGCAAGTCATCTGAAGTCTAAGTGCAGAAACAGAGCACGGAGAGCTTGAAAGCAGAAAACTGTATAGTTCAAAAGGTAAAGAAGGGAATAGGAGAATGATTTAAGATAGGCTTTAAAACAACCCAAAGTCAAGGCAGTTCTATAGAATATCTCCAATTACTCATGCTGTGATAATATTACATATTGGGGAGTGTGAGGCATTTAGCTTCCCTGAGTTCTTCTTCGTGCACTTAGGGTGGTGTAATTGTTGCTCCACATGACACACATCCTGTTTTGTATTGCTGCTTAGAACCTTTATATTTCAACTTTCTCTAACACTTGACAAACATCGATTTTTTTGAAGGTACAGGATTATTTGAAATGGGGCTATGATGGTGCAGAATGTTTCTAGCAACAGCTAGACCCAAATAACCCAATAAACTCAAATAAAACATCCAGACAGTCTTCTCTATGATTTTTAGATTTTATTTATTACATTTACTATTGATAAGGAAATGCACATTGGCCTTATTTGCTCTGCATAGCCCTCCATCTGCAGCCTAAGAGCGTACTGGAAATGCTCAACAATATTTTGTCAGCCTGGCCTGGCTAAATTCTCTTGTGGATGGTGAAAACAGTAACATCTGTAAAGCCATTGAAGAAATTTTTGTCTATCTCACTACTTATATGTTGCTTGAGTTCACAAGAGCAGATTTAATGGCACAAAGCATACAGTACAATTGCCCACTCTAAACACATATCAGATGCACTTTTCCAAATAGCACTTAAATGGTGAGGAATGTCAGAGAGGATATTTTAATTTGGGATTCCTGTGATTGTTTGAATAATACTTACAGGTCCCTGAACACCAAGCTCTCCCTGATCTGTTCATATAATTGTCTTAGATCAATCAAAAAGACAGCTGTGTGGAAAAGCAGACTTATAGGTGAAGAGAATGTTTGTGTGATCCTTTTCTCAAAGAAAGGCATTATGGCCACGTCTCCATTTGGTTTGGAGTAATTTGAAATCTGAATCACCCACACTCCTTGTCTTCTGGTTGAGTTTATGTGCTGTGTTGGTAAGCAAACCAGATTCTTCTTAGAGGAAACACAACCGCAGGCTCCATCTTGGTTACACAAAAATGCAGTCTGCGCTTAAGGATCCCAAGCAATGGCTGGTCCTTAGGATGGCTTTGAACCCCACGTGTGATGGGACAGATAGTCCAGTGTGAGACTGAATCTGTTCTAAAGAAAACCCTTCTGACTTGGACACACTGTGAATAGGGTGGCAACAGACACTGCTTTATCATCCCAGTTCTCTCCAATGGCATAGGTGTCACGTGGTATAGTCTTACTCATACTACTTATTGCAGCTTCAGTTGTAAATTTATTTTTGACTTCAAGGCTTCCTTACAAAAATGTGATTGCCAAAATCCCCTTTGGTATAATTAAGATCTGGTCCCTTAGAAATGAAGAGAACTTTTAAGTGGTTGTCCTAAATACACACAGTAGGAGGAGTGGTGGTAAAAGTGGAAGACTGGGAAAGGCAGGGCACCAATAAAGGAGACAGCAGGTAATGACTGTGCATGAGAAAAAAGGTCATCCAAATAGTAATCACTGTAAATGTGGTCAGGGTGAAAGTAGTGAGCTCTTTCAAAGTACATACTGCAACTCCTTTAATAGCAGAGTTGCTGAAAAATCACTTGGAGAACTGGAATGAGACAATCATCAGGAGCTGATTAGGAGAGCTGAATTTCCATAATCTCTCTCTGTGTTTGGCAGAAGAAACATGCCACAGTGCATTTCAGATATTCAGGTGAATGCAAGGTGATGTCACACCTCCCCTCCAGCTGGCATCCTCTCCTGTGGAAACAGGATGTGAGAAGTGTCTGCACATTCAGAACTCTCATGATTTTCCCAGGTGGAACCTGATGGTCTGAAAGGTGGGAGTGCTCCAGGGTCTGGTAATATGAACAAGATCACTTGAACAGTTCAAAAGGCAAACTAACATGAGTATTTCTTAGTATCACTGATTTGCATTTAGGGACATAAACAACCTCAAAAGTATTGATCTTGCCAAAACAAACCAAAAGCTCAAATTTAACACAGTCAATGAGTTTCTAAGATATCGAGACTTTGGTAAGAACATGCTAAAGGGGATACAGAATTAACCATATCTAAAGGGTAAGACCTACCCATTCTAACTTTTTGTTTTGTTCTCTTTTCATTTAGTTCTCATCATGGAAGAGGAGCCAGTAAGAGGCAAAACTGAAAGAGTGAAAGATGCAGTTTTCATATGGTGTAAGAGGCAAGCGTATGTAAAATTGACTTAAACACTCTATCAGTATTTCAAATGAAATCAAATGATTAAAAAATGCAGCAATGCTCTAATGCTTTCATTTTAGTTGACAGGCTGAAATGAATAATTCCAAATTAAAAACTTTGCCACTGATGTCCACACAACCTATTTAGGAACTGGCCAGCAGCCCAGAATAATTTCACAGTGACTGAAAAGTTCAAACCTTTAGCCAAAGTTCAGGAGGTCTCACTAGCAGATGATTTTAAATCAATATTGTTTGGTACATTACAGGGCACTGCTAAATATCAACATTTTTCACTGCAAATCTTTTTATTGAAGAATAAAATGACAATATAATACCTGCATTGCATGCTCAGCAGGATATCATGTGCTCCAACACCAAACACTTTGAGCACAAGAGTGCACATTGGTGAAAGACATTACAAACTGATACCAACACCCAACCAACAGCTTTGCAGAATTATTTATTTATACAAGTTCTCAGACTTACCATCACCTTTGGCTTGTCAAAAGGAGCTTTGAATGAAACCCAAGTTATTAGCATTAAATGACATTAATTAAAAAACTAAAAATGAGAAAGGCAGATTAAATGAGATTCTTTTTTCTTTTCTGTTATTCTGAAATCCTATGAACCTGGCAGACTTTTGGACATGAATGAGCTATATTAAAAGAAGATATGCATATGGATAAGCTGTCACATCACACTCTCAGATTTGGCATCCAATTGTAACAACATTTTTGTACTTGCATTTGATTTAAAATTCAACACAAATCAGATGTTCAGTTAATATTATTTACACCTGCAATTTCATTTACAATGAAGAAAAATGTTGATTTTGTTTGAGCACCCTGCACTATGAAATAAAAGGAAGGTAAAATCAACCTGGATGTTAGTGTAAAAAATTGGATAAGTAGAATTTGGGTAAAACTTACAGTTTATAAAGAAGTATTTATGAAGTGTAGATCTTCTTAGTATGTCTACAGTGCTATATAAAAGACTGACAAAAGCCTAACCCCTTGCCTAAAGTCACATGGCACATGGTGATTTCAAGCCATAATATTTGCCTCTTGGTTCTTCTAGACCCTGTGTGGTGGCCCTGGAGATAATTACACCAGTTATTTTTCTCCAGCTTTTCCAATTCTTCAAGGCATCTGAAACAACATGTGAGCTTTTGTGTGGAATTCTCCTGCACAGAACCTCTGTATGATGACATTTGGGTTGTGCATTGCCTAACTGAGAGGCACTTTGGTGGCAGGTGGGAGAGCACAACAGAATTGTGTGTCTTAGAATCCAACCTGGTGGAGCCTTGTATCTTCTTTCTTTGAAAGCAGTCTCTCAATTAAAATATTACTTGAACTATATCTAAGTATTATCTCGAATAAAGTACCAGGAGATACAGGAGAGAGCCAGCAGTGAGGGAAGAGATTTGCAGCATGCACAGACAAGGGTTCAATGTTTGCTCTCTTGTCCTCTTTTACTGTTTAGATGCACCAGTAGTGAATTTCACCCTTTGGGTTCACCGAAACAAAGGGGATGTTGCAAACAGTAAAAAATTCTCCCATGTAGGTATGGTTAAACAGAACCCAAACTGATTTTAACTGTGTTCAGCATTGTCATGAGGAATTTTCAGTGAAATATACCAGAAGCTATGACCACAGTGGTGCTGGCATTCAGAGTAGAGACTGCACTGTTGATAATATAAGAGTAAAATAAACTGAAAAGTTCCTGACAGATGGAGGAACCAGACTACATGCATTTCCCATAGGCACAAGATCTGTTTCTTTAATAAACAACTTCTCTCTGCAATAGGGTTTATATGCTGTGTGTAGTATGGTTTGGTACTGTAACTGCTATACCCCAACTGATCATTTAGATGACTTTTTCTAAGTTTTGCATTAGGTCTTCCAAATTTAACAGATATTGAGTAAGATTTCACAAATGTGGGATTTTTAATAACTTCCTTCCAGTAACTGTAGCTCCTATCAGTTCTTCAGGAACAAATGCTGCTGACAAGATATGATTCCAATTCAAACAGTGGAAAATTTATCTAGCAAAATTTGGGAAGATATAGTCTGTTTATCTAAAAGAAGACAGGAACCCTAATTTTAATAGTTTCTCTGTGATCAGCTGAGGTAAAGAGGATGAATTTTTCAGAGCTATTACTTCATACTGACTACAGACTGGCAAACATTGTTACATGGTTTACACTTTAGCCTTATTTCCAAATACTTTTATCTCTGCAGGGGCAAGTATTATACAATTAAAAGAAAATGGGCAATCTAAGATTCTGTGCAGTCAGGGTTTGTAATCAGGCCCCAGGAATGTGCTTACCAGATCAGATTCAACTGGTCAACCTGGCAACCAGATTCTTGCCTTTTGACCAAAGTAGTTATCTAAATTCATTTACTTATGTCTTTTTATAGCCAAAAGTGATGAAGAGACACTTGTAGAGGTCAGTTCAGATCTTGGATTGGCTATTTATTTCACATGTTTACTTTTTTTCCATTGACTAAATAGGGAACTTGAATCCAGTATGTTTCAATCAGATGCCTGACTCCCAGTGTTAGGCAGGATGAATCCAGGCCACAGCATCTATGATGGTATTCATCTCAGCTAATGACAGTCCTCCAGATGGGAAGCAAATGGTACAATCTTCTAGGCACTTCTTATATGCAACTGGAAGAGGTGTCTCCAGATATTGGCTCATCCCATACCAACACATAAGTGAGAGAAGCCAGATGGACTGTCACCTCAGGGTAACTGCTTCACTGGATACAGGGGCAGGGTAAGGCTACACCTGTGCCAATAGTGGGGTATGGGCCTAAGAACTGGAGTGAGATCCCCAACTGTGTTAAACTGTTAGCAAGAACGACTGCACGCTTTTTGCCTTGGCCAGTAGCACTCTCCCTGATCATGCCTGAGTACAGTTTGGCACTTATTCCAACTGGGCATGTTCCCTGAAGGCAGTATGGGCACTTCCCTTTAAATGGAAGCTAGTTTTGGGAGAGGAAAATAACTTTGCTGTATGCGCAAGCCAGGCTGTGCCAGCTGGCCAGCTTTAAGGACAGAGAGCATGTTCTGGACAGCTTTCTCTCTTGATGCAGATTGGCTAAATTACTATCTTTGAGAAGATGCTCTAGTGTAAGGAAGATGAAATAGTTTATAGATTCATAGAATCATTTAGATTGAAAAAGCCGCTAAGAGCATAGAGTCAAACCATTGACCTAACGCTGTCAATATTTATCTTATCTTAGATAAGATAAACCACGCCTTTATTTTAAAACAGTTCAGGGGTAGATATATATTTTGACAAATATTTTAAAATAGATAATGAAAAGGAAACATAAATTTAATGCTAACATGCCGAACTCTTAATAGCTATTTCACATATAAATGCCATAATGAATATGAAAAATAAAATTTTCGTATTCATTATTTTTCTCTTGGCATAAGTAGCAGACACATTTTTGTTTCTATCCAAAGGTTAGTGAGTTACAAAAAAATATCCATTATAATAGAAAATGCATTACATGCTCCATTTCATCAGGGGAAACTTGAGACTTCATGTAAACTAGGTATCATTATTTATTATGAACTATATATGTGATGAACAACAAGCAACTAAAATATTTTCAAGTGAACAAAAGCACAAGATGTATGAATTCTGCTCTTGTACAAATGTAAACATTCAATATTGACTAGTTACAATGTGTTCATCTTCAAGATTCAGGGTAAAATTCATTACAACCTGAAAGGGTACTTCTGCATGGGAAGCAAACCAATTACCATTACAAGACTACCCAGAGACTCTTGATATTTGCTTTCCTTTTCTAGTTTCTACACAAAGGAAGATTCCTGGAGGTAGCTTTGTAAATGGTCCTTACCTAAATGTAGCTGAGACACACATCTTCATCCGCCCTGCCAGGTTCACTGGAAAACAGAGCCAATCTGGGAAATGGTAATTTTGTGGGCAGACTTTCAAAGGTTCTCACCACAGGCAGCTCCCATTTACGTAAAAAAGAGCTGAAGACACTCAGTGAACCAGGTCATGATTGACTGAGGAAGTCATCATCTTGACTTTCTATCAGGATACAGACAGTGAGAGATATTTAAAATGCTGAAGAGCAGAGAGGTCATAGGGATAAATGACTCAATCTGCAGAGAATGTGTATGTCCCTGCTGACAGTTTAACATGGAAGATAACTTTTACCTAGGTCTTCCTTGTACCTAAGTATAGAAAGCCAGAAATTTTTCCCATACATGCAAAATTTTTATTCCATGTAATTTGTATAGGCTTCTCTATGCATTTTATGGGGTATTACATGAGATAGAGCACCACTAAACTGGAAGGGACAGAAGGCATATCCAACTTGACTCACTACTTAGTTTCATCTGCATGGTAGGAAACACACTGTGCTGGTCTTGGCTGGGGTAAAGGTAATTTCCTTCATAGTGGCTGACATGGGGCTGTGTTTTACATTCTCACTGCAAGCAGTGCTGACGACATAGGGATGCTTTCCTTATCGCTGTGCAGTTTCAACAGAATCAAGGCCTCTTCTGCCTCTCACCCCACTCCACCGGCGAGGAGGCTGGGGATGCGCAAGAGGTCAGGACCTGACCCCAGCTGACCAAAGGGATATTTGAGACCACATGGCATCATGCTCAGTATATAAAGCTGGGGAAAGAAGGAGAATGGAGGGATGTTTGGAATGATGGTGTCTCTTTTCCCACTTCACCATTACATGTGATGGAAGATGGCTTTCCTAGGGATGACTGTACACCTTCCTGCTCATGGGAAATAGTGAATGAATCCTTATTTTGCTTTGCTTGCATGTATGGGATTTTTTTTTACCTATTAAACTGTCTGGGTCTTTTGAATTTTCTCTCTTTTATTCTTCTGATTCTTAAAGTGAGGGAGCAACTGGGTGGCTGGGGTTAAACCTCAGCACATACCTTTGGTATGTGAGCATAATTCCAATTTTCAAATCCAACCTACGTGATCCATATGAATTGTGAGTGCTGCTTGAGGTAGAAGCAGTTTTGTGTAGATGCTGAAAAATATTTGTCACAGACTGTGATGTAGGTGCTTGTGCAGCAGATGGCATTTTGTTTCTGTTGGCTATGGCAATGAAAACCTGTGTTTCCTTCTTTTAAGGCGTGCTACAGTGTGTTTGGACACCCTTGTAAATGAATACCTTGCTGGCACAGGCCAATATTACAATATCTTCTTACACACAAATGATCTCTACAAAGACCAAAAAGATGACCTAATGTAGTTAGGACAAGAATGTTTCATTTGAAACATGGAACACAATTCAGATGAGACACCAGATAAATATTCCTAAAAACCCACTTACATAAGTACCAAATGTGATAATGAGTTAATTATTCTTGCTCTTATTCACAGGAGTAAGAAAACATCAACCACAGTGCACAGTACTTTTTTTAAACTTTTTTTTCCAAGTACTTTTATTATAAACGCCATTATCATGTGCATTTGTTTCTTTAAATGTATTCAGCTAAATATGCATGTGGCTGTACACTTGATCTGATCTCCATGTAATTTGATTTGTTTGGGATTGCCACACTGGAGAGGGTCTGTGGAGGGGCCACAGAAATTTCATCTGTAATGTAGTTCTAGAGAATTTAAAGGAACACTCTTCACAAAGAGACCTAGTCACAAGACAGGAAGCAAAGAATAAGCCACTTGCTTAATGACAAAGAGTCTCTCTAGACAGAACAAAGCAATTCTTCATTATGAAGACAACCACTGGAATAAGTTGCCTAGACAAGCCAAGGAAATTTTATCACTGGAGATGTCCAGGAGCTGACCTGATAGGACTCAAGGTAACCTCATCTAATGGCCTGCTCTCAGTACAGGTTGGACTAGGTGCTCTTCAGAAGTCCCTTCCAGCATAGACTTTTATGGGATTCTATGATTTGCTGATAGCTATGAACTGCAGGACAACAGATAATTATGCTCTTCAGTTTTACTGTTGTGCGTAGGCATACATCATCTCTTAATAACTTGTACTTTTTTCCAAATCATTACTGGGTTCTATTAGATTCTCTGAGAAGATAATGAATACAACTTAGATTTGAGTATTTGCCATCCACATAGTGGAGTAATTTTTACAATCAAATATCTTTATTTAGAAAATGTAACTGAAGTTGAGAAAAAAATCACAGATGTAGCTGAGGCCAAGATCCAGGATAATTCTTTATAGGAGAGACTTTTGTCTTTGCACAAATTAGCTGCTCCTTGCCTTTTTGTGGATGGTTGGTTTGCTCATTTTGAACTAGAGGCAGAACATTTAACTTGACATAAGTGGCCTGAGTTTTACATTCATTACAGTTACACAGTATTTTTCCAGTACAGAAATTCAGATAGATTTATTTTACTAATGGACATGCAGAGACAAACCTATACAAGTGGTAACTGGGTGTTCATAAAAGCTGATCCAAAACTACTTCAGAAACTTTCTTGACTGGGCTAGATGAAAACAGAAATAATTTGATGTTACTGGCTGCCCTTTCCCCCAAACAATTTTGCTGATGAAATTTTAGTCAGGGCTAGAGTCCTGAGTGCCGTTATTCCCTTTCACAAGAGATGGAGATTGTTTCTTTGTGTCCTTGTGGTTATGGACTGTTTCTTTAAAGAGAAAGATATGTGTAAGAATTCTCCCTTCATTCTGAAATTGTGCTCCCACTCATTGGATATTATGCAGGAAAACCCTGCAGGCTTCCTCATCTTCTGTCACATTTTTAAAAGAGTAGCTGGTCCATTCTTGAGGAACTATAGAAGGAGAAGTCCTCTGAATTCTAAGTGGAAAAGAAGTGCCTGTCTTAGACTCAGGTTACAAAAAAAATGCAGTAAAAATATAATTAATCAGTTCTTCTAAGCTGCTACCTCTTTTTAATAAGCAGGAATTAAATCTCATGCAGAGGCCAGGCTGCTACTTATTTTTCAAGAATGCAGAAGTTAATTACAATGTGTACACAAGTGCATAGATTCACAGGCTCCTATGGGCCTAAAACACAATTCAGAAAGGGCAATGCAGACCTCTGTGGCACCGAAGAGCACAAAGGCAAACTCAGCATGGATTTTCATGAATCCAACTGGTATAAAAATAACTAGCAACTCTAAATAAACACGTCATTCCTAACTGCTGCAGGACTGTCCCTTAATTCAGAGGATGGAGCATCTAGAGTCGCCTATGTGCCCTGACAAGCACTTGCATTTTCCTTTGCTATCAACTAAATAAAACAAAAAGATTAAATGAATTCCTGGTGATATAAAAGTTAGGTAAGCATTTCATTCCCTGGTGATATACATGAACCAGCAGAAGCTTACATTTACATTTTTGTTACTGCTATTCCCACATTCCTATCCCTCCTCCTTGAAAAAATGTGTGCTTTGAATATGATCCTTGGCTAGAATATGCAAAGGTCTCTATTTTATACCATTTTATACCATAAAACCTCCCTCCAGGAGAAACCCTCTTGAATTTTTGAGTGTTTTTTGGCAGATTGCATATACCAGGAATTAGCAACTTCTGAATTAATACTTAGGTGTTTATTTCACCATTATAAATAAAACATATCACCCAGAATTTGTGACCCATTGATGCTATTTTTTAAAAAGGTGGCAGATGAGGTAAGAGGTAGAAAAAAGAATTCAAACAACACTGGTATCTTGAAGTTACAGCCATCAAGAGACTTCGAAAACTTTCTTAGTTATTAAAAAAGAAATAGTCTAGCATGGGTAGCTTTCCAGATGACCTTATTTTCCAGTCTTGAAAGGTTTCCTTGTCTTCTAGAAATCAACACAGTCTCTGTAAAGCTTACTACTTTTGAAATAATGCCTATTTGAATGTTCTGCATATGTCCCAGGAATGGGGGACCAACTTGAATTTTGTGAAAATTCTATCTTCCTTCTATGATGAAAAGAAGAATTTTATGCATTTTATGTAGTACATAAAATTCAGTGTGGAACCATTACTGTACTTTTCATTGGTTAATGAAATGTGCTTGACACTTATCTTCCCTGTAACTTGTTATAAATCCATTCACATGGAATCAGATATAATGAAAAAGTAATTTTTCATTTTTATCCTACTTTATAGTTATTTCCCATTTAGAATTACCTCAAGCACTGTTCTCAGAATAAAAATACTCTGGAGGCAAGTAACTCTAACTAGGCTTAAAAACGCTCTTTGATTTTCACACACAAATTCACATATATAAAATTTTATGCCAAATGTGTTTAAATTAGATATTCCAATTATAACACCTTGCTCACACAATATGTTCATGAAAAATCACTATGCTGAAACTCCCACTTTAATGCTGAAGCCTCAGCACACAAAATTTGGAAGTGATGCAACTGCTGAAATTGTCAGTGGTGCCTTCCTGGATTTTCTGAATGCCTGGAGGTGCTGGGTGAAAGGCACAGGGCTCTGGCAATGTATTCTGACCAAACGTGTTCAGCATCCCAAATCCTCTCTTTTCCAACTCCTCCTCTACTGACAGACAAAGTATCACTTCTGAGGTATCACTCATCATAGCTTTTGAAGCCATGTACTCAAAAAGCCAATTACCACTGTTTGACCTGTCACTGTGGTATCAATTAAAAGCAGTAGTGAACTATGTGCTCTGGTTCTACTTAATAAGAATCAGGGGAGAAAGGAGCAGAGGGGAAGAAAAGCTCCTTCACACTGAAAAGTAGAACTGGGTAATAAAGTGTGAGTACAGTTTTGCTCCCCACTGAATAAAGGAGTTAATAGGTCTGTCAAAATGTTATTTGCATTACCAGGATAGTGAGACTCATTGGTATTAACAGGAGTAACATCAGAACTGTCTTCTGAATGAATAAGGATGGTATCTGGATGGCCTGGACTGCCCCTATAAACACCTTGCTTTTAGATACTAAACTGCCTCACCAGAAGAGAGATCTGAGGAGAGCAAGTGAAGACAAAGGGAAAGTGAAAAATTAAATCCATGAAAAACAGGACCAGTAAAGTACCAGTGAGCTAGCTGCAATGCAGGGAGACAGGACCTCCTAGTAATTTTTCTATTATGGACCAGGTATTTTGAATTCTTGTCAAAAATAAAACAAGAAAACTTTCCAGAAAAGAAGTTACAGAAATTCTATCCTAGTAATTTCACATGCTGACTTATTTACTTTGAAAAAACAACAATAAAAGAGGGGGTTTGTAAGAAAAATGAAACATGAATTTTTCCAAGATGTATTAGTTTAACTGCCAAATTTTCTTGCAAAAGGAGATCACTGAAATGGAGTTACCCAGTGAAAAGAAACTTTGGTCTGATTCTAAAGTTAAATGTACAGGTGCAGAAAGAGAGAAAGCACAGGAAGTAATAACAGGCACTGTAGAAGACAGAACACTGAAGAAGCATTTGACTGGAATGACTGAACATCACAGGCTAGAGGGCATCAAATGAAAAAATCAAGTGGAAGGCTCATTAGTTGAAAAAGAAATATCTTTTCACAAGGTGCATCGTTAAATTTATCTTGGCTACTGAAGGCAGTAATGCTAGAATATATACAGATTTGAAAATAGATATAACAGACAGGCAAGAAAAAAATACATAAAGAACTACTAGACAAAAAAATACCACTTTGTGATTTCCCTTTTCTTGTGTTAGTTCCTAAACATACTTTTCTGGCCACTGTCAGGAACTAGACATTGGTCCAGGAAGACCTTTGCTTTTGTCCAGCAGACCTGTTGGTTTATTCCAAGCCTAGAGATTCTTCCTCAGTAAGCTTCATAATAAATTTTTGTATTTGTATTTACCACTGGGTTTTTTTAACCAGAGAGGTATATGGTGAAATTCTACCAATCACTGGTCACAAGGAACTGCCAAGCAACTGCGAATGTCTTGGTTCTACTTTCATACTTGGTTCTACTACTGATTATGATAGAGCACAGTGCCAATAATGCTAAGGTTGCAGGTCAATCCCAGTATGGGCTATTATCCGTTGGACTTGATGATCCTTGTGAATCCCTTCCAGCTCAGAAGAGTCTGTGATTTAGTGATATAATTGGAGCTATTAGAGAGGCATGAAGCTATGGGTTACTAGGATGTGAAGCTTTTCTCTGATGTCAATGACCATCATGTTGAATACCAAGCAACACCATACTTAAGGAGAAGTTATTTTAGGGTAGAGTTCTGAAAGGATTTACATTCAAACACAGTATACCTGGGTTACCAAAATAAAAGTCTTTAATAGGACAATCTGCTGCCAATACAAACAAGATATGTAGTTACTCCATATCATTACTGAAAATGGATAAAATAATTTTGTGGAATTAAGACATTCAATGCGGGGAAAAAAGTGCTAAACAGAAGGAAGCTGATTAGAGGCACTATTGGAGATGTTGAGGATTTAAGGATTTTGTTTTAAAGAAGAATATAAGGCATACACATATATTTTCAAGATCTGGGAATATATTAAACACTTTCATAAAATTGGCATGATTTTAAAAGGGATCTCTTGTTGTTCTGCAAAATGTAAAAATCGATCACTTTGAAAAACTCTGTATATTTGACAAGTTTGTTGTGTGTGGGTGTGTGTGTACACACCTGCATTGACATATGCATGTGTACCAAAGGTATTTGCAGGACCTGAAATGGAGAAAAACTTTGATGATTCTGACATGGTTAGCACATATTTGTATGTCTATGTAGTTCCAAAATCACAGGCTGCTTGTATTAGAGAGCAAAAATATATACTATGTTTTTATGGTAAACAGACCCAAAATATCCATTTAAGGCATGATAATCAGATGCATAGAATAGAAAAACAAGCATCTGCAAGTACACTCAGGAGGTCTAAAATTTCTTATACTCTTTTCAAAGAACATGGAAACAACTGCAGAAGGAAGAGCTTGTCCTGACATTTTGATCGGCGCTTTTTTGCCTGAACGTAATTGCTTATACTACTGCCTAGAGGGTACCTCATCCTCCTGAATTCAAGCTATTTTTAGTACAGAACGGAATGTAGCACATTGCAAACTTTTTAACTACCCCAAAGCACTGACTGTGTAATGAAAATACATCTGATTCAGAGTTTTCTTGTATGTTTTAGAAGATAAATATTAACATTCTTTACTTTTTTACCCTGGCAAGGGGCTTGGACAAGATGATCTTCCAACCCTAATGATCCTCTATTCTCACTGTAAATGATCTTATGACTTTCTCCTGCTTCTGCTCATGCTTAGTCAAAATTGTCACATTACTGTGAGCTTAGGGAGAGCCAGGGAAATTTCCACACATATGCATAAAAATATACACTCTCAGCCATACCTTAAAGATAAAAAGGTATCTGTTGAAATTCTTACCATCTCTTACAAATTGCAACTTTCAACAAGTTTCCACAAGTACTTTTTTCCACTTATCTTCACTAATACTTAAATATATTACAGGTTTTCTGTGGTGGTTTGTTGTTTTACAATTGTTTTCTGTTAGTAAATTTATAATGGTTTGTTCCATGTACCCCGTTCTGTTCCCCTAATGGTTTAGCCCTAAGTTGTTTACCTCAACATTTTCCCGCCAAGTGCCTGTCAGTCCCTATGTCAATCTCCCCAGTCCCTCCTTTGTACCTCCCTTGTCTCCTTATATGCCCATGTCAATCCCCAGTTCACTGCCCCTTATCCCTGCCTGTCAAGTTAGACATACCCTGGTTGTTCTGGAAAGTTCCTTGTCTGTTACCCCTTGCACAGTTTCCCATTGGACTGTTAAGCCTGCTCCCTCCCCTGTCCTGTCTTTATTGGATTACCCCAGTTGTGTTCTCCTCCCCTAATGTCCCCTCATTGGATGTGAGTTGTTTCCGCCCCTTGTACCCTCCCCTCTTTAAAATGTGATGCCCCCCCCCCCCCCAATCCCCCCCCCCCCTCATTCCTGTGCTTCACTTGTCCCTGAACCCTCCTTGGGAATAAATTACCTTGGAGTTCATACAAGCGGCCCCTTCCTGTTTCTTTGCCTCAGCCATTCGTTTCTGCTTCGGAGCTGTGCTACCCATGCCACAGCCAGCCACAGGGAGCAGCAACTCCCTGTGAGCACTGCCACCCGAGAGGTCTTGGAAGAGATCTGGGGGCAGCCCCTCCTGTTGCGCCCTCTGGCCATAGGGAGTGTGCTAGCTGGGACATCTCCATACTGTGGCCACAACCGGGCAGTACCAGTTTTCAAGTCAGTTTTTCAAGGCAAATACATTCAAAACAGAAAAAAAATAAAAGCGGTGCCAAATATAAATATGAATATAAATATAAATATAAATCACATAGTGGCTTTCATGGAGAAAACCTGTTACAACTCCTGAACTCTTACGCAAGCTGCAGTTTCAGCAAATGAACTCTAAAATTTGATCTCCTAGAACTGAACCAGAAAATAATTTTCTTTTGACATCAGGAAGGCTTTTTAGAGAAGCTTGATCTGTTGATATCACAATTCAAAGATTAAAAATAACAGACACCATTAACCGTTTCAGTTCTTAGAGCAATTGCAAGCAGCTTGATTATATTTTCTTAACTCTTAAATCCACATTAAGAAAAAGGTTTTATTTTTGTACTGTTTCTGGCATCCCAAGATGCCATAATTATACATTCTACTATCTTTCATAGCAGACAAGCTTTCTTCTCCTACCAGAACCAAGGTTAGGTAGAACTCGTTCTCGCACATAGTACTGGAGAACATGGATTTCAGTTTGGCTGACAGTCAGATTTTAATTCATCTTCTTTCTACGACCAGTTCTGTTGAGGACACCTTTCTGTTAGCTCTCATGTATTCAAGGTTCTCATAGGGGCTTAATTACAAAGACTTGACAAAAACTAATGGATGAATGCAGAAATATTTATTCTCAGAAGCTCACAACTAAAGAAAAATAAGTGGTGCCCTTAGTTCAGGTTGCTCCCTTTATTTGTTCTACAGACAATAATATAAAAAGCCAGCAGCAGGAGCATCTAGCAGAACCTATAAAAATAGGAGGTATTTTCAGTAGACAAATAAAAAAAATAGCATGTATTTTCACTGTTTCAGTTGTTAGAACTGCTTTATATGAAGACGTTATGAATATCTGTAGGACAAGAATGTATAGAAACCAATTTTCACAGCTTAGTAACTAGAAATAGTGAGAAAAGCCAACAAAAACGAAAATGTGTAAATAAACAGATTGCTTTACCAATCATCATGAATGTATACTCAAGAGGTCAGTAGTAAAACCTTAGTAGTCTTCTCTTCCTGGTATGTATTTTCAACAGAACAACAACAAAAACCCCAAACTTAAAAACGAGTTAAAAATTTGCAACCATCCCCATCTGTACTGAAAGCAGAAAGATGCTATTGTGCAAGAGACAAAATAGCTAATGGAAGATTAGGTTGCAGACCTCACTTCTGTATTTCATTCTAGAAAGCATTATTAAAACATTTTTATCTCTTTGTCAGAGAGACTTTCATGTTGGAAATCTGGTTTCTGTGAAAACTTTGTCTCACATCATAAATTTCAGGAATAGGTATATGCCTGGGACACAGAAGTACTTGTAAAAGATTATCAGAAGGACGTTTTAGTCCAAAAAAAAAGAGGCGTGAACATTCCCAGAGCAAGACCCAACTTGAAAAATGAGAGATACCCTTAAAAGTGAGAGATTCAAGGAAACTAGTGCTGCATCTGTGGATTTACGGAAGCTCTCCTAGTAAATTTATTATTTTTTTGTGAATTTCCAACAGTGGATGGATGAGTAAATTCCTTTGACAATGACCATGGAGAGGTGATCATTGGCATTAAGAAATGTATGGTCTAATGTAAAGAAAAGATGTCACTAACTGTTTCTGGTTGTGAAAGAAAAGGAGCAGTACCTGAGAAAATGGGAATCATAATGGTGGTGGTGAGTGGAGAAAGGTGATAGGCACATTGGCAAGAATAATACTGGAAAAACATAGTAAATACAAAAGAAAGGAATTCCAGTATCTTGGTATTGATGCAGCAACATTTGTTAACATCTCTTTAGAGAATATAAAATGGATATCCTCAACATCATTGGCACAGCACTGAGAGCCTCATTCTCTGGGGAAGCAATTATTTGTATCTTTGTCTTTTAAGACCAAACATTATTACAAAGTCTTAGTAGGATACATTAAAATGTGTGACAGCAACATTTCTGACCAATTCCCATTGCAAATGGTGAATGTCTGGTTTCACACAGACCACACTGCTTTTGCCTCTCAGCGTATCTTTTGCTTCACAAGTGAGACGGGGCCTATACTGCCTTCTGAACCAACTCAGGTGGAAGTCAGGAACCTCTATAAAGATCCTGTCAAATTTGTGCCACATTCCCTTAAAAAACTAATTAAAGTGCCAATGCCAGGGACCTTCTATTTTATGAACCTAAATTCACAAATGCAGGCTTTGTTTTCTGCTCTGAGTGAAGAGAGATGACCAGCTTTGAATGTTGACTTTTATCCTTCTTTGTTGCCATTATCATCTGTCCCTAACCTAAATGAGGATCCCAGCCTAGGCACTTCAGTAAGGTGCCTGCTGTTACACACTATGATTTTTGGCTTCATTAATGTGAAAGCACCCATATGATTAAATGCCAATGAAATACAGGTTCCTAATCCATTAAACTTGGGTATTTATGTCGTTTAATGTTATCGACTGAAAATCAGGCATTTTGCCTAATTAACTGTCTAGACTTCCCCTGTAACAGAAAAGAGAGCACCCTACTTGGATGGGATGAATCATTCCCTGGAGGGTAACTATGACTACAGGCAAGTCCAGATGACTAGCTTAGACTACATGCCTAACTTTTTGCATGGTTAACAAAGTGACACAAATCCTGTCCCTTGACACTTTATAAAATTCCAACTTTTATCTAAATGAACGAGAATTTTTTTCCTTGAATATAAGTCTTCAAAAACTTGAAGATAATTGCTTCTAAACTCCTGAGAGCTGGATTAAATAGAAAAATGCTAAAACTTTTGTTATGATGCTTACTGCATAAGCATATAGTATTACCATTATTTATTTTTTTCAGTGTATGTCAGAAGATAATCTTCTTTCTTAAAATTAATTGCATTTAAGTGCATAAAGTTTTTAATCTTGGGAGATTTCTTTTACGTGGATTAAAAACGTGAATCCAATTGCTCTAAGTTAGCAATGAAAAACACGGATACTGGAATCAAAGTAATAATTGCAAAATCAACAAATGATTGCACATGAATTTAGGATCAAAGTACAAATTTTGCTTCTTCTCTTTGGCTTAGAGTCAAACAAAGCTGAATACTATAGGAATCACAGTAAGAAAATTTTATGTTTGTCTGGGGATGTGAGTTTGGGTTGTTTGGCATATAAATACTGCTTTAGTTAATAAAAATTCCAACTCTTTAAGCAAACATGTATATGTGAGTTTTCCAAAATCAACAGGATACTGTGGTGATCAGTCATGCAACAACAAAAAATATTTTATTCTAATTAATATAAATATTTGATTTGACACTTCTATTCAAATGCACTTGAGAGAAAAATGTAGAAGGACTCAGCACTATCACTTTAGAGACTGACTTGCTTTGTCTTGACTAAAATTAACAAAAATTCTACTTACGTATTCTTGCATAAAAGGGAAGTAGTGTCAAATTCATATTTAGAATACATGCCTCAGAATTATCTTTACCAATGTCCAGAAATCATATACTCTCCCTTTAGATAGTAGGTTGCCAAAAGTCTTATTATAAATCAGGGATTTTTAAATGCGAGTAGTGAAGAAGGAAAAGTAACTGTGTAGTGATAACAAAAAAGGATTAATTGCTATGTTTCCCTGACAACAAGAACAGAAAAAATAGAGTAGATAAGAGGGATTAACACATAAATATTTATTAGGTTTTTAAAATTCTTCTCAAAGGTGTCTATCCTCTGGTGCCATATTCTGGACAATTAGCTGGCAGTAGATTCCAGTATAGACTTCCACATCGTCTCCATCACCATCATCACCATCACTACCACCACCAAAAACCTCTAAGTATTATAGAATGAGACTCCAGGATAGCTCTGCCATTTTTGATGGCACTCAATCCTAATTTACTTTATTCTACTGTAATTGCTCCTTCTTCTGAGACAGATTGCCAAATGAATTCCTCTTATATCTTTTATGCTTTTGCTGTAAAAGCTCTGCAAAGACCTCTAAAGTTTGCTTAACTGCCTCTTTTTTCCAAAGCTTCTAAGCATTTCAAAATGTGACTCTGAACCTCTGGCATCAGATTGAAGTGTTCAGACATTAAACATTGTTGAAGTCAAGAATCTATCTCAACAGACAAAAGCAGAAAAGAATCTATCATTATCTCCAAGCTTCTTTATGAAAATGTCTGTTTTCAACATCAAAGAATTAAAAGTGAGATTTAAGAGAGAAAACAAACATGGTAAAAATCTGTTATTTTTCAAATATAATTCTAAAGGCAGCTTGTTTCAAAAATATATATATGTGTACTATATGTAGAAATAGATACATACCATGATATATAGGTATATATACCTATATATACTATGATATATAGGGGTGTGTGTGTGTGTGTTTTTATATATATATATATATGTATGTATATATACATATATATATATATATACATCGATATCAAAGCACTCGCTGTTTTGATATGGATTTTATGGATTTAAGAGAAAAAAGATATTATATGTATTTCATGCTGTGAAGCAGAACTGGAGGGGAAGGAACATGTACATTTGACAAGTACCTTCACTGGTGAGTGTGTGAATTTAGTCAAATTAAAAGAAAAATGTCCCTGCTGCATATTGTTGTTTACTCCTCCAAGAATTTCTGTTGCCAGGTAGTAAGGCATGGGGAAAATATTTTTAGTAATGGATGCCATCTGTACTAAAGTCATGAGTGTGCACTAGTGAGCACAGACATCACATGTGTGATATGACAGAAATCAGATCTTAAGGGATTTTTTAAGTGCAGAGAACTACGCTTAGAGTGAGATTTCAGCAATTTAAAAGTGGACGTATGTTCCTGATTGACTCAAGGGGCCTAAGACCTAAACCCAGCTTTTTTTGATTCCTCATCATACTGGGAATTTGTGTATGAACCTAGGGATGTCACTTCAGCTTTGATTTTCCAGTAGAAAAATGGGGACACAATAATCTTGTCCGACACAAACTCTAAGATAAATCCTCCAAAGTTGGTGAGGTAAGCTGGGTTTCTTATCACAAGCAAAAGGTAAAAAAAGAAAATGTTATATTTTAATATTGTTAGAATTATATATAGATATAAAAAATACATATGTTTTATGGTGGAATTCCAGGAAATAGGATTACAGAGGTAAGATTGTATGGTCAAGAAGTCAGACCATGGCTCATGCTTAGATGACTTGAGATGCTAGCTCTTTCCCTTGTGGAATTATAAAACAGTAAAATGACCATGCACATGGTTTTAGCCACCAATGGTTTCATCCTTATGGTATTTGCAATTTTTTTCTGAATTCCAGTTCAGATTTTGAAACACTAGGGGTGTAAGAATGAGTGCACTAGGTTAGATCAAAGGTCCATCTGTCCAGTACCTTTTTTCTGACAAGGACCAGCCAAGGCGTTCTGAGATATAAGAACAAATCAAAGACAGACTAGTCTTATTTCCTGTCTGCTTTCCCAGGAAAGGTGGGATATGCACTTGAGAAGCAATGCCATAAAAGTTTCATTGCTGTAAGCCACAGATTATGCTGCAGATGAAGGAAAGATCATACAGTGAGGACGGCTTGGGGTTGGCTTCAAATTTTCCTGTAGCTGCTCTATAAAAAAAATGTATGTCTTTCAAAATTGCCCTCCAAAAGTATCTGCTACTTTTCAGTGACTAGAGAAGGAAATCCACATGAATATTTCAAACTGCACATACAATGGTATAATATATTGGTGAAGTGAGATGAATTCTACCCAGGTGTTCAAACTTTCATAACATTTTAAGGAAGTTCACTAGCTGCAAAAGCTGTTAAAGGAGTAGATACTAAAACAGTAGAGTAAGCCCAGAATGGAGGAGTCAACAAGGCAAACATGAGTTTCTCCATATAGAATGAAGCTATGGGAAACCTAAAGGTTTGTAAAATTCTGACAGGAAACAAAAAACCATTAAAAATAAAGCCATATTAAGGAAAGAGCATAAAACTAGACAAGAATAATACATATACAGGCTTTTATATTAATAATAAAGTTTTTAAACCCCCATAGTTGCATTAGAATTTCTATTATTAAAAATTCCACAATGTTGACACAAAACACATATCAGAAGCTTGGTAGAAGTAACAGGCAGTAGAATCCTACAGAATCAGACTATGCAGAATAGGCAATGTATTATCCAGGTGGAGAGTACAGCAGTGTAAGACTGGTGCTATATGTTACAGGAATTCTTCAATCAATGCAGTGAATGAGGTAAATGCATATAAAACCAGCACAGGATCCATGTGCATTGAAACTGTCTCTCAAACAGGGAGAAATATTCTGCACATGTGTCAATGAGGATTATAAAGTAATTTCAAAATGCAAAATAGTATTCAAAGCTGAAAGACAAGCAGTAATAAGACTGGGAAGCCTTTATTTACCCTCATGTATGTTTAGGAAAGGAAAGAAGAAAGATATTAACTTTTTACTCATAAGTAACTCCTTGCTGACTTACATAGCCAGAGAACAGAACACCTAAGTTGAAGAAGTATCTCATGGTTTAGTACTGAGCAAGATCTATTTCATGGCATAAATATCAAAAAGCTCTTCTGTAACAGTGATAAAAATGGTCTTATATTCAGATCTTACTTTACAAGTAGAAGGTCAAATCTATCTATTACACTGAATTTAAATTTAAAAATTACTTAAAATCATAAAGCTTTTCAAAAGAAATTTAAAGGAATGGACAAATGACAGAAACTGGGAAGGGGGATTGTATGGAGTAGCTTTAAATATCCTGTTCTATTAGCAGAGATATCCTGTTTTATCTACCAGCTACAGAAAAAACTCCAAGAAGGTCAGCAAGACCAGCAATGTCTAATTGAGTGCAAAGAAGACTTAAAAATAAATGGATATGTTTCAGAAAAGAAAGCCATCTGCTTAGCAAAGAATAGAGAAAAAAAAACCAACATAAATTTTAGTGCTCTTTTGGTATTAAAATAATGGCAGATCATGAAAGACTATGAGGGAATAGTTTCTAAAGAAATAAACTCTAATAACAAAGCTTTTAAGGACATAAGGAAAGCAGGATGTCTAAAAGAGCACCAGACTATTAATTGAGTGTGTTCCGAGCAAGAAATTAAAATAAACAGTGCTGGCCACAGACAGGGTCAAAGAAGGCCCTAAACTGTGGCAAAGACTGATCTACAAAAATGTCAGGATGAAAGTTTTTGGAAGATAACTGACACAAGGTAAACTTGTTACTCTCTAACACCTGATAGCACTCTCTCAAGACTTCCAAAGGGTCTCAGAGATAGTGAGGCTGACATACAACAGTGGTAGATAATTTGTAACCTAAATAAACTCTGGAGTGAGAGGAAAGGAAAATGGCAAATGTGACTAACTTTAAAAGAGGGATTCAGGGTCGAGCATGAGAAGTGAGAACCTAATCAGTCTGACTTCATATCAAGGCAAATTGATAGTAATTTGTAATCAGTAAATGTGTGGAAAATACAAGGGGAAAGTTAAAACAGCTGCTGCAAGAGAAAGTCATGCTTCAAAATCTGATAAGGGTGAAGAATTTCTAAAAAGAAAGTCAAGGCTTTATCACAAAAGGCAGAAGACATCATAGAAATCCTCTCAGTTTCTTTTTAACTTCAGGACAACAGTTTAGGGAGAGTGTGGAGAAGACAGGGGTAGATGAGAAAGAAGTCAGGATTGTAGTTGATAGATTTCTTGTGCCTAAGTTCAATATCATCTGTATAACTGATGTACTGAATGCCAGGGAAAGGGCCTCATGGCAAGATGAGCAGGATCAGTGTCATACCTGGAGACTCAGTAGTGTGTTAGGGTCAGTCTGGATCACTGCAGAGGGTCAAATTTATTGCACAGATAGATGGTGACTATGAGCTATAGCACAAACACTTTTCACTTGTGCTATGATGGCAGACATAGACAAGAGGATGAGATGTGGCAGAGGTTGGGAAATGCTGTAAAGATAGAGAGAATGATTCTGTTCTTAAGCCAGCTGAATGGTGTCTTGGAAAAGCAGATTCTCTTCTTATGTGTACCCATGCTGTTAAGTAAATCACTTAATCTTTCACAAGTTTTATGTTTGGTCTACATACTTATGAAGAATACCATAAAAAAAACCAGAAATGAAATTAATAGCTTTGTCTTTGTAGTAAAACCTGAATACTGTGCAATAAATAATGCATAGGACCACACACTGTACAATAAATAGACTAGTGGCTTATTGAAATGAGCTCTATTTACTCTTTGCACTGAGGCAAGACTTTTGGAATTAATATTATGTAATAGGGTAATTAAAAACTGAATCATGATGTATATCCTTAACTAAATTGGCACTAGCATATTTAATTCTAAAGGTTTACTTTCTTTTAAATAAATTATATTATAATCTTACTTAGAATCTCCTAGTCTTTTAATGCATTTTTGCTTTTATTTATTCATATTTAAATACATTTACTGAAGCAACATGAATACCAAGTGTTTACATACTATTTTACATTCTAGAGTACATTGCAAATATTAAATAATTAGTCCTTTACTAATAATCTCAAAGTTAAGTAATAAAATTTTTCTTAACAAGTTTCAGAAAATAAATTAAGTCATAACTAAGAAGAACACAGCTCAAAAGGGATTATAAGGCAGGTGTGATTTCTGGCACAGATATATTATCCTTCCTTCCTAGAAAATCATTCAGTGTTTCGTCATATGAAAATGCCCTGGGACTTGAGCTTTACAACCCATAAAGGCAGGGAAAAACATACATCCCCAAGGATGGAGAACATTACAATTTCATAATTTTCAACCAATTAATGTTTTTACATTAACAGCTTGAATTATTTGACTTCTCTCTTAAAATACCATTCATCTTTTAATTATAGATGTCAAAAACTTTTCTGTGCAGCAATACAGATTTTTTTTTAACAAAAAGGTCTTGAATAAAACATAACAATTATCTTGCAATCCTGCCTCTTCTTAAAGTCCATTTTTAAAATTGAAAATTCAAAATATCATTCAATTAAAAACTCTTCATTTTATTTTCTGAGATAAGACAAACAATATTTTAACACAGCAGAGCACAGTTACGATCAGCACTGAACCTGTGATACCATCGTATTTACCCCTCAGGAAATCTTTTCTGTTCTAGACACTTAAGCAGCTGTACATTGATTCCAGTAACCTCATATCATTGAGCTCCAGGAACTGACCCCTTGCCTCTTTTCACTGTAGGCATTTTTAAAATATGCAACATTTTATACAACATTCATTTGTTCGCATAAAATACCAGAAGGGAATGCATTCAATAGAACTGAGTAATGCTCTATGAGAAGACACTACTGCTGAAGAAAACATTTCAAAAACCTAAGTACAAATGAACCAGTGTCAGCCACTTTGGACATTTTCATGCATCAGAATGGTGTATAATATGCATTATAATGCGTGTAGAACCCATATACCATTATGCCAGTCAACCCAGCTGGTATTTCCAATGGAAAAGTGCTGTGCTCTGGTTAAATTTCCTCTTGGGTCATGGAGTGGCATGGTAGCTAGAAGGTCTGGTGGCTGGGGCAGCAATTTTTTTCTGGCCCAGCACCACTCTGATGTATTTATACTGCTACAGTCTCAAAGATATGAAGTTGAGAGATTAAAAAAACAAAAAGTTCTATTGTCTTGCATTTAAGTGTTCTCCATTTCTATAACAGAGACAGAATTCCTACCAGGCTACTAAAATTTCAGACTGAAATGTGGCAAGCATTGCTAGTGGTGGTCTCTCATTATTGCTTTTTGTTCAGCACTTCCAAAGTAGGTGGCTAAAGCAAAAAGCCATACTGCTACCATTTAATAAGCGAAGGTGTGGACTTTTAAAGTGGTTTATCAATCAAAGATGTTTCACACAAAAGCCACTGGATTTCACATCTCAAGCTCTTCACTTTGGAAAATTGATTTGTGCTCCTAACTCATGCAGACACTATGAAAAATTTCCTGTAATGATATGACATTGCTTACCATACATCTGAGCCATTTTTATTTCAGATAATTTTACCTCTTGAGATTGGTAAAGAGAAAAATGAATGCCTTTGATTTGGCCTACTCAGTTTGCATACTCAAGACTGTCCCGCCATCCCAAAATCATCTGTAAGATCTCTCACTTATGTAAACTCATGAACTGAAATCCAGTATTTGTGTTTTATTGTTGTAGGTTTGATTTGTTTATTCAGGGGTTTTATTAATGTTAGTTAGGTTGGTTTCTTGTACTTCCCTGTTTTTCCCCTCACAGTGGTTTGTTCCAAGTTGTTTACCCTGAGAGTTCCCGCCATTTGGATCCACAGTTACCTGTCAATCTTCTCACCTCTCCCTGTTTTCTCCTTATTTAGTCCCATCAGTCAAGGTTTGTCCACTCCCTGTCGAGTGTCAATCTTGTAACCATCCCCAGATTCTTCAAGAAAGTTCTGTATCAATCACCCCACCTTAGCCTTTCTATTCATCCCAGGACTCTGTACCCACTGGGCTAGCCAGGTTTCCACCCCTGTCCGCCCACCCCCTATTTAACCTGTTGCCAGCCTTTGTTTCCTCGGCATTTTGTCACTGCATCCACTCTGAGAGCATCCCACCATGCATGGGGGAATAAAACTCTTTGGGCTCACAAACAAGTGTCCTTCTCTCGTCTCTTCATCTCCTCTCAGCGTGTGAAGCTACCAAAGCTGTGTTACCCACGCCACAGCACTCAGCACTACCAGGGTGGCAGACGCCGTTCCCCTGGAGTGCCCTCTCATGTGGCAGCCACCCCGCCTCACACGGGCAGTGCTAGCCGGCTCATCTCGTCTGCTTGAGGTCGTGGCAGGTAGCCACTGCATTTCATTGTCACAGAAAATACTTGTCCTATTAGATTATCTCAAGTTTGCAATACATCTGGATATTTAATACTGCAACAGCAAAAGCAGTATTGATTTCTGCATTGAATTCTATAAAGAAAAAATAAAAAGTATATAATATTGTCATGTAGAACTTCAATGTAAAATATCTCAATTATCTGGGTGATTATTATTCAAGAATTGAATGAACATAATTCTATAGCAATTGCTAATGCACATGAAAAATGAACAAAAGCAGCAAATGATGGCTATAAGCCAAATATTACAGAAGAAGTTCCCATGTGTTAGCTCATGCTATTTCATGCATTAAATAGGAAAATTTTGATGACTTTTCCTCTCTCTGTACAGATTAAAGCACAGCTATATATTTATTTAAAAGCTATGGATACCTTCCTCTGGTGGTTTGGGCACAAGGTCAGAAAGGCCAATGTGAATCCTTTATTTACGTTTGTTCTATGTGATTGACATTTGGAGTTTCAGGCATGAGAGAATGACTTCTTGGTTCCCAAATGAGGAGAATCAATCAAGCAACTTAACTCTTCCAAGTGTCTTTAGCCCTCCCCCAACACATTGACCAGAGTGTGCTCTACTGCTTCCTAACTGGACCCTCTGCCATTACCCTTCCCTGCAGTGGGACTGTGCTGTCCTCAGAAAGCATGGGTAGGGATATCTTTCACTAGGGCATAAGCAAAAAGATGGCCTAGCTGTGATTTTGATTTTTTTTTTAATTGCAAGAGTATCTAAATTGAATTTGATTAAATACTAAACCAAATTTCTACATCTCTTTTTCAATATCTTAATTTTTCCTTAAGGTTGTGTGATAGTACACTATCTAACAAAATACTGCTATTCACTTCCACATGTACTATTTTGTTCACTGTGATAAAGATGTTTCCCATCTTTTACCAGATAAAATATCAGTAAAGCAAAATGCCTTATTAAAGCTACTTTCAAGTACAATAAAAACATTTTCTTACTTGTTTAAGTTTCTTTAGATCTTCATCAAGTTCCAAGTTGTCCAAAATAACAGCAACAAACAAGCTGAGTAGAATCTACAAAACAATTGTAAATTACTTGTTAAAGCTTATCTTATCTTTCTTAAGAAGTTTTATTAAATAACATGGAAAAATGACAGCCCTGCTGATGTAAATGGGATTCTTGCCTTTGACATTTGTTGAACTAATAGGAACTGCTACTACATATCTGCTAGCCCTTTTGCAAGTAGTAAATTGTTTTTTTATCTTACCATGCAATTATTATGAGTTTAAAAATGCTAAATTCTAGGTTTTATGACCAATGAATTATATATATTTAACAGTATACTCTTAAAATGTACTTCACGCAAAGAGAAAATTAAATTAATCAGAAATAATAACAACAAACAACAACAACAATAATAATAACAATGCCAATAACAACACAACAATAATAAAAGAAATGCAAAGCAAAATCCTAAAACATCTTGTAAAGCTAAGGTGGTTTTCAATTAAGGTGTGACTTTTTAGTCACCTGTCAGTCATTTACTTTATGGCCTTCCTTTATGCTCTGAGTGCCTCTGTGAAAAGTAGCTAACTCCATTTTGGAGAAAAGTAAGCTGCTTCATTAGTTGCATGCATCACATGTATAGGAAACTCATGTCACAGAAGAGGAAAATCAAGTGCCTCAATTTACTCAGCCTTAAATATTAGATACGTTTCTAGGAGGAAGAATCCTAGGGAGAAAAAGTGTGTATCAGTATCAGATTATTAAATTTCCCTTGTGTACAGATGCTGACCAGAGGCCAAAGAAGCTGAAAATGTGACTGATATAGCTGAGAAGCAGACAGAATTAGGAGTATGGTGGGTAAGGGAGGATACCACTGTTCAGCATATATTATCAGACAATTTTTAGCTAAGGCCGTAAATATATGTACACATGCATAAGTTAACAGCTGCCAGCAACTGCCTAGGTTTTAGTCTCTGAAGTTTGATGCAAACATCCTCAAATCCACTGAGCTTCTACAGGCAAGCACCAATTTCTGATACACTAGAGAGGTACCAAAAGGTATCCTAACTCTTTTTTCAAAAAGAGTTACAGGCCTAGAATTTTTCTGTGGTCTTGGACCACTGAGTGACAACTAGAGCAAACATATCCTTCCACCACTACTTGTAAATGAAGCGTAAGTTTGCCTGTCACACTGGAAATTTATTCCCTACCTATACTGAAGATGAAATTTAAGTGGCTTAATATACCAGACAAGGAGTTTGGAACTTAAACTGCATCTAAGTTGAGCGGACCTTATTTCAAGGCAGGATTTGCTTTCGCTTCATAAACTATAAAGGTACAGAAGACACAGGAAGGACTCTGGCCCATAAATTTAAAAAGTGTCAGTGCTAAGAAAAAAAAAAAGTTCTTTTGACAGAAGTTAGTAACTTTGTGGCTTCCATGAAACATGGAATTTCCTGCAGCTATTCAAAGCAACATTTTGTATGTGCCACATAAACAATACATCGTATAATTTTCAGTGATCCAACTACTATGAACAATGGAAGTAAAGATGGCATTTAGAACAGCAATGCAAGGCAGAATTCTGATAAAATACATAATACCTAGCACAATGTAGAGGCCCAGAGAAGCTGACTTTAGTTTCAGGATAGTCTGTGGTGGTGCATGCCCTCATCCCACTCAGGTTACGCTGTGGTCTGAGAAATGCTCATTAGGCCTCAGCCTGGATGAACTGGCACTCAGACTAAGCCCCTCTTGAGCTTATCAGAAACACTGTCTGTTCCCAGGAATTAACAGGTGTCTAACAAGCACCTGATTTTAAGCGAAAACCTTGGAAACATATTTTTATTGCCTCCAAAACAACCAAGAGGAATAATATTTCTGTTATTGAACCTTCAAAGAAAGTTTTTCAAATTGTGGCCAGGATGGAAAATTACTGTGACTGAAGCCCACTCTCTAATGATACCATAAACAGTCATCCAAAACAAGATCCGTTTGGGCTCTCAATTCCCAGAAGAAAGGGTGAATATGTGTGTCTCACAAACTGATAACTGGATGGCTGTGGAGCCAGCCAAGGACTGCTAGTAACGATAGGCAATAATTGTTGGTAATAACCAAGAATGATAGATATTAAAATGCCATGAGTAAGAACAAGGTTTCGATGCAGAACGGGTGTGAGGCAGAGATAGGGCACCACTTTTCCACTATCTAAAACATGACACATGAAAGTACAGTGCAAGCATAAGAATGAGTTGACATGGACGTGGGCATGGCATAGGCATGGACTGTAGGGTGGGATTGACACCACCAAAGACCCCCAAGCCCTCTAACCCATTTCCAGAAAGGCCTGAAAGATCAGACTGTGCATGATAATTAATTAGCATAAAAAGAGAGAACCTTGTCCATAAAAAGGTTTCTCCCCAAGCCCAGGCAACACCCTCCAGTACCCACAGTGGCCATACCGACACAGAGAGATGAACAATTGCTGGGTAAGTACCCCCAGGATCCTGGACATCCCATGAGCTAGACTGGTGCTGCTGAAACTGGGCTCAGCGTCCCCCCAGCTGGATGAATGCTGGAAGCAGCACTAGTGATCTCCTTTGCTCTCTTTTTCTGTCTTTCTTTCTGTCTTTAATTCATGAATACCTCTTTAATGTCTCTTTTCCCTTTCACCTTACTCCATTATCCAAAACCCACTGCCACATGCTTTTATAGTAGGTCAGGGGCTAACATACTAATTTTCATGCCAAATGGAACTTTATGATTGTTTGTGGACCCTCTGACTTTTGTCATTCCTTTTGACCAACAAGCATTTATGAAAACTACTTTGATCCCTAGTTGCGAATGAAGAATTTTGCTATAATTCTGTTACGATTTTACAGTATGGTGTTTTGCTTCTTTAGATATCCTGTTCATTCTGTGATACTCAGTACATGCTGCTCAAAGCATACCAGTTAAGGAAGTTCAGTTCCATGCTAAAAAGAAGAACAGTACTCATTAAATATATCGGCCCTTAATGTCTTGCTGATTCATGCACTCATATGTATCAAGGCAAGACTTTCATTAACTCCCTTTTTGCTTTTTTCCAACAAGAACCAAAGAAAATGTACCACAAAAGAAAACTTAAATGCAAAGTTGTTATTTGTTTAACTTCCTCTGCCACCATCTCAACTAATTACAGTCCTTGTTTCCAAGAGAGTGAGTCTTTTTTGAGCTTCAGTTTTTCTTTGCCTTCTTATGTGAAACCTATTAATTTCTTTCCAAGTCTCTACAGTCTGCTATGCCAAATGCCTGCAATTATCATTCTCAATTCTAATTGCCCCCCCTTTTCTGGTTGGTGAAAGTAATTTCATTTGACTTTACTCTTGTTATTCTCTGATGGCTGTTTATTCTTAGAATGCTTCTTTTTGGTTTTAGTAGCAGCCCAACTTTTCATGCTCCCTTACCAGTTCCATGTTATTTTGTTTTAAATTTCTTTTGCCTATAGACAAGTCTGTCCTACATAGTTTTCCCTTCTGAAGTCTGAGGAAGATCTTAGAATTGAAACCAAAATTTCATAAGCTCAGATAATTCTGCAAAGTTGTCTTTGTAGGGTTTCTTCATTCACGTAGAATTTGCATAGTTGAATGAGAAGAAAAGTGTGCCCTTATGGAGCAAAGCAAGGACTGTGTATTTAAATGCAAATTCCCTGCAAAAGGACTGAGGATGGTGTACAGAAAAGTGACGTCCCTCCTAGCAAAATCAGTGCTTTCAGTAAACAAATAGAGAAGTCCCAGATGATTCTTTCAAAATGAGGAACATAAAACAGAATACTAAAATTGCTCTTACAGCTAAATTATTTCTCAATTAAGATGTGAATTTTTAGCAGAGAGGTCACTTGACACGATTTTACTTTATGGACTTGCTTAATACTCATCTAAGAAGTAAAAATGAGTTACTGATTAGAAAATATTCTTGAAGAATCAAAAAAACATCAATAAGATTCTCTTACCAGTAACTGCTTTCAGATCTATGACCCAAACCACACCTCAATTATA
Organism: Vidua macroura; assembly: GCF_024509145.1. NCBI lineage: Eukaryota > Metazoa > Chordata > Aves > Passeriformes > Viduidae > Vidua > Vidua macroura. The sequence continues at coordinate 38,558,773 of NC_071572.1, read as the reverse complement.
ACCTCAATTCCCAAGGAATTTAAAAGATCACTCCAGCATGAAAAGTTGTATTTTCTGTGAGAAATTACATGCCCTATATATCTTCTGATACATACATTTGTTTGGCTTATACTTTGATGTGATTATTGCCATTTATAAAATGGTCAAGTTTTCAATCCATATGAAGGAATCCATTGCACCCACAACTCTAGTCCAACTATTCAGTCTTTAGAAGTGAAATGGGATATAGTGTAAAGTAAAAGAAGTAAATAGAAGCTGGCAGAGATTGTAGAAATACAGTTAGCGTCTTATGTAAGTAGACACCTGAGCAAAGAGAGGAAATTGAATGAAAAAAGTGAAAATAAGACTAAGTGCATCAAAACCTGCAGTGAATGGAAAATAAAAAATGAGCAATAGTAGGAGTGAATTAAGGGTGCATAAAATGGTTATTTTCCTGATTGTGGTATTTTCTCTGTGTTGGTATTAAAATAAAGCAACAAGCCCTTATTGATACAAGATAATCAAAGAGAGTTTTGCTTCCCATTTTCTCCATGAAAGAATGTAATAATCACGTTTGAAATACATACAGAAAAAAAGTCGATTTTTGTTTTTTTTTATATAATACACATTTCTGTTTGCATGCAGGAACTGCTGTATTAGTTCTCATCATTTATTGCTTGATATACTATACCACATATTTTCCATGCATGGATTTTGTATCAGGCAACAGGACATTAGGGATGACTAGTTAAGGGTTTATATTGCAAGGTTTTACACTTCTCACTTTAATTGCTGTTGCAAAGAGAATGCAATGAAAGCTGAGGAGACCAGTTCTACATGACAAAATCACTTAACTCTGAAATCATTAGAGCTGTGAAGGTACAAGGCAGATAAAAATTATACTGTTAGCCTGGCAGTGTGACTTGGATCTAAGAAGAACATGTCACACCAGAACAAAGGTCACCACATGATGTCACATGGCTGAAGGGTTAATTTATTCTACCACATCTGCGAACTAAAAGCTGCCTATGCTAAAAATGAGCATCACAATTATTTTTAACTAGCTGAGAATAATAAGTAATACAAGAGCTATGAGAGTAATTCAAAATGAAATGAAGCACAACACATTTGTGAGTGAAAACTTACCAGAGTAGCAAAAAGATGATATAGTATAAAATAAATAGCAACCACTGGTGCCCACATATGTCCTACAGCATTCAGTGTCTGATCCATAACATCCACCCATCCTTCCTGTGTGAGAATCTGAAACATTGACATGAATGCCTGCAAGAAATAGAATTACAAACATATTAACGAATTATACTAATATGGTTGTATTGACACATTCCTAAAACTGATTTAACAGAGATGCACATCTGTTTTGGCTAGCTTTTTTAAACCTTATCAAATGTGTTTAACTTTTAAAGCCAAGTAGAAGGCTGCTTATGAGCTAAAGGAGAAATAAATAGCTTGATCTTTGACAGAACTGTAATCTTCAATTTTTGACACAGCCCTAGCTTCATTAGCACATACAAAGAACCTTTTGGTTTCCTTCATTGCTGAAAAAATGGGATACATATCCTGAGCATCATAGATTATTGTTTTGAATATTATACTGTATTGTAATTTTTTGATTATGCTTTTTTCTTCCACGTTTCCTCTCTCTAAATATACCTATAATAAAGCGTTATAATTAAATGTGACCATAAATTATGTTATCTTAATAGCAGAAGCATCTGAGGCACTCCACAGATGTGCCTAATCAATAAATGGCAAGGTCTCTGCTCCTGCACTTGATTCAGCCCGTCAGACTTTTCCTCTACATTTTGTAGATAGCATTTTTTGTGGAATTATTCCTGCAATATTTTCAAATTCCTTGAGACCAGGTACACATGTCAAAAACAGAGGAAGTAATGGGAATGTTTCAAACAATTTATTTATTTAGTTATAGGAAAATATGAAATTGGATAAGCCTAGAAACCAGACACCTTTGAAACCCCAGCTGGAGCCTACAGCACCAACCAGAATTGAACTCAACATGAGCAATATGTAACTGCAAGATGTACATCCTACACAGACATTGAGGAATGCACACTGCCTAGGAAACAGAAGTTTGAGTATGGTATCAAAGTGAAATATCTTGACTGTCTCAGTGAGGCCAAACTATTGCACAAGCTTCTTTTGCTTTTGCCTGACATTGAAAGTATTCTCTTTCCAGACAGTAAGGATCAAAGCTGGTATCTTACTGAAGTTTATGCATAACAAAAAAGTGTTAGAAACTGGAAATACAGCTTACAGCTAACAGGATTCCTAGAATTCAAAATGTTAACACAGTTACAAGGATGTATTACATCTGTGCTCAGTGTGCCCAGCAGCAGCAGATTAACATATTAATGCAATGGCACAAAAAGAAAAGGATTCTTCTTGTCAAACCTGTGAGAAAACGGTATCCAGACAGCCCTTCACTGCAACTTACCCTAAGCCAAAACCTGTGCTGGAAAATCTGAAAACACGTAGCTATACAAACTTACATGCTTGGGAAACAATGAAATGGTTCTAATTAATTTTTAAAGCTGCTGGCAAAAATAACTGTGTGGGAGACCTCAAACTCATATTATTATTATAAACCACAGGCAAATACTTTGCTTGGGCTCTTTATCAAATTTATAGGGTTTTTCAAACAAAACACTGATTTCTCCAAGACGTTTCTTACAATGTTTCTTCTAAACCAAACCATTAAGGTTATATCCCCACCCTTAGGGGAGTCCACTCCAGATTGTGACTTCTCACCTGCAGTAAAAGCAAATTTACTCTAGAGAAGACTGTCCATGTGAATGCACACAACACTTGGTTTTGGCCCTATGTGACAACCCTATGGCTAACAATCATTAATATTTGGTGAGAAGAAGCTGGTTCAAACTATATGAAGGAGGGTGTGGCAAGACTCGTATAATGAAAGAAAGTGTATATCAAGGGCTATCTGCTTAAAATTTGAAAGGAGGGCCTGCAGTTACAAAGCATACTGAGATGGGCTGGGTAAGGCAGAGACAAGTGCATCTTGTTATGCAGGCACTGAATAAAAGAATCTGCCTTTTTGGAGTGCCCAGTGTGAGAGGACAATTTCCATGTCCGTACCCGGGGATTGCCTTGGAGAAAGTTTGCTGGAAGACCACTGATACTGCCTGTCCATTCTTTCACTGACCACAGATAAGGATCCTAGCACTAAGGTTTTTCCTCCTCTGTTGGTTTAAATAATACAAATTTTAAAATGCAGAAACTGAATCATGTTGCCTCTAGGTCATATTTGGAGGAAGAACTATGAATTTTTACTCTATTACAGAGTTCACAAACATTTAGCTTCTGAGGGTTTTAGAAGTCATTTGCCTGCTGACTCACACAAAAAAGCCTGTCATCAAAGTCCAACTTGGTTTCTTATTGCTTCTGTGTTCTGTGGCACTCTGAAGCAGACAGAAGCACAAACACCCTGCTAGGTTAAGACCAAGAAGTTGAGTATTATTTTTACAGTTGTTTTTCAGAATTAACTCACACTAATCAAATTTTCAGAGATGCTTAAACCTACAAGACAAAATTACAAGAAGTGACGCTGAGATGAACATGGAGCAGACCAAGGCATCCAAATGAGAAATCACACATGTTCAGAGAGAAGTTAAACATCAGAAACATCAGACTTTTATTTCTACACCAGAAACATCCTGACCAAATGTAAAGTCCCAGGCTTTCTTTTGAACACAGATCCCACAGAGGACAAAGGCTATCATGAACTAGAAGCAGCAGAAAAATATGCTGGCAACTAGTTTTCTGTAAATTCTTTGGGGTGGTTAAAGTCTTTGGTATGTCATGTATTTGGAGAGGCCAAGCACGAGGGCTGAAATTTGCACAGTGCCCTATGCTTTATGTTTCTGCCAGTAATCTTGGCCTTAACCAGCATATTGCCAACCTGCAGCCACATCCTCCCTTCAAATGAGTGCCCCCTCCCAGTCATGTGCGCTGACTCTACATTGCGCAAAATTAAAAACTCTTAGTACTAACTCTTTTCCTTATTATAAAATCATTGCTCCCCATGCAAGACATGCAGAGAAAGAAACATTTGGGATCTTTATCTAGGAAAGGCCTTTTGTAGCCAGCTGAGCATGCATGAAAGAACAGAAAATTCAGCCCCCTTTAGCTCTACCAGGGGTGCTTTAGGGTGAAGAAGACAAGAACCCCATCAGTGCTCAGCACTGCTTCTCGGGTCTCAGCTTCCCTTTGTGATGGGGAGCTGAAGCTAAACCAGGCAGCTGTGATTGCCTGCACTCAGAGCCAGTGGCCATCGTACCTGATTGCTGTGGCACTCCTTGCTGAAGCATAAGGTGGGCACTACATTAAATAATACACCCCACTGCTGGCTTTAAAAACACCTGAAGGACTGGATAACTGAACTAGTGCAGTATCATTTCTTCTGAATCACACTTAATTACCACAGCTTACTGCTTAAAAAAATATATATATTTTACTTAATTCTTCAAGTTTATATTTTTTAATTCTTCAGGTAATAAAAATAGCTTCAGTACAATGTTGTGGACTACTAATTAATACAAGTAATAATAGATTAATGTGGAGAAGATATTAATTTAATATCAAAAAATCTAATCTTCCATCCAAACCAATTGACAGTAAAGCATATAGTTTTATAAAATGGCCTTTCAATATAATTTAAGCATTTTATTATGACATTAAATTCCAGTATAATTCAAAACATTAGTTTTAAGTAAATAAGTCAGCGCACAATGAATATGTGCTTTGCACCAAGCAATCTTCTTTGGAGCAAGTTATTTTTAGCTGAAAGGTGTACCTCCCACTGTTTATTTTAAAATTAATTTGAAATGCAACTAGCTGACAGAATCAACATCTGTGAAGACGAGACTTAGAAATTTATGCAAATGGTGATTTTCTGAATTAATTTGTGCTACAGAAAAGATTGTCAATTTTTTTGAGTATTTATGCCCTATTACTTAATGAGCTGTTTTGATGATGGAAGTCAAACTACCTTTTTATTTATAGTGGAAGATTGGCGAAGGTTTGGTAGAATATATGAGCCAAAGAGCCATTTCTGACATCTTGTCCAACTGTTACAGGGGTGGTGCCACACAGATGACTACTTACAGTTATAATGTACTTGTCTTGTAACTGGTGCTTGCCCACAAAATTTTAAGGACCAAATTCCACTGGCCTAATTCATAGAAGCAGTTCTAAAATCATAGGGGTTGCTTCTGCAAATTAAGTTAATGGGATTTAGGATATTACTGTAACATCCTTCTACCAGCAGAAACTTATGTTTTCCTCCTGACACAGTCATGAGGGCTCAGTAACAACCTGAAAGAAGAGTAGTCATCCTTTAAAAATGTGGCAGTGATACTGAGATTTTAACTGCATCAGAGAATTAAGACTGCATTGCTCATCTTTTATAATGGGTGTTGCTTAAGTTGAACTAATATCTCACATCAGAAACTTTTTCCAAGGTTAAGGCTAGGAGCAAACACTTGGTTTTGTGAAAACTGGGGAATTGTTGTGATCAGTTGGGCCTGGCTTTCATCTTGGGTTGACCCATTTAAAAGAAGAACAGCATTCCCAACTTTGTAAATTGAGACAGAGAAGTCAGCACATGGCTGCAAACTTCAAAAGAAACCAGGGCATGGAAGTCAGACACAGTAACAATGTGTTTTGTCCTCCATACAGTGAATTTTCTTAGCAGCTGCCTTACACCTATACCTTTTTCAGGGGGCCCAGCCACCCCTGTCCTTCCTCATGGCTCAATATGTGCAGCCCAAGAAGACATGCAAAAATAAGAGATACCAGATGGTTAAAAACAGTAAAGCAAACATATATATTTTTGTACTTAGTATTAGAGAGAAAGCCAGTCCATTTGGCAAGTTGTAATGGCCAAAAGAAGGGTGAAATTAGTAGCTATGGCAACAGTGAGCTTGTGCCTATTGATTTTCATCAGGAAACCATGTGAAAACATGCAATTTAGAGGCATTAGCAAAAGGAGGAGGTCTATTTGTTCCAAAACCCATACTGTGCCTCCTTATAAAGCACTTAGTTTCAAAATGATTTTAGGTTTTATCTGTTTCAATGCAGAAAGCACTTTAATGTAGAAACTCAAAATTTAGCCTTTAGTGTCACCATTTTTGTGATCACGCTTGTCCTCCCTGTATTTTTAACTGAAAAAAACTCACAGCAACAATCCTGGCTATTTAAGATTTGCTCTTCTTTGAGGGTAAGCTCCTAATAATTTATCTTACAAATTCTGGTATTGCAAACTTAATATCATCTCATATGTTATACAGCATGTCTTCAGTCATGTTTTGAAAAGAATTAGAATTGTCTTATTCCAAACTGATTCAGTGATCTTTCTTCAGGGAAGAAAATTTGAGAAATCCCAGACTTTGCTAGGAAGACCTGCTCCTTCAGAGGAATGCCACAATTTCACACCATCAATCACAATTTTGAGTACAAAATTTTCACTGACTTTTAACCTAATAAGAGATGCTTCACTATAAAACTACAAAAAGAAACAACACACTGTAAATTTTATGCTTCTGAAACAAATACAACAAGGTGAATATGAATACATAAAAAGTAATGAAGGACTCATGTTAAAACATGTATTTAGTATTTACATATACCTGTTAAAATTCAATATGCTAGAAGTCCTTATTGAAGCTTAAATGGCAGCAGATTAAAATGCTCAAAATAATCCAAAACTTTACTAATGTATTTATATAAATTGGCCATTTTTCATTGCAAGTGGATCTTTATCAGGTACTTGCATCACTTTATCTAGTTAAAATGTGAAGGTGATTGCAATCCTGTCTTATTTTGATCATACTACAATTATTCTTTCAGGACTTTCACTGACATTTTGCATAAATAATAAAATAATTCTAAAACAAAATTCCATGGTGAATTGAAACCTGCAGTTTTTTTCAGAAGTTGTACATGAGAATTGAGAATAGAATATGGTGGTAATATCATATCTGATTTAGAGACTTGACTTAATTAGGAAAGCTTAAGTTTTATTTTATTTTTTTTCTTCACCATTTAATGAATGATACTGAATATCTAATTCTAGTGGCTGTTTTTCTAAGCACGTTTTCCAAAATAGAAAGCATGGTGCTACACTATTCCCTGTGGGTAGGCATTTTTTTGTCCCACATTGGATGGCCAGCTTCCCATAGATCAAGTTCAGCTTGATAATTTCAAATTGTTGTTTAGGCATTTTGTTCGCTAAATACATGACCCTTGAGGGTGCCTTTTTCATTGTTATTTAATTGTTCCAACCAATGCACTTTCACTAAAATAGATACATTGGATAATCAAACTGGAATGACAGAAACAAATAAATTGTCACTGGAACCAATCCATGTACACTCAGTCTAATCCGCTATTAAAGAAATTGCACTATTTTCATTCAGAACAGTGTGCTTCAACAAATACTTTAGCTCCAATTTCCACCGATTTTCAATGTTCTGTTCTGAATTAATGTAATGCCCATAAACATCCATTATTTATACCCAAAAGGCAAACACTTATTTTGTCAATGCAGACAGGTTTTATAACCCTGTGTAAAACAAGCATTCCTGTACAAATCAAGAACAACCACTTTGATAATATGAAGATACATGTTTTATATAAATTCTCAGGCTAATATTCATGCCTGTGGACATGAATCCTCTTCCTGTAACATGACAGAGTACTGTTAAGCCGTATGCTGTGTTGTGTCATCATCACGGTGCATGGGCAAAATTTCTCTGTGTTCCCTTGACAGCAAAAATAGAATACCTACCACAAGGAAAGATGGTTCTCACTACAGAAGGACTACAGGAATACTGTTACATCCAGAAAATACATTTTTTTAAAATTGATACATATGGAGATAAACTGCTTCATGTTTCTAAGAAGGAAAGGAAGACTGCTAATGTAATAAGGAATATGATAGAATCTGTCCTGGTTTGGGCTGGTATAGAACTAATTTTCTTCCTTGTAGCTGGCACAGTGGTATATTTTGGATTTAAGATGAGAATGATGTTGATAATACCCTGATGTTTTAGTTGGTGCTGAGCAGTGCTTGCACATTGTCAGTGTCTTTCCTGCCTCTCACCCCACCAGTGAACATGCTGAGGGTGCACAAGAGGTTGTGAGGGGCAGGACAGGTGACCCCAAATGACCAAAGGGATATCCCATCCCATATAGCATCATGGTCACCATATAAACTAAGGGAAAGTTGGTTATTGGTTGCAGACTGGAAGCTGGCTGAGCATCAGCCAACATATACTGAGCAATGGCATTGTGAGCCACTGATTTTGTATATTCTAATTCTTTTATCATTATTGTCTCCCCTTCTGTTTCTGTCTTACTAAAATTTTGTTATCTCAGCCCTAAAATTTTACATTTTTTTCCTCCCAATTCTCTCCTCTGACCCACTGCAGGGGGAGGATTGAACAAGTAGCTGTAGAATGTTTAGCTGTACTGGCCAGGCTAAACCCCATCAGAATCATAGAATCATTAGGATGGAAAGGACCTTCAAGATCATTAAGTCCAGTCATTTACCTAACACTGCCAAGTCCACCATCAATGGTAAGAAAATAGCCATGATAAGGAAATAGTGACAAGCAATGAGTAATCAGTGCGTTATATACTTGCCCTTGGAAAGGTTGTAAATCTGTCCAGTTCTTCCACAAAGCAGAACATCTGTAAACTGATTGCTGACATTACGATCAAAAGGCTGGCAGTAAATACTACCAAACTCCCAAGTTTTTTTCCTGGTCCAAATATCTTATACACAAAATCCTCCAAAGCAGGAGAAATCTTTATAAGCCGAACTACTCTAAGAACCTAGAAAGAAAGAGAAAAATGCAACTGTATCAATTATTTGATTATCACATTAATCAAAAACTTTCAAAATACCAGACATTCATGGCCAAAAAGGGACAGTCTTGTAGACCAATAAATATCAAGTTGCCACCACTTGTAATAGATGACAAGTTGTATGTTAGGTTAAAACCACAAAACCAGGAACATAAGCAGCATTGAGGCATACAGGCATGGGATGATAGTACAGGCATGGGAGGACCCAAGGTCTCCAAGGCTGTAGTCAACTCACCAATCATGAGGAGTCATTAAAGAAATGTAATTGGGTGAAGCTGGTTTTGGGGTAACAACGGGAACAAAGACATAGACAAAACACACAACAGATATTAAATACAAGTATGATGTGGAATTAGAGACCAAAGTAGGTTTATAGTGTGTTACCAAACATAAGAATGCCCTCAGGCAGGAGCCAAAGTGCATCAGTCTAGATTTAGCAACTGAGAATCTACTGAAGTGCTAGGTCAATGGCTCCAGTTTGATTATCATCTTTTGTTAAAATTTCATTCTTATACTAAATGGACAGAATCATGAACAGTCTTTGATGAAAGCTCTGCTTTGAGCAGCAGGCTCAATGAGATGGCTTTGAAAGGCCACTTCCAACTTATATTGCTCTGATTTTATGATGTTTGTTATGCCAGGTTACGTATTCACACAAAGAACTGCCAAGTCTTCTTCCACAGATCATCTTTCCATTTCAGTGACCTGAAGCAAAATTGTTTGGCATTATGTACCACAATAACCTAGTAAATTTGGTAATGAGCATATTTTGCTATTTCATGTTATATATAACATGGGAAATTCTGGGTTGTGTTTCTCAGTATCAGAGAAACTCAGTATCTCACAACAGCATTGTTTGCCCCTGACATATCTGACACCTCTCAGTACTGGCAGCAAAACTTTGATCTTGTGTGGAACTCCTGACCTATTCACTGCTGAGTCTACTTTGAAAGAGCTGCTGACAGCTCTGATTCTCCTATTTCTGCCATTGATGTTGACACAGTGGCATGAACATCAGTATCAACAAGAGGCAGTGGCAGTAACAGTAGTTGCTGAAGACAATGGACAGCAGCATATGGGGCAACTGAGATTCTGCAGTGCTTACGAAGAAAAGGCTCTCTATTTCAAGGTATCACTCGGGTTTCCACAAGAAACGTATTGAAACTGAAAGGTAGGAATTACAGTGCAATTATTGTCTGACCTTATGTACAAGTCAAATACAATTACTATGCTCTTTTTGGAAAGAAAATAAGTCTAAGTTGTTCACACACTGAGCTCGCTAATAATGTACACCTTTGGATTTCACATGAAGCTCATCTCCCTACCATTTGTAAGGTATGCAGAATATGCTTGTCATCTAGATTTAACTACCAAAGGAGAGGGGGGAAGAGAGAGAGTCAACTCAAGAGAGCAACTTATTCCAAACATACCAGAGCCCTTACATGAGATGGGATAAGCATCCACTGTTTTCAGCGGCAAAAAAGGGTCCTGGATTCAGAAGTTACACTAGACAGCTTAACTTTCACAATATTAGCACGAGGTGAGATAAAGTCCTTTCTTTCATATTGGTATCATGACTACATTACATATACTCTGAGTACATGAAACTGGTTACCAAGGCAGATAGTGAGATGAGTGATATTTACAAGTACTATTAAAATGTAAACATGGTGCCTTCTTACTTACAGGATTTACTTAGGGTTTAAATGTTAGCTCTGTTCCCATCAATACTAGTTTCAGCACAGACCCCAGTGGGGAGAAAATTTCATACTAGTTGGTATTCTGAGTGGTGTTTTAGATAAACTCAATTATCTGCCTTACTTTTTCCCCCTTTCTTTGGGGAACTTTAATTGACCTTTAAGCCACACACTAATCTTATTGATACTATTTGGTTTCTTCATTTATTTTCATTAGGTAACAAATTGAATCTAGCAAAAGTACATTCTAATGAATTTATGCATTTTGCGTAATTGGATTGCAAATTGTATTATATTGAAGAGCTGTAGAAGATGCACTATTTGGATTAAATATAAAAATATATTAAAAACAAATTAAAATTAATAATACAAAAAAAAAAAAAAAAAAGAACCACAGCTTTGTTACAAATAATGGCTACCTCCCCTGCAAGGGATGACAGTTATTCAGAAAATGACTCAACAGTATTTTCCCCAAGCACAAATACAATACCATCTCTTAAGTTCAGTATAGGTTAAATTCTGTTTAAATCTCTCCCTTTTATGCTGGTTCATTACATATCTCTGCAATAATATGCAAAATTTGTCATTTCTCCACTAATTTTATGTCCTACAGATATAGCTATGTAACAGTCCTTTCACAGTCTTTCACTGAGGGCTTTGCAAAGCATCTTGAATGAATGCACAGTGAATGATAGGTGGGAGGGTGGACAGTATCCAATGTAGTAAAGACTGAGTGATGTGTTGGCAAAAGGTAATGATACAGATCAATGAATAATGCAAACTGAAATGCATGCAAGGAGGACTAGACAACCCAAACAATAATTCTTGCTTGCTATCCTGGAATGTGTCAAGAAGGACTTCTGTTTTCAGTAATCTGTTTTGCTGGCTGACAAGAAACACATTTACCCTGTCATCATGAATACCTAAACGCCTGGAAATCTGCCTAACATTAAGATGTATTCATGTGAAAAAGACATTTTGACCTTGGTTGATTTGAAAACGTGTTATCTAGCTTGCCCAGAACTTAAGTGTGGAGGAAGGTGTGTACCTTACAGGCTGACTTCAAAGGTATTCTGCAACCTTCCAATCATTCGCCTCCTAAGGTACTTGGATTGCAAAATACAACCCAAATCTTTCAGTGTAGTGGGTGCTTCTGCTTGTAAAATGTACGTCTTTCATATATTTTGGAAAAAACAAAAAATCACATACTGAAATTTTGTGTCATAAAAGCTAGCACTGTGTAATTAAAAAGAACACCACCACCACCACTGCTCCACTAAACTAATTAAATCAATTAAAAAGAAAATACTTATTATTTTATTACCAGCATCTGCCTACATTTTAATCATACTTTCAATCCTATGAGTTAGTGATGATGTCATCCATTTAGTCCAACATTCATAATTTACGCTGAAAATTCTTACAAAGAAGCCACCATTCATAAGTGGACTATGTCCTAATAAATACAAACCAATTGTTAACTAAGTTGCTGACTGCTTTAACTGAGAGCTCCCAGCAATGCTCCCTGTGCTTTTGACACAAGAGTGCAATTGCATACTCCTGACACATCATCCTTCCTTGCACCTTAGATGCATCATGCTGCACTGAGTAACAACATTCTACATATTTGGACAGCAAAATCAAAGTTATAATGACTTAAAAGTCTTCAAATTATATCAGGTGAAAACAAAATAGATATTTTTCATCCTAAAAGCTTTCTTGAGGAGCTTTGCAGAACCATTAAGAAAAAATACAGGATGACATTTGCAGAAATCTGAGAAGGCCATTATGTTTCAACCCACACTTGGGGAGATTGCTTCCCCCATGCTGTATCCATGTTTACAGTATGTGTCACTCTAACTAATCCCATTTATTGACAGAACACTGTTTGATGATTTGTTATTTTCCCTTACTGAGTATTACTTATTCACCATGCTAATCCACTGCTGAATAATGGGCAGATATTAATTCTTTAATATATATATTCTTAAAAATACCCTTTCTTTAGCACTGTGGAACATAACACATAATGAATCCCAAAGCTTTCTCCCAAAACTGGATCAACCCTAAGCACGTGAAGGAGGATGATTGGGAAATCAGTTGGCCTGGCTAACAAGAAGAATCAGCCAGAATGATAAGTCAGAATTAGTATTTTTTTTGTCTCTCTTTCCTGCTCTTCCCCCAAGTGAAAATGCAAGAAGAGCCTCAATAAATACACTCCCTCTAGATAAAGAATGGCTGGAAAGCTAAAAAACCCAAGTCTAGGATGATTCTGGAGAAATTACCTTAGAAGACCCACAGTAATGTAGCTTAGCATGTGACTGCCACAGAGATGAAGATTTGGAGAAACAACAGCAAGTGAATTGAGGCCTCAGGGAGAGCAGCCAGGAAAGTAGGGGTGAACACTATGGGAAGGTGATGTTGTAAACAGCTGTGTAAAAGGTCAAGGCTCAGTGAAGAACAATGAAGAAACAAACCAGAACCTACTGAACAGTACAGCTCAGATAAGAAATGGGAGTTACTCATAACAGAAAGGACTTCTCAGCAAAGATAGAAAGAATACTATTTTTGTAAATCCACCCAATGAACATAGTGAAAACCAGAGATTTTTTTTATTTTAAAGTTATTCTCAAAATGAGTCAATACTGTGAGAAAATTGAAATTTGTGTGAAATATGGATGGGTAACATTTTAATTTGGTATATAGGGTAAAAAGTAAAAGTAGCTGATCATACCTGAAAATATGTAAATTGAGAGTGATAGAGGTCTGGATAAATATGGAGAGTGGTTCCAATTACAAGCAGCAACTCAAACTTGTGAAGAGATGAGCTGATGTATCCTGTGAAACCCAAACACCAGATCTTCAGAAGAGCTTCTAAATCAAACAGAACTGTAAAAGCAACCTAGACGGATATATAAAATAAGAAAGATGCATTCAAAACACTGAGTTAAGTTAGAAGTTTCTATGTCATGTTGTCTATCGGGGCTTTGTATGGCAAAAATAAAGATCTTCATAATATTTAACAAAACCAACCATATTCTAAACAGAATAAACAATAATAGATTTCACTTCATAAAATTTTCTAGACTCAACACAGACAGGTAGATTTCATGATTTGGAAAGCATGAAGTAATAAATCCATCCAGATGACCTTTCACTTTAAACACATACATAAAAATGAAAATATGATGACATGACTTTTTAAAAATATGAATCAACACTTATGAGATTTCTGAAGAATTTCAAGAGATCTAAGAAAGACACCAAAGTTCGAAAATTGCTACTTCAATTTTCTAAAACATCAATAGTAACAACCAAAACAGGTAGAAAAGTAGTAATGGTTTTTAAACATCTAAAACAAATTTTAAAAGGAGAGGAAATTCAAAGTCAGTCCAGAATGAATGAATTTTCATAATGATGTTAAGAAACTTGGACATGGTGGGAAGTTACAGGGGAAGAATTCTACTTGTAGGGAATGACTTTGGGATTCTTCCAGAGGCCTTTCTTGAAATATTTGCACAATAAAATGCATAATGTTCAGTTTGAACAAAAGCATAGGTGTACATCTTCAAGATTTATTTTCTCTTACTTCTCTCACGACCAAAAATCATTCTGGCTAGGCACACTTCCTCATGTGCCTTCTTATTTTACCACTGTAAATACTCTAAGATAATCTCTTCCACAGTTTCCAACAGCCAGGATATGCAATGGAAATGCTTTTCTGTGACTCAGAAATGTTCCTCTCTGACCCTTTACATATATTGAGGTTTAAAAGAAGCCCTAAAGTAACACTAGGTCATATCTAATTGCAACTAATACTTTCAAAGTGCAGTACAAATAAAGAAAATACAGCTTAAATCTCCTTTGAAGACAAGCATTATAAGTCTGCTAAGATGGAGAGTATAATTGACTATGGGACATGAGATCTACTGAATTTGGCAGGGGATAAAAAAGTTAGAGACTAAGATTTTCATCCTGACCCTGACAATGAAAATCTCTGGGATGCTGTCTTAAGTATTTATGTGATTTAAAATTTAAACTCTGCAGACCATCAAAAATATATTTGTCAACATGAAAGATGGAGGTTGTAAGGTAGCTAAATAAAATTTTACATATTTTATGTGTACAGGACTGTCACAAGCAGGAGTGGAAATGGAAATTAAACACTGATGTTTATGCCAGACAATGTAGGGACACATTTATGCCCTTATCCTCAAATGGATCTGGCCAGTTTTACAGCCTGTGTTCTGGGATCTTAAAGAGCTCTAGAACAATGAGCCAGGTTTGAATAGACTACTCCTTTACATGAAAATCTCTAAGACACAAGAAAAATGTTTTTGCAAAAAATCTTAAATGTAAAGCTCATTTTTAATGACACAACATCTAACTGAGTCCTAAAAGAAGAAGACCATTAAATTAGGCAAAATGGAACAGTGATTAGAAAGCAGTTGGGATTCAACTCAGAGCAGGTGGAATAACAATGCCATTTAAATACACACATACACACTTCAGAGCACATAGGCTTCCTATTAGAACAAGACTAACAAATATGATGTTAAGTGTATTTTAATTTATTCTAAAAATGTGTGGGCAGGATCATTTGCATTTCACATACTTGTCAAATGAATTCAAACCACTGGCACTTAAAAATGTATCAAATGGTTTGCATAACATCTGATTACATTTATACACCTGTCTTCCTGCTGACAGAGCTTGTATTTTTTTCCTTCCTTGTAATTAATTACAGGAGAAGATTCAGAATATCTGACTAGAACTTTTTGTTAGGTGTGAAATGCAGTACAACTTTATAGTTTTGTGGGTTTTATAGTTTTGTGGGTTTTTTTAAAAGCTGGAATAATTCCTTTCATTGCTGTAGAGACAAGGCAAAAGCAAACTCATACAAGAAGCCAGAGCAGAAAAAGCAGGTGTAACACATAAGTAGTTGCCAAGCAGCCACCCTCCACTATGTTGCCAACTCTGCTTTGGGGAGGCCAAAGAGGAGCTAACAGCAATGGGCCATTTTCCTGATAGTCATGTCCCTTTTGGTCACCTGGAAGCTTTCTGGTATTAATCCCACCTTCATCAACATTACCTTTTGCTAGTAGCCACCCAACACTTTTTTTTTTTTTGGCAGCGGCAGAGCTCACTATCAGTCAGCATTCAACAGTGACAGACTCATTTACTGTGTCTTGAAAGATTACCAAGCTGCCAGGAAAGATAAGAATTCTTCCAAGAAGGATCAGTGGGATTAAGGGCACAGACCTCTAGCACTTCCCTCACTACCAGATTTCACACAGCATTCAATCCTTCCTTCATCCAGCACAGGCCAAAGGCGACCCAAAGGCAGCAGTGCAAGGGGACAAGTTACAGAAGGAATCTAGGAGAAATTATAAAGGAGCACCTGGTTTTGGACTCTGGTATTCAGACAGTATTTGTAGGAATTGTATGCAATTCAAATATGACAGCTAGTATGTAACATGTTATAATGGAAGACCCATATAAAAACCAACATCCATAACTATTCTGTCTAGGTATTGAGCACTTAAAGTCAGCATCCTCATTAAAAATTACCGAAGTGTGTTTGAAGCTCTACTCTTTCCAGGATACTGCACTGAGGTTTTGACTCATCCTGTTAAAATTCTGGTTTTGCTTAATCTGCAGGACTGATGCATACAAGTTGAAATGGCTGTCAGAACCTCTTATTTGCTACTGGGTATACAAAATTATGCAAACAATGGGATCTGGGTATAGATTAATTTCTTTTATCTTCTTGTTTAGCTTTTGCCTTCTTGAGTTTCTTTTGCCTTTTCTTTCCAACAATGAAAACAGGTTTCTTTTCTTGATGTGGAACATCTCAATAAATTCATTTAGATTTGCCCACTGAATTTAAGTGGATGTATTTCTACAATTCTAGGCTACTACAATGTGTGATACATAGGATGGACCGAATGAGATATTTTATTAGACATGTCTTCTCCTAAAGCCAGCAGCTTTCAAGATAACTTCTAGAAAACGTATCAGAAAGCCAGATATGCTTGCTGTAGTCTTTCTGGCCATTTCCTTTAGCAAAGTGAATCCTCACTGCTGTTGGCTGCTCAAGTCAGCTCCCACTGAAGGGAAAGCGTT
Organism: Vidua macroura; assembly: GCF_024509145.1. Taxonomy (NCBI): domain Eukaryota; kingdom Metazoa; phylum Chordata; class Aves; order Passeriformes; family Viduidae; genus Vidua; species Vidua macroura. The sequence continues at coordinate 38,542,043 of NC_071572.1, read as the reverse complement.
CTGTAGCCTACTCTAATGGAAAAGACAGAGCAACAGCAGTGCATCCTGCTCCAACTAGTCTTTTTCACCAAGCAAACAAACACTGTGGAATAACCAGCATTGTCTGAGTATTCAGCTTCTTCAAGGCTCTTAAAAATATTTCCTTGGTACATCCTTTGTGCTACAAAGAGCAAGTTTCACAACAACCAAATAGGAAATGACACCAGCTTATAGATTTTTCCTCTCTCAAAATTTTTTTATTCTTCTGCTCTTTGGATACTTTGTTCCTCCTTCTGTAACAAACTAGGGTTTTGTTAGTTTGATTTTTATAGTGCCTCTAGTAAAAGCATCACAGGATTAAAAAAAGGAGAGACAAAACTAGGAAATCCAATAAATGGACATAAGAAATGCTTTACAAATAAAAAAATCCCACCTTTCTCTCTCCCAGAATACTTTACCTCATATACTTGGAAATGTAAAAAGGTAAACAAATGAGTTTTCTCACAACCTCTCCACTAAGAAATCAAGTCTCTAAGCTATGCAAAAAGAGAAAAATGTATTGTTAAAGAAAACTGGGCATTGCTTATAGGACAGAATTATAATACACTAGTCTACATTATATACTCACCTTGAATAAACCCTGGCAAGTATTTCTACAGGGAAAAAAAAACCAAAAAAACCCTGCAAACTTTATACTTGAAATAAATGTTGAAGAGATTGTTTCTAGCGCTGATTAATAAAAGCATAATTATACCATATATTCAGAGCCAAAATAGAAATAGGACATGCAATGTTCCCTATTTTGAATATAAATAGAATTAATGTTATTTTGTTAAGAATCCAGGCTCCACTTTCTGTATCCTGAGCACAAAGCAAAAATGCCTGCTGTGAAGAGTTCATGGCCTCAGGCTTTAATGCTGACTTATTTGTTTCCAGCCAAGGATATTGTACTGGATTTGCCTGTGTCAGGGTTAATTTTCTCCATCATAGTTTGTATGGTGTTATTTTGGATTTGTGCCTGACACAGTGTTGGTAACACAGGGATGTTTCAGCTGTTGCTGAGCAGCACTCACACAGAGTCAAGGCTTTTTCTGCCTCTCATCCCACCAGTGATCAGGCTGGGGGAGCACAAGGAGTGGGGAGGGGAAACAGCCAGGACAGCTGATCCCAACTGAACACAAGGATATCCTATCCCACAGGGCACTGTGTCCAGCATATAAGGCTAGAGGAAGCAGAAGGAAGGTGGGGGGCATAGTTCAAGTGAAACTGTTTGTCTTCCCAAGTTACTGTAATGGTTGATGGAGCCTGACTTTCCTGGAGATGGTTTCCCTGCCCATGGGAAATGGTGAATGAATCCCTTGTTCTGCTTTGCTTGTGTGTATGACTTTTGCTTTACTTATTAAACTGTTTTTATCTCAACCCATGGGTTGTTTCACTTTTACTCTGACCATTCTCTGCCCCATCCCACTGAGGGAGAGTGAACAAGAGGATGTATGCGGCTGAGCTGCTAGCTGGGGTTAAACCGTGATGGAGATCAAAATTAGTTTCCCTGTCCTCAATTCTACTCTAAGATCTGTGGAATATTTTGTAAGACAACCCAGCATTTGCTGGTTTTATTCCAATGTCTTATTTTCAGGATAATAATTTTCATGTTCATGTTGTTTTTCAAATAGTTTTAGAACTTGAGGTAAAACAAGGACATTACATTTCACAATTATGCTTGTAATTATTGTCCATGCCAACATTGACTAAATATTCATACAAAATACAGCAATCCCCAGCAGCATGAGAGACAATGAAGAATGATGTATCCCTGCTGTCTTTACAATTTGGACCTTTTTAAAGGTTTGGACTCTGGTGCTGTTTATAACAGGTTTTTTTGGTCTCATTTCTGTCCCAAAACTGGTGAACTCTCAGCTTCATATGATCAGCTTCATACGATTTTAAGAGATCAGATACAAATTCTAAAACTAAGATAAAAAATATGTATCAATTCAATCTTTAAAAAAAGGAGATTCATTGTACTGTTATGGACTAAAGGGTTTAAAGTTGGGCATGTGACTCTGAATATCAAACATATTTAAACATAGAAAACCACACAACAACCAAAACCAGAGAAACAACCAGGAACATTCTGCTATCATTCCCTCTAGTCTAACAATGACCCCTCTGGCTCCAAAGACCTGTGACTATTGAAGCCAGGGAAACTACAGTAAGCATAAAGCAGATATGTGTCCAATCCAGGCAAGGTTCTAGGATCGCTAGTGCATGCTCTACAGTAAGATCCTTGACCAGCTAATGATTCAAATAGGCTCCCTTGTACCTCCACTTAACTGGTTCAGGAGCACAGACTCCTCCTTTGCAGAATTCATGACTGCATAAATGTTTTTTTTTTCCTGCGGTGTGCTCTTGCAATTGCTGAAGCCAGACCATTTGTAAAACTATTTTGGTTATGCTTAAGGACCTTCTGGCAGCTAAGTATATATAAAATAAAGATTATTTAGGAAGAAGTTCTGTATTATATTTTTTAAATGCAATGTTTTGCCATCTTTTTAAAGTTAAATTCTTCTGAATGTTACACCTTCTGCTAGAAAAAGATAGCAACTCAGCAGCCATGCATTGCCTGCAGATGTTATACTTAAGCCTCAGCTCACTACCACTAACATTTTGTTTGAGGAAATTACCTTTCAAAAGGTTGTAAGATAGGGCTGTCAGCCATTGTCAGACAGAGGAAGTTGAACAAGTTAGCAAAGTATTCTTGGAATGCTTCAGGGAATAAAAAATTACACACTAAAATGTTCTTGACAATCACATTCTTTACTTTAGCTTATCTTGAAAATTACCCAGATAGTCATTTTACCATACTCACCTCAGCAAGGTAAAATTCATCATATTGTCTCTTGAAATTTTCTCCTTTATAGTAGTTGCTAGCAGCAACAATCACATCGACAGCAACCATGCTTAGTATGAACATATGAAATACAGATGACCTCATCATTTTCTACAAAAGAAAAAGTAAATTTTATAATCAAAAGGAGTCAACCATGTGCATTTTAAAGTTCTATTACATTGTCAAAACATAATAAGCTATAATAATATGTTATTCTAAAGCTTCTTTTTCTATTTTCATGTATTCCTCTTTAAAATATGTTTTAGTATATTGCTTCAACTGGTTTATATGTGCAGGTTTTGAGATTTTTTTTGGTACTTTTAATTTTTATTTGCAATTGACTTCTTACTGAAGGTTTATAATTTAATATGATATCCATTACTTTAGTATGTTTTAAAGCATAAAGAGCATATCTCTCTATTTGGCCTTGTTTGATACTCCCGCATTATGATTTGTTCATGCAAATCTCGATGACTTATCGGTCAGGAAAAAGTTACATCAACTCTATCTTGTGTACTGCTTTTGCTCAAGAAACATATTTTATGGGATTTACCTGATGTCAGACTATTGCCTAAATGAATGAAACACATCTACATATTGTAGATATACACATCTGAGCCTATGAGCTATGAAGTACAGATAATTCACATATCTGTGTACTTAATGCTTTGTGTCACAGCTGCTGCAGCCACAAAGGAGAGAAGAGAGAAAGAGAAGCACAGAGCAGTGTCCAGGAGTTTACATCTGTGAGATGCCAAAACGTTACTGATAAGATACATAAGATGTATACAGAAGTTCAAAGAAGTAACTTGTAGGCACCCATCACAAAGACCATGCACTTATGATTTACCCTAAAAGCTTAACCACTTCCCTCACTGGGTCAGCCACAGTAGAAGCTAGAGTCAAACACAGAACGTACTGATATTGAATATACTGTTCTGTTCAAAACAGAACATACTGTTATTTTACATTAAAAAATCTTTGAATGAATGGTCACCAATATTGATATTGTTTTACAAATTTCCACAAGTAATATGGTTCAGGTCTTTAATATGAGTGAGTTATGTACCATTATGGCTCCTTGTGTTTGTGTGTAAGTTGTACTTACAGTGGAAAAGGCCATTTTTATTTGTTCCTGAGTTGGTATGTAGAAGTGCCTAACAAAATTTCAGGAAAAAGAGAACTAAAAATTTAGAAGAACTCTGCCTCCTTTCATCTTTTCCCTAAAGATTCTGTGTACCTGTACTGGCTTATGTACACATAATCACATAATTATTTATGTTGGAAGTGACTTGAGATGACCTAGTCTGGTGCTGCCTGCTTAAGCAGAGTCAGCTAGAGCAGGTATTCCAGAACTTTGTTCAGTCAGAGTTTGAGTATCTTGACATATAAACACTCTGCAACCCATCTGTGCAACCTGTTCCACTGTTTGACCACCTTCACAGTGAAAGAGTCTTTTGTTCAGTTCATCACAGCTTTAGATTTTCTCCCAGAACTCAGGGGCTTGCGATTCCTGAAGGAATCTTACCTAGATAGTCTTACCTATCAAGATGGGTGAAAAAGGCCTCAAGCATTTCTATGCCACTGCCTTGCCTTGCAAGGTCTCCTAATCCTTTCAACTGCAGGCTTATATTTTTCTAGTCTTCCTTTTGTTTCTCTTATATATAGAAGTCCTTCTTGTTGCCTTCCATGTCATGGTAGATTCAATCCTCTAACTCCACTCTCAGACAGGGTATTTGTACTCCTCCTGGGCCACTTGATCCTGATTCCTTCTCTTGTATGCTTCCTTTTTAATTCCGAGTTTTTCCAGAGCTACTGGTTCAGTTATGTGGACCTCCTGTCACACTTGTCACACTTTGATTTCCTGTACTTGGAAGGAGAACATTTTTTAACTTGAAGGAGGAAGATCCTTGAAAATCAACCAGTTCTTCTGGAACATTTAATCTCTATGACTGTGTACTATGGGATTCTTCCAAGCAGATACCTGAACGTGAAAAAGTCTGAATACTAGGGTTGTGGTCCTATCTTTTGGCTTTGTTCCTTCTTTGAAGGTTCCTGAATTCCACATTTTTATGGTCATTGCAAAAAAGACTGCTCCTGAATCTCACAACCTGACCAATTTCTCCTTCCTGGCAAGTATGAGGTTGCTCCAGAACACCCTATCTCATCAGTACATGTTTTAGGAAGTTACCACCCCTGCAATGCAGAAACCTGGACTGTTTCCTGCTGTATTGTCCTTCAAGCAGAGTAATTACACTGCCCCAGGAGAACTGAGGCATGTGAAACTCATAGAATCATGGAACTCTTTAGGTTGAAAGGAATCTCAAAGATCGTCTACTTCAGAAATATGCAAAATTTAAGAAACACATATTTTTACATTAGTAAGATATATTAACACGTTAAAAAATTCATATATGTAGTTGTAAAATACTGTCTCAGTCTTTAGTGAGCTGAGATTGTTATATTCATGAAGAATTGTCAGCATTAACATTTTATGTGTAATCTTGCCTGAAGCTCAGAGTCTTAACTAACCCTTCATACAGGGTTGTTGTGTGGGTCTTTTTTGATGAAATTAGAACATAATATGGGATGTATGGGAGGCTGCAAGGACTAATACTTGTTCAGCTTTTAGTAAAGCTTTGTGACTGCCTACTGAAGAATTCACGCCCTCTTGAATTCCACTGGAGTTTAAGATAGCTTGCTTAAACTGAAGATGAATGGAAACTAAGCACATATTTACAAGCATACAAGCTTATGGAATTGCCTGTTGTCTCTTAATATCTGGATTTTTTCCTGTGAATTACAGGTAGCATTGCAGACAGAAGACAGCTCAAACCCTTCTCATGCAAGCTGGCTTCCTTTTGACCTTAGTGACATAAAATGGTTGTATAATCTGTTCTAGAAAGGGAGGTTCAGGAGAGAAGTCTTACATTTAGAAATTTACAGAACCAGCAGGGGTTAATAATACCTAAAGCACGGGTAAGTCATCAAAATAGTGGCTAAATAAGGTCTTTGATTTTTCATCAACAAGGCAAGCTATAAGAATACAATAATTAGAGGTAGGGCTGCTGGCATCAATCGTGAATTTTTTCCAGTGTTGTGATTCAAAACAGGTGTCATTCTATCCTTTACAATTCCATTTCACACAAATTTTAGCCAGATAGTTAGTCTCTCTGCATATTTTACACTGTATTTTTAATGGTGTCAAAATTTCCATCATAATAATGAAGTATTCTCAATTGTGAAAGTACTTGCTAAAAGAAACTAGTAAGTGGGGTTGCAAAAGGCTCTTTTATCTCCTTTCACAGGGAAGCAAAATGGTAATACAGGAAAAATAAAAATGCATAAAATGTCTTGATATACATATACATATATGCACACTTTGTCATCTAGTCTGTACCTTCAGACATTGTGGTGATTTAGGAATGCTACTCCTCAATTTAGAGCTCCCACTGATATGTTCCAAACTGCACAGCCACTTGCTCGCTCCCCCTTTCCCCTTCCCCTGCTAGTGGCTGCAGAGAAGAATTGAAGGCACAAAAGGTAAAGATCATGGGCTGAGAACAACGTACTGGAAATGGCAATGAGATAAGGAAATGAAAGTTACAGCAACAACATTAATAGCAAGCATACAAGAGGGAGGTGAGTGAACCATGCAAAATGTTCAGAACTGGCATTACCCGAGCGCTCCCTCTGCCACTCTCTCCAGAAGGAAAGACTCCTTCTCACTGCAAAAGACTCCTTTCCCCTGACCCCAGCAATGACATGAGGTGGTATAGAATAACCTCCAGGTTCTAGCCATGCCCTGTTCTGGCCACTGCAAAGACTTATCTTGTCCTGGCCAGAACCAGAACAGACAGTCATAAAAAGATTTTGCTGTGAGTATTTAATCTTGGAAAATAAATAGCAATAACAGAAATAATATCCTAATCATAGTTTGGTTCACAGAATCACAGAATGCTTAAAGTTGGAAAATACTTTTAAGACCATCAAGTCAAACCTAGCACCATCATGTTTACCATTAAACCAAGTCCTCAAGTGACATAGCCACATATTTTTTAAAAAATTCCAGGGATGGTGACTCCACCACTTCCCTTAGCAGTCTATTCCAATGTTTTACAATCCTTTCCATTAAGCAATTTCTTCTAATATCTAATGTAAACCTCCCATAGTGCAACTTGAATTAATTTCTTTTCATCCTGTCACTTGTAAGCTGGAACCCCACCTTACTCAAATCTCCTTACATATAGTTAGAGAGAGGAATAAGGTCCTCCCTGAGCCTCCTGTTCTTCAGGCTAAACATCCCCAGCTCCTTCAGCCACTCTTCATAAGACTTGTGCTCCAGCCCATTCACCAGGGTCCTTGCCCTTCTCTGGACTCTCTGCAGCATCTTTTATTTTTCAGTGAGATTCAACAAAGCTTGTTGTCAAGGTCGCCTTCCCAAAGAAACTGAAAGGAAACTATTCACTAATAAAAAGTATTACACTGGCATAACATGACTCAGTGTTAAGATAATAAGGAAGGAGGCTCAGACAGGACTCAAGCCAGACACAGGCAATGTAAAGGCAGGAATAGCTAGCTGAGGCAACAAATTAAGAGATAGCTATGGTGAGGAACAATAAAAGCACCTAGGTGCTGGCAGAGAGACAGAGAGCACACAGGGCCAGCAAGATGGAGGTATCTGAACAAATACCTCCACTGCACGCACAGCAAAAAGGCTATGCTGAGGAGATTAAAAAAAAAAAAATCATTATTTTTAAATCCCAGGACTGGCCAGTTCATGTGGGCCAGATTGGTATCTGTGTTCCTTGATTTTTTCTATGTCATGTCAGAATCTAGCTGCTCACTTTCACGAATGCTGTGCACGATAAGCAGCTTTCCAATTGGTCTCTCAGACAGATTGCTGTATCTTTAGGAGATCAATCACAGTGCTCTAACCCACACACCTGCTGTGCCCAGCTTCCCCCCTACTCTAATCTGCCTTAGTTTGTTCTTTCTGCATCACAAAATTTTAATTTGTATTTGCACCCTTAAAGCACTTTAGACGCACCTCTGCTGCTATGTTCGACCATGAGAATCCACCATCTCTTTACATATTTCTGTATTTTGGAATGAGGCCCATTTCATCTAAATGAAAGGTGAATTTAGTCCACAGCTCTTTCCCGAGCCTTGAAAGTTATTTTGGATCATGAGATCAGCAGTGTATCATTTGTATTACAGCTCTTTTCAGAACACATAGGCATGGAAAATTCTCCATGCAAACTTGAAAGAGGAGACATAATGCCAATTTTTGTTCTTGTTTAATTTACTGACCTTTTTTTAGCCCTTGGATGTGTGTTTCTTAAGCTGTGTAGGAATGAGATGAAAGAAATGTTCTGATGTTGCTGTCAGCCAGATACATGGTAAATTGTATCTAATATTAAATTGGATTTAAGATTAGCTGTGTTGAAGAAGTCTCAAGTGAAATGCCCTGCTGCTGCCATCGATCAAATACAACAGTGAGGAATTTCTTACATTTACTATGAATTACCTATAATGCTGGCATCTGACTTCATGTAGGATGCTAATTCTCAGTGTCCAGGACACCGAAGAACCTGTATAGCACAGTGCATTAGAGATGCAGTGGCCATAAAAACCAGTACATGACAAACTGTTAATCATCCAAATTCTTTCATTGTTTGGATATACACAAAGGAGCCAAGGATCTGTTTTGTGCTCAGATGGGAATTTCATGAATGCAAAAAAGACTTCTAAAACACTACTCATTTATTTAACACTATGCTTGGTGCAGCAGAGGAACTCTGAATGAAAAATTGTATTTAATATCTGGGATTCACCCAAAAACTCAAGTATTGACAATGCAATTGCTGATAGGTAGAGACTACCTGGCTCACTTGGTCTTACGGAGCATTACAATGCATGACCTAAAGCAATCTTTTGTCACTCTAGTATTATCAGAGTGGGATACATTGCTTAATACTCCTCCCATATTCCTGCATGGCAGAGGAAGGATGAGTGACACAAATTTGCCTTTGCCAGCTCACTGCCCTGGAGAAGATCCACAGCAGCTGCCAGTTTGTACAGCCAGAGCCACAGATGCTGGCTCAGGAAAGCAGTGGTCCATGTGAAATGCCTGGACTAAGCAAACTGGAATTACTGAATATGAAACTACCTTTTCCTAATGCTAGATTCCTTTTGGGAGCTTGATATGTACATCAGGTCACTCTTTGTATCACCATCCTTCAAATCCATAATACATCTTACTTACTAAGCAAGATGGTAAATGTTACAAAATTGTAGGCTCTGACAGACTTAATAATTAAAGAACCCATGGGCCATATTATCCTGATAGTACTCAAAACTGACCCAGCTGATAATGTTTAATATTATCATGTGAAACCTTGAAAGAGGTGTCTTCAAAGGGCTCAATGGTTTCAATTCAGACCTACAGAAATTTAGACTGCATCTGATAATACTAATAGTCTTGTGGTCTAAGAAAACAAACAAAAAAACAAAAAAACAAAAAACAAAAAAAAAAAAAAAAAACAAAAAAAAAAAGAGGACAAATAGTCTTGAAGAATAAAAAAATTACCTACAAAGCCATCAAACTTATTAGTACTGAGCAAGACATGGTAAGGATCTGATATGTAGAAAAGCTTTGCTTATTTTGGCTATTTAGTGTGTGAAAAGCTTAGAGTGCATAATTGTCAGACTGGCAGGGTAGCTCTTGAAAGTACCAAACCAATTAATGAATAGTGTAAACATCGTTTAACTAAAAGACTTTGAGAATCACTACATGGGTAAGCAGGTTTCTTTTCAGATTTTGATACTCTTGAATTGTGCATTCATCAATGGTAAAAACACAATCGTATCTGTATTTCTTTATATTTCAGAGATACTTTAATACTTCATAAACCAATAGTATCTCCTCCTCTGTGTTATAATGGAATGGCTCTGGAAAGCTTCTTATTCCCTTTTAGCCTTTATTGGCTTTTCCTATTTGCACAAGGAAAAGGAAGCTAGATCCTGCTAAAAGATTTCAGCCAAGCTTCCAGCTATACCTGTTTAAAGACCTTATACTGGCTACATGATAATTGTGGTTAAGTTTACCCCATCATGATAATAATGCACTGTATTACTTGTACTCCTCTCTATACACGCCTACTGGAAGACCATACTTTCTGGTAGTTAGAAAAAAAAAATTGATTTGTTAAAGTTGTTTAGATGTGCACAAAGGATTTGGGTGATATTATTAAATGCAATTGAAAAGTTTACATTTGTGCTAATCCAGCCTTTCTTACTTATGGGCCTGTTGGAGCCTAGATCCTACCACTGCAGTGACATGAAGGCAAATGCGAGTCCCGGCTTATTTCCATGAACACAATCACCACGATATGTGGAGATGCATTCTGGAAGAGAACTGCAAATCTTACGGTACCCATTCACTTCATAAAGCCCAATTAGATGGAGTTACGTGGGCATCACAGAATACAGAAAACTTGTTTAGAAGAGCTAACAAAAGCATGACTTAAGTTCATTATAGCAGCTTGGAAAACACTAGCTCAAATAACAATAAAATGAAAGTATTGCAAGTCAATTCTCATTCTTTCTGGACATTTCAGATGTTGACCTATAACTCCTAAATACATATAAAGGGATTTTGGGTTTTATAGAGCAGGGCCAGTTTAAGGTGCATAGAATTTATACCACTAAGAAAGGAACATGATTGCCAGTCATTCTTGATTAAATGTTGAAATCAGGACACATCAAAAGCCTCAGAAACTATTATAATGTACAAGACTAGAAATAGCAAAGTCTCCTTGACTTTAGGATTCTATGACACAAGATTTCTAAGAGTCACTAAGCAAAGATTAAATCCTGGCCTAAAGAAAAGGGCAAGCTTTTTTATCCTATACATGTTTAGTATACTTATGGTGTTTATTTAGTCTTTTTTTTTTTTTTTTTTTGTCAAAGTGCTTGAAGATACCTTGAATATGAAAGAAGCTTTAGAAAATCACATTCTATACACTGCTAATCACAGATAATTCATAGCATGAATAGGATAAATTTGATTTTCATCTTGTTGGTTAATGGCCATCTGAGCAAGTACAGAATTGTGAAATTGCAGAAAATTTTCCCTTTTGTTTTCAGGACATTGTAGAGCATTTTACAAGCTATGTAACTAATTTTCTATAAACCATTTTGCTTTCAACTTACTTTATGACTGCCTGACAAAGATATGCTTGTGAGGAGAATTTAGCAATTATTCCCATGCTCTGCAATCTGAACATTTCTGAAAATTATTAAGCATTAACCAGAAATTTTATGGGAACAAGCTTTTTAAAACCTTATATGGATGCAGTTATATATCAGTGTGGGACATTAAGAAACATTGTAAATCTAAGAAACCATCTACTGTATTTGAGAGGAACTTCAATGCTAGGATGAATTCAAATAATGCAACCTCATTGAGTAAACAAGGTGAAGGATGAGTTTTAAAGATGCTGGAAGAAGTGGTATTTAGGTGCTGCAAAGGAAATAAGTCAGAAGCCACAACTCAGATGTTTGCTGATGTCAAGGGGGCAATCTTGGCTTTGCAGTACAGGCCAATTGTCCCAGTGCAATGAGAGCAGGGTGATTCTTCAGCAATTTTGTCTACAGAGACTTGCTTTAATATTTTTATGACGGTAGAGAAGAAGTTCTTAGGGTAGAGATGTAGTAGAGATGAAGTAGTAGAGATGAATGTAAAGACCCTTTAAGATCCACAGTCCAATGAAAAATGTGCTTAGAAACTCTGTTACTTTCAGATCACCTTAGATCAGAGAACCTTTGTTATCAGCTGCAGGAGATAATTTAGGTGGTATGGTGATAGTCAAGGGAGTTTTATGTCCCCAAAACACAAACATCATAACTCTTGCAAGTTTTAGAACATGCATTTGGAAACTTTTCTATAAATGTTTTCTGGCTGCAGCAGAGGTGACACTGGCCTAGCAGAAAGAGCACTATAGACAGTAAACTGTCCTGGCTAATAAAATATTCTACAAGTTTCACTTTACTGTGCTTCTCTTTCCACCTTCTACTGCATCTGATTAGGATACAAAACTCAAGGTAGCCATTGTATCTGCGTTTTCACAGGGTCTCCTACCATGCAGCCTCAAAACAAGCTGGAAATGGGACGACTACTGAATAATGGTAACATTTCAGGACATGCAAATATGCTCTCCAATCAGTAAGCATAAGATTCTTTGCTAACACAATAAGGTTTTAAGGCAATAAATGTAATTGTCAGATGACACGGTATAGCTAAAATCATAAAGAAATCAGAAGTAGTTAAGATCTTCCAATACTCTAAATGTCTCTAATATTTGAAAATACAGGTGAGTCATTAATTTGTCATGTTTACACAGACTCTCCTGCCTTTTAGCATAGCTAATTTTGATTTGAAAATTAAAAGCTACTTTAAAAAAAGGCAAACTGAATTCTGATCAAAGGAACAAAGTAAAGCCAATAACAAAGCAAGAATGAGAAAATACACACTTAGGAAGTAAACAAATAGAAATAATGATAGAAAGCCTAATGAAGAGAAATTAAAAACTCTTAAGAGTTTTTTGAGTAACCAAGCCTTTAAGGCTAAAGTTTCTGTCAGAAATTAGATACATTTTCCCCCTTACATCCTAGATTTGAAAGCCAAATTTCTATTTCTGCTATAAGGCTAAAGAATGTGTTGCATATGCCTCTTTCAGACTAGCTGCATCCTGTTAATTCACATCCTGCACAACAGAATAAAGCAGTAGCATAGCTACATTTCTGTACGCCTCTTACTAACAGCAGCCACTTTTCTCCTCCCACAAACTTCTAACAGAACAGTCAAAAAGAAAATGGTGACTCTTCTGCCCTAAAAATACATGAAATAATGGCTTATTTGAAATGAAACGACCCTCCTCCCCACCAGTTTATAAATCAGCTAACACAGTATGTCATTTTCTTTGCACGAAGAGAGAGAGGAAGTAAGCAGCCTTTCAGCAACTGTAATCTGACTTAGAAAAATTGAGAGCAGCTGCTGCAACATAAAAGAAATCTAAAAATACTACTTAAATTGTTCACGATAACAACAATGCATAAAAATTGTTACCTACCTGTCAGATTTTTAAAACTGTTAATAAGTATATCATCACCTCAGCAGTAATTTTCTCTAAAGCTACATAGTATGAAATGCAAAATGGAACCCAAATAATATGAAGTTTTATTCTTTTTCCTAAATATAGCAATACAGATCAATTCAGAAAATATGAGTCAAAATAATTAATGACTAAAATGTGAAATTAAATAGGCCAAATTAATTTTTATTTTATATCTAGTGACTTCATCAAAGCTGCAGGGTGGACATTCACTCTCTACTAAGGTGTGATTAATCACACCCCTGTCCTATGGGGATTAATACACTCCCTAGAGTATTTGCAAAGAGAAAGTGTAAAAGTTCTTTTCCTCTGACAAGAAAAATTACCAAACTAGCTTAAAATCACAACTCTAAATGCATTTATTTTTAGTGCATTTTATATATATTAAAAGGCATTTAACCTTGAAGAATTTTATGTCAACTGTAATGCATTTAACCTGTGTGGGTGACCACACACTGAAACAGGTTGCTCAGAGAGGTTGTGCAGTGTCCCTCACTGGAGATATTCAAGAACCCTCTGGATGCAATCCTGTACAATGTGCTCTAGTGTGATCCTGCTTAAGCAGGGAGGTTGGACCAGAAGTCCCATTGTGTTGCCTTCCAACCTTAGCCAGTCTGTGAACCTCAGGTAAAGGAATATACACACACAGACACATTCCCACCTGCTCACATTATGGATAAACACCACATAACCACATAATTATATAAACAATATATGTATGCACATGTATACATTTACATAAATAGACACTTATAGGGCAGGCCAAATTTATAGCCAGTTGCTAATGCTGTCCTCAGACAATCACCTAATAATGGATGCACTTGAGATTTTTAATCTGTATTTTCTAATTTCTTGTCTGAAAACTCCAGCTGATTCACTATCTGCATTACAGCATTATCTGTATTTACACTCTGTTGCCAAATCCTCTCGATATAGTATTCTATTTTATGTATGTCAACAATGTTGACATTTCCCACGTTTTCATATTTATATTTTGAAAATATGTTGACCACAAAAGAAAAAGGTAATAATGTTGGGCTTACTCTGCAGCAAAAAAGCTCCATCTCTAATACTAAATCTATTTTCTACTATTTAGAAGCTGTGCCATTTATGAGCTGTGGTACATAATATATTGCTCACTCCTTCAGATGCACACTAAACATAATTTTGACATGTAATTGATTATTACAGGGGCTTCAACTTTCCCCCATATTTCAGGGAAGGTGAATGGCGATGGAAAGAATCTGGACCCTACCTGTGCTGTCATTTTTTTCAATGCCTTCAGAATTTCTGTAACTTTTACATTTTAGAACTCTAGGAACTTCACTTCCAACAAATTTCAATTAACACTTGTTTCTTTAATCATATGCCTTTGAAGATCTCACCTAGAAGGCCTCCCTGAAATTGCTTCAATAGACCACTTGCTCTTTTACTTACATTTCAATTCAAGAATCATGTCTCTGAAATGTCATTTTTTAACCAGGTGTGAATCAATCATTTTCACTGCCTCTGTTTTCTTTGGCCTTTTAGTTCCCAGATAATTAGAATAATTTTTATTTTTATGTTATTGTAGTACTGTAGATTTACTAGCTGTTTTATAAATGTGAAGGAAAAGGTTGCTGTTATTATAATGATTAACTCATGTGCTGAAAGAGCAGTAGACCATAATGTAAGCATTGCACCTCATTCTGCAATTAGTACTTAGGTTCATCATAAAATCCTTCAGAATTCTTTATATTATTTTTAGGAAATTACCCATGTACCAAGACAGGTGCAACCATGCTAGAGAGTGGTGAAATACACTGCCTGCCCTTCCCTTTTTTGCCCCCTCACAGTTTAAACCACATTTTGAGAATTCAGTGCAGAATCTGTTTCAGCGTGGCCTCGTGGCTGTGTCAGCTCCAATGAGTGAGTTGCTCATATCAAAGCTGGCATCTTCTGACTCTGCAGATGCTCTGCAGGGGACAAGGCTCAGTGCTGGCCACATATGCTGGAACCCAGCTCTCCTCACAACAGTGTTCATGTCTCATGGATGGCTTACATGGGTGCTCTGCTGATAGTATAAAGTAACAGGAGGCAGGAGAGAGCTTACAGAACTCAGAATGTGTTGGAGGACCGAAAATGTAAAACCTGCTGTTAGGAAGACTTTAGGGTATATCTTTTCTTTTGGGCTCATGAAAAAACAACATAGCAATTCATGATAAGCAGAGATTGAATTCCTATTTGCCTGCAACCTCTTGTCCAATGATGAAACACTATTTTAAATTCCCAACTACTGAGAAAGCACTAACAATCCAACAATTTAACAGAAGAGAAGAACAAGAAAAGAAAAAAAAGAGACATAGGAAACAATTTTCTTTATTTTGAAGAAGTGATGGTGAAATAAAATTAAATCCAAATTCTTCAAGAAGATTTTGCTTTTCTGACATGGAAACAGCAAAAATATGTTCATCTAAATTTCTTCTCTAACTTCAAAATACGCATGTGTAAGCATCTAGTTCTGTCATTGGACAACTTTCTGTCAGTGTTTCCAAACAGCATGAGAACCTGGAAAATGAGATTCTAAGAATGCAATTATTCATGGAAGAAAACATTTTTTCAGTGCGTTTTCTTCTTGCTGTCATTATATTTCATGAAAAACACACTAAGATAAAACCCTCCTTAGTGGAAAAGCTTTATATACAGCTAGAGCTCCTTATATTTTCTTGGTACTTATTCCAGCTTTTTATCTTAGTACAATGATTATTATAACCTGTGTGCTTTGAAATTCTTTAGATGGCTGAGCTAAATTTCAGTGCTTTTTCACAGCTTTGGTATTGTTGAGCTGTTTAAAACTTGGAGAAGTACTTGGTCAGCATTAGAAAAATTAGAATACTTCAGTTCTTTGATAACTTCCTTCCTGAACTAAAAACTGCCAGATGTGTGCTTTACGCAATTAAGACAACTCTACCCATAATTAATGAAAATATTTTCCTGGGTCAGACTGGCCATTTGTATGTATTATTGGTTTCAGCAATTAAGGAATTAAGACAACTCCAATTAACCTGGAATTAATGAAAATCTTTTCCTGGGTCATACTGGTCATTTGCATTGATTATTGGTTTCTGATTGCAATGCCTTGCCTCACAGAATACATGAATCTTCTTAGTTACTGTATGTACTGCGTTTGTCTTGGGAACATGGTGTACAGCGTAGTTCAGACTGTCAATTGCTACCTCCTTTGGAAGCCTATATAAATAAATATTAAACATTCTAATAGAATTTCCACCTTTTGATTAGAACAGTTTTTCCTTGCATTTTCTTTGCATAATTTAATTAGCACACTCTCAAACTTGTGATTTACATATAAAAAGCAGAGATTACTTTGAAATAAATCAAATGCTCCATTAAAGAAGTGATCAGATGACTAATTAGAAGCAAAAAAAATATTTTTTGCACTTAGGCTCAAAACCTACTCTCTAGTAAAGTGGCTTCCAATCAAACAAAATTTAACACACAGAGAAGAACCACAGAGGTATTTCTCCCTACCTGAAATAGCATTGGAAACTGCACAATTTAGACTCTATTGCCTTGGGCAGGGGGATAGCAGAGCTAATCAGAGATTTTGATTGCCATTAATTCAGAGGGCAAGGGGCAGTGATTGGCTTTATACTTCCCTTTTTCTTGCAAAGCATCTGGTCTCCAGCTCCACCTACCAGACTACCTTTACTGCAGCTAAGCTGTGATATCCCTTCTTCCTTCAGTAAGGTTAAACCAGTGGTTAGACCAATCTAACCAAAAGGATATGGAAAGACTACTCAGTTTAATATGGCTTGGATTAAACACAGTGGCATCCCAGAATGAAAATACATTGATTGTTTTTAATTGCTTCCATCTCACAGGTAGTAGCAGAAGAAATTATTTACCTACTTGCTAAAAAAGTCATGATGGTAAGGTTGGATTTGGACTGGACCACATAGGAACTGTGTCTCGTAAATCTCCTGGAGATGCTGGAGTCATAGGACAAAGGAGACTGCAACCTTCTGGTTTATTCTAGAAACATCCACACAACTTCCAGTGTGGTTTTTTGGTTTTTTTTTTTTTGTTTTTTTTTTTTTTTTTTTTTTTTTTTTCTCCCAAATAAGATTAAGAAGAGTTCAAAATTTAAATGGCATATAAAAAGAAATAAGCATAATGTGTAGTGTTCATAACTATGGTCATACTTAGAGCATAAAACCAAGCAGGTCCTACAAAAGACAAACCAACAGATGCACCAAATGCAAATCTTTCAAAAGCTGGGAGATTGTGTGTAGAGTGGTACAAGGCAATTTTTGGACTCCTTTCACCATTTCAGCTTCACAGAGATGTGTTAACTTCTGCTTATCTATACTCAGCAAGCTAAAAGAGCAGTTCAGTTGCATGTAGAGCTGATTTGTAACATTGAAAGCTTTAATTCTACCTAAGAAAGAGCTGCTTCACTGAATGCTACTAGAGATGGATGGGATTACACAAAATTAATAGGACTGATCAAGCAGTAAATACAGTAGAGACATACAAGGTAATGTGTGATTTTGGATGAAAATTATAATTTCTGGGGCATGCCCTCAATGACAAGAGACATGGATAGAAAGAAGTTGATTAAGTAAGGGAGAGTAAAGAAAATACATAATTTTCCTTTCCTAAAAATTCCTGAACTCTTAAAAAACCCCAAAACTTCTTCTCCCTATAACCTATAATTTCATAATTTCTGTATGTCCTTTAATGAATTTTACCTTCAGAAATACTTTCTTGGTGTGAAAGCATATGGGGAGGGATTTAATAAAAGTTCACACCAGGGAAGGACAGAAAAGCAGAATAAGAGTAAAGGAGGAAAAATGGGTTTAGCACCATGGTGAACTGTAAGAGTGTTTGACAGAAATGTGGGGGGATCTTGTAGGGAAATTGCTGTTCAAGGGCTTTGAAACTCATTCTACAAAAAGGATTTGTATGAGCCTCACTTCTAGCTCCTGTTCTTCAGCTAATGAGTACATTGTCTACCTGAAAACATAGAGCATTTAATCAGGTTGGGAATTAATAAGAAAGAAAATTAAATAAAACAAGAAGGCAGGTTAAAAGTTTTCCATCAGCACATATACAGCTGTTTTTAAAAGTTTAATTAATAAAAATTCTACAGTTGTGATTTGATTTTGTTATATGCTAAATCAAAATGAAGCAGCTAATTAGTAAACTAAATCTCATCTGGTCTGTGTGGCAAGAGTTTCTATTGAAGTGAACTTCAAAGGATTTCTTTAAAAATATGAGCATCA
Source organism: Vidua macroura (assembly GCF_024509145.1). Classification (NCBI taxonomy): domain Eukaryota; kingdom Metazoa; phylum Chordata; class Aves; order Passeriformes; family Viduidae; genus Vidua; species Vidua macroura. The sequence goes on along the minus strand of NC_071572.1, from coordinate 38,523,711 downwards.
AACATTTTTTTGAACAACAAAGGAATATCCTTTGATAGAAAAAATGCTGTTGTCCTATATTTGTAACATATAATTCTTATTTGCTAATTCTCAATGGAATTTAAGGTATCTCATAATACTTTAGAAAAGTAGAAGTATACTGTAATTAAATGATAAAACAAACTAATAACATGCCCGACAATATTGGTGCAAGTTCTGCAAATTTAGATGTTTTCTTATTTGAAAATCATTCAGCTTATTTTATTTTTTCCAAATATTTGTAACACTTTTAAAAATTGTCACATTAATATATATCACTGAGTAACATTTTAATCTATAGTCATTCCTAAAAAATGGGAAAATACAGAAATTCTGGATTTTTTTAAAGTGATAGATTGATATAATTTTGACTATATCAAAGAAGAGATTTGTCCTTTTTGAAAACCATCTCTTTAATTATGGAACTGAAATACCTCCAAAACCCAATGCTTCTCATTATGACCATGATGGCAGTTTAGACCTACAGGAAGAGTAAGGCTTACTGAAAATGCATTACCACAATATGTTATTCAGTATTTCCACTGTGAATTCAGCTGGAATCTTAACATTTAAATGACCAAGGTTTTGAGTTATCATCAATGACTATCTTAAAATTTCATGAATCACCTCTTGTTGATGTCTTTTTGTTTTGATTATGAAGCATCTAAGGTGATCAACTCTTATCAGTACATTTAATTGCAAGAGTCATAAGACTGCCAAATAAATTCCATTCCTTCTATGTCTATGTCTATACAACCATACCTATGCATAGCTATCTATTCTTGCCCTCATTCCCACTCCTAATGCTTTTAAGTATTTTTAAAATTAATTTCTAGTTAATATTGCTATCCCACCAGTGCAAAGAATAAAATCATTAAAATTAAAATGGTATCTATCACTGCCCTACATCCCCTTCTAAGCTGCAGTTTTATTCCATTATTCACCCTTTGCACACTGAATCTTACTATTCTTTTAAACAACCAGCAGGATTAACCTTACTGGTTGTATATATAATGATTAATGCTGAACGGAAACAGTGTGTACAGGTTAAGCTGTACATTAATTTACAATGTGGGGAGAAGCTTTATATCAAAAAGGAACTTCATGTAGTTTTCCAAGCAATCTGCAAAAGTAACTACACCAGTTTACCATCCTGTCATTTCAATGATGATGCAAGTTCATAATGTTTTTTGTTGAATATACTTGCATAATCACAATTAAAAAAAAAATAGGTTTGCGGCGTACAACATGAGTCATACATACACTTACCTGTCTCTATATGAAAACACAGCACACTCACATGCTGAAGAGTTTTCTTAGCGGTCAAGAGTTTCAAAGCAGTCAAGTGGATTTAAACATGTAAGTTCCACTTAAGTAATGAAATAAAAAGCAATTCTTGGAATTGCTGAAGCATAGTACATCATTAATTCTGAAAACTAGGCCTTATTCTAGAAATGTGTTCAATGTTAGAAATAGGCAGTAAAGTAAATTTAAGGAACTCCTTTTTTTTCCTTATACTTTTAGCTGGAACAAATAAATAGCTAGTTTCTCCCATACATCCCTAAATCTTCATGTTTTTAAGGAGGAATATTTAGCAAGTGCATGACTCTTTCACATCATGGTTTTTTGTTTTTGTTTTTTGTTTTTTTTTGTTTCAAGAATGATATGCAGCTTTGTTTCAGTCTGCCACTTTTTAATGACTACAAACCCATTATTCTATATTTAAAACATTAGAAATTAAATCCTTCTGCAGAGCAGTCAGTGGCAAAACTCTCACTGAGTTTGATGGTGCAAGGGTTCTATTTCTTCTTTTCTGCGCTTCCCCGAAACAGAAAGGGAAAAATATATGGAGGAAGAGTGGAAAAAGCCCTGTGGTAGTCTCATCTCATGCACTTCCCTCCTCACCTCTTCTCTGAGGAACAGGTAGGTAGAAGAAGATCAAGCATTAGTGTTTGACTCAACTTAACTCTGCAGTACACTGAGAAACCCCCATCAATTTCCTCTCAGAAACCCAGTAAAAGAGCAGTGAATCATCCTCTTTTGCAGCTCAGTGAATAATAACCTGCCTCAGAATATTCAGCTGTAAGACTGACAAGCCAAAGTTGGTATTTCTGTACACATACAGATACACATACAGAACATACATACATTTGCCCAAGTATTATTGCAGGCAGATCTTTCCTGCAGGTTTGGTTTTAGTTTACTCAATGGCAGTCTCAGCTATAATGAACTCCACTCAATTTGCTCTATCCCCTAGGAAGTTACTCCTATCACTTCTTGAAGGGTGCTACCCACTGCCACCTCTAAGTCTCCTGACATAAACTGGAAGATGCTAATGCTGTAATACAGCTATACCTTGTCTGACTTCATCCACATCTGTGCATCCACATCGTTTGCAATCTTCATGTGAAGCATGTTCAGTAGTATCCTTGAAAAAGAAACAGTGCTACCTCTTCCCATGGACATCCTTCTGGACTGGCAGCAGCACAGGAGCCATCGTGGTTCCACAGAGCATACAACAGGCATGAATTCAGCAGAAAAGCAAGAGCCCCACCAGAAAAAAATGGTTCAGATTATTTTCCAGAGGCAGAATATGAGACTGATCACCCATGACAAACTTGCTCAGAGAGCTCTTCCAGTATTTTGCATTGTTTCTGTCCTGTTTCTATCAGTCCTGTGACTGATATACATAAAGTTGTACAAATGTGTACACATGTGAGTGGAGGAGCAAGTTAAGTTCTGATTAAGTGGCAGCAACTTAAAGGGATGAAGGAGAGTAGTTCTAAGCAGTGAAGGTTATGAGCCTTGGCTAAAGACAGATATCACAGACATCACAGAGTTGCTGAACCCTGTCTAAAGAAGAAAGAAATAAGAATTTAAGGGTCTGTGAATAGATCTATTGGTAGTGGCTTCTGCATTATGAAGCATTGGGAAATTTTACTTTGGGCAGAGGGTGAAATGGACCTACTGAGTGTAAAAATAATAAGATTTCTCTTGCAAACAACCTTGAATAGTGAGTGGCAGGGAGTTTTTCAGTAAAAGAGAAATGGCTTAAAGGATACTGAAGAAAACTGAGATATTCATGATGATAGTTCTGAGCCAACAGAATACCAGACTGGAGAGCAAAGGTTTATGCAGCTAAAGAGAGGATGAGGGAGGGAATTGGATGCACAGTCTGCTTTCAGTAATTAGTGTTTCAGTTCTTCCTCTCAGTTATGTAGGATCAGGGAATCAAAGGCCAGAAATAAAGTAGCACAGCATATGTACTGCCAACTCCACTATATTAGCAGTAAAACACCTGAAATCAAGCCCACTAGTGCATATATCTGTTTTCCTCAGCCAAATCTTCTGAAAAGTTTATGACAGAGAAAAGGAAATTATTTATATACATGTCTTGGTAATGGGCAATTAATAAAATGCCACCACATATAATATGTGCACCAGGTGGCATTAATGGCAAAATAATATGTGGCAATTAAAGTATGATGTGTCAGGCTACTATTCAAAGGATGAGGTGAAGATTCAATGAAAATGACTGATTATGGAAATTAATTATGAAAGTTCCTGAAACACCACAATTTAAATATGTTGTGGGTTTAGGCCTACAAAAATGGAAAAATTTGTCACAACTGTTAAGACTGTGTGATTATTAAGAGGTGCCTCTGCCTGAATTAAGATGCAAACAAGACCATATGTCGAAGTCAATAGTGCTGATTGTATTTAACAGTAAAATTTGAGGTAGAGAGACAGAAAGAAATAGAAGGGAAAGGAAGGTGGAGAGAGGAGAAAGAGAGAGAGAGAGATCAAGAAGACAGTCATGACCCATGGATCCAGTAGTACCTCATTGATCCTTTTTCACCCTGGCTTCTTGGTGGTAGAAGGTCCTGAGGTTGTTCAAAACTTGTCACTATTTATACATTAAAGAAATTAATGCTCATTGGCTGAATTATTCCCTTGTCTCTAGTGGTAGTCAGTTTGTATTCTCAGTGTTTCTCATCTTTTGAGTTGTTGAGTTTCTGGGATAGATGGGCCATGAGTTGGTTATTGTGATCTCCCCTTTCTGGAATTACTCTTTACCCAGTCAGAGCTGATTTCAGCACAGTTGCTGAGTTGGCTTTCCTTGTGGCTGCATTTTTATGTCCATTATCAGACATGCATTCTTCTCCCCCAGATTTGTTTATATCCTGCAAGGGCTGAGATTGCACTTGAACAGTAGTACCACCGTTCTCTTATCTCAAACAGCTTGAAGATCTGAATCTACTGTATTGCACTGCAGCCTTCAGCTTGTTAAAATGCATAGGGCAGGTAAAGATGCTGCTCTTCAGCTATTACTTTAAAAATTCACAAAGGATAAAGGATGTAGACTTTGACATGATTGTGCAAATACTCTCTGTAAAACAGCTGCATTTATGTGAATGAAATCATTTGTAAGAAAATATGATTCTGAAAACTCTAGGTACCGTCTACTGATTTCAGTAGGATTTAATAAATGCAAAATACTCGTGAAAATCCAGCATGCATGTTTGCTTACTGGATGCAAACATCCAGTAAGCAAATGGACTTACTTTTTCTTTAAAACTTCACATCAGAAATATATTATTAAGGCCTACTGCAGACAAAGGAGGTAGACTTTGGCTTTAGTGATTCACATGAAAAACACTGGCACACCTGAAACAGGAAGGTAAATACCTGCAATACAATGCAGTCTGTAGAGTGATGGGCACCACTGGATTTAGATCCTCCACTGCCCTCTGGCAGTGCTCATTGCTTTCCATTGGCTCTGTATCACTATGGTCCTACCACTGGTATCTGCTTGGGGCTTAAGGGCACATGAGATAAGTCCAGACCACACTGATTCTCAAGAGTCACCTAAGAGACCCCAAGAGTAACAAAAAGATAATACAATGGAATTTGCTTTAAAAGGTTTCAAAAATCTAAAAATTACTCTAAAAAGAGCAAACTAATAAGCTACAGAGTTGCAGTACAGCATATTCTTTGCAGTCCTAGTGAAAAGAAACCTTTCTTTGTGAAATATTAGAAATATAGAAAATACTGTGGAGTAAAACAACCTGCATGAAGCATACAAACCAAAACCCTGCTAGTTTTGTTCTAAGACTCTGCAGTCTTCCACTTTGCTCAAATCTGTTGTCCAAGCTACAGCTCCAAAAGAAGTCATGCTGCTCCTGCTGCTGCTGCTAACACTTTGATTGCTCTAATTGTGCTAAACACAGAAAAGCCACATGACAATTTAAATACCTGTTTTCAGCTTGATTGGATTTGAAGCACTGGACATATTTAACCCCAGAAGTAAGTAAAATTTTCTAAAGAAAAATTTTCTAAAGAAAACTCAGCTGAACTTCAATTTTAGTGACATTACTGAATAGCTCCTATAATCCACTGACGCTCATGTGACCCAAAATTTCTAAATAAAAATTATGAATAAATATGTACTGACGTCCATTGTTAAAAAGAATGCTAGAAAAATGGTATACTCTGCCTGTTTAGGTCAATGCAAAAAGGCTGAAGTAAAAAAAACAAGGAAAACACTTAACTGAAGCAGTCTTTAAAAGTATTAAAACAATTTGCATATTTTTATTGTAGAAGATTTTTGGCTTATTAATTTGACCATGATGTTGTAAGAACTGAATGTCACTGCCTAATGGGTGAACTGTTGTGGTGGATTGACCCTGCCTGGATACCAGGTTCCTACTGAGCCACTCTCTCACTTGCCTCCTCAGCTGGAAAGAGTCAGGGGAGAAAAAGCTCATTGGTCAACATAAAGGCAACTTAATGAAGTACAAGCAAATGCTGCATGTGAAGGCAGTGGAAAACAAAAGATTTATTCTGTACTTCTTACCAGCAGGTGAAGTCCAAACACTTCCTGGGAAGCAGGGCTTCAGCATGCCTAGCAGTTTCTCTAAAAGACACGTTTTGTAATAATAAATATGTGTGTGTGTATGTGTGTCCTCTGAGGGTTTTCCCCCGGACAGGCTGGGCACCTGGGTGAAGCCCGGAGGACTTGTATTTTAATACATGTGTCCTCTCCTTTCTTTTAGCTTTTATAACTGAGCAGACATTCTATGGTATAGAACATCCCTTTTGTTCTCTGGGGTCAGATGTCTTGGCTGTGTACCCTGTCCAGATCTTGCCCAGCCCCAGCCTACTGGTGAGAGGGAGAATGTTGGAGAGAGCCTTTATGCTGTGCAAGCACTGCTCAGCAGCAGCCAAAACACCTTTCTAACAAAGTACAGCACTATGAGAGCTTCTGTGGGGAAAATCACCTCCATCTCAGCTAGATCCAATATGTCTGTACAGACCTATACTAAAGAAGTTCAAGACTTATAAAAATTCCTTATGCAAAATTTTTTTCTTCTGGAGCAGGTTTTCTGTGGGCCCATTTGAAAATCAGGGGCTACACAAAAGGTTCTACTTTAAACTTGTCAAAAACCAAGAAATACAGAGACTTTGACTAACTGTGACAGCCAATCCTTGTGGCTGGATGGCCAAGCCCAGAAAGTGGTGGTGAATGGAGTTACATCCAGCTGGCAGCTGGTCACCAGTGGGGTTCGCCAGGGCTCAGTGTTGGGGCCAGTTCTGTGTAATATTTTTATCAATTAACTAGACAAGGGGATTGAGCAAACCCACAGTCAGCTCACAGAGGACACCAAGTATGGAAGTGTTGATCTGCTGGAGGGCAGGAAGGCTCTGCAGAGGGATCTGAACAGGATGGATCAATGGTCCAAGGCCAATGGCATGAGGTTCAATAAGGCCAAGTGCTGGGTCTTGCAGTTGGGTGACAACACCCCATGTAGCACTACAGGGCTGGGGACAAGTGACTAGAAAACTGCATGGCAGAAAAGGACCTGGGGTGCTGGTTCAGAGCTGTTGAACATGAGCCAGCAGTGAGCCCAGGTGGCCAAGAAGGCCCATGGCATCCTGGCCTGTATCAGCAATAGTGTGGCCAGCAGGACCAGGACAGTGATCATCCCCTGTAGTCAGCACTGGCAAGGCTACACCTCAAGTCCTGTGCTCAGTTTTGGGCCCTTCACTACAAAAAAGACGCTGAGGTGCTGGAACATGTCCAGAGAAGGGAAACAGAACTGGGGAAGGGCCTTATGAGGAAAGGCTGAGAGAGCTGGGGTTGTTAGTCTACCTGAAACAAGGTTGTAGTGGGGTGGAGACCAGTCTCTTCTCCAAAGTGCCAAGTGACAAGACGAGAAGAAATGGCCTCAAGTTTCACCAGGGGAAGTTTAGATTAGATATTAAGAACGATTTCTTCACAGAAAGGGTTCTCAAGCATTGGAACAGGCTGCCCAAGGGAGCAATGCAATCACCATCCCTGAAAGTGTTCAAAAAATCAGAGGAAGTGAGGGAAATTGTTTAGAGGCGAACATGGCAGTATTGGGTTAATGGTTGGAGTCAATGATCTTAGAGGTCTTTTCCAACCCTAACAATTCAATGATTATATGATATAATTCTGACTTACAAAGGTTTTTGAAAACCTACTGCCTGAGATAAATTCAAAATACTTGATCCTAAATCTCCCTAGAAGATGCCAAGGGCCTGATGTGACCAAGTTTTCTGCTGCAGCAGGGTCTCCTCTAATAAGAACTATTGCCAAGGAAAACCATACCCTTTTATAAGCTTAATCATAAACACCTGTCCATTTTGTCTTTTTGATGTGATTCCAATCTTTTAAGTCTACAGGAAAATTCCATGTTCAAAGTGAGTAAGTCATGCTTTATTTTTTCAAATGCAAATCAGTGAGAACAATAACATGTTTTTTTTCTTTTTTTGTTTAGTTTCGGGAGGTATATTGCTACAAACTGTAGCTAGTAATTTACTTTGGTTGCAATGAACAAGAACAGACAGTTCAGCAAGTAAATAGAAAGCTATGGAGAAGAAACTATGAACTGTATTTAACTCATTGTTAATGTATGTGGTTTGGTATAATAGTCACAAAGAAAAAGACAGGCAGGCAAGAAAGAGGAAGGAGAGAGATTGGGAGGGGGACTGTATACCTTGCAAACTGGCAATATGCATGCAGTTCTGTATCCCCTTTTTTAAGAAATTACTTTTTGATGCATGTATGCAATAGCAGAGAAATAAAAGCATAGACAAAATTACAGTAGGGATCTAATAACTATTAATTAATATTTGCTAATGTCAGAATGTTACCTATGGGAAGATTTAAAAGTTGTCTTAAAAATGACAGCCCTGTCACCAAATACATAAATGTCTTTTTATAGAACTCCTTACAGATATCCAGTCTATTTCCCTTTCTAATGTTTCCTCAGCTTTGGGAGTTCTATATTTATACACAGGCACAAACAAAAAGCAGCCATGTCCCATGGCTGGTGCTTATAGTCCTCAGACACTGCCTGCCCTCCTCTTGTTAGTGATTGCATGTTACAACAGCCTGTGCTCCTGACTGTCAAGTCTTGTTGTTTCAATTATTTGTTTTATTGAAACTGAGCACACATCTCAAAATTGCAACCAATCATCTTTGCACTGTTTTGAGTTATTTCTGCATAATTTCAGGAAAATAATTTCATTAATCTGCAACTGTAATCAATTAAAATGCTGCATTGTTACTTATGTAACTTCCTCCTACAAACAAGTTCTGGAGGCCAAAATGATAAATGGATAAAAAAAAAAGGCTAGACAAGTAGATAGGTGATAAATTCATCAATAGATACTAAATATAATGGCCTTAATTTAACATCCACTTCAGAAAGTCCCTAAATGACTTACTGCTGGAGTGAAAGACAGGGAATGAGGGCATAAATGGGTATCCAGAAATTCAGAGAAGGATGAGCTATATATGCCTGTTTCTGGGACTGGACAATTTTTAAGACATGGCAAATGCATTGTTTATCTACTAGTTTTATGAGCAATGCAGGGTTTCCAGTAATTTATGACATTCCTAGATATACATCCAAAAATGGAATAAGAAGGAAAGCAATGTGTTAAAGTATTATTTTTTTGGGATAGCACCCCAAATAGCCCTTAATCTTATTAAATATGTATTATTGACCAAAATACTGTGAAAAGAAAGTAAAATATTAAAATCTGGATAAAATCAAACATCTTACTAATCTCACCGTGCATTATTGTTTCAGTTCTATAAAATCAAACTGAAATGAAAGTAGACTTCCTAAAAAAATTATGCATTTAAAGGTTTTGCAATTTATTGAAGGCATTCTTTATTTATTAAGACTCTAGTGAGAGATGTGTTAGCTATTTTCAAAGGGTTTGGGTAAGGTTTTTTTTGCTCAGGAACATGGTGCATAAATTTGAATCTACGAAAGAGTTAATCAGATTGGAAAATATATATCCTGCCTTTAGGACACATTCAATTAATATGCATTCTTCTGACCTTTCTTAGCTAAGCATATTGTCACTCAATATCCTGTGAAGGATGTAGTTCTTAGTAAAAGATAGTCAAGACCCTCTACTGCCCTGTATAATTTTAATTAAAATTTGCGGTAAGTTTGGTTTTATTAATTCTTCTCTGGGCTTTGCAAACATTACTGCTCCAAAAATGAAAGGGAATATTATTAAGAGTTCCGCTTCAACAGTTGCATGAGTCTGGGCCTGTTTTTTAGTGAAACTCTACTTATTCAGTGTATTGAGTTATTTAGAATTTAGTTCCTCAACACACTATATTGCGCATTGGGAGAGGAAATATCCTAATGGCTAAGGGAATGGAGAGGGACTCTGGAGATCTGGGTTCAATTTATTATCTAAACACAAATATCCTGTAGACCTTGAGAAAACTACTTAATAGGTTTCTTGCTGTTCACATTCCTTATTGTGGAAAATTTATCCTTGTGAGATTTGGCTACTGTTAAATATACTAACTAACTACTTGAGAGGCACTTCAATAAAATAGGATGGTGTTGATTTGGGAAATAGATATATCTAGCTCTCTAAAGCAGGGAGTGATTGAGGAAAGAATAGCTTGATTTTTGTGTGGTGTGTTTACAAAAATCCCTCCCTAATACACGCTTTAGAAGACACTTAGAATCATAGAATATCTTGAGTTGGAAGGGACCCATAAGGATAATCAAGTCCAGCTACTTCCAGCAACAACCACTTCCCATGGGCCAGTTAGACCTGTTGGGTTTTACTAGTTTGGTCTTTGTATAATGATGCTTACTCCCACAGACCAAGGTAGAACATTGCAATGGTGAATGAAGCAACGCAGGTCTGGTGCTATGTCTGAGCAAACAATAATTCAGACAGAGATACCGTACAGGCTCTGTGCAGAGCCTCTGTAACTTGCTTTGTCTCACACAAATGTGTGGTGCTTGCACCAAACTGCTCAATTAGGTAAAACAAATGGGGAGGTTAACCATGTCTTTACTTCTGTGGCGGCTCATCTACAAAGAAGTTTTACAAAGGAGTTCCAGAATCCCACCTGGTGATAGTGTGTGAGTAGTATGTCTAACCTGTTGGGTAGGTGAGTGACACTGGGATTGCCAAGATACCCCTCTTGTCTCTCCCAGGAGCCTACCTGCCTGTCCTCAGGGTGCACTGCACACGGGCAGAGCAGAACTGACACGCATGGCCAGATATGGGATCTGCAAGGGACTCTTGCATACAGCAGCATAGTAGCTAAAAGTAAATCAAACTAAACCATGACAAGAGGGCAAGAAAAATGGGCACTATTATAGTGCTTTTGAAGAACTTTAACTCAGTCACGTAAGTTTTCCTTAATTTTACAGAAGTGGCTGAAAGTGGTAACATGAAAAATTAGTATGGTTTCTCATTATGACACATCCTAATGCAGGCTGTGGAAGCTTTTATTTTGGTATAATGGTTTTATATTTATTGCATTTTTCTTTTGAGTGTACCCAAAGGTGCTTTGTGGTCTTTTGTTACTTGTTCTCACTGTTCCCTATGACTGGCATTGATTTAAAATATTGATTTTCTTTTCTTACTGAAAAATAATCCTTGTGTTTTCCATTTCAACAGGAACCATTTAGCACAAATTCATGCTGAGGCTCCACGTTGCCACATTATTTTGCTGTTGTTGATATTACTTTAACATATTGTAGTGTGTTAGAACTTCCTGCCTACCATGAGTTACTCCTACAAGCTCAGTAGGAAGCTCTCAGTTCACAAATAAAGAAAAACTGAGGACTAGTTTTTAGAAAAAAAGCCTTGAAAAATTCTTTGGGCATGTATTTACCCTTTAAAGGCACATTGTGTCTCTTATTTTTCTTTTCCTATTAATTTTAGAAGTTGCTAATAACTTTGTCAGTATTTTTTTTTTTTTTTTTCGTCTGCAAAAACTTGTAAAGTACACATACTTATTTAAAGCTGACCTGTAAAGATTCAACTCATATCTTCCATGGAACTGTTGGTATTATTAACACCAAATAATGACATTTTCAGCTTTCACAATACAAAGTTTTGTAATGAACAGAAAAATTCTGAACAGTTTCCCACTGTGGCTCCTGTGGGAAACAACGAGCCAGACAGCAATTCCCTGTTCATGTTAATAGTTTGGGCAAAAATGAAATGCACAGCTGAAGATGGTATGATATTTAGAAAAAGCTTGAGGACACCGTGTCTGATGTGTCAGCATGAATGGAAGTGGTCACTTACAAACTCTATGTGCACTCCTACTCTGACAGTAAAATCTTCAACAGATAAAAGATACAATATTCACTTTTAATCATATGTGCTTCACCTAGGAAAGAAATAGAAGATCACAAAGCTATGATCTGAGCAAGTAAGTGACACTGTTACTATTACAGCACTTTTGAACATATGATTAGTGTCAGAAATTTAAGCATACCTTTTTGCATCAAAAAAGGCCAGTCCTTCATGCTATGTATTATCTCAATTTGTTAAAGAATTCTGTAAAATCACAGAACTCTAGAGAAACCTGAAGGAGACTAAAGGATGAAAAGCAATGTCCAAAGGCATAAAAAAAAAAAAAACAGAGGGTGGAGGAGACATGGCCAGAGAAGAAGGAATTGAGTGTTTTAGCAGTTTCATGATGGATATATTCAATATGAGAGAGAGAGACATGAAGCAAAACAATACTTAGGGATTTTCATTGCAAGAATAACAGAAGAGAATACACAAGTGGATTTTCTCTTCTTCTCTTTCATGGGAAGTAATTATTGGTGAACAAGAAAAGTTGGAAGTCTATTTATATACTAATTTGATCTCTAGTGTAACTTAGGAATCAACAGCAGAAGGTGTGCCTACTCTGTCCTCTTCTCTTTTTACCTACAGTGGCTTTCATTAAATTACATGCATGTATTTCTTCCAATTAACTGGGATCCTCTCTTACAGTGGAAGAAAAATCTTCTCTTTCAGTTTGCTAAAATTAAGTTTTGATTTGAATAAGTTTATTATTTGAGTACATGAGTTTATTCAGAAGATTAACTGATTCCAAATCCTAAATTTCTGAGGCTGCAATTAAAAAATACCTCATCTTTATTTTACGTCCTATTCTCATTTAGAAAGCCTAGAAATTGTATCAGTTGACAGAAGCTTGGACACTTCAGTGATGCACTTAGCATTGAAACAGTACTGAAAACCAACCATATTAGTTTTACTGAGGAGACTTGGGAGCAGAGTATGCCAATTGTAATGTAACAGCAAACTGGTAGTTTTGGTGAGGTAACAACAGAAAATGAGGAGGAATGGAAGGCTCTGCAGAGAAACTAAACAGGTAGGCAACAGAAGAACATACACAATATAATCCAGCCCCATCCCATCTTGGTATCCTCAGTTGTGTATGGGGATATAGTAAATACTGGGAATTATTAAAAAAAAAAAACAAAGAGACTTTCATTGTTTTCTACTTGTACATAGAGTATGGGAAGAAATGGTGAAAGTGTGGTGAATAGTGTAAAGTGATGGATACTCCAATATCTGGCTAACTCTCAGAAACTGGCTGGGGATTCACAAATGAGCTGTTGTTTAATGTGTGCTCAGTTTACGCTTTATGCTATTTCAGATGAGGAAGGTAAAGCTGTTACCATCCTCTGCTGTTTGCTTGCCTCGTTTTTACAGAGGCCTTAACCATAGTAGCAGCTGCAACTGAAGGGACAGTGTGGGGATTGACTGACAAGGACTTTGCTTATGCCAGCAAAGCAAAGCTAATTTATTACACAGTTTATCAGTATTTATAGGTCAATACATTTGTACAAAATTTTCTACTCTGACCCCTTTATCCTGTTCTCCTTTAGGAACACAATCTTCTGATTCTTCTTTTTCTTCTTACGCTAGTAATGTCCTTTGTTATCTCTTTTGCTAGTAAAGTCTTTGTTACATCTTCTTTCATTAAAGTGGTCAGTGTTAGAGTGTCAGAGTGAACAGACATGATGTCTTCACTTCTGTTCTTGCCTTGAGTTTATCTCTCCTTTGGTTTTCACTGTACCAGGGCCAAAAGGTCTGCGGTGCTATGAGTTCAGCTTCTGCAGCTGTCTGATCTCCAACAGGACAGTAAGTTTACTCCTGGGACACCTCAGTTCCCTGTCTTGTCTGGTAATATAAACTGGCATCCACTTCAGTTTATGTTTATAAAACAAGTTATGAATTCAGATGGCTGAAATGATTGCAGTTCATTCAACTGAGGAAGTAGGGGACAGTACAAATACAATGTAAATAAAAGTGGTAAGAACCACTATCCTTTTCTGTTATGAATTAAAAAGATAATCCCATAACACTAGAGTACCAAACATATTTTGCCCATACACTTTTTTTTTTTTTTTGCATACTGTAATTCACCATTTTTTATTGAAAGAGACCAGAAAAACAGTAAGATTCTCAAACACCTTGGAGGCCCTCTGTTGAACTTGAGTTCAACTTGAGTCGGTTTGTCAGTATTCATATTGTACCAGTGGCCCAAAACAGACACAGTATCTGGATTCAGGCTTATTGGTGCTGAGCAACAGGAGGTAATTCTTTCCACACAATGACCCAGGATCCTGTCGACCTCATCTGTTGCCAGGGAAGGCTGCTGGCTCCTGTTCAGCATGCTGCCTACTGAGACTCCAAGAGCCTTTTCAGCAAAGCCCAGCCTCAGCTTTTGCCACAGCTGGTTCCTCCTGAAGTGCAGCCTGTCCTTAGTGAATTTAAGCTAATGTCCCTGCTGGTCCTTTCCCTAGGCCTGCTTACTTCCCCCTGAATAGCAGCTCTGCCCTTAACTGTTTCCTTCCCAATCTTGCAGTATGGACAAACATGCTGCATGTGCCCTCACAGACATTAATCTACCATTTAAAGATGTAATTTTGTGAAGGATTCTTAAATTTTAAATAGATTTGAGGCTTGTCATTTGATACATGTGAAGTAAAGAGCTACCAGAGGTCAGGTAGTGTTTTTCTATCCCAGTTGAAGCAGGCTCATTCTTACAGAGAGTGGGGTTTTGCATTACTCCAAAGTAGGAGGAGAGAGAATGAGACTACCAGAACCTGCCCTTCAGTACTTCAGATTCCCTGTCACAAAAAAATGTCAACATGAAACATTTGGGATAGAGATAGGCTGGTGCATGGGGAAGAGTCTGAGCACAGTCCTGCACTTACATGAGCACCAGAAAAAACAAGTTATGCATTATTTTCCCCATAAAATTATTACCTAATATTCACAGATACCATCTCTAGAAAGGTACTAATATGTTCTCATAAAATCAATGAATCACAGAATAGTTAGGGTTAGAAGGAGATTGTCCAGTCTAACCCCCTGCCAAGTCAGGGTCACCTAGAACAGTGACACAGGAATGTGTCCCTTGGGTTTTGAATGTCACCAGAGATGGAGTCTCCATGACCTCCCCGGCAGCCTGTAAAAAATGTGTTTTGCAAGTTACCTGTTTTGTCTGTGACTTTGGTTCTCAGTCAGGAATGTTACATAACTTATATTACTGGTCCTGTGGACTTAAATTTTGAATTGATTTTAATGTCTTTTAAGAGAAAAGAGGATAAGTCTGCTGGGGCTCCAACACAGACTTTAAACAATTAAAAAATTTACTGTCAGAATCAGATGTAGGGCAGAACTCAGGGGCCATATCCCACAGCAATCCAATGTAGCCATTAAGACTCTGCAACATCAAAATGTTTAAGAAAGGTTTAAGGTTTTATGAAACAAAAAACCCCCACCTTCTCTGGTGAATTCAGTGTTATGCTTCTTTATCTTCATTTTTCCATGTACTGCACAGTTACCCACTGAGACAATATTGCACTATTTTTGTAGCTTGTCTGGATATATACCCTGAAACAATTGAGGAACTAAAGGACACAGGGTTTAGCTGAATTCTTTCACTCCCAAACTTTTTAATAATATGTAATTTCTGCCAGAGTTAGGTTTCAAAGCTAATATCCTGCCAAAATAAGTGTCAGCTTACAACTCGCATAGCTATCTCTTTTGTTTTGCAGATACTCTTTACATATGTTGCCTGGAAGAAGGTAAGAAGAAGTCTCAAATTTACTTATAATACAGCAAATTTGACAGCCAAAAATCAAGTGCATCAAGATTTGTCAGCCAGCCTTTGGTTTTTAATCGGAAATTGTTTGGGGTTTTTTTCCCAGTTACAATCAGGGTCAGTCCCTAAGTTCCAAACACATGGAAGTATCTACTTGTAGAAACTCCTAACAGAGAGAAACAAAACAATGTTCATGGCATAGCTGATCACCTTAAACACACAAGTTAAGATCAGACGTGGCATTTGCAATTCTCATTTACAAATTCTCTTAGAAATTGTTTGTTCTTATTTTCTTTTGTTAAGCAAGAAATGCTTGTTTTCTAATCAGCAATCTCACCAGCATTTTTATGTGTAAAGCAAGTAGTCACTCATCCTAGTTAATGCAGTGGAGGAGGGAAAGGTGGTGGTAGTCAGCCACAGCCTGTACATATGGTTTTACGGTACTGTACTTAAGAGGTAGAAGGCTCCCTATATAACATCCTTTGTCATCCCACTGGGGATATATTTACACTGTGAGTTTGTCTTGTCCTGTTTTGCTCCCAAATTGTAATTCCTCAGTGTGCCATAACACATCCCTAACTCTCAGCATCTTCTGGTGGGGAGCCCACAAGAAAGGAGGAAGACAGGTTGAAAGAACATACTATGTACAGTCCACATCTATTCTGCCCATCTGAGGTGAAGTGTGGAACAGTTTTATTCGATGCACCAAAGCCAATCCTCCAATACTGCCTCCAACAGCCCTAAATCTTCCCCATGAATCATACAACCCATGTACATCAGGCTCAGGTCTTCATGCTACCAAAATCACTCAAGCAGGGACACTGAGAGCCAGTTTCCCAGGACAGTTATTAAATGTTCCCAAAGATGGAGACTTCACCACTTCCCTGGGCAACCTTGCCAGCACTTAGTCACCCTCATGGTAAAAAACTGCTTCTTGGTGTTCAGAAAGAACCTCCCATTGTTTAATGCTGCGCCCATTGCTTCTGGTCCTGTCCATGAAAGAGGATGTTAATGCTTTTGCAGGGTACCAAGGCAATGGAAGTTAGTTTATATATTACATTCCAGCATCTAACTAAATGGGTAGCACAGGACAGCCCCTGCAAAATCTCTTGTTCATGTCAGGGAAAATATGAGTTTGAACTGCAAGAATTGCAGAGATGTCCCCAGTACCATCAGCAACTCGTGATTGAAGTGCTTGGCACTAGGTAGGTCTTTAATCTCAAATGTGTGAAAAATTTCCTCCTGTTAACTTGACAAGTATTTTTCTACCAGAATTTAGCCTGCAAACCCACAAATCTCAGAAGCACAAGTCTTTAAAATCAGGCAGTAGATAGGGCCTGCTGCTTCTATTTAAAACTTTGCTGAGCTGTTGTTTAAATTGTTGCTACGCCTATTTAGTTTCTTTCCTCAATATTATCAGCTGTTATTACTATACCACAACTACCACACAATACCTCTGAACCCCATTAGGTTCCTACAGGTAGCTGGAACCTATCCATGGCTGTGGAGAAACGCAACTCCACGGCACCTAAAACCTCTATATTTCACACCTCTGAGCTACATCATTGTCCTACAAATAGTTAGAATGAACCATTAAATGTGTGTATATACATGCATGGGACATGCAGACATATAAAAATATATATAAGTAAAGTGTACCTAAGAATAAATCTGAGAGCTGCACAGAGGAACTTGGGCGGTTGGAAGCCACCAGTGCTGAGTATTTTAGGGGTTCCTAGGAGCTGGCTGCACAGGCTAGCAGACCAGCCACCTCTCTGATATTGGCCCAGTACAAAAAAAGAAGCAAAAAAAATTGATATAACTGATTTCTATAGTAATTTCCATATGACTTAAAAAAAACCCCTGGACTGAAATTTATTGTAGTCATGCTTTATAGCTCACTGCTGCTGAAGGAAGCAGTTCTCACATTCCTAGACTGCTCCTACTAATGTTCTGGGCCCTTTCTTGTGTCAGAAAAAACATTTATGCAGCTGCAGGGAGTCTGATCAATAAAAAATTCACTCTTCTCCTCCTGCCAACTTTAACTCCATTCCCCAAACAAGTGCATAAATATGATGCCAGCTCAGGAATGTAGTGAGGGGGAAGTATAGCAATGAGGAAGAGTAAGACTGTCTTTGTGCAATTCTCACATTATGATCTGATGCAGAACGAAAAATCCATTTCTCAGAACATTTTAAAATCATTAGATCACCCTAATATGTAGACCAGCAGTTAAAAAAACCACAAAAAGTATTACATCACACAGAATACTTATACTAATGATGCAAAGGTATCTAATGCATGGAAGATTCAAATTATACAAAGCAAGTCTTACAGCTCAACTCTTATTTCTGAAATCTAAAAGCTAGAGTGTGCATAAGACACATAAAACATAGGACAGCAATCCTGTTTACTGCCTCCATGATGACCACACCAATTCAATACAGCTTATTTGTCAAGAGAGACAGTAATGCCAGGAAGGATAAACTTCCTAATGGAAATTAGGACATGGACTTTATATAGTTAATGGACTATTAGACTAATGAACACCTAATGGAGTTCATTCAGTTTAGTGTCTTAAAATGGGCGCTAAAGCACTGTTTCAGAGCTTCTCCTGTTTCATGAAAGGATGAAGAACAAGAGGAAAACTGCTGGTTGAGTGGCAAATATAAAAAGTTGAATGTATGAGGTGTATGTCCACTGGAGCACAATTTACTGCATTCACATGATTCCTAAAAGGGGCAAAAATGCAATGCCACAAAGGTAGACCAGGTAACTCAGATGGTATCTTAATTTTCATCTGAAGTTTTCACTGTGAGTTCAGCTCACATTTTATCCACACACTGTTACTTGAGAACACCACAAATGATGTTCCTGTTGTTGTCAAAATCAAGAATTAAATTTGGGAATATGAATTATCTGTTAAGACATATGTTATAATAAAATATATGGCAGTGGTTTGGCAAAGAAGAGATATTTGAGAATGAACAGTTTGTGGAGGGGATTGAAGGTGCTTGCCAGCTTAGGGTTCAGCAATGTACATCCTGCCAACAAGAATGTGTATTTTAGCTTACACAGTCAACCAAACATAACCAAAATTGCCAGAAAATGCTATAGTAGATTTGGCTTTCTATTCTGAAGTTTGTTTTATCCAGAAATGACATTATTTAACTTACAAATAAAAATTTGAGCTGCTGTACAGTGCTCTGTTCTAAAAATGGGTTTATAAAAACATTACTTATCTTTGTCTTGATTTATTTAAACAATGAGGATAGAGTTTTACAAATTAACTTATATCCAAGTAGGAATATCAAAACTGGAAGTTTCAAACACTGTATGGCTTGCTCCCTACATGCTTCTTCTCCCTTTTTGTGAGCCTGTTTTCACAAGGGAACAAGAGAAATTAGGTACTTCTGTGTTTATTATGATTAGTCATGCTTCTTAGCATATGTTATTGTATTTTGCATTTAATAAGCATTTATGATGCAACTATCCTAGGAATGGAATATATCTGTATACAAATTCTGAGAGCTAGAACATGATTAAGTATTTTATTTTATATTTCAAAATCTTAAATCTTTCTCTCATTAGCACACAAAACAGAACCTTATCAGGAAGGATTTTTCCAATCTTCTTTCTTTGGGTGTGGTACACCTTTATTTGTTGATCTGTGATTTTGAAGAAAAAAATCTACACTGCAGAAAGCCATAGATTAAAAAAATATATGACTAAAACTATGGTAGCTATTTCTCAGCATAATTTTCTTATAACAATGTTTGAGTGATGCTGGTCACACACATGGATTTATTAAAAAGCAATGTCATACCTGTAGACATGCAGGAGCTCTGCCTTGGGGTTTATTCACATCAACAGCCACAAGCTGCCAACCTCCAGCAGCATCTTCATGAAACATCTTAAAAGGGAAGACTGTCGTCAGAAATGTTTTATGTGGCAATAAATACAAGTGAGATCTAATACATTTCCCTTAAGGACCAGCATGCATTTTCATGATAGCTAGTTTAAAATAACAGAGGAATGATTCTTTCTGCTACAGAAAATAAAAGTAACATGCTTGTCCCAACAATTGTCTGAATTTTACTCAGATAACATCAAACACAATGTGTCTCTATTAGTCCTAATATAGAAAACAATTCAGTTCTGGCCAGCATCATTAGATGGTGGTACCTGTTCAGAATAATTTCCTTACTAAGGTAAGCCTAGCCTAAGAAAAAACAAATACATTGTGACAACATAAATAAGCTTCATGGTGCATTTGGCAATAGCAGACAACCTCATCTTTTTTACTGGCAAAATTATCCTACTGCAAGGACAACTTTATTTTTGTTGCACTGATGCATATAAAGAGTAGCTGGACAGTCCTTATGTATTGTTTCACAGAGATTAAAAATCCTGAAGTAGCTGAATGTTTCCAAGCTCTAATGATGGCAATGGAAAAGGCTCTCTTGACTACAGTGGTATTCACATTTTATCCATAGCCTCTGGAAGAGTAAACATAGGCATTCTGTTTTGTTGGGTTTTTTCCTCAGAAATTAGGACACAAAATGATGCAGACTGCTGGACATAAGGAACAGTGAGACACCACACCTGAAAGTGATTAACACTGTCCTTGAAAATGTCCTTGAAAGACAATGAATGGTTCTAGCATTTTGAGTTGCCACCTGCATATACCATGTAATGAAGTGTGGCAAAGTTCCCACCTCACTCCCACCTTTTCCTTGACACCCAGCACTCAAACGAGTCACTCAAGAACACAGCCACAGGAGGGTGGTCGAAGCTTAAAAGTCATCCTGAGAGAAGTGCTCATTAGTCTGGGGACAGTGTCACCCAAATGTGGTTGCAATTCTTTCAAGTCTTTATTTAGCATCTCTGTACTGGGAAGAGTTGCCAACTAAGATCAGCACAGTTACTCCTCTTTTTACCATGCTTTAAAGTGCTAAAGTGCTTTAGAAGAACCTCCTTTTATCCTTTTCTAGAGATTCCTTCCTAGACTTCAACTCCTGGACACTTGTTTTCTTTTCTATAGGACTAAGTTTGGGGAACAGCTTAGTAATGTATGAAGCAGGAAAATTAAGGCATAGCTCTCTAGGCTACTTCATGCACAAAACAAGCATGGGTTTTAACTTTTGTCTGGTGCTTTGAACAAGAAATCATGAAAGATATTTTCTGTCCTTCTTAATACAGAAAAAGATAAATAAGTTTTGCAGTTTGGTAATTTGGACTGTCTGGATATCCCATTATGTCACTGACTCAAGGAACGAGGCAGTCATTCGAACAATTTGCTTGTCTGCATCCAGCAAGTTATTTTTAATTTGTGTGATGTAGATTATATTAAACATGTTCATGTTCTTTGGCATCATGACATTATTTTGGGTATTTTAAATTTTTTAATGTTGGCTGCTTTTTGTGTTTCCCTACATTGAACTCTCTGTTCCATCCTCTAGTTCAGAGTATGCTGGATAAGCCTATATGGCTCAGGATTTTTCCTATGAACATTAAGTTCCTCAGGCAAAGCATATGTCATGTAGAAAAGTCCTTTTTTTTAGACTTTAAATTGATATCACAAAGTCTGCTTTGACAAAGACATATATAGAGTAGAAATTATTGCCACAAAGTCTATTTAAGGCAAAAAATGTAGCAGCCGGCAGAAAAGTACTAGATTTACATATGGACTATAGGAATATCAAAAAGAATATAAAATATATTCAATAATTATTTCTGAAAACTTCAATCCTTTGTCTTAGGAAAATAAATAATCTCCAGCTTCATGGTTAGAAAAAATTCCCTCGTGGGTATGTTTTTCATATCTGTCTAAGAGCTTTTTGCAGGCAGTTGGTGCTGGTTCTTCTCAGAGATGGCAAACTGCACTACCCTGGAAAAGCCTGGTCTTTTGCCCATTTGGGACACATAATCTGATTGTTCAAATAATGAGTGAAAGAATTTAAATCTCAACCCAGTAGCTCTTCTTTTTCATACTATGTTCTTTCCCACTACCCAGCCCACCCTTCCTATCACAGCTTCTTCTTACTTGTTATTTCTGTTCAGGGGTCTCACTTTCTGTGACTGCCCCAGCTGTGAGCATGGTTCTTTCCTCGCCCTACAACCTATTCTTCCTTGGTCTCAACACACCCTTCTCAGTTCCAGAACCCTAAATATTTCAGCTTCCCTAAACACTTCAGCTACCCTCTGATACCTCTTTTTCTACAGCTACAGCTTTGGGATTTCAGCTCTTATTTCTTAGCACAGAAAGTGATATCCAATAGCAACCCTGACTTCAAACCATGTAATGGTTCAATTACATGATAAAAAAACATTATCCTACTTTATTAAAAAGAATACAAACACAGCAATAGCATATGTAGCGTTATAGAGAACTGTATTACAGTCTTCTCTATTGTTCCTTTCTAAGAAAGATTAGTTACATAATGCAACCAAGAATTTTATTTTTTATGAAAATTCATATATCAGGTTTAGAATATAGTTAGCAACATGCAAAGTCAAATCTATCATATATGACAAGAATTTTCTGCTTATTATTAATTCATAAACTAAAGCAAATCAAATCCCCAAAGAATCTTAGAATCTCAAGTGCTTCACCTGGGTGGTGGCAGTTGAAGTAGTACTGCTCCTGGACCCCCACATCTGCTGGAACTGCACTCTAATTTCTGCAAACGTTTCAATGATGACTGCAATAAAAACATTCTGAAGAAAGAAAAAGAAAGAATGGCTGACACAAAGCTCAGCAAGCAGAAAAGAGATTAATTCTAATATGATCTATGTTTCAGACCTATTTAAAAAAAAATATTTTTCAGTACCTTAACAAGCCAGGCCAGAAAGAAAATTAAGGTGATGAAATAGAAATATGAACGCCATCGGGGAAAACTGTCAATTGCTCGGTACATAAGGAACACCCAGCCTTCCTGGGAAGCAGCTTCGTAAACAGTAAATATACTTGTGCCTGTCAGAGGAAAAAATGAAAATGTTTGGCATTAAACCTCCCTGAAAGTTTTCAGTATCAGCAAACAAACTTTTATCTATCCTATTTTTATTTTTTCTAAACAGTGTCAGCTCTCCTCTCCTCCTTCAAAGTTTTTCAGGTGCATTTCCACATTTCTTCCTTTTGCAATTGAATATGAATTGGTTTTGTATCAGATCAGATTGACTCCCTTCCCTCCCTGGACAGACATGTATAATCCCTTAAAAGAGTTCACTGGCAATATGTAAATGCCTCCAAAGGCAGAATTTGCATTCAGCGGCATCCCTGAGAAAAGGCAGATTTAACAAGGATCAACATTCAGTAGGTTAAAGAAATCACTTTTAATATCAGCAACACTGAGCAAGCAGCAATACACCAAGAAGGTGCCTGACACTAGCAAGTACAGGTAAGCATCTACAGCAAGCTACTGAACTGTTTTGAAATTCAGGTAGTAGCTGTGTTAACATACATACGTTGCCTTAAAAAAGCATTTTAAAGTTGAAGTTGCTATATCACTCTGAGGGGGGTGGAGAGAAGATGAAAGGAAAATTATGAGAGGCCTTTTTGTGCAGAAACCACTTTTGAATAACAGCTATAAAGCTACTAATTTTAAACGTTAAGTTTCAACTTTATGTTTAAAATTATAATATGCTTTAGCCAGCTTGGCCTTCCTCCTTATCTCTGCAATGAAAGCTTCAAAATATAGACCAGTTATGGCTTGTAAGTCATTCTTGTTTAAAGCAATTTTTTGTTCCAAGAAGAACCACAATTAAACTGTGAAATTAAACTGTGAAATCTCACAAACTGCTGTGAAATCACAGAATTGTCCTATAGCCACCCACCAGCTCTGCTCCATTACTGCTTCGTTTCATGGAAAGTCTTCGATAAAAGATAGGGAGCATGAGGAGCACTGCCCTTAGCAAAACACAGCAGCTTCCAGCAACATAAAGATAGAAAGCTGACTATCTGATCCTTTTCACAGAGAAAGAAGTGGTTCTGGGCAGAAATTCCAGAGTCCAGGAGTTTCCCAAAAAAATCACAGAAGCCTATAAGAAGCTCTGTGCTACTATTTTCCTGTTGAATTTGCAACATCTATATCCTTTTGTCTGCTAACAGGGATGGGATGAACCTGGAACCAGTTTTGTCTCAGGGTGTCCCTTCTGCAGATAAATCTTCACTGATGAGAGGAGAGAGGGAAAAATTGATTTTTTTCTGTATAACACCTACTTTTGATAGATAAGTGTCAAATGGTTAAGATGGGCATGGTGGGTAGTAAAAACTGTTAGGTTTTTTAGTTATTGGATTCCTTGCTTTTTACTGCATATGGTTCTCAGGATCAAGGGAAATAAATGAAAATAAAATGAAAGGAAAAGCATTCAAGCATAGAAAGCAAAAACCTTTCTATTTCTTTAGAAGAAAAGTGGTCTCTATCAATGCTGAAATATTCATCAGTGATTACTTCATGGGTATTTTACATTTCAAAAATTCAAAAAGTAACGGTTCAATTGTCTAATAATATACTGTTGCTGAACTGATTAAATTATTGAACAAAACAGTGCTGTTGAGGACAGGCACAGATTAAGGGAAAAAAAAGAATCTATTAAAAGTTGCTGGCTAAGAAACTGTCATTAGTCATTACCAATGGGAAAGTCACAGAGAAGATTAGTAAAATAGAGGGGATGTCATGCAAAGTATTTATAACACATCACTGGGCCATCTGCCACAGTAAAGCAATACTGTGAATGGACAAAAATGCACAATTAACCAAATTAAAATGAGTGTGCCTGTGACACTAAAGTAAAAATATCTCTATAGTGTATAACTGGTAGAGGTACTCTTAAGGCTGTTAGAAAGTAATCCCTCTTAAAAATATACATTCTTATTTAACATATGTGACTAGAAAATAATAAAACTTTCATTACTGATGCCAGGAACCATACTGTTCACTGTCTCTTGGAAATCCTCTTTCATACAGAATAAGGGATGCAGAATAAGAGATGCAACACCATAAAATGTTTTGCCTTCAAAAAGAAGAGTTATTCTTAGTTAACATCTACCTTACTACATGTTTTTGCTCTTCAGTTTTTTTCTGATTATTTCTTTAATTTTGGACTACATCTTACTAAAGCCAATGAGTAAGTTATTAAAAGACTGTCCTCCCACAGCAACATACTCTGTTTTTCTCACCATGTTCAAAGCCATATGGAGGGTGAGAAAGTATCAAAATTTTAAGTGATGGTAGGATACATCCCAAAAAACCAGACATGGGAATGCTGCCATAAATGAAACCTAACATATGCCCCTCAGATCAAATGGCAAATTTATTGCTTTCCACAGATGTCTGTATTGTATCAGTGACAAAGTGTCTTTTCCTACTAGTTGAAAGGGCTTAAGTAATGACAGTGTAGTGCTAAGAGTCTCATGGTTAGGGCATATGAGAACACATATCCCTCAGCAGCAGGAATATGGGTGCCACAGGGAATGAGGACTTGAAAACCTGCAGGGCCTGGCTATTCAATAGACAACAGGCTTCACTACTTCAGAATGCAGTCACCTCTTGTCAATGTACTGAACATTACAATCATCATTTATGCAATGTAACTGCAGGCATCAGCAAGACTTTTCAGCCTTGAAAAAGCTTTGAATCATGAAGAGGTTTAAACACATGGTTGTTATGACACTGCGCATCAGCTTAAGCATGTTGGCATGGGCAACTTGCTGAATTTGAGATATAAAAATATCTAGCAAATATTTATGATAATTTTCCTATTTAGTTCAGTAAATGGTTAAACACTGAAGGCAGTCAATATTAATTTGGGAGGAACTTCCTGACGACAGAAGAGGTAAAATAAAGCAACATGCTTTGAAGTTTTTGTGTTTTGTTTGAACTTGTCTAATAAATTCAATTTTGATTTTATGATAAGACAATTCCTTTAAACACAATGATAGTTAAACAAAAAAAGAAAAAGGAAAACACTTCTCAGTAGAGATTAAAACTAAATAATCAACATCATAACCTATATCAATCTCAAATTACTACTTTTATCTAAGCAAGAAACACTTCTACCCTTGGAAATGTTTTACAGCTGTACATGGCTAATATCAAAAAGAAAATAAAAAAAGTTCAGAAAATGAAATATTTAGTGAAATACTGGGAAAGAGATTGAATTTTGCTCAATTTATGGGACATTTTGACTAGCTCCATACTATATAGAAACAAGAGAGCAATATGGTATGTTTAGTATATGGGGATTCAGGACCAGAGTGCGGTGGGCTTATTTCTTCTTCAATACATGTGCTTTTCATATCTAGAAGATGGGAACATTAGTGTGAAGGGGTGTGGAGAAAATAATTGCTTTAACATCTAAATAATTGTAATAAAAGAAAATTCTAATGGTATCCATGCCTAATCAGGAAGCAAAGTAACCTGGCTCTTCCATGGTCTACAGATGAATAGATTACCAGGGAAACAAAAAGAATTAGAAGAGCCAGGGAAAAAAGTGATGATTTTTCTTAGGGGAGTTAAATCACCTATCCTGCCAAAACCCTACCTTTTAAATGACTAAGGAATATAGAAAATGTGTATTTTTAAAAACAAAGGGACTCAAAGTTAACAGAAAAATACTATTACTGTGCAGGGATGGTCTTTAATGTATTGTATTTTATATTAATGCACATTTTGTAAATACACAGGATTTTCTGCTTGTTTCTGTGACTCTGACACCACCATGCTCTGTAACACCATCTCTTTCTATAACCAGTTCATTCTTCAAATGAACATCATGAGAAAGGGAGTGCATTGAATAATGCTGTAGTTTTATAATAGAAGAATTAAAGGAGCAAAGCTAAAAGATCACAAGAAAAATTCACTGAGTCGGGAAACAGAACCCATTCCTCCTAACTCAATGAAGCATTCTTGCTTTCTGATTCAAAATCCCATATTATCTGAGGAAGAGAATGTATGGTGCTAAGGAGTTGTCTTTCATCAATTAATATCTTTGTGCTATGTGTAGCTATTCCAAGTGAGATGGAAAAACTGAAAACTAAGTTTAGCTATGCATTAACACCAGCAATTTCTGCATGTGTAATTTATTTTTATGGACTACCTTAGCTTACCATGTTAGGATTTTCTCAGATTTCTTGTGACTGCTGTGAAGCTGCTGAGAAAGAAAATCTACAGTGGGGTCACTTTATGTAAAAAAAAAAAAAACCCAAAAAAACCAACAAAAAAACCCCAAAAAAACCACAAAAAAAACCCCCAAAAAAAACCCAACAAAACAAAAAAACCCACCAAAACACCGAAAGTTTTCTTTTTTAATTTCTTGTTTTTCTTTTTAATCAGGAATTATTCAGGCAAGTAAAAATCCATGCGTTGTTATTAAAAGCTTAAACCACTACCCACGGCCACGCATGAAACGCACCAGATGCCAGGAGCGCCGCGCTCCTTTCCCTTACTTTACAGCAGCCGCTAGATGGAGGTCGTGCACCTCGGGCACATCTGGAACATCAGCCGGCGGAGCGCCCACCCCGGAGAGCACAGACTGTGTCAACCTCTCGCTGCGCCGGCAAAAGGATTGATTTTCCTATTTGCCTGCAAAACTAAGCCGCCTTCTGGCAGGTGCTGCTGTCTAATTTCACTCTCTTGTGCTGCACGCTGAAAGGCAGCCTTCCATAACACGGCACTGTGAGTGACTGCCCATAAAGCAATGAATGACCTCTGCCTCAGCTATGGAAATGTTAGCATGCCTGGTTCTGTCCCTGCTTACCTTCACTCATAAAGTAACAAAGCTGCATGTTTCTTCAGGGCATAGTTATTTCAATTGACCAGTCACCTTTTAATTTATCTTTCAATATTAAGGTATTTGTAAAACAGTGCATGCGGTCAGGGTTTTCCAAGTGTTTTACACTATTGCTTCAGTGAAACTAGAAAGGACTAAAAGTTGTCCAGAAATGCAAGGACAAAATTACAGCTCTGGGAAGCAGCTGGCAGGCAGGACTGAAATCAACTAAAAAATCAACTAATCCTGAATGGCTTCATGGGGTTGCTTGCCCCTGAGTGAGCAACCTATTTTACTTTCCCAAATCATCTCTCACCTGCCAGTCTGCCAGCCAGCAGAAATGAGGAGGAAAAGAAAAAAAACCTCAAAACATGCCAATGCTCTTCTCTGTTGAAACCTCAAGCCCCAGGGCCATTTTCCTGTTACTAAGCTGCTGAAAAACTGATTTACAACAGCAGAAAAAACCCACACTGCCAGTCTGAACACAGTTTTTTAATCCTTGCTAAGCATAGTGACTTAAAATATACAGTAGTGATGTGTCACTGACTCTTCATTTTGAAAATCTATTTGCTTATGAGAAGATGAAGCTTTTATGTATAAGAAAAGACTATAAACAGAGACTGTACAGATAAAAGCACCAATATGGAGATAAAGAAACACTGCAAATATAAGTTCTAGGATCAATGCAGTCTGATCTACAGACTTAGTAATGAAAAGACAGAAAACCACAGAATTCACAGAATCACTAGGTTGGAAGAGACCTTCAAGATCATTGAGTCCAACCCGTGCCCTAACACCTCAACTAAACCAGTCAACCTCTGGGAAGAAAAAATGGACTTGTCTACACTATTTGCAGGTATTTTAGAAATGTGTTCAATATTCAGAAGTCAGCTTACCAATATGAATGTAGCAATGCTGGCCACATGTATTGAGTGCACAGGGTTAAATAGGAGTGGGTAAAGAAGTCCACTCTTAGTTTTAATGTCTTGCACCATTAATGTCTTACATGTGACAGTACTTAAGCTCCCTGATGTAATATTTTATGCTTTGAAAAGAGAAATCTGCTTTACATTTTTGAACAAGTCCAAGGTGTAAAGAAAGATGAACATTCTTCAGAATGACTTTATGTGTGCTTTGTTTATGGACATTTAGCCAGAACAGCATTTATATCTGCTTTTCTTTAATATTTTTTTATTAAAATAGCTATAGATTCAAAAATAACTTAAAAAATATGGATCCAAAATGTCAACAGAGCTCATAAGCTGTCTTTATGTGCAGAAATACTGTCTGCTTTTTTCTTTTGGCAATTAGACAGCTGTAGGACTAATATACTCTCTGTCTTACAATCACTTTTGTGAGTGTGGGGAGGCAACTTTACAAATTTAGTGGCAGCTGATGAGAATCAAGTAAATGTTGAGCTGCAGCACACACAGCTAGCTGGAAGCTCTGCAGCACAGTCAAGCCTCCCACCTCTCCTTTGCTCTAGAGAGTATTCTTAAGGACACAACTTTTCTCAGATCTCTGGGGTCTCATCTTTAACAGAATGGGCAGAGCTTCAGGCTGAAGCCTAGAAGCAGGACACTGCCATAGCTATGCTTTTGCTGATCAAACTGTAAAGACACTCTTCAGATCTAGAAACCAAGAATACAGAAATCCCTAGGCCTTGGCTTTAAGAGTGATGAACGCTGTGAGGATGGGCCAGCCTCCACTTCAGTCTTTCCAAACGCCTCTGATTTCAAGTACAGTCATAGTGGAGTCAATGCCTGTTACAGTAAATGTTATGACAAAACTGTATAACATAAAAAAAGTTCAGTGGAGGAATCGCTATAATTTAATAAATTATTCCTTTGAAAATGAACCATCTTTTTATAGGACTATTACTTCTTTTAAAATGCATTACATATGTAGACACATTTATAGAGTAAAAGTGGCAGCCCAGAAATCAAAATTTAGAAATTCCCCAAAATTGTTACATTTCAAATTTAATGAACACTTTAAGAGTTATCATACTAAAGAGAAAAGTCTAAGGCAGAATTCTTAGTACAGATCTTATGTATTTGCATTGCTGTTCTGCCAAATGCTGGGAATGACTATAAAAACAAGGTAGCGATGGATTACTTTGTTAGACAGAAAACAAAGTATGCAAATCTCCTTTGACATAAAGCATGCAAATTCAGCACTGAGTTTTATAGACTGTTAACCAAAACTATTCACTTGTTGCATTAGGTTTCCTAATAGTGACAGAAAGAGCAATCTTATTCATTTTAAGTACAATCATGAAACAGCAAAGCTGCTTGGTCCTAAGACTATATTTCAGTTTCATTTGGTTCCTCTGGGCATCACCTGTGAATTATAGGTACCTCTCTGAGGATGTACTTGCTCTCTTAAAATGAAGAGGTCAGTGTCTTTCTCTTGAATGGATTACATTTTCAAAAGCAGGTGCATGAGATTTTACCACAATCAGTAGTAAAACTGCTGTCATCTTGAATAATACACTTTTAAAAATCCCCCCCCCCAAGAATCCCAATTTGATTTGCTTCAGCTATAGTGCACATCTGAACGAGATTTTATTCTTGTATAAAAGTTTTACCAAAGGGCAACAGTAGAAAATCCCAACTAACAAGACCTGCTGAGCATTCAATGAACATAAGACAGTAACAGCACTTAGATCAATGCATTTCTCTAAGAAAAATAACAGACAGTAAAGCTGGTTAAGTAGACATTATAAAAACCGATACATGTTAGAAATCTCATTAGCCTCCACACATCTGAATAACAACAGCAAATATACAGTGTCAAATGCATCTTAACAGACTAAACCAACTGAAGAGACAATAACTTCCCCTCCTAAATGGAAGGAAGGAGCTCTATGATTGACTGTTTCAAGAAAACCCAAATGAAACTCATTCAATGACTTGACTTGACTCTATTACTAAGTACTCCCTGGTGCCTTTTACATGCCACTAGAAGGAAAATAATTCATCTACTTTGTTGATGTGAGGGACTGGTTTGCCCACTATCCTAATACACACAGTAAGAGAGAGTGTGGAGACACAGACAAGTGGTTTAGTGAGCCGATAGCACACTGAATCCCACAGCACCTTTATGAGATAAGCATATTGTCCTGGTTCAGAGATGGCTGTATTAAGTTAGGGACTCTGAGACTTTCCTCAAGCAGCGACACAATCAATGTCTAAGATGAAACAAGTTTAAAGATTTCTGATTTTAAAAGAGCTGGGTGTCAAAAGAGAAAGCACCTTTTTTTCTTTTAATAAAAAAATACATGGATGTCAGCAAAAAGCCATCAATTTTTTTTCCTTTCCTTCAGAAAACAAAATATTAAATTGGAGAGGAAACTAATTCATGTAACATCTGACTTTTTTTATTCTGGACTGTCTTAAAGTATTTGCATGACCAGAGGTCTACTGATTATCAAAAGAATTCTTGGAAGACTAGCACTAATGGACTAAAGCAGCTGGTAGATTTATTAGGAGATGAAAATCAAAACATTTGGCAAGAAAAACTGTATAAACCGCCAGGTATTTCTTGTGAGAGAGAATTTCCAAAGTTTTAATACACTCTGTTTAAACCTTGTTTTCAGTATTATCTGCTTTTGCAGAACTTCTTTCTGATATTTATGCGCTACTGAAAATAATCCCACACACCCATAACAGAAATTTCTGGGATTTCTCACTGTCAAATAAATCAATGTGGGTTTTTTTTCTCAGATGGGCCTTTTTCTTTTTTTTTTCTCAGCATCAAGTTTACCTGCAAAGATGTTTATTCTTTGTGTAGGTGTGTGTCAACTCTGTGCTTTGACTCAAAGCTGCATTAATTTTCTACAGACCAATGATATTTAACATATTTTTTCTTCAAAGCTTTTTGCTAAAGTGGAAATTTTGTACTGAGACATATGAACAATATGTGGTTTGAAAAAAGGGCTGTGTATGAAAAAATAAGTTTTGGCATTGCTCATTGAAGCAGTTTCACAAGAAATACACATCAGACCTACTCTGAGCAATTTTTTATCAAAGGATAAGGTAAAGAGATCTCATTTTCCATATGAAAATAATTTTCAGTGGGTGAAATAAAATCAGAGCTTTTAGATCTGAAGGTGCAAACAAGTACTATGCATAAATTCATGGTTGATTTTCTTCCTGCCTTTTACTTCACAGTGACTACCTCTTTGTCTACTCTTCAATCAAAAAAAGACAACTTTGGAAGTCTATCCACTCCCTTCACTGAAGTCAAAGGCACCTCTAAAAGCATACATAAGGATATTTGCTGCTGGACATTATAAACATATTCTTGTCCTCAGCAATGTGTCTGCAAATCCTACCATGGCTTGGGTAGAAATTTTATGTTGTTACATTATGGCCCCATATTTTTCATAACAAGAAACAAATCCTGGTCCTTGTTTGTAGGTTCTGCCAGTATTTTTCTGTAATATTTTGGAGAAGAAAGTTATGTTCCCAATTTTTAAATCACACTGCCTAAAGTCAGGGATGTGAGCTGATGTTCAGACAGCTGGATATAGTCAAATTCTTTGAGACACGGAAGGACACAAATTAAAAATTTTCAACCCTGGCCTAAATGCTACTTGAAGCAAAAGAGAAATTTATCATTTCTTTGGTAGAAACAGAGTTAAATTTATGGTTCTGAGATTCTACCATTTAAGTCCCCAAAAAACATAAAAGATGCTGGGAAAACGGTATATTTTATCAACATGGTGTTTGCAAAACACTTACTAAATTGCCTGCGACATACAAAAACCCACAGATTAATACTATGAGATGCAGGCAAGAGAAAAAAGCACAACTGTTTCCAGACTCATTAATTCTACAATCTCTTGGAAATGGGCTTCCTAAATGAAGACAAATGCAACTGGAGGACCTCAAATCAATATCTGCTTCCAAAACTGACTGTCAGGCAGATCTCTGGTACCCTGGCACTAAAACCCTTTCAAGTTATTTTCCTAAGAAGCTTGCAAAAGTACCAACTAAATGCTGTTAGTAGGATTCATGTGCTCAAGTCAGAGATAACTATAATAGAGAAGAAACAACTGCTAGCAGACAATAACAAGCACTGGAATAACTGAGAGTTTGTCTCCTTGGAGCTCTTTAAGAACACATCAGCTAAACATCTATAAGAAATAAGATAGGAACATGCAACTCAGTCCTGGAGTGGCCTGGCAATGAGACTGACCTTCAAATAGATATCTTCTTTAGGATCATACTAATTTTCTCCAATTTTACAGCAATAAAGAATTCTCTAAAGCCAGTGCAGCATCTTATCTTTACTAGTTATTAAAACAAAAAAATATATTAACATGGATAAAGTAATCTGTATTTGTTTAGGCTGCACATAGACACTACAAAGAAATGAATATCAAAATTCAAAATGCACCTTGCATTAGGGTTTTGCCTGGAAACTGTCATAGGAGTGATGGTGCCGACCCAAGTTCTATTGCTTCTGAACTGGTTAAATCATATTTTTCAGCAAATAAAACATTTTTATTTTTCTTCCATAAAGGAAGCATTCATGAGTCATAGGTTGTGGCTCTAACTTCTGTAAAGTAAGAGACTTAAAAATCACTGTGAATAAATAAAATGTCATGCAGGACATGATTTAATGATAAATTAACTCTGTAAGTCTCTGACTACTGTGTTAAAAGCACCACAGCTATACGACACAAGGTACTGATGTGCTATAAGCTGAATCTGCCCCTTAAAATCACCCTTTCTTTGAGGGTTTCATTTTGTAATGAAATGTTGAACACCTTAATTGGCATTGCCTGTCTGCACCCCAACTTGCACCAGAGCAGGTCTGCTCTTCTATTTCCAGCATAAAATTGTCCCAAAGGCATTAAGCTGGTATAATTTCAGCATTCTGTACCACCCTCAGTGACACTGACAGCAACACATCCATGTGCCCTCATCACATGTCAATCCACAGCCTGAGGCTACTGCAAAGTAGCTTTCCTGTGGGCACTTACGGAGTGAAACACTGTAGCTTCAGCTCCCTGACCTTTTCTTTGGATGGATGTGCCTGCACCAAGCCTGGCTCACTCCAACCCCGGCACACACCTTTAGCACTATTCCAAATAGGCTCACATCCTCGGCATCTTCCACTGGCTGACATTCCCACATGCCATACATTCCTTCTATACTGGGTTATGAAATCACATCCCTGGTGGGCTGCAACAGCGGGATGTGACACAATGCTCACAGAAACTTCGGGAGACTGAAAAGTCTCATATTTTTGAATGTATGCTTTAGGGTCACATGGGTCAGTGGAGATCAAAACCAACTCCTGTACATATGAATATCAACCATTCAGCTCTAGAATGGACCAGGCTACAGCATTGTAAACACCTGTCAGTTCACATCATATTGCTTACAGACCAAAGACCAATACCAAGTAGATGATTTTATTAATGGAAATCCTTCCCTTGACACAGTTCCACAGTTCACATTTCCACAGTATATGGCTCAGCAGAACTATGCATCTGAAAGATACATGGCCAAATATCCAAGTGTGAATACAACCAGTGGCAGTATGAAGTTCCCAAGTTCAGCCTCACAAGAAACAGAACACACAGAGAGCAAAATAGCACTAAGTACTTGTCTCTGGCCATAAATAAAGGCAAAGGATAATACCGGCATTGAAACAAGTAGACATGAAATTGAGGTAGGCTGAATTCAGGTATTTTCCAATCATCAGAGAGAAATGAAGTCCTGAAAGAGTTTTTAATCTTGTTTTGCCTATTTTCCTAAGTCGGGACTTCACACTTCCAAGAAGAATGGATATGACACAGTTCCCTATGGTTGCAAGAAGGAGTAGACAAAAGCATCACCAAGGTTCTTACTAGATGAAAAACAAGGCCAAACCAAATCCTAAATTCAAGAGAGCCCAGTTGTTTTAAATAACACAGGCTGAATCCTCAAGTAGAAAATAATACAAAAATAAAATTTCATTTTCTTTGGCCTCCTGACAGAGAAGATTTCTAAGAATGCTTCGAATGAAGTTATGCAGGAAGGATTAACACTGTGGTCTGCGCAGGAAGAATTCAGCAATGTAGCTGATTTAATAAAGTACTGCACAACAGCTGGGGAACATAATTCTTTAGTACAGTATCTGGTTTTGTTACAAAGTACATGTTTACTCTGAACTGCACTGAAATTCTCCAGTGAAAACTCAGTTCCTGAGTTGCACCTTCCCCCTTGTGCCTGAGGACACTGTGGACACAGGTGCAGTTGTGCATCTGTCTGTGGAAAAGGAATTGCATATAAAACTAACAATATCTCTATACTTTGGTCAAAAATGTTCACTGCAGAAGCATTAACAATTTGAACACTCTAAAAGCTGCTGTCAGCATAGCAGGTCAAATCTATTTATAATTCTATTATTTAACTGAAATGAAAGACTACTTAAGGACTGAAGGAACCAAGCATGTGTTTAGAAGGGAGGAAAAAAAAAGAAAAAGAGGTCACAGCTCTTGAAGATATTAAGAGTCCACAGGTCCATGAAAGCATGTGTGTTATGGATTTCATTGTATTTCTAAGGAATTAATGAAATCAGGAAACATCTGGAGCAAGACATGCTGATAGAGACTTGTTTGTCTGGTATAACATAAAGCATCATATCTGAAAAATTTGGTAAAGTATTTGAGCAGAGAATAGAAACAGACAGCTATGAAGTAACTAAAAGAGTTTATTTCACTTAGGTTTAAGACACCTGTGAAACTGCTGTAGAAAACAGGTTAACCACAGTTTGAATAAGGACACAGTAGAAGAAGCATTCTTCAGTGGATAAAATTACCAGGTAGAAGCCTGTAAAGGCTAATCTGATTTTGAAATAAACATACAGACATCTATTAAATTAATCCTACAACCTTCCTAGAGCAACTATTCAAAACCAGTATTCTCCTGTGATACTCCACAATCGCTTCAGAATTTCTCTTAATACTCAAATGACTGCAGTCAATATCCTCAGCTATTTCCAGAGCATTTACCACCTTGCTTTGTGAATGTCAGCAAAATACATATTCATGGCTATGGTATAATAATGGTAGAGTGCTGAACTTTTAAATGTTTTTCAAAGTATGCAATTTCCATTCATTGCTACTACCCTTCCATGAATCCTCATTATTGCTCCATTGTTTTGTATTTGATAATAAGGACAAAAAGAAAACATCCAGGTAATTACAGAATTATGATTCTACATGAAAAAAAAATAGGAGAAAGAAAACGCATATGGACTTTGCTCTAGATTAAACAGTAATTTAACTAAAGCTTTTTGCTTCAAAGAGAGAGGCAGGTAGACATTTAATTAATTGTCACTTAACTTCAGAATTCTGATTAAAACGCCTAAAACCATCAGATGTGAAACAAATGTAAGAATGTTAAATGTAAATGTAAAAAAAAAAAAACCATGTACAATACAGCAATGGCTAATACAGAAGGATATGTAAGTAGTACACATACCAGTATAAAAAACCATGCAAAACCTGCCACAGGCAGGTAATTGGAAGAAAATAATACCACATTTTATCAGAAGAGACATACAGAAGTCCTGTTGTGACTAATCTATCTTATTTGAATTTGTCAGCCCCTGGGTAACTTCTGTCAAGATGAACCAGCTATGTGTGTAGAGTCAGCTCCTCGAGATATAGAACAGATTTCTGAAGTTTTTATCTTGTACATATTACCACAGAGCATCTATGCTCCATTAACAGTTATATGCCCTTTCTCAGTTAGGACTGACAAAGTCTTGACAGTAGATTTTCTAACTGTCTTAACTTTTTTGAATTTTATGCAAGAAAGAATTTTAATTCTTTCAGTATCATTAATTTAGCTTAGCTGGAAATGAGCTCAAAGGCATTCAAGTTCACTGTAGCTGTTTAAGTTAAGTGCCAAAATTTGGAGCTTAGTTACTCAAATATTCTTCATATTGGAAAGAAAAAGGTCATACTGTTGTATGGCTAACTCATTTTCAGATGTGAACTGAGATACTTGAGGGTTGATACAACAATGAAATGAGACAAAGTAGCGATCATTATGGTACTCTCCACAGCAAGGTGGCAATAGCACAGATTTGTTGGAAAAGTAGAGGATAACCTAAAAGACTTTTTGGATGCGAGTGGAAAAGGCTGACTGTAGGACATGTATGTTGACATTTCTCAAGATGGCCAGTTAGACCTTCCCTGGAGACAGAATTGCCTATCTTCAAAAAGTCTTAAAATCTGCTCAATATTAAGGAGTACTTCCAAAGCAGCTAGAACAATTAAGAAGTCTGTTGACTGAAAATATCTGTAGATATTTTAGGAAAAATATCAATTATTTGCATAGTGAAACAATTCATAGAACAAAAATGCCCCTATGGCAAAGAGATCAAGATGCATTTCCCAACACTGTGTCCTAAGTATAGAGTAATAGAGAAGTGGTAACTATTTGTAAGATGTATTTAAGATTTATTCAAAAGATTTAGTCAGATCACCTGCTAGATACTGGAAGATCTAGCTCTCAGTTTGTTTACAACCAAAACTTATGATCAGAGTAAAGAATACACAAGGTATTTAATGTTCTTAGATAAGATTTTGGTCTTTCAAGACATTCTTATTTTTTCCCAGTTGCTATGAGAAAGGCAGTAACTGTAAGTAAACGGTCTTGCAATTTTTAAAGAAGTATTTCAATATTTCACAGCAGATACAAAATATTATACTATTCTTTTAGCTTGTACCCTAGATCTTTTCCATTACCACTCAATGCATACTAGATATTGTGTAAGAAGAATTTCTTCACGGGGCAATGTCATGATATTGACAATGGAGTAGAATACAGTAGCTACTGAAAGTCTCTAAGAACAATAGAGAAAAAGCACTTGGGAAAACAAACATTAAATATTTAAATATTTGAGTAATAGAGTAATAAGGTGAGACTGTGCACTATTTAATGAAAAAGGAGCATAGCATTACACATTTGCCGCAGGGTAGCAGCATGTATGAAGCCAGTTACCACAGACAAGCTGATGTGCTGGAGAGTCACACCTAAGCTGCTGCTCTGTGTGTGCTCCCTCCTCTAGAGTAGCCATCTGTGAATTAGATTTTCTGGAATAGCATTATTTCCTCTTATTCCCCAGTAGAAGTGGGAAAGTCAAGCTGGAAGCTGGCCCTGTGTTATCAAATCAAAGGTCTTAAATCAAAAATTATTTGGTAAACTGTAGAGGAATTTCTCATGGAACAAGGGCATGATATCCTTGATGGTATTTCTTTGCAGGAACTGGACAACCCTGGCCTGCAGATTACAGAGATACTTTAGTTACTTTAGAAGTATTTAGGACAACCTTGAAAAGACAATAAGCTTTGTATGAATACAATAGTCAATGCTGGATGCTGAAAACTGTCACATACTATAACCTGATCAGATGCTTGTAGTATAGCAGCCAATCAATAAGTGACTTGTATATGTAATCATATTATGTTAGCCAATGAATGTTAATTAGCT
The DNA here is from genome assembly GCF_024509145.1 of Vidua macroura. Lineage (NCBI taxonomy): Eukaryota > Metazoa > Chordata > Aves > Passeriformes > Viduidae > Vidua > Vidua macroura. Next base: position 38,485,971 of record NC_071572.1, on the reverse strand, counting down.
ATTGTATTATGTAAGGCGATAAGGTATAAAATATGGATAAATTAGACAATAAGGGAGGATGACATCTAGCCATATTGGTTTGAGTATCATTACTCCAGCCTAGCTCTCCATGGGACCCTCTTCAGTAAACTGCTCTAATTACAGTAACAGAGGGCATGTTGCATGAGTATTGCACATTGTATTTCTAGTGGGTGGTTTTGCTAATTTTCACCAACTTTATGAAAATCATGTCTAAGACAAAATCATCAAATCTCAGGAGACAAGGTAAAAACCACATGTCCCATGCATTACACAAGTGCTGAAGGTCAAAGCCTGTAAACCGGTCACATCCTGCAACTCTTGTCTGAAAGTGAAAATCTTCCACTGTGAAAACAATTACCTCTACAACCTGGTAACTGCAGCTTTCATTATGCAGCGCTATATTGTCTTACTGGCACTGACTGATAATTAAACCAATAGGATCTAATTTTCTTCGTATGGAATGACGGGTTTCTAATTGCTTGACTTCATTCTCTGTCTGTTGGCGAAGAGTTTTCTGCTCCTTAGCATGGCTGAAATTAGTCACACCTCGTATTTCTAGGCTGTTTACACACCTGTCACACCTTTAACTCCTCTATTTTTCACATTGTTCTTCATTCCTTGTCAGATTGTGAGTTGTGGAGTAGCTATGCACACAAATAGTTATTGTCGTTGACATAAGCCTTTCTTCAGCTCCCATGCAGAGTGAAAACTGGTGGGCTGGGAGGTTGGTTTTGCTTGAAGCAACTCTTTCTGTTTGTTTTCTTAGAAAATCCCCATTAAGGAAATTATCTTAGTTTGCATTTATTCCTCTTTGACCATGGTATTCCTAGCACATGTGTGTCCCTTTGTTGCTTTACTTAGCCTCTCAAAGTTATCTAAGCCTTTGGTTACCATTCTGCACTAGGGGAAAAATAAATGTAGATAATAGACTTGAGTGATTTATCTCATGCTTTCCATAGGAATTGTAAATAAACTGTAGCAGCAGTACAAAAGCAAATTTCCCCCTCTGCCTTCACAGTCCATGTATCATAAAATCATGCTGGGAGGCCTTGCTGTGCTAGAGAAGGGGCAGTAGAAAGTAAGCTTGAGAAGGCCACTGTGGAAATAGTATTTACACTGCCTGTAAGTCACACACAGCAGCAGTGGGCACTGGCAGACTGAAGGGTTTCCAGGAGATGCAGTGTAAAGGTTGTCCCCAGCTAGGGGCGCCCTCTGAGATCTTGGATCCTGCAGAGCCAGCTGCAATGTCTTCGGCACCACATTTCCCAACAAGGCATCAATTCATCTGAGGTGATATAGCTTACAGTTCAAAAAAACCTAACATGATGCAAAACTTGCATTTAATCTGCCTCAACTTTTATTTTCTTATACCCTTCTAATAAGTCTGCCTTTCTGCCACATTGTGCTCTGCCACCTTTTTCAGCTTATGATCAATGACAGTTTATGGGCCTTTTACCTAACATCAGCAAGTATGAATTATTACTTTTTTTAACACTGTCATCTTTGTCATCACTGTAACACAAGTATTTATTAGATAGCATATTAGATAATATATATAGTATATATACTATATACTATCTACTACAGATAGCATATTATAAAGGAAACTTCAAAAATAATTACTTTGAAAATGAAATCTAGCCAAAATATACTGGTTCAGTGTGCAAAAAAACCTCTTTCTGCATTATCAGGAGCAGATGGGAAAGAAAGAGAAATAGAAGGAAGTGCACAGTACAGACATTGGACAGGTGATTAAATTCTGTGCAGCATACCATAACAACACAGGTGATGTATCGAAATAGATATAGTAGCAAAAGATGCCCGTCAGGAAAGGTCTGCAATTACAAATAAAATAGAGAACAAAATAAAAAGTAAAGTTTTCTGGAAATTTGTTTTATTCCATTATAGATCCCATTTAGCTTCCATTCCATATCGATTCCATTTAGCTACCAACACTAACACAGAACACCCTGAAATGGCAGGGGAAAGAATGTTCCACTGAAGATTCTCAGCAGCAGTAAAGTTTTCTGTGACTGTCAGTACAACTATACTAATCTATTCACATTAGTTTCACCTGATTGCCTGGTTTAATGCAAGACTCAATTACTTTGGGATTAACACAGCAATAAATTAAAATTCTGGAGGGCTGTTCAAATTCCTCTAAGTTTCCAAAACTCTACAACCTCCCACATACCATTTGTTAATGTAAGAGCTAACTCTACAGACATTATTTGTGCAATTTTTTCCTAATCCATTGCTTAAAAAGTCTTAATTAACTAGGAAACAATAATGGCTTAACTGAGAAAATTGAAGGAATATCAAATATTAAGGAAGGGGGTTTTTATTGTTGTTTTGGTAGGAGTTTTTTGTTTATTAGTTTGGCTGTGGGTTTTTGTTTTGCTTTTTGTTCAGGTTTTTTTCTTGGTTTTGTTTGTTTGCTTGTTTGTTTTTTAATTCAGGCCACTTCTTCCACTGTCCAAAATCAGAAGTATTGTCTTAGTATCCTCTGTGGGTTTAGGTATCCCTAACACAGAAATGCAAAGTGCTAACTGTGACCGTGACTAACAGCCAATATTTATATATCAGTCATGTCAGTGGACCTGCACAATACAAGCAGTTTAAGCAGTAAGTGTGTGCTATGGAGTGGCAGGACAATGGTGCCTTAGCTACAGGGAAGTGGGACAGCAGTTGCCTTCTTGTCCACATATCATGGTTCTTTCTCCCACAAAAATCAAGCATGAATTCTGGTATAGGGTCACAACAGTAGGTGGCAACAGACACAGTATACAGAACCAAGACCTCAGACATGCAAGCTCACTAGCTGAGATATAACCTTTAGTAAAAGCCCACTGGTTTTCCACTTAATATTCAGGGTTGAAAGGCCTATTCAGTACTATAGCAATAACAATTTTGCCATGTGCCATAGAATTTTTGCTAAGCAGAGCTAATTGCCATTCACTTTAAAATTTCTGTCAGTGCCACATTGTTTGGTAACTACCATATCACATCTTTAGCAGGAAGAAATAGTGAATCACATGCACTGGCCTGCTTTTTATAAACCTTTTCCATAACTACTGTGTAAGAAAAACTGCATTTTTAAAGTATCTATAGGGATAGTCACTTACATATATAGTTAATAGAGGGTTGTGATCTCTGTCCTGTCAGGCTACAGGAGCAAGTGATTTACAAAAGATAAACAATATATATATATTTATGACCAAGGGAAGTCAGTAAATAAGGGCCAATCAATCCCTCAGTTTCTGCTCAGCAGAAACCTCCATACTGAGGATATCAGCATTTCTAAAACCAGGCTGCTGCTAGCCAGTCATCCTGGTAAATGCCTTAAGACACAGTGTGATTATAAGGTTTATGAAACCTCAAATAAACTTACATCTAAATGGAGAATACAGGTATAATGAGGACAGACAGAGTCATCACCAAATGAAGAAAAACTTTTGTGGAGTCAACAACCCATTATGAGTGTCTTTGGGCCCTGCCAATGTAGCAGCATAAATGTTCTCACAGCACTGTATCTAAATAAAACATAGACACCTCTATTTGGAGCTGAGCTAAAGTTCATAAAGAAATAAACCATAAGCATTCATTTAAGGGGGTCAAGGGACAAACATAAGGTGGGGCATCCTTGCCATAGAAGCAGTGGACCATCCCATCCCACAACAGCACAGCTGTGGAAACTGCAGAACTGACGACCCACTTGGAAAATTACGTGGCTAATTTTAAAGCTCCTTCTAATATTTCTGACCCAAAAGGTGCAGAAATAGGATCAAAACATAATGTCAACTTGCAGAATGTGGGGACAGGCCAAAGGAAAAAAATATTGATGTCTGTTGTCTGTAAGGTGTTGGATTACCAGACTCTGCTTTACCATGCAGTACAAGATAGGCCATGGACACTGCCAAGGCTGGGAATATTTGTGTCATCTAAGCACACTTTGATAAATTAAGTTTGCCTAGTCTTCATTTTTGTTTCTGCTCATAAGCAATAGTCCTTTCTTGGTGCACCAATTTGAGAATGAAATAATATTATTTTTATTCTAAGACAAGTCTGAGTATTCTGTAGTAGCAAAATGAATTTTATACACACTGCAGTGCAAAATCTTTGTTTTGTCAGTTCAAGATTATATCAGTTTTATTTTTTTATTTCAAGGTCAAGTAATCAACTAAACTATTGGGCATATCAGCACTGGGGAAAGGTTGGACCAAAATGCCTGAAACTTCTAATTATTCTTTCGAGAAGCCTTCTAGAGGAAAGGAAAAAGTGGTAACTCAGTCACCTAAGATGACATAAAATCATGAGAGACAGCATACTAACAAGGCATCAAAAATGTCATGACTTGGCAAACAGAATAAAAATCTTGAATTTCTAAGAAAAAAATCATCAAGGATATTATACGTTTATTGCTTTGGTTTGTGACAAGCTTACCCTAAATGTTTCTACTTGATGAATCAAGAAAATTTCAGTGTGAGAAAAATTTGATCTAAAACATATTAACCTGTAACCTGTACAAGATTTAATGCTAACAGAAACACAATCAAGCATAATGTAAGACAGAGCTTCCAATGCTTTCTGATTCACCTGATGGCAAAAATTACACATTGTACAGAAGAGCATAATAGAAAAGGAGGTTTGTAGGTAAAATCCTTATAGAAAGATGGTCTGAAGCTTGTTTAGAAGCTTAGCTTTCTGAAGCTAAGCTAAAATGGCATTTTCCCTAAGCGTCTCGTAACTGTTTGCCTTCCTTATTTCTTAATACCCAAATGAGTGATTATACTATGTTAATTGGCAATAAAACAAATAACTGAAATTCACTGAGTGGAGACTTATCCACAGCAGTGGCTCAGCTGGTGTCAGGGCTCTATTGCTCTCTGTCTACAAGGCCTAGGAAGGAATTCTGGTGGGGAAAAAAAAAAATCTATCACCATTTTTGAAATAATGATTTCTAATGGTTTCTCAATCAGTGAACTAATGGGGCATGCTTTAAGTAATTTTGGCTCACATTTAGAAAATATGTGTTTTATTACTAGACAGTCTGAATGGCTTCTCTAACTACATTCTGACACCTTCACACATTAACATCACTATCACTTGTCATGTTACCACATGATAACTCCACAGGTCGAAGTCATGGATGAAGGGCTTCCTACTAGACACTGTGCAAAAAGCTGCATTAGTGGAATAAATTTGACCTGTTTATCAAAGTATTTAATACTATGATATACTTGCTAGGATAAACAGAGCATGAAGACTCAATACATGTATCAAGCATACATATCATCCATAGATTAAAAGAGTCTGACTGAAAGTTTTGGTGAAATCATTATTGAAGCAATGCTTACTTTGTAAAAGCTCAACCTTTCAGCCTTTAATGAGTACAATTAAATGGAGGCTCTGACTAAACAATCACATCCCCTAACTGCTTTCTATTATCCCAGATACCAAGTGACTCAGAGCCCAGGGATTCAGGCTGTGGTGGTGATGCTGATCTGCATTTCTGGCCCTCTATGTCCGTGCAAGGTGACACCAGCATCATTCAGGAGACATGATTGTGTGAAAGTGCAGTGGCGGGAGGAAGGACTCATGTTGGGAGTCTGATAAAAAACGCTGCAATCCTTTTCACTATCAGCTGTATCTCTACTTTGAGCAAATAACCTGCTAATGTAAATTTTATTCTGTTCATCAACCCATAATTAACTGCTTTTCATAGACATTGAAGCCTCAGAACTGTTAAAGAAGTCAGTTGCTTAGGACAACTAATCAATCATAATCCACCTGCCCCTCTTGCCTATGCCAGGGACCTGGAGAGACCAAGTGGCTGCTGATACTGCCATCAAGAGCCAAGCTGCCTGGGTCAGGTGGGTGGGTAGTGACAGAGTAACTAAAAGGTCAGCTTCTGCCACCAGTGAAGGGCACTTTTCTCATCCAGTGGCAGCTGGAATGTCAAGTCAGATTTTCAAGCATTCTCTTTCATCTTGGTATGCCTTGTTAACATTCAGCCTCCTAAATGTTAAAAGTGGTTTTATCCATCTTGGGGTGAGGTGGTCCCTGGAGAAAAATTTGAAATAATTTCACAGAAGAGGAGCAAATCTTTACAGAACTCCCTATATAAACAGCTTTCAGTTGATTGCTTTCCTAAGGTGCCTGCAGTGGGAATTCCTGCTGCTGCAGACTCAGAGGAAAAAAGGAAGGAACCAGGCTCTGCTCAGCCCATGCATAGAGGTTAGTAGGGCATCCTTCCAGAATGGAAGTCTCTTGCTTTGACCACTTCACTACTATATAAAAGCATGGGTCACTTCTACTTTAGCTTTAAGAATTTGCATCATATTAATCATATAGATGTCCACATAAACAAGTGGACTTGTAGCTCTGAATGCTTGAAGTTTCTAGGAGTACCTAATTTGGCATCTGATTTAGACTCATTTTTCAGCTTTTATTTTAGGGTCCTTCCTTCTCCAGATTTTTTTTAAGTGTTTATGACATCACACCACTCAACAAACTCTGTGGCCATTCTGAATTCCAATCCAAGAGCTAGGTACCCAATCTCTTGGAAACATTAAAGTCTCTCATGGAAAATGTACTTAATGGATTGTGGCAGATCCAGATTCACAGCATATTAACTTAATCTTCTTTCCTTCTGAACAATGGACCTAATGCCACCCAATCTTCCAGTCTAAGAGTAATGCCTTTGCAATGCCAAAGGGTTGCACACACACAAGTATTTTCCCCATGCTATGAGAACTTGTAAGAAAACCAAAGTAACTCCCACGTTTGGAAGATAAAATTTCAATTTGTGCATAAACAAAGGGGTTATTTTGATCATTGCATGAGTATTTTATTAAAACAATACCTATAAGTGAATTGAGGAAATTTGACTCCACTGTGAAGTTTCCTTTCACAAACATTAAATTAGGTTCACTTTTAATCTAGCCATGGCAGACATTTTTCACAGTGATAAACTTTTTTCATATAGTTATTAATTTTAAAAAGGCCCTTATATATAATTTATATGTCCCACATTATAAGGAAGAAGCCCTTTTAATAAAAACAGGAAATATCTGAAACCCAAAGCTCTGTTGTTGTTTTACAGGCTATGGCCTGTAAAACCTCAGATGATCAAAAAATCAGATGATTTTGCTGGCTCACTGTGGCAACAAACAGTACTTCTACTGAAAGATGAGTAAGGTTTAACACAGATGTAGTCTTTGCATATGGGCTTTGAAGGACTTCTTACCGTTTGTTTTTTCGTGATAGGATATGTGTGTTTATGTCCTATACGAAAAATGACCATTCTATGGTAGTCGTTGTCGAACATTCCTTGCAGGTACAAGAAGTAATTAGTTTCAATTAGGCCCTAGCAATTGGTAGATGGGTTGATGATAAGGATAGAATTAGATCTTCTCCTTTCAGAACAATCTCTCATGGACTAAAACTTCTCTTGCTTACTTTGTAGAATATTTTTAGGTATCTTTATTCGGGACTTCCTTTTCCTTTTGAGACTATTTGAAGCAATATGTAACACTTTAAATCATGAAAAAACCTTCTCCCAAATTATGTGAAGACTAAAATCAGTGATGTGCTGCAAGTCTACATCTGTAGATGATTGCAGATGATTGCACCCATGAGGCATGTGGAATGATTACTAGCTGATGTAACAAAAACCTGAATGCGAAAGACTCTGTACTGTGTGGAAAGTGCAGGTAAAGGAGGAAATCTGTACAGGATCCAACAACAGGGGGGATTCTGGCACATTTGCATCTAGAAGGCACCCTTTTCAACATCACCTGCCCACACAGCTCTGCCAGCATCCTTAGTGTGGCTCTGATAGCAGTTGCTGATGTGCTAAATATTGACTAAAGGTAGATGCACACAGATAAACAGTGAGATGTAAGGTAGAAGTACTTGTCATAGCCCTCCAATTCCCAAGACTTGTATGCTCTTATTTAATTCAACAAATATATTTATGTTCTTTTGGCATATCAGATGAAAATACTTAAACAAATAAAATTATATGACTAATAATTTTTACAATTAGTGTGGCCTGTTCACAAAAAAATGTAATTTTTCTCAATATTTCGCTTAACTTTTTTTACACACTTCATAATATTTTCACGCTCTCAACTACACCCTATGCAATTAAACATAGCTAGGAAAAATACAGAGAAGAAGAGAATGAAATCAGAAATAAGAAACAGGCTAGCTGTGAATGTACCTGATGCTCTCAGTGGGAGACAGGGCTGAAGGCTGTTCTAAGATGAAGAAAACATTAACCTTTTTATAGAAGCCAAAATCAAAACCAGCTAAGAAGTCTGAGAAAGAGAAGAGCTTGACAGTACCATACAGGTATAGAAAATAGTAAGGAATTTTGCTACCCACATCCTCATAGCCAGCCAAGCCTTTCATTCACATCCTTTCTCTTACTTCCACTCAGCCCCACAGCATTCAAAAAAATCTTTCAGGCACCCTGAAGAATAAAAGATTCAATTTTATATTAAGGCTCACACTGTGTAAGAACAATGCCTACTTAAGAAGTCAAGTTCTGTGTCTAACTATTGGAAAGGGTACTTGGGTTTCTACCGAGTTCATAAGCAATTTACTATAGGAAAGCAGGAAATTCCTGTAGCCTCCCATCAGGTGGAACCTGAAACAGCTAAGTCAGCTCACCTAGAGGGATGAGCTTTTCTTTCCTTACTATTCCTTCCTCCCATTTCAGAACTTCCTAAAAAAAAGGCTGTGAGGTTCTGGGGGCTTAGCTAATTGATTCATATTTCATTAATTATTCAGTTTAATGAACAGTTATGAGATAGACCTCTGTGACTTTTGCTTGTAACTTTTCCAGAGGTACTGCCAGACAGAACTTCCCTGGATTTTGCTAACTCACACTTAGAGATTACACTTGCAAAGTTGGCAATACTAATTGGTGTTTATTTAATTCTACATGCAATCTAGAAATATGTACATTAAAGGACAGCGGCATTAGCTGTAGATATAAGCTAATGTGGCCCACATTGGAAAAATGATCTTCACAAGCATCTTGTGTAAGTAAATTAATGTACATTAAAGGGTGCAGGCACTTGAGAACCTATGGCACAAATCTGCCTGTATCATTGCTGTACAAATGTGGAATGGAGGCAAGTTTTGTTAAGAGAAAGGAAACACTACATATTTTAAAAGGCTTTTAAAGGCTTTTAACATTGTCTCACCATGGCAACACAAAGGAATAAGACTAGGTGACATTGCTCTGTGATGGGTGCAAAACCATTTGTTAGGTGTCCTTATGAGCAGCTATTAATGAAGCACTGCCAAACAAAAGAAAAAAAGAAAAAAAGACTGTCAAACAAAGTTCTAGAGTCTAATCTTGGTCTGGTTCTACTTATTTTTTTTCACTCTTGGTCAGGTTGATAGAAAATAAATTATACTCATGTAATTTAAGATAAAAGTAAATTAAAAGGCGGTGCAAGTAATCAGGAGGAGAGAATTAAAACACCTGAAGATCTTGCAAATTGAATAAATAGTCTGGAAAAACAAAAGTAAGTATGCTGTTCAACAGAGACAAATGTAAGGGTTTACATGTAGAAATAAATATATATAGAAACAAGTAAAGGATGGGAAACAGTGATGGCAGCTCTTCCAGCAGGACACAAGGGCTGTAATAAATTAGAAAAACATGAATCACTCACAACATGCTATTCTGAAAACAGAAAACATCTCACTGGGATGTAGAAATTGTAACAGAGCTTAAAATCACATAAAATAATGCCTCTGCTGGGGTATTCTGACAGTACTGCATTTCAGCTAGGTGCTGAATCAGCCAGAGAAGGTCTTCAGAAGGAGAGTAAGAACAATTTAAGGTATAAAATATAAGTCTTCTCGTAAAAGACTGAAACATTTAGAGCCATATGGAAGGCATAATGAAAGATGCAGACAAGCTTTTTGTTTTTAAGGTTTTGCCTATGCCAGTAGTGAATAAGGTAAGAAATTATGATCTTAAATTCCATAAAGAAGAAAGATTCACGTTATACTTTATGAAAATCTTCCTAAGAGGACAGACAATGAAGCAACACAATAAGTTGCCTGGAAAGATTATGAAGTCTGCTTCTCATCAGAAGGAGATGGCCTAAATTATCTTGACAAGATGACTTCACTATATAACTATGTTCTTCCTTAAACAATACGTATATATTTGCATGGAAACATACATAAAACAGATAAATAGAACACCTCAAAATTAAAAATAGAAAACTTGGGAAATAAATGTATTTTATTTATTTAAATAAATACCAAGACTTACACTATCATCTTTCCAATCTTCATCCTTTAAAGTCAAAGCCACTAGTAAAAATGGGACCAGGGCATGGCCAAAATCAAGGTATTTTCCAAATATGAAGCTACCTAATTGGCATATTCACAATATTAAAAACTCTAATAACTTTTATCTGATTAGGACAGCTTTGTGTTCACCCAGTAATAAAATTGTAAAAATCCCTCCTTTTTTCTTTCAAGAGAAGAAAAATAACAGAAATTATCAAATTCAAATATTCATAGTTTTTACTTATATGCCACAAATTAAGAGTTACTAATTATACAGTAGCTGCTGAACTGCTATGCTCTTGTGATTTTTGTAATGATAGATTTGAGGATCCAATAGGACAGGCTGCATCATAATATCTGCAAATGAAATATCAATGAAAGTACCAAAAATAGTATAATTACACAGAAAATATTTATTTAATTACTTACCTGTTAACTACACACAAAGGTGCATCACAAAATGGATATTTATAAAATATTGATGAACTTGCTGGTTATAATACTGTTTGTAACAATCCTAATTTGAGGAAGCTTATTTAACATTTTTTGGCAAAGTTTCTGTGTCTTACCCAGTGTTTTAGTTATCAGCCTTCAATTGATATCCAATTTAACTTCTGGCTACTGTTCTGAGGGGTGTTATATCCTGGTTACCTATTTCTAGACAAAAACAACTTATCAATTATAAGTCTCCTAGGTCTATTAGCAATGTCTGACCTTTTAAATGCAATACTCAGAAATAAATATTGATAAGACATACCACTGTGACTCAGGAGACCAGAGTTTCAGTCCTGTTTTTTTAACTTGTTTTGAAGGCATCCATGGACAAACTATTTCACCTGTCTTTGCCAACCTGCCCCCATCATTAAAAAAATGCTATTGTCCTTTATTAAGCACTCTGGGTCTCGTTCAACCGTTCTACCCACTGAAGCTTGTCTAAGACAGTGCAACTAGTTTTCCCTGGTGACCGGGTGGGCAGCTGGAACAAGACCCTTCAATGCCAAAAAATACTTTTCTCATAACAAAATAAGAAGGATGATTTCAATCTGAGGCCTAATTATTCTGGCAATACCCCTATCTCATGCTCTCCTCCCAAACTACCTGGAACTACAGAACTTGAGTGTGGATGGTTTTAGGTTCTAGTGTGAACTCAGCCCATGTTCATCCAGCAATGACAGTAAATCTGAAGGCTGACTGAGAGATAAGACAGGATTATCCTTTGAGATCTACAGAAGAAAAAAATTATAGAGGATTTGGTACTATCTATGGTGTTATCCATCTAACAGTACTGGAACAAATGGTATGCTTCTGACTTGCAGAGGGAACAGAATGTAGCTTGGCTGAAATCAGGTTTTTGTCCCTTTTTCACAAGTAAAAAGAAAGGACATAAATGGCAGTTTTTGTTCATTAATTTTTAAGAATCCCAGAGTACTTGTAGCAAGACTCTGAGACTTCCTTGAAATTCTGTAGCTCATTGTGTATATCCAGAAACCTGAATATTCAGGAACCAAATGAAGCAATTTCAGCTACAAAGGCTTTCAATACTCAAAAAAACTTTTTGGATTTCAGTCATTAAACCTTTCCATTACCTTCAAATTCAGCTGAGGCTGGGATAACAGTCTGGAGCTCAAGCCAGAAAAATCAAAAATAAAACAAAAAAAACCTTATCAGAGTCAAAGCCATGCATCAGAAAGAATTCAGCCTGTGGGTATGCTCTGTCATTTGAAGATACTTCCCTACCTGTCCTGAAATGAAAACTTACAGCTGCAGGCTTCTGTTGGACCTTTGTCTGCTCAATAAATGTGAAATAGCCACAATATTTTGACATAGTAACTGCATATTTTCCATCTGAATGTGGATCTTACCATAGCTGCCCATGCTCTTGCCACCCTTCCTGCTGTTGTATTCTACACTTATTTCCTTGTGGGGATGGCACAACACATTGCAGCTGTCAGACAATGTATTCTCCTGGTAACTGCGGTGTTTTACACAGAACACAAATTGCACCTGTATTGCAAAATCTGCCTGACTCGCAATCATTTTTCTGGCTGATGTTTTGATTTTCACAGTTTGGATCAAGATTGCCACAGATACATGGTATCATTTTTTCTCATATCTTCTGCTTAGTAACAAGATGATTATCAAAGTAATTCTGGATGAAAAAAAAGACTTTTTTTTTCATGGGAATTACTACTAAAATTAGAAAAACAGAAGGGATTTTATGCTCTAAAATGAATCAGAAATAAAACAGAAATTAGTCATCGCATTTGCATACTGGTGATAATCAACTGTTGACTCCTTATAAAGATGTGTTTTAAAGGTATTTAAATCCTGGGATCCCAAGAAATGTAAAAATATATCATAACTGCAAAGCAAATAGTACGGCTTCTCCTTCTTGCATGTGCTCTACTTGAGTAGAATACTGATTACACTTGATGTCTTTTCAGCACAGACATGAGCTATCTGTTCCATTCATTTCAAAAACAGTTTTAAATGGAGACTGAAATGGATTTTACCAGTAGGACAGACCTATCTCATTAAAGCCACTGTAGCCCAGCTCTTGCCTGCTTAATCCCAGATCTTCAAGGTCCATGCATTTAAATCCAGGTGGGCACTGGTAACCTTCTTCTAGCTCTCTGGAACAGTGGGTGTCTGGGATAGCTAAATTATTCCAGGTCACGTTTCTGTGAAAAATACAAAATTAAGCTGTTACATAAACTCAGTCCATAGCAAAACCAAATATTTGAAAGTGAGAGAACTAAAGGGAAAAGTTCATCAGCTGTTATTTTTACTATCTGATGTTCTTTGGTATACACTGTTTTCATTAATTAAGCAGTTATTGTAAAGGGCAAGCTAACACACTCCTGAAACTTCATCCTTAAGTAATGACAGTACAATTACTACCAGCAGAAATTTCATACTAATGTCTAGAGATCCCATAAAAATGGAGAGTCTCCAAGAAATGGAGGAGTTAACATTCAGCAGCTCCAACTGCCCTTTAACGCAATTTGAAGACAATGTTTCCTTTGCAGGTCCTGCAAGTGTGTTCAACTGCAGTCAGTACTATGACTATGACTTTGACTTACAATGGCATTACCTGTGCTTGCTTTGACACTGCTTAGAAGGACCCTTGTGGATGAGTTGTCAGTCACCAGAGTATGTATACAGCTTCTTGTAACTTGGTCAGGACAGGTTTCCACCACAGATGAAGGGTCAGAGGAAAGAAGTCAAATCACTGCATATGTAGTGCAATTAGTATCTAGGCACTGCTGTGACTGAAACAGATCTCTGACTTACTTTTAGGTCACTCCAGTAATGAAATGGTATAAGAGGTGAAAAAATTTGAATTGAATTGGTTCAAGCTGATTCATATAAGTGACCGTAACATTTTAAAATAGAAAGATCATGAGACAAGGGCCAGTGCCATAACACAATGTCACAGTGTTGGCCATTTTTTACTGTTGTCAAAGGCAACACATTATTTGTTTTCCCAGTTTCTCTGGCAGCTGTGGTTGAGCTACTGGAGGCTTTGTCACACTGGACCACAATGGGAATTGCAGCGCTAAGGGCCTTAGAAGCTAAAAGGAGAGGGAGGACAAGTTTGTTGCTCTCTGCTCTACTAAATATATACCTTTGGCATGGACACATAAATATGGGTTATTTAAATACTCCCAAACTTTGGGAAGGAGAAGATCAGGCAGTTGATTCCCCCTGATCACTTACAGTGCCTAGTTAATAATCACAATACACAGTCCTTTGCCTTGGTCACTCCATTCTGCCAGAAGTAGTTTAGTTAAGAGATAACCTTAGGAAACCATCCCCTCCACCCTGAGCAGGTCCCTGCCACGGTCTGCAAAGCAACACAGCACAGAAGTGGGGATTCACGTTACTTGAGCTATGGGGCCGCTGGGTGAACCAAAGAGCAGAAAGGTCCAAATAAGGCTCCAACTCTGCCGAATGAGCACACAGCTAAGCAAGAACTGTTTTTCTCCCTGCTCATAATCTCTCATCCAGCAAATGAAAAATCCTGATTTTTGGTTCAGTTCTAGGGCAATTTCAAATCAGACATGTAAAGCTCATCACAGTGAGTTCTGCCATAGTCAATGGCATTTTCCATTCATGTTCAGGTTGATTTTGACTTCCTGGTTACAGCACAGACTTTTGATAGAAAAAGACCCAAAATGAATTGCTGAAAGTTACAAAAAAAATGTTGTAGTATTCACTCTGTTATCCTGAGGCATCAACTAGTGTCTTAAAATACATAATTTAAAATTATCTTGCTTGTCCATAGAAAAGGTGAAACTTTTCAGCCTGCCCTTCAATATAATTAGTATCTTGTTCTTCTGAAAGTCCCTTTTCCTTAATCTAACTCACAGATGCATATATATCTGCATGGATGTGCACACAGACATGTACAATTCCAGATGGGAACACCCTGAAATTTAGCAATGTACATAACTAAAAAGACAGACAGATACATAAACACATGTGTATTTGTTCCATGTTTGTAAACATACTCAGCACATGTCACTCAAGTATTTCAGAATTGATCTGTTCATCCTAATTCCTTTAAACTTGATGTTAATTCATACCCAGTTGCAGGCTTTATGTTACATTTATGATACTGCCATCCAAAAGCCATTATCATATATAGGATTAACATAAAACAATAATTTACATATATTTTTAGAAATTAAAATAAATTCATTGGCTCAGGCAGATTCAGAAGTCCAGCTACTGGTAGCTAATAAATTACACATTATGGCTTGTATTAGAAAATCCCTCAAATCCCAAGGGGGCAGCAGCGTGAGGGCATATTATTAAAAGCATTGCTGGCTCTCAATCACTGCAATGCAAAACATTCATTTAAGTGCTTCATTTAAACTTAGTTTTTTTTTTTGTTTTTGTTTTTTTTTTTACCTCCTCTTGAAGGGGAAAAAAAAAAAAAACAGCTGTCTCCAAGCACTGAGTATGATTTAGGCTAAAAATGAAGTCTCTGCTTATAGTACACCTCTACAGATATAGGCCTTTCTGGATCACTGTCACTTGGCAAGTTGTGTTCTACCTCAAGACAGTAAATAAGCATAGAATAGTACACATGGGCTAGAGAATATCAGGTATCTAGAATTGGCTAGAATATCAACAGATGTTTTCAATATAAGATCATTTAAATTTTATTCCTTCATTGGCCATACTCAGTATCAATTAAGTACTGAGATACTGATTCAGCCCATAATTAGTTTTAAGCATCTCAAAAGTTCAATTAGGCAATGTGATTAAATGTCTTGCTGAACAGGATAAATTGCCTGGATAAATTTATGAATAAGAAATAATTTACCCCTATAGTCCAACAATATTTCTGTGCAGAGTATTCAATGTCTGTGGAGCACAGCATCAACCCAACAGGCGAGCTGAGAAATTAGTTCTCCATAGGAATGCCAAGGATGGGGAAGGAGATAATTGACTCCACTTCACTTGGTAGGCATCCATCCTTCAATAACAAGATTGTTGCAAAAGGTATAGGACTGTTACTCTGACATATTTTTAAGTTCCTGAAGAATGTTATGATTACATACATATGTATACCACAGGAAGGACATGAATTGATGTCTCTTGGGAGTACAGTGCCTGTTTTCTATGGCATCTGTTACAAAACTGGACTTTCAACCACCATGTGCTCATATGAGAACAATCCCTCTTTTAGCACCTTCTCCTTATTAGGGCAGCTCTTCCAAGAGGGGTTTTCACACCTTATGACACAAATTACCATGGTAGCTTCTGGCTTCCTGTTTTCTGCTAGCCTGACTTTCTCTGATGAAAATAGAGATGGGGAAAAAAAGGGATTTTTTATTCTGGTATTCTATTAATTTTATAAGATATCACCAGAAACCCATTCCAAATTAGAAAGCTTCTTGTGTAGTTTCCAGATCCAGAAAATAAAAAAAAAAAAAAAAAACAAAAACAAACAAACAAACAAACAAACAAAAAAAAAAACCAAAAAAAACCAAAAAAAAACCAAAACAAAACAAAACAAAACCAAACCTAAATATTATACTTATTGATAAGATAATAAAAAATAATTTCAAATGGTTGATTAGGTAAAGAAGTTAATAAGTAAAAATGACTTAACTGGAGCTGAAGGATTTTCTGTATTTGTTAAAAGGAACCCTATGTCTGTCCCTGTACAAAACCAGGCACTGCCCAGCTGCTGACTGGAGAGCTACTGCATGTTAAAAATACCATAGCAGACATAAAAAATGGCTGGTAGATCATGACGCAAATAAGTAGCAACAGCGCAGCTTCCAAAGAGGGAGCAATACATTGACTGGGGCTCAGAGGAATTGGCACTGTGTTCTGTGCTATCCATTTTCATTAGTGACCTGGGGGACCCTATGAATCCAGCTTCATCAAAATCACACCAAGCATATGATGAAGGATAACAAAAACCTTTGAGAACAGAGAAAGATTATGCAGTTCTGAAAACTTTAAAGGTTACTCTCAATAACTGTGATTTAATGTCAAGCAACAAATTCAGGAAGTGATAGAACATAAACAAAAACTGGACACTGCTGTATAGAAAGTACTAATACAGAAATAAGCTTAGATCAGATGACTGATAAAATATTTTTCTTTTAGATAAGAATTATAGTTTTTTATTCTACTAGTTGTCTACTTGAACATGCAATTCTGAAAAAAAACCATCCAATCCTCTAAGTTTTGGAAGAGATGCTTCTGCTTTGCCATATTGCCAGAACACAAGGGAAAAGAACCAAGTTAGTGAGACTCTAGCAATAAACTTTAAATAAATCCAGAGAAGTCCATGCTACACAGACCTTGTTCCTGAAGCTCAAATTAAATGGATGCTGGGCTAGGATCTCTCAATAAATGCCTTCTGATGAAGTAATACTGTGTTTCTACATTGACTTTAGACAAATTATCTGATTAATATGAATACACTGCTCTCTTACATATATAGGTCAATGATATCTGATTAATTGGTCTTTATTCTGAAAATCAGGGTGATCTACTACCAAAAAACAACTTCCTCACACCATTCAACACAACTATTATAGTCCATGAGCCTGTTTTTTAAAACTTTAAATTTTATCTTTTATCAGTATTTTATGAAATCAGATGTAATTTACAAGCTGAATTCATACTGGGAAAGTAAGGTCAGCTGTCATAAGCATTCTGTTTTTAACAATGTTTTGGTGCTTGTTTTGAAACAACAAAATATAAAAGCAAAATATGTATACATGTATATTAAGGGTAGTGGAACTTCTCAGGTCACAAATCTGATATAGCAAATGTTAATTTCTAGGGTAGCGAATAAAAACTTCTTTATTAGAAATATATTTTTAATTCATTAAATCATGCAAAAGAACAGATTCTCACACCAAATGCAGAATAAGTTATTTAGTCACCAACACTTCACACTCTAGACTTAAAGCTCCCTCCCACAATGAGTCCCATGCAAATAGCCAAACCTTGTAACTCAATTTTATGTTCCTCACACTGATTACTGCCGCCTTGGGGATGTCTCATGGTAGCCCTCAACATTTAGATGGTGATCTAGGAGGTTGCAGGTCTCTGAGAGCCCTGTGTCCTACTTGAGCATCTTGTTTACCTCAGTGACACCAAATTCCTGTCCATGGGTAAGTGCATCAAAGTGAAACCCCTTCAAGTCACAAAAAAATGAAAATTCCTGTGATCAGCCAAGCCATCAGCCTTAGTTTCTTCTCCCCTGTACCTTCAGCCAGTTATAGAGCATAAAACCTTATTCGCCAACCAAAGGACTTTCCTTAAGGAAGAGAATTTACAGAGATAAAAAGAAAAAAATACTCATGGCATAACTATAATTAATGGCTGTAATTTTATACCAATAAAAATGAGAAAATCTGTGATTAAGATTCTTATGACAATATTACACAGAAACATTGTGCAGAAGGGAAGTTTTAAATTACCTTTCTAATTAGAACTTATCCTCTTAAAGGCTCAGATAATTCATAGCAATTGCTATACACTTGATCATACCATTAGGTAGTAAAAAATATTTGAATTTTATTTAATATTCCAAGTTATATTTGTTTTCAGACACTCTGGGAACTTGAAAGACAGCAAGCCTAGATGGAAAATTGCTTGCTTTTTACCTGATTCCTTGCAAAAAGGAAAACTGAGAAAGGTTAAAGTTTATTTGTTGCATAGTGACCATGAAACCAATCTAAGCACCTAGGCAAATTTCCTTTGCTTTTCCCTTTTATATGTGTCTCTTATTCCCAAAGCCATGTCTTAATTTGTGTGCTCATCCAACCAAGTACTTTTCTCCTTCTTTTCCTTCTCTAAGTGGGAAACTCTGTACATACAACATGTTAAGAGATGGCTCCTATACTACTTCCTTACACTAGTGCTCTTTTTACAGGCCTAACAATAATAGCAGCTGATCATGCACAATTGTTAGAATAATAATAATATAATGCTATAATAATTGTAACAGCTTTGTTTCTATCACAAAGTCTTCTGTTTACTATTTTCATAATTATTACCCCATTATGACCTCAGCTTAACAAGGACAATATTAATAAATAAATCCTGATATTGATATTTCTAAAATTTGCAGTAGTAAATCATTATGATTGGGCATAATTTTTTCAATGTGCACTCAGTGTGAGCAAACTTTCCTGTCACTGTAGTGAGACACATAAATAACTGTTAACTTCAGTGAAATGGCACCATACTGCAATTGAGTTCTACTGATACACCTTCTAATTTGTGCAGAAAGAGATGGCAACTTAGAACCATGCTGCTGCTGGAGCCATTACAGGTTCTAGAGAATCCAGTAACTGTCATCCAAAATCACTGGTGAAAGTGGAAGAAATGTCAGAGAGTACCTCTCTGGTCTAAGGACTGCAGATTTGTTTAGGCACAATTCTTCCTCTGATGTTTTATAAGCTTAGTATTCCTGAGGGTCATTTTTAAATGTCGTGTTTTACTTTTGGTCAAATTCAAATCTCAAGTTTCACGTACCATACTTTCAGAGCTAGTTTCCTGTTTTTAATCCAAAAACAAAATCTGTGTTACTTTTAAACTGTAAGTGTGAAATCTCCATCCATATTTAATGTTTCTCATAATTATATCTGTAATTATAACTATAAAGCTTTCAACTCTTTCTGGTAACAGATTTTCTCTTATATCTATTCATTACTTTTATCATATTGAAAGATATTGCTTAAGGACTTGTGGCTTTACAAACAACATAAACACAAAGCTTAAGCTTTGGCAATGTTCCATATTTTACATTTTAGCTTGGCAAACACAGATTCTACTAATCAAGAATTAGTAACTGAAGAGAATACCAAACAGCATCTGCTAGGGATAATTATATTCAAATCAACAAGCCCAAATAACCGAGGGCATCTCTTCCATTAATTTTTGATAAATCTTGAAATAGCAGGGAAATTCCAGAAGAATGCTAATGTGCCATTAATTTTTAAAGAACAAGCAGCCCAAGTGCTTAGCCTAACATCAAGCAAGACAAAAGAAAGAGCAAGCTGATAAAAAGTCTAATTGCCAAAGAGTAAAGAACATTAATGTAATAAATGGCAGCCAGCATGGATTTAGAGAAAATAATTCTCATCATAGTAACATGATTTTTGTAAGGTTACAGATTTGTCAAATAAAGTTGCCTATCTTGGACTTTGTAAAGCAATTCATTCGGTAACACATGACTGATTAAAAAGTTGGCACTATATAATATCAATAAAGTACCAACTAAATGGGCTGAAAACTGATTAACTGACATGCCAAAAAATACTTCCCAGTGAAATGACCACATTGATATAACAGAATCAGTGAGGGAGAAACATATAAAATTAAGAATAAGGATAGAAACATAAATAACAATAAGAACAAGGTATTATGACAAGTTATCAGAATTACTTGGTTAGCTTGATCAAACAACCCAAAATGTGCTTTAATACAGCCAAATTCAAGGCTATACTGGCAGGATCACTAAAAGCAAGTCTTATGGCCTATGGATTGAAAGGGATAAGAGGATGGAAATACTGTGTTATAGAATATATGTGCCACATAAAAGTTAGAGATGAGGGGATATAAGGTATCCTCTCATATTGGTCCCAATAACATCATGGCAAAAGAAAACCTGCTTCCCCAGACTGTACGCACAAAAGCAATAATTAATTAATTTTCCTTCGTGTATGAAACTCATATAAATTCTAATTAGTATTACATATATATTTTTGATCACAGTTTAATATTTTAAAAACTGAGGAAGTCATAGAAAAAATGAAAATGATAACACTGAAGAAGATGGTTTGCAGTAAAAGACCTAAAGAGCTAAATAATGTTAGTTTATTCAAAAACATATTAAAAGGTGCTTCAATTGTTGTAAGTGGATTCACACAGAGAAAATACTAGGAATTAAGGTTCTGTGTAATCTGGCATAAAAAAGCATTAGAAGACTAGTAAGCTAATAGTTGAATCCAGACAAATTAAAATTATGAATTAGGAACATTTTTTAGCAGTGAAATAGTTTTTATAAGAAACAAGAAGATCCCTTGCTTATGACTGTTCTTCTGCAAACCAGTCAAGAATAAATACACACCTAGGAGATATACTGGAGTCAGACACAAGCTATAAGGTGTCATAGAAGGGAAACAAATTGAAGTCTGACTAGATGATCCAATAGTAACTTTTAATTTTGAATTCAATACATAGATATTGTAATATTTTACTACTGCTAATATATTTTCTTTCAGTATTTTTACCCAACATAAATTACTTTTTTAATATCTTGCAATTCTGTTTAGATCTTTTATTCACTATTTATCTGTTCATTTTCAGGTATTAGATTTTTTTATTTTTGTCAGTTTTCACAATCTTGTAGTGTCTAAGTTGGAGTTTGTGTATGGAACTTGGATATTCTTACTTTTCTTTGCCAATTTTTGAAGAAGAAAATTATTTACATGTTTATTCAACAAATTAAGAAAAGTAATGGTCTTACACACTTTCTTCTCCTGCCCATATTCAGTAATAAGGCATCATTACATCAGATTGCCTATTACGTGAGGCAGCGATACTGAATAAAATCGGGTTTGATTTTGATTGTAATATTTTTTTCATTTCACATGTGACCTAAGTTAGGATATAAAAATGTACCTTTGATGTTCCTTCTACTGCTACTCACTGCACAGGAATTTTGAACAGATTCAGATTAAATCACCAACCTTATCTCATATTTCAGGGTGCAAATGTTCAAAGATCCAACACCTCTTTGCTGAACCCCTAGAAGGAGCTGCGCAAGTAAAGACTGCAGCTCTGATGTCCTGACTTACCCTACCTCATTTTAGGCAATGAAGACAGAGAGAGAGAAATACATCTCCAGAGGTTCAAGGTCAGTGGGTTCATCCACACTCCTGAGGCATCCTTCTCTCTCTGACAGCTAAGAGAGGAAATTCAGGGTATTTAGATTCCTAGCACAGGTGCTAACATCCAAGTCAGATGATTCTGTCCTCATGGCAGATCACTTATGTTACACAAAGGCAATAGTGTCATGAAATGAAGCAAATGAGAATGCCCAAATGAAAACAGGATGGTTGCAGGTACTCAATGAATTTGACAAGCTATTGGTTTGATCACTTGTTACTGGCATTAGAGGAAATGAAATTCAACTTACTCAGCCATTACCCTTCAAAGAAACTAAGTCACTGAAGTTCACCACAGAAAAATGAGTAAAAGAAGAAATATATCCTATGGAAAGTGCTGAAATATACATACAAGCACTAGAAAAAAAGTTCAAAAAAATAAAATGTCAGAAGTTCCAGTATGCATTTGTTTATAAAGTAGCATGCACAAACAGTGCTATTTTGAGATTTCATCAAATTCCACATGACATACCAACTCTATGACACTCCATTTTTGTGACTGCAACAGTCAGTCCTGACAGAGCTGAATTCAAATGGCAATTGCATGATATGTATGCTAATGCAAAATTTGTTTCAGAAGAATCAAAACAACATGAATTAATGGCATTTACACAATGAAGGAGGCTGTCACTCTAATACACAGGACATAAACAGGAAGAGTTAAAATCAAATCCAGCTAGCTTGCATGAATCTGCATCTCACTGAGGTATATTAAATTAGACTTATTTACAAGTTGAAGTGATCTTATACATATAGTACTATTATAATCCAAAACAGCATTTATTTATAGAATTTAAAAGAAAGACTAAAAAAACACTTCTCTTGTCTTTTAAATTGCAAAGTCATGAACTGAAATTTGTATAACAATCTAAGCTGAAGAATGTATCCAAGTTGATTTTAAAGTATGTTCAGGACCACTTCAAAAAATCCTAAGGTTATATCTTGGAGTTCTCTGGATGAAATAGAGAAAAGTATCTTCCAAGTTGCTGTCTAACCACTATGGGGAAAACACAAGGCCAATATTCTGCACTGTAGGATTTGAAAATCCCAAGATTGAAATTAATCTGGGTATTACTTCCATCAAATCTTACAAGAATTTTTGGATGCCTCGCTCACAAAGCAGAGTTAACTACAGCCAATGAGTGGGGAAGGTTTTCTTTCTTTGGACCACTGCAATATGCATTTTTATCTCACTAGACTTTTTCCTTAGGCACCAGATAGGGTTATCTTCAGCATGATAAAAAAATACTGCCCAAAATCCAGATCTGAACTACATGCAAAACTAATTCCTTCCTAAAGGTTGTGTTGCAAAGTGTAAAGACCATACACAAGATGATTTCATCAAATGCATTTACACACACCAGTCACAAACATCTGAAATGGCAGGAGATGTGACTTAGCCCAGCAGAAGGGGTTGCTACCACTGAGCACATAAGAAAAAATTTTCAACATCATCCAGTCAGCTCAAAAAGGAAACTATTTAGCATTTGGTGACTGCCCATTTAAGGAGGCCCATCTGCCAAAGCTCTCACTTTACCTGGGAGAAAGCAGCTTGATATCTCCATTTGATAGCATGACTGATACTCAAATAGGCAGGAAGACTTACTGCCAGAACTGGATCGCTGTTTCATCTGGTGAAAGGGCTTCTCTGTCAGGGCATTGCAAGCAGACGTATCATTAAAATACACAGCTGCAGACCTACAGTAAGCTCAAATAACTTTTTCAGGGATCTAAAATATTGTTGGGTTTCCAAGAGACCCAAATGTAAAATCTCAAATTGGTCTAACCTTCAAGCCTACAGGCTACCTCCAGCTCTAAAGAAAAATTAAATGAGGCTTTGACAGTCTGTAACCAAAGCTTTGTCTTCAAATAGGAGCTGAAAAGTCCTTCTCATTAACCTGCTAGGTAGAAGGTGCACAATAAGTTGGTTTGGATTGTAGCTTTAATATTGCCACTAGGCAATGGCCATGACAATCAAGAAAAGAGGCAGACAGCACAAAAAGCTAAACTGTACCAGGTAATGACTCTTGTTCCTGCTGCCTTGGCAGGTGGCCCTAAGAAGGAGAAGGCATGAGGATGCTAAGCCCTTATTTGAGGCAAACTGGAGATGAAGACAAGGAGCTGAAAGGAAGAAGGTGGTAGTGATGTACGAATTTGTGAAGAAAACTGGTCGAATCACACATCAGTGAACCCAGCACAGCCTGCTACAACAAGGACAAAAGGGTGGCAAGTATTTTAGGCACTGGAAAAGAGCAAATATGGTATACATTTGTGTCAAGTACAACCAGTGTAGTTCACTAAGTATAAAGGTAGGTCTTCTACACTAAGAAGTGATGTTGGATTAGGGGGCTTTTCTTGAAATTTATTAAAAACTCTTCTAGCTTACATGAGAGAGGAAGGAGGGGAGTGAGGGATCAACTACATAAGGGGCTAAAAAAGCAGTGATAGGAGACGTATGTAAAGATTGAGTACAAACATATTTTATGTAACTGGAACACAAAAATTAATAATAGCACCTCTGATAGTAAAAAACATGTTTTGGTGGGAGGTTTGGACATTCCATGTGGGGTACGATGAAAAATGAAGTTGGAATATTAATGAATAGGCTCTCACCTAAGTTGGTACACAAAGGGAGAGAAAACAATAAAAACTGTAGGAAGCCACTCTCTCACTTCTGTCCTAATGCACAGTAGCTCTGCATCCAATCCTTCTCACTTCTAATGTATCTCCCTTTAAAAGGGACGTAGCAAAGGCAAATAGCTCTTCAGATGCCCAGGATAACAGTACCTGACCTTTTGTTATGTCAAGAAGGACCACATAAATTCACAGAAAAATAAGGTTGGATGCAAACACTCAATGGGCATTAAATATAGTTCTCTGCCCCAGTCTATTGCTACTTTTGCCAAGAGAAGTTCCACAGGTTGTTTTAAAGATCCTCTGGAATGAAACTGGGAGCCTGTCTAAGAAATAGATACCTACCACTATCCTGTATTTGTACAGCTGTTTTTTCCTAAGTGCAGTATATTGTCCCTGCTGCCTTTCATCCAACTTTTCAGAGCATGTCTTCAATTTTTCAAGACTATTTTTATTCTAATCTTGCCTTCCGAAACATGTGCAGTCCTTCCCAACCTCACATCATCCTCAGTGCAATAAGTGTATTCTATGTGCTACCATGCAGGACCTTAATGAAACTCCAAAAAGCACATGGCAGACTTATGTGGATTCCCATTCTTTCTGTTCTGACATTAATAGCATCTCACTGAGCATGTTTTTTAAGCAGTTTTGGACCTGTTCTATGATTAGCTTCACCTTAACCATGTTTCTCCTGACAGCTTACAAAAATGTCCTGTGAGACTGCTACAAAGCCTTTCTAAACTAAAGAAATATGACATTGAATTCACATGGCTGTTATGCTGCCATAGGCAATTATATTTGTTTGACATCGCTTATCCTTTACAAATCCATATTAGCTCCTACTCACTTCCTTGTTTTCTTCCAACTGCTTACACAAGTTTTGTTTATTCACCACAGAATTCTTTCAGGGAAAGAAGTTAAGCCTACAGTATTCCAGATATATTTCCCTGGCTTTTCTTGTCCTGTCTCCTTCCTCCTTTTTTAGACTTCTACTGTTTTCCTGCTTCCCACTCACCCTCCAAAAGTTCTCAGAACTAATAAAATAGCTGAGATGATGGCTTCAGTGTGCTCACAAATATCTCGGGATGGATGAATATTCCAGCATTTGCCAGGCCTTACTGAATTGCATTAATCCAAGGGATTGGGAGAGGAATAGAATTTAGGCATCACATTCAAATTCCAGACAACAATACAAAACTGAAAGCAGCCCCCTGGTTTTCAAAACAGTATATGAAATAGATCACTTATGGAATGAGATCTGAAACAACATGGAAACAGATTTTCTTTAAAATTCTTTCTCAGTATTCCTTATAAATCCTTGCACATCTAGAAGTGATTCTTTTGCACAGCATTTCAAGATTAAATTAGATGTACTGCTCAGTGATAACTGCTATTTAACCTGTGAATGTCAGGACATCCACAGCCTTCTCTATCAGTTGCCTAGATTCCTCCTGCAATATAAAGAACAGAACTTTCCTAGCTTCCTTTATGTTTAAGAAATCAAACACTACCCAATCACGCATCAGGCAGATTCAGTGGGGATCACTCTTGGGATTCCATTTTTCTGGGGATGTCCGGTCTTTCCCTCAATTTTGTGATGTTTCCGTGGAAAGCTCAGTACTCACCAGGCCTTATTTCTGTACAGCGATTATCAGGTAAAAATCTTATGGCTCAATATAAAACTTTCCCTATAGCAAAGAGGAGATTATGTTATTCAAATTCTTGTATTTATAGTAAGCCAATTTCCCAATAATGTATAAAATCCACTCCAGTTTACTCAAAAAGATTTATTCTTAAAAAAAAACCAGGATGACAAGAAATGAAAAGAAATTCAATCAACTTTGATGTCTGCACTGAGTCAGAGAATTGTGTAAACTTAAATCACTCCAAATCTTAATACAGACAAGTATCTGTCATTACTGAGCCACCAGGAGCTGAAGTAATTGGGTTCTCATCATTCTATCCTAGACCATCATTAAAACATCACCTTTTTGTTTAAAATTGAGCTGGAAAAACAAAAACAGTGTAAAATCTGTGTTAAATGAATCAACAGTGTAATTACATTGGGTAACTTATCTGTATAACAATTCTAATAAAAAATAGGATATCTGCTCATAAATCACATGCCCCCTGAAAGTGACAAGAGCCCAACTCCTGAAGGCTCTTTCTCCTGGGCACCACATCTCTGCTGCTCACCACATCAGCACCCTCATCCATTCTTCTGACATGAGTCCATTTAAACTGAATTACTTCCCTTTTTGACTGATGCTGTATTTTAATTGATTTTGGTTGGGGCTTAAAAAACATCAGGCCTAGAAAAGTAAATTTTTTTTCATTTCTTTTGTCCCTGAGGAGTTTATACTAGAGCCATGCTACCAGTAAGAGAGATGGTGAAAATCCCAAAGACAATAATAAAGCAGATGTGGTTGTTCACTAAGATCAATAAATTAATATGCTCTGTTAAAGAAATCCTATTACATTGATCCTTTGAGCTTGAGCTTTGATTTCTTCCCTTTCTCAGAAACCTAATTACTCATTCTTACTTTCCCACTGTTGATGTAAGACAGAATCCCAAATTGCTTTTGTTCTTTTAAATTGTATTTATTTCCTCTACTAGATATTGGGTGAATGTTCAGCTTCAGAGTCTTTGAAGCTGTTTTCTGACATTTTCGTGGCCTATCCATAGACAGATAGAAAGATGAACAGAAGCCTCTTAGATCTTTTCAGTACTCAATAATTATTTTTTTTATCTGTTTTCCTGGGCATCTCCTGCTTTAAACAAGAAACTTTGCAAAGAAGGATTTTAAATTGACTTCCATGGTGACAGGCAGACAGGCCTACAGAAATATTCAGCCTATACCTTATCAAAAGTGTTAAAAAAAAGGCACCTTAAAGAATGACTTTGGGAAAATAAATAAGTACTACAATTTATGGCAATTAGCCATATTAGCTTTTTCTCTTTTGATGATGCTTCATTTTCCTTAGCTCCAGTGCAGACTGAGATTTACAAAAGGAAAATTTACTGTTGTGGAATACATATAAACTGATCAAATGCTTTGGAATTATTCTTGTGTAGTCAAATGTATCTTGGGAGTAAAAATAAAGAAAGCACTAAGTAGCTACAACAATGATTTAGAAAATATTTCTCTCTCCTCTACTGTGTAAAAGAACCTTTTGTATACTGGAGGGTACCAAGAATAAATGACAGTAAATGTGGGAACACAACTGTTTTCCCCTTATATTGTATATCTCTGAAATTAATCTCAGATATAAGAAAAAAAAAAAACCAACCCTGTCAAACTGTTTGTAGTATATAGATTTATCAAGATAATTGGATTATAGATTATAGATTACACTTCAAACACACCATCTTTAAAACAACTAAGAAGATCCATACTATGGAAATCCACATAGTACACCAATTCTTGACAGGAAAAGATATATTGGTTAGAGATTTCATCAGAAAAAAAGTTTTTACAGCATAGTTGTAAAAAGATAAGTCATAATCATGAGGAAATAGAGTAATAAAATTGTCTAAGAAGGAAGACAATGTTCCTTATAGGGAAGACGATTGTAAGAATACAGGAAAAAAGGACTTATCAAACAACAATAAACTTTTCAGCCTTTGTAAGCAAGTCAGATTCTGCCGATTTCTGAGAATGAAAACTCAGATTGTGGTTAGCTCATTTTAGTATTTCTGTTTGTCATAGTTAACATCAGAAAATTACTCAGGAGGTGGAGAAACAGGAGGTCAGGCAATGTGGGCCTTGAGAAGGGTGGGAAGATAAAAGAACTTGCTGCAAATAGGCAAAAAGTGTCTGATGAGGATACCATGTCCTTTCAAATAAAAAAGAATAGGAAGATTTTAAGACACAATTTTCAAAAGAAACTTGACTTCCTCTTAATAATAATTCATAAGGCAGTAGACTTAAGAGTGATTTCTAAAATGTCAGAAATAGATGAAGTCTTGACCACAAAAATAAGATTTTACCCTTCCTGCTTGCCATGGATTTCTGCATAATAAGAGGCAAATCACCTAAAATTAAAGTTCTCACAGGTGGTCACTAATTGAATGCATTTCATTTTTCTAATATTGACTTGGGAGCCCGGGATCTGGTTTGAAAAAATACTGAAAATTTACAGCTGTGGCTCATTAAAGACAGAAGTTATTTAAGGACAAGTACAGCCAACTTTGGCCACTCTCCATTGCCTGGAACTAAGCCACCTGAAACAGAGAGAGACAGACAGACAGACTCAACCTCTGAGAGGACTTTTTAACCCTCATTATAAAATTGAGAAACTGAACCTCAAACACAAAAGTAAAATTTGGCAAGACAATTTCCATACTTCTGTACTCTATTACATCCCAGCCAATAAACTTTCCTGGATTCAGAAGTGACATGTCCCTTTCTTTCTGACTATATTTTGGACCAGTATCTGTCCATATTGGGCAGATGTAATTGTCCTCTTTTTGCAACTGAACTGTTATTTCTTTCTCTATATTTATTTCTCTAGCCCATGGTGGAAATTATAAATTATGGAGCTAACTCCAGGAAAGTCAGTCCTGATCTACATGAGGAAGGCATACCCTAATTCCAACCAGACTTTCTGCACTGCATTCCTCTAAATTTAAAACAGGAACAAATAGGTATAAGTCTTCACAACATACAGTGATGAGTATTACAGACAAGAAGAGGAAATCAGTATTTTCAGAGTAGGAATGAGCAAAGAAAAAAGTATGTTGTTCTTTGGAGGAGCACCATTCATCAGAATAACTGGAGGAACACTTTCAGGGAAAAAAGTGGTGTCCAATGTAACTGTAGTCATCATACACAATCATGGGAGTAATTTCAAATCTGGTCTGAAGATGGCAAAAGTGATTAACTGCTTACTGAAGGTGCCTATCCCAGGTACCTTAAAAGTAACTTAAATTAGATTTCTAATACTTATACAGCTAAAAACATATACTTTATGATATTGAAAGAAAAAGGAGTTAAGGCCAGATATTCAACCTCAAGTCTGAAATTCCCTAAGTTCTGCATACTCCACTTTTCCAACTTCAACCCTATTTAGGCAGGTTTTAAATTTTATTTTATACACTGGATATTTGTCCCTTTTAGATTCAATTTTAGAAAAAGCTTTAACACAGAGTTTTGCAATCATCAGAAATTTTATTCAGCTCACTAGCAGATTTGGTGATTTGCTTTCTTACAATGTTTACTCTATTAATTTTATGTACTGACAAATTCAAAACAGGAATAAAAGGATCCAGTTTTGACTAAAGTAAAGGCCACAACTCCAGAGCAAACATCTCCCTATCCAAAGGAACAGGGACCAAAGGAACAGGGACCAAAGGAACAGGGACCAAAGGAACAGATGTAATAGAGTATCACAATGTAATGGTACCCAAAGACACAGCCAAGCCCTCAATTCAACACAATAGGTAAGCATATTATCTGTGATTTTATCAGCCATATCAGTGACTCAAGAGGCTATATTGTACTTTGAGGTAATCTTGTGGTTAAGTACATGTTGAATCAAGAACATGATGTATACTCAATTACCAGCGTAAAATATTTATCATCAGTATTTTGCAAAGGCTGGGAATAAAAAGGGTCTTTGAATCTGAGCATCAGGTTGCAGAGAATTGTTAATTCAGAAAGGGCCTGAGATACTGGAAGAGGTTGCTCAGAGAGGTGGTGGAGGCCCCATCCCTGGAAACATGCAAGGTCAGGTTGGACAGGAGCTCTGAGCAACCTGATCTAGTTGAAGAAGTCCCTGCTTACTGCAGGGAGGTTGGACTAGATGATTGTTAAAGGTCCCTTCCAGCCTGAAGTATTCCGTGATTTTATGATTCTAGGGCGTCTTTAGGTCTGGCCCCATAAAAAGACATTCTAGGAAAAGACAGAGGAATGCAAAAGGTGACGAATCATCAGTTACCCAGGTCAGCCACAAGTGCCAATGCTCTTCTTAGAAGTCCCCTCTGCTTTCCTGCTCTGTCATCTCCCTGCCCCACTCAACATACAGAGTCATGCAACCCCCTAAGTCAGACTGTAGCCAAATGCCACAAATTGTAATCTCTCTGTCACAGTTAAAATTTGCATTTTTCATAATTCTTAATATTTTTGTTTCCTCAATTTGCCTTAGTGTATTTTGCTGGACTGCTTTTAATCTATTAAGTCCATTTTACATCTATTTATGCCAACTAAAATAAAACATATGTAATGAAAGAACAGACCCATGTCACACGTGCACAGGTGAACTCACCCAGGCTGCGTGTCGTCAGTCACACAATGATATGTAAAAGTTCCAAACATCTGCACTCCCAGGATCCCATACAGAAGAAGAAAGAACAGAAGGAAAATTGAAACGCTCCATATTTGCTCTCCAGAACGCCTGGCAAAAAGATAAACAGGTCACTGAAAGCACAGGCAAACCTCCTCTGAAAAGAATGCAAAGCCTCCTCTGAAAAGAATAGAATCTAAGGAATAGAAAATATGCTCATGCAAAGAGAGCAGTATTTCATCCTGCTGAACATTTGCCCTTAAAACTGTTCTCTCACTCTGTGCATAAATAGAAAAGGGGGCTGTGATTTTTTTCTAAGCCCCTAAGTCAGGGTAATTAAACCAGCTGAAAACTGCAAAGGGTGGAAAAAAATACCCAAATTAAATGCGTAAAATCTTGCTTCTGTAAAATAGTATTTAATGACTCATACAGACAAGATACAGTAATGAAATAAACTTGATATTGAATAAAGACCAAAAACCTCTTTCACATTACCATGACATGTATTTTGCCATTACATCTTGCAACAAGCACAATTGCATGTGTTTCTTTGCATCTCTGTATACACACCAATATAAGCATACTAGTAACTGGAATAGTCAGGGCATATGCTCATGTAATGTTATTTATAAATATTGTTCTGCTAAGGGTATTCACTTTGATTATTAAATGGCCATATTAATGGAAAAGATTTTACTGCCACTGGTTGAAAATTGCTGGCTACATTTATTAGCAAAATACTTTAAAATTTATTTAAACATTTGAAAATTCTGATTGTTTTCTATAAAACTTGATGATTCCTTAAATATAGGAAATAGCAAGAAATTTTTGGCCAGAACTAAAACTCAGGAGAAAAATGCCCATTAAGCATGAAGGGTCATTGATTAACTACACAGTCAGTCTTCTAAGTCAAAACTTAAATAAGCTCTGTTATTTTTCAGACAAGAGCCTTACTTACTTCAAGATATTTGTTATCCTAGTTCTTGGCAGCTCAAAACGAAAATATATTCGGAATGCTCGAATCATAATAAGTGGTCGTGGAATCCGTAACATGCCCCAAGGTGACATTTGGTCAACTATTTCAGCTATTTCAAACACCTACGAAGAAAAGAATCAGTAGTTTGTCTTGAACACCCTGTCCTGCATCTGTGTTCACTTCCAGAGTTTTTAAAAGTATTAATACTATACATGTTTTTTTATTTTAATTTTCCATCTTGGCTTACTTTACAGTTTATTTCTATCACACTTTTTAAAAAGAAAAGTATTTGTAAATACTTTAATTCACTTCTAAATTACCCTAATGAAAAACACAAAATATACTCTGCCCATGTTCATAATGTTTGAGTCTCAAACAATTCAAGAAGACAGTGCAAGCTTGTGCCAGCTGCCTGTTTCTGTGCCAGTCCTACCCCACATGTTTCTCACAACATTGCTGGAAGTATTAATATATTTCCAATATGAAAATCAGTATCTGTCAACATTACACAGCACTAAGGTTTTTACTATGATATAGATGTACATGCACACAGACTGCCTATGAGTTGCAACATGATTATAAATTGTCCATTTAATTCCAAGTTCATCAAAAATTGTACATCATCTCCTAGACTCCATTTACAATATAAATTTCAGCCAAGGCACAGGACAGGGAACCATTTCCTCAACACACTGACAGGTTATGCACTCAATAAAGAGTATTTAGCTGAATGATTGGGTGCAAATATCTTGTTTTAATCCTTGTCTCTCACTCTCACAGAGTAACTGCTTGATTTAATTCTTGCTCAAAGTACTAAGAAACTGGAGAGGGAACCTGGCAATGCAGAAACTGGGTAATGTGCAGTTCTTATCTGTAACAATCAACCTTCATTCTGCATGTGTACAAGCTGTACCCGTACCAAAGTCTCCCCTGTGTAAAAAGCAGAAAATTACAATGTGTCTTAAATTTGTCAAAAATTTTATAAGTGCCTAACAGCAATCACTACAGAACTTTTACAATCCTTATGCTATTGTAAGTTCAATATCAGAGTTTTCAACCTGTGCTTATCCAGAAAACCTCCTACAGTTAAGGACTGATTGATTTGCAGGACAAAATTTCACCTATACCTTAACACTGCAATTTTTTGCAATATGTCCAACTTCCCTTATTTATAAAAACAATTATCAAACTGTTTCCAAATGTTTTGGGTTTTTTTCATTGTGCTTTAACATGAGTTTTAGAAAATATTTTTTTAGGTATAAGTGATACTGTATGAAACCACTCCACTCACTATATCATTACAACTACAGAATGGCAAATGTCTACCATTGGAATAATTCTCCCTTTAGGTGCCTGAGCTAGTCACCATGGCACCCTACTAGACTCACAGGAAGGAAATGAGCACAACTATCATGTGGAGTAAGAGAAATGTCTCTCTGAAGATCCTCTTTCTCCTTCTGACTGCACAGGGTTTACGTTAACAAACCTCAGATTAAATAAGAAAAAATAATCAAGATAAATTCTACTACTAATGTAGATATGCTGCAATGTGCAATTATAAATCAGTTGAATTCAGCATGGTTTTTTTAAACAATTTTATCCATGGTCAAGTCTACTTCCACAACTCATGTTTATTTGATTGTGCCATGTATTTTTAACAATCAAGGAACTATTCATTGTAAAAGGAAGTGAAATGATTACCTGCAAAACCAGTGACACCCAAAGACAAAAGACCATGAATCCATCAAACACACACCAACGATCCTTTACATAGGAGCTGTCACCCTACAAGAAAGGAAAGCTAAGAGGTTAATTTCTGTTTATCGTAAGAATTCACAAACATAAGTAAGAACTCTTGGAAGGAAGAGAAGTATTCTCTTCTAAGAGGCCACTTTTGAAAGACTCCAAAAGCCTAGTATCTGGATTAGAATATGCTGGAAACATATATACACATTGTGTAGGTGAATAAATACTACATTCTCGTGCGATATTTCTGTATAAAAAAAAACTTACAAAGACTGCTGTAAATCAAAAAACACACAAAAAATGAATACTGGACTTACTCTTCCATTGTATTTCCCATTACAAAATACTTACACAGGAAGATCAGTGTAAAATGCTAGCAATCTATTGTACTATTCAATTATTTCAGTACTGTTGAACAGCTTCAATTAAATCAGTATCATTTTACATTCATTTCTTCATAAGTTTTCAATCATGTTCTGCACTCTGGAAAAACCTTGCTATTTCAAAAACACTTGACAGCAACCATTATAACATCAGAGAGTGGTTTTGGTGACAGTCCAATCCAGAGATCACTCCTAAAAGGCAGCATGGACAATTCTGCATCCAAGCTCAGCTTCCTTTTTTTCCGCACTATTCTCAACCTCTGTTCCAGTTTGCATGTTTCAATATCCTCATGTTTCATACCATTTCTGACAACATGTGACACAGACCCTCAAGCGCAAGTTATAAAAACACTTCTTTGTTGGGCTGCTAATGCCTGACACTTCAAACACTGAAGTCAAAAATATCTCCATTTATTAGATAGATTATAGCTGAGTGTAAGATAGCTTTGCGTACCTCGTGGAGCCCAGAGGAAGTTAGGGAACAAATGCATGTAGAGAGATGAAGCTTGTTGAAAGGGAGACTAGACAAAAATACACCTAAGGAAAAGTGGATATCCCATTAATGTAGAAACATATGCAGAGACAATGACAGCGCATCTCAGGGCACAAAATCACACCTTTTTAAATGAAGTTTCCCACAACAGATTTAATACAGCCTTCCCTGCCTTATACACTCTTTGAGTCCTCTTAAGTGATCTTCCAGGTGCAAATGGAAATGTTTGACATCCACTTTTTACAGCTGTAATTGGGGAAAAATTACTGTCATGTCTCAAGAATCTTGAAGCCATTGCTGGACTTTGGCCTTATGTGAGTCCTGGTTTTATGAATATTTTTCTTTATCTCAGTTATAGTTATTTTAATATTTTTTTTAAGTCTAAAAGCACAGACAAGATGTTTTGTTTTAATCTAATATTTTCAGTGACATACACTATCCTAAAAATGATTATTTCTTGCAGTAGGTGACAGCATGATATATTGTGTAAATAGAGACAAAATACATTTTAAAAGTTTATTTCAGTTGCAAAAATTATTCAGGGTAGAAGTGAACTGTTAGGGAATCAGGAAAGTACATTTAGTGATTTTCAAATCAAAAGTAGAGGACAGAGAACTTTGGCACTATTTTCAAACAAAGACTTTCTAACACATGAGGATGTTAAAGTTCTCAATTCAAGAACTATGAGGAGGAAGACTGCAAATCAGGGAAACAACAGAACAGGAACTTTTGCATTATATTTTTCGCTTATCCTTCCTGAAGAAAGTAGACTTAGTTCCCCACATAAACTCTGAGCTAATCAGTAACTCTTCACTCAGGGCTGAGAGAACTCAGCTATTTAGTGGTTATGCTCAGTACCTGTAAAGCAGAAACATGTTATTTCTCCACAGAGATCAGCTACTCACACTCTAAATCTCTTACTCTGGAACAAATCTCCAATGAGATTTGCATCAATATGCTATTTGAATGGTTCAATTGTGGCTCTGAACAAAAATGCTGATTGGTCTTTCTCTTGCTGAAGAACTCCTTGAAAATTACATTTCTTCTCTTAAGCACCCTTTGCCTAAACAAAAAGTCTTCCCTGAGTTGTGCTGTGCAGATCTGAGCATGAACTTAGGCAGGAGTTCCTGTATTCAGCCTCCTCTGAATAACCCACCAAGTTCTCACTGAAAGCCAAATCTTTTTTTAGAAACTGCTTTTTCTCTCCACAATAGGTGTGGTATGATTGAAGCAGCTTTTCTGTTTTCTCTTTACAATGGAAGATGTCATGACCTTTCCAGTCTTCTCACCAGTCAGGCTGCTGCACCAGCTCACTGCTCTCACTGTCACACCCAGCCTGCTTCCACAGCTACACCCTCCCAGTAAGGACGGCTTTCAGTGGGTCACCCACAGAAAGTGCACCCACACTCAGTGCACCCGAATTACATCTGAAGAAACTATGCCTTTTAGGGGAGCTCCTGGCCCTTTCCACTTTACATGTAGAGAGGCTTTGGCTAAATCCTATTAATGTCATTTGCCATTTGTCTGGCAGTGGATGTGGTGGGGAATCGTCAATGCTTTTATACAGTCTATTGACATGTGGATGGATGTTAGTTGCTGTTGGAAGCATTTTTAAGGCAGGACCACATTCTGCTTAATGCAAAAATCAGAATATATGTGCTACTTCCATGAAAAATTCTGGCTAAACACAGGCTGGAACTTTTTATTAATAGCAATGAACAGTGAGTTTCATTCATATTTGAAAAAAATCTTTAGGCTGAAATACCACACTCATGGTCAATGACAGCTCTTAGTCTTGGAAAGGCATACAAATAAATGACATTTAAATACCTCTGGTGACATCGTACCTAAAATAGCTGAAGTACTGCAATGTGTTAACCCCACAAACTTTTTCCATTGTATCTGCTGAAATCTGAGAATTATTGATGAAGTTTCATTTAGTATTTTTTTTTTCTGAATGCACCATCCCAGAACATGAAGGATTAGTACTGTAGACAAGAAGACTTGTGCAGAGACTAATCAAAAACTCTTAAAGTCATTAAAATTGCTGCCTTACTACTGCCTACAGTGGATAGTGGATTCTTGATGTGCACAGCTGGTCCTGAAAACTTCTCCAGCAACATGATTTACAGCCTATCAAGACAACAAAATCATTTTCCACTCCTGCAAAATAAAGCACTACAAGGTGCCAGAAGATCCACTTTCTCAATTGTGCTGAGCACATTAAAGATAAAATGCCTATAGCCAATATTAGATGCCCTGAACAATCATTATACAAGTTCACAGGGGAAAAAAAAATTAAGACCTAACACATTGAAAATGTGAGTCAGTACAAAATACAGAGAGAACCACAGACAGAACTAATAACACCTGAGGCAGTCACTCCATGAGAGCCATTACAGTTTAACTCACATGATAAGGGAAGACTAGACAGAATGCAATTCTTTAATAAATGCTTATTTCATTATCAACCTTGCTGAAAACAAAATACTCTAATTAATCCCCAAATTGCATAAAGCAATCTGCTTGCCTGCTAATTTTCTCAAGCAAATTCAGTATCTCAGTGGTAAGGTAGACAGCTTAGCTAGGTGACAGCACAGACATCCCTGAGGTCATTTCTGCCCCGCTTGCCTCATAACACCTCAGGAACACCTTGGGATGAACAGAAAGTCCCTGCAAATCAACAGCCTCCTCTGCCTCCTTGCTTGCCTTCAGGAATTTTGGCTTCTCTTTCATCCCTGACTACAACCTGTTCTCTCAGCCCTTCCCTCCTGCCTCTTTCCAGCTGACTCTGTCTGAAAGCTAAATAAAAGAAGTAATGTGATATTTGCCCTGAATAATCACATTTACCATCATCTGGAAAAGAGTCCTGCAGTGCTGGATCTCTCATTAGAACCCTAGTCTCCCACTTTTCCTAAGAGTCTCTGACAAACGGGATAGCTGAAAGAATGCAGAGAGAGACCAGCAAGCTCAGTAACAACGAGCTACTGTGCCATTCTGTCATGATCGCTGGATCCAGCATGTGCCGGTAGTGGTAAACAAAGCACATCATCAACTCTGGTACACCCTTCAGATCATCCTGTGGGCTACTTTATAAAGGACTACAAACAAGCATTAAGGTATGGAGGTTGACATTTATGGAAATTTTAGTAGCAACGAAAAGAGCACAGGATGAACTAGAAGGAATAGAGGGATAAGAACTTGTAATTTTTTTTTCCTCCAAATGCTGTGTCATTATAACAGAAAAAGCAAGCTAGAAGAGAGAGCACAGCTGAGTTGAGGAAACCAACCTTTCCTCCTTCACTCTCTGACCCCGCAAAAACACTGCTGGGCACAGAGGTTTGAGTGGGACACAAAATTAAATCAGAGCTCAAGGGAGCACCTTGCCTAATCTCTCTCTCTCCTTGCATATGCAGATACATATACACACACAGAGGGTATGTATCTCCTACCTGGTCACAGACTATGCATACATTCCTTATATTTTTGGTTCATCTTCAGACTTTCCCTATTTACTTAAAAACCTGCAGTTTATAGTCTGCTTAGTTGCAGAACAATATGGACAATCCAGTCCAGCTCCCAACCTGACAAACACTTTCAATATTTTACTCACACAGTAAAGACAATGAAGAAATATGGCCTAATCAAGAAGGAAAACTGCATCTGACTGTTCTCAATTCTCCTTTTCCATCCCTCAGAATAAAACTATTTCACTGATGTCCTCATGTGTCAAACAAAGGTTGGGAACAAAGGGCAGGAAACAAAAGAAATTGTGAATTGCTTAGTTAGTTGCTAATAACTAAAGAAAAACTGAAATATTTTTAATGGGTGGTTCACCTCGAAGTTTGTCATCTACAACAGTGATAGGATCACTTCAAAATAACCCAAAATATGTTTACTTTAAAAGTCTCTATTAAAGGGGAAAAAAAGAAACCATGTATGTGTGGGAGTGACACAACTTTTCATTTTCTGCATGTCTTCTGATGATAAAGTATCTTCATTCATAATGCAGGAACGTATTTAAAATATACTCACATAATAGCAACTGATTTGAAACAGCCAATGGAATTACAATTTCTGTGTAAAACTTAACTCTGAATGGCTACAACAAGTATAATATCATCACTGAACTAAATAAGTTCAATTTGTAAGTACTCATGCATTGTACTGAACTGCTCCACCATCAGATGCTTTAAGTAACACATTCCATAGTACATAATTTATCTTTTTCCTAACAGATAATGTAATATTGAGGGTAATCTTGTATTCTATACTAGAAAAACATTGAAAAAATCATTAGATGTTAAAACACAAATCCCAAAATTACACTATTTTTAATTAATAAAATGAAACACAGCTTTTGCTGGTCCTTCGGGTAAGAGAGTGATGCCACACATGCTACAGACACACAACAACATAGTTTCAATTGATCATTACAAAAAACCCTATAATCACTAAAGAACCACTAGTTCATCCTTTGCAATCATTGATTGCATCCTTACAATAATTGATTTTAAATTGAATTTGTTGAGACTTTCAGATTGTTTTAAGAAACACCAATAAAGATACAAGGCTAAAGAACTATTCACTAAAGAACAGCCTGTTTCAAGCCTGTTTTTAAGGCAGACTAGATTATTGTTAATATATGTAATTAACTATACTAAATTTAGTATTTCATGTTTCATATCATACCGGGTGGATATTAAACTATAGTGTTCACATTTCATATGCTGTTTTTAACAGTAAAAAAACAAACAAAAAACTGTAAAGGAAGAAACAATTCTGGCTGTGAAGCAAAACTCAAGACTTTCAGACAGACAAACAAGGACCGTTTTACTTGCTAATAATTCTATAACAGTGTTTTCTGTAAAAAAAAATGGGGTCGGGGAATTAGTAAGAGTTAAAAAACAGTGTTTTAAACCAAAACTGTTAAGTTAAACAAACAAACAAACAAACAAAAGAAAACCACACAAACCCTCCCCCTCAAACCCAAACCAGGGACAAGCATCAAAATGTTACACAACTCACTTCATCAAGTACAAAAGTATTGAAGGGAATAACTGTTTTCACAAAACAGTGGAAAGGAATGCCACAACACACCACCTGTGTCACCCACAACATTGTAGAGCATCTCAGTTCAATCCAGTGTCAAGTACTTTGGATTGACCACTATTGAGAGCCTCCGGGCACACTCTTCATATCTAGCCCATAAAGAAGAGATGCTAATCCCCAACAGAAATACAGCTCCTAAACCCTTGAGGAAGAGAGCTTTGCTGCTGTATTATATGGCTGCTCTCTTGATACACCACCTTACCATTGCAGCTGGGTGCCAACATGTCCTGCAGAGATTTTATGGGTTACTGCACTGAAAGCTTGAATTTCATCTCCCTCTCCATCTGCTCATTAGCCATCTGTATTCAGTGCCCCAGGTATTGCCTTACTAGCTGACTTGGCTTCCCTGGACATCTTAAGGGTTCAGCAAATCTAAAGGTGGCTGATCAGGAGGATTAATGTTGCATCCTGGGACTGGGTTTTAGGGGTTCTTATTTGTGTTAGCTAGTCGAGTCCTGTGTACCCCCGCGCTTCCCCTGTGTCATTTCCCCCCCGTGGTTTCAGGCCCCAAGCTGCCTGCTGCCGGATCTTCCCCCTCTGCTGCTCCTGTAACCACCCCCCCGTCTGGCCCTGGGAAACCCCGTGCCTGCCACCCCAATCCACACGATCCCGCTCAGCCCGAGGCTCGGTGCCCGCCCCTGCGGGGTTCTCGGGTTGGTCGCTGTTGCTGGCGTCACCGCCACGGCAGCTGCCCCTATTGGCCGGCAGGCTGTGGATTCTCTCGCCCCACCCCTCCATAAAATCCTATCCCGCCGGCACCCAGGCGCCATTTTCTCCCATGCGAGTGCCGGGAGCGGTCACATCTTTCCATCGAACCGCACCACATGACCAATAAACCATTCCTGCCACGCACGGAGTAAATGGACAAATTCTTTACCTCTTTGCCGGATCCCTAGCGCACGGTAACAGAGGCTGGCCAGCCCACGCGCCCGAGACACGGAGCCATGTCCAGGAACTCGCGGCAGCAAACCCCGGCAGCACATGGAAGCTATGCCACAGCCGGGCTCCCAAGAGCTGCGTGCAGCCAGGGAGAGTGAAAACCCATGCCGCAGATTAATAGGATTCCCCTACATGAAACAGCACTCACTGTTTCCCAGAAGTGCACAGGAAACTGTCTCAATTGTGAGAACAGTCAAACACCTGATCACATTGCCTAGAGAAATGCTAGCATGTTTTTTGCTAGAAATATTTAAGATGAAATTTCGTAGAACCCTGGCTAACCAACTCTGAGCCCAGCTTTGAGCAAGAAGTTGGTCCAGACCATCTCTTCAGGTTCCTTCCAACCCAGACTGTTCCCTAGTTGTGGGCATCTAGGCCAATCTCCACCAAATGCCAGTTTTTTGGGGTTAACTCCAGTACTACATCTAGTTCCACATGCATGGACATGTGCTCACTCTTGGAAGTACTCTGCAGTCTCACAGAGGTGATGTGAAATAGACACTGCTGCGCTTCATTCAGCAGTATTCTGCCTCCCCTAGCTCCAGTCTTTATGGTGGATGCGATGGAAAGATTGGGATCCAAATGTTTCAAGGTGAAAGCTTTTACTTTGCAGTATCAAATATTGCCTGGAGGCTGAACAGGGAATTTTGATAGGCAAACAGTCTCATCTAACATGACAAAACTCAATTTATGATTGACACTCAAAGCTTTCATTCATCAGAAGAAAAATTCACAATGATGAGGGTTGGAATACATAAGAAGGAGGCACTTTCCAGAAAGAGGATTTTATCATTTGGTAATCGGCATTATAAAATGCCAAAGAATAATTTTTTTTACTACAGAGACCAGGAAAAGTTTCTTGAAACAAAAATTCTAGTATTGCTGTAAGAAATCCATATTTATATTAATGGTGGAGAACACAATACTGTGAAATCCAATTTTACATTCAGCTTACTCCCTTAAAAATCCCACACAAATTTCATCATTTTCATGAAAATACAGCTGCACAGAAATGCTCTTATTCCC
This sequence comes from Vidua macroura, assembly GCF_024509145.1. Taxonomy (NCBI): domain Eukaryota; kingdom Metazoa; phylum Chordata; class Aves; order Passeriformes; family Viduidae; genus Vidua; species Vidua macroura. Next base: position 38,444,592 of record NC_071572.1, on the reverse strand, counting down.
TTCAACAGGGATTTGGGTGGCATTAAGATTTGTTTATCATCATGTCTTTTTTGATCCTCTCAAATTAAGAGAGAAGACAACATGGGAGTAAAATAAAATAAAACAGAATTTTTTAGTTATAGCAGACTTCCTTGAAAATGTGAATTTCAACACAGAAAGGCACATTAGGAATGAATTTCCTTCTCTTGCTACCTGAAAACATGTTATCCAGTATGATGGTTTCACTGCTTTCCCAATATAATGTATCATTTTACTCTGACATGAAGTAATTTAAAATATCCCTCAATAATAGCTGTTTTCATGAAGAAGAATAACAAGAAAGTAATCCTTGAAAGTGCTATTGGAGAGGAAAGAAATAACATTACCAAAAAGTAAAATTTTGTTCATCTAATTGGTCTGTATATTTCTAGCTACGTTATGAAATTCAGTGAGCAGTATAGCTTTTCTTAGTAACTTTTAGTTAAATTTTGATCATGGTAAGTCACTAAATATTTTATTATATGGACACAATTCAATCCATGCCCCAGAATAATTTCTCACTAAAAACTTCCATGACCCCTTGACCAGTTAGAATAACTACCATTTTTATTTTAGAAATACTGCTTATGTACTTTCAACAAAGTAATTTAAATGCATTTGATTTTCTGATGTGCTAATGAAAAAATGGTGCAAAAAGCCCCACTGTGTAATATGAGTCATTACTTTCCTGTAATAAACACTCCAATACAAACAGACACAAGTAACCATAGAAACAGGTGCGTATATTCCAGTGCCATGGTCTCTAACCTTCCCTGGCCCACAGGCAGTGACACCCAACTAGCAGCATGCTGCAGGCAACTTCCAGTTTCTTTCCCTTATGATAATCAGTTTTAATTTCTTTAATTTCCTGTGACTGGAAACAGCATCAGAGCATTTTATGAGCAACACATTCCCAGTAGCCTGGGAACAGATGCCCTTACGATGGTCGTAGACACTTAGCAAATCAACAACAAACAGAGGAAAAAGGTGAGACAGAAGAACCAACTTTTGTAGACTCTCGTATTCAAATAATGGATATAAATACTTTTTATATGAAATAATATTTAAAACTAACAATCACAGCTCCAACACTAAAATATTCCAGTATTAAGCTCTAAAACAGTTTAAAATAACATATTCCTTGCCAACACAGTATAGCATGGGACCTGCACTATATATCTAGGTTTCCAACATTATACACAGTACAAAATTCCATTTTTAAATATAAATATAAATATATATATATATATATATGTATTTTAATATATATCTATTTTTGTAAAATAATTTGTCACAAGGATAAGTAATTTTCATCTTATAATGACAAGGCATAGGGTAAAACAGAAACTCAAATCTTATGACAAATAGTCTTTTTTGTATTTACTTTGTGATCTTTTTATGACCACAGGTATGTAGTTTTCTCTTTCTGTCTTTTCCCCTTCACTCTCTTTATTCAAAGCATCCCAAGATTTTCTTATCCTTGCCATTGATTCCACTGGTTATGTCCCTTCCCTCAAGGTCAAGGTTCTCACTTTGGTTTGTGACTTGCACATCCCAAGACGTAGCTTTCAAGAGTTATCATAAGAACATCAGAGCATGTTATTGCTGGATGACAGGAGCCACATACTCTGTTTTACTATCCAGCCTTTGAAAAGAACACAAGTTCCTGATCCTTAACTCATTTATAAACTATGGGTACACAGCACTTCTAAAGTGATGGAGTAAAACTAATTTCAAAATTTCAATCTTCTATTTTCAGTCTGTAATGCAACAGAAACACCCTTGACAAAGTTACCAAAAGCTGGTAAGCCAGTCGACAGTCTTTCACCATAATTCTATTAATATTTCCATCACTTATTGGAAAGATTAAACTAATTTTGTAATTTCTCCATTCTTGTTTGATAAAAATGGCATGTTAATTAATATTAAAATTACTGAAAAGAACACAAAAAAGAAACTTGTAATAAAGTGCAGTAACCATCAGTTCTGTAATTGATAACTCAAGAGAAACTTATGAATTAGGATGATTATGGAAGAAATTAATTCAAGCATAAATCAGTTAATGCCATAAGCGTTAAAAGATAATTTAGCATCGCACTGTGTGTATACTTTCTGTAGTCCCCACCTGTCCACTGACAATAAATATATGAGTTAGAAAAATTGCTGACTGGGAGATACCTACAGGTGAGGTGTTAGCCTATGTACTTTAAACTTCCCTTTCTATCAATGGAAACAAACAAACAAACAAACAAACAAAAAAAAAAAAAAACAACAGATAAATTATCCTTTGAAAGAGCCTACTTTAGACACAAACAACTAATTGCAGACCACTGCAGTTCCTCAAGTTAGTGCTGATTAACATTATATTTTTTTCCTATTTAAAGTAAAAAAATCTATTTTTTGCAAGCTTCATCCTTAATTCTCTCATCTTGAGCAGACAGACAGCAGCTACAGCAACCAAAACACCTATTGGAAAAATAATGAGGAAATGATGAGGAAAATGTTCTCTCTGAACAGCACAAATGCTGTCTGGAAACACCCGACATGCTGGAAACTACTGATTTCAGTTAACTAAGTAATTTGTTGTCTTTAGTACTAGACAGAAGCAAGCTAAACTGCTCCCATCAATTTGTGACTGTTTTGGTAGCAGAAGAAGCTTAGTTCCAGTTCATGTCTGAATTCACCAAGAATGCAGAAAGCTAATGGTGTAACCATTCACTTCTGCGCCTTGCAGGAATTCTGAAGTCAGTCAAGAGCATGCAGTGCTACTGAAATAAGACTCTGACAAATCCACTCACAACTACTTCAGTTAGTACAAAAGTTTTCCTATAAATGTAATTGATTGAACAATGGAAAAAATGTTAAGGACCGTTACATATGACTTTTTGCAATCTCCTTTGTTAGCTGACACGTGTCACAACTGCACAGTTAAAAAAAAAGATATTTCTATTAAATTCAGTGTAGTGCTTGTGTTGTATAAAAAACATTCTCATTTTCAGTATTAAGTGTCAAAGAGGCTTTTTTAACAGACAGGAGAAGGAACTCTCGCCTTTTTTTTACAATGTAACTCTCTTAATGGAGGAGTAGGATAAACCATGCCTCCTTTTCACAACATGATTGCAGTGTAGGTTCTCTCATACCATCATGACAGCAATTAGAAGCTTCAAGGAGGATGCAGTCTAATAAAGAAAATTTCATATACCCTAACAGTGTCTATGGAATGAAACTATATGCACTCATCTTTCATTCCCTAAAGGCTGAATTATCATCTGAGATAACTATTTTGTTATAGTTTTTGGCACATTTTCCTCTTTGGTTATTTTATTGTACAAAAGGCCACCAGTGCAACTGTGTCTAATATAAGCAATTTACCTGGAATATTTCTGTCTCCCCATACACAAGCTGAAAATAAATTCTTCTAATAAAGGTAAAAGATCCCTTTAAAGTAAGGTATCCTTACCTCGGTCATACCCATGTGAGATGACCTTCAGAAGATGCATTACTAGAAAACATAAGGTAATTTTTTCATTCTATTGATTAAAAGAAATAAAGACCTTCTGTCACAGGTTAGGATGCCCTATTTTTTTTGAGAGTCCAATGCTCGTCTAGCAACATATATGTTTTAAGCCTGAGAGTTTTCCTTCACTTCTTCAATTCCACCCCAGCTCCTTTTTCATCAAGGGCATAATTTTGGAAAATTTCCTTGAATCAGAAAATAGACTTGTGTCAAGCACATACAGTCATGCTCTTAAGTGACATATGAGTGGGCACATCAATGTGAGCTTTGATTCTGAGGGACCGTAAGACTTGTCAGATAAGTTCCAGGTTGACTCATGAACTATTTTGACAGACCCAAAGAGTAGTTCCTTCATGATGCTCTCAGAAGCCTGCCAATCAATCACTAAGTTATGCACTAGACATAAACTGCATGTAATTTGGAAAGCACTTTAAATTTTATTGATGATAAAATGAAGGAGATTGATCTGCTTTCACTTGACACACAATACTTCCTTAATGCAACTGATTCTTGCAAATCTCCTTCTGACCAAGGAGCATCAAACATGACAGGAATCAGAACTAAAGAGCCACTGAACCCTGTTTACATTCTGGGAACTAAAGAGCATGAGAACAAATCTAGGATCAATTGAAGGAAGTGGAATTCTGAACTGAAAAGATCGTGAAAATACCAATGTCAAATTTAATTCAGTAAGCTTTAACTATACACTATTACATTTTTATTACATTTACTATCCCAAGCTATCATTCTTCGATATAGAATGTTTTTTAAATCTTCAATATAGAATATTATTTTTTAGAATATAAGCATAAGAATATGTCCTAAGAAACAGACTTGCTCTAATTCTGTCTCTGTCTCATATAAAACTTCACAAACCACTGCAAATTCTTACTGCTCGTATATATATTTTTTACAATGTAGACAGACATTACCCAGACTGTCCTAGAATGCTGTTTTTAACAATAGTTCAATCAGTAAGAAATAACAGCCTGAATTTAATTTTTCAGATACAAGTTTTAAAGTAAAGACAGATGTATTAACAGCATTAGTTTTTTTGTTCATGACATGTGACAGCATGAGCAGCCCAATGTTTGGATAGATTTTACTAGCACAGCAACAATAACCCAGAAGGAAACATGAGTAATAAAAGACACAATACCACTGCAAGATTTCACTTTAACTTTCCTTCTGGGATAAGAAAACTCTTGGATGGAGGCATTGGTTTCTTTTGTCACTTAGTTTACACACGGAAAAGGGAAACTTTCTACAGACAAAAGGCTAGCAGTTTCAGAAACTACTTTCTTTTCTAAAACACCCTAAAACCCAAAGAAAGTGTATTTTTCGTTTGTCCTCAGAAGGTGTTAAGTAGACATTTTCAAAATCTTCCTAGCTCAGCTATACTTACATTGTAATTAATTGGGACTTAAGTGGATAGTCCCTACCTTCTCCATAAATTAGGTTTCTCGCTGGACTGTAATTTTGCATTAATTGTAGTTCAAAGGTTTTTTTAGCATTTCAATTCCTCAAGCATTTACAGAAATACTAATTCAGGGTAAAGTTCAGTAGAACCATATGGCAATGCATTCATTGATATTGCACTCACTAAAAGACTTGAATTCATTTAAATTAGAACATTGCAGCAAAAATTGCTTTATGTAAAGATGTTTCATATACAAACATCTTTAATAAATGCTAACAGGTTTCTAAACAGTGCCTTATTTACTTCATTTGCCACTATCTTTGGCAATCCGTGGATCAATATGCTCTTGGCAAAATTATATTATTAAACTAATATTTTCCCTAGAAATAATAATCCAAAGAATGTCAAATAATTCACTAAAAAATATTATTCATTGAACAGCATTGAAAGAAAAATGGAAAATTTTGATTAAGCATTACCAGAAATATTTTTTGCGGAAGGTTGGTCAAGCATTGGAATAGGCTGTTTAAAGAGCTTGTGGAATCTTCATCCTTGAAGGAGTCTGAGATTCATCTGGACAACCCAAGCCAAGGGCAACATTATCTAACTGGACCTGCTTTGGGCAGCAGGTCAGACCAGATGACCTCTGGAGGTCCCTTACATCTAAGTTATTCTACAATTCCCCAAATGGCGCCAAAGAAGGTACTTCTTTCCGGTGTAATTATACTTATTGATGAATGCTACAAGACATTAGGTTTTAAGCAAATCCTCAATTGTAAAAAAATAATAAATGCAGGCATTTTCTACTTAAACTCTCTTTGCTTAATAGTGGTTATATCTATTTTACTGTATTTTTATCTAATAAATGAAGAGCAAAATGTCAGTGCACAAAAGAAATTATCTGTCTTTTTATCTATACATTTATAACATGAATTGAGGCAATGGGACCAACTCCAGACAGCCATTAATTCTGTGTGCCCAGACTCGTCAGACATGCTTCAAAGACAAGCTCATCATACAATAATCAGAGACAAGTTCATCCCATGCAGAGCAGCTAAAGACTCTAGGTCTGTCTATTTCAAAGAACAGGAGGCTGAGGCATAACCTTGTTGCTCTCTACAGCTTCCTGAAGGGGGGAAGAGGAGAATGAGGTGCTGACTTCCTTGGTACCTTGTGATAGGATGCGTGAGAATGGTTCAAAGCTGTGTCATGGAAGGTTCAGACTGGTAATTAGGAAGCATTTCATAAAGAAGGTGGTTAAACACTGTAACAGACTCCCTGGAGAGATGGTTGATGCCCAAACCCTGTGCTTAAGAGGCATTTGGACAGTGCCCTTAGCAAAATACTTCAAGTTTTGGTCAGCCCTGAATTGGTCAGGAAGTTGGACTAGATTATGATTGTAGCTCCAAAGGTCCCTTCAAACTATTCTAGTCTAGTCTAGTCTATCACAGAATAAGCTGAGTTGGAAGGGAACCATAAGGATCATTGAATCCAATTCCCAGTCCTGTACAGGACAGCCCCAAGAGTCACACCATGTGCCTGAGAACATTGTCCACATTCCTGTTGAACTCTGTCAGACTGGTGCTAGTGACCACTTCCCTGGGGAGCCTGTTCCAGTGCTCAAACACCTTCTGGGTGATAACATCCAACCTAAGCCACCCCTGACACGACTTCAGGCCATTCCCTCAGGTCTGTCACTGGTTACCAGAGAGAAGAGATCAGTGTCTGCCCCTCCTCTTCCCCTTATGAAGAAGTCGTAGACTGCAGTGAGGTCTCCCCTCTGTCTCCTCTTCTCCGGGCTGAACACACCAAGTGCCCTCAGCCACTCCTCATAAGTCTTCCCCTCAAGGGCCTTCACCATCTTTGTTGCACTCCTTTGGACTCTCTCTGATAATTTCTGATAATTTCTCTCTCTGATAATATCTTTCTTATAATGTAGCACTCAAAACTGCTGACCCATATTCAGCTTTCTGTAGACAGGACCCCCAGGTCCCTTTCCATGGCACTGCTTTCCAGCATCTCATTCCCCAGTCTGTACTGTACATCCAGGGTTGGCCCATCCCAGGTGCAGAACCAGCACTTTCCCTTGCTGAATTTCATATGAGTTGTGATTGCCCAGCTCCCGATTTAGTTGAGGCCTCTCTGCAGGTCCTCCCTGCCCTCAAGGGAGATTATAGCTCCTCCCAGTTTTGTAGTGTCTGTGAACTTGCTCAGTATCCCTTCCAGTCTTGTGTCCAACTCATTAATGAAGATGTTGAAGACCACAGAGCTGATAAGCCCTGTGGAACCTCACTAGTCACAGGTCACCTGTCTGATGTCACCCCATTCACTGTAACCATTTGTGCCCGACTCATGAGCCAGATGCTCACCCATCACATGATGTGTTTGTCCAGTTGTGTGCTGAACATTTTGTCCAGATGAATCCTGTGAGAGACACTATTGAAAACTTTACTGAAATCCAAAAAGATTACATCCACTGGCTTCCCTTGATCAGCTACGTGGGTTACCTTCTCATAGAAGGAAATCGGATTTGATAAGCAGAACTTCCCCCTTACAAAGCCGTGCTGACATTGTCTTTTGGGTGTTTTTCAACACCTCCCAGAATAATCTTCTCCACAACAACAGACACTCAAGTGAGTCTGAAAGGCCTGTAGTTTCTGGGATGCTCTTTCTTGCCCATGCTGGAAATCAGGACATCATTTGCCAGCTTCCAGTCAGCTGGGACATCTCCAGATTCCCAAGACCACTCAAAAATAATTGTGAGAGATTTTGTAGTGACATCAGCAGCTCTTTGAGGATTCTTTAATATATCCCATCAAGCTCCACAGATTTGTAGTGATCCAGCTGGAGCAGCAGATCCTGAACATTTTCAGGGACAACTGGGAGATGATCATTCTCACAGTCATGGTCTCCAACTCAGAGGTTGAGATCCCCTTGATCCATCATCCATGTTGAACACAGACTCAAAGAATGTGTTAAATGCCTCTGCTTTGTCCATGTCCCTGTTTGTGAGGTGATCATTCTCATCCTGTTAAGGGCTAATGTTATTCTTACACTTCCTATTGCCATTAATATACTTGAAAAAACTCTTTTTATTGTCCCCCACAGTTCTGGCAGATTTAACTCCAGCTGATCTTTGGCCCATAAATTTTCTCCCTACAGTAACAAGCAGCATCTTCACATCTTCCCATGTCACCTGACCTTGTTTCCACTGGCCATACATCTTTCATTTTTTGCTTTATTTCCAAGAGAAGACTTTGTTCAGCCAAGCTGGCCTTCTGCCTCATCTGCTTGACTTCTGACATTTGGGAATTGCCTGGTCCTGTTTCATTAGGACATGATGCCTAAAAAGTGACCAGAACTGATGGACCCCAGCATCTGCAAAAAACATTTTCCCAGGGGACCTCACTTAGTGAGGGGACCTCCCTGAACATCCTGAAGTCTACTCTTCTCATGTCCAGACCTGAGGTTTTGCTGTCATTTTTCCTCCTGTTAACAGAGATTTTAAACTCTTGCCAAGACAGCTGCCAATCTCCACTTCATTCATGAGACTGATTCTGTTGACAAGCAGTAGATCAAGGGGAGCATCTTTCTGAGTCATCTCCCTTAGAACCTGTTTCATAATGCTGTCATTCAGGTTTCTTAAGAATCTTCTGGCCCAGGTTGTACCAGCTATGTGATGCTCCCAAGTAATTTCTGGCAAGCTGAAATAAGCTGTCCTTATTGTCCATAAGGACAACATTCTTTTCTCACAAACCCACAAATTTAGACGAAGTAAAGACAATAGGCTATGCAGCAGCATATCTTTCGTAGCCCCTAGCTGTTGACTGTGAGTGAAGTTGGCATTTGCATACTCAAAAGCTCAGAAATCAAACCTTGTACAAAAGCCACTCCTCTCTCTGCATTAATATCTACATTTCCTTTTCTCTGCAAAGGCTGTACTGGTTGTAATAGTAACTTTTTATTCCCACACTGTTCAAACGTTCACAATGGTCACTAATTCCCTATGCATAACCCTGAACAAGAGAGCTCAGGTGGCAGCAAGAAACAGCACTTCACAAAGGGCTACTCTGGCTTTACACAACCCATGACAATTTTCTCAGAATCATCTTATTTCAGTAACTTTCTAAATATTAATATTAATGACAATTAAACTTTTATTATTAATATTCATTAAGTATGATGACACAATAGCTCAGTTTTTCTGAATTTGCTATCTGTAAACTTAGTAAAAATTAAGATCTTAAGTACAGATGTCTCTGGAGTCACCAGACATTTAAGGAGTTAAAAGCAAAGATAACATAACACACATTATCTATTATGTACAGGAGTGCCATAATTGCATTGTCAGTAAGGTCTGCAAATGGATTTTATACATGAAAGCCAAATGTGTATCTTTTTGGAGAAGGCTAGAAACAATCAATAAAATAATGGTACCAAATAATGATTACTAAACTATTCTGCAATTTTGCAGCCTCCAATCTACTTACACAAATTAGCAGACATATCATAAGAGAAGCATTTTGTTTATCAACATGGACTATATCAAGGTAAAAAAAATTCTAAGTAAGATCACTTTCTCTACTAGCTCACAGTAAGACTCATGTTCTTATTTAAGTAAAGTAGCCATACAACAACACACCCAGCCATATGAAATGGAAATCAAAATTCTAAGTCTATATATGGACCAACAGATGTGTAATGCTATTGTGTATGTAGTTTATTTTTCCTTTAATTCTTTATACTAATAAAATGAAACTACCTGTTTTCTTAATAGGAAATCTTTATTATGAATGTTTGCCTTATATTTTGAGGGGATTAAATATGCAGTAAAGCTACATCTTTATCCATCTATCTTTTCAGTTTATACACCATGGTGTTGCCTGCAGTTAAAAACAATCATAGCAAAAAAAGCTGGCAAGATAAAAAATAAATACCAAATGTCATTAGCATGCATTCAGATCACTGGAAGCACGCAGAGAATACTGTTTAAATGCTTACCTTAACTATCCCACGGATATGCATTTTTGCTATCATCTCTGCAGTGTAAAGAAACATCAACAGAGTATCAAGAGCAAATGTCACATACTGGAGAGGCGGATAATGCTCAAAGGTTTTTGGAGTGTTCATACACACAGAAATAACACTGATGATGGCACAAATTCGTAGTAAAGAGTGCACCCACTGAAAAAAATATAAAAAAAAACAAAACCCAAACATGAGATATTACAAGATTTCTTTGATGTTCAAAAAACCCTCAAATATTTAGCTTCCATAACTTATCCTAGCAGTCTTTCGTAAATGCACGTTTGTGTCCTTTTACATCACAATCCACATATTAAAGGTCTTCAACCAAAAATAAGCACTCCTAAATTACTTATACACATAGAGACACATATATACTTTTATTAGTTAATTAGTGAGGTTGTATAAGTCAGAAAACATGAATTAAGAGCCATGAAACTGAGAACAAGGATTCTATCACTTCTACTTTGTGGCACTTGTAATTCAATTTCTTTTCAAATGACAACCCATTACATTTAAGGTTGACAATAGGTAGTATTAGTTGAAGTTGAGAGGATAGATTAAATAAAATATTTGTGGAAAATTTTAGTTCAACACTTAAGAAGAAATTATTTTTAAATCAAAGTCACAGGATTAAAAGCATCCTTCTGGTTATGAAAATAATAAATATAAAAAGAATAAATATAAAAGAGACTATGTCATAGACAGCTACTTCTTTCGGGATTCACTTTTGTTCCAATCAAGTTTTGTTGCTACTGGAGAACAGCTCATTTCTATTACTAATTAGGACTCAGTCCCACTCCTCATTGCCAGTCAGAGAGGGAGGTGTAACTAAAAAGCAGAATGTACCAATATGGAGGTTTAGGATTGGATATTTTCCCTTTTAAAGCAAAATATGATTGAAACATCTTGAAGTCAGGCAAGTATAATGAATCATAGTTGGTAAGGTTGTACCTTACCTACATAAGATTGTAACAAAAAGGAAAAGATACTTCAGCAAAAAAAAAAATCTTTAAACAAAAAAACCTGAAGTATATTTATCAAAATTTTTCATCTGGGGAAAAATTCTACACTCATTTACAGTGTACCTCAGACGTTTTGATATCTGAAAGACTCAAGGTCAGCCACCTAATTTAATACTCACTGTTCACTCTTTTAAATGTAATGATATCTGACGTGAATTGAATAGTTCTATAATTTGCATACTCTGAGCTCAGATTAATAATTTGGAAGCAGAAGGCGCCTTATGAATGATCTCCACCATCCCGTTAACATCCACCTTGTTTTGAACCTTGTTTCAACTGAAACAATTAACATAAGTATTAAAGTGTGGCTGATACAAAACTTGTTCCCTGACAGAGTAAAATGCCAGTACTCAAACACTAAGCAATATACAACTAGTCCATCAGCATGACAAGATAAAATTATTCCATAAAAACCTCGTGCATTGTGTGATGAGAAATGTAGGTAAATACCCATCATATATTTCTGCAATGACATTTTGAGTTTATTACAGCAGCGAATACAGACATTCTACTTAAATAACTGACAGACAACACTCATATATTAATTCATGCTAAATAGTTTTAGGTGTTAAAACTCAGCAGCAAAGCTGAGGGGATCTGGCATCCTTACTACAAATGAGATAATGTGAGATAATGATTTCCTTAAATGAATGCAATGCTAGCAACAGGTATTATTTCAGAATATTTTACTTCCTGCTTTTAAAAAGTAAAAAATTATACAATAAGAGAAATGTGAAAATGTCTTCTCTGCAAAACTAGAAATCATTCACAATATTGGAATCCTGGATCCATGCTCACTCCTAAACAAATAATTCAATCATAGTATCTGTATTTACATGGTAAAGACATTTTCTTAATACTGTACAGGCTATTAAGAACTCCACTCCTAATGAAATTTTCCCCAGTTTCAAGTTGCCAGACACTTTTACACCTCTCTTTTTCTCAAGGCAGGTTTTAGGTTAAATGATATGAGAAAAATGAGAGCGGTACTTCAAAATAAACAACCAAAATAACAACACTTTTATATTCAAAAATGGTTTAAAAGGAGAGATTTGAAAATCAAAAGTGCTTATTGATGACTACCACTTCAGCAACAAAATCCTCCTTTTAACATCCTTTTCAAAAGCTCATTTTATGAACTTGTAAGTTCAACAAACATATTAGGAACCAGAGACCTTGAAAGGATGCCTGTTTTAAAAGAATCAATCAGATGAACTGGTTGGAAAATACCGCTTTATCAATCCCATAATTTTGGAACAGCCAAAAGAAACATTTTTATTTAGTCTTTGATGTTTTTCAAAAAATTAACTGGTACACAAGCAACTATAGTTCAAAACTTGTTTCTGATTAATATCTAATTCAGGATTTTTGTTGAAGTCATGTTTCAACAATTCAAGTTACTTAAAATTAGTAATTACATAAAGAGATACCTACTGGTTTGTTAATCCATAGAATATCTGCATTGTCTGACAAAGATTCATCAGGACCAAAATCTGTAACTGGCTGGGCTTCCACCCTTGAACTCTGTTTCCTTTTTAGCATCCTGAAGTTAACTTCTTCTATGTATAATCATGAAACCTCCTTGGTGAGAAAAAGACAGAAAACATTAATTCACTTGAGCAATTTTACAATCCATTTTGAACAGTTTTATAAATAACCTAAAGCATTTTGTTTGCATGCACACTTCTTTTGTACTTACTGATTAATAAGATATTGATTTTATTAAATATAAATCACTGATGTGACACTTGTTAGTTTACAAAAAAATTGCACAAAGGTATGCAACACAAACAATTACCAGAAACTTAGCAACACTGACAGAAAATTCGTTCTAACATGCAAAGAATGCTATTGCTGTGAACTTCAACAGAGTAATCATTGGATGGATTTGACCTGGAGCCATTTCATTAAATGGTGACATTTCCGTTTATTACACTAGGCTAAGATAAATCCCAATATGCCAAAGGCAAACAGGCAATGTTAAGCAGCCAATAGATGTTAATGTTATTTACTGAAATCAGAAGAGCCTTTTTGCTATATACTACTATCAACATGTATTTTTCTAATACTTTTTTTGATGCTAACAATTATCTATCCAACAGCCAGCCAGCTGGCTGTCTGTGGGGCATGTGTTGGCACATGGAAGGACTGAAGAAAACATGTTATTTCCACAAGGTCAGGCTGCATCTGGACATTCCTGCATGGGTGGCACTGACTGAGCCTTCTGTATGCTCAGCTATGTGAGCCACAACTAGGGGACAGACCATGAGAGCAGCAAGGTTGAGTTAGATCTTAGATTGACTTTCCCATAGACACAGTTCATGGATCCCAGTGTCTAAAGAAATTAAAACAGATGAGGAAGATACACTCTCCTGAGAAGTAACTGTCTGTCCATGAAAACAATTCTATTGTTCATGAAATACAACCTCTTAGAGTTTGTTTTTTTTATTTATTTTTTGAGCAAAATGGGGGAGGAAGAAACCAAGATCTCGGGACCTTGTTCTGGACCTTTACTTTGGACCAAGTGTTTGCAGGTGACACTGCCCTGTAACAACCAAAAGTTTGTCAAAACTAGTATAAGATAGAATCACAGAATGGTTTGAGTTCGAAGAAACCTTTAAAGATAATGTAACCCAACTTCCCTGCCATGGTCAGGGACATCTTTCACTAGATCAGGTTGCTGAAAGCCCTGTCCACTTTTCAATGATAGGGCTATCACAGCTTCTCTGAACAGCCTGTTTGTATGTCTTTACCACTTTAATTTTAAAGAATTTCTTCCTTATGTCCAACCTAAATCTTGCCCTTTTCCAGTTTAACTGTGTTGCTCTGTTGTGCTGTCACTACAGGCCCTGGTAATTACAGCCACAAGTATCACAATGACACATTCTCTAACACGAATGCAAGAAACACTGTCCTCGATTAGCTGGAGGCAATAGTGGGTTCAGGACTGCAGAAATGCCCATGTGCTTGGTCTCAGCTGGCCTTTTCAATCCCATGGGCTGCTGCTTTATGTCCAAACACTATGCTTGCATCCTTGTCTGTCTCTTCTTTTTAGTTGTTATGACAAATGTAAACACTTAATCTTATTCCAAGTCCCTCAAAGTCTACTCCTCCTCTGTTTTCTCGTTCAGATTCAAGAGGTCAGTTCCCGTCTCTGTAAAACCAAGTCTGAACCATTGGTCTTTGTAGAAACCACACAGTAACAGGGCTGAGGTCTTGTACTAATGTTCCCAGCTGGAGGAGCTGACATTATGTAATAAACGATTTTTAAAAACAAACAGAAATAATCTAAAGGCACAAAATAAGGGACAACTTCTGACACCTACATTCATTTTAAATGGTCATTCACAGCAATCTTAGCACAAGTAAAACTGGTAAGCTGTCACTAAAAACATGCAAATACTGTGAAATGAATATTATATATTAATAAACCTTCTTTAACAAATGAAAAATGAAATAATATTCAGAGAGGTTGCATGCTTTCTCCACGTTCATGCTCAAGTTTCATGCTCCCACTTCTGTTTTGAAACTTCCTCCTCTTTAAAATTTTTTCCCATTTTCTCCAGTGTAATGGATTGACCTTTTTTCTCTACTTAGACCAAAACACGACCAGAAATCCTTCAACTCTCAGAGCTGCTAGTGTGCCTTTTGAGGTCATGAAACCTTCAAATGGCTGCATTTAGCATAGTGGTAAGTTACTGCAATGCCTTGGGACCTGCATTTCCCAAAACCCTGTGGGAAAAAAACACTGCCTAAAATGTTTCTTACAAGTATGTTCTTTTGGAAATTGTTACTCAGAAGCTAATCAGTGAAATAACAAAATAATAATTTTATATTTACTATTTCTGGTAATAGCTATTACTGTGCTCTAGTAAGCTTTTAAGAAAAGATGTAGCAGTAAACAGAGAATTAATAAGATAAGTGCAATCAATAATTATGAGAAAAAGTTAAGGATATGAAAAACTGATTTTTGTTTAGCCACTTACTGATTTTTCTGGTTTGTTTGTTTTTTTTTGGTTTTGGTTTTTTTTTTTGTTTGTTTGTTTTTTGTTTTTTTTTTTTTTGTTTTTTTATAAATGATTGTCTAAATAACAAGCTATGTCCATTTGGGTAAAAAAGCATATAATTATCAACAGTCTATTAAACAAACTATGTTGTTTTTATTATTTTCTCAGTATTGTTTGTTTATATATTTGATATGCGGAAGATTAGCCATACCCTTCTAATGAAATTCCCATTTCTCCTTTTACCCAGTGCCTCTTTATTTGTTCAAGTTATTTTTAATTGGTCCAGGCACAGAAAGTAACATGAACTTTAGATGTTCATAATAAATGTCCATATTAGATTCAGTTCACGTACTTAAATCACAGAAATCACAGAATATTCTGAGTTGGAAGGGACCCAGAAGGATCATCAAGTCCAACTCTTAAGTGAATGGTGCGTATGGATATCAAACCCACAGCTCTGGCATTACTAGCACCATGCTCTGACCAACTGAGCTAATCAGTGTTGTGACTCAAGAAATTAGAATACTTGTTTTTAAGAGGCAGCCTTGAATAAACAAATCTCCATCTATATAAAACCAAATGGAAGGGAGGAAATGCTATGGAATAAAAGAATCAGCTTGCTTACTTCTCTACTTGAAATGACCAGAAATGCACACAAAAATTCAGAATAAAGATGACAAACCAATAATATGGTCTTTAGCAAGATTATTCAAACTAAAGCACAGTTGCTTTCAAGCTTCTATGCAACTGTTTTTGCTGTTCTCACTACTTTTAGATTTTTTCCATGTGCTGCAGTTTCAGAACTCTGCCATGTATGTAAAGAATTTTAACCCTTGGACTACTAATCCCTTTTGCACTTGTTTTTTCAGGGATGAAGCAGCTGAAGGATGAAGAGAAGGGGAGATGTGCACGAACTCCTTCCAGCATGTGACACCCAGCAAGCAGCGCACCAAGCTGTGCCAATGAGGAGGATGTAGCCCTCCCTAACCCTGATACAAATCCACCCCTGCAGTTCCTGCATTGATTCCGACATACGTCATTAGGTCTTTCTTTGATCACAACCTGTTATTAATGTGAAAGGCTTAATACATTCCCTAGGATGTATTTCTAGCTGCAATGTTTTTAAGACATACTGGGTGCAGGGCAAAGACAGGCTCTTAAGACAGGAAAATAGCATGGAGTTTTGGGGCTACAACCACTTCACATTTCTTTGCAGTACATTCTTTATAGTAGCAATGAAAATTCACATTGCAGGTGTCAACCTTTTCAGGGAGCAACGTACTGTCTTTTCAATTTCTCCTCTATTTTTAGAAGAAAAGGCAAATTAAAAGGAATAGAACTAAACAGAAAATTACTCACACTCTGAGCCCCTCAGATTCATTAGGGCAGCCTTGTTCTCTTCCTTTCTATCTCTGAACTTGCAGGCATGTTCTGCAACCTCTACGCTTTCTAACCCACCCCCATCCACTAAATTTGCAGCTTCTGCTGAAATGAAAGTATGCTAGGACAATGGTTGGGGTGAACCCACTGTGCACTTCAGAAAAAAAAGAGTCAGAAGAAGATATAACCCAGTTTGCAGTATTCCCACTAAGTGCAAGACACTCCTTCTGATGAAAATATGCAGTTCCTAAAAAATCAAAAGACAAATTTTAAAAAGTAGCTGATCCTCCACAAAATCAAAAACTGAGAAATCTGAGTCTCACTTATAAAGCAAGCTCACTGTATATAGCATAATCTGCTCAAAAGATCTCTATCACAAAGTCAGGAAAACATGCTTAAAAAGGCTCTGGCTGACAAAGAAGGCAGCTGAAAAATGACTTCACAGAAATATCAACAGGAAAACAAAGCAGATATTCTTACCTATAACTTATGGAGAGAGAATTCAAAAATCAGACACATCCTTAGAAGGCCTGGCTTCCAACATACTTTTTCTCACTGCCTATTGATTTTGTCACCTGAGATCATGTGAGCACTGCCTGAAGGTCCTCCCAAGGCAGGCCACCTACAAGCATTCTCTTCAATTCTCTCTTTGAAAATGTCAACTCTGCTTCCAACTTCTCCCAGAGCAGGGACACAGAAAGTGGCACATACACTTCAAGACAATAATTAGAAATGTGAGAGCTAAAATGGGTGACAGGAAGATGATGTGAACACCCATACACACAGCATGATGACAAAACCCCATTTCCGTACCATACATTAAAAAAGCCCCAAAGTACAGGCTACCTTAGAGAAACTGATTGCTCTTAACTTCAGTATGCATGACATGGTTATAGAAAAAATAGAAGTTCCCATTCTTTCATCAATAGCCTTCTCCTTTCCTTCTTTGCAAATTGACACTGTTTCTCTGTTGCCTGCTCCCTGCATCCATGGGTTCTTCTATCCCTGATTTTGGGTATGGGTACAGTTAAATGGCATTTCAGCATTTGTTTTCATGTAGCAAAAATCTAAGTGAGCAAGCTGCATACACAACAGTATAGATATATTTATTTTAGAAGGGTAAATACAGTATTCCAGTGGATACAATCACATGACACATGCCACCACAGATGCTATTAACTCATAACTAATTTCAAGTAAGAGCTTATTTCAGTACTTTTTCTCTGTGTGGTATCATTATTGTATCTGATGAAATGTTCTGAAAGATCTCTTTGTTATTTAAGCATGATATACTGCTAATAACTGACCAAACTTTAATATTTATTAAAAACAAAGCTGTTTCCTCACAAAGAAGGTACACTGAAGGAAATATTCTAAAAATCAGTTACATTCATATTTTCAAATAATTTGGATACACGTAGGAAAGAACGACTGATGATATCTTGTAAATTACTAAAAATACCAGGACTGAGGTTCAAAACTGTGAAAAGCTTAAAAATTGCTTGAGGCTGCCAATGTAACAACATCTAGTCTGAAAACAGACAGGCGTTCAGACTTCAGCTCTTTGCTCGCAACGCATTTCTTGTGTTTTCCCTTATTGTTGGCTAAGGACAATGCTCTTACAAAATTTATTTCTTATATATAAATTCTTCTTCTCAGATGTCGCCAAAATACTACCCAGCAAGCAGAATCAAATATCTCATTGCATACAAAGGCAGATCTCTTGTGAGCCAGAGATACAGTCTACTGCTACCGTCACATAATATTGTTCATTTTACTTTAACCCTTCTAACATCTGCAATACACAATTTTGAAGAAACTACACATACATGTACATGGTGCAGTGATTCAGCCACAAACAGAACTTTTTAATTTTAAATATAATTGCTTAGCTTTTCCACATTTTTTTAATTAAGAGATTTGGTTGACTTAAAAAAAAAAAAAAGCCAGAACAACTGAAGATGATTTTTTAAATTATGTTTATATCACATTCCACTACACTTTTACATACAAAATAGAGATCCAGGTACACCAAAGTGACCTTTGTAGTAAAGAGCAAGTACATTCTCACATTTCAAAGTCCCAGCTCCCCGTGTATCCCAAAGGTGGAACACATCCAAGCATGAAGCAGCTACTTCCCTGTACAAGGAGCCTGCTTCTTCTTTTCAGTGGAAACCAAGACTGGTGAGCACCCTCCACCTCCCCCTAACAGGCTGGTTGTTGGCATGACCAGACAATATGATAGCTTTCCAAGTTCTACAATTATACTGTCAGAATGGCTGATAAAATGCTAAAATGTAATGATGGCCACTGAATGCACACTAATCATATGTAGAGAAAATACCAGTGGCAATGTATTTCCTTCCCAAATACATTTGCACAGTTTAACAGCTGGTTTACTTTGAAAGTTTCATTGGGACTGTGGGCCAGCTCCCCACCATTTGCTGACCTAGCATCCATCAACTGCAATGTAGTTGATACAAATATATGTCAGAGCCCATTGCTGACAAAAAGACACGTAGCAATGTCCTTAGTAAGAATCATGCTAGATAAAAGCAGAGAGCAGTGTTCTGGAATTTTCTTTTGCAGCATAACCATGTCCAGGTGGAAAATGTGTTTAGCCCTTTATGAACATAAGGGGACAGGCAGTGCCAGGTCATTGATTGAGTGGATTCAAGGAGCAAACTCTCTTTATAATACCCCACGTTCAGTAACATGCTCTGAGTACTGTGGATCAATTTTTCAAGGTTTTAAAGGAAGGAATTCCTTCCCAGCATGATACATGGGTGGAAAGGAGCTTCTCTGTAGGCAGATGGATGGCAGCATGCCTGCTTAAGTGATTATTTTAATGTTTCTGGGATTTTGTTGTATCATTAATTACATGCTAGTATGCCTAGAACCTTGTATATCCATCTTCTCACTATTTAAATACATACAAATTAAAATAAATGGTGGTTATATTCTTTTATATTTGTTACAATTTTTGCTAAAATAATTATTAAAGAAACTGAAATATTCTAGATCATCATTCCTTGGCAAATTCCTCCTTTTCTATCCTTTAAGAAACTGACAGCAAAAAAGTTAATGCCTATATACCTTAAACTTGAAGTCCTGAAAAGAGAATTAGGACTTTTTAATCCTCTTATCTTCCCTTTGAAACAAACTAATTGACATGCCCTTGCTGCAGGGCAGTTCCTACAAGGTGCACCATAACCTCTGGTACTTTATGTACTGTAGGCAAAGGCTTTATTTCGGAGGGAAGGAAAAAAAAAAAAGGAAAACTTTGTTCATAGAATCATAAGCCAGTTCAAGTTGGAAGGACCTCAACTCTGCTCTTGTGAGACCTCACCTAGATTCTCCAGGGGCCCAGGTCCCGGGCCTGCAACACAAGACAACCTGCTGGAATGAGTCAAGAGGAGGCCACAAAGATGGGCTGGAGCACCTCTCCTATGATGAAAGGCTGAGAAGAGTTGCAGCTGTTCAGCCTGGAGAAAGCTCCAGGGAGACCTCAGAGCAGTTTTCCAGTACCTAAAGGGAGTTACAGTCCTTGGGGAGGGAGTTTTCACAAATATACGTAGCAACAGGACAAGGGCAAATGGCCTTAACATAAAAGAGGGTAAATTGAAATTAGATATTAGAAAAAAATTCTTTACAATGAGGATGGTGAGGCACAGAAACAGGTTTCCCAGAGAAGCTGTGGATGTCCCATCCCTGTCAGTATTCAAGGCCAGGCTAGATAGGGCTTTAAGCAATCTTGTCTAGTGGAAGTTGTCCCTGCCCACAGCAGTGGGGTGGAACTAGATGATCTTTAAGGTCCTTTACAACCCAAACCGTTATTTGGTTCTATGATCTCAGAAGGTCTCCAATAGTACCTCCTGCTGAAGCAGTATCAACTCTGGTAACAGCCCAAGCTATTCAGTTTGCTCAGGTTACTCCAGTCTGGTCTTGAAAACCTCCAGCAAAGGAGGTTTTCTGAGCAACTTGTTTCACTACTTGATTGTCCTCACCATGAAGGGAAAAAAAAAAAGTGATAAAAGATTAAAATATCACAGAAAATAAAGAAAGGAAAAAGAAATTACCTAGTAGAATCAAGACAATTTGCAACTGTAGTTTAGGACTGGTATTTTGCAAAGCAAGATGTTTAGCAGTATTTAACCAATACAGGAAATTTCAGCTGAAATAAAAGATGCTATGAAGGTAATGAAAGGGAAAACAGAAAAAGGTTGAAAGGGGAAAAAAAAATATGATTCAACCTCTAACACCCACATTAGGCTGACTTTGCTCTTTATCCCCAAAAGATTTTATGCTCAAAACCAATGAGAGATGGTTTTGTGCTCAAAACCAATGGAGATCCAACCATGGAAGCATTTTATTAGTAACATGGTAAAAATTATTTTTGAATGCAACACCTCTAGTTTACTCATAAGCACATCAGAAATCTTTGTAACAGACTGAACTCCTAAATACCTAGGCAGGTTGGGAGGAAACCAAACTCTCCAGAAGCCAGAACCAGTTCTATCTCAACATGAGCTACTCATGCCTCAAGAAGACATTCTTGTCTTTAGAAGTCTTCCAGGGCTAGGTCCAGCAGCCCAATAGTCCCTACAACACAGTGTGATAGCATTCATCTTCTACTGTGAAGGTTTAAGACATAAAATGTCTTTGACTCAAAGATAGGTTTGGATCAATGCCATACAGATCTACATAGTGCTCATGGTACCAGCAGTGGCCTGGAGCTGGAAACAAGTCAAAACAGAGTAAGTTGTATTTCCACGTGGTATAGCTCAATTAACTGTGATGGACCACATTTCAGATTAAAATAAAACAGATGCATAAAACAAGAAGACTAAAGCACAAATTATATGCCAATTGTTACAGTTTTGAAAGTTACCAAGTTCAAATGGTAAAGCAAAACAAAAACAAAAACAAAAACAAAAACAAAAAAAAAACAAAAAAAAACCAAAAAAACAACCAAACCAAAAACCCACCAAATGAAAACAAACCCAACTGTTCCTAAAAGTCTCCAAAGGTATATGTATATACTTGAAGACAGCTGGAGACTTCTAGTATCCAGTCAGACCAACTCGAAGAAATGTGATTTCCCATCCCCTTCCCGAAGTTAAGAAATTTCAGCTTTGTGATTCAAGCAGCAGAGCATAGTTCATTGTTAATATGTATCATTTCTCTATAGATCACTCAAAGGGCAAGTGGAATGGGGCTGCTGGGGAAGGAAATGAAAAGGAACAACAAAACGAACCAGGAAACTGATGACACTTAAGATAAATACAAAAGACTCAAACAGCATTTTGTTAGTGTTTTCTCGGCGTAAATATTTGCCTGGATGCAACAACAGTTACCCTACCAAATAATAGCTGACTTAAAAGCCACGTTTGCACATTAAGGCCATCAGAAACCTTGATCCTTTCTAGAAATATGTTTCTGATTTTACTGAGAGTACTAAAATAAAAAGATGTCAATAACAAAAAAATATTTAGCATCTCTCCCTATTCGATGTACGAACCCCTGACACTGTACGTTAAATAGATTTAGTCCAGGCCTGGGTACATCGGTCCCTCCAACCACGCCAAGCCCTCAGCCCCTGCGAACCAGCCGAACCTCCCCCGGGGAGGGAGCTCTCCGCGGCCACCCGCGCCCCCATCCACAACCACCCCATTAAATGCGTGCCCCCCGAAGAGGCCTGTTGGCCGCACGGCCCCGCTCTGCCTCAGTGACGAGGCTGCGGAGGGCCCCGGGGCGCGGGGAAGGCCACCGGTGGCGGCCGGCCCGGAGCGCCCCCTCCTTCCGCGGGGGAAGGAGGGCCGGGGCGGGCGATGCGGAGGGCGCCGCCGCCCCTTCCCCCCTGCCGCACAGCCAGGCGGGCCTCTGGCCGCGCCCGTCCCTTCCCTGGGAGCCGCCAGCGTTCCCGGCACAGCCGCGGCGGCCGCCGGCACCGAGGGGCCGTGGAGAGGGGCGGGGAGGCGCGGGGCCCCACCGCGCTCCGGGAGCGAGCCGCGCCCGCCGCCTCCGACCTACCGCCAGCATCTCCCTTCATGGCGCGGTCGGGAGCGGCCCCCGCGGGTGTGCGGGCGTTGCGGTGCTGTGCCAGCCTCGCACGCCGCCCTCCCCGCGATGGATCGGGGCGGCGGGGCCCGCCCGGCGCCGGCCGCGTTCAGTCTCTCGGCAACGGCGGCGGGGGCGGGCGGGGAGGGAGCAGGTGCGGAGGAGACGGTGCGGACCGCGCACGGGCGTCTCGGAACAAACAGACCCCCGCCTTGCTCAGGAACCCGGCTGGGAACAGAGGTGGCTTAGCGGCCCCGCCGCAGGGGGCGATCCCCACCACGGTCCCGTCTCGCAGAACACCCCCACAGGGGCTTGGAACTGTGCTCTCTGCGCCCCGAAACACACGAGTGGTGCCCGGCACGGGACGGAGCCACCGGGCGGTCCCTCGGGCTGAGCCGCACTGCGCTCTGCCAACAGCAGCGCTGGCCGAGGCGCCGCTTGCTGCGGCAGTTTTGTAGGGCTTTACTTCGGGCTTCAGCTTTTTTGTTTCTTGGTTGGTTTGGGGTTTGTTTTTCAATTTTTTCATTATGCTTTCCTTCGGGCTTCAGCTTTTTTGTTTCTTGGTTGGTTTGGGGTTTGTTTTTCAATTTTTTCATTATGGTCTTCAAGTGCTAGGATAGGTTATTTATTTTGATAAGAAACCCTATTTGTACATCTTAGGGGTTTTTTTTAGTGCTGGCGAACTTCTTTGCCTCTGCTTCACTGGGTGGCGTGGTTAATTTTCAAATTGCTGAAGAGCCATGTAAAAGCCCAGTCTCGAGCTCCACAGTGAAATAAATTCATAAAAATGTCTTCACTTGTTGGAGAAGATGGTCTTAGGGGTCTTTTCCAGCCTAAATGAGTCTATGAAAGAGATACCTCAAATAAACAGATGAAGAAATACTTGGAAAATTGTTTCTGTAAATCAGGTTGACATGTTCAATCTGTATTTATCTTCTTGAACAAATTTAAAAAAAAAAAGTAAATTTGTGGAAAATTTATGTTTAAATGAAACTGTATGGTGGAGAATGTGAGCCTATAACTTTCTGGAGATGGTAAAGATGTGGAATAGGATTCAAAAGACAAAGCCCTTAGCAAAATACCCCAGAAAGATGAAGGAAAGTGTATGGCATAAATTGTATTAGGTACCTTTAAATTATATCTATTTGATGCTGGCAACCAAAACTAATAAGCCAGTTGGGGAGTTGGCCTCAGGATTACAGATGCAGTCCTGCCAGCACTACTTACATGTATTACCAGCATTAGCAATTCCAGTAAATTTAAGCACCTAATTTTAGTGTTTGCAGTTTTTGATAGCAGTCAGCTGATGTTTCATGAGAAAAAAATTGTAAAGCAAAACAATTTAAGAATAAATGTGCTGACAAATAATACTCTTCCTATTTTGTCTCTTCCTCCCCACTTAACATTTCATTACTTGGAATAAGTTGCTAGGCAGCATTATGCTGTTGGTGATAGCGTCTCATGAATGAAAACTGACAGTTGCAAACAGTGAAACGTTGCAGCTATAGCTAAACAAAAGAAATCACCATTTGCCAGCGGATGTGACTTTGTGTAACATTTTTCCTATGGATATACTGGCCTCTGAAAAATAATTCTTGATAGAACAATTTTCCAGTTGGAAGGGACCTCAGGGGACCATCTGGTCTGACTGATCTGCTTAAACCAGGCTCAGAGATGAGATCACACCAGCTTGCTCAGGGCTTTATCCGATTGGGTCTTGAAAACCTCCCAAGACAGAGACTGCACAGCCTCCTTGGTAAGCCTGTTTCTGTACTGGACTGTCCTTGTGCTGAAAGATGTTTTCCTGACGTGCACTTGGACCCTCCCTTGTCAGCAGTCTCTCCTCCTGCAATTCACCCTTGGGAATTGCCCAGCTTTGTCCTCTTGACTGCTTCCTCATAGAATCTGTCAGACTGCTCCTAGGTGCCCCCAAACCCATCCTTCCTTCAGGCTGAAAAAGCCAAGCTCTTTCAGCCTCTCCTCATGGTGCAAGTGCTCCAGTTCCAACTGCCTTGGTGGCCTGACACTGAATTCATGCATTAGCATCTGTCATGTGTTGGAGAGGGGTTCAAAATATGCTGCAGTAATTTAGATATTGTTTAATGAGTTCCCAAAAAGAAGGGATTTATTTCCTTACTCGTGGTTTGTATTATATAAAATACATGTTTCCTTATGTATTTGGCACTTCTTTTACCTGGTGTTGTATTAGGTAACATATTGTTACTACCTGCCCCTTACTCTGTGAAGCACGAGCTGCTAATGGGGACCCACACTTTCAGGAGAAGACTGGATTTTCTCTGACAGCCTGTCTTGAGCACAACTGGCATCAGATGATGCTCATGCTGGAAGAAGGATTTAGCCCTTGATTCCTTGATGTAGTGTGCAAAGGTGAAACAGTAGTCTTCCATTCATAGAATTGTGCAGATGGTGAAGGTCTTCTGTTTGCAAGGAAAAGCCCTTTCTTGCTTTGCTATTTAACCACAAATTTACTTTCAGATGTGGCACATGAAAAGCAATTATGAACATTTTAGAACTTGAGTGACGAAGGCATGTGAGAATAAAACTTAAATATCTATAAAATTGTTGATATAATTTTGCAAAGAACCTATTAGTCCTTTAAAGTCTGTAACAATGTTTAATATTTAGGGCTGAAGTCTGTTTTAATTCTATTTTAGGAAATTCACACTGACCTACAAAGCAAGCCATAAACATATAGATAAAGACAGAATTTGGGAGTTAATCTTACAATGTTACTTTATAGTAATGTTAAATAGGTCAAAAGAAAAGATATTTCTTAGTGAAGATTTACCTCTCATCTCTACAAATCAAGACCAGATAAAGGAATTTCCTTATTCATCCTTCATACTTCAACACATGCTTGAAATTGGCCATGGCAGAATGTCCATTTAAAAGAAAATTTTGGGAAATTCCAGAAGAGTTGTACTGAGAATTCAAGGGGAGAATTCTCAACCTTACCTATAACTTTAATTTCTGTAACATAATCTGGAAACACACACAAAAAAAAAAAATAAAAAAATTCAAAGCATCTATTTTTTCTACATATTTCATTACAGAATCTGGATAGCCCTCAAGCCCTGGTTTTACTTTTGAATTTATTTGAACTTTATTTACTTTATTGTCCTTACTTTCCCTAAGCATTTGTTAAATAGTTGAAGAGTAATGTAAACAAATTTTAAAAACATCCCAAAGAGCTGATCTTACTTCCAACATTGTTGGAATTTGATTTACCACTTATGAAAGAACATAGTGCTTGATTAGATTTCAGACTGTCTATAATGACTAAAAGAATTAATGAAATACTGCTTTGGTGCTTGAGCTTTTAAAAAAGGTCACAAAATATCATTTAGCAATTCAGAATTAAACTTCAGACCCAAAGTAAGATTTAATAATTTTGGCATAGGATACAAGTCAAAACCTGCTAAATTCCTGCCTGTTGCTCTTTGGCCTCAGTGTGCCCAAGTCCTTTGTCATCTTAATGATGGTTACCACAAAGTTCTCCCATAGTCTGAAGTCCTGCTCTGCACATGCTGAGCAGCCCCCTGGTGTTATTGGGGCCCCACGTGAATCAGATGAGCTGAGCAGCTCTGTTTGCTTCCACCTATCTGCCCTTTATGGCTCTGGCTAGTGGTGGTTTTGCTCAGAAACCTGTAACCATAACAGAAATGGTCACAGAGCAACATCAGACAAGTGACATCAGCAAGAGAAACTCAGTTAACACTCATGAGTGACTTTGATTGGGATGGGTTAAAAATTGTCATTCTTGAGTGTCTGTGACATGTGACAACAGTGATCAACCAGAATAAAGGACATGGAGTATGGTTTTCTTAATTTAACACCTTTGAGGAGAGGCTGAATTCTGCTGCTAACTGTGTGAAGAATTAGTTTGCTTTCAGTCAGTATGGAGTTCTCAGAAGAAGGTCAATAGTGGTGTTTTCCCACACTTCCTTTTTCTTAATTTCTGTCTCTCCTTCATTTTTGGTTTAACAGCAAGCAATGCAAGACAGCATTGAAACAAGATGGTTGCTTTTGCCCTGGAGAATCTGGTGTGCGTGTGTTCAATTGAGGCACTCAGCACTAGAGTTCTGCCCTGAAGAACTCAGCAGCATCTATTTTTTAAATTTGCTGTCCTTAGGAGCAGCTCTTTGGTCAAAATGATGAGAATGATCCTTCATTGTAACTTATTCAGGTAACTAGTTAAAAAGATCACAAATAAGATAGCCTTTCCCATTATTTTTGATTTTTCAAGATTCCCAGCATCAAGAAACCTTATCCCTTTTGAGAAACAAGGCACAAATTGAACATAAAGTAATAATTTATGGGGAAAATTTTACGCCTTTTATTTCCTTTCTTGGGCTCTTCACGATTACTGTTAGCTTGGCTTACGACAGAGCTTTACTTGCTTTCTGTAATAAATGCTAAATAGTTAAGAATGCAGTAGACTGGGTTTTAAAATGCACTATTGTTGCTGGCAAGCTTTCTTGCAAGATCATGCTTAAATATCTTGTGCTTCCTTAAAGCCTCTGTAAAAGCAGGGTATTATTGCTGTGTAGGGGAATTCACTAGCAAACACTGATCAAACAAAAGACCTACCAGCTATTTAAAATTTCAACTGAGGCATGAAGGAGTAAGCTAAGGTTTTACCCTAGAGTATAACAAAATAACATCTTGATTAATGTTGGCCTCTGAACTGTTTGGGTAGCTTATATTCTGTACTGTTCGGGCCAGCAACATTCAGACCAGCTCAGCTTTTATCTTGTTCTAACTTTGATTCTGTAACTCCAAAAGCTGTTTGTATTCCCTGTGTGATACCATCAGCTGTCCCAGATTCCATGTCATGTCAGCAAAATTAACACAAGGTTTTCAGTTCTGTACCGCTCTGGTGTACTCTGTCTCCTGCTCCTTCCAGGGATGGCGTTGACCAGCACAGTGATGACTCTCAACAGTTGCGTGCACTTCTGAACTGTTCAATTCAGACAGATTTTAGTTAACTCCATCAAGTACTTTTTGCTTCATGGCTGTTAAAGTGGTTTGCATAAGATCTTTACAGCCACCTAGTTTAGTGATTGGGTATCTTTCACAGAAGAATCACTGGACACTTAAAATTCTCCTTGTTCCACATTTTATGGAGGAGAAATAACTTGCTTGATATGCAGGATTTTCAGCTTCTGGTTAATTTTAGAAAATTTTGATGTAACTGAACGCCTCTGCATTTAAATGCTTCAGTCTCCAGTCTTACAAACCCATGCTGTTACTAAAATGGCTTCAATGGAAACCCAGGAGGAGTATTTGACAGATTTTGATGGTTTAAATTTTTTTTAAGCTTAGACTGTTCACTTTATATGCATTTTGATTTGTTTTATTAAAAAGAAATTCCTTAAGAACGGCATGGAATGTGTTTTGCAAAGCTGATGGCTTTATTAAGTGACAACAAAATTAAAATGTTTGCTGTAATAAAGGCTGTAATAAAGGAGTAGGCAGAGTCCATCTGTCTCTCCAAACTGAATAAAAGCTTGCTCAATAGCACATTATGCCATCAGAGTTATAGAATTATGGGATATTTGCAGTTGGAAAGGATCTCTGGAGATGGCCTAGTCTAACCCACCTGCCCAGAGCAGGACAGCCTAAAGCATGTTGCCCAAACCCTGTCCAGATGGTTTTTGACTATGTCCAAGGGTGAAGATCCCACAACATTGCTGGGCATTCTGCTCCAGCATGAGACCACTCTTAGAGTAAAAAAGCTTTTTTCTTTTTTTTTTTTCCTTATTTTTTAATATTATTCGTATTTGATTTATAATAAAAACAATTCTGGCAAAGTTGAAGTTTGCCTTATTAAAAAAAAAAAAAAAAATCACTGCCTATGAATTATCTTGTCTACCCCCCAGGCTTGCAGCTTAGTTTTTACACAGTCCACAAGACTATGAAATGACAAAAATAACCTTCACCAGTTTGGATAGGAAATTACCCTACTGGTTCTTCTACTGGTCAATAAAATTGCAGGGAAAAGGTTTATCCCAATGTGTCTACCTAATCCTGCAAACTTTTATCAGGAACAGTAATAAGGATACACTTAAAAAATTAGGTTCAAGTGTAAGTGTGCTTAACAGCACCTATTTTATTTTTATTCCATGTCTTTATTTGAAGTAATTTTTAGTCTGACAAGTATTATTTAAGTCTATGCCTATTTTGAAAAGGCAGTTTAGTATTAGCAGGTGCATTCCAACATCTCCTCCTCATCAGCAATATGCTGACTTTCTCTTTTCAACTTTTATTCTGCAGGAAGTGGCATTACCAATTGTAAACTATACATTTACCAAAAACCTACAGGTCTAGAGCCTTAGTCTGAAACTCCAATACATAGGAAAAGATGCATTTTACAAGCCCTGTGCTTCATGTAGTTGTATATTATCCAGTAGAGAACAAAGTTCCTTAGGGTTGTGTACAGGAGTGGCTGAAAGGAAGTGAGCAGTTCTCAAGGCAGCATGTCAGGTTCCCATTTAGAAAGAGACTGACTTCTTTTAAATTGAATTTACAGCCTGTTTGGAAGCCAATTAGCTCCTGAATACATACACATCATATGTGTGTACATATATATATTTTATATACATGTTTATACATGCATGCATACAAACATTCTAGGCTTAAACGATTAAACAATAATCTGAGAAAATGTTAAAATCTATTAAGGGAGCACTGAGATATTGTATTAGAGACAGGTACATATGAAAACATTTATTAAATTTAAGCTCTGAATGCACATTTTAAATACTGCATCCTTTGACTGTGTAAGTATGCCTTCTCTAAATTCGAAAAGTCCACAGCAAAAAGGTGTGTATTTCTTCAAAACATGACAGATGTAAAAAAAATAAGACAATGATAAGTTCATCATATCATGGTGAATGTCTTCTCCTTGTACATTTGAAGTTATAGTTTGTAGTCCCCTTGAAAGTGTTCTGAATACCTGTCAGCAACAGTCTGCTCAGGGAAAAAGGAGGAAGATGAACAGATGGCAGCCTTTAAAGTTGTGGATTAAAGATAAATTTAGTGCTAAAAGGGAATTACTATTGTTTAAAATGCAAAGCTTTCTCTTTATTCTTCTCTAAATTGAGACTTCAGGCAGTACAATTTCTGACAATCACATTGTTCTTAAAAGCTCTCCTTTCTGTAATCTAAAGGGTTTTAATTTATTAATATTTTTTTTACGGCAGCATTATAAATACATTTCAAAAACTATCACACAGCTAAAACACATAGTGCTGCATTAAGCACGGACTTCAAAGTTCAAGGACTGTCAGAAATAAATATTTATTGATTTGCCTGACAATATTACTTCCCTTTTCACTAGATCCATCAAAGTAAGTCAAACGCATGGGGTGAGCAGGACTGTAAACATTCACAGGACTGAAGCCAACAGATCATGCAATGCAGGGTTTTTATGATTTGCTTTGCTTGAGAAAATATTTTAACACACTTGCAATATGAAATATACTATAAAGGGTGGCAAAACTACTAAAAAATAGATTCAGTATGCAAGAGCTGCATATGGGGCTTTTAGATTTTTTTACATTCTAATTCTACTTGCTTGTATTTTAGGGTAAAATTGTGTCATAAAGAAGGTAGTATACTATGGGTAGACAGTTGAACTTCTCAACTTCAATATATCTTACTAAAATATGACAAGAGTCTTGTGTTTTAACAGTCCATTGGGCAATATTTGGGTATAGCCTGTATATCTTCAGGGACTAATAATGTATGTTTACAAAGATGCCAGAGCAGATTATGTCCAGTCTCTTCTTTTGATTTTCGATAAAGTTTTATCCTCCAGTGAAGTGGGTACTTGACTGAAAACAGGCCCCAAACTAGATTTTAAAGGTTCTTTTTTTCATATATAAGGCCAGCAGAACAAAGTGAAATGCTTGATGCTTTTTTTTTTTTTTTTCAGGAATATAACTAGCAGAACTAGTTATGTTAGCAGAAATGCTGTGAATTGTAGCCTTGAGTTCACTATGTAAAATGTAGGACACCCACTTAAACTCATAGGAAAGGCAGCCTCTGAGTCAGAATTTTAACTAAATCTTAAAATGTTTTCTGGAACAGTATAATCTTTAGTATATTAGATATTTGATATGAAATTAAAACAAGAGTTTTTTCATTCTGAGAAAGATACTGAGGGCTTTAATCTCCAATACAAGCTTCAAAACCAGTGAAAGCTTCTTCTTTCAGCTGCCTGCTTCAAAAATTCATGTGTGTGTAGACTAGGACACCTATAACTTATCATCTTTTGTGGTGAAAGTTTGTTACTTTAAAAGCTTTCCATCCCAGGGATGTATCAGGCAAACAGCAATTTCCCAGGACAGCCAGAGGGATCTGAAACTTTTCTGCAGCATAAAGAAGTGCAGTGGCCATATCTGCCAAAGCTGATTCATTTGGAGAGACTGTCCTTCCTCTTAGCTTTGTTTTAAAGCAATTCAAAAATTTCCCACTGCTGAGATGAAGTATTGGACTGTGTTTTAATAAGGCATTAGGAAATGGCTAACTAATAATACTTTAATGTGCAGTCACTCGTGCTGGTGTAGGTTGGCAGCCTGCAGTGTTGCACGGTGCTGTGACGTGAGCAGGTGACCTCAGGGTAAGGAGGGAAAGGACGGACCTGGGGAGGCAGGCGCCAGGGAGGTGCTCCAGCAGTCAGGCAGGGATGCTGTAGCTGGGGAGCGCTGGTCCTGTCTCCTGGTCGGTACAAGTTTCACAAATTATCCCAAGCCGCCGTCTGTCAAAGGACAGGGGGATACACATACCTCAAATATTTACGGTGCCTCTACTTTGAGAATGAGACAGTTCGTTCACATCTGTGAACGGGCCACTTTTAAAACATCAAAATAAACCATCTGGCTGCGCAACTGTTTCTAATTACTTCCCTGCCTAGACTGTAAACTTCGGGGTTTGGCACCAGCCTCCTTCCCAGAGTGCTGCCCAAATCCCGCTCCCAGGCAGCTAATCAGAGCCACTGCAGCACGGGGGGAGCAGCGCTGGAGCCGGGCTTGTCCAGCGCGCAGCTCTCCGCGTGCCTGGCGGGTCTGTCCGCCCGTCTGTCCGCCCGTCTGCAGGAGCACCCCAGGTGCGGCTCAGCACAGTTCGCACCATGTTCGCACCGGGGCTGCTGGGGCTGCTGCTGCTGCTGCTGCTGCTGCTGGGCCCCGCGCTGCCGGCCGGGTCCCCGGCCCTGCGGTAAGTGCGGCTCTCAAGTCTCACGGGGGGGTGCGACTGATTTTCAGGTGCCAGGAGTGTGGAGGCTGGGGTTGCGGAGGGAGCGGTGGAGCAGTTAGTTGGCTCTTCCTCTGCCTCCTTAAAGGTGACACTGAGGGAAGCGCTCTGGGTCACTGGGAACCTCAGGAGGTAGGGCCATGTGCAGACTGCAGTTATTTGCAACAATGCATTTGATGCCCAAAATGCACACTCTGAAAGCAGCGAAGGGGGAAGAGTTGGCTAGTGATGACTCTTGACACCCAAACCTCCAGATTCTGCTGCTTGAGTGGAATAGGCACCTAACCACAGAACCCTGATTATTGCTGCACTTTGGTGCAGTGGCACAGTGAGGTGCACTGCCCTTCACTCTCCACCTCCACCACAGCCAGCACACACTGGCTTCTAGGGCCAGCAGCTCCTTTGCTCCAGAGCCTTGCAAAATCTGCTATTTGAGAAGGGCAGGTTCTATTAATCTATATCTTCAGTATTCCTTAGCATTGTGGAGACCTGTTTTTGGCCTGAGCAGTCCTTTGTTCTTTCTTCCTATGATTCAGCTCCTGATGAGATAAAGTGTGATTTTCCTTGAGTATGTCCTGAAAGTCCTGATCTCCACGTGCTCTGGTGCATGGTACAATTGCATGGTAGAACTGCAAATCTGCAGATCTAGAACTGGATTCTGCTGCCTTTACCAAAACCACAGCCACAACCTACAATGTTGTGTGGAAAGCCATGATTACTTTGGTTTCCTTTTCCATTGGAAGCATGGATCATATATGTCAGACAACCAGAAGGATTACTTTGGCAAACATATTTTATTAGAATCAACCTTAAGTGTGATGTATGATATATATTCCTGTTATGCTACCCAGGTGTTTGGATGTATGGTGTCTCTAAACTTTTTGAAATAATTAAGATCAAAATGTTTCATGATGGATAATCAAACTATAAGTGTCTGTGCATATACACCAGATATGTCTGATAGGAAAGCAGATGAGGCCAATATAGTTAAACAGGTAAGTAAAATAAAGTATAAGCATTCTTGTGGGTAGCAATGAGGTTTCTGACGAAAACGAAGAAAACTGGTGATTTGAGGCAAGTAATAATTTGCAACTGCAGCTGAAGAGGTGGTAAGAACAATATTCTGGGTATTGGCTGACGCCAATGACAGGGTGGTTTCAAATGAGCCAAGCTCTCATCAGCTCTGAGCTGCAGCCCCTGGCTTTGACCGCCGCTTATTCTGTTTGCTGTCCCCCACAGGAGCGCTTTGGGTATTCCTGCTTCCTGCCGGCTGTCCCAGGCTGAGTCGGAGCTCAGGTGCCGCGTCCCAGGGGGAAAGCTGTGCAGTGACAGAGGCAGGTGTGAGTGTGGAGTCTGCATCTGCCAAGTGACTGAGTCTGGCAAATACTACGGTCCGCTCTGCGAGTGCCACGACTGGGTGTGCGAGACCTACGACGGGAAAATCTGCGCAGGTAAGAAAGCCCTGGATGACAGAAGCTTAGAAAATTAGGAATATATATTAAAATCAGGAACACAGCACAGTATGACATGATTAGAGACATGTATTATATATGGATCCCAGTTGAGACATGATTATATATGGATCCCTGAAACATGACTCTAAATGGAATTGTGGGCACGTCCAAGGATTTTGCCAGATTAAAGGATGCAAGTTACAGGCACTGTGTCTGCCATAAAATGGGACTTAGCTTAGAGCAAGATTCGTCTGCATCAGGGGCAAAAGGACAAGTTGCTTTGGGTTGGAGGCTCTGCAAACTGTGTTTTAAGTCTAATATAGTATGTTATATTGATCACATTTTTATCTATTTTTTCATTTGAATTGCTTGCCTAATGATGGCTTATGGTATCTACCCTAGCTATGGTATCTACCCTGGAAACAATCAATTTTGTCCCATGATTATTATTTTTTTATTCTCCAGCTATAAGAAAAAAGACTTACTGTAAGATGTACCACACTCATATTTACTATATAAACATGAAAACTCTGTTTTTCTCTAAGTAATGATAATACTTTCCAAATAATGACTTAAACCAATGTAATTGTATTGTGATTTTAGGGATTTCCCCACTGACACAGGATTCTTTAATAACATACATTTCTGGGACAAAATTTAGTTCCTGCCAGTTGTTGGAACATGTTGCTTGGTTTACATCTAAACATTATCATCACTTTTTCATCTTTCCAGCTGCCTTTACTTAAGTTTCTGGGTTATTTTGGTCAGATTTTTTTAATTTTTTTTTTTTTTTTAAGTAGCTTAGAATAGGATTTTAGAAAAAAGCAGGGAGAAGAAATGCCATCACATTCCTAAGGGGATTCAGCCTGGAGCTTGATGAAAGGGGCCAGAAGGGTACTTCACTTCTAATATCCCTGTTTCAACAGCTTTACCAGATTCACAGAAACGTGTCATCTTTTCAGGCCAAAACCTGCAATTAGGTCAATGGGAATGTTACAGAAATTCTTCTAGTAAGAGGACAATACAAATGAATTCCAGCAGTTGGTTTGGCAATTTTTGTAGGAAAAAAGACCAAACTTACTTTAGCAACAATTTATCCAGGAAGTCCAGTAATAACATGAAAAGATCAAGAATGGGATTAGGAGAAAAAGGTTTATATTTGGCACCTGCGGCTTTAGAGTTCTGTAGAGAAACTGATTTATAGACTCTGCAGTAAGCAGTGTTAAATCCCCCTACATCAGAAATGTCATAGTATTTCACTGCTTTGCTGTCTCAAACATGAATTCTTTGATTAGTAGTGCTTGCTGTTGTTGCTGGGTTAATTGCATAAAGGGAAACTGAAAGTACCTTCAATTTTAATATTCTACTGTAAATTCCACCATCATGTTCCTGCTAATATCATGACCAGTGGCTGCAAGTTTTGTAAGGGCTTTGGTGGTAAAGTGTGCTCACAGAATAAACAGAGCCAAGAGATCTTTTAACAATATTTAGCTTTTGGGTAGCACTTCATGCAGCAGTTCAAAGATGTGAATGCTAAGTGATTAAATGTTCTTTTGAAAACATTTTTCTGTACTTGTCACTTTGTCACTCCTAGCTGGAGTATTGAAGCTGTGTTACCATGTTACCACTGAGATGTGAAATAATTTGAATTCTCTCTTCTGAAAAAAAAAAAAAAGGTAGTAAAAAATTCAGTACAAAGTCCTGGGGAGGGAAACTACTGTGAAGGGTGCAGGAGTTTAGCTATTTGTTTGGGCTTATCAACAATTGTGCTAAAAATCCAGCTGACTTTGTTGCAGTCCAGGGCTGCCCAGCACTGCAGGAGAACAGCCCCAGGTAACTCTTTCGGAGCTGGGATCCAGTCTCCTTTCAGACTGTACTTGTTGCTCTCTTCATTTTTCCCCCATGTTTTTAGCCACTGAAATTGTGTGTATGTGAGAGGAAGGGAGCATAGAAAAGAAGGTCAGATCTAGGATAACTGGTGGGAGACTGGAACTTATGTTGTATGAATAATATTTTCCCTTACCCAACTATTCAGTGAACTGCATCCAGTGACGTTTCTTAATATTACATCACCCGACCAATATCCAGTGTATGACATATTTCTCTTTCTTTGCATTTTTGGGCCATTTTTTGACTTAATGATGAAGTTGTGTTTCCTCCAATAGTCATAATGTCTTAGTGCAGTTTTATTTCTGTTCCCTGCTTTAATTTTCTTTTTCATATTTTTATTTTACATTTGCTGTCCCTTTTAATTGCGGATCTCTCCTGACATAGGCAACAGCAGTAACTGCTGACTGGTACCACATGGAGAACTTCTAGACACTCTTTCAACATCTCTCTAGAAAGCCATGGTATTAGAGGCTAATGTGGTGTAAAAAAAGCTACTTTTCAAGCTGCCAGAGTGATTCCTTTTTCAAGTGATTGATGTCTGATCACCAGTGATGTTCATGTTCAGAGATGGGCAGGCAGAGCTGTTTGAGTCACAAATGCCAAAGATATCTGTGTTTCCCTGCCAGTCAACTCAGACATAGCTCCACTTCCCTTGCCTGTCCCAAGGTAAACAAAAGATTTAGTTGCTCAATATGCAGCTCATTATCTTAAAGGCACTTTCTGTGTCAGATCCACTTTCTGGACCAGTTGTTGAACAATCGTATTCTGGAGAGAGAAGGCCTGAAGGTAAAGAAAATATCAGATATCCATCTAATTGATTTGCTTTTTCTAATAAACCTTTTATAAAAATGGAAAGAGATTATTCCATGAGTAATGAAGAGCAGATTTAAATGTTGCTGTCCTTTTACTTTCCCTTGAGACTGCTGTATTTTTCTCTCATTATGATTCCAGGTGCTTTAGAGGGCCTTCCAATAATTTTCTTGCCTTTTATCCCAGTGGGATTGATTACAGGTAACATGTGATCCCTCAAGGAGTCAGAAATAAAGAAGAGAGAAACCATGTACTGTGTGTGGTCTGAGTCACTGAGTCTCCTGTCCTCCTCCTGGCCTTTTTATTTGCTTTATGTATCATGGGGTGTAGAGGAAATCAAGTAGATACTGTCCTGTCATTCTCTTTGCAATGTCAGGGACATCTTTATCTTTTGTGTCCGATCTTCAGGGGAATGAACAAAGAGGAAGAAGACTGAATCAAAACAATCAGATCCCCAAAGGATTTATGCTTCATTCAGAACAGACAATATACTTGTTACTGTTTATTTGCAGATAGTTGTTCTGACCTCAGACAGTTGCATATTGCCTCAGGCTTTCTTAGCATAAGTGGAGCCCATATTGTGTGCCAGGGAAAGTGGAATACAGGACTAATTCCTGACACATCACTGCTTGATACCTATTTCTCTGTAGGGTTTTTGCAGTATAGTGGAAGATCAATTTTAGTGATTTTTTTTTTTTGGTGGATTTTGTTTGGCTTTTTTGTTTGGTTGGTTTGTTGGTTTGTTTTTTTTTTTTTTTTTTTTTATTTATTTTTTTTACTGTGTTTGTGGTTAATGAAGATAGAAAAACTAAACTAAGCATAAACTTCCTTGGCCAACTGAAGTGGGAACACTTAGATGTTCTTAGAGAATGCACCACAAGAACTGCCAGCTGGGACATGTATGATTGCACTGCTTGTAGTTGGTGAGATCAAAAGACATACACAATTTGGTGACAACATAGGCAGCAACATATGAAGAAGATTTGTCTTTGCTCAGAACTGTATTCGTTATCTTTGTTTTTATAATAATTATTAAGATTTTATAAACCTTTTTTTTTCCAAACTGAAATACCTTTTACACCTACTGAAAAATGGTGGCACAGTCTGATTTTCCAAAGCAGTTGCTGTAGAATTTGCTGCTTTTCACGCAAATGAAAGATTTTTTTCTGTTTCTTTCTCCAAAGCTGTAGTTGCTGTGGGTGCTGTACCTATTTTAAGACTAGTTCAGCAATATAATACCAGTGTTAGTTGTAGGTTTTTGCAGCCAGAGGTGTTACCATACATAACATGAAGGACAAAAGGATTTAAATGCCATTATTTCCTGATCTGTAAGGTTTTAAACTATGTAGAGAACACAAGTGAAACATTAAATTGACAAGGAGTAGATGTAGAAATAACAAAATAAATCCATTTTAAATTATTAATGTGATACGTAGCTATGCATCCATGGGAGTTTATTGGATGTATGATACTATATACCAGTTTGAGAGAGTTAGGAATTTGAAGATGGAATTTGGAGAACATTTTGGGATGAGGACTGCTCTTTGCACAAAAGCTGAATAGTGTTTTTAGGCAGAGCTGTCGAAGTTGAGCTAGAAAGGCTCTAACAAATGTGCTTCTGTATTCATACTGAAGGGAGGTCTGACACGCTGATTGTTCATTGAGCAGCATTTCTTGCTAAAAGTGTGAAGAAAAATCAGCCTGTGACCTGCATTGTTTGCCATTCGATCCAAAGTGAAATTCAAAGCCCTGGATTTTGAGAACAGTATAGGCCTCTTCTCTGTCAAAGGCTATGTTTGCAAAGATTCAGCTGCGGCACATCTGGCCACTGGGGACAAAGCCTCCTTAAAGACCAAGTTAAAAATAGGGCAGGAGGCTACTGATGAAAATGGAGGTTGCAGTTCTGCTTTGACCTAGTTTGCTTTAGTCCAGACTTCAGAACTTGGCATTTTGTGACATTTCCTCTCAGAGCAGGGGTGTGTAGGTGTGATAATAGCATCCATATTCATCTCAAAACAGGTTCCTCAGGTTCTAGTAGAAGTGAAATCGTGATAGCATAGACCTCATTACAGGTTCATTTCCTTGCTAAGTGCTCGAGGTCCCAGCAGACATAAAAAGCACAAGCTAAAGCCTGTATTATTCTCAACTTTGTGCTGTTGGTACCTGATCTAGGTAAAATCAAGCAGCCTCTGATACATCGACAATTGCTGTTGTTCCAAATGCAGTGTGTAGGTTCATAGCAATGTTGAGTGAGGCAGGAGGAAGCTTAGACACAAAAACTGCAGGGGGGATTAATGGAAGGGAAGCATCTTAAAAGTAACTTACTAAATTTTATGTATCCAGTTGCTTAGCCCTCATTTTGAGCACCTTTATTTGTTGATGCTACCAATGGAAAATAGGTGTTAGTTTAAAAAGTAAAAGTGAGTGTGTTGGGCATGTGGAAGTGAAAGACTTTCACAGCACCTAGCAGAGATGGAATATAGCCCCTCAGACTGTCACCAACATCAAAACAAGGTGGGGAGCAGCATCTCCTTCACCTTTTGTCTTTCTGTAGTCTGGGGTGACATGCTTATCCATTGCAGATAAAAAAAACGAAAAAAACAACTTTGTGCGACTTTTGTCAATGCAAATAAGTGTTCTGAAGTGTGTTTGAAATTTTATGCTACTCATAGGCTGATAATGAACTGAAATATGTTTTTATGTATTTGAAATGAAAATAGAAAGCTCTTTATGAATAGTAAGCTCTTTATGAAGAAATGGCTTACACAGACTGTGTCCTTCTATTAACATTTGTGTTTCAGTATCATTATTATGAAAAAGATATGGTGAATAGAAAGTAGATGGTGTGATTAATGTTACAGAAGTGTTTATTCAATTTTTTACCTGCTTTATCAGTGGATAGGTTTCAGTATGTGTTCTTATGACAGCCTATTTTGGAAAATCTGACTGTTTTGGTATAATTTTCTATGCTTTTTAAAAGTTTTATTGTTGGTAGCTGGTCCTGTAGAGGATTTCAAACAATCATCACTGATGGCACTGCACTGTAGACCTTTCAGTTTTAGTGTTCCGAAGTAGTTTGTCTTGAAAAAGAACATGTCACTGATTCAAAAAGTTCCTATGAGCTTTTCTAGGAGGAAAGGATGCATTGCTAGAGCTGTTCAGGAAAGGGCAATTTATGCCTAAAAAGTTCTGGAGTTTGACTTTGGCCATGCAAAGAAGGACCCCATAGTATATATGTAGTACCAGAACTTATCAGTGTTTTAAGTGGAGGGGTGTGGTGGTTGAGGCCATGTTATGGTCTGTTCATGGTGTACACAGTTGTACTGCTGGATTCAAATTTCCTTTGGAGATGGAAGGACTACGAAGGGAAAAAAAAATGTTCTTCTTTCAAACACTATTTTTAAAGGTTATTTAAAAGTTTCATTTGTGAAGGAGGAAGTAATTTTTGCAGATAGGGGTTTGTGTACATTTCATACATTGGGAGTGGGCTGGAACACCAACTTGAGCAGTTGCATGACCGTATTTTTTTATGTAGAAGAATAAGGATTCAAGAGCCTTTAATTGGAGTTGCACCTGTCCCCTTTCTTGAGAAAGCTGCTTTGCCCTTCTACCTGTCCAACTGAGTAGCATCAGTGATACAATCTGGGACACCTTCTTGTCAGTAACCTAAAGAGTGGCAGTCAGAGCTTTTGGAGTCATTTCTGGGTCATTTTTATGGGGAAAGTCACTGGGAGTGCTGGCACTGACACTGTCAGGAGTGAGCAGAGTACTAACTTTGTGATTTGGAAAACGTCACAGCTGAATGCTGTTGCCTTGGCAGCTCCATGCAGCAGCAGATGTTTTAACTAGAGCACCTGGTCACAGTGTTTTGCTCCTGGGGGCAATTCTGGGCTGGGTAGATTGTGAGTGGGCTGAGAGAGAATCCTCCCAAAGAGACTGCCAAAGTCTACCTTTCTCAGGCATGCTTTTTCCAGTTGTCTGCCTCCAGCAGGTCCTGTTCAGCCTTTTCAATGAGGTGGTGTCTGTAATTTTAAATATTGGGGATGTTAGCTTTTATGATCCAGAGTTAGAGGCTACTGAATGTAAAAATAGCTCATTTAAGTATTTTTCCTGGTTTGCATATATAATTTCCTATCTAATTAAAAAGCTGTATTAAAGTTATTTAAATCTTGGAGCTGTGTGGTTGACAGCTAAGAAATGCTGAATCTATCTACCTTTCTTGAAGGGTCCTGTGCATTTGCACTATTATGCATCTTTTAATTTTATATTCATTATGGTTTTCTCCAGTGAATTGATGCAGCAACAACAGGAAAATGGTTGCTTCCTGGTATTTGAAATAGTTTAGTTTACAAACTTGGTAACATGTTGAAAGCAAGATAAAATGTTAATCATTTACCTTAGTCCATTCATTTGCCTGAAATGTTGGAAACACACATGACAGTTTGGTAATACAGCAGTGTCAGGTAACACTGGTTTCTTGGCACCCCATTTCTTTACTCCAAATGTTTTAAACAATATTTTCCAAAAGTAACTGGATACTTGTGAAACTCAGTACAAGCTCATTGAGTCTCAGAAGCCAAAAGCCTCTCTTCTTCAAAAAACCCTGTTCCTCTCTACTTCCTAAAACGTCCAGACTAATTTCTTGTCTATCCTTACCCCTTTGGAGATTATTGGATACGAGTTGGTATAAAATTTGAATATCTTTTCAGCAGATGAAGATACAGGCATTTTTAAGAGATTAATAATTAATGGTATTCTGTGAACAAGAGCTAAATTTACATCATCCAAACCATTTCTATATCTGTATCTCATGTGAATAATGTGGTTCCTCCCAAAAATGCAAGCCCTGCTTCAGATGTGGGGAACATGCCTCATATATGGAACTGAACTGCGATGGTCACAGCATCCAGCTCTCATATTCACCTTTCTTTGCAATTCTTGCAACAAATTACTAGAAGGTATGTGTTTTTCTCCTGATATTGAAGAGAGGGGAAGTTGAGGATATACCTCCTGATCATCTAAGGCTGATAATGAGACTCAGAAGAGAACCCAAGTGTCTGAGTCCTTCCTAGAGACTCTCAAACCACTAAGTCTCTATGAGGTGTAAGAATAAAATCTGTTAGTATTCAAACTATCAGTTAAGGCTGTGTCAAAACCCCATTTTCTGTTTTATGTTTTGGTTCTAAAAATAATATTTCTTATAAAAAATAGTCATGTATTCTTTTTCCGAAGATTACCTTACGTTAGGTGTGTAATAATTGTTGATTTCTACGTGTATTATCCAAGTGAGAGCAACTTGGTTTTATGAAAACACTCAGTGTATTTCCAGCTTAAAAGTGTTCCACATAAAAATAGGGAAGTGAATTTGTAGCAGGTCAATCCCACAGAGAACTGTAGGTGCAGTGATATGCCTGGCGGACTGTGTTCCAGACCACAGTACTCAAAAGAGTGGTTTGTAAACTCATGCTTTGAAGGATTACTGGAGAAGTTCAGACCTCTTACTTTAGGAACAGGAAGGAACTGAAATGGAGAGGACAACCAATTTCATCTCATGAGCATACTTGCAGAAGAACCAAATCATGCTGGACAGTGGTGATGCCATAACGAAAAGTCATGTAAGAACATATTGCACTGTGGTTCTCCTGAATGCTTTTGCTGAATTGTGCCTTTTAATTACTATATACTTTATGAAAAAAACCACTTATGCTGTCTCATGGTACATATCACACTTTTACCCTAATTGTCATGACAGATTCAGTCCTGAATCTGGTTTTAAGTTGGAAAAAATAGTTTTTAAGCTGGAAAGAATAGTGGCAGTAAATAAATTGTACATGTGTAGTCTAACATACAGAGGTAAGGCTGAGACCTTCTGTTACAGAATCATGGGAGTGAGTATTACAGATTTATTTAGGTTTTTTTTTCTGGTGCCTTTATAGTCTGGTAGTTCTGTGGGAAGCAGACAACCAATAAGAAATTTATTTAAAATCAGAAAATGGTCTTGAAGCACTTAATTGCTGTTGTTGCACTGGTACTTCTAATGACTGTCTTTTGAAATAATTTCATTTCATTCTCACTTCTATTTCAAGCCACAGCTAATCCTCATCAGAGACACAGGAAGTATAATGAAGCACAAGTCCCAGGCTGTGCTTAGGAAGAGATCAAGTTGCCAGCTATCACTGAAGGAAAATTGCCCATCACCTACATCCAGTTTCTCTGGATGGGAATGGAGAATGTAGGAGGTATTGCAGTGGGTACAACTTCTTTCCATTTATGTGAGTGTGCCTGCAGTTGGAATTTGTGGAAATCCTTTGGTCCAGCAAACCCAGATAGCTCTTTCTAGAACATTTTCATTTCTCATTCACAGGGCTTTAGGGCATCATCCTGTAATGAGAAGTACTGGGATATTTCTTACTGCCTTTTTTTTCCCCCCAAGGCCACTTAATTAATCAAAGCCTAGGAGAGAAATGTTAGAGCATATCATTGGCATTGGTCATAAACAGAGAGATTTAAATGTGGCATAGATTTCTGTATCACAATAAAAAATAATTGTCTCTTCAAGATTTATAATGTTAAACTTCGTACAAGCTTTGTGTAGACATACAACAAAAAATTGATTGGAGATGGGATTGGCAAAATTACCAAACCCCACTAATGTACTTTGTTGAATTTAGGAGTGGATCCTGTCACTCATCTCTACTCTTCAGGTTAAAAATATGTTTTAATAAAAGCAGATGGTGTGGCTGATTTGTTTGGTTTTTTTTTTTTTCCAAAAGCTAAACAGAAGCCAATGTTTTCTGCTGACAAAAGTCTAATGAAATCAATAAAGTTATGCCAACAGAGAATTGGTTTCACAGCAATTCTGACCCTTGTTTGGTCAAAATCTCTGGGTAATAGCAGACAAAATTACAACAGCAAAATACAGACCCTGTCATTTACCTGCAAGTGGTAATGGTAAAACAATAATGACAACAATGACATCTCCAAAGTTTTGAATGCTTTTAAGCTTTACAGCATTTTACATTATTTTCTGTTTTGTTTTTCTTCTGTGTATTGTGCTACTTTAAAGACTTATATGTTACTTAGTGGTAGTTTGACAGAACATTGACCAAATTATTTTTTCTCCAGAGTGTTAGAGTTGGATTTGGCAGGAATGAGAGTTATGTGAGAAAACATTCTGATAAATGAAAACCCATCTTTCAAAGATTTAGACTCGGATGTATAAATGAAGGAATTGTTTACACTGAGACATTTATCCCAAATTTTATTAAAT
This sequence comes from Vidua macroura, assembly GCF_024509145.1. NCBI lineage: Eukaryota > Metazoa > Chordata > Aves > Passeriformes > Viduidae > Vidua > Vidua macroura. The sequence continues at coordinate 38,401,437 of NC_071572.1, read as the reverse complement.
GGAGGAATTGTTTATACTGAGGCATCTATCCCAAATTTTATTAAATGGTCTGTTGGTTTGGAAAATCATAATAAAATTAAGATTTTGTAATTGGATGAGCAAGGCAAGTCTCAACCCTCTCTCCTGTCAACCATTCTAAAGCTTTTGTATGTGACTTTTTGTAAATGAGGAAATTCCACTCTAAATGTGTCAACTGCTTTAAATGTATGTCTGGTACACTTACATACAGGTTAGAAAAGCTTTTATTTACAAATATTGTCCAGAAAATACAAGATTATTTTTCTGTAGGTGGTTTCAAAAGAGAATTTCCAAATTAAGTTCTTACTGGATAATATCTTAAAGGACAATATTTAAATAGTACAGTGACCACAGACTTCATTTTATTTCATGGATGCCTATCAAAGGAACTAAGAAGTTTTTAAAATAATCTTGTTCTTTCTGGAATGTCATGTATCCAGCTCTTTCAAAACAAGATCATAATTCCTCTGCCTTTCATAGGCTTCCAGTTCAATGCATTTTTGCATCTGAGGTGTTGTCTTGGCTTTTCTTCCATCTTTTTCTGCATGAGCCATGGTTACCACCCCTGATTGGTTATATCCCATTGCTAATTTGTTCTACTAATTCCATTCCCTCTTGACAGAGTCATTTCTTTTTGGGTGGTCTATAGATGGCTCAGTTCCTTGGCACTGCTCCTCACAATTGTCCTAATCCATTCCTCTGGCTTATCAAAGAACAGTTGCTTCCATGAGGACCTGGGTTCAAGTCAGATCCACCTTGGCTCTCTTTACACTCCCTGGTGGCTCCACCTCCAACCTATAACCTCTGCTCTTGTGTCCCAGGAATCTTAAAGGAGGCATGTCATCAAGAGGACCTGAACTGCCTTGGGCATTCACAGACTTTGTAGAAGTTAACCACAGTTATGTGTAATCAAACAGTCTTAGCTCATGCTTTATTTGTGTAGCTTGTTCAGTTGTAGGGGAGCTTGTTGGGATATGAATCTAAACCACAGAAACTTTAAAATAGACATAAATCAGGTGTACACTCCTGTATTGTCATTTCTGCTTCCTTCACCCCTTTCTCATCCCTAAGAGAGGTGGCACAGCACACTGAAATTTTACAGTTTGTTTTAGTTTCTCCAAACAATTTGTTCATTGTGCTTCTTATTCCGAAGAGATGGAATGGTTTTTAACCATAGTAAAAAGCTTGTCTTAGGCAGACTGTGGAATCTCTGTGGCTGGGGGTTTAAGAACAGGTTGGACAAGTCAGGAAGGATAAACATGCCCTTGTTTATGAGTCTAGACAAAGAAATGGACCAGATGATCTCTTCCAGAAGTCTCTTTGAGGCTGATTTTATTTGATGCTGCTGTGAAACCAATCTTCAGTTTGATGCTCTGCCTTAGTGAGGAGGATCTGTGGTAATACAAACACAGTTTTTGTCATGCTATAATGTTTCTAAATGTAATAATTTATTGAAACTGATGCATAACCATTGATTTCATTCTATTAATACTAAAAACTTTCATTTTCTTCAGTGTTTATAATACTTTATAAAATGAGTGTGTTTCAAGTTTTTAAATGACCTCATTTTTAAATGACCACTATGGAGTCTCTGAGTAGGAATGATTCTGAGGACAAGCTTACTTGTTTGAAGTTTGGGCATCTTTTCAATAGAAAATCATAAGTTACTGTTTCTAGATACAAGTGGTGGATGGACTTCTGTAACAAGCTCAATGTCATGGAAAACATGTTTTATCCAATCCTTGAAATTTGATGGAAAAATAACAGTCAAAGCATTGAAGAGAAACATTTATATTTTTTAATTTGCTTTGTTTTAACAAGTGGATTCTTAGTCAACTACTGACCTATGGAGTTATGGCAAAGTGAAAGTGAATGGTTGCCCTGCAGTTTGACGTACACCAAAATAGACCATGTTAAAAAGTATATTCTGGAAGTTCTTAATTCTTGTTGGGTCCATTAAGCATCAAATAACATAATTCTTATTTAAACAGGAACCACATCTGTTCTGCATTTTTCACTGGAAGCAAATATGTAAAAATGTTTTGTCAGATAATGAAACAGGGGAAGCAAGTAGTAGTATATTGGGGCTTTTTTTAACTGCTGCCATGACAATGTGTATTCCCTATAATGTCTCAATGCAAAATTATACCTTCTTGAAAGTTAATTATTCTTGGACAGCAATGAAATGAGCCCTGTATTGATAGCTGAAAACATTATTTAGATTTATTACAAGTCAAAAGATGTTGCCATTGTTGAGGGACAACACTTCCATTCCTGATTTCTTTCATATCACTGGTCGTTGGGAAATTGCCCTTACTATTCCCATCTTCAGCTAAATCACACACAGGATAATTCTATATACACAGCACAGGTCTGGATTAATATTTCTTCTTCCTTCTTTCATTCTCTCGATCTTCCTGCATTCCCTAGGCATATGGTATTCATCACACTTGTACACATTTGTAGGAAGGAAATGGGGAATTCCACCCACAGAAAGTTTCCTCAGTCTTCTCCTTTTCTCTTGTATCCAATGAACATGAAAACATTACTGTCTAACTTCTCCTTTCGTCCAGTGTTCCCCACATCCCTTTGGAAAGCCTTTCCTGGGGCTGTGTTCTGGTCTGGCTGATACTGTGTCACTGTCACTGTGTACTGATTCAACTGTTGCTGCTGAGATGCAATGAAATCAAAAAGTGCTGTAAGGGAAGCATCTGCATTTCTGGGCTGTGAATTCTATAAAACCAAATAACTTTGTGGTGCTTAAAAATTTTTGTTAGGTTAACCCCAGAAGAAAAGCAGTACTTTTAATGGGTGATGCTACTTCATCTTTGCTATGTGACAGAATTGTCACCTCACCAGCGCAGTGACGGAAGCTGATGTTGAGGAGTCCAATTGTCTTCACATAATGCACATTCCCACTGTACCCTCTTGATCTGTCTTTTCTCCCCATGTGAGTCACATAAGTGGTTTTAAATGTCTTTCAGTGAGTCATATAGTTTTGCTAATTTAGTCCCTGCTTTAATGTCACTGTATACAGAGTCACTTCCTTACCTAAAAGCTAAAATTTCATTTGGTCATCTACTTGACACCTTTATAATAAATACTTGCTTTCCTTAAGCAAGCTTTTTTAGGTTTGTTTTTTTGGTCATAGGGGTGTCAAAACCTGAAGCTCTTGCTTCTATTCTGAACTGTCAGTTTGAATTTTTAAATCCTTTCTCAAAAATGGACCAGACTGAGCATTACATTGGCTACATACCTCCTAACACCTTCTGGCAAGCATCAGAAGCCAAGAGTTCCACTCTGCTGTGTCTTACTGCTTGGCTGAAAAAGAATCAAAATGCATGTAGAAAAATTTAATGTGGTGAAAGTGAGAAGAAAAGGATCAAAGCTGGAAACAAATGTAAAAACTTCATATACGATGGGCAGCTGGAATGTATGAAACCTCATGCAGTACAAAATGTTCCTCAGAACAGGAAAATGTAGGTCTGTTATAGCAGCAACAGTTTTTAAACAGTAACTTAATTTTGTGATGGTAACATTCACAAAATTCCTGGCTCAATGGTTTCATTCTGCCTGCAAATGGAAGAGACAAATGCCTGAAGACATTGTGCATGTGGTATAGAAAAGAGAGGCTAAACTGACAGATGCCAAAAATCAATAGAGAAATACTAATGTCTTTCTAGGCAAACAGCTAGGCAGGGAAGTCCTGTTTTAGACATTTGGATAAACAAAATTTATTTCTAGAAGAAATGTAAGCGAGAGCCAAAAAAGATGTGTTTGACTGCTGTGTTGAAACATTTTATTGGCATTATATGTTTTGACATTAAAATATAATGAGCAAGGAAATAAGCATAGTTCAATATCTTCATTTTTTCCCCCAGTATTGGATTTTTCCAAGGCAGTGCTTTAATATTAAAAGCATTTTCATACTCCTTATATAATAGAAATGCAATTTAAATTAATTTTTTTTTAATTCCCCACCCAAAATTCTGGAGTGTGTCAAATAAGCATTTAAAAGTAATACTTGCACCATAGTTTTTGAAACTTATAAGTTTGAAAACTAAACCAGATGCAGTCCGAATGCAGTGAAGTGATTTGGTGAGCAGAGCACCACCATGTGAAAACGAAGAGTCTTTCTTCTGGTTTCTATAGAGACAAATCAGTGAAGTCAGACTTCACTGGGTTTTTTTTGTTGTTTTGAGAAGCAAACCTTAAAAACAAAGATTTCTTGATTTTTAAATGGATTATAGGCATCTTTAATGGCTGTAAGGGCTGTCTGTTCTGCTGTTCTTCCATGCAGTTTTCTGTTGCTACAGTGTGTACGTTGTGTACGCTTTGACGTACCTGGCTTTCAAACAGTTCCAGAGGCAACACAGCAAGATTAGTTCTGTCAGGAGCTACTTGGTCTGCAAATGCATCTTGAAACCACTTGTTTTTTTCTTTTCAAGTTGTTGTTCTACTGATGCGTAGAGATTTCAGTTAATCTTTTCTGCTAATTTCCAAACATGTAATAGCAGGATGTGCTACAGAAGGCTCTCTGAAGAGAGTGTATTGCATACCATTTCTATCAGTTCAGCTCTTGAATTGTGTGTTTTCTCCCAAATGTATTTCCACCTGTGTTTTAGTATGACTGAGAAATTTCATCACCTTTGTCGTTTTGCAAATAGTATAAGAATGCTCTCTGATTTACAGATCCTGGGGAATGAAAAGTGATGTAGAGCTGTAGAGTCTGCTGAATAGATTTGTGGGCCTGTAAATATTTTGAGCTAGTATTGCCACAAAATTTCAAGATGTATTTTTTGGTTTCTGAGTAGTGAAAATTGGTCCTCAAATAAATGAGCAGGGAATTGACAGAAACACTGGTATTGGAACAAATTGTATAGAGGATGCCTAGAGGTAACTGTTCATCCTACAGGATGATCAGGAGGATTTCATTGGAGGATGAAACAGAGAATTTCATCACAGAGAATGAAATGAAGGGGAAGTAGATAGGAATCAATGAGATGTTAATACCTATTAAAAACAACAGTCATTTTGCTTCGTTGCTCTGCCTGCCTATAAAACTCCAGTTAATTTGCCTGCACTGTTTATAGTGGTCAGAGTAAAATTAGCACATGCAGAAAGGAATTAGGTGCAAGTAGTGAAGGGTACATTGGTATTTGTTTTTCAGACAGCAGAAATGACAGAAATATTAAACTTCCGCAATATTACTATGAGCTGTGCTGAGATGGAATTTTCAGACTCTTCTTCTCACTGCTGTTGAGAGTAGCTGCCTTTGTGTCATGATTTTGATTGTGTCACACATTCAATATTATGGGCAAACTAAACTTCACTATCAAAAGAAAAATTTTTGTGCTCCCTTCTAAAATTCAGATGTACAGATCCAGTTTTACTCCCCACCAGGAATCTATCACATATCAGAATTAATCACTCGGGGTTTTCTTGGTTTTGTTTTCTTTTGTTGTTTTGTTTGTTTGTTTGTTTTGCTTTTGTGTAAAATCCTGGTTCTGATGGTCAAGCAGAAATACTGGCAGGAGAAAAATGGAAAAAAGTATACATGAGTCAGAAACCCCTCTGAAGCAAATACCTTTTCTATATATCCTTTTTTATAAATATACAATAATATATTTTTTCAGCACAAAGTAAGTCTTGTCTAGAGATCTTTTTTGCGATCTTTTTTTAGCAGCATTAGATAAATGGTGAAAACAGAAAGAATGGTTTGGTTGGTAGCCCATTTACCAGAATAGGATCAGAGAATGATTTAGGAAGAGATTTGTGGAGATTGGCCAGTCCATCCTCCTGCTGAAGGGGGGTTGTCTTCAGAGTTACTCAGGGTTGTCATGCACATGAAGTCAAAGTATGTCTATGTGACAAGACAAAAAAAATCAGAAGTACGGATTAACTTCTGTTGAAATAATGCTTAATTATCTGACTCATTTGTCAAAAATTAGGAACAGTTAAAAATAATTTTTGACATAAGGAGAGGTGGCTTATGAAACTAAATTGATTTATTTTGCCATTTTAAATGAAAAGTATAATAGTTTTATCCTGAGAGGTATTTGGTGGTGTTTTTTTTTGGTTTTGGTTTTTTTGTTGTTTGTTTGTTTGGTTTTTTTTTTTTTTTTGTTTGTTTTTTTTTTTTTTTCAATAAAGTTCTCTAATTTACATCAGGAAAAAAGCAAGCACAGAAAAGGAAAAACTACTGTGGATTATCTTTTAAGGAAAATCTGTTAATTAAGGTAGTTCTGCCTATCTCATTAGCACACAATCAGTCCATCTGCCCCAGGTTACTTTGTGTTTCTCATAGTTCTTTGACCTCTCAAGCTACTAGGAGACTTGGCTTTTGCTATTGCATATATGCTAACTGCAGTGATTGTTTCCAGGTTTCTCTGTGGAGTGTGTGATGCACATTTGGGCATTTCCTGTTAGAAGATGAGTGGTAGATGGTACATGGCACATGATAGAAAGCAGAGGGTTAAACTTGCTTACTAGTGCTAAGCAGTTTTGAATATCTTAAGAGTTCATAAAAGGAAAATACACTGAAGGAATGAACATGAAAATTTCATCATTCAAATAAAAAAAGAAATCAAACAAGAAAATTTGGGTTTATTGCTTGGGTCCAAATATGTCCCTGTTGGCAGAAGGTGAAGTCATAAAACTACTATCTGTGTCCCAAACTTCATGCCTAGTAAGATCATGCCTTTATCAAACTGGTTTGTCACTGGTCACAAAAGTCTTAATGACTCAAAGACTTACAGTTTCTGGGAGCTTCAGTCAAAGGTTTTTTCTTAGCACTTGATTACAGCCTAGCAAAGGCAGCTGCTTTGACACTGCTTAAAACATGATTAAGAATTGGAAGGTCTTGTCGCCTGAGATCAATTTGACTGTGGGATAGGTTTAGTTAACCTTGTGTCTCATCCTTCTTATTATAAAAGGGATATAATTACCATCCTTCCATAATAAAAACTATTTTGCATGGTGGTTGAAGACTTCCACAGAACTGTTTCATGTTTTAAAAAAATGCTCAATCTGGTCTTGTCTGTTAAGTCTGATTTCATGAATAAATCTGCCAGAAAAAAAAAAAAGTTAAATAAAAAACCACCTAGGTGACCCTTTGCTCTATTCATCCATCAGCAGGGAAGTAAACAGTTTGTCTGTGATTGCCTGTCTCACTTATCTATTACAGTCTGTTTGTTCTTCCTACCCTGTAATTACTCCATTGGATCTGCTGAAATATCCTCTGATTCACATTCAAACTATTTTCAGAAACACCCTTTAATTCTGGCATGATATTTCATTGCTCAGTAAATATGAAGAGGTGCTCAAGATTTGCTTTATTAAAAAGTTCTGGATGGCACTGTGAACTTATTGCTGTGTGAGATTCCAGTTTGGCAGCAACTAAAAACTGATTTCCTGCCTGAACTGAATGCTGAGAGTTGGAGGCAGGAACAGTAGGTGGCACAAACTTGTTCCTTCCCACTACTAAGAAACTAAGTCAAGGCAGTCCCCCTTCAGGGGGATGCTCTAGGTGGCTTCCCCAAGTGGGCCAGATGTTAAGACCATGAATAAATGAAGACCTCCTGCTGCAAGGAAGTTAGTGGAGGTGACCAAAAGGATGGGTGACTGCTGGGCTGCATCACACATGCTGAAATGAAGATGATGAACACACAAAGGCAGCCACCTTGGGGCATGGAGCTTTTTTCCTTTTTTTTCCTAGTTGCATTTACCTTCTTCTTTGTCTAATATTTCTGAGATGCAGTTCTAAACCTTGCTTTAGCATTATTGGATGTATACTGTAATTTACTATTGGAAATTGACAAGATGAAGCCAGGGATTTCTGTGTACAGGTTTTTGATGTAAAATAGAGTACTGGAAAGTTACAGGATAAAAGTGTAGCAAAACCCTTGCCAAGCCAAGTAGTTACATTTAGGATCTTCTCTTATTCTTACCCTAATGTCATTTCAAGAAAAGGTTTAAAAAAATGTCTACTTTATATATAAATCAGTTGAATAAAACAAAGATATGTTTTTCCCAGCTTTGAAGAGGAAAGCAAAAACTCTGTAGTGCTAAAATATTCAGAAATCCACACTGCTTTTAATAACAAAAAGAAAAAAAAGAAAAATTACTGATATTAACTTCAGAAAAAACAGTAGATTGAGAAAGGCAACAACAGGCTTTACAAAATTATCGCTTCAGTCTCTTGAATGAAGGGTAATGAATTTATATGCAGATGTAAGATGCGTATAGCACTTTTGGAAAATGTGTCAGACTGAAAACTGTCAATAAACATTAACAACTTTTTAAAGGAAAATACTTAAAACTTAGGAGAAAGCTGGGCTTTACTCTTCTTTAAGTAACGTGTTTTGCTTTGATGCTACTTTGTTTTATTAAGTGCTGACACTTAGAGACCACTTTATTGTCCTCACAGCTGTCAGTCTATTCACATGAAGCATGCTTAAATTAAAATTCTGACTCTTGCAGTTATATTTCACACTTTTCCTGGAAAAAGATAATTTTCACCTTATTTGTTTGAAAGTTACTCTATTTATTGCGAACATACTTTGCATTATTACTGCTAGGGTAATGCAAGAAATTTCATATTATGCCATTTTTCACTGGATTATGCAAATAAAGACCAGAGAAAAGGTACCTAAGTTAGATACTCTAACTTTATAAGGATTATTTGTTGTTCCCTTTTTTTAAAAAAAGCTGCATTTATAATTCTTTTTACCTTGCTTTAATGCAAATTAAGCCCAAATTGGTTTTGTTGGTTAAACCTTTCTTCCATTTACTGCCTTGGCTGTTACTGTAGGCTGAAGTTAAAGGTAGTTGTGTTTAGAAATATTGCCCTAAAATAGTACTAAAATACTTTCCAGCCAATATGAGATACCAATAGAACTGAATAGAAAAAGTAAAATTGGTCAACAGTCTAATTAAAATATATGTAGCATACATATGTTTTATATATGCTACGTATGTATGCTACATATGTTATGTAGCATATGAAAAAGATTTAATACAAAATCATTGGCAAGTATAAGAAAAATAAATTCATAGGTCAAATAGTACCTTGAGAGTGAAAGAAATTTTGACACTCCACTGTTTCCTTTTTCCCTCATCCACTTCTTTCTCTTAAATTAGAAGACATTACTTCTTACCGAATTTAGTCAGGACAAAGATGAAACATAACTACGGAGAGACTTATTACCTGCAAGTTTAAACAGCTTTGATGCGTTAAATTGTCTACTAACATTAAATCAAAATACTTGAAATAAAAATGAAGCAGATAAATAGTATACAAGGCTACAAATTTAGGCAGTTTAATTTATAAGTTGTTTAAAAAATCCCCCATAACACTTTTGATACCAAGAATTGTTCACAGGAAGGACAGGTAACACCTACTCCTATACTATTTTATATAGTTTACAAATAATGTATCTGTCCCACTAGTGCAGAATAATATATAATTAAATAGAATGCTACCACAGTGACTGCCACTTTGGGAAACAATTTGAAAATAACACATCTTTCAAGTATTAAAAGATGTGTTATTTTTGAATATGGTAGGTAAAAAAACTCTTATTAAGAACACTAAGCAGTTCTTAGCACTGCTGAGTATTTTGGCAGAAAAAGCAAATTTGTTCAATGAGTATTAATGTTCTGTACATGGAAAGAGTGACAAACTATCATATGATGAATAAAAAATACCATTTCAACCCTTTATTATCAAGGGCCAAATTAAACAACTTTTTAGGAAAACGCATTTTGAGATTAAAATTAAATAATTTAAAGTTTAAGTGTGAAAACTTGCACACCAGAATTATAAGGCAATGCTCAGTTTACACATTATTTTATTCGAACTAAAGATGATATATAATAGTAATGTAAAAAAATCCAAATCGAATGATCCAGGTGACCCATGAGGTGCTCTAAGTTTGGGATGAAATAACAGAAGGACTGTCTTGGGATTGGGTTAAGAAAGCATTAACAAATAAGAATATAATTTATAATTTTCAACCTGATTTTATGGATTTTTTAAAAAATTAATCTTTTTCAAATTAACTTGACTTCATTTTTTAAAGAAATTACAAGTTTTGTTGTTCAAAGTGGTTGTTTAGCTGGGGCACCTTAATTTTGTGTTGCATTTGTTTTGTTATTGAAAGGCTTCCAATTTAAATGAAAATTTTACCATCATTAATATTTACATTAAGGAGTCTCTGAAGCAGGCTTTTATTTTTTGAATGGATTCTCATTTTATTGATGTATTTCAAGTGAACTTCTACTAACAGTCACTAATCAATTTATTTCCTCAAAGGGACCTGATGATTTAAAAAGGCATTGGATATTGATTACAATTTACAAAACAGCGAGACTGGTGGAATGGTTGATAAAGATATTTTCTAACATTACTATTAGTACATAATCAGGGAAGCATTAAATAGAACTATATGAATTCACAATTCAAAAAGAATGTGCAGTAAAGAGAGCCTGAGTAGAAGGACTAAGAATGATGCACATGGTGGGGGATAAAGAATGATTCCCTAGATAAACTCAGATTTGATTGAATTAACAAGATATGAGTTATTTAACTTGTTAAAATGTATTAACAATTAATTAATACCTTTTCAAAGGTATTAATTTTAGAGACGAGATGACCACAGATGCCTGCTAAAGAAGTACATATGATGCTTTCACACAGCTCAAAAATTTAAGCTGCCCTTTGAAGAGCTGAGAGGGTTTTCTTCTTCACAATGCCACTTTTCTGGTTTGAATTGGCTTGAGTCATAGACCCCGTGACTGAGGTGGTGTTTTAAGTCAGCACCTGGAAATGAGTTTGGAGCTACCTGGGACAAGAGTTCACAATTGCAGGTTGTGCCTGCACTGCTTTGTTCACCCTTAGATTTGTTACTTGCAGTTGCTATCCTGGCTTTTTCATTATTGTGCCTAAAATATGTGACATAAAAGTTCCTGTTTCCTTACCTGTGTGTTATAGGAGGCCTTCTTCTACCTGCAGTCAGCTCAAAGAACCTTGTCACACAGCACAGCAACAGAAGGGAGCCACCTGTGAAATTATGCATGTTTTTGCTTTTCTTTACCTTTGGCAGAGGTATATTGGGGGGCATAGTGGACACAATTTTGCCAGTCCAGAACCATGAGTTCAAGCCATCAGCTTGGGCATGCCTTACACACTCAGGCTTGAGAGGTTATTCTGGCTCAGGTGAAGTGACTCTTCAGTCAAGGATAGGTCCTTGAGTACAGGGTCAAGTACATCTGGTCTCTGCAATTCAGGCTTAAAGATCTCCACTGTAAATCTGTGAGTCTACTGAATATACTCCTCTCATAAGGGGAAAGCAGCTTTACAGCAGGGCTCTTTATGTTTTATTTACCCTCAGGAGATGCCTAAGTTTTGTGAGTCAGGATGATCAGGGCATATAACACCAGAATAGTGATATGTCTGACTCATCAAGGATGCTTATGTATCCATGTTGTGCTCATGGATTTGGTGCTTGTTGATTAGGGGAAATAGGTCCAAAGGGCCAGGAAAGCTCAGAAGTAATAAAAGAAGTGGCAAAAGGACCAGAATTTTCTTTTCATCACTAAATTTATAATATTGACTCGGGATAGGGAGTAGGGAATGTCCAGCTTTAACCCCCAGAGTATTCTTTACAGAGGCAGACATAAAGTCAAGTGTGTATCTTGAAAGGCTGTCATGGAAAGTGGCCAATGTGTGGACATTACTTTTATTAACTCATAAAAGCATCCTTGAAATAATAGTATTTAACAACAATTATTAAAAGAAAGATGATTGCATCCTACTGATATGCTGTCTGTGGATTCTTTGAGAAAATTACTTGGCAGTATAAGCAGAGGGAAAAACACTGATTGAAATTGGCACTGATCATTCACAGTGGACTGTCTATGTATATCTAGAAAGGTTGCACATTGCAAATCAGTTATGAATATAATGAACTACTGAATAGGAACATTGGAAGTGAATATCTCACTGAATAAAAATGAACAAAAACTAGCCTTAAATGTTATGTCTGAGTTGATAAAATAATAATGCTGAGGTAATAGAATTCATTTTTTATGAAAAAGGGTATTATTTATCCCTTTGTGATTTTGTTATGTAATTTAATTAGTTTAACAAGGCTAATGTATAAACTTTCAAAAACTGTTCAACTAGATTCCATAGGAACAGTGGAAAAACAAGCAGTATGATAGATTATGGAAAGATTCAGATATATTAAATTGATGGGTTAATAGATGGGGACTGTTATTGAATCCTTTTAAATGTGAAAAAACCCTGTAGGAATATAGAATGAAATACAGTGGCATCTGCTTGTAGGAAGCTTATTTCAGAGCCCAATGGAGAGAATACAAGTGATGTGCTATAGAAGCACATCATTAAGTTGTAAATGCAGTTAACGGGAGTGGTGGAAAGAGGGGTAGTAGAAAACACTACCTGGGGAGATATTCTGTGGTAGAAAGCCATCGCTTCCCTTCCCAGTCAAGGGAAGGATGGGTGAGGGGCCAGCTTCAGGGAGGGAATATGGTATTTTCAGCCTGCATCATCCTCATTATTATCTCAGTTTCTCCCATATTTCAGCTCAGAAGACCCTAGAGGTTTGTCCTCAGAAGTAACAAAAGCAGGTGTATAGTAAAGGTCCCAACCAGTGGCCTTTTCACCAATAGGTGGTGTCCCAGCCTTGCCCCAGGGCCAGTTTGTGCTTTCTGATTGAGATGAGAAGGAAATTAAATCTCGATTGTGAAAATTGGAATTTCTGGGTTAGAGCAGCACTTGCAGTTCCTAGGGTGGGGGTGGGGTGGGGGGGAAGCACTCATGGCATTGGTTTTAAAACAGTGGCAAAAGAAGGATTTTGTTTGAGGAAAGTACATGTTGGCTATTTAGGAGGTGAGAGTGTGTTAATGCTTTGCAGACCCATGCCTCCCTTGGCAAATAGATTTACAAGGATATTGGGTAAAGTGTTTCCATGGCAATGCTCAGGCCTTTTGTCAGCATTTTTCAAATGAGGATAGAGAGGTGCAACACTGGGCAGTACAGGGCAAACACTTTTGCTTCCAAGCACCAGAGGAAACTGACCCTTCTGAACTTCTGTGAGGCATGAAAAGGCAAAAGACAACAAGGTGTTGGCTGTGGGAGGCTTTTTGTAGAATTATCTGTATATCATTCCAGATAGAAAAAAGCTTGAGACTGCCTTTTCAGGGAGTTCAAACAGAATTTTGATGCTGATGGAAGGAGAGAAGCCACAGAAGGAGAGGTAAAAGCTGCTTCTGCAAAGGAGTAGCTGTTTAGACAATACACATGAATAATGATTTAGCCAGATGGTTACTGGCTGTTGGACTTCAGACCGGAACAAAGTCTGATCCATGGGACTGAAGGGATGATTATATACTCAAGTACATGCAGACAAGCAGATAAATTCTGCTCCTATTTAACTGGCTTTTTTTTTCAGTTGTGAGAAGTAGTAATTCGAGTGCATTTGAATGAAGGATTAATTTTGCTTCTGTCCAGAGTTTGAGATGTTAATCTTTTTTTTTTTTTTTTTCTTTTTAAGCCTGAGCTTGGCCATAGTCCTCTGCCTGATGCAGGCTAAACAAAGGATGTGTCTGGAAGATGGTGGGGAGGAAGAACCCCTGAGTCCTCAGTCGAGTCCTCAGTGTTGCACCATAAACAGTTCTGTAGACTTTTTGGATTTGCCCAAAAATTCTCACAATGGGCACTGTTGGAATACTGTTACCTGAGAGCATCTTTGTGTGAGTGCTGGACCATGAAAAAGCTTTTAAGTTAGTATATGAAAAAATGTGTGTCTTCTTGATGTCTCTAAATTCACAATTTAGACTCTCTCTTAGCTGAAGAAGTTGATGACATCAGTGGATGCAAACTTGGGGAAGTCACAAGTCAAGCAGGAAAGAACATTTTCACAAAAAAAAAAAAATCTAGTTCTGGCTGCTGTGTATATTTTTATATTTATCAGGGATACACTTTGCACCACCAGCCTCTCAGTAGATCTTTGTGTTAGTTTTAGCTAGAATTTATGGATATGCAAATAAACCCCTCGCATAAGCTGAGAAAACACTGCAGTAGTAGGTGCTGTCACAGTGGGATGATGGCAGTGAGACTGAAATGAACTAGGGACACCATTTGAAAGAGCAGGCTGGGAATCGTGACTTTCTTTTAGGTGCTCACAGGCATTCTACTAAGGAGCATACAGGGCATACTCAGTGTTTTCAATGCAAATCATGAATTTATTGATTCACTAATCAACCCACAGGTGAATGATGGTAATAGGACTGCTTCTGCATCAAGCTTAGAATGGTAAGCACACCTTTTTGATGTTAATGAGCTATCAGCAAACTGCAGCACAACCATGTGCTGGGTGCTGGTGGTGATGCACCACAGGGCTCTGCTGTTATCAGTACTGACTGGAGAAACTATTTCTGGAACATCCAAAACCTTAGGGCAGACAATGGCCCCAAAAGGGACTGCAGTTCTCCAGGTCTGGGGACACAGGTGGTGCCCTGAGCCTCTCCCTAAGCCAGGGGCTGGGGAGATGGTGCCCTTGGCTGCACGTGGAGGGTGTCACCAAATAAAGGAGCTGCGGGAGGAGGTCAGCAGCTGCAGAGCATCAGAGATGATAAAAAAAAAAGGCCAGATCTTCTTCTCCCACACCATGTAGCTACAGGAACCAGGGTGCACAGCTGTACTGAAGGAGAGGCAGGCAGTCTGCATTTTTTTATGACTGGAAAATGATTATAAAGCCCAGAAACTTGTGACTTCTGGCACTCACAGAAAATGATCAGTGCTGTGGTAGCAGATGAAAAACTGGGAGTTACCTAGTTACCTTCAATTACATACTGAGGCAGAGCAGCACCAGGAGAGAATGGCAAGACATCTCTGTGGCAGGGAATGGAGGTCACAGTCTGGTGGCCTAACCTGCTGTCAAGGGTTGTTTGTTGCTGGTCAGTTATGGACCTGAGACATGGGGAGAGTGCTGAGCCTGGTCCAGCCCTCAAGTTATTGACCCTGTTGCTCTTCCTTGTGTAAGGGGCAAGACCTGGGGCTCCAGATCTTACTGGTGAAGGACAAATGGCTCTTATTTTTAAACAAAGATCTAAATTAATTTTAAAAACAGATCCAGTTATTCCTCTAGTCTTCGTGACTTCTTTAGAAAGCTGGTAGAATCTTTGTAACTAGAATAAACTTCAGTAAGTTTTAAAGATCTTTTAAACCTAAGTTTAACGTGTACATATAATGTGCAAAAGTACTGCACTCCTTCTAAGAGAAAAGTCCAGGTCTGTGAAGTTTGAAAACCCATGCCTCTTTTCCTTTCCATGCTAGAACATATTTTACTCGCAAAGGCCTTCAGAGTTTATGTGAAAGATTAGGTCTTAATTTTTTTATGGTCATTGCGGATCCAAATTATTGTTTATATTTGCTTGAACTCACTTCTGTTGTACTTGTTACCATTATAAGATTTGTCTCTTTTCCCATGGAAAAGTGTAACTACTTCAAACATTAAAGAAAGAAAAATGCTCATGATTGATGTTTGGTAATTAGAGGCATAGGAACTCAAGCTAGGCCGAAGGCTGTCTTAGCATTATTAATTATATTTTGCCAACAAAAGATATTCAGCTTATACTGCTGCAGAGAACAGCAAAAGAGTCACACCAATGACCACTAGAAGTTTTAATTTTTTTAATATCTCTACTATTTCACTGTAGAGAAAAGCAAGAATGAAAATTAAGGGCAGTACTTCTAATTTTGGTCCATTTGGATGGCTGTAGGAAAGTGTCTTGGAATTCTACCAAAAAAAAAAAAAACAATTCCTATAGATATCACTAAATGCTGTGATTTTGCAGAGACTGGAAAGTCATCCTCTGTCATCAGTCTCTCAACTGATTTTCTAGTTGTCATAGGCAAATGCTGTAGTCTAGAGTTCATTCAATATTCCTATTACTCTACAGAAAAACTGGTCAATTTTGTTTATTTATTTTTAATATGATTATTCAGTTATTTTAATTTGATTCATCTCAGAAATCTTTTTTATGTATTGCAGAATTAGATTTCTGTTTCAATTACTTCTTACCGTCTGACAGTGGTTACAGTGAATTAAAGATGCATTTATCAATTTGTTGTTTGGTAACTTCCTTTCTCCTGTGATTATTCTAAACTTTCTTGACATCACTTGGTGAAAGCATGGTCTGAGATGAACATTTTTCTCTAGATTAAACATTGATCATTAATTTTGTACTATAGTAAGTCCTGGTAGGATTCCTGTGTTGAGTTTTGGGTGCACTTGTGTAGCAGAAACATCTGGTTATTTGGCAGAATCTTCAGACAAATGTGTTTCCAGCTGCAGAGCTGTCTCCTCATTTGCCTTATGACTTGGCTTTTCTTGGCAGATTGACTCAAATTCCTTAATGCCTTTTCTTTTCTGATTTTCTTTTTATGATAAAGGCAATAATTCAAATGTTCTAAGTCAATGTTTATTCACTGGAAGTTCATCTTGGAATATCACTGAAAGACCACAGGTGACTGGAATGAAAAGTCTGGATGTAGTATAACTTATTTAATTAAATTAAACATAAAAATAACTGCTTTCTGTTTTCATGTAGCATACAAAATAGCTGAAAATTTTAATCAGTATGATGACCTGTGCTGTCCAAACTCTAATAACTGTGATACTTACTGTCCTGAAAGGCATTATGTTCTGACAGTATTTGCACAAAATATATCTCAGTGTACTACTGTATGTAAATTCTTGTAATTGCAGCCACCAAGGCCCATGAGAAAGCCACAGGACACATGCCAACATTTCTCAATGCATGCTGTATGCTGAAAAAGTAAAATAGCTGTTCAGAAAAAATAACTGGCTGAATGTGGGGAAGTTCTGATAGTAATTCTTCGAATAAAGCTGATCAAGAACAAATATCATGGTAATATACAATGCCTGTAAACTATACCCAGCTCTGTCAAGAACATTATCTACTCTGAGCACACTGACAAGGAATAATAGATACGTTCATGCATTTTCAACATCACAGATGGTTACAATTTGCTAATATTTTCCAACCAAGTGCCCTATCAATTGATAATTTCCTATTGACAGAATGTTCCAAATAATTTTGTTTTGTACACCTACACTGTTCTTTTATATGGCTGTTCCTGGAAAAACATGGGGAGCTATTCTTGGAAAAGCAAGGGGAGCTGAGTGCCTTATGCCCACATTTGCTTTTACAAATTAGGTCTGTTTATAACGATTATGGCCTTTTAGGTTGTACTTATTTCTTATTTTTTTATTATGATTTCTGTAGTGAGTTCTTCTTTCCTCTGACAAAGATGAGTAACATAATCCTGCTGGATATTCAAATTTTTATCTCTTTTGTCTCATTCTTATAAATGCTCTCAGGGAGGGTTATTTGCTTCACATTAGTTTGCTAGAATAAATTTGACTAGCCTCAGAGGCAATATTAATCTCTTCTGATGCAGGTTCTTTTTCAAATACCAACACCAGGTGGCAAGGCTCGGTATGAATGGGATTGTAAGGGGTTTAGGCAATTTCTTCAGCATGTAATTCCTTAGCCTGGTTTAGTACAGTCAGACCATTCATCTGGTTACATCCACTGAACATCCATCTTCATGACTCCACCTGCTATTTCTGTCCCATTTTACAGCATAGTGCATGCAAAGTTCCTGTGTGTTTCAGGGCTGAGTGAATGCTTCATCTGAGACCCACAAACCATGCCTATCCATAAAACTGTTGAGTAGCAGACAATTTCTAAACTGTGGTCGCTAAAGATTTATGTAAATACTACATAGTGAAAAAGCAGGAAGGCTGGAAAAGATTTTGTGAGCACATACAGGCTTGTTTCAGCTTTTTATAATGAAACTCAGTTCAGCGATTTGCAGTTGATCTGCCTTTAAAATTAATTAATATTTTAAGTTGTTTGAAAGGTATTCTATTTGGACTCAATGATCCTAGAGACCTTATTCAACCATAAAAATGCTAATGTTCTATGATTTTGTGACTTGGCAGCACTCCCATTTCATCTGTGCATAAATGTGTGCTGTGCTGCTGTATTTAGTGAACTATCAATGGATAGAAAAGCAGTGTTGGAGCAGGGTCGGATATATTCAGATTTAGGAAAGATGAAAGAAACCCTGTGTTGTCACTTTTGAATGCTTTATTCCTAATGCAATGGAGTAATTATTCAACAATATGATAGCAATGTGAAAATATGTTCCTTGTGGTGCTATGGAAATAGTTGTGCCTTTAGCATGACTGCTGCAAAAAGTGATGGATAAACAAGAAAATGCAGCTTTAATTTACTTTTAAAACACTATACAAAAACCTTTATGCAATCTTTCTTTTTTTCAGACTATTTAATTTCTTTTTTAAAAAGCATCCTCCCTGTTCCACTTCTAGGCATAGGCACTTCATTATAAATGAATACTGATGATGAATTAATTCAGTCTACAGTAGATCTGCATAGACTAAAAGTAGGTTATTGTAAAAAGCTCCAGTTTCTTGCCAAAGTGATAACTTGGGACCAGCAGAGGTACTAAAGTGGAATGTGACACTAAAAATTAATATGGCTTTTTAAAACTGTCTGTAAAATATCACTGTAGTATTTTATTTTTATCTCCTATTTGTCTATCACTATCTTGTTTACATGCTTTCTGTATTTATCTTATTCTCTCACCTTTCTATTGCTCTTTAAAGGTATTCACTTTGATGTAATTTTATTCTTTTGAAATAAATTGTGGGTTTTTCTATCCCCTACATTGGGACAGCTGTAATTTTATCATACATGCTACTAGAATTGTAATGGGAGAAATAATTAATCTCTGGATTTTGAAAGATATGGTAGTAGGAGCACTCAGGATTCATTCCTTAGTAAGGCAGTGCTGCAGGTATTTCTTGGATGGAGTCTCAGACTAAAAGTTAGAGAAAAGTATCAAGTTTTGTGGCTTTCAAGGCAATGAATAGGGAGCCAGAACCACAGAGCCACAGCTGTAGAAATATTTTGGGAATCCAAAGAAGCCATTCTAAGGGACTTCTTATAAACCCAGTTTCTCACTTTGTTGAGAAGAAAATGTATACATACCTTTCATTTTTTTTTCTTTTTTCTTTTTTTTTTTTTTTTCTGTACAACGCAGTATTTTTATATAGGTATGTGTGTATTTCAATTTGTAAGAAGTGTGTTAACTAATCTGTATCATACTGAAAATGAGGTGCTTCATTCATCTTCCAATATGTGCACCTAAGTAAATTCTAAGTGTTAGAACCAATGGATAAGGAAAAATACATATTGCTAAATTGTGCCACTGTTTGTGGTAATGTTTGCATGTTAAACTTGATACCACTATAACTATTACATTTTTCCTTGCTGAATCCTTGGAGAAATTAATTATCCAGTTTGGAAGTTTAAGAAAACCACTGACAGTGAATTTATCTAGCAGGTTTTCTTAGGTGAAGAAATTTGACGCTCTTTACCCTTAGAGACCAAAAAAGCATGGAGTACAAACAACAAAAGCTTGACTTGCACAGATTTGTGTAGTCTACCTTACTAATTGCTCTGAAATTCCTCATTGGCTGCTGTATTTTTATAAGATGAAGAGAAAATTAGTGTGCCGTTGCAATTTATAAATAATTCTTGCACATTTAACTCGTAATTTTCATCATTAGTCAGGAAGCAATTAACATTTTAAATGCTAATTTTTAGACTATTAAAGAAATATCCGCTGATATTAGACTGCTGAGATGGGGGAGTGCCATGGAAGATTATTATAGCTTGAAGACTGTAGAAGGGAATACTATATGTTTCAATTCAGTGTCAGCAGGAAGTCATATGGTGCAATTCTATAGGAATCTGGGAGATTTATTTTAACCTCTGGAGGAAAAATAGGAAAGCAGAGTAATACAGAAAGACTTACCTGAGACAAAAATTTAAATGTAAAGCAAAGCAAAGGCGTTTTGTCAGAGTTCTATTGTTTTTGGTTTTGTTTTTTTTTTTTTTTTTTTTAAGCAGGACATTTAGATTTGTCCATTTTTGCACATCTAGCATTAGAAATTTTTCCCTTGTAGTTTTTTCCTGTTTTGAACTTGCAGAGGTCATGTTAAAATGATGACATCTGGACATCTTTGACACCCAAGGCTAATAACTATATGTATGCATACATTCCCACTGATGGGACACGCAAAGGACTGGGTTTCCACTTTAATCTCCATATGGCTGTTCATTACAGTCAGCAGAGGAGAAGCTTAGTAGGAAAAAACAAACTCCAAACCAGTAAGGACAAACATAAACAGCTGGAAGTTTAAAACATTCAAAAAAACACCAATGGTGCATTAATTGAAACTCACTTTACTGGAGCAATTATCCTCTCTAAAACACATGTAATGTTGGATTTACCTGATTTTCCATGGCATGTTACAATGGAATTATTTCACTGGTTCAATACTTGGAAAATTAAACATTGTCTAAAATTGCAAATTTATACTAAAAAGATGAGAAAAGCCACTGAAGTGTTGTAGCAAGCCTTAGGTTCATATGTGTGGCTGCAAGAGTTTGCAAGGCCAGAAAATTACCAATAGCTGCAGACTCTTGTGCAAAAACCCATGACTGATCCATACAATAAACACCTACCTTAAAATCAAATAATTTTTAGAAAGTCACAGATGCAGATGCCGGGTCAAATCAATATGTACAGTCCTTCTAGCTTTTCTTACTGGTGTAAGCTCACAGTGAGCCCTCTTGTTTTCATTTGAAACAAAAATTTCTTGACTTTGGCAAAGGAAGAAGCTCTACAGGATGGCCTGTCCTCTCTTTCTTCCAGGAGCCTGTAAAGTTACTATGCATCAATTGACACTCATGGCAGTTTCAGACCATCAGATAAATAAATTCTTGGAAGGGAAATGGAAAGCTAGAATTGTGAGAGATGTTTCTATCCTGCAGTGATGAAATTAGGGTGGAAACTGCTCCTGAAAATAGCATGATTTTTGTTCCCTGGTGTTTTGCCCTTTGTGTCTGCTTCAGAGAGACTGAGCTAGAGTACCAGGACAAAATGTGCTGGGACGTGGGTGACAGAAGATCCTAAGGATGAAATCTGATTTCAACAAGACTATTTTTTATTTTGAAAGCTTTCACTGCAAATGAAAGCCATGGCATAGGAAGTATGACTTCACCTTGGCTTTGTAGCTTAATAGCATGTGGGAGGTCTCCTGTGTTCAGGTCAGCACAAGATCATGCAGACATCTTTATTCAAGTCCTGGTGTTCCCTTCCTTCTAAGTGGGTTAATATGTTTAGAAGAATTTTCTCACTGATCTACTTTTGCCAGAAATTATAAAAGGGAGTGATTCTGACTGTGCAGTATGGAAGGGGAAAAATGCATACTGGAACAGCTTAAACACAAAGAAAAAGGTATTAAAACTTTATTAAGAATTTAGTCTCCATTAGCTGCTACAAATGTATGGAAGAATTTGATTTTTGCATCTCAATCACACCTTTATCCCAGTTTGAAACAAGCTGCGTATCCAGCTCTGTGCTTTCAGCATTCTGCAATTTACAATCTGCAAAGTCTTAAGGGTATTGCTGTTCTTAAAAAGAGAGAGTATTTTGATACTACTTACTCCTACACATATTCCCATGTGTAGCCCAACCTGAAATATCCTGTTATATGTTATTACTGGAAGGTCTGGAGGTATTTTGCAAGACTGCCCATACTAACACAGATGAAAAGCACTTCCAGAGAGTCAAAGAACATGAGAGGTCCTTGCCAAGCCACTTTCCATTGTTTACCAGGAGCTCTGGCTAACCAGGGGGGTCCCAGTTGACTGGAACTCAGCAAATGTGATGCCCATCTACCAGAAAGGCTGGAAGGAGGATCTGGGGAACTACAGGCCTGTGAGTCTGACCTCGGGACTGGGGAAGGTCATGGAGCAGATCATCCTGAGTGCCGTCACCAGCAGGCACAGGACAACCAGGGGACCAGGCCAAGCCAGCGTGGGTTTAGGAAGGGCAGGTCCTGCTTGACCAACTTGATCTCTTTCTATAGCAAGGTAACCCATTGCATAGATGAGGGGAAAAGGCTGTGGGTATTGAATGTCTGGACTTCAGTAAAATCTCTGATGTTGTTTCTCACAACATTCTAACTACAACTGCTAGATCAAAAACTCTTGAGTTTTCAATGCAGCTCTCTTTTGGAAAGTGCGGAGGCAAAAAAATCAGTTTAAAATGCAAGTTAACTGAATTGCATTGTTCTTTCAAGGCAGCCATTGTGTGAAAAAGGAAAAGAAAATACTTCCTGTATTGAATTAATAAATACAAAATTATGCATAATAAGATCCTGTTGCCATTCACATTTGATCTCTCAATTTCCTTCCAAACAAAAGGTAGTTTAAGAAAAGTCATTGCAAAAGTGAAAGATTCAAAAAGAATGTGCTAAGGAAAAGAACAAAACTCAACTTGGTCTAATTGCTTTTCTTGAAATCTGATAATGATTTGTAGTGAAAAAATGCCCACTTTCAAGAGAATTTAATTTTAAGCAGATCCACTACATTTTTCTGTTTTACCCATTATTGATGTGTGGTGGATGCTTATTTTCCTAATATATTTGTAGAGACCTTTAAAAAATTATTTTGACATTTTATGGCAGCATGTAGAATGGTAAATATGTTTTAGTCTTCCAATTTAGTTATTTCATATTCTTCTTGCAATACCTTTGCCAAATGTGTACTTTTTTTGTGCTAATTAAAGTATATTTATTTTTATAAGCAAATATGTACCTATATTTTATATGTGTGGGGGGATGTACATATCTGTATATGGAATTGATTTGTCTGAAAAAGCATTGGAAAAACTTCCAGGTAACCTTTATGACTTGCTTAATGCCAGAAGAACAACGTGTAATATTTAGCTCTGTCTTCAAAGGCTTTATGAACTGTTCTTTCTTTTAAACATCCATGGAGAAATTAAGCACCAGATACACATATTAAAATGCTGAGTGGGATATTGTGTACTCTCCCTGCTAGTGCTTATTTTTATTTAGATTATCAACTTTAGTAATATCACAAACTATTATTTCTATTTGTTATAAAAGTTATCATGAAACAGATATTACCTGAAGAGCAATAAAAACTTAAGTTAAGGCTAAATATTAGCGGGGAGCTGGGGATGATGGGGAATGTGGTTTATTTGTTGCTTTGGAATTTTTTAAACTTCAGAATAATAACATTATTTGTCTGGTGATGAGAAATTCCAACTTGATAGACCTGGAAATACTCTGTTCAAAATTGGCATCTTGCTTTATCATACGTCTCAATGGAGGTATCATCTCTTAAATTGAAGAGAAATGCCACAGCATTATCTGGGAAAAAAGATAAACTTCAATTCTTTTAGGTAGTTTTACTACCTTTGCTTCTACATGATATCCCCAGTAAAAAGTTGTGTATGGATGTGGGAGGATGGATTGTAGGAGAATATAGATGGTGCTGAAGGCAGTCTTGTCCCTAAGGAGTTGCAGCTATGCTAATTACCAAAGAGTAGGAACAGCCTTGCCCTTAATAGGTCACAGCTGTGTCCAATAAGGATGGGTGTTATAAAAGAGTGGATTAACTAGCAAGAGGAGAGTTGGAGTCAGTTGGCTGTGCTCTGAGGGTTAAGGGTCAGGTGGCTGTGCTAGGGACAGGAAGGATTCAGCTGGCCATGCGGAAGAAAGTGAAAAAGAGTCAGTGTTGTGAGGTGCTGCCTGTGAGAACTCACAAAGAGAAGGTATGAAAGTTTTGTAGTAAGAAAATAAACTAATGGTGACAGTCAGCTCCCATCCACTGTCAATTGGTGCCAAGCACCAGCAATTGGTGGCCCGTACGGGGATGGATCCTGATGTATGGAGACAAAATTGTAATGATTTTTGATAACTTAGTAATAGGGAGGAGCATGATCCTGCAGTTCTCTTCTGTTTAGAACTTATTTCTTTCCTGAGTGCTTTTCTTACTTTTTTTTCTCCACCACCAGGGCAACTTTCTTTTCATTTCATGCAAATACTGTGGGTATCCTTTCCATTATGATCTTGCGTTCCAATCACTGAAGAACTAAATACCCACCCACCTAATAAAAAGGCTAATATCCAGAACGCATGGTTCACCTAATTAGATATTTTCTAAATATTGTTTTAGTTTCTTTTTGATTACAGGTGTTTCCAGACCTCTGTTCTTTCAAGAGATGTACTTTTGTGTGGAATATTCATCCTAAAATATTTTCAAATTCTTTGTTTATGATCAATGCTCCCTGTCTTTATTAAGGAATACTCTTTCTGCCACTGCTTTTCATACTGAAGTTTTTTTTTTTTTTTTTGTTTCTGCTACCAGGCACTATTTTTCACCTAGAGTTATCTTCAAACTCTTAGTACACCAATAAAAAGTAGTATTGGGTTAGTTTCCTGCCATATTTATGTATTAGCAGTTTTCTACTTTGAGTTTTTAAATAGTTTTCTGTTTGTTGCAGTCTCCTTGAAATCTAAGTATGTTGGTATATTTACTTCTCATTCTAAATATGTGTTTTTCTAAGTATTTTTTGCTGATATCACAAAACCATAGAATAGCCTAGATTGAAAGGAACATTAAAAATCATCTAGTACCAGCCCCCCTGCCATGGACAAGGACATCTTCCACTACATCTGATTGCTCAGAGCTCCATCCAGGTTGGTCTTGGACAGTTCCTGGGAAGAAGCATCCACAGCTTATCTGGGCAACCTGTTCCAGTGCCATCACTGTAAAGATCTTTTTCTGAATTTCTAATCTAAATCTATTCTCTCTTAGTTTATAGTTGTTGTCCCTTGTCCTATTGCTACATGCCCTTGAAAAATCTCTCTTAGTTTATAGTTGTTGTCCCTTGTCCTATTGCTACATGCCCTTGAAAAATGTCTCTAAGTAATGTAAATTTTCCTAAAGCCAAAAGTATTTAGAGAAAAAAAAACAAACTAAAAACCCCTCATGTGTTTATCTTTAGATGTGTTCATCTGTGTAAAGAGATTATATAAAGTACTTGTATGTAAGATATTTTGTGCTGAGCAGCAGCTATAATTCCAGAATGCTTAAACCTGAAGAAATTTATGGACTTCTATTGTGTGTGCAGGAAATGGAATGACATCTGGCACTTGTTGCTAGGTAAAATGTGCCCACCAAATAGCACTTAGAAGTAATCTGACAGTTTAACTAGTAGGAATGTTAAATTGCTTCCAGGGCAGTTTGCCTGTGATGCATTTCTAAAATGAATATAAAATTCTTTTCCTAACCCATAATTTATGCCCACAAAATGTTAACCCTGCTGCTTGTGGGGGCAGTCAGCCCCATGTGGGAAAAAATCCCAGCATTCTGGGGGAGCTTTTTTCTGGGATGTACTGAGCACCTTTCAAGAACATTGATTTCAGTTGGAATTAACAAAATACACAATTGCTTAGTAATGCATAAAATTAGGGTCTTGAAAATCAGCACCCATACACACTGTGAGGTGTGTGGATGTAGGACAGGAATTTAGCCAGTATTTTCAGCATTTTCCAGCATCTTTCCCAGTAGGTTCAGCATTCACTTCATCTCTGTTCCATCCCATGGGCACTGAAGTGAAAGAGAAATGATTATGTGGTTGTGATGGTGGACTGGAGAGCTCCAGGCAAGATATCCTTCGGGGTATTCCTGACACAATACAAAGTAGCAATAATCTCTCTTTAGGTGAGAGACAGCTGTGTTTGAATATTACATAAGCAATCAGGTGAGCCATGTAGAATAATTTAGAAATACATGTGGTAGTTTAAATCTTTGTCTGATCCTAAAGCCTTTCCATGATTTAAGAAAATATCCGCTGTCGAATTGGGATTAAACCAAGCAGTGTTCATAATGAATTCATGAAGATGCACCTTTTCCAAGAAAATCATGCTAATATATATTTTTTGTTTTAAAATACTTTTAACAGAGAAAGATTGGCTACCTTATATTCAAATAAAAGTCTATTTCATTATGATCTAACTTGGTTTTTGGTTCTGCACCTCTATATTATAGATATCTACTGAAGACCCCAGTTGAATACATATTGTAGCTTTGATTGGCAACTGTAATATGAATGAGATTCTGCTTTGCTCAGTGATTGTCATTCACACATTCTTTGCAGAGAACATGAATTTGAACTAATGGCAAGAAAATTAAACAGTTCTTCTATTGATTTGTTAATTCTTCTTGTTATAAAGACATTTCCTTTAGGGAAATTGCATTCTGTTTGGGAATATCTTCTGCAAGGCCTGAATTGATCCTTGATGTGATCACATCTCATCCTTTTGACTGACAAGGTTGATTCTTTCTGCCAAGGTTTTTTTTATATTTTTTTCTTTGCATTTTCCATGTCATTGCTTTCTTCCTTCTTCTTTCACTTCTTTATTTTGAGTATATGTTTCAACAATTGTCTATATTTCCTCACCTTCCCTTCTTTTGTTTCTTCTGAAACCTCTCTTCAATCATGTGGTTTTATTGTCTGTGGTTCACATTATACTCCAGTCTTTTCTAGTCACCTGGTGCTGCCTCTTTTTCTCTGCTTGGTTTCTTTATTAATTTCCTCAGACACTTTCTTCTTCATTTGCTTCTAGGTTCCTTACGCATGTTCTATTTAATACTGAACTCTGCCTACCCCTACTGCCACAGCCATTTAAAGCAATTGCCACTTTCACCTGGTTCCTATCCCTTCCTCCCCTCTCCAGTATTTTGCATTCCCTTTTCAGCCTGTACTCTTTTGTCTTTTTTCCTATGGCAAGCCTTGACTAAAAGAACTTAAGATGAAATATGTTTATCTTTAGCTTTTAAAATTTTAAGTACTATTTACAAAGTAGTTATGTTGCATTCATGTACACTTTTTTTGTCTAAGCCATCATAGTCAGTCTTAACTTAATCCATATTCATAAGTTTCAGTATTGGCATGAATTTATTTTCATTGTCTAATCTATCTTTCAAATTGATCTGCTTCTTAAAACAACTAACATATCCATAGTAAACAGACATCATTAATTTATCTGATAGTTGATTTTCCACAGAGTATGAAAGCTAGTGAGGGTTGCACATTGGGGAAGCTCTAGGAAACAAAGTTGTGCTCCCCAAAAGGAGAACAGGGGCACTTGGAGTTGCTCTTGTTTTTCAAAGTCCTATTTTAACTATTATTAACTGCATTATTTTTTGGTTTTGTGACTTTAGTAAGATTTTTTTCCAAGTTAATTTTTTTTGTCTCTTTAAAAAAATCTATTAATAACCATTTAATTTGCTTACTAGTCAAGGTCTTACCGTAACCAGAATGGGTTTGTGATTATGTCAAGCTTGAAGAGGCATGAATAACCAGCATGGACAGAAAAATTATGAGTGCAGTACATGTTGTGTTCCTATTAGTGTGTCTCAGTTGGAAGCAAAAATAGCTCGTTTTTATCCTTGATTTCTGAACTGTCCACACTTGTTCCTTTTAGAGTTTCTAGACTTTTTACTCCCACCTTCTTCCTGAAAATGTTTTAAAAGTGTAGAAGTCCTAGGGAATAAAAAAATCAATTACTCTTCTATTATCAAGACAGCTTGGTGAAACTTCTTAAGTGTTTGGCTCCTTTTTTTTTTTCTATTGTGTCCTTTAAAATGTTCATTCTCTTCATCTCAAACTCAGAAAAGCAATGAGAGTCTTGTTTACAGAATCTGTAATTTTAGAGGGTTTTTTCTTCTTTTTCATTTATTGTAACAAAAGTTCTTAGGAATTTTATCTTTTGAAAGGTGACAGAGAATCTGCCCTTTTGTCTGTGCATGTAAGAGATTTGTTATCAAAAGGTACCTATCATCCTTTGTTAGAACAGCTTTCCTTTCTTGCTGCTGTGATTGAGCTTTTGAAGCTCCTCTGATGGTTTCATTAGATGAGAGGACACCTCTGTCATGAGCAAGAGTGATTAAACTAGAGATTGAAACCAGACATGATAAAATCAATGTGAATTTTGCCATTGCCTTCATCAGGCCAGTCTCTTCTGTATCCTTCTCTGCTTACAGTACTCATTCTGTATCTTCTCTTCCATTCCTTCCTGGCTACCTACTCTTTAAGAAGGGAAGTGCACAGTGCAAAGAGTAGGGACAAGCCCACTGAATTCTGTGTTCTGAGTGTAAAGACAGTGACTGGCTCACCTTGAATACCTTGGAAATTAGCTGAACTTGCTTGTTTTACATGTCTTCCAGTATGTTTTATTCCATATCTATAAAACATGGGTAATTCTTTTTTGCCATAGTTTCTGGGCATATGAATGTGAATATCCACCAAGTACCTAATAATTGATTGTGATATGCTAAGATAATATGGTAATAGGACTATATAAATATCTGAAATTAAAGGAATTCAGGATTTCACCTGAAATTACTTCAGAACTTTGAGCTTCAAACTTTGTAAGGAATGGAAAATGTCATTCAATTGTTTGGATTTTTTTTTTCTAAATTCATTACTTATTAGCACTACATTTAAATGTGCATTGAGGAGAATAACAACATAAAGAGGCTGAGAAGCTCAATTATACCACCCACACCTAGAAATAATTTTTTTACACTAAGAATCTGGAACAATGTTTTAAAAGCAAATAAAACAATCTGTTCACCTCCTATCCATTATGTTCTTTTAATTGAGAAGATTTCCCTGATTTATTTTGAACCAAGACATAAAAATGGAGTTAATTTCAGTTTGCCATGAATTGCAGTGTCTGGTATTTTTAAAATGTATAATACTGTGCTGATTACCCTTTGTTTAAAAGGATGGTAATCTGTGCATACTATCACAGTTGGAGCTCTGTTCCCACCTGCCAGCTATTTTCTCACTGTTTCTCTGGGCAAGGAGGTTTTTTTGTGTTGCTTTTTAAGTAATTTGATGCAAAGAGTAAGTAATATAATAGCTCCTCCTCTGCAAAAGTCTTTTCCTAAGTTGTCTGACCTTTTACAGAAAGGTCTGAGCACATTCATCCACCCAATTATGGTGACGTACCCAAAGCACTTAAGTTAGTAACCTCTCTATCTTACTAATGTGCCTACATTGTTTTTCAGACTGTGCTGTGCAGAACTGTGAGGTGCCATGAACTGTATGTGAAGTTTTCAAAAAGGCAACTGAAGAAATCAGTTCTAATATATATTTCACAAAATATGAGTTTTCTGAAAATGATCATGATGTCTGGGGAAGGTCTAAGGGTCTAAAAGCAAGAGTATGTTATATCCTAGTAAAGACTTTTCTCCAGTTGTAAGCTCTAAATCAAACCAAGCTGCTTGTTCGAGCTGCTGGCTATAGTGCTTTCATAATTGTCTCAAAATAAATTATCTGTTTTTATGCAATTATATTACTTTAAATAATTTATTTATATATAAAGCTATTGGAAAGTGTCCAAAGAAGGGCCTGGAGGGAAGTCAGTGTGAGGAGTAGCTGAGGTAATTTGCTTTCTTCAGCCGGAGAAGAGGAGACTGAGGGGAGACCTCACTGCAATTACAACTTCCTCATGATGGGGAGAAGGAAGGGCAGGTGCTGATCCCTGTAGTGACAAGTGACAGGACCTGAGGGGATGGTAAGAAGCTGTGTGAGGGGATATGAGAAAAATATCTTCATCCAGAGGTGGTTGGGCACTGGGACAGGCTCCCAGGGCAGTGGTCACAGCACCAGCCTGACAGAGTTCAAGAAGAATTTGGACAATGCTCTCAGGCACGTGGTGTGACTCTTGTGGTGTCCTGTGCAGAGCCAGGAGTTGGACTTTGATGATCCTTGTCAGTCCCTTCCAACTCAGAATATTCTATCATTCTATGTTTCTGTGACCCATCTGAAAAAAACTAAACTTTTTTTTCATCCCTGCTGCCTCCTCCTCTCTGGCAGTCTTCCTATTTGTAAAGAAAGTGCAATGAATTTTTAAAGAATCCTATTTTGAATGCCTATTTCTTTACCAATCCTATTATTCCACTTGCTGAGCTTTTCTTTTGACAGACTCAAGTCACTGGATGAGGAATATTTTCAGTAGTGAGGATGCTGCCAATCCAGACCTGACCTTTTCTTCAAGACACTGCAATTGCAATGTGTTTTAGCTTCTGTTAGCTCAGGAATTAAATTTCCAAATACCATATACCATGTTTTGGAAAGTGGAGTCTATTTTGATTTCACTGAAGAGTCAGTGCACAGCTTGGTAAATTGGTAAGTCTGTACTTTGAAGAATGTGATAACTACAGGTGCTGCAGGAGGTTTGGCTAGACTGTAGAAAAACTGTCAACCTGAGGCATGTTCTAGGAAGAAAGACCCGTCTTTATTTTGCTGAACTTCAGACTCTTCTTAAAACTGATAACAAAAACACCACGATCCCTGAACAGAGTAAAACTTCACAAATATTTATATTTTCTAAAAGCATAGGGAAAGAATTTTAGTGTTGAGAGATGATTACTATTCAAAAAGCAAGGGAAGAAAGACCTAGTACCTAGCTGTACAGGGGGGGAAGAGAACAGCTAAAATAAATACTGAGAAGCATTTACTTAATATTTGGCAGTAGATAAATGAGGGCACAACTTTACTCAGAATTGTATTTAATTTTTGATCCATGATCTTCATTGAAATGTTTAAGTATAATCCTTATATGTGTCAGACATTTTCAAAACTTTCTCAAATGAGTTTTTGAGGCACACATGTTTTTTCTTCTAATGATCTGTTAACACTATGTGCAGTGCTCAGTTAGTTTTTAAATTTTAGTACAAGCTTGAATACTCTGGTTTTTATACACATCTTATTTTGTAATGAGTTTTCCCCATATGCTAGCAAAAGTTTTGGAGACATTAGTGACTCAATTTCAGGGATTACTAGGTGGTATTTAATAATTTAAATCTGTGACAAGCTGGTGTTCCCCATTTCTGTTTTCTGTGTCGTGTGTATCTGCATTGTTTTGAAGAGGAAAGGGGCCAGATTTCCTACCAGACACAATTCTAAAGAATGTGGTTAATTATATTTATGATCTTGAGCTATAGGAATGTTCAATCCCTAATTTCCTACATATGTATAAAACACCATTTTTAAACTGTTCAATAAAATTATCCATTTAAATTAACTAGTTATATTTATCATGAAATTATGGATAAATTATTTTGTAAAGCATATACAACTTTGATAACAAAAATTACTATCATTAACAGGTAACACTATAATTATTTCAGATAAGAAGGCACATCATCTAGGAGATCTTGGTTTTGAAAATCAAAGTCTTTGGCTCACCAGTCAGTCATTTCTTAAGTACAATTACTGAATGACAGTGACTTTCATGATGGTGATAGATTTCTTTAAAGTGTAGTCATTGTAGGAGGCTTGTAGTTTTGTTAGGGTATGTCCCCTTTTCTGCCCTCCAGCTCACAATGCAAAGGAGATAAAGCATAAAGTTTTTAGCTTATGACTCAGTGTTGGCTACATGGTCATCAAACAGGCCTTGTTCAGTGCATTTGCTTTAATAAGGTGTAGGTTCTTCTGTGTGCAGCTCAGGATGGTGCCAGGCTTGTAATTTTGACCCTTTGGCCACTAGGATTGTCATGCTGTAAATAGTATTTGACTCGCTTTTGTACTCTTTGGAGCTGTCTTACCCAGCTGGCTTGTTCCATGTAACTGGCATGTTTAATGTGGACTTTGTTGACCAGCAGATAACCAAAAATGGTAGAATGTCTGGGATTTCATTACAGAATGCTAAAGAGAATTGTAACACACCTGTGCTAGAGTTTGTTGTTAATCCTAGTAATAAAGGCTTTCAGACTCCATAAGGTGGTGTTTAAAATAGCTTTTATTGGTATCTTTAACTGGCAGTAACACGAGAAGGGCAAAAAGGAACAGAACAGACCTTACATCTTTTTAAGCTGTGCAGCATCAGAAGGACTTCTAATCAAGGCATGTCAGGCTGCCTGAACTGTCTGTGCTGAGGTTCACCAGTGTGGTGGCCTTCACACCTCTTACAGGATATTCTCAGAGGTAACCATTATGGGTCATTTTGACTGCCCAACAAAAGGATGGTCACATGAGAACTTTAAGAAAAAGGCAAAACCACACAGGTGGCCGCTCATTTCATATGTAGCAAATTAAATGTTATACAGCTAATCTGTGCTCAGCCAATTCTTAAAACAAGTTTGTGGTGTCAACCTGTGCTCTACATAAATGGCAGTACCAGCTGCATTCATTTTGAATGTGCACTGTGTATTACATAGCATTACTCCTAAATAACTTTCTGATTTTTTTTTTTCCCCCTCAGTGATCTGATACACTGGTAACATTTGTTTTGTATTTAGCAAGGTATATTTTAGCCCTACCATCTTCAGCTATATCTTCAGTACTAATGACCCAGGCATTTGGAGGCACAGTTTTTAATAAATTTATGTGCCCCTTTTAAAAAGAAAAAACCCTGCAGCATTTGTGGGTTTTTTATAGAGGGATGGTGATATTTTTAATCTCACAGGGAGCCAGAAATTGTCCCTCAGTGAGGTTTGTTAGACTTACAGAGCCTAAAAGGTTATGTGTAGCCACATAACCATTGGCCATGGAAGGAGCCAATGAAAGCTATCTGTGACAACATTTGTTAGTCAACCTGAAGCGCACACCAAACTGGGTAGACTTAGTAAATGGGGTTGTACTGGCTTTTTTGCTTTTGTGCAGATAGATGATTTTCCTTACAGTAATTGGTATGTGGCTGTGTTTTGGATTTGTGCTGCAAACACTGTTGATAACTCAAGGATGTTTCAGCTGTTGCTCAGCAGCACTCACACAGAGTCAAGGCCCTTTCTACCTCTCACCCCACCAAGGGTGCAGGCTGGGGCTGCACAAGGAGCTGGGAGGGGACACAGCCAGGACAGCAGATTCCATGCAGGACAGGTGCATCCTGTATGGTGTTATGCTCAGCATGTAAAGCTTGGGGAAGAAGGAAAGATGTTCAGAGTGATGGGGTTTCTCTTCCCAAATCACTGTTGTGTGTGAAGCAGAGAAGCTTTCCTGAGGATGCCTGAACACCTGCCTGCCAATGGGAAGTGGTGAATTAATTCCTTATTTTGCCTTGTTTGTGTGCACAGCTTTTACTTTACCTATTAAAGTCTTTACCTCAACCCACGAGTCTTCTCACTTTTACCATTCCAGTTCTCTCCCCCATCCCACAAGGGGTAGCTTCTCTAAAAGCTATGTCACGGAAAGGAATTGTTCATCTCTCAGGTATAATTTTGTTTGGCGTGTGCAGTATTTGTGCAAAAGTCTATGCTGGGACAGTAACATATGGAAAAGAAGTCTTCTAAAAACCTAAAGAATACTTACTCTGCCTATTTAAAGATCTTCTTACTTAGAAGTTGATTATTTTTGATCCTCAAAAAAATGAGAAACCATTTGGTTAAAAATAACTAGGAAATCTTTCACAGAAAAATTGAATTATTAATGGAAACCTTGACTCTAGACTGTTTTGATGGATAAAACTAATTTATCTCTGTCTCCCTGAGATATTTATATCATCTGTCTAAACAGCATGAGTCATATTTAAAATGATATCAATTTGTGCCACCTCCAGGATAACAAACTGGAGCTGATTCAGCTGAGTGTTGCTTTGCTTCATTTCAGTCATGCAAAATATCCAGTTGATTTTATTAAAATTGAGTCAGTTCATTGTACAGGGAATTTGAATCTATAGCCAAGAGGGGAAAGAGATGTCACTGATCAGAAGTAAAATTTATGATTTCTTATATTTTGGACACTCTTACTCCAGGTAGAGGAAAAATGTCTGTTGTCTTTGATTCTTGAGGTATGTGTATGTACATATAGGCACAAACTTTTTAATACTAAGTACACATATGTAGTAATAAAACACATAGGGTTTTTTTTTATAAATGCAACTCTGCGTTTTATATACTCTGCAAGTAAAAGATTCAAGCTATGTGAAAGACCATTTGGTCTCAGAATAATGTCCAGTACCTAAGAGTGCTAAAACTATGTATTACCCCTGCCATGTGTGGCAACTGGAAACAATGAAATTGGAGTAGAAATGTTTGGAAAACTTTTATCTCTTGCTTTTATTTTTTTTTTTTTTAAACAATAATGAAAAAAAAAAATTTAGAATTTTCCATGAAATTAACTTCTGAAAACTTTTTTTTATGTCATCTGGAATTCTTTGATATTAAGAATTATTACACATTATGCTTTTATTGTATTTATTTGCTGAGAAAGTTAGTTTTTAATACCTTGGTAGGAGTTTAAGCAGAAGCAGGATGGAGATGTAGAGAGGGCTACACAATTGTATAACCTGACACAAAGAGTTGTGTGCAGAGAAATTTCAAGCGCACAGGAAACAATTTCACTGTTCAGTTTCTTGCTGAGACAGATATTTGAGAGGGAAAAAAATTCAAAAACTTATATGGAGTAATAGACCATGTAAAAGAGTAAAAATCATTCCTTGCCTCTTTCAGAAACTGTTGCTCTGAAATTCTGAAATATAGGATTAGAGTAGAATATATAAAAATAAAAACAATACCATAACCAGTATATGTAATAAAAATCTTTTATAAGCATTACTTTAAATTAGTTTCTAATCTTATCATTGGAATTGCAATTGTCAGTAAGTATAGTTTTAAATTCCAAGACTAAATAAAATCATTCATAATCTCTTTGGGTAGAGAAAGATAACTGTACTCTCAGTAGTGGAGAGTATTCATACTTTCCAGAGGGCAGCAATTTTTAAAATTTTATTTTTAATTTTTTTAAAATTTCAGTTTAATTGTCTAATCTATTTTAGTTTCTAAAGATACTGATTTTAAAGTATTGTTTGATCTGATCCATAGATTGTTATTAATGTTTTATGTAATATATGTCCTGTATGATGTTGGTTTAAATTTTAAGTGTTTCTTAAAATACTCTTCTGTAAATGCTAATACTTTTTATCTCTAAATTTAGCAATAGTACTTTTAAATCAGCTTATTTGCACAATTTTGATTGGAAGATTTATAAACTTCTGAATTCATGTTGACACATGTAAGCATGAAACAAAGATGTTATTGCTGTAAATAATATTCAGAGTATGTATAATAGAAATAGCCACTGTGTCTAGTTGATTTATAATCTGAAAATTAAATACCCTCAGCAGTCATACCCTCCTAATTTTTCTATACTTTAATGTAGGTTCTGATTTTATTTATTTTAGAACACAATTTTATATTTGTTTACTAAAACATTGTTCTAAGTGATCCCTGCAACACACGGCACAAGTGCAAGAGGATTTTTTTTTTTTTTTGCATTGCCATAGGAAGCATCTACTTGTTTAGATTTAATCCATACCTCTGCTGGAGTTATGATTTAACAACATTTATGATGTTTTCATTGTCAAAGTGTTTCCAGTAATAACTGGATTGGGATGATTTGTCATCAGTTTTCATTTTAACTCTGAAAATCCATTTCAGATAAACTTAAATGCACGTGGGGAATCCAATTACTGCAGAGTGCTGAGAGGCAAACTGTGCTACAGACCTTGTGTGCTCTTGTCAGCGTGACTCAGTCACTCAGGCTCCCCACAGCCGAGTGCTCAGTGGTTTTGTCTCTTACTGTGGCCTGCTCCAAGGTCTGGACACCCTAAATAAATGTGGATAAATTGGTTTAATGTGAGAGCAGCCAAGTTCCAGTGTAGGGGATTTTCTTTTCATTTTTAATAGCCTTTTGAGAAATAAATAATGTTAAATTTCTTTTCATCCTTAAAGGTCTCTGGACCTACTGTGTTGCTTTTAAAATCTCAGATGAAATTCTTACCAGTACTGTGGCTTGTTGATAAAGGAACTTCAGTGACAAAATTGGCTTGAAATGTTCTATTATCATCAGGCTGCTTTCCCCTTGAAATTTCCCCCTGGATTTTCTGAGCATTGTTTCTAAATTCCACCCAGTCCCCTTGGTTAATCCATAGTTTAACCTCATCCTGTCAGCACAGGAAGAGTAACAAGTGGTTGTGATGTGAAGGAGGAGGCAGTATTCTTGTGAAAACCCCAGTGTTGCTGAACCTCCTTTCAGCAGGGGCAGAATCCCTAGAGCATACTGCAAAGATCAAGAAGACCTGGCTTTTGTTGGAGACAATGCGACATAGACAACCAGACTCCAACCCTAAAAAGAGATTAATTAAACATACTGAGATGGAGATAAAAGTAATAATACCAATTTCTTCTTATTTTTTCCTCCGTAAAACTGCAACTCTAACAATTCTGAAAAAGGAGATTCAAAGTGCTTCATTTGAGTTCAAGTCATAGTTATTGACAATCTCAAATGCAGTTAAATAGAATAGTCCATTTTGCAAATCCTGTCTTAGTGTAATATGAAATGTTTTCACTAGCTTTTCATTGGTATAAAGTAGCACATTTCACTAACTACTGGAAAGAAAGTTATCCATTTGGAAAGAAATATTAAAAACATCCTCATTGGGCTGGTCTAGGTTGAAAGAGTAGAACAATGTTTTATTTTTTTTTCAAAAATTTTCAATTCTTACAATTCAATTATTCTTCCTATCTAATATTCCAATTGGAATTTGGAATCCAAAACAAAAAATTCTTCATATTTCTTCACCCATTTAATGAATTAGTTTTTTCAGGTTTAAAAAGCACTTCAGAAATCATTCAGAGGTTGATAAAAATGCATAGTAATGTGCCCAATTTATTTATCATTCCAGCTGCTGATTTTCTTCTGATGACAAACTTCATGCTTGAGAGAGAAATCCTTATCTTAGCATAAGCATCTCACTTGCCTGTAGAAAATTGATTCCATTACAATTTTAAAATGAGAACTGCCCTCAGTTGTGTTCTCACATAGATTAATTGGGCTTTTGCTATCAAAACTATGTGGCAGCAAGGACATCTGAGTGTATTGTAGTGTCTGGCCAAACAGCCTCGATCTTTGCGCTCAAGATACATCTTTTGATGTGAGGGTTACTTTGCTATAACTAATGTGGCACAACAGCATAAATAGGTATTATTCCAAAGGCAATATTTCCAGTTGTGTTTACTCAATGAACCAAGAATTTATTTAAAAGCTTTGGCAGTTTAATAATCACATGGCCATAGATTCACAGTTCCTCATAGACAGCGAGGGCTCTATTCATCTTGCTGAGAAAAATAGTGACTGTAATTTCAAAGGTAGCATGTTGCCTCATCGGGCTGTTTGTTTTTAAACTAGCTGCCTCTAGTCACACATAACATCTGAAAGCTCTGAAGTACCAAGATGTTTATCTGTTGCATCCCGGAGTTTGGGTTTAGATTAGGGTTTTTAATTTATGTTAAAATAAATTCTGTAATCCCGCGTTTCCCCCGTGTTGTTCCCCCCCGCGGTTTCTGGCCCCGTGCTGCCTGCTGCCGGATTCTTACCCCTGTGCCGCTCCTGTAACCACCCTGCCGTCCGGCCCCGGGAAACCCCGTGCTGGCCACCCCAAGCCACACGATCCCACTCAGCCCGCGGCTCGGTGCCCGCCCCTGCGGGGTTCTCTGGTTGGTCGCTGTTGCTGGCGTCACCGCCACGGCAGCCGCCCCTATTGGCCGGCAGGCCATGGATCCTCTCGCCCCGCCCCTCCATAAAGCCCTATCCCGCCGGCAGTCAGGCGCCATTTTCTCCCATGCGAGTGCCGGGAGCGGTCGCGTCCTTCCATCGAACCGCGCCATGTGTGACCAATAAACCGTTCCTGCCAAGCACGGAGTAAATGGACAAATTCCTTACCTCTTTGCCGGGTCCCTAGCGCACGGTAACAGAGGCTGGCCAGCCCACGCGCCCGAGACACGGAGCCGTGTCCGGGAACCCGCGGCAGCAAACCCCGGCAGCACGTGGAAGCTACGCCGCAGCCGGGCTCCCAAGAGCCGCGTGCAGCCGGGGAGAGCGAAAACCCACGCCGCATTTATCTTTACCAAAATTTATATGACAAAGTCAATTATCAATATTTACTTTATAAAGAAGAGTTTTTAAGCTCATCACTTGGACTTCTGGT
The DNA here is from genome assembly GCF_024509145.1 of Vidua macroura. Taxonomy (NCBI): domain Eukaryota; kingdom Metazoa; phylum Chordata; class Aves; order Passeriformes; family Viduidae; genus Vidua; species Vidua macroura. The sequence continues at coordinate 38,363,386 of NC_071572.1, read as the reverse complement.
GATGTTTTTGTGTGGTAGAGGTTATCCAGAAAATTAAAGATACGGGAGTTAAACCTAGTCACCTTTTTTTCAATTCAAGGTCTTAACACCAAACAGTCTTTTCTTATTTTTCCTTTCTGTTAAGGAGTCTACATTTTTGTGCCCCACCACTGCTCTGTAGAAAAGATAGTCATGGCAGATAAACATGCATATATTCACACATGCTCTCAGCAAGAGCATGGGAGGTGACAAACCAAGGAGTTTGTTTTGACTGATTTCATTGCCTATGGAAAGTTTAAGCACAAGAATGTGGCAAATTTCAGTCACAGTGAACACTAGTATGTAATAAAAAAAAAATTAAAGGAAACTGGTACAAAGGTGGAGAGAATCTTTTCCAGTAAGATGTGCAAAAAACCCCAGTAGCACTGATGAATGCTGCAATTTCTGTAAACACTTAAAAATGAAAACAATGTTCAAACTTAATTTCTAGTCCATCCAATAATTATTTATTATAATTGTTTTTATAAGGTGATGCAGTTCAACCTGTAACTAAGCTGACATCATGCTCCTTTTTATTCAAAATTTGTCAGAATATTTAAACCCTGATGTTGACTATTGTATAGATAAGTGAAGCAAAAGAATGAAAACGAATGATCTGTGTTTGCATGCAGAGATATCTAATGATGCATCAAACTCCAAAGTCCCATCTTCCCAGCAGTTTAGTGAAAAAAGACAGACAACCTCTGAGGTCTGTTCAGCCCACACAGGACCTGAGTCACTCTGCAGAAGTGCCTGTCTCTCATGATGGATTACACACAGAGCTCAGCAAAAGCAGGCTTCCAAATTGATGCCCCGAATATGTGCAATACAGATGTGGATTCAGAACTTTTTATCAGAGATTTTACCTTTGCATCTTTGCTCTTGGACCTGTAGGCATGGAAATATATAGTAGAAAAATACTTTTAGAAGGCACTTAGGTTGAGGTCAAGTGTCTAAGCAGAAAAGTATGTGATCAGAGCCAAATGCTTGTGGTTTAAATTGTCATCTTTCTGCTCAGATGTTTTAATTCCCAAAAAATTGTAACTTTGCAAGTGGCTAGAATTCTGCAAATGTTTTCCCTGGATAACTTGACTCAGTCTTCCAAGGTTTAGAGACCTAATGGTGGTTTTCAAGGATAAACTGGGCTCAGGACCATATCCCATACATCGTGTGAATAATTTCAAATGCAGATTTGTTGCCACTTCCTGTCTCTAGTGATATATCCTCAATGGGTACATCTCAGACACTTGTCAGCTAAAGGCTTAGTCACACCATGTTTCCAGAGCTGATGTCAATATGCAGTCACATCTTCTTCTTGTTTCCAGATGGGGAGGTATTAGCCTTTATTTCCTTGTCCCTAGTGTGTAATCCTGTGCTTGTATTTCCAGTTTCAATCCACTTTTACTACTTCAGTCCTTCAGGTTGTCAGTCCAGTTATTTTTATATGATCTTTCATCTTCACCTCTCTAGTGAGGATTTACAGGTTTGTTATTGCCAAATATTGTTTGTGTTATCTGAATTTCTTTATCAGTATCAGTAAAACACACAGAGTTCCAAAAAGATCATTTGAAACTAGCCAGACATCTTCTTCTATTCCAGTAATATGCCTTTTTGTCCTAATGTTGTTTCCTCCCTTTAGACTATGTTGTGATTTTTTTGTATTTCTAGAGCATTTTGTCCAGAATATTTTTTCCTTTCATGGGTGGCATTGTGTCCAACATATATGATCCTATCACATGGATTTCCTGTGTTCCTTTTCTTACAATATTCATTATCTCAAAAAAGATATGCCAGGTTATTTTGGCATAGTGATAGTCTATTTTGGGGTAAAGCTGTTATTCATTATATTCCATTTTCATTACTTCAGTGTCTCTAGCTATGCAATGTTTCATAGTTTATTTCAAATCCTGGCACAGCTCAAGAGGTCACATGCATTTGTTTTAATGCTGTCTGGATCACATACACTCCTTTTGCTTAAAAGAAATAAAAGCTAGGTTTTATTTTTCAGACATTTGATTGCCTGATAGATTCATTAAAAGTCTTTGTTGCTGAACTGCCTTTTCATGTACAAGTATTTTTTAAGTACTCTCAAATGGAGGCCAAAGGGTCTTGCCCTCTTGGTCTAGACACTTCCTTAAAAATAGTGTTATGTCTTTGTTTTCTTCTCATCTTAGATGAGTAATTTTCATTTCCAGAGAGCATGTCATTAGCCACACTGCATTTACTAGTGGTAGTCAATATCCCCATATTAGTTTTGTTTTGTACTGCCTGTAAATTGTCTTTAATCTTAACTGGATTTTGCTGCTTGAAGCCACTCTTTTTCCTGTTTTCTTTTTATTTGGATGATGAAAGTACATTTTAGTACTTGAAATTTTTCAAGATCTGACCCTGCCTAACATTTTCTGTTCTCACTTTCTTAATATATTTTCTGACATCTGACAGCTTTCCTAGCATATTAATTTTATGTTCCACCCTAAAAGCTTCCTGCATAGTCCAGATATACTCTCTGAGGTGATTGCTCATCTAGTTAGAAATTGAGCCCTTTGTTATAAAATGTTTCTCCCAATGTCTGAAGTTGCAAGTTTTTCACAGTCTCTTCAGCCAGTCTTTTTCTTAAAGCAATTACTGCATTTTCTTGAGTCTTCCTTATTTACTTGTTCTCTGTTTTTTTGTTGATGTTTTGTTGATGTTTTTAGTGGAGTTCTGATTTGTGTTTAGCATTTATTTGTGTTACAGTTATTTAAAAAAAAATTGAATGAATGTGTCATCGTTTTGAGATACAGCTTTCTTGATCAACTATTTAGTGAAGTCTTATTCTTCACTTTTCTGATGTTCTGTGTCACATCCTCAAATACCTGTGTCTACCCTTAATTGCTAAAATTTATTTTATGGGAAGTTGCAATCTCGCCTCATAACTTTCATAGTGATAGTTACTCCTTATTTTCTATATCCTAACATTATTTGCTTTCTAAATAATGAAGAAATTTATACACAACAAATGGGATCCTACAAAAACCTTTCTGAAAGAAATCTAAACCTACTAAGAAAACTTATGTGGAAACTTTCTCTAATTTTCTTACAGTTTATCACATACTTGGTTTATACTTCATCACATCATTATTTTTGTCATAAGGAAGGCAATAATATTGGTACACATGGGTTTGGGAAATAAGCAAAGGGATTCCTATGTCAAACTTGACTTGCAGATCAATTGCATCATCCATGTGACAGGGAAGATGCAGGAAGGTACACAAGTTTTTGCAGGCAGTTCTACACTTCAATATAGACCTTTCATCCAAATTTTTGTGCAGAATATTGCCATTGCTTTGCAATTGAAAAAAAATCCAAATGGCAAAATTAATATATTTTAATTTTGGTGAAAATCATGTGTACAATCTTACAAATTCATATTAGTTAGATTCCTGACAGTTTCTTTCAGTTGCATGCAAATAATCTGCCATTACTTCTCAAAGTTTTATTAATTTCATTTTTTTTTGTGTGTTTTCTTGTTAAATAAACTCCTCTGTATAACCTCTCTCATGAAAATATTTTATTAATTTTCTTTCAACAGACTGTGTTGCTTTTTAAGTGAAATTATTTATTTCCTTCATGCATCATGTGTTAGATTAGCGCATCTCTAACTGAGAGAGGTTAGCGCTGCTAGACCATTGGTAATAACTGATACAGAGTGGCTTCTGCCTTACTCTGTCATTTAGACATGGGGAAATTAGTCTTAATTTCATTAGAATATCTTTTCTTCACCAGCAGACATCAAACTGTTAAATCACAAGAGTGCCTAGCATAGAGAATGCAAAGTCATAGTGACAGCAATCCTTCAAAGGGAGGAAAATGGTTATGTTTTTTCTTTACTTTTCTTGTAAGCTACCCTAGGATTTACCACCACTTTCTGGAATGGTTTTATGCTGTTGTCTGTCAGTGAAGCAGAATAGTCACTACAGTAGGTTTTTTTTCTGTATTTTATATCCTTTTTTTCCCCCCCTTGTACTTTACTAATGGAGCAATTCAGCAATTTTTAAGATGGCAACTCATGTTTTAAAACAAGAACTAACATGGTCTCTTATGATTCTGGTTTATGTTATTTGCAGCTATTGAACTGTATCTTGTCTTAGGACCATGTTGGAAGGCAAGAAAAGTTTTCTTGAGCAACAAAAGAGACAACCTTTTCTAATTAAAATTGTCATTTACAATAGTTATTTAAACTCCTTCTTACTGGCAGCAGACTGGGCTTGTATTTTTCAGGCAGCTGATTCTAACCACAGGACCAGATGCATTTAAAATAGACTGCAATTAGATTCTGGTTTTAAGTGAGAGGAAGGGAATATTCTGTAAATCAGATGTATATTCAAAAGATATTTATTTTAAAATTTAATTATCTGTTTAAAAGAGATGCAATTGTTTTCACATTTATTACCTAAAATTGTATAGGAATACTAAAGAATGAAATACTAAAAATTTGCTCCTGGAAGTTAGTGTAAAAAATGATGCTTTGTACGCAACATAAATAGTGAAAATTGTCCAGCCTTTCATCCACCAGCCCCCCCAAGTCCTTCTGGTCAGGGCTGCTCTCGATCTGTGTATCCCCCAGCCTATGTTGATACTGGAGGTTGCCCCCGCCCAGGTGCAGCACCTTGCATTTGGTCTTGTTAAACCTCATGAGATTCCAAGGGACCTTCTTCTTGAGCCTGTCCATGTCCCTGTGGATGGCATCACATCCTTCAGGTGTGTCAACTGCACCACTCAGCCTGCTGACATCTGCAAATTTACTGAGGATGCACTTGATCCTTTTGTCTATGTCATTAAGAAGATTATAACACTGATTGCAGTGCCGATCCCTGAGGGACTCCACCTGTCCCTAACAGCTCACCCATCAAATCCATCTCTCCAGTTTAGAGAAGGATGTTGTGGGGGACCGTTTCAAATGCTCTACCGAAGTTCAGATAAATGATATCTGTAGCTTTTCCCTTGTCCACTGATGTAGTCACTCCATCATAGAAAGGCATAAGTTGGTCAAGCAGGCCTTGTACTTGGTGAAGCCATGTGCCCTGCTATTTTTAATTGCATATGAAGTCTGTTAAGTTAATCTGTTAGTCATGTTCATTTAAAAATGTAATTGATGGAATCTATTTTAAAAGCTGGATAAGAAAATACCACTTTCTGAATGAGAAAAGAAGGGTCTTGACACACTCTTTCCTTCCTTTGCTAGGCCATGGAAAGTGTGACTGTGGGAAGTGCAAATGTGATGAAGGCTGGTACGGTGAAGCTTGTCAGTATCCAACTACTTGCAATCTTACACGGAAGAAAAGCAATGAAATGTGCAAGAATTCTCAAGATATTATCTGTTCTGGTGCAGGTAAGATGGCTTTTGTTGCTTTTGATATGTTAGTGCTCTCCCAGTGTTATCTTGAGAATCACTGTCATTTCTAAGTAGTAATTTTGTATAGTATGTTTCAAGAGACTGAGTTGTAACTGTAGGCGTACTAAAATGTTTAATTTTCTTATAGGCTTATTTCTGTGCATATAATGTACACTGATTAGGAACACCTACTTTAGTACTCTGATTTATCCACAGCTGTTTTGAGTTGATGAAACTGCAACTATATCATTTATTTTCCTCATTAGAATGTTGTTGTAATGGCATTAACACAGGAAATGATGTAATTTCTATCAAGTGTTCGTGTTTACAGAATGCAGAAATGGCATTCGCAAATATTTTTCCTGGACATTTATAAGCTATGCAACTTTTTGAGACACTTTTGAATTGTATCTGTGATTATTAAAATCAGTTGTAGAAGATGTGTTGAATCATTTAAAGGAGCATTTCCATCATCACTGTTCCAACTTGGTAACGCTCTCTTCTCTGATTGTTTAGTTTTATGACCATCCTAACTTAAATATGCCTTTTCATTAAAAAAAAAAAAAAATCAGAGGTAAATCAAATGGCCTTTTAGAAGACCTCATTGAAGAATGGTACCATTTTAAAGGACATTTTCTACCAATTAAGATTTGAGACCGGAAATTACCTTCTGGTTTTTCCATTATATTGACCTCCAAGTGGAAAAATGTTTCCAGAATGTCACTTCTGCTCACTATTGCTGGTTTTTAATTTCTGTTGGAATCCACGCAAGTAAATTTCTCACAAATTAGTTGCTGACATGAGCAAAGAATCCAAAGGATTTATGGGACTTGTTAGAGAGAAGGTAGTACAGGGTAAGAAACCAGTTTAACATAAAACTATTAGCATGCAGCATACTGAGTAAATAATACACTTAATTTCTAACAATAGATGTATGAAACTTGCTATCAAGAGAGATAGCTAAATGAGAAACTAACTTTCAAAAATCAGTATAGCTCATTGTACTTAGTCAAAGTTCTTAAAGAAGAGCCTGTTTCTTTCCTTGGTTAGAAGTGACCCCCGTCTTCACAGAAAAATGAACATAGCTTAACAACCTCTCCAAGTAGCTAAGGGGAAAGTGTTTGTGGCATCACAAGAAGAAAAAAATGGTTTTGCTTTTGCTGATATTGAACAGGAGAGGAATTCCAATGAGACTGACTAGGGAGTTTGGCTCATTTTGATGGGCTGCCTTGGTGGGAGTGCCTTTTGATCTGCTACAAACACTGTCATTGAGGTCTGGGCTCTGTTTTTTAATTGCCAATAAAATACAGGAAGAAAAGATACAATAAAAAATTGTAACATGAGCTGTTACAAACACAGATAATAATTTAGTGTAATTTTTTTCAGTAACCAATCAGGATTCACCTAAAATTTCATTTTTCTGACTTTGTTCCTAATAATTTGTCAGAACAACTAGGGCATCATACCTAAACTGAAGTTCTCTATGTGAGCAATTTTCTCTTTATCCAATGGAAGGAATGAACAGTTTTGTGATACACTGTCTCTCTGACCTGTTTAGAATCTCTGACCAGTATAAAAATCAATTTTCTGTTTTATCTTCTTTCCTATTCAGGAATTATCTGTAATCATGACAGTTTTCTCAAAAATTGCATTTGTATTTGTTTACCAAGTAATTGTAGCAAATAACTCTAGTTCTGTAGGTCAATTATGTTATATTATTATTACCTTACTGTATTAGCTGTTGCATAGATTTTTAAAATTTACTCTTTTAGAATGGCCATGTCTGTCACAGAGCCCAGTACTTCTGTTCTTTGGATTATTGTGATGTTTATTAAGAGTCATGCTATGCTTGTAAGGGTAAAATTTGTAAGGGTAAAAACATCAACTAGTTTCTGTGTAATATCAGCATAAAACTTCTCTTTTGAAGAACTTCTCTGATGCTAATAACTGTGTTTTCAAAAATACATATGGATTTTATGTAAGGAATATGAATGCTGTGAAGTGAATTTAAAAAAAATCTGTACTTGTTGGCATAGTGATGTCATTGACTGTTTGTTGGAAACCTGGATGCTGGGAATTTTAAACTTTCTGTGCTGAAAGGCACAGACGTGCAGGAGAACATTGCATTTGACCTGAGGCTGTGGAGAAGGCATCAAAAATTGATTAATAGCACTGGGATTAAGGGTGTGCAGTTGGTTAGAAGTGTATAATATCACAGGGTGGAAAACTTAGAGTTTGGGGTTTTAGAATATAGTAATAAATATGAAGCAAGATGGAGGTTTTAGGGCAGAGATAGCTTCTTTACCTTTTTCTTCCTTCTTCTTCATGGGTTTGGGTGGTATTTTGTAATTGGACAGAAAACTTCGCATTGCAGACTTTGAGGGATCAGTTATTGGGTTAAAAGGGAAAATAATCTAGGTATCATTTCTTAATTAGCCTTAAAAGACCTTGTAACAAGAGCTAGTTAGCCATTTTGTGCCTTGCTAATGAAAGACTGCAGAACTCACAGTTGTGAGGCTGTAACACTGATAAGAAACAATAAACACCGGAGTGCAAACTATCGTCTCAAGTGCCTTCAATCCTGACACCGACAGAGGTAGAAAAAGCAAGCAGAGAATCCACAACTATTGAAACAACTTGTTTGAGACCACTGACCAAAAGGCCCCAGTAATGTGATTTTGCACAAGGTTCCCACCCTTTCAATTTTATTAAAGGTTGGGACAAGGGGTTTTTTTATATCAGTGGCATAGTAATACTTTTGTTTCTAATGTCATTTTAATGTAGTTGTGATTTTTTTTTTTTGACTGTGGAACTCATTCATATAATTATTTATGATCTCAGGTCAGATAGACCCTCTGAGGGAAAAGAGGGGATTCTTCTTTCCCAGGGAGCAATAAAAGAGTTTATTCTTATTCAAGCAGGCAGGTCAAGGAGGGAGGGAGCCTCTGAGCAGAGACGCAACTCTCCTCAAAGCACCAAGGAGCAAATGTGTGCTATGATGAGCAGTGATAGAAGAGAGATCTGTTTACAAATCCATTTGCATCCTTTCCTGCATTGCCTGAGTGCTCTGGCTTTTCATTATGTCAGAAAGTTTTTTGGTGTTTTTTTTTTTTTGTGGTTTTTTTTTTTTTTTTTTTTTTTTTTGTATTTTTTGTGGTTTATGCTGTGAAAAAACAGCTTTACACTTCTGAGGCACTTGAATGCTCTATCTCTGTATGACTAAGATTAGGCTTTTTGTTGATATGGATAATTTCTGTGTCTGTCTTTATTTGTGTGGATGATCTTTAGATTTCAGCCTTCTCAGAAATAAAATATGTACCATCTCTGACACACTAATGAAACTCTTTCTATAATCTGCAGTCATTGGGTAATGTTTCTTAAATGTTTACAGGCACATGTCAGTGTGGCAGGTGCCAATGTGCTAACTCAGAAGAAAATGGACTGGTATATGGCAAATTTTGTGAATGTGATGACAGAGAATGCATTGATGATGAAACAGGAGAGATTTGTACAGGTATGTATGTTAATATGTGCAAGAAAAGTGAAGACGATTAATACAGGCTGTTATTTAATTGCATGGTTCTACAAAATATCTTTACCGAATGTATGACTTAAAATAAAAGTAGTTCTATTTGCAAGACTTCACACCGCAAATTCTAAGTGCAAATTTCAGATGCAAAAATGAGCTAACCATAAGGTTAAAGAACGATAAATCCTGTGACATTCTCCTCTTTTGGGAAGAACTGCAAAGAGGATTGTACAAGATAATTCACTAAGGTAATTAATAGCTTAGTGTGTCTGTCTTCAGTAGACTATATGAGGAATGCGAATGCTTCGTGGCACATGTGAGAGAGAGCAGAATGGACAACATATGAAAAAAAACCACAGAAAATAGAATATTAAGAATTTTGTCAAGGAAGCAAAAATTTAAAATATCGGGAATAAATGTAGGATGATAACTCAGAAGCAGGAAGATAAGAAGAGAAAGGAATGAATAATGAACTTCATCTGTGGTAGGAAAGGCAGGAAAATAAGATGGAATGAACTCTGCTGATGGATAGAAAAGCAACCAAAATTCAAACTGTTCTTTCATGTCATTATAAGGCAGAAACCTGGCAGTTAAATATTGTGCAACACACACCATTTATGGTATTATAAATGCTGTTGCCTATGTTGAGAAGGAGCCTTGTCCTTGAGCTGGAGGGTACTACAAACATTGTTCAAGCTACACCTGTGCAAATTGTGTCCATATGCCCACAAGAGTGTTCCAGTCTTGTTTTTTTCAACTTCAGTTGAAATTATATCAGTCAACTAACTATCAATTTTTTATTTGAGGTTGCATACACTTTGGAGTCAAGTTGCAGCTCATTTTTGAAAGACTATCATACCTTCTAGCTAAAATTAAATTCTGGTCCTGATATTTTTTTTAAACTAAGGCTTTTTTACTCTAAGGGAGTGATTTTTTTTCTCCAAGAGCAAGAGGCAAATTTTATCATTTAGTTGATATTTATCTGAGAAGTATCAAAGTGTGAGTGAAGAATGAAGTATTGATATTTTAATCTGTGAAAATTGCCTCTAGATCAAATTATTATACTCCTTTAGCATTTTCCCCTTTATTTTTTGCTACTGTTCGTGATCAACCTTTTCATAATAATTATTCTTGATTGTCTATGTTGTTTAATTATTTAATTAAATTAACTGTTTTTTTACATTTAACCAAATGTAATGAAAATTCCATGTGTACTTGCAAAAAAGAGGAAAAAATAATATTCAATAATTTGCAGTCTTGATAATTAAGAATATAAATTGACCAGATTGTGACAGAGGTGGCCAGGCCTACTAAGCTCAAAGGAAGAAAGAACAACATCCTGATTTGATCCTACTATTAAAGAGTTAACTTTTGGCTCTAAGATGAGTAAGAATTGCAACTACTTAATTTAAAAGCTTTGTGCTTTGAAGCACATGGCACATGTGCCTTAGCAGATGAAAATATTCTGGATCTGGTTTCACCCAGACTTGGATGATGCAACCATCTGTTTTGGGATATGTATGTTTTGTTAAATGAACATGTGAAAGAATAATTTTGAAAAGATGTCTCCTTAATGAACTGGTTTAGCCATGTTCAAAAGTCTTCTTGACAGAGGGGAAGAAGAAGGGAAGCCATATACTACATAGTTGGTGTGTAATAAATCAAGATGGCTTTAGTGCAGCTAGCTGGGAAGTCAAGAACACACAAGGTGTTCTTAGATATGCCAAGTATGTGTCCTACCTTGATGTGTAAAGCTATGTTTAAATTTTAACTATTACAATCTTCAAAAATTAACGGTAAAGTAAAAAATGCTTACAAATATAAAAATTACGTTGTCAATTAGTGTTTCTTGATTAGATTTAATCTATGATTAAAGGAAAATTGGTTCCAATATAGAGGGGAAAAGTATAGTTCTAATATCCTTTGTCTGATTTTATGTATTCATACATGATCTATAAATTGTTTCTATTCTGAATCTAGCAGTAAAACTTTTTAAAAGAAAATATCAAAACAATTAAATTGTTAATGCCTTTTAAAAACTTGCCTCTTTCTCACTGCACAAAATTTGTTTTGGCTTAAGGCCATGGAAAGTGTTACTGTGGAAACTGTTACTGTGAGGCTGGTTGGCATGGAGATAAATGTGAATTCCAGTGTGACATCACCCCCTGGGAGATCAAGAAAAGATGCACATCTCCAGATGGCAAAATCTGCAGCAACAGAGGTGTGTCATTTGCATGGACCTTCTACATGTGTTTATATAGTTGGCTTTTTTTCACTCTGTGTGTTCTCTGCAGGAGGACATAGATTGTGTTTGCTGGGTTTCTACTTGTTCTCACCTATTTCAGCTCCGGATATACACTTACAACTGGGTAGATGTCTGTGTTTAGGTATAAACTTACACAAATCCACATTCACTTCTTGATTAAGCAAACTCAACTTATTCCTATTCTTTATTTTTGTAGTAAGACTGAGAAGGATAATTTGTTATTTAGTACATATTTGTTTTGCTAAGAAACTTAGCTTGCAAAATAAAATATTACCAGATTTTTGACTTTGAATGGATTTTTGAATTTGACTTTGAATGGATTTTGAATTTGACTTTTGATTTGACTTTTGACTTTGACTTTTGATTTGACTTTTGAATGGATTGGTGCTGTAAGGTCACAGAATGTGACCTTATATGTCAATTCATTCTTAAAGAAGACTTAGGCCCCACAATGGCATGGGGAAAATGAAAACATGAAGCATTTAATTTCCACTACAACTGAAAAAACACCATTGAAGTGTTCAGTAACAATGCTGTGGAATGTATAGAGATGGAAAGGTAGACTTCACGCAGTTTCTCTAACTACATAAGGTTTTATCTGCACACAGTTTTGGAATCTGAATTTTACCTTATACTTCTGTCTAATTTTGCCCTTAAAAAAAAAAAAAAAAAAAGAAAAGAACAAAACCCCACAAAATAAGGTTGCTTTTCACTAGCTGGTGTGAACAAGGAGCTAAAAAAAATAGAGTGGTTTTTTTGGCAATAGACCAGAATAATTACAGTAATACATAAGCAAGCGTCACATAGATATCTCTACTGACAAAACATTGTATTGTGAACATCTAATCATCAAGAGAGCATTTAGAAAACTCTCTTCTCATAATTAGGCTGAAATTGAAAGTTTGGCTCAAAAACAGAGATCATGTAGGCTCATTTAGTTGTGGGACTTCAGCATAAAATTTTTGTGTAGTTCTGGAGGTAATAGATATCAAAGTGTCTTCATATCAGATGCTTTCTTTGCACTGATAAAGTAATTTCTTGGCAAAGAATTTCTTGTCAAAGCAAGCTTTTAATCAAATTTGAAATTTTAATGTGTGATTATTTCTTTAAACTGGCATTGCAATAGGAGAAATTGTGTGAATAGCATAGCTGATAGTCTGAGTAGCTGCAACCTCCAATACAAAGGTACATTTGTGTGATACTTCCATGCCTTTCGCCTTTCATGTATTTGTGATTTTATCTTCATAAGAATTTTGTAGACTTCTGATATTGTAAAGTTGCTTTCCAGCAAAGTATTTCTGCTCTGTTTGGTCCTACTTACCCAGTTTTCTGTGCCTATACATCTTGTGATATAAGTACAGTTCATCTTGTCAGTCTTGAGCCTTCTAAAAATCAAATATCAAGGCAAACCTTGCTGCTCACCTTCCTTCAGTGCTAAGATGGATAAATTTTTCTTATCTTTTCCCCTGGACTATCTAGTCAACCAGTTTAGACCACATGTGAAAATTTAGATTTTTAAACTTTGGTGAGATTATGTTCTACATTCTTACATCCAGGACAGGTGATCTAAATTAACTTTGAAGTTGTTTTTGGGAGGATGAATCACTCCCCAGAGGCATTTCCTGGTTCTCTTGGTTGGTTGGTTGGATGGTTTTTTAATTCTTCAGTAATGTTGCTGAATTGTAAAAGTGTAAAAAATTAGGCACAAATTTCTTGAGGGGTGTCTCAGGGTTTTTAGCATAATACAGGGCAGTAGCTCTTCATGTTCATATCATGCATGCTGGGTTGTGTAGACCTGCTCCTTTTATTAAAGAATGTGCCCATATCCATGTGTACTGTTTAGTCATCCTGTCCTGGCATCCTCAAATATTATATTATATTATATTGTTTAGAGTAACCTAAATAAGATGACAGAAGTGTTGGCAGAGTAGCAGAAGGTGAAGCCACTCCGCAAGAAATGAACTGCGTGCATCAGTAAGGTCAGGCTGCTTCTACGAGCCTGTTAGCATCTCAAAAAAAGTAGTGAGTGTGCTGTCTGAAGCATATTTGGATTTCTGAATAAGGAAAATATCTTTTTTTGTTTGGTTGGGGGTTTTTGTTCAGATTTTCTTTAATAAGTAGGGTGCCTATTCTCTGCATATTAATAAAATATGCTAATTTGTTTTCTGTTAGCCACATTTCTTCTTATTGTAAACAATGGGTGTGGCCCTGAATAATGACTTGGGAAAGTGGCGAAGTATCCTTTTATCGAGATCTGTGCTGCTGTTCTTCTTAGGTAAAGAATGACCTCCTAGGCATTTTCAGCTGTGTTAGTTTGGATTCTCTTGTAGTTTAAATGTTTATGCTTTAACAACCATTAATTATCTCCTGTGCCTAAGCCCAAGTCATTTAAACAGAATTGATTTTTATTGTCATTACTGACAGGGCAAATTACTCTTGATGTCAAAGATGTACAGGTGTTCTGTGAGCTACATTTTTGTTGACTCCTAGCAAGGCTCAACAGCAAAAATAAACATGAACAGGAAGCCAATTTGTTTGTTTAGAGTATCGCTACTAAATAATTAAGAAGGTTTCAAATCATAGAAGATGAGCACACGCTCAAGATGATCACTTGCAAAATTGCATTTCTGTGAGAGCTGAAAATTCATAAGTGTAAATTCCTGTAATCAAAGTACTCTAAATTACGCAGTTAATCTTCTCTGTGTCTTTTTCTATTTTTGGTGCTTTTTTAATTGTCCTTTTTTTTTTTTTTTTTTTTTTTTTTTTAACATTTCTAGGCACATGTGTATGTGGGGAATGTACATGCCATGATGTGGACCCGACTGGTGACTGGGGAGATATTCATGGAGATACTTGTGAGTGTGATGAAAGAAACTGCAAAGCAGTGTATGATAGATATTCTGATGACTTCTGTTCAGGTAAGGTTTGTGTATAAAGGGGACTTCAGTGTAGTTTTATAGAAAACCTTCCAACTCGTCTGATTTTCCTCTTCCCTAGTGCTCCAATTCTCATTTTCCTATCTTAAAATATACCAAGCTTGGGTGTCAGGAGGGGGCTTTTTAAATTAAAGACATAAATCTGTATTTTTTTTTTCCATGCCATGTAACAAAATCCTGTAAGTATAAGATTCTTTTAGGTGCCCATCTCCCTTCTAATTCCCTTGTGTTCAGTGTAACCTAACATGAATTGGATAATGGTTGAAAATTAAAAATATAGATACATCATTTCTTGGGAAAATTTGAATTTGAAAGTTCGTTAGATCAGCTTATGTTTGTTATTTCATTTTGTATGACAGAGAGATGATAGTCAAGAAGAAGAAATTCAAGGAAAAGTAAATAAATGAGTCAATGAAAAACAGTCCCCTGAGAATACAAATCGACATGAGAAAAAGTTGAGCATCAATACTTGAAAAATAAGAATATGTGGCCCAGCTGCACTTCTGTAGCTGTAGCCTCAACTGTACATCTTAGACACATACATCTCCCTTTTCTTCTACTTGGACTTGAGAGCATTATACTCAAAACAGTTGACATCCATCCATCCAGCCATGGCTTTGCAGCTTAGATGTTCCATGTATCAGCTAACAAAAGCTGAGATTCTGAGAGAGACCTTGCATGCAGTTTTGTATGGATGCTAATACAGATGCCAATACTAGGCAGGAGAGAAGGACTTTGTTCAATACAGTATGCAATTAGTACACACAGGAATTCTGCTAAAGCAAATGAATGTGATTTCAAAGGGTCTTTACAGATTGGAGGTTGTCAATTTCATGCATCCTGTCGAAATCTGGTCTGGCCTAATTAATAACAGGAGTATGCAGTCACATCAAGGTGGCTAATAATGATGTGGCATATTTTCCTCCTATTCCTAGAGTGAGATATGTTCCATAGAAAGATCATTGGAGTTGTCTGTAATAGAGAAAGAAAGCTGAAACCAGTATGATATATAAAATTTTCAGCCTTTTCTTTGCCTGTTTAAAAAGTGAAAAGTTTCTCAACAGTTGTGGGGTTTTTTTGTGGTTTTTTTTTTTTTTTTTTTTTTTTGTTTGTTTTTTTTTTTTTTTTTTGTTTTGGACTTTTGGTGTCTTGTTTTTAATAAATTTAGAGGAATCACTAACGAATAAAATGGGAAAAGAAGCTTTTCCAAAAACCTTAAGTGACTTAATTTACTAGTTACTGTTCAACCACTTGCAGATATTATATATTTATTTAATGGTTTATTTAATGAATAAACTGGAATGATGTAGAACTGTGTGCACTCACGAAGTCCTGAGAGCAGCAGGAAGATGGATTTGTTGTCAGTTTTTGAATGTATCACTGTTTTACTGTCAGGGTTTTTAGCACTCAGGGACTAATCAAAACATCAGCATCTCCTAAAGAATGCAAAGCTACAAATCAACAAGGTAAATGCATTCTGTAGGTAACAGTGAAGACAAGAGTTTCAAACTGAATTAAATTAAAGCATACCTGTGTCATCTACAATGAATGCTGTAAAACTGAAAAAGTCATGCTTGAATTCCCCCTTTCTGGGACATTATTGCCTTTGCAGCTGCTGCTGCCCAGGTTGGTAATGGTTGTAAGAAAGCAGAGGATAAGAATATACAGACAGTTACAAAGGAGCTTGGGGGAAGATATTGCCATTTGGCATTGGATTAAGGACTGGTATATTGTTCTTTATTACACAGACATAACTGTAAATGAGGAAAACTTAGATATAAAAGGAGGGACTCATATATGGCTTACTTAATGTGACTAAAACTCAAGTTGAAGTATAGTTTTATTTTTCCATCTATTCATCAAAAATTTTAGTACTAATTATTTTTATCCATTCCCTTTCCATTACATTTTAGAAAAGTGTAATTTAGTCTTAGCTGGCCATCCAAGTATACATTCCTAAAATAGATTGTGCAAAAAAATCTATTTGCACATGAAGCAGTGTGAACAATGTCTTCTAGTCCTGCTGTTTAGTCTTGTTTCAGAAATAGAAAAGATGCATAAGTTTTAATTTTGGTTTATTGTGGTAGGCAGAATGTGCAATTAACAGAGGAATTGTAGTGGGACAGGTTTTTTAATTGCTTGTAAGAAATAAATTTACTTGCTGCACAAAGTGTACACACATTAGGTATATCTGCAAAATATCCTCATTGTTTCTCACAATTATTTGTAAATTGATTTGGGATGAATCCAAGAGTGATTAGTTAGATTAGGGAAAATAATCCATCTCTCTTAAAGCCTTCATCAAACAGAGATGATACAAAATTTTCTTGTCTTGTTCTGTTTACTTAATAGGTAGTGACAGGAAACCACTTTGTCCTGAGTAGCATGGAGAAATTATAGGAAATCCTGTTTTCATGTAAAGAGTTCTACTGTGACTGGATGAAATTCCATGTTTATTTAATAAAATACAAGTGACAGGAATTGACAGCCCTGATGTGAGGATTTAACATCCACAAGGGCAGCTCCCTCCAGAAGCTTCATATGGCTTGAGGTGACTGTTATTTCACAGTACATCATTTTGACAACTGGATGCCTTCTTTTAACACCTGAAGTGCCATTCAGAATATTCCTGAATTATTGTCTTTCAGAAGTCTTGTTGACATTAAAGTGATTATCTTCATTTAAAGAGATAATAGCTTTCATGACTTGACACAGAAAGAAAACATGCTTCCATTAAGAAAATTTGTGTGTTCACACATTTCATTAGCTCCTTTGCTGTGGCTTTAGCAAAGAAACTATTGTATGAAAATACTTAATCCTCCCATAAGTATCTATCTGGGTCAGGGATCATAAATCCAATTCACAACCTGTCGACAGGTACACATGAAAGCAAAGGAAAGAATCATGAGATCAAAGAATGGTTTGTGTTGTAAGGAACCTTAAAAATCACCTGGTTCCAACCACTGCCATGGGCAGGGACACCTTCCAGTAGACTTGGTTGCTCAAATCCCTATCCAGGCTTCCCTTAAATATTTCCAGTCCTGGACATCCACAGCTTCTCTAGGCAACTTGTTCCAGAGCCTCACCATCCCCACAGTAAAGAATTTCTACTTAGTAATCTAATCTAAATTCATCCTCTAAACAAGAGGAAGCCTGTATGCTTTTCAAGGAAAACAACTAATATAAAGGAAAAGTTATTTTGTGAAATTAATAAGACTTGTATTCTGGGAAGTAATCTGATGACACCTAGAATGATTGCTTCCTCCCATTTTCTCCTTGTGAACTAATAAATAAATATGTTTTATAAATTGGTACTAAAGTGCAAGTATGCTTAAAGAGAGATATAAAATCTCTTTTACTGTGGTTTTCAAGAAGAGCATGGATAGAAAAGTGACATGGGAGCAATGCTTTGGTCCTGGGTCCAATGAATGATTACTGTGTGAAAATTGTGAGAGATCTAAACTGCCGTCTGAGCTCATGAAAATAGATATTTGATTTTGTGTCAAGGAATGGTGTTTTGCTGATTCTCAGGCTTTTCTTAGGTACATTTTACATTGCCAGAATCTCAATGCTTTTTGCAAAGAGCATAAAGAGGGAGAAGGACAAATATCTTTTGTTTTCTTGGTTTTTCTTGAGAAAAGCTCAAGAAAAATTGCATATGTTTGCATTTATATAGAGGAAATATACATGCAGGGAATGCTTCCAGACATACAGTAAGATACCAAAAACCACATCCAACTGTCCTATTGGAATGAGAATTGATTATGTCCAATATTTCATTGTTTTATTATTTGTATATCACTGTTTAGTAGAAGGCACTGCTTTGAGGCTTGGAATTGATGTGACAATGCTTGTCTCTAGTGGATCATGTTGATTGCAATAAGATAAAAAATAGTATTGATATATTTCTTAGAGAATATAATGTAACCGTGGTAGAAGAAGGACATAAAAATAAATTAAATATTGCCATATGACATTGCACTTTTCCAAACAGTGGTGAAATGTGTCTTTTTAATCTCTGTTCCACCCTTTTGCATTCGATCATGTGCGAATTGGCTAAACATTCCTTAAGGAAAAAAACAGAAAAGGGAATATGGCTCAAATGGAATGGCTTTTCGGAAACAAAAGTAGATATAGTGGATTGGTTGTATTTTTTTGCCAGTATCATTGCTGAATGAAGCCCCAACTTTGATAAAGTTCATCCAATTAAGGGTTTTTTATACCTCATCAGAACGGAGGTTAATCTTTAATTGTATTCATTATAAAGGTCATGGACAGTGTAATTGTGGAAGATGTGACTGTAAAGAAGGATGGACTGGAAAAAAGTGTGAACATCCACATTCATGTCCAATGTCAGTTGAAGAAAGTGCTAAGAAATGCCAAGGAAATTCTAATTTACCTTGCTCTGGAAGAGGTAAGCACATTTCTGGAAGAATTTTCATGCCCTTTAAAGGTACTTCCATTAAAAGAATTCTTATAGTTGTCCAGCATTACAAGTCCTGAAAAATGTGTTCCTTCTTGGCTTACTGTGCATGAATCACACCTGTACAACTTGTGAGTTAGGAGGAGGGAAGAGAAGAATACAAAGGTCACCTATTTTTTCTGCTTTGTGTTTTATTTTACGTGTCTTTTATTTCGGAGGTTTTCAAGGGGGCTTTGAAAATTGCCGTGTTAAGTCTTTACTAAAGATACATTAAAAATATGGATTTATTCTGTGCTTTTTTTCACAAAAGCAGCATGAGATTTTCAGCCTGTGTAAAATGTTGTGGCACCATTGTGATAAGGGTTGTTTGGATTTACTCTGACTAAGAAACTGCTGGACTGACTTCTATAAAATGCAACTGTGCTTCAGCACAGTTTACTAGTTGGCCATTGGCTTTTCATTTGAAAGCATTTCTTTGTGACACTGTAGCCTTTTCAAGAGCTTTGACTAAAAATATATACTAAGTCATATACACACTTAAAAGATATATTGCAAGCAATTTTTTCTCAGAAGGAAAAGGACCTGCTAATTTTCCTCTGTCACTGTGTGAAATGTGGTTTTCTGCAGAGAGAAGAGAGAAAAGTTAATACGAGACAGAATATTGCTAGAATTGGTAATTGAAGTTGTTATGAATTCTTCCTGTTTAAGCGTTTTCTGGGAAAGGCCTGAAGCTTCTCTTGATTTCCTGCATTTGACCCTTGATGTCAGTTTGTTTGTGATTTATTCTTTCACTAATACTATCTAACATAGTCAAAAATTACAGGCTGTCCACCCAAGTTATCTCTGTGATAATTGTACTATTTTCCCCCTGTAATTGTGTAGCAGCTCATTTACTTCCTAAATGTAGCATTAGGAGTATCTTAAAAGAATGATGTATTAACAGACAGTTGCTTGTTCTTTTTTTAATTAAGCTGCAGTTTTCCAGTTAATTGTCTCTCTTTTTTCCTGCTAAAATTTTGCAACAGAATTTTTTGCTACAAGTTAATTGGAGAATGGGCATCTGTACAGAATTAACTGCATTTTATTTTTCATGTTTGCAAGAAAGGAGCATTGACTTTTGATTTAATTTTTTATTTTTTTAATACTGGATCTTTTTTCTCCTGTTCTTAAAGATGCTGAATGTCTCTTTCATCTACTTCAGTAAAAGTTGTGTATCTTGAGAGCTTGGAATCAGTTCTATGATTTAATTGCATTGTCCTCTATGAGGACAGAGGAAGAATAAAAATCATAAAAACAAGTTTAATTTGAAAAAAATATATAGTATTGAATTTTTAAAACTAAGTATAATAGGAAGAATAAATGTAAATATTTTAACATTAATGACAATAATTCTACCCTTTTGGCCTTCTGCATAAACACTTGATGTGTTCTCATTAGTATTCTCCTGTTGAAATCCTGGCAGTGAAATAGGTAATTTTCAGGTGAAATAGTTTGACTAAGTTGGTCAAAAACTTCAAAAGCAGTATCTATGGGAACAAAAGGCTTAATTGATAGTGGCTTTCATTGAACTTTGGCTTCCAAACTAAAAGAGATCACTAAGGTATTCCAGGAGTGGAAAAGACGCATATGTGGATTTAGGACATAGTGTGATAGACAGCTGGTGTAATGAAGGAACAAGAGATTCTGCATTCCAGGCTTGAAAAAAAATTCCCCATGAAAACTTCCATTTAAAAATGGAAAGCAGTATCTTGTTGTAGTTTTATGAACAATTTTGTTTAAGACATTGGGAAGATACTTCAGTCTACTCATTTGTGTTTTACTGGGTTTTTTTTTTACCCTGGACTCCTTGGATTTTCCCTTCTTCCATGATACTTTGGATAAAAAATAAAAAAGTGTAAGCAAGTTTCTGAGCTGCTAAACTAGGGGTTAGTTCCTATGAAAAATTGTCATTGGACTTGCATAATTAAATTTGGTGCCATTTGGAAATCCCACTGCTTGTCATGGGAAGAAGTGTGACACAAGCAAATAAATCAAAATAAGGTTTTCCAGTCATACACATTCTATTTCAAGTTTTCAGGAGTGGGAAAGGCCATAGGCTTGTAAAAACATCCCCAATTTTTCTGATGTCCTAGTGAAGATTGTGTGATGAGGAAAGTATGAAAAGGAAAAGGAGATTTTTGTCTTTTCCATTGATGGTACATCATTCCAATGATGGTACAAGGACAGTTATCCTTGCCCAGGTCAGTAATCCACTGTACTGCCAAAGAAGTTGAGTACTTAATGTCCTTATTTAGTGGGATCTTTTGGTAAGGCAGTTCATGTATGGAATAGGATACACAGCAGAATTCTCAGAGATGCAGGTGCATGACTTTATGATTTTGCCATGTATTGTTTCCTTTATCTGTACCTTTTGTTTTTAGATTTAGATACTTTTGTTGTTTATACAATGGGAACCAGATTTTGAGAATCCCATATTCCCTTAACTATCAGTCATGAAGTCTCAGCAAGAGAAAAAAAGGTATAGAAAAAGAAGAATGGGGAAAGAAAGTGGGTTTTTGTAACCTTTAATGTATCAGGGGTATATAAAAGTTGTCTTAAAAATTATAGAGAATTGAAAAGATATTAGGAGGAACACAATTAGATAATCATGCTCTATAAAATGCTATAAATTATGATTTCTGAGTCTATATTTTGCTCTTCTGAGGGTAGATAAAACAGTGAATTTTGTTTTCAGACTGTAATTCCCTTCCTGATTTTCCCCACTCACAAGAATAGCAAGCTGTTTCATGGGTGCTGCTCAGCATGTGGGGATATCAGAGAGGCTGCCAAAATAGTATTACACCATGGTCTTAGCTGCTCCAGTAGGTGAAGGAGAGAGAAGGCTTCTGTTGACATGCTGAGTAGCAAAGGAAAATGTCTGCATGCTGAAACTGTGGTATAAAGGCAGAGCAATTATAAATTCTTTTGGTTACATCAATCAGGTTTTCTATACCATCAGTAGTTCCTGCTATATAGAAGGTGAGAGAAAATCACAAGAAAATTTTGGGAATAAAAACACATTTTAAAAAAATTACTTTTCCTACAAAAGTCTTTTGAGGATGAGGAGTGATTCTAAGTATTGTCATTCATATAAAGTGAAGAATTCCTTCTATACTCTTATTCCCAAGAGTGTTGCTTTTTTTTTTTTAACTTGCTCCATGACTTTTAGAGTAGATGTAAAACTTTCACTTTTTTCACAGTGAAAATCTGTTACTTTTAAGAACACACTGTACATCAAGACCACTGTCAGACATAAAGGAAAAGACATACCAAAAAATCATTATGGTTTGAAATAAAGAGGTACTATATTGTTGTCAGGATTAAGGGAAAAGACAAACCACTTTTCTCTTTAAAATGCACATCACTCACTTGAGTTTTCCCTTCAGGTACAAAGCAGATTTAAAAATAGTTTAAATAAAAAAGCCTTTAGGAAGATAATTGAAAATAAAAAGAGTAGGCTTTGAGAATAATAGATGAGAGGGTTTTTTAAAAAATAATCTTGTTTTCCTCACTTTCCCTTGGTGAATGCAGCCATTCCATGGCAGATTTACAAAGACAGATAAATGAAAAATCCTCTTATTGCTATTATCTTTTAGCATTTAAATATATTTTCTAAAATTGCTTTTATTTATTTGCCACATGGAGAAAATGAAACTATTTCTTTATTGGTGAAATTCCTCCTTACACTCATGCCCTAGCATGGGCTAACTGAACAATGAAGGTATTTTTTGATTCTTTACTTAAAAAGATTTCTGTTTTTGAAAAGGCCCCTAGGCCCCATTTTCAAAATACTAAATCATTAGTTCAAAAATTGTGTGGTATTTTGAAAGTTTACTGACAGCAGTAACTTTGCTGGTTTTTTCTCTATTTAAAATTATTAGATTTTGATTGACTTAATGGAAGAGCAACAGTGTTCAATGCATTCTTAAAGATTCCTTGTGGTGAACTAAGTGTGTTCTAATCCCTTGTGTTCTGTAATGCTGTTTCCTGTCTGGCCAGATACCATCTCCTGAAGTCTGAAAGCAAAGGTCAGTGATGACTCTGAAGAGCAGAGCCATTGGCCAGTGCTTGCTGCAAAGTGCTTGCTGCTGTATTGTATGATACACAGTTTATGCTGCTCTGAAACATCTCATTGCATACAAATTGTTGTATCAACTGCTGTGGATTCCAGTTGATACAAGGTGGAGAACATAGAAGGAAAGAGAAACACACATGAGATAATACTATCTTTGTAGTGATGAGAGTGGATGGAACCTAGATAAAAATAATGTGCTAAATAGCTGCCTGAACCAGGTGTAACTACACAACTGTCTTCTGACCTTTGTGAAGTCTTACATGACTCATGGAAAATACAACACAAAATATTCAGCTTGTAAATAATTTTGGGTTGGATCATTAACTACCATAGCTTCATATAAATCTTTGAATAACATAATTCAATATTCAAGATTTTCAAATCTATGCAAACTGTAATGTGGTAATCCTGATCTTTTCATCTCTACAATAGGTAGAAACCCCTACAGTGGGGTATGATGCCTTAAAAGGGTAGAAAGGCTGATGGTAGCATATGTCGCATCATGAGAACTAGTTCTGTTCTATTACCACTGGAACCTCATTGAGTATAGTTCTATAACCTTACAGTTCTGGTTCTTTTGTTCTAAGTGCGGTTATTAGTTAAGGACTTTGGGGTCTCCCTCTCATATGACATTGCCAAAACTGATAAACAAAAGAAATTTCCTGTTTCTATTAGACACTTATAGAAAAGCATTGCTTCTGAAGCCTATGGCTTGTTGACTTAGTAAGAAGAGATGATAGTAGAAGCTGCTATTTGAATAATTCACTGTACTTTCTACATGACAGGATGGGGTCAGAGCAGAAAAGTGTAAACAATCCTAAGGTAAAATCTAGGTTACTACCCCTGCTACTAGCTCTTTACTGCAGCCCCTTATTATGCAAATTGTGCTGCTTAATTGAAGTGTAAATTACTCTAATGCACATCATCTCTGAATTTGGCATGCTGTTTTCATTCATTTTGCATGACCCCTGCATTCTGAAGGAGGTCTTAATTAAAGCACTATAGTCGACAGCCTGGCAGCAAGTAGCATTATTAGCTGGTGTAAGAAGAACAGAACACAAATTCAAGTCATGTGTCACATCTCTAGCTTTCATCTCATCAACTTTGAGATCGAGCCCTTCTACATCTGTGTGCTTCAAGCAGAGAGGCACTCTTGCTGTGCTATTACTTTAATGCTGAATGAGCTGGCATAACAGCATTTGTTATACAATTTGGAATACTCTTATACACTGGACTGGCACTCTGCACTCCACTTGTTGTCTGTTGAAGTCTAAGAAAAAAATAGAAATAAATAGTTGCATCCCACTCCTTTTAGATTTGTGTATCCATAGTTTAGATCACTGATTTTAAACAGCTTCTCTGATTCAGGCTCTGTTTGAGCCTTTCTCTCTTAATTGAAGCAGGATAGCAGGATCCTCTGGAAGCTGTCTTTGTTAGGAAAGCTTCCAAATTTTCAATGTTAATTTTTTCTGTGGTTTTGTTTTTTTTTTTTTGTTTTTTTTTTTTTTTTTTTTTTTTAAAATCGGAAAGAGAATCAGGAGCTCATTACTTCTATAGAGAAAGATATTTATTTGTGACCCACCTACAGCATTCCTTGCTGTTCCTTTTACCTTGTACTGTTGTATTTTTGGGAGACATCAAGTAGGGATGAAGGAACTAAGGGAAGAACATTTAATTTCTTCAGTGAACCCTTACCAGTTCTTATTCCTCAGCAGTAAAAAAAATTTCATAAAGTGTTTTTTTTCTGCATAAGTGCTTTCTTAATCTGTTCTGGTAGAAGCAGGGTGTGTTGGAAGATATCTGTTTCTGAGATGTAGGTGATATTCTAAGAGTGTGGTAATTTTGTAATAGAATTTTTTACTGTTCTGAATTTTCTCACTTGTTTTCATGGGGAGAATTTTGAGAAGCAGTAAAGAATTGAGGAAAAATAATTTATCTGGTTTAGGATAATACTTAGGAATAAAGGCTGTGGGATAAAAGCCCAGTATAAGAAAGGAATCTTTAAACCATGGCATCAGTGGCTGGTAGAGTAACAACCATGGGTGTCACCTCACCAATAATTTAACATGCTCTTTTTCAATATGGCATATTTTCATTAAAAAATATTTCATTTTATTCTCACCAGTAAATAAGCCTGTAAAGGACAAAACAAATTCTGATGTTTAAATGAATATGCAAGAGGCAGATCAATTATTTACATAAGATATATTTGATTATTCATCTGTGATATATTAATATGTAATTATTATAGTATGTGTCTGCTACAGACCATCTGATCAAGAAAGGATGTAAAAGAAGGTTTGCAGTCTTAGAGCTGAAGGAAGCCTCAAGGTTGGAGGCCTTGCTAATCACGGCCAGTTTACATGGGTTTTTTTCTAACAGTCATCCATGTGCCTTTTGGAGTGTGCTTGAAAGCACTGGTTTAGGTAAGGTTAATCTGAAGGGTAGGAATGGTTAGGGTACAAATGGCAAAAATCTATAAAATAGCAGACTTACTGCTCAGGTGTTTTTTCTGATGGCTGTAAGCACTGATCACGTGAAAGATACCTCTTATTTTCTCAGTCAGTGCCTCTGAAATGCTACCACCTCTGGACACTTTGCAAACTTCTTTTTGTGTGTGATGTCTTCCTCATTGTTGTTTTCTTGATCATAGTTCTTTCTCCAGCAAGGACCTCTTTCATCTGTAAAAGACATCTGTGAAAGTCCTTGAAGGCCAGGACTGCCTTCTTGCTGACAGCTAGTTATCTTCTGTACATACAGTGTCTTCCACATCCCAGTCTTGATTAATTCTCTTTACCTTTACCCCATTTCAATTAGTGTGACTCTCGTTTTCTGCTCTAAAAGCCAGTATTCAGTGATGGTTAGTGCATCTTTGACATAGTTGGCCTTTTTTTCAGGCACCCCTGTTTTTTTCAGATTTTTTAAACTTGATTTCTTTAGCAGAGCGGGGAACATAATACAGAATGCAAACCAAGGGGGAAAAAGTAATTTTCACCTATTTATTTATCATATTTACCTATTGTTTATATAATATAAAAGTATCAATATTGAAATTGTTATCCAGAAAACCAGTATGCAAGAAATAATAGTTTTGCCTAATACTGTGTGTGAATTTGGGTTAAATTTTCAATGCTTGTTCTATTTATATTCCAGTGAGATTTATAACTGTAGATGATGACTATATTTTAGAATCATTCACCTATATATTAATATTTGTAATAGATCACTGTCTTTAATTAGCAATCCAAATTATGCTGTTTACAACTGAAAGAACATGGTTAGGATTCAAAATGTTCAGACATAAGTGGATTCCTGCAAGTGCTACACTTTGCTACCGGCTGGCAATTTTAGAATGTTTTCCAGTAGTGGATTGCTGTAATTATCATGATTGCTATTACCTAATCAAAGACTGGACTGACACTCATTTATGCTAGACTTCCTCTAAATCTACTTTCTGGTCTGTCTCTTTCATTTGATTAGATAGTGAGCCGCAGACACACCCACAACACATCAAGGCCTCTGATGAATTGTATGTGCTTGTAAGAGCCTAGAAAACAAATATATTGTTGTCAGTGCTGGACAGAGAAACTGCATGCTTTTAAGCACTAAATCCTGACAGTCAGAGATTTGAAGTTTCTTTCATTTCTGCTGAAGGATGCCTAAGATACATGAAATATATTTGTTTTTTATATAATAAACTGATTTTAAGGAGGTAGAATGTAAGCTATGCATTCCAGTCAGTGAAGATATAACCAATTAAAATTCATAATAATTTTTAAAGTAGCTTAGATTTTTGCTGCTCCAAATTGTCATCCTGTTTTGGTTCACTTCAGAGAATGATGTCTGACCAGAATCAGGATTTGTGAACGTCTTGAGTACTTGCAGAGATATGGGAATAATTCACACTGATGAAAAATTATTCATTGCAATGTGCAAGGGTAGTTGTAAGAAGAAATGCTTTTGTAATGCATACAACAGGAGACATAGATGCAAGTTCATTTTGCATTTGTGCAAGTGACACAGCTATTTAAAATGGAAGTACCTTTAAGTACCTTCTCTCTTGACTTTGGTATATAAAGTATTCTTAGTTTAATCACAGTAACAGGAGACATTCCAAAAGAATCTTTGTTGGAAAAAGAAGCAATTGAGATGTGTGCACGTGTTTATGTGAGAGCTGGTTAGATTTCACATCTTGTTTACTAGAACAAATATCTCCTGCAAAGTCATGAAGTTGTACGATGCAGCAAAAACTGAGATTAAGGTCTGTATTTTCCAAAATATTTATTCATCACCATAAGAAATGTATGTGTATTGAAATATTAGTGTATGAGTCAACTTGCATTTGGAAATGCAGAACTGACTTGTGTGTTTGCACAATGGAGTCAAGTCATCATGTTAAATAGATGCTACCTATTGTAAACACAGAAGAATGTTCTGGGTGAGGTTCATCTTAAATTTATCTAGACATAAACATATGATACTTCAGCCTTTGGTTTTGGTGGAATGATAGTATTTCTAAATCAGAAATTATTTGCCCATGTCTTCCATATTTCTGTGTTACTGTATGATGAATTGTCATAATTCATACCTTATCCACCTGTCTTTAAAAGAATTACTGGCAAGCTAACCTTCAGATGTCTGCATTTGGGTTCTATGAATCATAGCAATTTACCAAATTATTTACCCCAAATGTAATGTCTTAGTACAGTATAAATAAAGGTAATAGAAGCTTGCTGGAGCAAGGAACCTCTGCTGTTGATACGCAGATAAGAGTCCTTTTCCTGAACACTTGTCATTTGTAGAGTGTTTTGAGCTGCCTTGGCAGTGATATCTTTACTAGTAAGTTAAATAATTCTATGGATCAACCCAAGGCACTGAAACGTGCTTGTCTAAAGCTGGATTGATAGAACAGCCACTGGGCCACTTTTGCCCTGTGCCAGTTACTATTCTCTCCAAACAATTCCTGGTAGTAGTTCAAGAGTTAATGTGGGCTGGTTTCGGGTCCCAGTAGGCAGTCTGGATGAGGCTGCCTTCATGGAAGACACCTTCATAGTACAGATGCCATTTCTTCCATGCCAGTTGGCCTCAGTGCCAGGGAACTGTCCCAGTCCAATATAATTCACGACTACAGAGACATCTTTCAAATACTGTACTGTGGTTATTCTCATAAAGATTGAATTTCTTTCTGCACTGAGGTTGGTGTGGTATCTAGGAAGCCTTCAGGAAAAGATGAAAGAAGTTCCCAGCACACAATGTGAAGGATCCACTGCTTACTCAGAACCTGTTACTTGCTCTGTGCCTTCTTCAAAGAAACTTGTGTAAAATAAATGGATCTTGTCTAAAATAAATGGATCCGTTCTGACCCCAAATTGATTTTGTTTAATGTGATAGATGATTAATAGGTTCCTAGGCTGATTGAGTAATTTGATTTCTGCCTCACTTTGTGCTTATGAAAATTTTTACTTAAAATACCTGAAAGATCCTGAAAATGCAAATAAAACCAATTTTTAAGCTGAAAACTGTTAAGAATTGCAAATATTCAGATTGTTGGTGAATACCATGTTGTGTTTTTCTAGGATCTGCTTTTTGGAAAGGAAGTCTGGACTTGATAGAATAATTTTGGAGGTCCAACTTTCTGTGGGAAAAATGACACCCCACCCTTTTTCTTAATTAGATTTAAACCTGGCCAGGTTCTAACCTAATCAATGCTTACTTGCTTATCTGTTTCATAATTTCTCGTTTGAGTTCCTTATTTTTCTGCAAGTGTTTTGCTATGTTGTATTTATGTTACAAAATGAGTTATTTCACTCCCATGGTAACTGCACATCAGTAGGGTATTTGAAGCACATAGGGAGAAAGATTAAAAATTTCTTTAAATTCTATTTGGAAGAAAGGCAATAAAAAGCTAAGCCGACTTTATTTTTCTGGTAGTCAAAAATAGACTTGTATGTTTATATCAATAGTTATGTTCTGCTTTATTAAATTCTGAGGTGCTGTTTGCCAACTTGCATGAAGCACTGACTGGTGCATTAGAGATACAGGTACAGAGTCAGAACACTATAAAGGTAATTTATTAAGTAATTTAATCTCATTTTCAAAGTATGTAGGATTTCCTATCAAGAACAAAAATCCATCTTTCTTTCAACAAACCTTTAGGAATTAATAGATATAGCAAATGCTGAATCCAAATCAACTGACCTTGATATTTAAGTTAAACTTCTGTATTACTTTCAGAGGTTGCTTGTTTTGTGCGAGCATACATAGTGATCAATATATGATTTATAAGGAAAAAAACCCAGTATCTTGCAAAAGCATTTTATTTCCTGATAAAACTAAAAAGTAAATGTTGTAAGTTGCTGTTAAGTAAGAATGTCTGTAAAAATATGTTCTTTGGAGTTTTGGAAGTTCATCAAACACCTATTTATGAAATTCAGCAACATTTTCTTGTGGATGGTGCTTTAAAGTATTTTGTTCTCTGTGATTTTGTAAGCATTTGTATCCTTGCTTTGTATAGAAAAACTGAAATGAAAGCATAAGCCCCTTGAGAGAGATACAGATGGAATTGTTTCCCTACTTTTACATGCTTTTAGAGATATTTGTATATAATGAGACCTGAGTACAGACTGGACTAAATATTTTAAATTGAAGCAAGGAATATGGAGGGGAGTTGAAGGAAATACTGACTTTTGATCTCTCATTGGGAGTTTTTTGCAGTCATCAGTGAATAGTGGGAAGTGTAGTTAAAAATAAAAGTGTAATTACTTTTTAAAATATTTGTTAGATATAAATCTAAACATTTATATGAAATATTGGGGAATAACTCTAAGGTAAATTGCTTTTTGCAATTTATGTTTGGAGAAAACTTGTGCAAAATTCAGGGACAATTCAAAGTCAGGCTGAAAACTGATCTCCATACTGAGAAATTGCTAACAAAAGTCTTCCCAGTGAAAATCTTTGTCCCAGAATTTCTGGTTCTCTTTCTGAGCCAGGGTTTCACAAAGAAGAACTAGAAATTGCTGTAATACATTATGTCATTTTGTTTCCTGAATGCCACTAATGTACTTCTTTTACAGGAACTGCTGAAGTTTTTCTCGTAGGCCTGTGGGTTCAAATGTTCTGCCCTTTCCTTGCCACCTTCATTTGTCCAGTGCTCAGAATACTTTCAGGAGACAGTTTTGTCAGTTCTGTTAGGAAAATTATTTTATGGCATACTTGAAGTCAGATATTTGTCCATGTCTTTGTCTTTTTAGTTTGTCATCTTAATCACACTTCATAAAGCCAATAAAGGGAGACATGACCCAAAAATAAGGGCTTCTGATTAAATCATACTTTCAGTAAAATTTGTTACCTCAGCTCTCCAGTTCTAAAATTTAAAGCATAGTGTTGGGTAAAACTAAGCAAAACAACTGTCTTACATTACACAGCTTTTCAGAACAACAGATAAATACCAGATTCAAGAAGCTGCTGTTTGATAAACATAATAAGCCTAGCTGAATCTGGTCCCTCTGAGACATAGAAGCAGAGAGGGGCAGGAAAATCAGATAATAACCATTACTAGTATTACTTGAACCTTTGGATTTTTTTGGTTGCTTTGGATTTTTTTGTTTGTTTGTTGGTTTGTGGTTTTTTTTTTTTCCTCTCATGAGTCATAGTTGTGGTTTTAATGATAGAGTCTCTGAAGACATGCTGCTCCTAATTATTTATAAAGTGCAATATGTGCACTTTCTTTCTCACAGGTACTGTAATAAGTAATTAGTATCTACTTTGCCTATTATAAATCAGTCATTGCCTAATTACATGTTTCAAAATGACAGCACTGTAACAATGAATGTTTTTGAAAATTTGTAGGATAGAATATTGAATGTGAAACTGAGTGCTGGGTGGGGTCCCTTTATGAGTTTACTCAAAAATTGTTTAAAAGTGTTTTCTATCTCATGGATGCAGGCCACCATAGGAACATGGTGTGTTTGGAGTTAATTTGTTAATAATAATTTGATTGCTGTACTTGTCTTTCTTATTGTGAGAGGTGTCCATTTAGTAACTATGCTGGTACTGTGTATGTTTATAAATAAGGCTGTGGAACCACACTCACAAAAAATCCTTTTTGCTGAGTGCATTGTGAACCCAGTCTGTTATTTCCCACTGGGGACTTGTTTCCAAACATAAGGCAATGATTAAGAATAGCAATTGAAGAGGAACCTGGAACATAACACCTTCTTTCAAATTTAGAGATTTTTTTTAAAGAAATGACCTTAGGACTTGTTTGCAGTGTGTAAAAGTGGCAACCTTACCCCACCTAGCAACTCATAAACAGTGCTACTTATTGTTATTGCCGGTAGATGGCATTCTTTATATTAACTAAATAACTAACTGTTTAAAAGTTTTTTGTCAGTATTTATTTTCTTTTTTTTTGGGGAGGGAGGGTGGATGATAGACATTTGCTTTTCAGGGTATTCATGGAAATCATACATGCCTGCTATTTTGAAATGTCTGTCAGAATTCCTTACTTTAATTCAGCAAAGCAATCTTACTGTTTTTTGGTTTGTTTTTTTTTTTTTTTCCAAAATGAAAATAATTATGGAATAATATAATGATGCAATTAACTCAGTAATTTTTACTTTTATTTTGGGTGAGGAAGAGGAAAGGGTTTTTCTTTTCCTCTTTTGGGAGCTAGAATATTTAATGGAGAGTTTAGAGTTAAATATTATTGCTACTTTCATTCTAGAAAACTTTAAAGAATTTTTTTTCTCCCCTATTGCTTACTGTCTGAAACACCTACAGACTATAGACACAACCATTTCTTCTGTAGCAAATAGGTGGTAGAACTGAGGGAGTAACTCAGTGATCCAAGACCAGGTGTAGTTTATAGCTCTTCAAATGTTTGGTGGATTTTTTTTTTCCCTGTTTGAATTCTTAACTCAAAGCCCAGTAAAGTTAACAAGGAGTTGTATGTTGGCATAAGAAATTTTGTGAAATTCTGTTTCAATGCATACTGAAATAAGAGGGCTGCTCTCAAAGAAAGGTATGTTGATGGAATCTAACCAGAAGATTTTTCATGCATTAATCATATTGGAATCCATGACCTTTGCAATGAAAAATGAACAACTGCAGTGTAGAAGATATTTCGAGATCCATTAAAATTCAAAATGTATTGCATATTCCATTACATAATCCGATATTGATCATTGTGGCTCTTGCATGTGCTGAGTGTTTATTTCACAGGCACCAATGAGTAAATAGGAGCCATACAACCCGGAAGGTGTGTGGACTAAAACTGTCATTTTCCCAGCTGGGATACTGGAATAGAGTACGCTTGGTTCAGTTTGCTATCACATGTGGACACATTCCATCACATTATGCCTGTAAAAGTGATCTGTATCCAGATGTGAGCTCAAGGTGAGTGTGAGCAGCAGCATCTCATATTCTGGGCAAATGAGGCTTCTCTGTTTTGAGGAGGTACTGCCAAATGCAGAACACTTTCTGGTTCCTGACTATTAGTGGCAATGAATATGTATCTATGAAATAAGGAATTCAAACCAGCCATGGTTCAGTTTCTAAACCTAGCCTTTACAGTGACTTTCAGCCCTTAATAATGTACAGCTGTGTCAAACCAAAGAATTAAGTTGGAAGACCCTCTGTGTCACCGGGTCAATTGACCTGGACAGGCTTACACCCTCTAACTTGGAAGAAAAAAAATAGACTTTTACCTAACTGCACATTTTTGCTTACTGGAAGAAAAATCTGTTATTCTGAGGACTACCAGAAGTCCTGTGGGTTGTGACCTGCTTGCAGTGGTGATTCTTGTCATGACCCTGTAGTTAGGGGACCAAATTGAGAGCCAGAGAAGAAGAAAGCTATTTTAACTATGTTTAAGATTATGGACAAAATGCCCATGGAAAGAATACTCAGGTCATCAGTAATGCTCTGCTACTCAGAGGTTATTCCATTTACCCAGTCTTCATTGGAAATGGCCTTCAGAAGCTGTACTTTCTTAGAGAAAATTCTACCTCAACACATGAGGAATCACATTAATTTTATGCAGAGAAGTAAGGTATTTATCCCCTACTGCACAAAGGTTCAGATTTTTATACAGAACAAGCACTGGAGCATAACTGAAGAATAGCCCAAAGTGTCTCCCACACTTTAAAGTTTCATATAAGCTTTGAATGAACTCTAAAGATAAAGGGATTTAATATAAACCAGAAATACCACAAATAAATGCAGACATTTCTAGGTATGTAATGACATACTAAAATTCTGTTTTCTGATTATCTGTTGAATTAGAGGTGCAATTTAATATTTGTCAACTAAATTTGATTTAATATTCTAATCCATGACTTTGCCAAAAAGCACAGACTACTAACCTGCTTTATCATTATTGGATTGATATTTAACTTGAGTTGGCTTGCAAATGTTATGAATTCTGGATCTTTTATTCAAGTTTTTACCTCTAGTAACATTTTTTGAGCTTGTGCCTAGATGAGTAATAGTTTTGTTTTAGTAGTTTCGGTACGTTTTAATACATAAAAGCTGTTACCATAAACAAGAAATATGCTAATCTTTTCCCCTCTTCTTTTGGCTGTAGAAAGAATGGGATATCTAATCTGAACTGTCTGAACTTTGTTTTGTATTACCCATCTTCTTGTTTCACATCGCAGATTCCAAGATATTTTTTGATACCTCTGTGTGATCTTAGCTGATCCCTTAGCAATGGTCGATTATCCCTTAGCATAATCGATTATCATATAATACAGATATTTGCAAGATGTAATCAACTTAGAGGCCTCTTGGTCTTGTATATATGAAGCAGTCAATTTGTTTATTGGCTTTCTACACTGACTAGTCCTAAGTGACTGATTTTTGACTGGAGATATCACCATGATCTTATGGTCAAGAAAGTATTTGCCCAGTTTTTGTGAGGATACAGAGGAATAGTAATCGAATAATAAACATACAATCACAACTTTATAAGAATTTTCAGTAATTAACACAGCAAAAATTATAACAGTGAATAAATCATAAGTGTAAATATGGCTCTGTCATTTCATAAGCCTTAAGAGTTCTTTGGTGGCAATGTCAACCAAGAAAGATGCAGGGGGAAAAAAAGCTCCAAAAAGAGAGAAAGAAGGACATTACAAATATAAATACCAATGTATTAACTAACAATAACACATGTTTTCCAGAGGTCTGAAATTGAGTGTGTTATGATGAAGAGTTACATCTAAATCAAAGCAAGTTGTGCAAAAATCTGTCACCTGTAGAATTATCTCACACACCAAACTTCAGACATTAATTACAGTTCCACTCTTGGGTCACCAGTGAATATATTTGCAGTAGGTCACATTTTCAGAGAAAGCCTCTCATTCCATTCATGATGTTGAGCACTGTCAAGCTTATGAGCATCTTGCAGAGATCATCAGTCTTCTGGGCAGGGAGCTTGAACATCAGTAAACCTACAAGTTGTATCAGTTGGTATTGAGATCAGATAGATCATTTATCAGATGATAAACTTTCAAGGATGATCTAATAAGCAGGTGCTCTGTATAAGGAAAAGTGATCTACAAGGATTCGTTCTGTTCATCAATTTTTCTTGCTTCTATACTTAACTTGTAACTACTTAAGACTATTATCATTGCAGCAAACAGTTATGAAACTTCACGTGATGTGTTTGGGTTAGCTAGATCTAGCTGCAATGCAAATAGGACATGCAAACATAGCCAGTGGTAAGTAATATCTTACATGAGATCTGAGGCTCCTTTAGGTGTGAACGATAACTCACACTAAGTAAATGACCTTATAAATAGCGTCCACTGATGTGGAATTGTATAAATGGGCTGTCATTTTGTCATATAACATGTATCTGTATTTCTGAAGAGCTTTTTTTGAGATGCTAAATGTGGTTCTTTCTCAATGGGAATGACTCATATCATCACAAATTTGATATTGTGACATTTTCGGGTATTATTCCATCTTGTCCATCTAGCTTGGTGTTATAGTCTTCAGAGTGTTATACATTGAACTGAATCAGCAAGGTGACATAATCTCTTCTAGATTAATTTAAAAGGATTGTGGAGCAATAGATCATTTAGATAATGGAGTGCTGTAATGATTTATGCTACTTAAAATCCTGTAAATTAGAAATTTCTCTCCTTGGAGAGGGGTGACTTCTTGACAGCTATCTTTTATGAGCTAGAAAAAGACTATATCACCTCCAATACAGCAGGTTTTCTTTGGGCATTAACATGCCTAGATTTCCAATGCTGGAACATTTAGTCATATTTAGGGTGGATGACTGTAGGCATCATAATTTTAAATGTAAATCTTAATTTTCATTTATCTTGCTTGTGACTCTATAAGAATTCGTATCTGTGAACAGATGAGTGGAATTTACTTACACAGACATTCACAGAATCTCAATATTGCTGCACTTTTATTATTTTAAATTTAGGACAAAACTTGGCTCAGAAACCCAACAGAATGTTTCAGTTTTCTTCCAGAGGCAAGTAAATAAGCCAGTCAGGGACCTGATTACTATCTTAACATAGAATTACTTTATGTCACTAAAGATTATGTGCTGCTAAAGGCAATGAACTCTGCATTATATTACAGAGAACATGTTACAGTTTCTAAACTCTTTTGTCAGAATCCTAAATGTGTTGTGCTCTATTTTTTTAGTAATTTTTGGTGAATTTTCATATTAATGATGTGTTTCTAGGATATGATTTGCTTAATAATGCCAGAAATGTTTCAGTGTAAGGCACTATCATCAATGACAAAAAGTCACATCATCCATGTATGATGTAAATCTTCACTCAGCTTTTTAAAACTCCTTTGGAGACAGCGGAGGCTGAATGTAGAAATATTTATGAGAAAGTCAAATGTTCCTACTATATCTGAATATCTACACACAGCTCAGTAGTAAAGCAGTAAAAAAAAAAAAAATAAAAAAATGATAAACTCCAAATAATGTAAAATAGACTTTGAAATTGAAGAAGAAATTGAAATGCAAAAATACTGGGAAAATATCCATTCTCTTTTTCTCCTGTGCTGGTTGCAGATGTCAAAGTGGTGGTGGGGGTTGCAGGTACAACCTCTGTGAGGTGGGGGTTGGTTCCAGGCAACTTCAGGCAACCCCCCCACACGGCGTGGCTCAGGCCCTCAGACACAGGGATGGTGCCACTGGGAAAGTGTATTTAAGAAAGTGTATTTAAGAAAGGTTGGGAAATGATGGACAGGGAAGAGGGAAACAACGAGTGAGGAACAGCAGTGTGAGCACTGTGGTTAGAGAGGGAAGGAGAAGGAGGTGCTCCATGGCACAACACACATCCACTGAAGCCCATGGAGGACCCACACTGAAGTAGGGGAGAAATGGGAGGAGAAAGGAGGCAGAGATGACCTGACCAGAACTTCCATTGCCATTTCCCCAGTGCCTCTTCTGGCAGGGAAGGAGAGAAGCCTCCTGAGTGCAGTAGTGAAGTTGAACATGGGAAAGGGATAAGATATGTTTAGTTTTAATGTTTGCCTTTATGTTTCCAAGTACTCAAATGAGTAATTAAATATCTATTTATTATTGCCAGATATTAAATATTCATTACTAATAGTTAAATATTTATATTATTTTTATAATGAAAATTTTCTCCAAGTTGGGTCTGCTTTGCCCACTGAATTTAACTTTGATAAAAGAATTCACAATTCAGCTGTTTGGATTCCGTACAGACACATACTGAGGTCATTAGTTTCTGTTTTATTTATTAATGAAGGTGTATCTTCAAGAAAAGTCTATGACTCTCATTTGGCAGGTGAAACCAGCACTTTCTCTGACTGCATTTTGATTTTAAAAGA
This sequence comes from Vidua macroura, assembly GCF_024509145.1. Taxonomy (NCBI): domain Eukaryota; kingdom Metazoa; phylum Chordata; class Aves; order Passeriformes; family Viduidae; genus Vidua; species Vidua macroura. The sequence continues at coordinate 38,326,884 of NC_071572.1, read as the reverse complement.
CTTTTCTTACTATAAACATTTGCAATCCAATTACCTGACAAGATATTGATACTGTCTCCTTTATTCCATAAAAGAATTAAAAAATAAATAAGCATTAATTCTGGGGCTGGCTTACTCGAAAAGAGAAAAAAAGGTTCCTTGTTCCCACAAAATTAATGCGGTTTTAATTGATTCATTTGTCAAATGGTAGTTGTCCTTAATCAAGATGAAATGAAGACTAAAAATAATTGCATGAAATTTTGTATAATGGTAGTAATTGCTGTTGTGGACTAAGACTGAATAATGACTACTAATACCTGGTCTGAATGATACAAGCACAACCTGTCAGTACTTTGATGGAATTTCGTCACAACTATGTTCTGCATGGCCTTGGTGTCACATTAAAAGAAATATCTGGGTATTCCAAATAAGCAATCTAAAAATCATCATTCAGAAGGTGTGCTTTCAATGCGCTGTATATTCATTGCACTTGTTTTAGAGTACTAGCATATTTGAAATAAGGTCAAGCCGTACCAAAGTCGGAATTTCTTTACAATTACCGCTAAGTAGCTCACAGGATAAGAAAGAATGGTAGATAAAAAAAAAAAAAAACGGAAAACATTTCTAACAATGGTAAAAGATGATGCTATACTAAGCATCACTAAGTGATGTGATTAGTGGAACCTGTTCTCCATTCCAAGAGGCCCCAAATACTGGTGATTCTAATTGGGCCTGTAGCAAAGTTTGCCATGCAATTTTTACACTTACAATGTATGCAATTCTGTGAATTTCACCAAGAAATACACCACAGGATAGTTTTGTGGTTTGCAGGTAGCTTCAAGGTAACCTCTTGCTTCAGACTGAGATAGCTCAGATTCCTTTTAATATTTGCTTTCAAAGACACCACATTAGTGTTAAGGAAGGATAAAATACTGCATGGTGAGTCTTTTAAATGGCGCTATTTGTGTGAGAGTAGATGCATAATGGCAGGCTAATGATTCTACTCTGTCTATAGGTTCAATATACCAAAGTGAGGTTTATAGTTAGGCTCTGCATTTAGTCACCAGCTTCATTTCAATTACACAGACATCATTTGTATTCTCTTAGTACCTCTGCTCTCCACTGGGGAGTTATAGCAGTATTTTTTTAAACACTGTAAGCCTGTGTGGCAACAAGTGATGACTTCTGTCTGAAGAGGTTTCCTGTCTAAGGAGGGACTGTTCTGTTCCACTGTCAATAATTAAGGGCACATGGGAACAAAAGGGAACATTCCCTTCTCAGGATTCATGTACCTGAGATTTTAACTGTTCTCTTCGGTGTTATAATGTCACTTTCTCTGAGAGACACTTCTGTGTTGCAATGTCACTTTGCTCTGAGATTTGACAAACTGTATGTTTTATTGTGAGGCCTGATATTCCCTTGTAAGTAATACATTATCAGATATTTTAAAACAGCACGATGGAATATTTTCAACTTTTAATCTGAAATACTGAGTAACATCTGCTTTCACTGCCCATAATGGGGTTCAAGAACCTTTATAAATGCCTACCATCTTAATGGATCCATGAGGAGCAATTACAGTAATTGCTATTTCAAAACAACACAGATTAATTAGATTGCACCGTACATTTATTGCTAGCTTCATATTTACTCTGTTAGGATTTTTTTTCACTGCTTTTTATTTAGTGTGATTTGGGTTTGTATTTGGTGTCATGAACACTTTTGACAAAGAAATAATGGGCAGTTCTAGTAGTGAAAAGAGACTTGGTACCTGGATGGTATACATTTGTTTTTTTTAGTTCATGCTTTATAACATCCGTCAGTTGATTCAAAGAAGACTTTGGGATACCATAAGGAACAGAAAAAAATTCAAAACAAAATGAAACCTCTTGCAGAATTATTTTTCAGTGCTATTTGATGGCAACTGAAAGACATACCTTCATTTTATAAGTGCAAAGTTCAAATGCATCAATGGCAATTATGTTTTTAATTTAACCTACAACATCAGTGTATGCAAAATCATGTAAGATTATATATTCATAGCTGCATTCAAAACACTGTCCATGGTTATGATTGTGTTTCCATTCTTAGGAGTCAATGAGAAGTGTCTGCACCTCTTTCAGAGTTTTGACCTTCATTTGAAGGTGTTGAAATTATATTTCTGATTTTTGTTTGGATGCCTTGGGGAGAGATGGAGAAAATTTTGAGGATGGAAGAAGGTAAAGAGTGATTATCCCCTGCTCCTGCTTTTTTTCCCTTTCATTTTACCTTCCTGGAAGCTTACTGCTTTGACATCTGGAAAGAAATGGGCTTCTCTGTACCTTCAACCAAGCAAGAATGATAGTAACTCATGAATTATATGTGCCCATATCTCATCTGATTTTTTGTAATTATTATGCCTGCTTTGGGATCTATAAGCAATCTTGAAGGGGTCCTGCTCTTCTGAGGAATGCATGCTAGGGAGCTGAGTTGTGTAATACAGAGTTTGTCATAGCAAGCTGAATTATTATGAATCTTCCAAAGCTCTTCATGGTTAGTGAAGAGATACAGAATCATATACACTATTTTTATGCTGAATCAGAACCTCTGTGTGTTGCTGTAGATTTATTCAAACAACTGACTTAACAGATACTCCATGACAGGTGGTACTTCAGCTTGCAATTTATAAACAGGGTAGCGCAAAAGTCTTTCAGTCTCTTCTGTAAATATAAATAGATGATATCTTTCATCTATATATATTGTGAGGTTACAGTCAAACTGCTTTGTGTAAGCATGACATCTGAATTCCTTCTGTGGATAGAGAAAAGAGAAAAAGAGTGCAAAACATATGCATCTATTCCTCAGTCAAGTTGTTGAGTGCAGAAATATCTAAGCCTATTTACTTAGACTTTTTGTTCCTATTGAAGCGCTCTTTTTTTTTTTTCCTGAATCACTGCAAAATCTACATTTGTCTTCTCAACTATTTCAGACACATCCTGCAGATACAGCTAATTAAGAGCCAACCACTAGTTGGAGTTTCCCTCAGAGCTTTCCACTGATTTGTTTTTGTTTATGATGTGCTTTGTTTGCTTCATTTCAGTGATACATTTGTGCAGTCTTATTTAGCCTTTTGAGCATCAAGTTACTGGAGCATCAGTGCACACAGCATGAAAAGAAATGAGTCATTCACCCATTCCCAATTTTTTGTTTCTTCAGCTGATTGAAGGGTTCAATAAATTACTGTGGTTCATAATGACTATAAAAGTTAAACACTATTTTTATCTATTCAGCTGTGTTTTAAATACAGCATTGGGATCTATCATTCTGTCATGGAGAGAGGCTCTGGAAGCATTTGACAACTTATAATCTTTCCTCCTTCACATATTCATGAGACAGAAAAATTATGCATGCAAGCAATAACTTTACACATTAATTATTGAGTCAGATATCAGGAAGACCATAACTTTATGAAAGACAATGCATAGAAATACTTCGATTTGAAGAAAAGATGAAGTTCAAAGGAAAACATCCCAAGGTTTGAATAACATCAGATAATTTCCTGTCCTTCCTCCTCTATGCTTTATCTAGGTCTTGGGCAAGAATATCTATATTGTGAAATTCCCTAAGGAAGAGCAGAAGTGAGCAGCAAGAGATCCAGCTGTTCACTGGGCTCCTTAATGGGCTTGGGCAATGCCTGACCGGCGGTGATTACAGATGGTGTAATGAGATCCTTCTCTCACTGAATCAGTTATGTTTCTTAGCTGCAAGGAGTCAGCAGGGCCGTGACACTATCACTTTCTATATTCCTTTCTTCCTGGAAAGAAGATGAAGCCAGACACCTGCCTTGCCCAGACCATGCAGCAAGAATCATGGACTTCTGCCATACATCCTTCTGCCCTCTATATTCCCTTATTATTTGGCTTAATGAATCAATGCACCTATCTTAGTATATCGAACAGTGATAAGGTAGCTTCCTAATGTGTTCATGACTGTTGGTGACTCATACTACTAATTTCAAGTAATTCAACTGGCTGTATAGTGAAAGCCCCTGCACTCATTCTTAGACTATTACTGGGTTTTTGATGCTAGCATTTATAATTCATCCTGGTATTGTACAGGAATAATTCAATGAAATACTTTGTTCAAAAGAGAGAGAAAAGAACACTTCTATTGCCGTTTCATCTACACACTGCAGCACAGAAACAATGCTTAGTAGGAGTTAACCCGTGCTCCTGAATAATCTTTTGCAGATTAAAAAATTGCTCAGGTATACTGAGCAATTCTTTTCATTCAAGTGACATTTAAATTTGACACTTCCCACAGCCCTTTTTATTCCAATAACATAGGCAGGATATGAAATAAATTTAGTGCAGAATGAAAAATGGCTAATGTCTCTAACCTGCAGAGTCTCATGATAATCTCTACAGATTAGAGCCCTTTGCTTTAAAATAATAAATACTCTGTTTTAGTGATTTTAGGTTTTTTTCTATATATTTTTATGGTGAGAACAAAAGATTTTCAGTTATCTATATACTTGTATGTAACTGAACAAACACAGTAGCAATGACACTTTGGTACCATTGCACAATTTGTGTGTGTTCAGCTATATATCCTGCTATACAAAGCTCAGATAATATCTGAATTTTGTTATTTGGAATTGCTAAGCTTTTGTATTTGAGAGGATTTATTCTAGTGTCATGCTTCTCTTGCCAGAAATTTTACTTGTGTCTCCTAGAATATTCTTTTTTTGTTTTCTTCATTCTGCTGGAAAATTGGCTGTTTGTGACTTGGATGGGTGCACTCTTCACGGGGCGAAAAACTGGCTGAATGGCTGGGCCCAGTGTGGTGATGAGAGGAGTTACATCCAGTTGGTAGCTGGTCACCGGTTTTGTTTCCCAGGGCTCACTACAGGAACCAGTTAGTCCTGTTCAATATCTTTATTGAGGAGCTGGGTGAAGGGATCGAGAGCACCTCAGTCTGTTTCCTGATGGCACCAAGCTGAGCAGGAGTGTTGGTCTGCTGTGGGGCTGGAAGACTGCAGAGAGGTCTGGTCTGCCTGAATTGATGAGCTAAGGTATGAAGGTCAACAATGCAAAGTGATGAGTCCTGCCCTTTGGTTCAAAACAACCCCATGCAGTGCTATAGGCTTGGGCAAGAGTGGCTTGAGAGCTGCTCAGCAGAAATGACTGACAGCAGCTGACCATGAGCCAGCAGTGTGCCCAGGTGGCCAAGGACATCAGTGGCATAATGACCTGTATCAAGAATAGCATGGCTAGCAGGACCAGGGCAGTGGTCATTCCCTTGTACCTGGCAATAGGTGAGGTCACACGACGAGTAATGTGTCCACTTCTGGGCCTCTCACTTCAAAAAGGACAGTGAGGTGCTGGAGTGTGTCCACAGAAGGGCAATGGAGCTGGATAAGGGTCTAGAAAACACATGCTGTGAGGAGCAGCTGAGGGAAGTGATGTTCAGAGAAGGTAAATACTGATGCTCAGAGAGGACCTCATTGCTCTCTAAAGCTACCTGAAAGGAGGTTGTAGTGAGGTGGGGGTCAAACATCCACCATACATCTCTCAAATAAAAGGAAAAAAGGAAATTATATTAAGTTGTACCAGGGGAAGAAAAAAAATCACTGCAAAGTGGTTAGGCATTGGAATAAGTTGATGAAGTCACTGTCTCTGAAAATGTTCAAGAGGTGTTGGAATGTGGCACCTGGGGATATGGTCTAGGGGGGATTATGGTTGTGCTAAATTGATGGTAGGACAGATGATCTTGAAGGTCTCTTCCAACCTTGACGATTTTGTGATTCTCTGAACTTGTCTTGAGATCCTACAGTAGATCTTGTGCTAGAGCATAGACAAACCATCAGGTGCTAATTACAGTCAGTGCTACTGACTGACTCAAAATGAGAACATTGAATATCTTTTTATGCAAGCTATTTGATTCTTTGATTGAAGAAAACTGAAAAATAAGTTGAAATATCTTTACAGAACATTTAGGAAGATTAATGCTGTCTGTCTTAGTTTCATTCTTGGCTAATTTCTGATGGGATGTCTTACAAACTTTCATCTTCCCTAGGAAATATATTTATAATAAAGGTGGCGAACAATTTTGATAGTATAAGAGTATTTCTTTCTAGATGGGTGCCATTTCTAATTCTGAGCTTTTTTTCCTGATGTTCCTGTACCCAGTAGGGCAAGAAAAGTAAATTACTTGAAGTATCACTGTTTTAAAGGTAGCTGGCAAAAGCACCACTCTTAAGAATTAATTTCTGTGTTACTTAGAAGTAAGTAAAATATGTTGCTGTATTGATTCTGATCCTAATTTATGTATTTGAAAAAAAGCATAACCTCTTATTAACAAAGAGTATAAAGCCTTTGCAAAACAAATACATAACTTTATTTTCAAAGAATTGTAGGGTGAGCATATTAGGTTTTATAAAAAAAATCCATTTCCCAGATTTATTTTTTTTTTTTTTTTTTTTTTTTTTTTTTTTTTTTTTTTTTTTATGAATCGGAAAGTGTTGAGTGCAAATGTGTATTGTGTAGTTCCACCACAAACTTTTGGGAAACCTATATTTGTTTTTCCCAAAACTCCCTCAAGGATCACTAATTAATCAATAAACATTTTTTTCTTCACCTTCTATAGGAGAAATATCATAATAACTCATCTTGAAATTCTGTAATTTTCTATGTAATCAAAAGTCATTAATATCTTGGTGCCATGGTAGTCCAGCAGAGGAAAAAAAATTTAAATGAAAGAAAAATGTTTTAGTGTGAGGGTGACCACACACTGGAAAAGGCTGCCTAGAGATTTTATGTGATCTTTGCCTTTGGAGTCATTCAAAACCAAATGACACCATTCTGGGCAGCCAGCTGTAAGTCACCCTGTCCTGAGGAGGGGATTGGATTGAATGGTCTCCAGGGGTGATTTCCCACCTCAACTATTTTGTGATCCCTGTTGATTACACTGTGGCTTAGATTAGCAGAAAAGACTTTCCCACAAGGACACATTAATCTGTTGAATTTTGCAGCATGGCTTCATGGTAACAGTTTCATTTTTCCATTAATACAAATGAATTAATTTCAGTTAAAGGTAATGTATTGCAGTCCCGTAGGAGTAGAATACTTCGTCCATCTCCTTTTTAATTTGAAATTATGTGAATTCATTTTAATAGGCTAACATCTCAGAGTTGTTGTTATGTATGTCAATGCAAAGGAAGAGCTCAGTGTGTGTATCTCTCTGGGTTACATATCTATGCAGACATTACTGTTAATTTATCTTGTGCTGTGTTTCCCTTTTTACTTCTGTAACAAGTACATGAAAACTGGACGGTCACTCATCACTTAACCACTCAGGAACTCATTCACTTGGAGCAGACACTCATCACCGCTGCCTGGACCTAACATTCACAGCAAGAGGGGAGCTGAAGTGGGGACTTAGGAGAGCTGTTCCTTGTTTTTCAGGGTTTAGAAGCATATATCCCTTGATGACCAGTTTATGGTTCACATTAGCCTTTGTACTGCCTAGTAGGGCTCTACTTTGCTGAGATACTTGGAGCCATAGGCATACTTAAATTTGAGTTTATTTTCATTAAGTATCTATATGCAAAAAATAAATATATGAACTTCCACACAGCTTGAGTTCCAGATGCATCTGCCTAGTTACCATGGACTGCATCTAATCAAGGTCTTTGTATGGTATGTACAGCTCTCTAGGAATTAGTGTAATTCTTCAGACAAATTTATCATTTCATTAGGAACATAGACAATGAATGGGCTCAAAACTCTTCAGCATTGCAGAAGACCCTACGGACAAACTATTAGCAGAAGGTCCTGAGTTTGTGTTTCCTAGTGTTAGCCATATCATGCAAGATCCAGCTCCAGAGATGAAACCACATTAGCATAGCAGCACGCTTGAGTTGTGGAACTCTGCTAAGCATCTGTGTTCATGCTGATAACTTAGTTCTGGATCCAGATTTGTTTGGAAAGATTGTATAGAGCAATCATTAAAGCTTTTATATACTTCCAAGCAGAAGGATGAGGTGAAGGCTGACATGGAATTTCTTACCCTTTAGTGTCAGTGCATCCAGGGCCTGTTCTGTGAGAAACTTTTTACAAGAATAGGTAGTGATAGGACAAGTGTATAAAAGTGGCTTTAAAGTGGAAGAGAGTAAATTTAGATCAGATGTAAGGAAGTCTTTCCTGCGAGGGTGGTGATGCACTGGAACAAGTTGCCCAGAGAAGTTGTGGATGCCCCATCCCTGGAAGTATTCAAGGCCAAGTTGGACAGTGTTCTGAGCACTTGGGTATAGTGGGAGACGTGGCAGGGAGGTTGGAACTAGATGATCTTTAAGGTCCCTCCCAACCTGAACCATTTTGTGATTCTATGAAACGCAGAATTACACCATTTGACTTGTGAACAGATTTCGTGATGTTGCAGATCTGTGTGCGAACACTACTGTATCTGCCATTCCAATTTTTTCTCCGTTTGGAAGTTATTTTAATTTGACATTTTTATATTTGAAAGAGCAATTATATTGCTCTTCTGTGTTGCAAGTCATGTGATTGTGTGATTTTGATACAGCATGCTGTGAAAGCTCAGCACTTCTTCACATTTTTCTTTTAAGAAACACTTGCATGCATGTGGTCTGCATGAGGTTTACGCAAGGAAAATATCTGCATGCATCTGTGCTACCAATTTTCAGATCAAGTTCTTTTGGGGGAAAAATACTTACGAAAATGATTGCATTTGCAGTATGGAATCAGAAGCATTGAATCATAAACTCATTTGGGTTGGAAGGTCCCTCTAAAGGTCATTTAGTCCAACCCCTTTGCAATGAGCAGAAACATGTTCAACCTGTTCCAATGTTTCAACACCCTCATAATAAAAAATGTCTTCCTTATATCTAATCTGATTCTACCCTCTTTTTGGTTTAAAACTATTTCCCTCTGTCATATCAAAATATTGCACTTGGCTTGTCTCTTGACATTTGAGATGGGTCTTTTTTCTGTTTTGTATACTGATTTTATCAGTCTTCTGAACACTGAACCTCTGCTGAAGAGTGGTGGCTTTTTTTGGGTAAGCCTGGGTTGTCTCTCAGTTAGATACTAAAGTGAGGCAGGATTGTGTGTATGGTTTCATGTGTATTACACTGTGTAAACTATTCAGATTGTGGATAGTTTTACATTATGCCATGAAGCTTCTTGGGAAAATACATTTCTTTTCCATTAATTCCAGCTATAAATAAAGTAGTGGAGAAACAGAGATGGGTGTAATGTTTCCTGTTGTGATCTTTGAGACAGGATGAATGAGTCATTCATTTAAGTAGCAGTGCTGATAATGAAGGCTTCAAGGAAGATATTAAATTCTGTCATTGTGATCTGCCTGTGCTTGGGCTCTGGATCCTGAAAGTGACACTCCCAGACTGTCCAGGTCTGCTGCAACACAGCCTGCTCTGGCAGTTGCCTGCTGGTACTTTGCCTGTTGACCCCTTTTACCATCAAAGCTTCTGAAAGCCACGCTATTACTGTGCAAAGTGGAGAGTCCTGATGTCTCTGGCAGTGATGCTGAAATGCATGCAGCCTCGCTGCTGGGGAGACGGCAGGGCTGCTGCTCTTGGGAAGGAAGTAGAGACCGATTGAGTTTTTGAAATAAATGCTTTATTTTTGTGTTTGTGTGTGGACTGCAGGAGTTTTGGTGTGTTTTGCATACTACTGATGCCACAGTACATGTGGTTGCTGCTTGTTTTCAGCTGATGTCTCCACTGCTCTTTTTCCCTCTCACAACTGAGTATCAGTTTCTGCCCTTGTCTGATCTACAGTTTCCACCCCCTGTAACTTATGCCTCCCACTATTTCTCACAGAAAAATAATGAGTTCTACTGATTATTTCCCTTAGTTCTTCCCACTCCCTCAGCACCAAGCCTCACTAGCCTTCCCACTCCAGAAATGGGGAAATGAAAATAGCAACAGAATTAGTAATAATTCTAAGACTCTTATTTGCTACTGTCAGTGCTCTGTCATAACTCAGATTCCTGGGGAGAAGGGTTAAAATCCAAGCAGTTGCTGGAACCTTACATCTTGCTGCACAGGAATCTAATAACACACCAGTTTTTCAGTTGCATGGAGCTACCGAGGGGGAGGCTTAAATACAATTTCCTTATGACTATATTAGCAAAGAGGAGCCAAACCACATTCTTTGAAGAAACAAATGCTCTTTAGATCATTACTGCTTGCTGTTATAAACAGAGTAAAACAAACCAAAAATTTATTAGCTTAGACAACCGATTTGTAGGATTAATTGTTTTTTAAGTATAGCATTAAACTGTTGCTTTTATATGTCTGAGTGTCTAGAGTGCTTTTCTTTAGAACAGCAGTAAAAGGAGACCACACATTCATACTGCATTTAAAGCAATTTTCAGAACTTTGAATTGGTAACATTATGTCCATTTTGTTTCTATAATAAAATGTTTATGGCAAGTATGGAATATTCCATCTAGGCCTGATTTCCAGCTGAAATCAGGTATGACAGAGATTGTCAACCTAATGTGTTCTGTCTGGTTAGCCATAATTTTGGGCAGTTTTTTGGTTGGTTGGGTTTTCTGTTTGTTTGTTAGGGTTTTTTGTTGTTTTGTTTTTCTGTAGGTTTTTTTTTTTTTTTTTTTTTTTTTTTTTTTGGTTTTTTTTGGGTTTTTTTGGTTTTTTTTTTTTTTTTTTTTTTTTTTTTTTTTTTTTTTGTTTTTTTTTTCTTTTGTATTTGCCAAACAGAACTCTGACATTTCCTGGAAGAGGGCCGAAATGAATTTTTGGTAGTCTGTAAAAATCCATATGAGCAAGCATGGCTTTAGCATTAATTCATGGCATGCTAAACTCAGAGATGGCATCCTAGTGCTGGAACAATGTTTCTCACCACTAGGATTTGCCTCCTGCCTGTTCTTTCATATCACTTCAATCTCTCACAGTGAAAGCCATTAACAACAAATGCTGCTTTACACATGCTGCAAAACTTTGTGGTTCATCTCCAGTGGTTGTTGTGAACTGCAGTCTGGGCTTTTACAGCTGAGTTTGTCTCCAGGAAGACCCACCTTCCCCTTCTTGAGGGAATGTAGGGATATGGGGTTTCTTCATAACACCACTTCGCATACTGACTGCTTTTAATACACTGGTTGCTAGTGTTCTGCTTCTCAGGGGCTGTAATCCTGCTTCTTTCTTGTAGACAAGTGGGTAGATTGCTAATGATTGCCTGAATTCAGATCCAAGGTGAAATTCAGAAGGTGGAATCATGCACTATGATCCTGAGGGTTGTTTGATGCAAGTGTGTAAGTAGGGTGGCCATAGCAGTGACAGAAAAATTGTTCTCAGACAAGAACTGGTAAAGCTGGTAAATTTTTTAAATATGGTGGTACAGGTACAGGTTCTTTCTGTTGGCTCAATGGTCTATAAAATGATATATTGCTTCATACTTCAGCAAGGTGGATGCCTTGATTAATCTGAGCAGTCTTGCTATGGAAATGGAGTCTGATTATGTATTATGGAAAATATATTGGCTGTTTCTATAGATAAAGTAGATTTGACTTGGAAAGAAGTTATTTTGCTTTTAGAGGATAAGATGGCATTTCACTCTCTTCCTACCACTGTTTGACCTAGCTATTGCGTTTAATTCTCTTTTAATGACACTTTTCTTAAAATTGGAAAAATTTTCCTGAAACCATCTGGGTTTCCATTTGCTGGAACACCTTCTGCAGAATTACTCATCCTCATCCCTTTGGCATACCTTTGCAGTTTTGAGATTAATTCGCCTCATTTTGTGAAGTGTCAGTCACAGGCTCTCCTTCTTCCTTTGTTCTGTCTTTCAGCTGATTGTTTCTCTTTCTGCTCTCTCTCTATTACCCACTTATTCTTCTGTGAGCTCTGCTGCTTACCTGCCTCCCTTGCCTGTTCCTCAGGGATGAGAGCAGATCTCATTGCTCTCTACAACTTCCCAAAAGGAGGTTGTAGCAAATTGGTCTCTTCTCCCAAGTAACAAGAAGGAGAACAAGAGGAACTGGCCTCAAGTTGCACCAGGGAAAGTTTTAGATAGGATATTAGGAAAAGTTTCTTCACTGAAAGGGTGTTCAGGCTGCCCAGGGAAGTGGTTGAGTCACCATCCCTGAAGTTATTTAAAAGACATAAAGCTGTTGCACTTAAGAGATGTGTTTTAGTGGTGGCCTTGGCAGTGAATGGATAATGGTTGGACTTTGTGTTCTTAGAGATCTTGTCCAACCTAAATGCTTCTGTGATTCAGTCACTTGCAGGCATCTTTGCTCTTCTTTCCTTCAATTTTGAATCTTAATTTCTCAGGGTGTTTGGAGTAATCCAAACTTATCCTTCAAGCTTTATTCTTCTATGTAAAGTGTTTTGCTTTTGTGTCCTGACTTCATGACCAAAAGTTTTCCATTCATCTCATCAAGGTATGCACTGTAAAAATCTTTTTAGCCAGATTTACAGGTTTTGGGTATATCTGGCCTATACTCTTGCATGATTTCATTACTGATCCAAATTAAGCCTTTGTTCTTATCTTTGCCATTAGTCTGGGAATACTTTCTTTGGTGGAACTTAGATTGCATTTCTTACACATACATATTCCAGAGCATCCTTACCATATGTAAGAGGTTGCTTTAATGGTCTTCTCTTCTCATCATGTCAGGTCTTCTGCTGCCTCTGAAACCATTCAGATAATTTTTTCTGCTCCTACCTTTAAGTGTAAAAGCACTAAAAAATAAAGAAATAGCTCCCAGGAACTTCTTCCACCTTTAAATAGACATCTCCATTCTGTTTCTACTTTGTTGACTTTCACTGCTTTACCAGTGAGCTTTAGTTAAGGTTAAAAATGTACTGAAATAAACTTTTATAGGGTTTATTTCAAAAACATGATTTACATGAAGGGTTAACCCTTGCTAACCCTAACCCAAACCCTTTCATTCCTCTCCCCTGGAATAACTTGTTCTAAAGTTGTGAAGAACTGTTCCTAAATAGATGAAGGGGGTAGGGAGTTCCATTTGCCTTTAGATTTCTATAATAGTGACTGCTGTCTCTGGGAACACTATGTTCTCCATACATTCATTAGTGGGAAACAGGCAGTTTACTGGATGTATTTAGAAAAAGTACTTTGGGGGAGAAAAGGTACACAAATTGCTACAGGAGGTAGCTTTGATGCATTCTTTCTCTATGCAGAAAGATAAAAACCTTCAAGGTTCATTGGGTAGGCCCATATTTCTTTGCTCAATTCTTCGGCTTGGCAGATACTTTTTTGCTAGATTGTTACAGTGAATATTACTTTTTCCTTGAAAAGATTGCTTTTTTTTTCTAGCCAGCAATCTCATTTCTGATGAAGTTTTAAATATTTAATAGAGCAATTGGTCTGTAGAAAGAACTATTTGCATTGTCTTTGTATCTTACATGATGACTGAGGAAATTGACAAAGCAGTACTTTGTGTAGTATCTATACTTATTTCCAAAACAGAAGAGGATAAATGTTTTCAATTTAGCATAGAATTCCCTACAGTACTTATCAGGCTTTACAGTCTTAACATTTTTAATCAGTTGTAAAAGATCATCTTACTCTCTGATTTATATAATAGACCATAGTGTTTCTATTTTTGCTTCATTTGACTTCAGAATGTTTCTAATGCTATAAAAAAAATGGCATTTTGTTAATCATAATTTCATCTTTAATTTTTCCATGTATCACTGTTAATAATACTATCACTTTTTAAACAGTGACTTTTAAAGACAGAAATGATTAGTCACAAACCAGAAGAGATACAATATTTAATATCATGCATATGACTGAAATTTTCTTCAACATCTTGTTGACTAAAGTTTTCAAGGGATTAATGACTGGTCATGGGTTTTGAATTCTCCAGCTGCTGGAGGGCTCTTAATGTTTTCTGGGGAACACTGGGGACTCTTCTTTCTTTCTTTCTCTTCCCTCTTGAGAGAAACTATGGGAGGAATTGAGAGTTATATAAAACTTCCCTGGCACACCCAGAAGTTCTTCTTATGTGGTAGTCTAACAGTCTCTGCACTAATGGTAAAAATACTTTCTTGTTCCCTGGTTTCCACTCAGTTTCAAGCACCTCTTTTGCCCATTGATGGTGTTTCCTCCTATCCTGTCCAGTGCCTGACACTGGCCAAGGGTTGAGGTTCTTCCAGACATCTCTGTTTTCAATGGGCTGCCCCACTGAGAACAGACACAGAGCAGTTGGTGGCAGAGTGCATCAGGACTGAAAGCAGGTGGTAGAGAAGAGCCAGGTTGGCTGCACAACAAGATTGCTGAATTTTGCATCTACAACTTAAACACATAGGTTAATCTGTTAATTGTGGCTGACCAGCAAAATAAAGGTCAGTTCCAGCCAAGACAGAAATTTTGGCAGGAGCACATCTTTAGTAGTGATCATTCTAGAAGTTTTGGGGCTAATTCACACTGTAAACCTGATTGTTTCCTCTCAGAATTAGCAAGGCTGAGTACAAATACACCTGGCTCCTAATTATACCTATCCAACTCAGACTTACCAGTGTCCTTGCCTGCTCATGAGGCTCTATCTTGACAGATGAGCAAAAAGGGAATTACTTTCAAGGACTTTCAACAAGTACACACCTGTAGAGTGATACATAATGTGCCTGGCTGGTACTTTGAGAACCTTTGGGTCACTGGTTTGTCATTGCTATGCACTCTCCTTGAAATCTGCAAACCCAGGGTTACTTGCAATGAAGAATTTACTACTAATACTTCAAATCATAGAGTGGGGAAATGAAGGGTTGTGTAGTTTTCTGAAGATAAACTTTGCATTTAAAAAGCTGTTACTCCTTCATTCAAACACCTTCAAAAGCTGTTATTTCTTCGTTCCATATTGGATACTTTTCTGCAGAGCCAGCCTTTTTGGGTGCTGGGAAAAAGCATTATTTCACAGATGTCATTAAATTTGGGGCGAAGATTTTAAGAGCCATAAGGCAGTGTCTCTACAACAGATTAGAGAGCCTTGTAACAAGAGGCTAGTGCACAATCTGGCCAGTTGGCAGCAAAAAGGCAAAGAGTCAGGGTAAGAGCATTTTAGCTCAGTAGATGATGCAGTTGCTAGGAAATGTCTTTCATTTCTGGAAAAAGTCTTGAGGTGAAAGCTAATCAATAAGGTAGATACAGTGTGATGTCATTTGTTGCCATGGTTTCTGAACTTAGCAGTCTGTTATCTGCAAATAGTATTGATGGTTGCTATGCAGTTGAATATTTTCATATTGTTTTACCGTTATTAAGCACTTTAATCTTAACTAAAGCTTCAAAGAGCAGACCACTTAGTAGTTTAAATGTTTTAATAGATAGGCTTCTATTACAACCCTAAAATATCTTGAATTTTGCTATCTAACAAACAAGAGGCTTCAGCAGGAAGTGAACAAGGTTAACATTTTGGTGATTAAATTTCCACAGAGCAGTTGGCATTTTCTAGTAAACTAATCTGCAAATTAAATAACTCTGTGGAATTAGTGCTATGACTCTTTATATGGCAGATCATGTAAAAAAAAGGGGTAAGCAGTCAGTCCTCTGGATGATAAGGCAGTCAAATGTATGAAGCTCTAAATAACTGAAAAGCCATAACAGCTTCTTGAACAATGGCCTTATGTTTCATGTATCTTTCACTACGGGATCATGCCTCTTTATTGTTTTTAGCTTTTGCTAGAAAATATTTTGTAGCAGCTTATGCTAAGTATCAGGCAGCTGAATAGGCTGAAAAGGAAACGAGACTTATTTTTCCTGATAGTTGTCAAGGTGAAGAGAAAGTATTCTCAGGTCAGATCCTTTAAATCAAACATAATTTCATTTTTAATGTTCTATGGAGATGTTAGTTTTAGTAGAATGTTTTGTATCATTTGCTTGATTTAGTGGCATCTCTTTGCAGTATTTTTTCTTCATAGTTTGAGTTTTTGAAAGCATTTTGGGAGGAAAAAATGAAAAAGAGATTAGCAGAGGAAGGGAATTTAAAAATCAGATGATGGCTTGCTGAATTCTAGGGTTTGTACATCTTCAGAATGAAATTTGCCATGCTGTCTATTTTTCTCTTTTTCCCCAATGTATTCCTTCTCCTCCCCTTCAATTTCCACTGCTCTCTACCTTAACAACACATTTCTTTAGAAAGTGTTTTGCCACCTTCTTTCTTATCTTCTTCACACATCTCTCCTCTGTGTGGTGACTTTGACTATCACCTTTCTTTCGAACAGAGGAGTAATTGCCTCCCTAGTCCTACTTGTCCCCTTAATATAGGGAGTGAACTGTCAAGGATGCACCCCCAGTGGGAGAACCTGAGGAAGATGTCATGGGGAAAAGTGATGCCTGTGGCTAGAATCCTGCTCCTGCAAAGTGGGCAGGGGTGTTCTGGATGACTTCTCTCCTGGAACTCCTCTAGAAATTCCCTGTTGGCTGTGCAGAAATACAAAAAGAGCTTTCGAGTGAATCCTCAAAACAGGGCTACTTAGAGTAGGCAGATGGAGGAGACATGTCAGCTTGATGATGACAGCAGATGTCAAGCTAACAATCTGAAAAGGAAGCTAGCAGTGCAGCAGTACATCTTACCAAAATTTTTAAAGACAGGCAGGGGAAAAAATGAAAAACCAAAAGTAGAATAAAAAGAAAGGCAGCATGGAAAAGGATATACAAATCAGTATTGCTGACTGGCAGGAGCTCTGAAAGACTATCTGATGCTAAATCTGTAAAGTGGTGCTGTTGAGTGGAATTATCTAAAGAAGTGTTTTGCTATTAAGCTGTCACAAAGAAAAAGCATTTACTTCAGGTGCCAGATGCCAACTGTGCAATCAGACTTCTAGTCATACGTCCTGTGTGTTCTAAAGCTGGGGGACGAGTTCTCAGCTGTTTGAAGTCGCTCTTGCATGACACTTGCTTTTACAATACTGGATTTCAGTTACTTGCACTGTTGTGAAAGTTGCATTGTTTGGGATAGCATACTTTATTTCTTGAGATCTAAATATCTTAGGGTTATTTGGGGTTTTTGTGTTTTGAGGTTTTACACCCTTGAGAACAAACTAAACTGTCAGACATTTTTGGTACTCTTTAACATCATAAAGCAATTCAATTTTTAAAAAACTAAAAGAAACATACTTTATCTGTCTAAGAAAATATGCCCATGATACCTATTATATAAGGGAAATCTTGTACTTTGTATATTGAACAACTTGATAAAAAACACAGTAGTGGGAAGTCTCAGGCAGCTTTAACAAAAGACTTTCTTCGTTTGTGAAATTCTGCTGTTTCTCTTAGGCCAAGTATTTGCATACGTTTATATCCATTTATTTCAGACCTGTTGATAGTGCTGAATGTAGTAGCTGATGCAGTTATTGAAGCTGAGAGGTGACCAGTAAGACTAAGAAAAATACAGATATTTAACCCAATTTTATATGTCAGCTACTGTTCATGTATTTAAAAAAAAAATCTCAGAACTTAATGCTAAAAGTTTACTTTAGTGCACAAAATTCTTGAAAAAAAAAGAGCAGAAAATTCTGAAGTTTGGAAGTTACTTTAGATTTATTAAAGCCATTTTCATTTCATTTTATGTCTGTATGATTCAGCTAAGCCCTTCTCTGGAGCTTTTATATCTTTAGTTGAAGTCTTGGGTCAGTCATGCTGCAAATAATCTTTTTATGAGTAGACTCAAGGAATGTTTACTTTCTGTACACTGATTTAGAAAGAGAAAGCTAGTTCTCAATCCAAACCCAAACAAATAGTTGTTCTTGTTATAACTGCTGAATGTTTTTTCTTATGTATGAGGAGATAAATGCATAATGCATTGCAGAAAAAAAAAGCTTGTTGCTTGAATGTTTTGTGGAAAACCCAGTTGTCACCCAGTTTTCAAATTATTTCCACAAAAAACAAATCCTTCACCCCAAGCCACTAACAGTCTAGTAGAGAAATCCTGTGCAAAAAAAGAAATCCTTTGTGGTTCTTCTGTCTTGTACTACTATAAGTTCATAAAGCTTTTTCAGAAGAGAATTTTTTTTTCCATCATAGCTGCAGGTACATGTTCGTATCTTGCTTGCCTGAAGTCCTTATAGGAAACTAATCCCCAGATTTTCATCATTTGGGTGAGATCAGTCAGATATTCATGCATTTAAAGAGGTTCTAAGGATACTTTTGTACGTACTCAAGATGCTTCCAAATGTTCCCTTTTTCTGACACCTTATAAACCACCCAATGAACCAGATCCAAGAACTGCCAGCATTTTAAAACCCAAGGATCTTTTCATGTGTAAGGCAGAATTAATTTTTGTCTAGTCAGTACTATTTTTTTTTTTTTTTTAAGCTTTTCTAGATGGGAATTAATTCTGGGCAATTTGTGGAACAAGACATACAAAACACACAGTGCATGGCTACTAAGAACTCTGTAACTGTTTCCTGCTTGAGTCTAAATTTCTTCACATTGATCAAGCTCAGCTGGAGTGTGCTGCTCTGAACACCTCAGACTGAGCAAGGCACCACCCTATTTTTGGCAAGTGTTGCATTTTTTTTTTTCCAATTCTGTGGTACTGTTTGTCCCTTTTATTGGTCTTTTATAACCTCTACCACTCAATCAGTGGATTTTCTTTTGCCTTACTTGAATCTGCTACCTGCTATTACTTCCTTCAGCCACATCTGCTTCCCTTCACCCTTTATGTCCACTGAAACTTTGTGATCTTCTGTACAAATCTTTCCATCCCCCTTCTCTGATTTGCCATTTCTGAACATTGTTTTAGATCATCTTGCTCACATCCAGCATGAAATGAGTTTTGTTGGCAGAAAGACTCAGCAGCCTTATTGAATGTGCTCAAGTTGCATGAGATTATGTGATAAAAAAGAAATTGCAATTTCTGATAGGTAATGCTTTCAGATGTTAAGCCTGGGACAGGCATGGGTCAGAAAAGTCCTTACTAAAGGCAGATTCCCTCCTTTTTATCAGTAGCCTGAAACAACTTTTTTTTGATATGCCAAATGAACCTGACTTTCTTTTACCACGGTCTCAGTGCAATTTGGCACGGTCTTCCTTACATAAAAAAGCAAAAACAGAAGAAAGGCTTTATTTATTTGTTTTCATTTAAAAGATAAAAATTCATCATCCTGCACAGAAAGATCCTTTATGTTATAGAATTACAGGTGGGGAAAGACAATGAACTGTATCTTATTATATTCAGTGTTTATTTTTACATTGAAAGCTGTTACTATCTCTTCCTTTGCTGGCAAAAACAGGGTAAAAATGCTTTATTAAAAAATATATACTTCTAGCACAGATTTTTAAAATTACCTCTACAAAGGAGACTTTCAGTCAATTCATGTAGGCAACTGGAAATTTGTTTGAATGCAAGCAGCTAATTGTCACAGTAATTTGCATGGGAACAGGTTTAATGTACATCTAGAAACTGTTTAGTCATGTTTTTATAAATTTGGACATGAGGAATGAAAAAATTCTATAGTAAATGGGAAATAAAGTCAAAAGCTAAAAGCTTACAGCATTTTTCTTTAGAATTCTAGAGTCAGTTATCTAATGAACATCTGTTTTGATGAGATGTGGCACTTTAATTCCATTTAAAAACAAAAAGCCCCTAAACCTAAGCTGATCTTTTGTCACTCTTCAAGCACTAACAATTATTAGTGATAAGTTAATACTCCTATTGACATCAATGGGAGGAAGAAGTGTGAGGAAAGATTAAGACTGTAGGCAAATAAATGTCTTGTATAATTATTCTATTCTTAGCATCTTGCATTGCAGTAAGTAGTTTAAGCCTTTCAATGCTAATAGCTCATATAACTTCCACCATAAATCTTCCTTCATCTGAAGCTGTCTGATAATGACATTTACCCTCCCTGTTTAGTGAGGAAGGGTGGAAGCCACTTGCTGTAAAATGTCTGAGGTCAACTGGTTTCTTTTTACTCATTAAGTATAGCTCTTGCACAGATGGTTGAGAAGGTGCAGAACATTATAGTCATCCAGTGTTTAATTGTTTCTCTATTCCTTGGAATTTAAAGAAAATTTAGGATGTATGGCAGTAGCTTTCCCTGTATAATCAGGTTGCTATGGTAAACCTATTATTCTATACAAAGAAGGAGTATGTTTAGTAAAGTGCTGATCCCTTTTCAGTATAATGCGAGCTTCAAATTACTTTCAAATGATTGAATTTGTTTGGTAAGTATTTTATCACAATAGCTAAGAGAAGAAGATCACAGAATAAGGTGTGGCTTCTAATATTTCAGCAGAAGATACATATTATATAGTTAGCTGTTCGGAAGTAATAGGACTTTAATTATTTGTTAAATTATCTCCTTAGAATGAGCCTAATTTATATAATCTAACCAAAATCTCACTACTTTTGGAGGCAGAATATTTTTATAGCCAGTACAAAGTGGCAGTCATTTAGTGACACCATTAAATTAATTCCTCATGCTGATCTTGTAACATTTGTAAAAGTAAAGGAACTAATAATTTGGTATCAATTTCAGCAGCAGTGTAATTAACTACTGTAATTGTATTTTTGAGTATTTAAAAATAAAGAAAGAGCTCAAAGAAATCCTTTTCCAGAGCACTTGCTGACTGAAGTTTCTGTCTATTTTCAAGACACTTTCAATTCTGCTCAGGTCTGCAGTTGGATGATCTAAACCGTATTTAGGTGGAATTTAGGTGAGAGTCAGGCAAAAAAAAAAAAAAAAAAAAAAAAGTGAGGCACAGATTGAGAAAGTAGGGCCTAAATTCCCTTTGATGTTGTATCTCTTACATGACAAAAATGTGCTTGATATATCTAGGGATGGGCTGCCCTCCATTTTTCTGCTGGTGAGACTGTTGCACATTAACTAAAATGAATAAATATTACTTGCAGCAGGGACTGAGAGGGGCCTGTTCCCATTGCAGCGCAAGGGACCAGCCACTGGATTCTGACTTATTAAATTGAGCATTACAGAAGATAATGCTTAGTTACAGGACATGGAGGATCCTTATTACAGGATCTTCCTTTGCTCGTTCCTCTTGAGGATTTTCCATCTCTAAAGACTCCTCTAGTCAAAGCAGTTTGCTTAAAATGATTTTACCATCTTCAGGCATCCTTATTATAGCAAAGACTGGCTAGGAGACCACTGCTGAAGATTCTTCTTTTGTTTATATCACAGTCTCCACAACAGATGGGTCCTGTTCATCAGGTATCTCTCAGCCTACAGGTTCCTGACAGTTCCTTGGGGCAGGCTGATGTGGCACTTTTGCAAAAGTGATTGGGTTGCCTAAGGTGAATGCATAAAAAGAGACAAATTAGACTCAATAAAATCCTCTGTATATTTAAGCACTAAGGATTTTTCTTTTCCAGCTTCTAATGTGGCTGTCCTTGACAAATAATTATAGCTTAGAGAATGCAGGCCAATAGCATAATTTTTTCTGTAGACAGTCATATCTTAAATTTTGACATGATTACTAAGCACAACTCTATTTCGTGATGCAGTAGATGCACTTCCACTAAAAAGTTTCTTTCTGAAAAAAGTATCCTCACATAATTGACAATGAAACAGAGTTTTTAAACTATGCATATAATAAAGGTATTAAGAAGTATTTACTCTAATTCTCTTTATCAGTATGTCTTTTTTAAAATTCTTGTACTTTATGTCCTTCTAGATTAAATCCTGGTGCATAAAATGTCAGCTCAGAAGTGCAATGTACGTTGAGGCTTGGGAAGGTGAAGAGTATAGAAGTTATAAAATGAGTTTAGAAATTTTTTTCCAAAAGTAAAAAGATCTCTCCCTATTCCAACTTAACTAGAGTGTTTTCTTTAAAAAAATAAACAAAACAAACAAAAAATATACCCCAAAGCCCCACAAACAAATATAACAAATTAAGGATAGAAGTTGGGAAAAGAAGTAATCATTTGTCAGTACCTTACCCTAAAGGGTTTTATTCTCATGACACCTACAGTTAGAAAACCTTTAATGAGGTTTTCATTAAAAGTCCTTTCCTGTTCAATAAAATATTACAGCAAATGCTGGAAAAAATCAGTGCAGTGTGTTGTGAACTGCCTGGTTGCATAATGAAAGGCTACACTTACTTTCCAGCAATACTGTAAATTCAGGAGGTGCATTCAGTAGAGCAGTGACCAGGCCCAAGCTAAGTTTCACGGATGCTGTGACTAAATCAATAAGGGCAGGTTTTCTGCATCCTAGTCCACGTCTCTGGTGGCCGTTTTTTACACACAATATCCATTCCCAAGCCCATCAAATGTGTGAGTTTGGTCCATGTTTTGTGCCATATTTAGAATGTTCTTTCATCAGCATTGCATAAGATAATTTAAAAACATACAGAGGCAAACTCTTAGAAGTTAGGGCCTGTTACCTGAATTAAGTTTGTCTCAGATATGTGCAGTAGAGGACTGTCCTGGATATTGATTTTTTCCACATCTGGCCACTTAGTACTCACTGCTCTTAGGGTTTTGGAGTGAAGATCTGTGGGAACTTGGATAAATCCCTTTAAGTCCCTTTAAGCTCTGGGGAGCTCTCCTGTAAATAGAATGATGGAAGGGGAGGCTGTAACAGAGGTTGTGCTTATTTCTTCAGATCTAGACAAGAAAAATTACAGGGATTTTGCTTTCAAAAAGATTGACAGAGTATTTTAAGAATTATTTTTCTACATAAATAGAGAGTATCTTAGCTCTGTGTGTAGACTATTTAATTCTGATCACATCTGTCTTGGTGTTTCTGAGATATGTGCTAAATATTTTAGATCAATTATAGAGGTTAATAATGCACATAAGCATGGGCGGGCTCAGTTATGCTAAGTTCAGATATGAAAAACATGCAATGCCAGTGATTGCTTATTGTTGCTGTTTCCACTAAGATTATAACAGTGATAATGCTTTCCATCTGGTTGCCATGGAGGAGGAATAGTTTTGTTTTGCTATGTATTTGTTTGTTTGTTTGTTTTTAAATTGTGTTTATGTGCTATACTTTAATCAATGCAGTGTGACTTGTACTTTGTTTTTGGTGTTAGGATGCAGCATAAATTTAGGGTTTATTCAATTTATTTTACTTTACTGAAATCATTACTCTAACAATTATTTATTCTTACAGGGAGATGTGAATGTGGCCAGTGCACTTGTTTCCCTCCAGGAGACAACAGAGTTCATGGCAAAAACTGTGAATGTGATGATCGACAGTGTGAAAATGCAGATGGTGATGTCTGTGGGGGTATGTGTTCACTTAATATCACATAACATAGCAGAATTTCACAGCATAACAAAACTAAATCTTGACAGTATATAGCTTTCTGTTCCCTTTGATTTTATAGTGTAATGTCAGTATAGACCATTTACATCATTGATTGATAATAAGATGGCAGATTTTTGTTAGAAACAAGCACTAAAAGTATTGAACATGTTAGAGAATATTTATTTTAAGACTTCAGGAATGCTAACACATAAATGGAAGTGCTGTAGTCTATCCTAAGTTCCATCAGTATTCATTAAAGAATACAGAAACTTAAACAAAAACCTAAAAACATTAGGTAACCTTACATTGTGTTTAGTTGTGATGCTTTATTGAGGGTGTTATAATACACTTGAAGGTACTAATAACCAGCAAAACCTTGAAATATCTTGTATTCACTGACAGTGATATGCCTGTTTTCTAAAAAAGTAGCAAAATATGTTATGAAAGAATGTAAAATGCTTGAGAGACAGTGTCATAGTAATTGTAGATGCAGATGGTTCATTTTAGTGTTGACAGTGAAGACCTTACATTGTGATATTTCCGCAAAGTATGTTGGTGTTTAGCAGTATTTCAAGGTAGTTTTGGATATGTTAGTGCATGCATACCACATGGTATTTTATAAGCAGGCAAATAATATTTATCATTAATGCTCTCTTTCTAGTTTTTATGTGCTTCATCTTTAAAATGACTCTTTGATTCTAAATACTAAAAAAGTTGTTGGTGTGAACAATGGCACATTGTATTGTATTCCTTATTTCTGTGTAGGAAAAAGAATGTATTGCTTCATGTTCCTCATGTACATAAAAAATTCTGACTTCCCTGAAATAGGGAATATTTCTTCAAGGTGTCTGCCATGCAGAATATAGATATATAGAAAATTTTGGTTTGAATGTCTAACCAGCCTTAAAAATAGTTTACAGCATTCAGAGTAAGTCAATAATATGAGTGTGTAGAAAAAAAAAAATAATTGAAATTTAATTTTGTGTAAAGGACATAAAAACACAGAAAAGCACTGAAAATCTGTTTCATATTTATTAGAAATTAAATAGTTGTGACATAAAATTCATCATCATCCATGCTAAAATTTTATTTTCTGTTTATATCACTCATGTTTTACATTATTACATCTCCCTCTCTTTCTCTTGGTTTGTCTGTGCTTCCGTCTCAGCCTGAACTTCCTGAAATGTCTTGCTGAACTCCTTATTCTTTTATCTTTTCTTGTCCTCTTTTCATTGTTATTTTTCTACCACTCTTGCTGCCTAGGCAATCATAGTAAGGACATAAGCCCTTGCTAGTAAATCTGTCTTCAGAGCATTATAAGCTGGACTGTGTGGGGTCTGACAGTGAGCACTGAGTGCCTGTAAG
Organism: Vidua macroura; assembly: GCF_024509145.1. Classification (NCBI taxonomy): domain Eukaryota; kingdom Metazoa; phylum Chordata; class Aves; order Passeriformes; family Viduidae; genus Vidua; species Vidua macroura. The sequence goes on along the minus strand of NC_071572.1, from coordinate 38,302,313 downwards.
CACAAAGAAGGAAGACCAGTGTTTTCAGATTAAATGCATGCTGAAATGAGAAATGTGAATGACAACCTAAATCATTTGAATAAGAATTGTTACTAGCCTTCTCAGGCCAGCAGAGACTGATTAATAGCTTGCTTTCCAGACCACCTGTCCATGCAACGATAGAAAGACATGAGGTGAAAGCTATGATAAATTAGGGTACAACTGAATGAGATCCTATGGCCATGTTTCTGCATGATTGTAGTGAGTCATTCGCTTAAAAATTCAGCTGTCCATCAATGCAGTACCAAGAATAGAGACTTAATGTCTCCACAAAGACAGAGGTTGCAGGAGGACTCGGCATAGATTTCACAGCACTCTGCTCTTAGAAATTGATTAATGTAATTATGGAATCACAGAACAGTTTGGGTTGAAGGGCACCTTTAAAGATCATCTAGTCCAACCATCCCTGACATGGGTAGGGAACCTTTCACTAAGACTAGGCTGCTCAGTGCCCCATCCAACCTGGCCTTGAACATTTTCAGAGGTGGGGAATCCACAGCTTTTGGAAAAACCTGTTGCAAGTCTCAACACCCAAATCATAAAAACCTCTCTTCCTTATTTCCCAGCTAAACCAATTTTCTTTCAGTTTCAAACCATTACCACTTGTTCTGTCACTACAGACTTGGTAAAGAAATCTCTCTCGGTCTTTCTTATACTCCCCCTTATAACATTGAAAGGTCACAGTAAGGTCTCCCCAGAACCTTCTCTTCTCCAGACAAAACAATCTCAATGCTCTCAGCCATAAGAGTAATGATCCTCTGATCATTTTTGGGAATAGTCTCTGGATCTGCTCCAACAGATTAATGTCTTTTCTTGTACTAGGGACTGCAGAGCTGGACACAGTACTCCAGGTGGGGTCTCACCATAGTGGAGTGGAGGGGGAAACTCACCTTCCTTGACCTACTTTTCCGGTCTTTCCTTTGTGTTCCTTTTTCTGTGCCTCTGTTCATAGACTTAATATGCTAAGACTGGTGAAGGTGTCTCATGTAGCCTTTTTGAGATAGATATGTTCTACCTAATGGCCCTTCCCTACTGTTCAGGTTTTTTGATTATATGATTTCCCCAGGTGTACTTCAGTGTTGCTCCACAGAAGTATTTAACATCACATTTCCTTTGGCTTCGCTTGGTTCTTTGAGTCTTTCATGTACAAGATAAGTAGTTTTGGTTTCCAAGTGACCAGAGAATCACGTTTGCCAGCACAAGTCCTTGGCAACGCTGTGTTGCTTTTTTACACCAGGTTTGATATTTGCTCATCCTGTAACCTGGTGAGACATACTTTTCTCTGCCCTCTGAGGTTATGGCTGTGCTGCTTGCTGCAGATGCATCCTAAGCTTTCAGGTGGTATTTGTTTCCTTTCCTTTCCTTTCCTTTCTGTCCAGTCATGTTTTACAGTGATTTCATCATTGGCTACTCCACCTCACTGGCCCAACCTGTTGTCCATTACAATTTTTTTCTCTTTCAGGACTGAGGGCAGGCAGACTTTTAACAGGTAACTCATAACAAGACTCTTACATTTTTCTATGGATGTACCCATTTTGTATTACATCAATATATCATTCTGTGCTTCAAATAGTGGGCCATCAACAAGAACATTAGCTTTGATAAGGCCTTTTAATGTTTGATCATAAATGTTTGCACTGTCTTTAACACTAAGAAACAACTAAGACCGGTCATTCCAATAAGCCTCTTCTTTGTCACTCATGGCAGTGGAATACTTTAAGTCTGGTTTCTTTATTTTCAAGTGAGTGATTCCACTTTGATTACTTTTTAACTAATTGTTTTGGTCAGAGCACATACAAATACAATCTTCACCAAAATGCAATCATAACACTGTAGGGAATCTAGTTGTGCCATGCCACATCAAAGAGTAAATGCAGATTATCTTTTTTGTTTGCCTTTTGGCATTAGTTATCATTAGCTTGAAATTCTGATTATACTAAAAAGGCTTCTAGAAGCTGGAGGAGTTGACTTATTCTTGGAGGAAATGCTGAGATAATTTTTATTTCCCTCCTTACTCACATTTGCCTTCACACCTCTCTCTTCTCTAAGTGTAAGAAAACAGCGCAGCAAAAACTCTGGGATTTTATGGGAAAGGAAGGTAGTATTTTTTTAGGAAATTCACTAGTAAATTAATTTTCACCACTCAGACACATCTTTTGTTGATTTCATCTTCTTGCATTCTCATGCCCAAATACAAACATCAAAGTGTCTGCATATAATAGTTTGGTCAGGATTCCTTGTGTGAGACACAGAACATGGACAAGAGATGCCACCCATCAAGTTTTCAGTAGGTCTTTTTATTTCTTCTTGACTGACAATAACAAACTGGTCTTTAAATACATCTTTTATATATTTAGGACCCAAAAGTTAAGGTGATCCTTTTGACTCACAATTTTTCTTACTTTTATCTCTGTAAACTTGAGGCAAGTCTGGTACCTGCTCTGCTTCCCAATTTTTGACATCCTTAGTTCTTGACATTCTTTGTTTCTGACATGCTGTTCTTGTTGGGATTATGAAGAAAAGAATGACACAAGTTATTTTCTGTGTCTGCATTGACATTTTTTGTTGTTGAGCACACAAACTTCTGTCAACAAGTCATCATGACATTCATCATATTGTTGTTTTATAAGAGTGCAGACCTTCTGATTTTGATGAAACAATACATTCCTTAGTGAATGTGGTGCTGTTTATCAGTGTACATCCCTGTGAATGTGGTGTTATTTATCAGTGCAGGTCATGTATTTGACCTCATTCTGGGATTTCTTCTGGTGCTTACTTACACATTTTCATCCATGCATCATTTGCACCAGTATTAAGATTTCCAATGTTATTCTCTATGAATTGCCAGAGAACAGGGAAAATCTGGAGTTTATAAGGTATACGTATACCTTAAGCCACAATTCCCAGCTTTCCAATGATTTAAACTTTTAAAACTGAGACAGAAACTTCCATATCACATTCTTATAGTGATGGATTCTAGGATTGCACAGTCATCATCAGGATGTACAATGGTAAAGCTCCCTCTCAAAAGTCTGGTATAAGTTCCCCCTAATTGCCATGTTCCTTTGAATATAAAATTTTCATTACTATCCAGCCAGGCTAAATAATTGGATTCAGAGGAAGTACTGCCTTTTTGTTTGTTTGTTTGTTTTGTTTGTTTGATTGTTTGTTTTTGTTTTTGGTTTTGTTTTGTTTTGTAATATAAGATATAAAACAGGAAATGTAAAATCTTTCTTTTTATGGAAGTTCTAGGTCCATGCTGCAGAAATCATGAATGACATTTATTTTTCTCATCTGTTCAGTGAAGCAGAAGCATGATATTTTCAGATAACATGTTCTTGTAGGGACCAATAAGACCATAACCGTAGAAATGAGAGAGCTATGATTAATTATATGCTTCATTAAGCAAAGCTAAGTATGGTACAGTTGCTGTCAGACAATTTTCTCATTTCTTGCACTAATGTTGATCCACAGAAACAGAACTATATAAGACATTTGTGGAACTCTCTAATATATGTAAGAAACAAATTAGGAAAGGCAAATAATACCTGTCAATCTCCAAACAAAGACAGGCATTGACTGGTCTGAGAATTCATAAATACGACTCCTGAGTCAACCATGACTTCTCTAATTATAGCTGGCACATAGTTTCAAGGTCTTCAGCCACCCAAGTTAAAACAGTTTTTATCACCTGTGATTCCCAAGACTACCCTTGCCTGACCCCATCTTGGCTCCACAAAGACACAGGAGTGCCTGCCTGGCTGCTGCCACTATGAGGATGTCCTTGATGCCTTAGGGCATGTCCAATGCCAATGCCAGAGGGCATCTGCATTGAACCCCTAATTTTTCTGAGGTTCCTACCATGTTAAAATAAAAGTTTATATCCTACCAAACAGCTCTTTCATCTGTTCTATTGAAAAGTGCAGGGACCAGGGATCTTTAGTATAGGGACCATATTCTATTCATAGAAGAATCTGAAGAAATAATTGTTGCAGAAATCAGTACTATATATAGATAGTGAATATACTAGATAGATATACTCCCTCTATATATATGTATTACTTAATAGAGAATTTTTATCACGGTATTTTTATTTAAAAATGCAATTTATTCTCCTGGGGGAAAAAAACAAAAAACACCAAAAACCACAGAAAACCAAACCAAAAATTCATACACATTTACTAAGTAAAACTGGTGCTAACAAAGGTAAAAATGATGGTGTTAAATTGTGGAGAACTCATAGTCTAGCTGGAATAAAACTAATGTGAATTAGGGTTTTATTCTGACAATACTAAGAGGAGAGTTAATGATTCAGTGCCTGTGTCCTTGTGTTTAACTGCTTCATCCTAGCTCTAAGGCACATCCAGGGGCAACAACAGATAAATTTGAAAGGATCAGTAGGTATTAGATACAAGAGTGATGACTGCAGCTAGTACAGTCATCAATGCTAGTAATGGCATTGCATAGTCTGTATTAAATTAAATTTATTTTATTTTTTCTATTTTTTTTAATACACTACACACTAATGTCCTGGTCACCCAGATATTTGTGTAGGTGTATGAAAAGGTAACACTTTACATAGATGTACAGAGAACTTAGTTTGTTTAGGTTTTCAGATAGCATTAAATATGATTCAGGTTTGCAAAAAGCATTTTAATTTAATCTTTCTGCTTAAATGAGCAGTAACAGAAATTGCTAGTATATTAACATTCAAGTTGATTAATAGATATTAATTTTGTGAATCCAAAAGGGGCTTCTCTGTTGAAACTCTTTTAGTAGGCTAAAAATAGCCATTACACTATTCCATTCTTCCTCTATGTTGAACTCTGTGCACTTTGTGCAGCAAAAGTCTGCCTCTGAGCAGGCCATGCTCTCAGAACTCCTAAGACATGTGTAGCCCACACCAACATCACTTGAAAGTTTGTTCCAATAGTCATCACCCTTGTTTGAAATGCTGGTTCATTTCTTACATGATTTTGTCTGTATCAGGTTTTCTTTCTTGCTTTGTCTTTCTCTGGTAGTTTGAGAATACCTGTTCTGATACCCTCTGAATTCCTCAGAACTTTTTAGTACCCTTCCAAGTTTTGCAAAAATCTCTTCAAACATGGATATCACAGAGTTGCAGGATTTTAACACCATCTCATCAATGCTCTAATTTTGTCCCTCCTCACTTTCCTCCAGGTAGGTAGATGTGAGAATGACATTGGCCCTTTTTGCTGCAGTGTTTCACTTGAAGATGCTACTAAACTGCCTGACTGCTGTGTTACTCAAACTGGAGCCACAATCCACCTTCATTAGACTTAGACAAGACTAACTGACCTACTTTGAAAATATAATAAGACAGTCAGTATTTTAATTCACATTTATATTTGGTTTCTCCAGCTGCAGTTGTTACAACTGTTTTGGTCTTCTGCTATACAATAAAAAATGAAAAATAAAAATCTCTGTTCCAAGAACATTTTTAGCAGCTCGTTTGGCATATTTGGGCAGCGTAATGAAGCCTGCTCACCTGGAAATATTTAATGCAGATATATGCACTTTAATATTCTCTTCTGTTAATAATATAATGGAAAGTCCTGTGATTTAGAAGAAAAAATAAAAATGGAAATCCTGTTTCTATTTAAATACAGAGAAAAATATTTGTTTCATTTTCTGTGGTGTTCTATACCAGGGATCCTGTGTTATGCTGCAATTTTTCATATTCTTATTACGCTGTTAAAACTTTTTATTTTTCATCCATTTAAAATACATTATATTGTATTAGTTTGAGAAACTTCTGTTCCTGAGGTGCCAAATTTTGCTTGGGTCTGGCCTCAGTTTGCCCTTCAGGAACATCATCTGTTTGTAATAGTTAGTCTGTAAATAAGAACCAGATTCCTCTGTAATGATTACTTCACCTTTTTCCTCTGTAACGATTACTTCACCCATAGTGGTGCCTTTTGTCTTACAAAATAATCCTGAAGGTTTTTGGGGAACACTGACAACAGCTGCATGAGTAATCCTAAACTGAAATTTCCTACAGCAGCACAATTTCAATTCCAGGCATGGCAAGAAATAATTCATCATGATGCCCAGTGTGGTTCAGGTTAATTTGGGTTGTAACGAGCCCCTGCTAGTAATCTGCCACAGCTTGCTTTTTTGCTGAATTCATATTTCATATTTAAATCTTGTGGCTGAGTTGTAATTCTAAGCAAAATGACAGAGTATTTGATGCCATCTTTTTTGTCTTTGCCTATCCCAGATCAAAGTCTTTATTTTTTGAGATTAATTTTTAAAACATTGTTGATTATTTAAAGTTTATTAGCATAGCTTTTTATGAATATGCATTTGCAATGCAATTTGTTTGTGATTTTAACTGTTTTCTGTTAGGTTTGAAATATTGATAGACCAACAGTTCTAAGTATATCTGCTTAATCTGTGTAGTTAGGGGTAAAGAAAAATATATAATTGAAGAAGTCCAGCCAAAATTAATTGCTTAACATAAATACTGATTTAACTACTCAGATTACCCCTTTCTTCTATGATTTGCAAGGAGGATATTCACAACTAGACTACATAAAGCAGTTGTTTTCAGGCCACCACACTCACATGGATAGCTTAGAGTTAACAAGCAGTGGGCTGAACACTTGTACACTTGCCTCAATGCCTCAATGGATGAGGCATCCAAAAACCTGCAGCTGCCCAAGCTGGTGTCAGCTAGGAGCAAATATTTTTTTTTTAATGGATTATTTGAGACAAAAGAATCCTTTATGTTTTGAGGATTTATATGGCATAAATAAGGAGAGAAATTGTCTTTACAGAAAAGTGCAAGTCAAATTTTATGTGGTAAACAACAAGCTCTGTTTGCTGTAAATTTATAGATTATTCATTACCTTTTTATTTGACTTGTATAAAGTATTTACAGACATGATCAGTCTCTTCATTCAGTAACACATAATGACTACAAGAAAAATGCCTTAAAATTATTTTCTCATTGAAATTGCCATGGACATCATACTATTCACTGCCAAAGGAGTAGAGGTGTTTGCATCTTCAGAAATAATTTTCCAGTAGTGACATCCAGTTGCATATTTTGCTCTTAGTTAGTTGAGCTAATCTGAATTCTAATCTCTATGTTACTAATTAAAAATAAATAAGGCAAATAATAATGCTCTTAAGAAGCTTAATTTTAGTTAGTTCATACAGACAACTGCATGACATCTATCTGGAAGGGGCACATGGGAAGGTATATATATACATGTTTTCTACCTCTTGTATTTTGGGTTGTCATATAGTTGTTGTTTTCCAGTCTGACACAAAAGTTCAAGTAGCATCAAACTTTTATCATTGCTAGTTATCAATTTTTAGAAGTGGGTAGAAATAATGTCATAATAAGACTGTGTCATCATTAACTGAGCCTTCAATATGATAAATATGATAAAAATATAATAGACATCAATAATATAATATGATATGATAAAAAAACCCAAAGATCAATACAGAGTGTGGGATACAAAATTATTTTGAATTTTTAGATGCTGGAAATGACAGCTCCAAGACTTTGGAGCCCCCAGTATTTTTGTAATTAAAATTTGTAAAGTGTTTGATTATCAATAAATTTGAATGAATTTCACTTTCAGCAAACTACCAGCTTTGTCTCTCCTCTGGCTTTTTGCCAGTGTTGCCTCTGAGTTTACAAAATCAAGTTGCAGTAGAGGCTTATGAGAAATCCACTAATCAGAAAAACAAAATTGCTGGTTTGTTTCCCTGCATCCTACAGCTTCATGCTTTTCCAGATACTCCTGCTTGTTCCCTTCTTCCTAGTCCATGCTCCCAAGTCATCCCAGTCCCTTCATTTCTACTCCCTTGCCCTACATAGAAGAAAAGATAGGACAAAAGTTCCTGGTATGAATAATTTGCTTGCCAGGTAACTAATTAGCTAAGGAATTTTTGTCTCTGATGCAGAAATATTATTCAAAGCTGAAAAACGTAATTCTAGCTGGGAGACTTTTCTTACTTCTTTTATTTCTATTCTCCATTCCTATATTCTTGTCTATATTTGTTGACACTTTTCTTCCTGGGCAAATTTTCTACTCAGTTTATTATTCACCATATTTTCAATTTTTTATTAACCTTTTTACAAATAATTTTTTAAAAATTCAATTTTATCTTTACCCTCCCTTCTTTAAAGCATGAATTATGGCTTCTAGTATCTATTTCTTACCCACGTTCTAGAGTTTCTTCGACCTATCCCTCACTTGTTTTTTGCACATCATTACGGCACCCTTTTTAACAGAAGAAGGAGAGAACTGGAGAAGGCCATCCTGCTGTCCACCCATCAGTCTGTCTATCCCATAGCACACAAGAGGTCTGAGGCTGTGACCAGTTACAGACTTCTGCGACCACAGTGACAGCTTTCTGCTTGTCTTGTTCATAACCAGCCTTGGTGTCATTACAGGCCATGGTATCTGCTCATGTGGCCGATGCATTTGCCAGGATGGGTGGTTTGGGAAGTTGTGCCAGCACTCAAGGAAGTGCAACATGACGGAGGAGGAGAGCAGAAGTCTCTGCGAGTCAGCGGATGGCATATTGTGCTCCGGGAAGGGTAAGATCTGGCAGCTGAGCTCCCCTGTGTCAGTGCCTGGCAGAGGAAAATAATCACGTTCTGGAAGACTAATGTGCATGGCAGAGTGTTGTTGTTCAGTAACCCTCTCTTTCAAAGGCACTCATTATTAAAAGGATGTTTAAAAGGATTATTAAAAGGATTATTAAAAGGATGCTCTGTAATGCACTTACACCCATTTTGTCAGACACCCACCTCAGCTGAACACGTTCAGCAGCATTGCTCTCCTATGCAATTTGTTAGTAGCACATAATTTCCTGTATGTGTTTAGCTGATGGTCTATGTGGAACACCTGTACATTATAAACTAACTTTTAGTGCTCCTTCCACTTTGGGGAAAAAGGGCACTGCCCACAGTAACATTCCAGTGGGGAAGATGGCAAATGTAATATATTGGACAACAGTACGTGGAGGAAAGTGTTTAAAATCAATTCGGTACCCTTAATCCCTCTGCTCCCCAAAGCAGTTGCAAAGGAAAAGTAGATGTCTGCAACCCCCACAAATGAATCCTACAAACTTTCTCATTTACTAATTTTCATTCAGCTGGTTGCATCAGCTCCAGTTCAGCTCTAAAAAATTGCCACAGGGAAGAATAAAAGTTAGAAAATCTTTATAATTATCTGAAATTATTCTCTGAGGTTCTTACCTTGCAGTCTTTCAGGCTAGGAAATTGCATTAATGGAAAGAGGGCTTTTTAGCTCCCCTGTAGTGCAAATTGCCTATTTTTGTATATAATATGTCTGAAAGAGAATAGACAGAAAAGAGACTGGTTGGAGGCTAGAATGCACTCAATCCAGACTCTGTGTGTCATTTCCTATATTTGTATGTCCCTTGCATAGACAGGAAAGAAATCTGCCAGCTGGAAAAATCAGTTAGGAACCCTCTGCATCAGGCAGATTTCCAGTTTTCCCTTTAGTAACTTTTATTTCAGTGCAGAGGAAATTTAAATGGGATTTCCAGCCCAAGCTTCATCTATCTGTGTTATCACTTACCAGAATTCTCCCTATTGCACCATTTAATTTTGTTTTGGGCCTTTTTCCCCCTCAGTTGATGCAGTGTCATAAAAAATGAGAAAGTTTCACTGTTTCTCTAATTTTTCCAGATGGGACTATCTTTAAATTAGTATATGTGTAAGAGTAAGTCAGTTACAGAAATGAGAAATGGAAATTACTCTGATTTACTGCAGAAGTTAACTTTTTTCCTCTTAAAGTGCGTCTCACAGAGACTTTTTATATAAACCATGAAGGTGAAGGAATATGCTTGGTATCAATAAAATGCACTATGTAAGATTCTGTATAAGTATAAACATGAAAAATTATGTTGATTTTAAAAATTTTCATATTATCTGTTATCTTTTGCTAAGTATGGCTGAGAACTATTTATTCCAGCCTGTGGGTCTTACTGTGAGAACAATTAGCTTTGAACATGTGTTTCAAGGGTACCATTTACTTTGAGGCTTTGGAAGTAGATAATCCATCAGGAATTTGCAGAGATATGAAGGATTTTTTACCTCTGTTGGCTGTACTGCCAGGGTGTAGTTTGGAATCTGGTCACTTTCATAATCTGTAGCAGTCTGCAAGGTGCTCTAGTGTTGTCCTTTTGTCCTTTCCAAACTGACCCATTCTGTGATGCTGTGACCCTAAATCCATCACAGAAACAGTGGTGGGATTTTTTTTTTTTTGGCCCCTGAGCACACATTAGAGCAATCACCTCCATAAGACATCTTCAGTAGTGTGTGGCCAATAAACATCCAAGAAGAAGGCTACTATCTCCTGCCTCTTCTCTGAGCAGCATGGGGATTACTGGCAAAGACAGTCTAATTACTTATAAATTTTGCTGCTATGTTCTTTTTTTCCTTCTTTTTTTTTTTTTCTTCTTTTTTTTTTCTTTTAATCTATTCCTGATGCTAAGATATGTATCTGGAAATCATGTCTTACTGGATATTCTTTGTTTAAAACACTGTTCATAAATAGTGAAGCACTATCCAGGAACCAAAATGGCAAAATGTTCTTTCTGATTCATTACAGTGAGGAAAAAAAGTAATGATTACTGGTCAAATAAAAGGGAATTTCGAACCTGTGCACTAATGGTGGTTTTTCCATTTTTGTTGGAAACCTAACCATGATATGCAAGTGCTAAAATGGGGTGAGAATAGCTTGAGTTTCTGTATGTAGGTTTTAATAGACTGTGAAGAGTCCTGGTTTTCAGCAGATAACTGCTGAACACTATCAGAAAATTGCACTCTGCTAATATAAGCAAAGTTGGGCATCCACATTCCTAGGCTGTTTTCAGAATCTTGGCTCGCTGACTGTGCCACCTGTAGCAAAAGCTCTTCCCAAGGAAAACAGCAACACCCACAACGCTGCTGCCTCCCTGGCAGTAAAGATAGGGCTCTACATGGTGAGTGTAATGGTGCAGGATGTGGGCAAGGTAATGAGCCAAATCCCATCCGAGAGGATCTGGCTGGGATCCCAGGAAACACCCTGCAACTCATTAGACACAATTAAACTGAGGAGCCTCCCAGAGCAGCATGCCCTGTTCAGGGAAAAGACTTGATACATTCATTTCCCTAACAGATTTTGCATTTTGGAGCCTTATCTTCCTTGCTTGACTTGGTGTTAAATTTGCTGTATCTTCTGCAAAACAGTTTTAAACATCGTGGGCATCCCTCAGTAGCAGGATCAGTGCTCGCTGATGCAGAATCACTTCAGGCTTCTTACAGTGTAATACTCATAATAACTGCTGTAATTTTACTAAAATCCTCATACTATTCCTCATTATTTTCAGATGTCAGTACCTTGCAGTTTGTATAAATAGAGTTATTTGTTTTAAATTGCCCTCAAGTATATCTTAGTGTACCTCTTATAGAACAACCCTGTGATATGTTAGCTATCCTCCACTACCTCCTTATACGACAGCATTTTTGATCCTTGTAGGGAAGTATTTTCTATGCCAGTAGCCCTGTAAGCAATACTCAGAACCCACAGAAAAAGTAAATGCTTAATCAAATACTTCCATCTTCAAATGTTCTAATCACTAGCTCTTCCTGAATATATTACATGTTCCATATGTTACAAGTTAAAGCATTTCCCTAAAATTAGGCAATGTGTTAATTTTTGTGAATTTAAAATAAGCATTAAATTACATATTTAATTACAAATTAGATACTCTGCTGAGGCTGTTCTGAAGTTTTCAAGAATTAAGCTTCAGTATTTATGGGAAAAGAAACAGAAAATTGGTTGATATCAACAGATGCAACTTTTTTTCTTTAAGTGCATTAGGATTATTACTATGGATTTTATTCAGAGGTCACTGAAAGAACTGGAAAGATGGAATATCACGATTTTATAGGCTTTGGCTCAGGCCCTGTTGAGTAATCCATGAATTCTGTTTAGGTTATATTCTCACATAACCAAGCATCCTTCTATATATTTTTTTCTTTAATAATGCAGTCAACACATTAGCGACTTTTTAATGGAATGATCCTGGAAATATTGTAGGAGGCTAGGATTTTCAAAGGAATTTAACTCATTTAAAAGCATCTTCTATAAAAGCTTATTTGGTGAAATTTTTTAACTCATCCCCTCATAGCTGAGAATTTTGCACGTATCTTTGCTATAATTTATCTGGGTTTTTAAATTTGTTTTTTTTTTAACATTGATTTCTGCTGTTACCCCTAATCAAAAGGATTTTTGCTTAGCAGTTAGTAAGATCCCCACTTCAGTGTTTACATATCTGAAATCTGCATAGGGCCAGGCTGCTGAAGATGAGATCTGTAAAAGCCAAGTCTCTTCAGTCAGGTGCTGGAATCATTCAGGAGGAATTGCCATCTCCTTGTGGCCTTTCTAGTTGCAGAAAAGCCTCTCTCACACACTTCTCAGGCTATAGGCTTCCTGACACATGATTGTCCAGAGGCACCTGTCACTTTCCACAATTCAGAGCCACAGACCTTCTCCTGAAGGTAAGGATGCCTCAGAGTCTTCTCTTCAAGGGAGGATTCTGGTGCTCTGTGGGTTATGGCATCACCCGAATTTGACCACAGCTGCTTTGTCTGTGAGGGTGTGGCCTGACATCCTTTAGGAGAAGGAGAGCAGCTTCTCCCAACAAGGGGCGTTTGGGCACACTGCAGGAACAAGCCAATTGCTGAGCTGCCATTATGTGCACACTCTTTTTGACCTAGAGCAAATGTTCAGTAAGTCCATGGGAGGTGGAGAAGCTTCATTCGTGGTGATGAGGATTTTGGGGGTCTATAGATGTTAGTCTTGAGCACTGTTGGTGCTTTTGTGAACTCACTCCTAAAAGCTTTAGATGAGGAGGACTGTTTTCTTCCTGGGGACAATTTGAGCTTTACTAGTACAAAAAAAAAAAAAAAAAAAAAAAAAAAGGAAGTTACTGGGGAGAGAAGCCCTGATTGTAGGTCTCCGAAACCAAAAGAAAGCTTCAAAATGTGAGTCTTGATTATTGAAATAGCAGGATCAAAGCTATTAGCAGTAGCATCCCATCATACTCTAACTCATGCCAAAAGAATCCTTTCATTCAAAAGGCTTTTAGCTTGATTATTTTCTTTTATGCAACAGCCTCTTAGGCAGCAATTTTGTGCACATGCACATGTGCGTATGTGTGCATATGTGTGACTTGGGTTGTTATTTTCTAGTCTGAATGTGCCAGTACTCTTTGACTGTGAGTAATAATTTTTGTGATTTCAGGCTCCTGCCACTGTGGAAAGTGCATCTGTTCACCCCAGGAATGGTACATTTCGGGTGATTTCTGTGAATGCGATGACAGAGACTGTGACAAACATGATGGTGTCATTTGCACAGGTGCAGTACGGGCTAACACTTAATTGCTTCAGGAAACAAACTGAGTTGATGGGAATTATGTTAAACAAAGCCCAGCTTCTCCTTTCCCCACTGATGGAGGAAGCACATTTGCTGGTTATTCAAACCTGCTATAATTGTTTCTTCATGCAGCGCAATGATCAACTTAAGGTCTCAAAACAACAGTTAAAAGCCTGAGTATGAATTTAAATAAGTAAGCCAGCTAGGGAATCCATCAGCAATTCTCTCTGTAATACACTATAAGTTACTGGTTTTTGGCAAGGAACACAACGTCAGCATTATGATCATGAGGTTTCCTTAGCCTTTGTTCTTTTACTGGACATTCCATGTGTGTAATGCATTTAAGCCACAGACAAAATTCACTGGTGGATTGGGAGCATAATTGTGTGGATTAACAGAGCTTCCTAGCAGTCAGACAATTGTTGGTGGGAGGCTGGAATAGCTGATAGCTTTTATTATGATGTGAGGGTAAATGATTCAAGCAGCTTCACCTTAACACTGTCTGAATATGCAGGTGGCAGATGTCGATAGAAGTGGGCAGGCTGCCAACAAACCCTTGTGATAAGCATAGTGACAAGAAGCAGCATGGGAATTGCTAAATTAACTCACTGGCTGCTTCCTGTTACAAATCTTAATTTTAGAAAATCTTTGCTGAGTAATTATTAGATGTGGAAGAACTCTGCAAGCCAATTAGAGTGAGAGTGAGAAGACTGACACTAGTAAATTGTGTCTTCCAGCTAGCCTGTTAGGAAGGGTCATTTTGTGGAGGCAACTAACATAGCAGGAACAAGAGCCTTATCTGTAGCTCTAATGCCTAATCATGGATCTTCATAAAGTCAGAAGGAAGAGGAGTTTACATAGATACAAAGGTTATAGAAGTCTCAAGCTGAGCATCCAAGGGTCATAAAAAATATTTAAATAAAATCAATAGATGGGTCTCAATTGTTCCACTGCTGCAAAATAGGGCCAGGACATTTTTCACTTAATAGAGAGTTTGAGATAGGATTTATTTGTATAGCACTTCTGAGATTTTAGGTTTAAAGTTTTTCATGCTCAAAGCCATGGTTTAATTGCTATTCTGTTGATAGCTTTTAATGGCTTTTTCTTTATGAATAATAGTTAATCTTGTTTTTCTTTGTACCTGGAGGCACAGTGTGAACACTTAGCCTCACCAGCTGGGTACAAACACTGGTGTGCACAATTACACTTCACCATACACAATTTCAATATTTGCAATACTGTTGATGGAATTATTGAGAACATGCTATTAATGCCATGTAAGTATAGGTGTGGGGTGGCTTCTTAATGCAATGGTGCAGTAATTGCTTCCTTCCAAAGGAAAAAGGGGACAATAAAGGAACAATACATCTACTTTAGCATAGCTTTTTACTTCCCATAAAACACATTTTAATGTAGTATATTTCAATTATGATAATTGCCCTTTATTCATTCTATTCTAGGTAACGGTATTTGTAGCTGTGGAAACTGTGAGTGCTGGGAAGGATGGAATGGAAATGCTTGTGAAATCTGGCTGGGGAGAGAATACCCTTAATGAAGGATGTCACAGATTGAGGAAGTGGGTCTTTTTGTTTGTTTTTCTTTAGGCTGCTAGGACATTTAATTTCCTAAGTGTCTGGGTGTGGGTATGCATGAACACACACATAGATGGTTGTAAATACCTTAGAACACATTTGAGGATCTGCTCCTTAAAGAAATGCATCCGAAAACTAAATAAGGGAGCACGACAACCCAAGCCATAGAGGGTGAAGTCATAAAATACTGGCCCTATGGAACTTCTCCAGAGATTTTTTTGTAAATTCAGTGGAACCCATATTATACCTATAATGGCTATTTCTTTGAGCAACCTGAGGCAAAGGTATAAGAAGACCCTTCTTTTAACATTATTTACTTGGTTGTCATGTCTCCATGTCAGTATGCAACAATTCACCTGTAGAAGAGTAACACTAATGGAATACTGTCAAATAATTAGTTTGATTTGTTTTATGGTATTTGAAAAATACATTATTTGGCCCGTTTTTTTTTTTCTTTCCAACAATCCCAATTATGAACCAACTCATAAATTGAGAGAAACTGTAAAGAAGCATATAAAAATAGTAATCATTTTTTATTTGGTCAAATTATTGTGCAACTGAGGTCCAATCACGTGACACTCATAAACTGAAGACCCAAAATGTTTGAATGGAACCTTTTCTACAGGAAAACTTTTCGTTTCTGTGGTTGATATATCAGTAAGTTGGTTATCTAATCTACATATTACAATACTTTAAAATACATAACCTATAGAAACATATGGAGTGAAACTAATAAAGATATAAAAGTATGATTGCCTATTCTGCATATGTATTCTGCAATTTACATGTACTTCTATTGTACTGTTCTGTGTATCTACTGCTGCCTCCTACATGTAAAGCAAATGAAATATTTTTATATTAGTAACTTTTAGGATTTTACTCTTAGAACTCACTGTTCAGGACAGATTGCCCAGTAACACATGGAATTCACTGAATTTAACTGCTTTCATAGAAGTGGGGAACCTTAACATCAATTGACTTGAAAAATCATCTGTGCTATGCAGTAGCTTGGTCTCAGCCAAAGATGTTTGGACAATGTCAACAAAGTAATTAAAGTTTTAATACAGTAAATACAAACAAAGCAGTGGTATGAACAAAAATTTTATTTTTATTTTCCAATGGTGAAATGCTGCTCAGTGTGAAATTCACATTGAGTTATGAACGATGCACAACTATTGGGACTTCCCTAACTTATTTACATGAGTCTCTTTTTTTTTTTTTTTAATTTTTTTTTTGTACATGTAGATTTGGCAGCCCTTAAATTCTTTAGAGCAAAAAAAAAAAAAAAAGAAATATACATTTTACTTTCAAAAGTGTTTACATTTTGTGAAACCATGATTGAGCAAGAAATTGATTAAATGGCTCAAAAATACTTCTTTTAGATACCAAACTTTAACATTGTGGTGTAGGTGCCAAGGTCCTGATTTTTGAAGAGGTACATGACTCAGAAATAATGGAACTATGTATTAACAAAAAAAATGTATTTCATTATTAGTCTAGAAATTACTTTTCTTTTAGAAAGGACAGTTTTGAAATAGGAAAATACAATGGTACAGAACATGTAATAGAATGCAAAATTTCAAATTTATTTATTTAACTGTTTTTTTATTCCTCCATCCCATATAGCTTGCTCTTTAACTATCACATTTTTTTCCTCTTAACCTGGATTCTTTCTTTCTAAAAATGAAGCTCGTGAAGCCCATTTTCTCAGGGAGTACCATTACCAAACATCCAACCTATATATAAGCTATGCAGATAAATAACTAGACATACATCCCAAAGCTGCTAGCTACTCTCTTATAGATAACCAAATATCAGATAACCAAAATATCAGGCAGAGTTCTAAGCTGTATTCATAACACATAAGGAATCCTCAAAGTAAAATTCATCTTGAAATTTTAATTTATATTTTATACTTAAAACCCTAAAACTCCATAGAGCTCAACAGGAATATTTTCTTAAGTTTTAGCATATATGCATTTTGCCAACCCTCGTGTCTGGAGAGCACAAATTGTTGCTTTTATTTATATTTATGAATAATGAATACCGCTGACCTGAATAATCTCATAATCACTGGATTTTTTGCATATACATTCATCTGCTGAATCAGAGTGTAAACAATGAAGGATACTAAGTTCTCCTTGCTTTCCTTCCATTTGTATTTAGTATTGTATAAAGAAAATACTAGATAATCAAAACTGTTCTGGTGTCAGTAGATGCTTTTGACTTATTTCATGGCATCAAAACATTTATATATACTGTAGATCAGCTGTGGTATTTCAGGTACTCATTCATATATAAAAGAACAATTCTTTAGGTGGTTCCAGTGTTGTATTTGATGCATTTTACTTTGTCATTTGCTTTAATTTTAAATTTATATACTTAAAGAGTATAAATTAATTTTTATTTCTACTTTGATTTTTTTTTAAACCAATCAGCTCCAACTTTTTTGACTACTGGATGGGTTATGTAGCTATAGCATTTCAAAAAGCATTATCCAAGTTGTTTGTTGACTTACATATGGAAAAAAATCAGAATATCTAAGACAGCTACTCTCCGTGGTTCCTTTAAATGCAATTATCAAACAAAATGGTGCTATAACTATAAACCTTAAAGTATTAACTAAGACTAGTAAAAATGTAATGAACACATTAATTATTTTCCAATTTTTCTTCTGTTTCCTATGATGTTGCTTGAACATTTCCCCTGCTCTTCATGCTGAGGTAACTGGTGATGTGACACCCAGCATATCTGTTTTGTGGCTCATTTCCTCTCTAGAAAAATGAAATCGGAAGGAATAAGATTATTATTCCATGCATTTGAATATAATAGCTGTATTAATAAATTGTTATCTTTTTCCCTTATCTCATTCCCTGCGATGGGAATTCCAGATACATAAACTGTAAATGCAGGAAGAGGCATAAGGAAGTGGAACTTACTGCTTGATTTTTTCATTGCTAGAGACTGTAAAAACCTGCTTCCAGGCCTGTGGCAAAAGGCAAAACCAAATTGGATAAAAGGGGACTTTTTACTGATTAGATTACCTTATAAATAAAAAGATATTATAGCCTTGTTTTTTCTTATGTGAGAAAGAACACAATCCAGAAGTGTGTCAGTGTTTCTATAATAAACTTGCAGGATTACACCTATTGTGTTTAACATATCTGTAATATCACCTATAAAAAAACCTGTGGATTGATTTGCTTATATAATTTATTAACCTGCTTGTGACCCCTTTTTTCCCCCCACTGTCTATATTCTTTCTTAGAAACACATAGATGCATTTAATCATGTATTTGCTCTCCCTTTTCTGATACATTGCCCTTGCTTCTTTGCTGAATAACATCTCACTTTGTAGCTAAATGATACTGGGATGAAGAAAGCTAAGTTGAATATTTCTGTGACTAATTAATTGAACAAAAAAAAAATTATTACATCTTTAGAAATAAGTCATAGCATTTGCATTAGTCATCACAGAAAAAAAACCCTGTTATTAAACATTTTGGAATGCATTGCATGAAATACGAATTTATCTAAAGGGCCATTTAAAAGAAAGAGAACCTTCTTATGTAGTCTTATTTTGCTTCCATTCCCATTTAAATGTAGCTGAATAATCTATTCTTTATAGCAATAAACAGATGGATCATCATGATACACTTTTACTGCATGAACCAAACTGTCTGCTTTCATACCTCATTGCGTAAACTAATTTTAAACCAAGACAAAAAGTTTCTCCATATATATATATATATATATATATAAAGCCAGGGTTCTTACTATTGTTTCAGGTATATACCATAGTCAAAGTGAATTGCTTTACTTTATATCTGGTGAAGGGGAGGGCCTGGGAGGGGTTTATTAAAAACCAACATTTCTGAAAATGACAGTATATTAAAAAATCAATTGAGAATGGCTAAAAAACACAGAAAATTAAGCAAAAGCTCTGTTATGTGAGCTACAAAGCACTTAAAAGGAGCTAGAGACCCTTCCATAGGCTCTATCATGTGAGCAATCTCATAAGGATTCTTGTGTATTTATAAAATTTTTGAAGTACAGCAAAATGGTGCTTTGTTGAAGTAGTTCATATCTCCTCAAAACTGGATCTCTAAAACTGTGCAGGTGTGTCTAATTTTGCCAAATAGAACTGTAGCTGAAATACAGATCAAAAATGAGAAGAAAATTACTTTATGCAGTGTTAACATATAAAATGGCAAGATGAGGTTAGATTTCAGTGTGAACAGTCTCTCAGAGATTAGAGAAAACCCAGAAGAACAAAATACAATGCAAGCATGCAAAAGACCTGGAATGCTGCAGGTTCACGGACAGCTGCACATGTAAGTACAAAAACCCCAATCTGTAAATACAAATTGATTCCATCAGGTTTACTATACAGTACTTTAGTAGTAACAGACAGTTGAAAAGAGCTTTCACTTAACAGCAAAATTAATTTTAGAGGGAAGAAAATGGTGAAGTCTCATCCTGGAGAACAGCAAGAGAGGTATTATATTAAGGAGCTGAAATTTTCTTTGGCATGGTAAAGTGGGAGAACTGAGTTTGCCAACCTATTTACATAAGTTTCACCATCCTGTGGCCAGTGCAATGGTGCTTTGCACAGTCTACTTCTTACATAAACTTTTTTGTTGGTTTCCAGTATGCCTTCATATAAACGTTTTATTCATCATGTTGAATCTGTGTATACAACAAATAAGAATAAACACAAAATGTACAATGCAGACAAACTCTTTGCATATATGCATGTAAATTTGCAACACTGGCCAACAGTTCTTTGACAGACACAACCTACAACATGCAGTTAGTTCATCCTTGTACTCTTCCCATGCAACAGATGAGACAAGACAAAATTAAAGGGAGGAAACAAAGCACGAAGATACCTCTGTTATGTTTAAACAGATTGTAGAAAAAAAATTAGGACATTGATTCATTGGATTAAACACTCATATGAATTTAGCCCACAGAAACAAAACCAGAAAACAATATTTTAAAAAAATAAGAAAAAAAGCTGCATTTCCATTATGTACTAACTGCTTAAAGAAATTAAATCTGGCCTTAATTATAGCCTCCCAAACTGGTTCACAGATCATAGTTACTCAGGACCAAAAGGTTAATGTTGAAAACAATGTTTATATAGGATCAGGCAATGAACCAGATCCTCCTTGCATGGCTCAGCCAGGTCTCCAGCCCTCTCTCTCCTCAGGCTCTTACACTGGGTGAATAAAAAGACAGCTGAATGGGACATGAACTCGTGTATTCCCTCCTCGTGAATCAGCTGAGAGAGAATGTAGCCTTCAGCTGTTTTATCTCACTTGAAATACTGTGACGTTCTCCTCTTACAACTGCAGGAAGGCCTGGGGCCAGGGTGGGACCCAGCCCGCAGTGCAGCATCAAGGCTGCTGCGTCTCCTGGGTCCTGCAGCGCAGAGCAAGCCCCCAGCTCGCCATCTGAGTTGCTTTGGTTTGATTTTGTTTTCTCAGGGATGGTGCACAAATCCCACTGGAGCAGATGGGATGAGAAGGGCACACCAAAGTTTTTAATAAAGTGTTGTTTTCCCCGCTCACACAGATTTAGTGCTAGCAGGCAAGGGCACAGTTTTAAGTCAAAGTTTCTTTGCATTTTTATCACAGTTTTAGATTAGGTTTGTATTTTTTTTCTCTACATGGATAGAGGGCTTCATGCTTAACTCATTCCCTCCCTAGAAAGACCCAACATTAAGCATTATCTTGCTGTTCTCATATCACACATACAAAAAGAAGTCTGACCTACAGAAAAAAGAAAAAGTTTATCTAGAATTTAGCAGCTTTACAGTAGCCTCCTTGAAGAGTGCACTAAAATGTTGCTTATAAAAACAGAACACATTTGAAAACTAGTATGAAGAGTTCATTCAGACTGAATGAGACTGTTCAGCTGAGCAGACAGGGAGTTTGAAATAATCAGCAGTCTCTGTCAGGGACTTCAGCACAAAGATGCGATAAAACAAATTGCCAGAAATACAGTGCTAAAAAAGGAATGGATGATTTCCTCTTTTTGTCTTTAAATATCAAGGTAACAGCAAGAGGCCAAGAGAGTGTTGCCACATAGTTTTCCAGACTGAGATACAGTTTGCTCTTTGCTGCCATTTTTAAGAAACAAATTCCTTCTTAATCACACAGAGAGTGCCTATATTTTTCATCTTCTGAAAGCCTGTGACTGTGTGCAAAAACTTCAGTGGCATCTCTGTGGCATTCTCTAAATCTTTCCCCCGCCCGCCTTCAACCCCCTCAACACTGGCTTAATTGTTCACAAGTGACAAACTCAAAGGGTTGATGTTGTTCCTGGTAATATGATCCAAGGCTTCAATTTTATGATGGTTTTGATTTCTTCTAGGTTCATGTAGGAGAAAGTACAGTATATAGAGATCAAGGCAAGGCACCTTCAATCTAGCAATTTGGTGGGCATGGTATCCTAGGAAGCTGGGTGGAGGTACATACTGGGATATCGGTGAAATACATAGGACTGGACTTTGCATGCTTAGCTAAAAATAAAAATAAAGTTTTGTAATATGTCCAGTTTTAAAACGTCTTTTTTTAAAACACCAGAAATATTAAACTATAATTTGTAACTACCCTTTGCATTGGTGCTGCAAAAAAGAACACAACAACATCCTTGCCCATGCTTTGCTAAGTAGGTGTGGGATTCAGCCAAAAATAACAATGGCATTAAGTTCAGTTCCTTAAAAACAGGAAAGGATTATATTTGAAATGGATTTAGGTAGCGCAATTCTGATTAGTCTTACTTTTTTTTTCTTTTACTGGTGGTGGTTGTTTTTCAAACAATGAAGATTTAGTAGATGAAAAATGAGCCTTAATTCAGGCCTACAAGGCCTACAAAATTCTTTGGACCCACTTTTCCAAAAATGAGTGGGTCTTGCTCGCTGGGCAAGGCAAATGTTACCATTACCAGTAAGCCTGTGATATGTATAAAACACACACACAAAAAGAAACTATAGGGGGATGCCAAACACACATTGCAGAAAACTCCCCATTGCTTGTGTTTGACACTCTTCCCTCCACTTTAATGCCAACCTCAGAAGCACAGTATCTGTTACTAAAGAGTATTCACATTTAATCAATATTTTAAGCCAGAGACAATGATCCTATTCTTTATAGATATAATTTTTAATAGTAGATTTTTGAAGGCTTCCTGATTCCCTGATTGCTTTCAAAACTAAGCCACCGGCAACACTTAAGTTATAGAGAAACACAATCCCTGCAAAAGGTCACAAACAGTGGAGCGAGCAGCCTTATAAAAAAGGGAAGAAGAGAAATCCATAATAGCACAGGTTTACAGCATCTAACTAGAAATTACTTGATTATTTGTGTGCTACAAAATAGAACTTAAACACATGGATTTTGCTGAAACTGGACTCAAAAAGGGATTATGGGCAATTGTCAGCAGGCAAGGTATCAAGTGTACTTGTGAAGTATGTCATTCACATGAAGTGTCACAGTCACAGAAAAGATATTAAAAAGGCATTCCAATATCTGGTAGGGCATTCCATGGTCTGAGTTTAGCTGGTTCATCCAGGTGTCTTCTCGTTGTGGTGGAGCTACATGTTGAGATTTATCCACTTGCAACAACTCAGTTCAAGAACAGGAACGGGCAGGCTGGTGACTTGCCACAAGCTGATCCACAGACACTGCCGAGGGGAAGTCTGGCAAGGATAAATCGCTCAACTGTACTTGGGACTCAGTAAAGTCACAACACCTGTGAGTATCTGGCTATGTCGTCTTGCTCTTGTTCACTGGTTTGCCTCCATTCATTATTGCAGATGCACTTGTGCTTTTACTTGGAGTTACCCCAGCCTTTGGCACTGTTTCTCCAATATCATGCAAAGATGGTTCTCGATACATGGCAACTGACAGGAAGGAAGAGAAAGGGAGAAGCATTTTTAACAATGTATCACATATGACAGTTCATCTCAAATAGGATTAATTTTCTATGTTCCTCTTGCATACCAGGGAAACTGTTTATTTTGACAGACGCTGGTTTTGCACCACTGATAGAATTGCTTGACCCTCCAAAATTCTCACTTCTTCTGCATCTGACTTTAAAATGCAGTAGGAAACGGCATTCTTCAATGTTTAATGGACACTATAGCTTCTTGGAAATGAAAAACTAGTGTTCTTTCTTTGCATAAGGCACACAAAATTGTACATGTGTTTACCCATGTGTATGTATACACAACCCTTAAATAAACATGAAATAAACATGTGAGCATTTAGAAGTAAAATGTGTTAAGATAGGTTGTAATTTAAAATGGGATCATACAATACAGTTGTCTAGACTTAAGTGTTCTTTCTTAATCATAGATTGCAAGACTAGGCTAGGGTCCAGTTCTACAAAGTTACACGTACATCAGTCTCCCAAATCTGACGAATTTGGCCATGGTCTTTTCTTCAGGATATCTGGAGAGTACAAAAGTTGTTTGGGGGTTATCTCCAAAAACATATGCAGTAGCCACTGATCTCCACTGAACGTAGAAGTGCAGAAAACCCCAAATTAAACTATTAACTGAATTCTTAGAGGAATTAGAAGTTTTTCCCTGAGCTTCAATCCCTATCTAACCACTTCAAATCCTTTGAGGGAAATACATGTACTCAATTACACAGTTCAAGCATTAAGCTGCCTTAATGATTAATGCTCTTAGATAATTCAATTTCATTTTCCGTGTCACTCTATCAGGTAATATTTCTACTTATACCCAACTCAGTTGCATTTATTTATATCAGAGCAATGTTAAAAGAGGTGTCGCAGCAGTCAAAGGAATTAATCATCACACTGATTTCCAGACTGGGTGTGTGCTACCACAAAGAGCACAATTCCTTCATCCCTTGGCTAATTAGAGTAGGAGGCTGGAGCATCAAAGTACTGACCTTGATCTTCGATGATGTGATGTTTCATAATAAATGTAAAGGGCCCCATAGCATCATTAACTAATCAAATACTTGTTCTAACATTTCCAGTGACATAATCTAAATCCTTTTACAGCTTCTTAAAGACGGAAATTAAATGTCTTCCCTAGAGTACATAAGGCTGGTTATGATCTATATCTTCAGAGTGGCCCATAAATGTGTTTAGGGCACTTAGCTGATTAAATAAAAGAGCTTGGTGAAATAACACTGTGACCTACAAAATTATCACATTGAACAACATGAAATGGAACTATAAAGTAAGGAATTATATAGCAGAGCTGTCTTATTTTATGATTCTCATAGCAATGTAAATCAAGTTATTTCTAAGCATTCTCTAAGCTATTTTGATGAAGTCTGATCATCCAAACATTTTAAAAAAGTAACTTCTTTCCTTGTACATACAAATTTGCATTGCTTTAAAAAAATGCAGTGACGTTCCCTCCCCATAAGTATTTATATAGAAAGATCAAGATATAAATTATTAGTATTGTTGAGAGTTTATGAAACAACTGCAAACTTTCACAAGACAGGGAAAGCACAAAGATATCAACCTGACTTCAAATAAACATAAGTTTATTTGATTCTTTCCTTATGATAAAGTATTTGACAAACTGATCCTTCAATCAAAAATTTTAAGTTAAATGTCAAAAGAAATTGGACTGCTAACCAAAACATTATTCAGGTGTGTGTTTTCAGATGGCAAGAAATGAGGTAATTTGCAGAATATCTGAGGCTATGTGCAACAATTAGAACAATAAGTAGGGCCATCAGGACAAGAAGCAAAAGGCAGCATATAAATACATACATATGTATTTATATATAAATACATAAAATAACAAAAAAGTTTCAAGATATTAATGGATTTCTCAGAGAATGTGACATCATTTTGGTGTGTAAGGTTACTGTGATTGTTATTTGCTCCTGTCTTGGTTTAAAGGCCAACTTACACAAATTGTGTACATTACAACACTTGGCATTATAATACATCATGATTTATTTTATAGAGAGACCTTTGTGTTTTGTATTAAAAAGCTTTTACTTTAAAATGCTGACATTTCATCCATTCCCTTTATAACTCCCAGTCTTCAATATTCATTATCTCATTCTGCCTAATGAAAGGACTACTTTCTCACTGCAAGATTCACAATAGATTTTGTCCCTAACAATGGACTATTTTAAAAGCAGCACAATACTATTCCACAGAAGACTTATTTTCTTGTAGAATGACCACTTAGTCCCTGGAAAACTGTGTTTACATATGCCCTTTGTAGCATCACTACACAGAAGCACAAAACTGCTCCATGAAACTTTGGGAGTGGCATTGGGATTGGCCCCTGTGTGAGACATGCACATGCAGTACAGGCAATTTGGAAACCATTTCCTATTCTTGTGAGATGTATAGGAGAGTCTGCCAGAGATGGACTGAGCCTCACCTTCCAATGGCTTGGGTAGAAAATGAGCTGCTGGTTTTGTTTTCTTCACTCTGTTTCCTTTCATGACCTGCCCTTCTTTGTTCAGCCCCAAGAACCAGGCCCTCCCGGACTCCTGTTGTCTGTAGAGCATGGATGAGTAGATTACATAATAATTTTCAAAAACAGACTCCTTGAATTTGCACTCTGGTGTAAAAAGTTCCTGTGGGAAGAAAAGCAAATGTTAAATGGTATCTCTAAAGTGCAGGATTTATTTTGTTAACTTACAAATACCTCATGATAAGTTTTATATATGATTTAAGATAAGGTTCTGCTTTAAGATCAGGAGCTCTGTCTTTGTCTGGAAGACCTCCAGTGAACTTATTTCACTTCCCATGCATGCCTCAGTTTACCCATCTGTGCAACAGCGATAGTATATTTTTAAAGTAGAAAGAAAGCCACACAAGCATAAAAGCACTATTTAAAATACAGGCATAATTATTGTTATTATGCTTCTTTCTCTGATAGGATGGCCTTATAAAGATTAAGAAAGTCTATGCAAAAATAGTATTAATGAGATAACAGTTGTTCTAACTGAATGCAGCAGGCTCCCTCTCATTTACAACAATTAATAATCTATGATTAAAGTGCTGCCATCAACATATTGTAATATATAACAATCCCTGTAGTCCAGGACAATACCACTACAGGGCAATACTGTTCTGATATACAAATCTCTGGACAAAGAATAGTAATTCCTACTGGCATCCTCAGCATTCATTCCAAAATTGGAATTTTTTTTCAGAAGTCACATTCAGTAACAGCAGTTGTCCAAAACTCTATATAGGTTAATCTAAGCTAAGCATAAACTTTTGTAGTCCAGTAGCCAAAAAATTAAAAAAAAATATATTAATAACACAAGTAACTAATAAAATAACCAGTGTGAATATCCATTGAGATAGAGATTATCAAAATTCTTTGAAAAAAACCCAGCAAGTTAATAAGCAAATAAATATACACTTAAAATATCACAAGAAAATACGATGACATGTGAATGTGATTTTCCGTCTGTGGACCCATCTGCTGAAGCCTGTAGAAGAAATAAGACATAAAAGGAGGAGGTAGATGTGGGAAAGGGGGAAGTAGCTTGCTAAGATTTCGGAGCTCAAAGTTCTCAGCCCTGAATACTCTTTATTTTCTTTTAGTTATCTTTCCCAAAAAGCAAAAAAATCTGGAAACTTCACATCTTTTCCCTTCTCCATTCACACTATTTTTTTTTTCCATTTCTTTTTGTTCCTGGCCCCATGCAGTACTGAGTTAACACCCAGCAGGCAATGTATTTTCAGGGTCTCTATGCCATCCCCAGCTGCCTATATATTGTAAGAATTTCACAGCTGTTTCTGCCACGGATTTACTTTCTGGAAATCAAAGTCTTTAAAGACACAGTTCCCCATACCAAAAAGCAGAGATTAAAGACTTTCCTGAATGTGCACTGAATGTCACTTGGTGCACAATCTGGTTCTCCTAATGTAGTGGGGTACATGGTATTTATACTGCCATGACTTAAGTTACCACCTGTAAGCAAAGTTGTCTTGATGAACACATGGCACACTATTAGCATTCCCAATCTTTGAGCTTCAGATTAAAGAAAAATGTATTTTATGCAGCAAGAAACTAAAAGTGGGAAACAGCTTGGAAATAATCTGTGAGCCTGCCCTAAAATAGGTTGCTTTGGCTGTGTCAGCCAGTACACTTGGTGTCTATAGGTCAGACTCTTATAGGATGCAAAAAAAAATCTGAATTGTGCAATGGGCATCTTTTTGCACTACCACTTCTTTACCCCTCGTGTGTACAACTGCATACCAACTGCATATATAGAGATACGTATATATATACATGCAAAAATGCAAATAGAGTCTGTACTAGAGGCACCGAATACTAACGACAGGAAAACACCTTAACTGCACCGTCTCCTTTGCCATGGGGCTTTTTCTCTCTCTGTTCAAAACTTTAAGACATCTGTTGTTTATGTTACTCTCCTTTCTCCTCCACTGATTTCAAGTCACAGTAGGGCTCAAAATAAAGGAGACTCAAAATAAAACCAGAAGGCAGGGAGGCATGCTAGAGGGAATGCCTGTTAAAGCCTAGCACAAGCATTTACATGCGAGTCATGTTCCTTGGCTGTTGAAACAGCAGATGCTAATCAGGAAATGCCTACACAGCTCTCCTTATTGCCTACTTCACTGAAAATGCTACCCCCTGTGTTCCCCATGAAGTTTTACTTCCTTGTAAAGCTCAATTACCATAAACACTACTTCTTAGCCAATACTCACATTTTTTGTGCTATAAACAAAAGCTGTTTGTCATTCAATGTTCCTCCATACCAGAGCTGCTTGGCTGCCTCTAAACACTACTTGTATATTTTCCCTAACAATATCCATTATGATACTTAAACAAGGTTCCTTCAATTAGTATACCTTCCCTGAATCAAACCAGTCTCTTTCCTCTCTCATTTCTTTGGCATTGCAGTAGTGTTTCTGACAGTGCACAGTATATCAAGTGGTAGGGATTTACTTTACCAAGTTAAAAAAAAATAGATTATGGCAAAGCAATTACTTGGCTACTCCTGGCTGCAGAGTAATAGACTGGACAAACTGGCATCATTACTACTATGTAGTTATAAAAAACATAAAAATACTACTATGTAGTTATAAAAAACATAAAAATATGTTTTTTTATAAAAAACATAAAAAATAACTATGTAGTTATAAAAAACATAATTTTTTTTTTTATTTATTTTTTTTTTTTGGTACAAGGAAGAGTCAAGCCCAAATACTGTATTCTGTCTACTGCAGAAAACTACTGCAGCTATCCTATTCCAGATGTCTGGGTAGGGCAACAGCTTTGGACAGAGTTTGCATTCATCCAGTATATTAGGAGGCTATTCGCCCTGGGTTAAACTCTCAGTCAAAAAGTCCCTTAAATATATGTTACTTTAAAACAGACTAATAGTTCCAGCAGTGTGGGGAGTATTCATTAATGAAAATTAGGCACCTGACAATTACTATACTGAATTGCAGACACCAGTTCCTCTAAGAAAAGAGTTAATCAGAAGGAGACTTCTGAAATGGCCCCTTCCCTGGGGCTCAGGTGAAAATGAATATTTCTAAGTTAAGAGCTGTGCCTAAAGTCTTGCCTCCGACACCATCTCAGCTGGCTGAAAATCGCTACTGTATTTTCTACAGTAAAGTAGCCATAACACGTAAGATGTTATTTTTGCATGTACCTAGGTCAAATCTAGAGTTGCATATCTTAGACTTAACCCAGTGAGAACTTCTAGAAAACTACTAATGTGCTAACAGCACTGACTTTTAAGAAAAAAAATCTATGGGTGACTTTATTTAAACCTGTTGTTGGGGGTAGAGGCAGTACAGAGGTGTTTTATAAAGGAAACTGAGTGGAGAGGACACTCCCCTAGACTACCTCCCTATCTGTATCCAACTTGAAGGAATCCAAATCTGCATCTGGCTGACATGAATAATTTAGATCTTCCCTGCAAGAATGACTTTTTGGGTTTTGATCACAGGACATTTTGTATTAGGAAGTGAATGAATAAATTGCAAAACCAGATATGACTTGAAAACAAGAACTTGTGCTCAGGATTTTTCTCTCAAGGTCAGAGCCCAGATTTAACCTGTAGTTTTATATAAAAAGTGGTTTTATCCTGTCAAAGCAACATTTGAGAAATAAAGTGTATATGAGCTGCCAATTTCCAAAACCACAGGAATAGGTTTTGGCTGTGAAGTGCAATCTTCCTGGGTCCTAGAGAAATGAAGGATATATTAAACTGCACTTTGCTGAGAATAATTTTCACTTGGATATTTGTCTAGATTCTCATCAAATTTTTGCTTGATGTGAATCCTATTTGGAGATATTTTAATTCTAGTTGCAGTAGCATTAATTGCTAATTAAAGATTGTGAATTCAAACTTGTGGAATCAACAGTTCTGTCATTGCAGAGTTCTTAGTTTTGGGCCCCCCACCAGCATTGCCAAATCTTAGCATCATAGTATTTAAAATGATGGGGTTTTATCTCATGGAATCATGTGGTGGTATCAGAATCTACTTTCATATAAGAACAAAACACAAAAGAAATAAAATTAAAAGAGCCATTATCTACTTCTCAAATATGTGAGTTTCTGAACAAAAGAGCTCAAGTTACTTGTGGTGTCAACACAAAGATAGAAGGGGTTGTTGGAGAGTAATTCAGATGACAACTGAGATTAATTACCTACTAAGTAATGTATTCCTGTCAATCAAGAGCTGAGGTCTGATATGATGAAGCTAAGCCTCAATGCCAATCAATAATATGGCACTGTAGCAAGTGGCTATAATTCAACATCAAAGTACAGTAAACTTTGTTGTCCCATAAGACACTGAGCAATTGAAAATATTTGAATGGATTATCAGTGTAACTTCCCATTGCCGTGATTTCACAATTTAGTTTGTTCAAGTTAGTTAGTTTTAGAGAAGTTACACATATCCATTCTTAGTCATGACCTTTCACTCAAAATAAACCCCACAAAGCACAGCATCTTCCTATTCCAGTTCTCAGAAAGAAGAAATATCCTGTGAATCACAGAGTTACAAAGCAAAACTAGCATGACAACACAACTGGCCACATAGATTCCAGATATTGTCTAAAAATTAAATGGACACCTGCAGTTTTAAATTATATTTCTGTTCAGTAAATCAATAATGAACTGTCAGGACTGAACAAAAAGTAACCTTTCATTGCATACCATGAGGGACAGTGTAAGAACCTGGCTCTGCAATGGTCAGCTGTACCAACAATAAGGGCTCCCACAAAAGTTTCCTACCTTCTAGTCCTCAAACTTTAAGCCTCTTTAGTTTTGTATTTTATTCTGAAATATGTGAAGGAAGGGCATTAGTTACAGCTCACAGAAGTGATAAAGCTAGCAGATATCCTCTTGAATTGTAGTCAGCAGCAAATAAGGAGGCAGTGGACTCCGCTGGAGATGGGCACAACAGGACTTGTTAATCAACCAGGCAGCAAAAGCACAGCTGTAGGCTGGACTAGCTGCAGTTTCTCCTCAGTGCCGTGCAGAAAACACAATTACAATACAAACTCAAAGAGATTGCCAGGCGAGGAACAGCCAGGCTAATCAAGCACTGTAAAAAACCCTGGTATTATTCATTACTTGCACCTAAAAGTGCAGGTTATGGAACAGGACCTCAGAGCTTTTGAAGTACAGGCCAAGGGGAATTTGCCTGATGCAAACACCTCACAATCCAAAAAAATCAACACATCCAATCAATGGTATCGGCACAGTAGGAGGTGGTTTTCAGTTTTTTTTGGTTTTTTGTGGAAATGATGACAAAGGATTCTTAAGGACAGACAGGAGAAAGGGCAACATGAGCTTTGTGGAGGCTTATGAGAAATTTCTGCAGAGAGAGAAAAGCAGCACAGAGTCAGCACAAAAGTGTTTTGAGAGTTAGAGGCTAGCAACACAGGAATAAAAAAAAAGGAAATGACATTTTAATAGTGGATAGAAAGGTTGGAAATGACTCATGAAAACTGGTCTTAAGGTTGAAAAGAAGCAGTCTACTTAATGAAGAAAATGCATTCAGAAGAGAAATAAGTTAAAATAATCAAGGTGGGAAGTGAACTTTATGGCAGAG
Organism: Vidua macroura; assembly: GCF_024509145.1. Classification (NCBI taxonomy): domain Eukaryota; kingdom Metazoa; phylum Chordata; class Aves; order Passeriformes; family Viduidae; genus Vidua; species Vidua macroura. The sequence goes on along the minus strand of NC_071572.1, from coordinate 38,271,163 downwards.
GTCTGAATGGAGACTGTGGGGGTAGCACTGTATTCCTCAATGCAGGTGGGGAGGATGCTGCAGTGATCAAAGTGTGAAAGGATGAGATCCCAGAAAACAGCTGCAGTGGAGTGGAACAGCAAAAGGCTGTATCACAGACATATTTGTGCAGCAAAATCTGTAAGATCAGGAGGCTTCTCCTGCACATGAGACTTGGAATACACTTAAATTGATATTCCAATGACTTGCTGCACGTTGAATTAGGTGAGTAAGACTACTTCTTACAGTAAACCTAATTGACAAATGCTTGTATAGGAAAACAAAAAATCACTTAATATTTCCTGCCCATAACACAAAATTTTCTCCATGCTTAAGATGGCTAAGAGTCTGCAGTTTGAAATCATCTTGTGTATGAGCTCCTCTTTGAATAGCAGAAAACACTGTAACACATGGTTTCATACCTTATGGATTAAGGAGAAATTTATATTCTATTTTTATTTATATTCTATTCTCAACTGCAGGCTGAAAAGACATTTAGTATATCTGGGCCTAAAAAACCCTAATATAAATATAATGTTTAAACATCAGAACAAGAACAAGCAAAGTTGGCAGAATTTTCTATGTGCAAACTGGCCAAGTAAGATACCAAGGAACACAAGACTTTAGCTGCCACTGCAAGCTTTGCAGTCAAATTACTATCTTCAAAAGTAAAGGCAGTAAGAGCTGAACCTGACAATTCTATAGATGTCCTATGAAAGCAGCAAACACTCACAGCCCCTTTCAAACACTTTCCACCATTTTCTGACAGAAACTTTCCTCAATAAATTACAACAGCCAGAGAATGCCATTATTGTCTCTTCTCAGCTAATATTATTTCTATTTCTGAAGATTACTATATGTGGTCTTTTAAAAAGGAGAAAGTTATAATAAGGGGATTTGCTATCGTGCAGGTAAAAATCAGGGATGGTTCTTGCTGGTTAAAGAATCACTGAGAGTACATTAAAATATCAGCATGTAAAAGAAAACTTTAAGCTACAATTTCTGTATCTCAATTTCAAGGTCTTTAAAGACTTGAAGATGTGGCTATAACTGCTTATAAAGAAATCAAACACTTTTGAGTAAATTTAGGCAAAAGCCAATATAAATTAATGTTATTGCAAATATTAGCACTTACTTAACTAGGATTCTAATTAGCAGGGATATGAATGATAATATTGATCATGTAGTAATTCTTTTACTCATGTACATTCATAAGCACCTAAAATAAGGTCATGAATAAAATTCACATAATATACATAAAGATAAGCTACAAAAAATAGCTTGAACAGATATCTGTGTGTTTAAGAGAATCACAAAAGAGTTAGGGTTGCAAGGGACCTCTGGAGATCGCCTAGTCCAACATCCTTAACACTGATCAAAGACGAAGTTTGGCTTAATTTTATGTCCAGATTGCAATCAAAGAATCATTAGAGTTGGAAAAGGCCTCCAAGATCATCAAGTTCAACCTTTGACTGAACACCACCATGTCAACTAAACCAGAGCACTAAGTGCCACCTCCTGTCATTTCTTGAACATGTCCAGGGATGGTGACTCTACCTCTTCCCTGGGCAGGCCATTCCAATGCTTCAGAACCCTTTCAGTGAAGAAATTATTTCTGATGTCCAACCTTCCTTGGTGCAGTTTAAGGCCATTTCCTCTTGTCTTGTGTCCGTTTGCCTCAGAGAAGAGGCCGACCCTCACCTGCCTACAACCTCCTTTCAGGTAGTTGTAGAGAGTGATGAAGCAATAACAGAATACAGCGTCTTGGTTTACAAAAATTTCCTTACTTCACAACAGACAGGTTACCTTACTTACAACTAGAAGCTATATTAATTTATCATTTATTAAAGGAAATAATATTTTTTTTATGGAAGGCAGAGCACAGAGCACATGCTCTTTCATAAACTTGCCATTTGAAAGATGAAACAATGATGTCAGATAAAAGAATATTTTAAATAATAACTGCAAGAATGATACCAAATTATTACTTATATATACTAGTCAGGAGAAGTCATATATTTCTCTGTCCTTCTTACATAGAAGCTACTATTATGTTACAAGCAGTGCTCTGGTATTAATCTTCTTTTGACCACTATCTACAATTCATAGTCATCAACTCAGTGGGACACAGCTGAGATAGAACAAATTTCCTTGATATGAGCATTCCCAAAAAATGTCATTTAAAGTTGGACAATTTGACTCAAAAAAATGACTTTATGTTTGTGAAATGCAGCCCATCATGAAGATCAGAAATATAACCCTTACACTGGGGATCAGTGAGTAGAGGTTGTTTAAACACAAGAGAAAGTTTGAGGCAGCAGGCTGGAAAAGGTGACTAATTTTCAAAACTGTCTTTATGACACTCATTCCAGAACTAGAATACTTCACTAAATGCTCAGGAGTAGAACCACTAAAAAGTGCTTCTTCTTCTGAGTAAACGAAACAAAACTTATTTTAGAAATATTATTGAAAAGCCAAATTTGTACCTATGGGTTTGGCCTGGGAATGGTCTGCAGCCCACCAAGAGCCATCACATGTTATAGCCTATGGTCAAGTATCCCCACAAACACATGAAGGAGAGAGAAGTTATTTTCTATTTCATTTCAACTCTGAACTTTCATAGAAATGTGTAATTTTTGGCTTGGGTACGTCTTTGGCTTTAAAGGAAACTCAGCCAGAATCCTTGTATCACAGAAATGAGATATTTGTTCTCCCAGAGCATAATCTCCTCCCCACCTAATCCTCAGCATCTACCTTCCCTTAAGATTCAAATATGCAATAAAAATTGCTTTAAGGCTTCAGTTTAAACACCAACAATAACTCCTTTCTGTATCAACACAGAGAGACATCTTTTATCTCCTGTACAGCATCTGTGATTAAAGCAACCCAGTATCAATAAGAAAGGCAGATGCCCCAAGGCATGACTAAGAGAAATAGCTTGTATTGTAAGAAATATTTCCTTCCAGTACTGTCATGGGGGATTTTGGAGAAGATGTGTAAACCAGCCTGTATTTGATGGTCACTTCCACTCAGAGCAGCCATAATTCATCAGCTTCTTGACAGCACCAGGCTCTCATCTAGAAAAGGTCAATGCCAAGGGAAAAATGGGACAGCACTAAATTAAGAGACTGAAAGGAGGATTTAACAACATAGCTGTTGAAACAAACCATGATGGGCTGGAGAAGAAATTCTCCTCCAGTTGCCCATCAATTCACCATCCTGTATATGATGAATAATGCAAGAGGAATACAGAAACACTCAGTCATAGACCAAACCTTTCCAAATGACAGTGGAATTTTTTGACACAAGTTTATCCAGACACTTGCAGTCATTACTGTAGACAATCTTCTGCAATGTAAATGTCTCACAAAAAAACAAGGTATAAATAAAAACTCAAAAATAGCTATTGAAATGGCCAAAAAGAACAAAGGAGGATGACTTTTTCTAGTTATTTACCACAAGGAAATTTCTGCTCCTCTCTAATACACTAAAATATTGGATAAAGAAAAATGATTAGAGTTTTTGCCACTATTGTGCAACATCAGATGGGATGGTATATTTTCATATATACAGTGTCTTTGCAGACTTCTCTCAGTATGATAGTATATATATCCATTACTATGTACAAATGCAAAAGTAAACATAAATAGGTGCAAATTTAGAGGTATTTTCAAGGTATAATTTAGGCTCTTTCAGTTCTACATGTTCCTTCCAAAAGATGTGTGAACTTATGAAAGTTCAAAATGGGTGTAATTTACAAGCTGAGAAGCTAGAAAAAGTTGCAAGAACACTCAAGCTATATGAAGTGGCCTACTTTAGTGTACTCTTTTCTATTTCTTTTTTCTTTATGGTTGTGAGCCTGTTTTTCTGCTTGCAGCCTTTCTTTACGACCTGTCAGTGTATGAATTACACTGTCTACAAATCAACTATTATAAAAGACAAGGGCTTGGATAAATAAAAGTCAGGAGGGTAGGCTTTATGAAATTATAATTATATGATTATTTTATGACATTCTTGCTAATGTCTCTTTCTCATCCATTTGCTCTTTTATGCTCAGTGTTCATAAGAAGAACATGAAAGGTAAATTCAGAGGAACCTGAGTCTGAGGAGATTTTTGTAAGGCAAAATTGTTGTGTAATGAATGCCATCACATCTCTGAGAAAATGCATTAGCTAAGTCTTCTCTTAGTGTCACAACTCAATATAAGCTGCAGTCGATCACTAAATGTGGGGAAGTACAGGGAACAGAGACAAGTTTAACAACAAACTTTTAACTGTTTGTTACTTAACTCTTGTTATACAGCAAGTATGTGGTTTAGGAGAAGCCACCAATGTCTTCCTTCTTTCACTGTGCATCCTTTTACCCATCTTTTTTCTTCTTTGAAAGCACAACCAAATATTCAACAGGCTTTCTCCATTTCCTTCCAAAGCAGCTTTCTCATATGAAAACAAAGGGCTGTAAATCCATTCTCTGCTTTTCCAATGAGAGGATAGAAAATGATGGACATCAAACCAGAAAGACAGCCAAAACCTGACAGGCTGACAAGCTTTTAAATATTCTGTACCATTTCCTGTTTTATGCATTTTCATTCTTTCATAGAGATAGATGCCTAAAGCACTGTTCCACTTAAAAATAAAAAGTCAGTGCCCATAGGATGGGACACCCAATAAACTGCTGCCTGCCATGAAATATCCGTCCAGAAAATATAACACAAGAGCAAACTTGCCTGTCCTGAAATTAATAAATGTAAACAAAAATCCTAGAAATCTTTCTAGTATAGGAAATATTCATATGTGTATGTATACATAAAATGCAAAAAGCAATGTTAACTTAAAATATTTCAGTTCATCTAGAGATCTAAAACTATGTTTCTATTATTATTTAATGTTCACACATCTACATAATTGTTACTTCAAGTATCCATTATCAGAAGAAACTTGAAGTACAGAGACTCACACTCAAACATTCAAATACTGTATCATGAATCAGTTCAAAACAAAATCCACTATGTCTCCTGTTTTAACTGAACGATTAATGGGATATAAAATGTCAGCCACTAAAAAGTATTTTTGTGGAATGGCATCATACCATTAACCAGTTGGAAATTGTGAAAAGAAACAAGTCAGACACTTTTGGGTATATGTTTATATGCTAAAAGCCCAGAAATTTAATGTACCTCATTAGAAAGGAGATGATTACAAGCATCTCCTAACACACTCAGCACTGATGCTTGTTTTTGTTATGGATGGGTAACTCCAAGGTGCTTGTATCTACATCCTGATATTCAGATAAAATTCCTCTTTCAGCAGCAAACTTTTAAGGGTTGATTATGTACACGATGAGGATAGATGCTTGGAAAAACCCATAAAGGTGAAAAAATCAGAGTGATAGCAAAGGGTTATGGCTTTTTATTTGCTTCAGTGTTACAATATGCATTGCAGAACAAAAAAAAACAAAAAACAAAAACCAAAAAAGCAACAAAAAAAAAAACCAAAAAAAACCCAAAAAAAAACCAACAAAAAAACCAAAAAAAACAAAACAACAACAACAACAAAAAAAAAAAAAAAAACAAAACAACAACAACAACAACAAAAAAGAAGTATCAAGTGGTTTTCATAACAAACAAAGCAAGATTTTTGTCCTGAGCTGTTGGCAACTGTGTTACAATCAATGCCACTACTTACTCAAGGTGCTAGAAATCTAACCGTTTCTTAAGAAATCAGTTGTATCAGTCCATTGTGTAACTCATTGTCTATTATAGGATATTCCTATAGCCGTCCTGAGAAAGTCAGCACTTAGCTTTGCATGGACACAACACATTTATTCTAGAGCAGCTTCAACCTATTAATGAACTATCCTGGTGAATAAGGAGATGAAAATATCCAACTTTTAACCCTTGTAATCTACTCCTGAGGAAAGCAGACTGTAAAACATAACAGCTTCTTCAAAGAGGCTCAGCTGTTGTGGATATATTTCCAAGAAAGGAATGAGGTTTTACTTGAGATTACGGTTGCTTTTATGGTTGCTTGGAATTTAATGTACATCAACCACGTTCCTGAAAAATGGAGCATCTTCCTCTTTGTCAACATGGCAGTAAAAACATATTATCTATAGACTTGAGTAGCTAATTGCATGAATAAACTGATCTAGAAAGCATACATTACTATTCAACTGTGTATAAAAAGAGTTGGAGGATCAGAGTCAAAACTCTAGCCAATTTAAAACCTTAAGGTGACCTGTAACCTGCCCTCAACTGGTAAAAGGGACATAATGGGTACACATATGAACATGGTCCCTGCTACATCATCTGTAAGAAGCAGGGACAAACTGCTAAGTGCAAAGAAAAGACCATTTTAAGGTCTTAGAAACAGCCCTCTGATTTCTAAAGCAAAAAGCATGAAGGTGAAAATATCAGGTATTTTGATTTCCAAGTTTATTGGAAATACACTTTTTTACTGGTTCACCAAAGCTGAGCACAGTTTTTGTATGTTCCTGTCACAAGAAAGGTGCATCAAGCCGCGCTGCACACAAATTCTGAACTTCAAGAAATAATTCAAAACAGCTGGAAAGAGGCTGAACTTCAACCACTGAGTTGGTGAGCCCCAGCCGATGCCTGGTGCTTGATGCCTCTGTAGTCACCATGATCTCAGCTGCCTCCTTGCTTACAAGACTGTGGGATTTTTTTGTCTTTTAGTATTTGTTGATCTCCATTCCATTTTTCTTGTCCATTCCCTTAAAGTCTTTCAAGAACCTTTTGAATCTTTCTCCCCAGTAATCAAACCATCAGCATATTAAAATATTGCCACAGGCCAGAGGAACTCCTTGTCCTGAGAATGCCATAGTGATTGCACACCTATATATGCTGAGGAATGTAACTGTTTACTTTGACCTTAGGTTTGACTGCCTGCTTATACTTTCATGTTTAGAGCTATAAACATGCAATTTGCTTATCCTCAGCTTTGTCTGGGTTTCCAATTTCTCCCCCTGTCCTAAAGACAAGGCATGACATGATGTTCATAAAATCTATCAAAATTACATGTATGTTCTGCTGTTATTCCCATTGGATTATTGCACCAAATTCTTAAAATAAGCAAAAATGCAGATGAAGGACCTGTTTTTAGACTTAAACTCCTGTTCCATTTGTTTACATTTCTCTTAGCTTCTGCCTTTTGCATTGGTCCAGATAGATACAAGGAGTCCCTTGTGAGTCTCTGTATAAGAGCCTATTTTTCAATGCTTTATTCATCACAACTGAATTTGGTTCTCATGCTTGTATTAAAGAATTAGATATGGACGTGTTTCTTTCCCCTGAAAACTCCCAGTACTGTTCCTTTGTATGATCAACAGATTTTTTTTGCCTTGCTGCTTGTAATTCCTTACAAAATATGATTTTTTAGATGCATGAGCTCCACTGAAGAGGCAACCAAATGTGACCTTTCAACTGGGACTGGAGCAGCTGGTGTGACTCAGTGCCTGTCGGGGCTGATCTCACTGGTGCTGACTCGCAGTGGCCCCGAGGGACTGCCCCGTGCTGCCACATCTCCAGCCGTGCCCTCCGCAGCACTGGCACACCCCATGCACGGGGCAAGCCTGCAGGAGTGGGATAACTCACAAATGAGCAACACACTGTCTGTGTCCATCACCTACAAGGGCCAAGGTTAGAAGGGACCACAGACACAATTTAAAATGCATAAAAACAATGACTTGGGGAAAAGCAAGTGAAAGAGTAGACTTGGAAAGGGAGCTGTGAAAGATTTGAAAGATTTCCCAAACTATAAACTATTGTCTGTACTGTGCTGCCCTGTTTTATTTTTTTGTCTTTCCTTTTTTATTTTTTTTTTAGCTGTAGTTTTGACCTATCACTTATATTATGGTATTTATTAATGCCACTTCTAGTCTTCTGCAAAGACTTCAGACAACTACTGAAAAAAACCCCACTGAACTTTAGGGAGTATTACCTATTATTGTTCTGTTCAAATATCTGATTTCTGTAGTGGATAGGGTATAAAGGGTGGGAAAATAATGCTAAGGAGACCAAGTCTGCTCATAAAGGGTTGGAGCTGCTGTATTTCATGTAACAAAATTGAGATTGCAGAGTCATCACAGAAGGAATCAAACAACTGATCATGTAATCGAGCATCTAAAACTTACAGCAGGTGGCAGCTCCTCTTCTTTTGCCTGTCTAGTTTGCCTGTCAGGTATTTTTAATTGTACTTTTGATCTAACTAAGAGCAAATAAACAAGAAAAAACCAAAGCAAGCCAAAACATCTAGATATTTTTGAAATATGGGTAGTTTTCTACTGTACAATTTACAACAGCTTGGTACAGATATAACACTTGGCTAATCCAAGGTTATTTCTTTATTTACTGAATGTCTCAAACAGCAGCAAAAATAAAATAGACAATTCTTTTATGTTAATTTAATAACAATCAATTGGCAGGCATACCAGTGCATAAAATAAAATGGGAGCAGCAACTGGTTGGAGTTTTTCCCCAAACAATAACACAGTCTTAAGTAAAAAAGAAGCATTTCTCTTTAAATCCAAATTTAGAGATTGGCTCTTAGTACAGTTTGTCTGAGTCCCCGACAATGTAACATCTCCTTGGCATTTAGACCTGATCCTCTGTACTGACACATCACCTTGCACATTCAGTATTTCACCAAGTATTTCAGAGGTGCCAGCAGGAAGCACCAAGATATTTGGGAAATCTCAGGGTGTGAATCAGGCTGCCAGTAACAGTCTGTGACATTCCAAATAAGATTGCTAAGAAAAAAGGAGAAATCCTCTTCAGGATGTGCACAGACACGATGCTCTGTCAGTGATTAAGAGATGAGTGCTGCTACAGGGAGCTGCCTCTGCAGTTGTGCTCACAGGTGTGCCTCCTCTGCTGCTTCTGGAAACTCTTCAGCCTGGGAGCTGAACTTTTCCACTGAAAAAAAGCAGCAACTGCAACAATGCTGCCAGTAAACATAAAATCAGAAGCATGAGATATACCTGCCTACACGAGTCACTAATTTCAGTGAATAAACTTCAATTCCATTATGTACTTGCATGAGATCAACAATTAGAAAAGAGGGAGTCACCGTGAATAGCACTCACAGTTTCTGCTCAGGCACTCAGTCCCCCGCAGTAACAAGAACATGTTGTTTACATTCTGTGTGATTTACATCAATAACAAAACTGGTATTTCACAAAAAGACAAACAGAAAACTTTTTTATGTTTTTCATTTCTGTCAAGCTTTATGTCTTCAAAGGTCTGCATTAGTGTTTCCACCCACCATTGCCAGCAAACAGAATCACAGAATCATAGAATGATTTGGGTTGGAAGAGACCTTAAAGACCATTTAGTTCCAACCCCCTTTGCCATGGGCAGGAACATCTTGCATTTGATCAGGTTGCTCATAGCCCCATGCAACCTGGTCTTGAACACATCCAGGGATGGGGCATCCATGACTTCTCTGGGCAGCCTGTTTCTGTGCCTCACCACCCTGAGGGTAAATAATTTCTTCTGAATATCAGATCTAAATGTACTCCTCTTTCATTTCAAATAAATAAGTTGGGGAAAAGCCTTTGGAGTACATCTAGAAAAATCTGTAAAATTGAGATAAAGCCAGTGTTCTCAAAGGTGATCTCTGATTTTGAGATTATTTTCTAACAGCAATACCTGGAGGCCAGATGGTCAGCTATGTAGTGCTGGGCAACCTCTGCTTCACTCTCAGCTGCTCTAGTGCTTCTGAAAATCAGGCCAGGAATTTTGGTGCCCCAAATATAGAACTGTGGAAATCTACCCAGAAAGATTTTCTCTAAACTCAAAAAATTATTCCCATTCTTCAGTCTAGCTGAAGTCCTCTGCTTGCCAGTGCTAAGCCTCCCCAGGAAGCCCCAAGAATGGGCAGGAGTGTTTTCACCACTGGTTGTCACTGTTATCCCTATGCTGTCCTGTCTATACATCACGTACAACACTCAACAAAGAGTTAGATATCTCACTATCAAACTCAAAAAAACCCAGTCCAGATCTAAACACATATGCAGATCAAATGCAATTCAGAGTTGTGGTTGCAACTCAATTCTCAAACCTATTTAATGTGGGAGTAAATAGATTTTCTATTGCTTTCATCAGTGTAAGTGTTTAAGAAAAAGGAAATTCACTAATTGAGTTTAGAGTTAAAAAATAGATCAGGAGAAGTGCATGGGACAGAGTTGTGCTGTAGGACAGAGAAAAAGTAGTGCAAGGTCTGAAGTCATAGGAATCAAAAGCAGAGTTCATTTGGACTGAGACACTGTGGATAAATGAACAGGTAAAAAATATTGCTTATAGAAACCTCTCTTCCCATATATTCAATGAAGTGCTAGGGTTTGTTTGCAGAGCTTCTTGTGAATTTTATCACTGCAGAATGGCATTTTTAATCATTTAAAAAGTGCCTGGGACCAGCTAAACTGGTAAGGTGGTCCTCAGATGGGCTTGAGAACATGCTGATACTCAAGTCTGGACATGCTGCAGCTCTGCCTCTTATTTTTGGCAGTAGGGAGCACTTTAGCTGTGCCACTCCTCCCTTTTTAAAAACCACTCACCCAGCTTTCTCCAGGATATGCTAGGACAGACACTGACCTCAGGATGGAAAGACAAGCAGATAATAAGAATCTCCTTGCTTTGTCAGCCTTCCTCCCAAACGGAATCCATGCAGTACACTTACCCAGATCTGGAATGTGAAAACGTATGTTCATAGGACAGCTAAGTTGCCACAGGTCACAGCCTGACACTGTAAAAGGAGGCAGAATTTTGTATAAAACATTTTATCAGAGTTCTGAAGTGAGTAGGAAATTCCTGTTGCTCTGAAGTGATATCCAGGGGAGAACAATCCATCCCCTGCCTCATCCAATCAATTTGTGTTAGCAAAGCTTTTTCAGGAGCTGAAATTAAGTAAATGGAGTCATGCTTATAAAGAAAAGGGGACAAAAACCCTCTCTGCTTTATTTTTATAACTTATCACTGCCTCCAGAATGCTATTTTAAGTATTTAATTATTTACTCTTATCAATAATAATAAAGTGCTGTGATATTTGAGAAAAAAAAATCTCCCTTCTCTACTCACAGAGTATCTGTCTCTTGCCTGACACTACTTAGGTTCACAATTTGTTCAACACCCACAGTCTGTATAACTTTTACAAAAAATTTATCTGGTACCTCAGCTTGTGCATATTAGATATGACTGACTCAAACCCCATCTACATCAGGTCACAAAGCAGAGGTAAAATTTTGAAATATTACAACCTGCAGAAAACTGATACAAAAATACTCAGGATCCTCACTGGAAGATAAGAATTAATATTTTAAGTACTTGGGTCCACGTGTCTGATAAAAGTATACTTGATTTTAGTACTGAAGGGGAGTTATTCTCTTTGGTTAAATGCTAAATTTTACATTGAGATAAAAGGAAGAATTATACAGCTCCTCCTGGCCAGAGATTTCATGAAATACCAACGAGTAAATAGCTAGCATTTCTGTCTGGGTGTTCACATCAGCATCACTCCATGCCCACCATCACCTAAAAGCGATAGCCAGCCTGCAGAGTGAGCTTCACAGGCCCTTAATTAAAGCTCTGGGTTTAGGATAAACAGGGCACACCATGAGGACACTACAGGGATGCCATTAAAGGCAACTGCTCCAGGACCAGCCTGGCTCCTGCTGGGGATACATGCTCCAGGCATGGGGGAAGCAGAGAGCTGGTGCTGGGGCAGGGAGCAGCCTCTCTCCCTGGCACCTTCCCAGGGCATGCACAGCCAGAGCACAGGTACTGTGCTCTGCTTGGAACTGGCCACGGGGCATAGCAGCTGTAAACAGGGACCTGAGCCTCCCAGACAGATGGATTGAGCTATGGCAGATGTTCAGCATCATCTCTTTTTGGGTTCTTCCAGGAGGTCTGTCAGTCAAGGTGGGCAGATGAAGGAACCTGTTCCTGGCTGGCTCATGGCTCAATTTGTGAATATTAAAATAGGCTCTCTCTCCCTTCACTGAAACTCAGCAGATGCCAGACTTTCATTATCTTGGTCATTTCTTTATTATGCTTTTATTAGATTCCACTTCTAAAATCATGTCCTCAAGCAATTTAATTTGTACATATTTTTAACTTTTTGGGAGTATATTTAGTCATAGGTCACTCCTTGTTTAATTCTCAGGATAAAAAGTCTTCTGTAGGCATCACTCCATTTAGAAGTAAATAAATTACCCCTTGTATTTCATGAAATATATTCTTCTTTTTTATTTCACTGCTCCAAAAGGAAAACCCAAATAGAAAATTTAAAAAAGAGGGGGAAATAATTTCTTAACAACATTCTGGTTTACATAGTTTAAATTAAATGCTAAGCACTGTGCAAAAATTATAATATTAGCATAATTTTATGCATTTTAATAGCCTGAGTATTTCCCTGACTTGCTGAAACCTCTATCAGGAGTCAATCCTCAGGGCCAATGAGCAAAACGGCAAATAGACAGAACTGAGTAAAAATATCCTGGAATAATTTATAGTCTGTAATGTGTTTATTTGTCTAAATATAATATTTATTATTCTCATTTATGAAATTAGTTAAAGAAACATAGCATGTTATGAGCTGTAATTTGTTTTATTAAAATAAAAATCAGGAGCACATTACTCGATGGATAGTCTCATCTGAATTTGATCCCTGTTGTTGGGCACTCTGATTCTTTCTAAGGCTCAGAAGCTGCAGGTACATTACTTTCAGAAAAATGTTCATCACGAAGAATAGAGAGGCCTTACCACTCAGGAGAGTTCTTACTAGGTTTATTTTCTATGGATTAAAGGAGCAGCATTAAAAAATCTCCAGTGCCCACCTGCAAACCTTTGTAAATATAAATAACCCTTATTAGTATCACTAATATCAGAAGGACATTAATACATAAACTAATTAATACATTAATACATAAATGAAAATACATCAAAAACATCATTATTTGAAGAGAGGTACTCTGTGAAGTGTTCCATGTATTTATCAATGCTGGCTTCCTTAAGCAGTCATGGAAATGGCCTCACCTTTATCTGCCACTGTAAAAGTCACAGTTGAAAACTGTGAGATTTGCAACCTGATCTATGGCAAAATGCCTGGATTAGGATACATTTCTCCCCTATCCTTTCATAACAGATATTTATTCTAAAGTGAAAACTGCTCTCACAAAATATTACTCTGAATGAGTATTATGCTGCACATGATGTGAATGACAGTGAAGGGAACTAGGTCAGCTGTGCTGTTGAAAAAAAGAAGAAAAGAAGAAAAGAAGAAAAGAAAAAAAAAAAAAAGAGAGAATACAGCAGCCAATCTAAAACCAGAACAAATAATAAAGAAAGTTAAAAAATTCCTATACTGTTTAAACATTTCCAAAGTCCCTTCCTTTTGTTTTATTAAATTTGTATTTTTTTCTATGTTTCTGTTTTCCTTATACTACAAGGTGATCCAATATTTTTCTTCTGAAAGGCCAGATGTCCATTTCCTCAATGGCAAAAAAAATCTCACATTTGATTTGTAACAGAGAAAGCATTATCATTTAAACATCTGTTTTGGCAAAAAAACAAGCCCTTTTTCCATCCCAAAAATTACATATTTCTCAAATACAATCCTTGCTAAAATATTCCCTTCCACTGCCTCTCTCTTTAACTATTGCCAGTCTAGGCAAAACTGAACAAGTTTTCTGAGCTCATCTGGGATCTGAATTAAATGAGGTTCTTCCTCAAGTGATGTGTAAGTGCCTTGCTTCTTGTGTACCTCCTTACAAACCCACTGAGCAGTATTTGGATTGGGACACAGCTTATTAGGATAGAAATCTAAATATATAAGATATTGTATGAGACCAAAACTACAGGATGTGAGGATATTATTTCAATTATTAAGAAATAATTGATTTTATGTTCCAGTTCATTAAACTGATTTCCAAGAACTTTTTGAAAGATAAATGAAACTCCTGAAGTGGAACAGGCAGTAACACAGAGAACAAACAAAACTATTTCCTATAGTAGCATTAAGTGGTTTAGATGCCCTGAGCAATGCTCTGTTTGGATTCTGAATGCCTCAGCGCTTAAGTACATTTCTGACATAAAAAGTCAATCAGATCTAATGTATTAGCAGGAGAAAAAGACGCTATTATTTCTAAATCAGAACATGGTACTCAATTGTCAAAGGTAAGTCCAGGCTTCACTGAACAAGATATAAGCACCATGCTGTTACTTGGTCACTTGGTGCCCCTTCTTTCAGTGTGAGCATCCAAACCCGCAGTCATCTCTGCCTTGAGATTAATCTGGTACAGCATGTAAAGACATCATCAAAAATACTTGAGTTCTTTTACATTTTTCCTTTGTGTTCTGATGTCCTTATTGATTCAGAACAGGTTTCAGGGGCTCCCTTATAGTTTCAAAGAAAACTTGCCTCTTTCACCTCTTGGGATTTTTACTGATAAGCAAATGAGACTTGAATACACAGAGAAGTGATGACTTGTTTGGAGAGGTGAGCTGAATCATTTTAGTGCTAAGAACTACTTGTTCAGAAAAGCCCTGCAACAGAAGGGGCTGTGTGGAGCAAGAATAAGAAAGATGAAGGCATGTCCTCTCCCAATCAACCCTTGATGCTTATTACACCCACAAGAATAAGAGTGAAATAATGGGTTTCCCCATTCTTCTCATAAAGTGAAGGAGACCCTGCTGTGATTTCCAGAAGTGGAGGCAGGTAAAGGTGGACACATTGCTTCCATCAGGCCACTGGCTGGGTGTTGGGCTGGTGAACAGTATTCATGACTTCTCAGGCTCTATTTGGGCTTTTCCTGGCCTGTCTGGAGCTTTGCTTGTTTAGCTGTAGCAGCAGACTTCAGTATAACTAAGGTTAAGAGACGCTTCAGAAGATCTCTGACTTGAAAGAGAGTCAGATATGAGAGGATGCGGCTAACGCTTTTTTACTTGTGATTAGTTTATCTTTTACATTGTTGACAAAGAAGGAAAGAAAAAAATTAAATTAAACTTGATACTTGTTCTCTGTTTTCAGATCTCATAATTTTTAAATCAATGTTTTCCAATTACTTGTGAGGAACAGTACAGTGCTGTAACAACAACAAAATGGTTATGCAGTAGCAATTTTCTAAGGCATTTCTAATTCAGGCCATATTTAAATCAGCTTTTATCAGACACTAGTAACTGCACTGTGAAATCAAACTCTTCAAATTCCAAGTGTTCACTTTAAACATGTGAAATTTCCTCCAAAATAAGTATCCCCTCTCAACTAAATTACCAAGAAAAAAAGGAAAAGCTAGAAAGATCAAGCAGGATCTAAAAGTCACAGAGATCTGATATTAATAG
The DNA here is from genome assembly GCF_024509145.1 of Vidua macroura. Classification (NCBI taxonomy): domain Eukaryota; kingdom Metazoa; phylum Chordata; class Aves; order Passeriformes; family Viduidae; genus Vidua; species Vidua macroura. The sequence continues at coordinate 38,255,790 of NC_071572.1, read as the reverse complement.
AAGAGAATGCTCACTGAAGTTAATGCCAAACAATAGTACTTATCCATGTAATTTAAAATGACATATTTTAGTGGCAATCCCTACACTCTACATACCTCTTGACATGCTGTCTTTCTGCTTCTGAAGAAAACCAGAAGCAAAATTCACAGCCATAAAAAAGCATGCCACCATTTTCTGTTCACATTATTTTCCTGATTAATTTTATAGCTTTAGAAAGAAAATATTATTTTAAAAGTATTTCACTTGTGGAAATACTAATAAATAATTAATTGTCTGTACATTGCATTTTTTTTAAATTTGTGAGGAACTTCTGCAGAGTATCAGCCTTGATACTCCTATTCACCATATTGTTAATAAACTTTATCATACCATAAGAAATAGAAGTAACCTACTGTTCTAATCACCACTTTTATGGCTGAGGTTGAATAGATTTTTAAGAATTCTGTTTGGCAAAATTTAGTTCAGCTTAAAATAATCTTTCCTTTAAGTTCTATTAAGATTACATCATTAATATAGCTTGAATATATAGCTATTATTCTAATGTATTTCAATCATAACTGAATAACACCAAGGCAGGTATTTGCCTTATATGTTTTTAGGTACTTCACAGAACTGAGTAAATGCCCCTGTTCCCATCTTCTTGCTGCAACACAAGCAAAGACAGATCCTGAGATTAAAAACCCTGTGAAGTAAAAGCAAAGGCATATTTGCATCTTCTAAAATACCCACTCAGATAAAATCTTTCTAAGCCTGCTTAACACTCTGGGCTTACCTTATCTTATTTACGCTTTTCTTTACTCTGTGCCACTCTTGCTTCATCTCTGTGCCTCCAGCCTCTTCCTACTTGTGCTCATCAAATCCCTTTATGTCACTTCCAATGTCCTGCACCTCTCCATGGCTTGGTGAGGGCATCATCTGAGCCTGGGACTACTGGGAAACATAGCCTTTGAAAGCACCCAATCCAACTGGGCCCTGGACTCATCATGTGGCAAACTGCTTCCAAGATGTTCAGAAAAATTACTTTATTATTAAATACCATCATTTTACCCATAGCAACACTAAAGAATAAAATGGATGGGAAAATACAAATTTGTCTATGCATCACTTTGTTCAGACAGCAGCAAAGACATGGAAACAATAGGATGGAAAAGTGCAGGACCCTTCCTGATGTCTCTTCCACAGCTAAAAAACTAAATGTTTACTGTGATATTTTTTGTGCCTAGGATATGAAGCCTGTCAAGGATTTTGCAGCATATGTGCAGCAATACATAGAGAAATAAGCTTTGCACTGACTTTCAGTCAGAGACTAGGACTGTAGCCAATCTTTATTATATTTTTTCAGTGCAGAAAAAATACTGTTTTGGAGACAATCACCTCATAATGCTTGAGAGCAGATTTAGCTAACAAAAACTCCACAAAAAAACAAGACAAAGTAGCAAAGTTGTTATTCTGAAAGTGTGGGAGGGAGCAAATGAGCATCTTTTTGTGAAGCACATAAGGAGAAAATTCTCAGATCAGAAGCAAATCAGAGTGCAGGTGTGTACAATTTACAGTTAAAGAAATAAAAGAACAGCAGGCTATTGCAAAAATAGAGCCACTCTTAGACCAAGTATATAAGCAGCAAAGTGATGTTTCTATCCTGCAAATTTCTGAGCTCTCCTGCCCTAATCCAGAATAAATGTAAGTGGATAACATGCTATTAACTCTATGAAGACAAACATTTGATCACTTTCTGGGGTGTTTAGACATTTTCAAAGTGCATTTTGGGAGAATAACAATTCTGTGTCTCATTCACTATGTAAAAGATCATTTTGATCTCATTCCTGGCAGACTAGGGTAAATAAATGAAATGAAAATTATTGTTCACACCCTAAGAGTGGCAAGCTAACTGCTGTACTACCCAGCAGGCTTACTGCTGGTCTTAATTAAATACTTTCACAAATTCAGAATCCTGGCTTTGATTAGGACCAGCATCTCCTCCCTGAAACCTCCATCATGGGGCAGATTTGCCCAGCCCTTGGAGGAGATGCTGTGCTGGAGTGCCTGTGTGGCTGCTTGCCAAGCGATACTTTCGTGGAACTCCTGGAGCAAAGCATTGCACTCTGACACATTTTGCCAGCTGTCCTCTATTCTCAAGCGCAATGACAAAATGAAACATCTCATTATTTGACTTTTTCCCATGCTAATCCATGCTGCTTGGCCAACCAGTGTGAAACTAAATAGCTGATGGCATTTTTTAGGGGGAAAAAAGCTCAAATCTAGGGGTTCACAGGACTGTAGAATTACTCCAAGAGGCTTTTTGATAAGTCATTATCCAGCTGTCTAAAGCTTTTAGCAACAAAGACATTAAAAACATATTACCACTGCACAGCTTTCGCTCCAGGTCCTTGCTCCAGATGATTTTTTCGCCTCTATGTACTGCTATCTACATTCTTTGTAGGATATTTATTCATGTACTGCTAACTATAATCATTGCAGAATATTTATTCACTGAGAATTCTGCTTATACCTCAATATTAAAGAGCTGTTGGGTGGCCTTGGATAGTGTTGTTTAGAACAGTGGTTGTAAATCTATTATTTCCTCAGACTACATCTGCATCAGCCAAATTTTCCTGCTTGTCTCTTTTTCCACAGATGCCTTGAGGAAAAGTTTCATTCTAGGCAATGACCTACATTAGGGCAGGCTTGCTGCTGCAGCCCTGGGGAGCACCTTTCAGTGCTGTTCTGCCTCCCCACTGCTAAGCTCCAACTCCAACTTGTTTTTCTTGCAAAGTCTTTTGCTCAGCTTCAGTCTTCTAGGAAATAACCTGAACATCTTAAGAAAAATAATCCACACGAACTATTCAGAAAGGATTTAATTACTTGATACTAGCTGTCACTGAAAAAAACCTCTGCTCATGCCAGAGAGACAAAAAAACATAATGTAAAAATAGGAACACAGAAAGCATCAGGAGAGGTGATTCTTCTCCTCCATTCCACTCTCATGAGTCCCTGCTTGAGTACTGTGTTCAGCTTTGGGGTCCCCAGCATAAGAAGGATATGGACCTCTTGGAGTAAGTCCAGAGGATGTCCATGAAGCTGATTAGAGTGCTGAATTATCTTTACTATGAAGACAGGAGGCCAAGATAGTTGGAGTTGTTCAGCCTGGAGAAGAGAAGGCTGCAGGGAGATCTTCCAGAGGCCTTGTAGTACCTAAGGCAGGCAATGAGACATGTGGAGATCAACTTTTTACAAGAATATTGAGTCACAGGGCAAGGGGGAATGCCTTTAAACTGAAAGACAGGTAGGTTTAGATTAGATATTAAGGAGAAATTCTTTACTGTGGGAGGAATGAGGTACAAGAGGTTGACCAGAGACACTGTGGATGCCTCATCCCTAAAAGTGTTCAAGGCCAGGTTGGGCAGGGCTCTGAACCTGGTCTAGTGTAGGGTATCCCTTCCTGTGGCAGGGGGATTGGAATTAGATAATCTTTAAAGTCCCTTCCAACCCAAATCATTCCATGATTCTATGTCCTGGTCTGTTTAGGGTATAACTACTGTAACTACATCCTCCTGGATCATAGGAAATACCCTCTACACTACAATGTATATATCCAGTAGCAGTGGATATAAAGCATAACTTCAAATATCAAGTCTTATATAGCCTGTTGAGAGACTGATGTACCTCCACAGAGAGATGCCTTGCAACGTATGAGTTGAAGATAAGTAAGACTAGTTCCCTTGTACTGGTCATAAAGAATGCATAGAACAATCTCATAGGACAATCATCTCATGCTAATTGCTGAAGTTCAGAAAAAAAACCCCAAAGCTATTTGGTATGGAAAAAATACTGAATTGTAAACATGTGACCAAGTGTTATAACCATAAGTAGCATGTCCTTGATTAACTTATACAAATGAATGTACAATCTCTCTTGTTTTGTGTTTAGTATCACAGGGATCTATACCGCCAGCATTCCATCAGTATCTAGCACAGATACTTCTCTATAAATAAAAATACTGGGTAAGCACTTAAAAACAATTGGCATCGAGGCATCTCAAGACTTGACGTGGTACTGGTGTTTACTACTCAGCTTCACTGAGTGCACACTGCAACAGAGAAAAACCCAGAAATATCCCTATGTTAGAATAAAGTAATTATCAAAAAAGTATATGTAACTATTTAAAAAGGATATGAAATAATCATTGGCTCATGCTCCAAATTGTGTTCAGTTAGAGAGACCACAGGGTCCATACAATAGGATTTGTCCTCAAGTCCTATGAATACATCCCACAAGGCTTCAATTATAGGATCAGGCCTAATATTTTTTGTGAAAGAGAAAGAAAAAAAACCCAACAAATGAAAGTTGTTTGGTTTGTGGTAAGTGAAGTCTAAAGATGATTGGCTAGGATTGCTCAGGCAATCTATCTACATCTCCATACTACATCTATCACCATAGCAACTGCAGCCTTGGAAGTCTTTCCAAGATTCTAAGAGTAATTAATTTTGCAGGAGATGTAAAACTGGATCGCTATTCTCTTATAAAGGAGCTAGATGGATCATGCCAAGTACCCCAACAGCCTAAACAGAATAGTTATCACAATTTACTTTGTAGGATCATTTACTTACAGTTTAGATTGTTATTTAATAGCATATTATATGCATGCAATTTTAGGAAGGAGAAGAAGAACACACTCAGTCCACAAGGACTGGAAACCTGTGAGCCAGTCCAAGGCAAATAGGAAGTCCTGGGCAGCAGTCTCGTCACTGCTTGCAGGTGACAGGGAATCCAGACAGCAGGCAGTGTCTGCTCCCTGCAGGACATGCAGCAGCAAACAGACTGGGAGAGATCTGTGCTAACACATCTCTCCTCATCTTCCCAACTTGTAGTACACAACCTATCTAAAGAAACCATTATTCCATGTAAGCAAAAGCTAGCCCCACAATTGCATGGCATCACTAAAACTTTCTCTTATGTGTAGCAGCCAAACAGGAACTGACACCAGTTTTTGCTCTGGTCACTGACTTTAATATCAACTAGAACTGCCTCTACAAAAAATCATACTGCTGGAACAAAACATCCTATTAATCATCCCCCCGCACTGCTCATTATTTCAGAAACCAACACATACAGGCAAGTGTGTTGAGAGAGACATGAGATACTGTGATTTAACTGAAAGATAGAGATTCTTTCTGGACATAAAATTTATCTTCTAGATGGAAGCTTGAATGAAATAATGATTATAAATTAATTTTATTAAGTATATTTTAAAAGATGTGGTTTTCTAGAGATAGAGATCACATGAAAATCCAAGCACAGAGGAACTCGCTCCTCCTCATCACTTTCCCCTTCACTAATGGTGCTCTCTGAGTCCCACCTGTGTGCTTTTATCAAAAAATGCATGCTCTTCATCTCCACCTTGTTTCTGGCTCATAACCACCTAGCTTTGAAACCAGTGTTACCAGTGAAACTTTAGGCAGAATATTGTGCTTAAATATCCATTTCTTGCAGTAAAATACAGAGAAAAAGGGCAACATTCTTAAAGTCAACTCGTGTATATTTTGGAAGGACAGCTCCCAAAAGTCATGTCACTGGCTGGTCCTGGTAACATCTGAGCTGGCACCAGCCCAAAAAACTGCTGCTTTTTCCTCAAACTGCCACTCATCATCAATGGTCTTCCTGCAACCAGGATTTCACCTGACAGCTCATCATCATTAGTAGCCTCATTTCATTGCTTTCATTACTACTGGCTTATTTTCCTTTCCTGCCTTGTAGTTTTCAGAGCCATATACTCAGAGAACTTCTGATTATCATTATTTCATCTTCACGGACTGGTCCTAATTTTATCATGGTGTTCCTCAGTTGGTATTAATTTGCCCTTTTAATCTCTTGGGCAGGCAGTTATCACCACATACCTACTACTTACCAGTATCAGCAATCTTTTCTTAAATGTTATGCATAAATGTGAAAGTATTGGAAAGGTCATAGCAAGCATAAGAAGCAGAGTGGTGGGACTACACTGAAGTAGCAATTAAAAAGCCCACTTCAACTGATTATTTATATGTGAAAAATATTCCTCTTCACCTCAGCTTTTCATCAAGAAGGGATGAGGTTGGAAAAGATTTTGAACCCAAACCTATAAACAAGTGTCTGAACCAGCTTGTCAGACCACAAGGTGGTCAAAGCAGCCCAGATACAAAAGTCCTCCTGGTCACAGTGAAAAACTGTCCCAGCCTTATCCGACAAATTCGAGACTAATCTCACAATGGGTTTAGCTGGAAACTGCATTCCTCTTCTGAAACTTTAAGGAGCGTGTGCCAGATTAATTAATTGTAAGAGATTTTCCCAGGAGCAGAGAATGCCCCAACTGATTCCAGATCAGCACAGCAATGCTATTTACATTCTTATGAGACAAATCATATCTGCTTTGGGAGCTCTCACATATACTGCCCAGGCATGCTGACAAGCAGGGGACAATAGTCTCTACAGCAATTTGGTATCACATTATAAAGCCATTTACCCTGATTTAAACAATTTACAGATTTGGCATATTAGATTTTTCTACTGTCAAAAGATTTGCTAGATCACAGTTGTTTACTTGCAGTAATTTTCATTTCAGAACATCACAGTCAAAATTAGCTACTTATTTAAAATAGCTTGACAATTAAACATCTCTATTCACTAAATACACAAATAAATAAATAAACCCCCATAACAATTCAGAAGACAAAAATACTTAGAACTCCTGTGTCACTACAAACCCCCCACTCAATAAAAGACCTGAAGGAGGATGTCTGATCTTCCACACTTTAGGTATCTGAATTTGGAGACTTTCTAAAGAACAGTTTAGTTTAAGCTAACCTAAATGCTGTCCGGCAGCTCCTGAGCTCACTGTACATCACCACAGCATCTCCTAAAAACACTATGGTCCAGTGACAAAAATGAGAGGCAGGCAGCTGAATCTCAGCTTGATGACAATAAGCATTGCTCTTAAGTGAGAAATGCCCAGTTAAATATTAATAAACTTAATTAGCAGACACTGTTTATCATTACAGTAGAGCAAAAGAGTTCAAATAGGACCCAAAAAAACTTTTCTGTAAGGGAAATGCCCTGTAATTACTTGAACTGAATTACATTATCATAGCCTGGGACATGCACTCTTTTTTCAGAGAAAGAACTTGGTCTTCCCTCTTCATCTCTCTCACAAATACATTATAACCCAATTAACACTTTATCTAGCCTTTATCAGAACCTCCTTCAAACAAGTTCTGAAAAGGAAATGAAAAAATATGTTCAGGTGTGTATAACAAGGAATTCAAATAGTCCAAAGTACTTTTCTATAATTAGTGGGAAATAATTGAGAGTTTTAAAAGACTATTTCTCTCCAGATACATGCAGGTAGGTACACTGAAGAGAAATATTTGTGGAAATAGTACGTGCTCATCTCTATACAAATAGAAAAACATAGTTATCATGGGAAAACTCTATATTAAAGCATATACTATATTTTTAAACATAAGTGGTTTACTCTTCAATTTGCACGGGCTCCAAAGAATGCACCCAGAACCCCCCCAAAAATTAGTTCTGGATTATAATTATCAAATGTATGCTGTACAGAAATGGGGTCTTTGCGGCTAAGTTTTACAATGATTGTCCAAATTTCTGGTGTGTTAATCTTTAGAAATGAATGGAATATGCATTGCAGGGGAACAAGACTACCAGAATTTTAACAAAACTATTAATTTCATGCTTAGAAATCTCTTTACTACCAAAATTTAAATCTATTGCAGCTACTTCTCAGTACTTTTTTTTGGTCTGGTGGGTGGCATCCCTGCCCATGGCAGGGGGGTGGAACTGGATGATCTCAAAGATCTCTTCCGACCTATGATTCTATGATTCCCTTTATGTAGCTCAACACTCTTCACTTTAATTTTTTTGCTGACTGACTTTGCAGTTTGCAATAATGCTTCATAGGTATCCTTGCTTCCAAAGGTGCAGTTCAGGGTACTATATCAGGCTGATTTTACTCTTGTGCTTTCAGGCATAATTTTGCTTCAGCAATGGTAGGTTTTAGTTATTTCAGGCACATTGCTGTTGTGATCCTCAAACTGCATCAAGAATTCAAATAAAAAAAAAAAAATTGTTTTGGTCAAGTGAAAGGGACAAATTTGAAAAATATGAAACACCTAATTGACTCTTGAGCCAGAATACAAAAATTGAAAATTGCCTGTGATTGGAAATTATATATTTTTGTCTGTACATTTCTGTTGTTGAATGAAATATTTTTTTCTGTTTGCCAAAGTAAAAACTCAAATATTGTGAATACTGCTATAGAAAGTATCTATCACTAAGCTAAAAGAGCGGTGTGCTACTATGATGCTTGCTAAATGGAAGAGTAAACAGAACACTCAACCCAGAACGGAATTTACTCAAACTATTCAAACAATTAAATTTGAAAGATTCCACAATACCATATCAATACCAACTTGACAAGTTTTTCACCCTTGTCTGGAAATCACAATGGTCCTTTTTTTCATCACTGTTCAAAAGTGCCTCAAAAGTAATCTAAGAAATCTGAGAAACATTTGTCTTGATAAATTGAGGACTCTACAGATGAGACTGAAATCTGTAAATAACCAGGAGATGAAACACAAAAAATTAATAAAAAGCAAGTATACACTCAAATATTAACATGCTCTAAAAGAACTGCCCAAAGGGTGAGCTTGTGGTGACAAGCAGGATATATAGAGGAAACAGCTGGAGGAGCTGGAAGACCTCTAAGGCATCTTTACCCTGTGTTTACCATCTCCAGAATGCCATTTCCATAATTTAAAGATACAGTGAAGAGAACAGAAGTCTGTTTACTCATTAGATTTCTTGTTGATGAGCAAACAAACCTTTCATATTCATAGTTAAAAGCACATGGAGCCCATGCATAAATATTTACCTGTAGGCTCTTCACTTTCAGATATCATGAGTTGCCAAAGTAAAGCTGAAATCACCAGCATGTTTCAAATACCACCGGTTTGCAGCTGTAGGTCTGTAATTAAAAGCCGTGTTTGACATCTGATTTTAACTGACACCCATATATGTGGCTTTAGGCTGGTCTCCACTCTCATTGTGGTTTGTGTAACATTAATTGAAATGCTTCCCTTGAAGGGAAACTTTCTGATGGCCAACCGAGTAAACAGCTTGGGCTCCAATTCCCTTCAATCATGCTGCTGATGTGATCCAGTAGGAAATGATTTTAAATTCGAACTGTCACTAAAGATCAAAGCTCAAGGTTAAAATAAGAAAGAAACAGATATCTGATTTTTTTCCATGACAGAAAAAAGAAGGTTCAGACAGAACTGTGTTTTGGAGATGCCAGCTTGGAAACAGACCAAATGAATAACAGCCTGTATGCTACAGAGATGCAAAGAAGTCAGGAAAACCCAGTCAAATACACTGAGGCAACATAAAAATCCCTGTAATGACTTTCTGTCTAAACATGTCTATTAAATTATGACTTGTTCTAGTAATGCCTGATTGAAACCACTGTAGATTTGGATAAGAGAGTTTTGGTATTAAACAGATTAGCAAGACCTCTTGCTTATTAAGTCAGAATTGTATCTATACATTGAAATTCAGTGACCTTTTTCACAGTCGTTGTTAACTAAGAACAATTCACAAGATGTTTTCTTGGTACTTAACAGCCTTTTGCATTTCACTGCTTTCACTTTTTACTAAGCAAGAATTGAAAAGAATTGGAATGTTGCAACTGGTTTCCAAATCAGAAGGTAAGATAGTGTTTTGAGCAGAAGACAATCTTAACTAGCCATAGATGAAATGCAAATGGAAACCCTCTTTTATTCAAAGTATTAATTTCACTGTAATTAAGAAAAGTGCTTTTTCAGACTATACCTTCTATGCATGATACGCTGTGAAGTAACTTTTAAAGAAACATACACTTCATGTTGAAAGAATTTCATTAGACAGATATCTCCATCTACACCAAAAGTACTGGAGCAAGTCAACCACCTCTCTTCTTTTTCACACATCAGCAAATCAGCCCTGAAGTGCATCTCCCCACAAGCTTACCTACCTGACTGCACTGAAGGATTCACATCCTAATGACAACTGAAGCCAAGAACAGCAAACACCATTTTTCCCTTAAATTCTGTATTGAAAGATATCTATAAAATTAAACTAAACATCCAGCTGCACCAATGAAGAGCTAAAATAAACTTTTTTTTTTTTTTTTTTTTTTTTTTAAGATCAGCTTGCACATGTACAAAGGCTTGGACAGACACAAGATTTTCCCCAAACAACTGCTGACATGTCTCCTCAGACACTTCCACAGTAAATGTTTCACTGCACACACAGCTAAAAACACTATTTCCAGCCTTAGGGGACTTCACAGTAAATCTGACAGTTCTCAGCCTTTAACTTAAAAGTATTGTTCATTTTAACCCTGGAAGAGATTGGTCACAAATCACCAGATTTTGAAATGTCTACAAGGGCTTTTTTTGTTCAAAGTTTTCCTTTGTAACCTATAACAACAAATTTCATTATGGACTACTGGAACCAGGGTACTTAGGGAAGCAGGAAAATACACAAACATAAGAGAATGAAAACATACTGCTAATTTCTCAAGATTAAATCAATGTTTCTTATTTACTTAGCTCATAATAAAATTCATAGGCTTCCCAGTATTTTTCTTGAAATTATGGGGACATTGCCTGTTTTGATTTACAACGTGTTGACTTCTTCAGTCACACCACCAAGGGGGACCATAAAGAAGCACTTCTTTACTACTCTGTAGGCATTGACATCTATCTTATCTTAATCACTTTAAGCAATATTTCAGGAATGAACGCTGCCATAACTCAAAAGCAATGCTCCAGCACTTCAACCTTTTCAAAGCTTAGACATGATTTCAAATGCTTTTGCATTTCAGAACAAAGATTTCTTACTGGGTGCACAAAAATCCTTTAGCATTCAGCAAGGGAGGTGCAGAGGTACCACCACTGTTCTTTCTCCTTACTGATGAAGGAAATAATTACTACTGAGAGCTTATGAAGAGACTATTACAGAATGTGAGACAAGAGTGAAAATAAGTGATTTTTATATATATATATATATATATATATATATATATATAAGCTATTTGAGTTTACATTTCTAGTTGACAGATCATCTATTTAGAATGGAAGCAAATGCAGCTTACAAGAAAAATTGCACAGTAACACACTGTAAAGAATTTGTGTTCAGATGCCTTTCAACATGAGTGATTCAGATGAACAATAATAAAAGTTTTTTTAATTCTTAAGAGATTCGTTCAAGCTTTGACAACCAAAAAATTGTCCAACAAGTTGCACAGTTTAGAATGAATCAGTTACTGGGATGCTTATTTTATAGATAATAACAGATGCTTTAGTTTCACAATTCATTAGAATAAACATATGTCATACTGCAAAGAAAAGAGATGAGAAATTCTTCACATTATCTTCTCTCACTTTCCCCTATTCAATGACAAGATTATTAATTGCAGATGGCAAAGGAAAATGTCTTCTTTTATGTGCACAGCTGCATAGTTATGTGGTAGAGATATTCTATGATTCTATGAACTTCAGATACAAAGTAAAATTCAAAATGTTGTGAAGCAACCTTTCAGTGCTACATGAACTGATTTTAAACCACAGAAACGAACACAAAAAAAAAAAAAAAAAATTAACTTAAAATCATAAATACTTTTCTCTCACTTCAGCACAACACTTGCTGAAATTCCCAGAGTAAATCTCTTGCACTATAAATTTTACTTCTCTTTCCCCTCATCTCCCACCCACGGGAACCCCTAAAAGGGAAGCACTGGGAGAAGTGCACTCACTGAAATACTGCCTGGAATAATGATTAATACATCTGGCTGAAGTAGCCAACCACTGGATGTCACTGTTACTCCACACGAAGTAAGCAAACACAACCACGAGATTACCACCACCATAGAGTAGCTGTCTACTGTTAAATACTTCAGAATACAACAACGATAAAAGCCCTTTGAAAAATACAGTGTATTTAAAATTTAGGAGGAGTGCAAGGGAAAACCATGCTTGGAAAACAAAGTCTTAGGGAAGCTTCAATGCAAAAGGTGGTGAATGGTAGCCTATGTGGCTGTGCAAAATTTTGGCTTTGAAAGAAACTAAAGGAAAAATTGACTTTTCCTTCAGAATGGGAGAGCAGTTTCTTCTTCAAGTCCTTTATATTTCTGGCTTCTGGGACTCCAGGCTGTTTCCAATTACTACCAATTACATATAGCCATTGTTCTGCGAGTATTTTTCTATTTAGAAGAAGACTGACTGACCTGACTTATTTAGGGTAGCACTGCAAAGACATACATGCACATGTTAAAAAACTCCTGTCAGTTCCTCAGCTGAGTATCCTTTCCAGGGAATGGCTTTCAGTTCCACTAAGTTCCCATGAAAAAATTGTTTTTCTGGTGTTAAATGTTATATGCTGCTTCACATTGGATTGTAAACAGAAATTCTTGCAAAGAAAATAAACCGAGAAGCTTATGTTCTCCCTAGAATGCAAAAACTCCCTTCTTGATCCCAAGTGATTTTCTCTGCACTGGCTTTGAACATGAAACTGCTTCAATCTACTGGATAAGGCAAAAACCTATTTCTTTTTCTTTTGTGTATCATGCTTCACCAAGCAATTGTTTTATCCTTATTTTAACCTCCTCACCTGGCAGTATCTACTATTTCCAGTAGTCCTTGAAAATACAGAAATAACTCAGCTTGCTATTTCCAACATCACCTCCAAAAACCAAATTGAGTCTGAGGCCATAGTATCTGAAAAGAGACCTTACCTCAATTTAATGTGTAACTAATTGCGCTTAACAAAAGCTATACTTCTAGTAAATGTGAGGTCTGTATAAAAGCAAAAGTAGCCCTCATTTTTAAGGGGTTATGATTTCTTATTAATACATTCATGTTATTTTTTTAGAATCACTTCCATTTCCATTAGAAATTCAATCTGATATTTCTTAGATACCTTCCTCTTTTGAATTAAATGTGTTAGGAATGAAAATAAAATCAAGAGCTCATAATGAGAGTTTTGAAAGGTGTCTAAAATATGCAATCATAAATAAGGAAATATTGTACCTAAGTACCAGAATTCATACAGGTTTTTTTCACTATAAAATGCAGCATTGACTACATATTTTTACATGGCAGAAAAACAAAAAAAAAAAGTAGGTCAGGAATTAGAGAAGATTGAATAGTCATGTAAATTCTTTGCGAGTTAAAGATCCAGGAAATACATAGCCAATAAATAAATAAATAAATAAATAAATAAATAAATAAATATATTTCAATCAAACATAACTTTTAAAATATTTTTCTAGCTCCACATGAGAGAAGATAAGAGTTGACCCTTGCTGAATAGCACATTAAACTTGTCACTGAAATTATCAGGACACATGGCCCCAGCATTTCCCAAAACGAACATGGAGCCCTCCATGTGATGGCCACAGACTCTGGCTGCCTGTGCTTGTGACAAGGATATTGACCACAGTTTAGTAATGAAATTGAATTTTGCCGAAGCATTTGTATTAATGGAAATCATTCACTGGAATAATGGACTTTAAAAGGCAGGCAACGATATGGCACATCACATGTTCCCTGGCCATAAAATAGATTTTTGTCTATAGTTTACAGTTGTTTGACTTCTGTTTTCACTTACTGACTAGCCAAAGGATATGTGGGTCATTCAAAACCACAGTCAGCAACACAGATTCTGCCACCAACAGTGCTTTTAACTTCAATAGAAAGCCAGAAATTGGTCAGAGAAGATTCATAAAGCAGAAGAAAATCTCTCAAAATGTTTTTTTATTGTCTTTACATTGTCATGATGATGAAGCCTAGGCAATAGGAAAAGGGGCTTGAGGGTACCAGGGGAGGAAAAGCCCTGATTACTGGAAGACCTCATATAGTATATGACCAGACAGTGCAAAATACTGAAATTCCACGGAAAGTACCTTGAGGCATTTCCTGGCCTTAGATAAGTTCTAGTTCGACTTTTTCTCCCTTTAATTTTTTCTCACTGACTTTAAACAATTCCCTCTTCCATGGTGGGTACTTACAGCTTCTGGTGCTGCCTGCCACAGAGGAGCTCTGACATTGCAAGGAGATTTTCTTTGATGAACTGTAACAAAATCCATGTACGAGGCTGCATTCTCTTCACTCTTTATAAAGGGATTGCTCATTAAATGGAAGGTAAACATATTAAGAATGACAATTTCCATCAAATCATTCAATTTAGGAAAGGACAGATGCTCTTTTCAAAGTCAAATAGTATGGCAAGGTTATATCTAATAGGGATTTTACAGTACAGTTGTCAGCATTGAGAGATCATCTGTTTCCCAACAGGTATCACTGTCACTGTCCTTGGGCTTTTCTTGAGGCAGGGGAGAAAAGTGACAAATGTCAGAAGCACGCATAGGATCTATGGCCTTGTGCATTCAACAGATGTTGGTCCAGCAGATTTGACCACTGCTTTCAGACTCACTTTCAGATGCATCCTTTGTTTATGTAAGAATAAAATAGAAAAGTTCAGTGGCAAATGTGCCAGAACTGCACAAACATTTAAATACTGTAGGGGCTGATCTTGATTTGCTTCTGAGCTTGGTGGTTATTACTGTGAATAGTCTTACTAAAATTAATGGAAGTACTCAAGCAAATAGAGCTTCTAATACCTTAAATTTCCTGAGTCTTGAGGTCCACAGGTGCATAAATGTAGATCATTACACCCACATGGAGTCCCCTGACTTCCCCCAAAAAACCTTCATTGAGGTGAAATCATCTGCCCACACTGTTCTTTTTTTAGGGATTAGAGATGCAGTTTGTGGCATAACATACCAGGCAATTTTTTTGAACTTCAACAAGAAATTAATTGTTTCTTGTTCAGACAGACAAGGAGAAGGTATTGTAAAGATACAATTTAAGTGCCAAAATAGAATAAAGATTGAAATAAATGTGAATATAGAGACTGTCCAGAATTGGTTTTGCAGTCATAAAGAACCTCTGCTTTTATATGATCATAAAATCCTCACCAACAATTTGCAGAACAGATCTAATTTTTTAAGGTTTTTCTGCTTTTCATTTGGAAGCTGCATAGCCTTTGGACATGTTGGTGGTCACTCATGGACATTTGTCTCCAGCTTCCACTTTACAGAGACAGCAAGCATTGAAAGAGATTAGAACACAAAATTTATACCAGTGTCTCAACATGACACTGTTTTGTCCCTGCCCTTCTACCTTTCTCCTCTTTCAGGTTTTAGCCAAAGCTTACAGAAATTTCAAAGTAATTAAGCACATGAAAGATCAGAGAGATGATAATGTGCTAGATCCAATCTTTGAATAGCTCCTACTGGATATGCAAGTAATGATGACATCAAACAACTTCTAAGACTCAGTTCCATCATAAAACCAGCCCTAAAAATTCACCATATGATATTATTCTGATTAATTGCAACATAAATTATTATGGATACTGTATTTGGTTAATGGTTTTTGTAGCCATTTATTTTAAGAATTTTTCATTTTATCAATTAAGTTAGAACTACTTTGAAGACTGCATGCAATATTGGATCTGGTAATAGTTCCCCACCTAGAAATCAAATTATACTTCCCTATTGCTTATTGGATATTTAATTCTTCATTTACATTAGACACATTATATTGGTACATTGGATTCACTCTGAATCCACATTTTCTGCTGATTTCTGTAATATGTGCCAGGCCAATCCATGAATGGATTACCTGTACCAAACTCTGCATGATACAACTCAAATGTAAAGCTTGCTGGCAATTACTGGGAAGGCTCCTTTTCTCAAAGGTCACAACTGCAAAATGAATGCAACCTGTCACACCAAATTAAGTGCATAATAAATGCATAGGAAGCCTGCTCTCATCTAGACATAAAGTATACATGCTCTCAATGGGCTACTGAGTCTCTGCTGATTGCAGCCAGGGAGCAAGTGTGGGCCCATTGAAGTCCTGACTCCAGCGACACAGAAACCAACAACAGCTCTGGAAACTAAGCTACTCTGTAAACTACAAAATGCTAAAAACCTAGACAATTTTCTCAGGGCATGAAAACATGAGGATTATTCCAGGTTTGTTGAAATGGTGCTCAGCATGCAATTTACTTAACAAGCAGGAGACTTCTCTTGTCAGTCCCTTTTTTATCTCTCTGGTGAGAAAGAGAATGTAACATCACTGTTTCTCCCCACGGAGAAGAAAGGATATGTTTGTAGGTATGTGCAAATATGTATGACTAACAAGTAATGTATTTTGTAAAATCTTTCAGGCAAGAACCATGTCCTCTATATTTTGTATCATTTTACAGTATCAAACCATCACAAAAATCTTTACAAACACCTGACAGCTTATTTTGCACAGAAGAACTGAACATACATCATTTTTCTAAAAAGTGAAAGAGCTGACTAAGATGAATCTCCAGCAAGCATTCTCATTTTTAATACAAATAGGTGTTACTAGGGAAATCCTCATTCTAAAGCTGTGCCAATATTTGAAAAGGGTAAATGGACTGACTGCATGCCAGTTAACACAGCAACAATCAGGTGCATCAATCACCAGGCAAGAAAAGAACCAGTAAGAGAAAAAACTGTATTGGATTTAATTAGTAATTAAAACTTAGGCATGTAAGTAGTCAATTCATCATTATGCTATGGAAAATGTTTGGGTTGTTTTCAGAGAAATGCCAATTTATTCATTACCTTAAATTTGGTAGCTGACAAAGGAAAAGAAACTGTGTCCATACATACCATATTTCAACTTGTAAAAGCATCTTACTTGATACTTTACAGAATTTTGACTGAAAAAATTAAAACATGTCTCAGTGATATCTCTCCTGGAAAACACCCTAAATGAGAAAGACAGGTATTGGGTGAACTGCTTGTAAGAGGGGCAAATTGAGACAAAATACCTTAATACAGCCATGTGGAGACCCAGCTATTTAGGGAAAAAAATGAAAATAAAAGTTCTAAAACAAAGATTAAGAATCATATAAAATACAAACTTTTAACAGGACAGAAGGTCAGTGGAGATGAATTTAGCATGAATTCTCAGTGCATAGTGCTTTGGCAAACAGGGCTTACAGTAGTCTGAACTTAATAAACCGAAACCAAGTGGAGGTGGCTTTATCTCTCTACACAACACGATCTGGTCAGTGATGGAAAGGTGTGTTCATTTCTGATGCCCATTCTTTTACCTTTGGAAGCATGGAAATAAGCAGCTGTGGAGCTGGTTGGCATTGCATTTATCTACCCTTTCATCACAGCTCTCTTTGGAAGATGTATATCACATACCTTTGAGGACTGATTCAATGTTCACTGGTCAAAATGGCTGTCTGAATGGGGTTGTGTTGTGTGTCACAGGCTGCGCCCTACACTTAGAGGAAATATTAGTGATCTTCCCTCTGCCCTCCCCTAACATCCACGATGTTATCACCCTATTATAAAAAGGAGGAACTAATGCAAAATTGATTCGTAGGCACCCCCTTAACAAAAACTTCAAAGAAGTTTGCTGTATGTGGGTAAGGAAATAAATATCCCTGGTAAAAACACTGAACAACTTTAAAATCAATTCTTCCTTATTGATACAATTATTTTATACAATATCTAAATGTTAAAATAAATACTTTTTATAGTCCATTCTTGCTAAATCTCTATTGTATAGTTATGAAGGCACCTTAGGCTTCCAGGATAAGAGTGTAAAGAATTCAGATGTGAAAAAAATATTTTTGCAACTTATATTAACATGAATTATCATCACAGGTTATACTATGAACTCAGAAAATGTTTCTACAATTTATTGCCTGCCCACAGAGAAATATACTCTGACTAAAACTGTTCAAGCCACAGCAGTATCTGCTCAACCAGGAAAAGAGTCCACATCATAGCTTTGCAAGAAATAACTTGATATGACAGAGTATCTGATAAAAATATACCTCTGCAAAAATTCAACAAAATGCTTCAATTTTACTAAATCCCAAAAGGTTGAAAAACTACCAGAAATTGGATATTATTTCTGGTTGTCTTATGAGAGGGAAAAAAGCAAGTCGTAGTTGGGATATAACCTCTCCATTCTAACAGAGAGAAGCTTTTCAAGATAGATTTTATGCTCCAGAGGATGCAGAAGTCTGGGGAGTGAAAAGAAAGAGCACTATTGCAGATAATTCCTAAACCATTCTGAATTCAGGGCAAAATGCAGCCTAAACACCATAAAATCAAAAACTCAAGCTCCCCACTCCATTTCCATCCTAAAACAAGCATAAATCTCATCAAATCTTGGGATGTCCTTATCATTTGCATTTATCACCTTTTCACTTTTCTATTATTCTATATTTTATATAGCTTTTTTCATTAATTTGACATTATTTTTATATTTGCAGCACCATGTCTGGTTCTACACTGAAAATACCATCCAAGGTTTCCTTTGTATCACCACAGAGCAAGTCAGGAAAAAAAAAATCAATAAAAAATGCAAAAAAGAGTTCAGATGTCATTGTTCAAAAAATTTTGAAAGAAAAATAGGTAATTTTCGTCACTCATACAGGTCATTCATTATAATAAAAATATAAAATATACTTATTTTGAGTGCTCAGGTATTTCTCACTTTCATAGTTAGCATTAATGGTTTTCAGTAGGGAAGTATAGACAACAGGGCTAATTCAAATTTTAATTAGCAATGTCATAAGTAATCGAACAGGATAACAACACTAATTAAATTCACAGTTTATACTAAATTGAAAGTCTCTGTAAATCTTCATGGGATTTGGGGATATAGTGCAAAGGAACAATAACTTACCAAGAGCAACTCTTCCCCAGACCTGAGGACTACCCTATATTAGTATCCTCTATTAACAGCTAATTGAAAGTTATGATTTTAAGTTCTCAATAACACATACTATATTTTATTAAAATGTGCTCACTCTGATATAAGAAAATAATATTAAAGATAATACACATGGAGTAAATGAAAAATAAAAGCACATACTTTGGAGAAAGCTTCTAGGAACGTACATAATAGAAGATTTTGACTTCACTTTTCCCAATGTAAGTCCCAAAGAGACTTGGTTGTAGGAACATAAGGAATGTAGAGAGGCATTCATAGCACAAATTTTTATTAAGAATTTGAGGTCTTGGTTATATACTGCTGTACTCATAGAACTGATTTCTTAAACCACATGACTTTTCTGATTATACTCTTGAGAGTATCCTATGCAGCTTGAAGCTACTCCATGCTGCTAAATGGGAGCAATTCCAGAAGAAATGCACAGAGGTGGTTGAAAGGGTTCATTCATTCATTCATACTTTTAAAACAAATATAGAAAGGTTGATGGGGAGAGGACAAAAATCAAAAATTCCACATCCAAATATGTATGTAGAAAAAGGAGTGCTTAAGGAGATAGAAAAAAATGTAATTAAAAATAACAGGATTCACATTTCTAAAATTAAAACCAGACATTGATAAACTAGCTGGACTAATGCCCTTTCAACCATTAAATTCCTCTTTATTGTCTGACACTTAATTGCAGATATTGTCTAAGAATTAATATCAGCTAATAGACTTGTTATCTTCCTTATTAGTGCTCATTATGCTAAGCTACACTGCTGTATTGGACAGCTGCCATTCCTATTTTATTGAAATTTTGAACTCTAAATATATTTAAGCTGTTAACTGTGGCCAGACACTAAAAATATAGGAAAGAAATCTGGGAAAGAAAATAGAGTTTATATATCTAAATGAACACAATCCATTTAATAAAGCATCATCAAGCAACCAAGAATAAGAATAATCCTATTTGACAAAGGATTTAATTTTAAATTTTAAAAGGATTTATCCTTTAGAGGGCTTTAGAGAATAAAGTTTAAAATGTATCCCATATCTCACTAGATGCTAAAGTGTTTATATCAAGAAAGAGCTGCAATTATGTCAAGACTGGGTTGTTATTACAGAGAGGTGTTTTGAAATAGGACTGACAACTAGCTAGAAGACAATGTAGATCTTGCTATTTTCACATATTTTTTCTCGCAAATTTTCTATTAGTTCATCAGAAGCATGATTTTTTTCTGCTATTAATACATTTGGTTACACATATATTTTCAATTATTTCATGTATTCTGCCTGATGACTTGCAGGTAGATTTGTCATTGCTAATATCTTGTCATAACTTCAGTCTCATGCTTACGTTGAAACTTTACATTTTGATGAATTTTTTTTAATCCTCATATTGAGACAGTCTGAACAAGTGGACAAAGACTGAGGATCAGTGTGTGAGTAATTGAGCAGCACTCACTCCTGAGGGTGCTGTACAGTCACCTGGGAGGTGCTACTACAAAGGGAGGCAATAGAAGGATGGCAACCTGTGGCTCCAGCTTTTCAGAAGTTTTTGAACCTGTCAAATTAAATGGCACACAATGGACTGACTGTAATTTTTTCAGTACACAAGAGGGCCAAAGAAGCACTAGAAGCCAAGATTATATCTCTTTTGTGTGTGTAACTTATTGAAACTGAAGAAAACAAAAATATACATATTTGAGACATAAGGTGTTTTTAAAAAAAATTTGGAAACTATATATAATTAATGCTAAATGTTTTGTAGAAGAAATTGATTTCTTTCAAAATTTTTAAAGTTAAATATAAGTTTGAGTTTTGGTTAAATAGATCACAGTTTTAATTTAGAAATTACAAAGTAATCACAACCATTTCTAGAGCATTATTATCCAAATGGATGGTGAAAAAGATGAGCTAGTTGAGTGTGTGTACCTCATCATCTCAGCACTGATATCCTGCCCTAGTAAAAAGATTGGTTATGCCAGAATTCATTGCACCAATGACGTCCAAGTTGGACCTGTACTTTGAAGGTTCAGAAGACAACTTTAGCCTAAATAAGAGACTTTCTAGTGACTCTTCTATCCTCTTTCTCACCGAATAAGGTGGTAGAAGGACTGAACTCATGAGTTAAGCATGTCAATGAGATATCTAAAGTCTGGTGCAAACCTGGCTTGTTTCTCAGTGTAGTAAGGCATGTCATACTGTTTTGCACAACCACAGGTAAAAAATAACACACTTTACTCACCACTAGGTTTTATCTGAAATCAAGCATGATGGTACCAAGTCAAAGGGATGACAGATTTGAATTCAAGTGATGCCCTGCATTATTACATAACTAACCCTTCCTGTCCAGCTCCCATACACAAGGTTTTCCTGTGGTTCCCTTGCACAGCAAGTGCCCAGTTTTAACATCTTAGCGACTGAAGAGATGAAGAAACATAGACAATTGGCATTGGCCCTCTACAGTTTTTTTTTATCACTGTGAAGGTAAATACAGCTGCTAGACTTTCCTCAGTCCACAAGCTTGTAGCAATGTTTCAGGTTTTCTCATTAAACCATTTTCCATCTATTACACCAAGTTCAAATCATGTGAACTGCACTGTCAAAAATCAGTGATCGGGAAGCTCAATCAAAAGGTATCTCTGAAAGAAGACCAGAATCAGTTGCTGTTTTCTTCTGGGAGTGCAAGTTCCCCAAGCACAAAAATAAACAACCAGAAAGCACGGAAAATATTCCCTAATTTTATCTGCAGGACTGGTAATGAATCAACTAGAGGGCAGGCTTGGATCTCTTGGGCAACTTTTTTTTTAAATTTATTTTTTATTTTTTAGATTATTATAAATGGCAAGAGTTTATGTATCAGTCCATATATAAATACCTTCAGCACGCTGATTCACAAAAAGTAGCTGAGTGTGAGAATACTCCTGGGCAGACCCTTCAGAATATGCAGCTACATTTACAAAACTGTTTGCCTCTTTTACAATCAGTTCTGTTTACTCTTAATTCTAGCAAAATCATCCACTGCTGAAATTCCTCTAGCTCCTTCCTTCTTCATAATTTCACCTGCAGTTTTCAAAACCAAGGAATACCCACTGAACCATGAGAACCTCTGCTTCCCACTCAGTGGTGTGAGGACAGACCTGCCTAGCAGAAATAGCAAAGAAAGAAGGAGAGGGAAAGAAGGAAATAAATTGATTTTTTTACTTGCTGCTCTTGTCTAATACTTTTAGGGATGTATGAGCATAGCCTAATCCCCTCAGATCACTTTCTTTTCACAGAATTTGATATTGCCCAAGCTGGGTTATTTTGAAACATCGTCACTCCCTTCACAGCTCTACTGCAAGGCATGTCACAGTAAGCAGCACTCAAATAAGTAAAACATGACTACCCAAGTGTTTAAATTATGCAAAATGCTAACAACATTCTAAATACAGGAAAAGTGTTTCTTTAATGCTCTTTTCTGACAGTTCACCACAACTCCATCCATTTCAAAGGCTTCTGCTCCCCACACAGAATTAAATAGCTGCTACAAAGGTCCTTTGAACAAGAGCTGCCATCAGTGGGATAGGAACACAAGCAGCCTGGGGACTGGTATCAAACAGTCTCCCAAAAGAAAGATTATGAAGCAACCAAGGACGTCTAAAGAGAGAAATCTAGGCTGAGGAATTATCTTGAGAGAGATTTCTTCCAGAAAATATATCAAATATGGTTTATGCTGTAAAGTATCTTCTGTCAGCATGGTCCAGGGCATACATGTATTCTAGTCTAATTTCAGTCCTG
Source organism: Vidua macroura (assembly GCF_024509145.1). Classification (NCBI taxonomy): domain Eukaryota; kingdom Metazoa; phylum Chordata; class Aves; order Passeriformes; family Viduidae; genus Vidua; species Vidua macroura. The sequence continues at coordinate 38,233,129 of NC_071572.1, read as the reverse complement.
ACAGCTGAACTCTGACCTTCTACAAGTAAAATAACAGTAATCCTTGGAGTTATGTGACCGTTTGATTGATGCTTGTGCATTGTGATGTTCTGTGTAGGTGTCTGGCAGCACAAACAGCTCTAATGCCAACGTGGCAGTGCCTTTGTGTCCATAACACTTGCTCTGCTGGCTGGATTTTTTAACTCTGCTACCCAAGAATTAAAGAACTGTACATTCACAAGCTTTAAGATGTCACTCTGTCTTGGAAATGCCCCTTCTTTGCCTAGGTCATCAAGGAGATAACCACAAGTAGATGCTACTGCCCTAGAAAAGGAAAGGTATCCTGGCTGTTTTTTCAGTCTGAAGATATAAAAAAAACTGTACAGAAGGTCAGCTGCCAGAAATCAGAGGGAATCTAATGGAAGATGCTCTTCACCACATGGGGAAAGCTCAGATCTGAAAAAAGAAAACCAAGGACATAAACAAAGGAGTGCTGCCACAATGCTGTGTAGGGCTTAGTGCCATTTTGTACAGGGATCAGTGACGTTCCAGGAGCGAGGAATACTCTTGCAACATCCAGGAAAAGGCTACCCAGTATCAAAAGGCAAGGAAGAGTTCATAGAGTTCGTAGAGCTCATAGAGCAAGGAAACACAGAAGATCCAATAAAGACAACAAAAAAATGTCAGGGTTTACAAAGAAAACATTTTATCAGAGGCTTATAATGTAGACAAATGCAAACATGCTCACAAAGAAAACAAATATATATGGAACAAATATATATGGAACATTACTGATTTAAGTTAATTTAAGCATGGTGAAGATCTCAAAGTTTATCAGTAAAGAATTCAGAAACTGGATACTTGGACTATGCCACACTGCAAACATACTAATAAGAACTCCTCAAAAGTAGTGTTTCTACCTAAAAATACAAGCGGTTTTTGTATTCAACAAGACTAAAAGGTCAAGTGCAAAGGAAACTGCTTGCTTGTTGCACTTTGGTTCAATAATCAGACAAATTACAGAATGTTGTAAGAACAAAACACTAGCAACTGTAGTTCCTCTGAGATTAATTTTAGATTTTTTTTATACCAGTGCAGAGCTATTTTAATTTTTCTGGAGTAATGACTGATTTGTTGTCTCACTTTTTTCTAAAAAGAAAATAAATTTGTCTTACTGTGGGGGAGGAAGGAAAACAAAGACTCTTCTCATGTTCAGATGGTGGTGGAGGAGGAGGTGCTGGCCCAAACCATTGGCCCACATTGTTATGCAATGTCCTCATGCTCCAGTGAGGAAAAATGTGTGCCACAGTGAGTGTGTATCTGCCTTTTTTTGCTGCTCTGCTCCAGCAGGTCACCTCTGAGTAACACATGTAGGCATTGTTAGTTCTATGATTTCTTGCAGCAACAGCAGCAATATTTGGTGAGTTAGAATCTGGATATTGTCCTGTGATACTTCTGCTGCCAAACTAGCTTGTGCCTTCTCCAACAGTAAATAATTCTGTGTCATCTCTGTTACAGTTTCATGAAGTAGAGACCAGTCTGGGCCAAAAAGAATTGCTGTTGGGATAGTAATGGCACTGAACACTCCTGGTTGGCCTTGAAATTTACTGTCTGCGGATGTGGAAATTTGTTTGCTGTGGATGATGAACATGCTTATCCTGGATTTTCTGATACCAAAATAATTACTGTTGTCCAAATCTAGGCAGGACAGCAAGCTGCATTTCCATAATCAAGACAGCTCTTGCTCGTCTCACAGCTGATGGCATTGCAGGGATAGGAAGAGCATGAAGCACAATTTCAGGAATTATATCCCTCTGTTTGAAAGTTCTGCAACAGCCAAGATGTAGCTGTATTTTCCCACACTTGCTACTGAGTATTTAATGGGCTCACAACTACTACTCCACCATAAGCAACTTGTGTTGTATGTAAACGCCTGTGTCATCTGTTGACTTCCATTTGCTGTCTTCATCATGCATTTCTCAAATGATCTAATTTCCAGCATAGCATGATTGACGGCTCTAGCAGTTGCTTTGAATGAAGGAAAACAAAATATTGGTTACACATTCTCTAAAACAAAGTACCTTAGTTCATTTTTCTAAAATAGAAGCTTCTGACAAGGAAGTTGTAAAGAGAGTGAAAATCAGTTTGAGTAACAGTGGCCTGGAAAGTACTTGGAGATAGTGGCTGGATGCTTTTAAAAATCTCTATAATGGAGAAGACGAAAAAATGAAATTTTTTGGAAGTTTGTTCCTCATCACCTACCACACCCTGAGAGAAGCTCTTTTATAGCAAGACACAATGCTGCATGCCTGGAAATATTAGGGCAGTAGGGTACGTAGTGCCGCAATTAATTTCTGCCACTGCAAAACACTGTTGTGAGAAATGAGTGCCTTAAAAAAAAATTAAAATATGAAAGAAGCAGAAAACCATAAAAAACTTAGAAGCTGTGTGCTACCAGATGTTTTACTAGTACAGCGTTTTACTACACTGATGAGTACTTGCAAGTGGCAGCAGTTGGATTTTGATCTATGCTGGATTAAAAAATAAATAATCCATGCTGTATCTTTTGAAATCCTAGAAGAATGAATGTGAACTCTTCCCCTTATTATGTAACAAAATGCAATAAATAACCTGAAGTAGCATAAAAATACTTATCACAAAATAAAATACTTTTAAAAGGTATGTTAGTATATTTGAGTCCTACTGATTTAAAAGTCTATTGATTTACTGACTGTTTAGGAATATGAATCAAGACTCTAATATAGACTAATTACTAGGGAACACTATCTTCTACTGAGCGTACTAAAATATCACAGTGTCAGCAACATATGAAGGTAAATCCTACATCTGCAATGGCAGTTCCAAAACACACTGGTGCACTTGTCAATCAAAAGACTGTACAATCTCCAAATTTAAAGTAATTGAGAAATAATTCTGGATTACAGCTTTTACCCAGTTACACTGTGCATAGGGAAATCCCTGGGGTTACAAGGCTCCTTTTATAAACATGTATAGAACAAATAGCACTGTATTAAGATGTAGTACAAATATTTGGCTCATTGCTTCATGGTTCATGGATACTTTACTGATGGAAAATACACTGCTTTTGTGTTTCATTAACCTTTCCATTATCTTGAGCATAAGTCAATGCTGCTCCTCTATGAATGAAGGGATAGAAAACAGTGAGAGGAAAAAATGAAATTCAATTATCTCTACAATTTAGTCACATATCCATATCAAATTCAGGACTGATGAACAAGTGCTGATCATATATGATACATTACATAGGTATTAATCAAAATATTTATACCTTGCAATTTTGTAAGCTGGTATGCGTGCATTTTCTTGTGAGGAAGAATGTATCAAGAATGTACTAGGGATTGTAAAATGATAATATTAAAAGTATGCTTTTCATCCTTCTGAAAGATGCCTAAACTATCATTAGTAAAAGGTAAAGCAGGAGCCCTAACACGCTTTTGCTTTTGAAAACAGTATGATATTGAATGCCTTTAAGAGCTAAATTTGGTGCTATGATCCAGTGAGAATCTGGAAACTCTCCAATCCCACTCCTCAAAGGCAGTAGACACAATACCTAGAAGCAATGACATTTTAAGGCACAGAAAAGCTTCTATTGACCCTAAACTTATTCGTTATTGCCCTGGGGTACAAGCAAACCTAAATCCATATTTTGGGATATGAGCAGAAAATGCTTCTCTGACAGAATCAAAAAGCAAAATCAAAATGTGCTTGTTCTGCATTCTCTCAAGAGATTCCAAATAAATCCACCCAGATCATAATGACAGAAAATAAGTAATGTATATCTCTCTAGTCTGCCACAGTTTTGTTCCAGATGGATGGAGGGAGGAAAGAGAGGAGGAGACTTTATTAATCATGATTCTCTATATAGCTTTAGCTGTCTTCTTAGAGAGCTCATTTCAGAGGGTTTTTATGCCAGAGATCTGTGTATCAGGAAAGTTATGTAACAAAAATTCATCAAGACTAAGCAGCCACACCCAAATCTGGATAGATTTATATGTGTGCTAATTCTTCCCCAAACTGATCTAAAAATTCTAACTATTTTATCAGCCTAAACTGACTTTCTAGAAGAAGAATTTCTCTACTGCTGCGTTGAAGACAATTTATAACAGTGGTTGATGGCTTAATTATGAAAAGATGGGCATCAGGGAACTGCACAAGAATTGTTCAGGTGGAACTTCACAGCTGAGAATTCCAATGTGCTTTTTCAGAAAGCACTGGCATAGCCATTATCTTAGTAAGCTGCCACTAAGCAGATGCAGCTCTGCTTAGAGTGAGTGTAACCAGGAGGCAAAGAAGCTCTGTGACTGGTTTCCACCACCACTCCATCAGGCAATGCTGCAATAATGCTGTGGGTGCATGATAGTAAGAAAAACATGTACTGGCAGGTTGGAGAATAAAGAACAGAAAGTGATGTTGAATATTTCAAATAATAAAGGTGTTGAATAGTGAACCACTAACCTCTTTTTTTTTTTTCTTTCCTCTTCCTTTTCAATCAGCAGGTGCATGAACAGACTAGATTTTGTCCTATATTACATTTATAAAGTAGCAGAGACAAAAGTGAGATTTGGTGCATGGGACATGTGAAGAAGGGTCTCTAATCTGGACTAGGATGCCACAGCATACCCTAGGGAATATCCCTCCTCTTGCTTGGGATCCTGTCACAGAGATACCAGTCACCTGTGCAGGTGACAGTTAAGGAAGAGCTCTCAGGATTTTTCCAGTTACCTGTAGAGGTTGGTTACTGCAGTTCTCAGAGACTTGCTGGGTCTGCTTGACTTCCCCTTACTCCAGGGCACATCCTGTTCCTGAGAGCGATGTTTCAATTAGGAACATATGGAAACAAAACCGTTTCTTATTCCTTAACCTTTTCACCTATAATTTTGCCCTCAAGACTTTATTAAGACCTTTGTCACACCTGCTCCATCAACTACTTCTCTACAGAAAAACATGTGAAGGGACTTGAGTTGTGAATTAATTCTGCCAATCTGAAGTCACCAGGGAATATGCCAGTGCAGATTAGTCATTTGCCTCATGGGATAATATGTCAGAAAGAAAATAACAAAAATATATCAGGAAACCTAATGTATCTGATGCTTTACACAACACATTACAGGAATGAAAGATATTAAGCTTTGATACAGTCACAAAGCAAAGAAAAAATTCACGTCACTTTAAAGAGAGGTTTACATGGAAGCTCAGTTGCATTTGTAGATAATGAGAGTCTACTGCAGTTTTGTCTTCTGTACAGATTTTTCCTTTACATTTACAAAATCTGTACAGAAGACAGACATGTTTAAACAACTTTAAGACTGTAAATATCACCTGTGATGTGCAAGAAAAGTGTAGGTTAGTGGTGACAATTTAAACTTCAGAGTGAAAAAATCTATTTGAAGCCTTTTCAGTGCACAAAGAATAGCTGAAACAAGGACCATTTTTAACTTCTGTTTTAATTTTGTTCACTTGCCTACTTTGTCTCAGATTTTTGCCTCTAGTCTTCATTACCAAGTTTTGATAATGGCTTCCAGCCCACCAGTTCCCAAGTCTATAAAAAGAGTCATAATGAAAATTATCACAAATATAAAAGAAATTTTAAACAGCCATTTAAACAAACAGACATGTAACCAGTTTTCTTTTGTGATACATTTTTGTTAGGACAAAATGTGTGTTGGACTCCTCCAGCCTTAGAGACTAAATTACCTCCTTTTTCACCAGTCTGAATAAAATCACAGAATTACAGAATATGCTGAGTTAGATGGCACCCACAAGGATTGTCAAGTCCAAGTCCTGGCCCTGCAAAGCACCATCCCAAAAAATCACACCCTGTGCCTGAGAGCATTGTCCAAATGCTCCTTGAACTCTGTCAGGGTGGCACTGTGACAATTTCACTGGGGAGAAATGTTACCTCCTTCACATTTACACTGTTTGCATAAATTGTAAAACAAAAACTTATTTAGTTACTACTATTATAAACTAAGAAATTGTCAGTTTTCCTTGTTCATGAAGGTTCAAGTATAATTTCTTTAATCCATATCACTTATCAATTATCTGTAAAACTGAAATTTAAAAATCAGTATGAAAGCCAAACCAGAAAATTTAGGGAAGTATTAAAAAAGACAGAAAAATTTTATGACAAAATAAGAAAAGCACCTTATTATTTCACATCTCAGAATTTCTTGTGTTTATATTTTTCATTAGTCTCTCTGATAATAAGAAAATTATATTATCAAACATACAGCTTTGAACTGTGTGCATTGATCGGGATGTAGTGGGGGGCATCTCAGTTAAGTAGGGGACAGATGAGAAATTCCAAGATTGAAACATGTCTGGGGGCTCCTCACAATTCCAGCCATGAGGGACAGAAAAAGCCATTTAGCCATGTGCAGTAAACCTGCCTGCTGACATCCCTCAAGCCCTAAGTGCCAGCATGCCTATTCCTCTTCAATGGCTGGTGTTATAGTACCTGGCACTGAATCATTGCTGGAACTGCTGAGGCAGCGTAAAAGTTGATAAAAAAGGGCTACAGAAAATGTTTTGTGAGAAGACGTCCCAGTGTGTTATGATCCAACACCCAGCCCACAGCAGATGCCTCCCCAGCATGGCTGCACTGCTGCTGCTCATGCCAGCCGTGCTGATCCCTGACAGCAGGCAGCACAGGCAGGCAGCAGAGCAGTCTGACACACCAAGACTCAACAGATTTGTTATTTCTTACATCTGAAGGGTAAGGAAGACAACTAATAAACACTGTGTAATGATCCCTAGTGACAAACTGTAAAAAGATTTATTGATTTTTAGCCATTTGTTTCATCCTCTGAAGCAAGCTGTGTTTTGACATGTACAATACAGTATGGCATGGAAAACTCTGAACATATGAAAAAAAAAAAGTAACTTCATCAAATTCTGGACAGACAATGATTTGGTTTACAGGAAAGTACTGTGACATGGCTTAAGGACCAAGTTTTAACGCTCTTGAAGAGAATAAAGAGAATGTGAAGTTAGCTGAGCCTGAAACAGAAGCAAAGGACACTACGAGGGAATGGTAAATGTACACTCAGGGAAAAGAGCTTCCCAATCAGGCATGGCCTTGCTATAAGCTGGTATTTGGTAGCATTTGTTCTGAATGAGCAATGACTAGGAGAGCTGGCTTCGGCTTCACAAGTTAAATTTGCTCCTTGCAGTTGCAATGCTGTTAAGTGCATATTACTAAGCACGTAGAAATTCAGGGCACAAAATTATAGTTTAACTGGTCATTGGGGAAATGTATTTTTCCTATTCACATTTCTCTACTTACATTCAATTCTTTCCAAAACCATACAAAAGAAAGACAAAACGTTAGCAAAGAGACGACCTCAAGCTTATCCATATCCAGGTTTAAGTACAGCCCTGAACTCAACTCAGTTCAGCCCTAAAGATGACCACTAGACTAGAGATTTGGTGATTAAAAAAAATCCTATTGCTGAATTCAAATACTTGAGGCAGCATGTCTCACTAAGAGCTATACTTATCATGCACAAGAGTGTGATTGTGAAATTCAGTGAGTGCTTCTACAGATAACTCTGTAGATATGCAACTGTGCTATGAAGCCTCAGCATACCAGATCCCCTACGAAACACAGGAGTTAGTTCTCTGTAATGTTTTTCTCAATATAAAGATTAATCATTGTTTAAGAAGAACTTTTTACAAGACATTTATAAACTAAAATATGAAACTTTATGTAAAGATCTCAATGTGGATTTTTTATTAATTTCAAAATTTGTGCACAAAAATCCTAAAATTTTCTTATCAATTATACACCTAAGTACACTATAGAGATTTGTACACCATTAAGTCAATGAAGTTCTGTCTTGTTTTCTCATTGAAGGTGCTGTATATGGAACCAAAACTATTACAAAGATACTACTCTTACTGTTTGGAGGAGCCCTCTGCAGAAGGATATATAGTGTATCAGTGTAGCTTTGTACTGTGAGCAAAACCACAGGAACTTTTAAGAAACATACTGGTGAAACCATTTCATGTTTTCTTCTATTTGCAATTCTTAATTAAAAATTGCAACTATTTCTAATAGTATATGAAACATGGGAAATAAGGCTGGGCTTGAATTATATTTTGAATGGAATACAGAAGGAAGTAAAAGCATAAGAGAATTTACATCTGGTCTATTTTGCTAAGGAAGGTCTTAAGATCAAATAGGAAGTCAGAGGTAAGAACTATAACATCACAAAGGCTGAGATGTGGAGGTCAAATGCCAGGATGTCAATAGTATTAGAAGTTGCTTAAATTTGGATCAATTTTGATCACATGAATGAGAACCAACCTCCTATCTCCTGCAGCCTAAAATCATCTCCCAGATTAATTTCTTTTGTAGTCTGTTCACAAAGAGTAATGGAATATCTTGTCTGAGCTGAATTTTTGGAACAAGCTTGTACAGCTGTGCAATACAGAAGAGCTGAGTGAATCCTACATCACAACACCTGAGACTGTGTGGAGACCTCCCACTTCTCTGCTATGCTCCACTATGACAGACAGCTCTGTAATCTGGAGTCTCACAGGTCTGGAATCTCAGACCTAGAGGATTCTATTTACAGTACTTGTAAAACAATGAAGGTGCAAACATCAATGCTAGAATTGAACCGTTTACGTTTGCAAAGCACACTGGAGAAGTAAAGTACTAGGGTTTTTTTTGAATTCTGAAGGATATCCGGTTCATAAAAAGCCATCGTTGATGGCAAAAATAGATGCTTTGAAATCCCACAAATCTGTGTATTTATAGAGATTTGTATAAAACATCAAACAGAAAGAAAATAACTGCTTTGAACAGCATTGGTTGGCAGGGATTTTTAAATTTCTTTTCAATTCTTCAATTCTTCAAATTTAGTAGTTCATAAATTTAATAAACAAACCATTACAAATAGAATTTGATTTAAATGTTAGTCATGGCACAGGCAGATGCTTTTCCAGAACAAAAGCAGACACTGAAACTTTCTCCTATATAGAAAAAAGTGAAAAATATACTATCTATTAGCTTAGTAAAGCCAAGTCTGAAAAATCAATTTTATCAAACTTGCCAGTCTTCCTTCTGAAAAAGCTCTTGATTGCTCAACCCAGTGAAAATTTGAGAGAGAAAAAAAAAAAAAAAAAAAGGAAAGGAAAAAGGTACCTATGGTAATATGTGAAAACAGAAGATTTAAATCAGATACCAAGGTAAGGCATGAAGATAGTGCTAAACAACTGACTTGGGTGTCCTGAAACACACCAAATAATTTAGGTCACCAGTTTTACACCTGTGTATTCTTCTAAAATGTGCAAAATCAGTTGTGTCACTACTGTCTAACAGTTACTGTTACTGAAGTGTCACATTAATCTGTTGCTTTACCTTAAGTCTGTTCTGTCTGAAATATGAAAACATTAATGAAAAAATACTTTTAAGGGTATTTATTACATAAAGCACAGATGCATCCTTGATAAGTGCTGAAAAGAAATACATGCAAGAAAAAACCTATCTATTTCTATTTACTGTATATCCACTTACACATCATTGCACTAGGTACTATGTCTCAGTTTTATAGGCAACAAACACATCAGCTGTTCAACTCAAGCACAACAAATAATTTTTACAGCATTGATTTGCAGATTTTGCTCACTGAATAGCAATGCTTCAGCCATTTGAAATGAATGCGATTGTTACCAGTAATAATGGTTTCCTTTACCACTACAACACTCTCATTAAACCACAAACAAATCATGAAACTGCCCCAGATTCTACAAAATAAATCTGTCCCTTTATTGGAAAGGAAGTATTGCTGAGTCCCTTTAAAGTTAGCTGCATCTGAAAATTTTAAACCAAGAGGAAGAAGGACTTTTCTTTGTGAAAGACTCATGTAGTACATAGATTTCTGTGTGCATGAAAACTAAACATTGATTTTTCATATGTACAAAAAGCCAAATGATTTTTATTAGATCCATAATAATAACTGTGCTGTTGCTTGTTCCGAGCTAATGACTTCCTTTTCTTTTTATTGCTTATGTGCTCACAAATTGCTATATACATTATATACACCCACTGTTGTTCCAATTGTTTTTGCTATTTAAGAGATAATATTTCACACCAATAAAAGATATTTTAAGATTATATATTATATAAATGATAATAAATAAAAACTATTTTTATTGCACATCTTTTTATTTTTGTATGTGAAAAAAAAATATAAGTAAAGTTCCACATCAGATCTTCTGTCCCTGTTTTATGTTTCTAGTCAAAAAAAAAAAAAATAGGATCAGAAAGATTTATATGAATCAGTGATTAAGAACTGAACAAAACTTAACTTTTCATATTTCACATGTGTCTAGTCTCCCTTATGGTCTGAGTTTTAACAAGTAGCTCTTGTTAAAGAAAATTAAAATATAATCACAGCCACTGTGATTATAAATATAAAATATAAATATAAAATATAAATATAAAATATAAAATATAATCACAGCCACTGTGCTACATCAGGAGCATTCAGTCATGTTTTGAGCTAAAAATGCAGCACTCTTAGAAATAAATTACTGTTTCCCTTGCATGGCTGCATGTACAAAACCAGGTGTGTCACTCCTAAAATCATGCCAATTTGAACATAGACACAAAAATTTGAAAATATTAGTAGGATTTCCTAGAGCTAGTGCAGAAAGCTCTCAGTATGTGGTATGTGCCATCTATGGTAATGTAGCACTGTCAGCCCTGGCAGCGGTATGATTCTTTGGAAGGGGGTGTAAAAAGCAAAATGAACTGTTTGCAGCCTCTGTGGCTGATTGCAGACAGAAATCACTTGTGTACCTGTCCTCTCAGAAACAGCTTGGGCTACAGGGACCTACATCCTGAGACCTCAAGGCCTGGAAATGCACCACAGCAGGTACCCCTTGGGACAGCATAGAGGAACAGTAACCTGTCTGCACATCCCTTGTGGCTCCTGTCCCATATCACCCTCCTGGATCAAGGTCTCAGCAAAACAGCTGCTCTGCAAATGTGATCACAGATTCTTTACAGGCTGGTTAGGTTAACTCATGTGCCCACACCTAGGCCCTACATGCTGAGTCTGTTTTGCAAGAATAATGAGTATTGGCACATCCTTATAAGAGGCAGAAATCTCCCCGGCATCCATCCCTGTCTCCTGGGACTGCTCTGACAAGGAGAAAAAGAACAGGACCAGAAAGCTCAGGAAACAGTCAAGGTGGCATCACTTTGACACAAGAGGTCTTAAATTGCACACTAATACAGCACTTGGCTAATTATGATAGAATAAATAAATAACAGCAGCAATGTTTTCTTTCAAGAGCAAAAAGCACAGGAAGATGTTGCTCCATTGAGAAACTGCCACTCAAGGAATGGTATCTAGCATGATGCCAGATGTTGGCTGTTACCAAAGATACAGAATACTGCTGTTGCTGAGATTACAATTTGGGGGAACACAAAAAAAGAAAAACTTCACAGAGGTACAGCAGATGTGGATGTGGCCTTGAAAAATCTTTAAATACTGCCTTTACTCTGCCTGCTTCATGCTGTGTAGTTAGTAAGCACACAGCAGACAGCAGAATCGCAACAATATAAACCTGGCTGTAATCCCATTGAATAAGGCTCCACAGAGTAAGGTCATATTGGAACAAAGTCCATGTAGCCCTGTAACACAGGACAGCAGCCAAAATTATATTAATGTAGAGAAAAAAAAAAAAACAACAACAACAAAAACAAACAAACAAACAAACAAACAAAAACAAACAAACAAAACCCACAAAAACCAACCAAACAAAAAACCCAAAAAAACCTAAACCTACAATAACAAAACAGAAAACCTATGATATATAGAAAATCCCTATGACTACTTTCTTTAAAAAAGGAAAAAAAAAAGCTCAAACACATAAATCATATTCAGGTAGGTTCCTAATGTGCTGGTGGCCTATATAAAATAAAATGCTTGTGCTCATTGCATACCCTCCTTTCTTATAAGGGCAATAGTAACAATATTTGCATATAGTACAAGGGAGATGGAGTAAGGTGGAGGCAGATCTCTTTCAGTGAAGAACAATGTTTTAACATGAATACATTTCTTTACAGAAGATATTTATATTGACACTATATTTATTTGTGACTTGCACAAACTAGATTATTAGTTCTGGATAAAGGCTACAGGACTATTATAATTTGGTTCTGGACTTCTAATTGTGGAATTTTCATGTTTTCAATTAAATGTTTAAATCAGTTTGCTATACACAATGGAGAAATAGTTTTGGGAATTTAGCATGCTGATCTACACAGGTAGTTACAACCTCTATAAAATTTGTTTCTTTCATGGTGACTACAATTACAATATAGTGCTCTGCCAAAAAAAACCACACCAAAACCTTCAAAACAATTAGCTATTGCTGTAGTTTATGGCTTAATTAAAACCTTAAATTTACCACTTATCACAATAAACATGCAGTCCTTATGAACTGACTTCACAAGGCAATCAAGAAAGCACTACCACCATGACACTAAGTTATTTTGTGTGACAAGAACCACACTTTAACATATAAGGAATTTGTATCCAAATCAAAACAAAAGTGACACCAGATTTATCACTCAATGAAAGACTCACAGTGTAGAAAGAACTACCTGCCCTAGGATAGACATTCAAATTAGAGTATAATTCAGAGAGTTTCATTATCTGGACAATAGCCTCTGAATAATTAAGCACTAATTCAGTTTAGTTATTTTCAGTAACATATCTCCTAATTTGTGTCTGTATGGAGAACAATCGGCTCAGTAGTAATTCTACACCCCAAAACTACCAGGGTCTAGAACCTTCCCTACAGCAAACAAAATCAAGGTAAACTTATGCTCTACAATTAAATTAAAGAAAGCCATCACACTCATTTAAATACTCTTTCAGTCAAAAATTCTTGAACCTGGTCCATGAAAACTACTGAATATTATTATCTTATTTTGAAGAAAGTAAGGTTAGAGATGAGTGTATTCATTGCCAGTCTTTATTAGTAAGAGGATGCAGACTTGGTAATAGTTGTATTCCATGCCAGTGCCTACATGATTTCACTTCTTGAAGCTTTTATACTTGCACACTACTAAAGCAATCTAAAAACATCAAGAAAACTCATAGCATTGGATTACCTCAAATATTTTTTAACCTACTTGTGGTAATGGAAGAAAACTGGTGCAGTAAGTTTATGTGGCTCCGAAATATTTGACTGACCATGAACTTTGGCTATTTATCTTTTATTGCATGCATGCAAAATTCAAGCATCTCCTTTACACAACACTATTTTGTTCTGAAACATTTTGGTCAATGTAAAAAAAAAAAAGGTTCACTCATACTTGTATTTTTGGTGCTGTGGAGGCTTTTTAAGTGTTGAAGTCATAACCATCTATCCAATTGCTTCCTAATCTCCCTTTCTAAAGTATACTTTACCTTCACAGCAAGCTCAAAGGTTGTGCTCTACTGCACAGTCATGTCATATTAAACTGCCCTCAAGAGAATTTATAGGCACTAAAACTATTTCCAGCTTTTGCTAGAAAATAAGTCAGAGGGGAATGAAGAAGTGGTACACAAAGCAAGCTTAAACTGAAGCTTCTGAGGAAGGCACATTTTAGAATGCAATAAAAAGTCACATGAAATTTCACAGAAAAAGTTCCTCAAAGAATATATACTTCTACAGCATGCTAGTGGAATCTCCTGAAATATAGTTTACTTCTTACTTGTGACAAAATCTCCCTTATTGACAACTAATGCTTTGCTGCTTTTTCAAAGATGCGAAAAAATGAAAGAGTATGCAGCACTTAAAACTTCATCCATTACTTAAGTGAAATATTTTTTCTAATCTTAACACAGTTATCAAAATTGTTTTCCTGTGGTTTTCTTTTTTCCCTTTCAGTAGCATGAAATATTGTACTAGTGGTAGGATTATTATGCCATTTCTGAACTGTCATCTCGTCATCATGCCATTCCCTTTCTGAACCTTATTTGCTCCTTACAGTAGAAAGCAACTCAAACTAAAATGCACTAGCACAACATAGAGCAAAGCAACTGGAAATCTTGAAGTAAGTATAAAGTATCCCTAAGCACAGAAGGTTAAACTAATATATAAATTTACTCTAAAACAGCTTGCTGAACTAATCAAGTGTTATTATGGTCTCTCACTTCATAAAAACATCACCTCTCATGAATACATTAAAGTTTATCAGACATCACAATCAAACTAATGCCAGAAAAACTGAACTGTAAATCACAGCAATAAATGCACTTTTTTCCCAAAGTGTTAGAAGTTCAACTACTTTTGAGTCCTTATATGTGGTACCTCATTTTCTGTGATAACCTCATTACACCAGAAAATAGGCAATTTTTTCATCATTCCATTTAATGAAATAGGAAGTAGAACTTTCAAAAGTATTCACTCTTATCTGGGTTTTGCTCCAGTTGAATTTAGAGGGAGTTTTATCTAAAACGAACATACTTATGTTTGGGCCATTGGAGCTGCTGAAGGAGGTTCTGAGCTTCCTACATTGTAGCTACAAACCTGTGCTGCTGATCTGTGAAATTTCAACCAGGCGCAGCAGACACACATTACTTTTTCTTTGAGCTTTTCTGGACATCAAATGAAGGCCATTGCATGCATTGTTTTCTGAGAAATAATTTAGACTAGATTGATTCATTTCATTTTGCTCTCTCAAGGATAAAAATGACAGACTAGACCTCCACGGAGAAAAGGACAGCACTGAAGACTACTTTAAAAATACTTAGAACATTTGAGAGTAAAGATTTTTTCTGTGCTCATTTTTAGCTTTGCACACTCAAATGAAAATGAACATCTACTATGACTCTAACTTTGGAGAAGAAACTAGCAAAACAATCAGTAGGAACCACTGAGAAAAGCAAATAAAATAAGGCAGGAAGTGGACAAAATATTATTAGAAGGATTTTCTATGCTCCATGCTGCTTACTGGATTTAATTTCTATTTTGAATCATTCCTACTTCCCTTCATATATTCTTCTGTTTGTATGATGATTCAAAATAAAGCTCTAAGATGTATTTTGTAAGGATTGGGATAAGACATTTGGGGATTGATACTGTGCTGTAAGTGGATATCTTTGCAGATATCCAGAGCAGTAGGTTTTGTTTATTGACTGAATTCAACAGTTTCCCTTTCATGTAGCAAATGACTTCTTTTAAAATAGAATGTATAAATATTACCAATATATTGGGGTGCAATGAAAATATTTTTGGATTATAAAATTTGGGATAGAGAGGGAAGGAGAAGAGGTCAGGGAAGGAGGGCCTTGCAGACCAGGAGGCCAAAAGAAGAACAACAGGAGCACGTTCTACTTTTTGGAGCATGATTTAACTTCCCTCTCTGACAGATCAGTTCACCACTAGCCCTCAGAGAATCATAGAAAATCCTGATTTCAAAGAGACCTAAAAGGATCACTGGAGTCGAACGCCAGGCACTTCACAAGACCATCCCAAAGAGCTACACATGTGCCTTAGAGTCCAATGGCTTCTTCATATCCTTTTTTCCATTTGTTCTACAATTTGTAACAATTTTTAACTTATTAGCATGTCACATGAAAATTGAAGTATTAAAGGAAATTAACCCAAACTTTATGGTACCAAAAATTCTTGAAAGATTCCACTAAGTTTATTTAATGCTCTGAAGCAGACCTTCAAATACCATGAATGCATGATGAAACTTTTTTCTAAGGATTTAAATTAGAAAAATGTATTTTTAAGTGATTAATTTCTACATTAAAAAAGGTTAAACTGAAAGCACACCTAAGAAAGCAATACCATGGAAAAGATTTTGCAACAGTATGTAAAGAGAAAGGGAAAAACAAAGGAAAAGCTATATTACAGACTAATATGACTTCTATTGATGCTATAGATAGCATTTAAGTTTACATAATAAACCTGTACTGTGCAGGTAAAATTCACAAATTACCTTTCCAATCTCAACAGGAAAAAGTAAGGTATATATTTATTCATATATTTTCACATAATTTACCTCCAGTAACATTTGTTTCCATGATCTTTTTATTCATAAGTTGTTCTTATTTCAAAGCAATCTCTGCAGCAATTTCTATTTTGTATATATGAGGTTTAAGGTGCACTAGTCTGCTTCCTACCTTCTCCTGGTAATTGTCTTGAAAAGCCTCTCAGATTTGGATGTTAGAAAAATGCATTCTCATTACCATCTTACATTTCCAAGTTAACTGGAAAATTTTTATTACAGTATTTTTATTTTTTATTAAGGTTTTTTTACTAAGGTAGCCAGCATCAGACTACCGGCTAGATGGTATGGTATATCCTGAAGGCATTCTCAGAAAAAGAGAAAGTTTTTCTTTTCCCTGACCACTGTTTTAACAGTGTTCCTTTGAACAGCAATGAAAATGATTATACATAATGAAAAATACTTTTGGTTAAGTTTTCCAACTTCATGTGTATATATATCTATAATTCTATTACAGAAGACTGCATTTATCTTTGGATCGTATGGCTCAAAAGTTCAGCCACTTTTCATGTACACTCCATTTCCTTTCAAAAAAAGCAGTAGTCTTAAGGAACAAAAGTAGAAAATTGGATGCTATGTTACACATGTACTTTTCTTGGAAAATTTTTGTAGCTGGATTTTGCATAATTCTCACTGATTTTAACCCCCTCAGGAATATTGTTTGCAGCCTAAAACTCCATTGCACAAAGTATTTTAACTGCAGGAATACTGCAGAATGGATTTTCTCCACAATACAGGGCTGTTTATTATGCTTTAATATTGACTTAAAAAAACAAAACAAAACAAAACAAAAAAACCTTAAGGGCTATTTATGATTTCATTACCTTTTTAGAAATTTGTTAAGCAAGCTAGGGATCAAAAGAAAAAAAAAAAGAAAACACTCATATAGGAGTCCTATACTCCTCTTTGCTCCTCAATACTCCTATGCTTTTTATGGCAAAAAGCATTAGTTGGCTTTGAATATCTTAATACTACTTTGACTACCAGGCCATTTTTAGGCCAATTTTAGTGTCTTCTAGATCACTAGAAGACACTAGTTTTCAACGTAAAATTAGTAAAACATCTGAAGCTGTTCTTTGAAGTAAAAGGAGTGACATACTCAAAATACCTTCATATTCCCTGACATACAGCATTTGAAAATTCAGAAAGGGGAAAAAATACCCAAATGATTATACGAGGATTCAAATAAGTAATGTTGAGATGCATTCTTGAAGCCCAAAGTAAAATGCATATAATACACTATGTACATGGTGAACTACACTTAAGAAAAGCATTCAAGGAGATATAATAAGCTCTCTAGGGCCAGAAGCTCTGACAAGAGAGGACAGGTCTCTTGCAATGTCACACTAACACCTAGCTATAGATGTTACTTAATTTGTTCAGTATCTTAGAATAAATAGTAGTTTAATTCTAAGATAATATTTTTGTTGTATTAGCTTTATTGAACAGAATAGATATAAAGCCATTTCAATATAAAGATGAGGAAATAAAAGCATCCTTTAAGTTTCAACCTTAAATCTTTCATTATTACATTACTTTTAAGATGAAAGAGAAACTACTAAGTATATCTCTCAAAAAGAAAGAGCCCTGTTCAATTTTGTTGAACTAACACCTCTCAAATAGAAAAACTTTGCAAGTTATGTCACTGAATTAAGTACAGAGGTCTGAATAAAAATATAGCTATTTTTCTAAGCATTATTTATGTTTCAAATTAACTTTGATGCTATCAAGGAGTAGGTGTCAAGTCTAAAGAACCTTGAAGAGAATATGGCACAGAATGCTTTTCATCTCATCACATTTCACTTAATTGCTACCCATGAAATATGGATTTTATATTTTAAATTATGTGATTTTGAATTCATTATGTATTATTCAATGTGTATGCTAAATCTGACATCTGAAATGGTAAGTTATGTTTGATCTGTTTAATATTGCTTTTTTTTACTATTCTCCACTACAGAAGTTGCACCTAGCAGACTAGAAGAGAATCCTATTTAGGGAAACTTTTCCAAGATTCAGTAGAAAATATCAAAACCAGTACCTGGTCCTGCTTTGTCTTCATCTACAGCATAGCTAGGACATATCCATGGTCAAGACCAAATGAGTAAGATCAGATTGAAAGTTTAGTTTTATCTGCATAGTGATAAGGTGGATCAATATAAAATTCCTCTGGAAGAAATTACAATTTAGTCCCTGAGTTCAGGTAATCCAGATAGCTAACAAAATAGGCTTGAGGGGAGAAATAGTTACCAGAACTAGAAAATAAAAAAGAGAAGGCAAAAAGCTCATTTTTAGACAGCTACTTTGAATATGAGGTTTTAGCCCTCAGCAAACAAGCTGTATGAAAAAGATGTTTTCTCACTGTTCTGCTACTGTTCACCATTTTGTTAAAATGATAAAAAGATAGGACTTTTACTGAATCTACTGAAGATACATCTCTGGAGACAGCATGTGAATGAACAATGCAATTTTGCCATGGTTTAGTGGCAGAAATCAGGGTATTCCACACTGCAGACTACATCAGGCTTGCTGCAGAAATAATTTCATAGTTTTGTTAAATTCATTCCACCATAAAGTTACCTCAAATCATTTGAATCTGCCAATAATTTCTGTAGACATTTCTTACGTGATAGAAGGCTTTGTGACTACATTCAAACCACATGCTATAATGCTATGTTGAATTTATTATGACTTTCAAAATCAGGAAAACAATGGGAAATTCAGATACCTGCTTCCTAATCCAATCAGAGCCTAGATGGAAACACTCTAGAGAAAGATCTAGAAGCTCTGTGCCAACTAGCTCCTACTGTTACATATTCACATATCTCAAATCTCTGCTTCATAATTGACATTTAATATATACTTCCATTACCATGGTCAATTAAACTCTTTTCAATTAAACAACTTCTGAAATTTTATTATTTTTTAAAAGGAAGACAAGAAAGCTTATGGCATTCTTGCACAGCACACATGGGAGTAACAAAGCTACATTCATTTCCACATGTCAAATTTTTTGGGGTCACTAGGCGGAATTTGTCAACAAAAGAAGTTTCTGTCACTATGACAGTATGGGCATTTGTCAGCACTGCTAAGTCTCTAGTTTCACTCATGGAAGCAAAAAGTTCTCCCCTCACTGAGGATACCCAAAAGCAGGAAAACTGTTGAAGTGTGTGAGAAATCCGTGGCATATTCCTTTATTAGTGCAATATAAGATTAGAATTTTAATAACCTGTCCTACAAAAGCCTGCCTTCCTATCAATATTTCAACACTGATGTTTAGAATGGAATGTGACAAAGAAAAAGGTGTTAATGAAAATAGTTGCTTATTTTTTTGTTACTTGTTTTACCTAGTCATACTATAGAATAAATAAATGAATCTTTTTATTTGATTGTCTTTTTACAGTTGAAAGTAGATATTTACTTCTGAATAAAAGAACAGTATGCCCCCTTCACAAGGACTTATCCAGCAGAGCTGGCTTTCCAAGTCTCTCCAACCACAGATTGATATCAAGTTGACATTAACAAAAAGATACTACTAACAGTCTTAAGCATAGCTAGAGAACACCCTACTGTCTACCAGTGACAGGAACTGAGCTGGAAACCTTTAGAAAAAGCATTAGGCCATGAAATGCCAAATAAAATTCCTTCTTCCATTCAGAGACAAAGGAAAAGCAGTTTAGCACTACTTTAACAAATAGGACTTGACAAAAAAAGAGACATTTCTTGTTTTGACAAAGTGAAGAAAATGAATAAGAGGTGGTTGTTTCAACTTCTTAGAAGAAAAAATTACATATGAACAAACCTATTTACAGAACTTCTGAAGTCCATCTCTTTCACAAAAATATGACTTAGTCTAATTATAAATATATTAACTAATATTCCTCTTTATGCATATAAAAAATAAGAGCCTTTTTAAATGAACTTGCATTTATGAAGTTCTCTTTTTTTGATTATCTAGAACTTTTACTAAAAATTATGGGAAGATTTCTGCATCCTCTCCATTCCTAAAAATCTTGAAAATTTGGTTGAGTATTTGTTTCTGTTTTCTGCATTTTTGGATTATGTACTTAATTAACAAAATAATTTTCTAGATTAATTTAGAGCATCTCTTTCAAAGTAATTTTAATTTTTATTTAATACCTTGAATGCCTAGAGTGTTACAATTCCTTTACATCAGCAATATCTATGTTAACATCTATGTTAATATTTTTTTACTTTTCAGTTAAACAACTAATCATCATTTTCTTTATATTTCTATGAGAAATGTTTGATCAAATCTTGTTCAAATCTTTTAATGAAGCTTCTACCACTATAGGCTCACACAAAAATAAGTCTATGGAAGTCATGAGGATAACAAGGTTATAGGGCAATTTTTAAGACCAGGATTGTGGAACTCCATGCTATATTTCTGAGTTTGATGCATCTTCAGACAAATAAAACTGAGCATGCCTTATCACAAGTAATAAAATCTTTGATCTGCCAGAATAAAATATCATTTAGTGTGAATGTTGCATCTTGTCTGTCTCTAACATGGCCCATGTCACTGCACTTCCTATTTGGGTAATGAACAATTTCAAGTGAGGCTATGTTTACCATGGCTAGTTTCTGACAATATTCACTAGTGAGACTGTTTTCATACAGTGAGACTGTTTTCACATAATTTGCAGAGTTTGAAGCAAACCTGATATAATCTACCTGTAGATCACCTAATCCTAATCCTTTCCCCTGTCTCCCTCTTTCTCAATGTCATACTTGCACATCCAAAGCTGTGAGTTGGACAAAGTAGTTCAGATACTACCTCACTATTCCTCATATTCCTCATATTCCAGGAGGAGTCACCTCCACATGATAAATCCTTGAAAATAAAAAATCAGTTCACCTATCTTCTACTCTAATTGTGTCAATTGAAGAAAAGTGACTTTGACAGTTCTGAGCACCAGGCGGGTATCTGCTGATACTTGTCAAAGATGACAGTGAAATTTCTCTAAGTATTAAGGGAAATACCAATTTTATCTTTCATTCTGTTTTCAAATGCTATTCTTCAGCCACCTTCAATAGTCAGATGAATGCTAAATGGGTGATAGAATTGGCTCAGCTGATGCTTCCTGAAGTTGTCACTTCCAATGCCTGAAAGGCTGATTCCTTCATCTCCTTTGCTGCTTGTGCCAATAGATACTTGAAAATGAAGAGACAAGGGCACACTCCTGATCTTCAAATGTCATGAAGAAAATAGTCAACTCAGTCCTCTTCATGAACAACTAAATGTTGAAACAGAATATTAAATGCTGCATCTTCCTAAGTTACCCTAACCCTTAAGAGAAGCTCTCCAGAGAAAAAAGGGCTGGGGGGGGGGGGGGGGGGGAGAGGAAGAGGAAAATACAAGGTTGAAAGCAGGTTGAAATTAAAAATGCAGTTCTACTAGCAGCATTTGTTAGTATATCATAGATATCAGCATTTGTTAGTAATCATACTGAATAAATTGAAGGAATTCTCCCTGATATATTCTGTTTAAGAAGCTGAAAGAGAATGATGCTTACACTTATACAAATTCTTCCAATACCTACTGAAGTATAGACAAATAGCTTCAGACCCCATTGGAACAAATGGAAAAATTTCTACCAAATTTAAAAGTTATTCTATGCCATTGGTTCTCTATTAATTATACTTTACTCTTTTGTTTGACTAGACTATTCTCTCATTATCACGCCAACATGTATTTTGTACTTCCCTTGGCAGGGAATATCAAACCCATCCTAGGGTAAAGAAAAAAATACCAACAAGAATTTTGGAATGCCACTAATCCCAGGCAGGCAGGTCTACTTTTTATTTAAAATTTTATAAAAATAAAACTTTTTTTTTTTTTTAATAAACCTATACTCATCCAGTAATACATAACACTGGGGAGACAAATAGTAGCAATACTTGGCAAATAGATTAAAAAAAAAATCTTATACTTCTACCTTTTCCTAACGTCATCTAAGCTGCTTTTAAGAGTAGATCTTTTCATAATATTATTCTCTTTCATGATTATGTGGGCTGTGCTAAGTTTTGGCCTGTAGCCTGAACAGCAATGTGAAAGGGTATAACTGCTTAGGGGACATTAGTCACAACACAGAAGTCAGATGCTGGCCAAGAGGGACATGAAAAAGAGAACATATTATGCTTTTGAAATGTTGGCTATATTTTGTTTTGCGCCTGTGGTATAAAATCCTTTCTCCATCTTTTTAAAATTCACCAGCTGTTAGGCAATTCTGCAATAAGTAAACAATTCCATGGTGAATTAGGCAATCACATTTCTTTTGTGGAAAACTTTGGGTCTTTAGCTCTGTACATCTGTGGAGTCACAAAGTACTGGTATTTAATTTTCATGTTGAAACATTGTTTTCAGTTTTGCAGACACAATCACACTAAAGATTAAGTAATACCATGTAAATGTCTGGTAATGCTAAAAAATCTTATCAGTCTATTAATAAGCCAAAGCTTTCCACAACATGATATGCTATTGGAAAAAGAAAGCTATGGGTGCACAGAAGGAATTAAGCCTTCAGGTTTTTGTTTCACTTACTCAAAGTACAAGGTTTTCCTACAAATCCTGTCTATTAAGTCCAGGTATTCATGATTTTCCAGGTAGTGGCAACATATAACTTTTTATTACAAAAGGTTTAGTGACAAATATATCAGGAGAACAGAATGTAGAGATGAGTCACATCTGAATTCAAACACA
Source organism: Vidua macroura (assembly GCF_024509145.1). Lineage (NCBI taxonomy): Eukaryota > Metazoa > Chordata > Aves > Passeriformes > Viduidae > Vidua > Vidua macroura. The sequence goes on along the minus strand of NC_071572.1, from coordinate 38,210,354 downwards.
ATGGGGTGACTTTTCTACTCACCCCTACTCCAGCATTTTTTTCTGTAGTAAAATTCAGGTTTTACTGCTGATTTTTCTACAGATTTACGATTCCTTGTGAGACATCCTTGGGGAGAGAAAATATGTCCCCAAGGCTGTATTTGTAGTCTGCTAAAAAAAAAGAATCCTTGTCAAATCAACAGAAATCAGTCAAGAGAGATTTTCATCTGACAGTGGATAGAAAATGCTGAATAAACACTGCACAACAAACTCACCAGTTTAACCCTTCCAAGAGGGATTTCTGAAAATGCTCTGTTATGTCAGCCCTGATACCTATGAGATCAGCAACTGTAATTAGCATCAGAACTAGGCCAACAATTGGTACTCTGAAAAATATCAGATCCCTTCAATATTTAGGCAGTATTATAGAAATTTAAAATTGGAATTTTGAAATACACTAAGCTGTGGGCAGAAAAGGTCCCACCATTGCTAGGAGTTATTCTGATGCCGTGCCACAAGTAGTGCCTGGTCAACAAGAAGACAAATGAACCTCAAACTTTCCTTTGGGATGTCTGTTTCCACCTAAAACTGCCTCTCACTGAATGGTGTCAGAAACGAGGGAAAGAGGAGAAGGCAGGAAAGAGTCACACCCTAGTCAACTCCTGGCCCTGTATGGGAATGAAGATCTATGATATTTGTCTAAATGAGCATAATGACCATATAAGATCATGCACTATCCACGGGAATACACCAAGGAACTATGGTAGAGAAGGTTGCCAGCAGGTAAAGAGGAGGACTGAGGAATTTGACAAACCAGGAGGGAAATCTAGACTTGATGTTTAGCTAACTATGTACAAGTTGCTTTCCTAGTCAGTTTTGTACAGACACATAAATATCAGCGTTAACATGCTTATTTACACTGTAAATGAACTGTAATCAACAGTTAGTTACAAATTTACCAAAAGAGAAACAAATGTGGTTCTGAGTTCTCCTTTCTGAGGTTTAGCTCCCTGGGAAGGTTTCAGGGGTAATCCCAGCCTTTCTGTTGACATATTCATCCAGAGACTTTCACAGGTCTGAAAAGCTGCACACAAGATTCCTGGTCACAGAAAATCCCATGTGGAAAGGTGGTGGAAGCAACCCTGTCCTCTGCAGCATGTAGACATAAGAGAGGGGACTATGAACACCCTGGGGCAGGTCCCAGATTAACAAGCTCTGCCAACATGTGAGAGGCCAAGGTAAGGGGTCATTAGCCAGGACATGCAGAATCAGCATTTCTGCAGGCCTACCCAGATGGTCAAACTTGCATGCAGGATCCAGCCCATGGCTAAAGCTGCCTTAGAAGCAGAAATATCCCAAATTTTTTCACAGGGACACATGGCATATGGGAAGATTACAAGGGATATAAATTTATCACTGACCATCATTCACTAAGCTTAGCTACACATTTGACTATTCAAATGAAAAAATTAATGTGCTACAACAATAAAATAAATGTGTATTATGGCAATGTGAAACAAGACCCTTAAAAATCAAGAATAATAGGATACCTGCTAAAAAAATGTAATGGATATTGTGTATAAATCAGTCATCAAATGCATCTATGGCTTTTGTCAACATCTGATATTTACAGAACTCTATCTTTTATACAAAGCCCTGTTGTATAGAGTTGCACACTACAATAACATTTGATATATGTAGCCCTTCTTTTGAAGTCTAATCATAAGGACTACATCTGATACAGAATTATGCTGTAAAAATATTATGATAATATAATACATACACTTGAGCCACACCATCCCATTATAGGATATGAGGGGTACCTTAGAAAGTTCCCTGAAATTATAGGATGCCTGCATAATTTTCTTTAATTACCTAGGTAAATACCATTCTTATCTTTTGTCTTGATATTATTCATTTAAAATGAATATTCTTATAAAGGTATTTAAAATTTTTAGAGAAATTTAAAAAAGACAAAATATGAATTCCACTATTCCATTTCTGCAAGGGAATGAGGATTTTTTCTCACATAATGAAGGCAAATTTTTGCTTCAGCATCTGACTGAAGCAATTCTTCAGACAAATAGAAATATTTTACAATAGACAAAATATCTAAAAGCTCTCAGTTAACTTTTGTTCATCTATCTTTCTGTCTACACACATACCTGTTGGAAATAGCCCCGAATAACAGAAGATGCATTAACTATGCAGTTACAGAAGTGATAGCGCATGTGTCTAAGTGTTCTACTCCATAGAAAGCTGAGGCTTTTTCTTACCTATACCTCTTCATGATGCAATAGGAAGTCTTCTCTACCCTGTAAGAACCCCACTTATTATGAAATAGATTTCAATTTACCATAAAATCTTCCAAAAATTGTCTTTAGTATTTTCAATATTCATTAACCATTAATGGAAAGAAGTAGTAGGAGTTCGTTTTGGAAATATGTTTTTGATAATTTTCTAAAATTTGAGATTCCAAGTCCTTGGTGGCCTCCTTCCTTACTTGGATGCAATGAATGAGTAAGATTAAACAGTAATGAATGGAAAATTAGAAATTTCGAACATGATCCTTTTTACTTGGGAAGTGACAATTAGAAGGGAAGTAAGTGAACAGAAGGCAAGAGTGGTACACAATAGAAAGTGAGATGCATTCAACATTTAGGATTATTGACAACCCCAAATTTCTAGGAGCAACAAAGCAGAGAATAAATAAACATCCAGAATAGTGAGTTGTATTTATGCAACAAAACAAACATTGGCCAAAAATGCAGGGATGTTACCATGAGAGACAGAATTGCCAGAAGCAGAAATTTGACAAACTTGATTAAGCTGCTGGTCCATCAAACCTGGCTCAGCCTTCATCTGTGACCATTGCACAACAGCTCAGAGACAAACCTCCTTCAGAGGAACTGCTCTATATGATGCTGTACACTGGGGAAAGCATTCCTCTCGGTCCCTGTGGCAGTCATCCTACTTCCTGAAGCATGAGATTAGATTACCCTCATTTTAGCATACCTACCTACAGTTACTATTCCTTGTCATACAATTATTGAAAAATATCCAGCTACAGCTGCAGACTCTGTGATCGTCCATACTTTGCCAAGTTTGGAGGTGCAACTTTTATTCTTGGGGCATTTGTATACATTCCAGGGAGAGAGAACACGTGTAGTAGGAGATTTTTTGCACAAGGATATGAGAAATATACATGAGATAGGAAAATTAATAATTTAAGCAATTAAACTGTTTCTTACAGATAAAAATTCAACTAGATCCTGGATACTGTAGACGTTAATGACACACATATTTGGTTTAAGCATCAAGAAGCAGTGTTGCATGTTTTGAGTCAAATTCTGTTATAACCCCCAGCACAGCATTTAAATTCCAGGAGGAAACTATGGCCATAAAGTAAGAAGCCACACTAAAATACTGTATCCTTATATATTCAAAGCAGCATTTTTCATTAAACAATATGGTTTATGAACAGTAGTTCAAATAGTAGCCATTTGTGGGTGTGAAAAACTCAGAAAGGTAGTAATCAACATAAGCACGAGACTTGAACAATAGTGATATCATCCTAAACATTTCTACAATGATGATATCATTATAAGGTTTTCTGCAATACTGTTCTGCTCCACTGTGCTATTTATCCACTTTCTTATATTCCTTCTTATCACAGTCTCCTCATGTCAGTCTCATTCCATTCATCTCTTCCCTTCTCACTTCTCTCCTGCCCTTATCAAACTCTCATGTATCTCTGCATGCCTCCTTTTTCTACCTTATCTTGTGTGTGAAAGCATTGGCTTCAGCACATTCAATCAAAAATGTGAAAACCTAACCGACTGAAAAAAGTCATGGACTTAGTATGTATTTCCTTTTCTACTACGTGCTGTAGCGGGGACATTTGGCACTTTTTTGTACAATATAGCAGGGCTATGTTATCAGTTGTTCCTTAAGTGCTACCATAGAATAAATAAATTCATTAGCAATTTTCTGTATTTATTTTTGGAAGGCAACCTGAGAGACAAATTATATACCTCCAAAAACAGATATAAATAAGCATAAATCATGCAGATATTTTCCTCCTCCCTGTCAGTGTTTTTCAACTGCTGGAACATGCTGAACTTGTTCACCTTTTGAGAGATGCAGCCCACTTTACAGAGGAACACAGCCTTGAAACAAGCTGTATCCTGCTCAAAAAAATCTTTTTCAATATGAAGCAAATATAGGTCACTTTCTCACTGATTCCAGTTCAATAAAAAATAACTGGAAGTGCAAAAATGGTATACATATGTAAGGAAGCACTTTAGTGGTAAGCCCTTGAAACAAGTGATTTTGCATAAGGTCTGTGCCTTTATACTCTTAAAAATATCACACAATCAGTTTTTAAAAGTCCTTACCAGGAGCTGTGATTTTCAAATCATTAAAAATACCCATTTTCCTCTCTCCAAAGTGAGCCAGAATACTTCCAAGACACAGATAATGACAAGTGAAATAAGGTCCTATCCTTTTCTTAGTAAAGCCTGTGCTGGAAGATAAATGTGTGGGAGCAGGTTGAGACCCTAAAGCATAAGTCTGACATAAGAAAGAAAATAATGTTTTCTGTTGATCACAATATTATGAGACACTCCACTCTGATGTGCTTACATTTACGAAACTACAGATACCACAAGAGCAGTGAGATTTACCCTTTTCTGATATTTAGCATACTTTTGACCACTAGAAATAAAAGTCTTCATCTTTTAAATCACAGAGCAAGTTCTATTTGTTACTTTTTCTCTAAACAGATAGATTCCTGACTATTTCTACAATATTTTGCAAGGTGGAGAATGATCTTTGCCAAAACATAGGTCAACTACTGTTGTAACAATGTTGTCCTGATGTCAACTAACCCTTTTTTGATTATTCTTGTAAAAAATTTTAAATTTTAAAACATCACATTTCCTCTTCAGTTTTATCTAGTTTAAGCTCCCTTCTACTCTGTTTATTATAAGGTTTTATTCAATTTTGAGCCTTCAAAGTACTGCACATGCTAAGCTTTGCTATGCCAAAGCATAAAGTGAGGCTCTATGAAAAGCTAGACAAAATATATTTTTCATTTGACTTTGATATGAATATTAGAAATACAGACTACTTCAGTTCTCACTCTTTTCCAGGCTTCACTGAAGGTGCTCCTATGTTCTTGCTTGAGGATGAATTTTGTTCTCCTCAGAGAGGTCAATTATGTGGGCTTAAAGAAGTGGCAGAAATAACAGCATTGGGAAGCTACTGAAATGTCAGGAGAAATCCTCAAAGGCTTTTTTTTTCAGGTGAGAGTTGCCAGAGTGATAGAACAAATACACTGCTCAGCAACAGATATTGATGTTCTCTCTCTTTCATGAAGGCTGTGACACAGACTGATATCTTACTGCAACAGAAACACTGCCCCAACCAATACCCTTCTAACACCCTCAACACTGTGTACTGTGGCAGATCAAAAAAAAAAAACAAACCCCCACCTCACAAGGAGATTATTCTGTTAAGTAAGTAGTGTGACATTCCTAATTCTGAAATACTTTACAAACAGTTGGTAAAACCTCACAGAAATGCAGCCATGTCTCTCCAGTACTTTCTACATCCTTCCAGTGAGGTTCCGACTACCCCATACCCAGAAGAAGACCTCTGAAGCCACAGTGAACAATGGTGGAAGAGGGGACCAGGGAGGCTCAGTCATCTTTTAAAGCATCAGTCTTAAACCACACAGTGAATTCCTTTGACTTTGATACCGGCTGCTGGACAATAGCACAGGTGTACTCTTTCCTCTCTGGTTTAGTTCACATCTCTGGTTTCAGAAAATGGGCAGAAGAAATGGTGAAAGAGGAAACACAAAGAAGAAAACACAAGCAGGTTAAGATGTTCTAGACAAGATTTTTCCTTGTCTACATTTTGGATTTTCCTTTTTCTTTTACTCTGGATTTTCCTTTTTCTTTTACTGTACCCACCAAAGACAGGTAGTACAGTAACAAACTGCTCCTATGATGAAAAAGGTAACCAGTAGCCCTTCCAAAAACTCACAGATATATCAAATAATTCTGGAGAAAAATCCATTGATGCAAACCCAGAAGACTCTCATATCCTCATCACAGGAAAATAGGAATCATAAAATGGACTAACCTATTATAAGTTTTACCTCTGAATTTATCCTGCTAAGATAGCAGGAAATCCTAGAAACAAAACAAAACCTGCAGCCCCCTGGAAGTTGAACTAATGAACCACTTGCAAAGGGAGTTGATCAAAATTAACATCAAACCAAACTAAAGCTTCTGCCAAATACTGCACTGCCATCTTCCTGCTGCAGGCAATACCTGTTCCCCATGGAGAATCCCTGCAGCTGTGCTCCCTTTTTCAGTGCACTGAGCCAGTTTCATTCCTTTTGATTTTGACAAGACAAAATCTGGAAATGAAACCTCATCTTGCTCACCCTTTCAAAAGGAAGAAAGGAATAAGGGATAATTTTTGACTTTAACATATAAAGTCCATAACTATAATTTCAAAGATCTTGCTAGTACATGAGATGGCTCTCAGGGGAAAAATCCCGATTGTCCAACTAGCTTTCACAGTTATTTAGTCAGTCATAAATATGAAATTATTCACAGTTCATTAAGCCATCTAAAATAAATTTCAACTCACTTTTATAATTCTCATTGCTCATTGTTAAAAGAACACAGAAAAACACAACATGAAAAGACTCTTGTTCTCATATTTCATATTAGAAAATAATTAATTATGGTATTAAAATAATTACTCAAAATGTATAGAAAAAATCATGTTATGTTTTTGGTTAAAAAATTGGAAAATTTCTCTAAGGAATTTTGCAAAACCCTATCAAACTCCCAAGATTCTTCTTCTCCTTTATTTGACAAGACTTTGATAGTGTATGTTAGAGACCTTGGCTCAATCAATTCTCAAAGGACAGAATACAAATCTCAAGTGCTGCAGCAGGCAAAAGAGGTATGAAAAACTCTTGAGACTGATCTTCCTACACAATTTGCTGTCCTCTTGCTTCTGTTCCAAGGAATACTGACATAGCACTCTTCTATGAAGTTTCTGAACATTTTTCTAGTTCTAATTCTGAGAAATAGTTGAATAAATCTTAAATATGGCAGAATAAAGGAGGGGGGGAAAGAAAAAATCTCAAACTGATGTAAACAACCATTAAAAAAAGGATTTTTAAAAAGGCAAGAAATAATGTAAATTTTCATTTGACAATCTGTTTGCAAAACTAGTCTGTCACTGTACCTTTGTTTTCTTCTTAAAGAACACACAGCAGCTTCACACATAATACCTTTCCTGTCAGTGCTGTTGCTTAATTAGTCAAGGTGATGTGAACCTTATGATAAAAATAATTGAGTTGGGGCCTTCAGTCTCTGAAGAGAGGTATCAACATGTAGGGTATTCTCACAAGATACAGCTTTCTTATACTGTGACTATGAATGTGATGGGAAGAAGGGACACCCAGCTATTGTGTGGAGAAGGACTATACAGAACTTCAGTCTCAACTTAGACTAAAAATGCTGCTTAGCCTACAGGGCATGCTTACATTTTTTAAATCTTTATAAGAAAATGTAATAAATATAAATATATGTACATTTTAACTATCGTTCCCATTATGCAGCAGTTTTTTTCAGTGATGGCAGTTGGCATATGAAACTTAGAAAACTTTCTTCTCCCATTCTCTCCTAAATAGCCAAGGGAAAAATATGTGACATGTAATACAGAACTTCTGCATCTAGGTGCAACAGATACACAGATGTGAAAAAGAGTCAAAAAGTCCACCAAGACAGTACTAGAAAAGAATTGATTAAAAAAAAAATTCTACAAATTGTGATATATAATTCTGCATACACTATTTCTTTATCTTGATTCTCAGGAGAAGACAGACTTCTTTCTGATGCTTTGTCATTTTATATTCAAATGCAATAGTCTTTAAGGTGAAAGCAGGCAATTGCTGAGACAAAAATATATTACCAGTGTTGTCAATACATTAACATGAAACAAACAAACCTGTATTACAGTACTGATATTTTGAAAACAATGTCTTTAAATTTTTGATCAAATGCTATTTTTTTCCTTCTTGGCAAAAGTATAAGTTGAAAATAATTTTGTAGACATAACAAAGTCTTCTGCTGTGTTTTGTAATGCGTCAGTTTTGTAATTTAATGGGCCACTCATCTTTCATTCTCTTCACAAGGAAGAGTAAGCAGTACATTATAAAAACACTCACTTCCTTGCCTCACTTAACTTCATTTAACTTGAATCATTTCCAGAATAATACATTAAAACAGTGCCTACCACAATTTGTACATGTGTGGTCCCCCTGCAAAATTAACCATCAGGAAACAGCACATTTTCTGAAATTTGTATTTCTTTCTGCAGGACTGAGAACTCATTTCAGGAACAGTGCTGGGCAAGAATGTATTCTTCACCGTGCCAACACATTAAAGAAGCTGCTTTTCATGCCATGATCCAGAAATTACCTTCCCCCACAATGCGATGGAACTGGAAAACCAGTAATTCATTTTCTCTAATAGCTCTAAGTTTTTTCTTCAAGTTTTCTTCCTTCTGATAGCAAATATTGCATGTTTTCCTGTGATAGAATTTTTATTTTGAACAGATGTAAAAAAAAAAAAGGTAGAAAAAACTGCTGGAGTTCCCAGCAGGCATTTTATGAGGAAGGATTTTCTCTTTGTCATGACATTGGCATTCAAGATGAGTTCCATTTTTTTCTTCCTAATTAGCTTTTGCAAGACAATTGTGTGTTTGAAACAAACAGAATACTTTCCCTCAGGGCATCAGAAACTTAATCTTTCCAATTTCCTTTCAACGGACATTGAAAACAAAGCAGTGTATTGTAACTCAGTTGGGAATTAAGAATTATGTGATCCAAAAAATGGAAAAAGCACTATGTAAATAAATTTAACATAGATGTCAATAAAAATATAGTAATGAAAAATCCTTTAAGCCACCTTGTTAATATCTGACAGAACTGCCTGTTCACAATAAAGGCTGTCGGTCTTTCAAAGGAAGTTAAGACCCTAAATTTATACAAAACTGAGGAATTTTATATTCATAACATACTGAGTGATTAGCATCAAATCATTTGAAATATCATAAGCAATCTGAGGTCTTTCCAGTCACTTTATCCAGCAGTCTTCTTTGTGACTCAAAAGACTTTTTTTAAACTTTGATGATTCTACAGAGGTAATAGTCCCTCACAGAACTCTTTATTTTCCTTATATCTGATATAGAAAAATCAATAATGCTAAGCATACAGTTACAAGATTATGGTGATAAACCATAAGGCTGTTAATGAGCTTTTAGATGGAAGTTGCACTCATAAATCTTATCAATAAAAATAATGGTTGGAGCAGTTTTTGGATTCTGATCTACAAGTCTCTAAGAAAATAATTGCAAGTCCTTATTTTAAATTTTGAAGAATTGAATTGAAAATTATAATCTTTGTGGCTTATGGCACTCTACCGTGACAGCCTGCCAGGAAAAGAGGTCTGTGGTATGTGCTTTTAGGATTGCTAACATTCAGACTTTTACACGTAGTACACAGTAATTTCTACTGTGTCCCATTTATGCTACACACAAGCATGGTGTGTGCAACAGACATTACAGAACTTCTTAAAAGTGGACAGGAGTCTCATTCTTGTGTAGATTTCAGCTTCAGCTGTGCCTCCTAAACACAGTTCAGCAAGGTACTTACTGATGTGTAGAGGAAACCTTCTCCATTTAGGGCTATATACAACCCAGTCTTTACACCCTGGATAGCGACAACTCGAAGTCCCACTGGTATAAGGTTGAATAAAGCTGAGAAGAAAAAACATGACCAGATATAAATATGCTATAGGTAATACAATAGTCTAATAAACATCATTAGCAGAAAAGAAAGAAAAACAGTTCCTGTATCATTTTTTATACTTTTAAAATTGCTTCTTTGATTCTGTCAAGTAGCTCTTTATTTTCCTGAGCATTTTTATGGTATTCAACTAAAAGGTGCCCTCATTAAAGACTGATGTCAAAGGATCTGTGATTTAATTATTTTTGCATTTGTGAATGATATATTTGATACAAGCAGTAAGACACTGGTGTCATGTAATGACAGATGCTTATCATAGTTGATAAAAGCACTGAAATATGTGCTTGACTTGAAATGTGCATAAATGTTATTGAACAGAATACAGAACTTGGGGTAATAATTAGAAAATAATTAGAAAATAATTAGAAAACCACCTAATAACAAATACCCTAGAAATCCTGTATACCTCTGTAGTAATCCAAACAGCCACAACTTTGATTACTATCTGAAAAAAAGACCAGTGTGAAGAGTGGGAGTTTACCAGCCTCACCACAGAAAAACACAAGTTGTGTAAGTAGGTGGCATGAACCAGTTCTTCTAAAACTTATGCCAGCACACACCTATATTACATTTACTGACTCATGCTAGAAAATTAGATGCAAAGCACACATCAGTTTTGGAAGAAAAGATCTGGATGAGACAGAGTTTATGCTAAATGTTTTTCCACTGTGGATAAGTCATGGATTCCCAAGTCTTTGGAAGAAAACCAAAAGCACAACCTGTGTATCCAACATATGCACTGGGGACTGTTTCTACCAAGTCAGGTGTCAGGAACACAGTAACACCTACAGTGAGTTCCTCAAAATTTAAGAAGGACATCCATAGGTGTGACCAAAAAGTGTACTGGATGAGGCTATCTATAATCATAAATCCAGAGCTAAAGCCCAAATCAAGAGAAAAAAGATCATGTAATTGCAATGGATAAATACATTTCTCAAAGTGTGAAAATTCCTGTTTGGATAAAGGACAAAAATCAATCCAGTTTGTTTATGATGAATATGATCAAGTCTTTACAACTGAGAAAAAAAACCCATAAGTAGACTACTAGAAATATAGGCATGTATAAAAAAAAGATACATCTTTCCTTTGGCATTGTCATAGAGAAAAAGAATGTGTAACATCAGGTAATTTTAGGAATACACAAAGCCAATATAAAGCTAGGAATTGTAGTAGAGTTCTTCCTAGAGCGGTAGAAAGAAAAATATATTGAAAAGGGCTCCAGAAGAACTGAAAACAATTTAGCAGCTTTACAAAGAAAATAAAAGAGATAACAAAAATAAGCACAAATAAATATCATTTTAATTTCTGTCATTTCCAAAATTTTCCATTATGCTAGAATATTACAGTGCTGTTTACTAAAAAAAAATATTTGGTACAGATAAGGTTCCCTCCCTAATAAATGTAAAACAATGAAATATGGCACTCACAGAAAAGATATCCTAAGAGTATATAGGCTAAAGACTGCATGGCTTGAGGGCTTTTAGTTCAATGTAATTTAGAAGTCAAAAATTAATTATAAATTCCTCATTATCCATTCATTTCATTATCCTCAAATGAAACAATGTCAAAACCAGCAAAATCACTGTTGTGGGTTGTGGATGGGGAGTCTGTCACAGCAAAACAAAGTATCAGATGGCAATTGAGTTGGGATTTTTTCCTAGAAGAAAAGACATTGCAGGAGCAAACCATGCTAAAGGGACTGAAGAAACAATTGAAGGGACACAAGGAAGGAAAAACAAACAATACTTATATAAAGCAAAGAGGTGAACACAAAAGACAAGTCAGCCACAAGAAGTAAGTCAGCTAATGAAAAATAATTCGTAGTCATAGTGGTTTAGTCAAAAATTCTGAAATGTAGATATTATTTACCATATTAGCAATAAAACTAAAGCACCAAAGCTAGAAAAAAAATCCAACCACCATTGAACAAGAATTACAGGCCTGTAACACAGCAGTGTTTTGTGCAGCCTGTAAAGTTACTGAAGTGGCTTATAGTTGCTGGTGAATTCAGAAAGAACTGTGGAAGGCATGTAATGCATCTTTTACTGCCACCAAATTTTAATTGGAGATTTTCAGAGATCCTGTAATTAGTCTAAACCCTTAAAATTTGAGTGTGACCTGAAATGCTGCAATTCTGCACAGTCAGAATATTCAATAAGCTTCACAGAATCCTTCAGACTTGAGGGAAACTAGGGAAGCCAGTCTACATTCACCTATTGACTGACAAATGTTCAGCAATGTGTTTCATACTGGGGACAGCAAAACATGCACCAATAAGGCACAGCATGTGGTTTTAATGCACTTTGAAGCAGGCCAAAAGAAATTCGATTTCCTCCAGAACCTGACTGGGCAGTTCTCTTCACTGAGCAAGACTTTTGTGTTCAATTATGCATTTCAAACTTTCCTAGGATTCCCCTGTGCTATATCTCACTCTAGTATAAACTTGCTCTGAGAAAAGCAGAAAACCTTCTAGAGTCTGCTGGCATTCTAGTTCTGCACAGCCAAACATATGTTTTTTATCTGAGGGGGTTGCTAAAAAGAGCCATGTCCCCTGCTTCCTTCTCTCTTTAAGAAAATTATCTGAAACCAAAATCTGGGGAGTTTTTACGTGCCTAACGCCAGTTCAGTGAGTCCACAGATGAGTTGAGAGGGGGGACACCCTCCAACAGCCCAGGAAACACAGCGGTGCCTGGTGCTCAGTGTTGCCATGCTGCACACCTAAGTAGAAAGCCTGAAAATTCCAAAATAAATAGAATGTGGGAACATCAGGGAAGACAAGGGAACTGATTGGCAAAAATGGTGCAAGCAAAACCCTTTCTCCTTGTCAGTGCTAAGACTGCACACTCCCTTAGCTTTGCTTTGTATCCTATCTAAACCACAGCTATAAAGCACTCGGGTTCTCTGCCTTTTCCTAAGGCAAGAGAAGAGGCCTTTTCCTGCAAGCCTACTCCCACCACAAAAAAGATCAGAAAATGGGGGGTGGGGACAGTTAGCAGGAACAACTGGCATGAATAAAGGTTATTTGTTTAGGTTTGTTGGAGGAGACTTGCAGGAACTCCAAATCTGAATTGGATTCTAATCCTCAAAAAGTTTTAGCAAAAGTTTGAGTCCACTTTTTTTTTTTAATAAGCAATCACTTCTTTCTTGAGCAAAACACAAAACCACCATATAACGTTTTCCTTCTTTTATGTTATACCAACACAGTCCATTAACTTGAAATCTGAAATGCCTGTAGTCAGATATTTCCATATAGTTGTGAAAGTCTATTTAGGTACAACTGACTTTTAGCTACAAGAAAATTGCTATTACATATTACTGTTTTTCTCAAGATTCTTGCTACAGACCGACTGCTTAAGAGTTCTGAACTTGCAGCCTCTTCTGCACGCACACTGCCCTTGTGGCAGTTAACAAAACTTTCCACAGTACCAAATCTCCAATCAGATCAGGGCAACTCCTTCAATTTATTTTCATCTGCAGGCCCACAGGCAAAAATGACAACTCCATCAAAACATCTTTTAGATTGGCAATGACTGCAAGGAGTATGGTGTTTATAGAGATTTGTCCATCCATTTCTTATGGAGCAAACCAATTCTACCTGGCCGATCTCACAGAAGACATAATTAAAACTTTTTTTCTAAGTATGACTGAACATTTACCTGTCAGACTAAGATTATCCCAGTGGGAGAAACAGGCTTACCTAACTCCCAGAGATGGTGTAAATAGATGAGTAAATGCCTGTATAATTCTTTGAAGATAAACTTCAGTAAAAACCAGTGCAAGCATCAGGCTGCAGATATTTCAGTGCAGTAATCCAAAATTAACATTCATTAATCCAAATTTAACAGCACTGCAGGTGTTTTTTTCCTAATCTTTATGTGCTTTATTTCTGTCTAATTACCTCCTTTACCTTACAAGGGTGTTGTAAAGGTTATTTTATGAGTACCTTCAAACCAAATTATGATAGTGGTAGGTATTTTATAAAGACATTAAAAAGTTAATACTTCCGCGTTCAATTTGGAAGATATAAATAGAAGTATGCATGAAAAGATTAAAATAAAGGAATGTTAAATGGTTGCAGGATTTCTTGAAGAGCAGCTCTACCAGGCACCAAGCACCACAAAGGAATTTAAGCATGTTGCAGCATAGTAAAAGATGTGCACAGCACAGCCAAGTACATTTTCTTGGATAATGTTCACTTTTTCATTTATCAGTTTATGAAATAAGACTACTAGGTAATGCTCTTTTAATCAGAGAATATTATAAACATGTTATAAACACAACTGTAATTTCATAAGGGGTACAAATTGCAACATTTGAGTGTTACAATCAGGTCTGTCACCTATAAAGGAAAGTATCATCATTTATGTTGCATTTTTTCAGTGGTTGTTGGCTGAGATACACTCTAGGTGAATTAAAACAAGCTGTAGAGCTGAAAGATTCAGGGTTTCAATCTCAGAAATTAAAAAGTTGGAATTGTCTGTTTCTCAAATTAATTAGTCTTCCTACTAAACCTACCCTTCATTCATGAGACAAAACTTTGAAGATAAACCAAAGTCTAAAGATGAGCAGGTTTGGGTGGGGAGGACAGGAGGAGAATGTAATGCTAGTTACTACAAGCACATATGGAAAGCATTTCTATCTCTTTGTGATTTCTGTGCAGGAGCTTGTTTTTCTTAATTAATAATGATGAGGCCAGTGAAGCAAGCTGCATTTGCACCTGTGAAGTCCAGGAACATTAGAGGGAGTGTGATAGCTACACTGAGTAGGACCTCAGTAATGAAAGCTACAGCTTTAACCACAGTCACTCCTGCCTTTGCTACAAGCAAGACACAAAAGCAAACCAGAAACTGAAAGGTATTAGAGAAATTAAATTTAAAAAAAAAGCTAAAACAAGATATCACTAAGACTGGGGCAAAAAGAAATACAGACTGTACACACAAGATTGTTTGGCTAACAGCCTTAATTTGGGAAAGTGATTTAAGGAAACTCAGCACCATTAACCAATAGGTGCATTAATTACCATTGTTTCATGAAACATTATTATCTTGGAAAAGTTATAAAACAAAATTACAACAATGAACTGAAACCTGTTGGTCTGTTTCAGTTGGGTTCTATTATAATGGCCATCAACATGAGTAGACGAAACTACATTCATGCAGTTGCACATCACGTCTTCCTCCCTATTTCATGCAAGTTTTTTGCACACAGTGATACACTAAAAATGCTGTCATCTCTCTCTGCAGTCTCTAGCCTATATGCAAACTGGGACAATGGGTAGCTGATTAAAACAGCTGGTACAACTCATTTTGATTTCAGATAGAAGCAAATCTTAATCTTAGTTTGAGCTACCTTTCTATAACACTGTGACTCCAAAATGTGTAAAGTTATGTTTACTGATATACATGTAAAATGAGTACAAAATTATCTAGGCACTTGAGGGAATTTTAACTTCAAGTACTTCTCTAACTGCTTGACACAGAATACATGGCAACAGCACAAAAAGTAGCAGCATGACTAAGCTTCAAACAGTTTCCTTGCTGAAGACAAAAGACATCTTTTTTCTCTCCCTCGCTCCTTGCTCCCTCTGGCTTCTATGACACCCAGTTACTCAGTGGGCTCTCTTCAGGGACAATGAATAGTGCAGAAGACAGGTGGAAGGCTGGCAGAGATGCACACCCTTTGGCAGTCTATATTTCCTTTTTTTTTGAAACACACTTTGAACGGAAGTCATCACCACTATCCAGTATTCTATCTGTCCTATGGACAGCTGATACCTGTCCATCCCTTCACCCACTGGGCACATTAAATGGGCAGCCTGCAAGCAACACAGTCAGAAGCAGGATTTTCTCCCTTGGGCAGCTGCCAAAGTTATTCACTTGTAAGGCTCAGACAGAAATTATCATGCTAAGGAGCTCAAAAAATAAAATCTCAAAACACTAGAAATTCTATCCATTAGAAAATTATTGTTTTAAAGTGAAAGAGAGAAGGAAAAACAAAATATGCTACAATAAAAAAAAAAAAGCAGTAGGAAAAAAAAAGTTCAATAGGAAATGAAAGGCAACAAAATGGAAAAGGAAAAAACTGACTGGCAGCACAAGAGAAACAAACACATATTCATACAATAATGAATATACCAAATAGGTAAGTATTTTCAGCTCTTAATATAGTGTTGATACATATATGCAAACAAAATTTCAGATGTAGACTGTAGGCCTTCCTGGCAAACACATTAGTTTTGCATTCTTCTGTTCTAAACTGTCTTTACGAAAAATATCGGAAAACTGGAGTAGTTAAGAAAAAGTTAATCCCACCAGTTAAAGACAGAAAAAAACGCCTTTGTGGAAAGAAACCTCTACAACTTTTTAGCTAAAAAATAATTTTTGAATAAAGCAAATTATCTAACAATATTTATGCAAAATACACAGTACTTCTATATGGTATTTGGTTGAGTTTGGAGAAGTTCAACATTTCAGAATATTTATAATATAGACTATCCATTCCACATTTTGGAAAAAGAAGAATAAGGGAGATGGGCAGAGAGCTGGAAAATCAGAAATGCACAGAAGAAGGGAAAGAGTGAAAAAAAAAACAAAAAAAGAGGATGATTTGTGAAGCTGACAACATCAAAAAGAGAAAAGTAAGGCACTGTGGTTTAGCTTTGAAAAGACTCCACATCTATAGAGATCTAAGAGTTAAAAAACCTCTCCGAAATAACAACAAAACATTATAAAATTGTTGCAGTCATACACACCTTCTCGCTGAAGCTGAAAATAAGAGAGTTGGGCAGAGGGAGAGAGATCTGCACTTATACCCTAAGACAGCTCTTAGAACTCATCTAGGCAAAGTGTAAAAAGTAAGCATAATCTTGTCTTTTTTCAGGTCTCAGTATGTACTCCAGTACTGAAGTGGGCATGAGAGATGGACACATGGAGGGAAGAAAAGAAACAAGGATGGGGGTGGGACACAGAGGGAATGGAAGGGGAACAAAAACACTTGGAAAACAAGCAGAGAGATACACATAAAAATATATTAAACAATTTTTCTCAATTAAAAAGCCCTCTAAAACAAACTATAAAGGATGATCATGCTATCTGCTGATGAAAGGTGTTATAAATGACAGCTGTGCATCAATTAAAACAGGGACTTTACCAATGTAAGGCAGAAACCTCAAATACCTTAATTTCTGCAGCCTAATTTCAACATTTTTAAGGAAACTAAGGGGTTATTTATGTATGCATAATAAGAAAAATCTTGTGCATTAAAAGTGCTTAAAATAAAATTCAAGATTACACAGAAATGCTACTCAAATATGTCATGATAATTAAAATAAACAAAATACAAATCAACTGTTTCTAGAGTAAGAATAGGTTTGTTTAATTACCATTGCAGCTGAAGTTATCAAACATATATATATATATGCTCATTGAATGTAGCAGTATCATAGGAAAAGCATACCAAAGCAGCAACCCACACGGCCTTTCAAGACCGCTTTTATTTGGAATATTTTTAAAAACTGCCACTTTTGCCATCTCTATAGTGGCAAAAAATCTCTTAACATCATTGGAATTCTGGCTGGCATAGGATTTTTAGCCCCAAAATTTTTAGTACCTTCAGCAAGGTAATTTAGCTTGTGTTTATGAAGGTCTTTGATAGTTTAGCATACATTTACTTGCTTGTAAATTCAGATTTTTCTGGGAAATTTAATTTCCATGTGTTGTTATTTCTTTGTTATTTATTGGAAAATAAAAAAAAAAAAGTTAGATAAAGTTTTTATTAAAAATTATTTTAATATAATTTTACCACTTTTATATAATTATCAGAAGACATTAATTGGCCTAAATATCTCCCTCCTAAGGTGCATGAGCACTTACGCCTTCCCCTTCAGAGGCAACACATTTAGGCCAATGTCCTGCACGAGCCATGCTAGTGGTCACCAGGCTTCGAAGGGACAGAACCCTCCTCCTTGGGACAAAACACATTCAGAAACCCTCCAAAGGCAGGCAGGCAGGCAGGCAGGCAGGCATTAACACGGTGCCTGTGCATACACATTCGAGCGATGCGGTCTGCGTGTGCGATTAAGACATTCCCCTGGGTCAGTCACTTACTAGAATTACTGCTGTCATCCTTGGTTCCATCGAGACTTCCATCGGGGTGCATTTGCAAGTAGTAGCCTTGCCTGCAATATAACCTGGTCACTATACCCTTGAGCTGGGGATCTGAAAGACAAACATATTTTGTCACTAGCCTCAAAGCTTTTTCCAAGAGTTATCCCTATTTCTCTCACTGTAGGAGGATGTTTGGTGAAGCAGCAATGCTGTCTTAAAAATAAGTACTACAACAGGATGTGTGCTGATAGAGATGGAGAAAAATCTGTCTGCAGAGTGTTGTTAGGTCAGTTCTATGTCCTGTTCTCTACCTCCAAAATCCTTCATTATAATTAACAGGTAAAACAGAGAAAAAAAGAACACCCAAAACACCCACAGTCAAAAGCTTAAACCATATTAAGCCCTGCAAAAAATTGTAGACTTCAGCAACAAGTATAGCCCATTAGAGAAACTAACAAAGCATTTGAAAAACCCTCTTGGTTTCATATATGTTAGCAACTTACTGTACTGCACATAAGTTTTAAGGAAACTGTGAGGAAAAGGTCTGTTTCCTTTCATATCAAAAGTGGTAAACTTATCAGGTGCAATTTGTAACAGTATAATCTGAAGTTCCCAGAATATTTCAACCAAGCTAGAAGCACATCCAACTCACCTGCCCTCTCCCACCCCCCAGGGAATAACACACACACACAATCAGGGCAAGACATAACCTTTGTTCAGCAGAAAGAAAAAGCTGAAAAAGCTCTCAGTGAGATAAAGCTACAGGAAATCCAGGTAGCCAGGAACAACGAAGGTTCTCCATTTAATACTCTGCATTTATGAAAACTGCCAAGAATTGGGCAGGGAGTGCCGAGCCACAAACTCTTTAATTCACAGCACAGATGTTGCCTTACCAAACCACAAACTGAGCTGTTACAAAATTGTTTCAAAGAAGGCATTGCATCTTTAAAAAATTCAACAAAACTACCTCCATGTGATATCAGTATTAATATTGTTAAACATTAACTATTAGGCCCAGTTCTTCCAGGCAGCCAGTACATAAATTTGGGAGAACATTGGCATTAAAATGTCTATATCATATCATGCTTAGCTGTGCAATAATGAATTAAATTCATAAATACTTTGATACAGATATATAATAAAAATAAGCATGTGAACTTCAAAGGAAGACAGAGAGTATTTTCATGCAAGCCTGTGGGCAGAATACAAAATTTGTATATAATTGCTCTCACAATTAATCATGCTGGGTTACTTAGGGTATCCTAAGGGGATGTAAAAACAAACAGTGATAAACAAAACTGCCTCTAAATGGTATGTACTGAAATTTCTGTAGAGGCTCAGTTCTATGAAATTATCCTGCAAATATTTTTATTGAATATCCAAATTACAAAGTTATATTAAACAATAAGCCCTTCTGAATTAAAAATACAAGTTAAACTGTAAATATAATTTAAAAACTGTTACTATAAATAGTAACACTGTAAGATTTCTGAGGCATGGAAATAAATAATATGGACAATCAAAGATCAACATATAAGCATATGCAACTTAAATTTTTAAAATTTATTTAAACTGAAAATTTTGCTTTCTGTAAATTTTTACATTATCAAAAGTTTGTCTTTATATATGAAAACTCAGAAACAAATATTTTTTTAAAATTTAAGCATGTTAAACTGTAATTCATTTGAATATACTGTTTCCATCAATTTCATCAGGTGATTCAAAATTATTTTCATAATTTAAAAATAAAAATTGAGTTCCTTTAACACAGGCACTATTCCTGTCAACGTATGCTTTCAATGTGTACTTCAAATTGACAATTTTAAACATGCTTGCTTAAGACTCATTAAAAAGGCATCTTTAAAGACTAAATAAAAGTATAATAAAAAATATTATTAAAACCAGATCTTTAAAAATTATTTACAGGAAAAGAATCAGCATTTTGAAAAACATTTTCTATACCCAAGGAATTATGAATAAATGATTTTTTTATCAACATTTTCTAGTGCAAAGATGTTTCATAGGAAGGCAAAGTACAGTCAATTCTCTGTCACCAGCTGTTCACATCTACTACTTCAAGGGAAAAATGTCAAACTTAGAAGTGACTTTCAAAGTTGTTTTTTATACTCATTCTATTCATTTTTCTAAATTGAAAAATTAAATATAGTTTCTAATAATCATTCATCTGTTTTCATCAAATGCATTATTTAAAATTAACCCTGCTTTACCAGCTATCCAAAATTATATCTGAATGAAAGTGAAATGACACATCAATCTTGATGCAAGTCAAGCATAAGCAACAGTCACAAAGACTACTCCATACAGCTTCAAGGTAAATATCTCCAAGATGAAGCAGACAATCCTGTCAGGCAAGAAGTTTATCTCTTCTCCTTGCAGAAAGATAAATTACCCTTTCACATCCTTTTTGAGACATCTGAGCAGCAAGCAGAGAAGAGAAATCTGCTAGTCCCTGTATTTCTGTAGCATTTTATCTACCCTTTGTCTCTTAATAATATTACAGGAACAGTCTTAGCTTCAGATTATTTACAAATGAGTTTCTCAAATCCTTGTTGACCACACTATTTTTTTTTTTTTTTTTTTTTGTAAGCTAGTGAGCAACAATGCCCAGAAACACCAGCAGAAGACAGGTGCTGCCTGTCCACAGGTGTACTGGGTGTGTCACCTTTTTTTAACTCTCACCAGAGTGACAGACAGACCAGCATTTATTCTTACCCTTTAACCCCCACAGACATTTTTATCTTCCCACATGTAAGAGAAAAAGAATGGCAAGAAAATACAGCAAAAAAATAAAGCAGAAACAGGATGAGAGGAGACAACCTCACCAAAGAGCTCCTGGTTCCCATGATTTTGTCACAGAAATTTTGCTACAAGTTCTCTTTAAGTCCTAGCTTCCACAGTGAAATTATTTTTTGAACAATATAATTTCTATTTAAACACCTTGATTTTAGGGGAAATGAAACGAAAAGAAAGCAAACTTCACCATGCATCAAAAATTATGGAAGAGTTCAACATCTCCTAATGATTTTTATCAATTTTTTTTTCCACCTTGATTTCCGAGGTTGAACAGTTCAGCATGACATGTCAGCAATGCCCTACATTGGGAAAAATTATTCTGACTTGTCATTATTAGAGGTTGTCTCTTAAAATTCAAAGCTCTACTGAATGGACAAAGCAACACCTCCTCAAACCTCTCTTTCACAGAAATCTGTGTGACAGCAGCCACTTGCAGCCCACTTTTCTTGCTTTTATTCCTTGTCAGTGGTGATGGCAGGATGCATGATTGCAGCTAACATGAACACTCTGTCAGTATCTTTTCTGATGTCCTCAACAAAGGCTGAGTTTAATTAAGATGTCTTCTCCCTCAAATAGTGGCTACAAAAATGGCTTTGGCATTAACTCATGACAGGCTGAGTGCAGCTCTTGCTCTAGCAGAATTATGACACTTTATATTTTGAATTGTGAATATTTTCTGTTCACATAGATAATGGCTTTCACAAGTACTTCCCCACTCCAACACACTGTCAGGACAGATGTATTTAGAATCTTTATAGATTTAAAATAAACTAGGGAAAAAACTTATTAAATATGAGTGTTAAAACATAGATGAATTTAAAACGCTAGAAGAACAGTGGTGAATATAACTATTGTATATTTTAAAAATTAGTCCCTTAGCATCCACTGGAGTTTTAATTTTTAGTTTTTTACCAAAGCTTTTTTTTTTACTGTCATTATTTATTTCCTCCCTCTTCTGTGCAAAGGCACTAAATAAATGTCTGCTGACAAGCAAATGCTTAATGGGAGGGTAGTCTCACATCAACTCACATTCTTATGGAGAATAAACTGCATTATCCAGTCAGCTACCAGTCTGCCACAAAATGAGTCTCTCAGTGAGCCAAGCAAAAGCCAGTATTTAGAGGTACATTCTGCTGAAATAGCAGAGCATCAAACTCATGATAACAGCACCAGGTACTTCATGTTTTACTCATCTTTTATTCTTTGCACTTCCATCCGGCAGTTTTCACTTGTGGATAATTTAGTACTAAAAGTACCACTCATATTAGTCCAGGAAAAAAAAAAAAAAAAAAAAACAGAGCATTTTTTATTTATGGTTTATGGTACTCTGACATGACTTGGCTGTTATGTCTTGCTTGCTGATGTTATGGTCAGCATTTGTTAGCAATCTTCTCCCTCATCTATTAAACTTTATTGAAATATAATAAAACCACATTATAGTCTGTATTAGATTTTTTTAAAAAGTTAATCCCCTCAAAATCTTGCAATCACAAAATTCCTTTTGTACCTGGGAAGTAAAATACCCACTCAAAGTCCAGAGTGTCTCATCCACTCCAGGCACATCTCCCTATTATTTTGTAAGGCCTGGGACTAACAAAAAGCCCCCGTTCCTGACTTCTCACACAAGAGTACTCTAACAGTAGTGTGTGTGTGTAGGGCGTGTTGGACTGGAATTCTCGCCGTCTCTCTTACTGAAATGTCTCTACTTTGTATAATGATTAATTAACCCCCTGCAGGCAGGTTAGACCCCATCCACTACACCACAGTTCTAGACATCTTCAACCCCTCACCGACTTCTGCACAGAAACTTATTGTTGCTTCAGATTAATGTCTGGATACTTTTTAAAATTTAAAAAACGTCTCTGTAGTGCTTAGTATTTTAGAAACTTTCCACTAAGCAATTCAGCACTGGAAGCAGGGAAAAAGTTCCATGTAAAAATTACATTTTCTTTTTTGGATTCTCATTTCAGGTATTTCAGTTCCCACTTTTTTAATGCCTTTCCCAGTTTTCAAAAGTCATCTTCTTCACCTGCTATATTGCAACAGGACTCAAACAGGTACAGTCGTTACAGATGATCACATTACATTTCGCCTTGTTTATGCCAAGCCTTGCATTGTCATTCCAGCACGTAAAAGTGCAGGATCTTCTGAAATGTGTGTTATACAATCGTAACGGCAAGCTTCCTGAAGCAAGTGCATTGCCAATGGGGAATTCAAAATGCAGAACTTTGTACTTCATTTAAAGGTGATAAAATCCTAAGTATGCATCTAAAACCATCCTTCATTATTAAAGTCTTCAGCTGTTCCAGTGATACAGCTCTTGCATTCAAAAGCTTTGTACACTCCTAACTTCTTTATTAGGCTGCCCTATCACCTGGTGTCTCAATGTTTCCAAGTTTCTGATTTTTTTTATTTTCTCTCATTGTTAACAGGAAATAATAAAATTTGAACATTTATTTTATACGCTAGTGCTCTCTAATTTTAATAATATTTTTTCAATGTCTCACAATATGCATTAGAAAACTAAACTTTAGTTAAAAATTAAAGAGAAAAATATTTTTGAAAGAAAGTTTTGCTCTATTCAGGGCAAAAGGGAAAAGCACATAATGTGAACTCAGAAAAGAAATAGCTTCCATTATTCCCTGTTCCCATAAGTAATAATAGTCCTTGTTCTGAAACGAGGTGGCTTTCTCTTTGCTCACTTATTTTTCCGTTCTCATGATGATTACAGGGCACTTAACTTTGGTGTTTATTTTTAACTCTACTTTTTGTCCATTTATGTCTCACATCACAAGCTCATCTCCTGCAGGACCCCGCTTTGAGAGCACGGTTAAGAGACAGAGAGTCCTCCCACGTCCCTGTACTGCCATTGTCATTGGCACTTCCACAGCGTTTATGAAATTTCCTGGTAAACTATGCAAGCAGGCTGGAGTTCTGCAAAATGGTTGCTTTTCTTAAAAGCCCCCTTTGTGCTGGCATCCTTGTCTTTGTGCTGCAAATGTTTTTACATTAACAGCAAAATGTGCTCCCATTCCATTTGTGGGTGCTGGCATTTTGTATCTGGGTCTTACAGTGCATTTCAAACTACATAAGCCTTGTTTCTTGCTTTATGGCTTTGCTCAAACAAATTTGATCATCAACAGAATTACAGGAACTTGGCTGCTAGCTGGGATCATTTATATGTGCTCAGATTTACAATTTGATTGGATTTAATAGACTTGTCTACAGCGTAACAATTAACAGCCTCCTTTAACAGACAAATTATTACTGGAGGGTATTTGTTGGAAAGGGAAGAAGATCAGATTGTTCAAAAAACACTTAGTTCCAAAATCAAAATTTTACATGAGCATGGTATTGAATTTTAGTAAATTCATTTAATAATTTGCACTTCTCTTCCTACTGGACTATACTGAATAAATCTGATGGTTCTGATCTTGCAACACATGGATTTATTGGAAAATTCCTGCCTAAACACTGCCTTCCACTTTTGACCCATGTTTCTTCTACTACAGTAAAATTCAAAGGTCTCCAATTCCTTAATATCTAAATTATATCTTAGTTTTTGTTATACACAGGAATATTGAGAAGAAGCTGGTCTCGACTGCCAAGCTTTCTTAGATAGCACCAGTCACAGTTTAATATATTTAACTAACAAGCATAATCTTCCAACAATGAAAAAGCCCCATCTCAGCAACTCTATCCATTTTCTCAATTTACTTTGAAACACTAAAATTTCTACTGTCTAACTTCCATGTAAGAAGAGTCTTGCTATTACAGTTTTTATTTGTTCTTTTCATTTTACATAAGCTTAAAAAATACCCAATATGTCTTACTGAACCTTATTAATGTAGATAAAATAACATTCTAGTACTATGTTTTGGAGTTGTTCCTGTACCTGACCATCTTAGCTCTACCTGGCATATTCTTGATTCTAAATTCCAACAGCAAAATATTAACATTATAAAAAATACTGCTTAATGTTTCTCTTGAAAAGAAAAAAGCATCAAGCAATAGATTCCAGAAATAAGTAATTTGTGTCTTCAATTTGCAATAATCTCTACTTTATTATCTTTCCATGAAAAACCTTTTTCAAACACTAAATGCAATTTTGCTCACACTCAAAAAATACCAAAGCACAATAACATGACAGCTTCTATTACCATTTAAACTATGTATTAAATTTGACTAGTACACTGCCCCTGGAATCAGTAAATAAATGAGATTTAAGAATGAGATTTCTCTGAAGATGTCACTGAATGCTGAAAGCACAATAGGATGGGCATAGATGACCTTTACATATGTAACTTAATTTATTTCACATAGCACCTAACTCACCAAAGAATGAATTTGATACCTCCCCTTCTAAATAATTTCTAGTTTTAGAAGTCAACGTTTAAACACTGCATTTATTTTCACAAGCTTTACTATTTACCTCCTTGCATGCTGCATTACTAAGCAATGAAATATCTGAAGTCAGCTTCTATTTCTTTCACCAGCTGACTTAGAAATAATTTTCAAAGTACCCAAACAGTCTATTTTACAAGTATTCAAAGCCATCAGGATAATTGTTAATGGAGAGGGGATAATTTTAATGCAAAGTATTGAATCCTACATGACATTCCACTGCAGGAAGCTTCCATAGTCCCAAGTGGCAGGGGTCTTCAACTTGTTATTAACTTCATTTAATTCTTGACAGAATACATAAAAGTCCACAAAATGAAGTATATTCCTTCTGCTTAGATATGTAAAACGATCACATCTGAAATATGCTTGTCAAGAACATATTTCGTTTTATGTTCTTGCCAATGGCTCAAAATATTGAAATAATCCATTCACATTACATTCAAGAAATTTTACTTTACTGACTACTCTTAAAATTGAAGG
Source organism: Vidua macroura (assembly GCF_024509145.1). NCBI lineage: Eukaryota > Metazoa > Chordata > Aves > Passeriformes > Viduidae > Vidua > Vidua macroura. The sequence goes on along the minus strand of NC_071572.1, from coordinate 38,184,671 downwards.
AAAACAGAAGATGCAATGCCAATGAACTGGGACAAAGAAGATTTTTTCCTAGTTTGGAAGTGAAAATTAGAAATTGCAAAATATAGAATTTTAGACTCATTTAGTTTGGAAAGACCTTTAAGATGTTAAGTCTTACTTTTATGCCAGCACTGCCATGTCCACCACCATGTTCCTTAGTGCCACATCAATACATCTTTTATATACTTCCAGGGATGATGACTCTACCACTCCCTGGGGCAGCCTGTTTCAATGTTTCACCCTTCCAGTGAAGAAATTTTTTTTCTAATATCCAACCTAAACCTTCCCTGATACAACTTGAGGCTATTTCTTCTTGTCCTGCCACTCATTACCTGGGAGAAGAGGCTGACCCCCATCTGGCTGCAGACTCCTTTCAGGCAGTTGTAGAAAGTGATAAGGTCCCCTCTGAGCCTCCTTTTCTCTAGTCTGAACAACCCCTGCTCCCTCAGCCACTCCCTGTAAGATTTTTTTCTCAAAAGATGTGTCAGAGACACATTGCAGAGCAAAGATTCAATTTTCTTTGACAGCTGAAGAACTTAAAAGCTTTCCTGATTCCAGGTGCAGCAGATTTCAAATATCTCCTAATGCAGAAGTCTCATTTTTTTACTGCCACCACAGATGGCAGTACTACATTTTATACTTTTATACAATTACTACACTTTATAAAATTACAATAATCAAAAGTTGTCATTTCCACGTGACAGTTTGTTGAGTTGAGTAGAATGAGTAGAGATTTGTGCAGTTTTAAATATATAAATCAGAAAGGCAAAAGAAACAGGAATTAGTCTTTTTCAGCAGTACTAACAATATAGTGCACAAATGTAAACTCCTGATTAACAAAATAAAAGCATTAAGTAGTTACCAAAGATAAATAAATCTGTTTCAAACTTTAAAAACTCATTTAAATGAAAATAAAGGTGTTGATAAAACAATTACATTTTAATTTTTTGTTCAATAATGTACAAAACAAAAAGATTTCTTCTTTATATCAGATAGGAAAACATTTACTGTGAAAAATTTGGATCAATAAACTGACAACCTTTAAAAAAGTGGAAAAGTAATTTTACTTGGAAGAACACTATGTATATTTATAAATTATTATTATATGTATATTACGCTTTAACATAAATCCTCATTGTCAAACTATGTCATTCACCAACACTGTCTGTACAGATTTGTTTACAAGGGCAAAATTTGTTTACAAAGAAATCGCAGCAAAATGAGATCTGTTAAGTGCAAATTACATTTCAGTCCCCTCCATGAAGAAGCAATATTACTAGAGATGCAGGAATCCAAAGAAATATTGATTGAGAAATGGATAATCCCTTTGTGAAAAGGGAATAAATATATTTCCATATTTGTTATTAGTTAAGAACATTGTTTCTGTATAAAGCAAGATTAGAGGTTCCATCAGACAAGGGGAAATTTGTGCTGTTAGTATGAATAAAATGCCTTATTTACTTAGAATAATATTTATTTGTCTAGGAAAGCACAAATGCAGTGGCATTAATTCTTATAGAAGAGCTACAAAAGAATTTTTAATATCATTATAGATACAGTGTCATTAACAATTTTTTTAACATTTTAAATAGCATTACATTTGTCTTTCACAAAGGGTTGCTGTTTTCACCTATAAACTCCAAAACCACTAACTGCAACAGAAGTGAAAAGGAGGCAGCATTACCAAAAAAAGTATTGAGAGTGTTCTATCAAATATAATTGAGAGTGTTCTACTTTTTTCATTTATTTATTTTTTTAAGAAATTATATACCCAAGAAATGGGATGAGTTATCAGAAACAGATTAGTAAGAATTATTTCAACCAGAAATAGCAAGTCATATTAAAGATGAAGTTCTTTTTTTTTCAGTGTAACTAATTGTTACCTGGGAATTCTCTTTAACCAGAGAAGAAATAGCAGACTATTTCCTATATTTTATTCTACTATATGCACAAGCACTTGCATGTTTTCTTTGTGAGATGGAGAGACAGCAAGAGAAGCAATGCATGGCTGCTTTGGTTTCCTGAGATAATTTTTTTCCAAATTCTCCCTGTGAGAAAGAGAAAAGTCCATTCAGCCTGCAGATTGCAAGGCTTTGTAATCTGTGGTATTAAACACCATTCAGAAATCCTAAGAGTAGCAGCTTGAAAAACTGATTTTCAAACTGAGACAAGAAAATAATCCCCTGCACTTGAAGAAGACAGTGAATCTTTTCGAATTCTGAATAAGAGAGTAATTTCTTCTATCATTGGTATGACAAAACCATGCAGCTTTATGAAGCTACTCTCTGCTTATTTTTTGACTTTGAGGTTAACTTGGGCCACACCTTCAGGGCTTTTTTGTCTTCTCCTCATCTCTGCTACCCACGAAAACTTGGAATACACAGAAAGGAAACAAACTATTATGAAGTTACATGACCCCAGGATCTGGGCTTTAAGGAAATCAGCAGAATTTGACACTAATGATACAGGACAATCACAGAAACTGTGACAGGCAGTCACTCAGCTCAAACCTCTTTGAGGGACTTCAGTAAAACAACTTTGCTTCTCTAGAACCTCTCTTTTTTCAAGACTGACTCTAGCAAGAACAAAAAGGCATGGCTAAAACTGGCAAATTCCATTTATTCAACTAATGTTCCTGGAGGTAAAAAAAAAACAACAACAAAAAAAAAAACAAACAAACAAAAAAAAAAAAACCAACAAAAAAAAACCCAAATAAAAAAACCCAAACAAAATCAAACTATCAAACTGTTTATCCCACTTAGATTACCCTGACTGTTTTGGAAACACTATTTAGTCCATATATTTAGCTACTAACCAGAAAATAATCAGAACTATACTCATAGCATCTGTGAGAAAATGTGCAGAATCAGTTCAGATCAACTTGATTATTCACTAATAAGGAGTAAATCTTCCAGTTCTGAATCTTTTGATAATATAGTGGTGACACACTGAGCAGAGACTACCCAGCCATTAACAGCCACCTACAGAAAATGAAAGTATTCTATAACGTATCACAAGATTAAAAATACCTGCTAGGTTTTGGAGGAGCTCAAAGTTGGTTCATGTTTTGATGATGCCCTAAAATACCTCAAAAACAGTGATAGGTCTTTAAATCTCTAAATCTAAATTTTATTACAACACAGACCAGAACATATAACTTTTAAATATATAACCTGAAAATGAAATAAAAAATAAGAGCTTTATAAGGAATCTCCCGTCCTATCTAGTGAAATTTTGCAGTGATTTAAGTGATCTGGTTTTTTTACATCCTGCTTTGCCTCCAGTGCAGCTCTCTTATCATGGACAACTGGCTATGCATCTACCATGCATACTTCCTTAACGTGTTCAAATTGCAAGCCTTCTTTCCACTGTTTGTCATATTCTGTCTTTTACTCCCTACCTACTATACTCTCAGTCCTTTATTGTTTCCCAGGTGTATTCTTGTTCAGGTATTGTTTTCCAGCTGTGCATACCCAACAACAGTGACTATTCAAGAGGACATAAGAAGATAACCCTCTAGCCTGCTGCCCAATGACATCTTGACTTCAATAATAAAATGGATTTGTAAGCTTAAAAAATGAAACAAATTTTTCTTCAGTCACATATGTCCTTTGTTATAAATTTATAGAAACAGATTCTCTTCAGGCTGTGAACTTAACAGAACATACAAACTCCACCTTGTAGCTACCAGGAAGTGCAGTGCAGTCTATAATTTCAGGTTGTATCACAGAGGTATATCAGCACAAAGGTCCAAACCCATCAGCAACTTCCTCAACCATCCAGCCATCAAGTGCATTTTGCAAAGTAGTGAGTCAGACTGAAGAATCATGGCAGTTTCAAATGTGTATTTTCTCTCAAGATGTGCAATACAAAACTGACAAAAAACCCCAAACCAAAACATATTTCTCAAGGCTGCTGAGCCACAACACTTCCATAACTATGGCTTCTTTCTTCACTGTCTGCTTGGCTAAAAGAGTTAAAAGCATCAGCATTCCTTGTCAAGTCTGGCACAATCTCTTAATTTCTTATAGATGTCCAATTATGTGTGAAGATACTACATGAGGCAAGTTCCAGACCTCCTTTTTTGGTGTCTCTCGATAAAGTAACAGGTGCCATTCCTCTAACCATGTATAGACAACTCCCCTGAGCTAGTGATCTTTAACTCTTTCAAGATGGAGTGGTAAGAAACAGGTAGCTCATTCTGAAGGACAGGCCAAAAATGCACTGAATGACCTACACCTGAGAGAGCTTGCCTATGCACCCAAATATCTAACATGTGCTCTTCAGACCTGTTCACTCTGTGGAGACACTATTGCTCTCTACACTTTGGACAAGTCTTTCCCCTCCAGACTCAACTCCAGCCCTGTTAGACTATTCTGGTTGGACTAGAATTATGGCTAGCTCCAGACAGCTGCTCATTCACTCTTATATTGTGTTAGGAAACCTACCTATACTACGAACCTGCAACCATATGGGCACAACTAAATTTAAACTAGCTTGCTTAGCATCCTCAACTATCAGCTGAGGATTTTTCTCACACAAGGACTTCCACTCCACCCTTCAATTTGAAGCTTGTCCTGAAAACCACTTTACAGAACATACAAGTTTAAATAGCATGTTTTAAACAGAAATAAAAAGCAATTTCATTCTCCAGATCCACGTGCTACTGTATCAATAACTTGTGAGAGCCAGTCAAGACTGAGGTGTCTTTCACCAGCATTCAGGAGAGCCAGCAGGTATGTTCCTAGAGAAAAAAATTACATTTTCCTAGTATTAATATTAAACCCTCTTTAAATCTCTTATATTTCCTGCACATTTATTATACCGACAACTTAAATGCTATTAGAAGCTGAAAGATTACAGATATTGGAAAGTAGGAAATTTGTCCCTGGGATTTCCACAGCAACTTCTGTCTGTGCCTGGTGATGCTGCAGTGACAGCCCTGCTATCGGCCCATAGCACAGAGCAGTTGCAACAAGGGCCACAAATTTCACTCAGTGATAATGTCCTAAAGACAGCTCTCAACTGAATGTTTCAGATTTCTTTAGCTTCCCAATGCTGGGGCTGAGCTGCCTGTCCTTTCTTCATTTTCTAACCCTCACATGCCCTTACTCAGGCTGTCCAATGAGCAGTCCAAGGACTGATCTTCTGTACCATAGCAGAGGCATTGCTGGTGCTTCACCTGTAATACTGCAGGTGAAATGCCGCATGCCTTTGTATCCTAACACATCTCCAGTGCAGATTTACGCACACTTCAAGAGAAACATAGCATAGCTGAAACACCTAGCACTTCTACTTTTTATCAGGACATAAATTCAAGCTTCTCCAGCTCCCATGGACAGTAAGGAAGAACGAAGAAACAGGATATTACTAATTTAGAAAGCTATCTGAAATTAATCTACTTCCTTTTCAATGAAGCTCAGTTTGTAGCAGAAGTCTTGTTTGTTTTTCAGAGACCTTTGATATAGTTCTCTGTTTTTCAACTCAAATACAGCAGAAGCATCCAACATAACCCTTCAGATTTGACACACAAGCCCAACTCCTTTCCTTACACAAAGTGAGGATTAGCCTTCATTATGCCTAATTAGATTCTTCACTAAAATCTGTGGTAGCAGCCTCATCAAGTGGGTGACATTTGATTTTTCTAATTATTTCTACCTGTATGCAATGTGTGGATTCACCAGAGAAGGAAGAGGAAGAAAAGAGGAAAGAGAAAGTAAAATCTCCCAGGACTCTGACTCATGCACTTGTCAGCTTTGTGCTGCCACAAAACCCACCTACCATCTTTTTTCGTGTGTATTTTGCAGAAAAACACATCTGGTCACACCAGAACAAAATCACCATAAACTCAGAGTTTAAATCCTTTGTTTCCTAACAAATGAAATAGTTTGTTCAATATAAAAACAGTTAAAATTATAAAGTTCAACTGATTAACAACATGAAAAAAAGACCTGCTTCAAAACTGGGGAAAAAACTCAAAATTGAGAAATATCTATCTGAAAATACAACCTTTACTCCAGATCATTCCCAGGTTCACACCTTTTCCTTACAAGGAGAAACATGGTTAAAGTCTGTGAAGACTCTTGTTACTTTGAGCTCTACATTGCAATGAAAAGTACTTTGAAACATAGTCATGTCCTACCAAATAATCTAAAGCTAAAGCAGAGGCACATAAATCTTTTCCACCTGAGTCAATAGGATTGATTCTGAGGCTTCTGATTCCAGCCTAGTTCTGATGTATATGAAAGGACCTGAAATCTAAAGAAGATAGGTATATGCCAAATTTGGAAACACAGAGACACCAAGGAAGCAGAGTATTACTACCAGATTCAGATTCTCATAAGAGCAGGACCTTTATCCTCTCACCAGGAAAGTGTTGTTTCTTGAGAGAGGATAAGTGTCTTCCATAGAATTTGCCTGGCTGTCTCCTGAAATCTCCAGATGTCCAGCTCTAATGCAAAGAAAATCGGTTTTTAATTTCTGCCTAAAATTGCATCAAAAGTTGCCTCTGTGTTTCTATTTAGCATTCTTTAACTTCAGAACATGGTTAGCCTTGAATACTTTGAAATATATATTTTAAAGGCTGTAGAGCTATTAATTTAAATTATTTTTCAAGTTCAAAGACAAGCTTCTTCCATGGTATTTAGGTTAAAAAACCTGTAGTACCTACAAGATTTTTAATGTGCCTTATTAATTACAGCATTCTGTAGACTCTAGTGAATATGTTACTTGGACTCCAGCAGCATGAAGATGGTGAGGATAGCACTGTGGGTAAAGCAGAGGGGGCTCACTCAGGAGAGAAGTGTGGGTCAGGCTCTACTTTGGAGGGGACTGGGCTGGTCCAGAGCACAGGGGCATGTTCCTGGAGGACCATAAGCACTGGCCTCATATGTAAAGTCACAGTAAAAAGACTCTGCCGCCAGCAGATTTCCAGGCCACACCTAAACACCAGGGGATTAGAATCAACCTCACTTTACAGACAACAAAATAAAAAAACTAAGAGGATGAACAGTTTGTCCAATGCAGCAGTACAAATGTGGTTTTCTGCTTCCTAGTTCCTAGTTCAGTATGGAGATGTCCCTGCCAGGCTATACAGAAGGACTTAATAGGACTGGAAAAGACAATTAATAACTGGGTAGACAGAAAGCACTATTTACAAGCATGTCAGAGGCCCCAAGTTATACATTGCTTGTGTTTGTTTTGGTAAAGCAGTATTAATCCCACTGTTGAGGCAAATGGAAGGATTTTAAAAAGAGGAATTTAAAGTGGGGGAAGTGAAGGGGAAAAGGCTTGCCACTCTTAATAAAATAAAAAGATGTCAGTGCAAATAGGCATCATTTATTAGAAACCACATATCTGAGTAGCAAAATGTCATCTACTGATGAATGCAACTGGAAGGGGGAATAAAAATAAAAAGAAACCCTTGTCAACATTTTCCAAACAATTTCAAATCGAACAATTTGCTCCTAAAATTATGGTTTGGTTAATTCATGTTAACTACTGGATATGCGTTGTTCAGAACACATAATTTCTCAGTGGAATTACCTCCTCTGAAAAGTCACAAATTATTTTAATGGCAGTTTTTGCAAACCATAAATAGCTCTAAGACTTTTCTAAAAGTCCTGAGACATTTCACATAATCATAGAATGGCTTGGATTAGAAAGGAATTTAAAGATCATTCCAATCCCACTGGCATAGGCAGGGGACACCTTCTACTACACTGAAGTTGCTCAAAACCTCATTCAACCTGGCCTTGAACAGTGCCAGGGATGGGCCACCCACAATTTTTCTGGGCAACCTAAATTTAAAGCTGAGTAAATTGGAAATTTGTATGCAAATTACTTTACATGTTGCTGAGACAACAGCAAAAATCTAAAACGTTGAAGTTCTCAAAATCTCCTAAATAATCAAACATTACTAAATGCTTCTGGTTTATATCACAGAAATGTCTATACTTCAGGCATGATCAAAGACAATAAATTTTAGTGACAAGAGCTATAATTAAGATAATCAGAATATTTTGGAAGATAGAAATGGAAGGGAGACAACCCCAGGTACGAAATGGTAGGAAATTTTAGATTTCAAAATATATTTATTGCACCCTAAAATACTTCTTGTTCTTAAGAAATCTGTCTTCTCTGTGAGAGAAGAATCCAGTTTTCTCCTCAGCTCTGCTGCCACTGCAGAGCAAGGGAAGACTCCCAAAGTTTCAGGCTCCCAGCTCCATCAGGCAGCCTGCTGTCTGTCCAGGCACTGGAAACTGGGAGGCTGTAAAGAGGAATATAGCATTGTTTTGGGATCTACAGTAATATCGTGGGTCTCAGCTCTCCTCAGACCTGCTGTGCAGCATTTCAGGAACCAGGAAAAGAGTAGTTCTAGAGCAGACTCCATGAAGTCATTAAGACTTCTATATCTGATGCAGTCCTCCTCAGCTCCCTTCACGGCTAGTGGACCCGTCTATTTCAGGGTGTCACAAATTATTTCCTAGAAATAAATATTTTTAATTAACTGCATGTCAGTCAAAATATGAACCTATAAGTTACCCAAGTTTTGGTATCTCCATAGCAAGAATTTTCATTCAATTAGGTGAACCTAATCCCAAGGGTCTAGAGTAGATCCATGGCCACCTATTCACTGGTTGAAAAACATACTTTGTTTTTCCTGGAACTTCAGCAGAATCAAAATATCCTAGAAGAACATTTGGATTCAATGGTAAATGACCACAACAAATAATCAATGATGTAACAGATGATTGCAAAGAAATTTGCCTGAAAGGTTGTGAGTCATCTGAATCCAGCCAATATGGAAATCCTTTGAAATGTCATCCTTAAGGGGGAACTTTTTCAAAACTGAACTTAACAGGAAATAATTTCCTAGCAGGAAGAACAGGAAAAGGTGCTAAACAACTGTTTCTCTCCAAACAAATTAAAATTACTACCCTAAAGTCAGGATTCCACACAAATATGTGATAATGGTTAAACCTCCCCTGAATGACACGCCTGAAGGGGAACAGCCCCTCTGCCTTTGTGACACTCACAGCATTCCAGCATCCCGTCCTACTTGACACCTTATGCAGTCCCTTGAAGAAACAAGTTTATGAGATCTTTCAACAGCAAAACACATATTGCATAAAGATCTAGTTCCCATTTATAGCATGCAGGTAACTATAAGTGAACATGTGCGGCAGGTATTAAAATAAAAAAATGGTGTCTAAAATCAGCATGTGGATGTGGGAAAATGCATAAAACCAGCCTCAAGGGGGTTAAATTTTATGTCTTTGTTTAACAGAAAAATGGTTTTAAGACATTGAAGCAATTCCTTTTTGTTTTATCTGTTTACAACTACCATTGCTCGACACCACCAAACCCTCTCTGATAATGTCCTGGCATTTGTAATAAACATCAGTCACCTGTTATCTACGTCAATGTATTTTGAAAAAGCTTTCCAGACAGAACTAAGCAGAAAATAATGTTCCCATTGTGAAATACTTTTTCAGGATAAAGCCCATAATAAAGTTTTCTTTAAAAAAAAAATTGAAAGGAAATGAAAAAACATTTCCACAGTTACTCACACAGGAATAACTATCAGCTTGGCAACCAATGCAGGTTCGGGTTAAAGTCTTTTTATGTGAATTAAAGTGAGTAGGAACTCAAGACTTGAAATGTCCATGTGACAGAAAAGTGTTCAAGCTGCAGAGCTGCTTTTTATGCCCAGGAGTTTAAAAAAAAAAAATAATTCTCCAGCCTTAAGACTGGCAGAAATTTTAACAAAGCTCTCCTATTTTGATGGAAGCTTGGCATTTGGCCTAACCTGATGGACCAGTAAAATAGTTTCAGGAAAAACCAAAATATCAATCAAAAAACCTCTACCAAAAGGCCAGAAAAAAATGTGGCTCATTTGTCTAGGAAGAAGGATCATGTGTGACAATTTCACTTTACTTGCTCACCATAAAATATCTGGTTAATTATTTCCTCCTTTCCTGGATGATGATACAGAGCCCTAAAGAACTGCTCCATTTTTGTGGTTTTTGGTTTGTTTTTTGTGGTTTTTTTTGGTGTTTGTTTTTTTTTTTTTTTTTGTTTTGTTTTCTTTTTTTTTTTTTAAAGCAATTATAGTTACAAGCATAAAAAACAAAACAAAATGCAAAACTATACATAGTGCAACAGAAGCTCACTTGAAGAAGTCACAAAATAAATTACTCGGATCTCATATTCATTAGGGCAGAGTTTCACTACTGCTACAAGAGCAGTAGACAATCTCAAAATTAGCACAAATGTGTGCACATTCTACCCTCTCTAGCCTGGGTGACTTACCACTATCATCACTCCTCTATCACTATGTGAAAGCACAAACCCTTACAAAGCTTATGTTTGGCTGCTAAAAATAAAGGCTAGATAAATGAAGCCAATTTCTTAAAACATACTCTTATCTCAGTTTGCAAAACCAAGGACCATACATATCTCTGCTTCCCTAGAATGATGACTGGAACTTTCTAACCTACACAGCTCTTGATATTAAACTTTACATGTTGCTGTACTTCCATATCTGAAGTTTGGCATATTTGTTTACATTTGATGGTGCAGCTCCCCCAAGAATGCAAGCTAGAAGACCAATGCCATGTACTGAAACCTATCTGGATGTCAAACATGACTCATTTTAGTAACAACTCAGTAAAATTTCCATCAACAAAATAATTTTAGTTATATTTTAAACTAATTCTGCTTCTTTATGAGACGAATAATAGCTTGATTCTTGTTTTGGCTCAGGGTTGGGGGGGTAGTGGGGGGGGGTTGTTTTTTTTTAAAGCTTCCATTCAATTAAAACCTTTAAATGAAACAGCATTTATTTCTAATAGGCCACAGCAGTTTAATGAATCCACAGGAATATTTCCTTATATTCAAAGTGGACACGAACATAAAGGAAGGTATTTTTTGACTCATATATGTACTACTTCCAGGACTACTTCTGATGGACCTATTGTCTGGTCTCACAATCTTGCTTGCTAGTTGCAGTGGTGAAGTCAGAATGAGGAGCAAGTTCTGCAGCTTCAGGTACTACAATGAAAAACTCAGTCTTGAAAGATTTATAGAACTTCTGCACTTACAGAAACTAGTGAAATGGAATCAAACTCTCTGATTTTGTTTACCAAAACCTGTACAAAAGTTGGTTGTGGTCATTAGCCCATTTCAAAATTGCAGTCTGAGAACAAACCGGTTATATTTTATTTTCCCTTTACAGAATTGAAATGAATTCCAAGTATCTGCCCATCTTAGTAATAGAAAGCTTTAAGAAAAATAAGCTCAGTGAAATATACTGGGGATACAGGGATGGGCCTGAAGTTCAGCCACAGTACAGCTTGACTTCACTGTCAATCCCACTGCACTGACTGAAATTACATCAATTGCTGTCAGGTAGTTGGTTGTCACAAAACAACTGTTACTCCCCTTGGTCATGTTTTAAGGCATGAAACTGCAGGATCAGGGCAGATAGGAGGCATTACAGAACCAATAAAACAAAAGTTAAAGCCTGAATATTTCATATACCTACTCTTTGAACAAGTCTAGTATACCCACCATAGTTTTTTAGATGGAACAAGATATGAATGGCACATTTGCAAGAGTTTTCCCCCCATTCCATCCCCCTCCTTGGGTAAGCAGGTGTTTTACCAATATCATAAGTCGGGATGTGTCTGTCAAAACAGGCTTTGACTGAAAATGCTGTTCTGACAAAATAGAAAACACAGCATGCTTTGCAGTGAAAAACTGCACAAACCTAAACGTCAGTTTGTTTTCCCAGATGACAGAACAGTCATTTTCTGAACAGATTTGTTTAATAAGTTGTTGGTATTGCTACTACTCTGATTTTCAAGCTGAAGCTTTTCGGAAGCCAGAGCAGTTTCTAATACGCTACATCCTTCTGTTTGGAGCTTCTTAGGGGGAAGACCACAAAAGGCTACTACTCTCTTTTTGGGTTTTGAGTAGTCTCAAAGTGTGGACTTAAGGCATCACACATTGCAGCGGTCTAAGCTTTGTCACAGCATAGATAACAACAACTATGGCCTCATCTACAACAGAGCATCATATTCTTCTATTCAAGAGTTCAAGTGCTCATGGAAACAATATTACCACCTTAACTGCTTGCCACAGCAGTTCTGTAAATACCCAGAGCATTAATACCCAGCAACCTTAATATTTAATAGAATAACTCACCTGCATGTGTGATGCATCTTCAGCTCCATCCTATTGCTAGGATAGTCAAAAGAAGTTCTTCCTTTCTACTGTTTTTTTTTTTTTTTTTTTTTTTCTAATTTAATTTGAGGGCACTTCGTTACCCAAGTGGCATATAAGCTCTAGGGTATTTGTTTCACTGCTCCCCTTGGAACAAGATGTGAAAACCAGTGCTGATTGATTTTACCTTAATGACTGAGCAACAGCTTCATGACAAACCTGATTTCGGCCTTATCTTCACAATGAAGAAGCGTGGGAACACAATCCCTGGGATTCTGAATGGCAGGACTGTGCAACTGCGTGTTGGGATGGTTGGAAAACAATCCTGTTCTCTTTCAAAAGGATCTCTGCTGAAGTTTACAGGCAAAAGTGGTGGCAAAGGGCTTTCAGAGCTAGAGAAATTAATATTTCTTCTACCTCTGCGGGAATGCAAAAAGGAAATTTTCTATCTTGCTCTAAATACAGTCTGAATGACCCCAATTAAGAAATTCTATAAAATTTTTTCATCTTCCTCTAAACAGAAGTTTAGATACAAGTCTACATCAACTTAAAAACTAGTGCCATTCAGAATCAGCTCACTGATGACCTGCCTCACAGTCGTTTATGAAACACTGATCCCATGCCCCCCCTACAAAGAGAGAAGAATAAATATAATTACCCATACAATCAAAATGTGGAAAGCCCAACTACATCCAGTGTGCAAAAAAGCCAAGGTCCAATTCATCATGAAAATATTCTCTCAAAGCTCAACAAAGAATACAAAAACAATAATACTGGTATTTCAATAGTTTTCCACCAAAGATATTTTTCTGTTTTCATGGCAGTGGCCAGTAGAGTCTAAAACTGCATAATTTTCATGTAACTTTAAATAAAAGTTTAAAAAAAAGTAAAAACCCTTCTTAGAGATAAAAATTAAACCCAATAACCAAATGGAGACACTCAGGACTCACAGAGCTGTCAACATACTAAAGCCACTGTGCAAGACATTGCTGATATTATGGCAGAAGTGAAGAAACATTTTTTCACTTCCTACACAGCTATGACATATCCCTAAAAAAGAACTCAGTATGCCACAATCTATTGGACTCAGGATGTGAGTTGTGCCATTAGTCCTCTGGTGTCACATCTGAACAGCCCTGGAAAATCAACAGCAAACACCTAAATTGTCCCTAGGAAATAACACACATCTATCTGGAAATCAGTTGGAACAAACACCATTATGCATGGAAGTATTGCACAATCAAAAACTAAATAGAGTAAAATAAGTAGCAAATAGTTAAAGACTGTTTCTACATCAGATCATGTTTGTTGTAGTTTGGGTCATCCTTGATACAGTTGATTGCAACAAAAATACCTCAAAGGAAGCAACATCTTTTTGCTGCTTCAGGGTCCAAATGTAGCTGGTATCCCCACAATAACCAGGAACTAAAGTTACAAGGTAATCATACTACCTACATTCAAAGTTCATTCAATTCAAAGAGAGTGCTTCAAACAACTCCTACTATGTCCTGGACAGATATTAATACTAGGATAGAAATAATAAAAAACTCTAAAAAAATTACCTTGTCTTTACAAGTCTGTTTAATCTAGAATACTAAGATCTCTAGCCAGGTTGCTCAGGTACATTTAACTTTCCCTTTCTATACCTTAAGGTGAATGAAACTTCTGAAAATTTAGCCAAAAATTTCAGTGAATATTTTGTAAAAACATAAGCAGAAATTTGCCACTAGTCCATTCCCCACAACTACTTGTCTTCAAGCCATGTACTACTTACACCTAAACACTCAGCAAAGAGTAGAAAACAGGCTGATCTCCCTTGCATCCCTCCCTATATTTGAAGCAAATGCAAACTGTGAAAACCAAAATAACAATGCTGTGTGAAGTTGGTAACGAGCTGACAGAATTATAGTTAAGAACCTCTAAGCATAAACAATTTTAAAGGTGAGATTAACTATGGTCTCCACAGTTCTGCCACTGAGGCTGCTTAAACCTTTTTAGCTGTTTTTATTTAAGCTCTGGAAGTGGAGAGTTTTAGTTACTCAGATCCTGAATTGTTGACTGTTTATCCCTGACAAATTTTGAACACAACCTACTCACTAATATCCATTGACCTAAAAACATACATCAGTAAATCAACAGAATTGTTTGCTTACGGTGCCAGTTAATTTCAACCATTATGTTTGCAACATAAACCACTGGTAAACAGGATGATGATTGATAGGTTGAATTATACTGAATATGATAAGTGGCTCTGAGATGGTTATTGGCTTGATCCAATCACTTTGTCATCACAACAAGGAGATAGAAATGACTATCCATACCTAGATTTAACTTCAACAAGATTATTCAGGCTTAACCTGCACTGATTTCTGTAACTTTTAACTTTATGGACACCTGATGAGTCTGTTTCTCTCTTGTTAGAGAAAAACATTTTCCAAACAAAAAATCTGAGAGTGCTGATAAACCTTTCTAAAATAGAGAACTAGAGATTATGGCTAATGGGAATCGTTTCAGGGGTTTTTTTCCTTTCTGTGGTTTGGATTCAATTATCTCTACTGTGATATTCACTGTTTCCAAAGCAAGATGGCTGCTTATTATTAGCATTCAGCATTTTCAAAATGTCATAATGTATATAAATCTGAGCCATCCACTCATTTTGATTCATTTACGTGCATATTTTTCTGCTCATTTTACATAGAACTTGCAACAGAATATTTCTATTCAGAGCAGTACATATTGATTTTGCAAATATTCCCCAAATCATGTGCATTACATCAAAAGATCTGGTTTTAGGGTAATAACATCACAACCTCAAGTTGTTTAGCACATATAAGCAACTCAGACAACAGAATTTAATGAATTAATTTACATATACCAAAGTGCTAAAATGCTATAGTTCTCAGTTGTACATAAATTACAAATTTGGGAACATCTAACTTGAGAGCTGAAATTAAAAAACTTTTATCTCTTTTCCCTTAAATATTTCCTCAAAAACTCATTACTGAAGCTCCATGGAAACAGGTCTTTTATTTGTTCAGCAAAAGTCTGTGGATACATAAACTAGAATGACAGATATTTCTACTTTGTCAGAAAACTAAAATATAACTGGAAACAATAATGAAGTTTGATTTATCCATCTAATGCCTTGAAGAGTTCAGCCATACACTAATCTCTGCACAAAAGAAGAAAACAAAACAAACACCTCCCCCCCATCCAAAAAAAAAAAAAAAAAAAAACACCAAAAAAAAACCAAAAAAACCCCAAAAAAAACAACTGTTCTCAGAATTCAGACTGTTATTTTAAGCAAGGCCAATCTATGTTAATAAGGAGGTTAAGATTATGGTCTTGATTTTTAACTTTTTGTGAAAGATGTGTAAGTAGTCTGTGCACCAGTCTCTGTTTGGAACTTGTGATAAACACAAAACTTGACTATCCAAAGTAAGAACAAAAGAAAGTAAATACAAAGATCCAAAGAAAGAATAAAAGTGTTCAGATGAAAAAACTACTTGCTTGGTAGTAAGAACTGATGATGATGATATATATTGTTCATTATCAATAATTTTCTAATGAGTACCTTAGGAGGAACATATAAATTTTCAAATCCTTACGACATACACAAGCTAAGTTCAATAACACTTGCTAGAAGCAAAAAAAGTTGCCTTTCCTTCAGATTACCTATATCAGCAGAGATCAATCACTCAGTTTTTCAGCCCCAGGAATAATTTTCTATTAAAAATTTCTAAAGTATCCTATGCTATTTTATAATTATTCCTACTTCTTAGCACAGTCATGATACCAGATAATTTATAAGATGATGAAAAAAATTACTAGCAGGAGGAATTAATCATTAATTTATTGTGTGTCCTTACACAGCCATACTTAGGTCTTCATCTTGTAATCAGGCCTCTACTTGCCTGATGGCAAGCATGGCTAGCCCTCAGGGCTGATGCCAGAAGTGTACTTCCATGTACAAGCCTGGCCAGACCTCTGATAAAACAAAACTTGCTCTGGACACAAGGGGAGACTTGCTAAATTTTACTGCTGTAAAGCCCTTCCTACCATGCAAGTTTCTTCCTAATGCCATGGGAAGAGATTCAATAATTCATGGAATCTTACTTTTGTTGGCTTTAAGAATACAGTTAAAATTGCTGTTTGGAACAAAATATTACACATTTCATGTGTATTTGCTTTGATTACATAGAAGAACCTGTTCTGATTACACAGCAAGAAAAGTGAAAGAAGAAAATAGAGCAATGAAGTTTAAGAGTTCATTTATTTAGTAGTTGCTGGTATACAGATTACAGTGGCATATTTTTCAACTCATCAGAATTTCATATGAAGATATACAAATCACTAATTAAGGTAGAGGAATTCAAGTCTCTGTATCTATGTTATACATAAACTACATAGATGAAAATGAGAGGAGCATTTGCTCAAGTTGGAATGTTCACAACGCATAAAGCAGTAAGTGTGTGGACAACTAAACATTCTGTAAACGTTGAAAGATATTGAAACAGTTACTATAATCCATGAACTACAAAGTTACAAGGAGGAGTGGCTGGAAAAAGTTCTTGACCACATTTCTGAACATATAAATTTGTTATAAGATTGTTCTTCAAAACAAAGCAAAGAAGACATAATCAAGAATTAAAACAAAAACAAATGTAAACACTTATTTATATTCTATCAAATAGACTACTCTTTATGAATTACAATAAGCTTCACACACACTATTTTAATCACAAAAGTTAAGTCTCCTGCTGTATGAAAAACCCTGCTGCAAATTTGGAAAGAAATCATAAGAACCTTCACTTAGTTCATTGTAGAAATGCTCTTTTTCAGAAAGAGCATTTTCATGATCTAAGAATTATACATATGTAATGCTTTTGCATAAGTAGGCATATATAAGCCATAAATTTAGTACTTATGGTCACAGATGTCTGAAATCAGTAGTTAACTTTCACAGAGAATCCTCTTTCACACTATAGAAAATACTAAAATAAAAGCATAGTAAATTTACCAAAACGAAATTCTCAGCTGTTGCTCTAGTTTTAAATGGTAAGTAAGGAAGTCTCCCTCTCTCTCCCTCTCTCTCTCTCTCTCTCTCTCTACCGCTCAGGGAATGCAAATGCTCATCAAAATCAAACAAGAAACACCTATAACATATTATTGCATTAAGGGAAACCCTGGTTCCAGCTCCCACCCCTAGGCTCATAGGTGCACAAGAATCTTTACTGCAAATAAACCTGCTGACCTTTTCTTAAGCCTGACATATCTGCTGTGTGCTGAGTGGCTTTGAAATTCAGTAATAAAAATGCCTTGAGGCTTGAAAAGTCCCTTTTTATTAGGACATGAAATTCCACTTGTATTCACCTGTAAAAAGAATCATTAAATGCAACTAATTTCCTTCCTTCCTTCCTTCCTTCCTTCCTTCCTTCCTTCCTTCCTTCCTTCCTTCCTTCCTTCCTTCCTTCCTTCCTTCCTTCCTTCCTTCCTTCCTTCCTTCCTTCCTTCCTTCCTTCCTTCCTTCCTTCCTTCCTTCCTTCCTTCCTTCCTTCCTTCCTTCCTTCCTTCCTTCCTTCCTTCCTTCCTTCCTTCCTTCCTTCCTTCCTTCCTTCCTTCCTTCCTTCCTTCCTTCCTTCCTTCCTTCCTTCCTTCCTTCCTTCCTTCCTTCCTTCCTTCCTTCCTTCCTTCCTTCCTTCCTTCCTTCCTTCCTTCCTTCCTTCCTTCCTTCCTTCCTTCCTTCCTTCCTTCCTTCCTTCCTTCCTTCCTTCCTTCCTTCCTTCCTTCCTTCCTTCCTTCCTTCCTTCCTTCCTTCCTTCCTTCCTTCCTTCCTTCCTTCCTTCCTTCCTTCCTTCCTTCCTTCCTTCCTTCCTTCCTTCCTTCCTTCCTTCCTTCCTTCCTTCCTTCCTTCCTTCCTTCCTTCCTTCCTTCCTTCCTTCCTTCCTTCCTTCCTTCCTTCCTTCCTTCCTTCCTTCCTTCCTTCCTTCCTTCCTTCCTTCCTTCCTTCCTTCCTTCCTTCCTTCCTTCCTTCCTTCCTTCCTTCCTTCCTTCCTTCCTTCCTTCCTTCCTTCCTTCCTTCCTCCCCCATTTTTCTAAAAAAACCACTCTAAACAATCTAACAACCAAAACTACATGCTTTCTAGGGCCAGGCTTCACAGTACTAAAGGAGGAGCAGCTACATTTAGTAATGTCTTGGATACGTCCTGGAATTTGCAAAGTAAAGTAGAAAAGGCAGGTTTTGCAATGGAAATGATAGTAAACGATGGTGGTTTTATTTTTATATTTCTTAAGTTAACTTCTCCAGAGAGAACAGGTTGTATGCTTGTGTTTCATAAAGTTCAATTCTTCTTACGTGAAACAAAATGCTTGATTAATTATTTTTAAAAAATGCTGAGTTCAATCATTTATTTTTGCTGATTACTGCCAATCAGCTGTCCAGTCTTCGTTCAATTTACATTAGTTTTATAGCACAGTAACTCCAATGCCTTTCAAAAGTTCTACACCTGGGTAAGGGATTAGAATCAATATCACAGACATAATTAAATTGTTTAATTTAGTTATATCCTAGGGATTGTACTTTATATCCCAAAAAATTATATTCTTCACATTCCTATTTCAGTCACCTGTCTCTAGCTTCATTTATGAGAATCTGACTGAACATCCAATATCATGCTTATTAGCATTCTACTTACCACTATACAAAATGGCAACCATAACAACTGGGAATCCTGAAAACCTTGTAGAAACAAGATTTCTGTAATTTTTTTCAACACAGTTCATCTATCTAAATTTCATATGAAGCTTTTACCATTTAATCTTTCCAATCTTATACTAGCTTTCATTTGAATTACAACAATTTTCCTTTTTTTTTTTTTTTTTGTTATGTATTTATTTACAGAAATATAAATTTAGGTAAGTTTAGGTAACTATTGCTGAAAACGGCTATAGTTTATAATATAGAATCAGAACTTGGTAGTCCTGGACTCTTGCCCATCTCTAACTTAATGCAAATATATATTCCTAATCCTGGCACCAAAAGCAGCTAGGTTCTTCCTTGGCATCAGGAAGGTTTATCTTCCTTAATTTTCAGTCCGTTAGGAAAATAAATTGGAATATCTACACTGGACCTCAGTGGGTTATCTTATTTATATAATTGAAATGACAAACTAAACCCCTAAAGCATAGAAATGTAACTGTCTACAATATAATGAAAGCATGTTGCTGATTTTTCACCATAATAAAAGAAAATTAAAGCTTTACTAATTTTCTCATCCTTTTCTACCATGGAGTAGGAATATTCTTTCTATTTTCCCACTGCTTAGTGTATGGCAGAGCATAAGATCTGAGATAATAATAATAATAATAATAATAATAATAATAATAATAATAATAATAACAACTCTTGAAAACAAAAGTGTGCCAGTTTCAAAGGGTTTCAGTAAAAGCTGATGGCACAGTAAAAGTACCTGCCAGGAGTACATCTTCCTGTCTGTCACTAACTCCAGTACTTGTCTAAGGCAGAAAGGAGCTTACATATGACCAAGTAAGACAGACCTCTGTTTACTCACTATGAAAAATGGGGATCCACAATTGTGTATCTTCAAAACTATGCTTAGAGTCTAAATCAAAAAACTTCAACAGAAAAATGTTCTGTAATAAACTTTTTGAGTGTTATCTCAATATTGAAATTAATTACTTCTGTTTGTAAGCTGCTGACTTGAAAACTCATCATTCAAAACAAATCCTAAGTTCTGGATTTTTCTTGATTGAAATCAGAGCCTGAAACAACAAAAAAATTGCATCTGTTAATAGATAATATATTATTTAAAGATAGGATTCTGTCTTTAAATACAGTATAGAAACCTGACCTCACCTGTAACGTTTCTATTGGTACATCACCATGAATCAGAAACCACCTGTACTGAAATCTCCCTTATTATCTGTAATAATCAGATAATTTAGTTCTACAATATGTTTAATACACAAAATAAGGCATATACTTTACAAGACTGAAACTGCCTGAACTTTAGAGATCCAGAAGATCACTCAAGCTTGAAAAGTTCATTTTCTAATGAAGAGTTAAATTGCCAATTACTAAGTGAAGACATTCAAAAGTAATATTAGTATATGAAAGATATTCTGAAATTACACTGCTACAGCACTATCTGTACATTAAATGCCCACTATTCTATCACCCCTGATTGAGACATTTATAAAAATCAATAGTCTCTAAAATTATGTTACCATTTTCAAGCTATTTTTCCTATTTGCTCTCAAAGCCAACTCATTCATCACATTTAGATCTACCAGTACCAGCTTAGAATAAAAATTTCATCCCAGCCATTACTGTATTTCTTTTATAAGCTTCTGCTAGCAAGCAAGGGTTTATGTGAAATAGTGAATGCATGGGAAAGAAAACTTGAGACTGAGTCTAGAAAGCCATGTTTTAAAAAATATTTTTAAAGTATGCTTAGAATATTTTATATGAAATGTAGGATATTTACACAGTTTCAGTTTGTGAGTATCATGCAGTCCTTTGAACAGGTTAACAGCAATGAAGGAAAAAAGTAATGATTTCTTAAATAGACTGTTAAGACTGTGTTTATACTTCAAAAGGGTTGTGGGTTAATCAATTTCATTTCAAGAAAAGTAATGAAAAACAAGCAACATCAGTTCAATACCCTGAAAAATAGACAGCCTTGCACCTAGACAATGCAGGACCTGTGGACTTCCCTGAACTGCCAAGAATTAATTCTGAGGGCAATCTCAAAGGAAAGCACAGACATGTGTCTTGGTCTGCTGAAACTTTGAGCAAGGCAGATCATCCAGTGCTGGAGCTTACTGGTGGGAGTTGATGTGGTTTGTAAAGCTTTGGAAAACAAGTCCTTTACACTCACAAGCATAGATCTCCATTTCAGTTCCACTTTGTTCCACAAGTAGGAGAACTAGAAACTATGGGCACTATGTATATTGGGAATTTTCTTATATCTGAGATTATGGGCCACTCCCACATCTGCCAAAAAACATTAGCTGATCTACTAATGAGTTTTCAAAAAATGCTTTCTTTGGAGAATTAAATTACCTCTGTAGATGCAGTAAAATCTAATCAGTGCATTTTCTGAACGTTCCCTAGGTCTCTGTTTCTCATAAATATTAATGTACAAAATCAGGGGCCAAGCCATCCCAAGATTCATACACCCTATGCATAAATTTAGAAGTCTTAATGTGGTATTAGCACACAGAAACGGTAAACCTCACACTTGGTTTTTAATACATTTAAATGTTGAGTATTTTTCAGTAGAATACTCCCAAGGGACCTAATTAACCAAATGAAGAATTTTTCAGATTAGCAAAGCAGCTAGATATATAGATGAAAATACAGGCTAAGAAGTTTGAATTTGCACCAATGACAAGCATATGTTTTAATCTCTGTGCTTTGTAGATGCATGAGGTGAAGTGACATTTATTTTCTTCTTTTCACTGGGTAGCCCCAGGTTAGATAAGGTTATTTCACATGAAAACAAAATATCTGTCAATCTTCCCATTTGTGATTATATTAGCATAAATTAAACATTAAACTATTATAACTAAATAACCTGCAATGCAAGAGAGGATGATTCAAAATTAATTGATGTCATATCAGATAGGCAAGATCTTGTCTTCATGGTTATTCGGAAATTAATGACAGTTATCTGTTTATCAGATGACAGGTAGAACAAAATAAAAATTAAATTTGAAATATCATAATACTAAACAATACGAATCAAAGATGTCCAGTAAATGAAAATGGTTTCATCCACTCAGTAGATTAGCAGATAAGTCTTCCACAGAAATCACTTTGGCAGTTTAATTCATTTATCAAAGTCTTAGAAAGGCTGTTTAAAACTACTGTGGCATCTATCATTGGAGCAAATATTTAAGTAAATACAAATATTATTCTTTATTGTGAGTAAGCTCCTGGATATATCTTTAATGCTACCATTTCTAAATGTTAGTCTCCCAAAGCACACTTCTGTTGATATTTTAGTATGCCCCTAAAGGAAGGACCATGAACAGAGAATTTGTCACAATGACAGAAAAAAAAAAAAAAAAAAAAAAAAAAATTCATCAGGGTATACACATGATTGAAGCATTTTATGCATTCAAAATAACTTCATTTTTTTCTAAAATAAATCCCACTGAACAACAACAGTACTAACAGGCATTTTGAAAGAAGAATTTAAAAATCAAGAATATTTTTCAAAGTTTGCTGACACGTTGGTATGTATGCATATATTGTGTATATCTATTTACCTAATTCACATTAGTACATATATGTAAAAGGTTAAATGTGTATTTTTAATTTAAAAAAGAGCATCACTAGTTTTTTCTGCCTGCCTGTTTCAAAGATGGGAAGACAATTACTTTTCATATGTAAGTACAAAGTAAAACACATTTTTATTCCAAGAAAAACAATCTTGCTTTTACTGCTCTACATTAAAAAAAAGTTACATATAATTCTATTATTCCATTGAATTCTATGAGAATGCTACAGATGGTTTGTCACATCTCTATTAGCTCATTTTTCACAATGCTCTTGTGACACTCTGTATCATTTACACAAGGTTTATTTGTCAAAATCCCATAGCACCTTTCTGACAACAGATGTTTTGAAATTCATCCTATTTTGCTTGGCAAAGACTTATTTTAATGGATTTGACAGTATGATTTCAGTGACAAATTCACTGGTTATTTAACTCAGTTTGGAAAACCTAAAACCAGACCCTGATAAATGTTCATTTTGTAACTCTTATAATGTATTTTAAAGCAATTACCCTTATAAGATGCAGTTTGTTGTTTTTTTTCACAAATGATTATTCACTCAAAGCTATCCTGCATGAGATGTTTAAGTAATGACTTTGGCTTGATTGTTTCTTCAGTTTCTCTCTTAAATAGAATGCAACTTTGAATCCACAGGTATTCCATGTGTCACTTTGTGCATCAGGAACATAGATAGTAAAAGCTATGATAGTATTTTTCACAGCAGGGATTCTTACAGATGAGCAGTAATTCTGAGACCTTAATGTAAACCAATGGATAAATATCCCCATGTCTCATCATGAAGGAAGATAAACTCAGGGGTCTGATACTGCAGATTTTACTGGTGAATAGCCCTTGTTCTGATTGTTCTCGCTGAAATGTTCTGTGTCAGTGGTACAGTTAACAGTGGAGTTATGTTCTAATTCAGTTCTCTTTTTCAGGAATGTGACAAAGTGCCTTATGAAAAATGAATGAATGAAAAAGGATAAATTCAAAAGTCTCTTTAAAGCCCCTTCTCACCTAAAAAAATGTTTGGCATATCAGTGCTGCAAGGCAGTCCTCTCCTCCTCAAATGGTAATATTGTTAAATACAGAGTTTTCCCCCCAAAAAAAGACTGCACAAGTGGTCAAGCAAGTTGCTGTTAGCAATCCCTAAATTTGTTTTCCTGAAGAGTATCACTTATAAAAATCCACCATCATAAACCAGCTACTCTAGTCTTTTAAAGCACACACAAACTGCTTTGAAAAAAAGCCACCACAGATTTTGCCACTGACATTTTCCACCTCATCTTTGCTGTATCCCTGTACTACCTAAAAATGGCAAGATTTGGCTTGCATTAGGAGTTACAACAAATAATTTTACTGCAAGAAAGACATGTAAAAATAAAATTGTGTGGACTTTGTTAATTTATGCTTTTTCAAATGTGAGCCATGGAAAAGAAGGAGGAAGCATCAATCAGGAGAGTTGCCTAATTATGCTTAAAATGATCTTTCCACCCAACCTAAAGAGGAGCTGTAGTATACATACCAAACCACAACACATGGTGGCATTCTGTATAATGCAACAGAGGGTGGTTTGTACTTTATCATTAGCCATGTTTCAAGTGATACTTAACATTTTTACTCTTCACAATATAATACATTTATTATAAAATTACTTGTTTCCTGAGGACATAGTCATTACCATTTCTGAATGCTGTTTAATACCACAATTTAAAAAAAAAAAATTAGAGAAGTCACTGCAACACCATTTTACTCCTTTTATTTCTAGGGTTCTAATACAAAGTACTGGATAGAATGCAATCACCAAGGTACCAGTTTTCTCCATTGACTCCTGGTCATCTACCTTGAAGAAGAGCTGCCTGCAAAACCTTCTGGTCTGCATGGCAAGGCCCTGGCTGGGAACGGGCAACAGGCACCTGGGTACCCACAGGGATGCCGAGGAGCTCTCCCACAGCGCCAGATGCGCCTCACCTCTCACTGTGCTGACTGGGAGGTCACCGAGCAGTGGGGAGGGACCCCTTCACTACAGCCAGGCTGCACCTGCTAAAACCATATTGGTGGCTCAGGGAAGGGGCTGGCGACCGACGGCCCTCGGACACCGGACACCCAAAGCGCTGTGCGCTCTTTGTCCTTCAGAGAGAAACACAAGCGAGACGGGGAGGTGCGGGGCGGCGGGCAGGGCTCCCCGAGGGGCTTGCTGCCCGCAGCACACCTGTCGTGACCCACACCGGAGCCCCGGAGCAGACAGCCGGGCAGCAAGGCTGGCACCGGGGGTCCCGACCGAAGGCCCGCAGGCTGCAGCCCGCGGAGCCCTTCGCCCGCTGCCAGGGAGCCGGGAGCCGCCGGCTGGCAGGACCCGGGGCGGCGGCCGGCCCGGGAAGTTTCTCGCCACAGGTTGCCCCCTCCCGCCCGCCCCCCGGGAGCCCGCGGGCGGGCCCGGCCACATGGACGCACCTTGGCGCCGCAACCGCCGCTTCTTGAGCCCGAAGATGCGGACCTTGGAGAAGATGTCCACCAGGTTGCCATTGCAGAGCCCGCGGTTCTTGTTGGGGCTGTTCCGCCTCCTGCTGGCCGAGGGCCGGTCCCAGTGCTGCTCCCTCGCCTGCCGCTTCTGGCGGATCAAGCCGCTGGCGATGGCCGCTGCCATGGCTGCTCGCCGGCTCGCCCACGCCGGGCAGGGAGGATGGAGGCGGCGAGGTGCTCAACCCCGGCGGGAACCCATCCCCGGGGGCGAGGGCGAGCGGGAGCCTCCTCCGGCCCGAGGCGCGGCTGCGGAGGGGCACCCGCACCGTGCGGCCGCGGGAGCTGCCGCCGCCGAGGGTCACCGCATGGGTGCCCCGCCGTCCCCCCCCCCGCCGTGTCCCGGCGCAGGGGCACCTGCTCGGGCGGGCGTCTGCCGGCGGGCTGGCGGAGCGGCGCGGCGCGGCGCGGCGCGGAGCGAGCGGGACTCGGGGCAGAGCCGCGCCCGGTCGGCTCCGGTCGGGTCAGGTCGATCGGGTCGGGTCGGGTCCGCCAGGCAGCGTCGCCTCCCGGGGCTGCCCCTCAGCCCCGAGCCGCCGCCGCCCGCTCGCCCGGCGCTGCCATCGCCACGGCCGGGGCGGCTACCGCCGCCTCTTCCCGGCTCCCGCCTGATGATTGCCAAGTGCTTCAGAAATCAGCATCTGGAGAGAGCAATCTTCTTCTCCGGGGAGAGCTGTAATCACGGCTCCTCGGTCCCACCCCGCTCCAGCCTCCCCTACACACGCACGCACACACAGACACACACACAGAGACACATACACACAGAGACACACACACACACACACACACACACACACACACACACACACACACAGAGGCACGCACCGCTGGAGCTTTTTTTGTCCTCCCCAAGGCGAGGGGCGGCGAGGGTGCAAACAGTGGAGGAGAGGGAATGGGGAAAGACAGAAGAAAAAAGCACAGGGGGAGAGAGGCGGAGGGACGGGGTGATGCTGATGTGGTTTTCTGGTGGGAACCGGGAGGTTCCCAGTGGATCCGCCGCCAGCTGCCTCTGCCCCCCGTTAGGTTTCCGGGTGGCTTCGTGCGGGGCTCCCTTCCCGGGGGAAGAAGGAGGGCCCTGCGCGCTGCCAGAGGGGCGTATGGGCCTCCCTGTTCTCCCTCGCCCGCCCCGGCACACCGAAGATCCCTCGCACGCACCCTCTCCAGCTCCCTGGCAGCGGCTCCCTGCCGGCCGCCCCCGCCGCTCCCAGCGGTGACACCGGCACCTGTCCCCGTCCCCAGGCGGGGAAGCCGTGAGACAGACAGGGCAGGCGGGTGAGGCGACGCCGCGTTCCGCCAAGGGCACCCTGCCCCGCGCCGTCCCTCCGCCCGCCGGCCAGCCCACCCGCTGCTGGGCAGGGGCGCCCGCCGCTCCTCGGCCCGCAATCCAGGAATGGACCGAGCAGGAGGGGAAAGTCTGGAGGGAGACGGGGTTCTGCCTCATGGGAAGGTTTTGGAGCCGTGAGCTGAGGGGCTGAAGGGACCTTCAACTCAAATATCAAAGGGATTACATGGGGCACCCACAAACAGCCACAGCAGGTGGATTTACTAATCACCAGCACCGTGTAAAATTACAGGCTATGTCTTGGAGCACTTAAGGAAGAACCAGCCAAGCTCACTAGACACAGAACACCTAAGTATCTGCCTCGAGAAGTTCACGAGGCACTGCAAATAGTAAATACCATGTAAAACAAGACATCTCACTTCTTTCCTTCCATCTTTTCCTGTTGGCTCGTCTCCCTTTTCAAATAATGGCCCAAAGTTTTTTGGATTTACTTTCTGCAAGCCTAATGCTTAAACTTCCTGAAGTTGTAGCTAGCCAGAGGAAAGTAGAGGAAGAAAACAAGCAGCTACACAGAAAAATATTGTTAGCCTATAAAGAAGGGCAGATGCTTGCACAGGCAATTATCATGTAATATCTATTTGTATACTGTTTTCAAAGTACTCTAATCTCTTATTAGATTGTTTTGTGGTTTTTTTTTCTGTTTGTTTGTTTTTCTTTGGTTTTTTTTTTTTTGTTTGTTTGTTTTTTTTAAACAGGCTTGGAAGTGTAAATATCCATCCAGAAAAATTCACTGTTTTGCAATACAGAAAACAGTGTAACTGTTCCAAAAACTATTGTATGCAAGAATAGTTTCTTGTTTCAGCAGATGCTTCAGCTTCTTTGATATTGACCATTTTTCCCCCTAAATCCTTTAATCTACAAAGTGCTATTTTTATACAGAGGGCAAAAGTGTATGGTGGGAACTCCACTATACAGGGATTTTGCATTAATACTAGACCAACTAGGAACAGAACATGCACAATCGGATCTGGATAATACATTTTAATTCTATTTAAAAGTGTCCCTAAAGAGATTCAGCTAAGACTCATTGGATTTTCTATCTGGCAATTTTTACAGAGCAGCAATTTCCTTACAACGGTTACAATTGCCTTAACTAATGCAATTAGACAGAGAGGTGGTTATTAAAAAAAAATTAAATTTCAGTGTAGTATTTTTGCATACTGTTTTCTTTTCACTTCCTCCTCAAAAGTGGACAAGACACAGAGTAGTCTTCCCTAAGACCCCTCAAGAGGGAAATGCTCCTCTGAGAACCGCCCCAGCGGGCTTCCCCCTGCCCGGCCCCGCGTTCCCTGTCCCGCTGTTTCTGCCTGCAGCACCACGGACAGCGGAGCAGCGGCCGGCCGCACGTGGCTCAGGGACACCCCGTCCCCACCGCGGGGAGATGGCAGGACACGGCCCAAAGTCAGCTCGACTTGGCTGCTGGTTTCAAACAAAGGAATGAATGAAAGGGAGTAGAGTGAAATAGAGGCCAACCATCCACTATCTCTCATTTTCTCAGGAATGCAGGGGTATAACACATACATATAGCCCTAACATTTTCATGAGAAACTCTTTATAGCATCAGATGATGCTAAGCATAATATACTATCTACTACCATTGTTCCTTTCTATATTTTCCTTCAAATACTGGGCCTTTGCCAAAACACTGACATTTTTCAACAACATGATGCTCAGGGTGATGGTAAAGAAAAGCAAGAGAGAAGGTGGAAATGGGTGATATGCCTATACACAAAGAGAAAATGTGTTTCTTACTCCAGAGAGTAAAAAAAAAAAAAAAAAAAAAAAAAAAGAAAAGAAAAGCTTTGTACTCACATCTCAGAAATGCAGAGCAGTTGTTTACATCTTGGGGTTTTACAAAGAAAACTCAAGAGAGCCATCTGGTGTCCTAATCTGAGATAAAATGTGTGCAATTCTAGTCAAAGCGAAGGTTCTGCTAACAGATGGATTGTACAAGTATGAACATATCAGTTACCTTAAGGATTAGGAACTGCATGAGTATATGCATTTAGGAAAAATGGATATATCTTAGTTATGACATTTTCTACATTAAAACAGAGTTTTATTTCTGATTAACAAAACTCTGGATATGAAAACAAATGAGTAAAAGCCAAAGATGGGGAGAAAAGATTTTCATTGCTTTCTACTCTCCCATCTATTCATTTCTAACTGGTATTTTATTATGGATTTCAGGAGTTTTCTAAATAAAAACATTATAGAATCTATAAAATTTCTTTCTTGGATTAATTTTATAATAAAAAATTCAAAGTATATAAAGTGTGCATAAAATACTTTATTATATGTTAGGGTATGAAATATTATTATTACTTTTTTTCTGTATTACTGGGAACAAACCATATTCCGTTTTAGCTAATTTAATATGCAAATTTCAATGTGACTTCTCAGGCATCAAAGTTCAATATTAAAATATACACCATTATTATTTGTGTATGTGTATGTACTAGATATATATAAAATGCTTTAATAAGAAATTCAGTTAGGAAAAATGGTATTCAATGCTTTGTAGTCTATCCTACCTAGATACGTAGGCTACAAAATTTATAGAACTTAAAATGTCATCTTTACACATTATGGGCTGTGAGTTTTTTCTTTTTTATGTATTTATTTTTAAATTATTATATGCTTTGCAATAACTTGGATAATATTACAAGCTGCAGAGTAATAGCTGTTCAATGCAGTCATGAAAACTCTGCAGAGATCTTCCTTTAATAAACCATTTGAATATTAACAAAAATATCTTTCTACAGGTATGTAGTCATGTGCACACACTCCACCCAAATTTTCTCCTCTCAGATATCCTGAAACCACTCTTGATATCAAAACTGAAACAAAATAAATCAAATAAAGTCCAAATTTCGTACAAGCGTATATTTTCTACAAGTGCAGAATGTCAGATTATTACATTACTACTAAACATGTTTAAGTTTCATGGGCTGTGAAGTTTTTATTGCACTTCCTTGCGAAGAGTAGGGCACACACAGCTCACTTTTTCAGTTAAATACACTAGAAGATTATGAGGTAAAGTCAGCTTACCTTCTAGAAGTCATTAATAAAGTATAGTGAATCTAGATGTTCTTTTAGACTCTACAGAATTGAGGATTGTTTTGTGTCTTTGCAAATGTTTGTTTTTTTTCCTTTGGAGGATGTTGTGTTCTATAGTAGCAAAAGTAATAGCACCTTACTCCTTATACCACTCAAAACAGAAAGGATGATCTAGGCATAAAAGTACCAACTTAGGCCTAACAATTGAAAGGCATGCACAAAAGTACATCTAAAACACTGGGAAAATTTATTATTCCAAGAAGAGACATTTCAGAAATGCAGAAATTACTTGTTTCTAAATTGTGATGGATTTTTTTAATCACCCTTGTGGTGCTTCTGATCAGCCTGCAGACTGATTGCCAAAGTACTGTTTCCAGCTGAAGTTGTCATTCTGATTTGTTGGTTCTGATTAAAATATATATATATATTGAAGATTGCTCGTAGTTTCAGTGGACCATAGTTAAAGTGTCTAAATTCAATGTACATACTAAGACCCCTCCACTCCCCCAAATACCTTAAGAAAATGTGATACAGTCCTACAAATAGGATTATTCATGTAATTGCAAACTGATATCTTCCCAAGACACGCGGTGTGTATATATAGGGGAGATGAGTGCTGCTTTCTATTCTTGATTTAATTTTCTTGGGGGGAAAAGATGGAGCAAGAGAAATAATGCCTTGAACAAGGTGAAACATAACCTATGGCTTACTCTATGGGTTGGTAAGTGTTTAATTGTACGAAACTGAATAGAAGATAGAAAAACATTTGTCAACTTAAAAGATCACATCTTTCATAAACAGACCAGTATGAACATATTAAAACATAGATAAGAATTCCTTTTTCAGATAGCTTATATGCATTCCATGTTTATAAGAAGACTAGTATGGTACGCTTGTGAAATGAGCTGTTAACAGTTTAAATTAGGTCAGTTTTATATGTTCTTGTCTATTAATCTGGATATAATTCTCCTTATAAGTTATTGTTAATTTCCCAAGAGGCAA
This sequence comes from Vidua macroura, assembly GCF_024509145.1. Classification (NCBI taxonomy): domain Eukaryota; kingdom Metazoa; phylum Chordata; class Aves; order Passeriformes; family Viduidae; genus Vidua; species Vidua macroura. The sequence continues at coordinate 38,154,196 of NC_071572.1, read as the reverse complement.
TGTACTATGAAGCACTGAAATTTAAAATCCTTAACACCCTGAACACTTGATGCTCATTCATAAGACTTTGAAGAACATTAAGAACAAAATTTGTTTAACATGATAATATGCTTCACAGAATTTGGATTTCTATCCTTTCACACTTCTTCATGTCAAAAGCACTCAGCTTTCAGTCTTAGCATTCACAATGTGCTCAAGGAATCAAAATCATACCTATTAAAATTTTCTAAACACATAGAAGGTCGTGTGGAGTCACTTGTTTAATAGGTCAGGTGAATCCATTTAATTAAGACATAGTAAGCTTCCAATATATTGTTCAAAGGACTGCACGTATCTTAGCCAGCTTCTTCACAGGATTTGGCCTATGTACCCAACTCATAAGAAAAAACATTAAAACATAATTCCTGTATATGCAAGAATAAATTAATGCAAGGAAGTCTAGCATTAGATGACTGGTTATGCAGAGAACTATCAAAACATTCTATTCAAATACATAACACTATTCAAATACATAACACCTACAATGCTGCCTATAGCAGCTCAGGTGCAATATTTCTTCTGCATTGACCATTCACTTCTTTCACATATTACATTCATTTCTTTCACATATTTCCTGAGATACATCCATAACACAAAGGACTGAATACCTCTACACTAGATATTGACCTAATCTTTAGACATAACGTAATTCTTAGATTGCTTGGGTTTGCTTTTGCTTTTTTTGACTTTGCTGTCCCCCTTCCATTTCCAGTGTTAAATTGCACAGATTATCCTGCAATAATGAGTCTTATGAACAGTCCTATGACTAGACATAGTCTTATGAATAGTGTCAAGTAAAATACCGGCTTTAATTCAGAGTTTCTTTTTTTTTTATTCCATGGGCTAACTCTTAATCCTTCAACAGAGGGAAAAGGTGGATGATGATTCTTAATGCTATTTTTAACAACTGATCTTTCAGCCAGATAAGGTGTATGATTACACCTGTTAACTTTTAGCAAAGCTCCCATGACATCTTTCATGACTCTTTCTGTTTTTAACTCTATCTTTCCTCTACTTCTGATACCACTTCTTTTGAGACCGGGTGAACAAAAGAAACCAGCTAGGTTGACAGGAGTATCTGTATAGCACACATATCATATAAGGATCACCAAAATAGCTCACCCAGGCCCAAAACTTAGACCCAGTAAGTCTCTTTTAAACACTTAAAAGCAACAGTGAAGGAAGAAAAAAAAATTAAAATAATCAAAGTTCAGTATATAATCCAAAAAAGTAATTAAAAATTAAATACATTGTGGTTTCTGCAGTGACATATATAATATTTTATCTTTAAAAATGAAATAATCTCTTTAAAGAGAGATTCATAATAACTAATAACAGACACACATTACCATTAATTTTGTTCTTACTAAAGCTAATAGCAGATCTGCCACAAGACTGCTTCAAACAAGGCCCTGGTGACACAAGCCAGAAAAAGGACTTTCATTAAAGAAAAACAAACACAAACACCACCCCCACATCTTTAGTCCACACAGCTGTAGAGAGCAGTTTAAGATTTAGAGGCCTAAAAACAGCATGGAGAGCTTCTTCATTAATATGCACAGCTTAAGCCAACATCTGTTGCGTTTACTTATCTAGGCACAGCAGGACTTGTCTGCTTTGCCTGACTTCTGAAACATGCAACAGACTTTGCTGTTATTCTCTCAAGTAAGTGAAAGTCCCTGTAAGATGAGTCTGCTTAATTTTAGTCTACAGAAACAAAGGAAACACTGTCCCTAAGAAATTCATTCTCTACAGTGAATTTGCTCTGGAGTCAATATAGCTGGCAGAGCATGTAAGCTGCTCTACCTGTTTCATTATACTCTCCAGTAAGGATTTCCTGCACCTAGAACATATTTGCAAATGGATTTCTTCCTTTCCTTGGAACAAATATGAAAACACATGACAATATGAGAAAAAAAAAATGTGCACTATTTCTGAACCCTTGAAACAAGGAAGATGTTGGATTTTGACCATATCACAGAGATCCAGGAGAAATAGCACTTTGTATCCATTAAAATGAAATACTGAACAGAAAAGATAGTATGAATGAGCAGAGATGTACATAAATTGCTATCTTGAGAAGCAGAAGAATGAGTCCCCTCAAAATGCATCCAATAATCTTTTAAGTATAAAAAGTGATTTTTACCAGTGACAGGAAGAACTGCAGCATGTCTGCCCATGCGCATGAATGCACACATGCACGCACAAAAGCATCCATAACATCACTTTGTTTCTTGGAAGAAAGCATGAAAAATCCTCCCTGCCAAATAATCTAGGAAAAAATGGTCTTATTTTCTGCTATGTGACCTAAAACTGACAGTGTAATTAATTTCACAAAATAACTTTCAGATAGTCATCTTTGTTTGCAATCATTCTACCATTTATTTTTTAATAACTTTTGATTTGCAATCCCTTTGATACTATTTTTAAGACATTTACAAGGAAAAAAAAAAAAGCCAAAACAAAACTAGCATCCTGTTCTTTTTTTGTTCAAGAGGGAAGGTCATGCAGTATTTCTCTGGGTACTGAAGGGAGAAAATGTAGATATAGAACAATTCTGGCTAATGCTACATTCATCCAAATGGTAAGCCTTGATTCTCTCTCAAATCTAATCACACAGACATAACCCTTCCTTTGGGGTTCAGACACAACCAATATTCTCTGAAAAAAGTCCCATACTGTGTTCCCCTCTCCAAACAAACAGAAAATTCAGTGCATTGTCTAATACTTTCATTGAATGCAGTAAATTGATGACAGACATAAATCTCTGAAAAACAAGTATGGCTAATTTCTTTTTAGTTAATCTAGTTTTTCAGAAGTATCTGACAAGCTAATATAGTTTATATTAACATAGGAACAGATTTTTCCTTTCTCCCCCTCAATGTGTTTTCACTCTATAGTAATTTCTTTGGCTGAAAGATTTTATTTGCATTGACACACTATTGTTAAGAAAAAGAGGCAAACAGATATTACCTATTACAAGAAACAAAAAAATGCCAGGAGGAAACTTTTTAAGCTATCAGCCTTCTCTTCTCTTCTATTCTCTCTTTGATAATCAATTTAATTAATCTCTAGCTTCATCAACAGCAGTGGTACTTGCTGTATCAGCATTTCCATTTTACTTCTTTCAAAACAGAAACATTGATTTCTTCTATACTTCTTTATGTCTTTAAAAAAACCTAACAACATCAGTAATGAATGCTTTGACCTAAGGAGAAAAAAAGGAATTTAAGAACTTCTGTTTGCCCATCTTGTTACTTATATGATCTAGAACATCAAGACAAATTTCACAGACTTTTACTATCTTTTTATTTATTTTGTAGACATGATAGAATATAATGAATACTAGAATTATTTTTAAATCCTGAAAAAAATTGGAGTACCTGTTCATGTTACTGTGGTGATATTCCTCGTTATTAGTTCAAATACCATAGCATTTATTATTAGTGGTAATAACATGAATACTTCTAATATAGTGACCTGATTTCACAACCCAGTCTTACAAAGTCAATACAAAATATCTGACATTTAAGATTTAACTGATCAAAACCTTTCAACATCATATCTTTCTAACGTTCAGTGCAATTATCTGATTTGCCAGCAGTGGACACTGTTTGTCTAGTTATTCACAGATATATTGACTAAGGAATATCCTGCAAGACATACTGTCATATTTTTCTTTTATTCCTTGCATTGCAAGTAATTAAAGAAAAAAAAGTTATTTGTACCAGACACAAGCTGAGTAAAAATTGTGTGGTAGACATATTTTTCAACATCTGTATAATAGCATACTGCACCTTAAAAAAAAAAAAAAAATAAGTAACTTTAGGAAAACTAAATATAGACTTATTCACATGGGGTTGGTTTTTATCTTAATCATAATCTTGTAGAAGATATTCTGATGTAAAAAATAAACAATTATTTGCTTGTATTTTTCAGAGTGATATTTATGAGACTGAAACTGTACAGGCTTTGCATTTTTCTATTAAATTCTTGCAAATAATGACATGAGCAAGCTAAAAATTCTAGGGAGAATATTTACTTCAGTATCCTGTACCATTTGTTGAATAATACAATTGTTCAAGATCTGCAAAGGATATGTTTTACCCACTGATATTTTTACGGGGACTTTGAGGTTAAGCTGAAGAGTAGGTTTTTTGTTAGGATGAAAGAATAGATAGCTATAAGATCAGCATAAGGAGTTGCAAAAGGTTGAGTAGAAATTAGCCTAGCTAGGTGGAAGACAGCTTCCATTCATCTTGAAAATAGGAAGTCTAAGCACTTTAAAAAGCCATGCACAGGTTTAATCACATATAATATTATCTTAGGCACTATTACAAAAGGTGCAGCAATCACCTATTTATCTCAGTATTCAAATGATTCATTAGGCTCCTCCTAAAATGCCTATCAGTCTAACACTTAGATAAATACAGTTATCACGTAAGAATGTCCAGTATCTTAATAGCATAATTAGCTCATTTTCTGCCTAATGCAGCTGAAACCTCATAAACAGGGCTCAACAGTCTGCTGCCAGTATGTGTACAGAGGATACCCACAGAGTCTATCAGAACTATGCTTTTTGTCATATGAAAAGACAGTTGTACTCAGTGGCAGTGATGCCTTAAGTTTTAGCCTTCATGTTTTCCAGATTCTGTACTCATTAGTGTATAACTCTGGACTTCATATAAAGTTAGCAAGTTCTCTTCACAGTTCAGTTAGACAAAACAAAACTTTTCCAGCCTGAGAATCAAGGACACCACTGCAGCTTCAGGCCCAAAAAGTATTAACAACAGTGAACTGGGAGGATGGGACTTCATAACCTCAAGCTGTAATCAAACAATTTACCCCAATATGTAAATGGACCAAAACTTATAAAAAGTGTGAAAACTTGTGACTCAGCATCCATCTTGGGAGGAGCCACAGCTGGGACCTCGTACTGCCCAAGGTGTATCCTTTGAAGGCCTTTTAATAAATACCTACTTTATTTCCTTTCACTATGTCTAGCCTCTGTTCCAGGCAGCCTCTCAAGGCATCAGTACAATCATTTGAGATCTGCCTAAGACTAGTGTGAAATTGCCTCCCAGAAAGCTGGGAACTTCAGACATTGGTGTGAGATCTAGTTTCTAGCAGGCTGCATTCTAGTCCCTGAGAACCTGGAATATCCACTTGGTCAATGACTTTTTCAGTCTTTTATTTTATGTAGGAAAGTGTAGGAAAGAAGCCATCAGTCAATGCATGAACAGGCAGCACAGAATACTTGGACTAGACTCAGAGACTGCTAAAACTTCCTTCCAGTCACATCAGCTCTTAAACCTGCTCAGCCTTTGACACTGGTAAGCACTGTCCCTTCCCAAACCCCACTTTTCCCAAGCCAACCACAACTTAAAACTGAACTTGCTACTGGTGGACTAGGTTTCTCTTAAAATTCAATCCCCTGGGACACATTTATTACCAAAAATCTGTAAGCACCCCTTGCATTGTCCTTCTGTGTTCAGGTAGGCCTTGCATTTACAGATACAAACTTAAATTAAAATTTATCACCTCAAGTCTCAGGGCTTTTTTCACTTATTTCCAGACTTAGTTTAAACTCTATGGAAGCTTGATTCAGCTACAGATGTAGGGAGGAAGAGCTAAATTAATACCAGGAAACAGCTTGATGAATGGAAGCTCTCTTTGATGCAATCCAAACTGTGCTCTGTAAATAATAAGTGAGAGGTTCTGCCTATGCTAGACTGACAAGGAAGAACAGAAGTCATTAGAAACAGAACAATCTGGCAGCCAGATTGCTGTGAACCTTAGGTCCTTTGCTAATATTCTCTCTAGAGACAAAGTCATCCTTTCTGGGCCTTAAAGCCTGAAGACAAACAATGTACATATCATGATTTATTGTGAAGAAAAGAGGAAAGCTTAAAGTTACCGTTGTGGTTTTACACATGTGGAATAGGGTACTATACCACTCTCTAAGTATCACTCATATCAGTAAGGTTTTGGTGATTTCCTATTGTGCTTTGATGCTACTTACAATTTTTAAATTAACTGCTAAAACCTTGGATACAGGCAGATCAACTTTGCATTGAATCAATTTTTAAAATAAATGCCTTAATTAAAAAAATAAATAAAGATGACCAACAGGAGCAGACCTGGATCTGAACAGCATATATATATTTCTAAATCTAATGTTTTTCTTTTTCCCAAAACAGAAAAACACTTCTGTTTTACAACAGGATCTTTTAACTGAAAATGTATGCAAAAAAGAATTAAAAATATTTTATCTGGTAAGATGCCTGAGCACAATTTATTTCTGAAATTATTTATAAGTCAGCACATTTAAACACGTGGAGATGTTGGCAATTTAAACCTTGATGGCTTCTTACATGCTTCATAAGACATGGGATTTTCTGAAGCACAGATAATCTTTACCACTTCTAGTATATTTTCAAAATATTATTTTCTGATGCTCTTGATTTATGACCCATAATATTCAAACTTTCCCTCTACAAGAAGTTAATTTATCAATTGTCTACACAGGCTCAAATATGAATATCAGCAGTTGCCTGACAAAGCTTAAGCAATTTAGCTCTCAGACTCAAAATGTTCCTCCAAAGATCATCACAGGACATAAATTCTTACAGTTTTAAGTAAAATTATTTATTTAATAATTATGCTAATATTTAATATATTAGAAAGGCATAGATTAATACATGAAATGAAACACAGATACACACAATTTTCTCACTGCCGAAGGTGAAATGCAAGACTGAGTCTAGAAAACAAAACTTCAGATAGCCTGTCAGGAGTGAATCTAAATGAAAAGATAGGTACAAGATGGAAGGTCATAAGAAAATGTGTCTTTAAAAGTCCTCAGAATTTTTTTTACAAGGATAAAGGAATTAAGGTTTTATACATGTACACTGACAAATGTGAAAACACACAAATGAGGGAGAGACTAGAAAATAATATAAATAAAGATGTTGTTCAAAGAAATCTGTGACCAATTTCAAATCTATCATTACTAAATTAAGACTAAATTAAGATTTTCTTTATTCCAATATGCCAGAAAACAAATGAAGCTACAGAAACGCCTTTTTCAACTGAAAGAACAGTCTTTTGCAGACTGAAATATAAATTGGCCATTTTTTGAAATAAAAATAATAGTAAATGACAAAAATTTCCAGAAAAAATTATACTTATTTATTTAAAAAAAGAAAAAAAATTTCAAAGAGTATCATACTCTTACCAATCGACAAACCTGATCTTACAGAAATGGAAATATATATCATAACTTATGATACACAGCAAAGTTAGAGCAAATGTTTTAAAAATTTCAATCATCACTAACTACTTCACAATAGATAAGAAGGAATATTATAATATCTAAGGAAAGATAGGGTGATTATTCATGGAGAAGCCTTGCTGTGCCTTTTCTGATTCTCTCCAAATAAAAACTAGGACCTTTATTTCTCATACAAAAATTAAGGCAGACTAGTGGATTTTCTGGGAAAAAAAAACATTCATAAGACAGTTACTTTAACATTAATTGTCCCAGAGTTTCAGTTAACAGTGGTATTCAGGACCCTGCATGTACAGGCATTTTTCAATACAGATTCTAAGCTGCTGAATGCAAGACCCCATTCCTCTTCCTCTGGCCTTAAAAGTAGTTTTTAGATTTAGATTCCTAAGCCTGATTCTGCCTCTCTGAAATGTACCTCTGATGCTTCAAACACAATTAAGTATTTAAGTTCCTACAGGGGTTTATACCAACCAAAAAAAACTTGATAAACTTTTTAGAAAAGAAATTTTCGAAGTTATTTAAAAAGTTATCTGTTTTCTGTAGTTAATGTCTGTTTGAAATAGGATTTCTGTATTCCAGCATAAGCTGAAATATCCTGGATTTCATTTTTTTTCCTGCTTATAGTGCTCATGCCCATCAGAAATCTTTAGGCCATTTAAATTTTCTCACAAAAGCCAGTAAGGGTGCTAATTAAAAGATTATCTAAAACAGTTATAATGTGAGGCCCCGTAACAATATAAATTGTCAGGGATTACCACCTTTCATGCACTCAGTTATATATGCTGGAACTTTAATATTTTGTATTGTAGCTCTGATCATTTCTCCTGGTTATTCAGTGATTCCTGAACACATCCCAAGACAGATCTTTCTCTTCTGACTATACTTAATCAACATTCTAACATATTAACAAAATCTGGTGTACATGTACTTTTTTGCATACAGGGGCTCCCATAGTGACCTTAAAGCTGAGAGAAAAGCAATTGCAGATTTATTATCTAGCTAGCAGAAATTAATAGTACTGTGAGCATCTATTCTCTGTGATAAGAGCTAGCTATCTCCCCACTATTTCTCTGCAGATAAGTGGCAAGATACATGTAAATGCTTCCAGCTTTTGGGCTTGAAGTGAGGAAGTGAAATTAAAGCATTAGATGAAAATCTGGGATGTTCTATGCTGTAAAGCCCTCCCAGCTTCCAATACATATTCAGAAAAAAAAAAAAAAAAGCATCAGCCATTTTCACACACACTGAGTTTGAAAGAATATTTCCATTTTAAAGCTTCTTATATTAAAATACTATATAATCCATTGGCCTTTTGTATGAGCTTAATGCTAATTTTGTTCATTCAACTAAGTCAGCTATTAAAAAATATTCTTGATGCAGTTCTGCCATAAAACTAAACACTATACCTTATTTAGCTAAGACACAATACACAACTTTACTCATTCTAGCCATCAGCACATGTTGACATTGTCTTGGAAAAATTAATTTTAACTTCATTTTAATTTAAAGGCAGGCTAGAGATACTGCCCTGCTCTGTGTTGCTCTGCTCAGATAAACACAGAAGTACAAGCAAAAAAAGCCCCTCTATTTTTCCAAGATCTCCTTGTGGATACTCAATTTTCAAATGTGTATTAATTACAACAAACTGACTTTCCCTAAAACGTATTTTCTCTGTCCCTTTTCTTTATTTGGTAGACAGCACCAGTAATCCCCTTGTTTCTCTGTTTCTTTACTTTGGCTTTGTTAACTTTATATTGCCACCAAGAAACCACAACCTTTGCACATTGTCGAGATTCAGTCCGTGCCACTTTTGAATTGTTAATTACTTTGTTTTAGCTTCCTTATAATCATATCTTTTTCTCTCCTTTGTGTCAGAGCTTTCCTTTAGAAACCACTGAAGTACACCCATAGTGTTATACTGCTCTTACATGTGGTATCTCCTGTAAGGACTGAGCCTCCCTGACAGCTGGGACAAGACAAATCCTGCAGCCCACTAGTGATCTCCACATCCTAAACATTTCTGGTTTCATCACCTATCCATCCCACTAATGACATTCTCCCACAATAAAAAATATAAGAGGAAATCAGTGATGCTGCCAGCATCAGAATATTTGTAAAGTTTTGATGTAGAGCCCAAAGCTGTACATCCTTTAATATAAATTAAACTATATAGACTACTTAACTTTAGTATAAATATGGCCATATTCTCAGTGGTGTCAATGTAATCTTAGTTTTGTGGTAATTACAATTATTAATACAGGAAAGGAAATTAACTCTGAAGAACAGTGGGTAGATTTTAAAAGATAAAGAACAGTTTTTTCTCTGATACACTCAATATTACTGTCAATTAGAGGCAATTTCCTTGCTTATCCTCTCTCCACATAACATGGCAAATAAAGCAACAAACACCCTAAACCACACATTTAAAAAATTAAAATTTTTAGAGAAGAAAAAAAAAAAAAAAAAAAAAAAAAAAAAAAAAAAAAAGAGAAACCAGTATGTATTCATGTATTCTTTAAAAGCCAAGATCATAGAGGTTCAGAACAGTCTAATTCACTAGTAATGTTGCCTTAATTGAGAACTTGACAATTGAAATTACTTGTTATTTTATGAGAAATAATAAACACGAAAGCCAGGTAATGCAATCTCATGCAGAAATTGAGCATTAGAGTGAGAGAAATGTTGCCCTATTCCCCTTTGTCTACTCTCTAACCAGCAAGTGGCACAAAGAGCAACAATAGTGCTTAAGCTCACCCAAAACACATTACTATGTACTATAGGTTCCTCACTACAAGATCAAAGAGAATTCCTTTATTATTTGTATAATATTGTTTCAACTCAAGCTCCAAACAATGCTAATATTAGTCAAATTTTTGAAAAAACCCTCATGTTTATTATGACCCCTTAATAAATCTTCAGATAGTCAAAGAAACATTGCTAAGACAACACTGTGGGAATCTGGAGTGGGAGATCATGCAGAAATGCGTATATAACATATACAAGCATAAAGAACTCTTTGAGGATTCAGATTTGCGGTTGATTATATGCGGATTTATAATAACAGAAGATGCAAAGAACTAGACTGAAGTCACCTCAATTTCATCACTAGAAGTTTGAAATTTAGGCTCCCTCTACATGGATCAATTTGTCCAAAGGAGACAAACACCCACGGAGACTTTGGAAAAATCTCACCATCCTTTACTGATTATAAATAAATCTGTGCTCCTAAGAATTAGTTGAAATGAGAGAGGGAACCATTCAACAGCCTTGGTACAACAGGAACTTTTTTTGCATCCAGCTTCTTAAAAGGAGCTCTCTGATCTCGATTTAGGTTGAATAGCTGTCCCTTTTTCATCAAGATTTTAGAAGCCTATTTTGTCCAACCTGCAGATAGGTTAACTTCACTCTTTCAATCCTGTATTTTGTTAACTATTCCTTCTTTTCTTTTCTGGAGATCTGTCTCTCTCCCCACGTGTGAGAGACATACTGCAGAAGCTGTTCTTTCTCTGTTGAAGAACAGGTTCAGACCAGAATCATGGTCTGAAGACATGAAGACATGAAGCAGGGTGAAGCTGCTTTGCCTTGGAGCACTCCTGTTGGGTCAAGCTGCAGTTGGCATAGTGTGCTGAATCTTAGAACTGCTTAGGTTGGAAAAGACCTTTAAGACCATCAAGCTGGTATGAAACAGGAGAGGGAACATTGATATGTTTAGCACAGTCAACTAGTCTTTGTGTTTATATGGTCACAAATGTCACAACTTCCTGTACAGTAGGAAGATATTAAAAAGAAAAGTGCAGAGAGAAATGGAAGTTCATTAGCTGCATCTATTTTAGCTTAATAATTTCCCATGGAAATCACTGCATTCAAATATTGCATGAATCATTTTCAGTAGAACATCTGGAATGCTAGATTCATTGTAAGAAGATATCAGGGATTAAGGGACAATACTAGTGAATAATTTTTATTTTATTTTATTTTATTTTTACTATCCTGAGCAGTAAGAATGATAAACAACCTTTGAGGATTATTATGCTCATGGTTAATTTGGTAATACTTTTTTAATAACCTGAGCTATTAATCTTTGTGAAGCAGACATGCTTCCAGTACTTAACAGTGGCAGAAATTACTGAATGCGTTTTCTGTCTCACTACCTTCTGCCTCCAATTTTTTGCCGTCTCTTGCTTTTTCCCTCTACCCACAATCTTTGCCTTTCCCTTCAGAATTCTAAATCCTGTAAGTTATTGACCCATCCTCTAAGGGACTTTTAGACCAAGCACTCACTGGGCAGGGTAAAGAACTGCCCTACCAATAGGAAATGAAAGCCAGGAAACCTCTCTTTCTTTTGTTACAAGGCTACCAACTTACCTGCTGCTCCCTTCTCTTAGGAAGTATTTGCTGCACAGGGCTACAGCCTGAGCAGAAGAAAGAGATTGTCCCTTCTCATTGCCTGGTTTGTAAACTGCCATTCCCAAACCTAATAGCTAAGATCTCTATCTATACAGACATTTATATATTTCTACCTATAGTCCAAACCAAGAAAATCTATAACTACAGAGGATATTTTAAAAAATAAGCATAATTTTATTCTGTGCTAGCTTATGTACCACAGCAGGAAAAATTAAATAAATCTAATGTTTAAAGTAACAAAGAAAGTTCTGAGCCCAACCTCCAGAAAAGGCTCTGGCTATAAATATCAAGTGAACAAATACAAACAATTCCAGAGTAGTTTATAGCACTACTGAAGAAAAGATCTAAATTTTTATTTTGTTAGTAGAGAAAAGGAACTACAAATAAAACAAATTTTATTCACAAAATTTTTTGCTTTACAGGGATACTGCCTTTGTGCTCGAATACCAGTAAAATTTCATGTTTAAAAGTCAGATGAAAAAATTGAGTATTTTCATTTTAGTTAAAAAACAAGAATTAAAAGAAAAATGCTTGAAAGTAACTAATGCTCAGGGGTATCAACTCTGCAACCTATTACAGGTGGAGTTGACATGGCTTTAAAACTAATTTTAAATTAGATACACAAAAATCAAGGGATCTCATTTGCTAGTCATTTGTGAATATCTCAACTGTCCATACTGCCTATAAAAAGTTTGCAATAGCAGCCACTATTTTGAATATCATAAAATAAATATCTACAATATGTTTGGATGCAGAAGGAATTGTCTTTTGACATCATTCCCCTTTTGTTGTGGAAAGATGATGTTTCTCTGGTTCAAACAAAATTTTATCTGAATGCAGAGTTTAATATGTTAGGATAAAAAAGGATTATATTCTCGTTAGCAGAAAACCAGCAAGTCTTTTTTTTTTTTCTTTTTTTGACATAGTCTAAAAGCAAAAGGCGTAAATTCAATGAATACTGTCAGATGCCCGTGTTAGAAGCCATTTAATGAGAAAGATTCACAGCAGGTGTCTTAAACATTAACAAACCCAAGAGCTACAAATTAAACGTTGACAGGCAATTTGGGAACATCTAGCGATTCCTCACTTCTTGCATATAATGGTGCAGTGGAAGCAAAATTAATTGCCATGTCGATGTCAGCAAGATGCACAAAAGAAATGGCAATGATTAGTCAGTGAATGTTCCCACCAAGACACTGAATATGTTCAGACAACCTCTCCCCTCTTATGCAATTTATCCTCAGCTTTGAAATTCTGGACGGGGCAATAAACAATTCTGGAAGCTCAGCAATGAAGAGCCAAAAATAAGGATCCATCTCTTGTTTTGAAAGTGATTAGAGGTATAGAAATGCAGCTTCCTGATCACAGAAGATATGGTCAATCTGTGGAGATAAAAGGTCTTAGCCAAGAGCGCATTTCTCTTTGCACTTGCTTTGTGTCTGTTTAGATAGACATTCAGTTCCTGAACAAAATGCAGCTTCATTTTATATTGATTTATCCACTAGTCTCCAGCTTCCTTAGGTGAGCACTGCTTCCCTCTTCCAGTGACCAACAGCTTTAGGGGGAGTAAGAGCAGCTCACACATCCAATAGAAAAAGTGGCATTAGTTTTAGCAGTTAATCTGCTGGATATTCATGCTGATCCTGCTCGCTGTGTAGTCACAGCACTGGATGGCAGAGAAGAGGAATGTGAGACCACAAAGAACCTAAGTCCTCCCAGATTAACAGCTTTATAAAAGCTTGGCATATTTTCTTAAAATGTCTAGTGCTCTGTAAGATGTGGTTGCCTTGCATGCCTGAACTTCTGAAGTTAGTCTGGCAACTGTTAGCATGTTACTGCTTCTGGAAGTCTATGACTGTAATATTCCATCAGAAGGACTTCATAAACATTTAAAATAATTGAGTTGCATTTTTTAAATCAATGGAAAGCTACTTTAATGAATATTCCTGAGGTTTTTTGGTAAAGGGACAGTATGTCATACAAATAGGCCATTTCAAAGTCAATGCCAGGGACATATGATGATTTAAAGACTTTCTATATTGAGAGAAAGAAGATGCTATGGACTCATGGAATTTTCAGACTATTGTGTTATGTTCACAAATATTCTTCTATAGTTCAGCATGGTGATTACTAGATCAGCTACTAAGTTACCTTTATAAAACAATGCTATAGAATAAATGTTAAAGCAAGTTATTTTGATTTAACCTGTATGTGGTCTCAGCTTTCTGAGAAAATAAAGAGCTGTCTGGCCCAAGTCTTGGTCATGATGTCTGTAATACAGGGCTTTTAAGGTTTGACCTCTGATACTTGACACAAAAACTGTCATTACACGGGACAAGTCCTGAAGATCTGTGGTTCTGTGGTCCTATCTTGGCTTTCCCTGTGTAGCAAATAACTGGCTTTAGTAACCTACGTATGAATTCAGATAATTTATAGGAGGTTGTAGAAAAGTGGGGTTTGGCATTTTCTCCGAAGGCACAAGTGACAGGACAAGAAGAAATGGCCTCAAGCTGTGCCACAGGAGGTTCAGGTTGGACATCAGGAAGAATTTCTTCACTGAAAGGACGCACAGCAATGGCCTGCCCAGGGAAGTGATAGAGGCATCACCCCTGGAAGTATTCATAAAACAACTGGACGTGCCCCTTAGTTCTGTGGTGTAGTTGATGTGGTGGGGTTCGGTCAAAGGTTGAGCTCGATGATCTTGGAGGTCTTTCCAAACCCTTATGATTCTATGATTTTGTAAAATTGTTCACTGACCTGTTTCTCCAGTTATTTCAAACATGCAGATTCAATGAGTGGGTTGTGTGAAACACAGAAACTGCATATTTCTTTTTGTTGTAATGTTGAAAACCTCTTTCATTCCAGCCCACTTCATAACAAGTGCTTATTTTTATTACAGTGATAGTACTAATGAAGTGACTTTTCATGGAATCAATAGCAAAATGTCAATGATTTTGATAGATCAGACCCAAAAAAGCTGCCAATTACAGTACTCCAATTTTTTTTTTGAATTTGTTTAAAGATGTTTATCTCTGTTGAGGCAGTTGGGGAAGAGCTGCTTGCTATTTCAGCTTGAAAATTTATTTGTGTAACAGGAAATATAAGAAAAGGATAATAAAATACTGCATTATACATGGTTTCTGCTTTTCTATTGTGGTGGATCAGGTCACATTACATACTTAGTTTAATGAAAACCATTAGAAATTTGTGTCCAAAAGTTACATATGCTGAAATCACTCTCCTTTATAAGAAAAGGCTTCAATGATGAGAAAATTTGTGGTATCTCCTCAAAAAAGGTGTGATTTTAAATGCCTGGACCCCAAGCACCAGCCTGGTATGAAGTAATAATACTGAATTTATCTTAAGTAGTATAAATAAAAGTAGGGCAAAAAGATGCTGGATGCTTGCAAATTAATTTCATTTTTAAAAATGTATTTTGGACAGAAATCATACTCAGCTTGCCCTGGTCAAAGCAATTTAAAGGAAGTTTCCAAAGAAACTCCTCAACGCTTCCATCACATAAACAAGAAGCTTGCTTTCCAAGCAAATGGCCGTGTATTTATCACCCTAGTTTTGAGCCTTTCAGCCGAGGCCAAGGCTTTTAAAGGCAGGCTCCTGAGGGCAATGCTTTTAGGGTAACAACTTACCCACCAACACTTGCAAAGGCTGATAATCTCCAATTTGGAAGACCAACCCAAAATCCTTGCCCAAGGTAAATAATGTCAGTCATGCTACAGGACAATAAAAATCACTGAATCCTTTTCCTTTTGCTGTACCCATACAAGTTCCCAATGTTTCATAAATAAATCATACATAAACTACTAGTCAGCAGCTTATACGTAATTTCTAAAATAACTTCATGTTTTGAAAATTGAAATAAGAATGACTGAAATGAGCATTGAGGAAGATAGCTATAACAACTGATATTTAATGGAATAGTTGCCTATGTACATTAGTTCATAAGGAAGATGTAAAGAAACCTTTTGAACAACATATGTTCAGCAATATATTTATTTATAAATATTACATATTTATTGAAAAAGCTGTATTTAAAAAATATGTCCTCACTTTTTATTGTCCAGCTATTGTACCATAATGTTAATGTTTGAGAACGAGGAAGTGGAACAAAATTACAAATAGAAGCCAAAACAAAAAAACAAAACAAAAACAAAAACAAAAACAAAAAAAAAAAAAAAAACAAAAAAAAAAAAAAAAAAAACAAAAAAAAAAAAAAAAACACGAGGGCGTGGGGGGTGGTAATTTAAATTATTATTTGTGGCAGTGGGATACATATGGTGAAAACTAAATTTAGATTGGCTGTGATCCCACATATCCCATTAATTTTGGCTTTCAGATACAGAAAGACTGTCTGGAACAGCCTCAGCACAGTGGGGTCCTGGCCCAAGACACAGAGGTATCAGAGAAGAGTAACCATGCATAAATATTCATACACATATATAAAGCAGACAGGAAGCAATGCATATAATAATCCACATATCCATTCTCCCATGTCCCTGAAATGTCTCTCTGAAATGCATCTGCCTATGATCAGATATTTGTCCTCAATCACAATATTTTATTGTCTAATCAGGCACAAGAAGAGCTTATACACTCCATTACTAACAGGGAAGAAATTTGTACATGAAATATTAAGGTTAGTGTGAGCAAAATGAATGGAAGGGTGATTTTGTATAGAAGGGAAGGAGGGGAAGAGAATGCGCAGGTATGCAAGGGAGCAATCTTTGATTTACAGGATACAGGTTTCAGCTTCAGAGAAAGAGTTAGTCGAGAGCAACCCTAAATTACAGTCAAATCCTGGCTGGAAAGCATGCTCAAAGAAATCTGCCTGCAAAATTTGCAGAAATCTGAGTGATTGGTCTGTAGATTCAGTCCTCATTACACTACTTCTCACCTTACACATTTCTCATGAGACCAAAATCTTGAATTTTTGTATGACAAATTTTCCACTTAAAAACTAGCAACACCAGAATTTTCTTATTTTTACCTGGCATTCCACAACTGTGCCCCCATTTGCTTCAGTAGCCTGAGTGGCAACATGGGTGCTGAAGACCCATACTCTGGAAAATCTGTGTAGAGAGAAAAATTCCCCCAAAAAAGGAATCTGGGAACCCAGGATTCAAATTCCCCTGTCAAAGAAAAGCAATTGCAACCCAAACCTGGAATTAGAAAAAAAATCTGTGCTCTATCACCTATCACCTTGCATCTGTGTACCAAACTGGGTGTCATAGTGCCAACTGAAATGACCTGACAATGAGAAAACTGTACCTGCTTTACATCCTACAGGCCTATCCACTTAAGTCTGTGTTCAGATATAAATGAGCACTATTAGAATTGTTCCATATGATCTTACATTTAAAAAAATCCAGATGAAATGATTCAGACTAAATTGGTTATCCTTCCTAGTTTTCTTTGTTTCTGAAAAGTTGCCTAAATGAAGTTTGTTATTGAAAGATGTGCTTATCATTCTTGTGACCTCTGAAGAGAGATTTTACTTGAGAAGGAAATACTTGAGATAGAAATGAGAATAAGAAATAGAAATTGAGATAGAAATGAGAATAGGAAAAATAAAGAAGTAGCAAAAACACAGCTATACTGATTTTTTTTTCTCCTACCCTAGTTGCTTTCTATTTTGATCTGTTGTATCCCACAACTTGATAAAAAGATTAAATTAAGGACAGTATTTGAAATTAAAATATGAATGAACTGCTTCATTAGGGTTTGCAGGTTCCATTCTAGAGTAAAATGCACAACTGAGGTTTGACATAAAAGTAAGCTGTGTTTAGGGTACAGTAAGAACCACAGTAATATTTCAAGTGTAATATTGCAAACTACTACAAGTCAGCTGGAACACATTAGCTGTTTCTGACTGTCAAAACAAGCTATGATTCAAAGAAAAAAATAGTTATTTTTACTACTAAAGTTCTGCAGTTGGTCCTAAGTTACAGGTGAGGGCACTATAAGCAAAAATAAAACCTTTGTACAGGCTAAATGCAGATACTTTTAAAGTGAAATATCTTTAAAAAGCACAATGAAAACATCCTCAATGACATTTCAAATCAAAAAACAGTAAATCTCAAATTGAAAGGGGTTTTATCTCTGGTATTTAAATACAATTATTTAGAGAACAATTGAAGCCTTTTGCTGTATAATACATACTACATGCATATGCATATAGACATTTGAAGATAATTATCAAAACTCAAAATTCATATAACTAAACTGATGAAAAGTTAAATCTTCTGCCCAATGCACCGAATTAGGGAATTATCTAAGGTAAAATTGTACAGCAATAGAAATGAAGATACTAATTAATATATTTTCCTCTATGATTATCAAACCTCACTTGATAATTTTGCAGGGGACCTGATATTCTAAGGTAGTTCTGTTTTTACTAAGTAAATGAGATGCAGAGCATTTCTATACTTTTTTCAAATAGGTTTCTGACATAACGAAATACATAACACACTCAGAATTATTTGAAGTTTAAATGTTAGTATTTTCTTTTCTAAATTGCTAAATATGGTTTTAATATTAGAAACTAGTATCTTTCTGGTATTACTTTTATTTTCCAAATATAAAAGGCACTTTGAAAGACAGCTACCATGACTTTTCCATTAAATATATTATTTCAGCTCAAAATACTTAATTGAATTGAGCAGGAAAAAAGGCCACGGTTAGTCACTGATGTAAATGAGATGATTTTAAAGAACACTCAGCATCAAACTGTTCCTCTGATAGTGAAACACTTTTTCTATTTAATTCACTATGCACATTTAAAGGTCAGCAAGAAATGAATAGCGTCTTTATTTAAAAGTTTTGAATATGGTTTGAATCTTGACCTCGTAATAATTTTTTACAGTCTAAGATATGGAATAATGTAAATGTAAGACACTTTTTTTTAGAATGACTGATAGAAAAAAATGCCAACTGGGTTGTCTGAAAACCAGTGCAAGAGAACTGAAGATGCTGGCATGTGCTTGTATAAGAGTGGTGTCTAATATATTTGGCTCCCTTTGAGTAAAATTCTTAAAAATAGACAAAGAAAAAACCATTCAAGAAAGGAAAGAAAAAACTTTCAAGAATTTGAATAATATGAAGAAAGAAGAAAAAAGAAGTGAAGAAAAAAGAAGAAAAAAAAATACCTACAATATCTGGGATTTTAAAACTCATGAGACTTCCAAGAATTTGCAACGTTGAGCTATTATTGTAATGTTTTAATGACACTGTGTGAGCAGAAATACACTGTGATGAAGAACTTCATGCAGAGAAGACAAATGGAAACATTTGACTCATTTACCAGAAGTCTGTCATCTTTTGTGAAGCACTAAACATTAAGTTATTAAAATACTATTAAAAGTTATTATAATTTTTAACTAATCCATGTTCTGCAGGCTCTTTGACACTGGACTATCAAGTGCCTAAATGTTTGGATTTGGCCACACACTTAAAATGATTGGATACAAACGTAAACAAAGTCAGCTTGGCAAACAAAGGGACTCCCAGCAGGGCTCAGTGCTGAAACTTGGGATTTCAGGCTGATTTTCCCATGCAGTTTTGCACTGCAAAAACTAGTCAGCTCAAATTCTAGTAGGTCAAAACTCTAGCTAGGCCAAAACTACACTGTGTGCCTAAGTGGTTTGCTCAGTGCCTCCTTTGTTCACAGCAACACTGGCAGAACTGTCCAAGCCCAGGATGGTCCCCAGGATCCCAAGACAGGGAGTAAAGTTGTCTGTTAGACACATGGTGCAGGTGAGGAACAAGGAGGATGATGGTGATGATGATGATGATGACGATGATGATGCAGTCAGCTACTCACAGAACACTGCAAGGAGACACTTTGCTTCAGGGAATGCACTTTTCTAACATTTTGAAAGCTTAAGTACCTATAATGAATTTGATGACACAAAATAAAGCCAACGATGTCACAAGGAGGCAAATACAACTTTTCTTTCAACTCAGGGCAGTCAGGCTATCACCTCACGTTGCATATTTTGAGAGAAAGTGAGCACTATTTTCATGCACAAATATTTTAGGTTAAACCTCTACCACTTAGTAAGACTTTGATAACGCTACATTTGAGCAGCTACAGTTAAAACAGAACTACAAAAATAACAAAGCAGTGCCTTGTTTTTCATTAGCAAAATCACATTCAATAAAAAAAAATCACAAGCTGTCACATAAATTTCATCATTTAACAAAAATATATTTTCTTTCTTTTTTTAAATAGAAACAGAATGAATATTGATATTTATCTGATCTATATTCCTTTCACAAAAGTAAGTTTTACTGAATCTTCCATGCAAATGAAATTAAACAGTTGGTATTTATCAAACAAATTATGAGAACACTGTCTGGTAAAACACAAATTAAGATCTATTGCTGAAGTTAAAAATATCTATAAAAATTATTCTGATGGCACCTACCCATGTTATTTAATAGTCTAAGTTCCCCCCAATAAAGAAAATAAGCCTGCTTTCCCACCTTCCTTCTTCTTCTACCATCCTTGCTACCACCAAAGCTGTTATTGATGTAAGTGTCCTGCAGATCATATACTTTCTAGGGCCCTCAAATATATCCATATATTACCAATCATCATTTTCCCAGTTTCAACTTTTTTTTACTCCAAAGTGGTAAAACTGAGTTTTTTTAAGTAATAATTTTAGATAATGCAATCCAACTTTGACAATTTGTGATGGATGAAACTTAATTTTCATTGCAAACCATTTTGATCACTTACATAACACCAAACAGAAAATCACCTATATTGTGTAAAACACCAAAACGTTTCCATCAGAGTACAACTAAAGAAACTCTCTCCGAGCAGGTTCATAAATTTGTTATCAAACTGTGTTAGAAATAATTTATTTAATGAGGGACACCAAAATACTGACAGTGGGAAAATGGCATAAACAGTTGAGGCTTTCAGCAATGCTCTGCCAATATCAATGTCAAAGGGAGGAGAGCCTTGAGGTATAAGGACTGCTGTGCCTCAGTTAAGAAACCAAATATTTTTGGAGATCATGAGCCACTGAAGGAAGTAATTAGCCCAAGAAATGGCTGTATTTATGACATGGATGTCTAAGTACTTCAGGGGAGACATCTTTTTCAAGTCTGCACACAATATTGGAGTCAGCAGCAATATTCACCTAATACCAATGCAGATTTATGGCCAATGATCAAAAAGAAAATTAACATTTTCATGTTCCACCATCTATTTCCAAAACCCTCCTGATACTGGTTCAGTCAGATTTACTTTATTAAATTTGTTTGGGATTGCAGGCCTGCATGACAAATAAAACTGAATTAATTTGTTGTCTCTTGCAATGAAGAAAGCTACATGTGTAAGAAGAGAATATTTTTTTACTAATCCAAAGCATTATCTTAGCAAGACTAAGTATGCATGTCATAATAACCCAATATTCATGCCAATTAGTGTCTGAAAAGAATGTCTGATTTTTAGGCTAAGACAAATACATTCTCACACATTTCTACGTGACATAAATTAATTTAGTAAATGGCTAAAGTAGTAATGTGTTTATATATCATGACTTACATTCTTTAAAAAAATTAATTACCTTGTTTCCTTTGGTTTTTACTCTTGCCCTAGCTGGAAATATAATTGAAATATTTAACTTCACGTATTTATGCAACCACAGAAAATGAGTTACCTACTATTGCAAAGAAGGCAAGACAAGTAATAAGTAATTAAAGGTCAAACGTTTGAAGGCTGCATCCCAAATAATGACCAAGCAAGCAAAGGAGCAAGCAAAAAAGCTAGAATATGTTTGTAAATCATTAAGGAACTGCATTACATATTTTAAAAAGTGTGTATGTGGGTGCACACTGCAGACAGATGACAAATCAATTCTTCAGGACAGCTATGCATTATGATTCCTAAATGCTAACAAATTCAAACAGTCAAGTACCACATTCACTCAAGATATGATGCTGATATCCCACAGATGAAAAATTATTAGCAAATTTTATACCTGCACTTCCATAAGGAAGGTTAGCGGTTGCATTTAAGATAACCAAATATAACATATTAAATATCAACAGGTTCTTAATGGATTAAATTTATTATATTGAAAGAAAAGACAAACCCAAGAAGAGGGGGAATATTTTCAGATATACTGAGCAAAACTTCATTAGATTATTCTTTGGTGCTTTTATATTGAAATTTGTGTTTCCTCTAAAGTAGTGCTAGTCTTAACAAGTGATGTCAACTTTAAAACATGCCTGATGAACAGAATGAGGTCTGGTGGTGAAACAATTTATGAAATGATGCATAAATAGCCTGTGCAGTTTCCCTATGAGACTTGACAAAACATACTGGACTCTATCCAAACATCAAAATGTAATTAAGTATGATTTATTATGTATATTCATGGATTATTCACATCTGAACACTTTGCTTGCTCCAACTGCATCAGAGTATTTGGCCCTGATCTAAAAAACATTTTAAGTGAAAAATCAAATTAGAGCAAGTTTTCCTGGAGGAAATAATCTTTTCTTTGTCTTTTTTACACATCAAGAGTAATTAATAGTTTGAAGCATTGGATTAGTGTTAGACCATTAATCTAAATATTTAAAATAGAGACAGATGGTGCCAATACAACACACAGTGTGATCCTGTAGGAAAGAGAGCCTAACTATGGGAGCAACACCAATATTCCATATGTTCAGGCTGGTGGAAAACACATTAAACAGAAAATTATTTGGTCCCAACAGCAACAGAATTGCCACACTTCCTACATGAACCAACAAGTTGTCAAACCAGTTCAAGAACCACCCCATGCCAAATCTCTACATTTTCATGCCTTTGTCAGGACACTTCTCAAATATACCAAGAAATGGCTCCACTGAGCCAAGAGAAGCTCCATTTCCACTCATTTCTAAAGATGAGAAATCTCGTCTAAAATCCTGCCATGTTAGCCTTAGCCTGTTGTGTTCTTGATCTAGTGGATTGAAATTTTTGTTTGAAGAAGTGGTATATGAAGATTAAGAAAGGAAGATGTGCATTCTCCCCTTTCTCTACTGGAGGTTTGTCAATGTTCTGCAAATTGCAGCGTGGCTTAAACAACTTTTACAAGACTTTGAGAAAAACCACAACTACCCCAGCCCATCCCTCCAGCACTAAAGGTGTTATCATTGGCCATGTGACTGACAAACACATCACTACTATTTCCTTTTTTTAAAAGTACACCTGCCTTAAGATTCCTGTGGACCACAAACTCTTCCGTCCTCCACGGTTTCATTTGGCCCTCCTTTTGGTGGGCCAAATCACCAAATTTGAGACCCTTTAATGTAGCCATATTTCTGTGAAATTCTGTGTGGTAACTAGCACAGTGGGGGGGCAGTCACTGGCTGAAGCCACTGAGAAGCTCTTGCAACACTAATATTTTGCTGCTTGTCATATCCTGCTACCAAACCCAAATAGAGGTGCTTGCAAATCCTATGGACTGTTTAGCTCTAGAAATGTGTTGGAAGAATGCAGAGAGGAAAGGGACTAAATAACAGATTTTTTTTCTGGAATAAAAATTAATAAAAATGAGAAGGGTATTTAGGTTGAAAGAAACACACCTAGTCAGCAAGAAAGTGTTGTAACAAAGTCTTAAGCAAAATGTAGAAAAAACACCTCTATTTCCAAAAGGAAAAAATCACGCAAATTTTTTTGTGTTTTAGCCATTGTGCTATCCAAATAATACTGTCTAATTTTATTTATTTATTTATTTGAAAATGCTTAGCATCCTGTTGCTATGGCAACAATTTGCTTTGCTGAGTGCATCTTTGTTAACATTCACTTGCTGTAGTAATGTTTCCATCACCATCTGGCAGTGACAATTTTTTTTGCTTGAGTGAAAATTCCTCCAAAGTATAAAAATCAGGCCAATTATTTTTAGAAAGCTGACTGCCCCAGCTCTTACCAATTTTGCAGAGTTCCAGTCAGAACCTCTGTAAATTCAGTCATGTGATATTGATAACTTAAAGAAGGGGATAAGCAACAGTGTGAAGAATGATTGAGTTACAAAGCTGACCAGTTGCCCTTTTGCCTTTGACACAGAATGTTTATTTTTCAAATTTTTCAAGAAGTTATGTTTTAAAAATCTCAGCTCCTTTGCTTCACTAAGATTCATTGATATTAAGCAGATGGAAAAATGAACTCCATTATTGGTAAGATGTGTTCCAAGAATTTTGCATGAAGACCGGGAAACCCTCGGTTTCCATGGTAAATCATTTGACTCTAATACATTTAATAAGCATGTTTAACCTTCCATACTCTGTGGGTCAAATTGAAATAACATAATCACAGTTATTAAGCCAAATAAATAAGGTAAGAACTCAGAGGAACAGCAAAAACTGGATATGTACTGACCATGATCCAATCTGGACAAATATAGAAGCAAGAGTTCTTTCAAACATAGGCCTTCCTTATGTCTACATTTTGACATTTCATAACTTTTTTGGATTCCTCTTTTACCCAGAGAACAGTATAATTGCATCACAAGTATAAAATCAGTATTATTTTTCTGTTAGAAATAATCTAAGTGCTACCAAATATTTAATCACAACAAACTTCTTTGGTCATGCTTCTATTTTCCAAATCTGGTTATTTGGTCTACATGAAGAGTGTACATGAAGTCTTTTTTCCAGATCACTCATCCAAGCATCTGCCACAGTTGATTTCTCCCTTCAAAGTCCAGAGCATAAGACCAGAGAGTTCTGTTCTGCTCTCTGCAGTGAACATATAAGGTAGGCTTCTTCATATGAAAAAAATTTCCTTTCCATGTGTGCTGATATACAGACAAATCTCTACCTCAATGACACATTTTTGGCCCTGAAAGTAAGTGCTTTCAGCAAAAGAAAAAGAAATTGACAGTATGTGATAGGCTGACATTTGGAAACAGAGGAGACAGCAGCATGTAGCTTGGCCAGAAACATTGACGGAAGAAATGTATTGATGGTCACAAAGGGAGCGTGGAGAATCTGCAATGACTTTTAAATTCTAGGCTAGCTCCATAGGGTTTGAAAGCTTTGTAGAACACACATGTTTAAAACTGAGAATATTTAATGTGGAAACTTGAGAAAGAATCTGAAAAAGAAACCCAAAATATTGAGTCCTATGCTGCACAATATTAAATTATTCATATTTCTCAGTGAGAACTCAGTAAGTTACCTTAGAGAAATTATTAAATGTATGGTTATCTTTGATGATTCAACATTTCTCAGGGTTGGTATCTCAAAACAACTCCCAAACAGCAATTTTACAAAATCTAGGTGGGTTTTTCATTTTTGTTTTGGTTTGTTTTGAATAGTTGGCTGGTTGGTTGTTTTTTAACACTGCTGCAAGCTTCCCTTCTTTTACAATAGACTGTTTTTTGGGTTAGTTGTTTTTGTTGTTTTTTTTTTTTTATTGTTGAAGAAATATGTTGTCAAACATGAGATGAACTATTTTTTGAAAAGACTGAGAAGAAAATTCACTATCAAATATATAATTTTGCTTTTCAGAAAAGGTTAGCATATGTAAGATAACTTCAGAAAGGTCACAGTCTATGAAGAAGACCATTACCAATTTCCTAACCAGAAAACAGATTGATAGCTTGGAGTTCCTTAGACAAAAGGATAAAGTTTTTATTTTCTTCCTTATAAGGTAAAGAAATCTAACTTTTATTGAAGATCATTAACTCTTCTTTGTGTTACATACCATTATAAAGTGCATAGTTCTTTTCTTTGAGAAAAAGGTGATCTGTTGAAATGAGAAACTTTGCATCTTCTAGTCTCTTTTAATAGAGAAAATTTAATGCACATATTTACACAGGCAGAAGAAATTATCTAAAAGTCACATGGACAAAAGCAGCAGAACTCTGGAGCTATATATTTCTTGAATGGATTAGTGAAATGATAATTTACCACACGCGAGCCATACAAATGCTGTTAAGACAAGTATCTAACTCAGATTGTTAGGAAAGATCAGCTTCTGGTAGGGCCAGTCTCTCTCTCTATTGAGCATGAATAAGCAGTCCTGTACCTTTGTGAGAATAAAGGGAACTAAGCAGAATCATAACCCTGTTTGCTGAGGGTTATGTTTGTCAGTCATCTCCAGCACTGATGGGCAGGTCAGATACCATTTCAGAAAAAGACAGCAGTGCTGGAATATGAAGGAACCAATAGCATGAATATAATTTAAAAAATATATTTTTATTAGCAGAGTTAATTTCATAGATTGAAAGAATCATAAATTGGTTTGGGTTTACTTCCCCATGCACTATAAGTTTGCCTCAAAATCAGGAAAGCTAATATTCTGCTAATTCTTCTTTCTTGGGAAGTAGATACATAAGAAGACTGCTTCTTCTTTTTGGCTGATGTCTATTTTGTTTGGACATCAAGTCCATTACTAACAATTTGCTCTTCCCAGTATCTCCAGAATCCTATCTCAGAGTTTAACAAGAGAAATCTCTTCTCTTACTACTGCTAATGAGAATTATAAATAGCTTGGAAAAGGCAGGAAAAACTGGATGGGCATATTTACAAACTTGTTATAGTAATTTTAAACTAAAATGTCTGAAGCAGAGGGCTGAAAATTATTTTAAAGGCAACAATCAAATTGTAAAATAAACATAATATATTTAGCATAAGGTAAGAAAATTTTAAGCTATGGGTCAAAGAAAAGTCAACCAAAAAGTATATATCAGCTGCAAAATAAACAGGCATCAGCATAGGACTCCTATTAATCTGATTTGTTGTACCAAAATAGTAGTTTTCAGGTACTGATACAATTCAAACCACAACAACTTTCTAATTTACACTGTAAAAATTCAACATGACTGAAGAATTAGAATTTCTTTTTAAAATTAACTTCGTACTGTAAATATTCAGTCTCAAAACCTACTCTTCAGTATTCTTAAGTGTTCTATTTCATTAGTTATAACAGAAAAATTATGAGAATCTAGCAAATGGTAGAAAATACACCCACACACCTGCTACTAAGTATTTATTTATGCCCACAGGAAAGTATTGCTTAAAAAGGGTTTTTTTATTCTTAGCAAAATATGTACCTAATTCACCACATTAGGAGCATTATTGCAATTTTTTTTTTATGCAGAAAACAGCAAATACAAGACTGACATGCTGCAACATATATTTTTCATTAACAAATCAGAAAAATTGGATACTGGTGTCTTTGCTGCTAGCACAGATTTCTAGATGATGCAGTTAACAAGGACTCTCTACAAGTCCCGAAGCACCACAATTCCTCTTCACTGCAAGTGGTAAAAGAATCGCTGCTCTACACCTGTTCCCATTACAGTATCTTTCATCCATATTCCAAGGTAAAGATATTATGTACCAGTATAACCTGGAGGTGGTGGCCCCTCCACTCTAGGCCAAGAACAACTCTTGAAATTAAAATGGACATTTTAGTCTGCATGGACAGATGATTTTTTGATTATGCAGATGAATCACAATCCCATTAAAAAAAAAAAAACAAAAAAAAACAAGGCAAAAACCCAATCCCTCTGCACCCAGCTCAAATAGAACTTAATTCACAGTAATTATTCATCCTTTTGAAACTTTTAAAGTGCCATTATTGTTGACATCTTAGTAGCCCATGCATTTTCTATCAAACAGACAGCTCTATTCAATATGTGTCATGTCTAGGCAATAAAGTTATCATGAAAATTAATGATAATGTTATGAACCTTAGAATAAAAGCAATTAACTTTTTTTTTCCAAATGCCAATGGTACAAAACCTCTAGATCTTAATTAGTTCTTTATCATTTTATTTCATATTTTTCCAAAATATACAGTTATTATTTAAATGAAATACACTTTGGGGACTCATTTTCCATCATGATGGAGTAGTTTTGCTCCATGTTGACAATGTCAATTTAGGTTTTACCCTAGTCTGGGAAGACTAGGGAAGACTGGGAAGAATATCTCCACTGAAAGGCTGAATTTCCTTGTATTGGGTTTGTGTGGCCAGGTTTTAGCAGCTGGGAAACACAGCTCCTTCTGTAAGGAGCTGCCAAAAGCTTTCTCCATGTCCAACAGAACCAATGCCAGCCGCCTCCAGGATGGACCCGCTGCTGGCCAAGGCTGAGCCCATCAGGAATGATAGTAATGCCTCTATGATAAAATATTTAAGAAGGGGAAAAAAGTCTTGTACAGATGTAATTGCTCTCTGAGAAGAGAGAAGGAGAGGAACAGCCCTGCAAACACCAAGGTCAGTGAAGAAGGAAGGGGAGGAGGTGCTCCCGGTGCTGGAGCTGAGATTCCTGTGCAGCCCATGCTGAACACCATGGTGAGGCAGCAGTGATCCTGCAGCCCATGGTGATCAATGGGAATGCAGAAATCCACCTGCAGCCCATGGGGGAGTCCACACTGTAGCAGGTGGACGCCTGAGACGAGGCTGTGAACCCATGAGAAGCCCATGCTGGAGCAGGGTCCTGTCTGGGACCTGCAGATCCATGGAGAGAGGAGCCCATGTTGGAGCAAGTTTCCTGCTAGGACTTGTGACCCCCATGGAGGACCCATGCTGGGGCAGCCTGTTCCTGAAGGACTGCACCCTATGGAAGAGTGATCCACATTCGAGCAGTTCATGGAGAACAGTTGGCTGTGGGATGGACTCATGTTATGAGTCCATAACATGAGTCTTCATGTTATGAAGAATGGCTTCTTGTGGGAGGAACCTCACACTGGAGCAGGGTAAGGATTCTTCTCCCTGAGCAGTGGCAGGAACAACATGTCATGAACTGACCATAACCCTCATTCCCCATCTCCCTGCATTGCTGCAGGTTAGGAGGTAGAGCTGGGAAGGAGGGAGGCGACTTTTAAGATTTCTTTTACTTTTCATTATGCTGCTCTGATTTTGTTAGTAACAAATTCAATTAACATCCCCAAGTCTGTTTTGCCTGTGATAGTATTTGGGGAGTGATGTCTCCTGGTTCTAAACTCAACCCATGAATCTCTTATTATATTTTCTCTCCCCTGTCCAGTTGTGGAGGGGAGTGATAGAGAGGGTTCGGTGGGTGCCCGGCATCCAGCCAGGGTCAACCCACTACATTCCTCTTAAATGGACCAAGCACAGAGAGATCACACAAAATCCCTTTTTTTCAAGTTACATAGCAAAAAGAAAAGAATTATCTTGATCACAGGCATTGTGTCAGTCCATAAACAATAACAACATGCTGAGGATTAAAGTAATCCACTATAACATGTTTTTCTCACAGGAAAAAAGAAATTCTATTTTACTGAGTATCAGACAGATAAAATTTATTCTACCTTTTCCATTTAGTTTTTTGACATACAATCTGTGCAGATCAGTTAATGTACAGGATCTGATCCTTCACGTGCTGTTACCAAGAGAAGTGCACTATGCTGTTGGGAATTTACTGTGCTCTGTTCTTGTTTTCAAATGAAATGGAAAAGCGTTCCTATCATCATGGCAAATACAAATGCAGCTCTTGTTTCCTAATTATCACAGCTATTCAGACCTTGAAAATATGACTTGTTTTTGCTGTAGCTGTACTGTGCAGATCTTAGGGGTGTCATAGAAACTAGGAATGACTCACTGAGA
The DNA here is from genome assembly GCF_024509145.1 of Vidua macroura. Classification (NCBI taxonomy): domain Eukaryota; kingdom Metazoa; phylum Chordata; class Aves; order Passeriformes; family Viduidae; genus Vidua; species Vidua macroura. Next base: position 38,124,862 of record NC_071572.1, on the reverse strand, counting down.
AGACATGCTCCTTCTCAGTCAATAGTTAACCAACAATCCAGAACAACACAAAGAAAAATTGGTGGTCTAGAGAAGATTGTATCTTCCTTGAAACAAGTTTTTGACACATCATTTGCTTTTCTCTATTCCTTTTGATAACTAAATTCAATAAAGCATTTTTCCCATAATTTTTTTTGCTACAGCTCTGATGTTTTATATATCTCTCTGATAAACAACTTGTACCTTTTTAATGAGAGGGCAGAAATTAGAACTGTACAACAGAAAAGAATTTCACCAAAACCTACATCAAATGACGACAACTTTTGAATAACTTCTGCATGTTGAGTGAAATGTTCAAACACTACACAACACATTACTTTTTAAAGTGTAGAAATAGAAACACAATTTCTCTGCCTAATAGCAATCTTCCCCTTTATTTTACAAAAAATATCCCTTTACCTATAGATAATCTGTATTATGCCTAGCTGAGTACCATCTCCCTCTGTCATTCAAAGATTCTGCAAATAGAATTTAAGTTTGCAACATTTTGATAAAACTTGAACCAGAAAAGCAGGAAGTTCTCTATCAGCTCTATAGTATTCAAAAAGATAGCACAGTCTATGCATATAGCTGATTTTAGTTTAAATGGGATGATTACTCTTTCCCCATCACAGCTGTTTTCTCCAAAATCCCTATATACAGTAGCCTGTTAAATCTTTTTAAAGATACTGGATGACTAGACAACTTAGAACCTGGTCAGTTTAAGTTCAGTCAATTTGTGTCCAAGAGTAAGCACAGTCTGATTCACTACCTTTGTGTTGTATGGAATATTTCATTTGCGTTCTTTCTTAAAACGCTGCAGGCACTTAACTAACAAAAACTGGGAAGATGCATTTTTATAAAAAGCAGCAAATATCAGTACAAGGTATCACCATGTGATTGAGAAAATTCTGCTAAGACTAGTAAGTGGGGAGAGACAAAGGAGAAAGGGAAAATTACATACCACTATTTGTGTTTGTTGTAGTCCTCCCTCTTCTTCCACCCTACAAAACAAGATCCCATACAGCAAGCGTTATCTACCTACTAGGAAGCAGGAGGCAAAAAGATTGTCAATCACAGGGGTATTACATAGAGAAAACTTCCACCCTTTCTCCCCTTTGCAGTCCATAAAAAAATATGAAAAATTTTGTAGAAGGAAATATTCTATTATAGAGAAGGCATAATATAAAAAGGGAAAGGGGGAGGAAGATGGCAGAAAACAAGACTATGACAAAGACAATTACTAGTATGTAATTTAGACCTTTGTAATTTCTGTCTCCTCTCATCCTACAAAACAAGATTCCATACAACAAGCAGAAGTGGTAAGAAATGAAACTGGGAGACAGGATCATCTAAATTGCCAACCTGAAGAATTCTTCAATCAAATTACGTCTTAAGCACCAAGTCTTGATAACAAGATTGGCAAGCAATGTATGATCAAGTCTCAGCTTTGCATATAACAAATATTGCTACCTCAGTCCTTGGTCTTGAAGATTAAGATGCTTCCAGCGGGCTACTTATGGACAGGAACACACCAAAGATTTTCTGTACCCAATTGTGTATCTTCATAGCACTGCTTATTTCTATCATTACTAAAAGCTTCCTTTCTCATGGAATGAAACAGACCTCTTTTTCAAATGAATGTGATCTAGGTCGGGGTGATGCAAGGATATCTGATGGCTCTTAAGTGACCAAGAGGTAAAGCAGTTAATGTGTAACGCTGAAAACTGAAGGAGAAAAACACACTCAGTTCATCTGGAAGTAGTTAGGTCAGAAAAATAATGAATTCTGACTCCAATGGCTCTTCGTGTAGGAGGAAATTATAGGGTTCAAAGAAACTTTTTTATGTTGAACACTTTAGAATATCCATATTTTGAAATAAGGAATATCCTTGCTTACTGTCAAGGTTGTATCTTGAATACAGCAGGCACGGAAATTTCTTGAGCATTAAAAAGAGTTTTTTGATGATCTTACTGGAAGGAGGAATTAACAGCCAATCAGAGATCACTCAATAACAAAACCATCCTAAAATAAAAGCTCTCAACAGATGTAAAACAGTGTCAGTGCTTAAAAATATAAAGAGCAACTGATGATGCAACTACACGATAAATAGGACGTAATTACCAGAATTGTAGATAAGTTCAAGGAGATTGAAAGAATATTTTTTGAAATACATTCGTTTCTGCAGCAGGTGATGGCACTGCTTTTATACATGTTTAAGTAGGCAACAAAGCCAAGAGAGAAGGAGAGGGAAAATTAGATATTTGTGCAATCACTGGTCAAATATTACAACAGGACAAGCATTAGAAATCAAGTTTCCTGACATGTTAAATAAATGCATCTTCTAACTGCTAGCACTGGATCATAAATTACCTGGCTTCAAGAAAATCAGAAACGATTCTTCTATATCACTACCACTTCCCATAGGAGTAACAGTTCGTTCACTAAGCCATTGAAACTGGAGTATAGTTAAGCCATACACTTTGAAATGTTACAGTACTGGAAAGCTTGCAAACTTTAGAGACTGATCTTTCTCTTAAATGACCTTTATAAAAATTTTACCTACCTAAGATGCAAAGGTTTGAACATAAAAAATTAAAATTCTTTAACTCCTTATGAAATCTCCTTTACAACAATATAATTAAGTCACATGGGATAGACAGAGCAAGAGGGAACAGCAGTATGATGGAAGAAGCAAAATCCAAGAGAAGACAACATAAGTTGGTTCTTCTCAATAGTAAACCCAACAGAAGAAAACCTTGAGGCTGGCTGAAGATCAAATAACCCAATCTAAAAAAAAAGAATCAACTTGGAGAAACTGTGCGAAAACAGAAATGTACTGCCATTCCTGGAGAACAGAGAAATTAAACTAGAAAACAAAATAAATTACATATTTGCCTTATGGTAGCTACAAAATAATCTGTAAACTTCTATTTCCATGTAGCAAAGAGAAGATACTTGTTGATGACAGTCAAGAAAACTGGAAAGCTACGGGTCACAAGAGAACAAAAGAATGCAGCACTACCAGATGACCCACTGGGTTAGGGAATACAAGGCAAACTGGGTCCTATAGATGCTACAAGTAGCAGACAAATGATACAGCTACTGTAATACCCAGCAATTTCTGGTTGCCCAAATATGCCATTCATGTCTGCTTTACCTGAACCATCAACCATGCTCAAATGATCTTTTCACAAGGCAGGCAAACAAAGGAAATAGCTTTAAACTGAGAACCAGCAGGTTTAAATTTCATGTTAGGAAGAAATTTTTTATTGTGAGAGTGGTGAGGTGCTGGGATGAGCTACTCAGAGAATTTGTAGATGCCTCATTCTAGGCAGTGTTCAAGGCCAAGCTGGATAAAGCTTTGAGCAGCCCGGTCTAGCAGAAGGCGTACCTGACTGTAGCAGGGGTGTTGGAACTAAAGAATCTTTAAGCTCCCTTCCAACCCAAACTATTCTATTACTCTGTGATTCTATGATGATATAGATTGCTATACAGATCCAGAGGACACAACACCTCTGCCCTTGTACCTACAGATTTTTTTTCCAAAGAAGAAAGGCAGAAATTCAAATAAGGAGTTGGAATGAAACCCAAAGCATGGGGTTGCACTTCTGACTTTTTGTCTGTGGAAGCTGTTTTGACCCTACAGGCACCTGGAGTTCCAGTCAAATCCTGCTTATACACATCAGCCACTGAAGACAGAAGATAGCAGGCTTGGATTTCCCTTGGGAGTTAAAGCTTTGCTCCTTCAAACACTTTTTATTCAGCAGCAATATCCTCGTAGACCCAGCAGTCAGATTGCATCATCTTTATATGCAGCTTGCTGTCAGACACACGCTGCCTGTTCAGATTAACTGGAGTAAAGCCTGCACAGAGTACCCAAGGAGGCCCAAATCTCACAGCACAGAGCTGGTAATATGAGCATAATGCTCTTAGGCCTGTAAACTCTGCACTTAGTCATCTTCATTCCAAATAACACATATGATTTTCCCATCAGAAAGATGTTAATGGACATGAAAACACAGAGAGCACATTAAGAAATGTTGTTCCCTTCTGGAAGACCCTTTGGAATGAAAAGTTTGCCAAAAAAATATATGAGCAATTCTTACATGCAAAATTTTTACTTTAGCAAAAATCATCAAAGTGTTGATTTCAATTAACCATATTTTAACTGTCATGAAATACAGAATTTCTAATCTTCTTTCTCCTTCAGAAAAAATACTTGATTTTAAGCATTTAAGCATTTAAGCATTTACTGAAGTTGCAGAACTTTCATTGGTTGCAGTGATTTCCTCATACAAAAGTTATAACACTGGAAATACCTGCTGAAACACTGTACTCAATCAAAATCTGAATTGGCCATTTTTTGGTGCTAAATATCATAAATATCATAACCTAAAGAGTTTTGAAAATTCATCTAGAAATCTGTGGAAAGATTTTTGTTTTCCTCAGAAGAAAACTATTCCTATCCTATTTGTAAGTTCCCCTACCAATCTGCAAAGCAATTTTTTTTTTTTTTTAGTAAAGTTATTTTTATCTGTGTAAATCTAATTATTTGAAGAACAGATCCCACTGGTCTGCATAGCAGCCAGCCACAATGGTGGATCATAAGCAGGCAGTACAGACACAAAAAGCAAGGAATCTATTTCTGTAGGAGGGACAGTCTTTTCTAGGTGGGACACGCTCCGTTTAGCAAGTGGTGAATGTGCACAGAATAAAGAGTATGAAGTGAATGCCTATTTTAAAAAGAGAATGACTAAATAATAAGAACAGTTACAAAAAGACCACCTTTTGGGCAGTGGAGATGAAGGACAGTTATATAGATTTTAAAGAACACATAAGCTGCCAGAATACTTGGAGGGGGGAGAAATACAAAGGAAAAGACACAAGGATCATAAAAAGGACAAAAAAAAAAAAAAAAAAAAAGCTGCTGACAGATAATTCTATGACAAAAAGAAAAAAAAAACAGCAAAAATTGAAATTTCTCACAAAATCTGAAAGGACACTGTGCTTAGCTATATCTGCAGCCTGAATTTTAGCATAAGCATGACCAAAAGACATATATATGAAAATAGCATTCAAATGCTGGAATTTGTTTTCCTTGATAGTCTGTTTGGGAAAAGAGGAGAAAATATTTTTAAAAATAGAAAACAAAAAAGAAAAAATTACTAAAAAACTAACCAATGAACCATGGAATGTGGGGTAGAATAGAAGTAGAAGAAGGAAATGAGACAGCTCATACTAAACTGACCACTCTGCCAGGATGTCAGCGATATTGGATTTCTGTGGCAACATGGAGTGATCAGAGATAGAACAATGTAATTTCCACACGACTGCAAGAGACAGGCAACCTGTGACATCTGAGCCAATAATGTTGACAAAAGTTTGAATATGATTTTTTTTTCCCCTCAGGTATCTTTAAGGCATGTACAAGGAGAGATGCACTTCATGCCTGAGCACCCTGTTGTCTTTTGAAAGCCAAAGCCTTTGGCTCAGAAGCCCAAGTGTTAAGAGAGCCAGTGGGCTAATGTAGCATGCAACTGAATTGTTTGCACCTCCCACTATTCAATTTCTCTTTCTGCTTCCTCATTTCAAATTGGTGGAGCTATCTTGCTTGTTATGACGAAAGTTATTTTGTGGGCCAAGGTAAGAAGCAACATATGAAAATAAAAATAAGATAAAGTCTGAAAAATAGGACAGAAAATTTCTTTGGGTAAGGTACAGATATCTCTGAAAGATGAGCATAGAGTTCAATCACCACACAACAGCAGCATCTTAGATAATTCCTTCCTGTAAGAAAGGAAATAAAAAAAAGGGAGAAAATACATACTAGATAAGAATATGGAGTTTGGTTTTCAGGCCTTTACTCCTATAATAATATTACTCAGAAAGTAAAAAAAATATAAATCTACAATAATAGTAATATTTACTAAATCGAAGAGAACAGAAATTTTTCAGATACATTTCAGATGGGCTTCATGAGACCACAGATTGTGTTTCTCCAGAGTCTTTTCATTTTTTAATTCTAATCTTTACAGTGAAAGTAAGGGTTAACAGATTCTAGACTGGGATTTAATGTTCAGGCCAGTTAGGCTTGTGTACTCGTTAGCTCACTATAAATGTACATATTGGAGCTTACAGTGAACTGTAAACATTTCTTTTTTTTTTTTTTTTTTTTTTTTTTTGAAAGTAACTAACCTCCTCTGGCTCAACAGGCCCCATAGCACAACCAAAGTTATCATGGATGCACATAACAGCTCAAAAATTGCAATATAAATAATAATTATTGTCTAGTCACTACAGTTAATCACTCACTGTACTGTGGACAGGCAATGCGTCAATCAAATACCAGCTGTAAAAATGCAGCCATTTAATTAAATGAGTTAGTTTCATTTATAAATGAGCACCTTTTCCTCTCCCAAGTTTGCTTCATAAACAATTACAGTTTGATAATCCCATGTTTATTGTTTCAAGCCATTTTTACATTAAGACAATTACATACAAAATGTCTTGGGGAAGAAAAGAAGACAGCATGAATTTCTAGGATATAAGCACCGTAGTTAAATGCAGATCTTATAGGATATGGCTATGGGGACCAAAAGAAAGTCAGAAACTCAGAAAAGAAATAAAAGTTACTCTACTAGGCTCATACAATAAATACTAGAACAACACCATATTGCAACTAACCTCCATTATATTTCCTTCACTGATGTATTTAAGAAAGATGCTGCTTCAAGGAAGGATGTCATTCCCCAGTTGTATGGAAGCTAGAGCATGACAACCCACTTTGCTTGCTTTTACAGCACACAGTGCATTTCTGGATTAGAACTGGGCCTTTGTGGTACTACTATAGTACAAGTAGCAGGTCTAACTATACAATCTTTGTGCAAAGTTATTCAGCTGTGGCTCTTTGTCCATCATTTATTGGAAAGATTACTTGAGTTTTTAATTCCACATCAAGACAAAACCACTTGTAATATTTTGACTTTCTGGCAATATTAACATACTTTTTTGTGTGTTTGAGAAAATGCAATGAATGATTAGTTTTCTAATGTAAAGCAGTAATCTAAGTGTGAATCTGATAAACTAACTATAATACCACCCCCAAATTTCAGTGAATAATATAGAATGGCCATCATAAAAGACAAGAGAAAATCCTTCAGAGAAAAGATGCAAAAGCTGCTATAAAACAGAAAAGCAGGAACATGTGATGAAAAGATAAAGAGCAACATGTTTTTTTTACATGAAACTCAGAAGTGTTAATGACAAGATACCTAACCTGGAGGAGAAATTCTTATTCCCAGCTACACAAGCTGAACTCCCACATGAACAGAGTGAGTACTTACATTTGGAGGAGAGAAAAGAATTGGAGACAACAGAATAACAGAAAGTGTGCGTGGGCTGTGTGTGTGTGCACGCCTGCGTGTGTCTGGGGAGGCTAACATCAGGAGAAACTAAAATAGAAGACAATTAGCAGATGAGGGAAGCAGGCATTTAAAAGAGCTGAAAATAGATTTCAAGAAACTATAATTAGTCTCAAAAAGAAGAAATACATGAAAGAAACATCCACACTTTAAGTAGAAAGCAGAGAAATAAATGACACCTCAACATCTTTCTAGAAATCTCAGTTTTCTGTAGGTCTCACTAGCACACTATTATGACTGCTAAAAATAATTTTAAAATCTATAAAAATAAATATACATGTTTAGACACACAATTAAATGCCTAAGGTTGTAGAACTGCATTTGAATCCTGAGGTCTTTCTTTATGCTTTGATAACTCACTCTAACATGTAAGAACTGGGCTGTTTTTTAACTTGTAACCCCTCCCAAGCACTCGAATATGAGCTAAATTGACTAATACCAGTTGTAGAAATGTTGATTATGTCCCCTCAGTACATTGCTTGCTTACTTTTTCTTTAAAGTCTATTATTTGCTGAAGTAATAAGAACACATTATGTTGGTCTGTAACAGCTTGAATCCAGGGTTGGCATTTTGTCCAGTCTGCAGATCAGACAGCTGTTGAGTGGTACCCAACCTGCATCAGCAATTATTATGTGTCCAACATATTGTGCACAACGACAATGGTCTGGTTTATTTCCTAATGCATTTTTAAAAATTCTTTGTTCTTCTACTAAAAAAAAATCTCAAGAATGAACTCAAAAGGAAAGAAACTGTAAACTCCATGGAAAATTATGTATTTACATCACTTCTGTACATTTTATAGCCCCTTCTTTTTACTCTTAAGTATTACTCACACTTTGTAAATTGTTGTAACTTGCCACATAGACTAATGATTAAAGACTAGATTTGTGCACATTCACTTGGTCCTGTTATAGTTCTCCAATAAGTGAATAAATGAATACTGACCTATCTCCTCCACATGATAGTCTGAAAAAAAAAAGCCATTAACAAATTCTTTGTGCATGATTTTTGTAATTTTTCAGCTTCCATTAAGGTACTGAAAAAAGATTTTCCAAAATGCTTAGCAACTGACATATTTAGCATATTCCAAAAAAGCTAATGTCTTATTTTGATAGCTATATAAGATTGGAGTCTTTTGCCAGTGTTTAAGAAAAAAGAAAAATCTAGTTTAGGAAACCTAATCTTCTTCCATTGACACCAAAAGAAAATCACCTTAACAGTAGTGTAGTTAATTTGGACCTGAAAAATATTTCTAGCATGATGTCCAGCTCTGCAAATATGACAAGTGGCAAAAAAAACCTGCTACACACACTCTTAACTTTGTGAAAGAATAAGGAAGGACAGTACAAGACTTAATCAAATTAAGATGCAAAGCAAGAACCTGCTCACCTAAATGTACTCAGGGCTTCTGAAACAGAAAGTATATTTACCAAGTGAATAAAGCATGATAGCTCCTAACATGTACAACAAAGAATCATCAGGGTTAAATACTTTATTATCCTAGTCTGATGGAAGATTTTCATTTCCTTTCCAGATGTCCTTCAAAAGAGTATAATTTGATCTGGCTTCATATCCCACTATTGAATATTTCATAGAAAAACTTTTGAATGGATTTCCACCTTAAAGAATCTCAAAATTTCTCAGCAAATAAGGCAAACATGACAGAATTTCACTTCATATTAGTCAACATGGTAATAATACACATGATAAACTTTCTGCAGCAAAACTGCCCAAAGAAAGGCTATCTATATTCTTGCAAATGAGCCCCAAGATATATGTGAGCCTCCCTGACCTGCAACACTGCTCCTGCAACGGATCATTAAGCAGTGGATAACATCTGTAAACATCTGGGAATGGCAGAGTTCAGCACCCATATGTGTGTGCAGTGTGTGCTTTCCCTCTTACTTCTCACACATGAGTATTGTGGGTAATAGCTGCGTCTTGTGGTTTACTGAAATGCCGGAATGCATTTGAAATGTCTCTGACTTTAATGTTAAGGATAATAATAATAATAATAACAATAATAATAATAATAATAATAGCAATAACAATAATAATAATAATGAGTCACAGTATTTTCTCTCAAATTACTTTGAATGATGAAGGCTTAATGTCCATTTTGGAATTTGACCAAATTGTATGTCTTTATAGCATATAAAGTAATAAATTTCTTCTCTTCTTATGAGAAGAAAGTTTTTAATTTCTTCTATTTCTCCTGGTTGCTATTTTTCATGTGAGTAGGGATAGCATAGTTGTAGACATGTTTTGTTTCTATTACATGGTTTGATCAGAATGAATAGCTAAATATTTTTGTTCCCTTTCTTCTGATAATAGTAAATTTATAACACTTGGTTAACTTTCACTCTTTAGAAAATTGATTCCCTTTATAGTAAAATTACATATTCTTTTAAGCTTTATAAATACCTTGTAATTTTGTTCTTCATAGAAAGAATAATTCTTAAAACCTCAATCACTGGGAAGAATTTTACAAATAATACAGTATGTGCCTTCCCTCTTACTTCTCACACGTGAGCATTGTTTATAGAGCAGGAACATGAACAAAGAGCCTGGTAACGTGTAGCAGCGTAGGAAACAGGTCCTGTCACATCACGAGTGTCTGAAGGCAGCAGTGTCTCCCACCAATCCATTTGTGGAGGTTCCTCAGAGGAACAGAGCATAGACATTTTTAAGGATGACAGTAATCTCCATTCTTGACCTCTGGAACAGTTGACAGGCAGGGAGATCCTAGGCCAAACTGTCCAGTCTCCTTTGATTTTCTGCAGCAGACTGATATTCAATTGGCCAGGGAAAAAATCTGCTCAAATGTTCAGATTTCTGATGTTATCCCAAGATCATTGTGGAATATTCTGACTGTGGCAAGGACTCAGAGCTGCATTTAATCCAGCATGATGCAATCACCAGAGAGGAAAATTAATCCCTGAACAAAGCAGTTCAAGGGAAGAAGCACTGGGTACTGCAAGGAAGAGGATACATATTTTGTAGCTGAAGGAGTCAGCAAATGGAAAGGGTTGGAAATTGAAGAGTTCCCTGCAATATCTGTAGGGCTCTTAGCACTTCTCAAGATGAGTTGGGGGGTTCTCAATTTAAAAAAACCTCTGAGAGTCTTAGGGGAATTAGAAAAAAGCAGCACTTGTTTTATTTTGCCATTTTCTTCTCAAAAGATGTAAAGTAACCTGGAAAAACAAATTATACCATCCAAAAAAGAAAAACACCTAACTTAATAACACCAACATCTCAGTCTGGAATACTGTAGCTAAAAAAAATCATAAATCAAAAGTCTTCCATTTTAAAGGTGATTAAAAACATATAAAATAAAAATTTGTAAATAAATACAGATGAACATTTCCTTCAATCTGAGCAATCGGGTTGTAGCCAATCAATCACACACACATCCATTAGAATTAGGAACTTGTTTCTGTAGTGTGAAGACAAACTAAATCCAACACTTAGGGGAAGAGTAATATCGACACTGAAGTACAGCTGAAAACTTTAGCTAACATCTTAAATGCTAAATCTCACCACCACCATCCCCTGCTGATGCAAAAGGAACCTCTTCTGTACTTACACAGAAGCAAGGAGTTAAAGTAGGATACAGGTTGCTGAAGGTTCAAATTACAAATCCTGCATGGATACTCACTATGTTATCATCACACTTAACCCCTAATTAATAGGAAAATCAAGAGGATGAACACCAGACAATTATGAAAGAATCGCATCTAAATTTTAGGGGTTTAATCATCATATTTGACATCAAATTTAGGTTGATAAATGAACTGGGGTTTGTTACCAACAGTATTTCATATTAATCAATATCTTCCACAACAAGCCACAGTTTCAGCATATTCTCTTGATTTCAGCACTTTTTAAAATGCAGTGTAAAATATAGTTAAATTATTCTCTTGTAAACTATTATCTTTGGCTCTGTGGAACAAAAAGCTTCCAAATTCTACCTAGTTAAAAATTTTTCACTAAGTTCTACACGAAAATAAGCTTTCCAAATCTTACTGAAATTTTCTCATACTACTAGGAAATTCTTTGAATATATTAAAGAGTTTTACTAAAAAAAAAAAAAAAAAAAAAAAAAAAAAAAAAAAAAGAGAGAGAGAGAAAAAAAAAAAGAAGATAAAAGCTATAAGAATTTTCTCTTCCCAGAGAAAATGTCCTCCTTAGCTGGCAGCAGGAAGAGTGACAAATACACTGTTCCTGAACTGAGACAAGAGGAAATCAGCTGTTATTGACATAGAGGGATGATGCTGCCACACTTCAAGGAGACTCTATGTGCAAGAACACCAAACCTTCTGGACATGGTGTCCTCTCATGGGACAAACTCAGCTCACTGTGAAACTACCACATGTTAAGTCACTTGAAGCATGCGAATGCAACTTTTTCAGCCTCATAATGCCTCTTACATGGGATTTCTGAAGTAGAACTTCAGCAGCCTGTCAGATAATTTTTTGTTTATTTTGTTTGGATTTTTGTTGTTGTTGTTGTTGTTGTTGTTTGTGGTGTTTTGTTTTTTGTTTTTGTTTTTTGTTTTTGTTTTTCTTATTAGTAATTGGGAGAACTTGCTGTATTTGGAGAATTTGACTATTGGCCATACTTAACACTGTGCTAAGCATGGCTTACATCTCAATGCTAAGGAGCAGCCACAAAATATTTTCTTCTGTGCATACACCTTCAGCTTTCATAACTGCTCTCTTTCTCACTTGGGCTCAAATTCATCCTAGCAAGATACTCTAAGAAAATCTACCCAAATGAAGACCGGAAGTGATAGCTCTTTATATTTTCATTTAGAACACCTCTCAATCCCACTTCCTTAAAATTCTAACTAAACAAAACCCAAGAGATTGTATTATTTGTAAAATTCTTTCCAGTGATTGAGGTTTTAAGAATTATTCTTTCTATGAAGAACAAAATTATGAGGTATTTATAAAGCTTAAAAGAATATGTAATTTTACTATAAAGGGAATTAATTTACTAAAGAGTGAAAGTTAACCAAGTGTTATAAATTTACTATTATCAGAAGAAAGGGAACAAAAATATTTAGCTATTCATTCTGATCAAACCATGTAATAGAAACAAAACATGTCTACAACTATGCTATCCCTACTCACATGAAAAATAGCAACCAGGAGAAAAAAGAAGAAATTTAAAATTTTCTTCTCATAACAACATTTACTATATATCCTATAAAGACATACAATTTGGTCAAATTCCAAAATGAACATTAAGTGTTCATCATCCAAAGTAATTTGAAAGAAAATACACAGGTATCATGTCTGAAATTATGAGGATGTAAGTGTTCAAGGGGTGCAATCAGTCACATATATTTCTGTACAGAATCCACAACAAGCAGTACTGCTGAGCACCTTCCAAAATATAAAATTATTAAACACTATTAATCAGGTGAAATTTTGCAACCCTGTAAATTCCTTAAAAGCCTTGCCTCCAAAATCCAATATGAATCAACTGCCTTGCAGCTGGGGATATCAGTCTAAAAGCCACCTTCACAGCAAAAACGTCTGAGTTCACCTTCATCCTCCAGAGCTCCAGTAATTTTTTGTCCACATCGCCTTCATCCTCTTGATGGATCAGGAATTATCAGAAGGGTTAGCTCTCCCTGCAGTTTGCCCTGATGCTACTTAGGGTCAGGTAGAAAAGCAGCAAGAGGCACTAGGACAACAGAAATCAGACCCATCAGCACCAGCTAAATCTGGGATCTTGAACACAGCTGTTATGCACATCACTATCAGGATTTTCCCCCTCTGCAGTGATCAAGAGTCAATAGACATGCAGGAATAGCATCTTTGTCAACAAGTATTTGTTAATCATGACAAACGGTACAAGATAAATGACATAATAAAACTCTTTACTCAGTTTTCACTGGATTTTTTGTGATGGCGAGTTGGCATGACTGTTGTAATTCTTGCTGTCTTCATAAAGCCCTTCTCTTTCATCCTTCCATCCTTTTACAGCTATTCCATCTTCTTGTTTAAGCTCACCAACCTATTTCTTATTCTCCTTTCTCGCCTCCCACAGATGTAGATTTTTTCAGTCTTTAAATCTCTCCTAGAAACCAAAACTGGGAAGGCAAATCTAAAGATGCCCAGCAAGCTCAGTCAAAGCAGCAGCACTGACTTGGTAACTTTGGTCCACCAAAAGACTTCCCAAAGGACATTCATGTTCAAGTAAAAATTTAAGTTAGATGTTATTGCAAAGACAGAAGTTATGCTCTTTGTTTTGGGCTGTAACTCTGTGCTGTACCATGAATTGGACCCTAAAGGTGAGAAGCCTGAACATTTGTACTGAATACAAAATAAAAAAATAATTTCAGGCTTTATTTTTAAATTAAAATCAATTGAGAGTTTATTTACTCTTCCAGTAAACAAGGACTTCATTTCATGGAAAATTTGACTATTCAAAAGTATTCTGACGTTTTAAACATTCCTTCAGGATAAAATTACAACAGAATTGGCTGAAGAATAAGTGAATGTAAGTTATGGAGGAGCAAATGAATTGTGGAGAAAAAAGCTCCCAACCTTTGAAATATCAGTCTAGTGATATTTTAGAACATTTTACTCAGAAGAGTAATGGAAAAGAAGAAAAAATATCCATATCTGACATGGAAAAATTGAAAATTAATACCTATGCTACCTGCAATAATGAGAGGGTAAAACTCTCACAAATTTCTCAGTCATTGAATTCTTAAATTCCTGACAATTATGACCAAACAAAATGATCTTCAGATTTGAGTAAAATCAAAATAGTAAAATATTGCAAATAATATAGGAAACATAAAAAGGTGAAAATTGTGGTGACTTTTTAAGGTGAATGAAAGGGAAGAAAGTGCAGGAAGATTATTATTGTGGCAAGCACATTTCTCTCTCTCTCAGGATTTTTCATAGAGGCGCACAGAGAGAAAGAAAGAGAAAACAATTTCTATTTCTGCTCCTTGTTTTTCCTATGTGGAATGTGTTTGGAGAATTGTTTACCTGGGGTGATTGCTTGATTGGATTCTGGTGAGAGTTGTTTGAGCCTGATGGCCAATCAGATCCACCTGTGTCTGGACTCTCTCAAGAAAGTCACAAGTTAGACATGGTAGTCTAACTAACGTTAGACTTGGTAGTTAGAACAAGTAGGTATGTAGTTTTAGTATCTTCCTTTATATAGTGTATTAATGTATTATAGCATAGTTATAATAAAGCATTCAGCCTTCTGAATTGGAGTTGGACATCATCATTTCTTCCCACTGGGTGTACCTGCATTTTACAATACATTATAACAAAGCTATTTGTTTCAGTTACTTGTATGCAGCAAGAACCTGAAAAGGCAGGAAGTTAATTATAAATAACGTTTTCATGAGAACACCTTTGGTAAGTATAACATGCTCTCTGAAACTGCAACCATTATTTATTGCACCCATATGCTCAGAAACACTTACTAGCTGCAATGTTTATGGAGAAAGCGACACATACTGAATTTAAACAGAAGTCTCAATGCCTAGGTAATATCAGAAATTCCCACGTGCAATTTTATCTATATTTCTAAGATTCCCCACCTTCAGTTCTGTGAGTTTATAATTATTATTATTATTATTATTATTATCCTTAACATTAAAGTCAGAGACATTTCAAATGCATTCCGGCATTTCAGAAAACCGCAAGACGCAGCTTTTCCCCACTATGAGTGAAGGCACCATTGCACACAGCAGTAAATCACTGTTTGTCTTCCACAGCAAGTGAGTCTTTTATACGCCATTCATGTGGGCTTTTGTAACATCATTCAGAAAAGCACTGTAAGCAATATTATAATTTCAGCACTGCCAGCATGGTGCTTACATTTTCACATTAACTGATGCTTTTGTCACTGATAAGTAGAGATACAATTTCTGATACCAGATAAACTTGGAAACACTAAAATGAATGTCCTGTTGATAAAGGGGTTTGGAATAAATCGCTCTTATCTGGCCAGGGAAATGCCAACGATAAATTCCAGAGAATAGGAATGACGATGGGCTGTGCAAAGCACTGGGGCTGTTCCGTGCTCTCTCCAGCCTCCTCTTTAACTGCATCCACCCAGCTTCGTACACCCCCTTGCCTGGTGCCTCTGCTCAGGAAACAGGGAGAAGAAGACCACGTGCAAGGAGCAGGAGACTTGCACATCATGATGGTGGGAAAACACAAACCATGTCACAAGCCACATTTATGTATGTAAACATGCATAACTTTGCACTGATCTATGGAATTTACTGCCTCAGATTTTTTTCTTGCTACATATACAGTATGAGATTACAAGGAATAGATGTGAAATATCTATTTTAACACTGGAGCAAAAATTGAGAGATGATGATTTATGTATTTAAGGAGATTCATTTTAGTTAATAAAACTTTGGAACAACCTCAGTACAAGTTATTAAAGAGAAATGATTGAGCATTTTTAGGAAAACTATAAAAAGCTTGTTAAAAACACTTGTGACCCTGTTTTCGGTCATGTAATTGAAATATTATGCAGTTAAACACTTCATTTAAATGTATATAGTGCTGAATGAAGAAAAATCATGGTAATTCAAACTTGCAGCTACTCATCTATATTCCATAATTTGTGAAAAAAGTAGAGAGAAAAATCAGAGCGGTCAATCTCATATAGGTCATACAGTAGTGCGGCTACTGTGAGAAGCCATAGAATACACTTTTTAAGCTTTGTAATAAAGCCAGATTTTTTTCATGAGAATACAACATTTAAGATTTTAAACTTAAAAAAAAAAAAAAACAACAAAAAAAACACCACATTTTCAGCTAGTTTCTGGATGCGCCTTTGGAAATTGCAAAACTTTTCTGCCAGCTGTTGGCTCATAAAACCAATTTTCAATATCCAATGGTTTGGCATTTTTTCCCATGAACAAAACCCAAAATAAAGCCAATGATAAAAATTAAGATTGTATTCCACCGAACATGCTTACAGCTTGGTTTGATGCTTCATCTCCACTAACCCACTGATTCAGGTGAGGTGTGTGTTGGGGAAAGCCACCCATCAAAACAATGATACGAAGCACACACACTCCATCTCCTCTGTGTTGCTTCACCATCTTTTTGTTATTTTCCACACTTTGTCCCACTCAATTTGCTCCAACAGTAGCATTATGGTTTTATCACTACAGCCAAAGTTTTAAATTCTTCTAGGTAATTTTGAATAAGAAGTATAACAAAGACTACAGGAGTTGCCCAATAAACTATTCTGGTTTTCTTCTGAATGCACTAGGAAAATCAGAAACCTGTAAAACACCCTAAGGCAGGCAATGACTGTACCTTTTCAATTACATTTACAGAATGTTATGACACAAAAGAGAGCTCTGAGAAAGATTCAATAATCAGAAACAGAAGATATATTATTGTTGCTACCATAAAACTGCAACAATCCTGATCAATACATAACATTCTTTTTCTGTTAAAAAAGAAATAGAACTCACCAGTACTCCTTTTTATTTACTTCCAGTTGAAGAAATTTAATTTGGAAATAAAAACAAGGACCCCACACTACACTCATAAAATTCAGTAAATTGTAAGATCAGCCATTTTCAGGTTATTAGGTAATATATAATACTGCTGAATCATTTACAAATATAAAAAAAGTATTATTGGCTAGACAGTGCACATAAAACAATGACCTTTAAAAATATATCAGAAATAAAGAAAGAACTAGAACATAAAAAGGAAAAATATAATTTACTTTGCACAATTGTCTGTCTTCTTCCTGTATATAGATTAATTAATACGTATTCTGTTAATCTAACTCATGCATCATTGAATTAACTTGGATGCAAGTAATTGTATCTGCTTAACTTCACATATTTTCAAGGTAAATCAGTGCATCACAGTTATTTATTTCCATAATGCTTCATTCTTTTTTTTTACTTCAGCTTGTGCTGAAACAAGAAATTAGAATAATAAGACAATATACTGAGACAAGAAATCCAACTGCTATTAGACGACTGAGATATATCCTATTTGAAGACTTGAAAGCATGCATCATTAATTATCACAAAAAGTTTTTCCTCCTGTTGACAAGACAAAAATTAATGAGCTAGAGGAGCATTATCTGAAACAAGAATAATGCAAAGAACATCACAAAGGGCATTAAATTAGAAGGCATAAGGCACAGCGTTCCAGTCTCAGTTTGTGATTCTTTGCAAATTATACGTAATTTTTAGGACGCATGAAGAAAAGGCTTGATAGGTTTGGGATGGGTAGGAAAAGAATCCTGCAGCTTTATAGAGATAATACAAGTGAAGACAAATATGTTCAGATTCCAGACAGGTAGCAAATAATGGAGGCAACATTTTCTGTTGTTATCTCTTCATTTCATCTAATTAAAACTTGGAAAATGCAAAAAAGGCAGAAATGTGAAAAGATTAAAATGGAAATTATATGTGATTCATTTGGTTGTTTATTTTTTCTGGTGCTGAAGAACAGTTACTACCTAAGTAGGGGGGTAAGACAGAGACTAATGTTTTTCAAGACCTGGATTTAGTTTATCCTTTAGATGAAATTAAGTCACAGGCTTTCTGCAGTTCAGATGCTGAAATGTATCTAATACTGCCAGGAATTTCTTGTTTTATTCACATGCATGTTCTTCTTTCATTATCTTATCTTCTCTTTCTCAAGTGGTAGAACAATTTACATTTCCCAGTTGGATAACTTATTGAATTTGTTATAACATACATGAGTAAAAAAAGGAATGAACAGGCCAAAATGAATATGACCTTCTTCTAACAGTTCTTATATTTAATTCCAGCTGCAAATGTCAAGGTTTTCATGAAACAACTTCAGAAAGAAAAACTGTTTATAGGGGAAGGAATAGGTGTAAAGATGGCTATGTCAGATTTTGGCTTCTTTGTCCTTTCTTTAAAGGTTACATATATCAGATTTGATGTTAAAATCAGTAAAGAGAGTTGATGGAGAATGAAAAAAATAATTAATAAAGACTTAAATGTTTATTTACCGTAAATTGACTTGCAAAACACTTGTCTGCTATGATGACTTTCCACTCCTTATTTCTGTTTATTTAAACTATTTTAGCTCCTGTTCAGAAATGTTAATAGAAATTAGGAGTTTTCTCTTACTACCTGTGTATTTCACTTAGTGGTCAAAAAGCAGCCTATCAGCAATTTCTTCATAAAGTGAAGGGTGATATTGTCTTTTTAAAACTTAATTTTAAAATACAGAGAGATATGGAGCAGATGTCAAAAGATGTCAAAATAATCATTTGCCAAATCTAAATATTTGGCTGGAATATATTTTTCACTTTTCACAAGAATGGATTTTTTTTTTTTTTTAATGGGAAATGGAAAGAAAAAAAAAAATGGGGGAAAAAGGCAGCCTGGAGAAGTAATATTTAAATCACATCCCCGGTAAGTGCAACACGTGGTATATGGAGACGCCATATAAAATCCACTTGATGCAAAACCTTTTAACCTTGGTTGCATACCCCAGTGAATTTTGATTACCAGGCTTGTTTTGGTTCAATGACTAAATATAGTAAAATAGCAAACAAATTGCAGTTAGGTCTTAACTGCATGATTAGCTATTCTGAGACATGTGCACGTGCCCATTAGCTCATCTCCAGTCATTCAGTTTGCTGCAGAACAGAATGAATTTAAATTCTGACATGTCCTATGGACAGGGAAACCACCCCTCCCAACTGTTCCTACATACCACTTATACTTCAAAGGATTTTACACCAAGGATGATCAGAGGACTGGGAAGCCTGCCATATGAGGAAAGGCTGAGAGAGCTGGGGTTGCTCAGCCTTGAGAAAGAAATGCTTAGGGGAGACCTCAATACCATGTTCCATTATTTAAAGGATGACTAAAAGGAAGGTGGAGACTCCCTTTTCGCAAATAGTCACATGGAAAAGCTGAGGGGGAATGGGTACAATTTACCCCCGAGGAGATTCCAATTGGATGAAAGAAGAACATTTTTGACATTGAGAATAATCAGCCATTGGAACATTTTCCCTAGGGAAGTGGTAGATTCCCCACAATTGAGCTCTTTTAAGATTTGCCTGGACAGGGTCCTAGGCCATCTTGTCTAGACTGTGCTTTCACCAAGAAATTTGGACTAGATGATCTGTAAGGTTCCTTGCAACCTGCTATTCTATGATACTATGAGATCTTTTCTTTTACAGTGTGGCATTAAAAATGCCACAAATCATCCAATGGGCAACAAAAAAAACCCCATCTTCTTTTAAGTGTATTCACTTAAACATACATCCTACTTCTTAACATTTTAATTTTCAACAAATATATGTAATTAAAATTATTATAAAATAAGTAGGATGACTTTATTCAACAAAAGTCAAAGTATGACTCACCACACAAAACTGTTTTCCATAGCAACTGCTGAAAAAAACTGTTATTATTCATGCACTCTCATACATACATGTAGAAATATAAAAGTAAAGCCAATATTTTATTTTTTCCTAATGGTGCAGCCAAAAATTTAGATCCTATGCAAGGAAAATGAAATTTAGGAAGATTTTCTTGGAATGGATACTAGTTTTCTTTTTTTGGGGGGAGGGGAGGGTAGGGGTCAAGTTGGGTGGGGTTAATGGAATATGATGATGCCTGTGTTTTTTCTTTTAAAGAAAATGCATTAGTCAGATCCAGGAAACAGTTGATACAGGCAAGGGGGAAAAAAAAATCCCCAATCTCTGACATTGGTTGCTTCCGTTCCTATAACAAGTTCTGGATTTTAGGTAAAAGGTCAGAATAGATACTGTTGAAAAATATTGGGAAATGCCAGAAAAAAAACAGTATTTTAATTGTTTTACCTAGAAGTGTTGCACAAACTAGGATCAGCATTGAGAGTAATACTGCTGTCACTGGGGAGGATAAGAGTTTTCTGTAAACTCAGAAGTGCCACAGAAAACATATAGAGAGCAAGTGCATGAGAACTCTGACACCAGCTGAAGCTGTGAGAGAAAAGGCATGAAAGAAACAAAATCTCAGGGTCAAGCTCTTTGTCACTGAACGTTGTAGATGAATCAAGGCATCAACAGATTTGAAAATTGATTTGACCAGCTCTTGGGCAAAATTTCTGAGTCAAATTAATAAAAATATACTGCTTCTGACTCAGGAAGCACCTAAACTTCCTGTTAGTGGAAAACTATTTTCTAGAAAAAGAATCCCTACCTGCTCACCCTGTTCTTGCTGTTTTCCAATTATCTTTTATTGGGTGATGGCAAACAGAGTTGGATGGACCTTTGGTTTGAATTTGCTGCATACTGCTGCCTACATACTTGCCTTTAGATCACCATATCAATATAATCAAGAAAATCAATCCCAAACAGTAAATTCCCCATGTAGGAAAAAAAGTGAGCACTGCTCTGGTCTCTGCAGAAGCCATCACTGTGTTATATGGCATGAGCCTGGGTGCCATGTTTGGCAGCAGGGAAGGACAGAGGAGCTCAGCCTGCCTCTCCCTCCTCCTCTCAGGTCAAGCCTGAACGAGGAAGCACCAGGAGCACACACAAAGGACAATCATGCTCCCAGAGTGTGCCAGCAATGAGCGTCCTGCAGCTGATCATAAGCCAGTACATTTTAAGGTCCATCAGGAGCCTGCTTACAAGAGATATTTGCTTTAGAATAGCAAAAGTCAGTGTGCTTCTAGCAAAACAGACCAAGTCAACTCAAAAGAAATAATCAAATAAAAAAAAAAAAAAAAAAACAAAAAAAAAACCAAACCAAACCAAACCAAAAAAAAAAAAAAAACAAAACAAAACAAAAAAAAAAAAAAAAAAAAAAAAAAACAAACACCAAAAAACCCTGGTCACAAAGAATACAACACTGGTAAAGCATTGGCCAGCATGCTGAACCAAAACCAATACTGGAAGGATCCAAAAACATCCAAATGAGCTTTAGAGAAAGGTCTGCACATGGAAAGCTTTGCAGTTCTTCCTTATTGGCTGGCCACAGATGTTTCTCTTCTCTCAAAACAAAAGAACACAAAAAAACCCCCTACCAATAATCCCCCCCAAGATGACAAAACCTGATAAAAATGCAACAAAATGAAGTGCTTGAAATGTGCTATTTTTAAATGAGCAGATGTTATATGAGGTAGTATTCCTTTAAATCACTTACTGGATGCTAGTAGAAATTTCGATGAATAATGTTAGCTTGGTATTAATACTTGAGACACTAAATATGCTTTACAACAGTTTGCTTTAAAGAGATATACAAGTTCCAGAAGGTGAGGGTGAAAACTGTGGAATGCATCCTAAAATAAAATAAACAGCAGAGGGAGGAAGCAAATGCCTTCAAATAAAATCACCCTATTTTTAAACTAGTCCAATTTTTGTGTCTTTTGCATGCATATTTCATTTTTCTCCTATGATAGAGAAAAATACAACAGTCTTTTAAAAATTGTTCACATTTCTAGGTTCAATTTCCCTATGGCATATAGCTCATTAGAAACTGTATTAATAATAAATTATCTTTTTCTTCAAATATATCCTGCCATTGAGTAGAGGGTTATTACTGCCTTATAAATACATACTGCTTTATCACCAGAAAACCTGGAATTGGGGCAAAAGAAAGCTTCACCATTAAAAAAAAATGCAATTTCTTTTTTTTTTTTTCCAGTGGTCAGTTTTTTCAGTGGAGGCCTTACTGCTCACACTTTAACCTTTATTCTCATTGATTACAAATTTGAACTCTCAGTTGTTTAATTAAAATGCATGATGGTTCTCTGTTACTATGACAGAATTCTTCATCAGGAAAGAGAGAAATACAATCAATTGTTAATATTGAGAGCTGTCAACTTCTTTAATTCCCTTGAAAATTTGACATCAAGTAGTATTTGAATTAAAATATTACAGCTGTTCCTGTAATTTGCAATGGGCTGGTGTTAGTTATGCCACAGGCTTCTGTAACACAATGAGGTTTCATGACAAAACTCTGCTGCCTAAACAATTCATTCTGCTGGGCAAAGAAATGCTTTGGTGTCCATTAGAGGAAGTTTCATGTGACTCCCAGCGTCCAGGACAATATATATGTCACTGGAGACAGAGGGCCCTGGATGTTGCAGGCAGCAGATACTCATGGGAATTTCTTACTGGTACACAGAAGTAATTGCAGCTTTCACACTGCACTGGTTCTGCAATGTGTCATTAGGAACTCTCTGGCTACTCCTCCTACTCCTCCATCTCTGCCTAGAAGCTGTGAGCATGTCCCAGCACCTCACAGTCTTGCAGTGAAACTCAAATTGGCTCTTGTCATACAGTGCCCCACACACTAAATGTGCCTAGCTAGGTAGTCCTGCAGGATTCACTGTTGGTGCTTTTTTGGAGTAGTGGTGACCAACCAGTAGTCACCCAAGACCACTTTCTTGAAGCAAGGGTGCCTAGGAATAAATAATGTCAATGAGACATACTAAAGCAGGAGGAGGGCTATGCTGGTATCTGTTTGCAGTGTGCAGCTGGAGACATGACTGCAAGAGACACTCTGTAAGACTTTTACAGGCCAATCCCAACTGAGGTCATCCTGATACAGCAGTGGGAAAAACAGATTTCAGCGCTAAGCAGATGCTATCAATGCTAGTTAAAAATAAGTAAGAAAAAAAAAAAAAGCAGCAAACAAACAAAACCCCCCACAAAAGTACCAGACTCTATGCCCTCTTGCTATCAATGACCCAAAGAAACCTCTGCAACACTATCAATTTTTCCCTTGCTCATTATACCAGTACTATCAAATTACTTCATTCTCAGTAGTGACTTGGGGATTTGAAATGAGAAAACAGCTACAATCTCTTTTTTTTTTAATTTTATCAGCAATGAAAAAGCCTCCCCATTCATTCTCTTTTCAAAGAAAAGAAGCTGAGAGGCTTTGACTGTGCTTAAGCTTTGGACTTAGAATAGTTAACTGACACAGGTATTGGAAAAATTAATTAATTTATTGCTAAACAACACACAAAGGGAAGTCAAATGCTTTTAATTGTCCCCTGAAGTACTTTTCTGTGCTGGAAGCACAGGATGGAAGGAGGGAAATAGGGATAGCCTACTAAAAAGAATAAATAAATATTCCATTAATAGACACAGCTAAGAAGAAGTACCTTTATCTTCTTTTTCCCTATCCCAATTCCACATCAAGATCATTTATCAAATGATAGCCTCCAATAACTACGCTCAAGATTGTATTCAAATCCATAATTTTCAAACACAGTTTCCACCAACATTTTCTTTATCCCTCCCAGATATTTGTACTCCCTAAAGCACAGTATTTTTAATATTGTTACAAATTTAAAATGCTTCAGAATATTCAAACAACTCCCTATTCCCTTCACATCCTGATGGAAATCACTGTTTTGAGTAGAAGAACAGCATAATTTACAACATGAACCTCACCATCCATTCAACTTTGCAGTAGTGTGCTTTCAGATAGCTTAGCTGAGGAATCACACATTAAATGCAGGTTTTTAGCTTTTTATACGCAATACGATGCAGTCTGGCAAGGCCATGAAAGCAGCAGAACAAGATTAGTCTGTGTTCTGTCTCCTAGTAAAATTAAAAATTTTGAATGTGAACCAAACCTAGCCTTAATAAAGGAGCAGTGGTACAGCCCTGGAGTCTACCCTGCTCCAGCCTCTCCACCTCTGGGTATCTGAAATCATTTCCGGGCATTACTTTCCATGATTCAATCACAGCTTTACACAATCTGTGTCATAAGAGCATACAACAGCATGATCAGTGAGACAAAAATGAATTGGAACAGCAGAAAGACAGAAGCTGTAGCTCCTGGTCCCTCCTGCCAGGCAGAATTTGGCCCCTCCAGGCCAGTGAAGAAGCACAAGCAGAGGGAGCACAGGCTCGCTCTGGCACAGGCTGCTTTGTGCCAAGGTCTGTGAGCAGATTCAGTCCTGAACAGTCCAACTGAGGAACTTAGCAAAAGCTTGCAGAAGCCAGAGACATCTGTTCACCCTGTGTCTTTTCACTGATCTCCCCAAGAGAAAGTACTGCTGATGCGTTTTCTGCCGCTCTCCATATGCACATAAAGACTCTGCTCTCACCAGCAATTTATCACAGAGCTTTGCTGGCTCTCCAGGGCTGGAACCCATCATTTCTCTGCTGTAAATAAAAAAAAAAGCCCAGATCCCTGTACACTATCCTATGAATTTTAAAAGTTGTTTGAGCCGGTAGGTGATGGTACTTTGCAAAGCATGTGTATGAGCACTACAGTAAAGGCACAGGAGCTACCACAGATCATTCTCTTTTTGATGAACCCTGTGTGCTACAGTGCCAGCCATACCATCACTGCACTTGTGTGCCTTGTGTGTTTGTCCCCAGCAAGCACCACCTGAACATAACAGCACTTTAGCCTTAGTAATCCACACATGATGCAGCACAGCATAAAGCAGCTGAGGAATTTTTGTCAATTTGTTTCTCTAGGATTAGCGAAAAGTCCTGCCATTTAAGAAGAAGACTCTTTAGTAAGTATATTTACCTTTCAACAAGAAGATTTAAAATGTGAATCTCAGAGGATAGAAAGTTCGATGCTGTTACAGAATAAGATGTCTGATCCTGTTTCTAGCAAAAGTCTAACATTGGTTTAAAATTTAGACTCCAATTGCAGAATAAAAAACAGGGGCTCAATTTTGTTTGAAGGGCCTACATTTTTCTGGTAAAACGAACACATTATTCACTCATAAGTGGAGCAGCAAGTGGGAAGAAATGTTACTAAAGATTTCCAGGAGAGAAGCAAGAGAGTGAAAAAAAAACCATCCCTGTACTGAATAGAAAACCTGAATTTCCTTAATATCATACTGTGGTGATAAGCAATACTCTGATACAGCTGTTGCTGCTTTGGTCCCTCCCTCCTACTGTACTTCCAGACTTTCAGAGAAGTACTGCAATGTGAAAGACAGAAGGTGAGCTGGGGCTAACCCTGGAACCCCTGTGCTCAAATTCAATCATATCTTTTTTATATATTTTCTCATAGCTTCTTTTCAGGTGCAGTCAGAGGAGACAACATACTTACACAAGGGAGAAACACTTCAGTGATAATTCTTCCAAGTTATAGAAAGCATTTTTCACAGCAGGCAGGGAAAACATAGTGGTGCTATTAGCACTGCTGGTAGGTTTGTCATTTAAAGATTGAGTAATTGTGGTGAACCATCATATCAGCCCCAGCCTCCCTCTGCCTGAGGGCCAGGCTCGTGTCATTCTGAGTTCATGGGGAAGTTGCTGGTCACGGGGTAGGGAACATCTTCCAAAGTTCTTCTGAGCAATGAACTAATTTAATGCAGGCATCGGCATTTCATTCCTACATCACACTCTCATAATTAAATTTCTGTAATCTTTATATAAAATCCCTTAAGGATTGTTCCCATATTTGAAAGTAATTATGGCACT
Organism: Vidua macroura; assembly: GCF_024509145.1. Taxonomy (NCBI): domain Eukaryota; kingdom Metazoa; phylum Chordata; class Aves; order Passeriformes; family Viduidae; genus Vidua; species Vidua macroura. Next base: position 38,098,997 of record NC_071572.1, on the reverse strand, counting down.
GACAATTATGCTGGTTTTATTCCCCTTATTCAGCTGTTTTGTAGTTAAAATAAGTTACTGTCTTTAAGAAAGGCATAGTGGTCATCAAATATTATAATTGTTTTTAGACTTGTTTTAAGTGCTGTACTAATTTTTTCTCTTGTTACTAACATATTTGGTTTTTGTTTCAATATTCAATGCCTACAGAATATTGTCTCTAGGTTTTGGCCTGAGTAAACTTTTGTGAAATTCATGAAAACTTAACTCCAAAGAGAGCTAAGCACTGAGAGTGAAAACAAAAGCATTCCATAAGGGTACTGGCAGTTTTATAAATGATGAGCAATCTTTTTTAATATTCTTGGTTTTTTTTTTTCTTTTTGTGATGTGATTTAAAGAATGTTTATTGCTTGACAAGAAATCCAGGGAACAATTTTCCCATCTCCAACATCACAATTATTAAACTGAGACATATACCCCATTTCAAAGGCATTGATGGGCAAACTTCTTTGGTCTCTCAAAAAGTGTAGATAAAAATCAAGAGGCCATAAGGCTTTTTAATCTACAAGTTTTTGTAAAATAGACAAGAGGAGCAAAGCTTCACTGAGGCACTCAGTTCTGAGGGTAAACTTTCAGTATGGTATTAACTGGGGTGATAGGCCAGAGTTCTGCAAAAGCATCTGAATTTACCCAAATGCACCATCACAGAGCCTCAAATACCAACACCTTCATACTTGAAGATTATTAGCAGGAGATATGATATGGGAGAAAGGTGTTTAAAACACATTTACATAAATAAAATTCAAGAATAGCAGTGCTGCTTCTAGCAGCGTTCATTACAGGCTGCTGAAAATGAGTCTGTTACCACAGTAACCAAGCTAATATTGGCTTTCCAGCTTGCAGACATTAAATCCCTTAAATACAGGTGCAAAGGATGAATTCAGAGTTTTGGAGTGGGTAAATTTTCTCTGCCACAAATGTCAGAATGGAAGGAAGAAGATACTATAAATTTTTATGGTAAAGACATAGTTAATCAATTACCCAAGAAGAGAAGTGAAGAAGCTTGTAGTAGCAATGAAATTTGGACTGGATGGAGCATAAACCCTGTGCACCATAATATTGCTTTTACTCAGAAATAATGGGCATTATTTGCAGAGCTATTCTGGTGATGTGTAAGGTGAACTTGAATTCATTTCAATCCCTTTACAGAGTAAAAATATAGATCAGTTTTTTGGTCAAGTGAGGTCCTGAATACAAGCAAGGAGGTTGAAACAGAGCACCCTTCCCACATTTTTTTTTCTGAAGTAAAAAACTCCTCAGGTATATTATAGTCCGAGGGAATTGTACTGTGCTGCCAAACAGGTGTTACAAATAGGCTGCACCTGGTTGCATGTCATAGATATCTAATTTTTCCCAACTTAATGATTAGTACTGAATTCCAGGAGAACATTTACTGCTAACTCTTTCTAGAAATATTTTAAAGACACACATTTTTACATGGTTGGGTTATTTTATTTATACATATATTTCTCTTTAGTTTTGTACATTAATTGCAGCCTAAGAAAAATAAAAAGATCCTTACAAACTAGAAGTTTTAAAAATCATAAGAAGGTCTACATGTTCCAATGAAATTCTGAATTTAACATTGAGTAGTTTAAAATAGAACTGCATTCTGGAATTCAATTGTTATTACATCATGCATTTAAAATAGATAAATATATGCATCTTCATACAACATCTGAGTCTACTAACTAGCATCATCTCCTGAGAAATCTCTGCAAGTTAAAGAGCATGAATGTTTGGGGAACAGAGGCCAAAAAATGCCTGTCAGCCTCAGGGGCTGTGGATGACACCAGGGTGCTCTAACCTCTCAAAAGGACTGTGCTTGAGGTGAGATTTGTGAGTCACTTCTTTCTCTCACCCTCTGACTGACTCAAGCATTTCAAGAAAGCACGACAGAGGTAGGCAGGCAGCTGACAAAAGCCACTCTGGCACTCTGGGAGTAGCTGGGGCAGGCTGGACCTGCTTAGGAGAGCCTTTTTCAGTGCACAACCTCCCTCAAGGAGCTCCTGATTGTCAGATCCACATTTCAGGGTGACCAAGGTGACATTTTCCAACCCATCTGTGGTTTTATCAAAATTATTTCAGATGTTTACTAAATACTAGAAATGAACAGCAAAAGAATGAAAGAGGAGGTAAATAACCATGTTTCGATTCCTGTGGGTTTAATCAGAAATTTTGCTTAGCAATTCACTCAAAAGATTTTAATAAATCTTTCCTCTTTGAAGTTTGACTGTCAGAGATGACATTTCAGATTCCAGAAATCCCTGAAGCACATTAGATAGCGCTGTTGAAACTTTCTTCTTTCAGTGAGCAAAGGATAAGCCCAACAGGTTCTGATATCACAGATCACAAATGTTGCAATGGTGCAATGTTCTTGTCCAGTTTTAATAAGAGTTGTTGTCTTCCTACTGTTATCCTTCAGCATCATGTGCTTTTAAGAATCTGTGGTGGTCCACAGGGGGTTTCTGTATTAAATCTTAAAACTTGTCAATAAAAAGGCAATTTAGAATACCAAACAATTAAATAACAGACACATTACTGAAGCATGTCACTATCCTGAAATCTGGTTTTACCTTTTGCATAGGATAGTAACACCTTGAAGACTAAGCAGCATGACAGATTAAAGTCAGTTTTACAAATCAACACAGATCAGGCAAACCTTTATAAATCCTGCCAGCTGGTGTACTATAAACAAGAATCTATACTGATTGTTATGCAGTTCCTAAACATATGCAAAATACATATATGTAAAATAAAAATATTCTAAGATGATTGATACATGGGGAAAAGGAATACAATAGGCTACTCTTGCTTAGAAAATGCTGAGAAAAAAAATTGTTTTTTCTACACTAATCTATGTTTTTTTTTCAGAAAAATGTACAGAGCAGTATCCTACAAATGAATGTGTCTCAACCTGTTAAAAAGCCATATAAAGTATGTTTTCATTTTATTATCTCACTTTCAATCTTATACTAGAAACTTGCAAAGTTTTTGTGAATAGTTGACCATCCAGGCTCCCAAGCAGTGGTTCAGTGTGGGAAAACACCAAGATTCAAGCACTCAGTGTCACTTACTGGCCTCTGTGGCTTTTTTCCTGTAAGGAAGGGAAGGATGTTCTCTGTACTACTCGTCCTCCTTTCACAGTCAAACCACTTGTGTCAACACACCAAGGATGTTAAGAGTGTTCACTTAACACAGTACATCCAAATGTCAACTCTTGCAGTTTGCAATGAAAGGTAAGTCAATATAACAGGTATTTTGACAAATAAAAGAAAGTCTTAAATAAGTCTTCATTTAAGATATCTGGTTGACTTAATTTCTAATAGGGATTTTTGACCAGAATGCAAAACTGAAACTAAGGACTGATTTCCATAAAATCTCTAATACCTATTCTCAGTTATATAATATCAATATTGTCTAACGTAATATTGAAATGTTGCAACACCTTGATTTTTTTTCCCTTTAATATTTAATTACAAATTGATATAAAATATAATCCATCAGCTTCAGGCTTTCAAACAATGTTGATTAAGTGCAGAAAGACTCCAAGTTTTTGAAGCTTCTGTTTCTCTGCCTCAGGGGCCTCAATATTAAACTCCGTCATTAAAGGAAAACTAGCTGATATTATAATAAGAGTTTAAGCATTGTAGAAAATACCCACTATATTTTTAAGAAGGCTCATTAAATTACAAGTCTTAATAAGGGCACTGAACCATTGCATCATGGGACTGTTAAAATCCAAATACAGGTGATACTGAATCAAGAGCCTTACAAAAACTCTAAAATACTGTCAACAGGCAGCATTGTCACATCTGCATGACATGGTGTCACTGATGTTTTTGTGACAGGTCCCATTCTTCATAAAATTATGCTCACTGACTCAAGTAAATTTCCTCCTCAGATACCTTAGTCACTGCATCTCCTGTGGTGTCTTCAAGCTCTGATAACAAACTAACCTGGCTGCAATGCTCTCTATCAGACTACTCTTACTTTAAAAGGAAATAAAATGTACTGACCCGTTGCATTTTCCAGCTGTCATATATGCATCATTAATATCAGAATTTTTTTAACCTTGTCACTGACTCAGAACTTCGTGGTTAGTTTTTCTGAACATCTTCAGTATAAATTACCAAATATGCCAGTAGAAAAATAGTTTGTTTTTTAGCAGATGTTTATCGTCCTCTCTGACTCTTCAATACGTAATCTGGCACTAGTGCTCTCATGTTTTCACAGGTTTCCTTAAAGCAAAACATTTCATAATTTCTGTCTTTTCTCTATCATGCTTTATAACTTCATAATTCAAATTAATATCAGTGCAGAAATTCTGATATGTCAGAGCTCATATATTAACTGAACTACTTGCTATGCACATGATCTTTACTAGTGTCTAACTGCTCCAGTCACTCACTCTTCCTAAATTAATTTATTCTCATTATTTAATATTCCTTAAGAGTCTGGGTAATGTCAGTCACATCAGCTATCACTTGTACATAGAATATATTCTATCAAATTATTGAAATGTATACTAACAACACTGCATATAAATAAGTACTTTAAATTTCAGAACTTTGTCATTTTCCATCTACTTTTAGGAAAATAAAACAGCCTTTCAGAATTTCAGTGCAGTTATGATTATTTCAAGAATCTGAAATATTCTGGACGATTTGACAGGTATATGCTGGTTTAACACTTGCAAGATAAATAAATAGCCTGGACCAGACACTAATGTCTGACTGTCAATTTTACCATTTGAGAAACAGTCACATAATATATCAACATAGCATAAAGAACTCAATCTTGCAATTTTGCAAGCTGCCATATAAGACAGTGGTGTCCCAGCACTGCTTCAAGTGAAGATGATGTATTCTTGCTATGATGAAGAAAATATTAACATTTGAGTAAGACAACTGCTGTTTACCAGCAATCCCCAAACACAAACTTAGTTTATTTTCCAGTTTCCTTCATCCACCCTCAAAAGCCCTGCCTGTTTCCAGGGCTTTCTGCAACATTTCTCCATTGGTATAATTTCCTTTAACATAACTAGTCATAGTGTCATGGCATATGATGATATGTAAGCTGCATCTATTTCAAAAGCAACCACATTTGCCTTGTCACCTTCACATTCGGTTTAATTTCTCATAATATGATAGCTTACAGATTTCTTTTTGATGTTTAAGAGCATGTTGTTGTATTATGGAATTATTTCCTTACTCTAGAGAAAGCTTGAAAAGCCAATTTGTTTTAAAAGAAAATCTACATTGAAATTCCCTCGCTAAACTCATTTATCAGTTGGGCTTCTAGCGGGGAAGAATTTTATATTTTTTTGCCAAGAGATTAAATATACAACACAAAAGAAAAATATAATAATGTAAGACTAAACATTTTTTTTTAATTATGTGATACAAAAATATTCTTATTTTTATAAAATAAGAAGCTTCATTCCCTCGAGGGACTGTTACTGAACTGAGCTAAAAACAGAAGGAGGATAGCAGCACACAGCCCACAAGAGCTACGCCCTCCAAACCTTCTGTCATATTTTCCTAACCTCCTCCTTCCCATTGAAAAATGTGTGCCAATCATCATTCATGCATCTTCAGACCCAGCTGAAGTTAGCAGTTCCCTAGTTTCAAGAAGTGAGATAAAAGAAGCGAGAAAACCCACAGACTGCTGCTCTGGGCATCCATAGTCTATAAGTGGCTTGAGACAAGCTGCAGGCCAGAGGAGAAAAATTATCTATAAACAAGCCAATTGGTCAGGCAAAGTTCTCTTCTGAAAACCATCAAAATGACCTTTGTACCTTCACATCTATTATTTCATTGTATAGTCCTTTAAAAGAAGAGTAATACTGGTTTACTTTGGAACAATTTCTTTGTAGGGTATCTATCTAAAATTTTGGTATAAATTAAGCAGAAATATCAGTTGGTTTGTTGTGTTTTCTTTTTAAGTAACTGTGATCTTCAAGTAAATTCTACTACTTCAGTACTATGGCCAAAATTCTGGTGTCATTTGAAATGGCATGGGATCCAGCAGAATACTTTCCTTTTCACCACGTAGCTTAGGGTTGAAGAGTTTTACAGTGGTTTCTTGTCCCATCATAAAAGACAAATATCTAATTTCTACACATTCTAATGAAAATATTTTCAGCTAGAAAAGAATTGAATGGCAGAAAAATTTAATTGTTTGAGGAAAAAAACCACAAGGAGACTGTTTGGCTGTTTTATACCTGCAAAGTTGCAGGAACAAATAAGGGGGGTAACCCAGAGGTGTCCTGCTGTGTCCAGGTGAGGAGGTGCCTGTCTTTGGCCCTAATGAGAAAAGAAAAACCAACAGGGCTTCAGAAAGCTTTGGCCAGGTGGTGTCAACACCCTTCTTGCTGCAGCCTTCTGTATGGGCTGCTCAGTACATGCTCAAGCTCTCTCAACATCCCCAAAATGCTGCTGTGGGTGTTGCAAAGCATCCTCTGACAAGCCATGACTGAACCAGGTATTTCCTTTGAGAGAAGGTAATCACCGAGATCGAGCTGGATTTTTTTTTGCATGTCATCTTTGTAGGAAATTCATTTCTAATGGAAATGATCAGCACCTGTGGCAAAGAGAAAAAAAGGCCCTCCAAAACTGTAATATAGTAAAATTTTAGCTGTGCTCTGATCTGTACATTGAATATCTCTTGGTCCCCTGCTGACACCTTGCCAGTGAAAGAAACCTTGGAGAAAAGAAAAGTAGCAATGCTTCACTGAAAACACTATTTGTTGATTTAACTCTAGCACCAGAGCACAGTGGTTTGTTAATTTAGACTTTTGCAGTTCTGCTAAACTGAGTAAATTATGTCATCAAGCCCAGAAGCAACTCTAGAAATAGTCACACAATTTCTTTTCAGATAATAAAATCATCTGAATGACACAGGCAGAGATGGATGAAAAATAAAAAAAAAAAAAAAAAATCACCAAAGTGTTTTGAAAGCTTTTTCCTTCAACTTTTTAGAGTTTTGACATCTTGTGAAAAAGCCTCCTCTCCACCAAAAGCACATGAACCAGAGAGGTACTGCACAAGTGTACACCTAACACAAACACATGTACCTAGGTTCTCCACATATCGAAGAAACAGCCTGAACTCTGAAATGTTACTTATTCCAAGACAGATTTGTCTCATTTTAAAAAATAAATTACGTCCTAGAAAACCCTGTCAAAATTTTGGAGACATGATTTTGATAAAATTTGATGGCTTTTGACAAAGGCAAGTGAAATATTGGAGCAAGAGCTAATTAGAAATAATTCCTGCCTTCAATACTTGATTTGAGTACAAGCACGAGGGCAGGTTTCTGGAGTTCAAATAGTAAGACTGTAGCAAAAACTGGCTGCTTGTAAATAAAACTGCAGTCCCACAGCAAGCTGTGCTCAGGCAAATTGGCTTCTCTAGGTCTCTGATCAAGATAGCTGAGAATCAGTGCAAATCTTATTCAGAGAAAATAAAAATAGACGCTAAAAAAAGCAGCTCAGAAGGGATTGGTGTCTACCCTCTGGTTTCTGTAGCATAATTTCTTGGGATTATACTTCACCTCCCACTGAAAACTCCCAATGTTAACATCAACCAGTAAACCTGTCTGAAGTAGTGCTGACATCCTGAATCATTTAAACAAGAAATTCTTCACAATAAGGTGTTTTCAAAAGCAGAAGAGAATTATTTTTGCTACTGCTCTGTTCTACTAAGCTAAGTGAGAAAGTAAAAGCATTCCCCAAACATGCTGCAGATGATATCAACACCAGGGGCCATCAGTGGGAGGTGAACCTTCTCCCCTAAGAAAAAGCTTCCATACCTTTTAAAGGAAGAATACAAGGGGAGTTGGAGGGACAGGGCTGGGAAACCCTTTCTCTACTGCTCTTTGTGAGCTTGGAGTATAATCTTGTTAACTAGTTCCAGCTCACTCACTAATACCCTTGAGTTTTTTTGCCCTGACCCCAGTAAATTAGAAGTGTAAGATAAGGAGGCACAAGGTACAGCCTGGAGATACTGACCCTATTGCTGCAGTGCCTAAGGAACATGAAATTAAGCATGCCAAATACTGATTTGTATCTATGCCACCAACTCTACTCCCCATCTCAAACCTGCTCTCTGGTCTCCCCCTTCTTGCCTCTCTTCTGAAGCATGGCTGCTGAAACAGCTCTGGGCTCCATGGCTGAAGCCCAGGGGAGCAGCGGCAGCTGGAGCGTAACCTCTGCTGCTGGGATGGCAGCAGCTGGGGCCAGCTGATCCCAGTCTTGGGATGGAAAGTGCAAGGAAGAAATATTTCTGCACTGTTAAGCCACACTTTAATGCATGCAGTCAAGCAAGAGACTCTACCAGTCACCCACTGACTGGGTTGTAGTATGGTTTGTGGCGTGGTATCTTTTCCATGTTGAGCACTGTTTTTTTCCCTAAAAAAGCAGTGGGATGCACTATTATATACAGCTCTGCTCCCCCCAGAAAGGGGTAGTGCAGAAGTACTGCAAGTCACAAAATCAGACAAGAGAAAAATCTGGTCAGAACATATGCCTCTTCATGCATGAGACAAAAGTGAACAATGAATGACATCATCTGTATCTTTGTTAACCCATTTTCAGGAATCTAGGATCCCTTGATGGTTGAATTTAGAAAGACAACTAGTTTTTGCAAGTAATAAACCCAGGTACCTCCTGTGTTTTGTTTCTTCTGGCATCTTGTTTAGCTTTTATGCAAATAATATAATTTATTTGAGCCAATTGCAACATTAAACATGGAATTGAGAGGAGAGCTTGCATGACCAAACTGCACAACCATATGAGAATGAGATGGTTTCCAAAGATAGTTACATTAAGCTTACATTTGCAGAATAAATAATTCAGTCCTCATGCTTCACATTTAAATATTTATACAAATACACTGCTTGTCACAATTAGTTTGATTAAGCTGTTAAGAAAAAGGAACTGTGCAAGAAATGAGACTTCATCCAGGAGGAGAAGCTATTTATGTTGAAATAAATTATGTGACATTACTGAAGCAGTAGCAGGTCAGGAAGCAATCCTCTAATCCATACAAAGATTTGACCCCCAGTTCAGTTTGGGAAGGCTTTCTACCAACCTTTTTTTTTTTTTTTTTTTTTTTTTTTTTTAATTTAACAAACAAGGCCATGAGCTTATTTTCATCTTTGTCGCATGGAATCATGAGACATGTTTTTTCTATTTCCCCCATTAAAAGCCTTATTTATAGACTGAAAATACACTGTATTTTACAGATTATTTTTCTGCATCATTTTCCTTTACAATGTGCTCAGGAGAAATTATTTGCTTTCACAGCACACTCGCCACTGTTCCTTAAAGCAGGAAGGGAAACGTTAAAGGAAAACTTTGTCCCTTTAGTCTCAAGGGCATTTCACAGGAAACTGCAAAAACCCTAAACAGCCTCAGAGATAAACCTGGATATGCAATCCTGTTTATAGATCAAAATAGGGATCACTTCTAATCTGTGTGATGTCTGGAGCTACAAAGTATAGGGGAACTGAATGAGGCTCTCTCTCTAGGAGGAAGTAATCATCTCACTTGGATATGACTAAGGGTAACCCAGAGCTTCATAGCACATTTTGTAGTACTACTAGGAATTCAAGCTCTGACTGTATGTGCAGTACTGCAGACTGCTGTAAAAGGACAGGAATAGACAAGTGGGTCACCTTGGTCTGAGACAATTCATTCCTTTTTTTTTTGAAGTAATCAAAAGAAAAAGAGGATAATGAGTCTATTCCAGTGCTGACCGACTTCAAGCTGTAAGTTCACATAATATCATCATATAAGAGCATTTACTGCACAACACAATCAGCTGGTGGGAGGGACTCTGCAGGACAAGCCAGACTGTCAAACCAGCCTCCAGTTCAAGCTCATAAAGGATCTGCCCTCCCATCAAAGGGCACTGACTAGACACTTTGTCCAGAGGACAAATAAATATTCTTCTTGTTTCTATCTATTTATTTTAATACCTTTTCTGGAATACGCCTACGGGAGCCAGATTAGGAATGCTGCAAAAATTCATAAATGTTGCAAAAATTCACAATGCCTGTTGCACCTTCAGTGGTGATTGGTGGTGCAAGAGCACAAAGAGTGGGAAGGAAAGCGTGGGACGCTGCCTTTAACTGCCAAGAACCTGCCAAAGAGGTTTATTTATTTTGTGATTCAATGACACCAAAGAATTTAGTTGTTGTATCTATGAAGCAAGCTAGATTCCTAAATATAAGTGACATTTGGCTTTTTTTATTATATATTTGTTGACGTTTCCTCACATTCCATTTTCTCCTACTTTACCCTTCAAGTAAAAAATTGTTCTGTTCCTATTTCTGCACATTAATGAATACATTAATTAGGTTCAAATGAAAGTGAGACACTCAAAGAGGTTCTGTTTTAACTCCCAGTACCAAAAATGAGCACAGGCAGGTTTGACTATTTTTCTAAAGCCTGTCAAACAACGAGAAAAACAGGTGGACACTACAGAAAATCCTGCTTCCCTACTATACAGGCAAAAGTTAAATATGCAACTATAGTCCTCAAGAAATAAAAAGATAGTCAGATATATTCATACCGGGAATTGATGTAGAACTTATACTACTGAGAAAAGCTGCCAGCACACTACAGATCTGCTCTCCTACAGTTAAGTAAGAGAAGCAAGAGGCATCATAGGCTTCACTTTTGTGCGAAAGTATGAGGGGAAAGTTAATATCCATGATGTGGGTATTTATCAGTTTGACTTTTTCAGTAAATGGATTACTAGAACCCTTTGCTTTCTTCCTTTTTTTATTTCTGTCACCAAAACAGAGCAAAAAGGAACATTTCTGTGTCAGTGACAGCAGCCATCAGGAACTTTATTATTATATTTATTACTACCTAGAGAAACTTCCTCCCCAACAGTCCTCAATGCTGGCAACCTGCTGAGAGAAAGAAAAGTAGAGTGCTTTAGCTCTTTGCTGTACCTGCCAACAATTTCCTGACATTTTAAAGCAGCTGGGAAAAGGCTTCATTTTCACATTGATGATGCAGCAATTCAGTAAAGAAAGATTCCTGCCAGGATCTTTATAAAGAGACTTTTACAATCCAGGACTTATCATAGGACCTGCGTATCAAGGGAGTTTTTGCCTTTTTTTTTTTTCTTGACTGTTAATAGTTTAATGAAATTTAATGAAGTACTTGTAGCAGAGAACACTTCACATGGTTTAACCTGGACCTGTCAGTCCCACCAGATTGATTGTAACCTGAAGAAATTCTTCAGCTCTGTTTACTGCTCAAGGGTTTGTGCCAGTCCAAGGCTCTCACTAGAAGATGTAGGAACAAAGGAGCATACACTGGGCTTTTTTTAAAAAGTAGAGCTGATGATAACATTCAGGAAATGATGACAAAATGTTTGGGGTGTGGGAAAGGTTTGCAATTACTTTCCATCCCTTCTGGTATAGCCTGGGCCAAGACATAAAACTGCTATTTCTCCCAGATATAACACATATGTTCAATGTTTCATACAATTTAAAGTTACAAAAGCATACAGGTTAGTGGGGGGTGTTAATTATTAGCCCTAAAAAGTTTTTCTTCAAAGAACCATGCAGCACTGGAATCTGAGAAGCAGCCCTTCCCTTACCTCTCAACTGCCTCCTGTTTCTTTTTTCTTTAGTTTGTACTTAGCCATGATCATGCCACTTCCCAACAGTCACGCAGTCAAAGCACATTTCATTCCATCAGTAATGCAATAAATCATTTAGAAAACCACTATTCACTGCCAGCTGAGTCTGACTCAGGAAAGAAAATGTCCAGAGGTTGTAGAAGACATTGAACTTTTAACCATACTACTAATTACCCTAATCTCACTATGTTCTACTTTCTAGTCCATATCCCTGATATATGAAGTTTCAGAAAAACAAGCTAAAAGCAAATCCATTATTAAGCAGGAGAGAATGATAACACTAACCAATTGTCCCTTCTCGATAACAAAGAAGAAAAAGCAATTATAGTGGCAAAACACTTAGTTTTTGTTTTCAGAGTGGCAGTACATCTACCATATAACTAACTAGATTTTATCATTCTATTACAGATACAATAGGTATTTTACTACATACCTTCAGCATCACATGCAGTCGCTCACTACATATAAGAAGTATTTGTTTGCTTGTAGATAGGATATTTTGATTAAAATATTTGCACTAGCAAAAGTGAAAGCATAATCAGGATATAATAAATGGAAATAATTCCATTTTGGAATTGAACAAAAGTTGAAAAGAAGGTTAACAATAATTTTTAAAAAACCACAAAAAATAAAGGCCTGTTTTATGAAAGATACTAGTAAGCATGTTTCTTTTTGAAATTCTTAGAAAGAAAAGCATCTGGTCTTCACACTTCAGAGAGAACAGTTTCAGTACCCATGTGGTTAAGATATCTGACTTCTTTTGAGTTTGCATCCCAAATAAAGTTTATTTCCAATCCTTCTAACAAAAGGCAGCTTCCTTCATGCTGCAGTGAAGGACCTTTTACCTTGTGATACAGCAAAATATGCCTAATTGCTCATTAGACCTTTTCCCTTGTTCATTCAGATGGCCTTAGATCACCTTTATCGGATTCAGTTGCATTTTCTCAGGTGGAAACTGTAAGCCATTTAATATACAGGCTTCCCACTATTTTAAGGATACTGTCCAGGAGAGGGAAGGTCTGAAAGAAAAAACCTGTTGATCACAAATTCTCACTGCTTTCTACAAATATAGGGGGTTTTACCAGATTCAAAGCTTCTTAGAAAGCTGAGATAGAACTATGCATATGTAGTAGAAACATACTGTAATTTTGGCTTATGGTCTCAAAAATATTGTACATTTTATGACTGACATAAGGCAGGGTTCTGAAATTAAAAAAAAAAAAAAACAACAACCCATATTAATTCTACAAGTTGTTCTGACATGCAGGTGTTCAGCTGAGATACCGGGCCTGATAAATCCCTGAGCAAATGGGATGGAGGGCAAATAGGATAAGGTTGGTGAGCTAATGAAACCCTGGATCCCACACTTTCATTAGTTAATTACCCACAAGAGAAATCAATATGACTCATCTGCATGCTGCAGAAGTGCAATGGGGACTGAAGCTGCAAGTCCCTGAGGGTGCAGGTGAGGGGTTAGACCCACAGTTAGTTTTAATCAGCTGTAAAAAGAAACTGCACCTCAAAAAAGCTGAAACCCGTTTTGGCAGGGCACTGGTTGGTCATGAAAATAATGAAAATAATTTTGATAATCTTGTACATAAATAATGTCATGTAACTATTGATTTTTAGTTTAACCTTATAGTCAGACTACTAATGCAACAAGCTTAGCTAAATAGATATCCAATCCTCATTTCAGAAACACAACATGAAGAATCCTGCTTAATTGCGAAGTAGTGCACTGACACTCATCAGTTGAACAAGCAGAGCAACACAGAAAACCATATGCCACAAGAAAGAGTCCATGATTAAAGTCCTAGCCTTGGATGCAGACTCAATTTTTCACTCTCCCATAAACCTCTCAAGATAATTTATTGCTACTAAATGTACAGAGTGACTGAGAATATTCTAACACCAGACATCAGAAGATCAAAACTTAAAAATGTCTATGCTGAATCCATAAAAGGACGTAAAAAATAATCCACTGAAGGGAGCAGCTGCCTTCAATTAGGCATATCTAAATGGCAATGTCTAAATAATGTGTAATTTTTTAAATCTTGTTCAAAAAGCAGAATGGAAAATTCAGAGCTACACTGAGAGCAAGCATAAAATACCCAAGGAGAATTAGACATAAAACAAGAGATTCATACTCCAAGTGCAAATCATCAAAAACTACGCAGTGGGAAATACCATTAACAAGAGACATGAGCTCACATTCCTTGGAGCTTCTGACTCTTAAGTCAGCTTGGAACCTGCAGTCCAAACTTTGGTATGCCAAGCAGTGCCACAACTTATCTTTCTAAGGAATAAGAGGCAAGGAAGGGCATGTTGTTTCCTTGAACTCCAGAATTCAAGTATCTTCCCTTCAGGGCTGGTGTTGGCCTCTATGCACTCTATGGACCAAGGACCCGAATCACAGACTGGGAATGGGCTGCACCATGCAGCCTGTCTCCCCTGAAGTCCTGCAGGCAGCAAGGCCAGAGGAGACACTGATGTAGCTGCACAACAGCTGGCAATACCCCAAAGACTGACTTTTAGGTCCTGTTGCCTGAGACCATTGCTACAGCTTCCAGGAAATAGTCATCATTTTAAATGGGCAAATTTTATCTTTTATCAGTGCTGACAGTAGTGCTACAAGTATAAAATAATCAAACGTAATTGCAAGAAAAATATCTAGGAAACTGAAAATCAAAACCTAAAGAGTGGGTATTGTCCTACCATCAAGCTCAATGCATGTTTCAGACCATAAAACAAGTGCAAAACTTTTCTACCTTTCCTAATCCCTTTCCAAGCTGATTTACAGCAAGGACAGCCTTGGGGTTAAGGTGCTCAAGCAAAAGCCTGTAGCCACACTGCAAGAAGTCTCTGTAAGGATAGATTTAGCAGTTTCAACAGTTAAAAGGATTTCTTCTTTTACCCTATTCTTATTCTTGACTATTTCATGCATCTGGCAGAGGTTTTACAACATATGCTCAGCAGGTTTTTCTTCTTTTCCTTCTTTAGTAAGGAAAAACCAACCAAATAGAAAACATGAACATCTGAGGGGCAGAGGAAAAAAAAAAAAAAACAAAAAAATCAATGAAAAAAAAAGAAACTGTGCTGTTTCCATATGATGTGTCTCACCACAGAAGCACTGGTTTGAGTTTAGATTGACTAGGTTGAAATAGCCTCTTTTAAGTATTTCAGAAAGCATAGAATAAGTCAAAAATTTAAAGCTCCCATTTATTGAAAAAAAAAACTTTCAGCAAAACCCTTCCCAGTTTAAGAGTAGGGCATTGCTTTGGTTTTGATGCACACAATTGGAATCACAATAAAAGGCAAATCTGGGAATGTATGCCAGAAGTCAAGGTCACACTGAAGATACTCAATCATCAAGGAGAAAAGCTGGGGAAACCACATCATTGACTGCTAAACACAGGAGTATTTGTAAAGGAGCTAGGTCAGGACACCAAGCTTAGTACAATAAATAACAGAGGAGGACTTTTGGCTCTAAACTCTGTCAAAGGTAAAATTCATATGAATGAATCTCACATTGCTTGAAGATATGCCTAAAAAATAGATAAAATACTGTGCAATCTAAAACTTTGCTCAGATTATGCATCAGCCCTCTGTGCTACAAGAATGAGCCTAGAAACAAAACTTCTTGAATGTCTTCTGCCTCAGTAAATAATGCCAACACAGAAATTTCTTCCTACAACTATCACTTAATTATTGTTTCAAAGAACTAAAGACTCCAGAAATGTTGATTCATAATAAAGCTTATTTTCACTTATGCTTGCCCAAATAAGAGAGTTTACAGAGCTCTCCAGAGTCACTGGAACCTCAGTTTAGCACAAGGTGACAGACTTCAAGAGATCTTATGTCCCTCGGTCACCGTGACTGTTGGTGTCAAGCAGTCACTTCCAGAACAAGGGTGACAAAGGACACAAGCCATATGCTGTTTGTATTGCAACAGCCTTCTGAAAAAAGGCTCTGTCTATAACTTACATGTGTGAAACTGTTACTCATTTAAATTTCAAATTGGCAGTGCAAAAAATACATAGTGTGGCACTTGATTGGGTATCCACCTTGAGTTTAAATATGGGCCTTCTCTAATTTCCTTAAAGATCCTCCACACTAACTACAAATACATGTCTGTAATGCCAAGAAGACCATGCATCTCCAACAGGAGATTACAGGCCTCAATTTCCTTTATGTGGGACTCAGAAGAATATCAGTTTTGTCAGAATAATTTGGAAATGGGTCTGTACTCCGGTCTTCTTATTGTGGGCACAAATTGATTTGTTCCTCCCTCCTAGATTAAAAAAAAAAAAAACCACACCAAAAAAACCCCAAACAAACAAAAAAAACCCAAATAGAGAGCACAATCTAAAACAATCTTAAAACTTGTCATTTTACCTTGCATTGCATTTTATGATACTCTGATATTACTTATTTTCTTTAGGTCCTTACTGAGCTTCCTCTCCTTTACTTAGGAAAGCTGATTTCTAAAACATAAATTTGTTTTGAACCATTACCTTCACTTGCTTTTCACTCTACCTGGGAGCTAACTAATTTCTTATACTCCTGGGTCCAACAGAGCAAGAAAAAGGGAAATGCCTTCTCTAATCCTAGAGTAGGCTGTCATTGTCTTTCAAACCCATTCTCACAAGAGATGCAAATGTAGATGTTCAAAACATCAACGGCATCCCTTTGAAACAGAAAGCTCAGTATTTGGGGAGAGATATCATCCCTTGTCAGTGTGAAAGCTTTATGCTTACAACACTCTCTCTACAGAAAGGAATATTTTAGGCATAATGACAGTGAGATCTTAAGAGGAAGATACATTTCCATTGGGTATTGTGAGCATAAGGCTTCTCTGTGTCTGAAGATAACACAATTTTACCAATTCTTCTAAGTTACCTTCAGACACATTCATTATTTGCTTCTGAAATGGTAAATTCTGTCATATGAACAATGTTAATCCTTAGAGTTCAGTCTTTTGTATATACTCCTTCTAGCACAGATCTCACAGGAAGAAACATCTTTTCATTAAAAGCAGTTAAATTCAAGAAGTGTTATACTTTACAATAGTTATTTTTCTTAATTATTTCTCCAAGCATTTGACCAATAATTACAGAAGGCAGCAGACTAAAGAATTCTAAAGACAATAATGTATCAATGTGGAAAGCACTAATAACAATTTCACTTATATCTTCACCTAACAGAGTTTCAATTTCATACATTTTAGGGGTTTTTTTGCAGTTAGAGTTCTTGACAGTTTTATTAATAATATATACAAAAATATTAGACTGAATTAATTCCCTCACTTACAGGACCTCTTCTTTATTGCTTAGTGATCTCACTAAGATATATGACCTGGATAAATGACAGGACCCAAGAGGCTTTGGGGCAGAGATCCAAACCTAACCACTGAGAAAGAAAGCGGAAAAGCCCAACCAACCCTGCACACACACACTCTGCAAAGCCCAGTACTATCCTTTGCTCTAAATGCAAGGTTTAGCTGATTCCATGGATGGATTTACAGCACAGATTTTACTGCTCACGCAGAGATCTATTGAGCTGTAACAAATTACAAGACACCCTGGAAACAGGTTGCTAGTGCTCATCCTGTGAGATTGCAGAACTCCACTGACAGACTGGCTGAGATGAGGGCAGTGCCTCTGGGCTAAATTTTTACAGTAGCTGCCAGGAGACACACACCACAGATTTAACACGTCATGTTACTTGAAACTATGTACACATGCACACACACAAAAAACAAACCCTGAAAAGTGTAATTCTGGTATAAAGCTGAACATGTCAGTAAATAACAGTTTCAATTCCAAAATCTCACCCTTCCAAAACTCCCCCAGCCAATTCTGCAGAAGTGTGAGATTATTTTGATAGCAAGTTATCTGTGACAATAATACAAATATGCTCATTTCCCGAAAAAAAAAAAAAAGAAAAAAAAACATAATACATGACTCAATAAGTCTGTTAAAAAAAATCCCACAGGGTACAGACATTCAATGAAAACCGAGATCCAAACCAATTCTACATCATCCATTTTAAGACTGCATGAAGGAGTTATGTCCATTCATCATGCTTGCTGAACCATTGATGGGAACCTCACAATCCATCAAATCTAAACATTGTTCTTTCCATGATCTTTTTTAAAAAAATTAGTTTCAAACAGCATCAAGGTAATGAAAACAGTCTAGAATCACCACCTGCTGCATAAGGACTGAATTTAAAGCAGCAAGTCCTTTCAAAAGACCCGTTCAACTCAGATCCTGCTTTACTTCTCCATCCCAACAATCTCAAACACAAAGTCCACAAAATAGCCTCAGGGAAAAAATATTAAGTACCAAATCTAGTGAAATTTCCATTGAGGAAAAAAAAGCAGTCTTTTTCAAATTCTGCAGTTTCATTAACATTATTTAATAATTATATTATTTCTCTTACTGCTTATATTGTCTCATTAGTGCAACGGTCAAAAATTACTCAGATTTACTCTATAAAGATATGCTTTATATTTACACAGTTTTGGGTTTTTTTTCTTTTAGAATTACTTGCCAAGTGTTTGGGAGAAGAATTACAAAAAGGCCACAGTTTGCCGCACACATTTTGTGCGATGACAGTTATTAGATTTTACATGAGAACAGCGGTGCTCCCGTATGCCTTATGTTTCCAAAAACAAATCACTGAGGGAATGTATTCCTGTAGCCAAATACTACTTCAACAGTGGTAGCTGTTCAGCATCTTACCAATAATGCTGTATTAGCACAGACCATTAAAGGAACTAAAGCTGCAATCCTGGTATATCAGATCATTCCTCAGTCAACTGGATCTGGGAATTGGGGCTGTACCTTGCCCTACTGGAAGTGAGACCTCCTCCTCTATTTTATAAAGGATGCTGGGTTTAGAAAAGTGGTTGGACAAAGGGAGTTTTGATGAGCATTGTGTTGAGAAATAATCAGTATGCACAGGGAAAAGGAACAAGCATCTGTCCCTCTCAGATCTGGCTGAGAGAGAAATTAACTATTCCACAGGACACCAGAGAAGAGAGAATCACCCATGCTTTAATGGTGCAGCATCTCCTCTTCATAAAGAGATACAATATTACCCATCATAGCTGGGGAAAAAAGGCAGAGATGTGAGTCTCTTCAAGATAGTATCAGAAGATAACATGTCTTTCTAAAAGTTGCTAATGTATTAAGTGGCACTGAAATGAAAAAAGGCTGAAAACATTGCACACAAGAGAAAAAACGGGGAGGAAAGGAAAGTATCTTTCAAATTACAGGTACTGGTAAATTAAATGGCTCATGGAAGTTGTATTTCACCAGCACAGCTAGCATAGTTGTGACAGCCAAGATACATCTGGTTAAACCCAGTTTTTCTTAATTTAACATATATCACATAATGCAGCAGAGAGAGAGACACAATTCTGTCTAAAGCTGCCCAGCTTCATCCCCAGAGCAAATAAGTCATTGCTACAGCAAAAAAACATGATCTCACCCCTCACTTCATTTGGTGTGTTTTGACAAATTACTGAAGAGCTCCAATTCTTCAGAATCACATCTATTAAAGAATATTTATGGGTTCCCTCTACATGCAAATCCCCTCCTTTTTACTAAAAAACACATGTCTCCAACATGACTCATTGGAAAGGGTAATACAGGCATCCTTATTGGTAATTACAGTTGCAGTAGAGTGCCATCCTCATGGCCTTGCATCTTCCTCCATGGCTCCAGGCATCACAAAAGAGACACTGAAACTGAAGAAAACCACTGTGGGACAATTACCATTTTATCTCAAATTCCATTGTGTTATCCGGGGGGCTGATGGCTAACTTTAGTGCAGAAGTAAAAGCTGAAATGAGATGCTGGAAGGTTGAATGGGAGGTAGGTAGACCTGGGTGTGGGATCTTCCTTTTAGAACTTGAGGGAAGGCTCTGAGCCCATGTACTGCAGTAAAAGGTTATCAAACAAGTTCTAAAATCCCCACAAGGAAAATATCATTACAACTTAGCACATGCTGCTTCCACAGCTTGTTCTTTTACTTATCTAAGGCAACAAGTTTTTGACCATTGGCAGACTTTCTAAATTAAAACTAAAGCTAAAACTCATCTTGAAGTTTGCTACAATAAATGCAGTCCTTGGTATGTAATTAATTTACCTTTGTGTGTTAGGATGAACAGATGAACCTTCAATTATATGAGACACTTGAGTATGTTTCTTTACACCTTAAGGTATGCACCTCCTATTAAACTTTATGTAATAGCACAACATTAAATCAAGGATACAGATTTTTAAAAGGGACATTATACTACTAGTGCAACTTATTTCTCATCTGATTTCTGCTAAGAAGAATGTCCAAGGAAAAAAACACTTCATGATAAAGATTCAACAAACAACCATATTTTTTGTGTATTAGTGATAAAAAGTCAACAGAAGAAGCAGGTCTCTGCAAGTGTCCTGCCTCTGAAGAGTTTGAGATTTGATTTTTTTCACTATGTCTGCTCGAGAAAATATAAGCCTATTATAAACCAAGTCAAAGAAAATAAAAGATGAACTGAAGGCCAAAAAATTTGCTAGCAAATTGATGCTACAAACATTGTATGTTTAACCATGCAATGAAGCCAGAATACATGCTGCTTGCTTAGAGACAAGGTAGAAGGATGACAAATGCCTGTACCAAGAGCTGACAGGAACAGCAGCTCCTGCAAAAGCAGCCAGCAACAATTTCTGCAGTAGCATCCCCTGACAGGAGCACACAGGTGGTAAAGCTCTTTCATATTATTTTCTATGGAAGAGATTCTCCATTCTGCTTCTTGCATCTCTCAGCTTTCTGGCTGGCACAAAATGTTAGCAAATATGTGTACACAAAGCATTTCAAAGTTACAATCTCTTTCTTGATTGTTACCTGTCCATGAATATTTACAGGGGTGGCGGGGGAATCTTGTAATTAAGTCTATACAGACTGAAGAAAAGCTCCAAAGGTAGTATACCACCATGAAAAATTTAGCTTTTCAGTTTGTATTATGGTACATCATCAGAAGTGAAACTGTGGGACATATGAGTCACTTCAGATAGTGCATGTCTGGGCATTTTAACAGCTTTTACAAATAATGCTTTTGACAACCAGTAGAGCTAGTACTTCTAGCAAGAATAAAAATATTTTTTAAAAAGCCAATAAGATCCCAGCAACTTTTCAAATGTAAAATTTGACCTGACAGCAATCTTACAGAAAGGCTGGTAATTTCAGAGTTTCCTACCAAGACCCAAACAGAAATCAAACCATATTGGGAGTAGAAGCACTGATGCATGGACAAGCAAGGACAATTCTCAAACTTTTTAGAAAATTACTTTGTACACACACAAATGCATTTCATCTGTGTAAGAACTTGAGCAAAGTAACTGAATGCTTAATAAATTATAACTTTTTTAAAATTAGCACTGTTTATTCACCTTAAAGGTTTCATTACTGACAAATGGATCTTAAAAGAAAGGAGAAAAAAAATTCCAAATTATTTATATTAGACAAATGATAGAACATGATGGTTCATTAATTCAAACAAATTAAATTCCTTAACGTAAGAGCATCAATATATCAGACAGATCTTACAAACTTATCAAACTAACATATGTCTACTTTTGATCGACTATAAGCATTAAGTTAATTTTTTCTTGCAACAGCCTCATCTTGCAAAGATTTATAACTCTTTAATTTTACGCTGCAAAGTACTCCCAGATCTCCGTGGAGCTACTCATGTCATTAAATGTAGAGAATACACATACATCTTTTGCAAGAGTAGGGCCCAATTCTCAGACCAAGCTCCAGATTCAAGTAATAAGTCAATATTTAAGCAGAGGAAAAGACTGCCAATTGCCTACATCTTTCATTCAGTTAGTAGAATGTATGCTAAAGAGGAAAGAAGGAAAAACCCCTCCTTGCTAGCAGAGCATGTAGGCAAACCATTCAAGGGAAGATGTAGTCTGGGTAACAATTGACAAGTTTCAAGTCTGTGGAAATTTTAAAAATGAATATATAAAAGAATGTCTGCTTAATTTAAGGTAATTCATACTTTCACCTCAACACCTGAAAATACAGACTTTGTTCTGTAACTATTTTTTTCCTTTTGTAGTTATAGGCATATTTTTAATTCAATGGAAATGCAGTGAAACGTTAAAGGCAAATGTTATGGTAAAAGCAAAGAAATGAGAAGACCTAAATCTTGGATACGCAAAACCCTGAGCTAGGAATAAAGAAAAAAGCTTTTATTGTTCTTCTACGCCTAAATTTACTTTAATATGCTTCTGTAACTTAGAAGTTAGGCATGTATGCTGGATTACAGTTCTTGATTCAGACACCTGACTTTGGATTCCTGCAGTCCCTTTGTAATCATTCAAGACCTAGTCAGTGTCAGTGTCTAGTCAGCGTCTCCAACGGGGAGAGAAGGAGAGTCATCTCACCATGAGCAGCCATTGGTTCTGGCCATCTGAGCAGCAGCCTCTGCTCCACCAGGCATACTTACTTCTTCTCAACTGACTCTAACAGGTGCCCAGGCACTTGACTCTGTTGGCATCTTCTTGAAAGTCTCAGTTTGGACCTGAACCACACCCCTCATTATTGTCAGTATTTCAGGGTTTCTTCAACACCCAGAGAGAAAAAATAAACCGCTCTCAGAGAAAGTTCATCCCCTCCAAAGTAGGTGCAGAACAGTTTGGATATATTCACTTCGAGGACTGCCTGCCCTGCTCCCAGCACCAGCAGGCAAAAGTATTGGCTTACTTTGGACCAGATGTACAGAAGGAGACTCATCACACTTTGAAAATAGGTGGTGCTCTCAACTTAAACTTCAGATGAGTGAAATAAATCCCACTACCAGGACTCCCTGGAAAGGCTGGTCCTCAGTATAAGTTTGCTCATCTAAAATGCTATTTCACTTAAACCAGAATTCAGGCAAGACCACAGGAGCCTGTCTGAATAGCAAGATGAGCAGTAGACATGCAAGCTTGGCTTATGTTGGTGGCCATCAGAAGCCCATTTGTTCTTAGGGAGACCCACCATTTTTGCCCATGCCCCATCTCTGAACATGACAATTTAGTAACTTTACTATAAAATGGATGAGCTTCATTTTCATTTTCTGAAACTTCTGTTTCATCCTCATTGCTATTAACCTCTGCTACTATTTGACTTCAGGCAAATAGTGCTCATTTCTGTTTATTACTATTTAATTTTGTACATGCCTTTTCTCCTCAGTTTCACTGTACTGCTGGGTTCCCCATCTTGCTCTGGGTCTGTAACTAACATCTATTTCAACAAATCTGGCTGCCCACTATTCCACCTTCTTTTATGGGCTTTGATAATAGTCACTGAGCTACTTTCCCTCTCACTGATTACAACTGCCCTATTTTCTTTTCCCCACCTCCCTAGATGTACTGTCCATGTAACTGATGTCACTATGGGGCCATTTTTCCACCTCATGTAAAATCACCTTCCCCATGCCCTACCCTTTCACTAGTTTTATAACTGCATAGAAATGGCTGGGATTTTTTAAATGTCTCAAATCCCAAAGTAGTGCTTCAGATTATGTATTTAGAAACTAGGAATGAATACTGGATGCAATCTCCAAGCTACGAAGCTAATAGACCCTGAGAATCAAATTCCTCCAGAACAGATATAAAAAAAACTGATGGAAGCCAAAGGTTTTGCTGCTTAGGCATGGAGGCATGCTGCAGACAAAAGGGGGTGATCTGTCTTCTCTGTCTACAACTAACATTGTCATTAAATCATAGTATTGTAGAATGGCTTGGGTTGGAAGGGGGGGCCTAAAGATCATCTATTTCCAATCCCCTGGCATGAGCAGGGGCACCTTGCACTAGACCAGGCTGCTCAAAGACTTACCCAACCCAGGTGAAGGACCTCGCACTTGGTCTTGTTAAACCCTAGGAGATTCCCATGGGCCTACTTCTCGAGCTTGTCCACATCCCTCTGGATGACATCCTGTCCTTGAGGTGTGTCCACAGCACCACTCAGCTTGGTGACATCCACAAATTTGCTGAGGGTACACTCAATCCCTTTGCCTATGTCATCTATGAAGATACTAAGTAACACTGGTCCAAATTCAGACCTCTGATGGTCGTTGGGACTCTGAGCCATAGACCACTGCCCTCTGGATACAACTGCCTGACCAATTCCTTATCCAGTCAACAGTCCACCCATCAAATCCGTCTCTCTCCAATTTAGAGAAGGATGTTGTGGGGGACAGTGTCAAAGGCTGTAGAGAAGCTCAGATAAATGACATCTGTAGCTCTTCCCTTGTCCACTGATGTAGCCACTCTGTCATAGAAGGCCACTGGGTTGGTCAAGGCAGGACTTGCCCTTGTGAAGCTGTGCTGGCTGTCTCCAATCACCTCCCTGTTCTCCACATACCTTAGCACAGCGTCTAGGAGGGATCTGTTCCATGATCTTTCCAGCCACAGAGGCTGAGACTGACAGATTGATAGTCCCCTGGGTCCTCCTTTCTACTCTTTTTAAAGATCATACATTTAAAGTTACATCAATCTCTACTTAATAATGGTTTCATTTTGCTAAATATAACTATAACTGCTTTGATAAAATTGTTTTGATACAATATACTACAATATACTACACACTACTAGTAGTAGTACCTAATGAGAGGTAAATAATTCTGATTGAGATCTTTTATATAATCATTTGTCAGGATAAATAATTCATTTTATGTAAATATATCTGATTTACCATCTTTAATCCTGCAGGACAAGGTTCCTTAAACCACTGACAGTCAGTGGCTGATTGGACCCAGCCTCCTCTCGCAGGAGTTAAGAGTGCAAAGGGCTCCTTTCTGCACCTCATGATTCAATAAAGGGCTTCTCTAACTAACTTTATCTGAAGCTCCCACTCCTACCTGTGACAAAGGCCAGGAAGACCTTTTCATGACTTGTCAGTGGATTTTCGGGAAGAAGGGTCACTACATTTTGGAATGGTAAAGTCTTGTTTCCAATTATTGAAATCTGAGCAAAAAAAAGTGCAAGGAGACACTGCTGCACTGTGACTCAAGCCGTGCTGAACGTCACATCTCACCATCTGTCTTCATCTCCACATCTGTTCTTGAAAAGAGGGACTTTGAAATGAACTATGAACAAAAAAAAGGGCACACATAAAACTGGATGAGTGTGGACAGATCCTGCAGCTAAGCCCTTAGACCCTTATGGCATGTCACTTAAACCTGAGCAAGCCCCCTTCAAAAAGAACAATGGTTCAAAGCAAGTAGCATCTGAACACCTTCTGCAGCCATCAGTGCCAGAGGCTGGCAAAGATATGAATTTGTGGTATGACACTCAAAAGAGAGAGGCTGAAACTAAGGAAATATTTTTGGTGTTCCAGAGTTAGAAAGAAGTTTTCAGGTCTTTCAAAGTCTTAGCAGTTTATTATCACTTACTGATTAATAAACTAGCAGTTGTATAAATGACCAGCCAGTGAGGTAGATAACTTGGAATATATTTAGTAAAATAGAAGTTGTACCTATCCTCTGTAGATAGTTTCAGAAGTTTAATTTAAAGTCCTGGGTCCACTGAATTAAGATAAATTTTATAATTGATTCCCGTAGTGCAAGATTTCACCAGCTGTTCTGTTTGTTCTGACAGGTATTGAATTCTTGACTTTGAACCTAGGTTTTTCCATACTAGCTTAGGAGTGTTTCAAGTGCACTGAAAAGCAGGAATATCCACTATGTCCACTGCAAGTATCCACAGCAAGGTCAATTACAGCAGTGCAAGTATATAATTTTCAGAAATACTGAAATATCCCTTTCCAATACTGAACAAACAAAAAATACATACTAGTGGTAGAGTTACAGCACATACCTGTCTTCTGAAAACTGCTTCCAAGCATGGAAATAATTTTTTTTTGTTCTTATCATTCTTATCATTTTACAAATGCAATATCTCTACAACTGTCAAAGTCAAAAGGTAGAACACCCATTTTGCAATAAAGCAAACAGCAGATTCTGCCATCTGAACTCTCATATACAGCTAGAATTTATTTAAAGAAAAAGGACAGACTGATATTATGGATTTACACATAGGCAATTTGTGATGTCTTAAGAGTTCAAGTAGATATTATGTCAACAGAAGTTGAATATTAATGTAGCTTTTTTATTGCATTTTCCAAGAATAATTATAATAAACTTACACTGACTGTAAAAAAATCATCTTTCTGACTTTTACATGGCACATTAGTGCTGCTTAGTTGGCAGGCAGTAATTTGTTAATCCAAGATGGTCAAATTATTGTGATTTATGTAACTGTACTCTTTTCATGTAACCACTCTTGAATATCAATTACTTCATACCTGATACTTAAGTTTAGACTTAGGACAAGCTATCTCTCCCACATGGAACAAATGTGGCTCAAAATGCCTGGATAATTTGATTTTTCTGATTCCTTTATCTCTTATTTGGGGCAAATCACCATTTCAAGCAATTTTTATGAAGCACTGTTTGCAAATGTGAGGTGTTTTGGAACTGACAGTGATAAGTGCCTCTAGCATTCTGAAATTACAGATTAGACAAAGATTTGTCATAAGTCTTCATAAATGTACTCTTCTTTATCTCAATTTAGATAAAAGTGGCAACTACCAAGACAAACAGGAATTTGTTGGATGTTTTTTACTATATTCTTGAAAAATCACAGTAAGTGTAAGGATTGCCTGCTCTACATGGATGAAGATGACTACTTTTAGCAAATTTCAAGAATTTGGAATAGCAAAAGCAGAGCTGAATTAAGGACTTCAAGTTTTACATACTTTAGTGAGACTTTCCACCGACTGAGAGGAACTGACTATTTGGGCTACAAATAGCCCTACTTAATTACAATATTTCCTCTCTGTGACTTTGCACCAAAGCAGCAGCTCTTACTTTTTAGGCTATGTTTCCATCACTGGCAGTCATGCAAACACTAAGATTCCCTAAGTTACACCATAACTGCAGTGCTGGCTCAGAAAAAGCCCAGTGCTCCTCACACACCCACCTCTCCTTGGCACAGCCAGCTTCCCAGGGGCAGAACGAGAGGTTTAGGAGGAGAAGAGAAGAGAAGAGGAAAGAAACAGGAAGGTATCCTCCATTCACCCCAAGGTGCTGCCTGGGTGTAGCTGGGAAGCACCCCCGGAGCTCTGATGTACCCCAGAACAAGCAACAAATGCCCCATAACTCCTGATGAACACTAAAACATTTAAACATACAGGCTCTGTAAAACTCCACGTGCTGCTGAGTGTATAGGTTCAGAAGTGACAAGGGTGCAGAACTGAGCCCTAGGGACGGTTCAGTGTTGTTGCTATTACTGCTGTCTGTATTGCAGAGGCAATATTGACAGCGATCAGATTGGATCCCCTGCACTGCACTGCCTGTGGATACACAAGATGGCAGTTTTCCACTCAGGAAGGTTTTGTGTTCTAAATTTAAATGTGATCTCATTTATAAATAGCAACAGAACAATGTCGTTAAATAGTCTCCTTTGCCAGCATCATGATGATTCCAAATTGCATCAATGGAAGCAGAGAAAATTAACAGCTTTGCCTTAATCCTTTGTATGTTATGTTGGGGAACTTGTCAATATGACTCCATTCCCAGCACTTCTATTCCTGTAATTTGAAGTAATAAAACCCTCACAAAATAGAATGTCCACAAAGACAAACTATCTAAACCAGAAATGGTAAGAGAATTAAGGTAAAAAGTTCAAAGTTGATGGTACTGCCCATAGCAACCGCAGAGATTTACTGTGCTTCTTGAAAACAAACAAACAAACA
Organism: Vidua macroura; assembly: GCF_024509145.1. Taxonomy (NCBI): domain Eukaryota; kingdom Metazoa; phylum Chordata; class Aves; order Passeriformes; family Viduidae; genus Vidua; species Vidua macroura. Next base: position 38,071,485 of record NC_071572.1, on the reverse strand, counting down.
AACAAACAAACAAAAAGAAAAACAAAAACAAAACAAAACAAAACAAAAACAAAAAAAAAAAACAAAAAAAAAAAAAAAAAAAAAAAAAAAAAAAACAGAAAGCTAGAAATCACACAAGGCAAAAGTAAGAATTGACTATCTTATTTTGCAGTGGAAGTCCCCTACAGTTAGATATTGACTCATTTTCTTTAACAGCTGGATACAGCATGCTATACAACTCGGTTTCAGCATGCTGCTCACCAGAAAGTGTTGGTCTCCATTATATTACTGAAGCTTAAGAAGGTATAGTTAAATGCCATGTAAATAACAAACCACAGCGTATTTTACTAGATGGCTGCTCAAATTTCTTTGTAGGCACCCAGGAAATCTACACAGATAGCATTCAGAATGGCAGGAGTTACTAAATGCACCACTAGGAGCAGCATCAACAGCAATGCAGGAAAACTAAAAAGAGAATAGGTCTGATGTATTACTGCACTACCCGAGTTCCACATGACTCTTATACCAGTAATTTTCCCAGGAATCCATCCAATTCCATTTTGCTGGACAGAGTTAGAGAGGCTTTAGGCAGAGTAACACAGCAATGAATCAAATTTTCTACAAACTCCCATTATAGATTTCTCCCTGTCAGAAACCAGGAGGAAATATGAGATATCTTCAAAAATAACTTCAAAGAGACACCTTCACAGTGATCATACATTAAGAAAGAGGAGCAAAATGCTTACTGAGGCAAAAAAAAAGTGGAAAAAAGTTACTTTCATTACTAAAGTTGTGACACGTAGTAGAGATTTGAGGAGATAAAACATTTCCTTGCAAAGTAACTACATGCATATATTCTGAGAACCTGACTGCTTAGATGCAGAGATGTACTCTGCTGCAGCCTCCATGAGGCAAAGCTGCACTATATATTAATATTATAAAAGGACCCACAACCCAATCCAATATGCCATGCAGGTTGTAAGCTGCCACAGGCTCAGGTTTGCTGGGAATTCTAAGCACAAACACAGGATCAGATTGTTGCCTGCCCAATGAGGCAGCTGTCCTCATTGTCAACAGCATTTCAGAAGGCACCTGGGAAAGACTAAGATTTGTATTCTTGTTCCCATGGCGGGGGGGGGGGGGGGGGTTGGGGTTTTTTTGTTCTGTTTTGTTTCATTTTTTGTTTTCTGGGTTTTTTTGTTGTTGTTTGTTTTGTTGTTGTTGTTGTTGTTGTTGGGCTGGTGGTTTTTGCTTTTTTTTTTTCTTAATTTAGTTTACTACAAATACTATGTATCTAGATATGAGAAAGGAATATATAACAGTTTATTTCTAGCCACTAATGGTAAAAAAAAATCTTATTTCTAAAGCATTCTGGTGAAAACAAGTAAAGGCAAATATCAGAGCATAAAGAAAAAATATCATACATAGGAAGGTTTGTAGGGGAATTTCTGACTTGAAATCAAAGCCGAAGGAAAAAATATGCTGAAAGATGCAGAGTTCTGATGACCTCACATTCAAAGGAAGAGGACTTCTGATAATGGAGAATAGGAGTGAGACTCAAAAAAAAGGGGGTTTAATATTATCACCCATACCACTAAACTTATTAGGGTTAACAAAATTGTATAAATGTGAATATGAAATGAGAGACCCTAGAATGGAGAGAAAGAAGGGAGGAGAGAGTCAAGCTAACTAAATAAGGCAAACTTTAATAAAAGGGAAATACTGTAGGTGGGGCTTCAGAGAAATTAATTCTAGAATTTGGATTAATTAAGTGTCCTACTTGAAGCAGGTGACATTTCCAGGGGTCTGGTTAGGGCACCATCCACCTGCCCAGCCTAAAAAAATAAAATCACAGCTAAACTCTTGGTTCACAGCTGTACACATTTTGAACATAGCCTGTGTGGTTTTTGGTGTTTTGGGGTTTTCTGATGTTAAGCCTTAAGCAGTGTGGAATCAAACATTCCTTGCTGAAAACACGAAGCTGATCTTTCTTTTTTTCAGTTTCTTGTTCTGAGCTTCTGTTTGCCCAGGTAATATACATCATTATCTAGAGAACCTGTAGAATGAGGACAATAGCTAGATCCCTTGCAATGGAATGAAATAAAATTAAATAGTTATTGCAGTTTGGGAGGAGTGTGCATGCTGAGAAAACACCAAGGGCTTGGAGGGAAAACGAACACTGTCAGAGTTTCTATCTATAACCAGAATTTGTTCTTACATCTCCAATTAAGTACACTTAAGTAGTTTCTTGAAGCTCTCTTTTGTTTTTTAAGATGAACTCCCAGGAATTTATGGGTATCACGTAAAAGTCCTCATGAACCAATAACCTTTGCAGTGGATGCGAGTAAACATTGAGTTTGTTTGCCAATGCAAAAGAAGAAACAAACTAACTAAAAAATGAAACCAAGCAAAATCAAAACAGAGAAAGTGTGGGGTTTAAGGTTATTAAAAAGAGATAAAATCAAATGAGCTGTTAGAAGAGTTCAAATTATAGTGCTTCTATTAAGCCAATGATGGCAGCATACTCAATGAAGAAAAGTACATTTAATGCATGTACAGCAGAATATTTTATAAAGGGCTAGCATACATTCTTGCTGTAAGAGAATATTCTAACTGTGAAACAAAACAAAACAAAATTTTTGAGAATCATTGGCTAATACAACCAGGAAACATATGCCCTTGTTGTCATAAGGAAAGATGATGCAAATGCTATCTGAAATTCACACACTTCTGATAATGACTGCTGATATTCTGCCTTTTTTACAAGTTTTTTGTTTGTTTCTTTGTTTATTTGTTTGAAGGAATAATCTGGAAAATTTTAATAGCAAGCTTCAGTTTTCAGGACAAAGTTCCTGCTGGCACCCTTTGAATCATTAGTTTTATAGGCAGATGCATAATGAACAGATACCTTTTGTTTTCAGAATGCTATCCAAAATTAAACAGGACTACAAGGTGCAAACTAATCCAGGCTTGACTTCTCAGTGTCAATACTCACTTGTGTATCATGTTTAAAACGTATGGGTTGGAGAGAGAATGAAACAGATTTCAGACATGTTGCTAGACACATGTGTGATTATGCATATGATAAATGCCCCCAAAATTCAAAGCCAGATTCAAATAAAAGTCATGAATGCAAACCATGCATTCATGGAAATCTCTTCCCACAAAAAGACAGAAAATAAATGAAAAAAGTAATTCAACCTCTCCTAGTTCTTGTGACATCTTTGTGCCCATTCATAAGGCTCCTTTTAACTTTGTAATATTAACCTCTATAAGGAAACCTCAGAAGGAAAAGGCATTCTGTCTTGAGCAGCAGGGATATAAAAGCAAGGAGCACAGGCAATTTTTAAGGAATGAGCTATACTAACCTTCCCTATCTCTAGTCTTTCTCTTTTCTCTCAAAATAAAGGAGGAGATTCTAGGTTAACAACTTCTCCATTGGCAGTACAACATCATTCCTGATCCTAAGCACTTTAAATGTCCACCCTCACAGATTAGCCAGTATTAAATAGTTAAGGAGTAATTAAACAGTTAAGGAGTAAACCATACTAATTACCATGCTAATATGTGTGATTTTTTGATTGTCATTTTCATCAACAATATCTTTCCTTTTCTAATATTTTTTTTAAATCTCTAGCTGGTTAGGATGACCAAGTTTTCTGATTTGTAGCAATTTCTCCATTACTTTGGAATTCCCAAATCAAATTGTGTTAACTGGTGAACCTTAACCACCATAAATCAGAAAACTCTGGTAACTGAGACATGCATTGCAGCTTCTTCCACCCAAAAATACCAGTAAGACTCCTGGGGGTCCTACAAAGCAAACCTGCAAGGAATAAGCTCTGGTGAGTTACTCCCAATATTTCAATTGCAAGTGGGAAAAGGCTGTGGAACAGCCTTAGGCTTCCATAATTGCACATTTGTCAATTTAAAAAAATAAAAAATAGGAAAAAAGGAGGGAGATAAAATCAGTTTGGCTAACAAAGCATGTGTAAAATACAAAGCAAATTCAGTGTATATTCCTTGTTAAAACTAGCAGCAAGAGAATACAAAACACTGTATTAACAATTTTAGGTCTATTAGGAGGAACTGAAAACCAGCAGATTACAGAGGATATTTGCTAAGAGTAAGCCAAAGATGATTATGATGGCAAGCAATAAAAAAATTGAAACCGCTTCCATACATGGGAAATTATGTTCAATTCCATAGGTTTGCTCAATCTTGATAAAACTGCAAACAGACAAGATAAAAAACATGATGACATTTACTTTCATGTAGCAATGCTCATAAGCAGGCACCCTGTAGAGCTGGTTATAGGACTAACAGTCAATAGACAGGCCCCCTCCATGTTCATTAAAGTCAAGCCTCACAACAGATCTTAAAGTAAAGACAGCTTTTTTCTTATTACTTCAGAGCCATTTTACTTGTTTCCATCCCAAGCTCTTCCCTGCTAAAGAAAGAATTAATGAAACTCTGTAATAATGTCATGACAGATTTGTTAATATTCAAAATCTTTAATGAGGAATGCAATTACAGTTCTTGTGATGCAGCTAAAAGAGCCTACAAGCCACTTCCGTTCCACTTAATTTTTACTGCAAGTGGACAATGTCCAGCACAGGAAATCCTGATTACTGCTGCTGGCCATGACTATTTCTGCTGCAGAATGCAGCTGCTATGGACTCTTGGGGTCTTAAAGGATTAGTGGAACTAAATGCTTTGAGATACAAGTAGGTTGGAAAGTTGCTGCAAAAGTAAGGCCACCTTATAAAACAACTTTTCACCAATACATAATATAGTTGTGTGCACATAACTATATGAAAAGTGAATTGTGCTAAAAGACCAACTTGATTAGACCACATAAAGAGTGTTTTCCTGTGAAACAGGATAATATAAAGAGCAATATGAAGGTAAAATAGCACATAGACACCACAATGAGTACTGTACGGAAGAGTCCACCTACCATGTGAGATTCCGGTTGCAAACTGTTTCTTCTTTAATTGTCTCCTCCCTGAGGTTTTGTGCATATTGAAACACATTAATGCAACCCCCAAAAAGGCCTAGCACAACACAAATGCTAGCAATTATCCGTTTCTTTCAATTTTGTTTAGTAAAAGAAGTAAAAAACCAGTCCTGTTCTTTTTCACCCACTCTGCACCAGGTGAGTCCTGCAAACACCAACAGGCCTCTTTTTTTATGTAACAAGTTGGTAGAGAATGCAGAGAACTCAACAACCAAGGCTGTAAGAGCAAGAATGTGGGAGCCTGAGTGGAGCAGAAATAGAAATTGTATCACTGTCACACACAGCAAACAAGAACACTCAAATACCAAGTTGGTAAAAAGGTCATGACCCATGCCACGTATGCCAAAGCAGGACTGTGAAGGACTTTTCAAATGCAGCAGAGGGTACAGCCATGACCTTTGAAGGAGAGATACTACCATGGCTTCTGTGGTAGATGACCAGGCAGTACATTTGTATCCTCATGCCTAGACATGTGAGGCTTTTAAGAGTCTTTTAAGTAAAGCTGTGTAAGTTTCTGAGAGTTTTGGGAGGAGTGGATTGTTTATGGGGAGGGAGGAGTTAACAGAGAGGGTGGTCTGGGCTGGAGGAATGTTGGGCAGCTAGTGAGAGCAACGTGAAGATAAGAATAGGGCATTAGGGCAGGAAAAAATGCTGTGAGGATCACACGGGGGAATACAAGGCCGGGGAATGTACCTTTGCCGCAGAAGGGCTAAAACCTACTCCTGGTAGGAGAGGGTGGGGAGGGTGGAAGGAAAGACCAAAGAAAGAAGTCTCAGATATCACACAGTGTGAGAGGAAAAAAGAAAACTGAGTTGGCTAAGGCTAAGGTAACTGTTACAAGTGGTGCTGGATAAAACAGAGTGGAGAGGAGACAAGGAAGTGAGGATCACAACTCTCACAGGAAGATAACTGAGAAGCTTACACAGAAATGACAGGTAAAATGGGTAGAGCAGTACAAACCAGAGGACAGCTAGCAGGGTCTTGATGCCTGGCACAGAGGGGTTTGGAATTATCCCTGTCTATCTGGTACTGCTCCTTGTGAAAACAAATCACCCCCAGGTGACCAATGCAGATCAAAATCACCTGCCTGAAACAGCCTATGCAGCCACAAAATGGTTCATGTGCAACCCACATGAAACACCAGCCATGGTGAATTAACTGTGCATACAGCCCGAGATGAGATGTGTTAAAGCAGCTGGAAATGGTGTCTGCAGGGCTTTTTTTGAAAGAACAAAAGCCATATGGGTCCAGAGTCGCCTGTTAAATGCAACTGTTGTCTGTGGTTATTAGATGGGTGCCAGAGGGAGATGCAGTCCAGTTAGGGTGAGCTAACATTCAAAACAGCAGTGCTGGAGGAGTCACTCATCCCTTGCACGTGATTATGGGTCCTTTGAACCATGCTAACATAAACAGTCTGAATTCAGAAGGGCAGGTTGGCAGGGCTGGGAATACTCTCCAGGAGGGAACAGACCCCAAGGAACCAAATAAAAAGGAGAAGGCAAATATGTACAAAAGATACAAGCAATTTTAATGCTTGTTAATACAGGCCCTGAAGATACATACACAAGCAAGTGGAAATTAGAAATAAGATGGACCCCTGCAGTTCTGTGTATGGGGCTTGACTGCAGGATAGCACAGAGGGTTTTTTATATTTTTATTTTCCCAAGAATTCTGCATGAGTCATGAAGATGGCATTGAATTAGATTAACTGCATTTCAAATTAAAAATTGAATAGCCAAATGGAATAAGAAACAAAGAACCACCTTAATGCACAAGCTGGCAAAACTGTATGCTAGAAATCAAAGAGAACATCTCAAGAGCCAAGTGTTGAAACCAAGAGCAGGTGATCTCCAGCAATACGAAAGCAACCCTGGCAGCTCTACTATCTGAGGAATATTTAGACTTCAAGATTGGGCAGAATCACTTGCTCAACCCTTTGAGAGACAGCAGATTCATGTATAATTAGCCAGGAGATACTTATAGTACCGATCCTACTGTAGATATAAGGAGTGGTTCTAGCTTGTTGAGAGAGTTTGCTGCTGTTACTGTGTCTTGAAACACACTGGGTGCCTGACACAACACAGCTTGACAAGTCTTTGGGTAGGGGTGATGGTATTGTATTCAGCAAGACAGGAGAAAAATGACAGTTTAAGTAATGATCTCTGGCTGAGAAAATTATCTTAGTCTGGATCTCAGTAATAATTGTTTGTGCAGGGGTAATGCAGCAACAGAAAGCCCTGCAGCAATCTTGGTTACACGGTGGTGAGTGGCAGTGAAAGCACCAGCTGAAACACCTCAGGGATGAGCGGGAAGAGAAGTTGGCACACATATGCTCAAGATAAGCTGCTGTAGAAGGATTAATACATTTATGTTCAGGTCCAACACCACAGAAATCACATGAATGTCTAAGTGAGGCTAAGAAAGGGTTGTGACCCACTATTATTAGCCCAGTGGTTATGGAGTACTAGTTCAATGACCCAGCTTATATAATTAACCAGTGTATCAAAGAGTGATGAAAGGATCTGGAGTCTGGTTTTCAGGCAGTAAACACTGCCACTCCACAAACAGCACCTTGTGCTGTTAGACTGCCAAAACCCATGGCCACAGAATTACAAGGACAAAAGCAGCTTTCAGTCATGGACATATAAATCTATATTTTTTTAATCGGTCTGTTATTGAGGGTGCAGGTTTTTTTTCCTTTTCCATAGAAAGTAGAGCTGGAATAAGTTTGTTTCTACATTTCAAGGGAAGCAATATGACTTCATGTAAATTCCTTGAGTTTCACAATGATATTCCAGTATGCCAAGACATTCACACTACCAGAATGAGTGAAAAATTAATACATGAGTAAAGGAAAAGCAAAATATCATAGATGCTGTAGTAAATGTCCATTGGTTTTGAAAAAATTTACATTTTTTATATCTAAGGATGTTCATATATCATTCATACACACAAAATTATGTGTCAGGGTAGTAAGGAAAAAGAGATAGAGCATTCTGCACTACCCATAACTCCTGTGACTGCTAAAGGAGTTTAGGGTATGATTTATATGAGGAATAAAAACCCTTAACATCATTAGAAATCTACTGATTTTAATATCTGAAATATCTCTCAAAAAACTCTTCTGTTTTTAAGAGCAGGAAGAAAATTTTATACAGTAAATTCTTTAAAACTAATTTCCTCAAAGTACTTACACCATGAAAAAGAAATCGGTCTTCCAAATATTTTTTCAGTATAAAAATCATCAGCCTTGGATGACTTTTTATTACTCGATGTTGCAACCAGAAAACATAGTCTGCAGGAGTTAGTTATTGAAAATAACAATTTGGCTTTTTGTAAAGCAGTTGACACTGCAGTTATCTGAATGGCTGCTTGATAGGAACTGCTTTCAACCTACCCTGGTTTCTGCTTTTCCAGGACTGATTCTTGTGGAATTACAATCCAAACTTCATCTCAATGGTAAAATTAGACTGGAATATTTTAAGAATTGCAATGTTAGTGTAACTGAACAGCTTAAAAAATCAGAAATTGTACCTGTAATTTAGCATTTGAAGTTACTAAGAGTTTTTAAAATAGCACAGAACAAAAGCCAGCTTAAATGAGGCAAGCTAGTAGTAATATTAGAGTGACAGTTGAACTTAAATTGCTGGTTTACCCCTGTATTTTCATTAAAACTGATAATCTTTTTCAAAGGCCCTGTAAATTGCTGGACCACAGAAGGTACAAGGGCAGCAGTGAAAAGTTGAGCCTGTCTGTGTGAAGATGATCCTGTGCTGAACAAACAGTGACCAACCAGCTGCCAACTGCAGCTTCTCCTTCGGGCTGACCCCACCCATTATTTCCTGCTCTTTTACTGATGACTTTGACACTGACTTCTTTAAGAGAGTGATAATAGAGCCAGGAATACACAGTTGCAGTGAGATGGCGCCATAACATCCCCGTGGCTGCGCCATGGAAGACATTTACCCCGTGTGGGCTGGGGAGAAGAGGAGAGACACGAGTGTTCATGCTGGGGCTCGGGGCACTTGCAGGCGGCCGGACACTGGGCTGCAAGCAGAGCCTTTGCCCTCAGCACAGCAGATCCTCATGGGCTGTTGGCAGCTTTCTGAAAGCACCTGTGGTGCCCTGGGCTTGCATCACTGCCTCAGTCTGGGGGACACAGTGAAACAGGAGGATGACAGACAACTAGCTAAAAAGCTGCTACTTATTCAAAAAAAAAAAAAAAAACACATATATATTTAGGGTAAACTTTAGTGACCAATAAAAAACAAGGTTTTTCCCTTTATGCCATTTCTCTTTCTCTGCTAAGCTGAAAGACAAGGGTGTCTCTGCTAAGAAGTAAAGGAAGCTGGGCATGGCTGGGGAAGAGAGAAGTCACTTTCTGCACTTCCCTGCAGCCACAGGTAAGAGGGCTTTCAAATGTCAGTGTTCTCATCCTTAATGACAGCAGCCTCTTTGAAAGGCTCTGACAGCAGCTCAATGCAAAGGGAGGATTCTTTCCTATTCATCCAACACTATACAGTACCATGCTTTGTGAAAGCTGAAAATACTTTTCAGTTACAAAATAGTTTTTCTGTGTTTTTCCAAATCATAGACAAAGGAAAATTAATAAGATAGACTTAATATTCTCCACATTATAAAAGAAAAAAATTTCTTACAATGTAAAGGCCACTGGTAATTTCAACAGTTGATCTGTGATCAGGTACAGAATGTTGGGTCTGTGTTTCTTCACCCCACATGTACTTTTAATAGCATGACATAGACACTGCACTTTAATGCTGTCTTGATGATGAATGAAATGAAAAGAATTTTCAAACACCTTGTTTCTTTAGTGGTTTTAAAACTCAATTTTTAAATGCATTAAATTTAATCTAATCTGTAAAACATCACTTCCAAGAGCAAAGTTTGTACTGGAAAAGAAAGCAGCCTGATCTTTTCCAGATACATTAAACTCAACCCAAAATGGAAGATTATAGCAACCAGGAGCCTAAACAATCTGTCTGCTCACTAAACTACCATCCAGAAATTTTCAAGCTCTTCCATCCCATACAAAATACTGCTTTAATGTACTGAAGAAGAAAAAATGGTTTAAATGAACTTCCATTAAAATCTTAATTACTTAAAATACATTTAATTTTCATGAATTTTCTCTGTAAACTATTATGAATGTTTTTGCTTTAATTATATTTAATTTTTTTCTATTGCTTCATATGCTGTCCTGATTAATTCACTTTGTGGTGCTTATAGGCTTAAGTGCAGGCTTCATCACAGGACCATTTCTGGTTCTGCAATCAGTTGTGAATACCATTCTCAAATGCATCACCAACTGGCAGTGTAAGGGCAGTTCCAGATATCTTTATTCACAGAGTAGAAAACATTTGATAAACTCAAGATATTTCCACTTAGTCTCTGATCTTGAACCTTCACACTGTGTGTGTACACAATGCAAGCTTTTATGCCAGACAGTGATAAAGATGTTCAATAGGTTCCTGTTTTAATAGAAGCTCAAGTCCTACATCAGCAGCAGAAGTATAAAGTCCAGTGTAATGTTATGGCAAAATCCATTATTTAACCTTAGGATTTGATATACTCCACTACTTGAGCTTTACCATTGCAGTCTATAAGGTAATAATAGTAATTTCAGTGAAATTGCAGCCTTGCAAAGCTCTGCCACAAACACAGTCTTCTTCACTGTAACACAAGATTTACAAGGCAATATATAGAACTGAAACATTTTAAAACCTGATGAGGATGTTTGAAGCAACAGAGCACTTTACAGTAGTTAATGGTAGCAGATGGATGACAAAAATGAGTCATGATAATATGAGTTTTCTGCAGAGGTGTGGGCAAAACAGATGTTAAGTCTCTTTTTTGTTAATGCTCAAACAGATATTTTTTCCCAGTGTCTTCTTTAACCCAGATCTCTTTCCAGTACAAATTCCCTTTGCTCTTGCTGCTCACTGCACTCTGCTCTCTCTGTGTTTCTTATGGGGTTGCAGGTCCCCACATGCACACAGGTTGCCCAGCACAGGAGCAACAGCTTATGGTGTTTACCCAAACCATGTGCCATGCTTTTGGTCCTTTCCTGCTCTCACAGCCCAAATATTTAAGAGGAGAAATGACAACACTGTCCTGGTCCACCCAGGAGCCAAGGAACAGCTACCTAGTGGTGTCACAAGCCACTGCACCAGAATCTCCCTCCCTTCTCTTGCAGATGCTTTATTTTATCAAAGAAGGTTTGCTCTCCTTGTTCTATAATATAATCTACAAGTTAATACTCACAAGCCACCCTTAGATCAGCAATGAAAGGAAACAATTTAACAATGAAGAAAGGAAACAATTTAAAAATGAAGAAATGGCTGATCCAAATTGTCACATTCCCCTCGAGGACAGTGGGTTTTGTACCATATTGTTTGGGTTTGCTTGTTTAGGGGGTTTGGTTTTTTTACTGGGTTTTTTGGTTTTTTTTTTTGGTGGGTCTTTTTTTTTTTCTTTTTTCTTTTTTTTTTTTTTTTTTGGTTTGCATTGTTTTGCCTCTGGAAGCAATGCCCATATTTTGTATTCTTCATGTCTGATGTGAAGTAGCAGTAACTTGATATGAAGGACATCTTGAAATATTCTGCCTTTGTGAATATGAATGTAGGAATCTGCAGAAACTGTGAATGAACATTTACAACAAACTGTGAGCCTCCTACTGATGCACTCAGATACCAAACAGGAGGCGAGAGAGAGAAGGAAAAAAGATGAATTTGTTTTCCTAGCAAACAGCTGTCTTCTTTAACAGAAGAAACTAAAAAGAAAACAGTGTGTGAAGAGGCCAAAAGCTGCATTAATTATACTATTTTTAGATGCTACAAGCACAATTTTGATAAACACTCTAAACTGTGAAAAAAATGTACTGTCAATGCAATTAAGTCTTTTTCATGGTGCAGCATCATCAATGCATGCGCCTGCTGAGAATATATTGTAGGCTGTGCAATGCAGTTTCCCTTTGATTAATGATTCAAGGCAATCAGTAGGGACCATACCAACTCCTGGGGGATGCCACAGCAAGCAAGCACAATGTCATCATTTAATTTCTTCTCTTGACCTACATTACAGAGTGAAGACTCAGTCACTATTAAGGGCCAAATTCCAGACATGGTTACAGAAAAGCAACTCCCACAGGGTTAGGACTAACACATACACAGCTTAGGAGAAAAATTTGTGCTGGAGAGTAATTCTTAGATATTTGGAGGGATATTATTTATTTGTTTATTTAGATCAAGTGCAGGATATCAGAAAGTGACAGACTAAGCTACTTTTAATGGCCAGGCTGCTGTGAGTTACTCATACCAGAAAGGCAATTCCTCCAGCCAGGAAACAGCTAGTTCTTGTTTCTTAGGTAGTTAGTATTTCTATTTAGCCAAAGGATGGCATTAGAGCTGGTGTTCTATCAGGACAGACATAGAAGTCAGCCTGAAATAATCCTTTTTGCTGGAGGCAGCCAGTAGTGACATCAGTCTGTCAGCTGCATTGCACTCCTTCAGTGACATGAAGTCCTCTATTTCACGCCAGTGGGCAGTGACCATATTATCTCATGAAGAATTCAGAGCTGAGTGAGGTAACAGTGCAGATTTGGTTTCATAGCCTTCAGCACTTAGAAAACACTAGGAAGCTCAAAATGCTATAGCACCTCCTTCAAGCATCATTTTCTACTGTTTGGGAATCAAAACTGCCCTCTGCTTCCTGACCCAGCTCTCGGTACAGTATTTATTCTTTCCCAAGGACTCAGTTATTGTCTTCAAGTACATCATTGTTTCAAGCAAGGACAAGTGAAAGGCCAACATTAGCAATGTTGCCAAAAGCAGTGCTCCTCTGACATGCTGAAATTTTCTACAGTGAGGATAAAGCTCATCTGCACTAGAGGCATCATTTTCTCCAGGGCTAACTGTTTGGAACACATTTCCTGAATAACAAAAGGGCATCTCTATATGCAAAAGCTATTTTCAGCTTTGACTTCATTTATAAACTCAAAGCATCTCCACTATTTTAATTTTTCCCATAAGTAACAGATGCAAGAATAGATATGATGGATGCTAGTCACAATACTTTCTGAATTCCAGAAAGCTGCCCAGACACTTCAGAATGAAAATTTACATGATATGAAATTAAACAAAAGACTATAAATGCTTTGATACATGAGACTGCAGATGAGAATAATTGTGGCTGTAGTGCAAGTTATCAGTTTAAGCAGCTTCACTGGGTTGTCAAACAGAAACACTCCTACCAGTGGAAGCTTAATATTTTTGCTAAGTAAAAGTAGTATAAAACTTTCTACTTTTCCTATCTTTAAAGGTAATAATTTAAATCCCTATGATGTTGCTTTTGAAATGTCCACAGAGTCATGTACACTGAAAACTGACTTCAAATTTGTGAATTGCCACCTATTAAGTACTTCCTCTGAGTACAGTCATAAAAAAGATCCAGAACAAAACAGCACACTCTGTTCTTAGGAAGCCCACAAGGAGCTACTTCTAGCCTAGCATAAAACAATTCAGGCAGTACTACTAGTACTCTGAGGAATGTCTACTAAATTTGAAATTGACCAAAACTTGCAAAGACACGTATTATTTGGAACATTTAAAAAAATATTTGTACTTTCAACTTTTAATGCATAAGAAAGTTGATTTTAAATTTGCTAAGTCACAGCATCTTTTATGTACTGTTCATAGGTTGTTCATCAGCTATCATGGGCTTACCTTCAAACCAGAGACGGTTTAGTGCCTGCACCTTTTCAAATGGAGTGGCACATAAAGCTCACTGTCTCACAGAAAGAATCTTGAATTAATCACTTTTTAAGCTTTATATGTTATATGAACCCAGTTATTTCTGTTGCTGAATCCATATAACTGGTATGTGCTTCTTAAATTACTAATTCTTCTGAGCTACTTAAGGGGAATTAAGTCCTTTTATAAGCATAAAGCAGAAAAATACAACTTTCATTCTATTTTTCCCATCCTCACGTATCTCCCTCTCTTTACATAAAGAAGTGTTCTGTTATCCCTGAAAACAATAAAACTTTAAGCATTCAAAATCTAGATTTTAAAATCTTTCGAGCACCTGGAACTGTACTTCCAAGTTTAAGCAGTACTGGTGTAAGACTGAGAGAGATAACAAGTAAAGTTAATTTATTGACAGACAATCTCTATTCGAAGGATTTCAATTACTCATTAATTACTTCATATAAAAATAGGTCCTTAGACCAAGCACAGGAACCAATGTATCCCATTTGTTGCCCTCCCCTTGTGAGCCCTACCAGCTAAGGACCTCTGTCCTCAACAATTACAAGATTTAATTGGACCTCTTTCAGCAGGAGAAAGGAGACCAAACCAATCAGTCTACATTACAGACCTCTACTCCCTGAAGACATACCTTAGGCACTTAAATCCCTCATTAGCAAGATATCAAATGTATATTTTGCCATTAGAAAAATAACTAAGAAGCAACCAATCTAAGTTTAAGAATAAAATGGCTAGTCTTATTTTAAAGAATGTAAGACTAAATGTTCTTTAGAAGAGCTCCTCTTGCTTCTCTGACTGTAGAGAAAATTTGGGTGTGTTCCTGGAGCAAGAACCCCTTTCCCTGAATTCTGTTGCTGCTGCCTTCCTGTCTCATGTTCTCATGTCTACATTCATTCTCCCCAGTCACTGTATTGGAGAAGTACAATTTTATAAAAATCAAAACTGACAAACTATCTACCTGATCAAGTGCTTTGATGTCCTTAGAGACCAAAATTCAAGGCCTAAATAGGAAGAACATAAGGCTTTAGTGACCACCTAGATAGGATGGCCGCACTAACTGCTATCCCATGGGAGGTTGGAAGCAGAAAGGGCAGAAAACGAGAGAACAGTAATTATCCTTATGAAGACTCACATTGATATGTCACACAGAGATCACATTTTTACAAGGCCATTGATAAGAACATCCTGAAGCAGCTGTGAAGGCAGCCCACAAACCAGGACACTTCTCTTAACCTTGTCCTCACTATCACATGTGACTTGGCTCAAAACTGCACGTGTGAATCAAGATAAACTCTGCCCTTACAGGAGTAACAAAAGACAAAGGGAAACACAACAATTTTGCTCTGTTTCAGAGGTAGAGCCACACAAAGACAAAGAAACTTGTTTAAAATGAGCAGCTAAGAGAATTAAAACCAGACAGTCAGTGTGGAGATTGTTGAAGGAGCAACACTGATGAATTCATACCACAGATTTTTTTGAAGGTATTTTTAGAAAGGGTAGAAAACTCATGATGACTGAACAGCAGGTTAGGGAGGTAATTAGAAACAAGAAGTTTCTAATTTGATAAAGCTCTGTTAAACCTAAGAAAAATGAAGTTATCAGGAACCCTGGCAGATTAACTATAAAAACATAACCAAGAGGGCCCAAAATAGGGTTTGAAGAGCAACTGTCAAAAGGAATTAAACTAAATATAAAATCTTTCTTCAAGCACATCAGTAGCAAGAAGTTTGTCAAAGTCAGTAAGGCAAACAGTTGATCAAAGTACTCAAGAGCAACACGACAAAGGACAGAATTGCAAAGAATAAAGTAAGTTCTTTGTATTAGTGTTCACTGTAAAAAAAAAAAAGGGCAAAATTCCATGCTGAAATTCTTATTTTGGGTGGACTCTGTAAAGGATACCTCTGAATTCTGTCATATTTTACAGTTACTTTAAAGTAATGAGTAGTAAACTGCAAAAACCCTCTAGCATACAGTAAGATGTTCAAAGAGAAATCGGGGATGAAATCAGTATTTACCAGAAGTAGTGACTAACCTTTCCATACAAAGATGTCAAAATACTTGGAAAGGGTAAATGCAAAATGAGTTTTTCAAAGCTGGTTAGGTGATAATTAGATTTGCATACCAGAAGAAAAATAAAGGTGGTAAAGGGTTTGGAAGACAAGTCTTATGAGGAGCAGCTGAGGGAACAGTGTTGTTTAGCTTGAAGAAGAAGAGACTAGGAATGGCACCTTAACATTCTCTACAATTGCCTGACAGGAGATTGTAGCAAGGTGGAGGCTGGTCCCTTCTCCCAGGTAACAAGTGACAGGAGAAAAGGAAATGGCCTCAAGTGGGACAAGGACTTAGATTAGATGTTAGGAAAAATTCCTTTGTCAGAGTTATCAAGCACTGGAACAGGTTGCCCAAGGAAGTGGTGGAGTCACCATCCCTGGAGGTATTTAAAAGATGTGCAGATGTGGCACTGAGAGACATGGTTTAGTGGTGGAATTGGCAGGGTTAACTTTATGGTTGGACTCAATGATCTTAAAGGTTTTTTCCAACCTAAATGGTTCTGTGATTCTATATAAATAAAATTCATAAAGGTTGATGAAAGAGACCTTATATTTTAAGAAATACAGATGTAATTTTATCTTCATCAATAAGAATATGACTAATCAATTTTTCCATACTTGAATAATAGTTTAGGCTGTGGTGTAAGAATTCCAGTCCCCATCTCCCTCATAGCACACTCCTTTAAACACTAATTTTGGATTATTAATTCAATGGAAGATTGAATGCAACAAGTTACAAGAAAAAAATATGTTATCATTCAAAGCAAAATAAAAATGCTTTAATAAATAATGCCAAAAAGCCTGCCTGAAAATAGGTTGCTCACAGTCTTTGAGGTAATTTTAATGTCTTTCCTTTCATGTGTTAAAGTGTCTGCCTCTAAACTGCTTGTTTCTTTCACTGGTGCACGTTACCTAAATGACCTGAACTTTGAAGAAAATGTATAGAAATGACCTAGTAAAAAGATAATTTTTTTGTGTGTTGCACTTTGGTCTTATTCTCAATATGTTGAAAGATTGTATTTCTCAATGTTTATACAGCCTTTTCAGAGCAGTGCTTTCAAAGTGATATTGCTCACCGTTTGTACCCAGATGTCTGCTTGTATGGACAAATGGGATGTCAGAGCTGATGAATTTTCCAGGACCAATCTTCATCCCCTTTCTTTCCCCTGAGCTATGAAGATTGGACTTTTCCTCTCAGAAATTTGAGCGAGATCTATCTTGCCTAACTATAGCTATCTACAAGTTTCATTCTTATATTTTCTCTTAATAATATCATCATTGTGTATGTCCAAGGATTCATCTGATTTTGTATTCTGTTTCTATCAATGGCTATAGCCACCCACTTTATGAGACTGAAAACAGGGACAACCACATAGAACCATAAGAATGGTGTGGGTTGGAAGGAACCTTTTAAGACCATCTAATAAAACTCTGTCATGGGCAGGGCCAGCTTTCACTAGATCACTAGATCGCTAGATCAGGTTGCTCAGAGCCCCATCTACAATCTTACCTGAACAGGACTCCTCTGAGCACTTTCCTAGCTTCCAGATGTTTTCCACTGGGATAATTTACAGAGCCCGATCTGATTTCTGGGTTACTAACCCCAACAGAAGCTTCTTCCAAGCACTTGTCCATTTCCTCCTAGAGACCATGTAACCTTCAATTACTCACAACATTGCTTATCAGCAAGCTCCTTGGTTCTGATTGCAATCCCATGAAAAAAATTTCATTTTTTCTGTTTTGTAATGGGCTTCTCAGATTAATTTCATGTCCCTAGTTCTTCTATTTGAAGAGGAAGCATGCAGCATCTCCTTTTGCCATGGTATTCATGATTTTAGAATTATTATATGCCTGTCTCCTCCATATCCACCATCTCTATGTCATCTATTTGTGTCATCTGTTGTGGGTTAACCTTGGCCAGCTGTTGGGTGCTTGCCAAGCTGCTCTATCATTTCCCATTCTGTAAAAAGGACAGGGGACAAAATTGGGAAAAAAAAAAAGCTTATGGGTAGAAATAAGGACAGGGATAGATCACACTTCAGTTTTTCCTGTGGAAGAAACTTGACTTGACTTAGGGAAATTAATTTAATTTATTGACAATTAAACACAGTAAGATAGCGAGAAATAAGATAAAATCTAAAAATTTTTCTCCCCCTCTCCCTTTTCTTCCCAGGCTTAGCTTGTGTCCAGGCATCTCTACCTTTTTCTCTGTGAGCAGAATAGGAGGATGAGGAATGGGGATTTCAGTCAACTCCTTCCTCCTCACACTCTTCAAGCATGGGGTCACTCTCACGGGATACAGTCTTTCATGAACTGCTCCCAACAGGCTGCAGTTCTTAGTGAATCCCTTCCACTGGGCACAGTCCTTCAAGAATAGGCTGCTCCAGTGAGGGCCCCTTAGGGGGCTCTCAGAAAACCTGCTTGACCATGGGCTCTTCTCTCTGTGGGCTCACAGGTTCTGCCAGGACCCTGCTCTAGCATGATCTTCCCAGGAGTCATAGTCTCCTTTGGGTACCCCACCTGCTCTGGCATGGGGTCCTCCAGATATCTGCTCCACCATGGACCTCCATGGAGTCTAGGGGCTCACCATGGGCTGCAGGGGAGTCTTTGCTCTGGTGCCTGCAGCACCTCCTCCCCCACATTCATCATGTATTCACAGCTGCTTCTCTCACATATTCTCACAGTTCTCTCCCAGATGCTGTTTTGCAGTAGTTTTTGCCCTTTCTGAAATACATTATCCCAAAATCACTACCATCATCACAAGAGGGCTTGGCCCCCAGTGGAAGGTCTGTCTTGGAACCATTTTGACATTGGGTGACATTGGCTCTATCAGACACAGGGGAAGCTTCCGGCATCTTCTCAGAGAAGCCACCTCAGCAGTTCACCCTGCTACCAAAACTTTGCAGTGGGAACCAAATACATATGGACAGCCCATCAAGTCACAGCTTGTATGGAAGCTGTTCCCTGCCTTTGATTGTTCATTGTTTTTTCCTGAATATTTCCTTTTCTGCAACATGACCATTTTGAGAAGATAGAATATGAACCATACGGTGTTCAAGATATGGATGAACCACAGACCTGCAAACATACATTTTGTTCTGTTATAGTTTTCTGTTATTTTCCTATAAATTCCTAGGACTTGATACTTTCTGATTGTTACTGAGATGGTAGGTCTGTAAAAATAACTGTCATACTCAATAATGCCTCTGTGAAATTATTGGTTTTCCAAAACAGAGAGGTTTTTCCACTCTTTGCTAAAATCACCCATTTTCTATACCTATCTTTCTATACCTCTGGTTTTGATTAAACATATATTTACTGAATATTTGGGATGAAAATTAGTCTTAGTAAAAATTTGAAAATAACAAGAACGTTGAAGCCATTTGCATGGTTCTTGCTTGGATAAACAAGCCCTACAAGTAAAGCATTACTTTTTCCTCATGTATTAATTCAACTTTTATCACACAGTAAAAGGGAGAAAGGCAAGAAATTGTCATAAAAAATAAGAAAAACATTATTTCTCTGTGACCAAGCCAAATACTTGCCTAGCACCCAGATTAGGATACATTTACTGCCACCCTGAACCTATAAGAAGCACTCAGCAAACCAGGTGATGCTTGGTATGCCAAGCAACTGGGTCTAGGGATGCTATAATGAGTCTCAAGTTTTAATTTTCCCTAGGGAAATATAAATCCTGCATGCATTCAACTGCTGTATTTCTGATACACGTGTTTGCTTAGAGAAGATAATGAGATATTTATAAGTGGCATGATACATTACCCCATAAAATTGATGAGCGATACATGCATCACACTCTAAGAGAATCAAGAAATTAATCAGTCACCAACTATCCCTTCTTGCTTCTGAATTCTAATTTCTTAGAGGAGCTGTGGAGACTGTAAACTATTAAGTCAAAAGTTAACATTCTGCAATAACACATGATTTATCCATCTGATTTGAAAACTACCTAATAGATTTAAGTACTTATCTCTTTCATGAATTAACACAGGTGAATGATGCAGTCAAAGGTGAAAAAAAAAAATCCACAAAAATGCCATATTCAGGAGGTTTTGGTGGGGAGAAGAGCTATCCAAAACCATGAATATACATATACAGCCTAGGAAGGAAGCTTTTCATTGTGAATGATACAGGCTATGGGATTAATTTTCAGAAGTCTCTTTCAATAACTTGTGAAGAACTGTTCAAGGGCTGGAATAGACGAATGACTGGAGAAAGCACACCTCCACCATTACAACATAATAGCCAAAAACTTGGCACGAGTCTTTTGACATGAGTGTTCATTTCACTTTTGGGCTGCTCCAGAGGCATTATAAGTATTACCTGTTCCTTGCCTGGAGCTGGCTATAATTCAGTCTCAGACAAGATGTACTTATAAAAGATGTGTGTTTCAGAACCCTGCAAAGTTCAGAAATATTCACAACAGAGAGTTACTCCACACTGATGCAATGCCTACTTTAAGTAAATATATAGTTTATCTGCTCAAAATCCCCACAGATATTTCTAGTGAGAGATATGATATTGAGGAGACTGTTCTTCAATTCATTGATTCTGCTAGATTTTGGGTTGTCTGTAATCCTTAAACACTGAGTAATGTCATAAATGGAAGGATTAATTGTGTCAGATAAGACTGAGATACTTGGTTCAGAAGGAAAAAGGACAAAGTAAAAGCAAGAAAAACCATGTTCAGCTGAACCCACTGAGTTAATCTGTTTTTTTCTCTTATACCCTTTACAAAGACATTTTCTTCCATCTCCTTTATTACTGTTATTTCATTCTTTCTTTTGAAATTTTGGACTAAATTACTATTGAAAATCTTAGCAAATGCCTCCTAAGATTTTTGAAATTTTTCTTTTCAAAGGAAAAGTCATGGCTTGACCAGTTTATTTCAGCTTGAAAAATAAGAAACGTTCAACCCTGTCAAGACAGGATAAAATATCTTAAAAATTAAAAGAAATTGCTTGGAAGCAAGCATCAGCTATATAAAAGACAGGTGACAAAAACTTTAGTGAAGTACTGTCAGGCACAATGTTCATCTGAGTAGTCATGAACTTAAATCTCTTTTTTAAGAGTTTTACTGTCCGTCCTGACCCCTGAACCAGAGAATTAAAAAACAGGATACAACTTCCTCCAAACTGCAGAGATCTCCACTGAGGAAAAAAAAGAATTTTAGGTTTACATTCAGAGGCATCTAATTAAATAGTGAAAATGACATTCATGCAGATAGTACCCATTCAACTGAGCACAAACGTAGTCTGCAGCATATGTATTCTAATATGGAATGTGAAATGAAAGTTTTTAATAGCTCTAGAAGGCTCAGATGGATTTTATAATGACTTTTTAACAATACTCCATATTCCATTTAAGGAGAGAGAATTGCTAATCCATTTTCTTATTTCTGATTTTGTTTTAGAAAGGGATAAATTACACAAATAGTGTTACATTTGACGTGATTCACAGTTACAAACAAATTGAGTGGAAAGTAAAGATTAATTTGTGGTGGAAACAAGAAAAAGAAAATTAGGCCTGTTATTCTGCAATATAGGAGTGAAAAAAATCAAGGAAATGACAAATATAACTAATATGATAAGGGACAAGATTTTTCTAAAACTGAGGTAACAAATCTCAGTGTCTATGACTTAACTATTTTATACTCCCTCCAACTGGAAACAACTATGGCAATGAATATATTTCTGTCCTTTTATTTAAGCTCTTATTCACCTGCATATTTATGCACACAGTCCAGCAACTATTAGTAGCATTCCTCTCAGCCCCAACTGGTCTCTGTATCCCTCACCCACTTCTTATTGTATTTTTTCATGCTTCTCTAAATTGTCTGGTTTCTATATAATGTTATTAAAAACTTTTTTCAAAATATTATGACAAGATAACTATTAAAGTGGCTTATCTTTTAATATTTAATTTTCTAGGGACTGACTACTAAAGGATGATGTTCAATTTTTTTTTTTTTTTTTTTTCCCTTAGGAAGCTTGGAGTTTCTCAAACTTGCCCCTTTTTCAAATTCTTCATTGGCAAGCAGTTCTGATTCCCTCTCTCAGCAAGATCAAAAATTCAGCCTTGTTCTCAGGATTGTCTTTTACTCGATCTCTCCACTTACACTGCCGGTACATTTGAAAATATGTACATTGCAATACCTCTGCCCCAAGGGACAAGGACTGCCCATGAAATTTGAATGGCATCACTATGGGCAAGGCAAAAGAAAGAAAGAAACAAACAAACAAAAATGTCCAACCCAAAACTTTGCTTTCAGTCAGCACCATTTTCTCTTCTTCCATCTGACCTTTTCAAAATCAAGACAAAGATTACTTTAAATGAAGTGTACAAAACTACAAACACTAGCTAGTTGTCCTAGTAGTTTCCTCTGGAGAACACTTCTATTTGAAAGAAGTGAGTCATTAGTTTCTGAGCTTTCCAAATGACAAAAATTCCTTCACTGCACTTCCCTCAAGCACTGCTCTTCTTACCTTCTGTAGCATTGGATTCTTGTTGGCAACAGTAGCTAGTTGTTCTTCAGGACTGATTATCCTGTGACACCCTTTCTCTGAAAACAGGAATCAAATTCCACGGAGAAAATACAAAAGCATAAGTAGACTTATTTCTATAAATCACAGCAAAATAGTTTATTTCTGGAAAGTTCTAAAATAAGATAACAAAGCCAAGAAATTAAAAGCAGAACCAGTTTTGCTGGTTTTGAAACAACTGGGCAGTTAAGCAAACTCCTGAAGCTGGAGATTTGCTCAAGCTACCACACTTGCACCTGGGCAAGCTGCAGATACTGGGTTCCCTAAGACAGTCCAGAGGGAGTAGGTACCTCATACACTTATCCTTCCACAGTCAGAGGTAGCACAGTGGGGTCCA
The DNA here is from genome assembly GCF_024509145.1 of Vidua macroura. Classification (NCBI taxonomy): domain Eukaryota; kingdom Metazoa; phylum Chordata; class Aves; order Passeriformes; family Viduidae; genus Vidua; species Vidua macroura. Next base: position 38,048,755 of record NC_071572.1, on the reverse strand, counting down.
AAAGGGACTACAAGAACCAGGAAACCTGAGTTTGGATTCTCACTCTTCAAATAATACCAGCCCTTGCTGAAGTGAATAAAACAGAGTCCAGGTTTAGGAGACCTGTGTGCAAACCAATAAAGTGAACAGAAAGAACAACCAGAATGTACAGGAACAAGATACCGCTGTGGAATTACTGTACCTGCTCCAATGGTGAGCTATGTTAATGTTCAACCCTGCCTACAGCTGCCAGCTCTAGTGTGACTACCCCTGAGCCCTTATTAGCACAGCAGTCTGGGGACATCCTGTATGCCAGGAACAATGGCTGATCACAACCAGACTCCCTGTCTAATCAGAGATTTTGTCAGCCTCCCATGGGCTTCTTCCCACATGAACAGCATGCCTCCCATGCAGGCTATTGCTGGGGCAGCAGTGACTCACTGCACCCTTGCCAAAGTACTCAGGACTTTGCCATGAAAACAGCCACCATGCAACCTTCACTCCTGGCTGCTCCTCACAATTTCCCCTTGAACTTTGTCACAAACTTTATTTCTCCATGCTCTGCAGATACTTCTTTCTGACACTTTCATGCCCTGAATAGAGAACACTCAAATCAGCTTTCTCATGTGTTTTCAGCTTGCACTGAATTTCTACTTCAGTGCAATGTGAGAACAGGATGCCCTGACAAAACAGCTCCACATCCCAAGCCCAAGTGTGCAGTCTGCCACCATAACTGTTCTGATTAAAATAGAAAGCATTACTGAATGTAGACAAAAAAGGCCATGAAGTACAGATTGCTAAGGTCAGAAGGATTCTGCAAGTGGGTCGTGACTTACAGCACAATCATTTACATTTACAGTACTGACACTAAAACCAATGCTCTAAGTGCAATATCAGTGTGCTTTTCAATGCTTTTTAAAGAAAGGGTTTTTTTTTCCAAAATGCTCAGAGGAAGGTGAATTCTCAGCATGGGCTATTATGCTCAGAAACCTCATTGAAAGACTTCCCAAACATACAAAGTAATACTAAGCAGCACAGATCTAATGGAATTTGATGGTGTAGTTATAATTAGAGCTTAAAATTTATTTTCAAATGAAAATAAAGCATTTCAATACCTACTGTTTCCTAAATAAAAATTTTCATTTCAGGAATACAAGCCTTGGACTCTTCCATCAGAATTTTCTCAACTTAGAGCACCTATAAACTTCCAGACTTTTAAATTAGGATATAAGGTTTTATAGGATAAATTAGGATATAAGGTTTTATCAGTTTTACATATATATACTTTTTTTTTTTTTTCCAAAAAAAGGAAGCTTCCAGAAATGGAAGAAACTTTTAAATAAATTCTTGAAAACAGTAGCTTCACTGATCAATATTGCTAGGTGAGAGAAATGGTCTCCCCATATTTCTGTTTTCCGTTGAGAGAAGGATAAGGTCATAAATATGAGAAAGCAAAAGTCTTCCAAGCTGCCAAAATATTTGGACATCATATAACTTTCCCCATTATAATATAATAACCTGCTGCATCTGCTTGCCTTTGTTGAAGTAGATGTGGGAAATTTCTTTCTCAAGTCAACAGCTGTGTCTTGGAATAGTGGGATACTGCCCACAAGGCAGTATTTTACAGTTTCATCTGACCTCTCAATTTTCCTTCATGATGTGTACTTTCTACCACTACTGCTTTCCAAGAACCTGGAGGAAAGGTCAGAACACTTTTGTCTAGAAGTGAGCAAATGAATAATTACTTTATAGGTATGTAGTTCTTTAAGAAATGCCTACTGATTTTGTCCAAATATAAACTATTATGCATGGGCATGTTTAATATTAATCTTGATTTCCAGATATGAGTTCTACAGAGCTACCTCTTAAATTATTGTCCTAAAATGTATTTGTTATCTTGAAATGACAACCCAGTTAGCAACAAATTAATTCACATCACTGAAAAATAATATATACATAGTGTTATAAGGTGAGGGCTAGAAACACAGTGATTGAAAATGCCAAGACAAAGCTCTTTTGACCCACATCTCACTCTCAAGTCGAGGAAATTAAGTCCATGCTTGACTCTTATCAGCACTCCTTGGAATCTGGCAGCAGAAGAGCGTAATCACGCAGCGGTGCCACAGTGCCAGCGCCCTGTCAACTGGGGCCTTGCAACTGCAGAACAGAGCCCTTGTCTGCCCAGGGATAATATCTAAAATAGGCTCAGCAAAGCGCAAATGAAGGGTTAATAATCTCTGCCCTAGAGAGTACACCCTCTGGCAGTTTGATGCTGCACTGAAATTCATAAGCACAGCTCTTCGGTCAGTGCCAACCCCCTGAAATATCCATAAAGCTCTGCATAGTCTATTGCTTCTGCTCATGAAATACAGACTTGGTACTTTAAAAGAAAAGCTACAGATAAAAAGTATCAGGGTGGGAGAAATGCAAGCAAACAAGTGCAGGTGTTTAAAATTTTAATTATTTTTTTCATTTTTCTGCTTATTTTTTCTTTTCCTTCCTCATCAGCATTTTTTCTAAGATGCTGAATAGGCCTTCGGCTCTGGGTTTCATTTCTCCATCTGATTCATCCCACCTAGGATCTATGAAGTTGGCAGCATGCTGTACAATTTCTCTCTGCTTATTTCTTCCCCCTGCAGGTTTACAGTAGTGAATTTACTGCAGCAGAGAAAATATCATTCTGATCAAATTTTGAAAAATGTTTCTATATACTTTTTAACAATGTGATAGATTTATTTTTAGTTTGTAATTTTTCTTATGATGTTTCAATAAATCTATTATCTAGCAAATCAGGGAAATTATAGGGAGAAATGTCTTAAGGAGCACATTCTTACTGTAACGTTTGGGTATTTTAAAGAGCTGTGACTGCCTCCAAAAAATTTATTTCAAGGGGACACAATGGTACAGTTTTTAAAATGGTACACACTAGCTCATTCTCAAAGCATCCTTGCTGGTTGCTCTCTTCCTGTCCTCTCTTTGTACAGGAGGTTCATTGAATCACAGCTTTTCTGCCTGCCTGAGTCTCACCCACTCATTATCAGGAATGAATCACATCTCCGTAGCATCTCCTCTCCTCCCAGCCAGTCTCCAAACAGAAGAATCAGCCCACAGATCAGCTCCTGATTTCAGTCATGTGAGCAATTCTCCCACCCCAGCGGATGTGGGCGACCACCTGTGGTGTGTGCACAGCTCGGCACTGGCTGGGCGGGTACAGCTGGGCACTGGGGCTGCACAGCACCAGGGATGCCAGGGGAGCCCAGTCCCAAGCAGTGGGAAGTCATAAACTTACAAAAGCTACCACAGTACCTGCTGAAAAGTCTCTTTCCTTCCCGTGCTGTCTCTCCTTACTTGTGAAATGACCCCACTATTCCCCTTACCTCCAGGAACATGGTTCTAAGTCAAAGTTTCTAACCCACACTTTATTGGCACCACCCAGAAGCTGTTGCAGTTTTCACTGTATTCACTTATACTGCAGGTATGCTTTAACCCCGTTCCTGAAAGGGACTTGGATTATCCACTGATATATGGTTCAAAAATAGCTGGTCTATCTTTTTCTTTTTTTTTTTTTTCTTGAAACTTGTAAAGGCAGCTGACAACCTAGGGTTCAGATTGTCCCACATTTCAAAAGAGAAATAGATGTTCAACTCATATAGAAATTACTGTCTATTGTACTCCCGAAGTCCTGGAGCTGAGTTAAGCTTTCCCACTAAAGATAAAATAAATACATTCACACTAACAGCTTCTTTTGACAGTTTTTGTTATTTTTACTTTATGCACATGGTTTTTTAAAAAGAGGTTTTATTGCCCAGAGCTTTCTTTCCAGAGCCCATTCTTCATTGTATCATATCAAATAAAGTAACAGAAAGAACACAGTGGGACAGGAGAGCAGAAGAGGAGTGGGAAAGAGCAAGTAGGGAAAAAAAATGAGGCTCAGGAACGCAGTGTCATGTTCAAATCATGTCAATACTGATGATTGACCTTTCCTTGAGGAGAGAGGCAGGAGGAGTGAGAGCAGTTGACAGACCAGAGCTTGGAAAGAAATGATTATACCAACTAGCTTTGAGAGTCTAAGCGCCTCACTATGAATATGTCATTATGGGATATCATTTTGTTGGGCTTTTTATGAATTCAAGGATAATTCAGAAATCCTCCACATTCAGGGTTCATCTTTCTTGCCCAAAAAGCCATAGTGTATCCCCATATGTATCCCTTTAACTAGGTGACCTGGCTATCCCCGCTGAGATATTCACATCCTTAAAGTTAAAAATACTATTTAAAATACTGGCCAAAACTTTACAAGACACCTAGTTAACATAATCATCACCATATTATATAAGAGTATGTATTATTCAGATTGCACTCTTGAAAACTGTGTGAAAACTCATAATGCATCCCAACATCCTGATGTTACTGGATTAAGGCACAAAAGTGGAACAGGTTGGCAGATCTAATCTGAAAAAAAAAATATTTCCTTTGACAGAAAGAATAAAAATTGTGACAGGTGAGTAAAGGAACAACCATAAAGGATCCAAAAAAAAAAATTATCCTATTTTTGACTAATTTATCTCTGGTTTAGGGTTCAGAGGAGAGGTGGAAGAAGATTACACGGGAAGGAAAACTATGGAAGCAAGTAAACTAAGAGGATGAACATTCTTCACTACTACCCCTTTCATCCTTTCCCAGAGCCACAGACCCCTTAGGACAGTGAGGAATCTCCTACTTTTTGATACTTGGCAGAGAGGTGGGATGTAGATTTATTACCACACCCATGACCTTTGGCCAAATCTTGAGCAAATCCTGGGAGATACCTGGTTTTTACTGCTGCCTATTTCTCTCCTATCTGGGAGTCTCATGCAAGGCCATCTCTTTTACAAGACAACATTTCTGTGAACATGTGACAAATGAGGTAACTGAATAATAGTCTCAACAGCCCAATCCTGCTACAGGTTCACCACATCACAGAGCAGCTGATGAGACCATGTGTTCTGCCTACATCTTTCCAGCACCTGAGACAAGAATGGCTTTTTCTATTTTTGCTGCTTTCTTCTAGTACATTTTGTCTTAAGAAAAAAAAACTTTAAACCAGCAGTCCATCTCAACTTACTTTTTCTCCTCCATTCCTTCCCCAGTACCTAAGGGAATGGTCAAATGGTCATTAGTTCTAAATACAGTAAAAGACACTCAAGCAGGACTTTTACCCATTAGAAACAACAACAAGAAGTCAAACAAAAAACCAAAACCAGAACACAACAAAATCAAAAGACATATTTTCTATAAAAAATAAAAGGAAGTTTAAAAGGAACACAAAACCACAAAAATTGAGTCAGTTTCTGTTAAACATTCCCATTGCTTGTCCTTACCTGTTCCCCTCTTTCTCATCTATCCTGCACAGATAAAGATGTGCTAATATGAAAGAAGCCCACAGTACCCGTTGACATCTACAGTAGCATGTACCCCCCTGTAACAAGAATAGATATGCAGAACAGAGAAGCCACCTTTAGGGACTTGACATCCACTAAAAAACTGATATAGGTCCACTCCCAGTTATTCAAAACTGGAAATGTTCTCTGAATTCATTACTGACAATGAGAGAGACACTTTAAATGCCTTTAATTCTCTAGGTTTATTTATAGAAACACAATGTAACGCTGTTTCTTCCCCAATGTAAGAAAGTGTTACACTACTATTAGGAACACCAAACAAACATTGTATGGATTTCAGTTACCCATTTTAGCAGTGAAATTGCCAAGGTAATGAAGTAATATTTATAATCCTATATAGGCCTTCTCATTATTATAGTATATTCAAAGAAGACACTCTGATGCTCAACTACTTCAGCTTAGCAAAAGCTCACACATCAGCTGTTTTGTTGGACTGCAGCTTCTTCTTCGAGATATCTTTGCCTACACTTTGTTCCTGGCTCAGTGTTTCACTTCCATGTTTGCTGGGTACACACTTTTATTTCATTTCTCCATAGGTACATTCCAAAATATTAATGCATTTCAAAAAAATCACATTCTTTAATATACAGAAAACAATTAAAGAGGAATTTAAATTAAGGTGTTTGTGTCGATGGGCATTTTGTAACTGGCAAGGCCAGCTACTGCAATCAGCATGCCTTTGCAAACATGCCATACCCTGCTTGTTTTGGGCCTCCATATTTAAGTGGTATTGAAGATTCAGACTTCTAAGTCAACTTTAACATTCAGGAGAAAATGGCAAAAGTGAAAAAATAAATTCATTTTCAAAAAATATACAGCAGAAGGAAGAAAGGGCCAGTTGGGTAAACAAAATTTCCATGACTAATCCTTACATGGATTTCCACTTGGAAATCACCCATCACCAGGCTTGCCATCACTGGTGTGGAATTTTTCTTACCAAAATAAGCTAGTTTTTTTCCAAGCTTTCATGTTGTTTTGCTTAAAGTTCAAGAAAATACAAACCAAAGCTGTCTCTAGAGGGAGATCTGGCTTTATGCTCTCTCAATCTGCACTATACATTTGTAACCAATCTACAGTATAAGACAAAGATCAGCCCAAATCTTAAAAAAAATCATTATATAGGTACGTTAAAATTTCAAATAACAAATATTTGAAAGTGAGAGTATTCCAAAAGGAAACTTATCTATAAAATCATAATTCAGTGTTTTCTTGGCAGGCAAAATATATCAGTCATTAATTGCAATTTAATTTCCACACATGAAAGTAGGTACTTACTATTAGAAAAACTATTAAAAAAAAAAAGCAGGGAAAAAACCCACCCTGTGCTACTCCCATGTAGGGCCATCATGAGAACAGGAGGAGGAAGACAGGCAAAAAAAGGAAGATGCAGAACTCATAGGCCAGTAATTACCCAACCCCTATTCCTGTGTGAGCTTTGAGTTATGTGAAAGAATTGCAGTGTTGTCCAGGTGAGCACATTGTCACCTGGCTGCCGTAATGTTGGGATAATGGTGCCAGTAACCTGGATTTATAGGTTAAGGAAGCCAAGCAGGCTAACACATTTTTCTCGATCCCCTTGGTAGCAGAATGCAGGACAAAATTTGCTTTAATTTGGATGGGTGTCCAGTGCACCTGTAACTGACTGTTCCAGGGGTGGAAATACAGCCCTATCATCTGCCATGGGCTGATCCAGACTTTAATGGAATAGGGTGAAGCTCTGAAATTCATGCAATGCATGGATGTTGTTATTGTGTGGGGCAACACATCAAAAGTTTTTGAGAAGGGGAAGACAATAGCCCAAATCTTTCTCAAAGATATTTTGACCACAAAACAAAGTAAGGTCAATCAACTTACACAAGGCATTCCATTTTTAGGAATAAAATGTCAAGATGAAGGTCACTAGATCCCAGTGGATGAAACTAACAAGATAACAGCAATGTCTCCACAAACAAGCAAAAAGACAAAAAGCTTTCTAAGGCATTGTGGGTTTTTGGATACTATGCTGAAGGACCCCCACTGTATCATGAACTATCATGAAATAAAAAGCAATATGCCTGATTCATTGATATGTCCTGTCATACTGTAGAACATTAAAGGTAGAAAGCTGTTGTGAGGAGTACACATGACAAGTCACAGAAACTCCTGAAGGACAAGGTGAATTGAGTAATTTTGTAGAGTTGAAAGCCATCAATCTGGCTTTAGACACTGCTGAATGATAAAAATGGCCAATACTTTACAATGAGTCATGGACAGTGGCAAATGTCCTGTGAGCGTGGCTACAGCAATGGAAGCAGAGCAACTGACAGCAGAGTTAAAAACATCTGTGTTGCTGAATTATGGCTGCTTTTGGTAGTAAAAGTACATCATGTAGATGCTTCTGTACCCAAGAGCTGGGCCACTGAAAAACGTAAAAACAAATCAGCAGGTGGGTCAGGCTGCTGTGATTGAAGTGGCTCGTTTGAATCTGAGCTGGCAACAGATTATTTAGAGCCCAATGGGCTTATGACACTTCAGGCCATCAAGGAAGAGTTGCAACATAGAGATGGGCCCATAGATGGTTTGGACTGAACCACTGACACTATTGCATAGGCTATTCATCAATGTGAAATGTGCTGCAATCAAGCAGGCCAAGCACTAAAAACCTCTCTGGTATGGATGAGGATGGCTGAAATATAAATATGGGGAGGTCTGGCAGATTGACTATATCACACCTCCTCAAACCCTTGAGACAAGCAGCATGTGCTTACAAGTGATGGAAGAAACCACCAGATGGCTGGAAGCATAACCCTTGCCCCACACCACCACCAAGAACACTGTCTTGGGCCTTAAAAAGCAAGTTATATGGTGACACGGCATCCCAAAAAGGATTGATTCAGACAAGGGTACTCAATTCCAAAATAACCTCATAGACACCTGGACCAAAGAGCATGGCTTTTAGTGGGTAAATCACATCCCCCATCATGCACCAGTCTCCAGGAAAATCGAATCATACAACTGACTTTAAAGACTACACTGAGAGAAATGTGTGGTGGGACCTTCCAATATTGTGGTATACATTAAGAAAAAGCCACCTGGCTAGTTAACTCTAAGGAATCTGCCAACTGAGTGGCCTTACTGAGTCAAAACCTTAACATAGAGTGGAAGAGGATAAAGTCACTGTAGTGTATATAAAAAATATGCTGCAGAAGACAGTTTAGATTACCTCTGCTTCAGGCAATGGCAAACACATTTGTGAGACAGCTTTTCTCAAGGACCTGGATACACTTGGTAGGTAATGAGGAGGGATAGGGAAGTCTGATCTGCGCCTCAGTGAGATTTGATTTCAGGTAATAGCCAGTGATTTGAATTACATTATGTTAACTGCTATATAATACTGTATGTCCTCACTACAACAGTTCCTATATGTTCATGTCAATGACATGACAGGAATAATTGCCCAGATTAGTGAAGAATGAATTTTGTTGAATCTGGGCAGAGTGTAACAATGATAGACCTGGACAAACACAGAAATGATGGAACCAGAACCAGCTTCAGCATGCAGCAATCCAACACCAGAAACAACTTCCTGCCGTGAAGGACTGCTATGACGGATACAGCTCAAAGTCATGGACTAAAGTATCTCAGTGGATACTTTAGAGGAATGGCCCATAGACTAAGGCAATTGTATGTGCATGTATAGATCAAAAGTCAGGAAAGAATGTGTTGGAAATACTGGGACCTGGCCATGATGGAAATGGTATAGAATTAGGGGTAGGTATTGTCATGGTTTCAGCTGAAAGGGAGTTTTCAGGATTTTTTCCTAGTAGCTGGTACAGTGCTGTGTTTTGGTTTTAGGATGAGAATAATGTTGATAACACACTGATGCTTTAGTTGTTGCTAAGAAGTTTTTACATAAAGTCAAGGCCTTTTCTGCCTTTCAACCTACCCCATCAGTGAGCAGGCCAGGGGTGCACAAGAAGCATTTCTAGCCTATTAAATTGTCACTATCTGAGCTCAAGAGTTTTACTTTTTGTTTCCCATTCACTCCACTGGAGTGGTGAGTGAGAGAGCAGCTGTGTGGTGTTTAGCCACCTGATGGGTTAAAACATGACACCATTTCAGCTCTAGGATGACTCACATTCAGCTATGGATCATCAAAAACCTGAAAAAGTACAAATAATTTGAAATTCTTCAGAATTGCATGTCTTCTGCTTCCCTTCAACATGCATCCTTCTAGTTGGAAAAAAAAAATCTCTAAGCAAACAAGATATTCTGAGGCAAGAACTCAGTATTGATAGTTTCACTTCTATGTTTAAATTTGCTAAACTTTTAAACAACTAAAAATGGCACCTTCTAATGGAAAAACAAGGAAAAGAAAATAAATCCTTACTTGGTATCTCCTAAAAATACAAAAATCATAAAATAATAAATTGAAGTGTGGCTTGTAATGCACCACCTATAAGAAAGATGGGGAGACGCTATTTTCAATAATATGTAGTGAGATGACAGAGGGGAATGGATTCAAACTGAGTGAGTAGGTTTAGATTAGGAAGAAATTCTTTACTGTGAGGGTGGTGAGGCACTGGAAAAGGTTTCCAGGAGAAGTTGTGGATGCCCCATCCCTGGCAGTGTTCAAGGCCAGGCTGGATGGGGCTCTGACTAACCTGGTCTAGTGAAAGGTGTCCCTGTTTTGGCAGCAGGGGTTGAACTAGATGATCTTTAAGGTCCCTTCCAACCCAAGCCATTTCATATTTCTATGAGTCTGTAATTTTCATTTCAATAATATTTTGCAAGTGTCTGACTGCCTTGTGTAGAAAGATTCTACCTGAAACAGTTCTGATGCCTGTGAATACTCTTCAAGGTCTTAGTGGAGGTCTGTGGGGCTCTGTGGCCTTAGCTGAGGCTGTCTTTGAAATACAGAAGCATCTTCTGTATGGAGGTACAGAAATCTCACTGGTCCACTCTTGTGTCCACTAGTGTTTCTGTAAGAGACTTACAGTGTTGTTTAAACTTGTACCACCTCATCATATCCTTCCACCTCTTAGGGAAGAGTGACTGGCATGCATTGCTGGCTTTCCATCTCTTCTAGAGGTGAGGCGTGCTACATGATCCACCACAAAAAATGCAGGGAAGAAAATAATGGAATACTCTTTACTGCACATAATAAGTGGTTTATTCATACAATTATGGAAAACATTTTGAAACAGCTAAGATTAAACACCACAGGAAGCTGCTGAAGTACATTATTTATCAATATGATCTGTACTAGTATTTGGCTCCCTTATCCTGCAAGTAATTTCCACTATGCAGTGCTTTACCAGGCACTAATTGGTAGCTCTGTAGGTACTCTTACAGTATACTTTCCTTTGCCTTCAAAAGTCAAACAGTGAAAAATAATGTTCTAGGCTGATATTTTTACCCAATTTTTATTCCTTTAAGGAAAGACTACAGGAATAACTGCTAAAATTTGAAACATGGCACGTGGCCCTAATAGACTCCTAATTTTGGATTTTACTTCATATTATAAGAAAAAGTGTTTTCATGTGAATAAAGAGATTCCTTGTTTTTGCAAGTGTAGCAGAAAATTTGTTTTAGCATTTAGGGGAATATGCTTTGAATTTGATTTTACAAGCATTTTAATATTGCAGTAAATTTAGACACATTTTTCTGTAACTTAATGTTTGCCTGTCAAATTATCAATGATTACTCACTCATTTACGTGTGATTCACAACCAACAAGAAAAATTTCCTTGCAACACGATATCTTCAGACAGCATCTATTTACAGGTAGAAATGTGCTGCTGTTCAAAGGTGATGAAAACACTTGTGTCCTGTAAATGTCTAAGTTAATCATTTTCATACCTTGAAGAAAACAAATTTTAGACTATTTAAGAAGGTCATCCTGATGAACAGTAAGGGAAGAGATGCTCCATAGGTTACAACAATAAAACTCCTCTGCAATTTACTGAGGTTTCTTTTTTCAGCAGACCTATGATCTGTTGCTTACATAAAGTCTGGGAAGCAAAGAATTTCATGGTTAAGTGTTTTAAGAAGCAATTATGGGATGCCTTCCAGTAACACAATCATCCAAAGTTATTGCTTTTTATTGTTTTACTTCATTTCCAACATCTCAAGGTTAGAAAATCTGTTACACAAAAAAGTGTTTGTTTGCCAACAAGTGGTATACAACAGCTCAGTTTTCACTGTTACTTCTCCTGCTCAGAAAAGGATGCAAAACTTAGAATAATAGAATCATAGAATCATTAAGGTTGGAAGAGATCTCCAAGATCACAGAGTGCATTCAGCTAAAATTTGTATGATATTGTCTATAGTAATTCTGTAGTTGAGAACTGAATTTTAAGCTACTTTGAGGTGAAAAGAGCAAATTAAGTTAGAAGTTTGCAAATTTGGAAGGGATGCTAACATCACCTCAGACCACAATCTTATACTACAGGTTGAGTACAGTTCCCCCAAGAACCATAGACCTGAACATTTGTAGGAGTCCTTACATTCCCTCCACTTTGTCAAAATCCATGCTGAACATGATTCAAGACCTTGGGGATGTAAAGCATAGATGGATGCACTAGTTGCTTTCACTTCTAGACTTGATGGCTCATACTCTGAAGTTACAACTAAAGACTCAATCCTTAAATTTTAAAATCAGGCTAATTTCTTCACAAATGTCCAAAATCTAATAGCAATTATATTATAGGACAGGGAAAATTAGTAATATATAGTCATTATGTATACCTAATCCCATTCTTTTTAGTTTATTCATTCCCAAACACAATTTCTAAAAGAAGAAATTACAAATACACAATAATGACCTGAATTTATTTCCTCTACATTCATTTGTATAGGAGAAGATTTAAATGCTTTTCTGAGAACAACTCTGTCACAAGATGTGGTGACAGACGCTCAGTACTGAAAAAAGCTTATTTTGATGATACCTTCACAAAACTTAAGGCACAAAAGACCACTTGTACTCAACAGACTCTTGCTTGGCTGCATCAGCTGTATACAAGGGCAGGGATGGGGACAGAGGAGGTAGAACATACTGCTCTCTCAACACCCACCAGCTGGCACTTACAAGTGCTTGTGCTCACTCATGGTGTGTCCAGCACAGTGTCAACTCAAGGCTAACAGCTTTTCCAGAATTTCCTTTCCTTTTTATGCCTTCTTTCTCCCTGTCCATACCCTCACCTCTAGGATGTTGAGGAACCCGCACATTAGAAGCACAATTCACTACAGTGTATTCATTTTTTAATTTAGTCAAGACCACAAACATGCACGCTAATGTCAGCTGTGCCAAGGGTACTTGAAAAGCTGATTGAGCCTCTGACCCTGCTCCAGGAGACGAGATACCTGAGCACGTCCTTCAAAACACAGAGCAGTCCTACGCCTGTAGAATGCTGCTACGCCTCAGCATTTCTGTACTTTGCAATGTTTGTAGGAAAACGTTCCCTTCAAGCATTAGCCATCTGGCAACGTTTGCTTATCAAATCTTTCTGCATGCCTCAAGGGACAGCTGTGGGCAGATCTAAGGCAGTAACAAATACACCAGATTAGGCCCTTGGTCTTTAAAAATTTTGTCTATTTTAGTGGAGAGTAGGGAGAAGGGGAATGTTCATCATGACACTTATATATACTTATATATACTTTATATTATATAATATATATATAATATATAATACTATATATTTATATATACTTATATATACTTTATAATTGCTACATATTTTAGTAGCATGTACCTTTCCTATACAAAAAACCAGTCCATGCTTTCAAAACACTCAAAGAGCTAGCCTACATATAATTACAACTGGAATATTCAAATCAACTCAAAATATCTTAAATGGTTCATTATATCATAGCCAAACCTAACACCTGAGAATAGGGTGCTGACTTACTTAAGGAATACCTGTATGACTAATCAACCATGTGCTTGAATTCAAGTTTCAGAATCAAGCCAATAGCTGGCAATTTATTCTAGTTCACAGATTCCTGTATTTGTAAAACACAGTTGCAAATTTTTTTGCTCATCCTTTAAAAGGTATAAATTCACTCAGAATGAAGAGATGTCAGGCTTAAGGGAAGGAAAGCAACCCAGTAGTGGATTTATGATTTTGTTGTTTGGAAGGCTGCTAACTCAAGCTCCCTGCCTCCCTTTTTATTTTTATATGAGTACATAAGTAATTTCTGTCAGAACAATCAGTCGGAGAAACATTAAACACTATACTCAATGGAATACATCCAGTAAATAATCACACTGGAAACAGCTTATCTCCAAGAAATTGAAGTGTATGGTCTCCAGCTCTTACGTAAAATACTTTCTTATGATTGAAATGAAGACACCACCAATTCAGAAGATAAATCTCTCTCTTTTCCTCTATTCTGCCTCTGCATAGCCAGTACTTATTAATACTGATGCTGAAACTTTGGAAAGAGCACACTTTACAGATTAAGACAGTTCAATCCCTCACTTCCCAACTTAAAAATCTTGTCTGAACAAACAAAAATCAATATATTACCTTACATTCTGTGAAAGCTAAACATAATTGTATTTCTGTTCATTCATGGAATCACTCAGGTTGGAAGAGACATCAGAAGGCTTATAGTCCAACCTCTTGCTCATATGAGAGTCAACTCTGAGGTACAGCCAGGTCACTCAGGGCTTTACCATATTATATCTTGAAACCCTGCAAGAATGATGCTGCACTATCTCTATGGGCATGTCCTGTTCCACTGCTCAAGTGGCCTCCTGAGAAGGACATATGATACACCTATAAAAGGATGTCACTTTTCCCATTTTTCTGTCTGTGGCCACTGCCTCAGAGACCAGCTCAAATTCCTCAGTTGCCCTGTAGGCAACATATCCCTGTGGTTAGGTCCTCTGAAGCCATCTCTGGCCCAGGCTGAATAAGCCCCTCTTTCTCAGCCTGCCACAGCACTGACCAATTTGAATCCTTGTTGGATTTGATGAATCCTCTTCTTTACCTACACCCTTCTGGATGGCAGCCTGACCCTCAGACATACTGGGGACTTCAGTTTGTTTATGCTGCCTTTCATCTCCTCCTCCAAGTTGGCTGGACATTGACAAAGTTATTGAACAGGGACAGACCCAGGACAGACCCTTGCAATAGTGCACTTGTAACTGACCTCCAGGAAGAGCAAAACCACTGAACCTTAGCCTGACCATCCATTCTTTTCACCTATCTAATAGTTCATGATTTAGTCTGGAATGTCCTAACTAGGACTGAAGAATACAAATGCAGATGGGGCTGAAAGATTTGCTTAAATCATAAATGCCATTCAGTGTTCTTCCCTAGTCCAGCAATCCAATAAATTTATCAAAAAAGCCAGTTGGGTTTGTCAGACATCTTTTATTCTTGGCAAATTAATGCTGCCAGCTCTCAGTTACCTCCTCTATATGCCCAGAAAAGTGCTCTAAGAAGATCTTTTCTAAAACACCCGCAGGGGTCACAGTGAGGCTGAAACTCTGCGGTTCCACAGATAGTCCTTTTTGCCTTTACAGTGATGAGTGCAACATCTGCTTCTTCCACTCATTGGGAACCTACGCTGGTCTCAGCGACTTTGAAAGATGATAGAAAGTGGCCTTGCAAGTACATCAGTCAGGTCCGTAAGCAGCCTTGAATGCAGCCAGTCTGGTCCTGTCCTTATCCTGTGCTGGGCATTCTCCTCTCCCTCCAAAGCTTTCACTGAGCTCAAGGCCTGAAAGACTTTTCTGGTGAAGATGAAGCAAAGAAGACATTGAGTCTATCAGCCTTACCCATGGCTCCTGTTACTAAATCATCCACCCTATTCACCAGTGTGTCACATTTTCCGTGTCTAGTCCTTTAGCAAGTCCCTTAAATAGTGTTTTTCCTACCTGAAAATGATGTACTACAAGACTTGACACACATCAAGGCTCACTTTAGGAAAGGCAGGTGGGGAGTTTTGTTCAAAATCTAAGGGCCTTGAGGTTTTATTTTAAAATAAAAGAGAGACTCCATGTATCAGTTTATTAATTAATTCTCTAATATATTTATATATATATATATATATATATATATATATATATATATATATATATATATATATATATATGTAGCCTTAAACATTAAGCACAGGACTTGGGAAGTCAAGACAAAAAGTAAGTCGTTTCTTTCCTTATATGCTCAGACTGTGTCTGAATTCAAAGATCATTTCAACTAGCATAAATTTCATCTGAATGCTCTGTTAGAACAAATGTTGCATGTTACTTTGCATATGTCTATCTTCACTGCAATAAACACCTGTATCGCAAAAAGGGAATAGGGGACAATTTATTCCTCAGATGTCCTTTGGAAAAAAAGGAGTTAATGCGAAGGAACAGTGTAGGCAACTCTACTGACTGCTGTGAAAGGAAGTCAGTGCAATAAACAGACTAATCCTTTACATGCACATTTTAAACTTTCACTAAACAACAGCACACAAGCCAAAAAGAATAATGTAAAGAAATTAGAGAATCTTCAAGCAGACAGATGCAGAGATCAAAGACAGTAAAAGGGTAATCAGAGTTCAATGCTGAAATATACTCAGTATTGTAAACAGACATGAATGTCAGCAGCTCTTTCAAGATATGTGAATGTCATAGGATCACTTCACACCCTGGAGAATAGATGTAGCAAATATTGATTTGAGCAAAACAGTTTGTAGAAGAGTATGATCTGTAAATCAAAAAAAAAAAAAAAGCATTCCAAACAAACAAAGCATGGTACACATTTAATTCAAAAATAAGTCAATTTTTAGCTGAGAATTTACAGAGAAATTGGACAAATATGGAGTATGTATTTTTTCACAGCTGAGTAATACTCTGATCAACCATGTGCTTTGTAAACACCTGCCTGCATGTCAGGTCAGATGAATCAATCCCATCTGAGTTCCTTCTTCTTTAAATACAGTTATTTTCCTCTTCTAGACAATGAGAAACCTCCTTAGAGGTGACTCATATACATGGCTGATTTTTTATGATGTGAAACTTATTTGGCTCAGGACAACATTTTGTTTGACAAGAAGTAGCCAAAGAGCTCCACTTTGCAAATGTGTGTCTAGTCTCAGAGTACACAGTGGTCACTATAAAAACACTCAGACAACGTACAACCACATTAATGCAAGGGCAAGCCTTGGGTCAGCCTTGCTGAGGTATGCAGACCTTAGAAGAGCAGTGGGTGAAGCACTCAGGGAGACCTCCATAAGCAGAATAGCCCTGTTCCACGTCCTACTACCAGCTAATGCCCTGAAGATCTGCTGGCTTCTCTTATTTAGATGAGTGCAGAAAGAAATCTAAGGGCTACATGAGCACACACTGACACAATATCAGAATGACTGGATTTGTGCATTCCTGGACATCACTACACTAAGCAATTCTTGGCTGTTAGGTTTTTATTACTACTATTGTTACTACTTTGTGTTGAGAATTCAACTCTTAAATAAAGTGCTATAAGAATAATTGCAGGTTTAGATAAGTTGAAATCTTGAGCTAAAAACTTTAATGTTTTATTGACTAACAGCAAGAAGGAAGCATCTAACCCAAAACCTAGTCCCTAAGAGGATACAAAGCACACTTTTTAAAAGATGTCACTCAGACTGAATTTTCAACAACCCCTTTGGTCACACTTCGTAGGCAGAGAAGGGTCACAGACCAGGTCTGACCCCTGCTCCTGAAGGATAGTGCTTTTCATATAATTATTATTGGTAGAACTGTTTCACACAAAGTGCAAAACAGCTGTTCCAGCACAGGTTTCAATTCACTTTGGCCTGGGGCTCAAGGAAATGTGGTGTTGTTTTGGTGGAATAACATGCATTGCTGCCTCTCAGTAATCCTTGAGCACTGAGACAGGGATTCAAGGTTGGTGTGAGAAATGCCAGCACCCTAAGTAGCCTGCTTCATTGTCCGTCACAGAAGTTGATTGTATCTGTGTGGTTTGGATGATCTGGGAATTTTGTAAAATCTAAGGAAAAAAAAATCCCCCTCTGGGTATCAAAGTTCATATCAACACAGAGTCCTAGAAAGGTCTTTACCCTCCTCTTGCTTGGGCACAGCTTTTCACAGTGCTGCAAATCCAAGAGACCCTTCTGCTCCTGACAATTATTTGCTTACTTTTAGTCTCACAGTGACATTTGCTTCATTCTTTCCTCAGGACCCTTTCTCTAACTACCTATATTTCAACAATCCATCTTATTTGCATCTCACAAACTTCCATTCTTGTATGCGATTTTCCCATTACAGGTTTGCTCATCTTTTCCTGGCTGAACACACAAGTGAAAGGACCCCAGGCATCACAGCAGCATGCCATATATGTCTGAAAAAGATAATTTATGCAGAGAAGTGAGCCACTTCAAAATACTCATTTGCTTCACTTATTTATTCACATGTACAACCTCACCAATGTTAGCTAGAAGGACAGAAGTTCAGTAATGAGACATTAAGCCTCAAAATCCTCTTTCTGAAAAATCTGAAAATACATCAGTGATTTTAACTTCTCATACGGTGCTGTGACTGAAGAATCTCTTTAGGCCACAAGTTAAAAATTACAACTTTTTATACCTATTCACATGCCCAGTAGTTCAAAACAAAATCACTTAGGTGCCCTGCTACCTGAAATTCTGCCCTTGAGAAGTTTAGTCACTGCAATAGTTTCTTTTCTGTCTTAAGCTAAGACAGAATTATAATTATATAACTACTGTGGGGCACTTCTCTCATAAATTGACACAAAGAAGACAAGAAACAGCTAGTGAATGAAAGTTTGATAAAGTTTATGGTTTCAAGAGAAATAACAGTTTTTCACTCATTCTTACAGAACTAATGTGTTTTAGTAAAACAAAAATAAGCTTACTTTTTCCATTTCAGAACATTTAAAACAAATATTCGTTATTATTGTAATGTAGCAAATTGTGAGGATTGTATCCAAATTCCAGGTATTGAAGAATGGGTGAAAAAGCAAGGTACATTCTTCATCGATTTTGTGTTCTGTGCAGAAATAATTAAACTGACACACAACTAATAAAATCAGTTCTAGAAAAAGTAAGAGGTGCAAGAGGTGCATTTTACAAGGCTATGCCTTCTGAGTTATTTGGGACAGATTTGATAAGTATAGCATCATACTAAACATCAATTCACTAAAACATTAATATCCTCCCAACCTGTCAAAATGTTTATATCAGGATAAAAATTCTTTTTTTTTTCTCTAGAGAATCTCTATTTTAACAACTTTTTACTTCATGTTTAAAACAAAATAAAAACTTTAAGCATTATTATTCAAAAAATGAATACAAAATCCAAAAACTTTCTCAGCTTGGTCAAATATGAAAATATTATTTGGCAACTAAAATTTGTTCCTTTCTTAGGACATTCATTCTCCTACTAAAGGAACTGAGAGGTGACACCTGAGAGCTCAAGGTTTCCTTGCAATTGGACCTTCATATGGAGGTGTAATATCTGCACTATGCAATCCCCATTAGCTACAAAGATACCCTGGAGGAGGAGCATGATTTGAACACCTTTCTTGAAATCTCAATCTAAAATGAAAATAAAGTAGAATTAAAAATTAGTCATTTTCTCCTTTAAAAACTTTTTAAATCTCTGCCCTCCAAAAAGGTTTGTTCAACATCTTATTTTTAATTGATTTCCTATTTTGGCAACCTCACAGAATACTAAATCAAGACATTTACCCCGACTGACACTATGAAAAACACTGGAATGAGAAAAAAAAAAAACTTAGGGAATGATCTTCATGTAGAGTTTCATCTTTCTTCATTTGTTCTTTTTTTCATGTGATATTTCTCAAATTTATTATGGCTTTACATGTGTTCATCAGTACTGTACTTACAAATCAGGAAAATTTCCCTTTTCAGATTATCACCTTGTCAAAAAAAAAAAAAAAAAAGAATGATCGAAGCAAAACCTTACTAACCTGTCATCCTATCCACGTGAACAAAATTTAAGTACATGTAATATGTCAGATGAAATCAATCAGGAAAAATCTATTAATTTGTATTGTGTTCATCTATGACCAGAAATCCTAAGACTCTTGATGCAAATATCAAATTAACAGGCAAACCATTTAAAATGCGGGCTTGGGAAAGAAGAAAACAATAGTTATAGGGGAAGGAAAGGAATGTTTAATGCAATTAAGCAGTAGGTGAAAACATCAGCCTGCAGCAATCCTAAAGAAAATAGATACTCCCAGGTGGTGTTATTCTACAAAGCTTTATGCCTCATCCTAAGAAAGAGCTTGAATCTCCATACCAGCAAACACCCACGGGGTCACAAAAAGAAAAGGATCGCATTTCCTGTTTATCCTGTCATCTCCCTTTGCATATTCTTGGAACTGACACTTTTTTAAATATTAAACATCATGAAAGAAACGGAGCCTGAGATTTGAAAGAAAGAGCAATAAGATGAGTCCACCAAGCAAGTGATAATCACTAGAGCTTGCGTTCACCCCACCTACCTGCCAGTTTAAAGATCACGTACGCTTAATGAAGTTGGAAACCCAAGGGAATTAGGCCATTACTCTTTACAAATAATTTCAATATTAACAAGGATTTGACTTCCTACCCAATAAAAATCTGCAGGTTGTAATAACTCATATTGGAATAACAGTCAATTCTCAACATCAATTCCCACCTTCCTTGAATCCTGTTTTATAATCAATAAGATTTTTCTGGATTTAATATTTACTTTTCATCTAGGATCCAAAAGCCTTTTGAGACATAAACTTACAAAACTAAAGCATATATTGTTCTCCCCACTCACAAAAAATAAAATAAAATAAAAATAGGTGCTGTATCAAGCTGGAAAGCTTGTCTATAAAAGTGAGCCAATAAGGCTGAATTTACAGCTGTTTCAAGGCAAGTCAAATGCCCATATCTTGAAGACACAAGTGTATCATGGTGTGCCCATGTCAGGAGATGCTGGCAGGTGGGATGGCCATGTCAACACACCGCCTTTGGCAGCAGTGTGATTTAGATCCACTTAAGCTGCATGAGGAATTACACCTTACTCCATTTTAGCATACTTCATGGTAATGTCTCTGTGTTACAGGCTCAGTGCAACTTGCCCAAACCTGAGAATAATTTATCTCTATGCAGATACTTTAGGAAGAGAAGCAGAGGAGTAGCAAAGTCAGGTCCAGACAAAAATGGAAGGACTTCCCTGAAAGGCTAAATGAATTAACTCCAGGTGTGATTTGATGACAAACTAATCTGTGGTGGAGCTGTCACACACTTCCTTCATCCCTAAACTAAAACTCAGATGGAAAAAACATGCTAGTGGAAAGCAGGGCCCCCCACAACTCCAGCTAAGGCTACTTGATGCGGCCCTGATAAGAAAGACCTGAGGGTGTTAGTTGACAAGAAGCTCAAAATGAGCTGACAATGTGCATTTGCAGCCAGGAAGCCAAGTGTATATCCAAGGAGCAGCAAACAGTCCAGGGAGGTGATTCTGCCTTGTGAGACCCCAAGTGGAGTCCTGCATTCAGCTCTGGGGGACACAATATAAAAAGGGCATAAACCTGTCAGAACAAGTCCAGAAGAGGGCTATGAAGATGATCAGAGGGCTGGAATACCTCTGCTATGAAGACAGTCTGAGGTTATTTAGGTTGTTCAGCCTTGAGAAGGCTCTGGGAGACCTTTCAGCAGCATTCCAGTACCTAAAGGGGGCTTACAAGGAGCTGCAGAGGCACTTTTTACAAGGGCTTATAGTGATAGGACAAGGGGTAATGGCTTTGAACTGAAGGGCAAGTTAAGATTAGATATAAGGAAGAAATCCTGTGTGTAGTGAGGCACTGGAACAGGTTGCCCACAGAAGCTGTGAACACCCCATCCCTGGAAGTGTTCAAGGCCAGGTTGGACAAGGTTTTGAGCAACCTGGTTTTCATGGCATGGAAGGTTTCCTGCCCATGGCACGGAGGTTGCCACTAGATGATTGGTAAGGTCCCTTCCAAGCCAAACTGTTCTGTGATGATTCTATGGTTCTGCCTTATTCTATCACTAATATTGCAGCTCCAGGGTATTTGCAGTAGGTAGCCAAATGACAGATCTTCCCATGCTTCATTGCAGCATGAACACAAACCACTTGGTTCTGCCCCACACCAATTTTATAACTCAGGTAACATTAACATGTGGCCTGTACAAGATGTATTGCCTACTGGGCTCTAAAGTTCTGGGCATATGAATGCAGACTAAAACCCGGGAAACTTTCCCAGCAGTACAAGGAACCCAAAATCTGCATTCATTACTGCTGCTATACAGCTTACTGCTTTGAAGGGTGTGGTAGGTGGAAAAAAAGGCTTTGTTAAAATGCTACAGGTCTGCATTTGATCCTGGTGTTTCTTTATAACCTCAATATTGTCTGGCTGCATATGATTACCCATACAATTCTTTAATTCATCCACTAAAACAGAATGCCCTGCTAGAGATAAGAGACCAACTTCAGCCGTAAATCCATTCAGAGCAGGGAAGTTTCATTATTGAAAATTAACTATTTCCTAGAAATTTAATTGTTTTGTACTCTGCAAAAACTCTTACACTCAAGTTAAGCTGATGAGTTGCATTTTGTGAATGCAATGGTAGATATCCAGAAACTGTTTCAACTTCTTGTAGGAAAATTAATTTACTAATTTTGGGTAAGGTGTTCCTTTTTTTTCCCCCTCTCTATATTACAGCATTTCTGAACACAACAGCAGATAGCTGATCCATCTGGATTCTCACTAATTAGTGAAATGGCAGCTGATCCTGTCATTTCCCACCAAACTTTCTCCCCATATGCAAGGTCTGACTGTCACTCTCTAAGTTTTCTTCTAGCAGGGTACTCTCAATTTAAAATTAACTCAAGCATTTTCATTACCATTTTTTTCTACTCCAACACACTATAAACTATTAAAAGTGTAATTAGGTTATAAAAGTGATAGATATCTAATAAATAATATATTTTATTTTTCTCATATTTACTTCAGCTTTTACTTCAGCAGTGTAGGAAGAATACACAGTCCAGCTACACTGCTTTTAGCACTGCAATAAATTAAAAGATATTGGAATAATCAGCAGCATGCATTTGTAGGAAAATTATGACAGCTTTCATACCAATTATTCTCTAAGTATTTAGAAGGGAAGATTTAGGTAAGCATACCATTGAAAAGAACTAGCTGCCAAATACTCCACTCACAGAAATTTTTTTTTTTTTTTTTTTAATTTGTGTATGGTAACTCTGGGTTTTTTTCCATTCATATTATGTAAATATTCTTCTCATCCTCTTACACAATGCTTTCTACAGTAACATGACTATATCTGATTTTCAGAAACTAAATGGCATTTTTAAATTAAATTTAAATTTATAAAGTATATTATTTATGTTATAAATTAGGATTTGTATCCTTACTTGTCAAATACTAATATGAAAATTACTCATATACAAAATTCTTTGTATATGCATTGAAAACAGACTTCAGATTAGACTTCTCGACAAAATAAATCTGAAGGAGAAGGGTGATCTTCAGGTAAAGGCTATGAACTTGCACTTCAAGAACTTTGTAATTTTTCTGCATCTTGCAACTCCAGTAACAAAATGTAAATAGTAACTATACGACTATATAGGTCAGTGGAGCATAATGAAAATACAAATAAAAACTCTACAGTATCATAGAATGATAGAGCCACAGGGGTTTTTAGGTTGTAAAAGACCTTTACAGTCATCAAGTCCGAATGTTAACATAGAACTGCCAAGCTCACAACTAAACCATGTCCCCAAGTGCTGCATCTACACATCTTTTAATACCTGCAGAAATGGTGACCCCACCACTCCCCTGGGCAGACTGTTCCAATGCTTGACAACCCTTTCTGTGAAGAATTTTTCCTAACATTCAATCCAAACTTCACCTGGTGCAACCTGAGGCCATTTCCCTTTGTCCTATTACTTGTTAATTGGGAGAAGAGACCATGTCCCCCCTTCCTGCCTCATAGTTGTAGAAAGTGATAAGGTCTCCTGAGTGTCCTCTTGTCCAGGCTAAACAGCTCAAGCTCCCTCAGCTGCTCCTCACAGGATTTGCACTCCAGAGCCTTCACCAGCTTCATCAGCCCTTCTCTGGACAATCTCCACCGTGTCAATGTCCTTCTTGTCATGAGGGACCCAAAACTGAACTCAGGATTTTAGGTGCAGCCTCACTAGTGCCGAGCAGGGAGGGTGGATCACTGACCCAATCCTGCTGGTCACACTATTGCTGACACAGGCACAAGTTATTGCAGACACCAGCAGGGATAGGTAAAAAACTTTGGTGGTGTTCTCAAAAATAAGGAGCAAGATGGCTTTAACATGAGAGGAGCAGGAGGATGTTCCCTCCTGGGAATGAGCCTGATTTTTACTGGGGTCATACCTGAATGTGGCCCAAAAAGCAAGTTAGGAATAGGAAAAGGACAACAATTGCTTCACAGAAGAGGGATAATTTAGCACAGCTCTCCTTCCCAAGCACCCAGAGGCCAGGATATGAAGAGGGCAAGCAGAGGTGAACAATCACTCAGCCTTCTATCAAATTCACCTGAAATATCATGACGGCACTGTTGAAGAAAGGTGAAACAGCTTCTGTGAAATGCAGATTCTTCAAGAGTACTTATCTGCTGTCTAGAAAAACCTGCTCTGAAAGCAAGCTGGAGGCTGTCTTGATGTCTTTATATGAAAACATTCCCTTCAAAATAGACAAGTTTACCTTGCCTACTACCAATAGTTACCTGTTGACTTCATTAGCTGTTTTTAACTCCTTGCCTTGAGTTTTGAATACATATAAAGCTGGCTGGAAATCAAATAAAAAAAGAAAGAAAAAGAAAAAAAAAAGGAAGAAAAAGAAAAGGAAAAAGAAAGAAAAAGCCTGCTGCCTTTGTGCATTAACTTCCTGGTTAATGCATGTTCACTCTGCCTGATTTTGAAAAATACGTTAGAATTTACATTTGTATGGAAGAAATTATTTATATATGAGGGGGAAAAGTTACCATGTGCTATATATAGGTCTGTATATAATAAGACAGAGAAAACATAATTTATCAACTGCAAATAGCATATGCAGACAAACTTACAGCCCCTGAGAATACAGCAGTGAAATTAAAAAACATATCTCATTCTAATTTTTCTGAGACATAACAAATATTGTCTATTCATCTTTTTTGGAAAATAATTAAAGAAAGAATAAATTAATTTTTTAAGGCGTTAGATATTGGAACAGCACATAAATGGTAGTATAACACTAGTCTCCAGGACTGTTTATTCCCAGATGCTGAAAAGTTAGGAATTTTAAGAAGCAGTTGCTGTTACCTAGGAGAAAATCTATTTTCTTTCAAGTTTTCAGGGTGTATTCTGTTCTGACCCTTAGCAATTGTTTTGTCACCTTGAAAGTATGAAAGGAAAGCCTCCTAAATTTTGACTATTGAAATTTGGGATAATTAGTGAAAAGAAAGTTCACAGTATGCTTGTCCTGTCTCCAGCAACTGCTACAGCTGACCATCAGAGACATGATACTGTGGAAGATGACACATTGTATAGATTTGCTTGTTACCAAATCTCCAAGTATGCCTTCCACTCCCAAAAAAATCCCAAATACCCCAAAGTGAAAACATGTATTCCCTCCTAATAAATTTTGCAACCCATAGGTATGATTCATTACTAAAGATAAGAAGTCGCTTTTCTTTAAATCAGAAGAAATATTCTAAAGTGTAATTTAGAGAAAAAAAAACAGTAAATCCTCAAAACAAGCTGAAATTAGAAAATATAAACATGACCACCAAGTTTAAAAATAATGTTATGAGACCAGCTTTATAATTCAATCTGTATACACACACACAAAAAGGAAATTCCTGCTGGCTAGTCTCTAAATTTCCTCCAGAATTTATGGTTAAGTCTTACTCTCATGGTAATGAGTTATAAATCTTTAACTGAAATGAAGGCTTATGAGTCTTTTAATTTTATTGGAGGACATATGGATCTTCCACTCAAGGAAATTTATTGCTGAGTCTTAGTATTTTTTCTCAACAGTACAATATTATTACTTTCTAATTGTTCAAGATTTTTCATTTTTACACTGATTTACAGTACCTGTTAATAAGCGTACTGCTTGCATTTCCTGGAACCAATATAGCCAAGGGTGACCTGGCTGCCTAAGGTTCCTTTGGTGATGATACTGCACATGCATATTTGAATCATGCTTTTCTAGCAATTAATCTCTCCCACTGATTGTCCTGTTTCAACAATGTAAAGGCTAATCTGCCCCAAACAGAAAGATTTTCAGATTTCTTACAGTTAGGAAATATCTATTTCCCTTTGTTATTAATTTGTAGATGGCTGCAGTTCACTGAATGCTGAAAATTATGCAAATAGTGTCATACAGGTTCAGGTTAGAGACATAATGCACACACTCCTTAAAATAAAAATCAGATCAAGTTTGGTAATTTTTAAAATCTCTGAATTAGCTTCTATACATGGGGTTAATCTCTGTAGACTTTATCAAAATAAGGTTTAGTCTTCCAGTTATAAAAGATAGAAATGTAATTTCTATGTCTTTCTGTTCCTTAATAAAAGCAAGACTTCTTTCTGATGTTATTATTCAAAAATTCTGACATCTTTAGGAAGTACTTATTTGGCTAGTAGCATATTAAAATCTATGTATTTGAAAGAAGGAAGGAAAACTATAAAAATGACACATATTCTGTAAGAATAAGTACAAATTGGAGAAATCCCACCATAAAAGGGTGTTTTGACAATTAGTGGAAGAGTGTTATCTGTATTGTGCAATATTATTGTTACACTAGTTTGTGATCAAATATGCAGAACTAAAAATATTTCTTTCTATCTTTTGATAGTTCAGAGTAGGATTTCTAATTTTGATTTGGATCATTTGTACTCTCGTAACCTCCTTCTGTGTTGTTCCCATTGATTTTAACCTAACATGACACTTTTAGAAAGGGTTTATTTATTTCCACATTGAAGCTGAAAAGCGCAATGTCAATTCTTTTTCTTTGAAAGATGCAAATCAAAACAGCTATAAGTGCCAGTTCTCTGTACTTTTTAACTCCCCACACTGTTTCCATTCAATGCAGGTAACAGGAGATGTAGTCTAGAAAACAATTCAGTGACCCATCCAGAACAAGATAACTGGAACAAACAGAAGATAATGAATCTGGCTGCTGCTCGTATGAAGCAAGGAATGTGTGGCATGGCAAAGGCTGGCACAGTGATTAAAAGAGAAACCACCCAAAACCAGCCGGATGTTCAGCTGAACAACATGAAGGTAAGGAGCACTGAGGCAGTCTCATGAGCAAGGCAGAGATTCAAACTGCTTCTTTTGTGTCTTCTCTCTGCTGGTACCGTGTACTGGAGGCAACAGAAAGAAGTTCAGTTTAGGATGAGACTAGAGTGAGACAGAATGACTGTATGACTTGGAGTCAAACGGGTACTTTGGGCCCAGTTCAGAGTGTTGTATAGATGTGATTAGCTCTGTCATGCTACCACATCAAGACTTGAGTAGAGAATCCCCTAAAGTACATGGCACGACCCTTTGATGAAAATAATTGTCTCGGTGCTATAGAAATTTCTCATTACAGCTGCAGAGGTGTTTGTTTTGGGTATAGGATAGAGGGAGGAGGGTCTGTTCCACAACACCTATCACAGATAAAACACCTATCACAGTATAAAGCACCTCTCATAGAAACATCTAAAGACATTTTATAAATACTGATGAAGTCTCCTGGGACCCTGACAATTTTCAGAAATAATATGCTTGTCTTGTGGAAAGTTACTCTGATGTCTGGAGGAGTTATCAAATTACACAAGACCATAAATGTGTAACAAAGCTCTCGCTAAATGTAGGTTATTGTAGAACTGCAAGAAAATATTGTGGCATAAAGATGGGGTGGGAAGGAGAGGAGTTGATTTCTCCTGAGAGTGATTCTCCACATTTCTACCTCCAGATGTTTACAGCTACTGCCTGTCACCAGCCTGCCACCAAGGACACACCACACTTCTCGCAGGACAGGCTCAGACCTCATTGCTATTTAAGCCTTTTATTTCAGCGTACATAGGACAGTCACCAATCTTACTTCTCCTTTGCTACAGCTCAGGACCTTGCTGGACTACAGCAGCAATGGCAGGAGAGATGCTTACCTTGCTTCACTGTCTCTGTGATAAATTTATGGCTCAAAAGACACGCAGCTGAAAGTGGCTTTATTTTTTAAGCACACAATTTCCTGCTCCCAAATACGCTCATCTTAATATGCCTGTAATCTTGTTAGTAGACAAGTACTTGGAAGCAAACTGCAAAAAGTCCATTAAGTGTTGTGAACACTCTCAGCCTAGGTGCAATTTTAATTTAACTAATGTTCTTTAATAACATAGCATCTGACAGGCAAAAGTATTTCTGTTCAAAAAGACAGTGCATGGGAAATTTCATTGACTACTAACTTTGTAAATATATAACATTAAGCAAATTATATTATTAAAAATTAGGCTCTTAGACACAAGATCCAGTTGCTAAAACAATACCTCTTAGCACTAATAGCATTTTGACTTTTATACCTATTAAACTATTATTATGCATTTTTTGCACTACAGTGATGATAGTTCTTCCTCTCACAACCAAAAAGGGAAACATTTTCAGGCAACTAATTAAAAAAACAAAAAAGAAAAAGAATGGAACTATCCCAACAGATTATAAAAAACGCATTTAAGACTTGGAGTTTTTTTTTAAGAGGCTTTTTTACATAACTTGCTAAAGTTATGAATATTTTATTAAATCAGTTCTCAGTTTGGCCATTTATAACGGAAAAAAAGAGGCCTTGCCACCTATCAGTGCCAAGTCAGACCATTGATTAAAATCTGCATCATCACCAGTACTTATTATCACAGTTACTCCTCCTTGTGCTCCCAGGTCACAAGGACAAGTGATGGGTACAGCTGCTGGCTTCCAGAGAGAGTAAAACCTTGAACTGCCTTCCTACTCACTAAACTCACCATGCTGAATATATAAGCAGGTTGTTCTTGACCACCACAAGCACCTCAAGTACTTTTTAAGCATCAAAAAGAATGCATTTATCTGGCTGGAATTGCAGAAGGGGGAGTGGATGTTTACCATACAAAAATGCCCTCATATTCTATGTTCAATTGGCAATGAAATCACAAAAAAATTAGTTGTGATTGGACTTCAGGTGAACACTCAGGTGGACAGTGACTGACTTAACCTGTTTTGCCTGTCCTTAGTGATATGAAAATTGCCACACTAAAAAAGTCACAAGAGAGTTTATAAAGGCTTTGGCAGACCAGAATACAAATTATTGTGACTATCTCCAAATCTTCAAGAGTTTTAGGTATTACTTTATTTTTTCTCCCTCCTTGAAGTTTGTCTACTCCCTCAGCTTACTAAGTCTTACGCAGCTTCTGTTGTTGTTATCGTGAAACACTCAGAATATATTTCTCAAGTTAGTGTTTAGAGTGTATGTCAATTAGTGTTTAGAGTGTATGTCTGCCCTGTTTATCAAATACAGGGCAGACATATGCTACTGCTTCCTTCTGGGAAAAAGTTAATTGGCAATTGCAAGAAGTCATCTGTGTGGACTAAGTCCACTAGATACCAAAGATGAAGACCCTTTTGTGATACAGCTTTGCAAAATCCCAGCAAGGGGAAATACAAATTTGATATTGAAAATTAAAGTATTAACAGTGACCAAAAGTTTCATGTGAAAAGAAATTTACTATGTAAGAGTGTATATAAATATGAACAAACCTTCAAGGTCCCAGATATGAGGTTTATTTACATCCATGCTTATTAATGCAGAGAGTTCACTAGGATTGAATTACAACTATTTGTTCCAACAAATTAATGGGAAATTGTCATTTCCCCTATCTATTTTACATATTCAAATCATAAGGTGATAAAAGCAAAAAATTAATCTGCCTCAGATATTTCCTTAATTTAGTCAGAAACAGTATTATTGATGAGTAGTATTTAGTAACAGTAAAAGTACACAAGTACAATGTGTGCAGCTAGAGAGCCAGAAACCTCTATTAACAAAGAACAAGCTGATATTTTTCTTTCAAAAAGGCTCATCCACATGTCTTTGATATTCTTTTAAACCAACACTTCAAATAATAGATTTTAAGCCCATGTATCAAATGTAGTTAACAACTCAGAGTGTATATATAAATGTAGATGCCTTAAAAAGGCAGTGTTAGCTTTCTTAGCAGCACTCCTGGCTTTGCCTTTTATTCATGCAAAAGAGAAATAAATCAAACAATCTGATACAGTTTTAACTGGAGCTTTAGGCAGCCTTGCTAAACTACTTGGTTATCTGGATGAGAGAGTTCTCCTTTCCACCAACCTTTTCATCAAATAACCTCATCTGTTTTACCTGGTTTCTGTAGAGACACATGCCTTGTAATTTGGGAACTTTCATATTTTATTTCTAATAATTACATACTACCCTAATATTCCTTTCTTTTTAAATCTAAGCTTCAGGGTCTTTCATTTGACATTGGAATGTAAAGAGAAATTTATATGTATGGCAAATACAATAAGCAATGAATACACTTTTGGATCTTCCTAAAATTTTCTCCTAATCAGGTTTTCCTCCATTCCTGTTACTAGAATAGGAGGTTGGATGTGTTCCCTTTTAGCTATAAGAAAGCTTTAGCATCCACAGAATTATAGTAAGAAAAGAGACCTCATTTGTGCCACTTCAGTTTTCTTCCCCCCTTATGTGGGAGTATCATCAAACATAGGACTAGAAGGTTCATTAAAGATCATTTAGTCAAACTTGAAGCACTCAGCAAAAAATATACACAGAAAGATGTAGGTAAGATGATAATCTAAATCTGCCATTAAGGACAATGTTCTTTTAAATTCCAGGAGAATGCATAGTGTGTTGACAAAAATATTTCCTGATTTGAATTCATTTCTTAGGGCCAATTCTGAAAACATGCTTGTGCACTTCTCATTAAGCAAAGACTTAATTCTCCTTGAGTCATTTGAATTGCCTGTGAAAGAAAAGCACAGTACCTGAAAATGTGCAAAATACAGACTGAAAACCAAAAAATATGGAAAGGTGAAGGACTTGCTTCTTTGTGCTAAAGTTTGTTAAAGATGAGGTTTAATGAAAAATGGTGATATTGAAAAGTTATCTTTTCTGTACTTTGGGTATGAAATAATTGCATCATTAATATGAAAAGTAGGCAGAACATTTTCTAAACTATAAAATAATTAAGAATTAATTACATTAATTTTTAAATTAAAATATTGCCATTTTTAAAGTCAGTGATGATATCATCTCACTGTAAATATAAAGAATAAATACAGACTATAGATCTGTATTTTAACCTAAATTTACTTCCTCTAGCCAAGTCTGTTGTGTTGATAAATATCCAAACTTCTACTGTAGAAAAAGGAGATATGCCAAACTTGGTGTGTGATGGGCTTATAGAGAAATTGCCATGATTTTAAGCTTGTGCTCAATAAAAACAGAAGATATTTCACTTCTTAGCAGAAATATTATAAACAGAATCATAACCTCCAGCTTCTGTTTCTAGAGATAATACACACACACTATAATTACTAAGAACTTTAAAAACCTTATTTTTAGGATATTTTGATATTGCACATAAATTTTTAATTTAAAGAATCACAGAATCACCCAATGGGTAGAGTCGGAAGGGACCACGGTGGATCATCTGATCCAACCTTGCTGCTCAAGCAGGGTCATCCCAGAGTACATGGCACAAGATTGTGTCCAGGAGGTGCTTGACTCTCCAGTGATGGAAGCTTCACAACCTCTCTGGGCAATCTCTCCCATTTCACAGTCACCCACAAAGCAAAGAAGTTCATCCTCACATTCAGGTGGAACTTCCTGTGCAGCAGTCTCTGCCCATTGTCTTCGGTCCTATTGCTCAGCAGCACCAAGCAGAGCCTGGCTCCACCCTTCAATGTTTACAGATGTTGATGAGGTCCCCTCTCAGTCATCTCTTCTCAAGGCTGAACAGGTGCATCTTCCTCAGCCTTTACCCATAGGAGAGATGCTCCTGTCCCTTCATCGTCTTTGCCACCCTCCACTGGACCCACTCCAGGAGCTCCTGTCTTTCTTGTACTGAGGGGCCCAGAACTGGACACAGTACTCCAGATCTGGCCTCACCAGGGCTGAGAAGAGGGGCAGAATCACCTCCCTCAACTTCATGGCAATGCTCTGCCTGAAAAGCCCTTCTGGCTCATAGACATCTTGCTGCCCACCAGTACCCCCAGGTCATTCTCTGCAGAGCTGCCTTCCACCAAGCTGGCCCCCAGCCTGTCCTGGTGCCTGGGGTTATTCTTCACCAGGTTCAGGAACCTGCATTTGCCTTTGCTGAATTTCAGCTTGCTCTTCTTTGCCCATTTCTTCAACCTGTCGAGGCCCTTCTGAAGGGCTGCACAGCCCTCTGGGATATTGGCCACACCTCCCAGTTTTGTGTCATCTGTGAACTTGCTGAGAAGACATCTGTCCCTTCATCCAAGTAATCGATGAACAAGTTAAACAACCCTGGGCCCAGTATTGAACCTTGGAGGGGAACTGATAGTGACAGGCCTCCAACAAGACTCTGTGCCTCTGACTACAACCCTCTGGGATCTGCTGTTCAGCCAGTTTTTAACCCACCTCCACCCATCCAGTCCACACTTCCCGAGTTTGCCTATGAGGATCTTGTGAGAGACAGTGTCGAAATCCTTGCTGAACTCAAGATAGACAATATCCACTGCTACCCCTTGTCCATCCAGGGAGATGTTTCATCAAAGAATATTATTACTGTTGCAAAGTCACTTATTCATTCAGCCTTTAGGAAATGCTGAAGAATTAGGAGGGCCTATTCTTTAGGGTATGCTAGAATTAGGAGAGCCCATTTCTTCAAAATGTTTTTTCCACAATGCCTTTGTAAATACATCAGCTTAATGTATCAAACTTACACAAGTTTGATGAACATTTATGCCACATTTAATTAATGTTGGATGCTTAGCCCAATGTCTTACTTACTAAAAATGATTAAAAACCTAGTTTGAAAGAACTATCACTAATTTCCTCATGGGTTTTTTTGAGGGCTGCCATCATTTATGCTAAACAAAAGCTTCAGGACAATTCATCTTTGCAAGTGAGGCTTAGAGTATTTGCAAGTATATACTTTGCAAGTAGAGAAATCAGCAAACCTGATTTCCCAGCTAGGAATCTGATACAGTGATATCATGTGAGACATGTCCACAAATACTAAGTCAAACTTCGGCAAACAGAAGGTTGCCATTCAGACAGAACTGAGCATATTTTAATGGGAAAAATAGCTGATGTGAAGATAACCTTATCTTTCCCATGTAAAAAAAATCTCACTTCAAGATAACCTTGTCCCTTCCACAGTAAAATTTCACAATCTTCCTCTTAATTGGTGAAGTGCAGGAGCACTAAAAATGGTGCTGTGAGATAGTCTAGCACATAGAAAAACTTGATAGGCTTGCCAAATTTCAGTTAGGAAGGACCTCGGGTGTTTTGTCTTTTTTTTCCTCTCACTCTCTCTTCTTTGTGAATTTCTCCCTGAAGATCTAAGGGAAACAATTCCTACAAATCAGCAGAGGCAATTGGCAGAGCCATAGGTTTCTGCAGCAGCCATCAGACCTCAGCATACATCCAGTGGCAAAAGGTGGCTGTGCCACCACCTCCCACTGCCCATATCCTGTATAGAAATAAAGCAGTGGAGTTTAAGGTAAATCCTGAGAAACTTCTGTAGTGCTCATGCTCTAGAGCTGTCACAATGATGACATTCAAACATTAGCTTCTGCACTTACACGATATTCTTTGGGACCATTTATATCTGGCCAAGCAAAGATATCTATTATATAGGTATCGTGAGTTAGTTGCCCTAGGCTCTCTTTATAATCAATAGACAGAAACAGTTCTAGGGTATGATTCAACTCCTCCTAAGGCAGGTGTTCAAAATAGGTCAGATGAATCATGCCCTAAAAGCATCTGTTTCTTTCCACTGACAGTGAAGGGGTGTCTTGGTTTAGGGCAAATTTGGGCGGAAATTCTAAAAGGGGTTCTTCTAGAAAAGCAGATTTAAGTGTTTTTTCTCCTAACTGGTTTGGGAAAAGATTTTTTTGGAGAAAAGTGGAAAAAACAGTTTATTTAACAAGCAAAGTATTCACCACCACAGAAAATGAATATGAAGCAATAAAACTTCTCACTGTTCTGAAGAGCTGACATATTCAGAAAGTCCTTGTTGTGGGATGTAACTCGGCTTGCTCAGTTTCTTATCAGTCCCTCCTGTGCTGGAAAATGAATCCCAGGCCCCAGTGGGCCAAAGGCATGAGCTCCCAGTGTTCTTTTGGGTTTTTAGTTTAGAGCAG
Source organism: Vidua macroura (assembly GCF_024509145.1). Classification (NCBI taxonomy): domain Eukaryota; kingdom Metazoa; phylum Chordata; class Aves; order Passeriformes; family Viduidae; genus Vidua; species Vidua macroura. The sequence goes on along the minus strand of NC_071572.1, from coordinate 38,014,935 downwards.
GTTTGAACAGTTCTAAGAAAAAGAAAAACTACAGTTTGGGGAACTTTTCTGCCTCAGCTAGCTAAAAGCTAATTAAAAGCAAAGGAGAGCTTTCTTCTGCTGCCTGTGCTGATGACAACACAGTCTGTAAGACGGAATGCAGAGGAGTGAGTGCAGTTTCTGAAAACAAACTGCGTGCTTCTTTTTCCCCTCCTTCGCTCTCAGAATCAGTCTTGAAGGTGCAGAACTTAATATCCAGCATAAACGGAACAGACAACTGGGGATACAAGCATCATAAAGTCACCCAAGGACATTGGGCCAACACCAACAAGCTCAAATGCAAACTTGTGTCACATAAAAGACTTTTGAAGTTTGGGGAGCTGAACCCTACTCATGCTCTTACAAACAGATTGACTGCTGGGACTCATCCTTGCTAGGGGCAGCCTTGCTAGGAAAAAAGGTTCTTCTTTACTCATCCTCAAAAAACACATTCCCAAAAATGCATCTTTATTTTTTCCCCTCCACATAGCTGTTTTCCTGTTCCCTAATTTCAGAGGCTCATGTCACCTTGAGCCTCACAGCATGCCCTTCTACCAGCACTCCTCTAAGTGCTCTCCCTACTTCCTTAGGCACTTCCCCTCCTCTGCAGCCTTCTCCTGAGTGCATTTATCCCTTGCAGCTGCATTTCATCATCCCATCTGCTGTCTTGCCAGTGCCTATGTTAACCATTTCTCTGCTTGAAAGAGCTTGTAAACCCTACCCCACACCACAACTTCAGATATTTCATTAGCATTTATCTGTACTGCGCATACTGAAAAGCATGTTAGCTTGTTGCACTTCCAGGAAATGATCTGGAGAAGCCACAAAATGTAACATAAAGATTTAACACTTCAACTACTTTTGAAATAAGAACAAATTTGTGGGTTTTTTTGCCTCAAAAAATATTCCAGTCTTCTAGAACCCTGCTGTAATACTGAAAATATTACAGCAGCATAGTAAAGGTGATTCTATAGTTCAACCACGATTAAAATGAAGCATGCAAGTTTACAGAAGGAAGTTGCATGAATGAAGAAACTGCATCTTTTTTCCTTCCAAGGGCAACCACAGTCTATACACTTCAGAAAAAAAAAATGTCAATAATGTTTCACACAAGTTAGAGGTTACAGTACCATGCACCAATACAAAACAGCAGCAGCACAGACACCACCACAAAAAAAAAAAAAAAAAAAAAAAAAAAAAAAAAAAAAAAAAAAAAAAAAAGAGTGTTTCATGAATTCTTAATTCATTAAGGAATGAACACACTCCTACAATCTGTAAAGGAATAAATATGTTCTGAAGAACAAGGAAATCTGGGGAAAGGAAGAGTATCTAATCACTTTCCTTTTGATCTGAAAATACATATTTTAAGTCTCACTATGTATGACTGAAAGAACAAGAAATGAAGGTGAAAATAAAACTATAAATATTAAAAATTCTATATGAAATCCTAATGTCTGTGAAGTTTTCCATAGTGCCTAAACAGTACCTATCATAAAAAAGAGTGAAAAGCATACAATAAACAGAATACCTTTTGTCTCTGTAATATATTATTGTTTTTCCCATTTTAAGCCTTATTTTTCCAATCCCAAGTCATTAACTCATCCAGGCCTGAGGAAAACCAAAAGCATATAGTAGTCCTCAATTTTAACTGTACAAAATAGAAATCCCCTGGAAGAGTTCAATGACCTCGATGGGACTCTGAACAACCTGCTCTTGTGGAAGGGTCCCTGCCCATGGCAAAGGGGTTGAAACTAGGTGAACTTCCAAACCAAACCATTTGTACATCTATGAAAAAAAATATGTTATTTTAATTTTATGTTTATGAAAATTATTACTGAATTAAATGGAACTATTCATTTACATTCAGTTACATGCATGTTTGCAGGATTACAGCCTATTTCATGGCTAAGTATGTATCAAAAGCTACAACTCCAATGATTTTTCCTATCATTTTATCTTTTTTTGTGTGGTTCAAGGGAGATATAAAAGTATGAATATATGGTAGCAAAAATTATTATTATTTGGTTTAATATTATTTTTTCCTCTTGATGAAGGAGAAGAAAGTGTCAGACACATGAATGGAACAATAATTTCAATAGAGTAGGAATGCTTCAGTGTGGCTCCATGGTGAAATATTTTTTTTAACTTAACAGTCTCTGTATAGTTTTGTTATTCAGCACTAAAGAACATGAGTGCTGCCAGTCATTTGAATGATCAATAAAAAGAAATGTGTCCAAAATAAACATTAAAAGACTTCATTAAGAGCCTGTAATTGACATATTGGGGCTGCTTCAAATCTCTGCCCTTTGTTTAGGTAAGAAAACCAGAGAGAAAGACATTTGACTTCCTGCACTTAAAGGATAGGTAGTAGGTACTGTTTTTACCTTTCATAGAGCGGCTGCTTCTAGAAAAAATAAATTGAAACTCAACTTCACACCACTTCTCAAAACCTGACTGTTAAGACATTTTTAAGCTGGCATAACTCAGGGTCTCTCACTGAAAAAAAATAAAAGGACTTTGAACAGACATCCTACATAAATCAAATTTATCCATCAGGAGAAGTACCTACTATGGCTCATGCTAAAATACAATAACTCTGTGTCACAGTCAGCATCTTTTGCAATCTGGTGGAATAGGACTGGTCTGTAGATCAGTTCAATAAGCCATGAAGGAAAAAAAAGGTTCAAATTGCCAAAAATTTCTGAGGAGATAATTAATTTATACTAGATTTTTGAGTTTCCAGGACAGCCTCATGTTTTGTTAAGTGGGAAACTGAAAAAAGAATGAACTGGAAGGATATTATTTTGCAAGAGATTGCTTAGATGAGATTTGTTAAGGGGATTGACATCTATAACAATAAAATTTATTTATGGTTCATGCAGCCAACAGGAAAAAGAAGATGAGATTGTAGCTGATTTAGGTTGGCCAAATGCATCCTTAGGAAATAAAACAAACGGCATCTTTGTATCAGCATACAACTGACAGGACTTGGAGCAAACTGATATTGTTAAGTGCCCTCCAATGGCCAGGTGCCAGCACTGTTATCCTGTCCCTAAGAATCCTGTCCCTAGCTATCTGCTGTGCTGATTTTGACTGTGGGAGAGTTAATTTTCTTCACAGGAGCTGGAGTGGGGCTGTGTTTTGGATTTGTTCTGCAAACAGTGTTGGTAACTCAAGGATGTTTCAGCTGTTGCTGAGGGGTGCTTGCACAGAGCTTTTCTGCCTCTCATCCCACCAGTGAGCAGGTGCACAAGGAGCTGGGAGGGGACTCAGGAGGACAGTTGATCCCAACTGACCAGAGGCATGTCCCAAACCCTATGGTGTCATGGTCAGCATATAAAGCTGGGGAAAGAAGGAAGAAGAGGGGGAAGTTTGGACTGATGGTGTTTGTCTTCCTAAGACACCATTAGGCATGATGGAACCCAGATTTCCTGGAAATGGAAACACTTGCCTATCCATGGGAAGCAGTGAATGAATTCTTTGCTTTGCTTGTGTGCATGGATTTTGTTTTCCCTACTGAACTGCCTTTATCGCGCCCTGTGAGTTTTCTCACTTTTACTCTTCCAATTCTCTCCCACATCCTGACGCAGGGACAGTGAGTGAGTGGCTGTGTGGGGTTTAGTTGCACAAAATTTGCCCAGAAGGAATAACAGCAATGATTTCCAAATCTATTTTGATTGTCTTCTCAAGTACTACCTTGGTATTACCAGCACCTTGTCAAAGAAATCAAATTATCTTCCTTGAGCCTTTTTAGCCAGTACTTCTGGTTAATATTCTTTGTTCTCATGTGTCAGGAATAAAAATGTATGCTAGTTATTATATATATCGCTGTGAATGATCATCTCTCTCAGATTTCTCCATGAGTTCCTCAAGTCTGTTTTTCCACATGTGCAAGAATCAACACAATCAAATAACTTATTTATATATTAATATATAAATATTTATTAAATATATAGCTAAAAATTCTGTGCTTCATATCCCCATTCTGAAGCTATACATTCTGAAGCTATACTAAGGCTATGAAGTCTACTAAGGCTTCCAGTCCATAGAATCTCAACCAGCAAGAGCAGAGTAAAAAAAATCCAACAATTAAAAATTATTTTTGATTTTGCCGATTGATTATGAATGGCTTTGGGAATTGGGGCAGGTATTCAATATTTCTTGCCAATGCATTTCTCTCCAATGTCACTATGACACCACTATGCAGAAAGCCCTAGGACCAGTGATATTTCCTTCAGTACTTATTATTTCTGTTTCTCCTTTTAATTTATCCCATTGAACAAGCAGTACAGCTTTCGCATTCTTTCTATAGCATTACAGTCTCAGTTACCTACCCAGTATCAGCAGCTCCCCCAATCCTGTGGTACAGTTTTCTTTATTTCTGAAGAGGAAATTCATCAATACATTGGGGGTGTAAGCATCCGTGTGAAAGCCCAAGCATCTCCCACACCCTTCACATTATTACTGGTTCCATAATTCTTGAACCAGGTCCCCTCAAACTTTTAGGAAGAGCTTAGGTGGGAGAATTTGGATGATTTCTATTTTTTGAACATTTAAAGAGTACTTTTGAATAATTTCCTTACTTTTCTCTTGCAGGCCCTAGAGCTAAGAATATATTAAATACTTTAAGTGAATTTCTGATTTTATATTGCTTTAAGAACTAGAACCTTAAGAAAATTTCTTAATCAATGCTAGATTCAATGCCTGTGAGCAACATAGTCCTTTTAAGTCTATCTAGAGAAGTTCTTCGCTGTGTACCATAACCCGAGAGGCTTTTTACCTGCCATTTACAAAACCAGATAATTAAACAAAAAATGCATTAAGCTTAATTTGCATTGAAATTAATCTCTACAGAGCAAATATTTGTTGATCATGAAACAGCAGTTCAGAATCAAGAGTGTTATTTTCTGGTGGTAACTACTTGCAACAATAATTGACATTTCTCATTTAAGCAAAAGTTCTTCTGACCAACATGTCAATACACAATTGACACTGGAGAGAAACAGTTGCATAGGGGTAAAAGGTTGTACCTGCTACTGTGAACACATGTGAAAACACATATGCATGCATCTCCCGTTAGAGTTTTATTCCTTCAGCTGTTATTCCAAAAATAATGGACTGGAGATAAAATGGCAGGCTTTTCTTGTTTGGATACATGCCAGAAAGCAATTTTCAAGCTTAACTGAAAGACTTGTTTAAATTGTTTCCACAGTTTTCCACACTTAAATATTATCTCTTGTACCATTCTTTAAATATGCATTTAGCTTAGCCAAGCTATTAAAAAAAATGAAAATAAAGGGCTCTGAAATTCAAGTGAAAACAAAGCAAATCACAGCTGCTCTCTGACAAGGAAATTTAATTCCTCACTCACTGACTTCATAGGGCAGTCTGCTCTGCTTTCTTAACACAGGTGCTTGGGCCATGTACAATTCTTAAACCATATAAGAGACTGTGTAGGCTGAGCTGGAGCTGAGCACAAATCTTGGGCAATCTACAGAACAACTTCACATCCATTTTGCAAAGAAAATGAGGCTGCTCTTAAGCAAGACTTTGCGCCTGTCTTGAGCTTTGTTGGCACAATCTGCCAGACTCCAGTAGATAATTTACACTCAAACTTTAGGTGGTGAAGCCATTATCTAAGGAAATAATAAAGTTCCACATATTGCAAATGGAGAACAGTAAATGCCTGCAGAAGAATAACACATCCATCTAACAAAAACACACAGATTGCAGCAAAATGGCTCTGCTTTTGTATACTTCTGAGGTATCCAACTCTTTCCACTTGTATTTCTATGAAAATAGTTTAGCAGATTAAATTAATTTAAGGGAATCAGTAGCCTAAAATTGAAGCTCATGTTAGGTAAAAGTCCTCTCTATTAAGCTCTGTTTGATGACAACACCTACTTGCAACAAATTCTGACCCCTCAATCTCATATACTGCTATTGATTAAATATTTATTGAGTTCTGCGATGTTAATGCATTCAGTTATGGATGCACAGTTGAGCAGAAAATTTAGACAGAGGTATTCTGGTATTCATGAGAAACCTTGTGATGAGAGTCTCACACTAATGGATGAGTAAACCTGAGTGAAAATCAGCAGAAGAAAAGAGAAAGACAAGAAAAAAATACATGAGTTATAGTGTATGTTTTTATGGTATTCTTTTCTCATTCCACAGAGGTTGAGAGGAACAGGAGCTTTTGTAAATGTTAAACTGAAGAACTACAAAAAATTAAGATGTTAGTAAATTAAAAGAGAGATTAAATTAATGATTTCAATAACAATTGTGATTCTGAGATCCCTTTCCAAATGCACCTTTAGGATATAAAGAAAAACTGTCTGAATAAATAGAAAGCAGTGACAACACTGTAATAAAAACTACTGAGAAGATGGAGATCAAAGAAGGAACGCTACTTTGGATGAAGCCCATCATACTGTGCAGCTATCTTGGAAAACAACAGGCAAGTAAGTGCTGGAAAACTGTAAGAACATGTGACTGGCTTAGACAGGGAAAAGAAGGACAACATTTTTCAAATGCATTATTCATTATAACTACTCATGGTCTTTTATTAGACCAAGTATGAAGGGCAAAACAGGTACAGCAGTACCAGTAAAAGGTACATGTGGATATAAAAATACCAGTAATGTCCCAATAACATTTTATTAACATTTTAAAAATGCTAAAGCACAAGAGATTTTGCAACTGAATGCTTCCACTACATGTATTTCCTAGGTAATACAAAGGATTTTATTATGTATTTGAGCTTTGTTATTTGTTCTTTTTTTGGTTTGTTTAGGGTTGTTTTTTTTTTCTATTTAGATAAATTGTGACTTTTTTTTTTCTACACCCTGTTCATGAAAAAGATATCTGAAGCTCTTTAAATGAGAAGACTTTACTAAAACTATATGTTTGCAATGACTTAAGACAAGCCCCTATTTCTTCTCCAGGCAAAATTAAAAATAAAAACCACCATGGGCAAGTCAAAATACCAACACAAATGCCATCTTATGTCTATAAATTCATACAGAAAGGAGCCAAAAATGTTTTTAATTTGCCTTTGATAGCAACTGTAAAGAAAAATGAATGCTCAGAAGAGATGGGCAACATTCCTTGTAAATAAAAGGAAAAACTTACAATAGACCTTGTTGTTCACCGCCATATACGCTTTGACTACTACTGAGCATCTTTAAATGTCAAAGCATATAAACATTTAATTAATATGTTCATATTTATAGCTTTCCCGGTATATTTCCATGGGCACACTTAGAATAATGTTCTCGTGCTTCTGCAGCAGGGGAAAAAACTCCCACTGGTGAGGTAAGAACTGAACCACACACTGGAGACTGCAGAACCACTTAGAGCCTTGCTCTGATACAACTGATGTTCCTATAGTGTAATTACCATAGAGGTGTGCAAGGAGAATTATGCTGGCATATCAATAAGGGGCTATTTTGAGCAGTGGATATGGACAGATTAAAGTAAGAACTTTAGAGAAGGATGACGCAAAGATGAGTTTATTTTCATTTGAAATTTTCAGAAGGCACTAATGTCTGCTTCCAGCATGAATTTCGTCTTTTTTATGTCAAGCCCATATTGTAAGCCAGTACCATAGCTGGGGAAAAAAAGAACTTCAAAATGAAAACTGGTTTCAGCTTCAGGCTGCAGTTCCATAAATGTAACTCTAGCTAAATATAGCTTTTCCTTTTTTAAAAAAACAGAAACCTGTGCAACTCTATCAAAGTAGTTGGACCAATTTTTTTATTTGATGGCAAATGATGTTGGTGCCAGGTAAAAGAAGTTAATGCTTCACTGCTGAACTAAGAAGATGCTTTTTAATGGAGCTGAGAAGGAGTAGAGCAGTGTAATGGTTGTGGAAAAGCAGATAGAAAAGTTGTAGGTTGCAAGAGTGTAAAAGGTAGCTGCTGAAGGCACAGAAAGTTCTAAAAAGAGAGAAAAAAGAGGATATTTTACAATCATGAGAGAAGGAATAAGTTTTTGCAATCAGTTGGAATGCATTAATTTCTTTTTATTAATTTACTTTATTAAAATTCAATTGGATTCAGGTTTGGGGTCCAGGTAAGTTAACAAAAAAAATCACCTGAAACGTCAGGTTCTTAAGCTATTTTTTTAAACTCACACACCATTGTTGTCAACAAAATCTTGTAAGACTATTCCATTGATAGATGTAGTTTGTTAAAAGCATGACATTCTATACTGCAGCAACTGATGCAGGAAATACAAGATTGTAAGGTGTGCAGATTGCCATTAATAACAGGGCAGCAAGAATGCTATTTTTAGTATTGACGATTTTTAATATTTTGGTTTATTTGTTTTTGCCAGTAATTTAGAATGTAGAAAAATTATTTTTTTGCTGTCTAAAATTAAATTAATATGATTGGATGCAATGTATGTGCTTTGATATGTACATGACTTCAAAAGTGGTCAATCTTTAGAAGCTCCCACTGTGTCAGACTCTGGATTCATTGTCTGAGACACACAGCACAACTTTGAGTACCATGAAATGTCCTGTCTAACCAACACTCCAGAGAGTCTCCTAAAAGCCTTCCTTTATATTAGCCAGCAGTACATGTGATGGCACTTCATACCTATATTGTTCCTGACGGAAATAATTAACTTTCAGCATTAAATGCCTACAGATATTTTTGAACTATATTAATAGCACTTACTGCATACCTTGGATATATATATATATATATCTGAAAATGAGATTATGACATAACTGAGTAAAAATCTGTTCCCAGCATTTTTGTTGACAAAGGCCCCAACTCTCTGGATCCCACACAAAAAGATGCTTTTGCAGAACTAGAATATGATAAAGTTTATCTTTCTGTTTCTCCCTTTCAATGTGACTGTGTCCAAGGTAATATGCAGCCAAATTTTAAGAATATCTATCATATAATACTATAATGGATTTTAAAATTATTATTATTTTTATAATAACCTGTCATAAAGAAGTTGACATATTCTTGAAAAGTTTTTCCTTAAAAACAATCAAATGTTTAAATCTTGACATCTTAAAATTTATATTTTTACTACAATCCATTGTCATCAGTGTGTTCAACTAATTTGTGTCAGCTAGTTTGCAAGCAAATAATTAAAAGCAAAGGGTAATGCTAAGAAGGTGGGAAGAAATGAAATTAAACTATTCACAGAAACTTTAACACCATCTGCTAAGGTACATAAAGTCTCAAAAAACAGTGTAAGCTAGCCAAAAATTAATCATGATACATAAAATTCAGAACTGTGATGTATTTTTTGTTATATGCAGTAACAGGCAAGTATACGAGGTTAGTATTAAACCAGGTGAAAAAAGACATGGATTTACATGTTCAGTATTATTTAAATACTATTTTTGGAGGTCTAAGCAGCTTCTTTGGAAGGAGAAGTTCAGGCATCCTTGCTTCAGTACCCAGCACTCGGCAGTTACACAAAGAGGTGCTGGAGCATAAGCACCTATTTTTAGTACAATTTCACTGAAGGAGGACTTCACTAAAAGGAAGAAAAGGAAGTCCAGATAAGATGAAACTACACATGAGGAGTCAACAACTCATGCTTTGGGTTTCACCAGTCTTTGCAGGAAGAATTGGAATGGGTGGGCGAAATTTTTGATCACCAATAAGGCCCCTTTACTCAGCATCTAGAGCATACTTGGGCAGGGTACAAGGTTAGAAGAGGAGTCTGTCCAAGTCACAGAGGTTAAAAGTCAGTCTTGAAACCTAAGTGAGCATTTTTGCTGCCCTGTGTGCTTAATGGTGCTGAGCAACCATGTACTCCATGGGCAAGTTTGCTTAGGATCTTTTGCAGAGGCCTGGAAGGAGCTGTGGCACAGGCAAATTTCCTAATGCCCAGGGCCACAGATGAGACCTTCAGCATGAGAATAAAGCCACTACAGACAATACTGCTTATCTGGAAAATAGCATGTTTACAGCCAGCCTGTTTGTCCCCCTGTACCCTGTGGATCTTCCTACTAGTCAGACCATTGCTGAGCACTACTTGAATATGAAGGGAATGGGGCAATCAGAGAAAACCATTGCATGCTTATGTACACCCTCCCACAAGAATAACCAAAACTAATTTTTTTAAGTTCAGACATGTTCCCCAACATCAAACAGAAACAGTTCTCCTGCTGAACTGGACAGAAGCATAACCGAGACGCATAAAAGGTATGACGAGTTGTATGCAAACCCAGTGGAAGAAGAGTGTTCTGCAAGGGCAAACATTAATTTCCTTTCTCCAGATCCAGCACTTTTCCACTTCTCTGCTCTTCAGAATAAAGGGCAAATGGTCCCAGTACTGTGATTACCCAAGCACTATCATTTTCATATAACTGTATTGTTATTATGCATAATTGTAATAAGAAAACTTGGACAGCACGCCTGCATCAAGTGCTTGAATCAGCTTATAAATGTCACTGTGTTACACAAAAATTGCATGGCCTCTGTCAAATCAAACACATTGAAATCTACATTAAGCCTTAATTCTCTGCCTAACAGCTATCTAATAATCACTAAGCACTCCAATTGCACAAAATGCAAAGTCCATTACAGATGCTTATTAAGTTTAGAAACCTTCCATCACCAAATTTAAATAGAGCTTCCTTCAAAGGGGTCTCAACTATATGTCCAGTTTGATATTACTTTGCCACCAAGCTCACTGGAAGGTTTATAAGCAAAGTTTTCTTTGAAGTACTCCAGCGAAAGAAAGTGAAGGAAATGCTAATACATTTCTTAGATTTCTTTATGAGTTATGCAGTAGAATCTACTAGTCTGTGTAATCCTGACTTTTCAAGGTTAGAGAGGGTTTGAGCATGACAGTATTTGGGAGGAAATGTGGTGATTATCTGTTCCACGGTGTAAAAAGGCAGAAACTGCTATGTGGCATTGCCAGGCATCCAGCAAGTCACTGCAATTGCAGATTGCAGCATCCAACAGAAGGGCAACTGGCATCCCTTCTGGGTGAACACCTGCAGTATAACAGAAGAGTTGTGCTAATGGAAACATCTAAAAACTCACTGTAACATCTATTCAGTCATGGGTCTAATAATCCATGATAGCCAGAAAGTAATTTCAATTTTTTATAGCCTTGCTATTTGCAAAGACAGAAGACATTAGCAAGAAAACAGGAATACAGGTAGCAATGAAGGGAGGTTGTTTCCTATCAAATTCCAGGTACTCTTAAGAAACTCTCATTTTTTATTCAATATGCCAGGGTGCTTACCAAAGAACTTCCCATACCTCCAAAGTTTTGATAAAAAGAGATTCCTAACTGACCTTCTACCTGACCAAATCTGGACAGTAATCCAAATGTGCCTCCTGAGGTTGAGCACTGAGCTCTGCTCCAAAAGAGAGCAGTGGTCTGCAGATCCCAACTATCAGAAGTGGTCCAAATCTAACTAAGAAATCTTTCTGGTACAGAAATAGTAGCCATTTTAGAGCATTCTTGTAAAGGCCTCACTCGTAACAACTGATCTGTGGTAGCACAGCTATAATGATTTCACCAGAATAAGCAGAATAAATTCCTAAACCAAACTATCAGCACAAATTCATCAGTTTTTTTTTGGACCAATCTAGCTGCAAAGCCACAAAAGGCTCACAGGGTCTAAAATATTCAGCATTGCCTCATCTAGTGGAGACAGAAGCTTTTAGGAAGAAAACTGGCACATCCAAGACTTCGTTGAGATGTAAATCGTCCAAGGTTAAAACTGAAGATGAAGCCTGGAGTTAGTTGATGCCATGGCAGTGACAAAAGCTGTTGTGCTAGATTAGGTGATATTGTCTCATGGGTTTGGAGAGAGGCTTACCATCAGCCTTATGAGCCCTATAGGAAATTAGGAATTTATGAGTCCTCTGCTCTTACCATGGCACGTTGGGGTGCAGATGTACTCCTTTCCTCCATATGAGTGGGAACAACTGTCACATTCAGAAACAAGGAAAAGATAATACTGAGGATACAAAGTGATACTGCTACTTCAGGTCAGACTGAAAAGAGTTCTGACTCAAATTATGGGTATATGATCAAATAATATAAAGATGCTTGTTTCTATTTGTGATCACCACAAGAATGGGCTGACTGGATTTCAGCATTTCTTGCGCTCTGGTGGCAGAGCAGAGCTCAGAGCAGTATGAGATCTATTGCCCAGGATGTTGGATAATGTGATTTGGTATCTAAAAGCCAGATGCCTTTCTAAGGCATCAGCAGATACGTGGATACTAGGAGAGATTAGGCACGCTTCACACAATTTCTCTTACTACCACAGCTGCCTATCTTGTGCTGATGCAAAGACAATCCTCCCAGCCTTGACCCAGCTGGTTACCCTTAGTCTTCTTCTGCAATGAGTGGATCAAACAAGGTGACGAGCAGGCCTACTGCCAGGTTCGGCAGGAAGCACATCAAAAGCTTATGGTGCCTGTGCTTGCCCTGGAGAAAGCACAGCCCAGTATTTCATCTGACCTAATTCCAGTCCCCTGGAAAGGCTGGAGGGATGAGCATGTGCTGCCCACTGCCCCTCATGGGACCACCTGTGTGGTGTTGTTTTGCAGGGCAGTTTTGTTCTTGGACAGATGAAGAGCCACAGGCCATCCAAGAAAGTCCCAGGCCCCTTGCTTTGGGGCAGCTGGGTGAGTCACCTTATGTTTAATACTTATACCTCCTGCACACCCTGCTGGGGAACAATGCTGTGAACATGGGCCCCACCACCCAGGGGCTCCACAGAGACACCTCTTTGCCGCAAAAACAAAAGAGTGCAGCAGCTCTTACATAAAGGGCTGGAGATGGGCGGTGGAGGAGGGACAGAGGTGTCTTCCCATAATATCCTGTCTCGGGGAGTCTGCCAGGAGACAAAGCAGGCTCTCTGGAAGCAGTTCAGCTTCCTGCGTTGTTGAATAGGTCTGAACCTACTGTGTTCCTACTGTCTCTCTTTAGACTTGAGAATTATTGGGTATGGAACAATGAAATTTTGCCCAAATGAACTCTGCTGTGCAGATTTGCAGGAGGAAGTGCGCCTTTATTTATTGTCATAAGAATATTAATATCAAGATCAAATAATCTTGCTAAATGAGTTAACAGTCTTTGGCACACGTTCAAGAGATGCACAGTATCTGAAAGACACCACTTCTAAGGGATTTATCCTTTCTCCCCCTCTACAACAAGGCTCAGACCACAGATAGCTGAGTGCCCAGCTTTCATTTAAGCCAATGCTGGGCCTTCACTCACAAATAGCATTTTTGGGGTGCAGCCTGTGACTCAGCAAGAAAGAGAAAAACCAGCTGATCACTGATTGTTTATTTAGTTATTCTGAATTTTAAAATAATTTCTTTTTTGCACTGCTTTTGATTTGACAATTTCCTTTTATGAAATTTCCTTTGGTGAAAAAGAAGGCACCCTACAAATTCTCCAGTCACTGAGTATCTACAGAGCATAAACAAGCCCTGGAAGAACCACTCTGTACAATTATTTACAGGAAAAAAACCTAATAACCTGAATAAACTTGAACATAACAACCTGAACAGATAAATTTCATTGCTGCAGAACAGTTGAACCTCTTAAAAATCTTTGAAAGGATGTTGGAATTACAGTGGCTTTTATTACCTTTAGGTTTAGTAACCCGTGTGTTAAGAGCTACTTCCCAAAATTGAAGGGGCACTTACAGCAGAAACTCTTTTCCTTTTTGGACAGCAATAATCTACTGGCAGGGCAACCACTGCCAAAACACACTGAGCCTGTTCTAAATAAATGTAGGAAATTAAGGATGGGGAAAAAAAGTAATTTACTCTTGGAATTTTTTTTCTCATTTTTTCTAATTGCATGTTTATGTTATGGTCCTTACACTGAAAAAAGTTGGAGCATGAATCTGAGCTTCAAAATATCTCACCAATTTTTCTCTTACACTCTTCAGGTCCAGGTCCTATTACATGGCACAAACATTTAATGACATAAATATTGCTTGTCATGAAGAATTATTTCCAGACAGAAAGCTATTATGAGAATCCATTTAATGATACGAGTAATGTGACACACAGTGACACCATTCCTTTGAGGCTATTTTCTGTATTACTGGCTTTCCCAACTGGCTTTTAAGAGCATGATGAGCCACTTACTTATTATGAGCAATCTCATCAGCACTAACAACGTCCTCGAGACTCAGTGCTATGTCTCCTTTGAAATACTTCTATCAATAGCCAAGGATCACACTGTAATTATCAAAGGCATCAGAGGTAATTCAAACTATTTTGTAGCCTATTACAAGTACTTTGGATATACTGCATCGTTTCCTGGTTGCAGATGACCTAGATGTGCCCTAAATACTTCAAATTTAACACCTCTGACCTATACAACACTTGCTCATAATGCCAGTGGGATACCTTTTTTATGGCTGCCCTGGTTTCAGCTGGGATAGAGTTAATTTCTTGTCAGTGCTGTGTTTTGGATACAGAATGAGAATGGCATTGATAACACTCTGATGTCTTCGGTTTTTATAAGTCGAGTTCATAGTACACCAAGGACTTTTTTTTTTGGCCCTCCCTCTCTGGCACTGAGGAGGTCCACAAAAGAAACCCCAAAAACTCAATAAGAGGGAGCATAGCTAGGACAGGTGACCTGAGCTGGCCAAAGGGATATTCCACACCATGGAACACCATGCCCAGTATATAAACTGGCAGAGTTACATGGAAGGGGGGCCAATCTGGGTTCAGAAACAGGGCCTGCATCAGCCAGCAGTTCATGAGCAATTGTGTTGTGCATCACACGTTTGGATTTTTCCTTTTCCCTTTTTATTACCTTTATTAAAATTATTTACTATTATTATTTTATTTTACTTTGCTTTCAATCATTGAACTATTCTTACCTAAATCCTCAAGTTTTACCTTTGATTCTTCTTCCCTGTCCATCAGGCAAGGGGTAGAGAGAGGGATGCTGAGTGAGTGATTGATGGTGCTTAGTTGCCAGCTGGGCTTAAACCAGACTAATAGCTTATATATTCCTAGAAAGAACCTATCCCGTCACCCACAGCAGCTGAAGTTAAGCACTAGATGGTGTTTTCTTCTCTTTAAAATTCTATACAGGGAGTTTCTTTACAAGCCACATTATTTGAATACTGGGTTGATGTACTGAGTTATCTCAGTTTCTCTGAGAAATGACTGTGACCTTGAGAAAAAGATTATCATATTCCCCACAGCTGCACAGCCATAAACAGATGCCTTTTGCAGTAGTTCACCAACATGTTGTAGTCATGACTACTGTTATGACTCCAGTTCTTTCTCTAATTAATTTGAACATTAATTTTTAATTAATGAAAAAGTAAGTAGGCATCTTTCTAGTGAAAGCTGCATGCAAATCAGCACAGTTTCAGTAAAATATTGGATAAATTAGATTTTTGGACAGCATTAAATATCCTGAATTGGGCAGCATGTACAAGGAGAAGTTTTCAAACATCATTACTATTCCTAACAAACTACCAAGCCTCCCAGATGACTTAAAATGTATACTCTTGATTTTATTTGAAAAAGAGCATCTTTAAGATTTGTTGCTATTTCACAGGTCGGAAATTACTTGAACTCTACAGACTGCTTATGAGACTATAAGCTTAAATGGGGCCACTTTCCTGTCTCTCTCATCTTCTTTACATGCATCCAAAAAATGTTTTTCTAAGCCAATCATGTCTTAGCAGCAACATACCTCTAAGAAACATCAGGGGCTAGTTTTCAAAAAGAAGAAGAAGAAAGGGAATTTAAGCTCTTATCAAGCTCCAACCCTCATGATCCTCATATCACTCCTTGTTCCTCATCATCTCCCTAGCCTGCCACAGTCCTGGCAACTCAGCCCTTCCCAGCTGCTTTGCAGCCCACAGGGAGAAGCAGCAGAGCCACTCCACAGCCAGGGTTGGGATTACATGTGCATGGGCACATGTACACACCTGTCCTGGCCCAGGAGCCGTGTTGTATCAGACCAAAAATCTTGATGAGACCTAGCTAACTCCATCATGTGACAATTAAAGTTGGCCCTGCTCACAGATATGAAAAGAAAAAATGAAATCTCTCCCAAAACACATACTGCTTGCTGTCTGCATCTTCATTGACGATGTGCCTCATTTGTCACCCAGCTCAATGTGGGGAAGCTGAACCATATGCTCTGTGACCATTAGTAAACCCATAGCACTCGTCCACAGGAAAAAATTCTGTGGGAATACACATGAAATCTAACACTTTTCTCCCAAGAAACCTCATTTATACTACTGCACTGTGTATGGGGGAAAACATTTGATAAACAAAACACCCTTCTATGATCCTAGACCCGTTGAAAACTGACTAATCCAGCACTGAGTGAGAAGAGGATGCACAGGAAGAATATTGCAGAAATGCACCACAGCACTAAATCATTTTGAATGATTTAACAGCGGCCAGAATACCACATCCCTTTTCTCACATACATCCATTTCAGTGTCTTCAGATCAATACCTTCATGTTTACGGACTGAAGAACGCTGCACCATCACCAGGCACTGCTTTAAGCAGCTGAGACTTTTAAAGCAGGGACAAACACCGCAGAACAGCTATGCTGTACCTTTCTGTTACTATTATTTGTTTTCTCAGTATGCTTCCCAAGGGATAGAAGTGCACTCCACTGTGTACAAACAACATCAAACCATTATCTTCAGAGCACGATAAAGACACCAAAGTGAAACACAATTCTGAGGATGACCTTTATGTGCCATTATCTGCAGTGCAGTAATTAATTTTATCTGCTATGCACAAATGAAATGAATGGAGTCTTTTCAAAATATGTGAATGAATAGATGAACAAATTAATAAATAAATAAATGGAAATCATGAGAAGTTCCTTCCAATAAATCTCCCTTTGTTTCACTTTGTGAAGCTGTACACAGGGGCAAAAAATGAAAGACAACCCTACGTCTATGTTTTGAAGTGCACACTTATTCACTGTGAAGTGTTACAAAGAATATTTTGGCTTCAGATGCCAAAAAAACCTTTTAACAAATGGGACTTGATTCAATCTGTCAGCTAAAATCAGGGAATAAAACAACCCTGATGTCATTCATGCTTTCAGACACCAGCAAAAAGTTTACCTGGACTTGGTGGTCCAGGTATTTCCTGGGTAAGGGTGGGCTTGGTGGGCTGTGCCACTTGTCACCTGTGGATGACAGGTCTAGCTTATCATGGAGTCAACTGGGAAGTCAGGGAAGAAGGTTCTGCACAACTACTGTAAGGCTGTAAAGTAAGCAGCTCAAACAGCTGCTTAAAATGTAAAGTTTCTAACAAGGCAAACCACAATTTTACACAGCACACAGCCTAGCTATTCTTAAAATAGACCAGCACAGGCAGATGTCACAGACAAAACCCAAACTGGCATTCTTGCATGCATTTTAAAAAGTGTTCTCCTATCCCTCCTCCTCAAATTTTAACAACAGAAATGCTTCTGACCTTAATCCAATGTTATCAGGCCTTGTATTTCCCAAAATAAGTCCTAGAAAACAGTTAAGCAGAGCCAAGAGATCCACTTGGCTTTAGCTTTGCAAATACCTGGGCTCTGTCCCCGATGAATACTAGTCATCAACACCTGTGAACAGTTTTAAGGTAATAATCTACCAAATAATTACAGATGCTCAGAGATTTTTTTTTCCATCATAAGTATAAACACTTTTGTGTTTATATTTGTTACAAATATGCAAATTTAATGTTACATCCCCTCTCCCCTTTCCAGTAAAATGAGTATCATAAAGAGGCTGAGCTTTCCCAGAGAAAGGGACGGTTCACTTCAAAATGTCATTTTAACTTTTGCAATGGTATAACAATAATGACTGAGGTCACTTTTCATCTTCCTTCTGCTGATCCATTCATTGATAGGAGTGAGACACCGTGAAGTGTTCTGGGCACACTCAAGTCCTCTCTACTGTTCTTAACTGCAGGAGAACTATTTTTAACCCCAGGGCTCAGCCACACAGTGTTATATCGTGCTAACTCCACACTCTGAAGTCATTAAAAATTTTGAGGATCTAGTTTGGGGATTGTCTGCACATTAGGTCAGTGGCCCCCGTTGGTATCTAATTTGCACAGATCACTCAATCATGTAAAGCTGTATGTTAATTAGGCCAATAACTGAAACATATTGTGAGAAGATTTAATCTTTTCAAAGCTGACAAAGATTACTGAAGTATCAAACAAAAGAATAATGAAAGATCCCATTTCAATTGGATGATTAATTGTATAAATGATTTATTTTAAACAATAGATTTTGGTTTTTAATCCTTAATTGAAAAAGTAAGTTAAGTGCCAGAACAGAGAAAGCTCTTTACTCCTCTACTACTACCAACAGTGGCAGCTCCTGAAGCCAGAAATGCCATTGTAAACCAGTAATAAAGTAGCACAATTGTTCCTTACTTTATAAAAATTATTTCAGTATTTTGGAGCTTTTTTCCTTTGAATTTTGAAATTAGAATAGTACATTACAATGAAAGCTTTTAATTAAAAATTATAATGAAGGTGTAGTCTTCATATTCATGATGAAACACTTGAAAATACCACAGGAAAAAGGGGTAAAAAGGGTAAAAAGAAATTATAAAAAAAAAAATTTCACTGCAAGATGATACATATATTTGAGAGGTATTTTATATTTTTTAAGGAAGCATATAAAAGAGGGCTTGGGTGCCTTTTCACTGCTCATAAATTTTCAAGCCTTTAAACTCTTTATAGGTATGATTCCACTTACTTTGCAGGTGGAAAGAAGCATAAAATTATTTGAGAGGCAGGGCTCGGACATGTTTGGTAGCCTTGTTTTCTTCCCCATTGTGTAACCAAAATGAGCTACTCTGGGCTGCATTTTGAGGTTTTGAAGAGAATTGCTCTCGCTGATGTTTTTTCAGGTTTTTCAATACAGAAAAAAAAAATGTTACCAGGACTTTTTTTCTTTTTAAAAGAGGTCCACAACTTGGGAATTGACTCAATATGTTGTCCCAGAAATCCCTCAATGGTTGGTATGCTGCAGACATGTTTAAGCTCTTCTCTTTTGAAGAAATTTGCTGATTTTATGTGCTGCACCTTCCACAGGACATTATGTTGAGAATTGTCACATTCTTGAGAGAATAGGCATCACTTTATCCTGCAAGTGATCTCAGGGATTACAGTGAGAATTTTAAAGGATAACAGACATTACTTGGTTTGAGTAAAGGAAGAAAAATCTGGCTAAATTTAAACATGAGATTTTCAGGGATTTTACAAGTCTCAGAAGGATTACTGAGTTAAATAATGCTTTATTTGAAAAAAATCTGTTATATTCTATGCAAGAAAACATGGGTTATACCCCAGCAATGAAGCTGTGCTAACATAAAAATCTCACCATTAACAATCCTCAGCTGTATTTTCGGCCCATTTGGGGTTTTTAGTTCATGTTGATATTTTGCAGTTTTAAATTAACCCATTGTGTAAACCTGTCATTTCTTTTTTTTTTTTCCACCAGCAGGTAGACACAAAGTTGATTGCCTAATAAAACAGCAATGCTACAAGAAACAAATTAGGGCCAAACCTTTTTAGAAGAAAATTGCATAAAGGCATAAATTATCAGTTAATAAAATAATAGAAGTCAAATGAATCACTTACAAAGTGATGC
The DNA here is from genome assembly GCF_024509145.1 of Vidua macroura. Taxonomy (NCBI): domain Eukaryota; kingdom Metazoa; phylum Chordata; class Aves; order Passeriformes; family Viduidae; genus Vidua; species Vidua macroura. The sequence goes on along the minus strand of NC_071572.1, from coordinate 37,995,280 downwards.
ATTTCAGCATGATGTCATCCCAAGGATACACCCTTTCAAAGAAGGCTTTTATTTCTACAGCCAACATCTACGTTTTGTTTTTAAATTGCTATGAAATAAATGAGAATTTATCATTAAAAACAAATAATTTATTTCCTTTTACCATCTTTATGCTGTATATCTGCATTTTGCATGCGATATATCTGATGAGTTCCTTCAGTTCATGGTCTAATTTTGTTTTTACTGGAGAAAAAAAACCCCAAACCTTAACATATTTTGCTTTTAAATATCAGTTTCTATCATTGCCAGAAGGTGTTTATTGCAGCTAGTCAAGCCTGAGAAAGATTTTCCTATTGATTATTGGATTTTACCCAGTATAATAATTTACCACTAATTCTTATTTTGATAAGGTCAAACTGGAGGCAAAATATTCCTTGGATAGAGAAAGACAATGAAATAAAACACAGTCTTTCCAAGAAATGCCATATAACATGTACTTCTCCTGAAATGTACACTTCTAAACCTTCCAAGTAAAGAGTTCAATAATTAGAAATAAATAAATTTATTACTTAAAATAGCACTTACCAGTTTTATTTTTTAATACATCTTTCTTCATGCATAGAACTCTTAGTATGAAAAACTGAACTTTAATTGGGAGCTCAGGCTTAACAGAATCAATATTCAGCAGGTTGTGCAATCTGTCCCGATCTCTTTAGATAACTTTCCACTGCTGTGATTGAGGCAAGATTGAACATCACGATTTCAGAATGACTAAAATCAAGACAACAGCAAATGGCTAAATCAAATTAAGGTAAATTTTCTTGTTGGAATTACAGTTTGGAGGCAGACATTTAGCTGCTGATACACTGCAGAATTGAAGTCTCTGTGTCTTGCTGCTTCACAAGAGTATATACTGAAAAAATAATAACCAGAATTTTTTCTTCAGGAAGGACTTACTATCACTACCTCTTTGGGTATCTATATTATGTCAGAAACTTTGTCATGTAAAAAATAGGGGTTTTTATCTAGCTTTCAAATGCTTTCATAAAAACTTTAAATATGCCATGACAGAAATAGAAATTAGTATCATGTCATTGGCAGCATCTCTTCACCTCTGTCTTTCATTAAGGACTTTAAAATTGCTGTCTTCACACAAAGTAGAAAGCAACTTAAACCACTTGGAAAATATTTTTATATACGTTTGACTGCGGGCTGAAGAGTGTGACAGAGGCCAGAGGAGATTTCATTGAATATAAACAGGTCTGACTCTTTTGGAGTTGATAACAAGAAGGAAATAAAAATTTTTACTACATAGCTTTCAGTTGATTATATTTGGCTTTGCTGAATCCTGCAGCAGAAAAGCTGGTAAATACATGGAAATAAATGTTCATCCTAAATTTCATTTATCTCTAGACAAGATAGTGTCTACAAATAGAAGTATTCTTAGCTGCAGATGAAGATACTCTGTCAAAACTGAAAGCAGTTTATACAGTATGCATCCTTATATTTTAAGATATTCCTAATTCTTTTAAAATATAACCAAGGAAACAACAGACTCTTTTCACAGAGATTATGAAATAACAAATATTTTGGAAGCATTTTGGTGTTTCCTTGGTCTGAGGCATCAATGGTCGCAGAGAAAAATATATCCTTTCAAACAAGTAATTAATTTTAAGAAGTATAACATGATTGACTATTCATAAAATTTCTGTCCTACTGTGTGGCAAACAGCAGTACTTTATTTTTTACCATAGTTAATTCATCAGTATGAATAATTATGCATAATATGTAGTAAACCAACATGCTTACTCCAGAATCTTCTTTATTACATACTGTATTTTCTTATTTTATAATGTTATTACTGCAAAAGTTTCAAGAATACTGTTCTTGAGCTATGCTGGGATTGGGTTTGTGATCTGCTTGTTTTGCATGCTGCCCTACATCTGACAGTCATTCGTAAGCGATTGAGAAATTTATTCTGCACAAACTCCAGCAAGTCATACTGCTCCCTCTGCAGATGCATGAAAACTGCTCTCCTACTCACTTCTGAAAAAGTAAAGCTTCTCTTTTTGTACTTTGACTCACCAGTGTGATGTTACCACCATGGTAGCACTGAATATAAATATGAACAGATTGACTAAGAATATTTTTGTAATATCAAAATGTAGACTTTAATAATTTTAGATGTTCTTTCTTTCATCCCTCACATTCAACAGACTTGAGATACTGCACCCTGAAAATGTTGCATTCACCTCTGTAACTTACCTGCCTTTAATATTGGATGTGTTTTTTTTTTTTTTTATCTTTTCATATTTAAGTTATCTGCTCATAAATTTGAAGAAATGTAGGCTGTTTTAGGGTATTTTTAAATTCCTGTATAGATTTACTTATACAATACCCAATACCATATTTATTTCAAATTAAATATGCACTGCTCAACTTTGAATAGCAGGTTATTCAAAATTTACTATCTCTTTTTTGTTAGGTCTTTCAGCATCCAAACTGTAGTCCCATTTTTGGAAGTGAGGGAGATGTTTAGTAGCAGTCTTTCACCTCAGTTCTGCTACAAAACTGACATTCAGCCCATACCCATTGGGGTGCCCATTTTGCTTACTGATTTGGCACTTTATTCCAGCATCTTCTTAGTGACTAAGAATAAAGCAGCACCAGAGTACAAATTATCTTCCCATACTCCTGCACATGGCCTGCTGAGACTGGATAAAAATTTCTTGAGTGCTAATGAAGGAAGAAAAATCCAGATTTTACTAGACAGAGTTGTTCAGTCCATTTGTTTCACAGTACTGTCACATTTCAGAGCAAAATGAGGGAGGAGAACCTCTCTTCATTAAAAATTTGTAGCTGATTTTTATCCAAAACATTCCTCTCAGGCTGCATTTTACCTTGAAGAGAAGATTCATTAAATGCTTGAACCGCTTCATGTTGTCCTACAAAGGTTTGATAGATTGAGCCTTCCAAATGGTCATAGGACAAATGAATAAGAAAATCTCTGTCCACTCTAATTAGAGAAGCATTTCTCTCTCAGAAATAAATTGAAGAATTGATATCATAAAATACCGGAGGTATATTCTCCGAAAGTCCCCAAATCTTTAGCCATGTTTAGCTGACACTGAATAAAATCAAAGATGAACTGTGTTTCAGAGACTTGAAGCCTTACTCTCACCAAAATACTGCTGGAAGTTTGGCCAAGATCAGACAGTGGAGGAGTCATCTACTTTTCATGACACATATCTCAATGTCTTAGATAATAGCAAAGGGGTTTTGCTTCTTAACCATCATATCAGTCTGTCTGCCATGATCTAATTAACGTTAAGTCTTTGCTGTGTACCACAAAAAGAGATAACCACAAAAAAAGTCCAGCAGATGCCAAACATTTAAACCTTGAAAATCTCGAAGGGAACAAAGAAGATATTTAGTAATGCAGAAGTCTTCCTAAAATTAATTCCTTTAAGAGACACGGAAAAAATTGCTATTTCTTCAGAGGATGACAAAATTCCTTAAGAGAGCTTGAGAAGAAAAAAAAATATATAATATTGCTACTGAGAAAGTATATATAATACTGCAGAGGTTGAGAAACATGAATTCAACCTTTAGAAATTGCAAGCAATTGGGAAGAGATCTTAGAGATGCTTTGAGAAGCTTTTTTTCTAAACATCTAGCATCACCTTTCTGAATGGCAGTATGATGTAAGTGCACTTAGGTCACACTTTTTTTGGGTTGTAGCTGCATCAGCTGGGTCCTTCCTCTGGAACAAACAAGCATAATACCTTTAAAGGTGGCATTCCAAGCAAGGAGCCATTTCAATAGTTAGCAGCTCTTCCCAAGCCTTTGCATTCAAGGCTGATAACATATAGAACTTTTCTGAATATCAGACAGATTCTATTTCTTTCACACAGCCTCTTTTCAGCACAAACCCATCTGTATTTTTGTGGTAACTACCTCTAAGATGAAGTACTGGTGAAGACTAGACTCCTGTAGTTTTAAAAATATTTATGACTTCCAGGCTCCACCTAATCTATCCTTTGATCTGTATTCTGTCTGGGAGGTATAAAACCCCCTTATGTTCACTAGGGCTCTGCAGTATCTTAGCTAAAGAAAGCATGCAGCTTTCATCCTGTGGTGAACATATCTAAGTACAGTCGAGAAAAAAGTATATTTTCTAACAGAGGAGTGACTGTCCTTAAATTCATCATCCTTTACACTCAGTGTTAAAATTATTAGAAATATAAGGCATGTCCATTAAAAAAAAAAAACAGTTTAAATGAAAACTTTGAGAATAAGAAACTATCAAAAATAGAGATTAGAGGTTTGAGAGGAATTTCAATGCTTTTTTTCTTCATTACCACTGCATGCCATGTCCTTTGAGAAATGCTGATTTTTAATCTCTGTACAGGGCAGTCAAAGCTTCTTTTTACAATGAATGCAACATGACTGTAACTAGTCTCTAATTCCAGTTTTTAGACATTTATTGAGGGAGGAAAAAAAAAAGTAAGAAAGAAAGGAGGTGGCAAATGTACTAGGAGGCAGAGGAGAGAAATTGTGCATGTATGTGTGTGGGAGAGCAGAATGAGTTCAGAAGAAAAAAGTCAGCTTTAAATCTCCTTTCTGCCTTAGCCCAGATGTCTTTGCATCATCAGATTTTGGTGCAGCTTCCAACATCAAGACTCATTTTCTGCTGGAAAACTAATTTACAGGAATCATTTAAGAATGAGCTTCCTTTAGTATAAACTACGTAACAATGAACTGAATCAGAAATTGCTGCTCTTGCAGTTAGGAAACTGAAGGAAGCAGATTAGGATTTGAAATAATAAATAGATTGTTTTTTTTAAAAGAGAGAGGGAAATTGAAAAAAAGAAGAGAGGATGCTGACAAAGTGATTGAAAATATCTAACAGCATATATAAAATATCATATAGCGATATATTCAATACACCAGAAAGATCCTACCTGACCCATTTCTCTTTCTCCTGCCATTCATTTGACATCAGAAAATATTGACAGACCTAAGATTTTGTTATTGAAAGGCATTTGAATCTTATGATTGGTAAATGATATTTTTTGAGATTATAAATTACTGCATCACTGTTACCCCTCCTAAGAGCTGCAGAATAATCACAGTGTGCATAAACAGCCTAGCAACAAGACCCATGAGATTTATGGTCATAAAACACTTTTACTTTGTTGCAGTATATTTACATTTAAAAGATGCAGTTTAATTAATGAGCATAGCAAGAACTGGGGGAAATAAGAAAGGTGACCGCTGACCGTGATTTAGGTGCATTAATTTTGAAATAAACCTGGTACCAAAAAAAAAAACCAACAACAAAAACAAACAAAAAAACACACAAACAAACAAACAAAAAACCCAAAACTTTATTCTGCTTGTACAAATAAATTATAAATTAAGTCATTCATCATTTTTAGTCCTTAGTTATGAAAAAGATGCCTTCATTCTAAAAAAATAAGGGTAGAATTGGCAGATAAAAAAATTATCTTTCAGGAGAAGCAGCCATCTAAATTAGATTGCCCCTTTATGAGTAAGCAAAAAAGATTACTATGAAACTAAGCAGATCTACAGAAAAAGGCCTGGAAAAATACATCTTTACTACAGAAAAAATCTCAAAGACAGAAGCTAAAGACTTCTATTCTTTTAAGAGCTTCAAATTCCAGAATTCAAAAATTTGGTTGTGGAGTTCTATTAAACTAAAGCAAATGCGAGTGAGAAAATATCAAACTTGACAGCAAAAGGAAAATGTGTTACATGGATGTTTCCAAAGATTTTAGAGGAAGCAAAGTATACAGTATTACTACTGTAAGAACTACCAGCTCTGGAGATTTTGATAATTCTTGACAATGAATGGATCTGACCCTAAAACTGTTTTTTTAAGAATATCAAACTGAGAAAAGCACAGAAGCATCCCACTGTCTATTCCCTACTTACATGGGACTGAAACAGGACTTAGAGACATGATTTCCCAGGGTTATCCCAAAGTTTACTCAAAACTCTCTAACCCTCTTGACAAAAATCAAACCCCAGCAAATGGTGGGCTTGCTGGTAGCAACATTGTACTGGAACTCATTTGTTAAGCTACAGTTTTATTTTTAAGAAAAGAAGACATGGGGTAGAGAAACAGAAAAGAAAGGCAAAACACTGGATGCTTTCCATTTCTCTAAGTTAAGATCCAAATGTAACATCAAGATGATGCTAATATTATACAAGCTTGCTGCACTGCACCAAACTCACAGAACATACTGCACTACTTAAAACACTGCCACACTCTCTCTACAAGCAGGCTGACATAAAAAAGCCTCCTAAGTTATTTCTAGCATTAAACTGTTCATCAGTCAGAGATGGCATTAATTTAATCATCTTTAAAGGGTGTAATATTTTGCTGTGTTATCCATCCATTGTTATATATTTAACGTTATGTGATCTGCAGAAGAAAAATCCAAAACAATTGTGATTTTCCACTGCACAGAAGCTTCCTTTTGTGAGCAAAAAGACAATTTCTCCACCTGTATCATTGACATTAGGCCCACAAGGACTTTCTATTATAGAGGATCACACAGTTTTACAAGGCGTAGGATCAATTGGGCAATAAATAGTATAAATGTCATGTTACACTGCAGGAACAAAAGAAAAAAAGTATTGAAGTATTTATAATACATATATCAACCTTTGTGCAGTTAAAACATAGAAATCTGATTAATTCTACAAGAGCTTTAGTAACATAACTCACAGAGAAGCTTCTTCACAGAAGAAACATGTAACATTTGCCTCCCCCACTAGTTTAAATTTTATCAACCATGCTAATCCCAGCATCTAATATTCAAATCCCAATCCAAAATACTGGCAAAGGATGTAAGATATCAAGATGGTCTATTCCTATGCCACATACACACCCTACATCGCACCTGTGGGTTATTACAGGTTTTATCTGCCCATTTATCCTTATGTTTAGATTGGCATTCTCCATATCCTTAATATGGGACAAACAGATCTTGTCAGGTACATTTTACATGTTAGCTGGCTAATGAACACCACTAGAAAAGGTCCAGAGACTTTGGTTAAATAAACATATGTCTGTTGGGCACAAATACACGCATCTGAGCACCGGCAATCTTTCTTTCAGAGTATTAAAATATTAAAGATGTTTCTTACATGTTTTTAGCTAGGTGTGTGTAGCCTTGTTTTAAAAAGGAAGAGCATCACCCAAAGGATACAAGGCAAGCTGTACAAGCTGGCTTCACAGCCAGAGGCCATCTCCTGGTTCACTTTATTTACCAGTAAAGACATAAGAAGTTCAACCTACAAAGAGTCGGAGAAGTCACTTGCTATATGTAGAGAACAGGAGATTTTAATACTTTTGCGATGGCAAGTAGCCAGTCAGTTAAAAGAACCAAGATTATTTCAGCTGCTGACCTGTGGTCTGTGCTGCAGAAAAGGAGTGTAAAAATCCTCAAGGTCTGTGCGTCTCAAAGCTGGGATACCCAGCTTGTGCACTCTGAGTCTTTATAGGGACATAGCTTCTATAATGTTCTACTTAGAGGAACCCTGTAAGACATTTTTTTCTTTCAAATAAATGCCCTCCAGTTTCCTGTTTTCCTTACTAACCAAGACTCTGTCAGGAATCACAGACACTCTCAGGAAAGGCAATGCAGACCACAGCAGATCTGCTTGAGGCACCGATTTTTCCACAGACTATCACAAATCTCCATTTTAAGATTTAAAACTGATGACAGATGCCAGGCCAGATCGCTCTCCCTCAGGTGCACTGGGGTAAGTGCCAGGGTCAGACAATTTTGTGCTAGAAGCTGGACAAGGAGCATGACCTAATTCCAGCACATGTACACTTCTCATGCCAGAAGTACCTCCAGTGGTGTTACTAGCAGTGTCCCATATGGCCTATTTCTGTTCTCATTTTGATACCAAAACACTACTCATTACTTATACACCACCATCAATCCAGTGGTTTTACAGGTTCTGTGACTTCTACCAGACGTATCTCTGTCAGGAAATCTAAACAAATAAAGTGGAATAACCTGCAGAGCACCAATGGCACTATGGTTGCTAGTGATTTTCCATAACTAAAGAAAATAAATACCTTTTCTCCTTTGACAGAACACTGAATTTTTCTGTTTATAAATCCTTGACAAAGAGTATCCATGGACATTGGAAGTATTTCACAAACTATGCCATGACAATGAACTTGCACTCATAAAAGCCTTCTAGCACTTAGGGGAAGAGGATACCTGAAGATATGGTAGAACAGTGAAAAAGAATAGGGGGGATTACAAACCAGAGAAATGCAAGAAATAAAAGTAAGGGTGAAGGAAAGAAAGGTGAAGAAAATGAGAATGCCATGCTGTAGTTGTACTGAGGTATCTGCAAGTTTTAAATACTTGTCACTCACATAGGAGAGGAGAAATAAGTCAAAAATATATTATGTATCTACAGGAAGTGTATTTTTATATTTAAAACCATCTGTCTTACAAAAGTTCAGGTCGCATCATTGAGTTAGATAATTATAAGCCCTTCCAAAGACCCAGTTTTAGTAGAAAACGCTAGCTAGCTTCATATGAGTTCCTGGCCTGAAATAGCTGTAGGCTTTGCTCATGCATGACAGAGGCAAAATGGATGTGGTCAAAAATCCTTCCAGGTTAAGAAATTCCTGCTTTCTAAGGGAAGGTAGAGTTGAAATTGTAAGATTGCTCCACATCACCGGGACCCTGAGACATGAGGATCCATAACTCAGAGTGCAATGACAGATCAGCATCCTCAGCATCCCCCTGAGGTTTTGGGTGCTGAGGTTTAGTTAACAGCCAGTGAGACAAGAATTTTACTCTACTTGATTATGAGGCACTTCTGCCTCCACTGCCCCCATTGACCCCACTGCCATGGGTACTAGACCTTGCTATCTGTTTCCAACAGGAATATTGCTGCTGGTTCGGGACAGTCAGGCAGAAAGTCAAGTTAGTTCCTACCATATCACTGCTCACCATGATCCATGTTGGTTGCTATAAGACAAGGTACCTGGGTGTCCCCTGGCATCCATCTCCAGTTGGGTCTTTGTGAGATCTCTGGTCTTTGGGACTGCTTCCATGATCTTTCTTCCAAACAAGTTCTTCCCTTTACCTTTCCAGGCTCCTTTCTTATTTCAGAGATGTGTTTCTTTTCAGAAACACTTATTGACATCACCTCTTCTTTGCAGCACTCCAAGCCCTGAGTTTTCCTCATCTAGTCAACATGCAGAAGTGTGTGATCAGACACCTAACTATTGTTTATGGCTCATGTTTCTCTTAGGTGAAGAACTGAGGACAAGACACTTTTGCTTAGTCTAGATGTTACCAAAATTTACAAGCAACTTACAGTGGTTACAGCCAGCAAGTAGCAGGTTTCTGCTTGAGAGTTCAGTGGCTCAACTTGAGACACTCACCCACACATGAGTGCATCCTCTTATCTGCCCCCTCATGGCATTCACAGTTCAATCCATTTTTTCATCTATGACATCTCATCTATTCTACCTCATACCAAGCAATGACACCTAAAATCTAGAAACACAGTATTTTATAGATGCAATACACACCAGAAAGAGTGCAAATGCCAGTTCCTGCTCCAAAGATTAATTTTTAAGACATTAGATGAACATTTCTCAGCTCAGTCTGGGACCACAGTAGTTCCTTCTGAAATGGTAGTGAGCTTGCTTTCCATGGAGACAAGAAGGAAGAAAGAAGAGAAGCTTCTCTTCTCCTTACAGAGCTATTCCTACCAAGTGCTACCGGGCAATTTCCTGGGAGCTGGAAGGTTTGTCTTTGTAGGAAAGTGAACCAACATTTGCTCCTTGCTGCCTGAGCAGCTCATTGTGTTCAGATCAGATTAGCAGTGCTCCAGAGGGTAAAGGAGAAGCATCTTTGGATACAAATGGTGCTTAAGTGCAAGCTATTTAATCATATCAATATTCATAGAGCCTTTACATTCACAGAAGTCGCATTGCAGATGTCCAAGAAATTCTGGAGTCCAAGAGAGCAGAACTCATACTGCCCTTCCTAGGGTAGGGAGGAGATGAACAGCAGTTTCCACATCACAACTTTGTGCACTGACTGCTGAATTCTGTGTGAGACACATCTAGATTCTCAGAAAATCCTTTTGGGTCCAGCCTTTTCTGTTTCAGTCAGATTCCTGGAATGTGCTTGGTACTATCATTAAAAAGCCTCAGCCACAAAGCCAATGATTGATGTGATTAAACAAGGCATCCATATGACTTGCCAGATATAATACTGTTATACATTCCTCACTCTTGCACAGATGCCAGCACAAGCTTGGCTTTCTCCTTTGCAGTAACATGGGAGACAGGCAACAGAAGTCACTTTACAGAGGTGAAAGCAGCAACAGGAGTTGCTACCTATTATGATACAGTGCAACACGGTGAGATAAAGAAAGTATACAGGATTCAAAAGGATCTTGAAATATAGGGGTTTCTGTTTGGAAATAAAGGCTAACAAGAAATTCTTACAGACTCTCATACTCTTCTTTCAAAAGATTCTGAAATGTTACAATAATGTTGCAGTATCCATTGCCAATCTTCCCATAGAATTAGACTCAGAGAGAAAATAATTCATGCTCAATCCTTTTCCAAAGCAAGGCAACCTGACAGGCTACAAAGAACTTGTCAGTTTGTCTCATGGAGGCCAGTCGTTTAAACATTCTCCTTCTTGTAAAATGGGTGGTGAGGTCAGCGAGCACCATCAATCTTCTCAGAGAACAATGAGCATTTAATGGGATGCTTACACTTCATTGTGAAGCTCAAAGTCTGCCCAAATGTGTCCTGTCCCAAAATGCTCTGACAAGGAGTCAAAAATGCTCCAGACATTTTTTGACTGTGAACTGTCATTAAATGTTCCATCAAGGTTAATGACATAATCTTTTAAGGTGCCAAGGCAAACCAAACAAGAGTTAAACTTCCCTTTGTTTTCAGAATTTTTGTTGCTTGGAATGACAGAGAGGAACACAGCCCAAAGATTCCACTGCAATCATCCACTTTCAAGGCAGACTTAGAGGACTAAAAGCCAATGACACATAGGTATTACAAAGAATCTGTGCATAACTTCTATACATGGTTCAGACTCTAGTGCTGCTTTATCTCAAATGCTTAAGGCATCACACTAAATATCAATGTTTTGGGAGTGCAGCTGAAATAATAAGCTTGTTACAACGCTAAAGTTTTGTGCATGTTTTCTATATTTTAAAGGAAAGGGAGGAAATCAGAAAATTAAGGATTTTCTGAATAGCAAACTGTCCTAAATATGAAGTCAAAAATGCAATGCAAGTGGTTATTCTTACGTCCTCTATGCATATATGTAGTCATATTCTTTTTATAGCTTTTTAGAATGGCAGCCTCTATGTTCTACCTCAGCAAATTTTATTCAAAGGGACTGGAGAGTGCAGTCAGCTGTGAGGATTTCCCATAGTTCTGTATTATTCCTCACATTTCTAGCATCTGCTGAAGACTGACACGAAGAGTAAGGCCAGGAAAAATGTAAACCATAAACTAGCCAAACATAAAGTAGGTCCTTGTAATATGACAAGCCAAAGGGCAAGGTGGTTTTCCACTACAGATAATGCTACATGTTGTCATGGGAAAATATTTAATATTGATGGTCTGCTGAGTATTACTATTTTTATTACCACAACAGCATCAGTCAACATCAAGAGCCCGTGTCCATGTCTTGCAACATTCACTTCAAATATTTCTATTATGAAGTTAAAGTTCTCGACATCTCAAGGCACCACAACAGACCAAATGATGGAGATAATAATCAGATCATATTCTCTACACAGTAGCCATCTGACTTCACTCAATCTGGTAAGATACAGAAAAAAGCATCTGCATTAGATCTCACATTGCTGCATCTGCCTACTATACAGACAGATGACAAAGGAAAGACTAATACTGAGAAACAACTTCCTCCAGAGGAATAATCTTCATTTCTCTGTGCCAAAAAGTCACAAGAGATGACAGCCTTAGCCTCTACTTTTAATGCAAGTCGCCTCACAGTAGGAGAAACAGAATGGTTCAGCCTATAAAAATGACACAACCAGTAACAATTGTACAATATCTGTGTAATCACCATGCTTTAACTGCATAACACAAAGCCAAGAAAACTATTTTCCTTTCTGTATAAGTGATTGCAAAGGACAGCTGTTCTGCCTAAAGGTGAGGAGGAATGATGATACAAAACACTTTTCCATTCCTAAGAGTAGTTGTGAAGAGGGGTTATGGGGTGATAATTGTGTTATGACTTCTGAGCTCCCTAAAGCAGGGAGTTTAAAGAGGAGATGTGAAAGGCTGGAGGGAAGTAAAGGAAAGAAAATTAACTTTAAAATATCTTATTACTGTTACAGTCCCATCATCATCTTCTCATGCCTCTCATGTACATATTGAAGTTTCTTCTGAAGAGACTTGGAAATCTATGCACAACTTTTGCCAAGAATAGTACAAAAATTCGCACACCGGAGGGAGAGGGATTACTGAGCCCGAGTAGAGAGATCTGCATGTTCGCATTATGGCTAATGAGAACCAACTGCACAAATAGCGGTAATTTGGTCAGCCAATAATGGCTGTTTCCAGGGACAGTTTTAGTGTCTGTATACTGCACTTTCCCTGGCCAAATCTGTACGACACAGGCAGAAGCAGAGCTCAGGTGCTGATAACGCTCAAGTACAGTAATAAGATTGTTGTTGGTAACAAGGTTGTAGCTGTGTATCTGCGCTTCTGCACCTCCTAGTCAGATCTAGGTGAACACTAGTTTAGGAATATCTGAACCTGCTCTGATCATATTTTTCTTACTTAACAAAAAATAACCAAAGCTATATGCATGTTGTGAAAAGCAAGCAGGAGACAGGAATCTGGCCTCTCTAACTTGCACATATGTTTTAAAGCACTGCTAAAGATTGACAAATGAATTGTCAAAGAGGCTGATACATTCAATGGAGTAAACGCCTTTAAAAATCCCCAAGAGAGGTTTACCAGGTTTACCCCTTTTACATAGGCAAATTGAATACCTTCTCGTGGCCAACAACTGCCTTCTAAACTTGCATTTGTAAATGTTGTTTGGCAAACAAATAAAATATGGTGCAAATATAAATGGAAATAAAAATATTTATAATTAACAGCACATAGGCATAAAGTTTAATTCTTCTTCCATGTTATTTGTGACTAATTAAACAACCTCCATAACATCAACATCCTGTGATCCTGAATCAGATGCTCAGAGTGCAAGGGTTACATTGTGAGGAAAAATATTTATACCTGTACACTGATAATTGCATAGCATTCCTGTCCTGTCTGGAACTTTTTTTCAGAAGTCTATAAAATAATTTGTGACAAAAAGTAAAAAAAGGTTTAAATTATGTCTATAACATCAATAAGAAAGACAAGAAGAAGCCTGCAGCAGACAAAATGCATTTATAACTTCTTTCATATTTCTCAATGTTCTTTGGTTTTCGTACTTGTCTTTGAGAGCAAACAGTGGAATAATTAACATATTGTCTAAATTGACTTGGTTTTGCTAGTTTGTATTTTAAAATATACAAGAATCTATTTGCATGGATTCTCTCATAGGAGGCTTAAGACAAGTGATTCACATCACTGCTACTCTTCCTGGATTTTTCCTCAGTACAGGTAAATATGTTCTGCTGTGTTTTTTGGCTTCAACAACATATCTTCCAGTGTCACAAAAAAAGACATTCTTCGAACCAGTGGAATTGATTTCAACTGGAACCAAAGCAGTCCTACCAAAGCATGGAGCTGTTTTGCCTGTCCATCTAATGGTTACTCTGGTGCTGGCAACATGAGGGCTCAGACTGGCAGAAAAAAAAAAAAAAAAAAAAAAAAATTAAAGTCCAAAATCCATGGCTTCTTACAGCTGAAAAAGGTCACTGGAAGTAAAGGGCAATACTTTCAGTGACAGTAGGTAATTCTGGAGCCTACATATCATCCTCATTCAGCATTTAAAAAGACAAGGCCAGACTGTGCACGAAAGTGCCTGAGGCACAGGGAACCTCTATACGAATTTCAGCTGTATCCAGGGACTGAAATCATATTAATTTGAGCTTGTTCAGACCTGTCAATGGACTGGTCATCCTCTGCAGTAAACACTTGCTGTACAATGGCTGAACCCCAGGAAATTCCCTGTTTTACCACAGGTTATTGGTAAAATCATTTTTACTAGACTTTATGAATACCACAGTTGCTCTCTTTCTGTAACTGCCTGAATCCCTCTCCTGATAATTTATTAGGTTTCTCTGTTTGAAAAGCTGCAGGTGGTAATAGAATATCCAGAAATTTAAGACATGTTCACAGTTTGATGTGGTGGAGTTCATAAATATAATTAATGTGGGGTCATGTGAGCACCGTATTATGAAGGTGTGGAAACAAGTCTGATTTTATGAACTCCCTTTGTTAAACGACAGCTTATGTTTTAATTTTTATAATAAACTGACATATCTATTTTTTTTTTTTTACTTCCATTTATATATGAAACCTAAGGCAGGGGTGTCATCACTAAGTAATGGATATCCTTGAATACTGAAAAATCTTCTGTTTAATGAGAACACCATCCAAGAAGATGTTTAGGTCAGGAAAGTGAAGCTAGGGAGTTTAAAAACAAAAAGTAAATCATTATGAGACAAGGAACATCAATCCAGCTATCAAGATCTCCTACTGAACTAAACTAGAAAAGATAGCTGAATTTTTTTAAAGGTAGACTCTCTTCTATCTCTAGGTGAGAGAAAGGAGGAGATTTCAGCATACACAGCAGTAAACCAGATCCTGGGTCTATAGCTTCTTGTATTAAATGAAAGTTTGGACTTCCTGAAAAGGGAGTTCTGGTTGTCTCCAGCATCTCAGGAAGCTGTAGGAAACCCAAGCCCCTGCATGGTACCACTTTGGGCCAACCATGCACTCACAGGACCCCAGCTCACCCTGCTCATTACACAGCCTAAACTACAGGGTCATGCTGAAGTCATTAAGAGACCACACACCATTTTTTTGTCAAAGACAAAACTAGAAAGAATGCCAGAACTGGCGTGTTCCCAAATTAAAAGAAGCTTAAGGAAAGTGTGGTTTTGTTTGCAGAGCACCATATGGCAGGAAAACATCGCTCTGCAACACCATTTATGATCACTAAATTAACTAGGGATGCATTGTGAAGGGGTTCAATTTGATATTTACCCTCTTTTGTTATTGATGGCTGTTGGTTTGGAATACAATGTCCCACATGCAGAATGTGTCCTGTTAATTTATTTATTTTTATCTAGCTCTTAATTGAGAGATTGCAGCAAACCACACACAAGGAAATAAGATGCATGAGCAGCTGTCACTTCTGTATTCTTTTGACATGAAATACATTTTATTATTCAGCATATCTGTCATCCTCATCCCCTCTCTTAGCTCTAGAAATTCCAGCTATATTGTAAATCATGTGTATAAACTCTGATATTCCCAGCATATCAAAATATATATCTTCCATATGTCTTAGTGTATCCTGCATCATTTGAGGTTTGAAACACACAGGAGAGAACCAATTTGTCTTTTCATTGAATCAAGCCCTTAAAAAAAAAGAAAGAAAAGAAATGGAGATCCACTGTGAAAGGGACAAAAAATTCCAGCAAAAAGCATAACCTAAGTAATGAATAATTTCATTTCAATAAATTATATCTGTAAGGAACAAGCCAAACTCACTATTTTCTCAAAGGCAATATAATATTTCACTTATGTATTTTTTTCTCCCAATTATCTTAAGCATTTAGGGCGGACACTTGATACAGTGTCAGCATAATATTGGGAGAAAAGAAAACACATGAATGTACAGATACTCAAGATAAGTCAGCCAGCTCCAGTATCACATCTATTTACCTTTTTTTACTGTTCTACTATTTGTAAAGGCACACCCCTAGTCCTGTTGTGGATTGAATGCACCATTCTCATTTGGACAGGCAGCCGGCAAGGACAATGCTATTCATGATGTCTGGTAAATGCAATACTAAATCTATATAAATTGAGAATTGCCATCTATACTCTGGACTTCTCTGCTACCTGACCCTGCCTTGGAGGTCAAGTTAGACAATGTGGATGGAATAATTCACATTAAAGTAAAAAGGCCATATTAGATGGTTAAACAGTCATTTAGTGCCTGTTCTGTAACTTCCATTAGGAGCACAAAAACCCCTGGGTTTGCTACGAGGTGAATTCACTAGTTTCCTCATTACCTAACAGGATCTGACTGAAGAATTGAAGTGTGTATTTAAATTGGTGGTTTAACTCAGTGATTGCAGAGATACTTTGCAGGACACCATGAGGGACACCTTTTGATACCAGCTGGACTGTTCACTTGGAAAGGAAGACAATCCTGGAAAATACTTGACCCCTAAAATCCAAACCTCTGACCAAAATTACCTAACTAGGGGTCATATATGCAACCTGGAAGAGGTGACAGAATAACAGTAGGGAGGAAGGGCATCTGTAAGGACTCAAGGGTGACTACTGAGCTTTTGGAAGAAGTGGGGGTGGGGAGAGCTATTTAGCTGCAGCAGCACTGCCTGAAGAGGTCTTCTAGAATTATAGAATATAAGGCACTAGACCAGGTTGCTCAAAGCCCCATCCAACCTGGCCTTAAACATTTCCAGGGATAGGGCAGCCAGAATTGCTCTGGGCAACCTGTTTCAGTGCCTCACCACCCTCACAGTAAAGAACTTCTTCCTAATATCTAAACTTACCCTCTTTCACTTTGAAACCATATTCCTCTTGAATATCTCTTAATGTGTAAACACAGAATTTTCCACACATAAATCAGTTGACCTGATTGCAACAAGTACTTAAATCAGAGGTTCATATTGATCATTTCTGAACAGCAGTGTAACTGTTATCAACAGTGTTAAATAATATACATGAAGACACTGCCCTCTGTATTCCCTCTGGACACTGTAAATGAATAGAGATCTGCTTGTAGATTTTGCCACACTAAATCTCCAGTGATAGCCCACTAAACTCCAGCAGGGAAATGAGAATTATCTCATTTGAGGAACAGAATAACAGAACCTTGACTTTTTTCTCAGTCATAAGATAAAATGCCAAATACTTTCTGAGGGATAGCAACAAAAACAACTTTATTTTTTCATTTCACCTTCTATACATTATGGCAGAAAGCAAAAGAAAAACTGTCCCAGCAGAAAAATTGTAATGACTGTTTTACAAGTCTCTATTAAAGGTCAGAGGGAGTCAGAGACTGTAGTTTAACAAGGCTCAAAGCTCACTGTAAGAATTTTAGACATCAGAAATCACTATACCTAGCTGGAAAGCCCTTGGGTGTAACAGTTACATATCATCTTATTCTTACTGAGATGAAGTTTGCAAGGGACCCAAAATCTAGAGAGATAAGTGAAAGACAAAATTAAACTTTCTCAAGCTGCTTGGACTTCCTGATTTGATTTTCTTTTTCATCATAACAAAATTTGAAAGGTTGCACAAATGAGAAAGCCTGGGACTGAAGGTAAACAGTAGAAAGCATATACTACACATCATCCCAAGAGGAGATGCAACATATACAGGAGGCACAAGGAGATAGGCTATTCAAAAGACTAGATGAAAGCCCCAGAGTGGGAAAATAGTCAAGAGAAGATCCAGCCATAAGTACTACAGGTTGACTTGTAGGAAGATGTGCTGGTGCTTAGGGCAGCAAGAAGGGGCCTTGGAAAAGACTCCTCCAGCAACAGTAAGCAAACAGGTATGTCTATGTGGCACCATTTGGATTTAAGAAGCAGTGCAGTTGCGTTAATGTGAACTTCTCACAGATACTTTTCTTGCAACAAAAGTAAAAAATCTCAAGAGCCCACATTGCCACCTCAACCACACAGCTCAAAGGGAGCCTTTGAACATTGTATCGCAACTTGCCAGATTCTTATGTTACACCTACACAGCTAAATCACAGAAGTTTTCCCATCACTTATCTGATATTTCATCACACAATTGAATCCTGGATTTACTATCCTCTCTAAAAACCCCTAGTTACTCTTCTATGGACATTTTATAAAGTACCAACTGTGGCAAATGGCAGTGGAAACAAAGATTATGTGATGTGCTCCAACCATGTCCCAAGTTCTGCAGGGTTAAGCACATGCTCCTTAGGCAGGGATTGCAGCAGTCTGAGTATCACACATCAAAATGCTGCTCTGAAAGGCAGCCACACATTCCCACGCAGGGCCCAGAGAAGAACCAATAACAGGTACCATGCTGTTGCCAGCCAGCCAGCCAGCTCTGGAGAAGCTAATCCTAAAAATGTGGTTATCAAGATCCTTGGTGTTCTTTTATTTAGCAGTAGATGTAGCCTTACTGTCTAAAAAAAAGGTATAAAAAGTCTTGGAGCCTTTGAGGATATAGACCCTTGATGCAGAAGGAAATACAGAAAAGGAGGGAGTTTTGACCTATAACAGAGGGGGCACCTCACCAATAAGATTAAGATCAGCTGTGCACCCCCAAAAATGAATTGAAAGTCCTTGAATTCTGCTGCCAAATTATGTAGGAGGATTGAGAAACTTACAGGCTAGAAGATGTTGTTTCCTGGAAAAGGTTTCTCTTTGCTTAGCTCTCATTTTGCTTATTTGATGGACTTTATAACCAAGCTGGGCAGGCCTGGATAGAAGTTATTTAGGGGTCCTGCTGAGTCAGCTGCTTGGAGGCCTAAATACCCTACAGTAGTTTTGATGAGCCTCAGTAAGGGGGTCTATAAAACCCTTAGAAGGGTGGAGTATTCCCAACAGGATCCTCAGAAGTTGGTGACTACTACCCTGTAGGCTATGTATGGACATTCTTTGTGACATCTCCTTTGCCTGACTCCTCATCTTTCACATCAAGGGACTTACATTTGCAGCCTTTAGGCTATTAAACTAATTAAAATACACAGTGCTCAGGATGGAAAGGCTGCTGATCTGGCTTCTGTAAAGACGTCAAAAAAAAAAATAAATTACCTTTCCTCTGAGTCTGAATAAAATCAAATTATACACAGAGTAGATTAGATTAGAGAAGATCTGTTTCTTAAAGTACCTTATCTGTTCTTTTCTCATGCTATTCAGTCAAAACAGGCAGATTCACTGAATGGTGTTTATATCTCTGAGCCCCATGCTTGTATAGGGATCAAATTCTGATCCTGTAAATGTTTTACTCATTCCAGCAAGGATATGTATAATCTTCATCTGGCTCCAAAGCAGAGGATTTTAGCAAAAAGAGCAAGTAAACTGGGATGGATGTATAAGTGCCTTAATGGCCCCTGCTAAGTCTCAGTGATCCTCTTACAGGTACACAGGCTATTGTGGATCCCAAGTAAACAAGGTAATAATGCAAAGTGCTTCCTGCACAGCTCACCCTCATGGCAGAACAGAAACAATGCTCACTGACAAGATCAGGGAACTGAGCCTTTTTCAAAAATGCCTTAGTGGCTCAGAAGCTGCCACGGTTCTAGTGGGCATGAGTGACATGAAAGCTCATGTTCAGAGGAGCTCAGTGCTTGAGGACTCCTTCAGAAGAAAATGTGAGGAAGCACCTCGCCCTGTTCCCAGCCCAAAGGCAGTAGCAGCTACACTTCCACACCATGTGAGAACCACTCAGTTTCTGGGAACAGGCAGTGCATTTTACCTCTCACCTGAGAATCAGTCAGAGGTCGCAGGCGAGCTTTTAGCCTCGCACACGAGGGTGAAGGGTGCATGTGGGTTCACTGCTCTTTTCTGAATATATGGGTTGACATTACTCCAAACTGAGCATCCCTTGTATCATTAAGCAGTCACTGCTATTACAGCAGCAGTGCTATGCATGTCATCCTCTCTTTTACTGTTCTCTTCTGTTACATCTGTGGGGTTATTTTTCCAGGATGTGTTGTCATCTGGTGGAAGCGCAGCACAGGAAGTTATGAAACTCTCGAATACGACATTCTCATGCCACTGGAAAGAGCAAACCCAAGAATATTCTATAAAAAATAGTTCTTTCTTGCCCTTTTGATAGAAAGTCTATCAAAGAACTTTTCAACTTTTCAAGAAGTAAAAGTCTAGGCAAGTCTTGTCTTATCTCCTGCTTTAGATGCAGCTTACAAACCATTTCAAGTAGCCTGTAAATTGAAAATATTACAAGTAAATCAAAATTGCATCATTTTTCATGTAACAATTTACCACTTTTTCATCTTTCTACATGCATACACACAGAGGGGTTCCTGCACTGCCCTGCGTTCACTTAGTTCTTTCAAATTTTCTGGTTAACTAGAAAAGCATTTGAGTATGAAATAGAGACAATAAATATTAAACAATAGGGACTCAGTTGTTTTAGTTCCTTTAGAAATTGTTATCTTGCCTTAGCTTTATAAGATGTGTTTTTATCATTCTACTAGACTGGGTATGTTTGCTTGGAGACAGCTATTGTTATTGAGCTTTCTTCCATTAATTTCTGAAAATTAAATGTGTTTAATAGTTTGTGTAAGCATTTCTAAAATTATAAGCTGTGTTTAGGACATGTTTTTTTAAAGAAGATCTTTCAGTCAAAATAAGGTCAAATGCATAACATTGAGAGGTAGCCCTATATATTCACACATAGAAAAACTCACTTATAAAAATGTCACAGCTTTTAAGTGTACTATCTTTCTAATAGCAGGCTTCTAATTAGGTAATATTTGCTATGCATGTGTCTAAGACCTTTCAGAACTATAAACAAAACCTTTACTGCTATAGGACCAAACATTTTACCCTCACTCATGGAATTTGCACATCACTTGAAAATGCAGTGGGTGGCTGCATGTTTTGTACTGAAGAGGACAGAGTACCAAAAATTGCCAGAAGCAAGCAAATTATTTGTAGCAGTGTATATTTATTCAAGGTCAGCCACCTGAAGCAGCTGGGAGGTTAAGAAAACTGATGTCCCTGACAGGAACATATTAGTGAACATTCAATAGTGTTTAAGTACAATTCATCTGCTTCCCTTGAATCCTGCCTTATCAGCTCCACAGCTGCTTGATGCTCACAAAGCACTCACCTAACTTCCGCATAAACAGTGCTCATGGCTGCTGCTTGTGTTTGTGTTTAAGTTTTGGAACTTTTTCCTCTATAATAGTGAAAAAGGAACTTTAATAATAGGAAATTCTTCCCTCTGTGATGGGGAAAAGACAGTAAGAAAAGAGGAGAAACTCAATGCATGAAGGACAGAAAGATGGAAGAAAGGGATAAATCAGAAATGCCACTTTGTTGTATTCTGAGGAGTCATGAGCATCTAATGTTAGCTCAGAGATAAATAACCACCTCAAGGCTACCTTATTTGTCAGCAATATTTGGCACCTTGCACAGGCCTTAAGAACAGGAAAATCAGCTAACTGCATGATAAATTTGAGTGGTGAGGATGAATAAATGTTTGATTGCCTCAGTTAGCACCATATTCTCTTGAATTTATCTAGTCTATATATGTATACCTGAACAGTATAGAGTGATGAGACCTCTTTTTCTTAGTCCCTCTTAGTGTAAAATTCATTTGAATGCCAGAGGAAAATTTGTTTAGATTTCTGAAAATGTGAGAAGGGAAAGAAAGCCATACAAATTCATGTAATTATAACAGTAAGCATCTACAACACTGAAAAAATGGTATGATTCATCAACCTGAATCCAAGAAAAGAAAAGGAAACCTTAACTTTTAAGAATTGGCATTACAGCAACTTGTAGAGACCTCTGCAATGGTATTGAATTGTATCAGGCTCCTGTGAAGGCTGAAGAAATGCAACACATGATAACAGTCCATGCCAACACACTGCGAAGCTCAAAAATATCTCATAAAATGGCATTAGCATTTCTGCAGACAAACCTGGCAGGCAACTTAGATAAACATTTTCACTGGTGCAAAAACATTTTCAGCAAATGTTCCTCAAAACATTTTTTTCATTAGAAAGCAGAAAATTGGAAGTATTTTTCCCTTGAAGATAACATTGCATAAGACTCTATTTGCAATCCTCTCTGAATCCTGCCTGCAGGGTGAGAGCCCACAGTGCTAAGGAGTCACATCAGATGTCCATTGTCACGAAAGGTTCGTTTAAATAAACTAAGCCTTGGGACAACTTAAAACTACGGAGCAGTGGAATCAATGAGAAGCAACCTGATTTATTCTGACTGTAAGGCAGGAATAAGTTGACCTATCATAGAGAGTGACTGATCCCTCCTGGTTTCCTTTGGAGCACCTTCTTTCATTTGATGTTCAGATGCCAACTATGACCACTGCTACTAATATGAAAAAAATTAACTTTCTTCAGAAAGCCTGATACACAGACTAGAAAATTTCTCACTGCATTACTTATTTTTTAATAAAGTCCTTTTTATAAAATATATCTTAAAAGCAACAGACAAGGCACATTGTCTTTGTGTAAAATCTCTGGTCAGGTTCTCCCTTAAAAGCAGTGTTCTATTGCAGCCTCCAAGTAAGTAAATACATTAATAAAGAAAAATCAAGTAGCACAATGTAACAATCCAGTGATCTCATTTGTACTGTGATTTGGCCAGATCATTCATTTGTACTGTGACTACATATTGAAGCTCTTAAACTACAGAGACACTTCCCAGCTGCTTCTGTTTGCTGCCTTGTCTGATTCAAAAGGCACCCTAAGCCATGTCCCTGGGCTCTGGCAGGCAGACCACTTCAGTTCCTGCACTAGACTCATTTCTGTGCTGGCCCAAAGGGGCAGAGAATGAGCAACAATGTTGTTGGGTGTGCAACCAAACACAGTCTTCCCTTCAGAGCTGTATGGGGAAGGTACTGCTGCTGCCTTCTCCTCCTCTTGTTGTATAGAGGGTGCATATGTGTTTTCTTTTCCCCTCCCCACTCCTGCTTTGGCACCATTTAAAATTCTGAATAGTTTGATGCAAGCTCAGGTCAATCCAAGGCATCATAGTCTTTTGCACTGCCCTCCTCAGTCCTCCTGCCCAACACAGACACGGAAGAGGCAGTGGCAGTACAGGAGCTCTGGGAACACAGACACACTGGTGATGAAAAGAGACCCTCAGATTAAATGCTGATTTATATTCCAGTAGTAATAAAGGGCTAATTTAGACAAGTTCTCATTTCTCTTCATTATGTCACCATTTCCTTTGTAGGCATTCATTTCTTTCTCTCTGTCTCTGCAAAGCAATCAAACCTGCACAGCAAAGAGCCACTGTACTGAACTTTTGTACTGCACCGTGCAATCTAGAAAGTCAGATTTTTCTCTATCAGCACCTAAGGCTATTTCTTTCATACTAATATGGTTACAAAGACTCCATGGCATGAGTTAAAAACATTTTAACATTTTCTTAACATTCGTTTTATAGGAAAATAGGAGATAATCAAATGCACAAACATTTTTGGGGAAGTAATTTTAAATGGATACTACAAAAGAATTCCCTTTATCCACATGCCAGGCACTAATACCTTATGAAAATCCAACTGTATATCAGACTCTAAACAAAGATCTGCCTTTGTCAAATACTAACTTTGGCTTAGGTTTAACTTTGGTAGGCAGGGATTCCATAAGGAATATTTCTCAGTCATTATGCATTTGTTACAACATTCTTAATTTGAATTTGTATTTCCTTAAAACTGTTTTTTGATTTTTAGGTAACAACTACCAAATACAACTTTCCACAGTAAAATGACACTCTTTAAAAAACTATAGTGCATCCTGACCTTGCAAACCCCTGATGCACTGCCTCAGCAACAAATGGCACAAAGGTAAACAAAGTTTACCACTTAAAGGGTCAGTTTTGAACTTTACCCACTGAAGGTAGAATACTACTTGAACCCTTCACATGGGTGCTACTGAACTAGAAGTACAGTTTCCTGACTTAGGTTGGACTACATCTAACTTAGGTGTTTAAAATTAAGGCATTCATATTTTTGCATCAGATATTAATTATTCATTTGGTAAAGCACAGGTGTCTATTTTGGTATGGCAAGTACCACCTTCTAGAGTTGTCTTTTCTTCTTTAGTGACTATAAAAATGGCTTAGGAGAAATAGCTCATATTCAGCATTACAGATTTCAAAAATCAAGCAAAATGGATTCCACTCATAGGCCTTATGTTTTCTTGAAACTGCAGAACAAACCCAGGTAGCAAAACACTTCCTCTTTGCTTCACCAAATTTCAGCTTATCTACATTGGAATTTAGGGTACTAAAAGGCACAAGAGCAAAATAAATGTCTCAAGTGTTTCCTTTACTATTGTTATACCAATGGAAAAAATATTTTCAGGAATTTTTACCAATTTTGAATTACATCCTTCTATGGATAAGCTTCTTCAGGAAACCAATAAACACTCAATTTTCTCAGGATTTTGGTAACATACAAGGAAAAGCATACAAAAGCAAACTCCCCTGGAGTTCAGTTTTTATGCAACACCTGATAGGTTTCATTTTTACAACCCTCATAGGCTTGTTTGAAGTAATTTCTTGAAAACATTTTTATATTCTTGCTAAGTTTTCAGTTTACACAAAGCAAATCATGAAATATTTTATATACCCCACAAGAACAAAAAAAGTTGTATGTATTTTTACTTAAATGTACTTATTTAGCGTTCTCTTGTGCATGTGAATCTAAAATACCCAGCTCATCTGGGAACTAAGGGCATGAAAAATTTAGGAACTGGCCCCATCATTTCTATTTGCTATTGAACACAGACATCAACAGTCTTTGAATAACTAACTAGAGCTGAGACTCTTCTTTCTTAGAGCTAGACCAGAATAGTGATTATTTTTTATTTTAGAAAAAAAAAGCAAGTCTTAGAAAAAAATCAAGTTCTTGTTTGAAGAAGTGATACTGTCAACTACAGCAAGAACAGATAGATCAGTATATGTGATACATTATAGGCAGAAATGCGAAAACCTCCCCAGAAGCACTGATAATCTATCTCAGTAATGCCTCAGATAAAATATTTCTGAGAACAGAGATTCGCTCACTCGCCACATCAGTGTTATCCTTGGCCTCAGCAAGTGAGAGCAGAAGCAGAGTTTTATACATCTATAACCAAAGTGTACCAATTAGGGTCCAAGTTTAAAAATTCAGGATTGACTAACTAGGGGAAACAAAATAAAACAACTCTGTTGCAACTGAGTTCTTGAAAACATCAGATTTTTAGAGTGAATTTGTTAATTTTAAAGTTTTGATATCATCAAAACAGAGTTGTACCAAATCTAAAAATCTCCTATTTATTTGCAGGAAGCTGTTCACTTTCTGACCCACCATATGAATGACAGTTTCAGCAATGTTGCTCCCTGTCCAGATGCTAAGCAAAACTGGCCATTTTCTGTCTGGCTCACCGCATCAAGCACTGTCCTGTAAGACACAAGACAAATATCACAGAGTACATCTGCTCTGCATACACCTCTCTTTCCACCTAGACATTACAGTAATACAACAGCCAAATGAGAGGAGTCTGAGTGTTCCCCAGGTTGGTCAGTACAGTAGCAGGAGCCCTTTCCACATTGCCACATGTTCAGAAAACTGTAGGCAAATGTCCATTGCATAAATATAGATCAGACCCACAATGCACAAGCCTAATCTTTCCTTCCTGAGATGCCTGCCTATGCACTGAACAAGCTATTTGCTAGGGATGTGGCAAAAATGATGCATTTTTTTGAGTATCTGACATTCTACTCATGCCCAGATCAGCTAAATGGCACATACATAGTTACTGTTATCCCAGATTAAACAGGCTCATTCTGCAAAGGACTAGCATATGCTCTTGAATTTATGGCATCTCTATATTTTCAGTTCTCTGCAGTGCAAAAATGGACCTTGACATAATTTTATGCTGTTTAAAGCTACAGCATAACTTCTGCTGTTTATAACTGCTGAGGATCTTATCCTTTCCACCCAGGAAGGGGAAGAAAGGACCATGGAGTTTCTTCTCTAGAACTCCCATACAGTACCCTTTGCAATCTTGTTCCGGTGATAAAATCTGCTGTGGAGCTAGTGAAGATTCTAGGCAAAAATCACTCCTGATTCAGCTCCAAAATACATATTTTCTAATTTTAACTACATTCTTCCAAACAAAGTATCAGATAGAGAAAAAAAATTGAAATATTGAGGATTTACATAAGACACATGCAGCACTTGGGAGCTTGTGAATTATTAGGACAAAGCAAGAAACTTTATTCCAAAGCATTGTTTATTTTTTAAAAATTAAAAATTATAAACAATATGGAATTTGCCATATCTTTAGTGTTGTTGCACCTCATCAGAGAGTGACACTCCATAAAAATAAATTTGCAAATTATCTGTAGAAAAAAAATTATAACATTTCAACTTTTAGTAAGGATATTAAAAGAAAGGAGATATAAACAATCTTGCAAGCTTACTGCAGAAATGGAAGGTGTATGTAACTTTCAACTCAGCCTCTCATGAATTTTGAAGGTTATAAAAAATAAAATTGTTTACTGACACTGAACTTAAAGTTAGTAAAGAAAAAGATGATTCTTTCAGGGTTTTCTTGATGACTGAATCACTTCCTATCCTTTTAAAACACCTTCTTTAGCAATTGGTGAGTGTCTTGCTTTAGCACTTGAGTGTAACTACCTTTGAATCATCAGATTCAATTAGTGGTAACATGTTACCTAAAGAGCAAAGCTAAATCAGATCAAGAGGATAAGAGGGAGCACAAAGTGGTTTAGAGTGAAAAAGGACTAGATACATTCACTATAAAATAGCTGCTTCTCTTGGAGAGTAAGTCAGTGTCCTACAAGTGTTTGAAGATGACTAAAGCCATTTTTGGGAAAAGTGTTGATTTAATACACAATAAAAAAATTTACATTAAATGTTAGGATTAAATCAGGAAGAAGCACATGTACGTATCTTTCCAGAAAAAGCACCCTGCACCCAGTCATAAGGTAGTGTGGCAGGAGAAAAAGTAAAACCCTCTTTTTCTAGGGGTTTGAAAATAAAAGTCACTGTTATTTCATTAATAAAATAATAATAAAGTAATTCCCTATGGAAATAAAGGAAATTATCTTGTGTTTCCAGGAGACAAGTGTGATAGAGACTCCCATCCTTGCAGCCACAGTACAATGCTATTCTGTGTGATGGGACCATCTCCTCCTACCAATGCTGTTTGACAAAGGCAGAAATACCAGAGATTGGTGCAAGTCATACTTTTCTCACCTTTACACTTCTTCCAGCAATTCTGGTGCCTGAAATGGTAGTGTTTACTGTTTCCTTCTATGCCAGACCCACTTGGGGACACCTAAAGACACAGCTTTTGTAAGGAATGGCTTTGCTCTGGTTTCACATCCACACAGCATAAGGAAGCACAGGAAGTTCTGACCATGGTAGGCAATGTCCTGCTTTAACAGTCAGGAGCTAAACACGCCTCTTGGCAATCTTTTTATTAAACAATGCAATTATCATTGCACAGGTTGCCTAGATACAGTCTCCCTTAACTGTATGACGTAGAATGAGGTCAGCTGAGTGATCAGGACTGTTATTTGTCTTTTTATCCTTTGTCAATCAACAAAATATTGCAATATATGAGCTAATAGAGCCTTCAAACTTCATACATATGCCTCAGTTATCTCAGAAGATGATAAATGATATGGTATCCATTCAATTATTTACTTGACAAAAACACTAAGCTTATAATAGTTTCAATAGAGATTAATGTGAAAAATTTTAGTATTTCTGAAAAGCTGCTCTGTTCATAACTGTAATCTTAGTGTTATCTGCAGACCACAGAAGCAGTAAGAGCCAGTAAAATGTTATCTCTTCCTTTTCCTGTAAGTCCAAAGTGTTTTGGTATAAAGATCATTTAGTTCAGTGTACTTTTTCCATAATTACAAAATGACTTTATCTTAGGCAACCACAGCAAACATTTTAAACCTCTATACTTATTTATTTACATAGAAGTCAACAGCTGGAAAGGATAACTCTGGTTCTCTCATGGTGCTTTGGACAAATATCTGAGCTGCTCCCTTACAAAACAGAGGAGAGGATTCAGCTGTTGGACTTATTGTGCAAGGTCAGGCAGAGCAGACGCGCCAAGCACGGAAGTCATCAACACAGCAGGACTTTCCCTGTGCCTGGGAGGCAGAACCAAAAAGAAACTAATCTTTCAAGTTCATAGGACTGCTGGAAGCTTTTGCTTCAACAATTTGCTTGCTAAACGGTGCTAAACTTTCAGTTTGCACTATGGTTTCTAGTAACATTTTCTGGAGTTATCTCTCCAGGAGTATTTGAGGCCCTCCACTGTCACAGAATTACTGTGTTGATTGCTGTCAGCACTGCTACCAGCTTTGTTGCATCGCCAGATTTGGAATCCTTCAAAATATCTTCTGAGATAATGAAAATCATGTGGAAGAACAAGATGAGAAACACTACCTGAATGTACAGGTAGGTGTTTTGCCAGAATCAGTTTATTTCCAAACTTCCTTGTACTACTTCCGGACCTGTCCATTTTTTCCAGAGGTAAGTGGATGCTTCCAGAATCACATTATATAAGGAAAGCAAATGGGCACAAAAGGATTTGGAAATTGACAGAACCACTTTCACATTACCAATTGCTTTTTCTACTCTTTTAAATGCCTTCAGCCAAAGTGTCACAAAATTATTATTATAAATTCCTTGTCTCTCTCCTTTCTCCCTACCATTTACAAATCACCATCTCACATACATAAACCTGTACAGCTCAGCCAGTCTGCAGCAAATATTGTCCAAGCCTGATCTTTCAAAAGCTAGTAGATCCCATTGTATTTAACATTTGGTTTCTTCAACATACATTTTTAACACCAAAGAAATATTATTTTTGTAAGACTGTGAAGTCATTCAGGTAGTATGGAAAATACAAAAGGACCTCAAAAAGCTAAAACATCCTGTGAAGAAAGAAAGGTAAAATGTTAAGAAAACATAAAGAAAAATAAAATTCCTTGTAGAAAATAACCCAACAGAAGTATTCAACAATACAGTTCTGACACTTTTATTTGACCAGATAATGTGCTTTACCAGATGTTGAGAATAATTCTTCCATCCTACACCTGAGGTAGCCAAGGTATTAAATTATTATGATAAAACAGAGAATGAAGAAAAATGTGGGTAGTAGGAGATATGCAGGCTGTCTGTGGTGTTATGTGCCCGGTCACAGGATGAAACTCAGGGTCTGAGAAAGGTGTGGGAATATTTATGTTGTGGTGGGATTCTTCCACCTATGTCTTTTAAAATTGTTCCACATCATAATCAACCAGCTATTTTGTTTCCTTTGTTGGTTTATTTTCTGGATTTGGGTAAACTTGTGACAGACTCTGTTCCCATGCAAGGGAATAAAAGCAGAAATCTCCCATTACCACCTTAATGTCATGTCTGTTTCTTGCATTTACCTTCTCTTGGGTATAGGGAGGAAAACCAGTGATGCAAACACAACCTCATCCTCCCTGGAGATTATAAGAAACCTCTGGGCTTATGTGATAAAAGGTTTTTCTTCTACTCTGAGATTGTGTTTGCTTAAAAACACACACACACACACACACACACACAAAACAAACAAACAAACAAACAAACAAAAAACACCCAACCCCAAAATACCCAAGCCCACATTTTTTGATATATCTCTTTTTTTGTTTGTTTGTTTGTTTGTTTGAGTTTTAGGGCAGTTGGTGGAGATTATCTTTATGGACTCACACCTCTTCTTCTTCTTTCTGGGCTCTTTCTGCTGCTCCATTTAAAGAGTAGGTGTAAATGTGATGTATACAAGACACCATCAGTGAGACAGAGGATAAGCATACATTTAGAATTTTGCTGAGTTAATAGTCAGTACCAGGCTAAGAAACAACTCAAATGCCCTGAGGACTGTGTGTTTATGTAGGCTATCACTGTTTCAGTCAAAGCTCAATTTTAGGAAGCAATAGCCCCTAGTGTATGGAGAAAAAAGTTCTGTCTTGCTATTTCCTTCACTTGTTAATAATTATCATAATTCCAAGCAAGCTCCCAATTAGTGTGAGCTAAATATTCAACCCTTCCCTTCATAGTTTCCTAAATGAGACTCTCTTAGTCTAAATAAACATAATACTTAGTTTCATTTAAATAAAGACGAGATTCAGTGCTTACTTTTAAAATTATTTCTAGAGATACTGTTCATGCCTGATCTGTATCTAGCTGTTATATTAATCTAAAAGAGGTAAGTGTTTTAACAAGAAAAAGGTCTCTCTTCCATGGGATCTTGTTTAATTTTTTTTTAATAAAGTGTTACAGGCAGAGAGAGAGCTTTTAAACTTATTATATAACCCATAGAAAGATCCATTCAGTCCTTAGTCATCACTAACACTATTAAGTGAGCAGCTGCAATCCACACACCCATTTTTGCTTTTATCCTGAAAACCGAATGAAATTTATCAGTTATCAAACACAATGCCTTCTCTGTATGAATAAATTATCTTGCGATTATAACTTACAAAATGTTCCCATCTCTATTCATACCAAATGCATCAAGTCATTCGGATGACAGAAGGCTACAAAAATTATCTGAACTGTCAGGAAGCTGTGATGACTTATTGTATAAAAATTATTCCAATTTTTACCAACTCAAAACAGAAGCAAAATGGGAAAAAAGAGAAACCTTTCAAGAATATTGGTCATATATAGTTCAGAGTGAATCATCACTGACTAAATCATGTTTGTTCTTTCTAAGGAATCAATGATTTACATCTTAACGACACTTGACAGGGAAGTCATGATCCCTTCTTTCAAACAAGTCTCCCCCAAAAAAGCGCTGTATGAAATTCTGAAAGTATCAATAACTTTAACAAATGAACTTACAGTAACAAATATCTTCTTACATTTTGCACTCAGATAATGTCACCCATGAAATGATGGAAAGCCTGAATGATTAAAGTCACATGTGATTATTTTTGTTTGTCATTTTTGCTTTGTCTCTGACAAGCTAAACTCCAGCTGAAAGGAGCTACATGGATGAAGGAGAAGTATACTGAGTTTACTGAGAGGTCTGGAAACTAGAAGAGGTATTTAACCTGTTTTTTATGATTCTGCAACTGAAATCTGGTCACGTGATAAATATTTACATAACTGAAAATAATGTCTAAATCTATAAAAGAAAACACCTTTTTTTTGTCCATTTTAGTGATTATAAAGCCAGTTCAAGGTTCACACAGAATAGCGTAAATCTTTTCAAAAAGACTTTTCATAAAATAAAATTGCAGTTTCTTAAATCTGTAAAAGAAGGTTAAAAATAAACTTTTTTTTTTCTTTTTTGGAGACAGTAACTTCTTCCTTGTCAACTGCAAAAACTTCAAGCAGTTTTCACTTGAGCTGAGTCAACACAGATTGAGCTGAAGCATCTGGTCCTATGAAAGCTGCTGTGAGAGTTTGCAGAATTTTAAATCCTATTTCAGGAGCATCGTGGTGACACTGTAATTATCACACTGCACTACTAAATAGGCTTGAGCTCCATTTAAACACACAGAGCTTGTGCTCCAGCACAGCCCAGAAACAGTAAGATAGGCCTGTCTGGTGGTGTGACTATTCCAGGAATGTCTCCTACAGCAGCACCCTCAGAACTCTTCAGTTAATGACAAAAGAAATCATGAAATAGGCAATTATTAAATTACTCTTTTGGGGAAATAATAAAACCTTTCTAACCCCTCAGCAATAATTACAGTTTGGTTTATGCCTCAAAGTGTTGAGATATGGAATTTTCCAAAGTCACAGAGGTGGATTCCCAGCATGTAGGCTACTGTGACAGAAGTGAAGGCCATGGCTGAGGTACCAGCCCAGTTATTGGTGTTTCTTTCTAATCTCTGCTGTGTGTCTGATTGCTTTATAGTTTGTATAAACCTTTTAACCCTAATTCATTTCATTACTGATATCCATTTGAATTGTTGATCTACAGGAGTTTCTTGCAGTACAAATATTTAATTTGCTTTTCTTTTAGTTGTCCTTTAGTTTGCTTGGCCCTGCATCTCTGAGTAATCAGAGATTTCAATTTACCTTTTTCATCCCTTTGCATTCTTTAATCTCCATATCCTTTCTGAACTGAGTGGTCACACTCTTTTAAATAATTTTTCTTTCTTCATGACTTCTCTCCTTCTGCTATTCCAATATTTTGAACAAAACTTCTCATCATTGATCTTCAGTCACATTCTTAACAGTGGAGAAAACCCCCTCACTGTCAGTAGAATAACATTAATTGACACGGAGGACAGAATCCTCCACATTGTTCCCAGGGATAAAAAAAAGAAAAAAGGCTTTACTGATTTGCCACATGCAACAAGGTCCCACATACTTCCTCTTTCAGGCTCCACATAAGGAAGCTGGCCTGAATTGGAAATGCACAGAGAAAGTATAGGACCTTTGTAGACCTTTGTGTGGCACCAGCTGACTGAAAAGTTTCAACCTTGTTGCATGCACTCTACACAAACCACAGCCTTTGCATTTTACTTATAAATGTTAAAATAAAAATACCAGCCAAATGTGTTAAAATTGGAAGGAATTCACTCCAATGCCTTTGACCTTGTGATCCATGACACACATCACCTATAATCAAATTACAAGAAGCACTCATTCCATCTATAATTTCCTAAGTAACATCTTGAAGCATCATCTTTTTCATGTGAACTTACAACATGAACTTCATTCCCTTAATGCCCTAGGAATTTTCTAGGGACAGCAGCAGACAGAACATACCACTGATATCAAAAGGAACAATATTTGACCTTTCTGTTGTTATTAATAAACAAACATGCCATTTCCTCAGCATAGCACACTGAAAGAAAAGATCTTTTTTGCCATACACTGCCATTTCCAAAGCCCTCTCTCCCTCCCTCCCTCCCTCCCTCCCTCCCTCCCTCCCTCCCTCCCTCCCTCCCTCCCTCCCTCCCTTCCTTCCTTCCTTCCTTCCTTCCTTCCTTCCTTCCTTCCTTCCTTCCTTCCTTCCTTCCTTCCTTCCTTCCTTCCTTCCTTCCTTCCTTCCTTTCCTTCCTTCCTTCCTTCCTTCCTTCCTTCCTTCCTTCCTTCCTTCCTTCCTTCCTTCCTTCCTTCCTTCCTTCCTTCCTTCCTTCCTTCCTTCCTTCCTTCCTTCCTTCCTTCCTTCCTTCCTTCCTTCCTTCCTTCCTTCCTTCCTTCCTTCCTTCCTTCCTTCCTTCCTTCCTTCCTTCCTTCCTTCCTTCCTTCCTTCCTTCCTTCCTTCCTTCCTTCCTTCCTTCCTTCCTTCCTTCCTTCCTTCCTTCCTTCCTTCCTTCCTTCCTTCCTTCCTTCCTTCCTTCCTTCCTTCCTTCCTTCCTTCCTTCCTTCCTTCCTTCCTTCCCTTCCTTCCTTCCTTCCTTCCTTCCTTCCTTCCTTCCTTCCTCCCTCCCTCCCTCCCTCCCTCCCTCCCTCCCTCCCTCCCTCCCTCCCTCATTTTTTTCAAGTGACTCCTATCCTGTTTGTCTTGTGCTTGTATGTATAATTCTATCTTGTACCTATATAATTCCACTTTGTATCTGTATAATTCCGCATTAGCTTATTCCAGGGCATGTTTAAAAATCTGTGTGCCTGTGCTGCTGTTGCACCAATTATTTTAAAACTCTTTAATTTGCCAAGCATACCTCATTTTTCCTTATACTCTAACATATTTCTGAAGTGATGCTCTCCTGAGTAATCACAGAATTACCTAAAGGAGTGTTTCTCCTGTACCAACTTTAACCCTGTTTCCTTTGATCAGACATTATCCAAACTAAAAATAAGACAGCTAAAAATCCTTCCAGATGCCTTACAAAATGACAGACAAAACTTTAATGGGTCTGCTCTGCATAGATAAGTGTATAGATAAGTCAGCTGACAGGAAGGAGGCAAAGTGAAGCATCACCTGGACCTCTGCTACTCTAGTGCATAGTTTATCCATGAAAAAAACAGGAGCACATTGCCCTGATAGTGGAAAAGAAAGGTGGGAAATTCCTTTGATTCACTCAGGTTAAAGATGTAGTACCTCAGAAAAAGATGCTCTGCAATGCCAATCTGTGCAAAAAAAAAAAACTTTTCCAGTAAACATCTTAATTTGTCTGCTAATATATAAAAGGAGTTCAAATGTTAAACCAGGTGGCCCAGAGAGGTTGTTGGCATCCTTGGGAATATTCAATATTGACCCTGTGGAGCCTTATCTGGTCAGGCCCAGTTTGAGCAGGAATTGAACCAGATGAATTCCAGAGGCCCCATCCAACCTGAATTACCCCATGCTTCTGAGTCTTAGATGCTTCATTTTGGATATATTGAAAGGCAAGTCTGCCTCACACTTTCTCCCTAAAGGAAGCAAGTATCAGTGTGCATAGGGTGCTTATAGAAGCCCTGGCCTCAAATCAAAGACACAGAGTTTATAAATCGTCCAAGGACACTGTGATTAGGAAATACTCAAATGCAAGGGTTTTTTGTTTCTTGAACCTACCACTTGCTCACAGGAAAACAGAAGATTTGTAAATTTATAAAGACAAGGAGCTCTTGAAGAAATACTCCTTGTTTTCAGATTTGGACAATCACAATCTTTCTTAAATTTCAAAATAATATCTTCTTATTTTCTATATGAGTTTGTTTTATATTTCCCATTGGAAGTATTTAAATATCTGACCATCTTTCATGTTATATCAACTCAGCAGAGATTGAACTCACAGAAGTCTTTGCTAAACTAAGACATGTTTTAAGTATAGAGAGAGAAAAGAGGAGAATCCCTAATGGCTAAAAGATTACTTGAAAGAAGAATAGATCTGGTATCCACTTGTAAAAGAGAAAGGAGAACTGAGTTTTTAAAGCCTAAGACTAAATAAGGCTAATTCAGAATTATGAATTTCATATTCAAAGAGAAATCTATAAAACAATGCCAAGACTCAAATTTAAAGAAATGAAGGCATTAGATTTTAATGTGACCAGGCCTGTCTAAACATTCATTGGTTAGAGCCAGAAAGTATTTGCAAAAGCTGTTGCAACATGAGCCTACATGCAAAATGCAAAATGCAAATAGTAAGAGTTGCCATTAATCACTTTTCATGCAACTGGCAAGGCCACCTAGACACAGCAGACACCTATGGCAAACACTATTACTATGAAGCTTTAAAAAAGTGAAGTAAGGAGGCTTTTAGTCAAGCAAATACCACCCCCTAAATCTGTCTATAACAAGGACTGATTTTCTCCTCTGTTTCTCGTCAGAGCATACATTAGTGGGAAGAAATTACAGTACTGTGCAGATGGTTCCTCCCTACCAAAATGAAGGCATTTAGGGGAGAAGAAAATAGAAGTTGCCTACTAAGGCATTTGTTTCCTTCTAGTAGTTTTGGGTAAAAGTGGGAAAAATACTTACATAATAGATAATCCACCGAGAAAAGTACAAAGCACAGGTACAGCCTCCCTCTGATACTCTAATGCATTAAAGACCCTAAAAGCAAAATTAGTATGTGCACACAACTTTATTAACACAAATTTCATGTTGTGTTTTTAATTAGAGGTGATAACACAGTCAAAACCTATTTTAATGATTGAGACAAAAAGCTTCCTGGATGTGAGTGTTGTAGTCTAAAGTGATGACAGCACTAAAGTGATGGGCTCATCTACCCAGCTGATAAACATGAAAGGAACCTAGATGGGCTTATTTTCCCTAGAAATGTCTGCAAAGGAATTGTTTTCTGACAAGTCCTTTATAACTTGTTAACACAGGAAATCACAAAGACCCCAAATTAAATAAGGATATGTTACAGGGAAATGTCATTTTAAAACCCTGTAGCATGTAAGATACATTAAACAAGATGAAAGGCAACAAATGTGTTTAATTTTAATGTGCATAATCTTTGAGGCCAAAAAGCCTACTTCAGCTTCTAGGGTGGGTTTTCTGTTATGTGTGTGGGCAGACATATCAGCCATACATCAGCGCTGGGGAAAAAAAGACAAAAATATAAAGAAAAATCAAATCACTTAGAATTTTCTTTAAAATTCTCTTATAGCTTCTAATTCAAAACTCTAATTGAAGCAAAGACTTGGATTTAAATAAAGCTAATTTTGTGTCTCTTGGGAAATCTGCATTTCCAAATCAGAATGTAGGGTAAATTCTGAGGTTAGTGATGTCCAAAAGGAAAAGGGGAATTACAGAAGCGGAGGCAGGCTATACAAGAGGAAAATTCCTGTGTTACTAGTATCAATTCCTCCTTTCAATGACTAAAACTATGGCAATGCATCAATTTTTATGGTAGGGTACCGGCCTAGCAAAAAAAAAATAAAAAAACAAAACATACATACCCTTTGCCTAGTGTGGACAAAGATAAAGCAATCCTTTTTCTGTGCTTTAAGATGTGTCTGGTGACCCAAGGAGAATTCCAACTTCAAAAGGCTACTGAATTAAATAATTTGGTTTTAACCTATGTATATTTTCCAGAAAGGTACTGTGTCTAGATCTGAAGACATAAGGAAGCAGAAAATTGAGTACTTAATAATTTGTTCCATCTATCAGGCATTTTGATCATTAACAAAATTATACCTACTTTGGACCTTGTCCAGCCTCAGCCATCAGATACTAGTTTCTCCTGTGCCTTTGAATCATAGAATAAAATCATAGAATGGTTTGGGTTGGAAGGGACAACAAAGGTCATCTAGTTCCAACCTCACTGAGTGGACAGGGACACCTTCTGCTAGACCAGTTTGCTCAACCTGGCCTTGAACACTTTAAAGGTTTGGCATCCAAAATTTCTCTGGGCAACCTGTTTCACTGCCTTATCACTCTCACGGAAAAGATTTTTTTCCTAATATCTGATCTACTGCCTTTCAGTTTAAAGCCATTCCCATTCTCCTATCACCACATACCCTTGTAAAAAGTTCCTCTCCATCTGTCTTGCAGGCTCCCTTCAGGTACTGGAAGGTTGCAATTAGGTCACTTCAAAATCTTCTCCAAGATTAACAATCCAAATCCCCTCAGCCTTTCCTTATAGGAGAGGGGTTCCATCCCTCTAATCATCTTGGTGGCCTCCTTTGGACTTTCTCCAGCAGCTCCATGTCCTTCCTGTGCTGGGAAGCCCAGAGCTGGATGCAGCACTGCAGGTCGGGTCTCACCAGAGCAGAGCAGAGCAGAGCAGAGCAGAGCAGAGCAGAGCAGAGGGGCAGAATCCCCACCCTTGCCCTGCTGCCCACACTGCTTTTGAAGACCTTCCTTTCTGCAGTCCTCCTTTTTGTAAATATGGTCTCCATCCTATGTCCCAGTGTATATTTGCTCTAGAAGACAGACCTTGCAAACAGTGTAAGTCATGCCCTGTGATCATGCTTCCCAGAAGGTGCAGCTCTCCCTACATGACCTATTTCTTTTTGTTTGTATTAAATCAACAGTAACTTTTACATTTAATCTTGGAAGTTTATGAAAACAAAACAAGCAACCTCTCAGGTCTCAATATCCTTTGAACAATCTATTTTTCCTGAATTATGATAACAATTTTATATTTTTCATTCCATGTTGGATTGACACTTTTGCCACCATTTCTTTAGTTCTTGATCTATTAAATGGAAAATAAATGTCCCACCACTTAGAAACACACAATCCTATGGGGACAGATGAGATTCATTGCAGGGTACTAAAGGAGCAGGTGGAAGGGCTCACCAATCTATTTTCCATCATTTACCAGCGGTCCTCGTTCACTTATAGTACTCACATTTCAAGAGCCAGTGACAAAGAGAAGGAACTTAATTTCATAACATTAAGAGATATAAAAGAAAAAGCTTCAAATTTCAAGTGTTGATAAGATAATTCAGCTACATATGCAAGATATGTGACATATGCTTAATATCTAAAACTATTAGAGATTACATAATTCTCTTCTGAAAAGCTTCTTTCGCAGTATGCAGGACTTGGAGCTTTTCTCAGGTTTCTCCTCTTAAAGAAGCTGAAGTCAGTTTAAGAAATAACTACAGGCCACTAAGTAACAGTGACAAAAAACAATTAACTTTAATTTCCTCCATGGAATAATCATAGCATAAAAGGACATTGTTGCACCAGTTTTCTGAGAGGAGTATTTTTTAAAAACAAAAGTGAAGAAATTAATCAAAAAAGACACAGAAGGAGAGTGAACACGCTAAATACTTTAACCACAGTATGAAGAAAACTCAGGATTTTTAAATAGTTTAGGTGGTAAAATACCAATCTTTATATCTTTAAATAGTACCAAAGGAGAAAGAAAAGATAAATGGGAAAGGAGTGAGTATTTCTATGCTTCAGAGACTAGGTACTTAATTTTAGGCAATATAAATAAGTAGTCAATAGGAAGAAATTATCACAAATAAAACGTTCATGAGAGAAGAACATGGACATCTTCCTGCAGAAGAGTTCAGTGAAGACACCTGCTCACCCTGCAAATCAATAAAACAAGCAATGCTGGGATACAATCTGAACAAAAAGTAATTTTGGATTTGATTATAAAACTTGTACATGAACCAGTACAGCCTTAATTGGAACACCACGTCTTGTTCTCTGAAAAGGAAGAGCAACAGAGAGTGAAGGTAATTTCCTCCACCCCAAGTCTTTAGAGCCATGGGAAGTCTGGAAGATATGGTGAATAAAGATACTAAGGTAAAAGTGGGAGATACTTCAATGAGGTAGGCAAAAAAAAAAAAAAAACAAACCTAACAAAAAAACCCTAAACAAATATTTTAAAGGGAGAGAATGCATGAGAAAGCAAATCTTATATCCACTTTCCTATTCATAGTGATAAAGGGTGATAAAAAAAACTGAATAGCCATAAAATTAAAAGAAAACTTTGAATGAAATGTTGCATAAATCCATAGTTCACTCTTCTGCTGTAGAGGCTAGAATTTATAGGTCACAAACAAAACACACTTTTTTAGAGAGCATTTCAATTGTATGCATAAAGGTTCATAAAGAGTTTTGAAAAAGTATATGTAGTAGCACTTCCTAGATTAAGGGGCAAAGTCAAAAATGCTTGTTTAATAATTAGGAAATAGAAAATATAGTTGAGCAGTCCGGGCCAACTGGGTCTTAGCAGTAAACGACAGTTAGTGCAGAGCCTTGTGCAGGAAGGTAAAGGATGCCATGGAGAGATGAAGAGTCAGACCAAGTCAGTGCTTCGAAAAATAACTTTGTGGCACGTAAATGTGTGCATGTACTCTGCAAGGCCTCCCTCTTCTCTTTCCCCAAGCTTCCCAGAGGGAGCTACAAATACAGGTGAATGAGAAGGAGAAAGCCCCAAGAGACAAAACAGCAAATAAGACCATCAAGGTCATATTGTGCCCAAATATTTGCAATATACAATCAGGACACATAACCTTGTGTTGTGGGAAAATGTATCCTCTCTACAATATATTCCATTAACAATTCATTGAACATGTTTAAATCTCAGCAGAAAAAAACCCTAACATTTCAAGTAAAAACTGGAATTTGATAGCTACATTCTATATATGTGTGTGGCAAAAGTCTTCTGCTGCTTCCACAGTGTTAGGATTTAAGTTTTGGTGCAGGTATAACATTGAACACTGTACAATATTCCTTAGAGGTCACTCTGCATTAGATATCCTAGTTTCTCATGAAAACCTGTTTCCCAGGGGCCAAGACTCCAGGTATAAATTTAATTATTGTTCAGAGGAAACAGCCCATGGTGCCACAAATTGTGCTCATAAAGCTGTGTTTAGGAAACAGGTAAGTGGGAGAATGTGGCACAGTAAAACTCTGCCCAGCCTCCAGTAGTCCTGAGTGGCTGCAGGTGAACCAAAATTGCTCACTAAGTCGATACTATTCTGCCTCAACTCATTAAAGAGGATCTGTTGAGAAATAATCACTTTAGACAGTGAGATCTCACATTTCCTGATGGACTGAATGGAAACAATGTTGTTTCCTTTTTAGTAATCTTCTCTCTCTTTGTCTTTGTCTTTTTAAACTTGCTTTCTTTTTTTTTTTTTTTTTTGATTCTTTTTTTTTTTTGGAAGCAGTCTACCTTTGAGAATGAGGCAAGAAAATATTGACTGGTCCTTGTGTTGAGTCATACAATCACTGCAGATGAAGTAGAATGAAATTATCATGATAAAACACATTTCTTGATCAAGACATTGATCAGCTTTCCTACTCCCTACAATCCAGGTGAAATTCACATGGTCTAACATAGAAATATGATATTAGACATCGAGATCTGGGCAAATCAGCCTGATCACTCCCTATCCAATGGAAATAAACTAGCATTTGCAAATAGGAATCCAGCTCAGCCCAAACAATGCGTCTAAAAATGGCCAAATGAAACACTTTCTGAAATTGCCCATTTCCCTCCATCAGCTATGAAACTAAATTAGGACTACCAGACCAAATTTAGAGGTTTAATTCTATCATGTCTAGACCAAGAAAAGAGGCAAAACCTCCTTCTTGTTTCTATATGTCTACCCAGAATATTCTAACATACGCTTAAACTTCTTCCTTCCTGTCAGCTTTTTAAAGCTTGTTATTCTGGATACATGCTAATTGTCATAGAACTGGTCCAAACTCAACAAGGGAGTGGGAAAAGGAACACACTGAACATCCATCTGCTTACCCCTTGCAAATCTTTGTAGGATGTCCTGACACTGAATAAAATTTTTGGCTCCAAAGCCTTTGAAATTTCCAAAACCAAATACCAAGATTGGATCCCACCTTCTTATGCCCACACCCTGATGCATATTTCTCCTAAAAAAATGCATGCTGCATTAATTTATCCTTTTCTTGTCATCTGACAATATACAAAAAGGTCTCATTTCAGTCACTCAAGTCAGCTTCTACAAAATATGTTTTTAAACAAAAAACACTTCATTTGTATCACCTCACTTAGAATTCAAGTAGTGTATGTCCTCAGATGAGCCCAGAACCTCTTGAATCAAGGCCTGAGCTCCAATACATTTTCACAGGAGCAGAGCAAGACACCCCAGCTCTGAACTGAGGACCTGCCTCAGAACAACCTGTGTCACTGATGCACCAGCCTATCTCCCATGGAAGCCCAACACCACAGTTCAAATGGCAAAATAGAAAAGCGTTTCTTTGCCAACAGGGTGGTTGAAAACTGAAACAACTTCTGTAGGGGTGGTTGATTCCCAGTGTCTGTCAGTGTGTAAGAGACGTTTGGACAATGCCCTTACAAACATCCTTTAACTTTTGGTCATCTCTGACTTGGCCAAGCAGTTGCACTAGATGATTGTTGTAGGTCCCTTCCAACTGAAATATTCTACTCTATTCTATTCTATTCTATTCTATTCTATTCTATTCTGTTGTATTCAAAATATCCCTTTGTTTTGCTGATATAAATTGTACTTACACTTCCAAGGTGTATACGCTTATTATTCTCAGGACATTCTGTGGAATCTTTTTACTGCCAGAAATGAAGTCAAAAGAGATACAACCCAACTTATTCTTCCCTTCCCTTGCCTCCATAAAAAAAAGCATAAGAAGGGAAAAAACCTTCAGAGTGGTGATAGATTATAAAAACCTGCACTGAAAGTGGAACAAGCTGCATGGGCACAAGACCAATCTGTACTGCTGTGCTGCTGGCTCAGCCCCAGTCCTTTTGTGCAAAGACCAGTTTCCCCACACTGTTCCTATGGCTTTGCTGGCCCCAAGTTGGGCCATTCCCTGGGGGCTTCCCTGATGGGGGAAACCCTCCTAGAGCAGTTCTTTGTCAGGAAAAGGAGATGTGCAGGACTTTTTCAGTCTTCAGCTTCCTGTTTATCTTATCAAAACTTCAGCATGCTGTCTGCACCAGACCTTGCATGAAGGAAAACAGCACAAAAATGGCTAACAACCTCATGTTACAAGGCCTTTAAAGCCTAATCAAAAACTAAGTTACCCAATTAAGAAGTGACACCTAGATTATTTTTCCTTCTAACCCAATAACTGACCCCTCAAGTCTTGCAATGCAGATTTTTCTATCCAATTACAAGATACCACCCGAACCCATGAAGAAGAAGGAAGAAAAAGGAAGAAAAAGGCAAAAAAAAGGAAGAAAAAGGAAGAAAATGGAACTCGAGACAACACCCTATACCCTCCATCTTGCTCCCATCTACAATATACTAAAAATCCTAAAACCTATATTTTTCACCCAAGTGACATACTGTATCACTTTTTATAATCTATTTCACACTTTTATGGTCTCTAGTTTATCTTGAAGTTTTGGAAGCTTTCTCCAGGAATGAGGGTCAAAGTCAGTGCTTCTCTGGGGGTCAGAACCCCTCAGAGCAGACAGAGAAATATTCCCTGTGCTCTGGGTTTCCACATGTTCCATTATCGTTTTACATGCTGTATCAGAAATCCTCCTTCCTTCAGGGAAAAAACATCTCCTCCATGTTTCTTGTGTATCTCCTGAAGCAATGCAAATAATAGGAGGGAAGAAGATCTGGATAAACCTCATTAATAATTCACAGCCCTTCAGATGGCCACTGGGAGACAGTAAATTTTTGGCAGACAATGGACAGACAGCAATGCAAATTCTTCTGCTTTCCACACAGCTCTATCCAGCCAAAACAGAGAAAAGGCAGATTTTCTCAAGATTTCTCTACTGGCCTAGACATCAGCCATCAGCCAGGCAGTCAGTTGAAAGCTGCTGGTAAGATGATGGGAGGTGAAAAACTGAGCCTGCAAATGCACCCTCTTCAATCACATCAATACCTCAAACTCCTGTTTTCACTTCCCAAATATTATTCTAGTGGCCGTTGCCTTTTGCCAGTTAACAGCTGTTTTCCCATCACACCCCTGTTCAAAGGCAAAACTTACAAAATGGCATTAAAATCCTTTTCTTATTTTGATTTTAGCACACCTCCAATGTCTTTGCCAAATGAACCATTGCTGGCTGCTTCTTTTTTTTCATAGGTGGGCACTAGAAAAATCAGCTATTCAACTATTTAACACTAGATTAATTCTTAAAGTGATTTCAGTTTTGAACATCGACATACTTTCCTGCTGAAGTCCAAAATAATTTATAAATACATTGCATGTTTGCTTTTTGGAGAAAACCTTCCTTGCTTTACTACTTATAGAAACTCCTGGTAAAGCAGTATTAGTGCAACCGGGGGTGGCAGCCATGATTTGGCATTGTTTGATTTTAACAGTCCTCATATGTGCACTTTATGATAGTGTGACAACCAACAATCTTCTCCTAATGAAGGAAAGGTTTCACTCCACCTGGAGTGAGAGCAGTGGGAGTTAATTCCTGAAGAGAAAGAATTATAGGCATCAGACAGCCTTTAAAAAAATGCCTGAAATATCTATGCCAGACTCTAATGTCCTGATTCATTTATTTATCTTTTAAGTAACTGAAATTTTGGTATGGAATTTCTAGATGAAATTCTGTAATTGCTTGGGAACAACATTTCCTCACATAACTTATATTTTATAAAAAAAAAAAAAAATTCTCTCTCCCCTTCCTTTTCAGATAAGTTCTTTGGAAAGTCATCAAGAATGTCACATATTATTTTATTTTATTATGATTTAATTTAGACTTCATTGCAAACCAGTTCGAGGGCAAATTTGTTTATTACTTACGGGATTAACTTTTAATTGTTTACAGTAAACCTTATGAATTTTCTTCTAGGACTAAAACTTCATTATGTGTAACATCATATACATTTCTATACTTTATTACAAATATTAGAAAATGTCCATAACTAGAATTTTATTTTATTACACCTTACACCTCTGAAAAACAAAACATAATGGTGAAGCAAGATGATAATCACTGTATCTATCATCTCCCAATGAGTAAAAACTTGAAT
Organism: Vidua macroura; assembly: GCF_024509145.1. Taxonomy (NCBI): domain Eukaryota; kingdom Metazoa; phylum Chordata; class Aves; order Passeriformes; family Viduidae; genus Vidua; species Vidua macroura. Next base: position 37,951,518 of record NC_071572.1, on the reverse strand, counting down.
AGCTGAGTCCCATTTCTATTCCCATTTAAACTAACAGAAACAAAACCATAGATGAATTATGCATGAGAAATCAGAGATTTCATTGTCAAATAAAATAAGATTAATTTATACTGGATCTTGGTATAAATCTTAATTTCCCTGACAGAACAAGAGAGAACCTGAGAGGGGGAAAAACCCAACTACATATAGATGGACTGAAAAAGTTGAAAATTTCCTTCAAAAATGCAGAAGTTATAAAACACATTTGGATGAAACAGAGACATCACAACACACTGAGTCCATTCATTTCTTGACTGTGAAGTTGTTTACATGGCCAAATTGACTGCATTTTGAGGAAAAAAAATCCCAAAACCGAACTCACTATCTCTAGGACACCAAATAATTTTAAATACTTCATAAAATTTTGTACTAACAGGCAATGCATGAATTCAGGACCAACAAAGATGATTTTTTCCTGCAAAATCTTCTTCTATCAACAGCTGCCTTTTCTATCATCCATTTAGCTCCCAACCCCTAAATTATCCCATTTCCAAAGACACATGGACACAATTACTGCATTTTAACATGAGGCATCCCCTTTGAAACCAAAAAAGCACACAATACACAGTGCAATAAATCTCCTAAAACACTTATTTTAAGAGCCTCTTCTGGTATTAACCCTTTCTAGTAGACTTACTCATCTCTGACATTATAAAAGACTATGTACCAGTGATGCAAGGACAGAATTGTAGATAAAGAAGCACAGGAGGTCTCTTCATCACTTAAATTACATTTATGTGAGTTTAAATAGATGTGTATGTGTGTGCACTATACACAGTCACTTCTGTCACTAGAGTCTATATTCAAATGTGGCTTTAAATTTGAGAATAACAAACAGTTGGAAAGCTTAACCTCTGGCAAGGGTACTAATGAAACCCCATACTTAAAGGGGTCTCTCTATGTCTCTCTGATGCCATAATTTGGTCTTAAAAATATTTACCTGGCCTGAACATTGATAGATAGAAGAAACAGAAAGAATATTCTCTCAAAACCTAAAGAATATTTAAACTTAATTAATCATTACAAAGAAATTAATTAAATTTGCAAGGCTAATCAGAAAACTATATTAAATTTTGCATGTAGTGTTTTTACGCTCTCTCTCTCTCTTTGTTGAGCAGCAAGGGATTTTGCTGTTAATGCTTCAAATTGAACAGATTTTACTCTTTCTGAAAAGACAAGCATTATTTATAGTTAACCTACATTAACAACAATAACCACTGTGGCCAGCACTGGGACTCAACTCCACTGTCAGGTATTTTGGTGAGTTTTTGACCCCAACAGCTACTGACATGCATGGGGATCCTTCTGACGGTGACTACAGCAGTCTCTGCTGTGCATCCCATGTGTGATCATGATCCCTCCACTAACTGACTCCATCTCAGGAAGAATTTCAGTCCCTGGTTCTGCAGGGTAACTGAGGGACCTCCTCTAAAGTGCCAGAAAGGCCCTGCTGTTCTGAAGCCTACAGCCAATCTTTGTTCACAAAGACTTGGAGCACAGAGTGGAGAGAAGAGCTAATAGTCAAAATTTCAAAGTAGTACTACTGTCAGTTTGGGTTTTTTCTGTATTTTCCTTGTTCACTGTTATAAACTAAAAATATCACATCTTCAGTATTTCATATATTGGGGATTTAAGTTCAGCTAATCAGAAAAATTCTATAAATATGAGTAGCTTGATATCAAATGCTCAGAAACAATTCCTTTCTGAATTGTTTCTCAAGTGGCTTACATTTGTGACTCTCTGTAAATCTCAAGAAATCATGCTATCTCACAGTATTTAAAACCATTATTGTCACTTTCCAGACGCCAATAGATCTTGGTAATTTTTCTAATCAAGCTTCAGCATCTAGATATCACAGTGAGAAACAGTTTCTAAAAACACTTTATCAACAACTAAGATAGGTATTTCTTTCATATTAACACAGTCAATAGGCAGTTTTCAAGGCAGATTTTTAAGAAATTGTGAGGATTTCAAATTATTTTCTATCTGTGAAATTGATAAAAACTAAGTGGAAGGAAGGAAAAATCACAGAGGGGAATTAATTTTACAGTTCTCTCTATCAACACATGCTTCAGGTGACCAAAGCAAAATATAAGGGTGATAATATTTCTTTTGCCTAGTGATCTCTTGCCATCAACCTGCACAAAAATCTGCTTATAAGCCTGCATCTGATCTGAGAATACACAGCAGAAAATAATGTCTAAAAGCTGAATAATTTCTTCTCCTTTTTTTTTATGGTGAAATACAGATGCTGTGTTCCTACTACTAATGACTCTACCACAAATACAATTTAATTTGGTCTTAATTTATGAGATGTTTTATTAATTCTCTTTTAAGGAAAAAATATTAAAAAAGCAAAAAAAAGAGGTTAAATTTTATACGTGAAGAAACTGTTTTAGAAACCGGACAACCTTGCTAAGTGTACAAATATTCAACAATCACCAGAGGAAAACAAGCAGCAATATAGAAAAGGTTATCTCAGCTCTTTTACTGCCTTCATGCAGGGAGCTATTCTTAAAAAACTATGTATATGTCACTGCAATAGTATCTGGGAAGATGATTCATATTATTTTGACCTATTTTGACATTAGTAGTTCCAGAATATGAAGTCCTAGTTTAAAGGAAACAATGAATGGAAAGGTCTCAAGGACAGATATTGAAGCGCAAGTCCAAACAGAAGAAAAAATATGATCATAGATGGGAAAAGTTCATAATAAACAAATGCTTTACAGTATTATGAAAAAAAAAAATTCTAGGAATATTTTGCCAAAGATTTTTCTTTCCGTGGGTAGTGGCATTAAGTCCTACTACTTCCTATCACTCCATATTCTCTTTAAAAACACTGGTTTCCACGGTGGAACACTTTGAAGCTCGCTAGAAAGCCTCAAAGCAGGATGTGTGGGGAAAGACCATTCTGCTCGGGCAACTGCAGTTCGGATGTGCAGAGCAGAAGGGCTGGTCCTACCTGCCAAAGGGAGGTCCCCTCAAGATACCTGCTTTGTGGAGCATAGTAGAAGGGGTGGTAGGGAATTGTACAGTCCCTGCATTACCACATGGGGGGCATTTGTGTGTGCTTGTGTGTGTGTGTGTTTCTCTGTGTCAGGACATAGTTTCACAAACACTTGTTCTCAGAAGCAAAGTCATTTTAAGAAATGCCAAAGCCTGCTTTGGCTTTAGGCCCCGGTACATCTGCCACAGCTCTTAGATGCATCAGTTGTGCACTTTTTCTGAAAAATTATCTTTAACACAGGATATTTCCTAGCCTTAGTGTGCAGAATGGACCCACAGACTACATGTACCTGAACAATCACAAGCTGAGGTGGGAAGGTGGGAACTGGAAGCCAAGTCCAGAGACTTTCTCAGCCACCTTCACATGTGCAAATAGGTTGAGAAAGTGCACAGGTGTGTCCTCTTCAAATTTCTCTGAGTGATTTTTACTCAGACTATAAGAAAAGAATTAAAAAGAAATGAGGTCAAAGCTACCGGTGACGCACTGCTCATTGTTTCAGCTTCTCACATTCCAGTAACACCATTAGATCAACAGCTACTGTGTAAAAATGAGTGTAGCCAGGTCTACACAATAAAATAAAAAAGTTAGAATAAGGAGAGAACAGAACAGTGAAGGGAAGGTGATGAAAGGAAAGAAAGAGAAAGATGCAGCCTTTGGGAAAAGAAAATCAATCAAAGCCAAGCCTAGGGTCCCACAAATTAAGAAGGATGTGAAGGCCACGGAATGCTTCCAAAGGAGGACAATAAAGCTGGAGAAACAGGGCTGAAAGGCTAAAGCCCTCATAGGCTGGTCTACTTTGGAGAAAAGGAGGCTGAAGGAAGACTTCATTGCTCACTACAGTTTCCTGTGGAGGGGACATGAAGTGGGAGGTGCTGATCTCTTCTCCCTTGTACTCAGTAATAGGACATGTGGGAATGGCTCCCAGCTGCACATGTAGAAGTTTAGACTGCACACTAGGAGGCACTTCTTTACTGAGAGGGTGCTCAGACTCTGGAATGGGATTCCCAGAGAGGTGGTTGATGCTCCAAGACTCTTGGCATTTAAGAGACATTTGAATGCACTTAACGACATGCTTCAGCTTTTGGTCAGCCCCAAATTGGTCAGGCAGCAGGACTAGATATATGGTGGCTGTAGGTCTCTTCCAACTGAAACAGTCTATTCCATTGATCCTTTTGACCCTCTCTATTATATTCTAGTCTATAAATTACAGAGGAGGAAGCATGTGATGTATAGTTTGCTTTTCCTACATTTATATGCCATATGGAGACTCTAGTAAAGTATGGCTGTGTGATTAAGCAATCCCAGCTGCTAAAATGACAAAACAAGTAAAACATCCAAGGATTTCTCCTTTTTTCCCCTCATGAAAAGGACAGGAAAACCAATAAAATTTGACATATCTATTCCATTTAACTGACACTTCATTTTGGTCATTTATATGAAAAACAAAGGGCAGCAGGCCTTAATGGGAAGTTGAACCAGCAATCTCCATGGCATCTTACATGGCAGGTCAAGCTCTTATACATACAACTCCTTACCTATGGGCCAGGATCCCCTTAAAAAAATTGAATAAAATAAGCACAAGAAATACTACAACTGCATGCTTCTCTTGTTTCCTTTACTTCTTCAAAATGCTTGTACGGGATGACTTTCTAATTTTTAGTTTCTTAGGATAGAAATAATGAAAGACTTTGAAGCTACAGACTATTTCTGGCAGAAATTAACCATATAATGTCCTTCTCTTAAGCACATTGAAGCAACCATTATGTGCTTATTAGGCTCATTTCCTCAGCCACAGCAAACCAAGTCCAACAGTCAGCAATCATGTTAAGCAGATGGACTTTTCATGTTGAGTTACCTTGCCTTTACTTCTGGCATACGCTGTCAGCTTTCACTACTCTGTCTGACTCAATATTTCTAAAGCAATGTTCCCACACCTTCCTACATATACTTGGCACAGCCCTTTGACCTGCTTCAGCACTACAAACCTACTTAGCTAGCACTTGCAGAGAAGGAGCTTAAGAAGGCTATGAAAAAATATTTTTTTTAAGTCTTCACTAGCAGTTCCTAACCAGTCTGGGCAAAAGAATTGCTGTCAAACCTTGACATTCCTCCTGAACCACTAAGCAGAGTGCCTACCGCCAGAGGAGGGACACAGTGAGTTATAGGCAGAAGAGAAGTGATGACTCTCAAATGAGAGCAAAGTAAAACTATTCACCAAATGAGTTCTGGAATGAAATGAAGCAATCCACAGAAAACCATTACCTAAAACATTAATTGCAGAACAGGGCAAATAAACCAAAGTCATGTAATACAAGCACTGGAGGAAAGAAAGACATGAGATGTCTAAATTTATTAACTTATCAAAATGATAGCATTTATTCAAGCTGAAAGATGTCAATAAACTTTAGCAAGCAGTCAGCTCTCTTTATGTTAAATCTTCCTTAGCTTCTCTAAAGATGCCACTTCTGGGATGAAGAGGGTGTCCTTTGTGCCTGCATCTGGGAACTAAGGATGAGTCATTGCCAGAAGAACACTGCTGAAGGACAAAGCCCATATTTTAATACCTAATCATGAAAATTAAGCTGTTTTACTATAACTATGATATGTTGTTGTAATTAGAATGTCACTGTGTTTCCAGGTAGATTTGGTCTAAGCTGAAACCTAATTTTTATAGCCTGTGGTTCCCTGGATGATGATCTTATTTGCTAGCCTGTGAGACTTGTAAAGGCATAAAGTTATTCTACCATTTTGTACCTGTGACTATTTCATTTGACTTTTCTTCCCTTAATATCTCTTTCTGTTCCATTCTAGTTGAAATGCAAAAAACCAGCAACTTTCACAGCGTGCTATGAGAAGTGTCCAAAAGTCATTGCTAGACCCTCTTAAGCATATAAGATCTTATTCTTTGTCTTTCTTGCCTCTATATCTTACACCATGTTTTTTCATTTCAGCCAGCACCACAACAGTGTTTGAGGCTTCGGGGTACCACTTAAGGCCTAAATTGTCTGCTGTGCCATATTAGAGCCAGTGGAGATGCCAGCAAAAACAAATCTGATTGCTTCCACAGGACAGCTTTGTGGCACTTACTGTAGCCTCAAAGACTTCCTGAGATCTGCTGACAACAATTCAAAGACCCCTTGACCCAAGCAAATTAGCATGTATCAGCATCTAGAAAATTAGTAAACTTCCTCATTTTTATCTTGAACCCAGTTCAGAATTGTGTTACTGAAATTTCTCAACCTCTCTAACTTCTTTGTCCCCAGATAGCATTACTTGTATTGCCAATCTGCATTCAGCTGCTGAGACTTCCCATTTTAAAACTGTGTCAAGACACTGATGATGTTTTGACAGTGCAGGTTGTAATGTAGAACATTTGACACAGCTTAGAAAGAGGTAGAAAAAAAATCTATTTCAAGTGCAGGAGCATCCAGTTTTTTAATGTTTAAAAACAAAAAAACAAAAAACAACCAAAAAAAAAAAAAAAAAAAAAAACAAATAAAAACAAAGACAAACAAAAAAAAGAACCAAAAAAAAAAAAAAACCCACAAAAAAAAAGCCAGGCCATTGCAATAAAAAACAGCCATAGACAAAGACATGCTTGCTGATAGAGTAGATTATCTTAAGATGGTGTCTTCTTGACACAGGAGCTCTGAATTACATATTATTATGGACTAAACTTACAATTTTTAAAATATGATTGTTCACAGTCACCTTCCTAAATCAAATGTAAGTGCTATATTTCCAAAAGTGATGAAAACTAAGTCCTGGGGCAATGGCTTCTACTTTTATAGTGTGCTGAATATAGTATGATGAATATTTTGATAAAGCCAATCTGTTTATTTAGATGTCTAAATAAGGCCTGAGCTAGCACACCAAATTTCAAACAGCTGAAAATCATTTGCCATCAAAACATGAAAAGTTTCTGCAGTGAAAATTCTGACACATCCTTAAGAATAATAGAAAGTGAAAATCCTAGAATAGATTACTTGTTCTTGGAAAAAGAGTTAAAAAGCCACTATACCTGCCATTCGAATCCCATATTACAGGAGGATGTGCCTTGGCAAGCAGGGGGGGGGTTTAAATGCATGTGTAAAGTTCCTGGTCAAATGAATAGATAATAGACATTTTTTCTAGAAGCAACTCATGGCCAGAGGATGCCCTTAGAGCAGTAAAATCATAAAGCTTTGTGTGTCCAAGAGAAAAGTCCGGGTTTCTGACATTCGTTCAAGCCATCCACATCTGCAACATATAATTGCAATTGCTAGGGGCAAAGCCTATCAAATGTCTAGTTCTTTTTTTAAATTTTAAGAAATAAAGACAAGACACAAAACCTGTATTTTACTAAACAAACCATAGTCTAGAATAGGGACATATTTTGAAGCATAAGCAATGTGTGCATGTTTTTGACTGGCTCCTTAAGCTTAACTTATTGCTTTTCATGCTTAGCCCTTGATTTTTCTCCTGCTGTTGATGGTGGCTCCTTGGACACTCTCTGCACTAGGTTGCACTTTGTTTTTATTCCAGTATGAAACACTGGGTTGCAATAAGCAAAATGCCAGAAATGGATTCTTAGCCAGGTGGTATTCAAAATAAGAAGGTACCATACCACCTGTGCTTTTACAAAATGTTGTGTCACACTGTCATGAGGTAACCATCATGTTGCTGTGACTCAGTGAAGTTCTTTGTTGCAACAAACTCTCTGAGCCAAAGACATAGACATAAACAAGAAAAGGGAAAGAATGTGGTGATTTTTTTTTTCTGACTAGCCAGGGTGGATTGAAAATAAAACAGCAAAGCTGTGGCTGCTACAGTTATTTGTTACGAGAAAGCAAACATTCCAAGGCTGTAAGAGGAATCAGACAGATGATAAAATAATTCAGAGTTCTTAATTCAGCCAACCTTGTCATGCTTATGATCATTTTGCTTATGCCCTCAGTACACATGAAACACATCCACAGCATTGCTTAAATTCTTCACTCTGCATTCAAGACTTTCATGCTTCTTTGGCAGTACACATACGGAATGAAGCAACATTTAACAAGGGAGTTGAACAGTAACCATGGATTTGGTGCAAATAGCTTCTGCACTAGTCTGTCTTGGAGCCTTCAGTGGCATGCCAGGAGTTTGCCAGAGTAAGAGGTTTACAGTAAGCACTTTATTACAGCTCAGGGGCTATCATTAATTGAGTGGGAGAGATAAAACTCCCTTCAGATCCCTCACTAAACCAAAATGCATTCTCCTGTCAAGAATAATACAATAAATATAAGCCTCCTAATGGAGTATTATTTGCCTCTCTTTCAGCTCATCCACATGAAAACCTAGAAAGAGGATGCTGCACTGCAAAATTGTCCATTATTACAATGTCCCCATTCCTACTGGAAACTCTTGCATTTGCCAGGCTGAGGCAACCAGCCCTGAATTATGAAACATTGTCTCCAAAACACACACATGAATAAAGCCTAGCATGGTTCACAGAAACCTGTAAGCAATTGTGTCCTGGTCAATACACTGCTAGTTTAGTCTCCTGAAGAATTGAATCTTAGGAAAATTAAAATGATGCCAGCAAGGAGAAAAACAGATGGAAGTACACAATTTTTTCCATAATAGCACTCTCCACAATGAATGTCTGCCCTGAGATCATGAAGACCTTCGGTAACTAGGCTGTTCACTTGAATTTACGTCTGCTTCTGAAAATCTAACTGGAACCACTACAATAAAAACACCTTCACTTTCCTGGGTTTAAAGAAGGTTGAATTTGATCTTGTCAAATGAATGCTGAACTCTAATGCCCTCAAATGTAAAGCCCCCAGTTATTCACATAGCTATAGTTTTCAGTAGCCTTTAAAATCCACCTATTTATGATGCTTCTAATCTTTAAAGGAACTAATTCAGTCAGAACAGAGAAATCAATAGCACGTGATTAAGTGCATCACTACCTGCCTGCCCTGTTAAATGATGAGTTAAATTCCATAGTATCAAAATCTCTTCTCTTTAAAAGCTGAGTGTCATGAAATCAACTTCATGTGATCCTCCAGAACACCTGTATCCCACTACAGCAATAGGGCTGCCATTTTCTACAGTGAAATTCATAAAAGCATTAGAACTCTTTCTTGACATCACACTCAGGGCTGGAACTAACTCCTAGAAGAGAAAAAAATTATCAGCCTTCACAGAAAATTGTAAAAGCTACTGTCCCCAAGGAAAGCAAAAGAATTGTACAGGTCTGTTACTATTTGGAAAGTAGAGATAGTAATTGTCACTGACATGCACTTTTTATGTTGTGTGATGTACCTGAGTAATACTGAAATGAAGCCATAGGCAGAGAAAGATCTACCTTTGCTCTCCTTTCTGAGCACTCTGGCTCTACAGATCAAAGCATAACTACATTACTTGTTCTGATTACCTACAAGTGAAGAAGGAAACACATAACTTGATGCCTATGAATGCTGAGATAGGCAAAAAGCAGGAAGACAAAAAAATCCTCTTGGCATTATTGATCCTCACCAATGGACACAGCCAAGCCAAAGCCAGTTATTAAGCTCAAGCCACTTTTGTGATTTCTTTGTTTCTCTTTTCCCTTCTGTGCAAGGTACAAATCACATGTGTGATCATATTTCTTGTCAGAGTTCAAATTAGGAAAATAGCTATGAGTTTTCTCTCTTTTTTTTTTTTTTCAGAAATTACAGCTGTAGAAATGAAGCTGTTACAGAAAAAAGCAAAGTTTCCTAAAAGCCACCAAAAGGCCCCTTTAATATAGAATTGTTTTGATCCAAAGCAACCACTGCTATTACAGTTGCAGACTCCAAAATGGTTTTCTTAATCTTTAACACAGATTTATGCCTCCATAGTTCTATAGCTTTCTGTAATGAAATCACAGTCTTCAGTCTTATTACTATCAGGGTTTCTATGGAAAATTCTTTTCTTCTTTGGAAACAAAATCTTGAATTCTTTGGATTCAAGATTTTATATACACCCACATGGACAAAAACACATTTTTTGGTTTACTGGATATATTCGCCTCCTCTCTGCAATAAATATTTTAAAAGCCTGAGTGTGGGAAATCTGTGAGAAGAGAGAAGGGGCTTCCAGGCCTCATAAACCAGGTATTATGTCACCTGCATATTTCCAAAGGCTCCTGTCACAGTTTAGAGAAACACATTCAGGTTTCCACAGGTAGAGGCGCATACAGCAGCCTAGAGCTATGCTAGCTTTGAGCCCACTGAAGATCTTCAGCTCTACATTCTATCTGTGTGGCCCCACCAAAATTGTTGCTCGTGCACCTGGCTAATTGCTGGTCATTTCCTCAAAAGCAAGCAGCGTTCACCCAACAGCAGATAGTTGTTTGAGCTTTCTCTCCAGTCACTGGGGAAGATGGAAATACACCTAGTTTTCAGCTTTTTTCAAAAGAATGGGGATGAATGATAGACAGAGCAGCAAGTGGATAAAGAAAAGAGGCTGTAATTTTTCATGGATAATAAAATAATGAATGAGTGAGGGATACTATTTAAGTATACAGTTGCAAAAGATTGCTAGCAACAAAGCCTGACTTTGACCAGACAACAAAATACAAATGATAATATTTTAAAAAGGAACAGCAGCAGCTATAGCAATAGGAAAGATGAAAATCAGAAATACATTGTTTTCCAGAAAGGAAATTGTGACTGAAACTAAATAAGCAGAGTAACACACATGCTTTGCGCAGTGGCCTGCTGTGTAAGTCAGTGCTTCAGCAGCATGGAATTGTTAACTTAAAGAGTTGCTTTGACATTGTTCAACCCCATGTAAGGATACAATATTTAGCATTACTCCAAATGTTAACAAAGCAACTGAAAGGAATGAGCTAAAATTAAGAATTTAAATTGTATAAGTATTTAGAAAAATATGTGCCAATTAGAAACAAAAAACTCCTAGTAATTGTAAAGTGTTGGTTACTGAATATATAGGCTAAACAGCAATAATAGGAAACACATTTAATGGCGGAAGCCTTTAAATAACTGAATAGAAAAATAACAGTGTACTAAGCATTATGCCACTTTAAAAAACAGGGGTATTATATGCCCTCCATGAGTTTTGAATATGTCACAGAATGCTAGGAATTACACATTTAGAATCATAAGCATTTGGCTAGTGCCACTGAAATAGACAGATTATGGGGAGCAATCGTTAAAACATAAACGGAATATATGTAATCAAATAAATTCTGACGTTTACAGCTTTGCATGACCTTAAGGAAATGCAGGCAAAGTACCTTCAAGGCACCTGAAATCTGCTGTACCTGTCAATAAATTTTAAGGTGGCATGAGCATTGAGAAGAAACATTCAGAGACATTCAGAGCCTGAAACAACTTGAAGAAGGCATTGGAAAAAAAATTATATATATTATATAAAAATTATATTATATTATATTATATTATATTATATTATATTATATTATATTATATTAGTATATTTCAGACTTTCCTTCTTATCCCTGTAAAGACTGTTGGCAATGTTCAGTTATGAGCTTTAAATTAGAGAGAATGATGAACATAACACTAATAAATTAAAACACATGCAATGTTTTGGCTGTGAGTAAACCCTGTATAAACAAAGTGTATACAAAGCCATTTCATTTCTTCAGAGATCGTGACATTTATAAATTACTCTTTTATAAAATGAGATTAAGGTTGCTAAATGACCCGCATAGGCACATTTTACTCCAAAATGAGATCCATAACTCATAACGCAATATTGGTATAGGGATATCTATACAATACTCTGATCCTTTACACTCCAGTGGGTTTCCAATAGCAGTGCTGTCTTCTGTCATGTTTTCTTTGTACCTTTCTTCAGTCACAGAAATATAGCACAGCAGTAGTTCCAGAAACAGATTTCACAAAACACACATGTGATGCACAGAAACCCCTGAGGCATTGCTCCTGCGTGTCAAGCAATCAATGCGGCTCCCAGCCACAAGTTATTTCACAGCTGTGGCAATTTTTTTTTTTTAATATGCACACTGGTGTGAAGGCAAGAAGCTGAAGTCCTCACAAAACTGTATACAAACTCATGTACTTTAATAAATTATTCCCATTTGTCTGTATTAGAATGGCACTATCCTACTCAAGTCAAAAGCAAAAGACTTTGCAAAAGTCATGGTATAAATACAGCAAAATGTTGCATCACTTCTGAGCACATCATCCAGCACATATTTATCTTTTTAATATCATTCTGAGGTAGAAAGGTGTCCTCCTCATATAGTAATGGAGGATGTAAGAGAGATGCTTTGTTTATCCCAACTCTCCAGAAAATCTACAGAAGAGGAAAATACTTTGTCTCTGCTATGCTAGCTACCATCCCTCATGATTTCTCATCCAGCATGATTTCTGATGCTTAAATTTGAAAATTTGGTATAAACAATATGACAATCCACACTAACAGTAGTGGATTGGTGGTAAGTCATCTTTTTGTCTGCATTTTTACAAGGATTTTCTGAACAGTTGGATTTACTGTACTCTTCAGTCACAGAAAATACTATCTACCCCAAATCTCTGATTTTTTTTTTTTTTTTTTTTTTGTCTGTGCATGCAGGTTAGGTCTCAGAGTTATCAGAAAGGGATTTGGGGGGCCTGGTTGTAGTTTGAATTTATTTTTTGTTATTTTGATTCAAACATATAATTCAACACAATAACAAAACTTCACAAATGTCAAACACCAAAATACCCCACTCTGCAACATTAAGAATTCTAGTGTTTGATCTATATTTGGCTTGCACAATTCAGATAAAGACATTTACAAAATTATGGTATGACTTATGGAACATTCAAATTTTTAAAATAAAATGTGAATTCTATTAGTTAACATGTTAAATGAGTATTCTGCTATTACAACACTACAGAATACTTATATTGGGAAATATCCACAAGCTTCAAGGAGCCAGTAAATAAGCATCCCAAAAGGATGCTGTAAATACTGCCTATTGCTTGAGAATGTCATGTCATGTAGTTGTAGTACACAGTACATCACATTGCAATTATACCTAATTAAAACCATGGACTTCTCCTACATACTGTATTCCCAACCCTGGCTTTCTTATCCTGATTAACTTCTATGACAACACCATACTAGTCCTTTAAATTCCAATCCTTGAATCTGTAAAGGAAACATATTCAGCGGTGATCCTGAGTCTAACATTTTTCAGCCTGGTCATGAACACTGCTATACAACTTAGTCAAGCAGTAAGTCTCTGACAAGAAGGCAACTATTTGCCAGTGATAATTGCCATTCTTTGGACAGCTTTATCATCAGAACTACTAACAGCTGTGCTTGAAACCAAGCTTTGGCTTCATTGCATTAAGCTTTGCTCACCACTCCTCTTTCCAACATAAGAACTGGTAATGGCATACACTGTTTAAATCCCCTTCAATTTATCCTGTCATATTTTATTCCAACAACATAAACTGTGATATTGCAAGATACTGAGTGTTATGAAGTACTGAGTGACTTTTACTCCTATGGATGTCAGTAAGAGTTCAGTTTCTTACAAAACTGGGCTCATATTCCCTATCTTCTGTGAACAAATAATCCATGAAAACAAACAAAACAATCTAACATGCTGCATTAAGTATATTTCCATGGCAAAGTGTCAAAGTGTTCTTGCAGACATTGGCAATTTCTGTAAATATTTTGCCAACCATAAAGTGAAAGCTATTAGCAGATTACAGACCTGAAATTCAACATGCAAATCCCCAGATCTAGTGTATTACTTATGGTTCACAAGCTTGAAGTGAAATCCAGAAAAAATTTAAGGATCTGTTATAAATGCTAGCAGACTTTGTATGTGGTGCTGCACAGAATGAACCTTCTTCAGATCACCTTCTTGTGATGTGAAGACGTCACCAAGTTTGCAATACCCTTTATCCTTTAGGATCTCTCCCCTTGTACTTCAGCTATACTGAAGTGGACATAAATGCAAAGGTACTGTTATCTATACTTCCCAATACTTTCAAACAATTTAATGTTATATTTTCAAATACATCTGATTTTCCAATGAGCACACCATCAGTACATGGTGTGACTTAAACTGTTGCTATCTGCATCCATATTATCTAAATGCTAGCCTGGAAGATTTCTGCTTACAGATATGCATTGAACCTGTCTGTATGAGGCTGGATTTCTTACTTATTTGAGACAAACTACTGTGCTGAGAAATAAAAAGGTAATTTATATTTATAAAAATTTAAGCACGGAATAATACTATTATGTGCTAAAAAAGAAAGGCTTTCATACAAAATTGTTGGTATTCAAGTAAGTAGTGCTTTCATTCTACTACCTACATCATCATGTTATTTTAAAAAATAAGCTGTGATGACGATGTAGCAACTTCATAGAATCTGATATGTAGACGATGTTTTAAAGCAAATTAAGTCAAAATACTTCTTGCACAATTTAACTGAACTTAGGAATTCTCTGTAAAGTGAAAAAGGGAAATTTCAGTGTATTTCATAAAAGGAAGAGAATCTTATCATCTGAATGCCATCTGACCCCTAAATGTAAATAAAAAAAAAAAAAAAAGTCCTATGTTTGGAAGTGCCTTATTTAAATAAAGATTTTTTTTTATTTTCTTTGTGCCTGATGGCCAAAACTGCCAGTACCTATTGATATGTCTACCTGTTGAATTATTTATATTGTAAGTGTATTATAAAAAACAGGGCCTGAGGCAAAGAGCACTTTGTAACAGAACCATATTTATATTCATCTGAGAGCCAAGTGGAAAAACCACTCCTGAATATTTATTTCAAACAAAATACAATTTAAATTAACTCAATGGGGAACAATATCTGATACTTTTAAAAAAAAAGTTCCAAGTGCAACCAGTTAGATTTGACTAACATAATGCAGTGATAACCAATGTGTGAGAGTTTTCTAGTTGAAATATAGAACAAATTGTGTCCTACTGTTTCCAATTAATAAGAATGGGATGTAAAAGAAAAAAAAAAAAAGTAAAAAATAATATTCCAGCACTGTCTATTGGGAAAAACGACCTGTCAGATCTATGACACTCTGGCAGCATTTTGGAAAATCCTGAGATTTTTCCAAGTCATGCTAAGATCCAGCTCATTTCTCAGCAGCACAGTGCCAACACCAACCATTTACTATAAGGAAGAGGCTGTATTTCAGTTGAAATTCATATTGGACTGCTGGTGTGCTCCACACTCCCAGTGGTCCCATGGCTGAAGCTGTGTGGCAGGAGAACCTCTCAGACTGTGTGAACACAGGGTCCTGCCCACAGGGAGGAGATTGTGCTCCTGCCACAGGACAGCTGAGCAGCAATCAGCTGCTGGTCACTAAACAGGACCATAGCACAATCTGGACTGGAAGGCACCTCAGAAGGTTTCTGGTCTAACTTCCCCCATACAGCAGGGTCAACTCCAAGATCAGGCCAGGTTTCTCAGGGCATTGTCCAGCTATATTTAGAATACCTCTAAGGATGGAGCCTGCATAACCTCCAGGGGTAGCCTGTGAAATCAGCACACAGTGGGTACCTACAACCAGCAACTGGCCTGAACTTCATTGCCCACATACATATCACATGCACTTGGAGCCCTCAAAAAAAAAAAAAAAATTGGCCTTGTCCTTCCCCCTCCACACTGTGCCAGTCAGTAATCACAGAATCACAGGATCACAGAATAAGCTGAGTTGGAAGGCACCCACAAGGATCATCGAGTCCAGCTCCCAGCCCTGCACAGCACCATCTCCAAGAGTCACACGATGAATCACAGCTTATGAATCTCACCTCCCCCTCAGATGTAGTAAATGCAGCTCTTCTGCAGCACCAGGACTGCCTTCTGACAGAAGTACCCTATGAACTGTAACTTCAGGAGAAAGGGAAATCTTGAACATACCTGAGTTACACATTCATATATTAGAAAAACCCCAATATCAATATTAATCATATCTTTGAGCCTGTCCTCCAGTAAGCAATTTTTAAAACAGCTTCCATGGATAATTTCATGGGTGCAGGTGTGGCTCTTTTGGTTTCACTCTCTCAGGAACTCATTATTTTCACTGTCTCTTAGAGAATTAAATCAGCAAGAGACAATGGCAAAGGGAATCAGTTCCTTATTTACAAAATAATCCATAAAAACTTCTGTTAATATAAAAGCAAACAGGACTTGTGAACTTAACTTGGCTACACAACAATGTTTTCTAATGAATAAAGCAAAAGAAATACACAATAGTATTTTCATAGTGCATCTAAAATATTAGTATGCTACAAGTTTTTATACAACTCATGCAAGGGACATAAGGTTAAGGCATTAACAGAGAAATTATTTCATCTGTGGTTAAGGGTTCCAACCCACAGTCTGAAAGGTCACTTTGCTTATGTCAGCTGCATGTTACTCTAACGGTCATGACTTCTCTCTGATTTAGACCACTTATTCCAGATTATATTAAATCAAAGTCAAAATCTTGGCACACTGCCCATCAAGATCCCTACATTTAAGAAAAATGGAGGCTTTTAAAACTCAAAATTAGAGCTTCAGCCTTTTTGATGACTACATATTGTAATCGTATTCTTTTGTTTTCTAGAATTGTCTCAGCTATGGAGGTATGCTGCTCTGTTCTATGACTTTTCACCTAGCCATATAAAGAAGACATCTTTTCCAACAATTAATGCAAAATGAAAGGCAGACAAAAAGGAGAGGTCTGCCTTGTAGGCTACATGCAATTGTAATTAAGCCTGGGAGTTAAAATAGGGATTTCAGTTTCTCCCTAAGGAAGCCATTCTTCAAGAAAGACTCACACAAAGGTTAGCCTTCTTTTTCTAATTGCATGAACAGAAAATGTTATAGAAAGACCATTTTAATTATAACTAAATTCATTTCTATCAAATCTGCAGTTGTACACACTTATAAATGTAAATTCAATAAGGCTCACCCTCCTTTTTCAATTCCTATGAACAGCTAATCTGAAAGCTCACCTTTTAATTGCACCTCTTGACATGTCAAACCATGTACAGGTATTGTGTTCAAAGGCACCAGTGCATAATCAAGCTGTAAAGCACCATAAAAACTACTTTCTGCCATAAAGCTCTACATATGCACAGGTGATGATGGCACATGGAATCTCATTACATTCTTCATATTGCCTTCCAGACTGGCTGTGAAGAGATGATGCACATATAAATACATATATATATCTTTACATGTGTGTGAGCATGTGTGCACACAGACACACAGACCAACAGCACGAAGGACTGGATATTGGTCTGTCTGGGGAAATTATGACAGTAGACTTCACTTGATTTCCCTTACTACAATGAAATTGATTCATTTACTTCTCAGCCGGTGAGGCCTGCACTTCCCTAGAATGTTTGCACTTCCATCACCACTCAGCTGCAGATCAGCAACGTAATCTCTACAGAAGAGTCAATAGCAGGTGAGACAGCTTGATGCAGCACATCTCCATACCCATCTTAACGATCAGATTTGGTTTTGGATTACGTGCATTTTCTATGCAATATCAGGTTCAAGGCCCTAATTCCTATTTTTAAAGATCTCAATGACTGAACAACATAATATCTCATAGTTTGAATATTGTAAGGATTTGGCAAATAATTTGATCCTTCTGACAGAATGGAATATTCTACAGTAAAGTTTTTTCTCAGTGAATTGTATCAACACCAGATATGGGGTTCACCTTCCACTTCAAGTCACATTTCTTTCAATCTTCTCTAACAACCCATATGCCTCTTTCTGAGAAATCATAACAGATAGGTGGGCAATATAAAATTCCTATTTTAGAAAAAAGATGGTGTGGCTAATATTATAATTATAATGTATAGTTTATAATGTTATATGTCAAAATTATATTATTAATATATTTGTTTATTAAGATGTCACATTAAACATTAATAATCTTTAATGCATTTTATGTTGGAAAGAGCAACAATGATTGTGGTCAGTCACCTTGCCTTAGTCCACAGATGCAGTGCTTTGTGGTACAATAACTGATAAATGTCATTTTTCTATGGGATAAACATGTAAATGAGCCACAGGTATTGTATGCAACTCCAGCACACACTATTGTTGCTGTATTGTATGCTGTAGTTGCATATAATACCTGTGTATTGGTAGCTGTAGTTGTATTGTACGCAACTACAGCTTTTCTGTGTCTTCTACATGCCCATGACCACAGACCAAAGAACTAGCAAAGCAGTGGGAGATGTACTCACTACCTAAATACAGCCTCATTTTTTTACCATGCCTGTCCAGCCAGATTAATCTTAGTTAGACCTAATGATCACTGCCCAGCTAGAGCTGGATCAAACGAGGTGTCCTGGGTAAAGTCTCTCACTGCTGGTTGCACATACTGACTGCACTGCTCCATCTAATCTCATGGCATTACAATACATTACAGTTTCTGTTCTTCAGAGAAGGTTTACCAAGATATTTTGAATTCACCTCATTTTTACACAGTGGATTAGAAAGCTGTTCTCAGAACAAAATGAAATAAATCATCCTTGCTATTTCACTGTCTTTTTATTTAATCCTCAATTCACAAAATTGGGTCATTTTCAATGGTTTTACCACATGAAACAGTAAGGAATAATAATAGCCAGCAATTAAGTCAAATTTAGCACTTAGTACTCAACAAGAATTGCCTAGGAACAGAACATGTTTTCCATAAATGCATTCATTGTTCAAAATTCTTTTAAGCATGTTTTATGCATTTGCATTCTCTCCTACAGATATTTAATAAGCTGCTCATTGCAAGAATATATCAGAAGTTGAATACTCACAATTCAAAATTAAAGTTAATTTGACAAAGCTTAAACTGAATGTGTCTTTTGCTGATTACACAAGCATATCTCGTCTGATCAGCAGTATGTCCATTCATGAGTCTGAATTCCATATTTATTTATCATTATTATTCCCTATTAATCATTAAAAGCAATAGGTTTTTTAACTACTTCTATGAGTAACCATGTTCTGAAAAGATTCAAGCTACCTACAGCAGGAGATAAAACAGCTTCACTGAGCTCTGTTCTGTCCTTGAGCACAAATCCAAGTGGCTATATACAATTGAAATCAGACTATAAAGTTCTAAAGATGAAAAATGTGTTTGACATGAAATTAAAATAATTCTGCTTCTCTTCTGTATGTGTAAAGGAAAAATATGAGCTACTGTCTTGACGTGGCACACACTTAGTGTCAAACATTAATGATTTCATAGCAAATACATAAGTGGTCCATTTAGTATTCATCAGCTTTGATATGCTGTCTGGCCTCAAAGACCCCTCTAAAATATGTACAAAGGCTGCAGTACCAGACATGCTTTTCTGGACCATTATCTTTTCCAAGCCATAATATAACCACTCATCTACTACAAAGTTGAGGTTTTACATCTCTCCCCTTTTAATTTCAATTATAACTTGCAAAAGAAGTCAACATTCCCTTACAATACAAATCACTCAGGTTGAATACTCATTACGTGATCAAAATAGAAAGCAAGGAGTTAGAATAGGCAGACTGTATTTATAACATCCTTTGACTATATCCATCTTTAGTTTCCTAGCACAGAGAATCAAGTCTTTAAGTTAAAAATAGTCTTCAAATCTTTGGTCTTTAAGTTAAAATTAGTGCTTCAAAACATTCACACTTTGGGAATTGTAGCTCGAGCAACAAATCTCACCATTTCAGCTTCAACATGTGACAACGCTCCCCTGCAACACCCAAAAAGCTTCACATAATGGGATGTTCCCTATTAGGCAGAGACTCAGGAGGCACAGCAGCTCCAGGTTGGGCGTAACGTGGGCTCCAAGCCTGGAGCTGGAGCACGGTGCCACAGACGCCGTACTACATATCCAGCCTCCATCCCACGGACTTGGGGAACAGATTCATCATCATGTTGAAGGTGACACTGCCACATGGCAATAAAGTAAATCTGCTTCAGGTCCTTGTGGCACATGTCCAGCCCACACATTGTTTCAGTTGCCAACCCTCATCCCATGACTCGTGCAATTCACAACTGTGCAAAACAAGAGTGCAATAGGCAGACAGATCAGATTTGCTATGTGTGCTTTGCACAACTGCAGGAGG
This sequence comes from Vidua macroura, assembly GCF_024509145.1. Lineage (NCBI taxonomy): Eukaryota > Metazoa > Chordata > Aves > Passeriformes > Viduidae > Vidua > Vidua macroura. Next base: position 37,931,385 of record NC_071572.1, on the reverse strand, counting down.
CATGACACTGTGCACAGCAGCAAAGGAGTCACCCTAGCATTCATTACTCCAGGTTGTTTAGCACTTAGCTCTCACTCTCATTTATTTGCAGACTGGTAAAAATCAACACGATTTTTTAATTTTAGCTGGTTGTCTAACATGTTGTACACACTTATAAATGTATATTCAATAAGGCTCACCCTCCTTTTTCAATTCTTATGAACAGCTAATCTGAAAGCTCACCTTTTAATTGCACCTCTTGACATGTCAAACCATGTACAGGTATTGTGTTCAAAGGCACCAGTGCATAATCAAGCTGTAGAGCACCATAAAAACTACTTTCTGCCATAAAGCTCTACATATGCACAGGTGATGATGGTACATGGAATCTCATTACATTCTTCATATTTGAATTTCCCAGTCTGAACATGGAGCCCTGCAAGTGGAACCCTTTAATGAGACAACTGAGGCCTTGAATGTCAGTCTTCCAGCCTTTGTTTGGCACAAACCAAACCACTGTATTGACCAAATCTCTGTACAGACTTTGTTGGCTTACATAGCCATTCATCAGAACTTACTACAGATAATAATACTGGATAACTAAGATTTGTTCATATCTTGAAATAAACAAGAGCATATGTGAGAATGTAACAGAAAAATGAACTACACCATATCTCTCTTCTAAATGCAATCAACTTGTGCATAAGATTTTTAATATCAATAGACTGATATTTAGAAGTGGTAATTGGGTATTTTGTACAAGATTCAAATAAATAGGGACCAAATTAATAAAAGTATAGCTTCCTCTTCAGCACTTAAATATCACAGTAATGGAGAAATACTCTTTATTGCCTCCCATTTTCTTTCAAGTTGCAGATTTTATCAAATTATACAGGGGTGTGTATATCTATGCACACACAAAGCATTGCCAAGATTATAACCCACAAACAAAATTAATATTATTAAGAATTTTATTTCCAAACTGCTCTTACCCCTTTCCTCACCTCAGCTTTTTCCCTCTGGGATCTGATAATGGGGAAATACAGAGATTCTGGGCACCTGCTACACTTTCTGCTTTGCTTTTCTTTCCCTCACTTCACCTTATGTAATGGGGAAGGATGGGTGAGGAGATACGGGCTTCTTGGTTTGCCACACAGGTTGTCACTCCTGGGACAGCAGAAACTGGTGCAGGCTATGCAACACCTGCCTCCACTGGAAGCATCCTGCATGCCAGTCCAAAGCGATCTTCCACTTTCCTGCACTGGCAGCCATCCCACCCTCTGCAGCCAGCACTGAAGCAGAACTGCTGAGCTGTCAGCAACTTCTCACAAGAGGCCAATTTTTACGCCGCATAATTGTAGCAAAAAAAAAAAAAAAAAGAAGAAGAAAAGAAAAAAAATTCATGAGAGTTGGCAACCCATGTTAAATTTGCATGCATATCTGATTAGCTGTGTCTTTAGAAAACACAGTCTTACAAAATATTGCAAAATTATTCATTTTATTTTTTTAAAGTCTGGATTGAATTTTGTCAAAATATAAAGCCTGTTTTCTTCTTCCTTCCCTCCCTCCAAGTGAGTATAATCCAATTTTCCTTTGAAACTGTAACATTTTATTTCACATTGCTTGGGAGTTATGAGCAAAAAGAGAAAAACAGTAATAGGAGTGAAAAAAGAATTTTCCAGTTTCATCTTTATTTAAGCAGCCAGAGAACGAAATAGAACACTTCCCCACTGTTAGTCCTCTTCTTCCACCCACTTCCCCAGAAAATATCTAGAAGATAAGGCTCCAAAGTGGTTAATCAAAGCTTATGGAAGTCATTCTCAGGGGCAGTTTTATATATCCCCTACATGCCCTTAGCCTGAGTTCAAACTACTGAGATCACGATACAGGAAGGGAGCCAGGATGCTACAGATCTAGTCACAGATGGGTGACCTGCTCTGGCTCACCTACACAGCTGGTGTCAGAAGGCCAAAAACGTAATTGCCATCCAGGCTAGAGTGTAAGAGCTATAGTGAACTCAAACAAGATTTTCATGTTTGCCAGACTGGCTGGGATATATTTTCTGACACTGGAAACTGGGCATTGCAGGAAGACTGAGGTAGGAGAGTTGAGGTCACATTTTCTGACCCTGTAGAAGAATTTGGTTCTGACATGCTGTTATTTCACTTTTACCTGTGAAACAAATGAACCTTTAGCTTGAATGACAAATGCTGTCTTTCAGACTGACTGGGGCTGCCAAAAGTCCATTTCACCTGGCAGTCTCAGCTCACAGCTTGGCCCCTTTCACCCACTAGCCACATGAGACCAGCCCAACCCATCCCTTCTCCCCAGTGAAGGCAAAGTAAGAACAAACACTTTCAACATGAGAGGAAGGACCCAGTCTGCATCTTTACCTGCCAAGCTACTGCATATGACAATGCCTTTCCAACCTACCACCCGCTTCTCAAACCTGCATCAGAGCTTTCTTCCCAGTCAAACATGAGTCAGCTCACTTGAGCCATCTTCACAATCACTGAGCCCTCACAACTACCAGAAACTTCCAGCAAAAGACAAAACCACCTGGTTTCCAAGACCAAACCACCTGCCTTCATCTCACCTTCCCTCCACCTTCCTCGGTGCCTTCCTGGCACCCACAGCTCAAGGAACAGACTCTCCAGCACATGTCCCTGCTGCACAGTTCTGGCACTCAGGCAAAGCTCGGTGCTCAGACAGTGAAGACAAAGAATAAAAAACAAATGGGAAGCAACACAAAACAATATACATCCATGTGTGAGGCAAAACTAAAAGCTCTCCTTTCCCTTCTCCTGTGGTTCCAGAGGCATGTATTCTTTCTTCCATAAATGTGCATTGTGCAAACTGCCAAATACTGCCATAAGAAAAGCTGTATCAAATTGGTTACATTTTCTTTACAATAATTCAGGCAGAATTTTGAACGCTGTATTTTGCTCAAAGTGAAATACCTGAGGACTGAAGCCATTTTTTAAAAGCAGTAGTTAAAAAAAAAAAAAAAAAACAGACTTAATTTTAGGACTTCCATATAATGTCCTGGGTATGTTTGTGTAACACTTCTGAAATGACCAAGAGAGGAAAAACTAGGCTTCATTTCAGAAAGTGCACAAAGGGAAGCATTGCTGTGGTTACACCGATTTTTTTTCCCAGTACTTTGATACATAGGCACTTATGCACATTTGACAAACACTAAGCAATTAGATACTAAGCTATTAGAGAGTGTCCAAAGCAGGGCCACAGCAATGGCAAAGGGTCTGGAGAAGATGCCTTACAAGGAGCAGCTGAGGTCTCTTCACCTGTTCAGCCTGGAGGAGACAGAGGGGAGACCTCAGTGCAGTCCACAATTTCCTCAATAAGGGAAGCAGAGGGGTAGGTACGGATCTCTTTACTCTCAATGGCCAGGGACAGGACTCAAGGAAATGGCATGAAGCTGAGTCAGGGAAAGTTTAGGTTGGATATCAGAGAGAGCTTTTTCACCCAGAGAGTGGTGGGGCACTGGAACAGGCTCCTCAGGGAAGTGGTCACTACATCAACACTCAAAAGGTGTTTGGACAACGCTCTCGGGCACATGGTGTGTCCCTTGGGCATGGTGCTGTGCAGGGCCAGCAGTTGGACTTGATCCTGAAGGGTCCCTTCCAACTCAGCATATTCTATGATTCTATGATAAAAATAAGCTTTCCATAAAGACTTCCTATTAGGGGGTAGAAAGCACAAACTAATAAGCCATTCCTAGTGTCATAAATAAAATCCATTTGCTTCTGCAGTGAAACAGGACCTTTCATTTTTTATTATCCTCTATAGCCTTAAATAGCATGATCACCATAGTTCTTTTTCTTTGTGGTGAAACTTTATGTTTTAGTTCATAAAAACAGAGCATAAAGTTTTCCCACTAAGAAAATACTGTGCCTGGTAATATTGACAAATGAGTGATAAAGCAGGAAACAACAGAAAAATAAAGAAAATCTGGGAAGAAATTAATTATGAACCCTGCATACTTGTGTCACTTTAAAACAGTAGCTATAAATTCAAACTGCAACTGCAACTATTTCTCTTGTCAAAGTCCTCAGAGCCTCTGTAGTTAAGGAGGTGGCAGTCCTCAACCCTGAAAAGGGTTTGGACACAGAACTCCTGGTAAGGAAATGGCACCTCCATTAACTACTTTCTGCATGTGGAAAGTTATCATCGGTTTCCATTCATCAGGAGTTTTTTAGCTCCAGATGAGCACCAGTTTCAGAAGGTCTAGACAGCTTTGGTGGTAGCCACTTGGATGTTTATGTATTGCACTCTACAGTATACTATGTAATAGGAAACATTATTCACTTGGCCACAGTGCAGCACAAGTACACAGAGACAGCTTGATTTCTAATCACACCTGAGCTAATAAGTCCTCCTGAGACTTATTATTGTCAGCTTGAGCTGTCTGGAAACATCTTGCCCTTGCTCTCAGTCAATCCTCTGAAAAGGTCTAGTGCATCCAGATGCCTGTAAAAGCACCACAGAAAACTTCAGACTGTGTTTTTCTAATAGACTTACTAGCATTTAGCAGCTAAAATCTCTGGCTGTGCTGTGCATGCTTCAGCCCAGGATTTTGATTGGTGAGTAAGAAGGATTTTTCTCTCTGGTTGCTCCTAACCCCTTTCCCAAGCTACTTGTGAGGTACTCCTACTGCGTGGCTCCAGAGCTCAGGCAAAGCTCCATGCTCAGGCAGTGAAGACAAAGAAAACAACCAACAGGCAATCAAGCAATTAAAGCTCTACTGCAACAAAACTAATACATATAATGGAGACCAGTTAAGAAGAAGGTTAACCACTCTGCACACCTGAGGTTGCTTTATACTCTGGCCTCTTACTCTTTGAAGGTACTCTTTTGCCCTTCAAAACTACAGGCTTTAATCCTGCTGAGGTAGTTGAAGCATTACAGCTTTCTAAAGTCAATTAGACCTAACATTTGAATGCTTGATTTTGCAGCTCCTTTTAATGAATTTTAATTTATTTGTTTGTTTTAATGATGTATTGACAAATATCATCAAGCAGCAACAAAAACAAGCTGAAAACAAGCACTATGCTTATATGCACCAGGTTTAACTTGCCTTATATCCCTGGGAGCTATTTACATTTTTTTCAGATATCTGAATGCCAGTGAGCAAAGCTAGTGAGCAAAGAATGGTTTTAAGGTTAAGCCATTGAGAAATAAGTTTGTGTTCTTAGAAAGAATATTATACAAAAATGTTAAATCATTATGCTTTGCTAGTCCTTCGTTTCTTATTTCTACATAGATAGAGATTAGTAAGACTACTTTAGTCCACAGAAAATTTGGACATAATAAATAGCACCTGTATAATAATTTATGATCAGGGATGGATACAACAAATTAAAGCAATTAATTTTTATTTGCTGTATTTTCTATAGTGCAACTGAAAAAAAAAACCTGCATGTTGCAAACTGAAATTTCTATATACTACATAGTAAACAAAGGAATACAAAGCTGCTGGTGCATGCCCCGTTCTCTCAAAGTCTTCAGCACACCACTTAATGAATGCATTTAAATGGGCCTAATTTTAAAGGGGGGTAAAAAAGTAAAACTACTATGCATCTTATAGTTTCCATAGCACTAATTACCTTTACATGTTTTCCCCTCTCCAAAATATCAAAATGCTTGGAATTTTCAATGAAACCTGCCAAAACCTTCTACCCTTTTCTCCTTAAAATCACTACAGTTGCAAAATATTCCTGAGCTCTTTTGATTACTTCTATTCATACAGAAAAAAAAAGGCAATGCACTTGTTTCAGATATTATATTATGTGGCAGTCCTTCTAGGAAGTAAGTGCTGTTGTGACAGAAGGAAATCTCCACAGCATCACTGATGTGAAAGAAACCCTTTCACTTTTCATCAGCTGAGACACTCTCTATGGTGAGGATGTGGCTAATTTTTCTCCTGAGGCTGTTGATATCTTGCTGCAGATCCAACATCTTAAAACATAGGAGAATCGTCAACATTGTCCTCACATCAGATACAGACATGCTTATGACTCCTGGGCAATTTTATTTCATATGCTCGTGGAGGGAAGGTTGCAGCCAAAGGAACTGGGGCATGACTTCTTTTCTTTGTTCTCCCACTGCCATCTCAGCCATCCAGACAAGGAACACATGTCTGAAGTGAAGATGTTTATTTACATCATATGCCTATGCATTAGCTTTGTGCCAGAACCATAGTCAAGGAACTGATCTGAAAAAAAAATACCAGAAATACTAGAAAAAGGAATGATCTCAACTCTGTAAGAGGCAGGAGGTGATTCTTTGTTCCCCCACTTTGTTGATTTCCGAAGTTGTTCTCAGTCAACATAAACAGCTGAAAATACATGCTGGTCTTTCTGCCCCATTCCACGTGCTGTGTTCAAGTCATTTGGATCAACCACATCCATCTTTGAACAGATGCTCAGAGTGCAGTAGAACAGGTAATATTGCTTTCACTTGTGTAAATATTGTATGTTAGCAACTCCATATGAATTACAGCCCAAATTCTGAAAGATGCTAAAATCCCTCACCATTCATTTACCTGCTTAAACTCACAAGTATGGGCCATTGGAAGTCACTATTTGTCAAATATTGTAAACAACATCCTGTAACTTGTTATTTTAACTTCTGCAACATTTGACAGTGGTGTACATTGTCAACTGAGCAGAGGAAATGAGGGAAACAGGAAACTTTATTTGCCATTTAAGTAGAACTCGCCATTACAGCACAGGGACAAATGAATGAGGAGAAGAAAGTGTCTACTAACACTTCGAAAAATATTACAAAAAAATTAGGCTGAGTTGTCAACTTTAATTGCTACCCATATTAAAGCAGAGCACTGGCTTTGCGGTTGTATCCCACATGCCATTAGGAATCTGTGAAGTAGATGCTTTTTTAATCAGCAGAATTGCAGCACTCCATGTGACACCAGAGATGGATTTGTTCTAACTGGAAGAAACGCAGTATTATTCTACATGCTGCAGCCTCTAGCCTTCTGGCTGCTGCAGAGACAGCAGAGACATGGCTTTTCCCACTTTGTCAAGAATCAACCTCCTGGACATCTCTCTATGCCCAGAATAGAAGAAATAAGTTTGTGCCAGTCACTCTGCAGGAAGATGAGGCAGAGAATGAGCTAAGCACTACTTTGTCCTTGGTATGCCAAGTGCTGAAATAAAGTATAATCTCACCCTTACCATATGAATAGCACAACTTGAATGAGTGCACTTTACTGTACAGGGATTTTCTTCGGATGTATCTGGCACAGTCAGCATGTAATTTTTGTGCTTTTTTTTCATGACCATGACAACACTCTGCCAAAGCAATAATAAAATCTTACTTTTGTCACTGCATTTGGGAGAACCTGAACTTGGACAGAAAGCAATAAGTATTGTGGGGTGCTGGGATGAAGAACAGTGACCATCTAAAAGTCTATTTTAATTGTATGATGACATTTTTCTAAATAATTTTTGTCCCAGAAAAAGTATTCCAAGCAAGACAAGTTTTCAGTTTTGGTTCTAAAAGTGAAGAGATATATGACCACAACTCTAGTCCCTCCACTCCTATAGGTATTGTGACCTACTTAGTTTGTAAGAGAGAACAAGCCACTGGTAAGACAAATGAAGAATTCCCTTCCCGTTACCTCTGAAACATTTACAAAGACTGATGAAAAACAACATAGAAATTTACATAGGATCAAGGTTAGCTAGAGTAAATAGTGAGTAATTTCTAGCTTTTAAAAGAATTTGCTAAGATAAAATACTTTCTTTATCTCCTACTGAGGTATTTTGTTGTTTGTGTAAGTAATACATAGAATAGAATAGAATAGAATAGAATAGAATAGAATAGAATAGAATAGAATTAGCTCAGATAGAATATTTTTTTCATTTCTCAAGGATAAATCTAATAACTGGGTTATTCACAGGAACAATTAATCTCAAAAAATTAGTGAATTTGTAGTTAGCATATTCGTTAGCTAAAGTTTGAGACACAGACAGGTCTTGACCCTGCTATTATTGACTTAATATGATTTTTGAATGACTGAGCTCATCATTAAACCTCTCAACATACTGAAATGCACTGATAAAACTATACAGTTGGGAAAGGCTGGTTAAGAAACTGAATGGTAATACAAACCACAAAAACAAAATAGGCAAGTGGCATCTTCTATTTCATATTCTTGCTAACTGAATAGATCCCATTGATTAAATAATCATAGGGAAATTTTCTCCCCAAGACTCATCCAAGTCAAGAGGAATGTTCACACTTATTTAAAAGACCTTTGGTCTGAAGCTGAAAGCTCCCAAACAAATGGAAATTTTTGTAACACAGTTGATATTCCTTGATACACCAACTAGGCAATGAGCCTTATCCCACCATTAGCATTACACCATACATTTAAGAACATTTTGAGATCTATTAACAACAGAATGAGAATTGGTATAATGTATTAACCTATTTATTTCTCAGATTATCACTAGAATCTTTGAACTAAAAATTGCTTTCAAAAAGCCCAAAATCTAATTGAACCAGCATTCACTGAAAAATCCTTCAAGTTTTTTTGTACATGCCAATCTATGAAATATCAGGGAAGCAATAACAAAATTGTTCTCTAAGAGCTCTTTGTACATCCATCATAAATATGACTAATTGGCTTCTGTTTAGACATTGTCTTCTTAAACTTTCATTACAGTATTGCCAAAACTGAAGCAAAGTTGAGTGGACACAACTGAAATGGCTGCTGCATGATGAAAAAGATCCAAAAAAATATCCTTTAGTAAGTATTAACAGTCTCATGGTACCCATGAGCAGAGAAGAACAGGAAGGAAGAGGAATATACAGTGAATACTGTCAGTATAGTATACAGAGGAGAAGGGCTCTTTATAATAAAACAAAAACAAATTCTTTTTATCACGCTTTGAAGAAGAGAACTTCCAGTAACAAGACCCAAAAATTTTGATTCTCAGCCACCAAATGTGAAGAAGCTCCTTTGCTGAACGTCTTCCTACCAGCGGATTTAGAGGCTTTGTTCTTTCCTCCCTCTACTCCACTAACACAAATCCCTCTGCACACAGGCTGGATGGTACAGTGAGCAGATCTTGTGCTCTCTCTAGAGAAACTTCAGGAGCCTTTTCCCTCCCCATCTGTTATTCAAATACACTCTAATTTGTTCTGAGTGGATCTTGCCCTCAGAAGGGCAGTATTTGCCCCAGAGTACCATAAACTCAAAGTTCAAAATCTCTTCGCTCCTAAGGAAAAGGCTTCTCCTGTTAGGAAATATCTCCATGCTGAAGCTCATCAGGTGATGAGGCCACACACCGTGCTCAAAAGATGGTCACTGCCACTAAGGTGTTGTTGAAAGCTGCCACTGGTTACTTCTTCTCGGCACTAAAGGAAAACAGGAGCAAGACCATGAGCTCTCTTATGGAGCACAGCAGAAGTGTCCAAGCTCTCAGGCTTCTTTTAAATCCATTACAGTTTAAAATACAGGGAAACACACAGTGCTGCTGAGGCTCTGCACTACAGCAAAGGATGTGAACTGGCAGGAGCTTTGTACTGTACCCACAGAAGTAGAGAGAGTGGTGAGGAAACTTTGCTACAAATCCCATCCCCAGGTGGAAAAATCTCCCCACTCATTGCTGTAAAGCAGGATTTTCACTCTTTCTCTAATAAATTTGTCTGAAGGGAGGATGGGGAGAGAGACGAAAGCAGAAGGAGGAAAATAAGTAGATGGACTCCAGTAGAGATCACGGCACTAGCAAAAATAATTTTCCTATGCTCATGTCTCCATCTCTGGAGGTATTCAAAACCTGACTGGACATGATCCTGTGCAATCCACTCTAAAAGACCCTGTTTTAGCAGGGGAGTTAGATGATCTCCAGAGGTCCCTTCCAACCCCAACTGTTCTGTGATTCTATGTTCTCTGTGGGCTAAGAAAAGGAAATACAGCTTAAAGTGCTGTGTAACAGGATAATCTCTAATTAGGTAACTGCATCTAGGGGCAAGAACAATCTGCCTAGTCATTAGCCATGGGATATTCTGACAGAAATGGTGCCTTTTATTAGGGTCATTACAGGAAATACAGGAGCAGGAGCTAATTAATTATCTTGTGGAAAGAGTGGTAAAAATTTGCCCAGAACAAAACAGAAAAAAAAAAATAAAGGCTTGTAAAAATATCTGAGCAGAAAAGATTCAGCTCCATCCTCTTGCTATGAAAGCACTGGGTGTGTTGAAAGTGCAGAAACAAGTTGAGTATGCAAAGTGCCACATTCCAGACACTCCTACTTACTAGCACTAAGACAATGGTTCACGTAGAACTGCTCACCACTAATTTAAACAAATTGCATATAATTGGTTCCTATAAACACTCCAGAAAACAGTTTCACTACCCCAGCTGCCTGTTTGAGTGTATTCTCAGTTCAAAAGGCTTAGCACAGACTTGCAGAGGGTACCACATTAAGATAATGGAGTTTTTTGGCTTAACTGCCCTCCTAGGTAAATATCTATGAACTTAAAGCAAGAATTGCTATATTTTGTTTCAGTGATGGACCTTTACGTCATAATTATTGAGTATTGCAGTCTACTGGGCAGCATTTTACCTACTGGCCTTTCCACCAGTGCTCTTTCAGAAGCTCTGTATACTCACCACTATATCTAACCTCAAAAGAAGGAATATTTGCAGAACTATTCCTAAAAAAGTACAGCTAAGACCTACCAATGTCACATATTTCTAAACTAGACAGATCTTTCTGTGCTGGATTAAAAACAAACAAACAAACAAAACCCAAAAACCAAAATCAAACAAACATAAAACTTTTAAAAAATGGTAGCACTCTGTCAGGGACTTAGGGTACTGTACATACCCCTGAAGGAGAAAATATTAGTGCCATCTACCAGGGACAAGGAGACTACCAGGTGACTTTCTTACTAATTTGTATACTGCAATGTAGGCAGTTTGAACTTTCATTCTCTGATATTCCTTTTTTTAGAAGTATTTTTCAAAAGGATTAGAACTTCCTGCCAAGTCAGCCTTTCATTTAATAAATTTGCTTTGAGGTCCTTCATTGAAGACACATTGAGACTTCTGAAATTTACTTGTGTAACCTCCAGTTTGTTCTGGTTTTCACTATTGCCTGTACCTAACTGGGCAATGACAAAACCAAGAACTTTGGGATTCTGAGAAAAAGCTCAGTTCCCTCTAGAGGAAAATCCAAGAGAACCTTGCCCACATGGAAGGAAATTGTTGTTCAGTCTCGCTGTACATTTGCTGCTTGTTCTATTTGTTTTCTCTAGACCTAGATTAGTTTGTTAACTAGATTAGTTAATGCCCTTGAGCGCAGACAGGGGAAGGTATGCTTATTCTGCAAATTAGTCACTGTAAGATAAAATGACAAGAAGATGAAGCAGACTGAAGCTGATGTCATAAGAATTATTCAAGTAATAGCAGATTAAGGACGGAACTATTTAATCTGTACAAGAAAATTTTTGTCTTCCACAGAAACAGGAACCTTTCCTTAGAAAAGCCATGGAGTGGTCGATTAGCAAGAAAGGATTTGAGTATTTAAATCTAGCTAGATTTTAAAAACCCAAAGCAGTGTGCCAAGGCAAAAAAAACCTCTTTTTTTTTTTTTTTTTTTTTTTTGTAAGAGCAAAGATAATTTATCACCACAAGAATGGTCCCATGTTCTGGTCATGGAGAGAATGCTTCCGTTATCCTCCTGTAAAACACACCTGAATATGACAGTGGAGCACTGCCACTGCCAAATAGCAAGAAACTTCCTAGAAGAAGGATTAAAGATGGTGTTTTCAATTTTAGCATGATAAAATGGAAAAGCAATATAGATGCCGAGACACCAAAAAACTTAATTTCTCCAGCCTAGAAGTAGGAGTGAAAATAAGGTACTTTCACTCTTGAAAAGAACCTCAATGCAGTTAGTTTGGCCCAAGTTGTCTTAATTGACAAGCCATATGAAAAGTCCTAGACATGCTCCGTTAATGTTCTACTAACAGAAGAAGCAGTTTCCAAGATATCTAATACACTGAGAAGTGTTTATACTGAGAAGTGTTTATACTGAAAGTCTTTTATTACTCCTCTAAGCCAGTGAAGACTTCACAGGCTTAGAAGACTTGACTTGACTTCCAAATCCAGGGTGTTTAGATGAGTTTCAGAAATCCCAGCTTTTTCTAACAAGCTAACAGGCTGAATACAGCCCCCCACTGTGCTTTATTTTAATGCAAAACATAATTGTGTCCCATCATAAGAGCTTTTCATAACTGCTTTTATTGTAAGCAATGGAAACATAAAAATCTCTGTTAAATGCAACACCCTTCTTAGCCCCAGATCAAGCAGGGATACTTGGGTTTTTTCAGATATTCAACTTGTAAAGGAACAGTCACCTTAAGGGGTCTTCAAGGGATTGATGAAAAAAGAAAAATTTACTGCTTACATTCAATCTTTTCACATTTAGCATTAAATGCAAGAGTAAATATACCCTATGCATCCTCACAGAGAAGAATCAAAGGATTCCAAGTGCCACAAACTGATTTTCCCTAAAACTATTTAAAAAAACTGCTCCCAACAAAAAATCAAATGCAAACTGCTTTATGATGTCTAATTTTCATTACTTTAAGAAAAACACACAAATATTCTTGACCATATTGTCAGACTATAAGCCAAACCCCTTAAATTCACAGACTGTGACCAGATTTAGTGTGCTGACATATTTAAAGCCTCAATAATCAGAAAAAAAAAAAAACTATTTCTTTACTCATCTCCTCACAACTATATAAGGGAAGAGAGCAACTGGTGGCCATGTAGGGAGAAATACATATCCTTTAAAGGAAGATCAAGAAGTATGTGCAGCAACAATTCAGGTTGATGCCTATGTAGCTCAGGAAATAGAAAGTGGGTGTGCAGTAAAACAAGAGGTTACTGAGATGACTGAAAGTGTGGACAAGTTTTGCTGCACATGCTCACACAAATGAAGGGATGATCCCAAATAGTGCCAGTGAGAATGAAAGGAAGTACAAGACAGTGATGCAGAAGAAAAGAGTTTTATCCAGAGACAGAGAAAATCCTGTCCTTCAGCTCTTCCTTACCCTAGAACTCCATCTTCTTCTTCTCCTGTCCTTCAGCTCTTCCTTACCCTAGAACTCCATCTTCTTCTTCTCCTGTCCTTCAGCTCTTCCTTACCCTAGAACTCCATCTTCTTCTTCTCCTGTCCTTCAGCTCTTCCTTACCCTAGAACTCCATCTTCTTCTTCTCCTGTCCTTCAGCTCTTCCTTACCCTAGAACTCCATCTTCTTCTTGTGAAAGAGAAAAAAGAGGAGATATGTTCCTTTCCCCAGCAAGATTTAGCTTTCCTTCCTGAATGGTTCATCCTCCTCAGAAACTCGTTATGATTAATTCCCTGCAGACTCAGGTCTCTGCTGCTCAGCTGCCAGACTTGCTTGGAAGCAGGTATACTCTGCTCTCCTTCCTCCACCAGCTCTGCACAAGGTTGACCAAGGCCCATAGGAAGCCCCTTTCTAGGTACTCCTTCCTCAAAGGATGAACCTAGGATTCATCCACTTTATAGAAGCTTTAATAACCCCTTAGCTGGTCCAGGATGGTGTTATGCTGTTATTAGTCCAGGTACAGTTTCTCTCTGAAGCTGGGGGCACAAGTAAACCTCTACAAGCAGAGCTTGCCTTAACTTTCCTCACTGGGAATGAAAGGCTTTTTCTGATCCTCTTTGGCTGTGTTCAGATTGTTAAATTAAAGAAGTGCTAGAGCCCTAGTCATCCACACTCTCCCTTAAGACCCAGGCACCACCTCAGCAAGCTCTCTCCAATCTCATCTGCCAGGCAGGGTGGTAACTGTAAGTGGTGTGGACATGAGCCAGCCAGAGCCATTTGGACTTGGATCAATCCCTGGCCCTTTTTAATTAAGCAATATAAATTCAGTCTTATGTTCCTGAACAACTAGGAGGAGTTTAAGGTGGGAGAATGATATCAATGCCAAACTGAAGGTGGACAGTTCTTACTCACAATTCTGATTTGCCATCTGTTGATAAGAAGAGACTGGCTTTCCCTTTGAAGTTACGTGAAGATTTCCATTGTAGGCTTTTTGATGCAGATTTGTGGTCATCTTCAAGGACGGAATGGCACCCAACATTCTTACCTGCTTGACTGTGAACTTAATAAGCTATTGGAAGAAAAATGCAAATTCATACTGAACCTCTAGTGCCTTCTTCTATAGTTCATACCGCCTAGGACACGGTGTCTTGCACAAAGATTTACACAGCATAAGATCCATGGAAGTACGTATTCTGCATTTTAAAAGTTGTGCTGTAAAACAGTTTGGAGTGGGATAATACATTTCCTCTCCCCAGCAGTTGCTGTGGCAACTACACAGGCTGTTTCAGTTTAGCTTCAGGGCCACCCTCAGGAGCCAACTCCTGTGCCATCATCTCTCCTGCAGGGGAGCCAGCAGGTCTTAGCCCAGGCAGCTGCAGCACACACAGAATTCCACATGCCCATGCAGGTCCAAAGCATCAAGGGCTGCCAGACAGGAGGCTCTCAGGGCATCGACATCACAGCAGGAAGGCAGGAGGCCCTGGACACATGGCCTAAGGTTATCCTGGAGGCCACTTTTCCAGAGCTGGGCAGTGACAGCTGGTAGACACAGGGGAGCGTGGGAGCACCTTATAATAGCACTTTATAATAGCAAAGTAATGTTTACAAGGATATCTCACCTTTAGCAAGATAGCTATAAATGGAATAAATTGAGTGAAGCTAGACTCTCAAATATAAAATTCTATGTCCTTGGAAAGAAACACTTCTAGAAATAGATGTTTTCCATGAAAAAGACCTTAAATTTCAGATCTATTTGCTCTTCAATTGATAAATAGCTTCAACAATTTCTAAATTCTGCATGCCTGTAGGACTCTCTATCACTAACCTGTCTAAATGACTAGAGACTCTTTTAATCCCTTCATTATTTATTTTATAATTTCTTTTGTCATTCTGGTTTTTCATCTCCCTCTGAGAATAAGTGGGAGAGAGAGCATCCCACACTATTCATGTATCATCCACATAGCCCCTGATAAAACCTCTAGATATCTAATGTATTAACATCACATTCTGGCTTACATTTGTTCTAACTTCAGCAAGTTCCACCCCCAAATTCCTAACCTACATATATGACTACAAGGGCTTAGTATTTATCTTCTCCTCATCTTCTGTCTTAAATCTATTAGCAGGTGTTCTTTTTGGCAGCCAACCAAGACCACAGTTACTCCAGACAGCCACTGAAATCCAAGGAAGAGGAGCTCCATAAAACATAACAAGCCTTTGTTTTGCTGTTACTTTTGATACTTTTTTAAAAATGCTTTAACCCAGACTGCACAATGTACAGCTTACTTCTGCTTTCATTATAAGGTCAAAAACTTCAACCTCCACTTTCAGTCAATGGCAGCTGGCACAACTGGAATAAAATCATTCTCATCCAGCATCTAAGAGAAACTTAATAACCCTACAGTTAAAACTACCATGATGCTCACCTTTATATATTTATGTTCATTTTTTTTTCTCATTTTGCTTAAAGATATATTTTTTAATGAGAGCACCATATTTATGTAACTATCTTGAGGAACCCCTTAGAGAGTGTTTTCATCAGTGGTGTATGGTAATGGTGAAAATCAACATCCATGATGTTGAAGTGCTAAGAAAACCAATGTCTTCAAAGACATGCTTTCACAGAAAACTTTCAGTCAGGAGAGAATGTCTTACTGTGGCACAAAAATCACGGGATTAATCTCCACTTCATGTCAGTAATGCTTCAGATACATAATTTCATGTAAACTGCAAAGACGAATCAAAATGAGGAAAGACACTAGAACAGAAAATCACAATTCCTCTGTTCCTACTTCTTTGGTTCAAATTTTTCCAATTTCTCCTATTTCTCAAATTTCTCCCCAAATTTCTCCATGATTAAATTTATTTGTTTTACCCAGATATGTATTATATAGGAAACTACAACAGGTTTTTTCTCCTATATTTTCACTCTTCCACAAACATTATCTGAGTTTAAAGTCCAGTTTGAAAACAAAGTAAGATCACCTTCAAAAAGTGTGGTTCTTCCATACATACATACACTACATAATGACTTATTTACTCTAAAATAATCTCATACTGCTTTCAGATAACCTGTTCCATAGAAGAAACCATGCTACAAGTTTCAAAGGTAAGAGGACTCATCTATGCCATGTTTCAAAACTTTGTGCATATAGCCAGAGCTCAACAGTTCAGAACACAGGGTTTAGTGACACATAGTCACTGACTCTGCTACTAATGTCCCTGGTCAGCAGAAACCCTGGAGCATATAGCACCGAAGGGGCATGTTACAATCCTCTCATACAATAATGTCTCTAAACTAGGCTATCAAAGTGAGCTCAAAGGTGAACAAGGTGAATCAAAAGGGAGCAAGATCCAAGCCACAGGTTTACTCTGTCTGTACCCTGCTGAGGGTATGGACATATGGGGACCTTGCATCCACACAGATTTTGCAGTTCTCTGGGATCTCTTCTGCTTGTGCCATGGCCACAAGCTTCAAGGAGATATACAGCACCTAAGTGAAAGACAAAGCCAGGACCTGGAACCAACTCCCTACCAACACAAATAAGAAATGTTCAGCAATAACATCCAAAAAATTTCCCTGGATGCTGAGTTCTGCTTTAACAGCAGAATCTCACACAAACCATTTTATCCTCAAGCAAGTTTTATCCTCAAATGATCCTCAAAACAAATGAAATGGATAACATTTGTTATTAGGTCTTCTAAGTCCTCTTGCTGATTTTACTGTCCTTTCCTAATCAATCGCAGTTGCTTTACGGCCTCTGCATTTCTTTACTTCTGCTATTGTAAATTAGCAGCAAGTGGGAAAACAACAATGCATACAGCTCATGCCCAATAAAAAAAAGGCTTGTCCATCAGCCTTCATCCATCCTAAATACCTATTATATCATTAATAAAACAAGCCTGTTCTGCTCATGGTCACTATCTAATTATTCAAAGTGGTGGAGATGACTTAAAAATATCTGAAAGAAATACAATTAAGGGCTAATTTTCCTCAAAGACCTTATCCAAAGTAAAAAGGTGAGATGCTTGCATAAGAAGAAGGTGGAAAAACTCAAAGAGATGTGAGAGGCTATAATGGAGATGACAGAGTTTGGGATGGATCAAGGTCATATTCACAGAGAAAATAAATGTCTGAGTAAAACCAGGAGACTAGCAAATGTTGATTATAAAACTCTGTGTAACCAGCTTTTTTGAAGCAGAAAGTCTCCTTCATATAGAGACAAACACAAAAAAAGAAAAAAAGGATTTAAAACAGTGAGTGACTAGGAAGAACTCTCTCAGGGGTGCAAAGCTTTACAAATTTTAATCCACTGTTAGTGCTACTTTAAAATATGTATTTTAGTGAAAGAGTCCAAGCCATAAAATTGCACCTGGGTTTTAGACATTCTAAAGGTAGCTCACATTTGAGATCTTTGGTTGATCTCCTTGTGAGATAATCTGCCTATATCACATTTAGGTTCAGTTTCTCAGGAACTATTAGTTGTCTGGGTTTGACTTGCAATTTCCAGTTCCAAGAAAATCAGAATTGTTAAGTGGCTCTTTGTGTCATAAGTACTATAAATTAATAGGGACTATTATTAATTTAATCCTCATTAAGATACTACTGATAGGTTACTCTATAAGATACTACTGTATTAATGATTTAACTGATTTTTTAAGCATTTCCCTGAGCTATAATTTTTCCACATCTTTTCCCACATCCTTTTTTTTTTATGTATTTTCTGCTATGTTTTACACTGGTAGTTCCTCTTCATCTCATTCAATGTCAATAAATGTACCTATATAGCAAAGAGTGATATGTGTAGACACTACTGAGCAATTGTAGTGCTCTATAGTACACTTCTTTAATGAGAAGCACGAACTGGGAACTGTTTAATCTGGACATTTTGTTTGACTGTAGAGGGACATGCTTAGAAATACATTTACTGAAAGAGTAACAAGTCTGGCAAACTTGCCTTCTTTAAATTAGCATTTTAGTGTCAAACTTCATTAAAGGGCAATGAAATTCCTGTATATTTCCTTTGCTAGCATTGGTGAGAAGCAAGAGATTTATATATAAACAGAAGTCTGCTTTTATATGCAAGCCGTCTCTTCTGTTCCAACCATTCAACAATGGTACGAGATTCTAGTTTTCAGTCACACTAGAGCTTAATTCTTTAAAAACTTCTTCAAGATAGTAATATTCCACTTGTTCCCTCAAGAGAAAGGACATTGTGAAAACATGCCCTTTTCAGGATATACTTCCTTATCCCATAGGCCTAGAAAATCCATAGAAATTAAATTCTTTTAGCTGGATGAAAGCAGCACATGCAAAGGATGTGTCAGCTGCTACCTTATTTTTGTCCTCCTAAGCCAAAGATATCCTATACCCTCAGCAAAGGCAAGTTATACTGTATAGGAACCAAGATTATAGAAATGTCCAGGACTTCAGGACAGTTCAAGGAAGGAAAAGGCACCACGAAAGAAGTGCTTTTCACCTGAAAAGACCTCCATAATCAGTAATCACAAACATGGCGCAGGAATAGCAATGTTAGCCTTTGTTTTTCAACAGAAGAACCAAGGAATACCCACAGAAAGTGCAAACCCCTCCACATCCTTTCCACACAGCACGTGGTTATGTAGAGCTCACTGCATGCAAAGTTTTTGATGCCCAAAATAGAAATGCTGTTTGATAACTGAAGGTGCGTTGCTCTTTCAGAAGCTGCTACACACGGTGACCTGAATACAAGCTCCAACCTCACAGTCCAGTGACAGCTGAAAACTGAGAGGACAGATGAGGGGAAGGATCAAACCCAAAGATTTGCCCATGTCTTGCATTTTTTCTTACACCACCGAATGCCCAGAGATGGAGACAGGACAAGATCAACAACTAAGGCACAAATCCTGCACATTCTGTATCCTCACTATGTTCTTGTCTTTATAGACAACAAAGCCATACACAAAACAACATGGATGACACAATGAATTTCAGTGAGAAGTGAAGTATATTCTTCTCTCAGCTCAGTAAAATACAGGCCTTTTGGGAATCTCCATAGAACAATGTTTTCATAGAGGATTACAGTTTATTTGTATCACTGTCCTCAAGCAAAAGCCAAAGAATTCCAGTGGAATTAAAATGTTTAACTTTGGTTTGATTCTACCTTCTGATTGGACCAGGTTCATTTTAGTGCCACAAAAAGATTAAGCAAAGCAATTTCCAAGACAGTGCCTACTGTATGCAAGTGCTAAACTTGTTCAGTGCAATTCATCATGCTTTTTCCAGTTCAAAGTCAAATAAGCAGGTGTCAGAGTAAAAAGATAAAATACAAATATTAAAATTAGACTACCAATTTCTGCCAGTAACTATGTGCTACCTATTGTTATTTGACCCACACAACCATTCAATATTAACTCAAAAACTATTAAAATGTTGATTATGTTCCGCCCAGTATGGTACCTAAACTAGTCATTGAATTTTACTGCAGAAAGTGTCATTAATCTGGCTTGTGCATTGAATATTACTACAGATATTATTATTCTGACTTCTTGATGCAGTTTCATCAGCAACTGTTTACTTTCCTTGCTACTATTTAATGTGAATGTTTCTAACATATGCTACAAATACACCAAACCTGCATTCCATGTATCCATTAAATGCGTTTCACTTAATAGTTATTGAGGTTTTGGCCTCAAAAAGTTCTTCTTCAGAGTCAGTATGCTCCTGTTTTGGATAACAGGTTTGCTAATTATTCACATGCTATTTTTCTTTGCTACAGAGTATACTAAAAAGAATACATCACTTACATTTTGCTTGCTATGTGATCAGTCCATAATGGTGCCATCAGTTCCCTTCGGAATTATTATTTTCAGTACTTCTGTGTGGATCTACTCTAAGGATCCACTTCAAGAACACAATAAATATATATATTTTTATAGCCAGTCTGAAGATGTTTTAAGCACTTTATTATATGGTCTCCAATGAAAAGATTTTCTTACAGGCTTAACTTGTTGTGACAATAGAAGCACACTGTGCAAGAGGGGGGCTCTTCCTGAACTAAACTTGGGTGCAGTCTGACAAAGTTTATTCCCAAGTAAACTGCTCTGCTACTCTATGCACATGTAAACTCTTTCTGTACAGTGGCAAGTAGCTCTTGGATACATTAGTTGTACATCAAGCCAATTGCTACATCTCAGCAATTTTTTTCACAGCAGAGATTGTAAAGTTTTATGATCGCTTGATGTTTTGTTACTCAGTGAGTTGTTCAGTAAACTAGTAATTTATCTTTGAAAAGCTATCATTCACTGAAACGTGAAAAACAAACAAAAGGACCAACAGCACACTTGTGCAATGTTCGGACATTGCCTGCAGCTTCTAACAAGCAGGAAGGGAAGGCATAGGTAAGTAATAGAGTGTCCAAAATCACAAAAGCCATCTAAACCAGAACTAGGTAAAGAAACAAATCACTGCTCCCCAAGCAACAAGATCTTCCTTGACTGAGTGAAACATGCTCCAGCAGGACTCACTGTTTAGAGGCACGTTTGGCAAACATCTGTAAATATTCAGTTTAATCTGCACACAACTACTTCATTTATCCATTTGCAACCTAGACACAGAGGATTTTATCCTAAATGTTGACTGTTCTTGTGAAAACCTCAGTAGTGACCCCACCAGCTACAAAATGCACCCTCAGAGTCAGTGTAAGGGCCAAATTCCCATTTCTTTAGATTTATGAAGTCCTCTTGAAAAACTGGTTTCCAATTTCAAGCAACTCTCTCATCTCCAGATTATATTTTTACAGGCATTTATTGGAAAGAAAATCTTTATAAGGGGACAAATTTTGAATGTCTAAATCACTCCTTTTTTAGATTTGAAGTCAGTAGGAATTTTAGCTTAAAATTAATATACTTAATATAATCCAAGAAGGTTAAGTAGAATAAACATCAAGCTCAAATGAAAAATTCGTACACATAAATATTTAAACCAATGATATCTGTAAATATATTTTTTGTATTTTCTTTAATCTTAAGTCATCCTTTTCATATTTGAATTCATTTATAAATGGCCTGTCATTAGCAGACATTGAACTAGGTGCAAACATTTTATTACAGTAGGGAGACGCATGAGCAGGCATACATTTCACCCCTTCATGAGTAGAGTATGCAATTTAATTTGATCAAGAATAATTAAATTTGTATAAATTCAGGAAATGTATTCCAGAGAGGACAAAACTTCAATAGCTAAAATACATGTAAATAGGCAGTTTTACATTTGAGCAAGAGAAACAGACCATGCCTCAATTCCCACTACAGGAATTACAGTATTTAAGCAGAGCTGCTTTTCAGACCTACATGAAAGAAACTTCAAGGACCTGATCCCACAATTCTTACTGTCTTTGTCTTTTGGTGGGAGGTTTGCTTTCTGTGAGTAAGGAAAGCAGTGGGGAGGCCAATTTTTTTTCAGAATTCAGATAAAGACACATATCTACTAGATATTTTATGGGCAAGTCACAAGCTTCCATTTCAAACAGATCTTCACATGGCTGTCCTTAGAAATTTTTCAAAATTATTAGCAACCAGGAAATACCAGACAAGCTATTTTATGGAGTAGGAAATTAACATGGGACTATACAAAGACTCCAGCTCAGCTGCAGCCTGGATTTCAGACTTACTGCTTTTAAAACAGGTTTTGTATTTGAAATTGATGTGAGATTGATACTAATTTCCTAAATTAAATCCTCCATCAGTAATGTATTTATAGTAATGTCAATTGCCATCTACTCTCCTGTCAACATCCCTGACTGTGTTGGAGAGATGCTTCTCCTTGGAAGTGAATGGAGAGGAAACCTGATCCATCCTCTGTCTGTTGGGTTGCCATCAGAAGTGAAATGTGATAGCAATTCCCGCCATGGGGGCATCTAGTACTCCAGCCAACACAGCTTCCGTGGGCACCCAAACAGTTGCCATTAGGTAAAAAAAATCAATTCACTTGCTGGACTTAGTTCAAAAAGCAACCAGAGATAATCTCCTTTCCCACTTCTCCTCAGGCCCCAAATTCTTCCCATGACTTTGCCATTCCCTAGCTGAAAATACCCAGTTTGGAGGCTGGGGATGGTGGTGGGAAAGCCAGGAGGACAATATCTTATTATAACAAGCCCTGGTTTGGGACTTATGGTTTGGAGCAGTTTTTAACTATTTGTGAGAAAAAGTCCCTTTGGTCTTGCACTTTTTAAAGTCCTCTCTGTGTGTATGACAAGCACGAAGGGCAGAGTTAGACAGAAATAATTGCAAAAGCAAGTGAGGCCCAGGGAACCTGACACAGGGCAAACATTTTCACGAGAGACAGGACACTGCAGATATGAGGGACTTCATTGATTGTAGCACCATTAAACTGAGGAACATTCAAAAATATTCAGTAGCTGAAAACACAGCCACACCTATTGATTCCCAAAGTTTTTCTCCTCATGAAGAAATGTTTAGAGTTAAATAATTGCAGCAATCAAACGCAACTCCTCTATCAAGGATATCAAATCTGAAACCAAGAGGTTTCAGCCAACCATAAAACCAAAGCCTCCTGATGCAACCCTGCCAGAGACTTACACACAGCCCTTCGGACTCCCATCCCTCTCTGCCGCACATGCCCCCCCGTCTCTGGAGCTCCGACCGGTGCCGGTTACCGGTGCCAGTGGGGCGAGGCCCCCGGGGACGGCAGGGGAGCCCGGGAGGGGGTCTGCACATGGAGGGGGGCTGCAGCCAGGGGTGGGGAGGAAACGCAAGGCAAAGAACATTTGGAAAGAAGCCACCCAGTCCCATTTCTGGAAATAGACCAGCTCTCGGAAGGGACAAAAAAAAAAAAAAAAAAAAAAAAGAAAAGAAAAAGTGCATCAGGCCGAAAATAGCTAAATAAACTGCAATTACAGTCAGCGTTAGTTGCCTAACCTGCAAGGATTTTCTGCACGGTTGGATCAGCGGCAGATGCTCGTTCATTTGATGACTTTTGAGACTGAAAAGCCCAGCGGCTCCCGAAAAGTTTAGCGGGCAAAGGGGGCCGGGGGCGGTAGCGGAGCCCCGTGCCGCAGCGGGGATGGGGGTCTGCGAGCTGCCGCAGAGGGGGAGCCCCACGGCCCGGGGGCACCAGACGAGGACGGGCATCTCAGCTCCCTGCGCTCCCGCGGGTGACCCCAGCCTGAGAGGAGATGATCTGCCGTCAGAGCAACAGCGCCTGCGACCGAGCTACCAGCTAATCCGGCCAAGCGGATTATTAGCCTCTTCAGACAGATCGCCGCAGTTCGGCGCTCCCGGAGCCGAGTGCCAGGACGGGGCGTGCGGATCGGCCGGGCTCGGCGTCCCGGCTGCTCTGACGGGATCAAGTCGGAGCGGAGCAGAGCAGCGCAGACTGTGCGGGCGGGCAGCGAGACCGCGGACCTGGCCAGAGCGGTAGAACCCGCCAGGGCCCCACTCCGCGCACCTAGCCCGCTCCCACCCCTCCCACCTCGTCCACCTCGCCCACCTCACTGACTTAGACGTGCTCCCCATACTCCTTCAGAGAAGGGGGTCAGCCCTCCTCGGGCCACTGCAGCCATTCGCAGGCAGGGTGGCGGCGGGGGTGGTGCCGCTCCTGCCAGCCAAATCCACTCGTCCCATGCAGAGGGAGTAGGTAAGTGCGGCAAAGTCCCCGGGGAGGTGGAAAGCTGTGCTGCGGTTGCCTGGCACTCCGAGGGACACAACTCGGCTTCAGGGGCCGATGTCTTGACAGCCTGCCCTCCGCAAGGAAAGGACGCGAATCTTTAGGGGTGGACCAGAGTGTGTGTGTGTGGAGGGGCATACGCCTCACCCCCTGGTATGCTAATTGAAAGGCCTAGAAACCACCAGTCCTCTTCCTGCCCCTGTCGCCCCCCTCCAAATCCCCTCCTCAGGAGCATCGCTTCTTGTCCAGAGCACCACGGCGCTGGAGCCGGCCACCCTCGGGGGCTGGGGAGCGACGGCAGCGGGCAGGGCAGGCAGGGCCACGCCGCCGCTCTGCTCCCTCCCCGCGGTCTCCCCGCTCTCTCACCCACGGCCTCTGCGTGAGTGGCCCGGGCAGGCGGAGAGGGGCATCCCCAGAGGCTGCGAGAAGGTGGTCGGCCGTCCTGACCCTGTCTGGCCGATCCCGCCCGGAGGGGGCACACGGCTAGGAAATGGCCCCCGGCTGGCTGCAGTACTAAGGGACGAGTGAAGCGAAGGGCACTTTGCGGGAGGCTGAGCGCAGCCTCCGGCGGGGCATTTCAGCCTCTTTGGTATGCTAAGTGGCTGCTTTTCACTGCTGCGGCAGCGGCGGGGGGGAAAGGGGCGAGACGAGCTGGCAAACGGAAGCCGGGGGCGGGGAAGGGTAAATCCGCCGAGGTGCCCACCTCGACTCTGCACCGGACCTGGACTGAGCAAAGCAGCAGCCGGCAGCCTGGCTGCCTTTAAAGAGAGGGGTGCGGGCTGCCAGGGCTGCTGCTTGTTGATGTTGGGGTGTCAGGCAACGAGAGCCTATGATCTACTACACTGCAGTGCCAGCGTCAGGAGCCTCCTGCTCGGGAGCTGCCACTGCAGGGCAGCCGGCACACACACACCAGCGCGCACACACGGCATCCCTCCCCTCGCAGCCCGGGCGCCGGCGTCTCTCGCCTCCCCAGGCACGCAAGTGCTTGCAGACAACCTGCCGGCCGGGGTGAGCGAGCAAGGCGGCGTGGGGGACTAGAGGCCGGCGGGAAGGGCCGGTAGTTCCCCAGAAAAGCTCCCGGCTCCCCCGCCCGCCGAGCATCCCTTCTCGCCCACCTTGCTCGCCAAGCCGGGGAATTGGCCGCACGGACGCCCCGAGCAAGAGGGATGCAACAGCAGCAGCGTGACCCCCAGGGACCAGGCAGCCCAGAGCACCTGCATTTGCATTTCTTATGTAATGTACTGCAAGTTTCCCCCTCGGAGCCGGGCTGAACCGAAGCGCATGATCCCGGCTGCCAGGCAGACATAGAGACGGACGCAGAGACATCCGTGTGTGGCACAGAGGGGTCATCCCGGCAGCGAGAGGCGGACGAGCGGCACAGCCAACCCGGCGGTGCTGCTGCTGCCACTCGGCATAGCTGGCTGAGTTGCCGTCTGGGCACAAGCCCCAAGAAAGTGTCCATCCCCTTTACACCTTCCACCCTCCTGGCCTTGAGTGCCAAGGGTGAGCGATAACGGGGAGCCCGCAAGCCGCGGGAGGGGGTGTCTGGCTTGACTTTAGAAAGCCGAGCGAGGCGGTGGGTGGGTGTGTGTGCGTGTGGGGTGACATACTGCAAGCTATTCAGAAAGTGCTGTGCAGGACCCGAGCCCCGGCACACTCACCCACCGCAGGCAGGGCCGGCTAACACCAACACAGGAAAGCCAGTCTCCTCTTCCCAAAACTGACTGGGGGGCTCCCGCGGTCAGGAGTGGGGGGCTCCACCGCCTTCCAAACAAGAAGGGTACTGATGTAAAAGTTTCCTCCTTGGAAATAGCACATAGGAACTAGGAGATGCCGGGTGGGCGAGGGTCGCCTTTGATTTTATTTTTTTACCCCTTTTCAGTGGTGACATGGTGATTGAAGCTAATACAAACCGCTCCTTGCTTATTCATATACGTATGCACATGCATGTCCGTGCTGGCCTCGATATATCCCCCCTTCTCCCCTCAGCAGGATTGCAGATCTGCCTCGGCGAGCAACAGACAGGGTAGCATTAAAGAAAAACAACGCATTGCAATGGATTGCTTACCAGTTGGGTTCTTGTTTTTCTTAAGACTCTTGCCACAAAGACACTGCAGCATATGCGATCCTTTGCTGAAAATGTTCCAAAGAAACCACATTGATTTGGGCGAAAAGCAATCCAGCAGCTTATACACCCTGAGAAAGAAGAGATCCTTGTGGTTGCATAATAATAAATTGAGATCAGTTCTCCTGAAGAGGGGCACCAGTTTTATCATAGAAAAAGCGATTATATTCCGATCTTCTCCCAGTTTTTTTTCCTCACGTGGTATATTTCTTTGAGACTTTTCAACGGATGCCTTTTTTTCAGCCAGGCTGAACGGTTGTTCCCCCTAGACCAACAGTGGATTATAACCAAAAGCGTGGAGAGCAAATATAAGGAATCCCTTTTTTCAGCGTGAAGCCAAACGAAAAGTAAGGTAGTGAAATCCCAGCCGAGGCCAAAACCTCATCGGAGACACCGGCAAAACGCGGAAGAAAGATCCCCAGAGAGAAAACCATAGCCTGGTACTTGACTGCTAGGAGGATGGGTGGATCTGCAGAACAAAAGCCACGGCAGGATCCATCCTACTGAACGACTGCCATTGTGCAGCCCCGCGGCGGGAGAGCGCACCGCCAGCACCCGGCGAAGCCCGGCTGAGGCGCAGAGACCGCTGCCGGCCGCGGGCGCGGACCCCGCCCGCAGCCCCCGCCGATGCCCCGCAGCCCCCGCCGCCGCCCCGCGACGCCGCCCGCCCTCGCCCGCGCGGGCCGCTCGCCTCCGGCCCCGGCTGCCGCTGCGCCCGCTCCGCCGCGCAGGAGGCAGCACCCCCGCCCCGCGCCGCCCGCCGCAGCCTCGGCGCCCAGTCGCCGGCGGGCGCCGGGGGAGGAGGAGCCGCCGAGCCCCGCCGGCCCCGATCGCCGTCACGTAGCCACGTGCGGCCCGGCCCGGCCCGGCACCGCCCGCGGGCAGCACGGGTGGGCTGCCCCGGGACTGGCCGCCGAGCGCGTACCCCTGCCCCCCTCACCCGAAGTGCCCTGGCCCCTGAAATCTGTCCCTCCCCCGAGTGTGGCTCTTGCCCGTCTCGGCCATGCCATGGTCTCAACGGTCAGGAATGACCAACGCAGTCGCGAACTGAATAAATCAGCCCGAGAGGGGTGTTTCTTTCTGCAACCTGCTGGCATCAGACCTAGAGAGTGTTCTGGTGAGATCTGGGGGTTGCCCCAGCAGAGGCAACCACCGTATGTCTCATCGTGTGGTGATGCCATGAGCGGTGGAGTCCTGGGCCGGGAGTGGGGTTCCCGAGTACCACAAATCCCCAAAGAGGCAAGGCTAACACAGCTCCACAAAGCACCTGCTGCACAGCAGAGTTGACAACACGGCCGTGGGCAGACGGATCGGCTCCCGAGCAGCGCCAGTCAATGCTCTCCATAGGTCCACCCAGGGAGCGCTACCCTTTCACCAGCCCTCCCTGGCCTCTGCCGGCGGGCTGCACCAGCCGAGCCCAGAGTGGTTGCACCCACGCGTGGTAGTAGCGGCACTAGAAGAGCTGGAAGTTGATGCCCATGTTGTCTCTCTCCCCTTCAGAAGCTCTGTCGACTGGATACTGGAAGATGTTGGGAGATAGGACAGAGAGCATGAACAAATGAAGGAAAATACTATGAGGTAGTAGTGAAAATATGAGCTGCTGAGAAGAGGGTGGAAGGAGGAAGCAGGTGGGAAAACACAGAAGGACAGTGAACAACTCCCTCTCTCTTTCCCTCTCTCACTCCTTCTCCTCTGTCTCTCTCTCTCCTTCTTTGCCAAAGTAATCCATATCTTCATGATCTTACCTTTTCAAAGAAAGGTTTGCTCTTTTACCATTCACTTTTTCCAGTATCAGAGTACAAACTGGAAGTACCAGGACTGTTTTCATATATGGAATCTCTAATAATATTCACATTCCTTTAGACATGGTCAGATGTTGGTGTTTTTTCCTGAACCCATGGAAGCTGTCATTGCTCAAGAAAGTGTAAGACTAAAATATGAAAAATGCAGAGGTTTGTGTGTGTGTTTTTTCTGCCTTGCCAGAATCTGTTGCTTATCGTCAGGGAGAAATGTTTTAGTAAACATTTGGTCAGCACACCAAGAAAGCCCACCAGGAAACAGAACTTTTCTGACAGTTTTAATTTCAATAAGATTCTGGATTTATACATATAGATGAGATGCTTGGTTACTAGATCCTCATCTACATTATATTTAAGTATCATTACCCTATTTACAAAGATGAAGAATTACACATAGGAATGAAGTGCTATATTGTGAGAAGTAGCCCATGGAGTTTGCAGAACTTTGGAGAGTTTCTAGCTCTGAGCACCCAAGCTTGTAAAAACAAAAAGAAACAAAGCTCAATAGATTAAATGTAAGAAAAAGTAGAGTGAGGCAAAGGTCACAGAGGTGATACTGCTTGTTGCAAATAGGTGGCTTGGTCTCTTGTTCTATCACCTTGGCTGTGCTGCCTGTTGAGCTAATGCACTGTCCTGCCTGGCATGCAGATGATCCAGAGGCTGCAGGGAAGACAAGCTGGCTTGGCCACCTTGCAGCCAGCTGGGTGGGAGTTCACAGCAGCCCTTGTGCTATTCATGGTAGCTCATATGTCACAACTCTCCACAAACATAAAACTGATCTAGAGTATTCTCAAAATATTTGAGGTCTGTGTCTGTCTTCTCTTGATCGCAGGAGCCAACAATATGTAGCTGGGCGCAGTCTGTGATCTGTGGAAAACAAAAAGTTATTTACCAGTTTCCCACCCAAGTAATTGGTATATATGTCCCTCAGGCTAGCATGTAACTGCCTGCTTTCTAAATGAGAGTAAAACTTCTCTGTAGCATCTCATTGTTGTTCAGTTGCGGCTACGAAACCCAAGGGAGCTGGTTCTGATGGTGGTAACATGATTTTAAGGTTTATCAGAATTATAACAGAAGCAGAAATTTCCTATCTCAGTAGAGACAAGAAATACACACCTTGCCTCTCTGATAATTTAATGCCCTTGAAAAGGTCCCCAAAGCATGGCAGGCCTGCAAAGAAATACCTGAGCAAGAGCAGAAATTTATTCAGGATTCCTCTTTATGTAAAGTCAAAGTCTTGGAAAGATTAGCCTTTTGAAAAAAGAGTTAACCTAATGTGAAAAAAAAAAAAAAAAAAAAAAAAAACCACAAAAAACACAAACCAAAAGAACTTAGACATCTAGAGCCAGCTGAGATGCCCTAGGATATTTTGCAAATTCAGGCATGGAAGATCTGATTCTTGATCTATGCGAGACCAAGATCCTTACAGAGCTGCAAATGGAGACCACACAGCGCATCCTAGAGAATCTCAGAAGAACAGTGATTACTACCTCTGGGTAAGCTATTTTTTGGAGCTTCTAAATCCTTATTGATTGCACAGGGTCTTACTCAGCTCACTCACAGTTCAGTTTAGGCATCTTGCCTACAAGCTGTACCCGAAAGTAAATGTTTATACCTATATAAACTCTTGCTATCCTTGGAGACAACTAGTTCTGAACACCTTCACCTCTTCCTCTTCTATGCCAGGGACAGTGTCTGGAGGAGAAAGGGAGGATGAAACCATCATATTTCATAGTAGAGTTTTTGACTATTCCACAAAGAAAACATCAGAAAGAAGTTCCCAGGTACTAAGAGCAAGAGAGATAAAGGTACTGAGCCTTTTTGGAAATACTGCTTTGTTCCTAGTGGAAAAGGGAATAAGGAGGGATTGTCAGTCTCCTTTGATTCAGCATACAGGTGCACTTACCCTGAGTGAATGAAGAGTATGAGTTTGAACAACTTTGGACATGCTGATCCACCAGTTGCAGCACAGTACCAATTTCTGCAGGACTAGAAGGGTGACATTTCTTATCTGAGAAATGAAGAGAGAAAATGGGGAATAGACCATATTCTTACAAGCAAATGTTGGCCAAATCCATTGCTCCATGGATTTACAAAAAGAAATTATCAAATATCAGGATTTTCCTATTGTTCCACAGTGGTGAAAGAACTACAGGGAGTTCTTGTGGCAGCTCAGGGGAACAGTGCCCTAAACTGGTGATGCATTGGTGCCCTGTAGAGGTGATGCCTCATTGAGTAGCCTGGGTAAAGGTGAACATACACGGAGGGCCTGGGATTATTTCAGTTTGCTAAAGCAAGTGGATATTTTCATGAGCATAAGTGCTGTGCTCAATTGCCTGACTCTGTCCTACAGCTCATGACAGCATTGCTTGTGTGGGAAAGAACAAGCTAAGTGAATGGGAGAAAAAGCCTGGAGCTGCCTGCTCAGTAGAGGCCTAAGGTCCCAATGTTCAGCAGGACCAATTGTGGAAGGAATCCTACTGTTTCCGTAGAGAATAGTAAGATTTTATGAGGCATTAACCAGGTGGTGAATGAGATATGAGTGTGATGTGGATCTAGTGATACATGAAATGGTCAGAAATCCGTATCAGAAGCCCTAGCCTGTTACCCTGTTTTGGACTAGAAGCTCCATGAGAGGCTTTACAAGGAGGTGCCAAGTTTGCTTTACTGAGCAATTTGTTGATTTTTATGTAGCAGTGTGAAAAAGGAGCTTTATTCAAGGGTCAGGACTCTGGCTTGCTGCGTCTGGTAAAACATAAAAACTGTGCCTAGACTAGAACTATTTTTGCAGGGGAGAATAAAAGACCTAAATTAGAAGTAGCAGCCGGATTGAGACAGCTCAGATACTGTCCCACATTAGACAAAATGTAATCTATTCATTAGTCTGTAAAACACTTGAGCAATGTTCAAAGGAATGGAAATGCTCCTGCATGCCTTAACTGTATGAACATATTCCCTAGCAAATATAAGGTCCAGTGGCCATAAACACATATCAGTCCAC
Organism: Vidua macroura; assembly: GCF_024509145.1. Lineage (NCBI taxonomy): Eukaryota > Metazoa > Chordata > Aves > Passeriformes > Viduidae > Vidua > Vidua macroura. The sequence goes on along the minus strand of NC_071572.1, from coordinate 37,900,678 downwards.
TTGCATGTGTACCACCCCTGCTTCCCCAAGGGAGAGGCTAAATGGAGGCAACTTGGCAGAGTGCAGAGTCAGCAAACGGGGTAGCGTATGATGCCACGTAGGTTTGTATGTAGGATTTGTCTTCAAGAAGCCCATTAAAATTCCTCCCATCAGACATGGAGCAAACTTGCCCAAGCAGGTTGTGGTAGCCATACTTGCCTCTGAGCAAGTAACCTGCAGCACCCACATGGCAATGACTGCCTTTAGGGCACTGGGCAGGGGCTAGAAAGTGGTGAGGGATTTGCTGATTGAGTTTCTCAGCCTCAGCCTGCAGCTGTGTCTTAGCTGTGCTGCTGGGGGCTGCCCTGGTAACCAACTCCAAATGGCTTTAGCACAGCCTCCTCAACAGACCAAAACTTTGAGAGCGGAGCCCTGGCTACTCCATTATATACAAGCAGCTGTAAAGCCTCTGGTTATGGCAGGAGGCTGGACAGCATTCCTGTTTAGATTGCAAGGCTAATTCCTCAGTGTTTTGCTCTGTGGAAACACAAATCTGTCATTGCAGAGATCATAAACTGTAGGAAATCCGAGATCGTTGTGGTCATTCAAATAAAATACAGCTATGGGTAATAGAGCAGAAGGAATTAATTTTTAAACAAACCTGGTCGAGGCACTGCTTTCAAAGGAAGATTGAGCCTCTTTTCTTTCAATAACAGGAATTTCATAAAGTGCAGCAGCATGTAGTACAGGGCAGAGGATAGTAATTTTAGAAAAATAAAAACATTGAGGAAGTAGGAACAGTTAAGATAAATATACTGCAAGAAATGTCTCATGGGCTTAAGGACAATGGCATTGAAGACGCAGTTAACTGTGGAACTAAGCAAATAGTGCAGGTTTTAGGACAGAGGAAAGACTTAAAATAGCTTAGTCTAAGTTGTTTAGGTGATACAATGGTCTGGTATCTGTAGGTGCTTGATTTAATTTCAGATACGTGTAATTGCTAAGACTGACTAGTGAAACTTTTATAGTTCCTAAAGGGCAAAGCATTTGTGTTACAGCTCTGTGGCCAAATTAAAAATTGTGTCAGTGAAGGACAGCAAAATGCTTTAAGTGGAAGAAAATAATTCTACTTCAGCAGAGTCTATTGTCTCAGTTTACTGTATTTGAAAGATGTGAAGAAATCAAACTGTTTGGGAAAGGAGAAGATACTATAGTGGTTTTTTCACTGACCTAAGCAGTAGAAGCAACAAAGTCTCTGAAAGATCCTTAGAACAGGTACACAGCACACACTGATGAAAACATAAGGATAGCATGATACCTTGACCTTCATGATCCAATAAGGAAGTATAAAGTATATGTCAATCTGAATGAGAGTGTTATTGGTACAGAAAGCAGAGACTCGGTTCCTGCAGAGGTAGAGAGAAGTACAGTGGTGACAAGCTTGAACGCATTTACAGATTGTTTTTCTTTGCCTTGGCACCATTTAGTAGAGCACCCTAAGGCAGCAGCTGTGCCAATTAAAGCAGTGGGCATGAAAGGTGGTGTGGTGGGCTGCCAGGCTATTTGAACAAAGCGTGGTGAGGTCTGGAGACAATGCAGCACTCTGACTAAGGGAATGGGTCACCAAAGAGCAGAAAAAATCTGTTTACAGTCAAAGCAGATTAGGGGAATTTGCAAACATCTACCTGGTGGACACAGGACTTTTTTCCTGAAGTGTTTTAATCTGCAGTGTTTTCTTATCAACACATATTCTCTGAAACAATCATCATCATCCACAAGAGGAAATCACAGTCACCTAAAGGAATAGAATCCAAACCATTCATAATCTTAATCAAGTACATGTGTCTTTCTTTAGAACAAATTATTTTCTGGGCTTGACTTGATTATGTAGTGCATCAAACTCGGCCAGTGATATCAAACTGTCATGAGATAAAGAGTATCCTTCAAATAGATAAGTAAGAAATAGCTGGAGATAGAAGTCAACTCACCTATATAGTTGCCTGACATAGAAAATTATCTCACTGAAAAATTAGAGACTTGGCCATGAAAGACAAGAGGGGAAATCCTACCTGAATATCTTTGTCTTCTTCTGATTATGCAAAGAACTGAATCCAGCCCACTTGCAAAATTAACCAGTGGCCAAAGTTGTAGAGCTGGAAGTAAGGGACTCTCTTCAGGATAAAGAGAGTGATAATCTAATCCCTATGACCTGTCACTGCCATTATCTGTAACAACAGTCCAGGGTAGCAAAGCACACACGGGCAGGCATTGACTGGAGCTTTTTCTTTCTTCTGTGTTATCTATATGTGTGATGTCATGACACAAAAATTTGTGAATTGCCCAGGTAAATAAAACCAAAAAAATCCACAAAGCAGATAAAAGAATTAAAGAGGTTAGTAAGCAGAGACAATGTCAAGAGCTGTCATTTGAATTTTTTTCAGTGAGAACTCTCTACATGCCAGATTTTATTATTGCTAATCATTTCCAGAGCTGAAGCGATCAAGATGAATAAAGATACTTATTCTCTTTTTTTTTTTCCCTTGACCATAAAAGGATCCAAGACAGAACTAATTCAGATTTAGCTTGAGTACTTTGACAGGCAATTTTGCTGTACCACTGAGACACAACTGAGATTTGGAAATCTATCCCCACAACCAATCCACTTTTGCATTTTCTTCCTGCATAAATAAAGAAAACTCTTTTCTTGGCAAAGACTACAACAGGAAAACTATCCATTCTTTGGCTCCAAAGCTGTGCTTTCTACTGTGTAATTGTTCTATATGTTCTAGTTTTGAGAGCATGTTAACATATGATCATTCGTGGGAACAGACGTAATAAGATTTTTTTTTTTTACCATCTAGGAATGCAATTATTCTACAATGGTTGTATAAAGAGACTATTCAAGACTGAAATAAAACTTTCATGTCTGATGGTAATGATAGTGAGTGGATTTCTGCTCCCAGTTTAAAATACCTAAATGTAAGAGGTCTACACATATTTGCACATAATCTATATACATCTATATATGAGATGGCGGTCTCTGTTCCCAAGGTAGTCAATGAGATTTCCTCAGCACAGTGAATGGAGTGTGAGGAATTTAGAGCAGACTGTATTTTAGCATTTTTCTGCTCCCCTCAAAACAGACACTAGGTCTGCTTTGCACTGCATCAGCTGAAAACCACTATTGATTTCACTGACCCTACTGACTAGCTTTCCATAATGGAGATTATGTTAAAAAGCCTTAATCTGCAAGTTGAGTCCAATCCTTTGTTACATATAGGTGATATGCCAGTGAACAGAGAAGGAAGACAAGCTGGGTTAAGTTCAAAAGTTATCATACTGGCAATCAAATGAATAAAATAATAGGCAGACAGACATTGACTTCTGAAAATTACCCTCTGTGTGGACATGCTGGTTTCTGCACGTGCAAGTTAAGCCACATCAGTTTCACTTTCTACTATGATCACCTCCCACATAAACAGCTTGATGATCTGAAATGCTGAGAATTCATACTTTCTGGAGCCAAGAAAAGCTGCAACAGTACATCAAATCTGAAAATTGGGACATTTATTTAGAATGCTATGTGGCAATATTGATGTGAGTATCCAGCTTGAAAATGTTAGCACAGCTTCTTCAGTGAGATAAGAAAGCAGGTCCTATGATTATTATTCCTTGTTCTTCCAGTCAACATCTTCTAGTTAGAATTTTTGCTTTTTTCTAGTTGCTTTTTTTTTTTCTTCTAAGATTCTGGCATTACAGTCTGCTGATTGATTTCAGTGATGGTCCCTCTTTGACACTTGTCCTTTCCAGATCTTTTCTCAATACTGTTACTGTTGAAGTTAGAGATTTGCTCCACACAGAATTCAAGAACCCCCTTGCTTTTCTCCTTGTGCTATCACATACAGAGAGAGGTGTAAATGATTGGATAAGTCCAGACCTCGGATTCATCATTATGTTATATTTATTCTGCTTAGGTATAAGTGGCAATAGAAGTGGTGTAAATTGGTGACCAATTGCTTGCAATGGAAAGCAAGGTTTTACCAAAGGCATTTGCTATCCTGATTTGCAGTCAGTCATTCTCACTTGTCTCTCTAATGTATGAAAAGTTTTAATCAGGAAGGAATTCACTCTAACATTTTCTGTTCTGCAAGAATAAAGTAGCAAGGTCTATCTATAAATGAGAATTATATCTCAAGTCCTTTTTTTTTGGCAATATATATTTTGTGGTAAAAGAAAAGGGTCTAGAATGGATTTAATTTTGCTGTTCCAAAATAAATAAAAAAGCAATTCCAATAAAAATTATTAAGGCAAAATAAACCCAATCTTACCTTAGAATGGAAGGTGCAAATAAAACACACATAACTTCTTTCTTCATGTCTTTCTCTTCATGCCAGTATTTAGTAGATGTTTGTGCTGAAAAAGCTCTTAATCTAGAACATCTTTCTAAGGAACTTTTAATTTTTTTTTTTCCTAAAGAAAAAATATTTCCTTTGAGTTATTCTCATGTTTTTCATATTTTTTTCCCAAGCAAATTATTAGTTTCAGGTCTAATCTGGACAATTTACAGCTTTTCAGCTACATTTTTTTTTTTTTTTTTTTTTGAGTAGCTGCTTGTACTTCACAGAGTTTGCACAGAAATCACCAAAAGTTTTTTGCTTAAAAGCTTTACTTTGTACTTGGAGCATGGGCCTTAGAGGTAACAGTCTACTCTTTAATAAATTAAAACACATAGTGATGTACTTTTGTACTGCAAATGAATGAGAACATATTGTAAATAATAAATTACAAGAGAGACTGACAATGTATCTACTGCACCTCTTAGATCTTGCATTTATGTTACACTAAATGACTATGCTGTGCCTTGTGTCACAGAACCATAGAAAAAGGTACCTCAACATGAGGTTTGATAAAATGTGAGTGTTGTTGGAATACAAAGCCCAAGTTTGTTTCCCATATGCATCCTTAATAAGCTCAAATCACTGTCAAATCTCTGGAGTTGTTATTCCCTATTAGGGATACAAGTTAAGAGCAGAAGATGGCTTAGAATAATGGTCTTACCATCCTCTGTAGAGACGTCTGAGCCATTCTGCTACCATTTTTTTAAAGGAAAAAATGTACTGCTCAGTTGCAGCAGTCCATTGACTTTCATTTAAAAGATAAAGCAACAAAGCATTAAAACCAGAATTAAAGCAATTTGCTTAACCCCATTTATGCATCTGAAGTCACATCTAGACCAGCAAAATCAAGAAACACAGAAATCAGCTTAACCAATATTAATATATGTTCGGATGTTGCAGCAGCTGCAAAAATTCTGCTATTAGTTCTTCCACTAAGGCTCATTTTCACATTGAATGGTGGCAAGATAAGGGTAGTAGAAGTCATTTAAGAGTGAATAGATTACTGATTTTGTTTATTAATGCCACCTCCAGCATGTATTAGGTTTCAATGGAGTTCTAGAAAGAATCCAATTTAAGAGACAGATGGCAAGGATGAAAATACTGCTGTGGAAAACCAGGCAAAGCAGAAAACAGTTGTGCTCTTTAATAAACAACCTAGGGTCCCATATATATGTTGGGTTTTTTTTTTTTAATATATATTCCTTGCACATTCTGAATCCCATCTCAGGACTGTCTGAATCTGGACAGGAAAGAACATTTTCCAGACTTTCCAGTCAGCAGGGGTGGAGGCTGGGGAAGCATCTTCTGACAAAAATACCATAGGAAATAACAGACTTGCCTAGATATCTAGACATCTAGGATCTTACTATCCCTGGAATGTATTGGAATGACCCAGAGGAAAGTAAATAGTCAGCACAGGTTGATTCAATAGTTTCCTACTCTGGTTTATGTTCATCTCTCTTAACACCATTCACAAACTCTCACAGAGTCATAGAACAATGTACAGAGCACTACATATATAGGAAATTTTCAGTTTTCTTCATTTACAAGTATCTTCATAAACCTTTTATTAAAAAGAAATAAAATTGCATTAGGACTGATGAGAGACCAAGGACAAAAAACCAGACAGAGCCCTGCTGCAACGTGCCCAGATCTGGTACAGGCATATTGCCATTTGAAAATGGAAGTTTAGTTTAGGAATGAGGGCCCCATTTCTTCCTTCTTAAAACATCCTTTATAAGGAAGCAAAAACAAGAAATATGGTTTGATAAAAAAATGTTTAGGTCATCCTTGATCTAGGCAGAGAAAGAACCCATAATATCTCTTTGGATTTCATTTGAAAGAGGCAGGAAGTTAAAACATATTAGACATCTGAGAACATGTTAGACCTGAAAATCTTTAACAAAAGTAACTACTAAAATTATAATTTTTTTTCACTATTTAGGCAGCAAATCTAAGCATCATTGTGTTTTTTCCAAGTTAGCTGCCACAAGGTATCATAAAATTGTAAGACTTCATTGCTTTTCTGAGGTAAGCCTATTTATCAGGCATCAACTGACAAATAAGGCTAAAATATGGAGAGAAGATGAAAAACAGAACAAAACTTTCAGTTCCTCCCTCTAGACACGCTCAATTCTAAATGCACTGCTTTCTGTCGTTGTCCATCAACAGGAGTAAAAGATAACATTCCACACAGCATTAAAAAAGGACACCATCAGCCTAGCTTTAATAAATTAAATCAAAATCTAATAAAGCTACTTTCTCAAAGGGGCACCTGCCTCTGAGATCATTTCCTCTATATTCTTTCTCATTATTTAAACTAATTTTATCTAATTTAATTTTTTTATTACTTTTCCATTGTCTGCTGCTGTGAGACCATTTCTTCCCCATACACAGATGCAAGCAGCTTGCAATGATTCGTCTCAGGATGCCTGCAACTAGGACCAAAATTTCAGGGCCCCTTTATGCACCCAGCTGTTCATTCTTTCTCCTCTTCCTTAACTTCAAGCTGAATGACTGAATGAGGCAATATTGGAAAAACACATGACCAAAAATGCACTTGGGCATACAGCATTGCCATCTTGACTCTCACCTCACAACTCTGCACTCAACAGCTCAATCTCAGGCATGGTTTTACTCGACGTGATAATTATTTGGATCCCATAAAAAGATCTGCTTCAATTACCTTCTTCTTTACAAAATCTAAGTTAATTTTTAGAGGTGTTTAATTTTTTAATCAGAGCTATCCTAAGAATGCACTAAACATCTTATTCCCAGACCTACAGCATTCAGAACCTAGCACACCAGATCAAGTATTTAATTCTCCATGGCAGCTTGGCAGTTATTCTGTGGGTTCCCCTTATGTGCTTTAGGCAGGTAGAAAAGGAAAGCCCCTCCTCAAATCCATTGGAATAGTGATGTCTCCAGTGTGACACTGTCTATTCCTACTTCTTTCTCAGGGCCTCACAAAGTCTGACCATGCGCTTCTGAGACAGGGAGCAGCTTCTTAGATAAACATTCCATCCCTAGCATCTGCAGGGATTCAGATGAGAGAAATAGTACTACTCACCAGCTGCTACATAGACCTACACATTTTCTGAACACTCAGAAAACATTTACAGATTAACTGATCTTACTGAATAATATTTTCCTACTATCATCTTGCTAAGCTCTGCAACTTAAAGCTCAGATGATTTAAATTTAAGCAGCCATATTTAGAACTTCTAGGTTTTCATCCTACAGGAAACATGACTACTGAATTCTCATTTCTCTTTTGTTAAACTAGGGCATGACTGACCACTGACACTCACTTCTTATGCAAAGAAACAAAATGGAAATAATCTCTCCAACTGAACGGTCCTGGTAGCACAGGCTGCATTTTCTGAAAGTGGTATTTCAAAGAACATAGGCAGTGCTCTGCAGAAAGCTGGACAGTGCCACTTGTGGCAGCAGTGCTTGTCTCCAGATCTAACATCATCAAAAAAGCTAAATACCATTTTGGCATAATTTCCTAGTATTATTACCTATTCCATGTAAAGAGTTTTCTGTCATAGACATAAAAATGTAAAAGCTTTGGAAAATAGCTCTGCAGTGGTACAAACCAGATAGCCACATGTCCTAATTCCCGGCACTTCACAGTGTTTCTCTGTTCCTTGCTGCCTCATGGTGGCCAGCTAGCCCAAGCAGGCTACACCACTCACCCTCACCTCTCTCCTGAGACAGCTGATGTCATTTGCATGCACAGGTGCAATGAGCAGGTCAGTCTGAGTAACTCACAGTGCTGATCCTCACACAACACTCAGCTTCCCACCTACCCTCCTGGGAGAGAGGCCAGATTTCATAGGCTTTGCTTATACTCACACCTCTTCTTTGTTGTTTCTGTTGCCTTCCTGTCTGGTCTGGAGTCTTGGGTTTTGCAGCCATTTCTCTTTTCTGCCTTTCTGTCCAGTTTTCATTTCTAAAGAAGGGAGCACTGCTTTATAGTTGATCTGTTCCTCATTTTGTATCCTGGAAAGTGGACACATCTTTTCTTTGTACAGTGCCTCCTGACTTGAAAGTGTGAACTTAATCTGCTTCCAGCAGATCTGTTCTCAACACTAATTTAGTTATTGTTAGTTTAGTTACTGTTGTGCTTTAACCATCAAAACCAAGACAGTTCACAGAATCACAGAATAACAGAAAAAGCTGAGTTGGAAGGCAACCACCAGGATCATCAAGTCTAGCTCCTGGCCCTGCACAGCGCCATCCCCAGGAGTCACACCATGTGCCCAAGGGTATTGTCCAAAGGCTCCTTGAACTCCATCAGGCTGGTGCTGTAACCACTTCCCTGGGGAGCCTGTTCCAGTGCCAAACCACCATCTGGATAAAGAACCTTTTTCTAATATCCAACCTAAACTTTCCTTGACACAAGTTCAGGCTGTTTTCTCAGGCTCCTGTCACTGGTCATCACAGAGAAGAGATAAGTACCTTTCCCTCCTCTTCCCTTCTTGAGGAAGTTGTAAACTGCAATGAGATCTCCCAGAATAATCTTCTCCATAACTTTACCAGGCACTGAAGTGAGGCTGACAGGCATGTAATTTCCAGAGTTCTCCTTCTTGCCCCTGTTGAAAATCAGGACAACCTTCACCAGCTTCCAGTCAGCTGGGACATCTCCAGATTCCCAAGACAGCTCAAAAATCATTATAAGAGGTTTTGTGGTGACATCAGCTGTTGTTTGAGGATTCTTGGATGTATCCTGTCAGGCCCCATCAATTTGTAGGGATCTCGCTGGAGCAGCAGATCCCTCATAAGTTCAGGGTCATCTGGGAGTTGATCATTCCCACAGTCGTGGTCCTCCAGTTCAGGGCTGGAGACACCCTTGGTCCATCATCCATGCTGAACACAAAGGCAAAGAATGTGTTGAACACCTCTGACTTGTCCATGTCCCTGTTTGTGAGGCCACCATCCTCACCCTGTAATGGGCCTTACATAAAGCCATCAGGTCAAAAGGGAGTGCTTGTAAGCTCTCTGGTCCTGTTAGCAGTGCAGGCCATGTTGACCACAAAGGAACAAGGCTCTTTTTTTCAAGCTCCTGGCAGTTTAGAAGACAATTCAGTGGCATCCAGGAACATCTAAACAAGGCAATGAAACTGAAACAAAAGCTGTTGCTGATGGAGGCTGTTTCCCACATTGTCTCTACCTACCTAAGAAACATGGCATAGCTAGCAAGGACACTTTGGTTATAAAGCAACACATGTGGAATAAAACCATTAAAGAACAATAAAAATTAGAATCCCATGAAGCCAATGTACATGATGATCCCTTATCAGAACATGGTTCTATTTTAACATATGGCCTGTAAAAATGTTACTCAGTATATTTTAATACCTAAAAGAATGACCTTTTTAATTGCTGATGAAATTGGCTTGCTCCCCAGGCAGTCCAGTTTTGATGCAGCTACAGAGGAATTAACTGTTTTGTGACAAAAAATAAAAAATGCATAATTTATATTTCCAGCAAATACCACAGATTAAAAAAGAAACTTAGAAATATGGTGTATCTTTTAATTATATTTTTTTTAATATTCATAGTGAGAAGAAGTAGAAATCAAAGTTACCGCAAGCCACCATTATAAGTATTAATTCAACTGATTAAAAATTATATAAATAATTTAACCAGTTTCAATAATAGAATAACAGACTAGATTTGATGAGCTAATAATAAAAAGATTTATCTACAGACAGAAACACATTATGCACAGGGTACATAATTTCTCATATCCATAGAAGATCCATTTCTCTTATAATGAAAATATTGTAAGATTTGATCTACTGAAGCATCATAGGATACCCCAGTGTGACTGATGTAAACCTATCAAGGGAGCTATGCCAAGCATATTGATTCTTATCTTATTTTAACACTGTTACTTTTCAAATAGTCATTTGTACAGCATGACATGGGGTTCAATGCTGCTTTTTCAAAATCTTTTTTCTTTTCTTAAATGCCATAAAAGCATTTTCTTGTGAAGAAATCATAGCTCATTTTATATTTCTCTTAACAGCATTTACTTAACGACTTCACCACTTCGGAGTTACAGCTGGGACTGACTCATAAGATATTTATATAAAGGACTATTTTATCTTGTAGCTAAATTCCCATATACAGACAAACTCTAACCATAGATAGAGCAGGACAAGATTGGTACCAAGGAATGTGGATTTATATTTAGGATTGCTGAAGACTCAATTTTACAAAAAGCCTCCAAAGTGATCTCAATATTTATTCATTTCCTAATAGACTAACCTGAGCTTATTTCCAGGCAGAAAGTGCCTGTGAATCTTGCAGAAAGAAGCAGCTTTCACAATCCATGTGCTGCCCTCTTCTACCCAGAACATGTGGGCAGTTGCACAGCTGTATCAGTATGTTCCTATCACAGTAGGCTCAAGGAGGCTTCTCAGTTATTTCCTAACAGAGCTGACAGGTGTTGGTTCTTTTCAGATATGCTCTCTGTTTAAATTGAAGGGGTATTTTTTATTTATCCCTGAAAAACAAAACAAGAACATTTAATGCTTTGACAAGAAGCCTTTTCTTCCCAGCATCTACAGCTTTACCAGTAAAGTAAATAATAAAAAAAAAGGAATAACAATAAGTTTAAATGACTGAAAACTCCAAATTATAGTCAAGACAGCCTTAAAAGTAAAAAAAAAAGAGTAATTTTGTGGGGGAAAAAAAGGTGGGTTTTTGTATAAAATAGGCTGGAAGTTTTGAACATTTCCTTTTCCCTACTGCCAAATCAGGGGAGACGCAGACCCCTGCTAGTATCTGATATCCAGTATAACTGAAGCCATTACTCTTAATAGAGGCAGACTACTACAATTATCCATTGGTGCTGTCTCTGAGGGCTCTGGGATCAGCCTGCTTTGGTGCTCTCTGAGGCTCCCAGCCCCATGGGGCAGGTGTATGCTTGATCACAGCCTTTGCAGGGAGGCAACCTCGTCCTTTGAGACACCTCACCCACTGCTGACCATGGTGCCCATGGGCAACCACTGTCAAATTCCACTTACTTGTGGTGTTATGAGTTTACTCATTCTCATGGGCTTGGAGGGAGATTGGAATTTCATCAGATCTTGGGAGACCCTCACATGCTCCCTTTCAGTTCCATTGCCTGCCTTCGAATGGCTGTTTTCAGTAACTTTTTCTCTATCCATGTCCATGTGTCCCTGTAGAGCCCATTGATGCAAATTCACACACAGAAGACTTTTATGACAAACTGGATTTCATTTTTGACAGCAGAGGAAGGAAGGGAGGAATGACCCTCCTAACCTACAATCTTAAAATCATAGTTATATTTTTCTCCTTTGCAAAAATAGCTCTGGTTCTCTGCTTGATCTTGTTCACCACTGAGTTGCCGTGGAAAATGTTGTTTTAGGAACACCTCAGATATTATGATTGATATGTGCTTTTATTCCTGATAGTTGGAAAGGCTTGAAGAAAGCCACCCAATAAACTTGCAGATAGCACATCACTACAAAGGGAAGAACAGCCGTCACTGTAGGGTAAGTTTTGCTTGCACAGACCCTCCTTCCACAGAACTTATTATAATAAGTATTTTAAAACTTCCAGTGTGGTAAAACCACTCTGTGTCACATCAGATGGTATATGTGTTTGTATATATATATCTGTATATATGCTTTCAGGATACAGTGAAATGATTTGTTGACTTCCAAGGAATCAAGGAACCAACCTGACGGTCCACTCTCTGTACTTTTTTTGGCTTATTTGTACAGCACAAAGTAAATATAGAACACTATCTACCAGACTCCTGTCTTTTTTAAAACTAATGCTGAAAGAATTATAAATGTCTGTGACATGGCAGTATTTTATTCAGTGTTCTACCCGCTCTAGCTCAAAGGAGTTTTGGGCAGGGAGTGGAGTTCTGGGATGCTATGACTAAGGGGAGTGTGTATGAGGGACTTTTTTTTTAATCTCAAGATGTCTTTTTTTTTCTTTTTTTTACCCTGCCTGAAAAGTCTGTTCCAAGAGGATTTATCTTGGATCAAGTTTTGAAGGCATAACTAAAAACAAGGAGTGAGATTTTGGTCTTCTGGGAAAAGGGATGGAAAGCAATGTACCAAGGTAGGGGTGTGGATCATCCAGATAAAACAGGTCCTGGCAGAAGTTAATCTGATGTGTTGGACAACTATACTAGTTCTGGGGAAAAGTGGTAAAGCAGATCTCATTACCAATTGTTAAGTTTTCTGATACAGACATTCTAAAGGTGCTTGACACCTCTTCCCTGTGTAAGAAGGATTGGTCCTGTGATTGCTTGTGTCTTCTCCATTTATCTTTGCTTTATGAATGTATTTATAGCTGCTGGAAGCTCCTTTTCTTGGAACCATGAGGACAGGCACTCAGAGCCTCTTAGCTACTGGGCTCTTACTGTTTATTGTAGAATCATAGAATATGCTGAGTTAAAAGGGACCCAAAAGGATAATTGAGTCCAACTCCTGGCCCTGCACAGGACAGTCCCAAGATCCACACCATGTGCCTGAGAGCATTGTCCAAATGCTTCTTGAATTCTGTAAGACTTGGGGAGCCTGTTGCAATGTCCAACCACTCTCTGGATGAAAAATATTCTTCTAACATCTTTTTCTAAACCTCCCCGACACAGCTTCCTGTCAGTCCTTTTGGTCCTGTCGCTACAGTGAAGAGATCACTGTCTGCCCCTCTTCTTCCCCTCTTAAGGAAGTTGCAGATTGCAATGAGTTCTCCCCTCAGTCTCCTCTTCTCCAGGCTGAACAGACCAACTGACCTCAGCCACTCCTCATAAGGTTTTCCTTCAAGGCCCTTCACCAAATTTGTTGCCTTCCTCTGGACACTCTCTAATAGTTTAATGTCTTTCTTCCATTGTGGCACCCCAAACTGCACACAATATTTAAGGTGAGGCCACCCCAGTGCAGAGCAGAGTGGGACAATCCCTGCCCTTGCCCGGCTGGTGCTGCTGAGCCTGAAGCACCCAGGACATGCTTGTCCCTCCTGGCTGCCAGGGCACTGGTGACTCATGTTCAACTTGCCATTGACCAAGACTCCCAGGGCCCTGTCCATAGCACTGCTTTCCAGCATCTCATTCCTCAGTCTCTACCTCCAGGGTTGTCCCATGCCAGGTGGCTGGTAATCTCAACTACTCTCCCTCAACTATTTCAAGGTCTCTCTGCAGAGCCCCTCTGCCTTCAAAGGGGTCAGCAGCTCTTCCCAATCACAGACAGACTTAGTAAGTCCCATAAAATGTGACACCTTTTTCCTGGTCATAGCTAAGAGTCTAAACCTTTTGGCTTCTGGTAGAGATGCCAGTTTTGGGATGATTTTGGGATCTTGTATGCTATATCCAGATGTTGTAGAAATCACACGTGGCTTAGTGCACCAGTTCCCTGCTCCTGGCTGAGACACCCACAGATTCCCTCATGAGGAAGCAGTGAGGAAGCAGGGCAGAGGCAGGCTGCCCATCCACCCTGGCAGGGTGCACACATTGTAGCAGAAACTGAAAGGAGATGGAATTAAGAAGGGCCCAAAAGGCTCTCAGTAAGCAAAACCATTTAGGGTAACAAATGACACCAGATGGCTGGATTTGATGCTGTATTTATGAGGGAGATCAATTAAGAGAAGTAGTGATTCCACCATTTCATGGAGTATGTCATCTTCAGAGGCCAGAGATGACTGTTAAATTACTTAAACTGACTTCTCATGTATTAAAGGCTTGTAAATGTCACCCACACATTCCATTCTGAACACAATGACTTTAATTAGACTTAAATATTTCAATCCTCAAGCAACTAAAACCTTTGATACCACAGAGTGGGAACAGACAAGATTGAGGCATCAGTCTACAGAGAAGGGAATCTACTACATCTGAAAGGACCTCTTTTACTTAAATTCCATAAAATGCCATGAGTCTTTCCAGTACGAATATATTTTTCTTCCCAGAAGCATTTCTTTATAATCCCAAATCTGATATTCATTTTGACTTTAAGTAAATGCCAATCATCCATCTTTTGACAGGTACATTTCAGAATACCAGTTCATCTGTTGTCCTGCTCCAGTCAAAGTCTGATGTCTTAGAATAAGGGAGAAAAATGAAGAAAACAAAATTTGGCCAGTTTTTGGTCTTACTGAAATAAGGAGCCTTGAGAACAGATTGCAGCCATTTATTGCAGACCTGCCACTTCTGTGGCACTGCACAGGCAAGACACTTGTACCTTCCTTGCCCTAGGAATATGTGGCTGAAAGTGGATGGCAGAGTGGTATTTAAAGCCACAAGATCCAAGGTAAGAAGGACCACAACCTCTTAGGCTTACTTTGGTACCTGCTTGTGCTATCTTCACGCTCTCAGAAGCTGGTTGAAATCCTATCTTTAGGACAGCAGGTAACGTCACCTTCTAATTATAGTGACTGCACCACCCTACAAAATCAGTGTTAATTTATCATCTTCCCTGTTAGAAAACTGCATCATATGTCAAGGTGAATTTTCCTGACTTCTGCTCATTGGATCTGGTTGTCTCATGTTATATAATACTGAATAGACTTCCAGTTTTACTTTCTTTCCCGAAAGCCAGAACTACATACTTGTAAGACCTTTTTTCCCCCTACATGTATGAGTAGCTACGCAAGATGTTATCTCAGCCTCCTTTTTATAAGCTGAATAGGAACAGCTTCTCATCTGAAGAGTTATTTTTAGCAATTTCATTTTATGACTCTTCCTCTGGTAGTGAGGATAGCAGAGCTGCTATGGTAGTCCAGCATCTTACAGCAGCACAGCACATTACTGCAGCACAGAAGTACAGCTATTGTAGAACTATTACTGTGGCATGTTGCTCCTTTGTGTAAAGGCAATACTGAATCTCTCCCCTGCACTTTGATGCTCCCTCTTTTTTTCCTCAGTCAAGGAGGAGCATCATCTTGATCAAGGACGATGCTGATATCTCTAAGGGCAGTGTGACACTTCACCTAAGGAAGGTGATGAAGATGGCCAATGAATAAGCAAAAAAAAAAAAATGTTTCTGAGTTCTGGAAAAAGATTTCTTGAAATATTTGGGGCAAGGGGAAGAAATTCCATTTGTAGTCATTGTGAAAGTGGAGAGCTATGGTGTTTTTATATCATATTTTAAAAAGAAACCAGAATGCACTACTTAACTGCTACATGTCATTGTGAACCTATTACAACTTCCCCAAAAAGAAATTACAACATTTTAAGATTCAAGGACAGGTCAAGGAAAAAAATCAAACAGAGAAGAAATATTGACTGCCTCACTCTTCTTCTTAGAGTGAGGCTCAGAACCAAAAGGAAGAAAAAAAGCTGAATACATGCCATGTTTGATAGCAAAGAATTTGCCAGAGGTAGTTTTGAAAACACATTTGGAACGTGTAAAGTGCACTACTTACAGGGAAATGTGTTCAACTCCCTGATGAAGTAGGCGACTTAAAATTTAGAGGCAAAGCTCAAAAAAGTTCCAGTGTGTCCAAAACATATCACTTCAAAATGGTTTGAAGAAAAACAGATTTATGTTGCTAGAGATATTTCTCAAGATAATTTATAAAATTATAGGTTTACAGTAAGCAGTTATGTAAGAATAGAGTAAAATATTTTTAAATGTATGTAGTTAATAAAGCAAGCTTATTTGAGCTATGTGATAAAATGGATATATTTTACCTTCAGGAAAAACACAGAAAATAATTGGACACTTCTTTTCCAGAACAGAAGAAAAATTAAAACTCAAAGACAGCCATTTATGATAGATATTTCAGAACATATTTATCATCATGTGTTCATGAATACCTATATGATATGTAAAGAACATGTTTCTCTTTAATAATCAGCAGAAACTACATGAAAGAACTACTTCTAGATTTAAAAAATAAAATAGCCGTATATATAATTTATAACAATTTCAGGTTTCAGTACAATATGCTTGCCTAAGTAGATCATGAAAATTGTTCATTTATACTGCTAAATTGAATAACTGAATATTCTTTGAAGAAGAAAACTTCATACGATACAAATGCTAGTTAGACACATGATTTCCACCGTACTTCTACAGAAAATAGGTCCTTAATAATGTGATTTTTGCACACTTAAAAATCTTTCCTGCAATCATATGATCTTAAAAGGGTGTTTTTCTTTTAGAAGAATGCATATTCATTCTACCAAGTTATCAGTGGGGAGTGTAGCTCCACAGGATTTTCATTTCTGATGATTTTTTCAGTTCTAAAGGATGGGTCCCTACCAGAAACTCTCAGAATGAAAACTTATCATCTCAAAAGGATCTGATCTCTGAAACCAAATAAAAGCTAGACAAACCAAAATGATAGAGTTGCCTCTACCATTCAAATTTGAAGCTGAAGTATTATAATTGTGTTCTGACTTTATTTGAGGAGGTTAAAGCAGAAGTTATAGAACTGCAGAATCTGACAGAATGGTTTGGGTTGGAAAGACCTTCTAAAGATTTTGAGTCCAACCTCACTGCCAAGGGCAGGGACCCCTTCCAGTAGATCTGGTGCTCAAAGACTTTTCCAGCCTGGCCTCAAAAACTTCCAGGAACAGGACAGTCACCACTTCTCTGGCAAAGCCTAGGAATAAAGGACTAAAGTAACCCAGGTGATTAATATTGTGGAGAAGGTATCCAGCTGAGAGTTGAAACACTGCTGTGAGTTGGTTGTGACTAAGCAGGACCTGGATGACACATGGAATTGCTCAGGAACAGGGTTCTCTTCCCTGTGACTTCAGTGTTCTGAGATTATTGAGTACATTCCATTAAAAGTAGGGGGTTTGCCTTTGAAATTTTCCAGTCTCTATAGCATGATTACTCTTGATTCTTTCTGGTTTTCCCTCCCCAGAAGCACCTGTCACAGGCTCTGTTATCCTGACACTGTAGCCATTCACAAAAATTGAGTTTCTCATTATTATGTAGGAATCTAAAAATTGGTGGAGAAATAGACTGCATAATTAAATATATTTATTCTTATTACAAATCCTAACACCATTTAGCCACACATTTTTCCAGACACATGGATTTTGTGCAGTTCTACTTCAGAGAAACTAAATTGATTTTTTTTTTCATGGTCACTTGGATAAGCAGCAAAAAGGTATATGACAGCAGCCTGTGTTTTAGCCATGGAGACAATCTCCTGTGATATCAGCAAAGTTGACAAGCCCGACCCTGAAGGTTACTCCAGTCCCAGCAGACCCTGGAGAAGGTCGATGTGCTATCTTTGGCCTTCAGCTAGTGCCAGGGAGACAAGCTACACTTGCTGTTTACCAATCTGGTATCTTACAGAAGAAAAGATAGGTCAGAAACTCAATTTTTTTCTGTCTATGCTCTATTTTTGTCTTGCTGAAGAATGCCATTCTCCTCTTCCTTATTTTCTCCTTGCTTTTGTGCAGGGGCTTTTCTGTCTCAACCAGTTCTGACACAGTAGGGACCTATAAAAGAGTAACTAAAAATAAGCATCTTCAGTATTCCCTGAGCTGCAAAAATTTTCCTCTAGCTCATCTTTCTGAAAAGCTCAAAAAGTAGAATCAAATTTTAATTTTTAAATTACTAAAATGCATACTTTTGTGCAATGGTTCCTTTAGAAGTTGAGCCCAACAGAGATAAATCCAAAAAAACCTTAGTAATTCATTTTAGTTCAAACCTGTCTTTCCTCTGGTCATCTTTCCACTGAGGAAAATGTGTATTTCGGTGGAGGAATCTGCCCTGACTGCCTCCAGGTTCTTGCCTCTTTCACTACAGGATCTCCACTCCTGACCCTCTGCTTCCACTTAAAAAATCTTTTTCCTTGAACAGTTTTCCAGATTCTTTCTGAAAACTGAGTTTGTTTCTGTTACATGCTGCTGTGCCATATGGACACCAGGAAATTTTCAGAGTAGCTGTGTTTCTAAGAGCCTAAAGGTATTCTGGCTTATGCTGGTAAATCATCTGCTGGTAGTGTCTAGGATTTGCTTAGGGAAAATGATATGTACAGTCCCACAGATGAAACTCATGCACCATTTGTTCCTCTGCTACTGGTGCTGGAATGCAATTTAAGAAACTACAGGCCACAGAATTTTGAATCTGTTCTGGAGGGTTTGGGGCCTCTTCAGCCCTCCACCACCTTCTGAGGAGTGAATGAATATTGATGTCAATAAAATGAGGTAATGGTGCTGTTGCAAGAAGTCTCACATGACCATGTGGATTTTCCATTCTTCTTACAGGACCGTTGGCTTGAATTGACTGACACAGGAAGGTGTAGCAAATTGCCAGGTGTCACTGCAGCTGGTACTATTTGATCCTTTCCATCCTTAACTGCTCTGATAGCCAGTTCAACAAGCATCAGCAAGATGTAAAATGAGTAGAATTAAAATTGTGAATATTTTCATATTTACATGTATTTCTGTTTTTAAACAGTAGTTGAAATGAAAAGAAGATAAATTTAGGAAGGCTGGAGCTTAAACAAAATACAATTAAGGAGTCACAAATGGCTTAAATGAAAATAGTGGCATTAATGAACAGTAGGAAATCACATTTTCTATGAATGAATGAATTTTCACTGCTGCCCATTGTTTACCTGTGTACTAAATGTGTGTGTGTGTGGGCGTGTGTGTATTTGGGAATGACACCATCTTCCCTATTGTAGCTACTTGCAGGAGCATCAAGTCACACTTGTCCATGAATTTAACAGAAGTGACAACACCAATTGTCACACAGCATTCCCAAGGTGGATGGTGTGTAGGAGAAGGCAAAGTAGTAGGACACCAATTAGTGGTTTTGCTCTATTTTGCTAATGAAAACTACATTTCCTTCTTCATAGATGCCCTTTATCCGGGGGAGGAGTGGAAATTCACAATTTTCAAATGTGATTATCATCTGCCTCTAGTGGAATTAACACAGCGAGTTGAGTCTTCCAATCACTGTGGCTAAAAATAATTCTTTTCTAATTTGTTCTTATATTGAGTATTCATTTATTCTCATTTTGCTTATTCTTTGAAAAGTAAACTAAGTCTGCAAATGTTTGATATTGATGTTGGGTCAGACTTCAGGTTTTGATATTTATCATTTGTTCAATGAAATGGAACTTTTTAAAGACAGTTTATAAATCACTTTGTCAGCTGAAAAGTGAACCACCAGAAAAAGAATGGAAGTAGTAAAAAGGCTTTTAAAAATATCTTACACATAGTCTGTGACTTCCTGTGAAAACTGTGGAAGGAATCTTTTCAGTCAGTTTCCTTCAATCCATTCCTGATTTTCCCCTGAAAATTTTAATGTAGCATCTATTGTGAAATATGTGTGCACATGCCAAGGTGAAAGATAAATGTAGCTCTTTGTTCCCACTGTTTCCTCTGGATAAATCCAATATATTGTAATGAAAATACCTGCAGGACCTGCAGCTCACCTCTACAGGCTGGTGTGAAAAGACATATATATCAGAAACTACCAGAACCAACATGGCATTTCTAAAAATAGACTAACACCAGCAATTGACAAGTGATGTTGTCGGTGAGGCAATTAAATGCCCATTTCACTTGAGAATTTTTCTAAATGACAGATGGTTCAAAGCATGAAGTTACATGATTTGTGCAGTGGGAAGAAAGGGAGCTTCCCTGCAATGGGCAGAGCTCATCTGGGGCCTGTGGGAAGATGATGGAATGCCACCAAGGGGAGGACAGGCCAGGACCCCTGAGCTGAGAGGTACAATTGAATCCTTTCATCTGGGCACACCCTCATTCTTGTGTGGTCAACTCTGAGGGCTTCTACACTATCAAAGTGTGAACTGAATCTTTGATTAAAGTTTAAATACAGATTCCACTACCCCAGGTATGAATTTGCTCAACTTCTGCTTACAAAATAAGTATACAGTAATACAACCGTGTATCATAAAAACCTTGAAAACTTATTTCTAAATTTGCATCTCTTCCCCATGTGAAAGACCTCATCTGTGAAAGGGTTTAGTGTGAATTCAATATTATTATTTAGTCATTATTTAATATTTATCAATATTATTAGTTAAATTCCCACATATAATCAAAAAAATGAAAGTCAAACAGATGTAAAAAACTCAGACAGAGACTGGAATGTCTTTAATGACTGTTATTAACAGAAATAATTATATTCTGCAGCAAAATCAATTTAGTCAACATTTGCTGGATTGGACAACAGGCATCTTTTGTGCATGTCAGTGCACAAAATTTACAGAATTTAGTAATCAATTTTTTTAATGTCAGTGACTGTTTTGGAGCATGTGATTGAGTGTGCAATATTCATGTCACAATTTTCAGCTATTTTCTCCAAAGCTTGGTGATTGTTATTTTGTAACAGTTGAAAAAGCAATTTCACTTTACTGGAATCTGTCATTGGACTGCCTTGACAATTACAGGATGTGCAATACATACAGGATAAAGACAGGACAAAATTAGAACTGCTGCCCTTCTTTCAGTTGTGCTGTCATCAATATTTAGGACTTCAGGCAGCTGGGCATTGTGGTTTGCATGGCTCTTGTATTTCAATGCCTTCATAAAGTCAGAACTGAATATTTATAACCTGAAGGAGAGATGATATACAGAACCAACATGAGGAACTTGTTAAGATGCTATCAATGCCCTCGTGACTGATGATGTTACCCCAATTAGAGCAGGTTAACTCCACTTATATGTGCTACTTCAAGAAGTTACTTTGGACCATAACAAGCAGCAATGGCTCAGCTTGTCTTCTTGAAATGTGGGGCCTAAAGCCATCCTGGCGGAGGTGTGTGTTTGCTTCATTCCTTTGAGGAAAGTACTGCAGGAGAATGTAGATGCTCGCAGTCTAATTTTCATTTACAACAGCACGCACTCACACTGACCTAGATGTTAATACAGGGGCTGTAGCACTTGATGAAGCCACAGCCACACCTATTTTTATTCTGTCATACCATGAAAATTGAGTTTACAGAATCTTGCCCTGATGGGCCAATGAAGGCAGATAGTGTTCACCTTGCTTGCACAATTAGCCTCATCTACACAGCTTCATCCCATGATTAAAGGGAAAGGATGGCTTTTAAATTTCATTAACTCAATATAAAGGACTCTGTAGAAGATAAAAACCAAGGTTCTGATCCTGCAAACATTTTCTCCTTTGGGACGTTTTACTTTATTTTCCCCCTTGTATTCCTCCTTTGCTAAACCATCTTCTTAGGGTTTTGTCAAACACTGATCTCTCATGGGAAGTGCAGCATCCCTGCCAGGACCTTGTCTTTGGGGTTGCCCATCTCTCACATCCTCCTGTGCAATGAGCCTCGACAGACATCTACCTTTATCTTTCTCAAAGGTCCTTGAGAAAGAAAAGTAATGAGTGTTTCTGCTCACCTATATAATATAGTTCTTGTATGTTCTTATTATGCTTCTTAGGGCATTTTATTCTTTCTCTCCATGTTCCCCCCTGTTTGTTACCAATGAGATTCATTGATTAGTTATGTCAAGTTAAGATGTAAGCTCTCCCAAGCATGTGCCATCCTTTGTGTTTGTAAAACACTTGATTCCAGGATGCTAAATGGATGCCAAATCCATATTAGGCCTGTTCCTGTGTGCCACAGACAATCACAACAATCCCATTAGTCATAAGAACATATAACTAGTGCTGCATTTTTGTGTGCATAACCATAAATTACGTGACTGTGTGTTTTTTCTACGAAAAAAGCCCTGTGATTTCAGCAGAAGTGTAGGCTGATTTCATGAATAGGTAGTACAAGAAAAATTTATCTCCAAATTCTGATCATCCAGCAAATCTTTTGCTTTTGATTCTCATGACATGATTCCTTTGTGAGGATATGAATTCTCTGAATACTTATTTTCAAGGAATAACTCCTTTCACCGGGTTGCAGATGATGTGAAAATATAATAATACATTATTCCAACACAAAGACTCAGTTAGGTTTTCAAGAGAACTGTATAACTTTCATTTCAGTTGCTTCAGTTAATTCTGTATTTCTTGAGGCTCTGTATTGTCCAAAAGGCTTCCTCCAACTAAAGAAGAATAAAATAATTTCCATTTGGCATTAGTTGTTCTATTTCTTTTCAAAAAAGAGCAGCAGCCTTGATAGTGTTCATGCTCTGCTATTAACGGCTAAGAAACCTTTTCCTTAATTATATTTTTGCAGACAATGCCTTCATTTCACCTTCCCAAGGCAGATAATGCCATGCTGCAACACATCAAGTCCTGGTACACAAGCCATACACCTCATTATCCCAGGTCATGGGATGGAATACAACAAGCCTGGTATAAATGGATGTCATGAAGCACAATGTAGGATGTCAGGAGTCCTTGACATGCAGCTCTTCTCTGCAAAATGTAGCGTGATGAAACATTGCCTTCTCTTCACTCTTCAGCAGCTGAAGGCAACAAACTGAAAGTGTATGCAAGAGCATAAAGAACTCCAGACCTTGCTAAAATGCTTTTTAAAATTTTCTAAACAGAGGTGATTATCTAGCTGGAGTTGCAAGCAAAAGTGTTTCAATATAATAGGATTTCATACAATAGGAATCTCTTCCTGCTTTTCATCTTTTAGCATCCAGGCCATTCAGCTCTGAGAAACAGCATCTCTCTCCCTCTGGAAATCATAAAAGTCAATGACGCACCTTAATTGTCTATACAGGAAACTTTGGCACTTGCTTGAGAAGAATTGCCTTTGTTAGACATGTATGAAGATGTATGTACAAGGAAATTGCTAAATTATGCTGACTTGATACAATCCTCCCTTTTATTTCTTGTGGCCCTCATTAATGGCTAATTTATTAAATGTATGGGAATAATTTACAGTTTAAAAAAATAATTACAACTCCAAAGAATTATTTTTTATTATGTAAGAACAGAATCCAATTATTTTAACAGACTAATCAAGGTATTTGAGTTAATCATTTATTTTAAAAATGTAGCTAAAACTTCCTGTAATCTGAATGAAAGCAGGAATTAATTTTTGCAACCAGAATCCATTTTAAGCACTACACATCCTGTAACCAGTACAGGCATGGTATGCATAACAGAGGGACTGAACTGTAATAGATGAAAATCACTTATTCTTGGGGAAAAAATAAAGGAAAACATATCAGCTTTCCCAGGAAGGAAAAAAAAAAAAAGAAGAAATCAACAGAGCAGTGTTCCTCCGCCTCATGTTCTATTCATCAGCCTTTCATTACCTCTGGCATTCTTGGGGCATATTTCCATGGTGTTGTCTCCAGACTTGAAATGCATGGTAATATTTTGATGGCATGTGTAGTGTTCTGAATCCTGTAAGCAGCATTTGTTCTCTCAAGGTGATGCAGCTTGGAGGCAGAAAGGTTTGCTATTTGTAGCAAGAAAATTGAGGAAGAAAAGGATCACTCAGAACAGTCTACTCTGAGAGTAAAAGTGTTTTGTGCAAGAACCCCCAAAATTGTCCTCTTTCAGCTTGAATGGGCCTGTATTTCTAAGCTGTTTCACTGAAGCCTAAAGTACACAAATGGAAGCAAATTTTAAAACACTTTTGCTTTCTGGGATTTTTTGCAGCTATTATATGAATTATTTAAATCTATCAGATAAAATGTAGTAGAGTGAAGAGAGTTCACTTGCTGTTCAGGTCTCTTCATTGGAAGGAGTTGAAACTCCCTCCCAAAACAAAAGCGCAGTTCTTTTGCAGGTGTGTGACAGAGGAGTGTAAAGCTCAGTAAAAACTGCAGTTACGTGCCAATTTGCACACTGTTTTCTCCTGAAAGAAAAATGTTTGGGCTACAATTCTCATCTTTATAAGCCTGCTTCATTTCTCAAGGCCAGAATCATCCACTGATGCTCTTGCAAAACACCCTGCATAGGCTGATGCCACCATCTCCTCCTGTTCTGTGTGCAAGAAGGGCACTGGCCTTGTGCTTCACTCCTCCCAGGCTGATGCATGGTCAAAGTTGCTGTAAGAGCACCCCTGAGCACTAGAAGGTTCCTGAGCTCTCTCTACATGCAACACTGAGTCAGGCACTTCAGGATTATCGAGTATTATATCAATAGAAGAGGTCTGTGTGCACACAGTATGAGTCTGTTTGTCTTCCCTAAAATTTACTGGTGTGACTCATGACTGGCTTTCTTTCTGCTGCTAATGGCATAATTGAAATACTTTTAGAGTGGTCAATTTAACATTCTTTAAACCCAACAGTAAAAAGAGAGGAATGGCAATTACAATCCCACACACATTTTGAAATTTTTAATATCCATGGGCGGAGTAGAATATATTCTCATTTACTAAAGGTATGGCAGATTGCTGGTGTGCACCACATCACTACACTCTCCTCACGAGTCATGCAGGATTTCAGTGGGCTATGTGCAGTGGCTGGAATGGGATCAAGTCTGCCTATGTGTTCTCAAGCCAAGATGGAACAAAGGGAAGGTAAAGCAAGGTTAATGTAAGGTAAAAGCAAGGTAAGGTAAGGTAAAAGCAAGGTAAGGCAAGGCAAGGCAAGGCAAGGCAAGGTAAGGTACAGTAAGGTAAGAAGGTAAGGTAAGAAAGAGCATCAAAGTAATATGAAGGGACACATGGAGAAGAATTGGTAGTAATGACAAAGCAAGAGAAAATACTTAGGGAAAGTGCAAGATGACACTCTTGATAGATGGAAAAGACTTGATCCTGTGCAGAG
Organism: Vidua macroura; assembly: GCF_024509145.1. Lineage (NCBI taxonomy): Eukaryota > Metazoa > Chordata > Aves > Passeriformes > Viduidae > Vidua > Vidua macroura. The sequence continues at coordinate 37,875,664 of NC_071572.1, read as the reverse complement.
GGATAAATGAGGAGGACAGACAGCTGAAGTGAGAAACAGTGAAGTAAACAATTCAGATTGGTACAGAGAAGGCATGCAGGAGTATTGTGAAGCATTTTCTGTATGGAAATGAGAGACTGAAGGTGTCCCACTGCCTTTCCTTTCATTACATGACAGCATTTGCTGGTTGCAGAAGAGTAGCCTCACAGAGAGTGCAAGTATTAGTTCTCCCTCCAGAGCTGGCCAGCCCCAGGCAGAGTTACAGGCATTTCACACAGCACAGCTGTACTCATTGTATTGGTCAGAGGTCTCAGCAGTCAGATTTGTGGTGGTGACAATACACCCAAAGGTCAGTCAGCCTTGTCACACAGGCAATGCTCCTGAAGATTGAGCTGTTGGGTTTGCGGCTTGCCAAGACTGTAAAAGTTATAAACCATCACACTGATCATCTGAATAATAACTCCTTCTCTTTGAGGCAATAACCTCTCTTTCTGCAGCAGGGACATGTCTGTGACACCATCTATGGCTGAAAACATTTAGAATACACATATTTCAGGGATGAATTCCCTCCCTGGGGCTCACTGACTAAGTGACAAATGCTGCAGTATAGAAAGTATTTTTCTGATGCAATTTGGTGCGAGACTCTGCAAAATGAGAGACTTTAATTGCACATGATTCCTTAGGGTTGCTGGCAAGTTAGCCAGTTCTGGACTTCCCTTTTTCTGCAGTTTTTCAACATTGCTCAGTGCAATTACACACACAAATGCTCGAGACCCCTCTCAAACTGTTATTTGGGTGCAGAAAATGGTAGTTTATGCTAGTGAGAGATGTGCAGGTATAGTCATACACCTTTAGTTTGCATGTGAGTCCATTCAGACCCAGATTCAGACTCTATGTAGGACAAACTTTATTTGACTCCCAAAATTTCCTCCTTTGTCAGCGAGGTTCATGTGAAGAATAGATGTTAATGGGAGTTTTATACAGGAGCTTTGCTGGGTAAAGAACTTCACCTAGTGATATTATGGCAGCTTCTTGGTTATATATTAAAATGAGGACAGAAGATGTTGTATTTTAAAAGGTGAATACTAATATACTTTGAAATATATTGGAAAGCAATTTTTATAGCTGGGTGGAGTGATTATAGCACTTTAAAAATCAATCACTGTTCCCCTTTTAAAAGGTTCTTTGCATTTACCAAACTGATGAATAGCCTAATTAAATTCAAAGGAGTTAAAAAAAAAACAAGTTCATAAACTGAAGCATGCTGAAGTGCTATTTTGGGGAACACAAAATATGACTATGTCAAAAGCCTGTTTGGTGAAGCAGCATGTGATGAAAACTGTCTTACTCAATTGCTCCCTTCATGTCTCTGATAAAGCTTTTGAATGAAGAATGGCAGTGCTGTTCTTTGAGGATCAGAGTTCCAGTTTCAACCTCACCTTTTTCACTTCCAGTAGTGATGTGAAACAGGAGGAAATTATAAATGCAGAACTGTAAATGATTGCTCTCCATTTTTATTCTTTGTGGAATTATGGATGCACAGTCATTTTATTTCTTATTTTAGTGTCCAGGCACAGCAGAACTCTGTTGCATGAGGCACTGTGCAAGCATAAAGTGGGACAAGTTACTTTAATGTAAAACAGCCATGAAAGTTAAAAAAAATATTCTCCTCTCTTGAATTGGGAGATTTAAAGGATAGGACTGCACTGCTAAAACTAAAATATTTAAAATTTTGTATGTTTAATTATATAACTAATGTATAGCTAATATATTTACACTTGGGTTTTTTTAATCAATTTATGATCTATATTGAATTTATGTCTTCCTTCTTCCTAAAATTTCAGCAGAGTGAAAAAAACAGAAGACTGCTACAGACATTTACATTTGCTTGTTCTACATTTCTGCTGAAGTCTTTTTAGTTTCTCAGGCTTGTTTGGTTTTCAAATACAACATCAGGAGTCAAAATTTCCTTTAAAATGGTCAGGGGGTCTCTTATATGAGAACTTAGCTAATCTAGCACTTGGATACTAAAGAAACAAACTCTCTTTTCTGCACATGGATTGGTTGCTTCCCCACCTAACAGGCAACACTTGTAGGAACATGCTGTCATCAAAACTTTGAACAGTTATCTCATTTTAAATTAAGTGAAAGAAAGAAATGGGAGAAAGAGTATTAGGGGTATTATTTTTTATCCCAAATTTGAAAAGATTTGGCTGCAGAAGTAGAGAAATAGGTAGAGAAAATGTCAGAGAAGAAAATATTATTGTGATTAGAAAAAATGTACTGAAAAGGAAATAGAAATAGAGATAAGGTCCAGAAACAAACTCAATGGGTAGGTGAGAGATGAAGTTGAACTAGGGCTGACACTCAGCACAAAAAACAAGCAGTACAGCAAGGGAGGAAAGTCAAAGGAGTGAAAAAAATGAGAACTGCAGACCAAGTGACAAGTCTTAGCAACATAGAGAAGGAAAGAGAGAAAAGAGCTTATTAGACCAGTCTAGTGAGAGAGAAAGGAAGATATAGTAGGCATGGAAGAGTAACATACAGCTTAAGTGTGGAGCATCCCCGTTCAAAACAATGGTCAGGTGTCAGCTAATGGGAGGAAAGGGACAAAGCACTTTGCTACAGTGATGGATGTGTGGGTTTTAAACACTGTGCTCAGTGAGATGTCAGTGGGCTTTTCTTCAAATTGTCAGTTTTTGAGTCATGTTAAGGATTACCCTTTGCCTTGGAGGAGAGAGAACAAGAGCTTACTCTGATTTTCTAGTTGTAACTCAATGATTTAGCAGAATAAATAGAATTTCAAGTAAAAAGAAAACTACCAGCAGCTTCTTTTCTTGTTTGGATTTATTTTTGCTAGCATATACTGGAGTTTGACATTACTTTCTCTTTGCTCCCAGATGCATTAGCACACACTATTCTACAAGAATAGTGTCACTGTCAGGTTCGGACAGACTTGTGCCACTGACTGACTTAGAAAGGGAGGCTTTCTGGAGGAGATAAGCTTATAAGTAGCTCCATAAAATTTCTACTTTTCTCATTTTTTATATTGTGTGGAGGTTATCAGGCAGCCAAAGTTCAGTCACTCTCAAGTGCAGTTCATGGCTCAGGAACATACAGGTGCCAGACAAATTTATTGCAGAATGGCACAGTCTGATTTCAGCATGTGAATAGTCCCTCTGATAAAAGCATATAGAATTTGGATTTTCCAAGAAGCATCTCAAAATGAAGAGCTGAAGCCTGTGACAAACTTAATGGTGTTTGCTAACTTCTTGATTTTGTAAAACTCATTTGTCTGGAGGAAAAAAAAAAAATCAATCTCCTAACCATTTTATATAGACATTGAAGCTGTTAGTCAAATCCTGATTTTTTTTTTTTCTCTTCTTTTCTTCACTATTTACACTTGCACTTCAGTAGACTAGTGCTAGTATCTAGAGCTAGTATGAACAATATCTGCTACCAGTAGCTGCTGGCAAATGTCTGATGTGTCTCCATTGACTAGTGAGTACAGCTGCACATTTTGTCAGCGGAATTTTGGGAATTTGTAAAGTCGTTTTTGCATATGGTACACCATACTTGCAAAGCTGCGTGAGGGTAACCACGTTAACAGAATGATTATCATTGTCTGCTATTGCTTCGTGCTGATCCCACAGGGTGTGCTGGTAATATCTATGTGCAAATAAGGTAGACATTATTGTTAAGATCTGAATAGTGAAAGATGTGGCAGCCCAAATTAAGGCGCAAACGAGACCATATGCTGAAATCAATAGTATGGATCTTATTTACAAAAAATGTGAGGTAGAGAGATAGAGGGAAATAGAAAAGAGAGGGGAGGGAGGAGGGTGAGAGAGAGAAGAAGAAGAATAAGAGGGAGGAGGAGGAGAAGGCAGAGGAGAAGGAGGAGGAGAAGGAGAAGGAGAAGGAGAAGGAGAAGGAGAAGGAGAAGGAGAAGGAGAAAGAAGGAGAAGGAGAAGGAGAAGGAGAAGGAGAAGGAGAAGGAGAAGGAGAAGGAGAAGGAGAAGGAGAAGGAGAAGGAGAAAAATATGCCACCTATGCATCCAGTGGCATCCCATTGGGTCTTCTTCACCCTGGGCTTCTTGGTGCTGGGCCATCCAATGTCATTCAAAATTTTCCCTATTTTTATGATTTAGCAAACAGAGGAACTAATGCTCATTGGGTGCATAGTTCTTTTATTCTATTTGTTAAATGATTCCCTCACTTATAATGCTAATTCTCTCATTCTAATGCTAATTAATCCACACACTCAGTATTTCTCTTCTTTTGGGTCGTTTCTTGGGTTGATGGGCGGTGAGTCACTGGTCACAATCTCCCCCAGAATTACCTTTTATCCACAAGAAATTATTTTAGCACAGTTATTGAGTTGGCTTTCCTTGTGGCCCATAAATTCTGAATTTTTTGTCCACTGTCCAAGACTGAGCACCAAGATGTTTCCTATTACCATCCAGTTGCAGTTGCATCTGGACAGTTTTCCTTATCTCCTGTTAATAGGCCCATCAATGTCTCCCCTCATGACTCAAAGATAACACTCTCCAGGAGCCAGTTCTGTTTAACAGGTGATTAAGAGCACACCTTGTGACTCAAAATAACATCAGCCCATTGTGAGATGCTCCGCCCAGGGGGAGAAGCTAGGCATTCCCACCTGGATAAATCCAGGAATTTCTAGACAGAAAGGCAGCCTTTCCACAGGTTTCCAAGAAGACACAGCAACCACATCTGCCACTCCAAGAGGACTGCAGCCACTCCAATTTGGACTGCTACCAGCACGCTGGCCAAAGCGGGTGTCAGGTTGTATTCTGACTTTGCCAGTGGTCTTCCTTTTGTATCATTGTGTGTATTTTTGTCTTTTGTTTTCCCTTTTCCCAATAAATTGTATTTCTGACTTGGTTTTGCTTTCAAACCAGAACATCCATTATCAGTGATAGATTCTTCTCCACAAGCTTTGTGAACCTCCCACTAAGTCTGGGTCAATACCTGGACAATAGTACCACGTTGTTTCTTATCTCAGGTTCTTGCTGTGCCTTAACTTACAGTCTGAGTTCCAGGTACCCACAGAAGCATATTCTGGGGGACTTTGGAAGTCATTGGTGGTTGCAGATGTCATCTATCTGTCCCATGACTTGGGGTGATCTTTATTTAATCAGTGATATATGTATGAGCTGTTGCTTCTTTACATACTTTGCCACAGTGGAATTTTTTGTATTAACCAGCATGAGCTAACCAGATTTCACTTCCACCAGGCCTGGAACTAAGCCATCCTGTTGCTCCATTCTCTGCTTATCTCATGGCAAACTCCTTCTGTGGCCTTAACAGTGTTTGAGACAGGCAACTGCGCTGTTTAAGTCCTTACAACTAATGTTTTTTCCATATTTAACTTTAAAAGGTATGTGCTGGTTGACAAAACTGCTTCCGTGTTCCTATATTTTTCCTTCATCTTGCTTCACTTGTAAAGCCTATGCTCTCTCTGTGTCCATAGGGTTTAAATAATCTCTAACTTTAGTTTCAGATGTCTGAAGATCCCCTGGAAGGTGCCCAGTTTCATTATTCAGCTCTTGTGTGGAAAGAGCCTCAATCCCTCTTGACTCTCCCAAACTCCACACTTCTGGGTGAAACAGTAGTGATCTGCAAGACCACCTGGCAATGGTAAGTTTCATTGGATACTTGTCTGGATAGTTGGACTTCTGGCATGTTCAGTACTACCTTCTCTTGTGTGATAGAAGTATTTTTTTTTCTAAATCTACATTGTGTTTAAAGACCACTATGGCTGCCAACCAACCATCTTGATGTAGATGGGAGAGTTTATGTGCTAATGGTATGTGCTGCTATTTACATCAGACCATGATCTGTGCCAGGGAACAAGCAGGACAGGTGCAGCCCTCACAGGCAGGGAGCTGGGGGCAAAAGGTGGCAATGAGCCAGGACTGTGACCCACCTGGTGGAGACCCACAGCACTCATAGAGGAGCAGAGCCCCGGAATAGTCACCCAGGTCAGACAAGAGTTCAGATGGCCAGGACAGTTCACTGCAACAAGGCAGGGTCAAAGTTAATCTAGGAAGATAAGTCAGCGCAGGAAGGCCAGTCCTTATGTGGTACCAGAGTGAGCACTGACTTTCCCATTGTGTAGTTCAGTTAGGAACAGGGGGCTAAGCATAAGGTTCAGTTAACTCTGGGCTAAAAAGCAGATACCAAGGGAAGAGATAGGTAGGAACACTCTCATGGCCCACCTCCTTCCCAGCCATCTGCTCCCAGATGACCGAGCTGGGCAACACCACAACTGGCTTGAGCATGTACAGCCAAAATCGAGGGAGGTGAGAAGACAAAGTGGAAGAAGCTTCAGAGTCTCTTTGTGCATGCAGGGACATTAAGCAGATAATGATTCAGAGAAGTTCCTAGTTCTGCTTCCCAATCGTCACACCAAACTACTGAGTATCCTATGGTTCCTACCCTGCCCTTTCTTCTACAGAAAGCAGGCCTGTGGGCAGGGAATGGAGGAAACACACACAGAGATCTTATCTTAATTTAAAGGCCAGACATTTCTGGATATGAATCTGCCACCTGAAGCTGGAGGGAAATCTGGCCTTTATTGTTCAGGCATAGATATCCAGGGGCAAAGTGGTATCAGCAGCACTGATTTTGGTGCTCAGTCTGACAAAATCAGATTATGGTATTTCAAGTTACAGTTATAATTTTGCAGCCCATGACATGCAGGTATTGGGGCCAGCTTCATAAAAGTTAATGTGAGAGCCTATTGAAACAAGTCTGGAGTGCTAGCCAGAGAGTACTTTTCATAAAAGCATCACAGTGCTTGCTTTCGGTTCTCAATCCAGCATCTGTTTCAATAGTGAAGCCACAACACTCATTTTGTGGGATGCAGAGAACCCTGTAGATCTATCTATCCAGTGCATTTTACAGGTAACAACTTCAGCCACTGCAATGATAAAATTTGATGCCCTTACTACCAAATAAACATGTTTGGTAATTTTCTAAATGTTTAAATTTGTATAGATCCTTATGGGAAAGAAAACACACTCTGCCAACAAACTTGAAGGTTCTTCTTTATAGTGTAGGAATATTAATAAACGCTTCACAAATATAATTTTAATAGCAGAAAGTGAAAGAGCTTGTCCCTAGGGTCATTCTTACATAAAATCTTGTAAAAAACCTACAAATTCACAGCCTGGGGAAAAAGTTAATCCAGATATTTGGTTAATCTTTGGTAACATTTTAAGTAACTGGAAACAGAGTCTTCTAAAGGAATGTTGAAAATTGTCAGGAAAATTGAACTGTAGGAGGGACTGTCAGCTCTGCCTACAATTTCTTATATACATCTCCTGTTGGTGATAACCCTATATAAAAATCTTAAAATGGTTAGTATGAGCACTGCACTTTCCTAATAATTTTCCTTATTTGATCTGATAATTGTCCATTAGATCACCATTACTGCAGTTAATCATACCTGCATTTCTTGGCAAGGTTTGCTTTCTTCAGAGTTAAGTTTTATCTCAAGTTACAGTTCTTTTTAGTATTGCCTTTAAGGCCTGGAAACAGCCTACACCTTGTTTCTTGTGTCTGGATACATGCAGATAATATTTATGTCTTGAACTAAATCCAGGAGGAAACGCGATTGAGACCTTTTATCACTACTTGAGTGACCCTTCTGCACATGTCTAGATTTTGAGTGTCTGAATTTAGGCAAAATTAATTCCATCCCAGCTAGAGTTATTCACTATTACCCTCCTCACTATCAGATGAAGGACAAAGAAACATGAGCAATTCCAAAAATATTCACCTTCATTTGCAGGTGTCATCTGACACTTTAATGTCATTCTCCAAGAATAATGAGGATACTATGCTGGATCTGAATTCATAGTAGGCAAATCCAAACCTGTAAAAACAAATAAACAAAAGGGTAATAGTCCATTCACATCTGCCAACTCCATAGACTAGGCTAAAATTTTCTCATTTTTTCTCACTTTGTATAAAACTGATTCAAAACAAAAGTTGTTATTGGTCTTAGGGAATATCAGGTCTCCCCTCCTTAACATGTAACACATGGATTCTTAAGAAGCTGTTGGTTTTTGTCACTGCTGGAGAAACCCTTCATTTGCATTTTTCAGCAAGAGTCTGATAAATAACAGAAAGTCCTTCCTTCCCATCAGCTCTCCCAAATGCTTCAAGCCAGATGGAGTGTTCTCTTTCTGCTTCTGTCACCTTTGGTTTTGGAAATGCAAAATTATTTATTGTTCAGCCGGAAGCCACAGCTTGTCTTTCTCTTCCCATCCTATTTTGTATCTCCTGCTGCTGTAAATACTTCCAGACTGTGACTCTTCTTCAAAGCTCCTCCAAGCTGTTGGAGGATGATTCTGACCCAAGTTTTCTCAGTTGCTCAGTTGTCCCCAGGGATCCCAGCATTGCCACTGTCCACAGCAATCCTGGCAGCACCAAATCATCTATTCTAAAACAGACATCTAGGACAGATAAATGTCAGGGACCTCATCCAACCATAACCCTTGGAAAAGCTGGAAGCTGCAACAGAAGCACGGGCAGCAGTGTGCTTGTAACCTCAAGGAAGACAGCATTGCTCTCTGGTCATTCCTGCTTCATGTAAAGACGGTTTTCATCTAAATTACACAGGCTTGAGCCTGTTTATTTCCATACTGATATTTAAATAAAGTTAAAATTCTGCAGAATTTGATAACACTTGTTTGGAAGAATCGAGGTTAGAGAGGAGCTGTTTCGTCAAGTCTTACATATTTAGTAGCTGACATCTTCTACTATATTTAGCTTGTGTACTGAAGAGCAGATAGCTGATTATGCAACAAATTGAACTTTTTCTGGCCTCTTTGCAACAAGCAGGGCATTTAGCAACCTGATTACAACTGTAAACAGTTAATAATTATTGTAATAAGGACTGTTAGCATTAATTCACCATTACACTTCTGATCTTTTCAAAGCATTTTACAAAATACTGGAGACTTGTAACATTCCTGTGAGTTAATTAAGACCTGACATTCTTCTTGCTTTGGGAGGGATCTCAGGATTAAAGGTCCCATCTGGAATGAAATGGAGATGATATCAACTCAGGTTTCAGTTTTAACATTAATAATACTGATAATATTTAATTGAGTGTTTAAGTTCATGTAACTTATGTGCCTTAATATAGAAACTGCAAAATTATACTAAGATACTCCTGGCCCAACTTTTCCAGAAGTTTCTCTTGCTAGTTATAATGAAGGCACAATTAAGCCCTCTGTTAATGAACTTATAAATCCTGCAACTGTAACATTTGTTAAATGTGTGAGGAAAAAGAGGAAGTCTGGAAGAAAATTCACGCAGCAGAAAGTCACTCAGATTTTTTTTTTTAATCCCTAGCTAATGGTGAATCAACTATGTAAGTATCAGACATAAGGAATTTTTTTTAAGAACAGTATTTTTGTCAGTGTTTAATTTCATGTAGTTGGCACTTTCCAAAGATTACTGAGGAAATGGGTGGCATCAAGACTTTGAGATATAAAGAAATTTCCCCAAATATCCAGGCCTTTCATTGCTCAGTACTCTCCTCTAAAAATTAAATCCTCATCCTTCAATGAAAGAATGAAACAGATTTCTGAAGCATCATTACTGTGCTTTATAACTCCACAAGTAAATCAGAAAAGATGCTTCAAAATAAACAAACACCTTAAACACTTTGGTTTCTCACAAAGTGCTAATTATCAGTACCATGCTGTATTATTATTCTTTTAGTGATCAATTTTCTAATTTTTTAATAAAATACCATGGTAAAAGAATGACTTTGACAGGTTAACTGCGCAGTAAATTGGCTGTTATTAGTCAGCAACATTTCATAATATTATGTTTGTGCATATAGCTGTAGGTAAATTGTCAAAGTAATATAACACATCAATAAGGAAACCTGCAGTTCTTCTTCCTAATTTCAACAAAAAAATTACATGTTTGAAATTCAAAAATAAGCCAAAAAAACCCACCAAAAACAAACAAACAAACAAAAAAACCCAACAAAACCAACCCCCCCCCCCCAAAAAACCAAACTCAACCAACCAACCAAAAAAAACCTAACCAAAACAAAATCTCTATAGCTGATTTTATTGACTTACTGTTGCTTGATTCATTCATGCTTACACAAAGTGGGGGCCTAGCCATGGTAAGCCTTCCGATGTTCACCCATTTAGAGACTGCAAAAGTCTTGTTGATTAAGTAATGTACATTTCATCATCTGCTAAAGTGTCAGCCCTGGGGAGATGGATGAATTCATATTCTGTATTCCCTAAGGAACCACACATTACCTGTGCATTACCACACAACGGAGACAATAAGGCAGATTTGTTTTATCTGAAACAAGCTATATTTCCCAAGATAGCAGCATTTTGTGTTTAAATTAATATATGCTTATGTGTTACTGCATGCAAAATTAATAGATTATATTTGTTTTTCTTCTGATAGAACTACAAAGTCTCACTTTCCTTCTCTGATTTATTGACATTTTAATGTAAATTTTAATATGATATCTTATATGCTCTTTCCCCTTTTAATAAATCAACTGCCCTCATATTTTGACATTCTGTTTAACCATGGTAAAAAGTAACCACAGATTCAATAGAGCTTCAATTGTTCTCTTTTAAACGTTGACATTCTATGATTTTGTGCAAGCCGCTCTTCCAAAGGAAAATGTGTCAGACCTGGAGAGGCAAATAGAATTACCCATTTTTCATGTGATACCATCCTAACCATTAAATATCACCTATCAGGCTGTAAGGAGGCAAAAGCATGGCCCTCCAAATTAATGATAAAATACCACAAAGCTCCTGCCCCTTCAGCTTTCCAGTCTCATTCAGTCTCAAAGGAAAAGGAGTTTTTTGCTCTTTTCTTTTTCCATCCATAGATATTTCTAGAGTTTTGTGGATTTGGTGGGCGTATTTTTTCCCTAATAGCAGCTCTTGGGATTTGGAAAGTAATGAAGTAGTTTGCTGATAAGTTTCCTCAACTTTGACATCTGTGATTTTTCTGACTAGATACAATGACCTCCTGAATGCTTTGTGACATTAACTGGGGAGCTGACACAAGCATCAGTTCAGACTAGAAGCAAGTGTGGAAGTGCCAGTGCCTGTGCTCAGCCACAGCCACTGGAACAGCCACATGGCTGAGCTGACAAACGTACCCCAGCTCAAGACAAGTGTGATGCAATAGCATTCAATGTAGCTCACTGCAAGGAAGGGTGGCAGCAAGTAGCTTCCCACACATTGCCATGGTCTAGGAATGTGTGCACCAGTGTCTCTTGCTTCTCAGATGACATGTACTAATATTGTACCCTGCAGCAGTCTGGTCATGTATCTGAGCCTCGTGCAGGAGACAGTGAAGAAAGTGCCAGCTTAGAAAAGCTCAGCTACAGGCTGCTGGCAAAAGAGGAGAGAATATTTGTCATAGTCACAATGTGATTGAAGTATTGTTAGAGGTGCTTGTCATACCACATGTGGCTTCTGATGCATACCTTCCCAGTTGTGCTCAAAGGCTTAAAAGTTTTGATTAAAGGCTTTTATTTAAATTAGTGAGAATTGGGAGAGTTCAAAATTTTCTGGGTGACAACTCTATTACTTATGACAGGATGCTTAGTTATTTGTAAGTGAAAACATTAAATTTATATGATACCAGTGTATAAATTAGCTAGAAAACCATGGATTCACTTGTGAAGCCACTCTCTCTGAAGCTTGCTGAAATTAAAACTCCGGTTTGCGTTATCTCCGGATACATAAACACTAACAGGTCCAGAAACTTTATTCCTTTCAGGATTACTGTTACTAGTCAGTTTTTGGTCTGTTACAAGGACCTCAACACACGTTACAACGTGTGTAGAGTTGTCACCCAACACAGATTATCACAGTTTAGCATCTTCTTGTTCATCATTCCATTTTTCATCCAGTACATGTGCTATGAAAAGCACTATATTACTTTTCATCTTTTGTGCTATTTTAACCTAGCACAACCCACTGCCTTTTGTTCACATATGTGGCAGAATGTCACTATGGTAATAACTGTGCTATTTTTTTCAGCTGTTTTAATGGTATGACAACATTTGTTGGAAGCAAGAGATTTGCTGGGGTACTATTTCTAACATCTGGAGCATATTGCCTACTGAGGTTTGTTCTGTTGATTCAATTTCTGATTATAAATCCAGCCCTAAATTTTATTTGTTCTCCTTGGCTTCCACTCAATGATCTAAATTTGTGGGTTTTTACTCTTTATGTATAGTTTTCCTTAAGACATTCAGTGAAAATCGCTATGCAAGCACAATTCGTGCTGCATGGTGTTATTAAGTATTCTCTTTTGAGTTGTACAGTGAAAGAACTGTATAATTCATTTTGTTGTAGCTTCCCAAAGAAATATATTTAGCTAAAATATTTTTGATTAAAAATTGATGTGTCATTTAGTTACTTCCCACTGATTTTAAGTGAACACAAACGGGATAGACTTAGGAGGTTTTTTGAAAAGTGTGGTGATCTCATGTATTTTCTTCAGGTTGAATCTAAAAAAGCTTTCACTGATAAAATATTATTTCAAAGTTATCACACCTAATTTCTTATCACAATGTTCCTCTGGAGATCAAGATTTTAGAGTAAAATAATCAATAACATTATAAGTACCTCGTAGTTGAGGCATATGAATCAATCTCCTTTTCTCACACTTTGAATTTTAGTATTACAGATCATAGCATGGAGAGCCATGATATGCAGTACTGCTTAAAATATTCTGCTGGTGAGAAGACGGTGTGAGAACTGCTATTTTAAATTTAAAAATCCCATTTTTACGTCAGAGCAGGATGTGATTATACCCTGCTACTTTGCAGTTCACCATAACAGTAGTGAATAGTGAAAACTCTGTGAAAACATGGTTCACTGACTTTCTCAACAGATTTTAACCAAACTCCACTTCCACAGGAACCATCTCTGATGCATTAGACCTTTAACAGTTTTTTTTATGGAATAAAAAAAATTGCTTTCTTTGGAGAATAATTCTTAGAGAAGTTCTCTTTGATGCTTTACAGAGGGGTAGCTTTGTCTATGGAACTGCAACCAGATTTTACTCTCTAATCTATATGATCAGCTTTCATTTATCGTCATAGTATTGACAAATGTATACATGAGCTGGTCTAATTTTACTGTGATCTATCTCACATTGACAAAATAAGTTCCAATTCAAATAAATCCTATACATCTCCTTCTTTAATAAGCACTAAATGTGAATCACAATGCCATTAAAAATTAGGATTATCTCCAGATCTCAATATGCACTGGAGGTCCACTAAAACTAATAGTGGTGCTGAATCAAATCCAAATGGAAATACCCTTCAAAGTGGGCAAGGGAAATTTAGAACCGGATCTGAGTTTATGTGACTCAAACCTGTCTTTAACAGTTAATTATGAAGTTACAACCATTCCTTGTTTAACTGATATATACAGGGCACAAAAAAAAACTTGGGATCCTCTGCTAAGGTCTACTGCAGTCCAATTTTGACTTGTTTTTGAAGGCAATGTTATCCTTCTGAGTAACTGAGGTACAAAAGTATCTCTTCTGCTCCTGTCACTGACTTTTTTCATCAACTTCTTTCTCTTTCACCACTCCTCAGTGTTATATCCTGTCTGCTCTGCAGTCTTTCTATTCCTCAGTCAGCATAGGGCTGGCATGTATTTTTATTCTCCTTCTTTTGTGGAATCTTGCTTCATAGACCTATGTCTACTCCTCTGCCCAAATACTGGGGGGAAGTAGAGAGGGACAAGGTGCACAGATCTAGACTGAATAACTCAGAAACCAGATTTTTGCCTCAATTTTTTTGTTCCTAGCTCATCAGTTCTTGTAAATTGTATGTCTTCTGTATATCTAGTGGAGTGAAGAGTGTACCTTTTAAAGCCTTCAGGAGGAGGCCCTATATACTGAAATTTTAAGTGCAAGATAAAAGCCTGCATTAGGTACATGGTTTGTCATATTCTGTGACCCTCTCAATGGAGACATGGGAATATTGTTTAGGCCTGTACTTCCTTAGCTTAATACAACTAAAACTGAATTTTCTTTCTTCCCATCCCTCTTTTATGTAATTGTCACAGGCATTTCAGATGTATTTCCAGTAATTCAAATTTCCAGCTGTGCAGTTCTCTGACCTGTCTTAGGCTTCTCATGGTCAATTTTACTTTTTCAACATCCTTCAAAATACATCCTTTTCTTTATACCTCCACCAGCAAAACTTCATGTCATTTTTCCTTCTTTTGCTTTTTTTCCAAGGTAAAGGTCTCTAGTCTCTCTCACTGAACATTTTCTTCTTACAATTGTTCAGCTTGAAACAGTAATTCAATTCTGCTTAAACTACAGTTAACATGAGATCTGAGATCCTCAACTGGGCCCTTATCTCTTGCAAGCTAAAGCATTAACTCTGCCCTCTCCTACTGAGAGAAGCAAAACCAAGTTGCTGTGTAACTGTGGGGTTACACATTCAAGCATTCAAGTGCCCTTCTGGCTTGTACACCCTCTCTGTTGCTCTCCATCCATTTTCTTACTTTGCTAATTTCTTTGCCTTTCTCCCCCTTTTGGAAGTTTTTCATGTAGCTCTTAGCTTAAGGAAGTGGAGGTGTGGACAATGCAGGATACATGATGGCAGGTTCCTGTTTTCAGCTGGCCTGGCAGGACCCTCCTCCTCTTTCCACTGACTATGGAAGAAATCAAAGACAGCAACCACTGTTGGGCCAGCCACCTGCTGTGTTTCCTTCTATACTCTTCCCTCTGCTTAGTGATTTTCTTAGAGTGCATTAAGGAACATGTCTCCCTACAACTCCAGCCTTCCCGTCCAATAATGACTCCTTGGGTCATTGCCTAGTGGATAGGAGCCATGGTATTTTCAGTTTATATTGCTGTGGAGAACAATTTATCCTTTTAAATCTGGAGGATATTGGTAATTCTGGTACTTGTAGAAAATGGTTTATGTGTTTGCTTCAAATTTGTTTGCTTCAAATTGTATTTTTCATATAGCTTTTATTTGTTCAAGTAATGTTTATTTTTATATCAAAGCATTCATGTCATGAGATGGTTTTTAACCTTCCTTGGTTCTATGTTTAAACTTCAGTGAGAATAATATTTTGATTAAAATATTTGTCTTAGACTTAAATGACAGAGCAAATATTAATGAGTGATTCTGCACTATACGAGCTGCAGAGAATGAAACTATCTTTACAAAACACTTTTTTTTCCTGCTCACTTGAACACCGAATGACTATTCTACCTTCCTGGGAATAGCGTTTTTTGTCCTAGCTCCAAGAAGGGAGTCATACAGGACAGAAGACGCTCATCCATTTTAGCATTTATCTGTTCTAGTGGATTTCCACTCCATATGCAATAGCTTGAGCTGATCAGTCGTTTTCCCCCATAAATTCACTGCACTTCCATGCATCTACTACCATGTCTCACTGACCAAAAATTCTGGCCTTGTTGAATTTGTATTCTGTCTAGAATACTACTTACAGAAAAAAGCAATAGAAGATTTTAGCCACCCTCATGTTCCTTTTCATTCCAAAAAGTCACCTCTCTTTCTTCACTAGTTCAATATGGGGAGAGGGGTCCATCTAGTATTCAAGGTTAAGGTTTAATAAAGAATTACAAGATTTACTATACTATCTTTTAATCTTATTTTTCTGCCACTGCAGAACTTTATAGCTGCCACACAAAACTTGTGGTGCTTGCGCTGTCTGAATTCATATGATGGATTACTGAGAATGAAAAATTATTCAGTGGTAACACCTCACATCACTCCAGTGAGATCTCATATGATGATAAATGCTTCAAGTTCTCTAAGCTCAGACTTGTAGAACAGAGAGATTGAATCTGTTCAACAAAAACAAAAACCCACATGAATGGGCTTTCAAGGAAAGATGAGAAAGGAAGTATAAAACAAGATGTTACAGTGCTCTGTATAGAGGGGACAAAGCCACATATATGTCTGATAGGTGGTGCCTGCAGTCTGGGAATGAAAGGAAAAGAAACTTGACTATAAGACAATTTTATTTGAGGATTGAAGTAAAACTAAATACTAGCTATCCAGTTCCCTGGCAGAGACTAACAGGACTGACATAAACCGATTTCCTTAAGACCTCTTCAGCACTGAAAGTTTCCTTTACATGAGTAACTTCCAATAGAGACTTTTCATGTTTGCTCCACTGATGTCAAAAGTCTTGACCTTACAAACAAGTAAGTGAGCCTAGGATTTACAATGTTTCCTGTGGTCCCTCTACTTCACTGACTGGTCTGGGACATCTAATGGTAGAAGGGGCATAACATAATAAATACGGCTCAGTTTTCTGCAGTGTTTCCACACTGACTTCAGGTGATAGCCTAGAGATATCTCTCAAAAATGCAGCAACAAAGGTGGGAAGTAGGTTGCAGGAGTCAGGAAATGTGTACCCCAAAAAGCTGACTGAAAGCTAACACTCTGAAGTAGTTCCTTCTCCAAACATCTCTTTGCACACAGAAGTTTCGTAGATTTAGCAGCTTATGTGTCTAAAAGGAACTAGAATTTGGCACAAGCTGTGAGCACTTATGGACACAGAAGCATCTGAACACTCCATCAACAGGAGAGCTTCCTTGCACAAACAGCACCACAGGCTCCATCAGTGCTGTGCATGACTCCACAATGCCTGCAAAGTTTTCACTCAGCTGTGAGATAGGAGGTGAGGAGGCCTTTGAAGACATCCGAGAAGGGAAGTGGGAAAACCTTGAGTGATCAGTGATTAGGGGTTCATACTACCATTTTGTTATGTGGTCTCTCTGACCCCATATGAGGCATCCCCATAGAGCTTTCCCCATATGAAGAGAGGCCTTTACCTTCTATGACTTGGACTTTGCAGGGATTGAAGTACATATGAAAGCTGGGTAGTAGGATTAGAGGAATCTGTCAGAAATCTGGGGGGTTGCCAAGGGAGTTAGTGCATGGCAAAAGTAGGGAGTCTGAAAGTATCATATGGTGACTGACTCTAGTGTGGCCGTTCCATGTCATGCAGCCCTCTCTGAACAATGTTTCACAAACATTTGACAATGAGTGAGTCCATCAGGAGGATGGACTCTGGCTGCTGTAGAGGTCTGTGTGTTCCAGCATCAAAATTTCTGTGCAGCAGGGAAGGGAAGGAGTTTCTCCTGGCAGTTTACCCTTGAATTAATATCTATATAACCCAGAAACAGAAGAACTGCATCTTGCCCTTTGGCCATTTTAAAGGGATTCTGTGCATGAGGGTGTGGTGGGCCCTGAGCTCACCACAGAGGGGGTGAAGTCCATGAGGACCAACTGTGGGTGTGGGAAGTTCCACAATACAGCTTTGTTGTGAGGACTTGAGGGAAGGCCAGAGACCAGATGCCCAACTGTACAAAAGCAGCCACTCTTCAACACCCCTACCTCTACACAAGACAGTTTCCAGGCCAACACAAGCTGCATGTCATCATGTCCTGAAGACGATCTTGGAAATTCTCCTACCAGATGTCTCAGACATAGCCCATACAGTCCATCTCCAGTATTTCACATTTAAATAAATGTCATTCTTACCAGAAGTAGACTCTGAAAGGCACATCTTTCTCTGCAGTCAAGCAAAAACAAAAAACCAAAAAAACCTTCAAATCCTGCCACACGGGATTGTTTCAGGTGTTAAACAGCAATCAGTTACTACTCTCCAGTTAGAGTACTTGTGGTTGAAGAAATTTTAACCTTAGACTTCATACTTAAAAGAAATGAAAAGCCAACATTGCTATCTCAATTTAGTTTTGCAACAAGTAAATTTTAAAATATCTAAACTGACATCAAAATTTGTTACATAGGGAACTGATGTCAGATCCAGCTATATTCAAAATCTAAAACTGACAGAAAAGTTTGTTATATTTGTATTTTATGACATGCTAAAGTAAACAGGATTTTGCCTGACAGCTTCTCAGGCAGGCAATCTTACCATTATTGTATTGTGAAAAGTATGTTAGCAATAGAGAGTACTGTAAGGGGTATATGCTAATATGCAACAAAACCTGGACAGAATTTTTGATGCCACTTGAAAATACGTGATGTAAAGACATCTTCAGGTTTGTTTTTCTGTGGTAGACTTACAAGAGCATTAGAAAAATCAGATAAACCTGCTTAGAGTATCTAAATTCCTGAAACTATAATAACTTCTTCCTGAAGTGTTACATTTTCATTATTTTTGCTAATTTTCAGGTTATCTCTTTGATTTTTCAACATTTTTTGTCATAGAAGCATCATCTCTCTTTTCTGTTTTGTTGTCATTCTTTGGATTGTTTGTACTTCAGATACATCTAATAGTATGTCTTAGTTACAATGAGAAGGTCAGAATTCATCCCAGTATTTATGTTAGCAACTTCCTAGTATTCCAGAGAATGAACTTTTTAATACATGCATTCCACTTTTCCTTTAGAGAATGGCACTTACAGCTCTACACAGGTAAGTTAGGCTTGTCCCTGTACTGTACTCTGCAAAATGACAAATTGTTGGACATCTCTATCCATCACCAAAGCATCACCGCTCTAATATATAGGTTCTGTGGTTGAATGTAATTAAAGTATGCATTATTGATGTGTCTCTGCAAGAAAAGAAGCAGTTAAAATGTACTTTTGTCATCAGTATAATTCTAAATACGACGACATCTGTCATTATTAGTTTTACCTAGTATCTTCAAGGAGCAGCACTGTTTTAATTAACTATCAGAGGTAGTTTTTTTCCTCTGTTCATTAAACAGTTTTCTCTGATTTCCCTATCAGAATTACTCTGTTCACTTTTCTCATTAATCCCCCTCCACATCTGATAGCAACTTTATTTTCTTTCCCTGAGTTACCTCAGTCTTTTCTTTCTTCATTTAAACTTAGCTCTGCTTCTTATTTCTTCCCCTTTATTCTTCTCTATGAACTCCTAAATATAATTTCCTTAAAACCATGTTCCTGTTTTTCCAACTGCTATGGCTTTGATGTTTCCAAAATCTCTTCCTTTGAAATATCTGGACAATTAGGTCATTCTGTATTTGAGGACCCCCATCTATGAATGCTTTCTCTGCATTCTGAAGTGCTCCAGGACTACCTAGGAGACTGCTGGGCTCAAGGCTCACTGCAATGCATGCCATTCTACAAGAAATATAAATGTCACAGTACACATGAGGAGTACTGCCTTTCACTGGAGAACTGAGATGCAGAGATGACAGCCTGCCCGTGCAAGTTCACGGCAAAATTTGGAGATAGTGGGCAATTTAATGTCTTTATTACCAAACCACCTCATCCTTGTCACTGGTAAAACTGAGTCATGGTTATCAGTCACAGATGAGTACAGATGATTCAGAGGTTCATTAATGAAGCACTCTTTGATGTTGTTCGAGGCTGAACTAATTAGGTTTGGAGATACAGCCAGAATATTCAAGAATCTTATTGTTTCCCTTTGTTTGCTTGTAATTGCTCTTCTGCAGTACAGCAGTTTTCTGTGCTAGGAGATTTATTTCTAATATCTACAGAATATTACATTACCCTTTAATGTAACTCCCTGGTGACATTTTTAAATGATTCATGCACACTTCATATGTACCAATTTATTTTTAAATGGAAGGTGCAGAGGAAAATCTTAAAAGACACACATCTGCAAAGGGAGCTTTGCTGAAGACTTTGCATTCAAGGAGTTGCTGATCTTGGATAGGTCTCATCTGCTCTGTTACGGCTCATATTTAGGGCTTGAGAAGTCCTCCTGTTATTAATATAATATGCAACTTACATTATAGCTTTGGGAAAGGTAAACTCTACATGGATCAAAGGGCAGTGTGCATTGATGATGATCAGGAGAGCGCTGCTCATTGAGGAGGGAGTGAGCCACACCACAGGTGAGCAGGCACACCACACCTGAGCAGGCACAGGGCAGTATGCACTGGGCTGAATGTCCAGCACAGCCTCCAGGCCCTGTTGTGCCATCGATGTGCATTGAATGCAGGATGAGCTCCACCAACTCATGATACCAAGGGGAGCCTGCAGGCAGCTCCCACCTGACTCTGCTGATTGCAACACCTGCCTGGCCTTAACTTCATCTAAAAAAAAGAGTAGAGAGAAGTTAATGTGTGAACATCCTGTAGGAATACAGTCATTTTCTTGTATGCAGTACAATTATTATATTATACAATTGCTCAAATGGCCGAAAAGGGAGATCTTACCTCCACAGACATGATCAGCTCTACATACAGTGATGGGGAAATTCCATTCAGTCTTAGCTCTGATGCTGTATGAACACCTGTGCCCTCCATCTGAAAGAATATAACATCTACTCACTACATATATTTCTTTCTAGTCTGTCTTATTAAAGCAATTATATTATTGATACTTTTGTTGTCAGGCCCTTTTTATTGAGGTCCAGGAAGAGCCCTGCATGGGCTTGTTCCCTCTCTTGCCCACCCCCAGAACAACCTCTCAATCACTCTTACTCAGTACAAAGTCACTAAGGACCTTAAATAAACATTATTCTGATTTTAAAGTATAGCTAAAGAGGAAAAGCCGAAGGAAAAAGAAAAGTGAGGCAGCTTCTGGTAACTGAATTCAGGATTTGTCTCTGATATTGTTTTGTGTGGTCACTCTTTATGAACAGAACATATTCATTCATGTAACTTAGTAATGGGGGACAAATCATCATAGGGGAGGAAATAAAATCTAGGGCATACTTATTTCTAAAATATTACTCTCATCTTGGAAAACCAGCACCTGAGGACTTTTGATGTTTAGGCAAGAAACTTAGTGGGATTGCTCTACACTTAGAATAATAGTTAAATTTCTCAGTCAGAAAGTCAGATGATGATATGATTAAATCATGGGAGCATAAATCAGGATTCTCATCCAGGTGACTTTCATGAGAAACTTTAATTAAACTTTGATTAGGTGTAGATTGGAGAGGAGAAGTATTTTTGTCTTGCCTATCCACCTCTGTGTTCACCTCTCTGTTCACTGTCTTATAATTTTTGAAGCTACCAGTCAATCTTAATTCATTATGAAAGACTAGGTGAAGTCTTAAATATATCAGACACCAGGCAAACCAGAACCCAACAGTACTGCTGCTTGAAGAACTATTTCCTATTTCCTCTTTCCTTTTTAAATAATCTTTATATTGTATAAGAGATGGAAATATTTCTGTCCTTTTTGATCAGTCCATAGAATCAGTTAGCCTGTATCCTATTTCTAGCAGTAACTGGTACAAGAAAAGCATTTGTACAAGTACAGAATTACCTGTCCACAATAGAGTGGTCCTCCGCAGTGGGATTTCTATTCCCATGCCCTCTTAGTTGGAGCTTGGCCTGAAGAGGATTTTGTATCCCTTCTCTTTCCTAGGTTGGCTTTCTGAAGGCACCCAGGTGTGTCACACTACCATCAAAAACCATTGATCCCACTGGGCATTTTTAGCAAAACATGAATAAATAAGAGAAGTCTGGTAAACCATATGAAAATTGGTGGTTTTGGAAAGGGGCTTATATTAATGTTCCCACTCAAAAAACATCTGGCAAAATTCAGCTGCAATAGACCTGGTCTGGTGATTGCTTGGGAGCTAGCCTTCAGACAGAGAGCTACAGTAGTGTTGCCTCTGGCAAATGAACATTGAGGCCTGGGGAATGAGAGCTAGGACATGTGGGAGGAAAGCAGATGAGGGGACAAGGCCTACAGTAAATCAGTTGGACTACTGTTTACAGACAACTTGCTTCAGACACTGTTGCTTCTGTAATAAGAAAGAAAAGGGTGACAATTTTCACATCAGGACCTTCATGTTATTCTGGAGGAAAGGGGAAAAAAACAAAGGTTCCCTGCCACCATGAGAAAGTTATAGAGTGTTTGCAGGGACTGACTCCATTGTACTAGTAAATTTAACTGAGTGAAGTGTTTATGAATTTTTTAATCCATGTAAACCAGAGTAGTTTAATTACATATAAAAAAAGGTATTGCATAACCTCTGTGAGGTGTTGAATATTTCATCTCAGCCTAAGGATGCAGCATGTTCCATTAGTTGAAAAAGCCCTTGAGGACATGTGAAAGCACTGGATGAGAGTGTCTCCACATTAGATAGGAAAGCATGTATACATGTATATCCATAGGGGAGAAGAGAAAATAGCTATGGGCAATGTAATATTGTGAGCAGTAGGTTGTATCTCATTGAGAGGAATATATAGAAAAATACAAGCATCTTTCATTATAAAATCCAATTTTACTAGCATGATAATTTTGACTGGGAGCCTCATTTTGCTTTGAGATGTGCCTTTGATTTCCTTTAAAGAGTAAAGAGAATGCTTATAAAGTCTGAATAAAGTCTGAAGTCAGTAAAGTCTGAATCACATTCATATATTCTTATCTGAGTATCAGGTTGTTAAATGATAACTTGATTGTAATATTTGGCATCTGTCTAAGATGTCTTTGTTTTTTATGCAATCAGCTTGCTGCTGAATATTCACACTGCTTGTGGCTATTTAAGAAAATAAGATTTAATTTAGCAAGGTATTTATTGTTAATTTGTTTGATAATTTGGTCTCCACTGACATAAAGAGACTTTATTCATTCAGTCATTTATTTTGCTCGTGGCTTCAGCAGAAGCACACCATAAAACATATGAATTCCCCTAACTGCAGTTCAGAGATGTCGTACACTACATTCCCTGCAGCTCAGGTTCACACCTTCTGAAGAGCAGGGATCTGCAATGAGTTCAGAGTCCATAGTGGATAGATGTACGTTTGGCTGTGCAGCCATGCTTGGTTAAGCAAGAACATCCCTCTCTAAGTAGGTACTGAAAACTGAGCTAAAACTTTAGTTTTATTCATCTGTCATTGCCATGTCTCCTATACCAACTCACTAATAGCATGTAACAGTTTAATAATTTAAAGCTGTTCCACACTTAGCTCTTAAAAACATAAAACTTGGCTTTTCTCATCTGTCACAGACCTAGAGCCCAGGTCAGCTCTGAGTTAGATAGTAGCAATTTTGCAAGATCCAGAAATACAGGGACAACATTGATCTGTAGGTGCCTGACCTAGAAGGTGAGGCAGACCTTGCTGGGACACAAGGATCACTGCTGTGATATGGCTGATGAGAGCAGGAGAGGAAGAAGTTGAGCAAGTTGATGTAAGTTGATGCTTACAAGGCATGTTTAGCTAAAGGTCTGTAAATGTCCAGGGAAAGGCTTGGGGTAATAAACAGCTGGTCTTCACCATTTCCTTGTGAACATAAAGAGCTATGACAAGCAGTCACTCCCTGCCACTGCTGGCAAAGCAGATTGCTGGGCAAACCAGATTGCTGCTTTGCTGTCTCCTCTTTGATTTAGTCCAAGCTGTCTACAGTGAACCTCGGCCCACGTTTCATTCCAGTCTGCTGTCATGGTTTAACCGCAGCGATCAGCCCAGCCCCATGCAACTGTAGCTCACTCTCCCACAGAGGGAAGGGGGAGACAATCAGAAGAGTAGAAGTGAGAAATAGTTTAATGGGTAAAAGAAAAGCCACCCACACAAGCAAAACAAAACAAGAAATTCATTCATTGTCCATTGCATGGGCAGGCAGGTGTTCAGCCATACCCAGGAAAGATGGGCTCCATCACATGCCATGTGACTTGGAAAGAGAAACATCATCACTCCAAAATTCGCTGTTTCCTTCTTGCCCCAGTTTTATATCTTAGGCACAATGTCCTATGGTATGGGACATCCCTGTGCTCAGATGGGGTCAGCTGTCCTGGGTGTATCCCATCCAAACTCCTTGTGCATCCCCAACCTACTCCCTGGTGGGGGGAGAGGCAGAAAAGGCCTTGACTCTGTGCAAGCACTGCTCAGCAACAGCTGAAACATCCCTGAGTTGTCAGTACTGTTTCCAGGACAAATCAAAACCAGCCCATACCAGATACTGTGAAGAACACTATCCCAGCCCAAACAAGCACACAGTGCCACAAGATGGAGGTTGCATTGGCCTATTCCCCAGGAAGGCCTGGGTGGACTGGTCTGCTCTGTGTCCATGTGACCCTTCTTCTAGTGTGGGTGGGATGACCAGCAAATCCAGCAGAGCCCACCAAGCCCATACCTTTAATGCTGCAGGAAAGGCAAAGCCCATGCTGAAGGGCTGCAGGGGCCTGAGCTTTCCCCTTTTACAAGCCCCAAAGCTATTTAAAACCCTAAGCCTTCAAGTCATGTTGGGTTGTTGCAGGTGCCAGACAGGCTTAGGTCCAAAAGGATGAGGGCCTTAAGTGTCAACTAAATTTTTTTGACCAGTATAACCTCAGGGTCCTATTCCACTTGACAAGTTTAAACAAGGTTTTTAATGAACTTTGGCACGGGACTCAATCACAGAGGCAAGCTTTTCTGACGTAAGCCTAGGAAATGCCATCAGTGCACCCACATGACAGAAACTCTCTTTCCTCTGTACCCACATGACAGAAACTCTCTTTTCTCTCTTCATGGGGGATTGGGAGTTGTAGCTCTCAGTGCTCCAAGTCAGCACGTGCCATTTAAACACACTCAGCAACAACTATGTCTCACTGGACTTCAAGGGTTCATCCCCCATCATAGACAGCTGCCCTCATTAATGGCTTCTCACCACCAAAAAGGTTGCTGAATTTGTTGTGCTGCTGTAGCAAAACAAATTTGTTTCCAAAAGCTCAGCAGGAGTAGCACACATGCTGGAGAAGGCAACAAGGCAGACTGAAAAGGAAGTAAGACCTCTCAGTCAGCAGTGGTGGCTTTAAACCTGTTCACCTCATCCTGTGAAAACTAAGTTGAGAGTGTGGATATAGTGACTGGCTTTTAGCCTGGTGGCTTTAATACCTAACTGAAATCCAAGGCAATTTAACCACAGCAATTCAGTGCATTCATTCAAAAAACTAATTGCAGAGAGATGCTCCTCGAGTTTGATCAAGGTGAAGTGCATCCATGTTTTAGGATTGCTTTGACAGTCCAAATAAGGAACACTCCAAATCCCATTTCCCCCAAATGGGTGATTTTAACTTTCATTTTTGTCTTTGAAAAATGTCTTTATCACTCCTGGTTATCACCTGGAAGATGTAACCTCACTCAATGGATTTTCACTGCTCCCACAGCTCCTCCAGGCATATTTTAAGAGATGTCTTGGCTTTAATTCTCTCACTGTCCTCTTTCCCCTAATACTTTTCCTTAATGCTATATAATCAGGCAGAACACTATCAGTTAGTCAAATTAGAGCGCAGATGACATGCCATCAGCCAGAAGGAAGGAGAGGGATTAGAGGCTGGTTCAGACACATGGCAATATCTAATTAGTTGACATATTGTGTAATCCTGTGAGATTTTTGGAGAGTGGTGGTAGGCAGTAGAAGAGCTGCTAATAGGTGATAGTGATATTTTTTCCCATAGTCTCCAAAGAAAGTGATTAATTACTCTGAATATTTTGAAAATTGTCATGGGTAGAGCATTTTTTTATATCTAAACAATTTATTTGGGCCTTTTAATACTGTTCACAGATGGGAAGATGGGTCATTTACAGTAGGACTGCAAAGAGTTTAGTCACAGGACTGAGAAAAACTACGGGGAGTGCTGAGATTTTAGCCATTGCTCTTGCTGGCAGGAAAGGAAAAAAATCCCAAACTGGTGACTCAGCAGACTTCACAGCACTTAAGTTTGGAAGATCCTCAGTGGGACACTTGAAGCTTTAAGCTACCCAAAGAGAGATGAAAGGTAACCTTCCCTGCAAGATGTCAGACTACAGGCTTACAGGCATGTCAGAAACAGAACACAATATTTTGTTGTTTGAAGCCCAGGGACTGCCAATAAAGTTTGAAAATTGTATTAAATCTCTAATGAAATGTGCACTGCAAATGTTCATCTCCCATAGCAGTGAGAAAAATGAGACCTACATTTGTTTTGTTTTTTAATTTTGTTTTCATTAACTAACCTGTTACACTAACAATTACTAACCTGTCATTCACACTAGCCTGTCACAATCTGTTACAGTAATTTCTACTTGCAGTACTAATGTGACAGAACTCCAGTTGTACTTCATTTCATACTGAATTACGTAAGTGACAAAAAAAACCCTTTCAGTTTGGACATCAGTAAGAATTTCTTCACTGAAAGGCTTGTCAGGCATTAAAATGGACTGTCCAGGAAAGTGGTGGAATCATCATTCTTGGAAGTGTTCAAGAAACAACTGGACATGGCAATTTGTGCTATGGTTTAGATGACAAAGTGGTGTTCGGTCCAAGATTGGACCTGGAATCTTGGAAGTCTTTTCCAGCTTTAATAATCCTATTATTCTATTCTATTCTATTCTATTCTATTCTATTCTATTCTATTCTATTCTACATTAGCATAATTTTATAACAGGCATGAACAACAAGAACATATCTTAAATCAAAAGCTTGGGCAAACATGAGTATTTCTCATGAGCAAAAATGGTTACTTGTTGATAAAATAACATAGGATTTGATATTTGGTATATATTTAATCTGGAAAAACTGGAATACAAGATGATTATGAGACAAAAACCCAATAATCATAACATCTCACAAAAATCTGAAAAGGAGTGACTCCCTTAGGACATCAGACAATAAGAGTTCTGAAATGTGAGGGCATGCAGAGGTAAAGATGAGATAATACTGCAAAAAAACTTAGGACAAAGAAACAAAAATAGTGTGAACATGTGGAATATTCCTTTTTAAAGGACAAATTGAACCTTCTAAGAAAAAGATATAAATTCTTTGACTGCAGATGCAAAGCACTAAAAGGGAAGAACTGGCTCAAAGAGTCATTTCCAACTGATAGACCAAACCCCTCTTTTTTTGTGGCTAACCAGTGGAATTACATAAGGGGTTTTGCAAACCATCTTGGAAGCCATGTTCTAGTTCATAGTCTGTACTCATAATCTTAATTGTAAGGCAGCCAGTAGTTGATCCATATTTAGGATTTTGAAAATTATTAAGAAATATAATTTTCATTAATTTAGTAATTACTTGTCTTTAAGATACTATATTAGATACTATTTTTAATATGGATTTTTATTGTACAATTTTGTTTGTTGCAGCTATTTTTTTCTTATAGTGCCATTTTATAGGGACTTCAATAGTCAGGCAAGAAATAAACTTCTGAATTTGCATGAAGCAGTCTTTACAGAAGTCCCTCTTCATTCCTTGATATTCTACTTCTTTTTTTAAAGTGATGAAATAACAGGAGCCACGCTGGCTCACATTGGAGGTCCCTTTAGCTCAGTACCTTGTCCTTGGCAGTAAACAAGGGGGGATGCCCAAGGAATTATGAAAGAACAGGATAAACATATAGGATGTTTCACCTGTACAATAAACTCCTCGAAATTTTTGTGGTTTATAAGCATTAATAACTGCTACTTGACTAAGAACCATGAGGTCTCTGATCTCTTACATTTTTATTAGCCACAAAATGCATGAATATTGATTCTGTGTGCAAAGATATGCATCCAATTTTATTTGTTGCATGCCAGGTTTTGTACTGGGGGATACAGAGCAGAACCTACTCCTATTCACTTTCAGCACACTACTTATCTGATTAGACTTCTGCATTATGGCCCCCATTTCTCCCTTTTCCAGACTACTTCCAGTATCTCAGCTTACTGAGAAATCCATGAACTTGATAATCTTTGTAGTTCTTCGCTGAAGTTTCTTCCACTTCTGTCTTCTTGTTTCTCCTCTCTGGGCATTTTAATTTATTCTTCCCTTTTTGAGATGAAGCAAGCAGAATTGTATGTAATGAACCATACAGCCATGGCATAATGACAATCTGCATCACTCTCTGCGCCTTCTGCTAACAATTTCATATTTAGGTTTTTGACCTCTGTCAGGCATTGATTTAGTGTTTTCATCAATGCATCCAAAACTTCAAAATGGCACTTCTATGTATAATGCTGCATGTAATATATTATATACTCTTTCTTTGCCCTCATTCCCCTGAAGGATTTATGTATAATACGCTCTTCTTTCATTTCCCTCAAGGACCAGGTATTATCTGAAAACTCTTCCTTTGCCACTTCCCTTCTCCAGGTGCATGTACGTTTCACACAGATCCATGCAGAATTCATGAATTCCGAAAATCTAAAGAGCTGAGAACTTATTCCTATGCTGTGTTTCTTATTCCAACCAATTACTTGAACAGGAACCACCAGCATCCCCTGGCAGCAGAGACTGCCAAAGGCATATGGGGCTGCATCCCTGGAGCACAGCCAAGAAATCAGGGAGGCATTGGCTGTCCTCTTCTGCTCAGCACTCACTAGCTACATCTAGATACCAGTCCCTGACATAGGAAAGACATCAGGAAACTGCAGCAAGTTCAGTGATGGTCAGGGCTGGAGCAGTGTCCCTGGGGCAGGGGGCTTGTCCATCCTGGGGCAGAGATGGCTTTGGGAACACTGCACAGTATCTATAGGAAGCTTGAGGAGATGGGAGTCAGACTATCCAATTTGATGTGCAGTGGGAGGATAAGAGACAATAGGCATTAAAAAAAAATTTAATCTTCTCTGAAGTTTCACCTTTGCTATTAACAAAAAATATTTTAAAATCTGTGGACTGTCTGCACTGACTTAAAAATCAACGTGTAATGCCTCTGTCTCACAATCTCTTGAAGCTCATGTAGAGTAGCTCCTTTATTTTTGAGGATTCTAAAGTTTTTGAGTCATATTCTGAACTAGTTTTTACTTCATAATGATTTGCAATTCCCTTTGTGATTCCATTTTGCTGACCATATATGTATTTCTCATTAATTCATGGGCAGGAATAAATAGAAGACTGACTCCAGGAAACATTTTGGGCTAGTTATCTAGAAAGGACAAATAGACATGTTATTGGTGTGATGGGAAAAAAATATTAAATTATTGAATGTGTTTTTAATTAGCCCTAAGGGTTATTTTGGAGTCAGAGGAAATAAATTAGCATATGAAGAGACATGTTTTTCACTTTTCAGTTATATCTAAACTGTAAAATATTTTGAGCATCTAATCAAATCCAAGAATGAAAAACCATCTACCAGATCTTTCATGCAAAAATCTACTAATTCATTAACAATTTTATTTTTCTAGAAATATTTCTTCTAATGTAAAGATATAATGGTTAAGACTTCAAAATAATGAAATAATGTATTTTCATTGCTTTACAAATTCTAAGGTGCAATTGTTAAGAGAAATGGTGAATACTCAATGTCTAGCATTAAGGACAGATCACTAGAAAGCTGTAGAGTTATAGTATAGATTTTTTGGGGGGACTACGATTTAGAGCAGTGAATGAGGCTTCAGTGACGTATACACAGAGCAACAGTGACATCTAGTGGCCGTATAGTTAATTACTGCTATATACGTTGCGTGGCTAATCTGAGACCTTTTTTTGTATATTGAGTATCAAATGCTATTATTTTCTATTTACATTGTATGCACATTAATAAAATTTGAAATACTCATATAAGAAAGGCACACATATATCTGTGCAAAAATCAATACTTTATCATTCTGAATTATGTTAGAGTAAAAAATGCTACAACACTAGTGGAGGTAAGAAAAAATGTCAGAAAGCACTTAAAATACTAGTATGGGTACAGAAAACATTTTGATTTTGGCATGGTACAATGCTATTTATTAATCTAGTCAACTGTAACATGTAAAATGGTAATATAGCCAGAATAATCAAAGATTTGAGGGTTTCATATCCTTGAAAGCAGAGGCTTGCCATATATTACAGCAAGAAGGCACATAGAACAATTCCTTAAACTAAGTCTTCAGGGCATGTTAGAGAACAGGGACAAAAATCTTGATTAACCTGGATAAGTTGTTCTTCTGGCAAAAGAGGGATCTATCTAGACAAGGAAAGGGAAAAAGAAACCTTTCCAGGGATCACACAGGGGCCCCATGGCCAGCATTCTGAAGGATTTCACGCAGGCGATACTGATTTCCCCAGCTTTCCCAGCATAGTCACACACCACAGTACCTGGCCTTCTGACTGCTCCAGGGCCATCAGTGCTTTAATTTGCAATGAAGAATGACCAGCAGCATCCAGTCCTTGAGTTCCTCAGCAAAAGGGAGTGTATGGCACTATGTATGGACAAGGGATGGAGGGGCTCCCCAGTCCAGCCCTATGCAGGATGAAGTGATGATCCATCCAATCCTGATCTTGTCCTCTGGCCTCTCTTCAAGGCATAGGCAGGAGAGGGCTCCATATGATGGAGGCTAAGCTCTCTCACCAGCCTAGATGTAGTTCACACTGCGCACCATACAGAATAAACCTGCAAGGTCAGGTCTCCTTCACAAGCCTGCATGGACATGCAACATCCACTGCCTTTCACTTCATTCACAAGGAGTTTTATTCCTTTGGCCTACACGATATTCCTTTCAGATCCTTCCCCCTGATTTTCTCTGTGTTATCATGAACTCTTCAATACCACAATGAGTGGACAGAGTCAAATATGTGTAACTTACTTGGGGATTTGAGTTATGGGATTTGGATAACACATCCAGAGTATACATTCTTGCTACCAGACTCCAGAGAATGTGATTTAAAAACAGAAGTTCAGCAGGACATAATGTCACAGTGGGAGTCTGTTATAGACCACCCAACCAGGATGAACAGGCTGATGAGGCATTCTACAGGTGGTCCTGGTACTCATGGAAACACATTTGCCAGGTGTATTCTATAAGAATACAACACAGCAGAGAGGAAGTAGTCTAAGAGGTTCCTGGGGTGTGTGGGAGACAATTTCCTAATACAACTGGTGAATGAGCTTACTAGCAGAGGTACCCTGCTAGACCTCTGTTTGTGAACCACGAAGGACTAGTGGGTGATGTGGTGGTCAGTGGGCATCTTGGGCATAATGACCATGAAATGTTAATGTTTTCTGTAGGGGGTGAAATAAGGAGAAGCACCAGCAGAACTTCCACTTTGGACCACCAGCAGGCAGACTGTGGCCTGGTTAGGACATTGATTGACAGAGCCCTTTGGGAGTCAGTCCTGAAGGGCAAAGGCATTCAGGAAGGCTGGATATACTTTCAAAAAGAATTGTTTAATATTCAGGAGCAGGTCATCCCCTCATGTGGAAAGATAAGTCATTGGAGGAAAAGGCTGATCTAGTTTAACAGAGAACTTAGGCTGGAACTTATGGATGGTAGGGATGGGTTGACAGTTGGACTTGATCTTAAGGATCTCTTCCAGCCTTGATGATTCTATGATTCTACATGTTTCTACTTGGTTACTCTTTTCTCAGCTGGCTTATAATGTGAAGCCTTGATTTCATAAGCTACATTTTCCACTTAAACTTTCAGGCTTTGTACAGGAATTGTAGATCTGTAAGTGAATCTTACTCTTAACCATGAGAGCCAAGGACAAGCTAACTCTGGCCTATTTCAAATCCAGGATATTCTTTACCACAGCATTAAGAAACATGAACAACTTTTAGTTCTGAATATTTGCTGCCCTCAAGAGGAGAACTTTAACAAATACCTAATTCATTACACTACTCAAAAACAGTGACTGAGGGGGTGTTGTTTTCATGTTTTGCAAAACAGAAACACATTCCAGCCATGAAACCTCTAGAAGACTATGTTGTTGAAGAGACTGCAGTCTGAAAAACTTAGTTTTAGAGTTATTAATATTTTTAAATCAGATACAAATTGAAAACACACACTAGATAGCTGTCACCTCACCACTGTCAACATATAATTTCAAGTCACAGACTTGACTTCCTATGATCCTGAATAGAGGCAGCAATATCCCCACTGAGGACTAGTAATACATTCAAGTAGACACTAAAAAAAAATAGAGAAATTACTTGCCAATGTAAAGTGTTGTAACTAGTTTGTATAAAGTTAATAGCTGCCTCTGCTTTAAAAGAGAGCTAAACTGTCACTGAGTATTTGAACTACTGCATGATGTACAACAACAAAAAAAGATTTAAGAGGGGCTTAGGGATACCACAATAGTCAAGGAAAGAGCTGCTGCCATTTGGAGAGATTTCTGATGAAAGGCACTTCTTATATTATAGGGAATTCACGGTAACTTCTGCTATCATGATGCAGATTTCTTTTTCTTTTATTTCAGGGTATGTTAGTCCTTAAGTACATTCCTTAATCCTGACTACCAAAATCTAACAGCTGCTGCCCATTTCCTATTTGAGTAAGCCAAAGAAAGATATTTGATATTCAAATTTATCCCTTAGAGATAAGAAGTAGAACTTTAGATCTCAGATGATGTTTCCATTTTTGTGTAGGCTCACCAACTAAAAAAAAAAAAAAAAAAAAAAAGCCACAAACATTGCCAAAAAATACTGTAAAAGTGCTTATGGGAAAATCTGGAAATATTCCTAGTTGCCAAATTGTGTAATTTCTGATTAAGAAAACTTAACTTCAAATGCCTCCTATATTTACTCCCAAATATATACAACATTTTTCACACAAAAGCTCCTGAGTTCCATTATAGGAAATATGTACATATTTAATATATTTATGCAGATACGTGATGCGTTTTTCAGCCTTTCTAAGGTGGGGTTGTGGAGTTTAAACAGACATAGGAAATCTTAAGAAAGAGCTCATAAGGATTTACATTCCATCATACATAAGCATTAATTGTTGTCCTTAAATTTGTAAAAGTCTGCTGGTTTTAGCTGGTGTACAGTTAATTTTCTTTCTAGTAGCTGCTATGGGGCTGTATTTTAGATTTGTAATGAACATAGTGTTGATAATACAAGGATATACCAGTTACTGCTGAGCCGTGGTTACACAGAGTCAAGCCTTTTTGGGGGGGGGATTGTCCTGTGCAGGGTCAGAATTCTTGTGGATTCCATCCAACTCAGGAGAGTCTGTGAGTCTATAAGGCCTTTTCTGCCTCTTACCCTACCCCACCAGTAAGCAGGCTGGGGGTGCACAAGAAGCTGGGAGGGAACACAGCCGGGACAGCTGATCCAAATTGACCACAGGGATATCCCATACTGTCTGGTGTCTTGCTCAGCATACAAAGCCTGGGAAGAAGGAAGAAGTGGGGGGACATTTGGAGTGATGGTGTTTGTTTTCCCAAATCCTCATTGTGTGTGATGCCTGGCTTTCACCTGCCTGCCCATGGGAAGTGGTGAATGAATACTTTGTTCTTCTTTGCTTGTGTGCGTGGCTTTTGCTTTACCTATTAAACTGTTTTTACCTCAACACACAAGGTTTCTCAATTTTACCTTTCTGATTCTTTCCCCCACCCCAGCAGCGAGGAGTGAGCAAGAGTCTGCATATGGCTTAGCTGTCAGCTGGGGTTAAACAATGACATAATTTTATCTTCATAAGTGTATTTTTATTTCATAAATTTAAAGAGAAACACAGTTGTGGTGTCTTACAAAATCCAACTAATTAAAGCCTAAAAACTCAAAGTGACTTTCACGCAAGAGAGTAGCACTTGAAATACCAACTGCTTTGGCAATCACCCTATTAGTACAGTATTCCTGACACTGCAAAAATTTAAAACAACAATCAGTGTGAAACCAGCTGGAGGAAGAAGATGCTACCTACATTAAACAAAACCAATTTTGATAATTCATATTCATTTTCTCATAGATTGTTCTCCTGCATTCTCATGTTCACTTGCACCAAGATGTTCCAGTGGTCTGGCCAATTTCACTTATACATGACACAGGGACAAAGGACATTTGCTATCAACTTCTAATTAAACCTCTTGGATTCCTCTTGCTGACAACGGGGTTTACACATAGTTTCAATTCACTTTGTGAGTTAGCCACTATGGCTTCAGAATCTTGTTTAAAGATTCCTCCATATGCTTTTTGGAAGATTGATACCTACGTATTGTGCATCCTCATTTGGGCATCTTTGTGGCTGCAACCTTACTGTCATCCTCCTGTGAGCAGAGTTCGAGTCTTCTACTTAAGTGTTGTCATGCTGTGGCCCCATGAAAACTCAGGCCTTCTGATCTTGCTGCAAACAATAGATTCCTTGTTGTTCACCCCTTTGACTGATGTTAACTGTGTCCTTGGTTATCAGCATATGATGTTCTTAACCTTTGTTTGATATTGTTTCTTTTATATACATGCAATGCCATCTGTAACTCATTCTACTAATCTTTGTATTTCTATCACAAATCTCTGCAAGCTATACAAGGCCAAGTCTGGGAAAAAGACTGAACTCTGCTTTAAGCTTCAGAGAAACATGAAAAATGAATATGCATGCTTAGCTCTAGAAATAACAAGTATGCATTTATAGTCAGTGATTTTTTTGCTCATTTCTGCAGCACAGTTAAAGGAGTGACTCTGTTCTCACAGAAATATGTTTTTAAAATGCAACCCTACTAACAACTCTGCCACAGAAGACCACTAAATGTTTGAGGCTCAACTGGTACTGAACTGCAG
Source organism: Vidua macroura (assembly GCF_024509145.1). Lineage (NCBI taxonomy): Eukaryota > Metazoa > Chordata > Aves > Passeriformes > Viduidae > Vidua > Vidua macroura. The sequence continues at coordinate 37,841,277 of NC_071572.1, read as the reverse complement.
CTGCAGCTTTTTGCTGAGGTCAGTGTTAAATGAATCCTACCTTCTTGAATTTTCAGGACTAATAATTTCTTTGAGCAGCATTATTGAGAAAGTATTTAAAGCAATATATTAACTTACCCTTATTATTATATCTTCTTGTTATATCCTGTCTTTATGGGTATAATTTCAGACAATTTTAAACAAGTTTGTAAATGAAAGCACACTCTAAAGACATTAGTTAGGTCGCAAGAGTCTGTGACAGAGAACAATAAGAATTCATTCTTATTTGAAATATGATTTGAAATATGATTATATTGGAGAGTAACACCAGCTGTTGTTCACTAATGATCTCATAATTTTATATGTATGCAATGTTTTTTTCTTTTATATTTATCAAGGGAAGGGCATGGCAAATTGACCCAACTAAGTAAATAACTTCCTGAAGACAAAGTTAAAGATACATTGTCCATTAAGGAAGGTTAAATATCAAAACTAAAAGATGAGTAAATGTTTTCCTCTCTGTGAAGAAAAAGCATTGAAAGGTTCACTTTGCAGATTTAATACCCTTGTCCATGATGAACTGTTCAGTAGTAAATAAGGGAAAAAGAACTGGGATGAGGCCTTCTTTGAAAGCCTTTATTGGATACACACAAAAAAAATTTACACAGGTTCGTAGCTATACAGGCACTTTGCAGAAGGCTCAGTACAGAACCTGGTAAAAAAACCCCAAAACCCCAAATCCTCTAAACCCAGTTTCCCTGACAGAGTGTGCAGTGGCAAAGTTCCCTCATGTAATGCCTTAGTTCCATGGCATGTTTAACTGAGGAGTACTATGCTGGACCATCTCTACTCTGCACCAGCATAAGCATGGAAGAGGTGGTACAGGAGCCTGTCTCAGGTACCAGCTCCCAACCACTTATGTGGGATAGTTTTCAGCCAGATTTATTCCTTTACCAGTTCAATCAAGAAGCCACAACAGCACAAGTAACTTGGGGAGCAGAAGAACAAGAGTGAATGGCCAAGCATCAGGCTGGGAAGGAGTGGGAAACTGCTTCTTCTGGAGGATTTATGTTGTTTTATGCTTACACAGAAATAGCAAGAGCCAATGGGAAAGGGAGACAGAGGCAATGGCAGGAATTAAATCACATCTTGACATCCCCCTCATTCAAGGATCATCTCTTCCCATTATTCCCTGAAGCCAGTCCTCCCTCATAAAGGGGGAATAAGGAAGAGATTCTACTGAGCCCCCTGGTAATTAAGGACCTCACTCAGAACACTGAAGTGCCTGCCTTGCCTAAAACAATTTGATCAAACACATCCTCTCACTGCCTAACTGGTAGAATGATTCCTCCTCTCCACATGTTGTAACTCAGGCAGGGTTGAAAGAAGGAGTGGGTGAAATGTGAAACATAGTGACTAAGGTAATTGCTGCAACTGAAATTTAAACAGTTCATGCGCAACTCCAATTGATACTTTGAATAGAATAATTTAATATTAATTAGAGAAAGAACAAACAGCCCAGTACTTCTACGTTCATGTCAATGCCTGTACTAAAAAGATATTAGGTCATGTTGTTTCAGGTTCACTTTGGGATGTTTCCATGCAAAACAGAACCGCTTGACTCAGAGAGAACCTTGCAGCAGCTAGAGCATTTCATTTGCAGAAAGATGAATGCTCAGACAGAAAAGAGATTTGAAGCCCAGAATGGGACTTCTGGGTGTAACATCAGGCAGAAGATGCAGCAGGTGCCCTCAGCCTTCTCATCCACAATGCATTAGGCCGCACATGAAATCAAAGGTGATTGCTGGCCAGCTCCACATCCTGGCAGGTCTGACACGTGAGTAATATGAAGAATCACTCACGGCTGTCAAGACTGGAACAGCTTTGCCAGGTCTCAGATGCAGACCTAGAAGCACATCCATATTGGGAGTATTCAGAGCAGAATCTGTTAGAGCATCACATGTCCATGCAAATCTAGCTAATTGCTCAGAGGTTCATAGAATCATAGAATGGTTTGGGTTGGAAGAGACCTTGAAATGCCATCTAGTCCAATCTCCCTGCAATGAGCAGCCACATCTTCAACTGGATCAGTTTGCTCAGAGTCCCATCCAATCTAACTTTCAATGTTTCCAGGGATGGGGCATCCACACCTCTTGTGGGCAAGCTGTTACAGTGTTTCCCCACTTTCATTGCAAAACAAACTTGTCCTTACATCTAGTCTGAATCTATTCTCTTTTAGTCGCCCTATTGCTACAGGTCCTGATAAAAAGTTTTTCCCATCAGGAACATGATGCCCATGATGGAATGAGTTGAGTCACCATCACTGGAAGTATTTGAATAGATTTAGATGTAGTGCTTAAAGACATGTTTTAGTGGAGGACTTGGGAGTTTTAGTCCAACCATTAACCTAGCACACTAAACATAAGAAACCTGAGAAGTGCAGGATTAAGTTTAAAATTCCAGAAATCTCAGTATGCTCAGGATCTGCAAAGTCTCAGTAAGATGCACAACTTTATCCTTAAGCTTATGTCCTGAGACTATAGTTATAATCTTACAATTAACAAAATACCTACTTTTAAGACTGTCACAGAAATTGTTTTTCTTTTCATGGTATCACTTCTAAGTCTGTTAAAGGTTGATTGGCACACCTTCCCCAAATCCTGGGTTTTCCTGCAGAACCTGCCCTGCCACTTGGCAGTGCACATAATTTATACATACCTGAACAATATGTACCTGCTAATTAGATGAGTTGTTTGTGGTACTTTGAGACCAAGGCAACTGAACGGAGAAGAAATTCTCAAGACTAGTAATAAATGTTTCCAAATTATAATATGCAGCTTTTTCATTGAATGGGATGTGAAATACTTTGAGAATTTGTTGTAGTTTAATGTCTCAAACTATGGGACATATGAGACTTCTGTTCATGTCAACATGCTGCCAGAAATACAAGCTTCTCCCATTGAGATGCACTAGCAATGATAAACGGAAGGAAAACCAAACTCAAATGGACAGTGAATTAGGTATTAAACAAGTGAACAATCACCCTGTCAAAATAATTCTCTCCACCATAGTAAAATCAGTCAAAGTTTTACATAATATATATTTTTAAAAAATCTGATTAGGGCAGTCAGACATCATCAGCATTCTAAGAAAATTAAGCACATGGTATCTAGACATCAAAATGTAAAATTTTGATTTATGATTGAAAAGCAAAGTGGGAAGCAGATTGAGTTACATGCTACATTCATACAGTACAGCTTCCACTTTTTTAATACTGTGTATTTTTAAGGCAGTGCTCTTCAGGTTTATTTTAGTACTTGCATAAAAATCACATGGATCTTTAAAGCCATTAGTGAGCTGGAAGACAATGCTGACAGTAGCTGACAAAATAGGGGAAAAAAATGAAGTACCCCTATTTGCTAGCAACCCTCTCCCACTTCTTCAAGAGAAGGAACAAATGCCAGCTCCATTTCAATGAAGATTAATGTCTGACAAACATCCAATAATAATCTCATCAGACCTGTGAAACAAAAAATACACAAACAGAAGAACTCTCAGAAGTCCAAATCCCCATTGCTTTACAGTGAACCCACAAACACCTTTGTCTGCCAAGGTGACTAAATAGAAACTTTCTTGAAGAAAGCAAAGTGATCCTCCAGAAATCAACCAGGCTTACACTTATTAGCAGGTAAAATGGCTGAAGGGGCACGTGTCAGACACTACAAACAAGGCATCGTCCCAAAAGACATTCTGTGTGTGTTTTCTGATTCTCCATAGTTCAGGTTCTTTCACAAGTTTGTATGTGAACATGAAAGCTAGAAAAATACCTTTGAAACCGCTGACCTCTGTGCAAAGTTGAGATTTTCCCTTAACTTCACCAAAACTTTTATTTTGAGCTTCCTGTAGCCTTTAGGTAGTCTTTTTGGTTTGTTGTTTTGTTTTTTTTTCCCCTTTAGGTAGTCTTTTGGGTTTGGTTGTTGTTGTTGTTGGAGCTTTTTGTTTTGTTTGGGGTTTTTGTGGCTTTCCTTGTTTTGTTTTTGTTTGTTTGTTTGGTGTGGTTGGGGGTTGTTTGGGGTTTTTTGGTTGGTTGGTTTTTTTTCTGCTCTTTGCTAAACAGTTCCACTGGTACTGCCACCGCCGGACCTATTTGTCCTGAACAATGAATCAGCAGAAAAAAAGAAGAAGAAAAAAAAAAAAAAGAAATCACTAAGTAAATGTTTGCACATCGGTTATTTGAGTAAAGGAGGCTCAGAGGAGACCTTACTGCTCGCTACAGCCACCTGACAGGAGGGTGCAGCCAGGTGGAGGTCGCCCTCTTCTCCCAGGCAGCAAGTGACAGCCTCAGAGGAAATGGCCTCAAGACGTGTGCCAGACGAGGTTCAGTTTGGACACCAGGAAGAAATTTATCACAGAAAGCATGATTAGATATTGGAATGGGCTGCCCGGGGAGATGGGGGAGTCACAGTCCCTGGAAGTGTTTAAGGAAAGGCTGGACTTGGCACTCAGTGCCATGGCGTTCAGTCATAGTTTGAACTTGATGATCTCAGCGGTCTTTTCCAACCTAAGTGATTCCGTGATTCCGTTTTCGACTAGGAGGACGCCGGGCACCCCCGCACTGCCGCCGGCAGGGCCCGAGGCCGCAGCCCGCCACCGGCCGGGAGCCCTGGGGCGGGGCGGGCCGGGGCGGGCCCCGCCTGCGGGCGCGGCGCTGGAAGGTGCCCTCGGCTCCCGCCGCCGCCGTACGTGGCCGCCACAGCCCCGGCGCGTGGAACACGTCCCTCTCGTGATTGGCCGCCTCCACAGCAGGCCCCGCCCGCCTCGGCGCTCTATTGGTCAGTTTAGCTCCGGTGCTGATCGCGCCGCGGGCCGCGAGGGGGTGCGCGTCCCCGCGGGCCGGTGGGGCGGCACCGCGCATGCGCCGCCCTCCCGTGGCCTCTCGCAGCCTGTCCCCACCGGCCCCGCGACCCGGTCTCGCGCCATGGCGGCCGCCGCCGAGGAGCCGTTCCCGTTCCACGGGCTCCTGCCCAAGAAGGAGACCGGCGCCGCCGCCTTCCTCGCCCGCTTCCCCGACTTCGACGGGCGGGGGGTGCTGCTGGCCGTGCTGGACACCGGCGTGGACCCCGGGGCGCCGGGCATGCAGGTAGAGCGGGGTGGCGGCGGCCCTGGGTCACGGCCGCGGCTCGCAGGGAGCTCCCAGGTCCCGCCGGACCGACCCCGGGAGGACGGGGACGAGTACGGGGCCGGCCATGGCACTCGGGCGGCCCGAGGCAGCGGCGGCGAGAGCAGGGGAGGCCCCGGAGGGCTGTCCCGGGGACTGTCCCTGTCCCGGGGACTTGTGGCTGTGTGTTGGCTCACGGTTCGCGCCCAGCACGCGTGAGCGAGGGCTCGGGTGCGGGAGGGCGGGGAGATGCCGTAGCCGTGGGCTCCGCAGCGGTCATTCCGGGTGCTGCTGTGAGGATCCTCCTCCTAAACCGTCCACAGGCGTGTTATGGCACTTAAGTCTAATGGGCTGCCTTCTCTCACGCAGAGCTCATTATAAAAGAACGCTTTGTGTTTTTGTTAAACCTTGGCGTTACTTCGGCAGTAGGTAGCTCGAGGCTACACACAGCCGCCTAGGTCTTTTACATGAAAAGTGCATTTCTGGCACAATTTGCGTACCCGTCTTTCTCTTTTTATTTCTCGTGCGTTTTATTGCAATAGCAGTCTGTATCAAAGTCGATTCTGACAGCTTTTTTTTTTTTTTTTTTTTTTTTTTTTTGATCTGCCAACTTTGTGTTTCCATGTCGGTTTTGTAAATTTCTGTATGTGATGTTAGTTTGGGCATTTCTCAGCACTTATTTCTTGCAACCCTTGTCTCTTAACATTTCTTTATCTTGTAAGTTTGCATGTGGCCTTTTGTGTCACTGCTGCTTTTGATTTCTTCTCAACGTGTTTTCTCTGAGTGATGGCAGAAAAGTCCGTGGAAGAATGATTCGGAGTTGTATGCAACTCACTCGGACGCTGAATCCTTTGTTTTGTTTTGACTAAGCAGGGCTTGTGTTGATTTCTGTCCTTTCTTTGGTGTGGAATTCACTCCTAAGTGACTTCATTCAGGGACCTGACCTTGGCACATTGTTCCTTCCCTAGTCTGAAATTACTCCTTTTGGGATGCAGTTTAACTAGAGGACAGTTTGTGTGGAAGGAAGGAGTGGACAGCTGTAACTTTGATTGATTTAAGCTGAAATGAAGCTGGTGCTTTTGGCAAGAAGTTGTGGGTAAGTGGAAGAGTAATTGGAAAGCTTATTGAAAGCTAGCAAAAAGAAAAGCATGATAATGCCTTGGGCAGAGCAGAAGGTAATGGAAGACAATTAGGAAGGTGTGAATATAAATAGAATGATGTGCATAGTTCTGAAGTTTCACACATAAAAGCAAAAACCCCTAAGTTTCTAGAGGTTATGAATGAGTAGTGGTCAACAACAAGAAAACCTCAATATGATTTTATTGGCGGTAGTGGGAAGCTTTGTTCTGATATAGGTAACCCGAGGCTCATAAGGGGTATTTATGAAGCATCATGATCTCCCTGTTGACCATATCAGTTTTCTCCAACTTACTTTCTTTACACACAGGATAAAATTTCAAGTAGTGCAGGAAAAGATTTTTTAGCTTCTAGGTTTCAGCTAGGAGGCAGAGAGCCATAGAGTGTAGAAGTAGTAAAAGATTTGGAGAGGAGGGTGTGGAATTCATGTTGCAGTGGGTGTGAGTAAGTTTGCAGGGTTGTTAGAAAAACGTGTAAAGAAGTTGTGTGATCTTTCCACACTGCCCACTTAATAGACCTGGCTGAAGGGGCTTGCTAAAGTACAGCCTGGGGAGACTTCCTGCACAGGGAGTTATAAAGGAGGCATAGGCAGCACCCAGTCTAGAATAGCTTTGTAGGTGTTTCTTCAGCAAAAGACTGTTCTCACTCTTTGGAGTATTTGCCAGTTGACATTTTGCCTCAATGCAATGAATCAGTGTCCTGGGCATAGGTAGTGACACAGCATAGCTGTACTGCAAGAAGTAGTTTCTAACCTTAGGACAATTTTTGGATTTTTTTTTTTTTTTACACCCCTGTCTTTGCTGCTGCTTTTTCTTACTGTCAGTCTTCTTGTCAGTTCCTGGCATAGAGTTAGATCTAGGAGAGGTTGAATCAGTTGCAAACCTATAGCCAGGTTAATTGGTATTACAACTTTGAGTTCTGGTTAATGACAATAATTATTACAGGCTAAAATGAGCTACCCTGATTTGAATATAGTGGAGTTCTTAGTCAGAACAAAACAGTTAATTTCTTTGCTGCTCCCTTGTGTTTCATTCCTGAGTAGGGTTCCTTTGCTTGTTGATTCTCTGACTTGGTTTGTAAACATTGATAGCACTGTTTGTTCCTTTTTTGAGGAACAGAAAGATTTGGGGACAGAGTTTAACAGGGAAATATCATTATGTTTCTATTCTTCCCTGGATGTTTGCTGCCATTGAGAGAATAGTTAAACCTTCTTAGGTCTGTTGTCTGTTGGTTGGCTTTCTTTGACACATAAAATGTTAATCTAGCCTGTACTTACTTTTCTTTATTAATTTTTTGTAACCAGTGCCCTCTAGGGAATTCCTTCCACCTCCTCTTCCATTGCTTTTCCAACAGTTGACACCAACTGTAAAGTTTTGTTTGTCTGCTTCTTTCATATGAGTTTTTTCCACTTTCAGTCCTCTTGGTAGAATATATTTCCTACTGTCTGCCAAGTCATTGCTTGTAATTACTCATTAAGGCACAGTGACTGATGAAATTTTAGGTGCATTTAATGGAGTGTTGTGGTTGTATATATATAATCTTTGCTCAGCCCCACCCTGTCCTTTTTCCCTTTCTTTATTCCTATTGTGGCTTCTTATGTTTCATGATAGGTAAGTCAGTTCATTTTGCTTCTTGCAAATTTTTTTATTTTGTGAAGTGGCATTTGGAATTATTATTTACTAACATTAACTTGTACTTTTATGTGACAACTTTTTAGCAGTAGCAGCTAGTTTGGTTTTACTTGCTTTTCAGCACTGAGGTAAAAAAAATTGCTTGGAAGCTATTTTATTTGTGATGATGATGATCAGCTGTCCCGTGACCAAAGTGCTGAAGGACTTGTTCACCTCTTGTGGCTGCAGTAGCTGTCAGTTGGAGTCAGTGATTGTATGGCCTGACAAAAACATGCTAAAATGCATCTGGCTTTCCTTTTTCTTGTGTTGTGATTGTCATAGATAACTGCTGCTTCTCTACTTCTATTATAACTTGCATCAGTTGCCAGGATTATGCACATAGATTAATTTTAGTGTTCTCAGTTTACTAATATATCTGCTTTACAAAGTTAAACTAACATGTAAGTAGGATTTTAAAACTTCAAGCAGAAATGTATAAACAGCAAAGTAGTTTTTAATTTTAAACTACTAATTTGTTTTACAAATGCTTATAGGCAAGCCATAATAATTAAGGCAGGATTTGGGATTATTTTTTTAAACACAGTATAAAATATTTTTAATTGTATAAAAATTCTTTTTTTTTAATTTTAATGCAAAAGGTACTAGAATGTAACTTCTGTCTGTAATCAATTAATTACTTCAGGACTCTTCTGTTCACATAAGGAAATTGATCAAGGTCACTTGATTATTTTTTATTATAATTTTAAACTCAGAATTACAAGATTTGCAAAAGAAAACTGAGCCAAACTCTTGAGTTTCACTCTGGCCTTGCTGCTGGTGGGCAGTGTGCCGAAGAGTTCATGGCAGCAGGAGCCTCGTATCGGTTACTTGCACTAAATTACCGTGAAGCTGTCTGGATTGCTACTGTTAGGAATTGAGCCTTAGACCAGCTGAAACTCTGAGTTTCTTGTGTCTGACTGAGAGACTCTGATTTGTTGGTTCTGACAGTACAAACTCACATACATGTGTGGGCCTGCTAGGTTTCAGGTAGAAGGCAGAGAGCCATAGAACGTAGGAGTTGCATCTTGTCTTTCGGGCTAGGAAACAACTTCTAAAACTACCCAAGCTTGCTGCAGCATAAATCTGTGTTCTGGCCACCTGTTGCTGTATAACTTGCCTCCTTCAAGCAAGTCACCTTGGATTACATTTTCATTCTTGTTTCCTTGTACTTTGATCACTGAATAGTTGACTTTGAGTAGAGGCATACTGAAAAATGTCCAGTGCTGCTAATATCAGGATTGGCTTGCAGTTGCTTTAGTATTGGAGAAGCTCTTCTGTGTGAATTGTGGCCAGCATTGAAGACACTAATTACAAATGCTTGAAAAATGTATGGTTTAGTGCCTACACACTGTTCCCCAAGTAAATTTTCACTGCTGTGTAACTATTGTTTAGTTGATGTTTTACCAGATGAAGATACTCTAAAGATTTTCTCCAGTGAACTTGAATTTCTGTGAACAGAGTGTTGGTTTCTGTCATGAAAGTTCTTCCCTAGCAAGCCTATTCAAAAGCAGTATTTGTTACCTTCTGGGAAATTAAATTGCTGCTGTTTTTATGGTTGCTATGGCTTTAGAACATTTATTTTTAAGCTGTTTAAGCCTGTTTTCTTTGGGGGTGTTGCTTGTTATTTGTCTGAGTTGTTTTTTTTTTTGTTTGTTTGTTTGGTTTTTTTGGGTTTTTTTTTTGTTTTTGAGTTTCTAGGAGGTTGTTTTTTGGGTTGTATGGGTTTTGGTTGGGTTTTTGTTTGTTGTTTTGTTTTTTTAAGCCATGAATTTGAGACCATGGAAGTATCTATCCTTGTTTGCTGAGATGTGATAAGAACCTGAATCTTGTCCTTTTGGCAGCAGCAGAGTGACTCTTATGAAACAGTTTGAATGTGTCAGTAGCTTCCAGTAGCTGAATTCACAATTGCAGAACATTATTGGAACAAAACAACCTTCCATATATTATGTCTAACATCAAAATTATTGATAGAGAATAAAGGCAAAAATACCATATATTTAAATGGTAGAAAACAACAAATGTTGCTGCTTTTCTGAATATGAAGCTTTTTTCACTTCCAGTGTAGTTAATGTATAGGAAATACTAGGAAGATGATTGTTATCTTCTTTTTTAAATCTGTCTTTGATACAGAACTGTAAAAATATGTGTATATGATCAATTCATAGAGTCATAGAATGGTTTGGGCTGGAAGGGACCTTGAAAGGCCATCCAGTCCAACCTCCTTTCAAGGAGCAAGGACATCTTCAACTAGATCACATTGCTCAGAACCCCATCCAGCCTGACTTTGAATGTTTCCAGGGATGAGGCATCCACTGCCTCTCTGGGCAACCTGTTCCAGTGTTTCACTGGTCTTAGAGTGAAAAATTTCTTCCTTATAATTAGTCTAACAGTGTCCTTTAGTTTAAAGCCATTCTTCCTTGTCCTATCACTGCCTGTGTCATGTAAAAAGTTGCTTCCAGGTTTCTTATAGGCCCTCTTTAGATTCTGGGAGGCTGCTATAACATCTTTCCAGACTCCGTATAGAAGTATTAGGTGTATATAGCTGTAGCTACTAACAGTTCAAGTGGATTAAAACACAAAGCAGAATCTTTGAAACAGGAAAAATAGTAACTTGTGTCCCTTTTAGGGTCCTTTAAGCTCAGTTAAGAGATTCCAGTTTGTGAGAGCTTGTATTTCAGTACCTGCCATTTTCTTACTTGTGGACTCACTACTATAAAATTTGTCCAGAATGAAGGGTCACAAACAACACAGCAAATAATATGAAAACAAATAGTAATTCCTGCAAATACGTTTTTTGGAAATTTAGGCTTGGTTTTAAATTGCGGCTGGCTGTGCTTTGTTGATAGAATGTTTTTACTTTTTTCTCTTCTAAATCCTTACTAGAAATAAATGGATTTGTATAAACCAGAAAGAGAGACATGTTGGTCTTAGTTCTTTGAAAATTTATCTTGTGTTCAAGTTGTATTTTCTTCAGTTTAAGGTTGGGTGTCTGAAAAAGCTAGTTGATATTTTTAACAACAAAACTTTCCTGGTTTGTGTGCTAAAGGGTAATGAAGTACGTTTTCCAATTTTTTTGTGTTCATATTTTCAGATTACAACTGATGGGAAACCGAAGATAATTGATATAATTGACACTACAGGCAGTGGTGATGTAACTACATGTACCATTGCAGAACCTAAAGATGGAGAAATTATTGGTCTTTCTGGAAGAACTTTAAAAGTGAGTGTTTGGTGGTACAGAGACACCACTGGACATCATCATCTTTGGTTAACAGCAAATTAAGCATCTGTTTCGGTTTTTACAGAACTTTACTTCCTTTTAACCAGATGTTCTGGTTTAAACCCAGCTGGCAGCTAAGCACCATAGAGCTTCTCACTCAGCCTTCCCCTGACAATATGGGGAGAAGAGAATCAGAAGGGTGAAACTGAGAAAACTTACATGTTGAGATAAAGACGGTTTAATAGGTAAAACAAAAGCCTTGCATGCAAGCAAAGGAAAACAAGGGATCCATTCACCACTTCCCATGGGCAGGCAGGTGTTCAGCCATCTGCAGGAAAGCTGGGCTCCACACAAATGGTGACTTGAATATAAATGCCATCACTCTGAATAACTCCCCTTCTTCCTTCTTTCCCCAACTTTTATGCTGATCATGATGCCTGTGGTCAAGTGGGGGTCAGTTGTCCCAGCTATGTCCCCTCCCAAATCCTTGTGCATCTCCAGCCTGCTCACTGTTTGGGATGAGTGAGAGAAAAAGGTTTGACTCTGTGCAAGCACTTCCCAGCAACAGCTAAAACATCCCTGAGTTATTAAAGAGTGTCCAGTACAAATCCAAAACAGCCCCATATCAGCTACTGTGAAGAAAAATCACCCCTAGCCCAAGTGGAACCTGCTAACAAGATCCTACCCAAACCTAATGCTTCATTTGCTCATCTTCATGCAGATTGCTTAGTGGTTTTTGCACTTTTTATATGTCTTTATTTCTAATATGTTCTGTAGCTGAATAGGGGTTTGTACAGGGCTTTTTGCGGGGCTTGATAATAATTTAATTATTTGTTCAAAACAGTATCTGATACAGCTTTGGAAATTGGCTGAAGAAAATGTGCTAATATGCTTTAAAAATATCAGACACGGTATTGTCTTTAAAAGTGCTAACATTTTCCACATTTGTGTAAGCTACAAGAGGAATTGTGTTAAGCTCGTGGTGAATAGATTTAGAGACTGAAAAATCTCTGAAGACCTAGTTGTAGACTCACTGAATTCTCACTGTGCACAGAATAGAAATGCTGTAGGGTTTCCAGAAAGGACGTGAAATCTAGTAGAGGTCTTCGGTACACAGAACTGATGTTGCTAACATGTTCTTGATTTCCTGATTGGATTGATGATGTAATATGGGGGCATCACATCTTTGGATCTCTCCATGCTGTCAACTTTCTTCTTAATTTTGCACAGAAGGTGATTGTAATGCTGAATCTGTTGCTCTAGTGGATGAGCAGATCCTGATATACAGAGTCTAAATTGCATCAAGATGTGAAATTAGATGTTCAGATGTATGTCATGGCTTCCAACCATACTCGCTCATGTTAGGTTTCACTTATAGTACTATAATTTCCCCAGACCTCCGCCCAGCAAATCCAGTAAAGCTGGGGCTTTGTGTTTTGAAAGTAGACTATCAGAGCAACTAATGCTTAAAGATGTTCAATGGCAGGGTCACATGAACTGACACTGATTTTTTGGGAGCTGGATTGAAAATGCCATGTCATGTTGTTGGAACAGTGCAGTATGTACTGTTATGGAGACAGGGAATTGAATTGACAGTATTTGCAGGTTTGTTCTGCTAAGCTCTCTTACACAGTGTGGGGCTTTTTTGTTTAAGGAGTTCTTTTTATGCCATTAGTTAACCTATTTCTAAATGTACTTTTCTGTAGATTCCAGCAAACTGGGTAAATCCTTCAGGCAAATATCACATTGGCATAAAAAATGGCTATGATATCTATCCTAAAGCTCTTAAGGAGAGGATTCAGGTACGGGTTAATTATCTTTTCTTTCTGGCATATAGTCGTATTTTACATTTCTGTTTCTTAATTTTCTTAGAATACTATAGTATGTGATTTGCTAACATACTTAGACTGCTAACCAGCACTTGAACACTATTCTCTCTGATTTTTATTCATTCCATTTCTTTTATGATTTTTTCAGAGCAACAGGGGGTGGCTTAGAAATCCTCCTCACAGTGGTCCATTGAAGCAAGAAGTACATAAATTACTGTTACCCCCCCTTTTTTTTATTTTGTGGCAATTTATGCTTATTTATACTATTGTATGGAACTTTTTTAGCCTTTATCTCAAATCAGAATTTTCAAATTATCTTTATAGACTTCATACTTTGACATATATTTCTCAGTATGTTAGGGAACCTCTGTTTTATTTTGCAGAAAGAGCGCAAGGAAAAGCTCTGGGATCCTGTTCACAGGTTGGCTCTAGCAGAGGCCTGTAGGAAACAAGAAGAATTTGATGCTGCTCATAGCTCTCCCTCACAGGTTTGCTTTAAGTCTAAATTTATGAAATTGTTCTTTGCAATAGTTTGATACTGGTTGACAGGATTAAAGTGTTTCATTAGATGAGTGAAGGAAAGGTACTTCTGAGTATTTTGGCAGATAATTTACCAGTGTATCTTCTGATTAATTGTATAAGTCTTTATATGCATGGTTGGTTGGTTTGCTTAGTGTTGCTCACTTTTGAGAGTTGGTGTCAAATATGAAAATGGTATTACTTCAAAAAATTTATTGGGTATTTTCAGTAAGTTTTATTTTTAATTTGATGTGCTATGTTTTGAGGCCACCATCCTTTCTGTGTTCGAAGTTTGAATTTTCTAAACATTTTCTTTCTTTTGTAAACGATGTACTATTTCAATGAAGTACCAGAAATGCCTCAGATACTACTTTATCATTTAACAGTCTTTAAGAAAATAATGGCTTTAAATGTTACATTTACAGAAATTAGAAGTAGTTGTATATAATAGGCCAAAAATAAATAGTGCACTGTTGAAAGCCATTGAACTTCTAGATTTTTGTGACTCCTAGGATAGTCCAACATTCCTGAGAAGGTAGTGGAAAAAATGTATAGCACTAGAAAGAATATAGGATTACCTATCTTGTAATTTTTGAAATAATCTGAATTTATTTTTGCCTTATTAGGTAAATAAGCTAATAAAGGAAGAACTTCAAAATCAAGTGGAATTGTTGAATTCTTTTGAGAAAAAATACAGTGATCCGGGCCCAGTATATGATTGTGTAGTGTGGTATGACGGTGAGACCTGGAGGTAAATGACTAAACTTGTCTAAAATGTCTTGTTCTTTACATAAAACAGTAGCTTGCATCGAAGACTTTTTACCTTTTATATCTAACCTCTTTAGAGAGGTTTTAAGTATTTTTCACTTTAAAATAATCGTGCTGTATCAATTGAGTTTCTTGACAAAATTTGGTCTCAAATGAAGATGGGATAGAATAAAGTCTTACTGAAGACAGTGTGATATGAGTGAAAGTTTACAGGATTTTTCTTCTGAAGCAGAATAAAAGTGTTTTGACTATCTGTTGGTGATATGAATTAAACAAAACAGGTGTCTGTGCACAGACTTCAGGATGTAACGTGGCACATTTCTTTACTGATACTGTGCTTCATACAAAACAGTAAAACTTCAAATGTTTGTGTACCAGCACTGAACATCTACTTTTAGAAAAATTTATTCCTTGAACTTGCATAAATTTTCATACTCTTGCTTTTCAAATACAGATTTATTTGAATTTAGTAGTGTTTGAAAATCAGTTTATTTAGATAACTTCATAGTTTCTGAATCTTAAGTAAAAACAACCAAGTTTTAAAGTAGTTGCTTAAAGAACTATTTAAAGATACCATATACACAGAACCAAACTTCTTGAAGTCTTTTTGCTATGCTGAGCTGGAGAGGGTAGGTAACCAAAAGTTTGCAGCAGCTGGGACATTGCCTGTTTGTTTGGTTTTGTCAACAGAGCCTGCATAGATACCAGTGAGAGTGGTGATTTAACTAACTGTACAGTGCTGAGAACCTACAAAGAGGCTCAGGAATATGGATCTTTTGGGACATCTGAGATGTTGAATTATTCTGTGAATATATATGATGACGGAAACCTCCTTTCCATTGTGACAAGTGGAGGTAAATGAAAATAATCTTAAAAACATTTTGCTGCTAAGTAGGTATCATAAGAAGCATTGGGTCCTGTTTCTGATACTTGGGATGGCGTGAGGCAGCTGTCATAGTACAGCATTTGTTATTATGGCTTTTAAGATCAATACTCATATTTCCTGAACTAAATTTATAATGACAGCTCATTACCAAACGTGCTTGCATTTTTGTATGAAGTATTGTCAACTTTATGTACAAAAAGCATGTATACATAGAATGTGCATACTTAGGTATTCTTTAAGATGTACATGCATCTTAAAGCCTAAACTAAAGGGAACCTTCTTTTAAAAGACCTTTTTTGTTTTGTTTGTTAAATATAGTGTGATGATTGATTTGTAATTGCTCTCCTTTGTACTTTTATATTTTAAGAGTCTTAAATATAATATCCATGAACAAAATGGGTATTGATCTTAATTTAGGTTAATACAGACTTTTTTGGTTATGTCAGGTGTCACTATAGCTGTAGCTCCAACCACTCTGAACCTGTTTTAGAGGGTTCTTTAAATAATCATGGTTTGTTTTGGAAGCAAACAGAGTAGTTGGGATGGTATGGATGCATTTGCTTTGAAAAATGCTCCTAATTCCTCATGAAGCTATCCCATCTCAGCAGAGCTACATAAGCAGTCCAGGTTTCTAAGTAGATGGTAACTTTTCTGAGATGTTCCTTTCTATGTTTCTATGTAGTTCTGTTTTCCGTTCTTAATCCTTCCTACCTGAGTTGTCTCAGGTGTAGTATTCATAACTTTGAGTAGGAAGTGTTGAGCCTTCGAAGTAACTTTAGTTAGTGGAATTAAGTTAATTCTTTATCCGTCTCTTCCTGCTGCCTCCGTTCTCTCCTTAAAAAACTGTTTGCTTTGTTGAACCTCATACAATTAGCCTCAGCCAGATCCAGCCTGTCCAGATCCCTTTGTAGACCCTTCCTATCCTCCAGCTGATCAGCACTCCTGCCCAGCCTGTTGTTGTCTGCACAGTGACGGAGGATACTCTCAATCCCCTTGTCCAGATCATCAAAAAATATTAAACAGGGTTGGTTCCACTGCTGAGTCCTGGTGAACACTGTCACCCTTTTGGTATCAGCAGCACTGGTGACTGGCTACTGACTGGATTTATGTGCTTATAGCTCAATAAGTGAAAATTAACTGAGCTGTAGCATACTGAATTCTTACAAATGAAGACCACTAAAAATACATACTTTTCATTTGAACAGGAGCACATGGAACACATGTGGCTAGTATTGCAGCTGGATACTTTCCAGAAGAACCAGAACGAAATGGTGTGGCTCCTGGAGCTCAGATTCTTGCAATCAAGATTGGTGATACAAGACTAAGTACAATGGAAACTGGCACTGGTCTAATAAGAGCTGTGGGTATTTCACTGAATGATTAATCTCAGCAGTGTGTCTTAAGTGTAGAATATTGTGAAACTTCATGCCCTGCTTTTTTATAGGCTTATGGTTCTACAGTATTTCCTGCAAAAATACCAAAAATTAAAAAAACAATCAATCCACCCCCTAAAAAACCTTCAAGCAATAAATAACACAGCCAAAACTCCTAAAAACAACTAGAAATGTATTTTTAAGCATTTTGTAAGACTAGTGTTTTAATATAAAACAAAACTTACGTTGCATAGACCAGTTAGAGATTCTCCAGGCTAACAGATTTGCAGTGTCTGACTGGCTTGATGCATGACAGAAGTTACTTGCATACTTGCTTAAAGTTCTTTGTGTTATCAGTATATCTTTTTAGTTACTCAGATAACTAGAGAAGACACAGAAATCTAGAATAGAGACAAGTATCTACCTGTGTCACTGTATTTGTGTTAACTCTTTTTCTTAAGAGTGAGGAAAAAACACCATTCCTTTTAGTGATGAAAGACCAAGAGCTTTTCTGTATAATGAGTTGATAAGGAAAACATTTACTCAATAAAAGGATATGAAAATAGAGGACTACGTTTGTAGTCTGTAGGATATTTTGATGTAGCAACAGGATCAATAATTTTTTTGTAACTTTTTGGAGTTCAATCAAACCGCACAGGAAAGGAGAATTTTATGTTCTTGAGACAATACTAGTGCTGTCTGCAGTTTTCATTTAGGGTAATGTCTTGATTTATAGCTGGGAACGAGGCAAGAATAAGGCTTTTCAGGGAAGAGGTTTTTTTTAATTTTCTTAGTTCTTTGGGAAAACAGCACTTATCTGGCTGCAATAAATTGTTTTCTAGATTCAAGAGATTTATCTGTCTTTCTTAGATGTGTAGCAAATCAATTTAAGCAGGTGTTTTTTGTCATTCCTGAAGCAACACTTATTCTTTGACTAGCACATATTTTGACTTCCATTTCTACTTTATCAGATGATAGAAACAATAAAGTACAAATGTGATCTTGTCAACTACAGCTATGGAGAAGCAACACACTGGCCAAATTCTGGGTGAGTAGTACTGTGGTTAAAGTATTTTAATTTCACAGAGGTGGAATAGTATTTGTTGAGTTTTCTATAAGTCAACTAGTAGCTAAGAGTGAATCATCCAGGCTCACATGATTCTTAAGTTAGAAACTGTGCAGTATAAATTTTAAACGGGCTTTGAAAGAAATAAACCCATTGAAAATGCTTTTAATTTATAATATGTAAACAAATATATCATACACAGATTTATAACACATATACAAATAATATTTTAGCATAATAAAGAACTTTTATAGTTGCAACACCACATTATATGTGGGGTATTTTTTGAAGACCTAGGATCACTACATAGTTTTCACTGCTTTTTGAAACCAGCAGATATTTTTGTGGTCAGCTTCTGTACTGGAACCGCCTCTGCTAGGTGTGGGAAGCAGGCTGCATAAGCTTCCTTGTTTGGTGGATGGTCAAAGGTTGTACTAGAAATGGGAGCTTTGTCCTGTGGAAGAAAGCAATATTGTTGAGTAACTTATTCATTTCTTTCTCTTACTTCAGGAGAATTTGTGAAGTGATTAATGAAGCGGTGTGGAAGCACAATGTAATCTATGTTTCAAGTGCAGGAAATAATGGTCCTTGCCTTTCTACAGTTGGATGTCCTGGTGGAACTACATCTAGTGTAATAGGTAAATAATTCATTTAGAAGGTTTTTTTTGACAGTATTCAGCTTCTGTCTTTTCAAACTTTGTACTTTTGTTGCATGTTTGATTGCTGAACTAAGTCTAAAAACTGCCTGCTGGGCTACAAGGTTAATTCTGAGAGACGCGCTTGCTCTATGCTTAGGTATACAAATTTAGATTGTTATCTTCTTACAATTCAAAACCTTACATATGTAGAAAAGAAGTAGGAAGCAAATGGTCTTGATTTAATTTGGCTTTGTATAAAATCTGCAAAAGAAATCTTTGGTCTGAGTTATTTGAATATTTCAGGAATGCTTTTTCAACTGTAACTGTCTAAGCACACCACTTTGCTCCAACAAATAGCTGCTGGTAAATGAAACTTACGAAAATATGATTCTAAGTTGGATTCTAATAAGTCTTCTGGAAAGTATTGCAATGTATTTTGAATTGTCAGAACTACAGTTTTTTATCATCTGTCCTCATCAGATACTCTTATTTTTAAAGAAACAGATGTTTTTAATTTGGATAGAAAATAATCCCATGTTAGGATCTAGACAAGTCCTTGTAGGGGAGGAATTTTTCCAGCTGCAGTGCCACTGCTGTGCAAGTCTATTATTGTCATTAAAATTCTTTTTCTGATGGACTAATATATCGTTTTGATATTTTATTGAAAAATTGAGTTATAAGATTCAGCTAAATGTCTAGCATGCAGAGGTAACTTCCTTAGTCTTCATTTTTATATAAATCCTTTATTGCCTCACTACTGCATTACACAAGATTCTGATGCTTATTAAGTGTCAGAATTCTTATGCAAGGAGACCAGTGTGTAAGGAGACTAGCATGAAGCCTTGGAAGCTGGAGAGCTACTATTCCAGGGCAGCTAGTAGAATTAATGCTGATTACTTTCTGAAAGTTAATCTGCTATTAATTCAGTATTGAGACTTGGGGTTGGAACTGGAACTAACAAGCTCTTTTCAGGTCTGCAGTGGCTTTACTCTAACAGTGCATCTACTCTGTCAATTCAACTTTGTTGTATCACTCTAGAGACTGGATGATTATTCACTCTGCATGCCAAGTAGTTTGCTCCTGTCCTCCATCTGGAGTGAACCAGATAGTTTTTGTTTTTTGAGGGTAAAGCAAAATACAGCTGACAGGTTGGCTTAGTTCACACAGACAGACATGGACCTTGCCAAATTTGTCAGCTTGGTATGGTAGTTTTGTACCACAGTGGTAGTGCTTGTGCTGTAAACAAAATCATAGTTGCAGTGTGCATCCTTGGCATTCTCTTCTACAAATGCTGTTTTATCGGGCTTTGATGTAGGCATTTACATACTCTCTGCACTTGAAACTGATACCCAGTAAAGACTGTCTCCTGACTGTCTCAGTCTCCTGACTGAGATGTGTGGATGTGGGCATTTGCTCCAGGGAGTGTAGCTGGGAGCCACGTGAACATGAAGCAGTTCACATGGATTGCTCTGACATGCAGTTGTTGTAGTTTGTGGCAGAGCAGTGTAAACAGAGGAAAGGAGCGCAGGAGAGAGAGAAGACATGTACAAGTTACCTGTTGTGAAAGAAGTGTAGAAGGTTATATTCCAGCTGAATAAAAGTGAAACTTGGAAGTTTGCATGATATTTTACTATTATACAGTGTGCCCATTAGCATTGTTACTGCATAGCATAATGCTTTACACTTGCTTTGCAATAATATCTGGATTTAATGAGATGGAAAATGTGTATTACCATTTTAAATGTCAAGCAAAAATTCTTCTCATAAAGAATTTAAACTACAGAAGAATTTTGCTTTAGTTCTTAGTAAAACTTCATATTACATCTAAAACGTTTGAATGTTTTTTGCAGGTGTTGGTGCCTATGTGTCACCTGACATGATGGTTGCTGAATACTCTTTGAGAGAAAAACTGCCAGCAAATCAGTACACTTGGTCATCCAGAGGGCCTAGGTAGGTTATATATGAAGAACAATTGATTACTTAGGGGTTCAGGTGATAAAACTCAAAATCTAAAATTGGTCACTAATACCAAAATGAAAGTATTTCTTTCCTGTGGAAAGAGCATAACTAGCCTGCTCTTCTGGTAACACCTTTGTATGTTGGGATCTAGAACTGCTGGAGGAGAGGGAATAGCATGGAACTGCCTCAGCACAGCCTGTATTTTCCAGAAAAGTATTTGGGTGCAGATCTTATCAAAGATTATAAAAGTTACTGAAAGGTTGTTCGGAAATTTGTTTGGATTTTTTTAATTTACTTTTTTCTATAGCATTTATTTCATAGGGTTAGTGCAGTGAAGTTAAATGTGCTATAAGTGATGAAGATTAAAATAAATACTGTTACTGCAGTGGTGTTACTTCTGGATTCAGTGACATTGCTGTGATGGCATAACTTACTCAGGGCTTTTGTTTTGAGTTCAGTAGAGGTGTGAGTAGGCAGAAAAAAATTTTACCTTTTCTGAAATATGTGTGTGAAAGAAATTTTAAGGGCAATGTAAACTCCAATTTTTATTTAATTTCTCAGAAGTAACTGATAGTAATGTGATAGACAAACAAAGGAAAAAAATAGTAACATCTCTTCTTGCGTTCTTGCCTGTGTTCAGACTCGGAATTGTTCTCTAGCTGTTATGGTGTTTGTATGTTTATAGGCATTATATTGTTTCAAGAATCTTATTATGAAGGATTGTCATGTTTTGTATAGGGAAAAGAGAAATGTGCTCTCTTCCTTCAGCTGAGAAAGGGAGATTGATTTGTAATTAATTTTGATAGACATACACACACACACACACAGAGATCACTTTTTGTGTGCTTAGTCGCTGTGCCCTGTAAAATAGTCAGCTGAAAGGCCAAGTCTGGCCAAAGGAGGATTCTCCTTGTTTAGGGTGCAATATGCAGGTGACTGGAGAGTTCCTAAAGTTTGCTAGAGCAGTCTCGATGCAGGGATCAATCGGTCCCAGAAAGCAGTAGAGGCTCTCAGGCAGATGTGCTGTGCACTGCTTGTCCAGAGGTGTTGGGCTGCAAAACCTTTTTATGGGTTTATATGAGGCTGTCATAAAATATGTCCAAATGTCACATTGCAGTATCGTGCTTGGAATATTCTGATTTCAGACAGATTTTACACATATGAAGCTCTTAGTGTGGGATATGAATACACTAAAATATCCTGCCTCTTTACAGAACGGAATAGCTCGGGCACAGGGCTGTCCTTATCCAAACAGTGCAATTTTTGTCTATCCAGAGCAAGAAAGATGGAGCATATCTGGCTCATGGAGTTGAAAACTAGATGCTACTCTTAACTGTGCCATAGGCACACAGTTGCTCTGTTCTTAAATATGCTTGTGGGGTTTAGGGATCAGGCCCAGCTGATCCTGTCTTACCTCTTGACATTACTTTTTATATGTTCCCCCTTGCCCTCTTGTCTCAAGCTTGTAAAGTCAAAACTTGACCTGGTAGTGAACTGTCAGCTTGCAAAAGTAGAAGTCTAGGTTTTGGATATTTTCTAGCCTTCCTTCCCCTTTTACTATTTTTCTTTAGAAGTAATAGCCATTGAATAGGCTACATGGAATATTTATTTATTTATTGAAGTGTTTAATAGGTTGGTTTGTGTGCATTTTGTAATTCAAATCCCAGAAAGTATTCTGCTGGCTAAACTCAAGCCTGGTGGAGAATATTGAAGGCATGAAAATTTAGAAACCTCTCACTGTAAAACAGGCACAGCTGATGACTAATGTGACATTTTAAATTGTTAGTTGGTGGCATACTTATTCTTGGGTTTAATGGGTTAATGGATTTAGTGAAATAAAAAGTAGTGAGAATTCTCTAAAGCGAATTCTTTTTTAAAAAAGTACTGACAACTTTATCTTAAATTGTGCAAAAAAAAAAAAAAAAAAGTTGGTGTTTTAACCATTGTTTTTTAATGCTAGCACTGATGGAGCCCTTGGAGTAAGTATCAGTGCCCCAGGAGGTGCTATTGCTTCTGTTCCAAACTGGACTCTGCGAGGAACGCAACTCATGAATGGCACATCCATGTCTTCTCCCAATGCATGTGGAGGCATTGCATTAGTATTGTCAGGTAAGTGCTACAACGTTAAACATAGATGCATCATCTAAAAGAGGTTAGATACGTCTTCCTCTTAAAAAAAATGCTGTCACTTTCAAATATTTTGTTGTATCCAGTAACACTCTTATTTTTAATTTTAGGACTCAAAGCTAATAATGTTCATTACACTGTTCATTCTGTCAGAAGAGCATTGGAAAATACTGCAGTGAAAGCTGAAAACATAGAAGTATTTGCACAAGGACATGGTATTATTCAGGTACTTGAAAGTAAAAAAAAAACCCACTATAATATAAATAACTGCTGGTGAAAAACTAACCCACAAAACAGCTTTTGAGGTGATCTAACTCAGTTTGTTCCATGCTACTTGATTCTCAAATCTCACTGGGGGAGAGGAAAGGAATGTAGTGGGAGGGGAGGAGGAATGAGAAGGTTCTTCCAGTTTCAGCATGCAGTTACTGTAAAATAAATGTGATAACTGGACACATTCTTAGGCTGATCAAAAAGATACATGGACATAAAAATAGGATGTAGGTTTTTATCACCCGCATGTCCTAATGTTAAAAAAAAATTTTAAGTTAACTTGTTCTGTCCAGACAAAAGTTGGGATTGTAAGTTCTGGGCAGTGAAAACAGCTGGTACAGCTGCAGTTGTACAGTGACTTTGCTGCAGGCCTGCACTAAACAGTGTGAGTGCTCATTGTTTCCTATGGACTTCAGAGTAGTTTGGAAATCTGTGACCCGATCCTCTGTATGATTAAGGCATACTGAGTGTCTCCCTATGCATAAGCTTATGTTCTTACAGAGCTGGACTTGGTTTTTGCCTACAGTCACTCCTGCCCTAGTCTAATAGAAGTACTAAGATTTTTCTCCTTTGCTTCAAAATGCCAGATATTAAATGCTTAGCCCAAAATTCATGTTCTGGAGATGCTAGAACCTAGTAGGCAATGCCTGTTAAGCACGTCTGTAATGTTAAGTTTGATAGAGAAGGCAGCAGTGGTGGTAGCCATATCAAATAAAAAATGAAATGCACTGATCATACTTGATGTTTTAGTAGCTTGTGATTAAATCATGTGTTAAAATGTGACTATAATTGATCTTGGAGATGAGGTATTGTATGTCCTCTTGTCTCAAAGGAGAGTGCCCTAATCTTCACTGCTGAAGGTACCTTGCTGTCATGTAGAAGAGAATTTAAGATTTTTGTAGTCAGTAAAATAGCAAATGAGGTAGAAAGGCTGTCTTTTTAAAACAAGAAGGTGAATTTGCTATGTGAATTTATTGCGACAGTTCATGTACTTAAACCCAGAGCTGGATTTCATAACCTGATTCTTTTACTTCATATCAATATATAAGACTTGTATGGGTGTTCCATTGCCTGTGTCTTTTGAATTGCTCAACTTCTTACTGTATAAGAGTTTTAAATGTTTTAACACCTCTGTTTTCATAGGTGTTGCTCCACCTAGGAAAAAGTCACCTAAATTGGAATAGTAGTTTAGGCCCTGAAGTCCTCTTCTTCAAAGTCATGTCTGAATAGGAATCTTTTTATGGATTCTGAATGCTATGCTAATTACCAAACTACATTATAAAGCATACTAAGCAAGTGGTAAAGTCTATTAAAATGACTGTGATAGAAGAGACTTGGCCTTGTTTGCTTTTTCAAGTGTTCTTGGCTTTCTGGTCTCTGTGGCCATTGCAGACTGCAAAAATTGCCTCATTTTCTGTACTGGGTATTGTGCAATCACATGTTCCTCAGGTAGCATGTGAGGTACTTCACTGTTTGTGGCTGTGCTTGCTAAACATTTCATATTGAAGAGCATATGCATAAATTGCTATTAAG
This sequence comes from Vidua macroura, assembly GCF_024509145.1. Lineage (NCBI taxonomy): Eukaryota > Metazoa > Chordata > Aves > Passeriformes > Viduidae > Vidua > Vidua macroura. The sequence continues at coordinate 37,817,145 of NC_071572.1, read as the reverse complement.
TTGAAATTTGTTAATTTTGAACTTGCTCCTTCTAACAGGTTGATAAAGCCTATGACTACCTCATTCAGAATTCATCATTCACAAGTAACATTGGCTTCACAGTTACTGTCGGCAGCAACCGTGGAATCTACCTCAGAGATCCAGCCCAGATAGTGGCACCATCTGATCATGGAGTTGGCATAGAACCTGTCTTTCCTGAGAATACAGGTAGGAAAGAGCTTTTGTAGGTGGAGATGCAGAGAAATACAAATGTCAACTTGAAACAAAAAGCTGTGATAATAATAACTTGTGCAGATGAAAATAAACCTTTCCACAAACCCTCTTGCCTTGCTTTATTTAATAAAAATTGGAACTCACTGAGAGACTGATTTATGTTGTAATCAAAAAGGGAGCCATGTGAGAACTTGTTACTGAGTTTATTCCTTTCCTAAAACCAGTGGTCATCAAGAAGGTTGATGAGGGATGAGTTTATTTAGGGGCAGAAAGGATGTGAATGGGGGCAGGTTACTGACTCTGGATAACTTAATTGCTTGACAGTTTACATTGCAATCGGTGCATTTTAAATTTAACATGTGGCACAAAGTAATTGTTCACTAGACTTCTGCAGGAAATAAGCAATCTAAAAACAGTTAGACATTTGCAGTGGATGACTGGCTCATAGATGTTTCCCTAGTTTTCCCTGGTACCTGTTTTGCCTAGTTATTTCTGTGCTCTGTCTGGTGTCTTCAACAAGATTGAAGATTGTAAATATGAGTTTAGGGAGGCTGATTGCTCAGTTTGTCTGTTAAAGCTCACTTCGAGCTTTTATTTCTTCTGCTGGTACTTATAATAGAGTGTTCTTTTCTCTGCTTAATCTAGATGTGATGAAATGTCTGAAAATTAAGATAAGCTTAATTAGGACTAAAACAAAAAAAAAATTTCAAGGCGTCATTAATCTTTTGAGCAGGAGGAAGCTGCTAATAACTAAAACATTTCAACTGCTCTGGATGCTTTTCTGGAAGCTGGGCCTTAATGCATATAATTTTTGGCGTAAAAGCTAATTTACAGAATCTGCCAGACTGACTATTTGCAAAATCTGACTAGATTATCATAGTCATTTTAATAGACTTTACCTCTTGCTTAGTATGCTTTATAATGTAGTTTTGGTAATTAGCATAGCATTCAGAATCAATGTGATTGCTTTTTATTGTATTTCTCTGCATTAGGCAACACTTTATCTGTAGAAGGAAGTTTATACCTGCTTCCAGACTATGTTGTGGGTAACTGAAGCCTTGCTTACCAGCCTACCTTTGACTTGTCAGGTTTGACTGTTTCAGGGGAGAGGAATTTCAAAGCTGGATACCTCCTTTATTTTATTGCCTACTGCTGCTATTCTTTTTTTGTCAAGTTAAAAGAATATAGAACACTCCCTTTGTGCAGAATCTTGAGATCCAGGGGTCTTAAGGAATTGATTCCTATTATATTTTCTCAATATGTGTATTTTAATGGCAAATACTGTTACAGTGGACTATGCGCACATGTTTGTGTTATTGAATTGTTTTTTATAATTTGTTTCCTGACAGAAAACACTGAAAGAATATCTCTCCAGCTTCATTTAGCTTTAACTTCAAACGCACCATGGGTCCAATGTCCTAGTCATTTAGAACTCATGAACCAGTGTCGACACATAAATATTCGTGTGGATCCACGTGGCCTAAGTGGAGGAGTACATTATACAGAGGTATGGAAGTACTGGTGTTCTGAGCAAGATTTTGTGCCCTTGTGTGTCCTTATGGGGTCTCTAATCAACTTTTTATAGAAATAGTATTTAAGGAAATAAAATCTTTGAGCTTTACAGACCAGAAAGTAGTGCCACAGTGTATTTCTGTCTATAAAGACTGAAGCCAGGGTTCAGCGATAGTTGGGCTATACAATGTTGTATAGTGCATGCGTCTGGAACTTTGAGTATCTGTGTTTGAAAAATAAGAGCATATAGAAAATATAAGCCAAATAAATAACCATTAAGTTTTTTTCCTCTGGTGAAATGAGTCAAAATGGGGAAATATCTTTTTTTCTCTTCAGTGATTGTTAGTGTTTTACTGTTTCTAGGGTGACATTGCACAAATGACCTTTTCTCCTCAATGACAACTACAAAGATTCAAAATACTTTGCAACTGGTTTAAGTTGAATGTTGTCTTCTATAGTTTGATTTTGACCAAAGATTTTGAGTTGTTGTATTTTATTTTGTTAGGTGTGTGGATATGATACAGCAATGCCTAATGCAGGCCCTTTGTTCAGAGTTCCAATCACTGTTGTTATACCGACAAGGTGAGTAAATCCAGAACTCTTGAGAGTTCCTGAACTTTCTGCAAACACCTGAAAAGATTGTTACAGCAGGCCTGTGCAGTTGTGACATTTTTTATAGTTTTGGTCATGACAGCAGTGTGTCCTGGTGGGCTTAGCCACAATGGCAGCAGCTTCCTGGTCCATGAACATACAGATGCCTTCTGGCTTGTTGACCAGTACTGTTCATATGTGTAGGTCAGCTGGAGTTTGGTTTTTCATTTCTGCCTGGTGAAGTAGAGTACATAGAGCTAGAGGGCATTATTTGGCCATTGTGTACATTGGGATAAGCTTTGATCATGACTTCAATACAGTGAGTTTAGAGTTGGTATTGCACCCATCATTGGTTTAAACATAAGACTTAAATGATGTTGATAAGGAAGGAGAGTATTTTATTAAACCTCTTCGGTGGACAATCTACCCTCAGGGGGAAAGACAAAGTAACTGTTCCCTAACTTGTTTATGGAAATATTGCTACTTTCATACCTTAGCTCACTTCAGTGGCAATACACTTGGCCAGGAAAAGCAGATCCACTGAAAATGAGGATTTTGTGATACTTCTGTTTAGGCACTGTAATTTTGGGGAAGGTGTTTACATAGTGTGGTGGAGCTGACATTTTAAATCTTTTAGATACACTGTGCTGTCAGATTCTATATTAGTAGGATTAATATAATTGGTGTTAAAGACTAAATAACCTCATTGTACACATTTTAGAGTATTTTTTGCATTTAAAAATGCTTCAAAAATTGGCTTTGCAGCTTGTTTGACTAATATTTGTGTTTTACTTTTGACATACAGAGTAGATGAATCATCAAGCTATGACCTGACATACACAGATGTTCATTTTAAACCTGGTCAGATCCGAAGGCACTTTATTGATGTTCCCCAGGGAGCTACGTGGGCTGGTAAGGAAAATAACCACATTAACTAAATAACAAATTGCATCTGTCAGACTTGACAAAGTTTGTTTTAAATAATTTTGAGTTCTGCCTGAATAAATATTGATGGTTTTGGCCCATGAATATGTAAATATTTGTTTGATTTTTAAGCTGCTTCGATGAGTGATTTTGAGTTACTGCACGGTTTTTGGGACAGTAGGATCTTGATTCTAAGTCTTAAAGAAACCAGCCAATAACAATCTGCAGTGGTTGCATATACCTGGAGGAAGGCCACTTGTTTATGGAAAAGTATCACTGTCTGAGGCTTGCATAGTTTTTAAGGTGTTTGAATGTAGTGTAGAAAGTCATAATTGAAGAAATGTGATTTTTCACAATGGGTAAAAAGCTCATAATTTTGCAAGAAGGAGAAAAAGGGTGTTTTTTCCTTGTCTTTCTTTGTGAGATTACTAAACAATAGTCCTTTCAAAAATCTTTCATTCAGACTGAAGTTAGTGATAAAACTCTTAATTTGCAATTCAGCAGTCTGACCTAGTACAGATGTATCATCTGTATATCTGATTAATTTTGACCATTTAATTGAGATGTATTTCTCTGTAACCATCTCTGTAACCATAATTTCTCTGAATTTAGCTGGTTTTCCTTTAACCTGAAGGGGCGTTTGAAATTAACTGATGTATAAGCATTTTTCACATGGGGAGCAACTTAGAGTACTGCATAACTTCTTAAATGACTAATTGCTTGTGAAAGTAGTGTTTCTCTGGTGCATCTCTGCTTTTCTTCTAAAATTCTTCTGTCTTCAGACTAAATTTCTTTTTTTTTAATCTAGAAGTGACAGTGTGTTCATGTTCAGCTGATGTGACCGCCAAGTTTGTGCTTCATGCTGTTCAGCTTGTGAAACAAAAAGCATACAGAAGTCACGAGTTCTACAAATTTTCATCCTTACCAGAAAAAGGCTCAGTGATTGAAGCATTTCCTGTTTTAGTAAGTTTCCTTAGGGTGGGCTAAATAAAATAATCTATCAGTGCAGTATAACATAACTTATTTGGGATTTTTTTTTCCTTAGAAAAACCCCAAACTTAAGACTTTGTGCGTTTGTTACAGTAGTCAATGCATCTGATTTTCAGTTTTGAAAAGATCTCTAATAGCTTGGTAATATTTCTGAGCTATTTAATAATATAATACATGTTAATCTCTGCAATTTGTTTTTGCTTGTTTATACAGAGCAGTTTGTTTCCCTTTCAAATAGGAGCTACGCCTTGTTGCATAATTCAGCATATTTTGCTGAATTTGTTAATGCCGTAGTCTGGGATATTTTAATCTTGAAGCTGGGGTAACTGACTGGCTCACATTCATACAGTAATCTTAGCTTGGATAATGCTAGCTCAAGAGTCCAAAACAGTCAGGGAATGAACTAGCAGTTCAGGGGTGTAAATAACAGAGCCTCCTTCTCAAGTTTGTCCCCTGCTTTGCTCAGTTTAGTTGTATAGCTCTAATACCAAAGAGTAGTTATAATTTCTGTACAATTCATTCCCTTACCCTCTGTGGAAATATCAGGTGGGGGACCATAAGCTATGTTGGTCCCAGTGACACATTATTTTGTTGTGTTATTTAAAAACTGAAATAAGAAAAACCCAGAAAACCCCACCAATCAGGCAAAAACAAAGCTAACCCAAACCTCTTAAGTTTTGTGTCATCTTACTTAGGGAGAGAGTGAGATCTCTTTTTCTAATACATTAAACTGATCTGTGAACTAATCTGTCTGCCTAGTTTGAGGGTTAAGAATGGAAGACAGAACATTTAAAAGCAGTACCTTTCTGTGTAGGGTATATCTCAGCACGCCTTGTTTTGAAGCATTTGTCAGTCGTGCTGTTTTGTTGGAATTGTCTTATGTTTTCTGAACCAAATATAATGTCTGACTTGGTAGTGTAAAAATCTGTACAACTGAAGTAAACTGGACATAAGAAGTCTTTTATGAGTTGTACTCCAGTCTTTTTTTTTTTTTTGGTTGGGTTTAGGGAGGCTGGGGTCAATAGAAGAGGAAGATGGGAGCTGGAGTCTAACTTTGTGCTTTTGTTACCCAGGCTGGAAAAACCATTGAATTTTGTGTTGCTCGGTGGTGGGCAAGCCTTAGTGATGTTAGCATTAATTACACAATTTCTTTCCATGGTGTACTTTGTGGTGCTCCTCAGCTAAACATGGTAAGTTTTCCAGAGTGCTTATATTGAATTATTGTGAAATCCTATGGTTTCTCAGAAAAAAGCAGCTTTTCTTCCTTATTACTTGAATTTAGAAACAATGAAAGTACTTTTGTACATGAGACTTCCATGTTCTCTCTTAAAAATTGTTAAATTGGAGTTCAGTCCCAGAGAAATGCCAGTTACCATTATTTATTAATTTTTTCTATGCCTTTTCATTATAAACCAGTAGTGAAAAAATAAAGGAAAAAAAAAAACCCAAACAAAAAACCTAAACTCAACACCAGGACATAAAACAGACTAAAAGGCTAAAAATATAAATATGCTTATGGTACCAAGTGTTTTATGTAAATAAACTTTGCTGGGACCACTGTTCTTTTACTTAAATATCTAGACTACCATTGCTAAAACAACAACACTGTGAATACCATATTCAGAGTAAAATTTCCTTAACATTTATTTTCTCTTCAGTGTTCTGTTGAGATGTGGTGATTGGCTTGAGATTAATCATTTAGGGCAGTTGAAGGTACAGTAGGTGGGACGGTGTCATGATTCCTAATGGTGTGTGATACTAAAGGATTGAAAAAGTTGCTTAAAATGTTAGTGTGATGTCTACAGTACTTTGTCTTGGTCCTGTGTTCGTTGCTGTCCTATGCAACCTGGTTTGGTTTGACACTGCCTCCCTCAGGAGAGAGCTCTTTGAGAGCTGGTACCTACATGAAGCAGCAGCATGCTAATCTGTCTCGGTTCATATCTGTTTCTCAGCTAAAGGCCAGAACAAATTACAGCTCTCCCGTGGGTGAATTTGGATGTATTCAGGCTCTAAGAGCTCAATAAACTGAGGAAGAAAGAGTGGGTAGTGTGCTAAGGTACCAGGTCTTGAACTGGTAGAACAGAAAAAGAGCTGTTGGTGATGGTGTGCACAGAAGCTGCCCCCAGCCCAGCAGGATTATACCAAATGGACAGTGAAAAATAAGAGAATACAAAGAGTCTTGCCCTTCCTTTTTGAGCACCAGAAATTTCATAAAATAAAATTCAATAGTGCTTATATACTAGTGTCTTTGTCATGGGATACTGCTAGAAATAAACTTTTTGAATTATTTTGCCCATCACCAAGTCTGTGTATGCAGTATTGTTTCTCTTGTGCAGAATTAATCTATTCTGTAATAATAGTCCTAGGAAGCACGATAGAATACTTGTTTTAACATTCTGTATTGTATACATTGAATTACATATTGAAAGTAAATCATCCTAAATGCACAAACAAATGCAGTCCTGCCTGTAGTATGACTTACCAGTTCTGTACTAATTATTTAAATTAGGAAGGGAAAGAATGAGCAACTAGAGCTTAAGTTTTATTTATATAAATTTTGCAAGTGCCAGTATTATCTGCTGTTGTAAAATGGAGATGCACTTGTGACACTTTCAAAATTACACAGTATTACTTGTTAAAGTATAAATAATTGCAGCTTACGTTGTATTTTTGAGGGTTGTAATAGGTGGTCCCCATGTGATGCTGTAACTGCACAGAAGCATAATTGTTCTACACTCTTCTTCTAGCACGCTTCAGAAGGCATCGTACGGTTTGATGTTCAATCCCTGTTGAAATACGAAGATATTGCTCCATGCATAAACCTGAAAAGCTGGGTTCAAACGCTCAGGTAGAGTTTCTGGGGAACTGTTTTGGAAGACTGGGAAAACTGCTCATATGTAGAGTTAAAACAGTAACACATTAGTAGTGAAATTCAGGATTACAAAAATATTGCTGTTAAATTCAAACTAGCTTTTTAAGCATCAATTAATTTGTCAGCATTCTCTTCTTTTTGGTGACTTTTTCAAGACAAATTACTTTCCTTAAGCTAATTTGAAAGAAGAAAAATTTACAAAAATATTCCACTGCTTCCAGACACTTAGAGGTAAAAGGTACTTTAATATCTAAAGAAAAAAATTGTAGAGATACTGGAGTTATTATGGGCTACTGTTTGTTGTTTTGATTTTTTTTGTTGTTGTTGTTGTTATTTTGGCTGGCTTTTTTTTTTTTTTTTCTCCCCCTAAACCTGCTTGAGATCCTGCCAAATTTTGGCCTGGGAAAACTGTCCTCTCTCTCTTGCTTGATTTAAAGTGTTTTTGTAGAATCTGGTGCAGATTTTTTGGGGGAAAGGTGTGTTTACCTTGTTAGTTTAACACATGCTGATTAGGGGAAAGAACTTTGCTGGAAAAATTCTAAACAGTGCATCAGTGATTAAAGCTGGTCACTTCAGAAGGATAAAGAAATGCCATGTGGGTCAAATGGTACTTTTGAGAGGTGGGACAATTTCACAGTGGTCAGTAATCCAAAGTTTTTTATTATTTGGGCCTGTGAGTGGAGACTTTGGGTTCTGTCTGGTGCTTTTGGTTACTTGTAACTGGAATTGACTAATTGGAATTGCCAGGAGTTTAATGAACATATCACCTAATGTTAGATTCAGAAATAATCCATTTGAAGTGCCATAATAAAACAGTCCCTTAATATCTGCCTCGTTCTTAGTTGGAAAAATGGACATGCTCTTTATTCCTCGTAAGGCACTCATCTGACAGTAAATGTGTCTCTTGAATGAACTTACGAGTCATGACACAGAGAATTACTGAATGACTTTTCATTCTGTCTCTTATTTCAAATGCTTAGAGGCAGGATGAATGTTAGGGAGGAATATCATATCATGTGTGGTATTACTCAGTTCTTAAGTCTTCTTTCAGTAGTCTATCCAGTGTCTGCCAGACTAGGAAACCTGGATTAAACAGACTTGTGGTCTGATGCAGCACCCATATCTTACTGGGTGACTGCTCTGTGCCCTTGACAATGAAAGAACTGGCAGAACCTTAGAGACAAATTCTGATCAAGTAGTTAGAGTTATCTGATTTAATGAATGAAAGGAAAACTTAAATGATGCCAGACCACCCTGATTCTGCTGTTCTTTATTTCTGAAGCTTAGATTTTTTTCTATAACTATTACTTTGTTTATATTCTTTGATATTTGAGGTCTAAAATGTTTGGCTACCCTGAACTTTGGCTGCTTTTCCCAACTGTGTCTGAGTTGACATACACATTCTGTAGTGTACATTCTTCTGTGTTACTACTCAGATTACTGTAAGGCTTCTTACATTCTCTGAAGATACAACCTTCTATAACAAGGAATTATCAATCGTTGTGTCTTCTAATTGCAGCGCCATTAATCTTCCAGTTATGAATACAAGTGTTGATTTCAGCATGGATACTAGAAATGTGACCTGATTTTTTTTTTTCCTTAAACTTTTAATGGCCTTTAATTTTGAGCATTTAGACATGCTTACTACGTTGTCTTTTTTTTTTTTTTTTTTTTTTTTTTTTGGCAGTGTCTGTAGTGTCACTAAACCTTGTTTTTGGACTGACATTAATTTTAACTGAGGAATTTATGCTGCTTGGATAGTTACAATATATGAGATGTTATGGCATGGGCTGAATTCAGTTGTATCTCAGAACATGCTTCTACTTAAGCAAGACAAATTTTGATAGAGGATACATGTTTCTCAAGAGAACCTTTTGTTGTTTAACTGCAGACCAGTGAGTGCAAAAATAAAACCTTTGGGATCCAGAGATATTTTACCAAATAATCGTCAACTGTATGAGATGATTTTGACCTATAACTTCCATCAGGTAAGGGTTATGTTAGTTGGGGTTTAAGTTATTCATAAACATACCATGTTTTCTTTAACCAGGTCTTAATTTTGACTATCTTTCTCTCAGAAAGGAGGTCTAGAGTCACACTCTAGACTCCCTGCAGTCAAAAGTCTGATTTGACCCACTTTAAAAGCTAGTGTTTGAAACATGCTACATGCTAGTTATGTTATCTTTTTGAGTATGTTTGTAAGGATTGTACTTGTTTTATTCTGTAGTAATGAAATGCTTTTACCTTTCTTTTAATAGCCTAAGAGTGGAGAAGTAACTCCAAGCTGTCCACTTCTTTGTGAATTGTTGTATGAATCTGAATTTGATAGTCAGCTCTGGATTATTTTTGACCAGAACAAAAGACAAATGGGTTCAGGAGATGCCTATCCACACCAGGTACAGAGTAATGTATTTATTTTACCTTCTTTTTGCTGAAAACTGTGAAAATGTTCTTTTTTTTTTTTTATTTCCTAGGCCTCCTTTTAGCTCTTTACGTTTCCTTATGCATAATTTTAATGTTCTTATATATTCACAAGAAGCCATACAAGGTTCAGTGGTGATGTATTTGTATGAAAAAAGATAAGTGTCCATGAAATAGAACATGATTTTTTTTTTTCTCTCCTGAGGAAGGAAAAAGAGGAAAAGCTGTTAACTTCTGATTTCTTGTGATTTTGCTTGGTGCTTTTCAAGAAATGAGCTCAAAATCGTGTTATTCTTTGTTTTGTTTTTTTACAAAGATAATACCTTAAACTTTTCTATGCGAGGTGGAAAGGTCTGACTTGTGTGCTGATAGAGCAGGGGCTTCTGTATTCATGAGCGCTGTCCTTATGCTGTTGGTATCTTCAAACAGCTTTTTTGATGCTTCAGCTTTCTTTGCTTCCTGTTGCCATCTTTGAAAGAGAATTTTTTTGTACAACACTTGTAGATACTCTACCCTCTGCAGGAATCTCATTCTGCCTTAACAGACTATGTGTCTGGATCATGGTGGAAGTAGGGTGAAATAAAAAAAAAACCTAAAAAAGGAAAAAACATCATAAAAGAAACATTATTCATTTTTTTTGTTTGAAACTATATTTTACCAATATAAAATCACAATTGATCATCATCAATGTTATGTTAATTTTGATTGATTATTCTGGAAGTGTACAAAAGATAGTTTCAAGAGACATCCTTTACAGTTTATAAATTATTTTCAGAAATTGCACTGTGTAAGCTTCTGTTCCTTAACCTGCATTTTTAAGATACTGTAAAATCTAAACATCACCCTTAGTGCTTTGTTACTTAGACCTATCATGCTGTAAATCTCTGGTGTTGTGCATCATAGGATGATTCTAAAACAATTCTAAATTATTTAATCCAGGAAGAAATACCTACAGGAAGCATAACTCCCTAACCTAGGAGGGGGAGATTCTAGGAGCAGGGTAGTTCTGTGTTGTTGTTCCTTTCTAATTGGGGCTGCTTTCTGTTTCACTGCAGCAGAAAGGAAACTTAGCATACTATTGCTCAAAACAGACATGTGTTGCCCTGTCAGGTTGATAAAAATGAAAGAATGCTTTCAAAACCTGACAGTCTTATTTCTGGGGTTTGGAGGGTTTTTTGATGAATGATAAGATGTTGAATCATGGCACTTATGAGAACTTCTTTTTTTCAGTATTCCGTGAAACTGGAAAAAGGAGATTACACTATTCGGTTACAAATTCGTCATGAGCAGAACAGTGAGCTGGATCGCATCAAAGACCTGCCATTTATTGTTTCTCATAGGCTGTCTAGTACCTTGAGCTTAGATATTTATGAAAACCATAGCCTTGCTCTCTTAGGGAAGAAGAAATCCAACAGTTTGACATTACCACCAAAACACAGTCAGCCATTCTTTGTTACATCCCTGCCAGATGACAAGTAAGTTACATGTTGTTTTTCTCATCTGCATCTAGGCAGCTGCCTCTGCACCTCACTAAATAATACTTCAATAGCATCTGCCTGTCCAGGCTTGGTTATTCCTTGTGTTACTCTTTCCCTGTTTGGCTTCTTTATTGTAGTTTCCATGGAACCTTAGTGAACCTGGCTTTAACACTGAACTTACTTTCTTTGAACAGAATACCTAAAGGAGCAGGACCAGGATGTTATCTTGCAGGAAGTCTTACTCTGTCTAAAACAGAACTTGGAAAGAAAGCAGTGAGTATATGGAATGGATGACACGGGTTTTTTCTGATTTTTTTTCTAGCAATCAAATTGCATGCCAGGAAGTGATGTACTATATGGGGTTAGTACTTTAAAGAGCATTAGGTTTGGTAACTTAATACATTTTAGAAGCAGTTGTTTCATTATAAAGCCAGCATAATTTCTAGGATGTTCTATTATTATTTTCATCTTCTAATTTCAAATTTAATTGCATTTTCTAAATTTTGAGGTTTAATTCTTTTGCTCTGAAATCTTTTATTTCTAGAAGCAACTGCTTTCTTGTTGGTGTGGAGGCTTTAAAATTTACCTTATGTAACTCCCTAACTTAATATAACTTTTGAATGAAAAATACATGCATATAGTGGTACGTGCATGTTGGTTCTGTAATACTCTTCGTTGCATGCATGCAATATTCAGCAGAAACATGTGCTTTCTAAACACATATGTTACTGTTGCTAAGTAGTAGGTAACATTTTGCTGACTCAAATACATAAACAGATTTTCTTACCTGCTACACACTGTTGTTGTCAACCACTAGTATGATTGTATGCTTTGACAGAATGGTATAAGATCTCTGTGTGTGAGGCTAGAAAAAAAAGATAAAGGATCTTTTTTTACTCATAATACAGCATCCTGTGATAAACGTTTTTTAACTCTATAATGCAACAGTGATTATAGTAACTGTCACTTCTCTGTGTATCTGGTGCTGCAGTGTTTAGAAGATTCCCTTAGCTGTTTTTAAACGGATGGTAAGAGACTAAATTTTAGTCAATCCTGATGATTGTTAGTACTCAGAGATAGTTGATCTATGTGCATATACCACTAGATGTGGCTGAACAACATATATAAAACTAGAGTGTGTCTTCATAGAGAATAAGTTTCTGAGAGTAGGTTGTTATGTACCTTTAGATTTTGTTAAGCATAAAAGTTTAGTTAATTCAGTCTGAATGGTTGTACTTTTGGGGCATATTGCATGTAACTGCAGGTGAGAATGTATCAGGGGAATTCATTTATCAGTGAGGAAAAACCCAGTAAGTAGGAGCTCTAAAACACCTAGTTTAATATTTCTTTGTGATACCTGCGAGGTCGCAAGTGTGCTTTTATGAAATACATGATAAATCCATTACACTAGTGTAATTTAGTTTCCCTAGCTAGAATTGTGCGCTTCCTTGAACTATTGGTTGCAACCTTGCATGTTTAATTCTAAAATCAGACTAAGTGGCTATATACAGTAGTTTCTGGGATAGGAAGCAGGAGACAGGTAGATACAGCCTGTCAAATTTCATATGATGGAGGATACTTGAGACCTCAGACAGAAAGAAATTCTAGCTGAGATGTTCCTCATGTCATAGCCAAAGACATTACTGTTATGGTCATATTTCAATGGAAAAAGTATGGTATCAAAATAGCATCTGATACTTTCTGCTGCCTTTAGTGAACCTCAGTACGTACCAGGGGACAAAAAAGGAGGACTAGGCAGCAAAGTTGTCTCTTAAGTCAGTGGGTGGATGCAAGGTAAGGGAAAATGTATCTAATTTGTCAGTATTTATTATGAAAGAGAACAATGCCACTAAACAGTCAAAAATCTAAAATTCTGGGGCTGAATTTCTGTAATTTATTAATTGAAGCTGAGTGGTTAACAACACTTGCTTATATTGCAGGAGTAATGGATTGTATATACAGTGATGCATTGGTTTATTAATTTTAAAAACCTGAAAGAGCATGCTTTAAGAGCATGTTTGATCATACATGTGACTCTTTAAAAGCTGGAAATCTGTAGGTTGGAAGTATAACTATAATTGTACAGAGAAGGTGTCTCCATCCTGTGTGGTGTGTGCATGTTTTCTTACAGTATGTTATTCTGACTCCCAGGGGCAGTCTGCAGCAAAGCGACAAGGAAAATTTAAAAAGGTACTGAATGTTAGTTTTTGAAAAAGATATACTGAAGTCTTTTTGCATATGACTTAAAGAATTTGTCTACCAGTCTTGGTTTTTTATTTGCCTCCTTCGTCTACCTGCTTACACCTGAGTTATTTACTTCAGCACCTTTAGTATGTTTATTGGTAGAATGACAAAACATTACTGCAACACATAGCTGAGAGGCACGTGAGCATCTGTATACTTCTGCAATAAGTGCTGTAAAAATGAATGTGTTGTTAGTGGTCTGCAATTTTTCTTGTTCTTAAATACTCAGGAATGTTCAGTGTTTGTGGTCAAGACTTCTTGTGGCAAGTGTTTCTGCCTATTCTGTCTGCAGATGGAGAATCAAATATGAACCTAACACTTTGAATTGAATAATTGAATATCTAACTGTATTCCCAGTCTACTAAATTTAGAGTTGTCTTCTTTACAGTCATAAAAAACATACAAGGAAGCTAGAGTTTATACAGTCACGTAGCAGGTAGTAGTATTCACAGAATGAATTTTGGAGCATGTATCAGATAGTTTAGAAAGGGTGTGACTTTTAGTATAACAGTGTTTAATATTGTGCTTTCTTCTATTTTCACATCAATACAGATACAAATACAATATTTTACCAGGAGTCAGTATAAAACAGTTCATTTAAAAAAATGCAAAAATATATTTCACTAAACTAGCTACATAAGGTTACTGGGTTTTTTCGTGTTCTTAAGTTGTAAAGGTATTTACTTTCTGTTGATTTCAAGATACTTTGTTCTGGAGTGACATGCAGATTAACCAGGATTCTTGTTGAGAACCATGAGCCATGTTCTCTTGTTGAGAACATAGTTTGTAGTCATACTCTGTTATTTTGTGAATAGTAAGCTGGAACCTGAACCTGCTAACTTACTCTCATCTTGGTGTAATAACCACGAAGGAATGAGATTAGGCTTTCCAAGAAAGATTTTAGTGTATGTTGTTGAGTTTTATTTTCATACCTGAAAATCATGTAGATTGCTTTCAGAAAGGTAATTTAAAATCCCATGTGAATACATGACTTCCTGGTAAATAGGGTATAAGATCTTCACTAAGTGAATCTCTAACAAGGGAATTAAACTATAATAATAACACAATTTGAGTAACAAAACCTATTAAAAAGATTCCAGAGGTTGTGGTTTTTTGGGGTTTTTTTTGTTGGTTCATTTTTTTCCCTCTTTGGTTTTAGAACAGAGATTTATTTTCAGATCTGAGCACTAAAACCACCAAAGCCAAAAAGAACTGTCCTTCTTGTTACTTCCCTCTATTACTCATAGGTGTACTAGCAGCAAATAAAGTAGTGGATTTCTTCAGGGCTCCATCTTCAGCCCTGTGCTCTTCAGCATCTTCATAATGACTTGGACACAGAACTGGAAGGGATGCTGAGCAAGTCCACAGACAATACTAAATTGGGAGGAGCTGATGGCTCCATTGAAGGCAGGGAGGCTTTGCAGAGAGACCCTTGACAAAATCGGGAGCTGGGCAATCACAACCCATATGAAATGCAGCAAGGGAAAGTGCTGGGTTCTGCACCTGGGATGGGCCAACCCTGGATGTACAGTACAGACTGGGGAATGAGATGCTGGAAAGCAGTGCCATGGAAAGGGACCTGGGGGTCCTGGTTGACAGAAGGTTGAACGTGAGTCAGCAGTGCCCTGGCAGCCAGGAGGGCCAAATGTGTCCTGGGGGACATCAGGCACAGCTGTACCAGTGGGATTTGTCCTGCTCTGCTCCACACTGGGGTGGCCTCACCTTAAATATTGTATGCAGTTTTGGGCGCCACAGTATCAGAAAGATATTAAACTTTTAGAGAGTGTCCAGAGGAGAGTAATGAAGATTATGAAGGGCCTTGAGAGGAAGCTTATAAGGAGCGGCTGAGGTCACTTGGCCTGTTCAGCCTGGAGGAGACTGAGGGAAGACCTCATTGCAGTCTGCAACTTCCTCATGAGGGGAAATGGAGCCACAGACACTGGTCTCTTCTCTGTGGTGACCAGGACCTGAAGTGTCCTGAAGTTGTGTCAGGGGAGGTTTAGGTTGCATATTAGAAGAAGATTCTTTGCCCACAGGGTGGTTGGCATTGGAACATGCTCCCCAGAGAAGTCACAGCATCAGCCTGACTGTCACAGCATCAGCCTGACTGTCACAGCATCTGACTGACAAAGAAAGTTCAAGAAGGGTTTGGACAATACTCTTGGGCACATGGTGTGACTCTTGGAGATAGTGCTGTGCAGGGCCAGAAGCTGGACATGATGATCATTTGATCCCTTCCAACTTGGCATATTCTGTGAAATAAAACTCAATGTATTTCAGGGCATTGTTCTGTAAGAGCTCCAATTAATGCATTTTGCTGAGAATGCAACTCAGAGGCCTTCCTAGTTTAAAAATGCTGGTATTTACCCTGCCCAGTCATAGATTTACATGCAGTTAAGATGTTTTCCAGCACAGAAAACTTGTTTATATATTTCTTCAGTGACGCAGTCAGTCAAAAAAGTATGTGTAGATTTTTCGTATTTTTCAAAGATAGGTCCAGGCCCTCTTGTAAGATTAGTAGCCCTCTTTGCCATAAGGTCACACTGCTGATTCATGTTCAACCTGGTGTCCACCAGGATGCCAAGCTGCTTTCCTATTGGATGGCCCCCAGCATGTAGTGTGCCTGGATTTATTCTTTTCCAGTTCTTGCACTTCTCTTTGTTGAACTTCATGAGGCTCCTGTTGAGCCCATTTCTGCAGCCTTTTGAGGGCCCTCTGGATGGCAGCAGACGCTCTGGCATCTCAGCCACTCCTCCCAGTTTGGTGTCACTAGCAGATGTGCTGAGGGTGCCTTCTGCCTCCATCATCCAGGTAACTAATAATGACATCAGACGGCGTTCAATCCAGAATTGACTCCTGGGGCACACAATTAGTTACTGACCTCCAACTGTGTGTCACTGACCACCTGCTGGGCCCAGATGTTCAGCAGGTTTCAGTCCACCTGGCTGCACCTCTGTTTTGCATAAAAGCAGTTTGTGGTTATGCCAGGAAATAGCAGCCTAGGTTTCCAAAGATAGTTAACTCTTTTATGCTGTACAAAAATGTCAATGAGTTCTTGCCACATAATAAACTGGTGTTTTTGTTTTCATTTGTAACACAGTTACAATCTGATTACATTTTCCCCTTGTCTCCAAGCTTTGTCCAGAACATAGTTAGAATTAAAAACATATCATTGACTTTTTCAGGTCTGTAAGAATGATTTTTTTGTTGGTTTACATAATGCAGCTTTTGAACAGCAATATGTAACAATTAGCCAAGGGATGGAAAGTTTCTACACCTTTTTCCCTATTCTGCTGTCCTTTCTTCCAGTTTAAAGCAAGAAATGCATTACGCAAATATTAATAAGTACTACTGGAAGACTAATAAATACCACTGTGAACACAAATGTAAAAGGGTGACTTCATTTGAGCATAAAGATACTATCCCTGTTTAACCATGAGGCATTCAAAATTAGGATGAAGCGTGTGTCTGATACAATTTTGTGTAAGCCTGCCTGGTGATTTCAAGAAACTTAAATTAATTTTGCATTAAATGACAGTTGCCATAAAAATAAGCAACATTGCACAAATTGTATGCATCTTAAAACAGATTCAAATTCCATATGTATATTCATCTGTATATGTGCAGATAGGCATTAATATGAAGACACTTACTAAATGGAAAATGAGACCTGGGGCATGTTCCTAGAGGGAGCTTTTTTCCTGTGGTTAGCTTTGCTGTGAATGCTTTGAAGTACAAATAACAATAGTTTTATATGTGCTTTACATATAAAGTACTAGATGTTAAAATACCGGACAGAAATCTAAATTGAAACCTTGAAGCCAAATTAACTGTTAATTAAGCTCTTTCAAGAGGTGACTGTTTTGATGGCACTGTGCTTGTTTATGTGTGTAGTTTGAGGCTTACGAGACTCCACAGAGTACATTGACTGAAGTGCGTATCCCATATTCTTCCCAATTTCTCAATGTTGCATATCTTTTTAAAGGATAAATTTGAAAGTTTCCTTAAAGTAATTTTTTAAGTGGATAATATGCTCACTTGCTGTCTTTCTCTGACTATATAGCTCTCTGTCTTTCTGTAAGTATATATAAAATGAAATCTAGTACACTACTCTAGGAATTCTATTCCTGTCAGAGAGAAATTTTAAATAAGAAAACAGATTGGAGTGTTGAATTGTGAAGAGCTGCCCTTGTTCTCCTTACTCTCTAACGATGAATGTTTCTGTAATGGCAATGACAGAGCCATTCTGAGATCTTCTGGTACCTAGGGAGTTGCCAAGTGTTATAAATTATCCTAGTGTTTGCAGATAAAATAAATAAACCTTCAGTCCCTCTTAATGCCCTGTAATAGTTAGTTAAATGTGATAATAACCTAAACTTTATTTATCCCATGAAATAATTTTGAGGTCTGTAGAGAAGTCTGCTCTGTAAGCTCTTTTGAGAGGAGGGTGCCTGTGGCTGAAGCTCATTGTTTTCCTTTCAGTGGTCATAGCTTGTAATGCTTGTAGAACCTCATGAGACCAAAAGTACCTATGTGAGAGCACGGGAAGATGACATTTTACTGTTGATGGTTTAGCTACATAGGGTTAGTTTCTCAAAATGCAAGTGTTCATCCACATAAGCGAGATTTTGTTAATCCAGTTATGTTTGGTTTGAAATTTAAACCAGAGTTGTAGAGCCTTCTCATATAGACAAGGCTTGAGAATGCAGAGGTCATCTAGATATATAACTTCAAAAATATGCTGCCAGGTGAAATGAAAATAGACTTTCAAAAAGGAAGTCCTCAACTCTTGGAAGACTATTTCTTAGAAAGGCAGGTTTCTTTCTTAGGCAAATACTAGTCTCGGTAGAGCACGTCTTTTAGAAGACATTGTAAAGTAAGATTTTTGTGCTGAACTAGCTTCTTAGACTTCTTAAAATGTTTGGTTTGCTTTAGATACCTCTGTATCTTCCTGTATGTACTTCCGTGACATGTTTTGTCATGCTCTGGCCTAGGTCTTGCTGGAGGCTCATTTGGGTGTAGTGGCTGTCTGCACGCTTCATACTTGCAATGCATGTGTGCAGGATAGTTCCTGTGAAAGCTACACTTTAATGCAGATTGGTTATCTGAACTAGTTTTCAAAAAAAGTATTTAAATGTCCATGTTGTGACTCTGTGGTTACATATTAAGTGTCTGGAAAAAATTTTTGAGGGAATACTGAAGTCACTTTTACCAGTATTGTATTCAGTAACCCACAGCAAGATGCCGGTCTGTTAGAGCTGCAAGTTCAAATAAAATTTTTCTGCAGCATGGTTTTTGAATGCTTCAGAAGTGTAGTGTTAAAGTTCATTATTGCAGTTTCTGTCATCATTTTACTTGCTATTTAAGTAACTTTAACTCCGTCTTATACACAAGGGTTAATTTTACTATACAATGCTGACCTGGTTTATGGGAAGCATTCCCACAAATGTATTCTGGAATAATTGATAAGAAAAATTAAATTGCCACAGTAATATTTTGGACCATGTTGCAACAGAGTAGTGGTATCTGGAGGATTTAAACTAATGTGATCTTCTCTGTGAAGTATCCTGTATTTAAAGTAGTGGGACATGTGCCACTCACTGTTTAGGGAGAGGCTTATTAAAAGACTGCAACATTAAAACCAAAAGGAACAAATGGCCTCACCCAGCAGTTTGATGTTATAGAAGCAGTGGATGGAACCTAATGCTACTTGCAAACTTTATATGTAAATTGTCAGGAAATGGACTTCAAGGACATGGTCTTAAGTTAGGATTTTCCTTTTAAATAGCTGTAACTGGTTTTCACGTGCTGGTTATTGATTAGTGTAGCATGAATGCAAACTATAGTCCTATTTCTATGCTACCATTTAAGATATAAAAAAAAATCTTGCTGTTGTGTCTACTTAATTAGAACTGAGATTCAGGTGAAACTGGAGAGTCTGCAGTAGCAAACTGGGAATCAGTTGACTGTGGATGCATCAGCTAATTCAGTATGCACATGGAAGAAGTAGTATCTTGGGAGTAATAAACATATCCTGTGACATGTTTCATGTTTATCCTACTGTGGTACTATTTTTTTAGAGTTCAGCTATCTTTATTCATTTGTTTATTGCCAGATTTGTACGATAGGATCTCTTTCTTTTTTCCCTTATTCTTTTAACCAGGTTATTTGATTTTTTTATCAACAAACAAACAGAAAACCACCTACCTTATTCCTTAACTAATATTATGTAAAATTATGTGACTGTAAAAATATCAAATTAGCTAAATTTTAGGCTTTCCTTTCTTATACCTAGTGTGCTGTTTTAATATTTACATCCTTGCATTGCTTAGAATAAAAACTCAAAGCAGTTCCTGAATTTTTACTGTCTAATATCTTTGCTCTCAGAATCCTTACTCACTATATGTGTAGCTCAGAGTAGTTGCTGGCTGTGATTTAGCTTTCATATGACACACAAAAAAAAAAACTGTACTGTATCCCTCTGAGTATGTGTCTCTTTTCCCACCTCCAGGATGTCCTTACTGTTCATTATCATCTGATACCTTCACCATCAAAGAGTAAAAACGGCAGCAAAGAGAAAGAAAAAGAACAGGAAAAAGAAAAAGATGCAAAAGAAGAATTTGCTGAAGCTTTAAGAGACCTAAAAATACAGTGGATGACCAAGTATGTCTGCTGTCATTACTACACAAGCTTGAAGTTCAGAAAAATACTCAGAATCTGTTCTTTCATTGCTATATCCTCCTCTCTTCTAGGCTGGATACAACTGATATGTACAGTGAGTTGAAAGAAGCATTTCCTAATCATCTTCCTCTGTATGTTGCAAGACTTCATCAGCTGGATTCTGAAAAGGTTATTTAACACTTAAACTTGATTTGTCTCAATGCACCCATGTAGCCTAAACAGCTAAGTCTTTCTTCGTGCACATTTGAACTTGAAGTGATTGTACACAGTATTAAAAAGCAGAAATTTCTAATTAGAGTGACAGGTACCTCCTTTGACTGTAATTTACCTAATTCCACATAAGAATGAAAGAAAGTATGCCTAACCAAAGTGTGTTTGCTCATCAGGTTATTCCTTGTTCAGTTAAACACGTTAAGTTTTCATACTTATGTAGTCTGCAACAGTTTTATTCTGGATGGTGGCTACTGAGACAAACACACATCCTGTTTTGTTTCTCTTCTGGACTGTTAATTTCTCCTAGCAGCATGACTCAGACAGCTGAGGACAGTAACCCTCTAAAGTGACACAGCTAAATCTAGCTTCCATTATTGTCCTCAAAAATGGGAACTGTCAACAGAAGAGTTTGTGTGTGTTTTTTTTTCATCTTGAAGACAAACACCTTTGTGCATATGCCACTAACTTGAATATTTTTCTTTTCATTTCATTCTGATTTTATATTTATTTCTGAATTGAATAATTGCTACATTATACAAAAGTACTGATTTGTTCTGAAAGGTGATTCTCTTTCTGCAACCTCAAACCATATTTCACAGTTTGTTTTCAATGAAATGGACTAAGTATGCAGGAAATATTGAAGACTTTCCAGAGCGTTATAAGTAAAATTTGAACAAAATGGAGAAAATAGTATGTTGAATGATCAGGTGTTATTTCTGCATGGCTTTGCAATCACCCTAATGTTAGTAGAATCAACAACGATTTTATGGTGCTGAACATCTTTATATTCTTGTTTTAGGAACGAATGAAAAGACTTGATGAAATCGTTGAAGCTGCAAATACAGTAATCTCTCATATTGATCAAACAGCATTAGCAGTATATTTTGCCATGAAGACTGATCCCAGGCCTGATGCAACTACTATAAAAAAGTACCTACCCAGTAAATAATTTTCCTGCATCTTATTTCTGTAGTCTATGTACTTTGTCTCTGCATGTAAGAAATGGAATGACTGAAACTTCTTTTGATAAATTGTATTATTTTTTTGTGGCACACGCAATTTAAAATATGATGACATAATGGTTGTGTTCTCGTATTATATCTCCAGAATGCAGGGACACTGAAACTTCCAATTTTTTATATATTCAATAAAATAAATAAGGGTTCTTTCAGGATTTAAATGTATCAGAAAAAATGGGATTTGAAGTTGTTGTATCAAGCTTAGTCTAAGCTCAGAGGGACCACTGGATTATTAGTAGAAGTATCTGTTTTGAATGCTGATTGCCTTTTCTTTATATTTTGCAACCTTTCCCATCTGTATTTGAGGACAAAATTTATATCAGCCAAGGAAGTAACTGCTTGCATGCGAGAGATTTTGTTCGTGAAAAGCGTGATGACCATGCTTCAGAGTATTTGAGACCCATTGTTCTTCTTTAGGTTTAGATTGTTCCTCTGTACTATCCGTATGTATATCCTTAGCAAGATAGTATTTTGGAGGTGACACGTTAGTCTGGAGAATTAAGTGATGGATTTTGCTGTGTGTAGTAGCATGGTTTTAGTAAAAGAACAGCAGATCTGAATATTAGGCCCTTAAAATGGGAGATGCATCTTTGTTGATTATCTGTAAAATATCAGATCTCAATTGTAAAGCTAGTCCATCTGTTCTAGCTATCCTGAATCCAGATTTGTGTGTAATTCTAGAATTGCTGATATAAAAGCAAAGCTGTGGCATAATAAACTTAATTCTAAACATTTCTTGGTAGGTTGATCCAGTAGGTCATGTGTTTTGAATATAACATTGAATTTGAATACCAAATTCAATGGTGCTTTAAATGGATGCAAGTCCTTTGAAGTCAGCAGAATTATATCTGCTTATGTTACTGGTGGATTCAACTCTCTGTTTATAATGCCAGGAACTATAAAGCTGTATTTCTAGATTCTGACTTACTTTTAGAATCCTGAGTTGCCCTTGCTTTAAGTCATCTAAGGCATTTCAAACTTAGAAGAATGATTGAGTATCTTTAATGCATAGTGTCTGGGTAATCTTTTATGGTTAGTTTAATTTATAGTAAATAGCCTTCTGTGTACTAATGACTGTAAACTTTTTAGCTTAAACTGAGTTAACACTGTTTCTGTTCTTAAGGAGGTAGCCACAGAAGATTCTAAATATTTATCATACTGGTTTTTTTTTTTCTCCCTAGTGAAATGGAAAAACAGAAGAGTACTTTAGTGGATGCACTTTGTCGAAAGGGAAGTGCACTGGCTGACCAACTTCTTCATCTGCAGACCCAAGAAGGGGCTGCTTCCAGTGATGCAGAAGGCAAAGATGAGGATCATGAAAGCTGCTCAGAAGCTTTGACAGAGACATTCTGGGAAACAACAAAATGGACTGATCTTTCTGACAGCAAGGTAAGAGACCAGAGCACATTTTTTTTTCATTTGCATGTTGGGTTTTCTGATGGTTTCTTCTGGAATTATGCACGGCCTTTGTGTGCACAGCCTTGTACATTCCTCCCTATAACTTTGCCATGATGTTCCCCCCTGTACATTGTGCTTCCTTTATTATCTTTTTCCACAGAGATTTTGCCAAGCTTGTCAAATCTGTGGCAAGCCCATCTCTGTTCAAGTGGAGATAGAGGTTAAGTGAAGGGTGTAAGATAGTACCAGATTTCCACAAAAAAAGCTGCTTCCTTTACTGAATTACTTCTTTCTGTACTTTCCAGGGAATATTTTCGATTAACCTCTGCGCTCTTGTAGCTTTTCACACAGAGGTGTGCAGCATCCCCACCCTATTCAGTCCTGCATGCTGTAGCCTCTTCCACACTGTGGACAAGAGAAGTTTTGTGTTTTGCTGTCAGTAATGTCTGTAGAGGTAAAGGAAGAAACCCTTGGAAATAATTACACTTACATATTTATTAGCATGGACTTCCCTGACATTTTTGAGTTCCTGATCCCAAGAGTTGAATTTTTTTTCTCCTTCATTCAAGACAGCAGTTCCATAAGGGAAAAAAATCCATTGTAGGTGATTAGTTACGTAGCTTTTAATTTGGAGAGATTATGACTTTGTATTCTTAACTTTTGAACTATTGATGTTAATTAGTTTCTGAACTTAACTGTCACATATGGATGTGTCTTAGTGGAAGGTGGAGTGACCAGGCTATTTGTTGATAATTAGCACTTCAGATAGTTACAAAAGAAAAACTTAATAAGAGTAGAGAAAAAAAAAAAAAAAAAAGAAACAAAAAAAAAATAAAATAAAGCATTTAACTTCCTTGACAGTAGATAAACTTCCTGTAAGAACTTGTGCTTTAGGTGGAGGCTTGGTCAAGAAGGTTGATGGTGCTTACCCTCCTCACTTTCATGTATATGTCCTTGTACACATACATCTTTTCAGGATATCTTCTCTAACAGTTAACTGATGATAATATCATAGGGTAGCAGATTTTGTGCTTCAGTCATATTTTGGGACATTATTTTCTTGCTGTCTGTTTGTAAATGCAGTACTTTGTTCCAGCATAGGTAACCTCTAGTTTATTTCTGTCTCCTGTTCTTTATTTTTCATAGCTGATGAGAATAATTTCAGTGGAAGAATGCCAATATAGACATTTTGTTGGGATGTTCACTGTTTGGCTTTTATTTCAAGACAGATAGCATTGCTAAGCTGTGTGCTTTGGGCCTGGAATAAGTAACTCTGATTTGAGTTCTGTGGATTAGGAACCTCTCTGACTGTCTTAACCATGGATTTGTCAAAGTGTATATTCAGATTTTGCTCTGAATTGATTCTTCTCTATTGTTAAATTGGTACTAACAGAGCAAAACTTCTCTAGATTTTTGTAGCATTTCATATGGAAATAACTTCCATCCTGTTTATGTAGAATGTTTCTCTTCTTTTTCCTACTTTTTTGTGTTTTATTACTCAAATTGAAATCTGAACTGATGGACTGTTAGGAGCTACTGGACTGCTACAGCGCTACTTGTAGGGTGCAAAAACAGTCGGTAAAAAAAAAAAGCCTTCCACAAAAGCAAAACGAAACAAGGAATTCATTCTCCACTTTCCATGGGCTGGCAGGTGTTCAGCCATCTCCAGGAAAGCCAGGCTCCATCATGTGCAACCGTGATTTGGGAAGACAAACACCATCTCTCCTTCTTACTGAGCTCTATATGCTAATTATGGTGCCATATGGTGTGGGATATCCCTTTGGTCACTTGGGGTCAGCTGTCCTGGCTGTAATCCACTCCCAACTCCTTGTGTACCACCACCAGCCTTCTCACTGGTGGAGTGGGATGAGATGCAGAAAAGGTCTGGACTCTGCAAGCACTACTCAGCAACAGCTAAAACATTTGTGAGTTATCAACACTGTTTGCAGCACAAATCAAAAGCAAAGCCCCATACCAGCTGTTGTGAAGAAAATAAATTAGCCCATCCTAAACCAGGACAGATTGAAAGTGGAGCTGTCAAGTCAGATAGAGGATGGACCTTGTGTTAAAGTCCTTCAAAGGAGAGTTGTCAAGAGACAGCCAGCTTATTCTGAAGCAGTGTGTTGGAGATGAAAATGTGAAGCTCTTCTTTGGAGCTCTTCTTTTATCTAGACATGGCTGTGTAATATTGGCACTCCAAAGATGGAACATCTGGGTGAAAAAGGATGGAAAGCAGGCATTTAAGTACTGCACTGATCATTCAATTATATATATATATATATATATATATATATGACTTAAGTTAGAAGCATTGCTCTAAGTGTGTTTAGTTCTATGTTTCCTATAAAGTTCATGCAGCTGTCAGTAATTAAAAGGCTAAGTAAATTTTTGGAAACCAAGAGAGACCATGTTTTCTTTTAGGTTGTTTCTAAAGCGGAATCAGGAGCATCATCACTTTTCTGTGTGTTTCTTCTCACCTTCTAGTAAATAAAGTACTGTCCCTTGTTTCACCTCTCCTCTGCAGATGTAGCACCTGGGCAACACAGGGTATTTCATAGTTCCTTTGAATTGTCTGTCTGTCATTGAAGTAACCTGCTTGTCACCATATTGTAGCACTATATGTAGGGAAGTGACTTTAATTTTGATAGTAAGTGCATTTGTTCATACTTTCAGCTAGTGTCTGAAGGTTCGTTTTAAACTAAAAATGAAAGAAAATATTTATGTCCCCTGTGTACACAAAAGCATTTGAAATAAACTCCAGTTAAGACACCTTTATGCAGCAAGTATTTGATAGATTATGCAAACATGTTTATGATAGTACTTTAGTTTTTTTCCTAAACATGACTTTAAATTTTGTAGGCCAAAATCCTCAGTTTTAAACACAACTGGTACAGGAGAGTAGTAGGATGTTGTGTGTTTGCTATTGGGAATGACTAATCTGTAGAATGTAATGCCCCTCAACCTTTATTAGCCATGGGGGAAAAGCAAAAAGTCACACTTAAAAATAAGTTTAAAAACAAGTAAAAGGCCCATCTTATCTTTTAAACATCTTTAGCCTGGATTGTTTTTCCTGATACTGTTTATATTGTCTGATGCAGCTGTGTTTTGCAGCTGATTTTATTCAGTCACTGCTAAAAATGTGTTGCTAGATATTTGATTCCTTTACCTCTCCTTGCTTCCATGAAAACGAGTACATTTTTTTTTATTAATGTAGTTTTTATTTGTAATAGGGCAATTAATAGAGCAGAGAAAAATCAACAAATGTAGCTAAGAAAGCAGAGTTTATTGCTATAGATGTATATGAACCTGATAAAGCTCATTTGTTGGGAATTGTAAATATTACCACTTCAGTGTTCTTAAAAATAGCTGGAGTCTGTTACCTAGAGATTGTATTGTTTAACCTAGTATTTTAACTAGAGGTAAATGTAGGTATATTTTAATCAGCTCTTTAAATGATGAATTAATTGATTATACAAGTCTCTTTCCATAGGTAACAACATTAGAATACTAGAAAAGTTTCACTAGGCATTTTAGTATTGCTGGATTCAAACACATTTTTTAAAGAATGTTTTCTACGTTTTAAATACTTCAACCCGACAAATGTCTTCAGAGAAATAATTTCAGCATTTTACTGTCCTATATATGTATCTTTATAGCCAGTGGCTAGTTAGGAGGTGATCGTCCCAACACTTCCATGGGTCTGGCTCCTAGCATATGTAGTATTCCAGGCCATTAGCTTGGGGAATAAAATATCTTTACTGTGATTTCTGCCCCCCCCCCCCCCCCCCCCAGTATCCTAGATGTATGCATTGCCTTTTCTCAATACCCTTTTATTGCTCTTTGTACAATTTCTGGCCCATATTGCTTGTTATGCAAAAGCTGGCCTTCATTATATTTATTACTTAATTTATTATTTCATTATATAGTTATGAAATAGTATCAAATACTTTGAAGCCATTGCTATTCTTTCATCTAACAATTTGGTTTTGGATACTACAACTAGGTTTATTTGATGGTTTTATACATTCAGGTAGCAGCTGTTTTCTCTGTTATATCTTAATAGCACTCCAGTTTACATTTTCCTTACATGTCAAGGAATCATAACCTTTATAAAGCTTGCAGTATTTTATCTCTAAGGCTTTATTTGTCCAATATATGTACATATTTATCTAACATATTTTGTTTCTAAACAAATTCTGTTTTTAAAGCAACTCATACATTATTTGTAACTTCTAAAGTGCTAATGAATTTTTAGTTTTGCTGAACTTGTATACAGTTGATTGGGGTTTTTTTCCGAACACTAAGACAGAAATTATTGTCTTGTATCAAGAGCTCTTGGAGCATTGTTTTCAACCTTTTGGTTCAGCAGAGAACCTTTTTCTCATTTAGAAATACCCAACCTTTTATTTGGCCGGAGCAAGGGTATTTCGTAAAATGCTTTGTTTTCTTGCCACAAAAACTCTAGGAAGCCCTGTTACGAAAGAAATGCTGTCAAGTGGCTTTCCTCCTGCCTTTATCACTGATGTTCAATAACCATTCAAAACTTACAGGGTCAGGTAAGAGCTATCTTCATAGAGCAGTGACATTATTTCTGATTAGCCTCAGAAATGTTATATTTGCTGAGAGCTCCAATGCATTTTAATTTGATTTTTTTTGTTTGTTTTTTTTGTTTTGTGGTTCTATCATCTTTTACAGAAGGGAATTTTTTTTTTTTGTAAGTTTAGTTTAGCCAACTAAATCTGCTAATAGATCCACTAAGCAGTTATTCAGAAATGTTTGCTAATACGTTTTGCTTTGGGAACAAATCCAAAATAATTGGATTGAGAATGCAGCATGCAGAGTATTTTTCCAATAGCAATATTTGGAAAATTGTATGTGTGAATGGTGCTGTATGCTCATTGTTGCATATATGTGTGTGTTGTAAGCTACAGCAGCTTAAGTGACTATTTCAACACAGCAAAATAAGTATTTGAAGACAGAAGAATAATAAGCAACTCTTGAATACTTTGGCATAGTATCTGGAAGCTTTAAAATTACACCTTGACTTGCTTGATAATTAAGTTTATTTCTTTTTTATATTTTAACTATTTATTGATCCTGCAAAGACTTGTGCATTGATTAACATTAAGTGGAAGTGTTCAGGCTGCTAACACTAGACAGGTTCTTCACTCCTTTCAAGATTCAGATCTCTGATTCCCTAATGTTTATATTCTTGAGAAATATTGGGGGGTTTTTTTCTGTAATGGAAAATGTGTTTCTGAACATCCTTGAAGGGTTTCTGTTAGCTTTTCTTAATGGGATATTTTAAGTGGGAAATCTTCAACCTTTATTGTAGAGTCAGAAAAAAGGAAAAATGTTGTAGTGAATGAGGGGAAATGAATAGCAAGCTCTAATAAAATATTTCATAAGCACTGCCAACAACAGACACACCACCATATTCACCAACTTTACTGCTGTCACTTTTCAGTAAAAAAATGAAAAATATCTTATTTACTGTGACTGTTCCAAAGGGAATATATGAAAGTGTCTTGATTGCTCTAATTCTTAGTGTTGCAGCTGGTGAAATGGTTTAAACCATCTTGCCACACCCTGAACGCTGTCAGTGTTCGGGTGTTAAGAAACTAAATTTATTATACATTAGGTCTTAGGGAGACACATTCATTTGCTCACATGAACTACTGCACTGGTAAGGACTATAAGCTGGGTTTTTAGAAATAATAATATCAAGAGGGAGATGTTTTATCATCTCTTCTTAAAAAGTTACCAATAGTGAGGAGCTGACCTAAAACCTGAGGCTTGTCTTCATGCTTACCTGTCTTCATTGCTTGTTTATAATTATATACATTTCTCTGTCTTTGTCTATATATATCATTCACTGTATACATTCATACTTGTTTCTGCAGTAAGTTTGTGACTACCTAGGAATTAAAGTTCTCAATTTGGTTTTTGCTTCTCTGGGTCAAAAATACACCTGCCTGGTTGGTGATTAATTATCTTTTTAATATGCCTTACAGTTGCCTATAGAGAATGAAAATCCAAAGGAGCGAGAAAAGTGACAAAAAAATTAAAATAGTGACATCTGTGTTACATAAGTTCTGAAGTCAAATATGTTTGTGAAGTCAGAAATAGTCTCTAGGAAGTTCATGTTTATAACTACTACTGTGAATCATCTGTTATATTGCAAATACCTTATGTAAATGTTTTACTTTGAATCACTCTGCTACCTGAACAGTATTTGATCTTACTTGTTAAACCTTGTAAATATTAAAATACCTAATTTTCTTTGGTTTTTTAAATTTGTATTGTAGGTTTTGACTTTTGCCTATAAGCATGCATTGGTAAATAAAATGTATGGAAGAGGGCTCAAGTTTGCCACAAAACTTGCAGAAGAAAAGCCAACAAAGGACAACTTAAAAAACTGCATTCAGGTAAGGAGTGTTTGGTCGAATAATGGGGCTGTGTTCATGCTGAGTAAGCTTTCAGAAGTAAGATATAAGTCTTCCGGAATTTTTTGTACTCTTCTCATTTTAGAAAGCACTAAATGTAATATTTTAAATTTATCCAGGTTTTGTGACTCAGCCTTCATTTGAAACAGTGATTTTTTTTTCTCCCCTTTCTTTTTCTAGAATAACTTGTTTGTGAGTAACTGTTGTTTTTAGCAGATTTGCTTTTTGCAACTTACTTTGGGGCATAAAGGAAGTAGAGACAACTTAGTCAAAGATATCTGCATAAAATATGCTGCTGTTTAACCACTCGGGGTTTTTTTTACTATTATTAATCATAATTACTGCTCGTAGAACTTAATGGAGAATTAATGGGAATTCCTAAGATTAAATTCTTGTGCATTATGTTGAAAGAATGTGGATCATATAGGATGGGGAGGAGGGGTCTCCCTTTCAGGACTGAGGAATTCAAAACTTACCAGATCTCCAATCTGTTGTCTTTCTGATTATAGACATTTTTAGTAAAATGTTGGTATCAGTGCAGTGTTTGTTTAGATGTTAAAAAGAGTGAGACTCATTTTTTTAATGTGTGCTTTTTTTCTTCAGCTAATGAAGTTGCTTGGATGGACTCATTGTGCAACTTTCACTGCAAATTGGCTTCCTGTCATGTATCCACCTGATTACTGTGTATTCTAGAGAATCAACAGTTGTAAAATTAAAATTATTTTATATGGGACAGGATAGGAAAAGAGAAGTTTGACTTTTTATTCGAACGCATGTTTTCATTACTGAATGCTGATTATTAAATTGTGTGTATTTATCAGTAAAGGCACCTGGGTATGGCTTAATACCTGTTAACCTAACTCCTGTCATCAGGGAGTTTCCTTATTGTGCATCCCATTGCTGGCAATGGATGTGCCAGAACTGCGAACATCAAGGATTTGGAATTAGTTTGGAAAGAATTACTGCATGCATGTTATGTTCTGAATTGTTACTTTAAACTGCAAACCTGTAAAAGTTCTGTATTTTTTATGGTACACTGAATTTTAACATGTTTGATCTTAATTTCAATTGTATGAAGGCCTTAAAGCTACTTCAAGAGTAGCTAAAATCTTACTTATTAGATGAAAATAATGGACACCTGTATTGTTTGCAAGAGTTTACATTTAATGTTTTTAAGAAAAATTCAACCTCTCAAATGGTTACAATGTTTCTTGGAATTGCTGATGCATAGGTACTCTTGTAAATTTTCGAAACGCTTCCATTTTGGAGTGATTTTAGGCAAACTCAGAAATCCTGGTGAAGCTGTGTATCAGGACAGGCTGATCCATGTATAAAAGTGCCAGACAGTTACATATTGATCAGATATTGTAAAGCTATACATAGATGTTTATTAATGTTAAAAATACAAAACACAGCAGAATAAATATGCAAAGTTGGAGACAAAAATACCACCATGTTCACGCTGATACTTTATAAGATTTTTATAATGAATAAAAATACTGAAGCTAAAAATTGTATTGGTTTCTGGATGAGTACCTAAATAAAACTTGCTGAAAGAAAGCAGCTTACAAACAGCAGAGGTTCAGTGCAGCCCAGAAGATCAATGCTTTTTGATAAAGCCTTCTTACTAACATTGTTCTTTCAGTGGAGGGGAGTTGGACAGTTTGAACAGGTCATATTTATCAACCAGAGACAAACTGCTATATCTTTTGCCTTGCTGGTTTTTTTTTTTTTTTAATACTTGCAATGCAAAACTTAGATGCAACTGCAACTTTACAACCATAAATGCTCAGAAGGTGCAACATAATCTTGGAAAGCATTCCAATCTGTGAGGTGCTGCCACTAAATCAAGATCAGTAATAGTTTTCTCTTTAATTCTTCCTTACTGTGGCTTTAAGCAGCTTGACATTAGATTCTGGAAATTCTGCTAGAATGGTTGTGTTAAATATATTGCAAACTTTTTCCAAAAATTCATAGTCTGTACTGAATCTGAATTTATTTGCCCATAGTAATACCGTTCCTGGCTTACAAAAGTACACCATTGTTGCTAGCAGGGGGTCCAGAGCTCCGTGATGGTACACAACATCAGTTGCCAGTATGAAATCATAATGGTATGTTGATACAGGAAAGTCTTCATTGAGGCCTTCTCCCCATACCAGTTTTCTTACTTCAGGTTTGTGCATATTCAAGTTCTGTGTATTTCTTGAAATATTATATGAGAGATTTTCAAGAACTTCAGGCAAATCAGTAGCTGTAACATGAGCTCCTGAAGAAAACATGAGTTTGTTTCAATTCACAGAATCACTAAGGTTGGAAGAGACCTTCAAGATCATCTGTCCAACCATGAACCCAGCACTACCATATCCCCAAGTTCCGCATCCTCTTGGATGCTTCCAGAGACAGTGACTCCACCACCTCCCTGGCCAACTTGTTCCAAGGGTACCTAAACACCCTTTCTGTAAAATAAAAAATTTTTCTAATATCAAATCTGAGCTCCCCTGGCACAACTTGGGGCTGTTTCCTTTCATCCTTTCACTTGAGACAGGGCAAAATTCATAGGTATGTAGTTGAACATGTATGAAACTTTATCTGTGTAACTGGTCCAGCCTCCCCCTCCCCCATAACTAGGGTCATTTAGTTAACAAAACAGTATTTTACAATGATTTTCATTTAAAAAAACAACTACAAAAAAACCCAAACAGTGACAAAGTTTACTTCAACTGTTGTTTCATTGCCTTAAAGTGACAATGGCAGAGCTTGATCATCGTTTACTAGAAACTCAAAAGGAAATAAAAATTTACTGACCTAAGATACAGGCCACAATGGAAAGCAAGCCTGTTCCAGCACCAATTTCCAAAACCTTTTTGTCTTTGAGGTTGAATTGTTCTTGATTTGATTCCAGATACTGAGATAAAGCCAGTGCCTAAAATGGTTAACACATATCCATAAGAGGGTAACAGCTAAGTTGCACAAAAATTCATTAGATGTTTTTATACAAGAGTGTTGTGTTTTTTTAGTATAATGAGAAACACTGAAGGGTGTAACAAAAAAAAATGTAAGATGGGAAGAATTGTGATGTATCCTGGTTTTTTATATAAAAAAACCGAAAGCAGTTAGTTTTTAGTTTTATGTGATACTGATTTCCTATACACTTCTACATGAGTCTCTGACAGCTCAAGACAGAATCGCAGAATAAGCTTGAGTTGGAAGGGACCCACAAGGATAGTCAGTGTTAAGAATTGAACCATACAACAAGTCATAACAACAGAGTTTAACAATACGTAGGAGTAATGTTCTGCTTTATTATAAATGTTATGCTATACTACCACTATCATAAAGTGAAATTAGGCTTCAGCAGAGATTTTTGAAATTTTTTTGTTTCCATTTTTTTAGCAAAGAAAATATTGAAAATTGGTTATTTACAAACTTGATACTTGTTTATTGATAATAGTATAAGCTTTGAAAAAAACAAAACAGCACTGTATGAAAATACTATCAGGCCTTTGTAAAGATTTTGTCAGTAGAATATAAGTGGGCTGTTTATTAACAACATAAACCGATGCCAAAGAAACTGTCTTCCCCTTTTTGCTTCTCTTCTTTAGGATTGTATTACTGTTTTAACTCTTGTGCTTTTCATTATGCAACAGTCTACCTGCTCTGGGAAAGCTGACAGCTAATGAATCACCGGTCCAATTTGTGCAACCTCTCAATTTTCTTGGAGAGTTTTACCATCTGCATTCTGACACTTGATTAATGTGCAAATTGATGATCTAACATTTCAGAATAAGATCCTGTTTCACCCACCCATATGCTCTCTCTCTATTGTTTTGAAATTGTCTGCCATTATCTTGTGAGCTTTTTAAATAAATGTGGATCTGAAAAATTTTAAAATCCTGATTTTCTTGTCTGTATCAGTTTACTCTTCCCTCAAAAGCAGTTTTCTTAGTCTGCGTAAAATTCTGGTTTTAAGAGTAGGAGAAGCAGAGACTGAAGAACTGCTTACAAGTATGATTTTCCATACTGTAGTGAAACTGTTCCAGCATTTTCTTTAAAAGAAACATATTTAGTCATTTTAATGTCCTTTACTTATTTAATCTCTCGCAGTTTTCTTTTTCAGCCTCCTTTTAGTGCTGCTGATTATTTACTTCCCAGCAGTGACTGATTGGAAGTATGGAGGAAGCTGAATGTTTCCTCCTGAGTTCCCTTACTGATTTTTTTTTCAATCCCTACATCCAATGTACAAATGCTTTGGTGCCATAGTCCTTTTGGCATGAACTGACAAATTACCCTAAGGCAGAGCTTTCTGCAGAAGGACTTCATTCTGCATAGGGAAACTTCCATTGTCAGAAGTGTAATCTAAGAAAGCTTCCTTAATATTTGTGTGCTGCTGTCCTGGTTTTTTCTTGTGTCACATGAGCTTTCTGCATGTGGTCTTGTGTACTTACCCCTGGCCATACCACGGCTCCAAAGTGTTCTATGGATTCCTGAATGACAATCTGGTGGCCAACGTACGTATAGTGCTCTTTATCAAAGTAGTGTGAAACTCTAGGAACCCAGTTCTGCAGGATTTTAAGAGCTACTGGTGAGCCTGTGAGAGAAAAGTTGAAATTTCATGGGTGTATGTGCAACTTGTTAAAGGGTAAAAAGTATTTTACAAAAATAGTACGTGGGCACATGGACTAGTAAAGCTCTCAGGACATTGGTCTTGAATCATAGAATCGTTAAGGTTGGGAAAGATCCAGAAGATCATTAAATCCAGCCATTAACCAACCCAGCACTATGTTCATGGCTACAACATCCCCAAATGCCACATCTACACACATCTTTTGAGCACTTCTGTGGGTGACGATTCTACCACTTCCCTGAGCAGCCTGTTCCAATGCCTGACCACCCCTTCAGTGAAGACTAGTGCTGTCCAAAACCAGACAGTCTGGGTGGCCGGGGGGTGAAAGGAACAATGGTAATTTCCTGCCGTTCTAGGTATTCACATGAGCAATTTAGAGATAGAAATGAGCCTTTTAGGAAAAGCTACCAATTCAAATATAACTCTGCTAATAACATCTAGAAGACTTTCAGGACCAAGTTTACTTGTATTTTGGTGTTTGTGCTGTAGATTTCATTTGTGAGGCCAGCAGCTCTAGAACAGCAAGCTGCTTTTTACATAAGGACTTAGGATTTAAATCCTACATTGAAGAAAACCTGACTCTTTAGTGATTTTTTTTTAAGCATCGTTACACAGAAGGAGGGTTGTAAGATGCTTTCTATGTTGGCATACACAATGTAGTTCAGCAAGTCAGTGCTACAGTTGTCCTAGGGTGTCTCATCATAGCAAGGAGGCTCGTGGCTGAGGTTTTTCAGATCTGTGCTGAGGCTGTTCATCTGATCTCACTGAAAACAGGGACACTATTCTGAATGACTGAACTTTTGTTGCAAAGATATGTGTAGAATTAACTGCAAGGGAGAAATTTGCTCTGGCTTGCAGGGATTTTAATTGATACCTGCCTGGAATCCTTAGTAGCTGTTGGAGCAGTTTAGCCTGTTGAAATCTGTAATAACATGGTTTCAACCGTGCCAGCCCAATCAATGGTTATATTATAACCATATCTCTTTTGTAAGAGATTGTAATTGAGAACTAATCCTTAGATGTCTAAATAAAATCCAGAGGCCTTTTTAAATATATTTCTTAATTATGGAGATAGAGGGGTATTTCTTGTAGATTTGATCTGATAATATATTCAAACATAAGGGGAAATAATGGGGGAAATTGGATATCAAAGAAGTAGTTGCATGATGACATCTACTATTTGAAGACTGACAAAAATCAAAATATGATATGCTTGCATGCCATAGAAATTGCAGTATTTAAATTGGACTAAACCTGTGTTAGATTCTGCAAGCTCAGAGCTGCAAGTGCAGTTTTTAGAGTCATACTGCTCTTCACAGGTTTCTTCTTCCTCAGATTGGCAGTCCATTGTTCTTTGAATTTTGTTGGGGAATGGTGGCTGCTGTGCAGAGATCATTGCAAAAGAGCTGAAACAGAAGGGGAAAAAATAATGTTATAAAATCTTGCAGGCACTTTCTTCATATGAAATATGGCTGGAAAAAGACAATGAGTAGTTTAGGTGGCCTTTGGTGGCCTTTTGAAGTTTTTTTCAGTGATGGATTGAAGAAACGGGGTGAAATGGGACATCTCCACTGTGGTGGTACGAACTGTTTCTGAGAATGTAGTAATGCTGTCAGAATTTTTATTCTCTCTCATTTATCATTTTTATTGTTGTGTTTATTTTATCACTTATGCAAAAGCTTAGAATTATGTCACTGAATTGATACCTCTAATCAGCCTGAAAATTGAGCTACTCTTATAAGTTGAAGCAATAGCTGAGGAAGATAACTGTTCTGTTAATATCTGTGACTTTTTATCTGTGTAATTTACTATTTTCAAAAAACTTGGGACTTATGATTCCAGAGATAAAACTATTTCATTTGCTGCCAGTGGTCTTGATTTCATTTGCTGCAGTCAGTGGTCTTGATTCTGTCTCCTTACATAGAGTTGCCTTCTCTTCCCTGTCTTTTCCTGCAGAACAGGTAACCCAGTTACACTGAAATGCAGTCAACTGCAGAATATGCAGATGGCAGTCAGAAAATCATTGCAGTCAGAAGATTGAATCCATAAGGCTTTTTGGATAACTCTCAGTGTTCATCCCCAGGGTACAGGGCAGCACCCAATCTAAGAAGGAACTGATTGATACCAGCTGGCACCAATAAAAGCAGGAACAAGACTTAATATTAGATTTGCTTGGAGAGACACAGGTCAGTGAAATTCTTTGCTTGACTAGAGTTTTCTTCAGTGAGGCACGTATGTATATGCATATATCTGTGAGTGTGTGAAAATTAAATATAGATAATATAGATAAAGATCTATAGATATATACACAGACACATCTATAAGTAAAGAGCAAAAGGTTCATAACTTGCTCTGGCCAGAGGCTGTACATGTTCGCCTTTCCCACACAACATGATGGCTGGAGTGAGCTGTGTTTTTATCCATGATAAAAACATTTATCCTTTCTGCTCATTTTTGAGACTGCATATTTGCTCTCTCCAGCCACAGGCACTGCAGACAAAGGGTTGTATCATTTGAGTTGCATCATACTGCAGGAGGCTGTTTTACATATCCTCACTGGAAGGGGTAAACCTCTAGTAGTGGCCAAGATGTTTAGCAATGCCTGCAGGTATTTTTTAAGGAGCAGTGTGACTGCTGACTTATGTGAGTGATTTAATTTGCACATGATATTGACACCATTGCAATTCTACTGATACTTGATATATTCCTTATTGCTGCTCTGTTTATTCACAAGGAGAGGATTTCTGTTCTAATTCCTCTGGCGCTGCATTTGCTCTGTCTTGGCAGTGATTTTGTACTGCAACAGAAAAGAGTGTTTAAAGTGCTTTAAATCGATTTCTGCACTTTTTTTTTTTCATCAGAGGGGCCTCCATCTGGTTAGTAACAAGATCTGGCTTTCCTCTGTGGTGGGTGATTTGAGGTATGATGAAGGTAGGTAATAGACTGAAGTTAATGGTGCAGTCACTGCATTCCCTGACATGAGTGAGTGCATCCATGTTCACATTCCACGTGTCACAGTGTGCCTCCTTCCAACAGCAATGTTTTTTTTTTCATTTAATCAAAAGTAGGCTTCTGGATTTGAGCAATGTCTCCTTTTCATGCCTTAAGCTAGAATAAAATCTGCTCATGTTTTAGGAAATTGCTGTGAAAAATATTTTCAGACTTGTGCAATTGGGAAGGTACATAATGAAAAGAGAAGAATCTGTCAGGACTTGAAATGGCTACAGCCAGAAAACATTTGGTTGAAGACACAGTCTTCTGAACATTTTATGTTGAAACCTGCAGAGCACTACATTCTCATATTTGGGAGTTTTGGGGTGAGTGTTTGTTTTGATGGGTTTTTTTGTACTGCTCTTCTAGCATGATTTGTGCTATTTCAGTTAAAAAACCAATCCTGAAACTAAAAAGCAGGAAAAAACTTTACCTTGTCCAGTACTCTACTTTGTATAAAACCAGAAGGCTTGTTTAATGAATAAACTGTTAATTTGTCAATTTGGGTGGAAAGTGATCCCCCTGTATTTTTTACCTTGATTAAGCAAGCTCTTACTACAACAGGCCAAAATTTCAGTTGGCTGTGGGCGGCAGCGAATTCCAGAAAATAGCTTGGAAACATGCTAGATAAATACAAATTTGTTGATCAGCTATTAAGTACCCGCAGCAAATAAAATTGTATCTCTGATCCTGATATATATCTATACCCTATTTATCACTCATTCAGAAGACTGAGCTCTAACTCAATTAGACAGTTATGTTACATTTTCAAAATAAAAATCGTAATGCTTTCCCTCACTTGTCCTTTGAGTTCCCCTAAAATGGGAATCTGCTTAAATATTGATAAAGAAACCTTGCTGGTTTTACTAAATTCGTTAAAATGAACAGGAGGCCTAAAATCCACACCAGTGGTTATCCTGCTGCTAGTGTGGTCCTTAAGTCCATAAGTTGCCTGAGCTCCTAGGTGGTGATTTGGGGGGATAAACACTCTGCACTCTGTGTTTTTATGTCACCTGACACACTGGGCTCTGGTTTTTGGCTGGAGCTTCTGGATGCTATAATAATATCTTGTAGTGGTGTGGCTTTTGCTAAACAGAAAGGGGTTTATGACTGTGTATATATGTATATATATGCATGTTCATTCTATTGCCATAATTATTCAATGACATATTTCATAGGAGTTAAAAGTAAGTCTTTTTTAGCTGCAAACTACAGGACAATTTTAGTCTTATAAATTCAAGAATTCAAGTGTATTAGTGTCTTGGCCTTAATGATGCACAGCTTTATTTGTCATTTTAAATGACAAACTCTTCCTGAAGGCTACAGGCACAAGTGAATATTGAGAGGCTGTTTGCAAATAGATGGTGTTTGCATTATTGCATTCTCTATGTGTATATGTTCAAGTTGCTGCTGTGCTCATAGAATTACAAAAAATAACATTTCTCGCTGTTTTGACATTTTTCTGATCCATATTTTACTAAAAATTATATATCTCTAAAAGAATTTTGGTTTGATAATGTTGCAAGCAAAATCTGTTCCCTTAGAAAATGTTGGCTCATTCTGAATGTTAGCAGCTAGGTTTTTTTCCAAGTCAGTCTTGTTGGGAAATAATTATTTAAATTCTTTCAGAGTTTTTAAACCAATATTGACTTCATTAATAGTCTTAAGCTGTTGTGAACAAAACTTAGAAAATCACATTTGATTTCTTCAGAACCTAAGGAAGAAAGAATAATTTACAAAACTCTATTCAACAATATTACATAAAATTAACAAGATAACACTTAGAGGCAAATTGTAAGATGATGATAAACCTTAAGGTAACAGTTTATTCCCTATAAGAATGAACTTTGTGCCTTTTAAACTGCTGAAATCTATTCCTTGGAAAGAGCTTTTAATATCCAATTATGTTGCCAAAAAAGAGTAGGTTAGTGAGCAGTGCTGTGTCACTGGGTCTTCAGCTGTAAACACAACTCTGCTGAAATGTGTTTCATCTCAGCACAGAGTTGCTCACTGTAGTCTGTGTTAGTTTAAATATTTGGGCAAAAGCCAATTACATTTGCTCACATGTGCAGTCTGTTCTTTGCAAGTGCAGTCTGTTCTTTTCAAGATCGGGTTTAACCATACTTGTACCCTACATTAACATCTGTTTCTTGGAGCTCATGCAATTTTCTCATGTTACCATGCACTAAATTAAAAAAAAAAAATAAACACCAACACTACAAATGCTAGGAAGTAAAGGAAATGTCAACCTTAGGAATATCGCTATAGTAAATCTATGTGATATTTGAATCTACAAGGTAAACTCACCCAAATACCGCAGTGACTGTCACTCCGCACGAAACAGAGAGCTGGATTCCACTGGCTCACAAAGCTGACCTGAAATACAAGAATTCAGACAAAGGTGTTTCTGTTGTTAGTTAGCAGGGAACACAAAGGCATGTCAGAGGAGGTTAGCTGGGCAGCTGTGTGGGTACCTGATGTGACAGAGGGCATGGGAAGTTTCCTGTGGGTGGATGCATGCTCCAGAGGTATTTTATACAGGCGTGCACCTGAAAAGAATAACTTTCCCCTCCAGCCAGTCGGATTGCAGGTTATTTAGAGTAACGTTACCAGGCAGCACTCAAAGAACTTACACTTACCATGTTACACTTAAGTCTTCCACATGTGCAGTACAAAATCAAAAACCCTCTTAGGCTCTGAAGCCCCAGGCATACA
Source organism: Vidua macroura (assembly GCF_024509145.1). Classification (NCBI taxonomy): domain Eukaryota; kingdom Metazoa; phylum Chordata; class Aves; order Passeriformes; family Viduidae; genus Vidua; species Vidua macroura. The sequence continues at coordinate 37,777,813 of NC_071572.1, read as the reverse complement.
AACCTTTCTTGGCTCCTCCAGACTCTTGTTCTGTTTTTGCAGACGACGCCGTTCCCTATGTTTGCCTTACGTCAGCGGAGCAGAACCAAGCCAGCAACTTACTGTGGGCAAACTAGCGCATAAATAATGAGTGTGGCAACTTGGCAGCAGCCCAAGCACAGGGAAAAGTTCATGAAGCTCCCACTACCAGGAAAAGGTCAGGTCTTCCTTGCCCTGCTGAGCGTCTGGCTGGGGAAGTTCTGGGTACCCTCCCTACCTTGAGTCACAGACAGTGTGAGGAAGTGTCAGTCCCAAGGAAAAAACAACTTTCTCATCATCTTCACTGCAGGACATAACCATAGGAAATAGTGTATGGACTGAAAGAGGATGAAAAACAAATGAAAATAATGAAAATCCCACTTTTATTCAGAAGATCTTCCAGCTGATTATTTTAAAACAGATGGATGTCATAGATGTTGAAGATGAACGAGATGTGTATTCCTTACACATTTCAAGAATTGGAGAGGTTTACATACATTTATTCCTTTGCTGCTCTTCTGCCCTCTCTTCTCCTTCTTTGCAAAGATTCTGCCAAAAGAAATTCCATCCCATTAGAGGACAGAAAAATTTTAAAGCTACTTTGAAATCATAAAGCTAGAAAATAACCCCTGGCTAATTAATGAACAGATGAAGGCTGGCAAAAGAAATGGGGGAGGCAGAGGAAATGTGGATTTTTAACTCAATGTATAGGCATTTTCATTTTGGGGTTAAAAGCTTTTGAATTTAGGCAATGCTGTCCTGAAAAGTGGCAAAGTTAAAAAAACGAACCTTTTGTATCACAGCAGCTGTGCATGTCTCTAGGAGTCACACCAAGGATAGGAAACACTTGTCTCCACATTAAAATGCTCACCAGCTTCTTTCCTCTGAAATGTGATAGTTAAAAGATACTTTTTAATTTATACTTGGGAACTAGTATTAAGATATTAACTGTATTAAGCTGATATTGTAAACTTTGCATTCCACAGATCTACCAAACTTGACAAGTAGTGCAAATGAGTGGTCCTGAGGCAGGTGAGTAGCTGTTATTGGAAATGAAGATAGGCTGCTGTTGGAATGACTGCCATGGTTTTTTTTAAGATGTGGTCCTGTGTGTCCTGTGGAAAGCAGGCATGTTCCTGCTGTCATCTTTATTGTATTTGTCACCAGGGCTGAATGCAGCTCAGACTGGTGCTGCTGTCAGAGCTCTGTTCTAAGCTTTGGAATGGGACTGATGCTGGACATAAACAGTTTATTTGTTAAATGAAATCAGAGGAATTGGCTTACTCTGTAATGTGTCTCTTGTAGCAGGGGTGGAAACTGTAGAGACAGTATTACCATTTATTTATGAATCATGCAGGCATGGCTTAATTTCTCGTTTATAACTTGTGGAGGAATCAACACTGATGCTCTGAAATGTAGCTTTTGTTGACATAAATTTACTATATACTTTCTATAAATACTTCTTATTCCACACTCAATCTCCAAGTATTTCTTGTTTAACATTGAAAATGACTGTTGTCTTGGAGGGGTAGCCCCATGGAATTAAAATTTCTCCAGACTTCTGTGAATGGGCAGGCTGAGGGCAATACAGCACCTACATGTTCTACATGTAAAAGGACATTTTTCAGTTATCAAGTCAACATCCAATTCCACAAAGCTCTGAATTATTTGGTTGGCTTTTCTGTTTCTCTAAACACTCATGGGAATTTCGCCATCTAGACCATTGGTGGAAGACAAAATGCAACAGGCTGCTAAATGTGATGAAGTAAAGCAAACTTCAAATATTTTTAAAATGTATGGATTTTAATGTGAATTGTGTAGTCTGGGTAGGTCTGAAATGTAGGTCTGGTAATATGAAACCTAATTGGTAGTGTGGGTCTTTTTCCCATTTAGTGCTATTAAACTATCAGGAAATCTGGGAGGAGTATTTTCCCTGACTGTGTCACTGAACTCAGCAGTAGCATTCTCTTGCATGTACAGAGTAAAACTATATTCCTATGATTGGATTATAGATTACAGTGTTTCAATTTTAAAACAAATTTAAAAGTTCCTCTGCTGTTAATAGTACCAATTACAGCATAAAAATTATGTAAAACTATTAAAAATTTAAAAGGTTGTGATAAACAGGAATGAAAATGTTACAGTCATTAAACCCATCAGGAGCAAGAAGCCTGCCAGATTTGTGCCAAAGGACATCAGAGTTAAACCAGAAAAGTGAAATGATATTCTTGTCAATTAAATCAATAACCACAGATGAACAGGACCAGATGGTAATTACTTAGAACTCCGCAGTGGTATTCCCAGCTCCAGACCAAAGTGTGGTGCCTGCATCTAAAAGTAGGCTTGATACCCAAGCACAGGAAATTGTACAAATGTGAGTTGTATTTCTAATGGAGTCTTGGAGGCATATAGGGAACAGTGGGGCAAGTCTGACAGTGCTGGTTAAACTGAGAGGAACAGCAGAGCTGGTAATAAATAAGAGGTACTGTAAAGAAGGTTTTGTGTGTTCTTTGGCAGTGTCTTCAAGCATGTAATGAATGGTCCTCCAGTTTACAGCATACATGGTTTTCCACAAGCTTTTCATAGGTCACTCACTAAAGATCCTTACAGAAATTGAGTTTTGTTGGGATAAGTAGTTTATATTTTGTTTTAGTAATTTAACAGCAAGGAGGCCATAAATGGTCAGGTTTTCAGTGACCCAGAAGAACCAGTGCTGCTGAGTGTATTTGTAAAATGTAGTGGAAAATAATGTGATGACAATGCAAAATTATTCAAGACAGTGAAAAGAAAACTAAGCTGCAGAATTCCAGAAGGATCTCTGGCATGTTATGAGAGGTGATAATGTGATAAATGAAATTCAGTGCTGACAAGTACCACATAATACACAGTCTCTAACTCAGTAGCACCTAGGAAAGAGATATTCATGAAGACAGAGACAGCTATATACCATATCACTAATCAAAAACACAAAGAGATTGTTGCATTTTTATAAGGAAATGGAAAAAATCCAACCAACCAACTAACTAACCAAACAAAAACTGGAAAAGGAACATTATTTTTTTCCACTACAGGAATTCAGATATTATCTCATATTTTCAGTGTGTGCCTCTAATCTTTGATTAAAACATTCATGGTCTTGGAGCTGCTGCAGGATTTGCTGGAGGACCTGGGTGACCTGGTGAATGACTCATGAAAAATGGCAGAGTTACACTTCTGCAGCAGATTCTCCTCATTCTTATTGCTGGAGACATCTGTCAGCAGCCAGCTAAATGTCTACAGCATAGTCTTGGCATGGTCTGCTGAAGTATAAACAACTGCAAGGTGAATTTGTTCTCGGCTGACATCCCTGACAGAGAAACACCAGTGAAATATCTCACAGGAATTAAGGAATGTTTCTCTAGGAAGATGACACAGCTGACAGTTCAGCTGAGGTGCCTTTACACCAAAGCAGGCAGCATGGGAAACAGACAGGGGGAGCTGGAAGCCACAGTGCTGCTGGAAATCTATGACCTAGCTGCCACTACTGGAACTTGGTGGGATGAATCCCATGACTGGAGTGTGACTATCGATGGCTACAGGCTGTTTAGAAGGGGCAGGGGAGAAAGGAGAGCTGGTGGGGCTGCCCTCTACACCAAGAGCTGGATTGAGTGTGGAGAGTTGTTTTTTAAGAACAGACATGAGCAGGTCAAAAGCCTGGGACAAGAACCAGAGACCAAGGCAGCAAAGAGAAACTTGTGTTGGTGCCTACAGGCCCTGGATTAAGGGGAGCCTATTGATGAAGCCTTCTTGCTCCAGCTACAGGAGGAATTGTGCTCGCAGGCTTTTGTCCTGCAGGGAGACTTGAACCGCTCTCAAATCTGCTGGGAAAGTAGCATGATGGCTGTAGGCAATTCAGGAGACTCCTGGAATGCGTGCAGGATAACTTCCTGACTCACATAATAGCCAGCCCTACCAGAGGAAATGAGATATTAGACCTGGTGGTCACCCACACAAGTAGTCTATTTTGGGATGTCAGTATAGGAGGCAGCCTCGGCTGCGGTGATCATATGCTGAGTGGAGTTTGCAGTCCTGAGAAATATGGGTGAGGTCAGCAGTGAAGTTAGGCGCCTCAACTTTAGGAAAGCAAACTTCAGCAAAGCCAACTTTCATCTCTTCAAGGAGTTAGTAAATAGGACCCTCTGTGAAAGTGCCCTCAGGGACAAGGAAGCAGTACAGACCTGGTAGATCTTTAGGGACGCCTTCCACAGAGTGGAAGAGATTGAGCTTCCCAGGAGCAAGAAATCAGGCAAAGACAAGAGAGTGGTATGGCTGAGTTGAGACATGCTGGTTAAACTAAATGGCAAGAAGGAAATTCGTTGGCAGTGGAAGCAAGGGCAGGTGTCCTGGAAAGAGTACAGGGATACAGTCTGGCTGTATAGGGATGAGGTGAGGAAGGCTGAGGCAAAGCTGGAGCCCAGGTTTGTAAGGGATGTGCAGAACGAGAAGGGCCCCTGTAGATATCTCAGCCAGAAAAGGAAGGTCAAAGAAACTGTACCATCCATGACAAGCAAGGCTGACACACTGGTAACAGCAGCTGAAGAGAAGGCTGAGGTACTCGACAATGTTTCTGCCTCATTCTTCACTGACAGCTTTTTCTCCCACACCTCTCAAACGAGTGGACCACAAGACAGGAATGTTGCATGAGCATGAGCATGTTGCTCTCTGGTTCTCACTCATGCACTAGTTCGCTCATGCACTGTTAGTGAAGATCAGGTTTGTGATCACATGAGGAATCTGATTATGCATGAGTTCATGGGATCCCAGGAGATGCATCCCAAAGTCCTGATGGAATTGGTTGATGTAGTTGCCAAGCCAGTCCCCATGATACTTGAAAAGTCACATGAAATTCCAGGTGACTGGAAAAAGGGAAATATAGTACCCATCTTTAAAAAGGATAGAAAGGAGGACCCTGGGAACTACCAACCTCTCAGCCTCACCTCTGTGCCTGGGAAAATCATGGAGCAGATTGTCCTAGAAGCTCTGCTAAGGCACATGAAGGACAGGAAGGTGACTTGAAACAGCCAGCACAGCTTTGCCAAGGGCAAGTCCTGCCTGATCAACCCAGTGGCCTTCTATGATGGAGTGACTACATCAGAGAACAAGGGAAGGGCTACAGATGTCATTTATTTGGACTATGGTAAAGTCTCTGACAGGATCCCCAACAACAACATTTTCTGAATTGGAGAGAGGTGGATTTGATGGGTGAACTGTTCTGTGGCTAAGGAATTGGTTGGATGGTCACATCCAGAGGGTAATGGTCAATGGCTCAATGGACATTGGTGACAGGTGGAGTTCCTCAGAGGTCCATGTTGGGACCAGTGTTATTTAATATCTTCTTAATGACATAGACAAAGGGATCGAGTGCACCCTCAGCAAATTTGCAGATCTCACCAGGCTGAGTAGTGCAGTTGACACACCTGAAGGATGTGATGCCATCCAGAGGGACATGGACAAGCTTGAGAAGTAGACCCATGGGAATATCCTGAGATTTAACAAGACCAAGTGAAAGATGTTGCAGGTGGCTTGGGGCAACCCCAGGTGCCAATGCATACTGGGGGACAGACAGATCCCCATCCATGGAAACATTCAAGGTCAGGTTGGACAGAGCTCTCAGCAACCTGATCTAGTTCAAGATGTCCCTGCTCATTGCAGGAGGGATTGCACTGCATGACCTTTAAAGATCCCTTCCAACCCAAAGCATGATCTTCAGTGTTTGGCATTTTTTTTTCCAATTCATTATGGCTGTGGAATGAATTCTCAGCTTAAGGTCACTAATACTTGAAGTTAATTCTGGTGTAGGATAACACTGAATATGAACCTCAAACCAAACACACTGTTTTCATTATTTTTAGAATAAGAAATTCATTCTCCTTGATAGATGCCTTCTGTTTGCCTGGCTCAGGGATGGTGACTCAACCACTTCACTGGGCAGCCTGTTTCAGTGCTTGACAATTTTTTTTTTTTTTTTCTTTAGTTGATTCAATGTTTCATGTTAATCAGGCTTAACCTTATTTGCACATACAATGAGACGGCACACATCTCAAAGGGAGCAAAGCTGAGTGTTGCTAGGTGAGAAACCTGGAACAAATTGCCCTGAGAAGCTGTGGATGCCCTACCCCTGGAGGTGGGTTGGATGGGGCTCTGAGCAATGTGGTCTAGTGAAAGGCATCCCTGCCCATGGCAGCAGGGTTGGAACTAGATACTCCTTGTGTCCCTTCCAACCCAAGCCATTCTGAGATTCTACGTAATAATTTTAAATTGTGTTGACATGTAGGGGATCTTTATGTTCAGGAGCATGAAGGAGTAAAGAAATGCTCCAAGATTTATGCTGAGAAGAGGGACACCAGGCTGCGCCCACCTTGACACCAGCTCCTGGCTGCTGTCAGCTGTGTATAGTACATTTAATGTCTGCTCTGTCCTTCCCTGGCAATGAAGGCACTGCAGCTAATTAGCAAAGCTGTTGGGGAAACCAGTACTGCATCACTTGGACTTACCACAAAAGCCAAGATGGTGAGGAATGGGACTGTAAACTGAGTGTTTATTTCCATAATCTAACCTTCCTCTGTAATTTAGGCTGCTCTGGATTAACCTGAAGAGCTTCATTCATGTGATGATAGGTGTGGTCTGTACCTTCCATGTCCATCTATGTTGTCTGTTGAACCAAGATTTCTTCCTGTCTTGCAAGAAAAACAAGGGGACAGGTGAGTCAAAAATTTTTGGTGTGCTGAGCAGGACCTTCCTTCACTTTTCTTTAAGTGAAGAGCCCTGGAGTATTATTTAAGCAGACATTCTAATACCAGAATTAACAGCTTGTTTGGGTTTTTTTAACGAGTAATTTCCTTGTTAAGTTTTTTTGCCCAGCTTATCTAAGTGTCTCTTATCATGGTAAAGACCATTTAGATGCCATGCACTTGCCATGTGCTTTAGATGCCATGGAGACCATTTGGATGCCATGCACTTGCACGAAGAGATTGGCTGGAGAGAAGAACTGCAAAGAAAAGGCAGGGAAAGAACAGAAAGGCACAACCTCTGGCACTGCTGGATGTGGAAAGTGCATTTGACTGCAAGAAGTCATGGGCAAATTAAATCCTTTGCCCTCCTTTTCATACCTTGACAGCAGAGGCAATATAACTCATCCATGGATTTTTTTTTTTTTGACACTGATTAATTCCTGTTTAATTATCAAGTCACACACTTCTGCTTCCCTCAGCAATGAGTTTTGAGAATACATTCAAGCCTTCTGTAGTTAATTTTTCAAAATCTGAAGCTGTTTGCCTTATTGTTTTAGTTTGAATTTTATCATTAATCTCAGTTCGTCTCTGTTTTAAATAGGGACAGATTTTTTCCCTTTGGTGCCACCTCTTTCTCATCTGCTTATTCATCCCACCTGTTTGGAGAGCTGCTGCTCCCTGCAGAGAGAAGTCACTAAAGCTGAACTTTCATCTGAACTCTCTGAAAGCTCTTCATGGAGAAGCCCCCTGCCTTGCCATGGGGTGTTGTCTTACCTCCTGTGGTCCCTCTACCATTTCTCAGCCAGTTGTTTGGAGGAGGACTCAATACCATCTGCTGTTTTTTCCTAATGGCAAGGAAAGATCTTGAATTGAATTGATCTTGAATAAAGATGTGGCTTTTTATAGAGCTAAGATTGTGATGGTCTTAATATGCTGAACTGGAAGTTTAACAGCAGGGGCTGCCCTCACTTGATCTGCTTGGGGCTGGTTACTATACACACAAATGAGGGACCAACTGAAGTTGGCTGTGTCAAGGTTGAACACTCTCAGGGCTACAGGCTTTGGCTTACTTTTTTGGTTTTGTTGGACTGTTTGATTTTTTTCTTTTGTTGGGTTTTGGGGTTTTTCTCTGGTGGTGGTGGTGTTGTTGTTGTTGTTTTGGGGTTTTTTTTGTGGGATATATAATTATCCCCTGTTGTAACAATCTTTGCCAAGCAATAAATTCTTCAAATTCTTGTTCAGATAAAGCTACTGAAGCCAATGGGGATATTGTCAAGGTGAGGGTTGATTAAATGGTTGAATAACATGAATGCAGGTTCTGATTAATGGTATCCCACTGAAGAAACTCCTTGCTTCTCTTCCACTTGTGAAAAATGTGGTGTTTCTCTAGAAGGAAAATAAAAGTGTATTTAAAGTGTATTTCAAATGAATGACTAATGAGTAGCCCAAGCAATATTATAATGAAGCAGTTGGTTTTGTAACAGGAATAAGTATTCAGAAATCAGACTTTGCAGACTAATACTAGAAGTATTTTAAAAAATTAGATGGAAGAATCTCTATTGAATTAGAATCCTGGAATCATTAAGGCTGGAAAGAACCTCTAAGATTGACTCCAACTGTTAACCCAGCACTGCCAGCCCCACCATTAATCCCTGTGATTTTTAACCTAGACTTGTATGAGCTTCACTATACAGATGCACAATATAAATACAGAGTGTGTTTCCTTAACTATTGTGTGTGCAAATCAAAAAATGTAATGCAAATCAAAGCAGCTCTGTGCCTGAATTAGTCCTCAGACTCTTGATGACATTATTGAAACCATAGTAGAAATGTCAGATGATTACCATAAAGTAAATTTATATGTCACTGGAGACAGTGGGCTTTTTTGCCTTGGACTGCAAAAAATATATTTCATCTTTTTTCTCAAGTTTATCTTTAAGAGGGCTCTTGTATATTTGGTATCATGCTTTTTTAAAAGTTCTTTTCTTGCCTTTCCTTTTTTCCATGTATAGAATTAGTTTGGGTGCAAAAGAGATAGAGAGAGACCTTTGGTTTCACTTGGATTTAATCAACATCTGTGTACTGTGGTGTACCACATCTGAAAGCTCAGCAGATTTGTCCAAGCAAGAACTGCAGAATTTAATCCTGAGTCACTAATAATATTTCTTTTTAAAAAATCAAATGAGCTCCAATGTCTATCATCACATCTTTTTAACTGCTGGCTGGAGCTATAAATGGGCTATAAATTCAGTGTAGACTTATCTGCTGTATCTTGCTGTGCACCTGCTTCGCAGGTGTGCTGTACTGTCCATCTCATAGGTAGGAATAAGATGCTGATTTGGCTCTGTAGAAGTTTAAAAGGATTGCAATGTGGATGTTTAACAAACGTCTTCAGTCAGAAGTGATCATTAAGTCCTTCCTAGCTCACTGAAGGGGGAACTGCTGACAATGTACGCATCATGATTTCTTCAGGACATCAAAATTAATTCCTGGTTTTAGTCCACAGAAGCACAAATTACAGACATAAATCAAAGTCTGACTGTTTGAAGGGAGAGACTTGGCTTTTTTTATTTTATCAGAGGGACAGCTGAATCTTAGCTTATTTCCTCAGCTTCACATACTTTATCGGTGTGTTTTGTGAAGGTGAGAGGCCAGAAGGCCCAGGAAGTCAGTGCCAGGGAGGAAATCAGCCTTGGCAAACCCTTTGTTGTGTCCCTGTTTCTGCAGTCATGCAGCTTGCCTGTAGTATGTTAGGAATGGCCCAGAAAAAGCAGAATTACGTTATCTAGCAAGTACTAGTAATACTTAAAGCTATGAAAGATTTGCCTGGCAGCTTTTGTAATGCTATTCAAAAAAGATATTTTGGGATAGGTTAAAATGATTCCCTGCCAGCACCACCAAAAAGATGAGGGGTTACTTTATGCATTTCACAACAATACTTTGTTGGCCCCCTTCCCTCCCTGGACATGGTTCCAGGCCTCCATTTTCATGCCAATTGGTCAAAATCACAATTGTTTTAAAAGCTCTTTAAGGACTGCAATTGCAGCACTGCAGCACAGACAGATGCTCAGGGGAGGGGTAGCTGTGCATACAGGAAATTATCATCAAGTGAAATGTATGCCATGAGTAACAACACTGTGCCACATAGCACAGGCTAATCCAGTGTTACAGCAGTAGCAATCCTGGACAGTTACATCTGGTGTTCCAATTTTTTGTCCCTTGCTGTCCTCCATCCCAGAGCTCCGGCCTTCCTGCCTGCGTGTTTGCTGTCATTGGCAGGTGCTCTGCCTTCTGCTCCTGTGTGCCTGGGTGGTAGGGAGTGATGTTCACACCTGTCTGAGTGTTCGGGACCTGCTCTGGTGTCACTGCTCCATGTGAAGCCTCTCTGTGGGGCAATTATTATTCACATATTATTACTCACAACAACTGTGCCTTTATATGGATATTTTTATGTTGTTTCTATTTCTTGTCAAACACTGAAATCTACTGCTAAGATTGCAAGGAGTTCTCTCCAGCTGTTTCAAATTGAAATAGCTATTTTGGATGTTATGCAGTAAATGCTTTCCTAGGCAGTTATCCACACATGAGTTATGAAATTCAGTTAGAAGAATAATAGTCTTACTTTGGTTTTAATTATCACTTCTGCAATGCAGCTCTTCTAAAGAATATTGCTAGTGGTAGTGCCATGTAAGTGAAACAGTAAAGTGGCTTCCCCCTGCATGTGTTTCAGGAGACAGTGAGCAGCTTGGGGTGCCTGCCCACTGCCCTCTCCCAGCTGTTGGTCCTCCTGCTATGCACTTGCAGAGGTACCTATTGCACAGGTACCTGTGATGGGGTTTTTCCGTCCTCACTGACCAGATTCTGCAATGTCACACAGGCACTGGGGATGATGTGACAGCACAGAAATGTGCTCTCAAATAACAAGTTTGGCCAAACCTTTTTAAGTTTGGGTGTCATCTTTGCTCTCCTGTATCACTCAAGTGTTTGTGTCAAACTGACAATAGAAACCTTTCATCCCCTTTGCAGGGAGGTTTCATTTCACAGAATCACAAGGTTGGAAGTGACCTTCAAGATCATCAAGTCCAGCCCATGCCCTAACACCTCAACTAAACCATGGCACCAAGTGCTGCATTCAATCTTTTTTTGAACACATCCAGGGATGGTGACTCCACCACCTCCCCGGGCAGACCATTCCAGTACTTCATCACTCTTTCCATAAAAAACTTTTTCCTAATATCCAACCTATACCTCCCCTGATGCAGCTTAAGACTGGATCCTCTCATCCTGTCAGTTGTGCCTGGAGAAAGACATCAACCCCCTGACTACAACCACTTTTCAGAAAGTTGTAGAGAGCAATAAGGTCGCCTCTGGGTCTCCTTTTCTCCAGGCTAAACAATCCCAGCTCCCTCAGCCGTTTCTCACAGGCTTGTGTTCCAAGCCCCTCACCAGCCTCGTTGCCCTCCTCTGGATGCGCTCAAGCATCTCAATGTCCTTCTCAAACTGAGGGGCCCAGAACTGGACACGGCACTCAAGGTGTGGCCGTACCACTGCTGAGTACAGGGGAAGGATGACCTCCCTGCTCCTGCTGGCCACACTATTCCTGATACAGTCCAGGATGCCCTTGGCCTTCTTGGCCACCAAAGCACACTGCTGGCTCATGGTCAGCCAGCTGTCAACCAGTACCCCCAGGTCCTTTTCCACCTGGGCACTGTCCAGCCACACCATCCCCAGCCTGTAACACTGCAGGGGGTTGTTGTGGCCAAAATGCAGGACTCAGCATTTGGACTTGTTAAACTTCATCTTGTTGGACTCTGCCCATCCATCCAATCATTCCAGGTCTCTCTGCAGAGTCATCCTACCTTCCAACAGATCGGCACATGCTCCCAGCTTAAAAATTTACTAATGAAAGACTAACTTGTTCTAGACACCCATATTTAGGCCACTTAATCCTGCTGGGAGAAGGAATTCAATACCTGTATTCTATTCTGTTGTCGTGGGGACAGGACATTTTCATGCTCATTATCCCAATCGTGGTTTCTGTTCCCTGTCCTCAGTTTGTTTTGTCTTCCTTCCCCCCCCCCGGCTGGCTGCTGGCTTGCTGCTTAGCTTGCTTGCTGCTTTGGCTTGCTGCTGGCTGCATGCTTTGCTGGCTCTGCTTTCCTCTCTTTTTTCTCTGCTTTTCGCTGGCTTGCTTTTTTGCCATTTTTTTTTCCTTTTTCCCGGTTTCCGTTTTTCCCTTTCCCCCCCCCCCCCCGAAGACATCGGACCTACTCCGGGCAGGAGCTCCCCCGGGGTCTGCAAAAGAAGCTGCGTACCCTCTGCGGCGAAGAGAGATACAGCTCAACCCTCTTAGACTGGTGAAAACATCTGTGGTCATCTTGGGCTATTTCTCTTGTGCTGGGGAGTGTTTTTTTGTTGTGCCTTAATAAACAAGTTTTTTCCACTTTCCCCTCTGAAGGAATTCCTCCCGAACCCGGTGGTGGGGGGAGGTTGCGGAGGGTTTGGTTTCCTATAGGGGGCTCCTTTGGAGGTGTTTTCCCCTAATTTGTCCAAAACCAGGACAAATAATTTGGTGGCCCGTACGGGGAGGCCCAGACAAAGTGGAAAAAACTTTATTCTAATAATATTTTTGGCTTTAACCGTTCTGCGGGAATATTGGTATGTCTCTTTTTAAAGTTATGATGTCATTTGGAGTGAAAGCCTGCCTCTATATGTGGTCATTAGGGTTCTTCGAAGTTTTGATCGCTTTATGGTCCCTGGAGTTATTTTCTTATCCAGAAGTAGCTCCGGTATTGTCCCTAATACGTAGCTTTTGTAGCAGAGGGGCACTAACGAGAATATTTATCGGGCTGGGCTTGGCTGTAATACTCTGCAAGGGGCTTATAAAAATGTTGTTATCAGCTCCAGGAATGTATAACTCGTGGTTGTGGCTGTGTACTAAATTTGTTATGGGGGAGGAGGTTTTTCAGCCTTTGCTTTCCTTTTCCTCCTCCGAATTGTTTACATCTCTGTTAGGAAATGTCCTGTCCTCCCTGACTGCCAAGGATACCATCTTTCTGTTATTTAATTTAATAACCTTTCTCTATACTGTCCGCAGTTTATATAAGATGAAGGCTGAGATTTCTAGAGGGGCTGGTGAGACCTCTGATTTAGGAGAACAACTAAGGGTGAAAAATCCTGAGTGGTGCGGGAAATGGGAGGATATGGGCAAAATTTTAAAGGAGTTTTCTGATCCTGTAGTTTGGGACTTTCCATCCGAACACATCCAGAACCCAGCTGAGGTGGCAAAGTATCTGAAAGGGAAATGCCAGGATAACTCCAAGGAGAAAAGGATCATTGCAGTGAGCTGGGCCCTGGCATATGCTTATCGTACTCTGCTCGATACTGTAGGGCAGCAGACAGAGGAAGGGGGGCAGGGAGATAAACCAGCAGCAATCCCAGTCACTCAGGCTGCAGCCAACAGCCTAGGTTCGAACCCAGTAGTTAAACCAGACTGTAAGCCTCAACCAATGGCCGTGGCTACTAGCACACGAAGTGGAAAGTGCACAGAGAAGACTGATCGACCCGTGGATGACAATGATGAGTACGATGCAGGAGAAGGACCCTCAACACCTCCTGACATAAAATCAGGAGTCAAAGCAAGTGGCACCAGATCAGAGGCTAATATTGATTCCTTCTCCCTGAAGGACCTCCGAGGCCTAAGGAAGGATTATCGGCGACAGCCCGACGAATCTATAATTAGTTGGCTGGTCCGCCTTTGGGATGCGGCAGGGGAGGCTACCATTCTGGATGGCACTGAAGCAAGGCATTTGGGGTCCCTGTCACATGATCCTGTCATCGACCAAGGCATGATGAGGGGCGCTAGCCCTCAAAGCCTCTGGGAACGGGTCCTGGACAGCGTAGCACAAAGATATCTGTGTGCCGATGACCTCTATGTCCAGCAGACACGATGGAAGACCATAGAACAGGGGATCCAGCGCCTGAGGGAGATGGCAGTGGTGGAGATCATTTTTTCAGAAGACGTAACAATTAGGAATCCGGACCTTGTACCATGCACACCTGTAATGTGGAGAAAACTGGTGCGACTTGGGCCACCTGAATACGCTTCTGCTCTAGCAATAATGAAGCGGGAGGAGGTATATGAGACTGTACTCGATATGGCAAAGAAGCTTCGGGCATATGCGGATGCTGTACATGGCCCGACCCATGCCAGAATTGCAGCTGTGGAGACACGACTGCAGGAATTAGAAGGAAAAATAGAGGAAAGCCGCAAGAAACTCAGGGAAGAGATTAAGGAGGACCTCCTCCAAATCTCAGCTGTGCAAATTAGAGGCCCTGGCACCCAACGCAGACGTTCCTTTGTTGGGGAGAGAAGGTACACCCCACGAGCTGAGTTGTGGTTCTTCTTGCGTGAGTCTGGAGAAAACATGAGGAAATGGGATAGGAAGCCTACTGCTGTTCTGGCACAACGGGTGCGTGAATTGAAGGAAGGTCAGAAAAGGAAAGCAGCCCCAGTTGCCCGTAGCCGAACAGCCAGGTATGATGATGACACGTCTGATCCCCTTGAGGGAACCTCCAAGACATATGCCCAAGGAAAGAAGGATAATCAGGCATAGAGGGGCCCTGCCTCTAGCCAGGTAGAGGCATGGGAAAATCGTGTTTTCTGGACGGTGTGGATCCGATGGCCTGGCGCATCAGAGCCACAAGAATATAACGCTTTAGTGGATACTGGTGCACAGTGTACGTTAATACCATCGGGATATGTGGGGGCAGAGCCTGTTTTCATTGCCGGTGTGACAGGGGGATCACAACAACTGACCCTGGTGGAAGCTGAGGTGAGCCTGACTGGGAAGGAATGGAAGAAACATCCCATTGTGACCGGCCCAGGGGCTCCATGTATTCTGGGCATAGACTTCCTCCGGAGTGGCTATTACAAAGACCCGAAGGGATTCAGGTGGGCCTTCGGAATTGCCGCTGTAGAAGCAGAGAGCATTAAGCAATTAAACACCTTGCCTGGACTGACAGAAAACCCATCTGCAGTAGGGCTCCTAAGGGTGGAAGAGCAACGCGTGCCAATTGCGACCTCGACAGTGCATCGCCGGCAGTATAGAACGAATCGAGATGCCGTGATCCCCATCCACAAACTGATTCGTGAGCTGGAGAGCCAAGGGGTGGTTAGCAAAACCCACTCACCCTTCAACAGCCCCATCTGGCCTGTGCGTAAATCTGAAGGAGAATGGAGATTGACTGTGGACTACCGAGCATTGAATGAAGTGACTCCACCACTGAGCGCTGCTGTGCCGGACATGCTGGAGCTCCAGTACGAGCTGGAGTCCAAGGCAGCACAGTGGTATGCCACTATTGACATTGCTCATGCGTTTTTCTCCATTCCCCTGGCAGCAGAATGCAGGCCTCAGTTTGCCTTTACGTGGAAGGGAGTGCAATACACCTGGAATCGACTGCCCCAGGGGTGGAAGCACAGTCCTACCATCTGCCATGGACTGATCCAGGTTGCACTAGAAAAGGGTGAGGCTCCAGAACATTTACAGTATATCGACGATATTATTGTGTGGGGGAAAACAGCAGCAGAAGTGTTTGAGAAAGGAGAGAAAATAATCCAGATTCTCCTGAAAGCCGGTTTTGCCATCAAGAGGAGCAAAGTCAAGGGACCTGCTCGAGAGATCCAGTTCCTGGGAGTGAAGTGGCAAGATGGACGGCGTCAGATTCCTACGGATGTCATCAACAAGATCACAGCTATGTCCCCACCAACCAACAAGAAGGAGACGCAAGCTTTCTTAGGCGCCATAGGTTTTTGGAGAATGCACATTCCTGAGTACAGTCAGATCGTGAGCCCTCTTTACCTGGTCACCCGCAAGAAGAACAATTTCCATTGGGGCCCTGAGCAGCAACAAGCTTTTGCCCAGATTAAGCAGGAAATTGCTCATGCAGTAGCCCTTGGCCCAGTCAGGACGGGACCAGAGGTCAAGAATGTGCTCTACTCTGCAGCCGGGAACCATGGTCTGTCCTGGAGCCTTTGGCAGAAAGTGCCTGATGAGACTCGAGGCCGACCACTAGGATTTTGGAGTCGGAGCTACAGAGGGTCTGAAGCCAACTACACCCCAACAGAGAAGGAAATTTTGGCTGCCTACGAAGGAGTCCAAGCTGCCTCAGAGGTAATTGGTACAGAAGCACAACTCCTCCTGGCACCCCGACTACCGGTGCTGGGGTGGATGTTCAGAGGAAAGGTTCCTACTACCCACCATGCCACCAGTGCTACATGGAGCAAGTGGATTGCCCTCATCACGCAGCGCGCCCGTATTGGTAAACTGAATCGCCCTGGGATTTTGGAAGTGATTACAAATTGGCCTGAAGGTGAAAACTTTGGTGTCACAGATGAAGAACAAGAACCAGTGACACGGGCTGAAGAGGCTCCACCCTACAACCAATTGCCAGCAGGGGAAACACGCTATGCTCTTTTCACTGACGGTTCCTGTCGCGTCGTAGGAATGAATCGGAAGTGGAAAGCAGCTGTATGGAGCCCCACACGACAGGTCGCAGAGGCCACTGAAGGAGAAGGGGGATCAAGTCAACTTGCTGAACTCAAAGCCGTTCAACTGGCCCTAGACATTGCAGAAAGGGAGAAGTGGCCGAAGCTCTACCTCTATACTGATTCATGGATGGTAGCCAATGCTCTGTGGGGATGGCTGGAGAGATGGAAAGGGGCTAACTGGCAGCGTCGAGGAAAACCAATCTGGGCTGCTGAAGAATGGAAAGACATTGCTACCCGGGTAGAGAAACTGCCTGTGAAGGTTCGCCATGTAGATGCTCATGTCCCCAAGAGTAGAGCTAATGAAGAACAGCAAAACAATCAGCAGGTAGATCAGGCTGCAAAGATAGGGGTGTCAAAGATAGATTTAGATTGGCAACACAAGGGGGAGTTGTTCCTAGCGCGATGGGCCCATGATGCCTCAGGCCATCAGGGTAGAGATGCCACCTATAAGTGGGCACGAGACCGAGGGGTGGATTTAACCATGGATAGTATCTCTCAGGTTATCCATGATTGTGAGACGTGTGCTGCCATCAAACAGGCCAAGCGGGTGAAGCCCCTATGGTATGGGGGACGGTGGTCCAAGTACAAGTATGGGGAGGCCTGGCAGATTGACTACATCACACTGCCTCAAACCCGCCAAGGCAAGCGCTACGTGCTCACAATGGTGGAAGCCACCACAGGATGGTTGGAAACCTACCCTGTGTCTCATGCTACTGCCCGTAACACCATCCTGGGCCTTGAAAAGCAGGTCCTTTGGAGGCATGGTACCCCTGAGAGGATTGAGTCAGACAATGGGACTCATTTTAAGAACAGCCTTATCAACTCCTGGGCTAGGGAACATGGCATTGAGTGGGTGTACCATATCCCCTACCATGCACCAGCTGCAGGCAAGGTAGAGAGGTACAATGGACTGTTAAAAACCACCTTGAAAGCATTGGGTGGGGGATCTTTCAAAAACTGGGAGCAGCATTTGGCACAGGCCACCTGGTTAGTTAACACCCGAGGTTCCACCAATCGAGCAGGTCCTGCCCAGTCTGAGTCCCTGAATATAGTAGACGGAGATAAAGTCCCAGTGGCACATATCAGAGGTTTGTTAGGGAGGACAGTGTGGATCAATTCTGCCTCGAGTACAGACAAACCCATTCGTGGGATTGTCTTTGCTCAGGGACCAGGTTGTACATGGTGGATAATGCAGAAAGATGGAAGAACACGATGTGTACCTCAGGGAGACCTGATTGTGGGGTGAGACTCACATGCAAACATCTCAATTTGCTGGATGCCATTGTTTCTACATTAAACCACACAGACATGGGACAGAAGGAAATGTGTAAATGTCGAAAGTCAGAGCAAGTGAGAATGGAAGGGAATGTGTAAGTGTGGAAGGTTTGAGCAGGTGGGAAGGAAGCTCAGTAACATGTTCACGATATGGGATAAGGGGTGGAATGTCGTGGGGACAGGACATTTTCATGCTCATTATCCCAATCGTGGTTTCTGTTCCCTGTCCTCAGTTTGTTTTGTCTTCCTTCCCCCCCCCCGGCTGGCTGCTGGCTTGCTGCTTAGCTTGCTTGCTGCTTTGGCTTGCTGCTGGCTGCATGCTTTGCTGGCTCTGCTTTCCTCTCTTTTTTCTCTGCTTTTCGCTGGCTTGCTTTTTTGCCATTTTTTTTTTCCTTTTTCCCGGTTTCCGTTTTTCCCTTTCCCCCCCCCCCCCCGAAGACATCGGACCTACTCCGGGCAGGAGCTCCCCCGGGGTCTGCAAAAGAAGCTGCGTACCCTCTGCGGCGAAGAGAGATACAGCTCAACCCTCTTAGACTGGTGAAAACATCTGTGGTCATCTTGGGCTATTTCTCTTGTGCTGGGGAGTGTTTTTTTGTTGTGCCTTAATAAACAAGTTTTTTCCACTTTCCCCTCTGAAGGAATTCCTCCCGAACCCGGTGGTGGGGGGAGGTTGCGGAGGGTTTGGTTTCCTATAGGGGGCTCCTTTGGAGGTGTTTTCCCCTAATTTGTCCAAAACCAGGACATCTGTAAAATTGATGAATCTAGAAATAATTAAACTCTCTAAATCCAGGATTCAGTAGCCTAAAAGCAAGTGTCTAATGCTATTTTAGGTGTTGTGAAGTATCCCGGTTGGCATCCAATTGCTTCATCAAAAAGAATGTGGGCTTTCTCCATCTTACATCACGTCTACCAGCCTTGTGCAGATGTCTCATCGGCCCTGGAGTATCAAATGGCCAGAGAAGCCAACATTAAAGAGCTGAAGCCCATCTGCTCTTGTAGGGCATCTGATTCTTCCTCCAGGCTCCCTTGACTGCATCAAACTGATCTCTGCTGATTAAAGAAGGAGCCAAAATACTAAATTCTGAGATAAGATATAAGCCCGACTCCCCAAAATAAAGCTATCTTACTGGAAAAATAACAAGATTTGGGAACTGAAAGTGACAACTAGATGATTTATGGGTGCAACTGTCTCTATTCCATCCTTCTCTTATCACCCCAAATGGCAATCCAGCTTACAGGGTAATGATTATTTTTAAGTCAGTTTTTCAAAGTCCCTCTTGTTGTAACTGCACCCCAATGTGAAACTGGCTTGAGAATCCCTTGTCACCTAGACAAGGATGCCAACTAGGGATTCAGAAGCAAAGTATGACAGAAGTCAAGAAGTAGACTTAAAATTAAGTCTTTCCTTTGCAAGGTGAAAAAGGTGGAAAAGTGTCTCTGGAAAATTCACCAAAGATTTTTTTTTTTTTTGTGCTCAGACAAGAACATTTGGATTTTACTAATTGCATCTATGGCCAGCATCTGATGAGATGGAAATTTTGCCACAGAAACAGAGCTACAGGGCAGATTTAGCCAGAGACAAACAGCTTAGGGTGGGAGTTCACAAGATTGACATTGAACTTGGCTGTTCAAGAGGCTTACGACTGCCTTTTATGGTCTAGACTTTTTTTCTGTCTGTATCAACACTTGAGAGAAGTGACAGGTAAAATGGGATGGAAAGTGTGTCCTCTAATCTGTAAGCTGAAAAGCATTTTCTTTCCAACAGGAACATTCTCTTTCCCCCAGTCTCCTCCTCTTGGAAGTGATGCCTAAGTAAAGTTAGAAAGGTTTAACAGCTACAGAAAAATCTGAATAATTAAGATTTGTTTTAATTTTGGCTACTAGCTAGTAGCTGTAGTTGTCATCCATCTAATACTCTAACCATCAGGTAGTATAATTTCCTAGAATTTTCAGAAAAGTGGGTTGCAATTGCTTGTGGAAGGCCATTCTTCCAGTCCAAGGCAGAAGAACACCTGAGCTATTCCTAGTAGACATTTAACTAACCTGCTTTTCAAGACCAGCCAAGAGGTGCAGTCTTCATTTTAGTGAGGTCTGTGAGGAGCAGAATGTCACAGGTGCTGGGTGCAAGGGTGAAAGCAGGTTTGAAGTTTGTTTTTGTGCAGCCTCTGGTTGAAGCTCCAAGTCAGATGATTGCACAGCTGTAGCATAAACACTGGGAACACTCCAAATCCCATTAAACCCAATAAGATTAAATTGAAAAATATATGCAAGCTCATTGCTGAATGACAACCACAACTGTGTTTGAGCATGAGGTGGCATTACATGACACCTTTCCATATCCTTGGTACCTCACTAGACTGAGACTTACATGGCAAGAAGTTGCTCCAACCCCTTATGAGCCAACAAGTTCCACAGTTGAGTGCCCTCTGAGTTAAACTGTGCTTAGCAAGATTAACGGGCAAATGATCATTTAAAAAGAAGAAAGAGCATAGGTAGGCAAATACCCTACTCCCATCCCCACGACATTTCAAAACATTTGTAAACTGAAAGGTGTGAGTGTGTGACTCACTTGGCGGGCACAGAACTTGCAGCCATCTGTGCTGAAGGAGGACCACATGGAAGAGAACTGCTTTGGCATGTTGTTTTTTCCAAACTATATCACTATGAAGACCGGACAAGAATGTACTTACTCCTCAAAACTGGAATGAGAGCCTGCAAACAGAGCTATATCTAGCAAAGTTTTATAGACTCAGAATTATCTCCAGCATCTGTGCCAGAAACATGAGAAAGGACATTCATGCAGTGATTTAAGATGTTGCTAATGAGGATAAGGTTGCCTCTACCAACTCTTTTCAGCTTCCCCATGCACATTCAAGCTATTCCATAATTTTAAGCCCTTCTTTGAACACCAAACTGCTATGGGCTCTCTTCTAAAGGCTACTACCCAATGGATCTCATGAGCTCTGATACACCTGTACAAGCAGGAAGACTTGTCGAAGAGCATCCTCTTAGAGTGGTCACTCTTCTGCAGAAAGCCATGTCCCTGGTTTGTGTGTGCTCTGACTAGAAAAACATTTCTCTGCTGCTTGACTGATGGGAGAATTCAGGACCAGATAGTCATTGCCTTAGTTCTCGGTGGCAAAACACATCTTCCTAAGAGCAGTGCTGCTGGCATGACTATCTTCAGCCTTGTAGTACAGCTCCTTAAAGTTAGCTGCTTCCTAGAACCAGGACATCAATAGCCAAAGCAGTATAAAATCCCTTTAAAAGAATAGCACTTTCAATTTTTCAAATTATTATTTTTTATGACAAAATAAATATAGCCTCAGTTGTCAGTTGAAAGGGACAATTTCTACAAAAGCACTTCTTATCTTGCAGTGTTTTAAAGGTTTTCTCCTGCACTTCTAGCTTAAGGTCTGACTATGCTGCTCTGAATAGAAGAAACTCCTTTAATAAGGATCTTTGATTTGTTAGTTCTTAAGTACAGCTTCAAAAACACTAGAATTCTTATCTGCTACTTTAGAAATATGTAATAAACAACAGAAGCAAAACCTGCATAGAGCTAGGCTTGTGGCGTGTAACATTTATCTTTTCATTTAAATTCAGCAGTGAGTAATAGTGCCATATTACTTAGGAGAATGCCTTGCCAGTGTTTGCTAATCACTCTTCCTAAATGTAACAGATATCCATGGTCCAACAGATATGTATGGTCCAACAAATTGTAAGTCAATCTTCAGGTTCAGTGAAAGGCAATATCCTGAAAGAAAAATCACTTTGGCAGTTTGTGATCAGCAACTTGAGTTACAGGCTTGGTACTCTCAGCAGCACACTGTTTCATTTAAGAAACATGACCACATATTTTTGAAGTGAGGTCTGGTTTTTTATTTCATTGCAGAAGCCAAGTTAAAAATCATAAAGACAGCAAGAGAACAACAACCTTCTTCATCCAGAGGAGGAAAAATCAGAACATAGCTGTTAAATATAAGAAGGAAATAAGTATATTTAATATATATAATGGTTTATATAATATATCTATAATACCAATTATGGTTGTTTAATAAGAGACTTCTGTACTCATTCCATTGCTCTTATCTCTGGATACAAATGTGGTATTATTTTTTTCCATTGTGAGTACCAATTTATCAGAAACTTTGAAATGCCTGATATTCCCTGCTTCTGGAAACATCCCTTTCCTATACTCAGGGCTCTAAAGCATTGCTGAAAGGTGGGGCAGAAGTGAAGCAAAGGCCAGGGGCTGTCTCACTTTTTGTCTCCCCCAGGAACAGGAAGAAAGAGGTGGTGGCCCTGCAGGCTCTGCCCTTGCTGCCAGAGCTGGTTCAGCTGACTACCCAGGATTAACCCAAACAGTGCCAGCAGGTGCTGGGAGAACCTGCTCTGGTTTTTAAGCCAGGAGAACAACGACAATAGTTGAACACAAAACAACAGGCCTTTTGGCAGAGCCAAAATAACTCAGGAAAAAAACATTTAGAAAATCCTTTATCCCTCACCCCTCAGCAGACAAGGCAGGGCTGGGCTGGAGCCAGACAAGACACACCTCACAGTGTGTGCACGGAATGGGAGAGATGAGCTTCCTCATCCTTTCCCACCATGACACCCAGAGCCGGACAGGTTATTTCTGAACTGCTGTCTTCAGGGACTAATTAGCTCAGGCTTAGTTTCAAATGAGCCATGAGACCCTCTTAACTCAAGCATCAAAATTCCAATCACTTGATCCTAGGTCTGACCTACTCAGCTCTCCGTGAGATAGGAGAGGACAGCCTGAATGGGCACCTGGGATGGTTCCCACTGGCTCAAGGATTTTTCCACAACACGGAGCCATCAGCAATCCAGGTCTTGGGGAGCTTGGCAGAGTAGCACCCATCTATTCACCCAATTCCACATCAAAAAGTGGATGCCCTTGGTTCTCCTAGCACTGCAAGCAGAAAGTTTTGCTCCCCACGGCTGTGCCTGCCTTCCCAGCCACCTCCCAGCCTTTAGGTGGCTCTGGCACTCACTGGCTGTGACATCACTGAGCTTGGTAAGCCTCTCCCCGCAGGAGAGGAGTCTTCTCCTGGAGAGTGTTTGTGTGTGCCACAGTGGTTGACCAGCAAGGAAATAGTGGCACTGTGTGGTGGGAAGCAGTGGGAAGAGGAACAGAAGTGAAGAAGGAAGACGTGCCACATTCTCATTTCCATTCACCATTCTGTGCTGGCACAGAGGCTTCCACCCTACCAAGAGTCCTGCAGCTGCTTCATTTAAATCAATCAATGGGGTATTCATACACCAGGAATGAAGCCTGTGGTTTGAGGGCTTGCCCAGTGCAGGAGTGATGCCCTTTGCCAGCCAGATTCAGTACACAGATACAGCACGTTTACATTGTACATTGACAGCAATAGAGATGTTGAGAAGTCACCTCACTTGGTCCATTTCTTCCCCATCCTCCCTCTTACTCTGCTGTGTTCCCAGAACACTCTCTTCATTTCTTGGCTAGAAAAGTTCACTGGCAGTTTTACATGAGCAAAGACTCCTTTCACAGAAACAGCAGCTTTTCTAATCTTACCCTCTCCCTGATTTATAGGCTTGCATTTTGAACTCTGACCAGGTGCCTAATCATTTGCCATGTCTATTATGGCATTTCTAGTGCAAGAGGACAGTGACTAAGTCAGGCTGCCTTTTCTGCTGGGCTGTTGGACCAGTCATACCACCTCACCCAGGTGGCTTGAGACTCCAGGCACTAGGATTACTGGTTCTCTATGGAAAGAGAACCGTAGTTTCCTGATGGGGAGCCATGACTAAAACTTGTCAAAATGTAATTTAAAATAAACCTGAAAGGGCACTACTTATTTTATCTACAAAGCAATCTGGCCTCAGCAGACCAGAGACTCTGGGCCTCCCAAGCCTGCTGAATTGGTACTTCAGCAGCTGCATATTCATTTTCACTTTCTACTGTCAACGACTTCTTATTGGATCACAGAGTGTTTAGTTTTCCTCAGTAGTGACCATGTCTGTTTGCCTGTAAAGCACTCAGCAAACTGAGCTTGCCACAGCTAAGTGTCCTTTCATCCCATGCAGCTGTCACATCTAGATAGGGATTTCCTCCTTCAGATATGGGCAAGGAGGGAAGCGATGAATCCTTTCAATTACAGACTTTAACATACACGTGCTGTAACACCTCTGATTAAAGCTTCCTGGACAGCGGGACATGTCTGTGCTGGAATGGAAACGCAGTCCTGTTAGAATAAAGTTCACTATACCAACAAAGCCACCTAATGCCATTATTTTATTTTACTGTTATTTATTTTATTAAGCCAGCATCCCAAGTTCTAATTCAACAAAGGTCACAGTGGTACACATGTAGGCCGTGACTCAAGCATGGGTAGCCATAACCATTAAGTAATGCCCGGCATGTTCAAGTTATGAATGTGCCTACGAGCTTATGTTTGATCTTGGCCCCTAGATGTGAACTACTTTGGATCTGATGTAGATGTGATGTACATAGTTCCTTCTTCAGTTAAATATGTCCTGGAAAGCAGCTATTCAATAAACTGCAGATGCATTTATGGGTCTTCACATTTAAGGTTATTTTTTATTTTAAAAAAAGCCTGTGTTTATTTCTACCACATGGTACAACTCTTCCCAAGTAAATATTCTTGAATCCTGGGGCTTCCCAGCCTTCCTCAGGAACTTCTCCTAAAATCTTTTGACTTTACTGTACAGAAGGATCCTGAAAGTGTTGGGAATAACGTGTTTCCTTATCTCAGTGTGCTTCACATGCATAACCCACGTGGAATAGCCCCACTGTCCCATTCAGTGACTGTTCATACACCTAACAGAAACCAAGGTTAGGCTGAAATACGCATATCCATATGAGTGTACATGTACTCCATACACATACACATTTCTTTCAAAAAAGGCTTCACAAAGTCTTTGACACACATGAAGGAACACCATGAAGCTGTGCCAGAAGAGGTTTATGCTGAACATAAGAAATGGGTTTTGTGTTGAACATTAAAAATGGATTTTTCATGACACCAAGCCTGCCAATATTTCAAGTGTTTGGACAATGCACTCAGGTACATGGTGTGACTCCTGGGGCTGTCCTGTGCAGGGCTAGCAGTAGGAATTCAATGATCCTTGTGGGTCCCTTGTAGATCAGGATATTCTGTGGTATCTCACTACAAGCACTCCCAGATATACATATCTTTTAACTGTGACACTGCATCCCAGTGATACCAGGAAATACACTGAAGCTGGACACCTGACACAGCCAGGCACACTCCTGATGCTGCTCCCCACACCTCTGAGGAAAGAGGGAATATCCTGGCATGGGTCTCCCCTGGGAAACTGAAACCTGAAGTCAGAAGCACTTTGCAGCCCTGTCATGAGCTCAACTACCAACCTGCCGGTTCAGTGCCAGAGAGTTGCCTTTGATATCAGTCAGTGTCAGAGGTGTTAATATCCAATTATAACAAAAAATGAGCTTTGCAACCAAGGAAAAACTGATGTTGCCTTTTCTTAAGCTGGGAAATCTTTTTTTCTGGGAGAGAGCGGTTTTTTTTAATCAACTATGAAATATATAAAATCACTGTGAGATGTGTTTTCATTAAATTGAGAATGAGGGCTTTTTTTAATGCATTGCTATTCTTCCAAAGTAAAAGAGACATTATACACAGAAAGACTTTGCTAATATATGAGTGGGGAAATTAAACTGTCTAGCACTGTCAAAGACTAAAGTTATCTTCATCAATATCTGACACCTCACTAAGTTTCAGAAACACAATTTACCTTTCTCCACTTTTATTCCACTTTACACATCCATTGTCATGGGTTTTTATGCTTGTTTTTTTTTCAGTCGGTGGCAAGCTGCTGAGTGAGTTAAAAAGGCTGACACGAAGAATGGCAGCAGAATTACCCTCTGCACCTCAGTATATGGGATCCCCCTGCCTCTGTGGGGATTAGATTACTGCTGAGTGAGAAGGTCTGCATGGTCAAAAATACCCTGAGAACAGTCCACTTCCTGACTTCCCATAATAAGCAGCAACAAAACAAAATCTGCCCTGTGTACCTGTGGACAGTGCCTTTCTCTTCACTCCCTCACACAGGTTTGGGGTACCACTGCCTCAACCAGCTGGGGGGTTTTCACTCACCCAGGAGGAACGGCTGGACCCCAGGAGAGTGGAGGCAGAATGTCCTTCTTCTCCAGCAACTGAAACAGAGGTGAAACCAGCCATCATCTCTTCCTTCACGACATCACAGAGGCCCCAGCACTCTGGGTCTGCCTCCTGCCACCAAGAGATTTGCCACCTTTCCTGACTGACTGGTAATGGTGCTCAGGCTGGTGAGGACAAGATGGCAGTACCCACTTGCCCAGAAAAGGAGAGTTCAGCCACGGAGTGGGAACTGTGGAGTCAGATCCAGTCAGACTTTTTCAGGTGCTGCTCTGCTGCCTGGAGACATTCCTACTCAACCATAGCCACGATGGAGGTCACTTCATGCTTTTGGCAATGCCCACAGCTGTTCCCAGCATTGCTTTCCTTGCCCTTCCTGCAAGCACATGGAAATTTATTAATCATATCCTGGCAACATTTCAAATCCTGCTAGGCCAGGCGGCCTGAAATTACTGTTTGGAACATGGTGGCAGCCAGGTGGGAGGCTCCCCCAGGGCTACACATTGCAAGCCTTAGGGAAGACGATACTGAGAAGGGCTCTGTGCTACACTCAGGCCACTTCTGTCTCAAATATGTCCTCAGACACAGTCTCGTATCAGCAGAGAGAACTCCTTCACTTGCTGACCTCTTGCTCCCAGAGCTGCCTCATGAGCTGCTTACCAACACTATGTATTTCAAGCATGGCCTCAGAAACATCTCTGAAAAATCCCATTCCCTGGCGACATTGATCTTGCAGCATCTGTATGCTTAAAGCAAGGAGGGCACTGCTGCTGGTGGGCTTGGCCTTGCCCAGGTGCAGCATTTTCCAGTTATTCATAAGCCCTGTGGGGCACACAGAGAGGTGCTGTCCTCACCTCCACAGCACTTTTGCCTAAGCTGCAGACCAGATGCCTTTCATAAAGGTAGCGTCCCATGCAGAAACACTTCTTTATTTGTATATTCCTGACTGATTGATCCCAAAGGATGTCACTCTGTAGGTGTTTCTGCCCCATGGATGTACCTTCCAGCTCATTCCCCTAAGCACTGGGGACAAGCTTCCCCCAGGAGCCTGGGGTGCAACCTAGGCTTCAAACCCTACCTCAGAAATGAACTGAGCGGCTCAAGCTGAGCTCCAGCACTGCAACATTTTAATGGGTTGATGTTACTGACCTAGCAGTGTTTTTCACAGGCTCATCTGAAATGAGGGCACTCCCCAGGCTTTTTACACAGTGCTGCTGCTCTTTCCCTTCTGACGGGTGTTTTGATGGGGATTTCTGCCATCCAGAGAATATCTGGGGAGGAATTTTCTGAAGGGAGCAGCTGACTGGCAAGGGATCCAGCCACCTTCAAAGCTGTCATGTGAGATTTTTCACAGGATGCCAGAGAGGGCACTGAAATCATCAAGATCACAGGTTTTCCAGGCATGGATTCCCGGTCATCCTACCTCTAACTATTAACACAAGCATTACTTCACAGTGAATGAACTCTACCCACTCCCCTTGCAGAGATGTGGCATGAGGCTCCTGCAACACTTAATGCGATTTAACCTCTCAGACTGGGGCTTTAATGAGACCCCAATGCTGAGTTTGTGCTAGACTGTCCAGAGGAAAGTTTGCTTCATCCTGTAGGCCATGAACTTGTAAAAAATTCTGGTATAAGCTCAAAAATTTTTTTTTCTGTTTTGCATATGCATCAGCATACCTGCACATTTTTGTGGGTATTCCCATGTGCTGGTATTTGAAAAAGCACCCCGTTAAGTTTTTGACCAAAGATTAACTGGTATAAATATAAACATGAGAAGAGGTGTTTGGTTTTGGGTTTCTTCCTACTGTATTTTATTCGTTGCACAACATTAATACTGCAAATGAAGAATGGGAAGTTCCAAGACTGTGAACATATCTCACCAATGTGTACATACTGCAAGTGTCCATTTTTGCCTCCTCTGCAGAGAACAGAACACATTAAGGATGATCCCTGTGGTCCCCTGAGGCTCAAGATGCTCTAATCAGTCCTTGTGGCTTGGAAAATCCTTTTATCAATTGCCTGAAGACTAATTAAAAGACCTAGTGTCATATAAATGGCGTAGTGAATATACATATATCTGCCAAAGATGCAGTCTTAATTTCACAGCTGGTTAGGGACTGGAAAGAGTAAACCGGGAAATAGAAAACCTTCTTGATTAATATTTCAGTCATTTTCTTCCCTTGATTTTTCTCAGCAGTTTTTCAACATCTGTAAGATGCAGAGGAAGGAATCCCACACTTATGACACTCCTGCAGTTCTGGCTAAGAGAGAAACTGGGAAGACCAAGCACTTCAGGATGTAGAGCCAGCAATAGACCATCCATGCAGATGAACACCTGACTTCAGCATGTGTCAGCTTTACCAATACAGCTACCACTGGGGTTGCTTCAGTGCTTCTGCTGAACCAATCACCCACAGAATGAGCAGGAATAATGCAGTCTAAATTGCCTGCACTTAGCATGGGAAACTGTCAGCACAAGTAGCACATGTAGCACATTTTTTTTATCACCTTCTTCAAGGTGATAAAAAAAGCTACTGGCACTGGAGAATTCAAGGCTCCTTAAAAAGAAAAAAAGAAAGAAATAAAGATAGTTGAAGTGAGTGTCCTTGGAAAGATAAAGAAAAGGATGTAACAACTGGAAGAGGCAAAGCAACATGTGACATATTTGAGGTCTTATCAGCTTCAAACAATAAACTTGAAAATTTGTGAAAGGAGGTCAGAACAAAAATCCATAGGCACAGGAGCTTAAAGGCTAGATCTTCATGAAATTATGAATTCTCTGCCTTCAGATTGCCCAGAATCTGAGGCCCTTGGCAAGGTCTGCAGATGAAACCCTTTGGTCTCACACAGAGCACATCCAGTAGAGCGGGCTGGCAGAAGAGACACTTTGCTGCTAATCATATGCTTTGCAACTATCCAGTTTCACTTCTTTGGTAGAAACAATGTTGGGACATATTTAAGAGATGACAATGTGACATTTCCGACTGCTCTGCTACTCCAAAATATGGAGATGGGTCTGCAAGTGTCAAGGAATGGTAGAGTGGCAGAAATCAAACTCCTCCCTACAATGCTCCACTGAAACAAATCAGAAAGAGGACAGAGAGAGATCAGTCCATGAAAGACAAGAACCCAAAATGGCATGCTGCATCCTCCAGCTTCTCCTTGAATGATTTGGCTGGAATTACCTGAGAGCCCTGCCTGGTCAAAATTCAGCACACCCTGTTCAGGTCAGGCCATTTGACCTGAACCCACTGTGTGTGCCAGTCCACAGAAAACTTGCCTGCCCTGCCAAACAAAAGGAGGAATCCTCTTGAGAGCTGAATAAAAACACTGAAACTCTAAGCACAGGTCCGTATTAAACCTTGTGAGCCAGCATTCATTACTACGTAGGTGAGATCTGGGACTGGGACCTTGCACATAAACACTTTGTCATATGAACATTAAACATGCACTACCCTACCCTGATTGTGCAAAGAGAAAACTAACAATCCAGTTCAAAAGACAGCATTTGGTTGGTTGCACACTTCCTCCAGGCAGAGAGGGAGAGGACAAAGACCTGATGTTAATGATACTCTGATATAGGCATAAACTTACAGGAGTGAGAGAGCTGCAGGGACCAAAGAGAATTATCTACTGTGCCTGTACTGGCACAGCCTCTTCCATCCCCTCTGTGGGCTGGGTCACTGCAAACACAAGGGCTGCTGCCATAACATGGTCTTAAAAGTTCCTGACAGTCACCACAGCAAATGTCATATAATGTTGCACGGGCAGGGATAGGGGGAGATGACATAGCTGGATTCTCTCATTTCTGCAGTACGAGGAAAATGCCTTGCCACTTAAAAATATTTAACTGCCGTAATGTCAAAGCATCTACTGAGATATGTTTCTGCTGCATTTCATTTGCACTAGTAAATATTGAAAGGGACATTTTAAGAATTCTAACAGATTGATGCAAAATCAGTGCAAAACCATTACATTCTTCCAACTCTTCTTTGACAAATCAACTGACCTACCTCACTGATTAATTGGTCCAACTCCTTTTTTGCAGGTACAAATTAATTCCTGACCACATGAGGGCCTATAACCTCAGCTCAGCATTTAAACAAGGCCAAGAGCTCAAAGTGAACAGAGCATTTAAGAGAATGACATAGTTTGCCACCACTGGGTCTTAATCCTGATTTGGATACAGTTCTACTCTGGGCTAAATCTGATCTTGATCCAAACTGAGGGCTTAGAAATCTCCCCTAACCTGGAAATGGCTCATTTTCTTAAGGGTCAATATTCTAAATTTACTGGCTGGAAACCAGAACCTGCAGTTATTTTCTTTGAGGAAAAACAACAACAACAACAACAACCAACAAATAAACAAAACCCAAAACAAAACAAAAGAAAACCCACTAAAACCAAACAGCGACCCACAACCCCAAGATCAATGTAAAACCCGCAGGGAGCATATAAAATTGGAAGGACTGAAAGCAGCAATTAAACCACAAAATAAATAGCACCATAAATTCCATCCTGCACATGACCTTTCCCTGGGTCATCTTTTCACCACCCCTTTCATTAGCTCTGTACCTGTCCATCGTGCTATCAAGCACATGGCCAAAACCTTGCTGTGTGCCCTGGCACAAGCTGGCATGAGCATGATGCAGTTTGCCAAGTCTGCCTCCTTCTGACTTTATTACCAACTTGCCTCTTGACTCCACAGTGTGCCTGATGTCATTGCTCAGATATCCTCTGTGTGATTTGCTGCAATTGGCAAAGACCTACGAATTCCCCATGAAAACAAGTCCTCCAACTTGTGAGTGTAATGTTACTATCCTTAGTGTCTTCCCAGAATGCTGCAGTGTAATGATCTTCTTTTTTTGTATTTGTTTTTCAGTTAATGAGATTAACTGCAGAACAGACATTTGAGAGATCTGTGTTTTTAGATCCAAAGGGCTTTGCTTGCTGAAGTATTCAGGTGATCAATTCAAGGCTGCATGACCAGAAGTTCAAAGGTTAACCCTGGGATGACCAATCCCACATAAATAAAAGTCTTGTAATGCTACAAGGTCTTAGGAGTACTCACAGTGGATGAAATCCTGTGCTTCATCTTTCTTCTTGTCATCTTCTTGAACTTATTCATGTCATATAATCTATTGCTTTATAAGAGCTGAGGAGAAGAAGAGCCAAACATGTCTGGGGCTGAAAGCTGTCACGTAGACTTCAGCAATCTGTTGCCCTTGCATCATCTCGTGAAAAGTCTTCCACTTGGAAATCAAAGTGCCCATGTAAAAGAAATGCACACTTTGTGGACTTGCAACACAACTTCAAGTGGATGTCAGATACCTGACATGGTTAACTTCACCCAGCAAGAAATTCTCAGAGGAGAAATAGGTCAGGACACTATTAATGGTATATCAGAGAAGTACTTATGAGGCTCAGCTTTGTTTAAATTATGGATTTTAAATGAGTCCAGGTACAACATATGTGTTACTACCTGCACCATTCCTGAGTCTCTCTTCCAGCCTATCAAAGTATTTGCAGTGGCTGCAAGAACCATACCCATACAGTTTTATAACAGCTTTGATCCATTAATTACCACTGAGTTACAGCTGAGTAACTGCAGGGCACAAAAAACCCAGCTTAGTCAGAGCAAAGAGCATTCTTAGTTTTGTCACCATTTAATGTTATAGTTTCCATGCATCTCTGTTGAAAATTTTACAACCAGAACTGCAGAGCATGAAGAGGTGGGGGAGCAATCACTCAGGCCATGCTTTAATTATTGCTTTTCAGGAAGCTGTAGAAGATGTGAAGAAATTCTTACATTTTGAGAACTGAGATGAGAACACACTTGATCAGGACTGAAAGGTCCTGAAAAATGTTTCTGGCTGGTCTTTCCTTGGGAGGGAGATTGCAGATAAGAAAGAAGGGTGGTCAAATATCATCTCCCCAGGTATGCTCAAATTGGTTTTAGATATGGCACAAAATGCAAGACTTAAGAACACCCATTTACCTGGATTTGCAAGGGCATGTAGCGATAGGACAAAGGGCAATAGCTTTGAGCTGAAGGAGCCTAGGTTTAGACTGGCTATTAGGAAAAAATTCTTCACTGTGAGGGTAGTGAGGCACTGGGACAGGTTGCCCAGAGAAGCTGTGGATGTTCCATCACTGGAAGTGTTGAAGGCCAGGTTGGATGGAGCTCTGAACAACCTGGTCTAGTGGAAAGTGTCCCTGCCCTTGGTGAGGGGGCTGGAACTGGATGATCTGTAAGGTCCCTTCCAACCCAAGCCATTCTGTGATTCTGTGATTACCAAGTGCATCAAGATGCTAACAACTCAAGCACTGATGCATGGAGCACAGGAACTGAGATGAATTCATTAGCTGGTTGAGCACTGAGTGCAGCTTTGCATGACACCAGGAGGATTTAAAAGAGTTGGCAACAGCCTTGCAAGCATTAGTCTACCTAAGACTCCCTGAGCACAGTTAGAGGATGTATGGAACTGTCCTATGAACACACAATGAGCTAGAAGACTGCTCTGAGAAGTAACAGTTCTTTAAAAATTCTGCTTGGGACCACCCACAGCCACATGTGTCAGTCTTCTGGCTCATTTCCTTGCATGCTAACACTTCTGGTGTGCATGTATATGAGTATGACTGTTTATAATCAAAAGTATATAGCTGGTAGCAAACTAGATCCTGTTACACATGTAAATTCATGACAGTGTGCAAGATAAAAGGGGAAAATAAGAAGGTAATAATTAGACCTTTCAGTTTGACTTCAGTTCCATGCACTAAGCAAATACACACTCTCTGTATACTCTGAAATCTACTAACAACCGAACAATATCCAGAATGAATTTGATAAATTGTGTGAAACCAAATAATTTCTCCACTTACTCCAGAGTAATAGATTTTGTGAACAGCAATAGATGTTGACTTTATTACACTTTTCCACTGCTTCTTTCTATCAGACTAGAGAGTGACAGCATAAATTAACTTTCAACAGCACACATACAAAACCAGAAAATATTTCTGAGTAATGCAATTGAGACTGATATTCTGTTGGAACAGAAAAATAAATCAGAGAGAGTTCCTTGCACTCTTTTCCTGAACTCCCTATGTTTAGAAATATCTGGGACTCCAGAGTAGATAAGGTACTTCTGAATTATACAGGTAATGTGAGACTAAAATGAATTCCTGGAATGCTTTGGAAAAGAGAGTTAGAAACATCATAAGTTAGTCTTATGAGGAGTGGCTGAGGGAGTTGGGGTTGTTTAGCCTGGAGAGAAGGAGGCTCAGAGGAGACCTTCTTGCTCTCCACAACCACATGACAGGCATCTGTAGCTGAATGGGGGTTGGTTGGCAACCAGTGACAGGATGAGAGGACACAGCCTCAAGCTGAATCAGGGGAGGTTCAGACTGGACATGTGGAAGAATTCTTCACTGAAAGGGTGACTAAACATTGGAATGAGCTGCTCAGGTAGGTGGTGGAGTTCATCATCCCTGAAATTCTTCAAGTGAATGTGGCTCTCAGTGCCATGGTCTAGTTAACATGATGATGTTCAGCCAAAGGTTGGACTCAATGGTCTCAGAGATAATTTCCAGTCTAAATGATTCTGTGGTTCTGTAATTCTGTCTGCTTAAATGAAAGAAGTGACCTGGAGGAATGATAATTGAAGAAGGTAAAACATGTATCTGCAGAGACTGCAGTTACTCGTTCTGACAACTTCTGGATAAACAAAGGGCTTAATTTTCTGTCAACCTATGTGGGAATTAAAGGCAAAGAGAAGTGCAATGTCACTTCCTGCATCTCATAATAATCATATTAACAGAAGTGAAAATGGCCTAGAATCTTGCAGAAAGATGCAAAATGTACACAGTGCCCATATTTAGGGGCTGTAGCATGATGTTTATAATTATAACGATCAATAACTCACTATCAATAAGTAACTTACTTGAATGATTGATGACTGCAGAGGGTATCTGATTTTTGAACTGAGAATTGAATGTTATAGAGATCTAAACCTTAAAACAGTGTTCACAGCAAAAGAAACGCTAGAGCAGCAATGATGTTCTTTACCATCCCTAACCATGCTAACCTTTTAAGAAAGCAACAGAGAGAGTGAAACTTCAGAACAAAAACATACATGGAATTGAGCTCAGCATTCAAAGATTGTATGAACATGCCAAAACTATTAATTCTTTCCTTTCAGCATTGAGAATAGAAAGGTTTGTTCCACTGGCTCCTGGCCAGGTCAGCTCACCATCAGCCAAGGGGAGAGAATAATGAGAGCAACCTCCTGCCAGCAGTGCCCCGTGCAGTCCCACCACACGCAAGAACAATAACAGCTGCCACTGGAAAACAAAGTGGTTGCATTTATCAAGAACAATGAGGGAATTCTAAATCCCTAACAAAGACTCTGAGAAATGCATAGCATCCAAATTTGCCATGCAGAAGCATGTGTTATGATGACACCTTCCTTAATTAAAAAACTTCCATTTAGCACCACAACTACAAAGCGAGAAATGTTCCCAAAGAGACTCGTGCACAGGGAGAGAAGTTTTTATGCACTGCACATTTGTCACCTGATGTTATCTGTGCTCCCAGAGTTTGTGACCTATATAATACTACAAAAGGCACCATGTACTTGACATAATTTCATAAAAATAGGTGCCTAGCACATACATATTATATATTTCTTATATACTATACATTGCATATCAGTAATACGCTTACATAGTAAGTCTGAATAGACTAAAAACAGGTGGGCTTACTCCTTCACCCTTCCTGGAGAAAGTGGTTCTGCGTATTGCCTGCCCATCACTTCCTCTTTCATGGAGGACCTCAAAACTTCTTCAGACCCTCAAGAAGTATGATGTAATAGCTAAAAATTATGCAGTGTTATGGATATCACCACTTTTAAACACAGGAAACTACACTGCCTAATCAGGTAATAGTTGGCTGACCACTTTCAGAAAATTATTAAAGGTTACTTTTGTTACTTTTGATATCTGTGAACACAGCATGTCCATGTGCTGATGTGTATCCACATCCTCAGGAAAAAAAAAAAAAAAAAAAAAAAAAAAGAAAGGGTTCTTGCTCAAAAGTCAAGTTTGTAATTTAGAGGGAGAGTTGAACTTTTAGAACAAATATGTATCTCCAGCCTAAAACAAACAAACAAATTTTTTATGGTCTTCTATTAAAAAATTTAGGAAAATAAAAAAATTGTTTCTGATCCTAATGTCCTTAAGCTGTTATTTATTTTACACTGAAATAAAGACCCCCCAACATATTTTTTTATACTTTTATAATTATTTTTATACATTTCTCTGAACAAATATATTCCAACAAAAGATTAATGTAAAAGGTCATCTCTGTTGTTCCTATTGTGTGTTAATCTAAGTCTCTGGTATGAAATGCTGTATTTATAATCCAAAGAAAAGAACAGGGATTGTCTGATGTGCTACTGAAAGTTATCAGGTCCCAAGTTTAGACCAGGGATAATGTCATTCTTTGGTAAACAGCCACTGTTTCTTCAAACCCAGCTGCCTTTGGCATATCAGATCTGTCAGAGGTGCTTACAGCAGTGCATAGGTTATTATAACGCTCGACATATATTCCCATTGAGAAATGGCAAATCACATACCTTAAATGATTTTCATATTTGGTGACAGACTTAGATTATTATGTACTATGTCGTTTCCAGAATAAGCTTCTATTTCCAGGAGTGATGTAAGGTTAAAGTTATGAAACGATGCCATGCTCCTAAGAAACCATGTTTTCTTAGATGTTAAATTAAAAACATTGTTTCAGAAGTTCAGAAAAGATTCATAATTGGGTTTTTGGGGGAGCTTTAACTTACAGTATTAATTAATATTTAAGTGTGTTAAAAAAAAAAAAGGGATTTTCAATACTCCTGGAAAGGAATACAACTGGATTTCAGAATAGTCACTCAGCACATTTGAAAATCAACAAGAATCTATCTAAATGTCCTCCTAAACCCAAAAAGACCTAATTTGGAATAGTTTGATATGAGAATTGCTTTATGATGCCAAATTGAAAAAAAATTAATTTGCATGTTAATTAATGCATTTTATTAGATATGCAGAACTCAATAAAACCCAGAATTTATCCATCATAAAGAATTTGCCTATGATTTGGAATTTAATATATGTATTTATAATTCGATTGCCTTTGACATACTAGCAATACTTGGGGTCATTATCTTCCAGAAAGAAAGTTACAGCAGGAAAAGTGTTGCAAAAATGTACCAGTCCAACCCTATTGCCATGAACCAGAGGATTAAAGAATGACAGAGTCTCTCCTTCCTCACACATTCTCTTCATCAAAGAATCACAGAATGGTTAGGGTTGGAAGGGACCTTAAGGACACCCAGTTCCAGCCCTTCTGCCATGAGGAGAGACACCTTCCACTAGTCCAGGTTGCTCAGGGCTCCATCCAGCCTGGCATTTGTGATGTTCTCAACTCTGCTAGGTATTAGCTACCCTACCTTAAAGACTGTGCTTATGCACAGAGGAGTTTTAAGTGTTGAAAGGAGACTGGAGGCAAGAAAATGAATTGAGAAAATAGGAAGTAAACTGGTAGCAGCTTGCTGTAATGCAGAGAGCATAAAAAAGTAGTTCTCCAGTGGGAAGGGGTTACACATGGCTAGATTTAATGGGATACATGTTCCTCAAGGACTGCTTTGGAGACACTATGTGAGTACAGCAGGACAAATACAGCAGGTGGACTGAAGAGGGAGGAAAAATTAAAAAAGAAAAAGAATGCAAAAAGCAGACCAAGAAAGGAGCAAAACAGCACCAAAAATATAAACTACACCAGAGCACAAAACCATCCATTACATATAGAAATGAAAGCAGTAACAAAAAACCACAGAAATTAATATGAAGGAAGATTTTCTTAACCTTCTTCTTGCATGCTTGTTTTCTAGGTTGAGGTTGTAACTACTTTGGGACAACAAATCTTCTCAGTCCACTTTGCCAAGTAACTTATTTACAAAGGCTTAACTGGTATGAATTACTAATTAGAATAGTGTGATCTCAAATCAACACAAATTAATCTGACATTTCCCTAGTCTGCTGGACTCCCCAGATGTGAGCTACAGCTCCAGGAGCAGCTGCCCAGACACCTCTATGGTTCAGCTCAGTGGAAGGTGCACAACTCACGCAGGCTGTGCCAGTGACTTTCACTCAGCTTAACGCTTCTGCATCTCACTTTAGCTTGACATCTTTTAGGCAAGGTAGAAATCCAAACAAATAAATCTCCCTGTAAATCTCCCAGGTTCTTCACTTCTGTCTTTCACGCTTATTACAATAATGCCTGGACTGGGAATTGGCCTGTGAGGATGGTCACTGAGACAGCAGCTCAGAACCTGAGCTACCCTGTCAGGTTCACTTCTCAGAGGGCTGCAATATTTCAATCCCAATGTTTGACAATGTCCAGCTGGCAGGCTGACAGTGAGACACTCGGAGCACAAGCCAGAGTGAGCTTATTTTCCAGTAGGTGAAGATATGAAAAACAAAGTTCTGCTTGGTGATGACATCTTCAATCAACTAAGTAATAGGGCACCTTAATTGATATGAGTGAGCTTCATACACTGATACTGGAAGAAAACATGAGCTCTGGCTAAATACCTTGCAATAGAGGATTTTGGAATTTTTTTTGGCCTGTGAAATACTCAATATACAAATATGGCAAGCACTGTTGTATACTGCTGGTGCTGTCTTCCACCAGTTTAAGGCTGTGTTTTGAATACAGTAGGTAATTTACTTTACAACAGAGCACAGCCTCGGGGACAGATGTGTAGAAAACCAGCCATTGAGTGTCTCTCCCATGTTTGTCAATGTTACATAGATTGAGTGGGCTGACAGCTGCCAAGTAATATTGCCTGATGTCACTCTGGACATCTAACCTTTCCCTCTGTTCTTGGCTCTGCCTAGTCCACACCCTGAATCCTGTGTCCTATTCTGGGCCCTCACTTCCACACAGACAGTGAGGTGCTTGAGCAAGTCCAGAAAAGGGCAATGGAGCTGGTGAAGGGTCTGGAGCACAAGTCTTATAGAGCAGCTGAGGGAGATGGAGGGGAGGAAAGGGGGCTCGGGGTGACCTTATCACTCTCTACAACCACCTGAAAGAGGCTGTAGCCAGGTAGGGGGTGGTCTCTTCTCCCAAGCAACCCACAGCAGGACAAGAAAAAATGGCCTCAAGCAGTGCTAGGGGAGGTTCAGGTTGGATGCCAGGAGCAATTTCTTCATGGAAAGGGTTTCTAAACATTGCAATGGACTGCCCAAGGAAGGTGATGGAGTTGACATCCCTGGAAGATGCTCAAGAAATGACTGGATGTGGCACTCAGTGCTGTGGTCTTGTTGACACGGTGGTGTTCAGTCAAAGGGTGGACTCGATGGTCTCAGGAGTCATTTCCAACCTAAATGATTCTGTAACTCATCATAAGCATCTCATCTGTACTCCTTGAAGTCAGTAAGAACATGACTTTCCAAGCAATCCCTAAGCAATTGGCTTTATTTGTGCTGAATTACCACCTAGCAGTCCGTCGAGTTTTCGTACACATGAGTGAAGAAAAACAATTTATGCGGGGCTTATTTATTTCTGGGTGTTTCATTTATTTAACACGGCCCAATCAACGCCCGCCCGGAACCCCCGCTCCCGGGCGCAGGCCGCCGCCTCTCGGCGCCGCGGGGGCTGAGGCCGGGCCGCGGGGCGGGACCGGCGGGGGCTGTCACTCCGGTGACGTCGCGGCGGGATGAGCGGGCGGGTGGAGGTATGGCCGCGGCCGGCGCTGGGCCGTGCGCCTGCCGTCCGTGGGGATCAGCGGGCTCCTGCGGCCCGGGGCAGCTGCCTTTCCCCTCTGAGGAAGCCCTGGAGCTGGGCAAGGGGCGCGGGGTGGGTGCGCTGCCGC
Organism: Vidua macroura; assembly: GCF_024509145.1. Lineage (NCBI taxonomy): Eukaryota > Metazoa > Chordata > Aves > Passeriformes > Viduidae > Vidua > Vidua macroura. The sequence continues at coordinate 37,739,106 of NC_071572.1, read as the reverse complement.
CTCTGCCATCCCAGGAGAGGTGTGTCCGTGGCTGGTGGCGGCTGCAGCTCTGCCTGTCTCTGTGTGCAGGCCTCTGGCTGTTCTGCGTGTCCTCCGCCATCCCCTTCCTTGTGTGGCACCTGCCACCCCCTCCAGGGGCCGCGGGGGCAGCAGCTCGGCAGGGCCGCTGAGCACTTCCATCGGCCTGTGCAGCTCCTCTGCGGAGCGCTGCCAAGGAACACCTTCGGGACACTGAGTTTATCCCAGCCCCGGGGTGTCCTTTTTGCTCTCAGAAGCCACCACAGGGCACTTGTGCTGCTCAGTCCCCGTTCATTCCGCAGAACATGAGCAGATCTTGTCTCTTGATCGGCTCCTCTAATTGTCTGTGCTGATGGAGGTCCTGTGTCTTCCTGGCGCTTTGGCCGAACCTGTGCTGTGGCCTGTCCATGGGGAGGGTTCAGTCCTTGCCTCTGTGCAGGCTGCTGCTTCACTCAGTGCTTACCACTGTGTGATTTCAAAATGTTTGCTAGGCTGTGTCTTACTGCCACATATTCTTACGGTCTAGGCAGCTAGTTAGGTCTGGAAAAGCTATACATAGATATATAGAGAGTTTGTGTGTTGAAGCTTCATTCTCTAATGCAGAACATAAGGTGTGGAGTCATAAAGTGACTTGCCCATTATTGTACGGAAAATCTTTGAACCAGAGTTCAGTTACTCATTCTGTACTCTTAAACAGTAGAAATAAAAACAAGCTTGCAATTTGGGTTTATTTCTTAATTGTCTGATTTTTTTTTTAATATAATAATGTGTAGATGTATAGACGTATAGACTGGGAACATTTCCTCTTGATTTTTTTGGGGGGGATTTTTGTTTTTTTGTGTTTTTTTTTTTGTTTTTTTTTTGGTTTTTTTTGGTGGGGGTTTTTTGTTGTTTTTGGGGTTTTGTTTTTGTTTGGTTTTGTTTTGTGTTTTTTTATTTATTTTTAATAATAATACTGGGGTTTGTTTCATTTCTAGGTTAAAGTGAAAATACCTTTTGGAGACAAATACCTTGATGCTATCTTTTCTGTCCCAGAGAAGAAACCAACATATGGAGTGATTCTTACTCATGGAGCTGGAGGAGACATGAATTTCCCTCACTTAGTGTCCTTGGCAGCCTATCTTGCATCCCATGGAGTTCTGTGCCTGCGGTTTACTTGTAAAGGCCTTAATGTTGCCTACAGGACTAAGGCTTTTAAAGCAGTTGTGGTAAGCAGTGACCAAATTCTTAGACCAAAGCTTAGATCCATGGGTGCTGTTTTCCACGTTTCTTAAATTACAGCCAGAGATTAGTCAAGCAACAGTGGGAAAATTACAACCAATGTTTAGGTAAATGGAGCACTGTGTGTGAACAGAAACAGCAGAAGCAGTTGTTAGATGGGCAACAGCTGGAACAGCTGCCACAAGTGTGCGGGTTTGAGTTCAGGGAAGAAGAAAAGCCTGACAAAAGGCAAGGGTGTTTCATGGGAAAACTTATAGCTTGCAAAAAGTGGAAGAATTTAGGATGGAAACAAGCTGGGTGAAGAATTTAGGATGGGCGATCTGCTTGCATTGAGCAAGAGGCATTTTTATAGGGGAACAGAGTCCAGTTCTAAAGGAATTTTGTATGATGTCATTGTGATTATATATACATTAATTTGAAGTCAGACTTTACTGTCTTTAATGGGCATCTCCAGTTTTTATGGAAGAAGCATAATGTTGTTAGTGCATTTATGTTCATATGCTGCTATGTAAATGTAATTTTAAGCCATCTGCTAAGATAGCATCTGATTAGTTATCTCCTAAAACCTGAAAAAATGTTGCTGAATTTTGTTTTCTGTCAGACTTAACTGATCATGTCACAAATACATAACCTCAATGAAGGGCATTTTTGCAAACCTGCTATTCCTTTTGACGGGCCAAGGGTGTGCATGGGGTCTCGTACTATAACTGAGTTAATACATAGTAATCACTTATGTTTTGGTAACTTTATAGGCCATCTGATATTTTAGACTTGCTGAGAGCTAATGTGAAGTTGATTATGTTGTTGCTGCAAAACGTTATGAAACCATTTATGTGATAAAACCCAAGAGAGCACCTTGTATGTGTCTGTTCTTTAATCTGCAGTACTGAAAGAGCTTCCCATTTTCTGTGTAGTAGCTACAAACAGAAGAGATCCCCAGCTTCCCAACTATCTTAATTCTGACTTGTAATGCTTCTCTTTCTCTTATTTCTTTAGGAATACTTAAAATTTTGTGATGATTATAAACTTTCTGGTGTTTTCCTTGCAGGTATTGTTTTTATTATCAATAATTTTCTCTCTTATACTGTCTCTAGTAATAGCAATCTGTAGCTATTCCAAGTCTGTCCCACTTTGGTGAGAAGTGAATGAACCCTCCTTATGATACCATAGATCTTACTGCAGAAGAGGAAAGAAAGAGCAATAGATTGTATTTTCCAGGTACTTCAGAAGAAAACTTCCTTTCACTTAGAATTTACAGGACATGAGTTTTCTGATTATCCATGTGTACTTTTTAACTGCAAGTCTTGAAGAATTCTGATTACTGATAAATGGAAAACAGTTTTCCCAAAACAGGTTTTGGTAATTAAAACTTAGTGGCAGATAAAAAAAGCTCAGCTATGTTTTGTGAAAAGGGGAATAGATGGGGGTGGTTAGGAATATCTTGATAGGGGATATTCTAAGTTTTCTCTTAAGTGAAACCAAATCTGTGCCGCTATAATAACTAGCGACTTGTAACACTCAATTACGCTGCATTGTCAGCTCATATGCCTCCTCTTTAAGGAGATACTTTGATATTCCCTTGCTGTTACTGACTGACCTCATGTTCCAAGTTCACACTCTTTTCCCTCCTTCTACTTTTACTTTTAGGCTGAAGTTCAAGGTGTGCATAAACACTTGCTGGATTTGTTTTGTGAGCCAACTGAAATCAAGCACAGAATTTTGTTTTGAATTTGAGCAAATTGAGGTTGCATGAAAATAATGATACAGGATACTATCATGGCTATCTCAAAATTCCAGGCTCTGGAGCGTAGGACCAGTCCCTCTCTTCCCAAGATAGGCTGTTGTTCCTTCTACTATTGTAAGGGATCCCTATCAATTTATATTTTCTTTCTTTTCCCCTTCTTTTTTAAACAGGGATGTAAATGTTGCAACTAGATAAATACGTTAGCAGAAAATGTTGAAATTAGGATTAATGTTTTTCATGAAGTAGAACATCCCTAGCATTTTGTGACAGTGAAATACACTCAGTTAGACTGGTTTTGGGAGTTGTTTACTCAACCAGAATGTAGATGAGGTGACAGCAGATAATACTTTTTCCTTTATTTCTGCATGGGAGAAAGGCCGTTCCATGGGCTCACGAGCTGCTGCCTCTGTGATACGTCAGCTGAGCGAGGGTGATGATGATGATGGCTTCATTCAAGGTCTCGTGTGTTTATCCTACCCACTGCATCGACCAAAACTGCAGTCCAAGCTCCGGGATGAGGATTTATTACTGATCACGTGTCCAGTGCTGTTTGTCTCAGGATCAGCAGATGAGATGTGTGAAAAAGTGAGTACCCTTGTATAGCCTGCTATGAAAGGGGAGTCTGGAGGAGCAGCAATGAGCCTCAGTGATGTCTGTATTTCACCTGATTAACAGCCTTGCCTAAGTAGGTGTCTTCTGAAGGAAGGCTTGGGTAGAAAACTTCATCAAACACAAGGAAGCCTGGCAGTGCTTCCTTTTGCTGCTTAAAACTTAATGGACCATGCTTGATCTTCCACTTTAGCAAGCTCATCTTTGGGTCACTGAAATACCCCTGCTTTAAATGGTTTCAATAGGACTGCACAAATTAAAAGTGGTCTATGGAAGGAGTGAGTTATTTGCTATTTTGTTTTAACCATTTCAAGATACAAAACCTGTGCGGTGCCACCAGTGTCACATTGGTCACATTTTCATGGCAAATTCTTCTAGCAAAGCAGTTCTACCCCCAAGTCAGGCTTCTGTGGTAGAAAGTGATATTTTTGTAGAGGTGAAGAGCAGGTGTACAAAGGCAGGGAAACAGTGCTTTTCTGCCATGTTTTCTTGCAGACAGGTATCTGTTGTTTTGAACAGGTTAGTGTGAATTCAGGGCTATGTGCAATTGGAATTTTCCGTGCTTGGACAGTTTCTAAGGAGTCATAGGGCTTCCATGAGGAGTTGTCACCAAAATAAGTCAGGCTAGTGACCTGCAGATCCTTGGAGTACCTTCTTAATGGTGGAATCTTTGACTTTGTGAGCTGGTTCTAAGATCTGTTTGCTAAGAAATTTCAACAGCGTCAAAGCTAGTCCCTAAGGAATTACATTGCTACTCAGCCTCTGCAGACAAATCTGACTTCAATTCTATCATTTTATTGCCAGCACTACCCTCTGACAGTAAAAATGGACTCCTCAGAAGTTCTAATTTTCTGCAATTCTCTGTTTGAGTGAGGGTGATGCTTTGAGCAGATCCCAGTATTCATATCCTGAATAGAGAATACATCCCATTTTTCTAGCAAGGTGTTTTTCACGTGCACACAGATCCATCTTCCTGTTCTTTAGGAGCTGCCTATTTTGCATTACACAGGCAAAGCAAGAGACATCTAGGAGTTCCAGAGTTTGTAGTAGCCAATTCTCTAATATTTGCATTCTTGTTTTCTCCATAGCAATTGCTAGAAGGTGTGGTGAGAAAAATGAAAGCCCCTAAAAAAATCCATTGGATTGATAAAGCAAACCACGGGATGGCAGTCAAAGGACGAACAGCAGATGATGTCATGGAAGAAGTAAATGGACAAGTTTTTTCTTGGCTTAGAGAGAACGTTCAATTGCAGCACAAATAATTTGCAGTGTTCAAGCAGTATCTTCATTTAGTTTTTCCTAAATGTGGCAAATAAGGGGTTTGTAATTTTTTAGAAGCATATTTTTTTTTAAACTGATGTTTTCAGAGGTCTAAGTGCAAATGCAAATAAAGCTCTGTATGAATGAAAAAAAATGCAAAACAAGAAAGAACTTCCTGAAGGACAGAAAATAAATCATGACAGCATTGTTCTCTGTGTTTCTATGCAAATATCCATATACAACACTTGAAATGCAGAGGATTAAGTAATGCTTTTGACTAATATTTGAAGTAATATACTGGAAAAAATCTACTTAGACAGTGTATCTTTAGGGTTCCTCAATTTCTGAGTATATAACTGATGCTGTACTCACTTGCAATTAAAGCCTATTGCTTTGTAGGCTTCTGCCAGCACATCCCCTGGGGCTGGCGAGCCTGGTGTACTACTTTGCCTTGGTTCTATGTGCTGGCCTTCCCAGGTGCTTCCAAACCTGTGAGGCAGGGAGAGGAATCTCTGGTCAGTCACAGTGTCTGCCACCTTAGGGAGTCAGATTCTGCCTGTGTGGGGAGGAGGAGGAGGTAATGCAGGCACAGCTGGAGCAAAGAACATGGTTCAGTTTTGAGAAGTCCCCTTTGCCAGTGTCCTTTGTGTAAAGGGCTGATCACAGAGGCCCTCTGATAAATAAAAACTGATAGATAAATTGTGTTTAGTGATGGAGGAACTCCTGGAGCAGGAATCAGTTCTGCATCCATTGTGACAGGAGGAACTCAGGTCTCTGAGCACTGACACTGGAGATTGGATTAAACTGTGTGTGTACTGGCAGCTGCAGTCTCTCTCATTACGGCCGGTGAGTAACCTGTTGGTATAACCAAGCCTACAGCAATATCGGAATTGTGGTTTTCCTTCAGGTTAACAAGATTTATTATGAACCCCACAGCATGGTCTTTGAGATTCTCTCAGAAGGGGCAAAGCTATGGTCTGAAAAAAGATGCCTTATGGATGAATGGATGAATGGATGGATGGATGGATGGATGGACAGACAAACAGAGTGAGTGAGTAGGGGGGAAGATGTACAATTCTCATTTGCCCTTTGCAGAACAGTTTCATGTTTGTGAAAAGACTTACTATATACAAGCATGAGTAAAAAGTATCTGCATTTCCAAGGTAACTCAGGACAGGAACACACAACTGATACAAATATGTTTTTTATTTTTTTTTTAATTATAAAAATGTGTTTGAATAAAGCTCTGCCACCACTGCATGATAAAAAGGAAACCAGGGGTGCTTTGTTTTCTTCCATACATAGATCATGAAATGGTAAACTTTAAAATATCCATTGACATTATCCACAGGCATACTAAACCAGATTGTTATTCTTTCTTTAAGAAGACAGTCTGAATTCAGGTAAATACTGAAAAAAAGTATTTACTTCTGTCAGAGTTCATCTTTGGCCTGCAGTCAAAAAAGAAGAAACATGTTTCAGTTAACTGGAAGCCTATTTTTCACTGTCTAGTCCTGCAAAAACATCAAGAAGTGTTTCTAAGTTCGATAGGTGTTAATGGCCTGGCCTGATAACTGATACTGTGAGGCACTGAGCAGCCCTGCTCCAGCGAGGCTGAGCAGGAACTGAAGACACTCAGCACTTTACATTTAACTGCATGGGCTGTACCTTTTTTCGGTGGCAAGTGCATGGGAAAAGGTCATCATCAGGCTGCTGAACCTTCTCCATTCCATCTCTGATTTTTGGTTCACTCACTTGCAAGCCAGCATATTCCTAGTTTTAAAAAAAAGGAAGGTATCATTAATCCATACATTTTTTAGATTGTACATCTAGTTGCCAATATTGTACCAAATCAGCTGAGCAATTCTGTAAAAACTCTGGGGCTACACAGTCTGTTTGTTCAGACTGTCACAGACAGGGTGACGGAACACTCAGCTGCAGATGGGAGCCCCTTCGGGTGCCTCCCTGGAGTTCGGTATCTCGGTGCTAATGCACAGATATTTTCAGCTGTGGTTCACAGGGTGTGCATCTGATGTGGAATTCTTTGATCATTGTGGGCAACATATTCTGGCAGATTAGATCGAGATTTATGGGATCCCACTGCCTCTGAAAGAGCCAGTGTAGTTTTAAAGGGGTTTCATAGGATATAACTGAATACAATGTTTGTAAACCAAATGAAGATTTTAATTGCTGCTGCTTGCTTCGTGGCATCAAGTACCAGACTGGCCAATTTCCAGCAGCTCTGTTGCCCTAAATTCTTGCTGTGTGATTTCTATTTCTGTGCCAGTAGCCATTAAAAATATACTGACCTGGAAAAGTTTGAAATAGTAACAAAAAATGTGGTCTCCCATGAGATTGTTTCTTGCAAATTCTTGTCCAGATTTTGCAATATTTTTTGCCTGTCAAAGAAAATGAAAGTTTGGATTATTTTTTTTTTTATTGCTCAGAACTAGTATTTATTTCAGGGTGCTACTGTTGGTTGTGGAGTTACAAATGAAGTTGACAGTTAAGGATAACTCAAATAAAACATTCTTTTTAAAAGTTAAGGCATTGTTAGGAAGATACTCTTTTTTTTTTCCTGAAGTTAAATTTGATTTCAAATTAAGGACAATATTATGCATTTTGAATGTTTTTCTTCTTTGTAGAGTTGATGAAAATAAATTTCAGGTTCTCCTAGTATTTTTTTTTGTTTTGTTTTAAAGAAATTCAGTTTTTGTTCTCTTCTAGAAACATTACTGCATGCTTCTAAATATATATTTTACCTCTTCATCATGATCTTTTGCCCACTGTAGTTTTTCTAGCAGATCACTCAGGTCACTTTTAAATGGGATGTAATGTTTCCATGGCTGCAGCTCGTTATAAAAGTGCTCATAGTAGATGGAGTCTTGCTTTAGCACCACACTGTTTCCTGCCAGTAGATAAGGCAATCTGTATGCTGCCACTGTGCCATCAATATTAATTTGATATTTATACTGGAAAGAAAAGGACCAGAAGTTATTAAAAAACACAAGATCCCAGTGGCTTGGTTAGGTTATATTCTGAGGGCACTGGTGTTACTGACTTGCCGATATTGAGACAGGTAGGACTGGCTAGGCAAGCATCAATGTCTAAGAAGCTTTTATTATCTAGTTTGGAATTCATCACAGTGCAGGGTACACAGAGCTTCATCAATTAAGTTCTCCGGGAATTCTTAGGTGCTCATCCTCGGATGTGAGGGTAGATGTGCCACTTCATCCACAGATTTTCCCACTATGTTAGTTATGTTAGTAGTCCTGATCGCTGAATCAGGAAAAAGAAATAAAAAGGAACTTGAAGTTATGTAGATTACAGGAGGTTCTACAGAACCTTTAGATGTAAATCAGACATTACTATTCTGAGGGTAAGAGCTACATAGCAGTTAATCCCACTGGAGGGATATCTAGTCATGCTTGTTATTTGTGGTGTCCTGAAAAACTAAAAATCACTTTATTTTCAGTAATACATACTAAGATATTTGATAATGGGAAACAGTGAGAACTGAGTTCTATGAAAAATGATTAGTAGCTTACCTTAAAAAAATCGAAAAATGAAATGTGCTTAACAATAGGGCCATAGAGGTTTTCATCATGTTTAAAGAAAAAAAAGTTTGTGAAAGCAGCATCTATGATCTCTGGATATTTCCTGCTGAGTTTTACAAGCTCAAGCCTCTCTTTGCGGCTGTCACGTCCTCTCCAGAAGGCTGTGGTATTCTTGTCTTCCCACGATGGGCCAGTGTTTGCTTGAACTGACATCATATCCAGGCTGACTCTGCAGGAGAAAGAAGTGATTTAATAGTGAAGCCTACTGGAAACTTTTAAAAGTGCAGTTACTTAAAAGAGCTCACAGTACCCATAGGCAGAGAGCAAAGATGAAGGCAAGTCATGAGCAAACCATCATGTGTTACTGTATCAGTCATTTGCAGCAATAGAAACAGATAATGAATGTTAAGTTCACAGGTGTGTGGCATGACAGCATCATTCAACAACATGGCATGCAGAAACAATACCTGTCAGCTGTCATGGAAAAAATAGGTAAAAGTGGATATGGTTGATGCAAGGTAGTGTAACTTGCTTAATAAAACATATTGCACGTCCTTAAAAACATTAAGAAATTAAACACATAAACTGGGAGGGCAAAGGATAGCAAATTTAGAAAGTCTTGACAAAAAAAAAAGGAACCTGAACTAAATGCAGTGAAATGATAAACAAGTTCAAGATGGATTACAAAGATTTCGTAGAAGCAAGCTGTCTGTAGTGTTTCAAGACAGAACAAAGCAGTTGCAAAGGCTAGTTATGGTCAGTAATCAAAGTGGGAGATGGTAGCTCCTAGTTTGAAAATTCCCAATAGCTATGTTGGGATTTGAAAGGTACACAAAAACCAAATTCTAACAAAATCAGGAAAGAAAGACACCTGGCCAGTTGTCAACAAGTTCATGGGGGGAAAAACAAAGCAAACAAATCAAATGCCTAGCCTTGAAACACTCTTAAGTGCTGTCTTCAGTGATTTGACCATGTTTAGATAAATTTAGATTTTTTAAATGAAACAGTGAAGTATAATGTTAATATATTGATTACACAGTCACTGCCTACCTAGGATGCCAGTGTCTCAATGAGTAAACGAAAATAGTTAATATACTGTTAACATACAGATCTCTATGGAAGATCGCTCATTGTGAATTTTTAAGTTTAAAAGTTTAAGCTATTTCTTACCGTCCCATAGTCTCCAAAACTGAGTCTGTTAAGTCGTATGTTGGCATGACAATGTCTTTTGATTCACTGGACCCACACCATGAGAAGATCGGGTGCAAGTTCTGTGGGGGCTTCCTTTTCTCCAGAGGCCAGTCCCCCAAATTAACAAAAAATTCTACATCTGGCATTTTCACCTAAACAGGAGCAAAATAGGCACAAATGCATTTTAGCACAAACAGCATTCTGCTGGCATCTTGCATTTTGAAAACAACCTCACTAAGAGGAAAAATAGCCAGGTGTCTAATATACTTAATGTACCTGTAATGAATCACTGACATTTAGAAACCTGTTAGAAGTACTGAGACCACAGAGTAAAGCCTAAAAACCAGTATTTTTTTATAAAAGGTTTGTACAAAGTCACATAAGGCATAGGAGCACCCTTTTTAGAGGATGGTTTCCTGTTATACTTTACATGATTGGCCACACAATCTCTTTATCAGGCTAGCACTGGGACCTAGTCAGCAACTGTATAGTTCCAAGGTAAGTTGGATCACCTTGTTACTACATGGAAAATTGATGCTGGCTGGTAAATCGGTTTTCTGTCACATCAGTGATCTGATTCACCCTGTGTCTGCAGGATGCCTAAATCAAACAGAAGAGAAGAAACAGAAATATACAGCCATGATGGCAAGACCACATTTAGTCAGTGCTTCAGTTAATTATTAAGCATAACATCATTACTTATTTAAAATACTTGGTAGTGTGGAACCATACCTGAAATCACTGTCATAGCGAAAAGGCAAGAAAAATACTGTTGATGGCCAGGAAGTGGGACAGAGGGCATAATTTTGCTGCTTTATGAAACTGTGATGCACCCCTATATTAGACATTGTGTGTGATTTGGGTATTTTCAAGTGAATTAAGAAAAGATAAAAAGAAAGGCAGCTTTGTAGATTTCCAAAGAAAGAGCCAGCTGCCTTGTGAGGAAACACTGAAAATGGTGGAACAGTTCCGTTTGGAGAGCAAAAGGCAAAACATGACATATGGCTGTGTTTTACAGAACCCTGAAGGCACATATAAGGTCAGTGCAGAACTAATGTAGTATCTCAGTTCACTCTCTTCATTTCATTTTTAAAAAATATACACCTCTAATACATCCCCCTCAACTACCTCTTTCAAAGCAAAAGAAATCAATAATTTGCCAAATATCAAACACTTCTAAATGGTGGAAGATAGCCTTTCCCTTTCAAAGGGTGTTTGCTACACAGTCTAATGCTCAGCACTAGACTTCATTACTACGGTGCCATCTAATGGCTGTAATGGGTATAAACCCTACAAATTGTATTTCCTACACATCCTCAGCAGCAGAATCAATCAGCAGCTTTCATCTTCTTCTCCAACCAACTATCTACTGTCACTCAGTGACACTATCCTAATAAAAGCTCTTATTTAATGGTATTTAACGGGAATGAGACAAACTGTGTTTTCTAGATCTGTAAACAGTTTCTAGTTTTGGAGTTAGCAATCCTTTTTTAAACTTTTAGTCTAAAGTCCTTATATGCAATTTAACTCCATTATTTGTTGTCTAACACTACTGACACAAAGAACAGTTTACTTCCATCTTCCAGAGAATAATCTTTTAGGTAATTGTAGTCTACAATCATATCTTCCCTTAGACATCATGTCCTGCTGTAGATAGTGTTAGATGAAACAATCCCCAGTTAAATTAATGTTCATTTGTACATTTAGTCATTTGTCCCATTTTCCTGTGCAATGTTAGTTCAGCAATGTTAGTAGCTGAGCAATCCTTAAAACATGACACCCAAAGGCAGACAGAGTAGCATAACTGATCCATTACTAATTCTGAGGATAGTGGAAAGGTTACTTGGTATTTCTTTAACATGTTAAAGAATCCTTAAAACATGACACCCAAAGGCAGACAGAGTAGCATAACTGATCCATTACTAATTCTGAGGATAGTGGAAAGGTTACTTGGTATTTCTTTAACATGTTATGTTAACTTGTGTTCAGCTTTTTGCAGCAATGTACCTGCAGAGACAGAATTCTCTGTTAGATGCTACAGGATGATTTATTTATTCTACAGAAAAAAAAAAAAAACAAACCAATAAGCCCTGTCCTGACTTATCAAAGTCACCTATAAAAGCCTACTTATTCAATTAATTTTTGTGATACTCAATCAGATGGCATTCTAGAACATGACAGCTTCAAACAAGGAAAATCTATGACCTTTCCATAATTAATCAATCAGCAAGAGTTTTTTAACAGAAACAGCAACAAATACGCTGACGTGTATTTAAGCCCAGGATTCTATAAATTAGGGCATGCAGAGTAAGTGGCTGTACAGATATACTCACTTTTCTGGTCAAAGACAGCAGTATGGCATCCATGAAAATTCTGAAGCCAACATGTTCCCCATATGTCTTTATATAAACCTGAAAATAAACAAAGGTTTTACTGGGTGATTTCATTTCAGAGAATGGCTGGCACAATTCAGAGCTCTTTTAATCGCATAGTGGCTAGTCAGACAGATTATATGGCTGCATAGATTTAAGAATCAGCTGGGAAGCAACAGAAATCTCATCACAGAAAAGTGATTAAAAAATTACAAGCTTTTCTTGCTTTTGCAGATGTTTGAGGTCTGTCTCGTGAAAGCAGAAACTGTTGCCTATTTCTGTGGTGTTCCATTCTTCTAATTTCTATATAAAACTCCACTGAAATAAGTACAGTATATACATTTCTTTGTTATAAAGAATTGCAGCTCTGATCCTCAGTTCAGCTAAAAGTGGTATCTCAGAATTATGCATGATGTAATTTATTGAGGTACTTCAAATTAGATGATTGTGACACATCACAGCAGTATTGCTCAGAGAAGAGGAAACTGAATTAGCATTTAGGAGACTTGGGTGTGTGCCCAGTACTCATACTGATTGCCTGGAAAGTAATTTGCTTTCACTGTGTTTCAGCTGTAACGTGGAAAAAAAAAGCACTTACAAAGTAGGACAGACATTGCTGAGCTCATATACAAACTGCAAAGTATTCAAGGACAGAGAAGCAAGCAAAGTCTTGTTCTTAAAGAAACACTACATGAAGCTTTTACAACTCGGACAACCAAACTGCCCGTGGCTCCCCACCCAATTCCAATATGGCCTTCATATCAACAAGATTCCATACCTCATTGTCTTTGACGGTGTAGTGACACAAACTCTGTCTTTGTCCAAACCTCTGTGGAATTTCTTTTGCAATCTTATCTGGGTCAACAATGGGAAAATTTGCTAGGTCTCTCTGAATCTGTGGAATAGTTTGAGGGCAGTTCATCTCTTCCAGCCATGCACTGCTTTCCTCCTGAGGGCAGTCACAGTTTTCATGGTAAATAGGTCCTATTGGGAACACAATTATTATTTTACTTTTAACGAGTCATAATATTGAGCTGTTGAGATCAAAGAACAGGGTCAGGCATTGAACATTCATTGCTTAGGGCCAAAACTTCAGCAACTCTAAATGGACATGTCTGAATTTTTTTTTTAACTCTAATGGAGTCACGTCATCCTACATCAGCTTATGTGTGAGCCCTCTACCTGTATTTATTAGGCAACAGCTTCACAGCACTTGCTGCCTTTTGTGATTTTGAATACTATGCATAGGATGTATATAATGAATCCATAATTCCAATGGGATTTGATAGTCCAGAGAAGTACTGAGGTCTCAAAGAATCCTATGCTTCTAGTAGAAGACATTCTGGGACACGCTTTGTGAGGAAACCTGTGTGTAGTGGTGCCTCTTACCTTTTAAAATATATGGAGACTTTGCAACATGCTTATCTCCAGTTTTGACTTCTATCCTCAGACTTTTGTAGCTCGCATACATCCTGTACCTCACGAGGAAGGAACCATCTTTCCTGTCCAATACTTGTACACCAACACGAGTGAACTGTTCTTCAGGAGCAGTGATCTTCACCTGGAATGCATTTTCACCTGGTGATGAAGTGAACCTACCCAGAGAATAAATGGGAGCTTAATGAACAAAGGAAACGTACAACAGATTTCTTAGTCTGGTCCATTCCTTTGCAAGGCAACAGATTTCCAGTGAGCCATGTTAGCCATGATTTCCTCTGAGCCATGTTAGGCCTCCACAAGCACATCCAAATGTCCACTTTAACAGGTCAATAAGTCTGTTATTTTACATTCAGAAGCAAAATGTTTTCAGATTACCTTATTTTCCAGGTATTATTTAAGGAAGTAAAGAATGAAGTTACACTTCTTAATCATTATGGTAGCTTATATGGAGAAAAAAACAGGGAAAAAATTATAGAGGGATGACATAATTCAATGTATAAATGAGATATTTTGGTATAATTCACCATACACCAAACAGAAAAACCTCCATAAAACCAAATAAAATAATCTGAATAATCATGAAGTTATCACATATCATTGAGGTATTAACAAAGATAGTGCAGTCAAAATGCTGTCAACTTCCTTCCACCTTTCTTCCAGGCAGTGACCAGGCTCTCAGGCTGTAACTCCTTAGTTCAGCTACTCCCACCACCTTTCCTAAAACTTGTCCAGACATACTCGAGAGCTGCCAGTTCAATTAAATGCAAGAAATATTTACTATCCAAGTTAAACTGAATTGGCAGCTCCCATACTCACACAAGCCATGATGCACCTAATCTGGATGACCTTGATGGAGCATTCTGAACACCTATCTAGGTTGCATGACCAGGTTTCCTAAATAAATGGAAAGCAATGAGTATCCTCTGAAAAATCACAGAATCACAGAGTTGTTAGGGTTGGAAAGGACCACCGGAGATCATCTAGTCCAATCCCCCTGCCAAAGCAAGGACACCGGTAGCAGATGACACAGAAATGTGTCCAGGGGAGTTTGCAATTTCTCCTGAGAGGGAGATTCCACAGCCTCCCTGGGCAGTGTGTTCCAGTCCTCTGCCACCCTCAGGGGAAAGTTCTTCCTCATAGTGAGGTGAAATTTCCTGTGTTTTAGTTTATGGCCATTGCTCCTGTCCTACTTCATTCCTAAGAAGTTTACCTGAAACAGAGATTTTTGGAGTTAACAAAATGAATTAAGCATTTATAATTTAGCTTGTAGAGTTATGTATTGAATTTTAACCTTTTACTTAAGAAACCTCTGCCTAGTACAAAGGGCATAAGAAAATGCAAATTTCTGAAGCTTCTTGTATAAAGAACAATACCAGACGAGGCAAAGAACCCAGATAAAGAAGCTCCTCTATCTCCAAGCTTATCAAGACTGACAGACGTACTCAGATAAGCACCAAAGGACCGAAAGCGCACGCGCAGAGAGGAAAAGTTCAAAAGTTCAATCATGAGGAAGACCACAATCTTCAGCTTCAGAGACCACTGAGAGACCCCCGTACGACCACCACAGCAAACCACGCGTGCTCAGAAGGGTGTGGACCTATTTAGCATGAGAGGCGAGGACAGGCGGGGCCAGGGGTTGAATATGCATGAAAAAGTTGTGCAATGTATTGCATATGGAACATCTTTGGGAATAAAAGTGTGGGTCAGACGGAGGCTCGAAGCACAAGTTTTGGAGAGCTATCTCACTTGTGCCGGGTGCTGACATATGTACCCACTTCATAGCTACCCCAGGTTATGGAGTCTATGTATTTATTCCGCATATCGCTTCATACCTATTGGCCTATTGAGTAATTCGTAAATGATTCTACTGATCTTGTGCCTCGGCATGTAGGAGAAATACTAATGTTCCCAACCGTGGAAACAAGCAGAATGCCCAAGCCTAATAAATTAAACGTATTAGTCACTGCTAAAGTTTTGACAAAGGAGAATAAATCATGAATTTTTCCACTGAGTAACAAGTATGTTTTGCTGCTGAATGTTTTCATCCTCTTATCCTCTCGCGCCGTTATTTGATATTCCTTGTAAAGATTAATTAGCGCCTGCCAAGTGATATGCAGAAAGAGTCACGTAGAGAGAGCTTTTAGCCTGCACCTTCTACGAGCAAATCACAAGCCTCTCGTGATTCTCTCGAGATTCTCCCAGAATCTCCCCGAAAAGCCGCCGCCGCCGCCCTCACCTCAGCCCTCGGGCGTCCACGGCCTGCACATAGAAGTACCGCGCGGGGAGCGCGGCCGCGGCGCGCAGACCGGGCCCCCACACGGCGCTGCGCTCGGCGCTCGGCCGCCCGCCCCCGCCCGCGGCCGCCGCCGCGGCTCCCAGGGCGAGGCACAGCGGCCACAGCGCACGCATCGGCAGCGCAGCTCCCGAAGGACGAACACCGCCAGCACTCGCCTCCCGCCCTCGGCCCGCCGCCGGGCAGTCCCGCCCACGGCGCGGCTCCATGGGGCGGGGCCGCGGCATCGCGGGGCGGCGCTGCCGGGAGGCGCCGGCTGAGCCCCCGCGAATTATTGGGACCCAGCATAGAAAACACTGAGGACAGCTGGCTCTGACGGCCCGCGGCCCTGACGTACGCATCTGGACATCTCTGAGCCGCTGTTTAACCCGTGCCAAGAGCTGATGCTCTTCTCCCCCGCCCCCCAACCGCCCTTCACTCCGCTCCCAAAAATTAGGGTGGGAAACGGAATTTACAATCAGGAAAATGTATTTTCAAAATCCTTCCCAGAGCAGCTGGAGTGAAGAGCTTCTTTGCACTGAGGGTGGCAAAGCCCTGAAACAGGCTGCCCATGGAGGCCGTGGAGTCTTCCTCTGTGGAGACATTCCAAACCCACTGTGTTCCCATGCCACCTGCTCCAGGTGACCCTGCCTTGGCAGGGCGGTTGGATTAAATGATCTCCCGAGGTCCCTTCCTCCCTTAACAGTTTTGTGACTCTGTGATGTGTGGCTGCCGGTAGTGCAAGTCTGGAATTATCTGGAGCAGAGGTGAGGGGGCACCTCGCTCACTGCCACCAGGGCAATTGCCCAGTGCGGGCCTTTGGTGATTCCATGGCCCTTTGTCTGTCAAATTATTTGTCTGCCTCCAATTGCAGAGAGCTAGTCCCAAAGACTAATGCCGTTCTTAACTACATACAGAATCATTTAGGTTGGAAAAGACCTCCAAGATACTTTAATTACTGCTTCTCTCTTGTTAAGGCAAACAATAAAGAAAATTGAAACTCATCAGCAAGGACTCATGAATTTCAAAAAGATTTTGTACTTTTCATTTTGAAATACTGCAAATATGCTTTAAGAGAAAAGCACACAAAAATCCTTTGTTTGAAGTAAATTTCAAGCTCAGAAATCACAACTTGGGTTGATGAAGAGAGTCTTTTCTAACTAACAGTGTCATTACAAAATGCCTTAAATATTACCAAGCTCCAGCTTTTAAATACATAATTTTTGCCCTGTTATATTCTCATTAACATGAGTTTTCAGGACATTCAGCAGTTAGAAGACTTAAAATTTCCAGTCTAAAGATTCACACAGGCTCTATTGTATATCCATGACCCTTTAGCTCCTCTCCTTTCCTCATATTTACTCTTCTGATGTGTTTTACAGGCAGAAATCACACTCCTTCACAGCTTATATTTTGCTGTATGAGAGAAGCCAGTCTCTTCTAGTGGAAGAGAACTTTAAAGATGTTTTTAATTTAAAAGAAACTTGGTAGCTGTAGAATTCACAGATCATGTTTCCTCCTCTCAGCAGGATGGCACTGCCATGTTAAAAAAAGCACAGCAGCAATGAAGTAAAGGTGACACACTTCCACCCTCCTTCAGCTTTTCCTCCCCCCACATAAGTGCAGCTCAGGGAATCCATGCAGGGATTTGGCACTATTTGTCAGCACCCAAACAAGTTATAAGATAAATCATGCAACCTAATTTTAGTATTGGCTGTCAAAGCCAACATCGCTGCTATCCTAATGCCTACAATTTGGCTCAGATAAAAACGCTTTGGAGGCAGAATTATTTAATTATATCAAAGGCTTTTGGCCGACTAATGCTCAACAGGCTTCCAGCTGGCAAAGGCATAAGGGATGCTCTCCTTTACAAGGGGCAGGTTGCCTCAGGATGAAGCCACATAAACTATGGAATGGGATCTAGGTCTTCTCATGTCCAGGGGATGGCAAACATGGCTGTGCCCACAATTGCTCAAGCACTTTGGCAATTCACCTCTGCCTAACCACTGAGAACCATCAAGTAACACTAGCAATTCAGGAGCTATTAAGATTCTGGTTTTTTCCATTAATTGCAGCACCTCTCACAGAAAGTATTGCTGCGAGTAGAGGCTCTGTGGACTGAAGACACAGGGTTGTAATTGCCAGGAGTGAGTCTTCTGTCAGTAGTTTGATATTTTATTTAAAATGTTATAACGACTTTGTTATAAAATCAATCAGAATATTTTAAAATGAATTAATTTTACATATTTGGGGCAGTAGCAGAACAGCTCCAGTTGCATCTTCAGTGTCACTATGTTTGTTCATGTTGACTGCAGTGAAGGGTGAGATGACAAATATTGACAGCGATTCCAGACAGTGTTACCTGAAGTAAACTTTTGTTCCTTCATACAGTTTTACAGAAGCATTGTTGTTACACATGTTCTTACTACTGTCAGGGGAACCGAGAGAACCCTGGTGCAAATATAATTATCTGGTCCAAGCTCCCTGCCCAGACATGGTCAGCCCAGAACACATTACACAGGATTGCATCCAGACGGTTCTTCAGTATCTCCAGTGAGGGAGACTTCACAACCTCTCTGGGCAATCTGTTCGAATGCTTGGTCACTTATCTTCATATTCAGGTCGAATTTCCTGTGCATCGGTCTCCGCCCGTTGCCTCTCGTCCTATTGCTCGGCACCACCGAGCAGAACCTGGCTCCATCCTTTTGGCACCCTTCCTTCAATACTTATTGATGACATCCCCTCTCAGCCGTCTCTTCTCGAGGCTGAGCAGGCCCATCTCCCTCAGTCTGTTTCTCACTATTCTGCGCCAAGCCCTCACATCGGAGACACTTCCTTCCCCCGCCATCTCCGACCTGCTCCTCCCCTCCCTCCCCCGCCCGCCCGCGGGGCACCAGCGGGCGAGACCATGAGGGCGCATATGGGGGGAGGGCTACCGAAGAGGCGCAACTCACGGCGCCGAGGCGCAGTCGCGGCCCAGCCGGGAGGCGCTCGCCACTGGTTCCTCCGAGGCACCGGGAGGCCCCTCAGCGGGAGCGCGGCCGCCGGGCAGCCCTACGCCTCCCCCCGTCCCCGTGCGGCGGCGGGAGTTGGTGCGGGCCGGCGGCGGAGGAGGCGGGGGGCGGCGGGGGCGCGCAGGTGAGCGCGCGGCTGAGTCTGCTTCCGGCGCGCCCGCGTCCCCGCTCCGCCGCGGCCGGGGAGGCGACGCTGGCGAGCCGCGCTCCGCGCAGGTAACACGGGCCGGGGGCAGCCCCGCCGCCCCTGCCGCCGCTGCCCCTCGCAGGCGCCCAGGAGGGGAGCGAGCCCACGGTCCCGGGGGACCGCTTCCCCCAGCCCGCGGCTGTTCACTCTGGAGCCGACTGGCAGCGGCGCAGGGGGAGGGGCGGGTGCTTGGATGTGTCCGTGCGCTCCGTCAAGCGGAATCCGGCCGGCCGCGGGGGGACGGAGGTGCTCCCGGGGCGCTGCAGGTGCGGGGCAGCGGCCCCAAGCCAGTATTGCAGGAGGAGGCTGTGGAGCGGAATTCCTGCCTCCCTCGCGCCAGGTTCCCATCTGCGGCGCGTCTGCAGACGTGCGAGATGCTGAGATGACAGATAACACACACGCTGTCAGCTTGCCCTTTAAAAATGCTCGTTTAAAGCAAGCCAGCCAGCCGTCTAAATTTGGTTTTGGTAATCCTTAGCTGCCATAAACAAAACCCGCTTTTCTTTTTTCATTTTATTTTGAAAAATAAGAGGCACGTAAAAATAAAAGGGAACCTTTAACAGGTATAGGAAGAAAGCACTGGAACAGATTGAGGGTGGTGTTGTCAATTTGCAGATGATAAGGTTATAGTTACTGTAATTGTATGCTTGAACTACACTTGCAGTAGCAGTTTCGCAATTAAGACCTTAAATTATGACCTTAAATTGCTGTATGTTGATTTATTAATTTGTATAACTTATTCTGGGCTCCACAGTGTATTGTGACCGTAAGGGATAGAAGAGAGCAAACACAACCAAAAACATGAGAAAGCTTTTAATTTTTTAATTTTTTTTATTCGTGTGCTGGTTTATAAGTGTAATTACTTACTGTGTCCTCATCATGATACTACTGTGGTGTATGCTGTTGGCACCTCACAAATGATAAAAAGTGTATGCAAAACTTTTAGAGTTCTAGAGATGCTTAGGGAAAGATACCACGTGGGTTGTGGTACCTTGAAGGGTATTTCAGCATTTATTGGCTATGAGTTCAAAGATAACCTTTGTGTATATTTTATGCTGACTGAGACACCTGTACTAACTTTACATTTTTTTTCAGGTACCTCGTTGATACCTTGCAGAGGCAATGGAGGCAATGATGAAAACCCTGTTGTAATTAAAACATAAAAAGTATTCTTCGCTGTGCAATATTCTTAGTATCATTCAATGCCTACTATTTCAGAAGATGAAAAAGAAAATGGTTCTGGAAGTAATGGAAACACTGAAGACAGACCTGGGAAAGAATCCCCGGAAGCTTCTCTTCACGATCCTGTGAAGCCATACTGCATGTCAGACGCCTCCACTGCATCCTTGGTGTCTAGGGAAGATGGGCATTATCCATGGGGATGTCCTGTGACTCATACAAGAGAGAAATTTTATACCATCTGCTCAGACTATGCTTTTTTAAACAGAGTAACATCTATTTGTAAAAGTCCAAGTGCTTCAGTTAGTGCCTGCCTATCAAGTAGTGCTGCCTTAAATGTTGGAAATAACACACCTAACTTACTCAGCGTTCAAACTGGTGCTTCAGAGATTATCTACAATGAAGATGCTAACTTGGAAAGCCTGCCTGGAAAACTTGGAAAGCTTCCACTGGCATGGGAAATAGACAAATCTGAGTTCAATGGCGTGAACTCAAATCTGAAGAACAAAGCAGGTGAGGTGGTGAAGTTTTGGTGTGAAAGAAAAAGGCTTCATGTTTCTGGCTTGTTTGTGAAGGGAGCTGGCCAGCACATGTGTCCTGTGAGGAAGTGCTGTGTCCTGTGATAGAAGATCCTGTACTTCATTTCAAGGAACTTGCGTGCGTTCTGGTATCCTCCTCCCACAGCCCTTCCCCTGTGTTGTTGGAGTGTTTTTTTTTCTTTTGTTTTAGTAAGACCTAGTATATTATGCATCTGGATGTATGGCTTCAAAAGAAGACAAAAATATTTCTGCTGTAGCACGTGGCCCAACTCTCCATTTTCTACTGTCACAGTGGCTTATAAAAAGGAAAAGACTTTGGGTGTATATTATTATTAATGGATTTCATATAACTTTTTGTCAGAAACTGTAGCTGGTTGCAAGGCTAGCAGTAAAAAACAAGCATTTCATTATGTTCTGTGCCTACATAATGTTAGGAGGCGGGAGGTCCATGTTGGTCTGAGAGTCTATTTTTGGGATGGGTGGTTTAATGCATTAGGATAATCAGATTTACTTATCTCTCTAAGCAGTTGGGCAGGTCATAATTAATTCTGTTCCATGATCTAAACACCATTCGTTTACAGAGCTAATAGCAGCTTTACAAACCTGTTGACAATTTAGGTTATGTATTTGAGCTTTCTCCTTTCAGTTAATGTTTAGTCCCATTTTATGCTTACTAACACAACTGGTGTCTCTATTTGAACTGTATGCTATTACTAAAAGTATTTAAGAAGAAAGCTGTGAATGGCAAACTAGACATTAATTTGATTCTGAAATTTGATTTGCAGGCAGCATGAAGAAACAAGGGACAAAGAAAAAATCCGTGGACAAAAAAAGCAAACAATACAGGGAGTGTCCTCAGCGTTCAGCTCTTGAAGACGTGAAGGAGAGAAAAGTATTGGACCTTCGGAGATGGTAGTATTTATGAACTCATTTATGAAGTTATGAATTTATGAACTACACTAACCATGTAGTTTCT
The DNA here is from genome assembly GCF_024509145.1 of Vidua macroura. NCBI lineage: Eukaryota > Metazoa > Chordata > Aves > Passeriformes > Viduidae > Vidua > Vidua macroura. The sequence continues at coordinate 37,717,527 of NC_071572.1, read as the reverse complement.
CAGTAAACACTGTTGCTAGTTACCTGATTTCAAACTTCTCAGTAAAGTCTTTGTAATTTTTTTTTAGTAGAGATGTTAAGCATACACACACTGTCTCATGCATTCTAGAAGAAGAATTAGAGCTTCCCTCCCATCTGTTGAAATTCTCAAAACATTTTTCTTTCTAAACATTCCTTTTACTTTCAGCAAAGGGAAATACTTACATGGGCATTCATTGCAAAAAAAATACAAGTTCAGTAGCATGGTCAGGCAAAAAGTAACCTTAAATGTACCATTGGTATGTTTTAATTCTGATTTTACTTTTTATTGGGAAATACTTGCTCAGAGTCTGTAATTTCTGTACAACCATTACTGTATTAATATAGCTCATTAATTTAGTTAGTTTAATGCATCTGTCTGGTTCTAACTTTTTGTTTGTGACACCAGAAAGTTAACCTAGGGAATCTGTGGCCCAGAATGACATTCATTAGTAAATTGGTAGAGATGCGGTTTGCCACAAGTGCATGTGTTAGAAGGGACTGGATAAAACCATTTTTAATATTAGTATAGAATCATATTTTCCTACACGATCATTTGTACAGATCTCCCATGGGGCTGTTATAAATTTGTTTTATATGAGATAGGTAGTGGCATCTGGCAAAGAAATTGATTAACATATTTGCTTAATTTTTGTTTTTAAGGATAGAGTTGTTTTGGATTTTTTTTGTTTGCTCTTTATTTTAATACAGGTGACATAAAAACATTCAAAATAACATGGCACTTTAGTGACATGGCACACAAAAAAGTAGTTCAGGTTTGTCATATACGTGAGTCAAAATTGTGTTACTAATATGTTTGAGGTTTCTTGTTCAAGGTATTGTGTTAGCCGACCTCAATACAAGACTTCCTGTGGAATTTCATCTTTAGTGTCTTGCTGGAATTTCTTATATAGCACACTAGGAGCTGGAAGGTAAAGTCACACATAGACTGCTTTGCTTTGCCTCTAGAGTGTCAAAACTATGTTTCTAATTGCAACACTTTTTTTTTTTTTAAAGTTTACCCCCCATCACTCAGGAAGAAGCCTTGCATATACTGGGCTTTCAGCCCCCATTTGAGGAGATTAGGTTTGGTCCCTTCACTGGAAATACAACTCTAATGAGGTATGTTTGGTCTTTTAATGCAGCTAAGAGATAGAACCTTTAAAAATTCAGTAGTAGTTGATGTGTTTAAAAACAAAGGGGCTGACATGTTAATCCTCTTAAGTTTTAGAATAATGAAGCATACCTGAGAACTCTGACAATGAAACTTCTTAAAGAGTTGTTTGCACTGGCCAATTTGAATGGTGTCATGTTGTTACACAGGTCAGGTCAATGAGAAATTCTATTTGATTTTTGGTTCAGTTTGTGTAATGGTTATATAATATTCTAATGAGTCTAGTCTCCTGGTTAGGGAACTTTCTCTTTACACTTATTTTCCTGTTTTTGAAAGTGCATGTTAAATTCTTGCTAATAGCACTGAAATGGCCTGAAAAGACAACTGATACACTGTTAGCTTAATGTAAAATGTAATTTAAGAATTGAAAATGAGATAGTGCTGAATCCGTGCTGCAATGGAGCTGTTCAGGAACAAAAACATGGGGCTGGAGTCACAGAACACTTCGAAATTTTTTATCACTTCTGCTCCACTGTTTCCTGATATTTAAAGGTTGGACCTAAAATTCTTCGTCGGTTTTTTTTTTTTTTTTTTTTTGGTATTGAATTAAAAAGACATTTGAGGATTAAACAGAGCCAAGAAGCATATTGTACTAGAGTGCTGAACATTTTGACAGGGCTTTGGAGTGTTACCTTTTGTTGAGATTACAAACTTTTGCAGTATTCTTGCTTACTTCATGAATTATATTTGGTTTAGTTAATTTTTTTAGGACAGTATATAATATTTCGCAGATCAGGGTTGTGCTGGATTTGAAAATGTGGCAGCAGTCTATTCTCCATCTAGCATACTGGCTAGATCATTGGGAAATGTAATGAAAATTTCCTTACCTGCTTTAGGAAATTCAGATCCAGGATTTGTATCTCTTCAGGAGTATGTCAGGGTATAGCAAGTCTTATAGACCAAGCTGATCTAATGTTCTGTCTCTTCATGTCAGCAGTTTATACTGTTGAAAAAGTTAAACTTATAATTCTCTTTTGATTTCTTCCTTGAGCATTCTCTATGCCACAGAGAAGTTTTGTTTTCTTTTTTTTTTCATGCCTGGTTCAATAATTTTGAAGTGCTTGGCAGATTGGGAAACAGGAGGGCTGGGAGCCAGCCCCATTACCCAACATAGCTTTATGACTGAGATATTATCTTCAAACATGTGAATTTGAATCTTCTAATGTGGAAAAATTGCTGGCCTGTCCTCACTTAGTGCTGGAGTGAGGAGTTGCAGTATGAAGCTCCTGTAATGCTCAGGCTTTGTGAAGTTTAGGTGAGAGAAACCCAGCAGGATGAGCAAAAGTCTCACTTGGAGGGTCTCTTCTCTTAGATTTCATTTATGTACCCTACAAATCACGATTGAAGTTTGGCACCTCAGAATTTATGTGTCTTTCTAAAGACTGAGTAATTGAACATTAGAAGTGACTGGGCTAAATACAATAAGACCAACATTTCACATCCAGATCTTTGGTTATTATGTATCTATGTCAAGTCTGGAAAAGCAAAATGAAGGAAAAGGCTCTGTGTGTTTACTTTTCTGTCTAGGATATGTTAAGTTTTGTATTGGGTGCTGTGGTCATCTACAATCTAAATATTAGTGAGGTAGGTACTTTGTAGCACACCAAGACTTTTTTCCCTAAACTGTCATATGTGAGAAATGAAATTGCATTTAATAACTCTTGAGTTACTACAATCTTAAGCTTATTGTTTCAGATGGTTTAGGCAAATAAATGATCACTTCCATATCAAGGGATGCTCATATGTTCTGTATAAACCTCATGGGAAGAACAAGACAGCTGGAGAAACTGGTACGTAGCTAATGCTAAAGTATCATCTTACAGCGTATAAATTGAAAAATCCTGCAGTGTGTAGCATTTGACAGGATGAAGTCTGTAAGTAGTACTTCCAGTCCAATATAAGGTATCAAATAGCTCCAAGTTGGCTGGTTTTTCTGGTTTTACTTTATCTCCTATTTAGCTAAAAATTTCATTTACACTTTTATTATGATAAAATACATTCTGCTATGTATTCTGCTGTCACATAATTGGAATTTTAAGATATCCAGGAAAACAACTGTGTTTGCAGTTCTGTGTTGGTGTGTAGGAAGATTTCTTTGCTGTCATCCACTGGGAGAACAAAAAGAATTTGTCCTTACGTAATATTTTATACTTTTAAAAAGCCCAGTTTTAAAGGTAACAAACTTACGTGTTCTGCCTGGCTGTAGCTAACATCTCTCTTTAAAGCTAGGTGATGATTCTCAATTAGCATATGAAGCTGCATTTTTGTCTGCTTTTTAAGTGTGCTGTTTAAAAAATTTTACTTTTGTGCACAGTTTACTAGCCTTCAGTATGGTCTGGATAGTTACCTTCTAACTGAAAGGTTCTTTGAAAGCACAAAATCACTCTGAAAAGTTTTAGATATTATTAAAATGGATTTTTCTTTTCCTTGACATCTCACTTAAGAATTATCATGTTTCAGTGCCTCTTCTAGTCTTCTCCTGAAACTGACCACTGTGGTCACATTATAAACCATTGCATGCCTCTATGTCTTCCTGAGACTAGGAAGCTCCAAGGGGCTCATGATACCAAAATGTTTGAGTGTTTTCAGTGGTTTCAGTATTATCATCAATGGGTGCCCCATCTGACTTACGGCAGCTGGGACTGCATTCTGTTGCAGTGTGTATTTCCTAGGTTAAGAGATACTTTTGGTTCTTTTTTAAATTTGATTTTGATCTAAACACAAAGCATACTTTATATTGCATTTCCCTGGTACAGACTGTGCAGCAGATAGTGTTTCATTTCCTGCCTGGTACAAAAAAATAATACGTTAGAAATCAAAAGTGTATTTTGTGCATGCCTGTCAGGTCATGTCCTCCCACTTAAAAAGCAGTGTAACTACTTTGTTGTCAAATAGGTCTTTTTTTTCTGCTGACTGTGTTACACAGGATCCAAAGCACCCTGGCCTGTAACCTGATCTTTCTGTGTAGCTGCAGGGGCCCTAGCGAAGCTAACACGTGGACTGAAAGACGAATCAATGGCCTACATCTACCATTGCCAAAACCATTATTTTTGCCCAATTGGATTTGAAGCAACCCCAGTAAAAGCTAGTAAAGCCTATAGGTAAGATACTGTGTTTGTGCTTATTTTAGTGGGAGCAACACAAAAACTTACTGCAAATTGATACAATTTTTCTCCATAAATAATGGTTCGGTTTGTGTCATACAGGCGTCTGTCTGAGCTAGAAAAACACTACAGTGTGCTTTGAAAGGACTGACTTAAAATGAAACGTAACTAAACAGACTACACTGAGAAAACTTAAACCAGAAAACTCTAAGTGGTATTAAGAAATTGGTTTTTTAAGACCTTCTAGCCATGTAGAGAGAAGGTGGTTATTTTATTGAAGGACAAGTGAAGGTAACTAATCTGAAAAATGAAAACATACAGGCTGAAAAAAGGCCAGGTGGGTTTTTTTTTAAGGCTAAACAATAAAAAGCCAGCTAATTATAGGGACAATCTGTTCCTAGAGCGCTTGGAAGGGAAAACAAAACTGTGTGTATGTTGCAATTTTCCTTTATAAACTAGAAGCAAAAAGTCTGCAGTGATATTAATCCTTCATGAGGTGGACGTGATGAAATTTACGTTTAGAAACCAGTGCTTGTTTATGGCAAGATCAGGAGTTGTGTAGGTATCACAAGATGGTGGTTATGTAATTTTGTTGCATTAATGTTGACTAATAATGGTGGTGGTAAACTCCAACTACTGGCATGTAAGGCATAGAAAAGTAAAGATGTGTGAAGAATTTGTTACCAGGAATTGGGAGGGAATGGGAGGAGAAAACCAGAAGAGATCTTTGGGCTAAGACATTAGGTCTGGCTTTTTTAACAATGCTTGAAATGCTGGAGTACTTCTATAAGCTTAATATGCCAGTTATTTTATAATAAAAATACAGTTCCCTGTATAATAATTTCAGATTTGTCAGAGTGACATTACTAGGATAATATAATGCAATAGTTGATATTAAATGCAGATTTAAAAAAAAAAGGTAATAGCATGAATATTCTACAGAAATTGAGGAGAGTCTTGCATTAGAGCCACAAATTTTAATTTTGCAAATATTAATTCTTGAGATATGTATTAGCTTTTGTAAGGCATTTACCTTGCTGCTTGATGTAGAGTGCTATATGTTGTAGAGTACTCTATGCACTCTCTTCAGGATAGTAGTTTGTTTTACCTCATTCACCAAGTCATATTAAGCTGTTTTTCCTCTCTCCAAGTAGTTGCAAACATGGTGTGTGTTAAAGGATTCTGTTGGACTTTCTCTGTATTCGGCCATTGGTCATTATTTATTAGTATTATCATAGAGCATAAGTAGTCAATCCCTGAGAAAATTAGGAGATACCAGAACTGGGGAATGTTAAACGATGAAAAGCGTATGTCAATAGTATAAGGTGAATTTCTGCCTATTTGCTTGCTGAGCAGTCTGACTTCGACTTTGTTGAAGAGGTAGGGTCACATCAAGGAATAGAGAATGCTAGCTCTACTTTTTGGAGTTCAAAATGGTCATTGATTGGGGTGATAAAGCTTAATCATCTGAATCTAATTGGTTCCCGGTATGAAGCTTATGATAAGGTTAATGAAAGCTTTTAAAATTTGAACAAAAGAATACAGTTTTTTATTGAGACTGAGTTCACTGACTTGCCAGGTGTGTGAGAAGAGTGTAAAAAATATTCCCCAAGTAGAAATCCAGCACATCAGTCTACTTGAGTCTACCAAAATGTTAATTTCTTGCTTACTCAATCAGTTAGGAAGAATCTGCACTAGAAGACCAAAGTAAAAAAAAAAAGAAGTTTACTAACTCCAAAACACAGTCTGAGAAATAATGTGGTCCAATGTGTGGAAGCATAACATGCCTTTTAACTAATTCAAATTTATATTGTTTAGTAATGAGTGAGAACAACTTTCATTCTTTACCCATGGCTGAAATGTATTCTTAGTCACTAGTGATGTTATTTTTAAGTTAATATTAGCTTTCTTTCTTAACAACAGTTCTCTTCTAAAAATATAACATGAAATAATAAATTCAAGAAGCTTTTACAGCCTTACTTTAGGCTGGAGGTCAGACCAGATGAGCATCCTGTTTTCTTTGTATTTTCTGATCCTACTGAGGAAAAAAAAAGTTTTGTTTTTAGAAGGACTAGCAATAGATTCTGGAGCAGTTCTTGTTTGCCTGTTTTTGCACTCTACTTACTAAGTAAAGTTTTTATTTAAAAATCAAGCTAAGAAACATTTTAGGTCCCAAAAGAAGTGGGTGGATAGGTTGCTAGGCTGAGCTTAGAGACAGTTTTTAGGTCACCCACAGACTTCCTGTATGATCTTAGGTTGCTGGATTTGGACTCGGGAGACCTGGGTTCAGTTCCCAGTTCAACCACAGACTTCCAGTGTGACTTTAGGTAAGTCAATAAATCTATCCTGTGTCTTGGTTTCCCATCTTTGCACTGATGGAATACATTGTTGTTTTACAGGAAATTTTTTGTAAGTAAACAAATTGTTCCAAGCAATAAGACCATATGCTGTCTAATACCCTAGGCAGAAAAACATCAAGTTTTGTCACAGTTGAAACTGATGTCGTTTTTCATGAGATAATTATACACAGGAAGTCACAGAGCAGTCCTGTGTATTTTGTCAGTTCTGCCCTAATACCTGTCAAAAATTTTCCTTGACAAGGTTACTGCAAGCTTTGAGCTTTTTGGAAGTTGATTACAAAGTAGTATTAATTCAAAGGTTTGGATTTTAGTACCTGGTTGGATGTTTAGGAGGAAGCGTTTGAAGTCACCAGTTTTGTTCTTACAGGTTACCCTACAGCTCTTAGTAACAGCTGTCAGCCAAGGTATAGTTTAAAAATAATGGAAAGGACTCTCATGATTGTTAGACATCACTGATAGGGAGGAAGCTGTGTATGCCACATTTATGTGGCGTTCCACAACTCTTATTTCTCTTGTTTCCTATATACTTACATTTGCATCATGTACCAGACTGTCTTTCATCCCAATAAAACTGCATTTAGTGAAAGTCTGTCTTCCTCCCAGATAACGTGTACTAGCATCCCCAAGGTTTGCTTTCAGGCCTTGAAACAAAAGGCTCCCTGTGCACAATTGCAAGCGCTATAGCACAGGAGCTGGTTTTTAGTTTGGCTGGGGAAATAATTTTAAATGTTAGAAAATCTTAAAAAGAACAAGAGACTGTTAATATCTTTTTCTTTTTAGTATGCACAGTAAATCTTACTGGGATTGCATCTTCTATTGAACAGGGGTCGTGTCTTGCAGCAAGAAGTAGAATACTGGATCTTAATTGGAGAGCCCAGCAGAAAGCATCCAACAATACATTGTAAAAGGTATGTTACTTGGTAAGAATGTAAAAGAATGTTTTCTTTCAAAACAGTTTGTAGTTCTCTATTCAGAGTCACTGAATGACATTTTAGTTCTTTTTAATGAATATAAACGTGTATATATATGTATCTAATAGAAACAAATGCTGCTTTAGTGAGAAGCTTGTGTGTTTTGACCTCAAAGCTGGCTCTGAAGTTTTATATCGCCTGTCAGAACATATGTGTGCTGCTGAGAGCCAAAGCCCATATCTCTTGTTCGAGTGTGACACAACTCATATTAGACAGGAAGAAAAGGCAGTCTCAGCTGTCTAAGGTCGTGCCAGTTGTGACTTTAGAAACTGCATGGCACTTGGAGGAGTTAACATTGGAGCTGAGGACATCCACAGGCTGTGTCTGGGCTGTGCACAGAATATTCTGCTGCTGCTGAGATATCCTAGCTAAGGTGCAGCCTGTGCTCTGTTGTGTTATTTGCTTATCTGTGCATTCAAACAGTACATTTATGATGAGGTTTGACGCAAACAAATTGTTGCCTAAATTAGACATACAGACTAGGAGAACTACAGGGTGCTGTGTAGAAATATCATGGATTACTTATATTTAATAATTTTTTTGTCAGTGATATGACCTTATCAATAACTGCAAACACCTGGGTATTCTGGACTACAAGATGAAGTGCAACAAAATTAAAATCACATTATGCATCTGATTAATGAGAAATGGTATATTATAGGTCCCAAGGGTAGAACTTTGTTGTGTGTTATGTTAGCTACAAATGGCACAGGAAAAGGTTTCTGAATATGTAATAAAACCCTTTGTAATACTAATTTTGATTGTCGAGACATTCTTCCTCCTGCTGCATTGCCAGTGAGAACTGGCAGAAAGTCCTGTGCTTAAGGAAAGGGGGGCAAAGGTTGGAGTAGTAATGCATTTTCTGAATTTGGAGGGTGGTATTAGAGAGAAACAGGTAGTTAGACCTTGATAGAAATTAAAAAGTCATGTGCAGGTTTAAAGAGATCTGGAATATAAAAATATTTATTTCAGTTAGGCTGGAAGTAATTATGAATCTTTGAAAAGCTGAGTGAATGGGGAGTGATTGAATTGATAGTTTAGAATTAAATAAAGTGGAGGAGTGAGTTATGATGAGACCTGTCTGGTAAAAGCACATTTAGTGTGTGAAAGAAACCAAGGAACTGAACAAAATAATACAAAAGGGTAGGAGAGGTTTAAATTTAAAAAAGGCTCATGTTTCTCCTTGCCTAAACCACACTTAGCCTCTTTCTTTCCCAAACTGATGGATTGGTAAGCGTAAGGAATGTAATTATGACTCATGGTGCTCTTACTCATTTTGGAAGGTGTTTCCCAAGAGCAGGAATAATCAGTGTGAATGCTTTGATTAAAAGCGACACTTCTGCATCTAGCTTGATGTCTTTAATAGTGATACTTTTGTAACTTTACACATTCATTTATCTTTAAATCACTGATAAGACTATTTTAAGCTACAGATCTGTATTTGCGTGTATGTGTACGTGAGTCTTTGTGCTGCTGAGGTTTCATAAATATCAGCTGAGTAGTAATGATTTTATTCTGTAGGTGGACAGATATTGTCACTGACCTAAACACTCAAAATCCAGAATATCTAGATATTCGACACCTAGAGAGAGGATTGCAACATCGAAAAACAAAGAAGGTAAGGTAAACTCACTAAGATAGGAGGAAACTCATCTTAGGTTTTTGCAAACTTACACATACTTCAGCAGTGTAAGATAACTTCACTAAAGGAATTTGTTCTGTTATGAAGTGTTGCTGAGGACAGAAGTATGATGTGGGTTCTTGCATACCGAAGTCATTTAGATTTACTTGATGGACAAGATAAGTATCAGTAGCTGTATCAGTAGCTTGGTATATGCTAGGATGAACCAGGATATCTGTGTATACAGAATGTATTTGGTCAGAATATTTAACTTGGTAGGTTTAAAAGGTAGCTGCAGCAAAAGTGTTCTGCAGAGAAATTACAGACCTATTGGGGTATGACCCTCCAATGACATTTAAGTAGGAAAAAAAGTACAGTTGAGCAGGATCATGCATAAAAGAATATGTGTATCTCCCTTGTGTGAAGTTACTGTCAATGCATGTGGCTTTCTTTCCTTTAGATAGGGTTGTATCTCATGGGTGGAGAATGTATTTGTGATTTGTAGATTGAAACTCTGTGAGAAATAATAGAGGAGATGATTTCAGGTGCGAAGATCCTATGGAAGACTGTGTCAACAAGATGAGAACGGACTAAAATAGATAATTGCTGAGAAGGTAGCTAGAAAGTAAAAAAAAAACTAGCAGAAGATAAGTGGTACTGTTACTTACTAAAATGTTGATGTCAAATATCTATGTGTGTTAGAAATGTACCTGTGGTGTGCATTTAACAAAGAACCTTTTTTACTTTGATTAGGTTGGAGGAAATCTTCATTGCATCATTGCCTTTCAGAGACTTAACTGGCAAAGATTTGGTCCTTGGAATTTTCCATTTGGGAATGTTAGACAGAATAAACAATCCCAAACACAAGGACAAGGAATTTCCAAATCTGAGAGTGAAGACAATATATCTAAGAAACAACATGGGCGACTGGGTCGATCTTTCAGTGCTAGCTTTCATCAGGAATCTACGTGGAAGAAATCTAATCTTCGGGAGAGGAGGAACAGTGGGTACCAGAGTTACAATGATTATGATGGAAATGATTAAAATTAACTTTAGATTATAGAGTTGATATATTAAAGTTAGTTTTAATCAAAACATATTAAGGATTTATTAGTCCTAGAACACATAAGAATAGAAATTATGGTATAAGATACAGTTTCATAATTATTAAGTAAATACGGTTGCAATAGATGAGATCTGATGTATAAAGTGACAGATAAGCACAGATTGTTGTAATTTTGCAATCAAAGGTGAATATAATAGCAAAATCAATCATTTCTTTTGAAATAATTGTACTATGTCCTGATCTGTGAAAACAAAAGAGCAGGTTGAAATCAGTCGATATAATAAACAGACTTCATTGAATATACTTATTGTTCAAAAGCATGAAAAATTATGGTATGACATTATAAAAAAGGGTTATTCTGCAAATGGTGTAAGGATAAAAGTAAACATTGCCTTTGTTTTTAGCACTTCATTTTAGTAAGGCTGCCCATATCCAGTGCAAATGAAAAAACACATCACATAGGTTAGAAAACCTTGGATTTACAAAGAAAATGTACATTCTCTGTTTAAGTCCTATTTGACTTCTGTCAGTCAGATAATCATATCTTGTCAAGCAGGTCTCAATTTCTTTTCCCTTTTCTGGTTGCCTGTTTTTGACTGAGGAATCACCTGATCGAGGACAGAACTTCTCTATTATTTTTGCTCTGTGGGTAAAGTGGCTGAATTCTTACCCTGGAGCCTCCTGAGAGCACGGACTCACTTAACACAAGCTTATGAAATTCAGCATTAAAAGCTGCTTTTACCATTAGCCAAATGAGCTAGCTGAACACTGAGTTCTGTTGGCAGTTCTTTTTTTTGTTCAGTCTTGCAATCTCTGTCTTTTGTCTGCTGCTTTTTCCATTTTGTGTGAAGGGGATGCAAGTGCTGAAAATTGCTGACCACCCCGATGATATACCTCTCAGCCAGCACACAATTCAAGCTTTTTCAGGTGTCCCAGGTGAATTATTATTTTTTTCCTTTTTCTCTTTCCCTGATAAATCCAGTTGTTTGCCCAAACACATCTCAACAGTTGTGTTGTTCTATGTACAAATGTTCATACTTGCTCAAGGATTAATTTTTTGACATAAAAAGATTTGTCATGGAATGCAGGGGTTTTGTAGGTTGCTGCTTTTGTTAACCAAAAATGGGAGACTTTTAGACTTTTGTTCATTCAATAAAATTTGTTTTCTATCTTGTTGTTTGCGTTTCATTTGTTTTGGAAATGATGGCCCTACATTTAGTGAAGGTCTTGAGCAAAATAGGTAAGCGACAGATCAGAGTTGTAACTACTGCTTAAGCAAAGTAGGTAAGATTTCTTTGGTCATAAAAAGTGGTGCTCGGTGCAGCCACTGTGACTTCTACTATTTAATTTCTCAAAGCCTGCGGCCTCATGACTGAACAAAACTCATAGGTTTTGAAATTTTATTTTCTGGATGAACTATTTTCAGAGCCTATTTTTGCAAGCTGAGTTTGGGCTGAGGGCTCAGCTTTGATTAGAATACTTGAGCTGTGTTCTTTAGGGGATTTAGGACTTACATAGCCAGAGTTACATGTGTGTCTCATAACTTTTGCTTAATAATGATAGTTGCGCTAAGAAACAGGGTCTCTCCTCTGATGGTACTGGCTGTTCTGCTTAAGTAGGTTGGGATGAAATTCTGGTTTTACAGTTATTTTGCTCTTGGGTTGGAGACTGTCACACTTTATCCACAGAGTATGTAGTATATGGATTCTTCTAGCATTAGCAGGAGCCAAGTGCATGTGCTGCAGGAAGCTTTCCCTAGGGATTCCCCAGTGGTGGGATGCCTGCAGTGGGGGGCACTGGGGCTGTGGTTGAGGCAGAACAGAGAGAGCACAGGCTGCAGGGGAAATCATGTTTGGGAGTGGGAAAAATAGGACTACTTTTGGTCTGCATTGTGGGATTTTGTTCTCCAACCAGAGAAGAGCAATGGAGCTGGTAAAGTCTCTGGAGCACAAGTCCTGTGAGGAGCAGCTGAGAGAGCTGGGTTCATTTAGCCTGGAGCAGAGGAGGCTCATTCTCTGTGTGAGCCTTATCACTCTCCACAACCACCTGAAAGGAGGGTGTGTAACTAGGTGGGGGTCGGCCTCTTCTCACAGGTAACAAGTGACAGGACGAGAGGAAATGGCCTCAAGCTGCATCAGGTGAGGTTTAGGCTGGACATAAGGGAATTTCTTTACAGAAAGGGTGATCAGATACTGGGACTGCCCAGGGAGCTGATGCAGTTACCTTCCCTGAGTGTTTAGACTGGACGTGGCACTTAGATCATGGTCCAGTTGACAAAGGGACGTTCGGTCACAGGTTGGACTCGGTGATCTCGGAGATCTTTTCCAACATAATTGATGCTGTTATTCTCTGCTGTTACGTACTAGGCTCTCCTCCAGGCAGCCGAGGAGCCTACCGGCCAGAGAGGCCGCAGCTGGAGAAGGGGCGGTGGGAGCCGCCTGCCCCGGGGGTGCGGGGCGGGGTGTGGGCGGCTGTTCCCGGGCCGGGCCCTGCGCCGGCTCCGCCCCGCGCACTGCGACTCCCAGCGGCCCGCGGGGCCGCGCCGGGCGGGGCCTGCGCTCCGTGCGCCGGGAGGCCGCGGATGGTGGGGCCTCCGTCCCTTCCGCGTCCCTTCCGCGTCCCTTCCGCGTCCCTGCGCCGGGATCCGCTCCCCGCCACAGGTCCGGGATCGCGACCCCCGCCTGCCGCTGTCCCCGCCGCTGTCCCGGCCTGAGCGGCTGCTTCGTTATTTCCGTTTGAATTAATAAAACAGTTAAGGGCCGCATAACCTTTGGGTTATTCCTTCTTTTGTGCCTCATACATTTTCTCTCAAAGCAGCTAAAGAAGGACAATGGGAGTTCAAGGACTTTGGAAGCTGCTTGAATGCACCGGGAGACCCATAAGCCCAGAAACGCTGGAAGGGAAAATTCTTGCTGTTGGTATCCTTTAAAAGTAAATCTGGGTAACCGAAATTGCAAGGGAGTTTGTTTTAACTATTTCCCTTATTTATAAGATATTTTATTGTTATTATTGTTACGTTTAAATTACCTACATTTTGGTAAGTGGAAGTTTTGCTTTACGATTGTGAAATACTAAGCTCTTTTATTTTCATCGTTTAAAAAATAGACTCTCTTTAATAGGTTCCTTATACAAGTGTTGGACTATAGAATTTTGCACTTTATAAATAAATGTGCTGCTCTCCGTAATACTACAAGACGAAGAAGTTTTATGCTTATGCATCAGCTTTCCTGTCCTGTATACTTGATTAAATGCTGGGAAGGTGTGGAAGGAAGATACCCATCATTTACCTATAAAAATAACTGGGGAGGTATTTGCTGTGCTTTTGCTTCCACTCTGCTTTTTGTGCAGGTCAATAGGGACAATGATTTATTCTTCTTCCAAGCTCATAGCTATTTGGATATTCTTGGTTTCGGTAAGACAAACTTGGAGCCGTGGGCAAAAGCCACTCAGTCAAATCTGTGCACTTTATAGGAACTCCCAATGTGGTATATGTGTAAAAGAGCACATTTTTTCCTCTCAACGATTGTTTAAGATATCAGTATTTGGTTGAACCAAGCAATAAAGGGAGCCAGAGATCGTGGTGGTATTTCTGTACGGAATGCTCACCTGCTCACTCTGTTTCATCGACTCTGCAAGTTACTGTTTTTCCGGATTCGACCAGTCTTTGTTTTTGATGGAGAGGCACCGCTTCTGAAGAGACAAACCTTGGTAAGTGCCTTTGTGAGTTACTGCAATGTAAAAGAGGCTGTGTGTCTGCTGATGGTAAGCAGCCATTTTCAGTTTCCCTCCTGTTGTTCTGCTTATGTTTCTGAGCTGTAGGGATGGAGGATTGAAGTCCACTGCTCTGCAGGTGTCCTTTGCAGTCCCAGCCTGAGTTAGCTCTTGGAGCATGCAGCAGCTCTTTAATCTAGGCAGGTTTGATTTGCATGGGAGCCAGGTTGCAGAGAAGTGGATGATGGCACAAGCCTGGCTTGTATTCCAGAATGGAGCTGAATGCAGCTCTGCAGGCATTTGTACCCAGAAGCTGAAAGCTGCTCCTGAATCCCACAGAGGAAATGGACATAGATTTAGAGGCTCTGTCCCTCTTGGTGTAGAATGAATTAGGAGTAGCTCATAGGCTCAGCACATAGAATTTTAATATGGATTCACTGGATGTGTGTCTTCAGCATCCAGCAAAATCTTGTTGGTGTTAATCTTATTTTCATAGGCAAAGCGAAGACAAAGAAAGGAAATTGCCATCAATGATTCCAGGAAAACTACAGAGAAACTCTTGAAAACACTTCTGAAGAGACATGTTATCAAAACTGCTATTAGAGGCAAAAGGCAAGAATAAAAATTATTTTTCCCTTTTTTATAAGTGACAGTAAGTCTTTCTGAAGCTGTTAATTGCTGTTTTATTTTTTTTTTCCCTAAGCAATGAAGCTTTGCCCAGTATTACACAAGTTCGAAGAGAAGGAATTGATGATATGTATGTGTTGCCTGCTTTAGAGAATGAAGAGAAGAATAGGTAGGTAGAATTAAGAAAAATAGCTTAAATGGTTTTTAATAAACTTGGGTAAAAGTATAAACCCCATTTTTTGATGCTGATCAAAGACTTTTGACCTATGAGACACTGTAATATATATATATATATATATATATAAAAAGTATAGTTCTTTAATTTGTATTTTATTTCAGTTTCTTTTTGGATATAGAGGCCTCCTAGTTATTTATGGGAAAGTAACAGAAGTTTTCAGCCCACAGATTCATTTTCTACACTGGATTCTTGTATAAGGATGAAAGTTCTACCTCAGTCTCTATGGCCAAGTCCATACAACTAAATGGGACTGATTGTTCAAGCTTGGGTGTGGCAGTTTGATTCTGTTGTGTGTTGGCATGTTCAGCAGAGGCAGGCTTTGTCTGCACTTGTCATACCTGTGGCATCTTCTTAAATAATACTGAGAATGTGAAGCTGCTATGTAGGTTATTCTTTGCATATCTGTACTTTTATATACTTCTAATGCTGACCAAGTAAGAATTGTGTCATGATCTAAACAGCAGCACTTGTCTCCATCTACTTTTAACTGACATAAGTTTGCCTTCTTACTTTCTGCTCAGATCTTTATGACCTGTGTGCATATTTATATGTATATATATTATATATATACACATATTAATATGTATGTAAATATATATGTGTGTGTGTGTTTGATGCTGCAAATTTTTGTGCTTGACCAGCAAAGGCATGACTAATGTCTTTTTGCTTAAAATATAAACTTTTTTTTCCTGGGTAAATATCTACACATTTGTTTTCTCTGTGATTTTTTAGCTCAGAGGAGGAGGAAGAAAAAGAATGGCAAATGAGAGTGAGCCAAAAACAGATGTTGCAAGTAAGTGCAACTAGTTGCCTTGTTACTGTGGTCAATCCTCTCATTCATGTCTGTGCTTAAAAGACAAACAAAAAGCTTAGAAAATCCAATTATTTGGAGATACAGGTCTTATTATAGCATTACTTATAAGAAAACAAGTTAATTTTCAGTACTCTAAAAATTCCTATTAGTGAGGAAATATAAATGTGATTTCTCCACTAGAATATAGCAGAACAGAAAATTCTTGTGATAGCCTTTTTCTTTTTACTACTTCCTTTGAACATATGGAGAAGACATTGGTTTTTGTAACAATGTAGGAGAAATGCATGCATTTATGCATGTGTATGTACATAACAGCATATTTAACAAAACTCATGTGCTTCTTCAAATATGAACTGAAGTTGAAGCACTTAAGTCCTTGTGTTTTCAGATAAATTATGTATTTGCTTCTGATCTGCTGATCTGATTGGAAGAGGAGAAGAGAAATACATAACCTAAGAGGAAGACATAATAAACAATAAAATTGTCTCTGCTTTCATCAATAGGAAAAAAAAGAAACACTGTTGGAAAGATTGCTTATCTTTGAAGCAGTTCTCATTCAGGCGGAGAACCTCTTTAGAAGGACAAAATCTGAGTAGCTGAGGCTATATGACCCAGTTCTGTGTTTTATACTAAGTATCTTTTTGTAAAAAGAATAAAACCCAAGTTTCTCTGTATAGTGTACATCAATAATGAGGTACTTAGCATTACTTTATTACATAGTAGTTACTTTCTTTTTCTTGTTTTCACTATGTGGGAAGTAGCAACAAAGTTCTTGAGGGCTTGGGTTTTTTATCTTGCTTGGAATAGTGCTCTAAATATTTTATTATTTTTGTTCTGCTCTAATATAAAATATGTATTCAGTGGTATCCTGGCCTGCATCAATGGCATCCTGGCCTGCATTAGGAATTGTGCATTAGGAATTGTGTGACCAGCAGGAGCAGGGAAGTCATTCTTCCCCTGTACTTGGTGCTGGTGAGAACGCATCTTGAGTACTGTGTCCAGTTCTGGGCCCCTCAGTTTAGGAAGGACATTGAGATGCTTGAGCGTGTCCAGAGGAGGGCAACAAGGTTGGTGATGGGCTTGGAACACAAGCCCTATGAGGAATGTTTGAAGGAGCTGAGGTTGTTTAGCCTGGAGAAAAGGAGGCTTGGAGGTGACCTTATTGCTCTCTACAACTTCCTGAAGGGAGGTTGTAGACAGGTGGGGGTTGGTCTCTTCCACCAGGCAGCAACTGACAGAACAAGAGAACACAGTCTCCGGCTACGTCAGGGAAGGTACAAATTGGGTATTAGGAAGAAATTTTTCACTGAAAGAATAATAAAGTACTGGAATTGTCTTCCCAGGGAGGTGGTAGAATCATCATCTCTGGATGTGTTTAAAAAAAGACTGGACATGGCACTTGGTGCTATAGTCTAGTTGAGGTGTTAGGGCATAGGTTGGATTTGATGATCTTGGAGGTCTCTTCCAACCTCATTATTCTGTGATTCCGTGATATGTATTCTTGTTTTCCGTTATTATAGGAACAATTATGTGAAAATCCTTATTCTGTAGATATTGAATCAGAAGATTTCCACAAGCTGCCTCCAGAAATAAAACATGAGATCTTGACTGATATTAAAGAACTTACAAAGCGAAGAAGAACGTTATTTGAAGCAATGCCAGAGGTAATATTTAAAATAGCTTTCAAGGCATTGGAATGGAGCTATTGCCATTAATGCAAATGGAGAAAGAGTACTACTTCTGGAAAACTTTACACCCTGGACTGTTTAATAAGAGATGTTACCATGAGGAGAAAAAAAATCCAATGAGATAATGACTCCTAACAGCCTTATCTCTTGATTTCCACTAAAATTAGCAGAGCTAATTCATTTTGGTAGAAATGTTAAAAATTGTGCTGTATTTTGTGCCTCATCAGCATTATGCCAAAGATTGCATAACATGCTACTGGTGTGGATGAACCAGGCAGGATGAACACAGCTTGGATTCCAAACCCTGGGGTTGTTAGAGGAGCTGGCAGCTGGGAAAAGATTTTTGTAACTTAGGCAGATGTGTTGAAGCTGTTCAGACACAAATGGGGAATCCTATAGTAGCACTTCTACAATGAGGTTTGGAAAGTACAATATACATCAGATCAAATGATGGCTTGTGTCCAAGTGTAAGCTAAGAACCATCATTTAAAAATAATCCACATGTGGATTCTCTTTTAATTGCTTTTCTTTTTAAGATGGAGATGAGCTCTGATAACCAAAATTGAGATGTTCTCTGGCACTGAGAACTACTGGTACCTTTCAGAATTGTATGTTGCCAGGATAATATTGCTGTTTCTTGCAAGTGCAGCAGCCCGTGAAAGACAAATGTTAGCTGCTTAAAGAAACTCCTGAAAGAATTCCCACACTCTTCCAGAATGCGGGAAATGAATTTGCTTAAAAGGGGTGTTTTATTTAAATTGATTTGTTTGTTTTGTTTTTTGTTTTGTTTTTTTGAGGACTCCAATGACTTTTCCCAGTACCAGCTTAGGGGTTTGCTTAAAAAAAGCAACCTCAATCGGTGCATAGAAAATGTACAAAAAGAAATGAGTCAACAGCACTCAGGTGAAATCCAAACACAATATGAAAATGAAGGTGGTTTTGTGAAAGAAGTGGAATCAAGGAGGGTAGTCTCTGAAGAGACTTCTCACTATATTCTGATAAAGGGTATGTTGGGTCTTAATTTTGTAAAACCTGTTGTTTGGAGTGTGCACACTTAAAACTAGCAGTTTAAAGACAAACCTGAATATTGTTTATTGGTGCACGTAGCCAGTACTTTGTATGAAATGTGCTTTACTGTTATACATCATTAACTGTGATCTGTAAACCTGCAGAAAAGTAGTTTAATAATCTTTATATAATGATGTTCATTATGTAAAATGGAATGTTTTTATAAAGCAGTATTTTTCCACACAAAACTTTCTTTCAGGTATTCAAGCAAAAGAGGCTATGAGTAGAGACTTGGAAACTACTGCAGGACCCTCATCAAAAATGCATGAATTGACTAAATTAAATAAAATCAATGACTCTCCTGCTAATGCAAAGCAGGAAGATGACAATGTAGTGGCAGCACCCCCCTCTCCTCGGACTTTGCTTGCTATCCAGGCAGCCATGGTGGAAAGCAGCTCAGAAGAAGAACTGGATGCAGGACAATTGAACGTGGACCAATTTGTGCCAGAGGAAGGCAGTGTGTCTCCAAGAACACTGCGGGCAATTCAGCAAGCTCTGAGTGAAGATGATAAAGGGGAGGAAGTTGCTATTGCTACAGCTGATGTAGTGCTGTCAGAAAGACCAGAAGGGAAGGATTTTCTGCTTAGTAGCTCAGATGAGGAAGAGCAGATTCCTGAAGTTAAGGAGGGAAAAAACATTCCTACAGCTACAATTCATTCATCAATCCAAGTGACTATGCAAGATGCTAAATTTAAACAGAAGACTCAGGAGTTGGAAAAAAGTGATATTACACCCAAAGACACTGGTATATTCAGAGATGAAAATTATTCTGCTATTGAAAATACTAGAAAAGGCAAAGAAGATATAGACAAAGAAGAAAATTATTCAGAAAATCATATTACACCCAAGGACGCCAGTATATCCATAGCTGAAACTTATATTGACAATACTATAAAAGACACAGAAGATGTAGACAAGGAAAAAAATGGTTCCAAAGATCATATTTCATCAAATGATACTAGTATATCCAGAGCTGAAAATTATATTAACAATACTAGAAAAGATAAAGAAGACTTTGACAAAGAAAAAAGTGGTTCCAAAATGGACTTAAAGTCTCTGGGAGATAAGAATATGAATTTGTGTTTGCAAAAGCCAAGCTGTTCCCCTGTGCAAACTAGTATAGATGCTTTGATTCACACTGAGACAACAGACCTTTCTAAAAATGAGAAAAACTTGAAAATTTCTGAAAATACACAGGAAGTAATTTCACAAACAGAGGAGAATGTATCTGAGGATACTAGATTTTTTCCAGAAGCAAGAGATCCTGAGGCAGAAAGAGAAGGGGTATCACAGTCCGAAGACAGTGATTCTGATGGTATGTGCTTTTTGATTGTGTAAAAGGATAAGAAAATAGGACAGTATTGTATTTGTAGTCAGTTGAAGGTAACCTTTTCTCTTAGTAAGCAATCATTAAAAATGCATCCACTCCCATATATATAGGAGGCAGGAAGAAAATTTGACCTGTGTTTTTTCCACCTGGTGTCACATTTTATCACTAAAACCTGAGTATAGAATATGTAGAATCAGGAAAGCATATTGTGTACATTGAATTTAACTAGTGTTATTAACCAGTCAGCCACTTGGTTTATGTAATTTCACAATTCTTATATATATCTGCTGCATATAGAAAAAAAAGCCACTGCCCAAGTTAAAAATGTACAAGTCTCTGTTTTCCTTTGATAGGAAGCTTTATTGAAGTGGATGCTGAGGTCAGTAATGATGCTGAGTTTCCTACTAAATATGATGAAAAAATGAGTGACGAACCAACATATGCAGAAGTGGAGGCAGACAGACCTGATGTTGTCACACTGGACTTGCTGAAGGAGTCTGATGAGGTGCAGTTGGGAAACACTCAGAATATTGAAAGAGATGCTGATGGTAAAGCTGCAGTGGATGAGTGGCAAGACATCAGTTTGGTAACTCATTGTTTCTTGTTTTGAGCTTGTAATGGAGTGCTTTGTCTTCAAATAGTTGTTAAGGAAAACTACTGAACAGCTTCTTATTGTTTCATTGCTTTCTCACATAGCTATCTAATTGTATGGGAACTGATTTTTCTTTAAAGGTGGTTAATTATAATCTCCCTAAAATCAGAGGAAAACTTCAAGGTAAATTAATGACTCGACCATCTCTGGTCTTACAGCTTGCTGCATTAGAGAAGCTGTAACAACCTCCTAGTGTGAATTAATGGAACAGGTACTCGTAGAATAATTGTAGTTGGAGACTTTGTGCTTTGCTTTCCTAAGTGTACCTGAATTGTTGAAATAATAAAAAACTTTGGTTTATATTTTCAGGAAGAACTAGAAGAATTAGAAAAGGACCTTTCTGCTGAGCAGAATACACTTCAGTCTCAAAAACAGCAGCAGGAACGAGTTGCTGCTTCTGTAACAGGACAGATGTTCTTGGAAAGCCAGGTAGTATTTGTTGAGTCATTTTGATTTGTTTCCTTCCTCTATCCCAGTCATTTACTCAAAAGCTGTTAGTAATTTTGCTTAGCTATAGGTCACCTTTTTCCCTCTTAGGAGCTTGTTTTCTTCAGTTTGCTTATTTTAAAATATTGCAAGTGTTGAAATAATCCAACTATTTTAAGTAAGTGTAATAACATAAAATAATAATATAGTTATGAATAAATCAATATATCTTTTAAGCACCAACTTTTAAAGGTTGGGCCAGGTTGATCTTCAGCTGTTTTTGTGAAAGGTGCAAAATGAACAAAAAATATTAGGAAGCTATGTACAGCAGCAAAGAATTGATGCAGTCTGTGTGTTAGGTAAACTGTGATTTCCCCTAGGGATTAAAAGGTTAAAAAATTACAAGAAGTCTGTGTAGTTTATGCCCTGAGTAAGCAACTTGAAGGAATCTCACCAGTAATGACTGAACAAGCCTGTTACTTCTGTGTCAGTGTTTCAAGGTTTAATACAATGTGTTTGGGTTAACAAACCCATAACACAGTAGACTAGTGGTAGTGTCTGTGATGTAATAAACTTATGCTAACAAATTAATTCTGAGAAATATGTAAATGCATGTATTTTTTTTTTCTTAATGGGACAGTTTAGGTAGTTTTAAAATAATACTTAATCTTGGTTAAATATTTGCACATAATTGTTTCTTCAGGTGATTTTTTTAAAGTGATCTATATATAGATCTAGATATAGATATATAGATATCTATATCTATAGAATATATATCTATATTATCTATATATTATCTATCTATATATATATCTAGAATATATATATATATCTAATATATCCCATTAAAGCAAAAATGCTTCAAAATAGAGGCATATCAAAACAATATCCAAGGAACAATTAGTCTTCCCACTGTTGTTTCCTGCTTTATATGAATGTTTCTCATATGCTTGCATACTACTTTCTTATATGAAGTGGTGACCACATTTTTTTATAGATACGTTTTTTTTTTTTTTTACTTTTTATGTTTTACCTGCATCTTTGTTGCAGTGAGCCCACATAATTGTAATGCATGGAGTTTTCTCCTTGCTGTGCAAAACAATAGTTAAGTATGCTTGTGTATTTAAGATAGCAAGTTCTCAAACTGTGTGGTAAAAGTGTGCTCAAGTAGTGCTTGACTTATATGGCACTGTCTGCTTGAGAGGAGTTGAATGGGACTCCCTCTTGACTTAACTGAGCTTGGCACTTTTTACCAGAGTTTAAGGTTTGTTGTCAGGTATTAAATAACTCCCAAGTGTGAATCTAGCACTTCTGAGTCAAGCAGAAGTGCTAGATTAGAAGTGTATTAGAAATGAACTCTTTAGATTAATTATTAACTGTTTTCCTTCCATCCTCCAGGAGCTCCTCCGTCTGTTTGGGATTCCATATATCGAAGCTCCAATGGAGGCTGAGGCACAGTGTGCCGTATTGGACCTTACTGATCAGACCTCTGGGACAATCACGGATGACAGTGATGTTTGGTTGTTTGGTGCACGACATGTTTATAAAAATTTCTTCAGTCAGAACAAATACGTAGAATATTATCAGTATGTTGACTTTCAGAACGAGCTAGGTAAGCCTCAGGTATTGATTTGTTAAACACAGTCTTTAATAAGACAACTCTGTCATCTGTCTCTTTGTATTTTCTACAGAATTTTGTGTCTGTCATTCAATGTCTGCTCTTTGGAGAAAGAACAGACCATTCAGTTAGGTTGCTGTTTTACTGCCAGATGACCCCCCTGAATTTGCAGACCACCTGCATTTGATATACTGAGTTAGTGTAATGATCATCAAGGCTGGAGATATGAACTATTATACCAGTTTCTGAGTAAATTTTAGTATGACTTTTCTGATGTGGTGGGAAAATGATATTCTAATGTCATCAGATTTTTAGTCTTCTGGAAACAGAAGTTAGTTTTGGACATACTGAGATGTAATATATTAAAAGTGGATCTGGAATATGTGTAAAACATTTATCATATAGTTGACACTGAAAGACTTTTTTCTTCTATCTGATTGCTCTTGAGCTAGTCTAATCAAATTGTTGCCTATTTTGTTGAACTACTAAGCTTCAGTGTCACATAAAGTATTAGGCAAAATACGAGCCAATTTAAACTTGTTGTTATGTCTTGAGCAGAACTCTTTTAAAATCAATTTTGACATTTTCAATTTGAGAGGCTACAGACTTTGTAATAGTAGTGTGTAAAATTTCATAACATTTTTATGTGGTGAAAAACGTAGCTTTGGTTTCTTCCAGCAAATTGAATGAAATAATTTTGCCCACTTAAGTAGCTAATTGGAAAGGATTGCTGTAAAAGCATGTCTTTGATTTTTAACTGGTTTTGATGTGATAAGCCAAATATTTATTTATTTATTGGGAAAAAATAGTCATCATCAGTCTTTATGTCACATTCCTCTGCTGTCTTGTGCTTCCAATTCCCATGCATTGCATAAATTCTTCTGTCTGAACAGCTGATGGATATCATGACTAGCATGATGATGGTCTTGCTTTGTGAGTTTAGACTCACATCCCTTCTTTTCTGCATGGAATTAAAAAAAATTTTCAAATCCCAACTCTTGAATCTGGTCACTAAAAATCAGTCTAGTTGCCTCAGTCCTTATAACCTATCAAATAGAAGTGGTCAGCTGAATTCTTCTTTCTTTCTGGCTGTTTCACAGGCTCTTCTGGTCTACTTAGTAACTGTACCAGCACAGAGCAAAAGGCTCCCAGTTGAGGAACTCTTCTAGGAAGCAGAGGCATTGGTATTATGGACTAGAATTCAAACAGAATGTTTTTATTTGATTCTGGCATTACTCAATTCAGGTCAGCATTAGATGAAATCAGAACAGTAACTGGATGTAATAAATGTAAAAAAAAAATCTTGTGACAACCCCAAATTTTGAAATTACAGAATCAAAGAATTATTTAGGTTGGAAAAATATCTCTTGAGAAAAAAAAGGATCTCTGAGATCATCAGGTCCAATGTTTATATGATCACCACCTTGTGAACTAGACCATGGCGCTGAGTACCACATCCAGTTATTTCTTGAACACTTCCAGGGATGGTGACTCCACCGCCTCACTGCACAGTCCATTCTAACAATAATTTCCATGAAAAAAATTCTTCCTGATGTCCATTGTAACATTTTCATTTTGGCAAAATCTATTTGCCAAATTAGCACAATTATTAGTGCTGGAGCTAGCAGGAGTATATTGATACTGCTCCAGAATAGAACTTAGGAAATTCTGATGTTGAATTAACTATAATTTTATGGAGTTAATGCCTTTGTGTTCCTTTGCCTTTCTGATAATATTTTTTATTTTGTAAGATAATAAATGCTGAATCCATACACTTTCTTTTTCAGGGTTGGATAGAAGCAAGCTAATTAATTTGGCATACTTGCTTGGAAGTGACTACACTGAGGGCATTCCAAATGTTGGCTTTGTAACAGCAATGGAGATTTTAAATGAATTTCCTGGGCATGGCTTGGAACCTCTCTTAAAATTTGCGTATGCTTAATTATGATTTGCTTTTTTGTATCTCCATATTGTGATTATTAGTAAATACGCTTTTCTGATGCTTAAGTATGCAGCAAAACGTAATGCCATCATTGATTAATGGGACCGTTATTAATGGGACTAAGTAGGCTGTAAAACATGACTCCATTGTATCACTATTTGGAATGAGAGGTAGATAAGGTGACAAGTTGATACAGCAATCACAGTGTGACAAATAAAGACAGCAGAACAGCTGTAGAATTGTACATCTGCCTCAGAGTTTATTGGAGAGCTGGATCCATAGTGGAGCAGAGGTTCATTCTCTCTGGGTTGGTGAGAGGTTGCTGTAATTTGCTCATAGAGAAAGGGGACTTGATTGAGGAATGGATGACCTGGAAGGAGTCAGGCAGGTAGGGTGAGGGCAAGAACAAGATTTGAAGAGGGCTAAGGCAGCTGTATCAGCAATAGCAAGGATGGTTTTCCTTTCTCTTCCGTGCATACTAAAAAAACTCCAAAAATAATCATTGTGTATGGAACATCCTCTGCAAGTGAGGCTAATGTTGGAGCCTTCTGTTTAGCAGCTTATGGGGAATCCAGGTGCTATTTACCACTTTGGCTTATAGTAGCTGCATTTAATGTGTATGTTTTGTCTTTTCTGCTTTTAAGATTTTTTGTCCCTTTGGCCAGCTTTCATTTGGACATTTTAAATTGTAGTAATTGAAGTAAAGAGAATAAGGCTATTGAAATTAGCATGGTGGTTCTTGATATTTCAAATTCTATTTTATGAGGCAAATTAATAATTTTCTCTGTTTTTCAGTGAGTGGTGGAATGAGGCTCAGAAGAATAAGAAAGTGATGCCTAATCCACATGACACCAAAGTCAAGAAGAAACTGCGGGAGCTACAGCTTTATTCAGGTTTCCCAAATCCAGCAGTGGCAGAAGCATACCTGAAACCTGTGGTGGATGAGTCAAGGGGTTCGTTTACCTGGGGAAAGCCTGATGTAGAGCAGATCAGAGAATATCCTTTTGCTTGTTAGGTGAAAGTACTCAAAGTTCATAAGGAGTCAGTAATGGAGTGTCAAGTTTTTAACATCTCTTTGTTGTGAGGGGCCCCAAGCCCTATCTGCATGTGCTCCCTAAAATGATACCAGCTCTAGAATAGAAGGGAATGCAGCCATGCATGTGTAGCAGTCAGGGCTGCTCTGCCCTCCTGAGACAGTGGGCTGCCTCACTTTGCATGCAAAGAGAATCTTATAGCTGAAGTGACTAATTTGTTGAGATACTATATTTCTGTAACTGTTATATTTCTGTAACTGTCCTGTGCCTGTTTCTGCTCTTGAAGTGGGATTGCTTGTGCACTCCCTCTGTATGTTTGCCTTTTTTCACAAATAAGTCTTGAAGTCTAGACAGAAATGGTGTTTCAATCTGCACTTTATCCCTAATTATTCCCTGCATTTCTTCCAATAATGTCTACTTTTTGCTTCAGTTGCAGTCTGAGCTGCAGCGAACTATTGAAAAGTAGATGGCAATAAATGCAGAGATAATAGTGTTTTAAACAGTAAATGAAGTTTCCAGTAGGTACAAGTGTAAAAATAAGGTTTACTTATAGGCATTTCACTGAGACATGCTTTTGGAAATGTTCATCTTAGAGAAAAAGTTCTGCAACTAATGGAGATGCATGTGATATGTTGTTTTAACCGAGAGTCTTCTGTCTGATTTTGTAGTAGAAAAAGCTTTGAAGTGGAGCAACTTTCCTCCAGACTTTGTTTACTTTGGGAATTTTCATTTTATGTGTTTAGAAATGACCAGTAGTAGCCATTTTGTAAAGTTCCTTAACTTTCTTCACATTCTGTAAGGATCACTTTGGCTGGACCAGGACGAAGATAGATGGAATCCTTTTGCCTGTGATGAAACAACTGAACTTGCAGCAGGTGAAAAAATACCTATAGTTTAAGGGTAACTGGAAAATTGTGAGAGAAGCATTTTAAAAAGAACAGCAAGGCTTTGAAGTAAAATATCTTTCTCAGAAGCTGGGCTTTGGGTTTTAATCTTTTTATGTATTTTTTTCAAAGTCACTAAGCTTGCCTCTCTAGACTTCATTTCTGTATGATTTGAGTGTGCTTTGAGGGACTCTGCATAATTTCAGACATTGGTTTCAAGTTTCCTTACCTATCAAGCACCTATCTTAAGTCCAGGCTGCTGCTTTTTCTGGACATGGTCAAGCTACAGGTACCTCAAGCAACTTCAGTATTTCTAGAAGACAGTGTTTCATAAACACTTTATAAAGTATATATAAAAGTGCCCTTGAGATTTTGGTGGAGTGATACTGCCCATTTGATATTATACCCATCCTTTGAGCACGAGTGCAGACTGAACTGTTGAGCCCGTTAATAATACTAATCTCATTTCCAAGAAAATGTTCTGTCAACTCTATTACTTGAAAGTGAATGGTGATGTCTGCTGTGGTAGCTGTCAAAGTAGGTTGGAAAATTTATACCCAGTGTGAGATTCTTTTTTCCTTTTGCCATACACAAGATAGATACATTGTCTAAACGAGTGTTTTAGGTTGTCTGTATCACTGAGTGGAGTGAAAGCCCCGCAGTTATATACATATACTTTCAGGTTGACTGAAATATCCTTTGGAAGAGTCTGCCTCACTTAGGCAATGTTAGGGAAAAAGTAGATGACTGGCTTGGCCTATACAAAAAGCCGAGCTGTGGTTGAAGAGCACAAATCCACACTGTGTGAGGACTCCTAGTTCTGCTCTTCAGTCTTTATACTGTAGCAGCATGTGGTGCAATGAACTGGAGTCAAACGCTTGCGTGTTCTTTCACTTGGAGGCACAAATGCAAAGTGCACTTACAGCATTTACTTAGTAAACATTCTGCTTTCACAGCTGGAAGCTAAGGATGTGTTTGTAAGGACATACTTAAGAGCACTACAGAGATTCTCTATATTAGGGTTGACAATAGCAACATATGTCTAATCACCAGCTGTGCAATATTTATGAAATCTCACTGGAGTTTACTAATTATTAATTTTTGTAAAGGTTCTTGTTGCCTAATTCATTGTAAAGTATGGGTATTACTATAATGATGCATCTTATTGTTCACATCTGTGTGCATATGTATTGATTTCATTACTCCTTTGTCCTGCTTTAGTTTCAGATGCTTATAATATATCTAACAACTGAATTCCCACAAAAACATTCAACTGTGTTTCTGTTTTATTTTTGGTAGACTCAGCTTCGAATTGATTCATTCTTCAGACTGGAACAGCATGAGAAACAAGCTATTAAAAGCCAGAGACTGCGCAGAGCTGTGACTTGTCTGAAGAGAAAGGAAAAGGAAGCAGACGATGAAATTCAGGAGGCCGCTGCTGTCACAGAGATGGAACTTAAACAGCCCAGGAAAAGGAAAGGGGAAGGTTCCACAGACGACACAAATCAAGCTGCAGCAACAAAACAGAGTGGAAAGAGAAGAAAACATTCAGATTCCAGAAAAGAATTTTTATATGGAGGTGGTTTTGTTGGAAATTTGCATCTTTCAGAAACTTCTAGTGACTCCTCAATGGAGGAATCCAAAGGTAGAGATTTAGGCAAGAGCAAAAGGAAGAAAAACACGTCTGCAACAGAGACAGCAGACCATAAAGAGAAAAAAGGGTGCAGTAGCTCAAGTAGTGAGGATGAAGACCTGGTAGATGTAGTCATGGTGACTGCCAAACCTGTGTTTGAAGGCAGAAAAAAGAAATCACGGAGCAAGAGAGGAATAAGAAAGAAAATGTCTTAAATAAAATAATTATTTAAAAAGACTGATTTTTCTGACTTGAGCTTTGTAAATATTCTAATGAATTCTTCTTAAAATATAATAAATTATCCTTATTTGTACTGCATTTTGTCACACATTTTCTGTCCAGAACTTAAATAGAAGTGATTCCAAACAAAACACTAATTTTAGCACACTTAGAAACATCTAGATTTCACTTGATAGAAGTTTCCAGGCTTCAGATTTTAATACTGAGCCAAAACATACTGTCCATTTATTTGCATTCTAATTGAGTTGGTAGAGCTGTTAAAACCATCTGCAATCAGTTGCTTCCTTAACTTCAAATTTAAATGAAATTCTGAAAATTTCTTGGGTTCTTTCTAGGTGTTGGGAGAAATAAAATAGGCTAAATTTTTTTCTTTTCTTCTTCCTGAAGCCTGTCTTGAAAGTTTTATGCCCAAAGTAATATTTTTTATTGAAGAGAGATGATGCAAACCCTCAAAAAATCTCAAGGAAAAACATTCAGTACAGTAAGCCCTTCTGTAATCTGATGTGCAGTAATTGTCCATATTCTGAATGTAAAAGACATGTTTCTAGATTTGGAGTTACATGTTACAAACTCTATTTGGAGTTTGGCTGTGTCCAAAGACAGTATTTGTTTGCAAAGGTAATATTCAGAGGTATCTACTGGTTGCAGCACTCACATTGGATTAATTTGTGTGGGGTGATGTGAAGCTCAGGCTTCTCACATGCCTCTCTTTGAATGTAAGATTTATTTCCACCTTCTGGGTGTAGAGGGAAAGCACAGAATTCTACCCATCTTACTTGTGTTCTTACATTACATTTTAGTCCTTCTTGCTTTTTTTATTTTGGGTTCTCATTTGATATTTCTACTGCATTTCTCATTGTTTCATTATTTGAAATCCAAGACCATATGTTTTGTATCAGACATTATCCTCCCCTATTCGGGCGAGGGGCTGAGGTGAACTGCGTGGGATTTTTGGCTCTTACAATTGTGGAGAGTCTAATACTTCATGTACAGTTTATACTGGGTGAAAATCATCCCTTTTGATACTACTTTTAGAAAATATTATTATATTTTAAGCAAATTATCAGTCTATCCAGTCAGTTTATAGCACTATTTTATAAATCACTCTTCAGCATTACTGACTTTTACTTTAAAAGTATGTATCAGGTCCTGGTGAATTTTTCATAAAAGTAGATGTGCTCCCTTTAACTTCTGCTAACTATGGTACAGAGACTCTCACTTCTCTGTAGGGCTTGTTTAGTATTTTGGTACAATAATTTATCATTTTTTGGTAACACCTAGAAAACCCAGTTGAGGTTGAAGTCTAATTTTTCTAAAAATTGTGTAAAGTGAGAGATGGCTCCTGTCCTGAATTGATTACAATCTAAAAACGAGAAGTCTTAGATACCTGTATTTGGTCTCATGACAGTGTTTGTGATCTGTTGAGTGAATGGACATCTTGGATATGAGGAGTGGTATGTTTGTATTTGTGCAGGCTGACAGCTGTGTCGTGGGGTTAGGTTTTTGGGGGTTGTGTACCTTGTTACAGTTCTGCGTTCCAACAGGAGCATGCATTTCTATACCGCAGCTGCAAAAGCACCCCTTCCCCTTGGTAAATTTTTCTCTCGGAAGACCCTTTTGGCTCTGAAGAATGGCTTTGTGCTCTTCGGTTACCTTTTAGTAGCAGTGCTGAGTTGCTAACACCCTGCCACTATTTATTTTGTACACAGTGGTGTTGGTTACTTTGTGGTTGCAGCTCCCTTGAGCGGGAGGTGTCTCTTGCTGTTACAAAATTGCTCCCTTACGTAAGAGCTGCGTGGTGACCTCTTTGTGCTCGGGCTGCAGCTGTCGGGATTTGTGATTGCTGCCGATGTGGGGATGTTGGCAATGTGTGACACAGGCTTCGGAACACGCCTTTGCCTGCGGCTGTCTGGGAGGGAAGCCACCGGCAAGATAAGGACTTCACTGTTGGAGCACCATCTTTGGAAAGCTGTGAGATTCAGGTAACGTTGACCAAAATGCAGTGGATGCCAGTGGTATTTCACTTGACTCTGTCTTTTGTGCTAAATTAGTTTGTATCATTCACTTTAAACAGTGTAACTGAGCTGTTCTGCACTGTTTAGTTGCTTGGAGCACTCTTGAACGCCCATGTTGGACTATTTTGGGTTGCTGTGTAGTTCAGTGCGCCTCAGGATATTTTTAGAATGACATAAATAATGTAGAGGACCACAAAATACAAAGGCTTTGTCCTGTAGGGTGATTTTACCTTTTATTTTGTCTCCTAATGAGAAGAAAATCTGTCATTTTTAATACTTCTGATATAGACAACAAGCTGATGATTGTGTGTAACATTTTCTGCTTAATGTTTTCTTTAATTTCTTATGCCACTTGTTATTCTGAAGATGCATACAAAGACTTTGAATCCCACTGAGTCTCTTTTCTGGTGCCTATCTAATGATGTTGCTATTGCTAAGTTAATGTAGAGACAGAAATATAATGTCAATATTTTTGTTCTGTGTGCCATGGTGACATGTAGGAAGCCCCTAAGTTATTTTCACCTTCGAACAGGATAATGGCTGCTGGTATTGTAGTAGTAAAGTTAAACATTAAATCTGTGTGCCTTTTGTGGTGTGAAGTCAAGAGAGTAAGGTCCATCCTCTCAAACAGGAGAGGGCTGTTCCATACTGTCCTCTTGATCCTGAAGTTTTGAGAGAAAAAACTACCTAAGGCTTTGCACTCTGAGGATGATTTGATATTCAGAATATATTTTTATTTTGAATGTCCTTTTTTTTTTTTTTTTTTTTTATTGTTTGGTCTCACTAAGGAGAGATACTCTTTCAGTCACCGCCTTATTTAATTGCATCCCTACTGGGTGTTTAGTCATCTGTAGATTATTAACTGTATGCTGCCTGTAACCATCCTGGAAAAAATCAGTCAAATTTCCACATAAGAGTGGACATTTAAAAATCATATCAAAGTATCAAAAATAATCAAAGCTCTGTGTGGTTTGTTTGTTTGTTTGTTTGTTTTTTCCTGTGAACTCAGCGTTCTTTCTGATTGTAAAATATCAAGAATTGGAGACTGTTGGTTGTCTGTTTGCTTTTCTGCAGACAGCTGAAAGTTGCATTGTCCTCTGTCTGACTTTTCCTACTACTTTTTTCTCCAGCATACTCTTTGTCTGTTCATATAGGCACATATGCTTTCTGTTCAGCACATTATTTATAGATCTTGCTCCCTTATTCTCATGTGCAGCTTTTACTATTAGATTGTTTCCTTCCCTTCCAAGCCAGTTAATTCAAACAAGATTAGATCATATTGGAGCAATTTTTCTTCTCTTTCAGGAATTTGTTTCTACCTTTCCTTTCAATCCTTTATAAGCCTACCGAACCCGACTTTAATTGATTCTAACTTTAAAATTTCATAAAATAGATCTACACATTAAGCAAAACTTTGTTTTGTTTTTAATCTGTTCTTTTTCCTCTGTGAGAATATAACAGTTGAACTAGTTTGCTGTGTCTTGTACTTTTATGCCTTGAATATTGATACTTATGTATCTTCATGTCTTTACTATCAATAGAAGTAAATTGTAGCATAATACTTGTAATTTTTTTTTTTTTTTAATGAAGCATTTGTGTGAAAGAAGAAATGAGGTAATTTTATTGAGACAGACTTGTGTTTCTCTGTTCTAGGGTTTGTGGCATAGTATGGATTTGACATCATCACAGCATAATCATCTAAAGAATCAAGGGGTCAGAGAATTCAAAAGACAAGAGGGTAAAATGGTTCTTATTTCACTATGTTTCCTTGTTGCACTTAAGAATATTATTAAGGAACAAAGTGTCTTGCTGACAATGAGCTATCTTCTAATTATTTTTTTTTCTGAAGAACTGTGTTTATGGCATTTGTACAGAAAACATTTATACAGATAACATGGTTGTAGTATGCTAGCAATGCACGAGGTATTTCAAGTATGTTATACCTGCATACTCTTGTCCTGGCAGCTTCCTGCTGGTGCCTGGCATCTGTCCTCCAGTTACTTGCCTGTGTTTGGTTCCAAGGAATGAAGCTGTGATTATGATCAAGCTTTTCAGACAGATTTGTTTACAGGCTGACAGTTAGGAGAATTGGTTATTACAAGCTTGATTTCTGTCTAGACAGCCTCAGACCTTACCTTCAAATACCTTCAGGGGCTGTTGGCAGTGGTTTCTCTTAAGTACTTGCATGGCTGCACACACATCTTTGAGGATTCTAAAGCTTCATAAATAGTCCCCTTTTTAGTGGTTATCAGGAGTAGACAAGGTATTAGGACAAATGCATATGTTTTGCCATGGGGTCTAGTTATGTTCTACAACTGAGTGCAAAAGGAGGACATTTGAAAAATTATTTTATTTTTCATAATATTTTTGTGTAAAATCTCAGCTGAGTTGTGGTCTCTGTAGAGCCAGGTAGTTCTCTTCCATGTCTAAAAACATTAATCTAAGAGAATGAGGAGACATGAATTGGATATCTTTACAGACTTTGCCATCTTAAATTCTGTGCCAGGTTCAGGAGGTTGATCATTCTGGATGTTCAGATCATGCATCATCTGAATCTGATGCATGGAGATTTGTCTGCTCAATTACTTTGAGCCTGTGCCTTGTTCTCAGCCTTTTTCTCTACTGCTTTCCCCATTCCTATTTCATTATTTCACCTGCCCAGTCTCAATATCTGTTTCTCAGGGTTCTTATTCCAGTTCAGTTTCTTTGCAAGTTTCAGTCATAGGATCATAGACTCACAAAATGGTTTGGATTGGAAAAGACCTTAAAGACCATCTAGTTCTAAACCCCCTGCCATGGGTAGGGACACTCTCCACTAGACCAGGTTGCTCAAAGCCCCATCCAACCTGGCCTTGAATACTCCCAGGGGGAGCATCCATAATTTCTCTGGGCAACCTCTTCCAGTGTTGCACCACCCTCACAGTCTGAGCTCTTTATATTTGGTGCCTTCCACTTTGCTTATTAATTTACTTGTCATACATTCTCCAGTTTAAAACTCCTTATTTTTGTTCATGGTTCCCATTACTACTGGTTCTCACCCAGTCTGATCATTCCTTTTGTGGCTTTAAACAATCAGTTCTCCACACCTGCATTGTTAGATGTCTCTCTTTCCTCACAGGATTTCTTGTATTAGCTTTAACTCTCCTTGGCTAAATGTTTCTGAGACCAGATGCTACCACTCCTGTCTTAATTTCTTGGGAAACTAAATTGCTTTACCCTAGTTACATTATGTAAATTCACCCCAGATTAATTTTATCTCTGGGACGAAAGGAGAAGAACAAGTTTGCAAGGTGTACTTGTCCTTAACAGTCCATCATCTCACTTCACTTGGCCATGGCTCAGTTTTTAATCCATCAATATCTGAGAAAATGCTGACCTAGTAACCTTCTTGTAACTCCTGACATTTTAAAAGGGACACTCCTTCTACTTGCCACGCCTGACAGGTGTCCTAATTGATGGCAATTCCTGCCCTCATTTAAAACATCTTGGTGGAGTCCAGAGCAGTACCTTAAATGGGACATACATGGAATGGAGCCAAGTGAAAAGCATCCTAACCCTGTAATTTACAATTTAAGATAATTCAGCTGGAAGGAGGGAGTGATGTAGCACCTCATTCATATTTCCTGGGTTACTTCTAAAGATACTTCTTATCTCTCTCATTCTCTTCTGCACTGACGCTTTTTCACTGGCTTCAAATACTTTGTTGTAAAATGTGAAAAACATCCTGGGACCTGAGTATGGACCCCAAGTCTGCCTCTTCACAACTGAGTGCTTGATTTGTAGTTGGACTTTCCCTTGCTTGTTATCCTTCCAGCATGATCTTTGCAATCCTGGTTTCCTGCTGGCTTATCTTATTAATTTAACACTTCCCTGTTGTCTTTCTCTCCCCTCAGTAAGTAGACGGGACAGAGCCTTGTCCCAAAGACCTAAGCAATGTCTTTGCTTAAGACATTGCTAAACTCAAGTGAAAACTTCTTGTGTATGGGTAGAACAGAGGCTGGAGGCAATACTCAAATAATCAAGGCATTACGTGACCTTTGTAGGGAAGTCTGTAATTTATTCTTCCCTCTCAGCCATGTGCCCATCTTTCCTATTTTCACATCTTTAATCTTTGCAGTAGCTGCATTTTGACAATAAATAATATATCTCAACTTCCACATAAGAAAAGTGGTATGACTGTATAGGTTGGTGTTGTTAGGTTACTTTCCGGTCCTTTATGCAAAGGAATATTTTAGAAATCAAGAATTATTGGTAGGTGAATACTGACAGTGTTTTTTTAGGTCTCTTCCTATCTGTCAGGAAGTCAGCTGCCTTTTATAATGTATATTAGACAATCTAATTTAAGAATGGAGTCTGCTTTGTAGTCAAAGGAAAATAATTTAGTTATTTTTAGAAAGTAAATAGCTTCTGAGCCTAGACTTGGTGATGTTTTCAATGACAGACAAACATGATGAAGTAACAAGGGAAGAACTTGGCAAACTTGAATTCATTATGTGTTCAGGAGATAAAATGACTACAGTACTTCTATTTGCAGCCATTTAATGGTTTTTAGATGACCTTTGACTTGGATAGGGCTGGGATATCAGTGTTGTAAATTTGAAATTGAAAACACACCTCTCAGTCCTGGGTAAATACATTGACTGGATGCTGTGAGCAAACCCTTCTCTTGTTCTTGTGTCCTCATGCTCTGGGCTAAGTGCATCTTGTCTCTTGGCTGAGAAGAGGCTGCCTGTGGGTTGCAGTTTTGTATTTCTACATTTCAAAGTATAAAGTCTCAAGCATTTTTTTACCCTGACATGCTACCTCAGATTAATCAATATAATACGCGCCCTCATTGCCATCACTTCAGCGAACTGTGCTTGTAGTGAATGTAGTGGAATGACTACACTTACGTGATGATATCCCTTTTTGTAGGTAGGGATGAAGTAAGGAAAAATTAACTGTGCAGTTTGGACATACTGGAATGATACTTTGCTTTATGTTCTTAGAAAGGTGTAGGTTACATCTGACTTCAGTGAAGTCAAGAGCACAATTAGCTTTCCTTCCTAACACCTTCCTATGAGAGCCCTTAGGCTGAAATGGAATAAATGAGAAATAAGTGGAAGGAAATAAAGATACTAAAGTGATGCTGCATGAAATTTAGGGCCTATGTTGTGATTCAGGATTGTGTATGTTTCCATGGAGCCATCTGTAGTGCTTGTAGGACTAGGGCTCTGATCCTGACATGTCAGTAGCTCAGTAAAAGTTCTGAGACTCCAGAATCCCTTACTATTGTGACCTTTATGTAGTTTTAGAATAAATTTGGTGTGAGCCATTGGAAATCCCCATTTGGATTTATTGGGATACCTTTGGATAATTTCTATCAGTGGAGTAATGTAACTCTTCTCCAGTCACCTTTTACAGTCACAGAACTGGTTGCAGGTATGTTCCCTTACTGATCTTTTTGTAGGTATCCTCTTGACTTTGGGGTATATAGGTAGCAACAATACATATATTTAATATAAGCAATCTGTATTATATCTATTATTTCCACATTATATAAATAAAATACATCTTAAATATCTAGTTTGGATGACTTCACTCCTGTGTGTCCAGAGTGGGGAGGTGATCTGAAAAGTCCTGGATATTATGAATTCTTGGAATCCCTTAGAAACTCTCTAGTGTCACTCAATCAGTAATATCAGCACAGGTAGTCCTCCTTTGTGGAGGCAGTTGCTGAGAAGTCATAGGGGGACCATCTTCACAGCTGTTGTTACAAATATTAAAATATTTGTAAGAACAAGTCTAAATGGTAAACTTTAAGCTCTACAGATGAGAGTATACTGCTTCTGAAGATGGGAGAATATGTTGCTGTAGGGCTGAACTTTGTCAGGGCAAGTTCATGCTAAAGTCTTAGATTTCATTCTTTTTGCCAGTTGGAGAAAATCCATCAAAGCAGTAGAGAAGCAGGTGACTGGATCTTATTTCCTTATGACATTGGGCTGTGACACCATTTGACCTCCTGAGATTAAGAGTCAGGCCAACACTCGAAAGAGACTAATATGTTTTTTTCTTCCCTGTAGTCTGTTTCCATGAATCAATGGGTGAAAATATTTTTTTTTTTTGAATGAATGCTTCTTCTAATCCACTGGCAAAGTACTTGGAGTATGTTTTGTTACTGTATGTGATTTTTGTGAATGAGTCTGAAATTGGAGATATTGAGTGCTAGTATATTCTTCATAGCTTCATGGTAGAAGGGTCCTTTTACTTTTTTAGCTATGTTTTAGTTCAAGTATCTAGATTTTTTGTGACAAGTGCTGTAAATAGCTGATCATGTAGCTTGTTTCTAAACAGGTAATATTTCTACTAATTCTAAGCAGAATTGTGCACATAAAGATTGCCTTCATTTTTATAGAAAAAGATGCTGCAGTTTGCAATTTTTTCCATTCTGACGTGGTTTATTTCCTGTTATTTTCTTTCTACTTTCCCTTCCCTACTTGAAGGACTTCTCCAGCTTTCTCCTAGCAGAACTCATATAATTTTGTTTCTTTAGGCTTTTGTTCTAACATATAATATTTTAACATTTGTTTAACATGACGTGTGAATATGTCAGCAAAATCCTCTGGTTCCCTACATAGGATTTTGCAGCTTGACACACATTTCTCTAACTAACCTGCCACTGACTTCACAACTCCAGGTTTTCATATGATTAGTACATCTGTCTGGAAAACTTTGTTTGCATTTTAGTTGCTTTGCCTTTGTGAATGATGTTTAGGCTCATTTGACGTAGTTGATTCAGTGCAAGATGTGTCAACAGTACATGAGGTTTTCCTTCAGTCCTGATAGGAATGTAAAATAAAGTGAGCTCATGGAACATGCTCCAAAGATGTTAGACTTCTATAAAAAGCAATACTTTATCTAAAATATTCCAAAGAACAGTGTAAGTAATTAACCTATTAGGCAAAAGTCTTAAGAAGCTTAAAGATATTCTTGAAAAAGAAGCAACATTTGTACACAAGTTCAAGACAAAGGAGTTTGCTCTGTTTCACTAAGAAAAATTATCTCAATTTCTATATGTTACCTCGACTGGATCAAACTTCCTCATCTTACTGTAAATAAAGTTCTGGCACTAGAAACTCCAGTGGTTTCTGTGTTTGTTTGCTCATGCAAATAGATAAATAGGCTGAAGAACACAGTTCTGTGTGTATACCACTTCCACACTTCTCCACATCAAAGAAGAGGGGTGAGGGCAAACCTCTCTGGCTGAACACAACCTGTGTGTTTGTCTTCTTCTGTCTCTGTGAAGAAGGGAGGAGCCAATCCTGGCAGACTTCTAAGTTGTAATGGTTCAGTATCTGTGCTCCACTCCTATTGCTGGAAATGCCCATTATGCACTTCCATTCTTACAAGAATTGATAGCCAGGTCGGTCAAACCTCCTCTTCTCTTATCCTACCCTATTCTACTGATGAGTCATCTCTTTTTGCTTAAAATGTCATTAGAGTCCATTCATTGACTCATAATTTCAGGGCTTTTTTTTTTTTCTGAACAAGAGAATATTCACTAGGTAAATACTTCCAGGAGAATAGCCCCCTTTCAGCTTTTTACACCTGTTATCAAAGAACTGGTTTGATCAAAGTACCAGCAGAATTTCCTTAATGTTTTCAGATATTAAAAGAGTTAATCTCACTTGGATTTTACTTACTCTTACAACAATTTTTGTGTTGCTTGAAAGATTTCCCACTAGTTCTTTATTTTTCTATTCTCAGTGCTTTGAGGGCAGTTACAGAAAAAATAACATGCACTTTTGTGCACTCCCACAAGAAGTTGTTCTGAAAGATAAGAAGCAGCAAACAGGGGAGTGTTTTGCTGTTCAAAGGGAAACTTGTATGAAATAAGTGAATCTGACTAAAATTCAGTACTCCTTGTTTGTCAGCACTCTTTGTCAGGATCATAAACATCCTGGTTCTGATAAAGTTTCTCCTTTGGGCCTTGTCTAACATATGATAACTCTGATGAAACAGGTATTATTTTTGGTTCTTCACAATAGTAGTGTTTTCATAAAGGGCAAGGAAAAAAAAAAAAAAAAAAAGCATAAACTTCTCCAGATAAGCCACCTGGAAGATTACCAAAAGGATAATATGGGCAAAAATTCAAGAGGTGTTATCTACAGATTTGGGATTCTTCTTTCAGGGGTACTGACAGTGCTCAGGAAGAAAGCAGTGGCTTACAAACTCTGTTAGTGTAGGTCCTGTGCAAACCTGAAGTAGAAAGTTTGCTGATCCTATACGGAATAGGTGGGAAATGTTTATTGAGTGCTAGAGGGTCAGCTGTAATACTGCTAAACTTTTATAGATCTTCTCACAGGAGCTTTATAAGTT
Organism: Vidua macroura; assembly: GCF_024509145.1. Taxonomy (NCBI): domain Eukaryota; kingdom Metazoa; phylum Chordata; class Aves; order Passeriformes; family Viduidae; genus Vidua; species Vidua macroura. The sequence goes on along the minus strand of NC_071572.1, from coordinate 37,678,936 downwards.
AAGACCTAATAAGTTACCAGCTTCTCAACAAAATTGGATCCAAAACAGATGTCAAGGGAGGAAAATCAAGAAAAATGCTTGTAATTGAAAGGTAATAGAAAGAACAGCTTTTACTTCCACAGCTAGTAATGATCACAGAACAAAATCAGACTGCTCTAAGCAATCGGAGAAGATTAAAAGTAGGTTATATCTGGTATGCTTGGAAACAGGATCATCTGTTAAATATACTTATGATATGTGTAATAAGACAGGTTTTTATTATTTCTTTCATAAGATAAAGATTAATTTTGCCCTGAAGCAGCATTTCCCTGGCACTAAGCTCATGTTTGGCAAGAGCTCCCTGATTACAGGCACAGTGATGCATGTGTTTTCTCTCAGCTTAACATCAGAAGCTTGAAGAGGCTGACACATACTGCTTGTTTCCTGACATCTTAAAATACCATAGTTTCAATGTTGGGCATTTTATTTTAGTTATATTAATAAAATTTGTGAAAACGTTTTTTTCCCAGTAGTATATGCATGATATTGTTTTTAATTTTGCTGTATCCCATGATTCGGGTTCTTTCCCCCTGCAATAAATTCTAGAAGTACTGTGGTTGGTTAGTCAGTTTTTATTCAGTTTTTGTGTCTTAGTGTCAACATAACAAATTCAAATATTTTTGTTTTTTTTTTCCTTGTTTGCTGCTATTCTCTATTTTCCTGTGATGCTGAAATTTGAGTTATAAGCTTAAAGCAGTGCCTAATAAGTTTGAGCAGATTCATGATGTCTTTTTGTCTGGTATCATCTTTTTCTTTGTTCACTCCTGCTTTTGTTCCTTAGGCCTTGTATCACAAGGAAGGAAGGGAGACTTTGTCCGTAAGTTATCACAATAAAAATACGGAGGCATATGGCAATATAAATGATAACACTTGGGGCCATTATGTCCTGTGACAGTAATGATTCAAGGGGGAAGAAAATGTGAAGAATCCTCAGTAGAGCAAAGTCTTTTATGTTGATGAAAGCATAAATGGTTTCATTTTCCAGAGGCAGCAGATCCCAGAATTAATATCTTTGATTTTGATGGGAACTGCAGGCTTGATACAGAAATTCTGCTTTGGACAAGGTGGTAACTGAATTATCTAAATCTCTAGTATGCTTTCTAGAAGGTGTCTCTTGTAAACATGTTTTTCTTTCACTGGTTTGCCAACAGATCATCGTTGGCTATGAAAGCAAAATTCCCATGAAAACTTGGAATGAATCTAGACTTTGCTAAGAAAATGCACTAGACAGCTTCACTTACATATTTTCTTTTCTGACATTGTGGTTCAGTTTTGTGTGATGATGGCAAAACTGAAACTAGCTTGGTATTCCGCTAAAAAGGAATGAAGCCTCTTCTGTTAGAACAGTTATCCAGGATTTTGTTAGTTATCATAAATATTCTTTGCTTAGCAACAGGGATGGCATTGAGGATATCAAGCCAGCTGGAAAGAATCCTTCTGACAGGGCTCTGTTGGGGTGGGTGGATAAGCTTTCCTGACAACACAAGTGCTTTCACTCCTGTCTGTCATAATTTGTGTTGCTAGGATCTGTTCCACAAGTTTTGTGACAGACTTATAAATGATATTCTAGCTCCTTTTGTTTACCGTCAAAAAGAACCAGAATATGGGGAAAGTGAACAGTAAAAGGATATGGAGAATAATGGAAAATCCAGGTGCTTAAGGCTGTGAGTGTCTATACTAGGGCAGCTGTTCTTGAAAGGAAAAAGAAGTTTTAAAATTTCCTTTGGGTTGCTGAAATGGAAAGCATTGTATGCTAACATTCCCCTTCTTTACTTTTTATGAACTTGGCTGCTTCAGTGAAACATTAAAGAAGTTATTTAGTCACACACTGAAAATTTAAATTAGAATTCAGGAGAATAGCTGTGTACAATGCTAACCATTAATGGTGAAATGTATTTTATTCACAGATGTAATTTATATTCTTGCTTCCAAATCAGCTTTTCAATATGAATTAGTAGTTTTATTATCAGTCCACTCAGCCTCTCTGACATTTTATACTTTTGCTTCCAGGGGAAAAAGAAGATGAACAGATAGTTGCAAAAATCATGGAGAGGCGTTTTTTTCCTGATCATATAGCTTATAAGACTTGGGAAGGCTTTCACTTTGCTGGCCATGAGATAAGAATTACAGAAGCCACTGATTGTTACGGGGCAGTCGTCTGGCCATCGGTACAATATTTTTGTAGTATAGTTATTTTTAATTTGTGGACCCATCTAGCATTTTAAGATTTGGTTTGTATCATAAATATACTTTTTTATATGTTATAAACCCAAGGAAATAATTCCTTGCTTCTCTGTCTCTGTTCTGCAAATCCTAAACCTGAATTTAACCTGGTTTTGTGTGGATTTATGTTTCTCAAAGCTTACTTGGTATTTCTTGTGCGTGCCCAAATCACCCAAGATGTATCATCTTGTGTCCCCTCCTTGCTTGCCAGTAGCTTTTAATCCTATTAGCCAATTACGAGCATATTTTGAAAGAAATATGGCAGTTTTATGATGATTGCATTTCTATACGTTTTATAAATACAGATGGCTGCGTGGCAGGCAGATCCAGGTTGCGGAAACAACAGTGATACGAGCTCACAAGGTGTTAGCACTCATAGAAGCAATTCAACCTATTCATGTAAGGAACAAATTTACCTCATTAACACATAGACATGGGAAAATGTTCAGCTGGAGCTTTCAGTTTCTTAACCAGCTGGAAATCTAATTGGAGAGAACCATTGTCCTTGGCTCTTGATATAAGAACCATCAACACATTCATCATACAAGTAGTCTTCTTCATGTTTTGAGTCTGTACAATGCAGTAAATTTACTGTTTTGAAATAATTGAGACTGAAAGAAATCTCCAGGGAGGTGCCACAATGCATGATTAAATTTATGTCCCTAAAGGAGAGACCCAGGATGCTCCGTTTCTTTACCAACTGCCTCAGCCTCCTAGGATCATACTGTTTTTCAGAAGTATGACCATAGCACAGCTGAGGATAGTTGTCCTACTCTCCTGCTTTGAAGTCCAAATGATATTCCTGGTTTTAGGAGACCAGGACCAGTCATCTGTACTATATGTTTTGGTGACCTCAGTGTGGGTCTTCATGACAAGTTTGGCTGACTACCAATTATTCGCACAATGTCATGGACTTCACTGAAAAACATATTTTTTTTCTGGAAGGGCTTAGCCAGTTTTGTTGTGGAAGGAAGATAACCCTTTGATCTCTGTCTCTTGATGTTCTCCCTTCTACTTCCATCTAGCTGTACTTGAAATCTTCTGAAAAATGTCAGCCAAATTTGTCAAGAGTGCAGAAACTTTAAGGAAAGTAAAGTTTCTGCATGTTTAATGGAAAGGAATGCAGATTTCAAAGTTTCCCTGATTTAACCCTCAGAAACTTTGATTATGCCAGTTAGTTTCTACAATAGAATATAACAAAATCCTGAGGGAAGGATTTATAGGAATTAATGTAACTATGAGGAAATTCTAATATAAGGTCAATTATAATGTCAATATAATGTCAAATATCAGACCCAGTCTTTAGGAACCTGACTTTAATTATTCCTGGTATTCACAGACTGATTTCTATATCAAAGTGCTGTTGATTAAATGATATATGTAAGTTTGGATTACCTTATCTTCTGTGCTCTGAATTAAGAGGTAGAAAAAAAAACCCCTTTGTTTTGCTTTCTAGCATGTTAACACTGGGTCAGCAGTCCTCCTGTTCCATTCCTCATTCATAATTAGTCAAAAGCAAAACTAATTTTGCTGTGCCAGAGCAGCCTGCTAATGATTGCCTATCCAAATGGTCATCTGTATTGTGAGAGGATATAGCAATCATCTTATTTGTCAATGGAGATTATATAGCTATCAAAGTCTGAGAAAAATATGGAAGTAAATATAGAAACTATCTTTATGAGAGAAATAAAATTAGCAATTTCTATTTCAACAGTGAACTAAAACTCACTGGTCAGTGTGAGATAGGGCAGAAAAGCTGAAGATTCTTAATCACTTTAAGATTAACTGATTCTTAATCAGTTTATATATATGTGTAAGTAGTCTGTTGTAGATGCTCTTTGTGGCTTAACAAAGCCACAAAGCTTAACTTAAGCTTAAGATAAGCAAATAGAAACTACAAACAAACTGAACCAGAAGAAAAGGGGGTAAATCCATTTGTCCCATTTGAATCCTCACAATAATTAATTATTGTCAGAAATAATTGACTATTGGAAGAACTTAACAAGGGTTGTTGTGGATTTTCTCTCAGAAAGTCTTTATATAAAAATGTTTTTGTGAGGGACACATTTTATCTCAACCAGAAGTAAGTCCAGTTATAAAATTGATGACCAGAATTTTACAACTCATGTCATGTGTCGTGACAGATTATCTAATTGTAGTTGCTCTTTTTTTCTGTAATAATTCACAGACCTATATGGATTTTGCCTATGAAAATGCATTTTGTAGCATTTATTTTGTGACCTATAGAGCCCAAAGAACATAGAGAGCTGTGGTCCGTTAGGGATAGTGCTTGAACAAATATTGCTCATTTGAACAGACAACAAATTTTTTGCATGCTTTTAAATGACAATTCATATTTAGTAAAGGGATTTAGTTAATTATTTTGTTCAGTATGTTCATGAATTTCCTTCCCTACAGGCTCTTGTTCTGTGTTATTTTTTGGAAACTAATTCTAAACAATGCAATTTGGTTGACAAAAATGTGATTGAAATTGGAGCTGGAACTGGCTTGGTCTCCATAGTAGCCAGTTTGCTGGGTGAGTATGTGATATCTCTCTTATGCTCTTGGAAACACCTCTCAGATGAATAATGGAGGACAAATGATGTGGCTTGGTTCTTCTAAGAGACTGTTGTTTGAAAGCTTCCAAGAGCAAGAAACAGTAAATTCTAAAAGGCTTGTTTGGAAACATGCTTTGGCGGCTTTTTTTGTGGGAGTGTATTGATACAATAAAGGAGGTCCCAGTAGATATGTTGTCATTAGCCATGTTAAACTGGGGGTCAAAATAATAAATTAGTGGCTTTGCAGGGGTCAGTGGCAAATAGGTTGAGCCAGATGTAGGTATGACCAGTGCATCCCTTTCCTTTGACCAAACCAATTTTGGATGCCAGGTCACCTTCTATCCATTTGTGTTTCAGTATTTTCCTTCAGCAACTTGATCTTTCTGCTATAGACATGGTTGTGTTTTCTCTCATGGCACCCTATTCATCTGCAAGAGTAATCCAGGTCAATGGGTTTTGCATTTTAACAGACCTTTAGCTTTTGGTAGTCTGAGAAAACTTCTTGTGTGAGAAGGGAAGAACCTGAGGTAATGCTTAAATCTCATGCTGACTTCTTGGATTCAGTAATTGGTATTCATCAATCCCTAGTCAGCCACTGTACTTTTAACCAATGTGATTTCAAGATAGAGTAAGTATCTGATTTCTCCCCAGCAGTTGCATTTAGATGTCAATCTGTAGAGTAGAACTATAAGGAAGCAAATATTTATGTTAAGCATAATATTTAAGAGTTATTGGGAGCATCTACATTTTTTTATTGTCCTCAGTGAGAGTTACCTGATAAAACCAGTTGCTTGTGCAGTGGCTTTTGTGAATGGGCTTTTACTCAAGTGGTGATGTATATTCAAATACTGTATTTGTTTTCTCTGTGTCACAGGTGCCTTTGTGACTGCCACAGATTTGCCAGAACTACTGGGAAACCTTCAGTACAACATTCTCCAAAATACAAAGCAGAAATGCAAACACCAGCCTTGTGTTAAGGAGTTGTCTTGGGGAATTGATCTGGAAAAGAACTTTCCTAGGTCTTCCTGTCACTTTGACTACATTATGGCTGCTGATGTAGTTTACCACCATCCATTCCTAGATGAACTCCTCCTAACTTTTGATCACTTGTGCAAGAATGATACTGTTATTCTGTGGGTCATGAAATTTAGGCTGGAGAAAGAGAACCGATTTGTGGACAGATTTCGGACACTATTTGACTTAGAGATGATTTCTAATTTTCCCAGTTTGAACATAGCCTTGTATAAAGCAATGAGGAAAGGCAGGATGAAAGCCAGACCTTCCAAACTGAAGGTCTGAAAGAGAGATATGGGGAGGTGACAGTTGCAGCTGTTCTGCAGCTTTTTCTCTCTTTAATAATTTCCATTTTAGTAGCTGCTGACACTTACATGAGTGACATTTCTAGAGATAGGTAAAACAAATCATCAAACTCCTAGTCCATTCCTATAAATTTCTAAATTCAATTTGCCAATAGTGATATACACAGAAGAGATATATCTGTGATATTGTCTTGACTTTTATGTGCTAAGCTGACAACTCTAATAACTTTTACAAGTCTTACCATGATTGTTATGGGTCATATAATGAATATTCCCAGAAGTTTTCAATTACAGCTTTGAACAGTCTCTTGTAAGTTTGAACAATTATTTAAAACTTTAGACTATAAATCTTTGTATTTAAAAGTTTTGGTGTTAAATCTGATATTTCCCCATTTTCACTATCATGTTAATCCTTCCTTTGAATACTCTTAATAGGACATTAAATTAGCTGAAGAAACCTCACCACCTGGAAAACACACTTTTGTGATAAAGGGATAGAATACATTAATTACTCCTAATGTAATGATCATGCTTTCATTTTTCTATTTAAATTTAGGGATTCTTCAACACAAAGTGCACATGAGGCAAGAGGGATTTAAATGTTTTGCTTGTCGTTTGAACAAAGGTCATGTATTAGAAGCATACAACAGCTGCCCTTTACAAAGACTTTTAATTCTTGGTCTGGAGCTCTGCTCCTCCAAAAATAGACGGTTATCTGAACCTGAGGGAGTAACAATGGAAAAAGGACAGTGGCCATCAGGAAAGGAGCTTTGCACTGCTGGCTGCTGGTGGCTGGAGGCAGAAAACTAAAGCAGCCTGTCATGGTGTGACTAAGGCATGGATAGAATTAGATATTTGTTTGGTTTTTTAGTATGGACAAACAAAATAACTTTCCTCCTAGCCACTCAGTACTGCATGCTCCTGTTTTCGGTGGCCTATCAAAGAGTTTTCTTTTGGGGAGGTTAATAAAATTATTCTTTCCACACACCACATTTTCTAATTCTGTTTGTAGTTGATTTTGAGGCCTTCAAGTCTCTGTCAGGCTACAGAAAAGAGCTTTATCACCTCTACTGTAGCAGGCAACTGCCCTAGTAATGTGGAGGCTCTGGGGACTGTCAGTATTTATCTTTAAAGTCCTATTTGTATTCTCTCAAGGAGTTTTTTATTTTTTATTGCTGACTTCCTGAACATACTATTATTTTCATCTTTGATTGTGGCAGATGCATGTCACTTATTTACTCTGGCACAAGTCTGGGGCAGAACTGTGGTAAATGTGATGTGGAATGTACTTTTTGTCCCAGCTGAACACTGGTGCCCGGTGTTAAAGGTGAAGTGGTGCAGAGAGGAGAGGCTGATCTGCAAAACTTTTCCAGTGGGAGCTGGATATCCTAGGGCATCCTTGGTGAAACACAAGGAGTGACTCTAGGATAAAAATAAAGCAAACAATAGCATGTCTTAGCCCAGAAGCAAAAAGAAAAGAAAGGAAGTTAAGTCTATTTTTTACCTCTCCTGCTGAGAAATCACATGTGAGATTTTGGCTTGGAGGGTATTAGACAAAAATCTAATCCTCATCAGTAAATTTCCTGTGACAAAGTTTGTAGAGGTAGAATCCTGTATTGGATCAATCAGTATAGCTAAAAAATTAGACTCTATGCCAGCTGACAGGGAGTATTACCCCTCCTTACAAAAGTTACTGTGCCTATGTCCTTAGATAATTACAGCTGTAGAAAAACAGACTGCAGAATGGAAATATTTTGAAATAATTTTCTTTCTATATTGTGTAATAGAAATAGTTTAGTGTAAGTGAATAAAGAAACAAACAGGGATCTCTGCCATTGCTTGATTTCCTCTCCCTGCTTCCTTCCTCTTAACTTGCTTGCAATCATTGAATCTACTGCAAATGTAATTATAATCTTTGTATCTGAAATGGCATCTCAGTCTACAAATGTTTCATGGATAAATGGATTGGCACTATAATTAGTGAAATGACCTTGTGAGCTCCAAAATGGTGAACGCAAAAGAGGAAGACTACAGCAAAGCCACTAAGTGTGATCACTTTAAATAGCTGTCCTGCTGACTACCCCTCCTGTTTGAGCCACAGACTGACCCCTGCTGAGCTTCTGCTGAATTCAACAGGAGACGGGTTTGTCAAATGGAATCAGGATTCAGCACTTTAGGCCCGACAGCTTGTTAATATGTACTGGAATGTAACATCAGCTCTCTTTCTCACAATTCTGCCTAGCACTGCTGTGTGAAGCTTCTTGGGAAATCTCTAGTGACTGGCTGCTCTATTGTACAGCCACCTTTTGTCCTCTGGTGTGATGGGCAGGTTATTAGCCATGACCAGTGGAGGGTGAGCTTGTATTTGGCATTTGCCTATGGAGTTTATTTCTGCTCTCTGAGAATAAGTCTCACATAAACATTGAGTATTACTGACCCCTGAAGTCACTCATAATTTTAATAACCACTTATTCTTTGTTCTAATACCTCAGATAAAGGATCAAACTGTCATTCAGTGCATTATATTACTAATACAGATGGCATTTGTAGCTGTGGTTTCTGAAAGGCAGGGGGCAAGAAGGTCAGTTAAATTTGTGGGTGAAAGAGCTCCACTTTTAAAGAATGCCAGAGGAGGATCTGCCTATGCTGGTAGGCTTTTACAATCTCTTATAGGGTGTTATGGTAATCAAACTTAAGAGATAAATTTGGATGTATGGTATAAGTTCAATCCATTCCATGGGTTTTATGTATTTCAACCTAAGACCAGCAGTATATTTAAGTAACTTGATGGTATTTGCTAAATTTTTCACAAACAATATGTTTTTCAAGTGCTAATATTTTCAGAAAGGGTTCTTTTTGAATAAAGTGTATGTAGAATTATTACAGTGATTTACTTTGCTGCTTATTTTATATTTCCATCAAGGTTTTTTACAAATCTTTTCCTTTTCCTTCTCAGAATTAAAGAAACAAACATTTTCAATGTTGTAGAGTTTCCATATGGTCATATTTTGGTTTTGTCTCTCTCTTGCTGAATTTCAGGTTTGCTGCTCTGAGTTATTTGGTTTTGTTTGCGTTATTACACCCACCCATTTGGACTTTTACCTCTTAAAAGCTCCTTAAAAAAAAAACCTCTTAAATCTCTTCTACCTGTAAGAAAAAGCTGTAGTTGCTGAAAATTTAGGAAAAAAAAAATCAAATGGCAGTACAGATCGACTGTGCAAATCTCATTTTCATTTAGAAGCAGTAATGGAGCCCCAGCCTAAGAAATACAACTGCTAAAAATACCCAAATAACTACCCCTGGCCCAAACAGTAGTTGAATTATACACAACTTATATTGGCCATTATACAAGCACTAGTCAGTTCTAGGTGAGCAAAAAAGACCAAAGAATACCATGTGTGTCCTCCTGAATGGATCTTCATTGCCAGTCACATTGAGTATATCAGGTGACTCAGTCATCTGAAGAAATAGTACATATACCAAACAACCCAGGACCTTGAAACCTAAATGGATTTAGAAGTCACCAATTCAGCCAACACCCTTTGAAATCTGGAGACCTGAATGGTGCAGAACTTTTCCCTATTCAGCCACTGCTACTGCACTGGTAACCTTGAGGTGATCTCAAGATAAGTTCAGTGGCAAAGAAAGAAGGAGCTGTCAAGATGTCATTGCTCCATGGGTGTAATTAAGAAATGGACATGTTCATTCTTATAATAGGTCTGTGACTTCAGGCAAATGTTGGTACACACGTGTAAAGCAAAGAGGAAACTGAGCTAAATGTCAAGGGATTTAAACCTAACTAACAGGTGAAAGTCCAGTATCACAGTAAAAATAACACTTCCTGTGCTCCACCTTGTTTGAATTTTTACATTAGGAAAAAACAGTAAATTAATTTTATTATTGCATAAAAACAAATACTTCTGTGCCACTCTAGATAAATTATAAACACCCTAAAAGTATAAGCACTCAGCAGTAGGTCAGAATAAAATAACAATTTTTCCTTTTGCATAATTAATCCATCCAAACATATAATACACAGACTGTATTGGATAGTCTGGAATTTCAGAACCATTCAGGTTGGATAACACCTCTGAAGGCTATCTAGTCCTACCTTCTGCTCACATCTGGGCCATATTCAAAGTCTGAACAGGTTGCTCAGTTTCTCCAGTAGTGCATGAAAATCTTGAAGAAAGAAGATTCCACAATACACCTGAGCAGCCTGTTAATTTCTTCCCCTCCACCTCACATATCCAACTGGAATTTCTCTTGCTGCAACTGGGCATCTTTCTATTGTCATTTTGCAATGCACCTGTGGCTTCATCTTCTCTATAACCCTCTTGTTATGTAGCAGAAGACAGCTATGAGATCCACCACTCAGGCTGAAGAAACCTAGTGCCCTCAGCTTTTTGCTTCCTCCTGCCCCTTAACCCTTTCAGTCCTCCTCCACATTCTCTTTTGTTTGTTAAGATTCCTAATACTAGTGGGTCCACAAGCTGACACAGTCCTGCAGAATAATCACTTTGAATGATCTGCTGGCCACACTCTTGCCAGTGCAGTTAACTTGCATCAACTGCAAGGCTACAGCACTGTCTTTGTTCCTGTTTCATCTAGATATCCAGTTCCTCTTCTGCAGATCCAGTCTCTAGGTTGTCAACTCATGAGTTGCCATGAGTTAAAGCCTGTGCTTTTGCTTTCTGCTACTCTGTTGGATCTTATGTGAATTTTATTGGTCTATTCCTTCCATCTGCCAAAGTCGCTCTGAGCAGCAGCTCTGCCCTTCCCCTGTTTGGTGTCTTGGTAGCATTTAAATTCAGTTTATATAGTCCATTCTCCAAGTTACTGATGGAAATTAACAACATCAGTCCCAGCCATGACCCCACCTGCATCACTGCTACAAACTACTTGCTTGGGCTTTTTCTTGTTCACTAGTTTTGAGTTAAAAGGCCCATTCAGTTTTTAACCACTCATCCATCTGCATCTCTACAATTGAGCTACAAAGCCCCTATAGGAAAAAAATGTGATAAAGGGATGGAAGAAAAAGCACTGTGCTCTGCTTTTCCACAGGAACAGTCATAGAGAGCAGTTAGTTTGTTCAGATCCTTAGCAAATTTGTATTGGTTGTTTGCAAACATATGTGCTTGGAAGTGTCTTCCAGAAGCATTTCTTGCATAGCCTGCCTGGAGATGGGATGATTCAGACTGGACTGTGGTCTTCTTGAGCCTCCCTCTAGTTCTTTTTGAGTATGGACTAATATTTTCTTTTGTTCTCAGAGACTAGGAGCTGCCTCTGTCACCTTCCAGAGTTGATAGCACTCTTACAGTGACATCAGCCAGCTTCCTTGGCATCCTCAAGACACTGCCTTATCCCATGGATTTCGGTGTGCCCAGAGGGCTTAAGTGGACCCCAGCTTGGTTGTTCCTACACCTACTGCTTTCACCAAATTCTGTCACTAAACAGGAAGATACAGAAATCTTGAGAGCTGGCTTTGCCAGTAAAGACCAAGGAATGGATTAGCTCAGCCTTTGTCACATCCTTTTTTATACGCTACCCCACTCAGAGTAAAGTAATATTTTCAGTTGTCTTCCTTCTGCTGTTCCTGTGTAAAACCCTTCACATCCATATCTTTTTATCCAGCCTCAGCTTTCCCAACTCCTGCACTGCCTGTTTGAGCTATGGCTCTTATTCCTCCTTGGTAGCCTATCCATGTTTCCACTTTTTGGGTATTTCTTCTTTTTTCCATTTTAGCTCAGTCGGAATATATTCCTTTTCATACATGCTAATTTTTTGCAGTTTTCTTGGCTTTCCACATGATAGGATAGACCAAACATCAGTGAGGAAGTTGCTTCTGAATATTAATTAACTTCTTGATATTTTTGCTCTTCAGGGTTGTCTGCAATGAAATCTTATCTACTCATTTCCTGAAGCCTTCTCTTGGGAAATCTAATTCTTTAGAATATCTTTTAATGTCATAGAATTGAAGTCTTTATTCTGCAACTTGCCTTCTTCTCTTTTCTCAGACTGTACAACCCCCATTTCAGGGTTACTGCAATCAATGCAGCTACAGGCTCTACTCATTTATGAGACCATTATTATGGGTAGAATATCCACCAGAGCACTTTCCCTATCTGGCCAGTCCAGCATCTGCTTCAAAGAAGTTGATTTTTGACCTCGAAGTGCTCCAGAACCTTCTTGAATTGTTTGAAGTGTTGCAAATTACTTTTCCAAGATACATCAGGGAGGATTAAATTCCTTGTGAGAACCAGGGACCATGATCCTGATGCTTTTTCAGACTGTTTAAAGAAGGCTTGCCCACCACCTTTTCTCTATGGGATGGTCTTCAGCAGATGTCTGTGTTAGTCTTCTCTCTGATCTTATCCATAAGCTTTTGGCTCACCCATTGTCTATTTGATAGCAGGGTGTGATTTTTTTGAATTTCTTCTCATAGAGTGCAAATCCACTCCTGTTTTTTGTGGGAAGATGGATTGTGAGAGAATAGAGATAGTGCTGAAAGCAATCTTTTCCCTGAGGAGCTGCAACTGTACTAATTACCAAAGAGTTGGAACAGCCTTGCCCTTAATAGGTCACAGCTGTGTCCAATAAAGATGGGTGTTATAAAAGAGTGGATTAGTTGGTCCAGTTGGCTATGCTGTGAGGAGTAAGGGCCAGGTGGTCATGCAAGGAACAATAAAGGTTAGTATGTGCTGTGAGGGACAGTAAGGAATCAGCTGGCTGTGTGGAAGGAAGAGAAAAGGAGTCAGTGTTGTGAGGAGCTGCCTGTGAGAACTCGCAGAGAGAAGGTATGAAAGTTTTGCAGTAGGATGGTAAACTGATGGTGACAGTCAATTCCTATCCACCGTTGACTGGTGCCAAGCACCAATGCTGACAGTTTTTGTCCTCTTTTCCTGTCCTCCTTAAAGACCTGTGGATTACAGTACAGCAGTTATGCCATTTACCTGAAATACAAGAGCCTAAAATATACCAGTGTGACTATGATTACCTCTGAGGAAGAAAGATAATTGGAAATCAGGAGAAAAGTAAATCAGGATTACTTAAGAGATGCTGTAGTCTTAGGGGCTATCCAGGCATCAAGTCCAAGTGCATTGAAATCTTGAACGCTTATGTCCTAGAAGGTCCATAATTAGATGAATTTTCTAGAGAAATTGATTTTTAGAGATTATTAACCTCTAGTATGAGTTGATTGCTTTATTGGATTACCCAGATTATATATTATCAGATGATTATTGTAACAAATTAGCTATAGGCCATCTGTCCTCCATGTTATTGACCCTACTCACATTCTTTCAAGCTTGAAAGCCATTTATGTAAACAGAAAATGTTGTTGCTTGTGGGATGCCTGTGTGCAGCAATGACTGTTGCACTCTGAGGGGCTCAGCCTTGGCAACAGAGTAGAAGGGTCATTAAATTTTGGCTGTGTTCCTGTTGCATCCCAGGTTGGTTCAGTTAGGGGTTTTAATAATGTTAGTTAGCCGGTTCTATGTACCCCCATTTTCCCCTCACAATGGTCTTCTCCAGGTTGTCTGCCATAGGAGCATTCCCATGTCAGTCTTGTAGTCACCCCCTGTTCGTTCCTGAAACTTCTGTGTCAGTTACCCCATCCCCATGTTCCTGTTCATCCCGGAACCCTGTACCTACCCCTGTTATGTTCCTGCAGGCTGCTGTGGTCCACGTCACTCCCCCGTTGCCTGTCCCCATTGAGCAAGGGGGGCTTCTGCCCCTGTCTGCCCGCCCCCTATATAATCCCATGCTTCCTTTGTCTCGCCGCCATCTTGACCACGCGTGCACTGGGAGCGGATGCCGCCCTCCGCCGCGGCGGCCACGCGGGAATAAACTCTCTCCAGCTACATAGGACAAGGTGTGCCTCCTTCACCCCTTTATCTCCTCTCAGCTCCAGCTACAGAACACGGCTGGCCCACGCGGAGGCTCAACCCCAGAGCTCCGCACACATGCGGCAGCCCCGGTATTCTGGGCAAAACGCAGAGCCTAGCTGGGCTCCCGAGCTGTCTGGACCAGGGCGAGAAGAGCGCAGTGCCGCATGTTCCTGCCAACAGTCAAGCAGTACTCTATCAACTGGTAAAAGTGTATGAACACTCTGGGTAACTGTGCAGATTTCTTCATGGTAGAAACCATCTTTGTTCACACCTATTGCCTGGGGACCTCTGTTAGTGCTCTGTCTCCCAGAATGGGTGGAACCCAGTGCTCCAAGACAGGTGCCTGAAAGACTTTTGCTCAGATGAAACATTGGATGCAGACTCTTCAACTTTTGAAATCTGGTTTTCCTAGAAGCACAAAACCCAAGTAACTTCAGTTAAAGTGTGTTTGTTGAAAACGATGTGTGCTGTTAAACTCACTGTTTTATACTGCAAACTAACTTTGTCCATAGAGTCCCAGCAAATTCTAATCAGGAAAATGCAATGGGAAAAAATTTTATTAAACAAGCTGTGCAAAAACTTGCAGACATAAGAAATCATATGCAAATTATTGCTGAGATATGTAAAATAGCTCAGCTTTATTCAATGTTTGTTTGCAGCCCAGTGTCCATTTTTCAGTAACCTCCTAGCAGATAGTCCATATAGGAGCTCTAAGCAACTGAATAATAGATTCAGGAAAAAGTTTTAGAATACAAATTGTCTGACACAGCATATTAAGAGGAATCTGCCTTTTATTTAGTATGTAAGGATACCTACTTGTAATCTCAGCACTAACAGAAGTTGTGATAGCTGTGGGAAAAAAAGGATGTCAGATTATAGAAAGAGGAGGAAAGAATAGATCTGTTTTTTTTTTTTCCTGTGTGTGTGGCCTAATCCATTTTTTTCTGTCTCATAGAAGTTTGATATAAAATGTATATTCAATTTAGAGAGTTATTGGGAAACTCCTTGCTGCATCTTCTCACCTGAAAGGGCTTTGTCATTTGTCATGCAAGGCTAAGCTTAGCCTTGGGTCTCTGGTGTCTGATGCCATAACTCCTACCTTCCTGGATGCAGAGCAGTCCAGATGCAGAACCAAAGCAGAGATTGTTCTCATCTAATTCCAGGATGAGAAAACATTGAACTTCAGTCTTTATCTTCTTGAATAAGTGCTGTAATCACTAGACAAATACATGAAGTCCTGCACCACTACTTTCCAGTCTGGATCAAGAGACACCTGCTCTTTCTTTTGGTGGGAGAAGGAGATCTATAATTTAAGAAAACTAGATCATTACCACGGTGCTTAAATTCTGTGTAATACAAATGGAGATACAGCGACACTGATGACAAGTGAATTTGAAGACTTGACAGACCTCTTGAGGCATTGTTTCTCTGCTAATTGTCTAAGAAGTATCAAAAATAATACTGAAGGGACTGGATATATCCTTGCAGCCCCAAGCAAACACCTAATATTTCACCAAGATAATGTTGAAGACAAGCATGCAAATTAAAAATATTTTTTTTTGCGTATATTACATTTCTCTTAGCCGTTAGAAGAATTTACTTAACCAGTTCTTTAGATGATTAGTATTTTCTTCCAAGAGGATCTTTTCTCCAGCTAAGACAGCAATTCAGAGATAAGCCTATGATATTGGACAGAGAGTTCAGTCAGTTGCGGTCCATAAGCCAGATACCAGATGGCTACATGAGATATGGATTCCTTATTTGTATGAAACAGAGCCCTTGAAGCTGTGTCCATTACAGATAGATGCAGACACCATGAAGTTCCCACAGAGACTCAAATTTGTATATTGCCCAAGGAACAGGTAATCTGAGTCAAAGCAAGCACTTCAATATATCAAGAGCTGTGAGTCCTCTCCCCTCCCCTCCCCTCCCCCTATGCCATTTGTGTCTCTGCTGAAACACAAACCCTATTTTTCAGTCTCTTTTTACAGGGTTTCTTCTTTTGAGGGTCATTGCAACAGGAGGTAGTACCCCTGTTGCTATGCAAGAAGTCTCACTTGACCTTGTCTTAGCATTTGGAGTTCATGCCACCCTTCTGCTGTTTCTTGCAATCCAGGTTGACAGTGGCAGGTGTCTCCTCCTTCAGCCAGAAAGTTCTTTCCAACAAGCTGACAGCCTGTTCTCTCCTGTGAAATGCAATCCCCACACAAATGTGCTGATGCTCTGAGAAGTTAGAAAGGAATCACACCACCCTTTTTGCATGTTTAGGGCCACTTTGTGCCAATAGAGATGCACAGCACAACCATGGGCTGAGGCTTCAGTGATCAGGGATCTGTTCATACAGGAGGCTAACACACTGAGTAATGGGTATGGCTCTTGCTGATGTATTTTCCCAAAGCTCAGCTGTAACTGAGCTGAATGATGAACAGAAAGATTGTGATAATATTTTAATAAAATTGGGTGTAAATGTGGGTTTTAAATAACTGGAGAACATGACTGTTCAGGAAGACCCTGGCTGTATCTGTCTACAGCTGAAAAACCTAGAAGCCTTGTCATCTTGAGACAAAGATGGGACCAGGCACTATGATAATTCAAAGTGGATTCTGTCACTGTTTAAGTGGCTGTCCTGCCTCCCTTTTGAGTATTATGGGATGCTACTTGAAGTTTTATGGTATTACTGGGACATGTCAGTTTGATGACACCTCTGTTCCATTGTCCTTCAGTCTTTTTTTCAACCAAGACCCCCTCATCTCTCAGGGGGATATGTTGATGTGAGTCACCTGCACCATGAATGAACCTGCAGGGAAGCTCTTGGCACAAAAAGAAGGAATACCTATGCCTTTTAAATATGTAACTTCTGTAGGTACTTTAGTACTTGTCCTATCAAGGCCTAGAAAGTTTTCCTGGAAATCTGGTGTTGAGCTGGAGGGACATGAAAAAATGCAGGTAGTTGTGTGGAGGGGACTGGGAGCCTGTGTATGCAGAAGAGAAAAAAGGTTGTGCTACCACTAGTGGTGAATGCATGTGTAAATTCCATAGTACCACTTGGAAAAGGATCAGTAAGAATTGCTTTTTCATTATTTGAGCTTCTCTTAAACCCAGGCTTTTTTTCATTTACAAATAATACATATACAAACAATCAGGCTTCTTACTGCATCAGTATATATCCTCAGAAACCATGGGAGTACTTTGGTAACCTAGAAACCATAATGAAGAATGTCACTTACAAACATGAGTGGTAGACAAGATGATATCTCCCACCTCAAACCATGTCTGAGGAGGTTGAGTGTGCTGGCTAGAAAATCTGTCTGTCCTCTGAGGCAGGGGCTGCTGACAGAATAGGATTTAACAGACTGTGGGCTATATAAGGGGCTACACCATTACAGCCTTTCTCCTATGACAGTTCATTAGTCCAGCATGGGACTGAACAAAGCTGTTGCACACATCTGAAGCGGAAATTGATGAAGTTGTTGAAGTATAGTACCAGAAAGTAGTTAATGTTTAGTATATGTGTTTCTGCACTTTTCTCTCACACTTTAGCCGTTCATTTTTGTGACTTGGAATTTGCTTTTCCATACTTTACAATATTTGATGGGTATTTTTACTGCTTGGGTTTTTACTGTTTGATGAGAAGGCATGAAATTTATTCCTCTAAAATGAAACTGTAAATGCAGAGATGCTGCTGGAAGGATTTATAGATAGATAAACAGACTCTGTTTAATTAAAAGCATACCAGCTAAAGAAATGTCTAGATAATGAATACTTTAAACTTTTCTCCTGTTACTTAATTCAAGATAACGATGATAGTTAGTCTTCAGCTTTGATCCAGAAGTACAGGGATCCAGTTTCCGTCTCCATTTCCAGACCCACCTGTTTAGATAATAATCAGGGATAGTTTTACCTTTCCTAAAATAAGTCTAGAAGCGCGAAAGGCTTCTTTTGGCCACTGGAGGTCACTGTAGCTCTACAAGAAAAAAAAAAAAAAAAACCAAACCCACACAACACAACAAAAAACCAAGCCAAAACCACCCCCACCAAAAGCCAAAACAAAAATACAAACCCCTAAAAAACATTAATTAGCAACTGACCAGGGAAAGGTTTAAAGATTGAGTGTTCTGAGGCTTTCTTTACTGTGTTTACAGTGTGAAAACTGTGAGATATAAAACAAAAACAAAACCCACTGAAAAATATGACATATTTTTGCACTTTTTTCTTTCAAATTGTGCATATTTAGGATATATTCTGAGCAAATAGTGTAGGAGTCCACTTCCCACGTGCTCCTCTACATGCTGAGAAGATTTCATGTGCTCCGTGTGAGATAGAAGGCACTAAGCTAATGCTCATTCTCTCATCTTTACATAGGGAAGGATTTTTTTTCCAGCCTCATGTGACTGTTATCTGAAGTATCTGCATCCCTTTGCTGGCCACCTCTTCAGGCGATTTAATACCTGAGGATACAGGAAGCATAATAACTGGAGTTTTGTGGTTTCTAAAAATTTCACCTTTGTCCTTCTTTGCCCCACCAGATGGTAAAAGTGCAGCATCTGCCTCCCAGCAGTTAGATGAAATGCTCAGCCACAGCAAGCCCTGGTGCACCAGGACCTAAACCCAGCTCTCATTACTCCTGATTACTGATGCATATGCAAGCACTGTAACTGGCACTCTAACGAGCACTGAGCTGCCTTCACTGAAACTTGTTACCTGCTGCATGTGTAGCAGTGACACCAAAAAAGGCTGCAAAATCTATGTGAAAAGGTGGTTAGACTTCATGGCTTTTATCCTGCCCTGAGCTCTGTGCTGCTGCAGCAGTCCTGCCATCAGCTGTCAAGCCATCCAGTTTTAAGTCAGCTCGGGAAGAATGAAATTTGGCAGTAATACACAAAATGGTTTCCTGCAGGAGAGCACTTTAACATATGCTCAGTCAGTCCCTGACTTCAAATAGTGCATAAGAGTATGGTTGAAGAATGCAAAAACTTTTTAAAAGACTCAGAATTTGTTAAGATCTTGTACCAGAATGGTTTCCTGTCACTCGTACTCTAATAGGTGCAGCTCGGAGATCTGTCACTAGAAGTTATAGATCTTGGCCCAAAAAAAGCCTCTAGCTAAAGGCAGTCAATCAACAGTTAATATGAGAAATAAAAGTGAGGGAAAATACAGGGAGAATCAGGATCTGCTCCAGTAGATTGACATCTACTAAAATCACTGAAGCCTAAGTTCTTCCTATGCAGGGCACAAGCCTCAGTTTCCTTTTACGTTTTAGCTCGGAGGGGATTCCCCCTCTCTGCCTCCTTTCAATTGTGCAGAAGAAAGCATATGAGTGAATGAGGGTTGGCACCTCCCAACCCACCTTTAGGTGACAGTCTTGCCCTGTGGTGAGTAAAATGAGCCGTGCTATCAGGAACATGAGGAGCACATCGGTGGCTCGGAGCAATCTGCCTGTTTCCCCGGGAAGATGTTCATTGTAAGCGAGGTGAGCTGGCAACTGAATGGCAGAAAAGGTCGCAGATTTGCATTTCAAAGAGAAGCTGTGTTCACTCACATCTCTTTCTTTGAGGTTACAACAAGCCAATTTAATAGAAAATTCATGCATGCTTAAGTGTTGGTTGTTTATTACATGTATTGACATCTGATAGTGCAAATAACCTTAAAGTACATGTCTGGACACTGATGATGCAAATTGTGGCTAATAAATGTGTGCAAGAAAAGTGTGTGGTGGGTTAAGAGTAAAGATGACCAAATCATGGAGGGGAATCCCCTGGATTCATCTATCTGCATATATACTTACACTGCAGTTTGCATGCCATGTCTGTAATTGGCTAGTGCATAGGACAGCAGCTCTGCAAGGTGTGTGGGGTAGGGATGAGGCATGCAGCACTGCAGCTGCATGATGTCTGTATTTCAACAAAAAGGTAACAAATTTGGAAAGGGCTTAAGACTCTGATGTGCAAAAATGCACTCAATACATCATTAGGATTGAGTCCCGAGCTAGAGTGTGAAGGGCAACAGAGAAATGCTATTCCAGGACAATTCATTGCATGTCTGCCATGCACAAAAAGTGTGTAAGGTAAAAATGCCAGTGAGAACGTATGGAGAAGTGGGGAAATAGGGGAATAAGTTCACAGCTGGTCTTGTGGTTAGACATTGGTACCATAAGAGGTACAGCCCCTCTGACACAAAGGTGTTACTTAAATCCTTTCCTGTCACGAACTTGTCTCACAGCATTATAGACAGAAGGGAGAGGCTGGTACAAAGGACACCATGTGAGGGTCAAGGTATGTGCTCTACTGCTTCCAGCTGGCAGAAATTTGGGACATTTAGAATGCTGACTTTGGATTTTCATCTGATTTACTAGCCTTCTGGGCTAATTTCTTTGAAAGTCAAGTGTGGGAAAAGACCTTATTTGAGGTCTACGATTTTCCCTGTACTGTGTGAGTCTGTGCTTGAGTCACATCTAAGAGAAGCAGAGAGCAGTAGCACAAGTTTTGCTCAGAAATTCCTGATGAGGGCTGCCAGGAAAAAGGGCTGAATGTAGAGTGTGAGCTGAGTCTGGATGCTGTTCCTGTAGAAGAAGGGATGGAGAAGTCTCCAGGTGCAGCAGTTATCCCTGGAGGAGGGAGAAATATGGAGGCATGCACAGAAGGGAGAGCCCCAAGTGCAGGTGGCCACTGATGCTCCTGCTCACTATTGAAAAACCTCCTTCATTCTTTTTCAAAGTGAAAATAGAAATATATTTAACACCTCACCAAACAACTCTGTTGCTTTCAAAATGTTTTGTGTTTACATCCTTTCTCTATTATTCACTTTGAAGATCAGTCCCAAAGAAGTGTTTCAGAGGAAGATAAGGTAGTTTCTAAGGGATTTGCAACAAGAATTTCACCGTCGGAGAGCTCAAAGGGAATTTTTTTAGAAAAGTTAACATTTGATACTAGCCTGCAATCTAATTGGAAAATCAGCTCTTTAGCTCCTGATTAAAAACTATGGCTGACAACTCTACAAAAACCAGCCATGCTTTAAACAGGAGACCTGGCATCTGAAAGACATTATCCATTAGTTTGCCCTTAATACCACATCAACATCTTTGGGAGAAGCAGGACCAAACACAGGGCTTTGTACTTGAAGCTCAACTTTGCTAATTATCTGTAAATGCCTGAGTGATTTTGGGCAAGCCTCTGCATTCCTGCCACTGTTTTCTGGTCAGTCAAGTATGGTTTTCCTGCTGAGTGCTATGAAGTCTGCCTTTTCTCAGGCACTCCAATGTTTCCAGTCTGTTTACCAGTTCCTCCCTGTTTTTCCAGGACTGTTGCTTGACCTGTTACCATACGTTTGACAGGGATATCAGACAGCCATGGGATAAGCTGCCTTCCCCTCCTAGATCTCCCTAAGGAGACTAAAATGCAGGTCAGTCTCCACTAAGGCTGTGTGGCACCCACCATCTAGTGCTGAGCTATGTCCGGTCCAGCGGCATATCTGAGAACAATTACCAAAACCTGCTGGGTTGGTGAGGTTTCAGTTCGCTCATGGTCTTCCTATCAATATCAGTCCTAACAAAATGGTAACAGAATCATCTACCCAACTTCTAGATAGTGGGGATGAGCAGGTTAAAGCAAGTCTTTGTGTACACTTCTGAGTCTGGTTCAGTGCTAAGCTTGTGCTATTGTGGGTCATGAAACATAAGAGAGGGGTGGTAGTGAAAACTGGATGTGTCAATCCGTGCCAACAGTTTTACCAAGTCCTTTCTTGGCTCCTTCAGGGCAGGTTGCCTTTTCCGGTCTCTCGCTTTCTCTTCCCCCTTAGTAAGCTCAGTCCTGGTAACCCGTTTTGTTGTTTCCCTTTTATTCCTCTGAGCTTCCTGAGAGTATGTTGTCTCTGCTGGGGTGATTTTGAAGTGCAGGCAGGTTGTGCAGGTGTCACTGTCATGTGAGCTGTGGTCAGAGCCCTGCTCAGCTTCAAGACTCAGGCACATCAGTCATAAAGGCTGCATGAAATCCTCTGCTTATCAGACGAGGTGAGCCTTCTCTTCTGGTTGCTGCAAGGCTCAAAATATTGCCAGTAAAGTCAGGAATTCTGTAATGGTGTTTGTCAGGACACATCCATGGTAAAAATGAACCTGTTTCCATGCTACATGCTCACACAGAGGTAGAAGTGTTGCTCTCACTATCTATCACAGCAGCTCTACACAAGACAAGGGAAGAAGAAACTGCCTCTGCTCTCTAAGCCTGACTCCCTTTCTTCCAGGACATACATGCCAGGACAGACTACCAGCCTTGCTGTTCTCCCCCTTTTCCCTGCCTGCTGGGGTGTCCTGGAGATCTTTTTTTCCAGCCAGCAAATGCTCTATTGCATTTGTAACTTGCTTTGCTGGAACTTGTTTCCGCTGGGAGCTTGGAGATGTGGCCATCCTATGAGGCAACTTGCACATTCCTATTTTTAACATTATAAACTGAAAAAAACCACACTCAAATGAACAGTTTGTCAGGTCTGAGCTATCCACCAGAGAGGATGAATCATTCTCCCAACCCACTTTGACAAGATTGTACCGTGTAACAGTGGGTGTGGCAAAGACTCAGAAAGAGGGTGCAGATGGACACATACACACAATCATTATCATGCTTATGCTGTGTGTACCATTGCTTCAGTAGAAGCTCATGTCCCTTCTTTACTGGCTTTGCATGGGCAGTGGAGGCATTTTCTCTGATTGCTCTTGATGTTGTGCTCCTGAGTCACTGAGGGTGTGCAATTAACAGGGCTTGTTTCTAGTATTGGGATTTTGGTTGCTGCGTGCACAATTTTGGACATGCTTCTGAAAGATCCCCTCTTAGAATGAAAAGATCACAAAGGATTTTGATCTTTTATTTTTTATTCCTTCTCAAAAACAATCAGAGATCTTTCCAAGTTTGTTGAAAAATTGTTAAGAGGTGTATCCTGAACTGCTCTTTTCAATTCCCCCTGGGAATTACTGCAGTAATGCATGATCATACATATCCAGCCGATCTTTCACTACACATTGTACATGGTGAATAATAATGTCTGACTGTGGGCCACAGTTTAGAGAACATAAAATTGGGCAATTTGCAGTAAAATTTGGATTTAGACACATTACTGCTAGTCTCCATCATTCCCAGTATAACAGACGGTGGAAAAAGGCATTAAAATAATAAATTGTCCACTGAAAAAGCTGTAAATCCAGACTGTGCTATGAATTTAGCACCGCAGAACCACCTTAATGAGCCATGGGCTGCCACCTACTGACATGCTGTTCAGCAGGAGACTGAAAGCAAGACAGCGCTAATGTTAGAAATAGTACAGGATTCACTGACAAGCTGCAGAGGTATGAAGAAAGAGGTGAGGAGGCAAATCATTAGTCTGCTTGTGTTTGGAATAGGAAATAACAACTGCAGCTCAGGGAGGTGGTGTTGTCATACTGTAACTGCTTAAACATCACATAACTCTGTGGTAAGATTTTTTTTTTCCTTGGGATTTATTTGCCACTGCCCTTCACCCTGCAAAATGAGCATGATATTTGGTCAGTGCAGTCACACCAGAGAGGTGGGTACTGCAAAGAATGGAGGCAGAAAGGCGTTCATTTAACCCAGTACAACTTAAAGGAATTTGAGCCTGAGTCAATCAGCTCAAAAGCAGAAAAGAAAGGCAACTACTTCTGGGTTTCAGACAAGTCTCAAGATTGTTAGGATTTTATTTAGCACTGCTGAAATCTTAAAATTATCAAATGTGTAACTATCTGAGCCAATGAGATGCAAAAAAAATTATTTAATAAATTGCAAACTAAGCTGGAAATCAGCGATTTATATATTACTAGGGGTATTATTATTTAACATTACCAATATAAATACCTGAATAAAATAACAGCTATATAGTATAAAATACAATTTTGTTATTAAGAAGAATTTAGACTTTAATACTTAGATATTAAGAGAAATGCAAAACTCTGTTGTTGAATGGGTGATGTAATTCCCCCCTCTGTGAGAATTCAGCTTCTGCAAAAAGATCCAAAGCTTTAAACAGTGCAGAAAAGAGATTTAAAATGAAAGCAAAGACAAATTATTTTTCACTTCCACTTTGTGTCTGTCATTATGAAAGGTACCAACGAAAGTATATTTCCCAAAACATTAGCACAACGTGTGCAGGGAAGGTTTAGATCATTACCTGTAGACTCTGGAGTGGGACTTAACGTTGCATAATTTCAGACACATTGTCTTTTTGTATATTTTCTGCTAGATAGAAGACTTCCCAAGTACCTTTGAAATTCACAAGATGTGGTTCACCTCTTCTGCTTTAAATGTCTACCTGAGGATGAGATGGGTTATGTTCCTTGCTGCTGGTGGTGAAGGGAACTGACAGAGCAAGTTCAGAGAAGCCCACCCCATCACTCATCTGGTTACTGGGAGTGGAGGTAGCTGGAAATAGCAGAAGGACATTTCTGAAATCCCCTACCACTCCCTCTTGCCCTTGATTTAGAATAGCTATGCAGAAGTGGAGAAAAGGAGAGTCAGCTTCCCTAACCGTGTCTCTACATGATCTCTGAGAAGCAGCTGTGAGAGCATCTGCCAGCACAAGGTGCCAATTGCTGCCCAAAGCTTTGTGGATAGCTCCTTGGGTGGTGGGGATTGATCTCACGGTCTGCCCTCCTCATGGGGTGCTCCTTGCTTGACCCAGGCAGCACTGGTCATCTCTCAAACACTGTGCAGGCTATTTCTCCTTTCAGTTCTTGCCTTTTCTGTTGTCAGAAGAATCAAAAAGCCGAAATGGGTGATAGTTCTTGTGAGGAGGACACGCAATCACCAAGATCTGGACTGAAAAAAGCAATTACTTCCCAGGTGAGAACATTTCAATGACAGGCTGCTGTAGGATGAGAGAAGAACAGGAAGTGAGTGGGGGACTAAGTTTGTCTGCATGACAATATGCTTCAAGAACTTGCAAATTTAAATGAAAAAATAATGAAAATGTAGGTTTAACTTTTTTCCCTATAAATGACCTTACATCTCACAACTGATTGATAATTTGCTTTGACTTCTGAGTTGCAAAAAAGAAGAGAGAAAAAGGGAAAATCATGGCAATATGCCGCCTAATTATAGCTACAACACAAAATCACTACTTCAGCTGTATCTGACAAACATCGGGGAAGCTTTAAATCTAGCTATGCATGAAATTTCTAACAGACTTACCACTTGTGAAAATTGTCTGCAAAACATTGAAAAGGATAAATTCTACACTTATTGTGTTCTAATTAAATAGACAATGAGGCACCATATCTGGATTTTTTTTAAGCCTTAGATACTTGCATATCTCATTATAATAATTAACAATACCACTGCAATTGAAAATCAGTTTTGTGGGAGCTAATGTCCAAGTCGTCATGAAAGAGAATAGTGAAGAGAATTGCTTTCTACTTGGAGAAAATCAAGCTGTGAGATTTCAAAAATAATTATCATGACTGTGAAAAATCTGCTTGGCAGCTCATTTAATTTGCGTCTCAGGGTTGCCATTCTTTCTTTTCAATGATTTCTTGCTAGGTCTAAATACAGACCTCTAGTCTGAAGTTAATTCCCCACTTCAACTTCTAAACTCGCTTTTGAAGAGAAGAATTATGTTTGGTGACTTCTATGATACTCGGCGTTAAACTGC
The DNA here is from genome assembly GCF_024509145.1 of Vidua macroura. Lineage (NCBI taxonomy): Eukaryota > Metazoa > Chordata > Aves > Passeriformes > Viduidae > Vidua > Vidua macroura. The sequence goes on along the minus strand of NC_071572.1, from coordinate 37,653,265 downwards.
ACCTCATTTTCACTCCTGGATGTAGACTTCAAAGTGCCACAGAGCTATTAATCCATCCTCCAGTGTTTGCCATTTACTCCTACTCTAAGTTCGTATTCTGCTGTGGTTGGCATCAGAAAATGTAGGCTAACCTTAGCAGGGACACCAGCAGTGTGTCCAAGGACTTCACACTCTGGGGTCTTGCTTTTGTGACTGTGCAAATGCTTACTTTAACTCTCCTTAGTAGTCTGAATGTATGAATCACAGTATATTAATTAAAAGGGGGAAATGAGGAACTCTTATAAACAGTTTCAAATTTTAAGCTTTGTTGTAAAGAATCCCTTGATGATTTACAATGTAGAAACAGTGCTCTGTTGATCACATAGGGCTGGCCTAGTTTGGTTTTAATGCACTGCTGTGGGAAGTGTCAAGGATAGGACTATAAGGGAAACTGGAATGAGCAGTGCTTATTATGGGCTCCTGTTAGCACTTTGTACTTGAAATAGAACTGAACTATGCTCTAGTAAATCGTGTCTGAGCACTGACCCCTGGAAAATTAAAAAAGAACCTAAAACCACAGAAGATTATAATTTAAAAATGAATGGGCTTGAATGAAGATGTTGGTGATACTTTCCTAATTTATTTGAAAATATAATATTCTGTAAAACATATGGTGTTAAGCAAATTATTTTTTTCTCCCTTGCTGCCTCTTTTGCCTGCAAAGGGTACCTTTTAAAAGGTAATTCTTGAGGCCAAGTCTATTCTGAAACATGCTGTAAACCTGTGCACAGCTAGGATCGTGGGAAAACATGCCAAAAGCAAGCCCAGGTAGATGGAGAAGGATTCCTGGATGCAGCAGGAATTCTGCCTTAATTTGAAAAGACATATAAAAATTTTGCACATATATCTGCAGGTACTGTATAATGAAAAATTTGAGAGTAACAGTGAAAATCTCTTTTGTTTATATAAGGCTTCTTACATCTGTTGACCAGATTAGATAAATTAGATTTTGTTTATATTTGCATGGATTTACGTGGTATACTTTGAGGGCCTTTTTAAAGAGATGTGACATTTCTCTTGCTATCTCTGCTTTGGGGGAATTTCTCTCCAATAGCACTAATGTGGGAAAATGCTCACTCTTTCCATGTCTAACTAGAAGAACTGGGAAGATAAAACTCTCAACCCTTGGGCCTGGAGGCAAAATATCCTGCATATTAGGGAAGTGCTCAAAAAGGTGGGGCAGTGACACAAAATGAGGGTGCAACTTTTTTTGCCCTTGCACTGTTACTGATGGGCTCTGGACAGCTGTCATGGGAAGTCTATGGTTTTCCCTTCTCAGCTACTCTAGGACTGTCTTGCATCTAGTATGTGGATGGTGACAGCTTCTGGTTTGAAGCAGACCAGGTTAAATGCCACAGAGAACAAAACATTCTTTAGCAAACCCTTTTTATTCAAGAACGCATCCTAATCATTCGTTAGTGGACATTTGAAGGAGGAGGCAATTCCTGGTGCTCAAACTGAAAACTGTTTTCCTTGCTTACAGATCTGACAGCTCTCCTCTCCTGCAGCTGTATTTATTGATTAACTGAGACTAGTCCAATATTTAGCAAAGCAACCTGGGAGGTAATTTTTAATTAAAAAATCTATACAAAATAAACTTTACTGTATTATAAAGCTGCATATTGGAACTTGAATGTTACTATTGGCAAACCAACAACAAAACCCACATGATAATTTGTACATTCTGTTCTTACTGTCAGGAAAGGAATTTTGTCCTCAAACTGTTATATACTAATTTTTCTCCTCATCACAAGTTAGACAAAAGTGGAAGAAATGCACTGCCATTTCTTTTCCTGGACATTGGAGAAAGCTCTGTGTACCTCTGCACTTCAGTGCAAAGCATATATTCAGGCATTTATAGCCTAGTTGGATGATGTTGACTGATTCCTCAATGTCTGAGTCTCCATTTGTGGGAAGCAGTGTTGTCTTTGTCACTCCATTCCTCCTGCTGTAACTGTGGCTCACCTTTGATTTAGATTATTTTCACCCCATGCTAATCACCAGATTTGGTTATGGAATTCTCTCACTTCAGTAAGTTGGGGAAAGCTTTAAAATTATGGATAAGCTACTGAAATGTGTATGTACAAGAAACATATTTCTGATTTCAGCTGTTTTGAACATGTCTTTTATCAGCAAAAATGAAATTACATTTCTATGACTGATTACAATAATTAGTGATAATTTAACAAAAAATTTTGCAACCCTGTAAAAATTGGAAGCAGAAATAGATTTTTTTAATATATGATTTTCAAAATAAATATGCATCTTAGGGTAGAGCAAGAAAGCTTTTCATATACTGCTGAAAAAAAGTTGAAAGACCCTCTGAACTTGTTAGCACAAGGCTTTTATTTTCCTTACAAGACTATAGGCCTTGTGTGAATGCTAAGTATCCGCTCATTACTTTTGTTTTCCCTGGTTTGCTGCAGCCGGGTGGGGTGGATACTGCTACCCCCACTTCTGCTGCCTCAGCTGCTGCTCTGAGCATAGAGTGCTGCTGAGCCCTGGGCCAGCTCTCAGCACAGCTGGCTGCACTGGCATTTTACTCCCTGTATGGCTCCCCTGGGACTTTCTCAGATCCTTCAGCTCTGCTTCTTGGCTTCTGGTGTCTGGAGTTTAAGCATTTGCATTTCACATGCACTGTCTTCAAATCCTTACAGAAATGGGACAAACAGATATACAGTTTGGTCCTGAGTTTGTGTCTGAAATGCTTTTAGCTATAAATCTTTGGGCTGGTGAAAGGAGAGTTTATCAGGGAAGAGATTAAGTTTAAACCCAACGTTTCCATGTTGATAACAGCATTATTATTGTCATCAAGCGAATGCACTGCCTATCTCACTAGTAAATAACTCTGGTGTATCACTCAGCTTCAAGGTCTGTTCAGAGGATTTTGTGTTGGGCTCTTGTTAGCTTTGGATTGACCTTGTTTTGTCCCCCTAAAGTTTTTGTTTGTCTGAGGAACAAGTTTTAGAGAAATTTTATAATAATTTACAAAGGCAAAACTAAATCTACTCAGGTTGTCTTGTCATGAGGCACAAATGCTATGACTAAAAGTTAATGTACAGTTTTTAACTATATGCATTTCAGCAGGTTAATATTTAATACTTGATTTATTTTACTTATATGTGACGGTTGCAAGGGGAAGAACGTCAATGTTACTGTTGGCTGCAACTTCATTGCAAGCAGATACTTACACATTCTTTTATACTTTCTCTTAGCTTCTGCAGTTCACCTGATCCATTTGCTCACGGTGCTTCTTGGAGGCCAGCCAAGGTCCTGGGGCATGGAGCTGGGCTTGTGTCCAATGTCTTTGGATGATTTGTGGGTGCCCATGGAAAGAATATCTGCAAAACCTTTCTTTTTTCACAGTATACAGTCTGCCATCTTCAAGGGTTTTCATCATGTCCTCTTCTTTGGCTTCCAACAGCGGTGCTCCTGCAACTTCTCAACAGTGTCTTTGTCCTTCATTCTCATCAAAGGTGACACACTTTCTTAGTTCGACCAGCAGCATCTCTGTTTTTTAAGAACAATTCTGCATGTAGCTGTTTCTCTTATGCCAACTTGAAGGTTGAAAAGGCCAGACCTCTACAAAGCTGTTGTTCTTTGGGTAGTTCTGCAGATTGTGCCTGGTCAATGTCATGTACGAACAATCTTCCTTCCACTTTTCGGTGTGATGGACAAACAATCGTCCGTGCACCTTGTGGTCAAGGCACAGTCACCTTCATCAGGCACACAGTGGTCGTAAAAAGTTGAACATGCTGGAGCATTTGTGAATAATGAGGTTGGTATATATAATATCTGAGTGGTGTTTTGGTGTTCCTGAACATAGAGGACCAACACACTAATATATTTACTTTAAACAAATGAATGAAAGTCTTTGCAGTCCATCTTCCTACTTCTGTATCAGTCTTTGTTGGTCTACAAATATTTCAGTATTAACATTCTATCCACCTCTCTATTGGTCTCAGAATTACACAAAGTGGGGGTTATTTCAGGACTTGAGGTATCTGCTATAGGTGCCCAAATAAAAATCAGCATTGATAGAGTTCAGATGCTGCTTCTCTGTGCAGAGACAGCATAGATTTCCAGCTCAGGAACCTGCCTTAGGATCCTTGAGTTGCATAGTGCTGTAGCAGGATAGGACTGTGCCTTGTATGCTCTGAAATTCCCTAGCGTATACTGTACATCACTACCTACTGACTGTAAACCTGGTGAACACTTTTCAATCGTGCATAGTGAAATATCTTGCACATTTGTTTAAATAAAATCTGCAATTAGCCTGGTAGACTGTCGCATTTTGCTTGGCAAAATATCAGTGACAGTCTTTGGTGGCCAGTGTTACAAATATCTATATAGTCATATAGAATCATAAATTTCAGTTGAATTGAAACTATATCTGCCGAATGATTTTTCTTCAATACATGGGACTTCAGATGGTTTGAAAAATGGACTGAAATTTCTCTTGGTTGCACAAAAACATTGATCCTCATAAGATGGAAAACCTCTCGTATCTCCTTTTAAAAGTCTAGTGTGTTGCCACAAAATGAATTGCTTCACTTGAAATGTCTTACTTCTATGATTAATGGTAAAACTGAAGTTTTTTTTTTTTTTAGATACACAAAAATATTAGCTTTATCCAAAAGGTAACACCAAAAGGACAAATGGCATGTTCATCAGGCAAGAAAATTTGACAGAGAAGAATTTAGTAGTGGCCAAAGATTAGAGTTTTGAACATTCTGGGTTTTTCTTTGGTTCTTTCTCTTTAAGTGCTATTTCTATACCTGTGATAATGTCAATAGATGTAGAATAAAAAATGTTACAGGAAAATGGGATTTGTGTGTTTATATGTATCTGATGGCTTCATGACTTGGTATAAGTTGAGAGTGGATTCAGGCAGAGTTTGACATTTAAGCTTTATAAAACCGGTGTCACAGCAGTCCCCTCACTGCACAGGAGTGCCTCACTCAAGAACAAACAGCTCCATGCTCATGGCTCACCCTGAACAGCTCCCTTGCTCCTTGACTCTCTCTTAGCCAAGCCATACTCCTTCAGCTTTTGATACTCTTCACTCAAGCCTACTGCAGTGTCCCAGTGGCCCAGGCTCATGACTGATGACTTCAGGCCCTACCTGAGGCATGCAGAAGTAGCTATGGTGCAGCTCATGGTTGCCATGTGGGATTCTCCAGGGTACCTGAGACACCTGCCTGGGCCAGGCAGATATACCATGAAACTTAGGAGAGACTGTGGTCTTCCAAAGGGGCAGGTGCAGGTTGGGTGGATACTCTTCACCATCCAAAACAGTATTGGCTGCAAGTACTCGTGCATATAAATCACACTCTCAGACCCCTTCTGTAGTCAAGGAGGAACAATAATAAATTCTAGAGGATTGTTCAAGATACTAGGTATGTTGAATCATGCTGCTATTTCTTTTTCTGTTTACTGCAGAAGGCTCTTCAGATGATAATGCTCCCAATGTTAAGCATCCCAGTTTGATTAGATCTGGATTTGTACATCTCGTGTTCCAGATGACAGGGTAACTGTGCAGAAAAGCATATGCTGATTCTAATTAGTTTCTGATTAGACCTAGGCAAAGAGTGTTTTTCTCTGAATAACATATTTACAAAAAAGCCCCTACTGTTTCAAGGTGGCTGATAATAATTCATGATATTTGTGTCAGTTTTGCTGAAAGACTGGGTTACATAAAAATGACAGCATGCTGCGAGGAAAAGTCAGAGGAGTTTACTTTGATCTTTTTTGAAATGGTTGTTCCCACATTTGTCTTCAGGGTGAAGTTCTTATAATGACAAGAGAAAAAGGGGACAGATACCACATTGACAGAAGAGAAGAAATATGCTGCCTCTTATTCCTCAGACCACTGTGGTTTGCCTGCTGATAGTAATTCAATGTCTTATCCTTTTTATTTTTCAAATTCTGATTGGAAGCCTGCTAGTCTTTAAAAGTGGTGGGTTGGTTGGTAGACGGAGGCTATCATGCCATTTACCTCTGCTTCTCTTTGCTGCTCGATTGTTTTTATTCACTCTCTGCCTCAGAGCAGCTGTCAGCTTGCTGGAGGCAGGGCTGGCCTCCCTGTCCTGAGGCTACACCTCTGCCTCCCTCAGGCTGTTGCAGTCAAAGGCTCATCTTCTTCTCCTGCTTAAGATCATTCTGGTCTTTCCCAGGGATGTGGGGTGAACACACATGTCCTCTGACAACATTGCCTTAGCCTCTTCTCCTGACACTTTATTTATAAGTAAATATAAGCCAAGAATGAAATGGCTGAGGAAGGGGACTGGGGCTTAAGTTTCCCTCTTATTGACTCATTCTCATTCTACTTGGAGTATTTCAGAATACTACACAAAACAGAGAGGCATCAAGGGGAGGGATTACAACACCATCAAAGAGCAGCCCACAGCTTGGTTGCTATGAAGCTCTTCTGGAGCAGGGACATCCTTTAGGTGGGTCCCACACATCCATAATGTGCATGCTGTAACTGTCAGACTGCTGCCCACAACCTGTGCTGCCTCCTTCAGCAGGCTTGTGAGACTAGCCTTTTGTTTCCATTGCATTTCCCCCTTTTTTTTTTTTCCCTCTAGAGAGCAAATGTCAGGATGACAGTACATTTTTCAGGGGCATTGTTTTTCTGGCTTTTTTTGACAAGGATTGGCACATAGCACAGCTCCATCCCCGTGAATGTGTCTGTGTGACATAATGAGCATTCCAACTCATCACAGAAAAGGCAAGGGAAACCTGAGATAACTCAGCCTAAGCAGCCAGGACTTCTGAGGCTTTTTTAAACACCTCATTTTTGACACTGTTGAACAGGACAGGAACAAAGAACTCCAGAAGGCTAAGAAAATGAACTCTCTCCTTTCTTTCAAATGCACCGCTCTATATATAGAGAACATTGAGAAGACTAATTTCATTGGTCTTAGAGTAAAAACATCTCACACCATTGGTGGGCAGTGAATGACGCACAGTGGCAGAAAATGTCTATAAACAATGTGAATAACAAGGTAGATTAGGGAATTATTTACATTCTTTCCCAACTGTTTCCTAGGCTCTTGCCTGGTTAGAAAACCTTTCTCTTTCTCTCTGAGCTGAGAATACCCACACATTTTCCCCATCAGCTAAAGAAAAAATAAACAAGTCAAAGTGGGAAGAACTGCTCCCCTCAGTGCTGCTCCTATTGAGCTGCAAGACAAATGTCTAAGGGGAGAGGGCCGAAAGCTCTACCTCCATCTTCACTGGATGCATTGGCAAAGAGTATTAAAAACAGTTGCAATGACATTAGAATATAGTAATAAAGAATTAGTAAGACATCTTGGAAATTCAGTTCATTTCAGGTCATGAATAAATTGTCTTTTAAAGGTTTTCTGTGTATCAGCCAGGATTTCTGTAGGAGATGTTTAATTTATTTACTTGCTGTAATAAATTAGATAATTTACAGAAATTATCAGTCATAAATTGGTCATGGAGTGAATCAATCTGATCTCTATGAATTAGTTTATCTGTGACCTGTTTTAAGATACTTGATAAGATTTAGATGCAGAATTAATTAATTATTTAATTGAACAGGGCAAATGTTGTCACTCTGAATGAGGTTCTAGCTCACTCATCTTACGAATCATAGCTGTAAGAGTTCATCTCATTGGCTATGCATTACTCCATGATGTATTCCTCATCTGAAAGACTGGTATCTCAAAAAAAAAAAAAAAAAAAATTATAAAATATTCTATTTGATACCCATTGACCTGATTGCTAATTTCTATACTGCTGAACTAATTTCCTCTGAGGTAACTGAGTCAATCGGTTTCTCATTATTTAGCAGATCCAGCTTTGACATTTTAATTTTAGATATTCAATAATTTCTAGTCTGTCAGCTTCTAACTTTGATGTACACATCCCTTTATTACTGTATTTTAACAATTTCCGTATTATTAAATTTGATGCAGTTGATATTTAATTACTAAGAAACACCTATTACTTGTGAATTGCTCTTGGTTTTGAATTATTTTTATAATGTTTTTATTATTACTTCACTATTACTTGTGAATTGATCTTGGTTTTGAAGTATTTTTATAATGTTTTTATTAATGTACATATTCATAACCTGAAATGGCAAATAGATGTACAGACATTTATATATATAATTATGGACAGTAAAACTCAATTTTTTGGAAAGTTGAAAAAGCTATTTGGGGGTTTTATAGCTGAAGAATAATCAGATATTTAAATGTCTATATTAAAATGATATTTACAAAATTATATGTTACTGTTAACACGTGTTCAGCAACTAGGAGAGGGACAGATACTTAAAAGTAAGGGGAAATAAGATGTAGAATATTTGATGCATAATTTCAGACATAAATTCATAAGCATATGTAAGAAGTTCATGTGAGAGAGAGAGAGGAGTTTGAAGAGAAAAACACTGCTACCACAGAGTGTCCTCATTTTCCAAAATACTCTATTTTTCTTAAGGAATTTGTTCTGCCTCTCTTTTTCCTCTGCATTTCATTGTGGAAACTTCCAGCAGCTGTTCAGAAAGTTTTTTGCTTGCAGCAGGTCTAGAGTGCCACCTTTGACATTTTAACCCACTTTTCTTTAAGGTTGTGGCTGGGATAAAACAGCACTGAAAAGATAACTTTAAAGGCAACCTTGAGCTAGTGCCAGCTCACTAACTTGGGCTCTGAAGATCTTCTTTAGCTGGAGTTATAAGGTGTTGTTGAACTCTGCTTGGGAGCTGTTTCATGGTGACCCATGATATAAACATATTTTTCTTTGAACACTTTCATCAGGTTGTTTCCTGTGTTTGTGGTGTTATTAGCCAACATGTGGTTTTGTTATATCCTGATTGCACAGTGATTGATGGGCATGTGCAAAATAATGCTCCTTTACCATGGTGTCCTGGAAAAGGAAAACTCTTCTTGTGTTCCAGCAAGCAGCATATTTGTGACTGCAGTGTTCTGGAGGCAGAGCTTTTTCCTGGCCTGACATGATCCTGGGATGAAAGGTGTTACAGCAGGCATTGCCTACTGGGATTCTGTTTACATGACTGGCCTTTGTTGCTGAATCACAAGCATTTATTGACTTTATCTGACAAACTGATGCTCATGCTTTACCTTTCTGAATGCTAAGATGCTGCTTGTGAATTTAATGCAGGGTGTGAGTCTGCTACTGGTGCCAGAAATGTGGGGAAAAACACATCCGCAGCATGAAAAACTAGAAAATCAAGGAGGTAGTGACAACAGGCCAGGCACAAGTCAAGGCAGCTTCTGGGAAAGGTCAGTCCTGTGCACACAAGGGCTAATGAACTTGCATAAATTAACTTTTGGCACTCCCTTCCCTCTTGGGAGTCTAGACACAGTAACACTAGCAAAATGCAGACAGATGCTTCAGTTCATAGTCTCTTCATTAAATTAGAAAACGCCTCCAAACAAGCCAAGCAAAAACATGAAAAAAATGTGAATAGCAAAAAAGGCTACTTGGAGTGTGTAAAAGGAGAATGACTGCTGAGGAACCCTTTCCTCTGTCTCACTTCTTTGTGTGTTGGAAATTTCATCCCAGCAAGCCATACTTTCTTGTCTAAGACTTTGCTTTGATGTCACCCCCACAAACACAAGCTCTATGGGCAATAACCTGCGGAGCTTCTGTGCAAAGAAAATGGAACTCCCAGACAAAATCTCCACTGTCATTCTCCAGACTTAACAACACAATGTGATGATCAGACCTTTCCCAGATTCTTCTCAGAGCAATTTCTAAGAGGCTCTTGCAAAATGCCACTTATTTTCCATCTCTCTGATCTGGGTAAAGCAGTTGTTACCTCCCCTGGTTTTCTGCAGTTGTCATCTGCAGCAAGTAGTACCTAGGTAGTTGTACTATTAGTAGTAAGCAGGACCAGTAGTAGCAAGTACCTAGGATGAAGTCATGAACTTCACATCTACAAAACAATTCTTAGAGCTTGGAAGCTCTGAGTGCCAACATTAATTCCAGAAACCAAACAATCCATTGCTCTATGCATTCTTGGTTTTGTTGGTGAACATACAATGTATCAATTAGCAGGCACTTCCAAAGTGTTTTTTTTCCTATCTTGTTCCTATGTTAAGGAACAAGGCAAATTGGAAGTTAAATTTGGCTTCATGTATTGTGCATTAATAGATTAATTCTCACCTAGTCCCAGTGGAAGAGACAGCACTCAGTTTGGTAATGTGTTTGCAATATTAGACAGCCCTTAAAATGTGACGCTCTATTTAAAAGTGACCCAAAAGCCACTTAAAGAAAGTTTCACATGGGACAAAAATTCTGATGAAATGTTTATAAATATTTATGTATTAACATGAAACTCAGCATGGTGGTAATTTTTAGCATGGTGGTAACACCAAACAGGGCAGGATACTTTTATGGTTTTTCTGAACTTCAGTTTGTGTGAACATGTGGGAAGCATCACTGAGCTCCAGATTTTCCACTGCCCTTGGAGGGCAGTATAGGTAAAGCTGATATTTGTGACCCTGTAAGCTACTCCGTACTGACAGACAGTGTCACTGGCAAATTGTCACCCATGACCCAAGATTAAATATCTTCCCAAATTCCTGTTCTCTCTGTGCCTTGCACAGTTTCAACAACACTGCCTGGGAGAAGGTAAGAACGACAAATCACGATGTGCAGAGTAACCTAAATTCAGCATCAGTAAAGGATTGTGTGTGTGTAATGCAGAGACATCTTTGGATGGGTTCCTCAGGTCAACTTGCTTTATAGGCCACAGGGAGGAACACACATCTCCAGTCTAAACAACGGAGAAACCAGCACCTCCCATCCTAAATATGAAGTTAAGTGTAGAATGGACAAACTGTATCTGAAAATACACCCTCTAACCAGGCCAATGGGATGACTAACTTAGATGTAGAATGTAGGCGTTGGAAACATCAGGTAAGGGTGAATTCCTCTGTGTCTGAATCCTCATTTTTCAGAAAAAGTATATTATGGCAACATTTATTGCTCTAGGTGCTTTTGATCAGTCCCGAAAGTTATTTCCTTCTGGCCCTGTATTTTCTGCTGAGGTAAGCATACATGTAGCTTTGCTGTTCTGAGTCTACTTTAAATAGATAAATGTTGTACCATCCCAGTCTTGTCCCTTACTGCACTCAAATTTGTCATTTTCCTTGAGGAGAGAACTGAGCATACAGTGTAGATTTTCATTTCATGACACTTCTAGATGTGTGTATCAGCAAAAACTTGTTTTATAGAGCATACTTTATGCAGAGTTGAAGGTCATGAAATATGTGATGATTTAGCATTTCAATGGAAGCCATATACCACGTTTGCTGTCTTTATGCTGCTGAAGGAGAAAAAGAGAAATTAGTTTACCTACCTTACTGTTTTTCAGGTACCCAAATGCTTTACTGATTACTGCTTTGCTGAGCTGGATATGCATTTCTACATCTTTAGAGGGGAAAAAAAATGTCTGAAGATTACTGAGACTTCTTAGCTTCTCAAGTCAAGTGAAATGTGGGTTTGTGGAAAGCTACAGGAATATTATTAGAGGAGGCAATATGCAACCTTATCAGAAGGTTTAGACCCTTCTCCTACAAAGACATGCATTTTTCATAACAATACAGATATCTCTTTGTAATGAAAACAGAGTGGTCTCAAAACGATTCAGATGCATTTCTCAAGCAATGATAAAAAGATTATATGGCTTAGTCAATTTTTGTTGCATACAAGACATCAGGACATTTTCAGCTAATAGGAAAGAATTTTGTTTCATGCTATTTGTCAGCAGTCCCATGAAATCTGTCAGTCTCAGTGTCTCATATTTTCCAGCTCCAATTATGTGAGGACTCCAAAGCTCAAATGTCCAGTATTTCCCAGAAGGAAGAAATTTCATGACAAAATGAAGAGATCCATCATATGCCTGTGCAGCTCACTCTGGTTCCTGCATTATCCTGCACTTAAACAGTGGCCTTGAACTCCTGACGACATTATGAAGCAATGTTCGTCAGTTCTTTGCTCTGGGCAGCACTTGTTTTGCCAGCTTGAATCACCTCAAAGTTAAGTGCCTGAATTCTTTTTCCAGTTAATGAAGAGAAATAGCCACTTTCACAGTGTAATTCATCTCTGCTGGTTTAGATATCTTGGCTGGTGCTTGCACTCCAACCTCCTGTTTCTATGGGATCTCTGGCTAAGTAAAAGTCATCAATGTACTCACCTGTACGGGTGACTTCTTTTTAGCCTTTCATAAAGAATATATGTTCACAACAAAAATAAAAGAGAAGTAGAGAAATTCTTTTGCTTCAGTGAGAGAAAAATATCATCCTTTCCAATGGTGGGGAAAAAGCCATATGAGAATCAGTATGTGAGAGAAAGATAGAAGATGGGTAAAGTAAAGGAAAAGTGACTATTTCCAAACATATTAGACAGTGAACTTTGGATCTGCTTTCATTTAATTTAATGATAACAATTCTGCCTACTTTAAGGTATGAGATAAAGCCAGACAGCATTGCAAATGAACACAAACCCATTAGGAAACTAATGGTCACTGTGATAGGAATGTTTGGAAGGCTGAAAAATTAGGTCAGCTTTAAACATTTAAATGTAACTTCACTAAATTAATTGCTTAACATCATACTTCTCGATAATGGCTAAATCTTACAGGATATTAATATTTTTTGTACACAAATCTGTTAGTCCTTAACACTTATCCTGAATTAGCTGTGAGTATGTAATATCAAGTAGCTGATATTGCGTCTAAAAGAATACACACAACAAATGTTAGTTTTTATCCCAGGGGCTCATGCATCAAGTTCCAGATCTCATGGGTATGAAAGCCAACAAATGACGTAGGACTGTTCTTTTGAAGTAGCTCATTTGAAGCACTTTTTGATGAGGTTAGGGCACTGTGGTGCTGCGTTTGTAACAACGAGATGCACAGTGAAGCTAAATTAAGTTTTGCATTCCTTTTAACTTCTCACCACTGTGAACAGTACAGACAGATACAGTCTATAGGAGCTTTGTTTGTGTCAAAAGCTATGCTTGTAATGTGTTTGAGAATGTAAACCTTGGACAGCTCTGACCTCTAAATTCTCTAAATTCCAATGAACAGTAGCTATAGTACTATTTTATGCATTTATCAGTGAATATCTTGAACTTTATCCTGCTTTGATTTTATAGAGTTAACAGTTGATGAAATCAGGATAGCACAGTGCAGGCTGTATTGCTGAAACTTGTGTAATGATTAGCTTGACAACATATCCTTAAAGTGAACGAAAGAAATTTATCCCAAATTTTTATCTTTCTTCATGCATCCATGAGAGGATGAAGTAATAAGTAAATAATTACTCTGTGAAATGAAGCTTCAAATTAATTCTATATTTTCTCTCTATATTTTCTCACTGGGTTCTGAAAACCTTTCTTGAAGCTCAGGGATAGTTCACATGTTCTGACTTTGGGTGCTAAAACTTTAGGTACTCAGTCTAGCTTAAGAAGTAGTCTCCCTCTTAGTCTAAATATAGACTCCCTTTAGAGAGAGAGGCTAGGGAGTGATTGAAAGCAGAAATATAATTGTGAGTGCTCTGAAGCTGCATACAGAAATGCACCTGTCTTGCGGTATCCTGCCATGGCTTGTTTCCTCAGCAGGAGGGACGTTCGGCATGAACAAAAGCAAAGCCTGTGTCAGTCAGCAATGCAAGTATTGCTCCCACTGACTGGAGCTCTGGGGTGAAGCTGGATGAGTTTCAAAGTGGTGATAATTTTATTATATTATAAATTTAATAATTTTATCCCCTTATGTATAAAGGGAACTTAGAAAAAACAGGCTTATTTGAAATACTGAGTGCCCTAAAGCAGGTGGTGGGAAAGCTGTCCACCACGTTCATTGTTGGTCAATGATTTTCCAGAATGACAAGAAAAATGTTTGTACCATGTCTGTATTGCTAGTATCTGATGTTTCATGTGTCCCTGTACATGTTTTAAAAGGAGTGACAATATTTACTGAGTGAAACTGCAGCCTTTGCAATCACCCTTCCTTCTGTTTTTGTAGAAAACTAGATGTATATATCAAAAGATCCTTCTCTGTCTTGTGGAATATTTTGGGGGATGATGTAAACTGCTACAGTTACTGTGAGACAGAGGTATAGCAGATGAAGGTTTTAGTTTTATCAGTTACAGAGGTTTCTCTTTCATACCAGTAGGAGATCAAGATTCAATCTGGCATGCTTTCTCTACATTAATACTGCTATTCAATTTTCCTTTTCTTGGAACACATGCATATACTAATAGTACACTAAAAGTCTTTAGCCCTTTTATATTTCATTTGAAAGTAAATATGTTTTCACAAAATTATTATCAACTTGAAAGATTTAGTTCTAGAACTTTCTTCTAAGTTTTATAACTGTCAGCTTCACTACTAGTTAAGGAGGTCAGTTTCAGAAAAGTACAGGAAAGAGGAAGATTTATGGGAAAGGCAACCTTTTGCACTGAGTCATATGCAAATATCTTCCGATCTCTCCTGATATGACATCAGCAAATTTCAATGCATGGAAGAAGATACACAAGTGGAAGAGTGCCAGAACATGCTAGAGGGAAAGGAAAGTTTCTGCTAGACTGGGAATCATAAGAATCTGAGATGTTTAAATGTAGTAAGTCAGCAGTGTGCTGATTCACACACATACAATTTGTCCTCTACTCTAGGGTGTGGAAATGTGGCAATTGATGATTTTGCTTCTTTTGAAATGCCACTACAACATAAAAAAACAGTTATTTGCTTTCCTGACAATTAAAAAACATAAAAAATGCTACTCACAATTCAGAGGTTCACTCAGAAACATCTGGTGGGTTCTTGTGTGACAGCAGGCTCTGGAGGCATCCCCTGCCCTTTGTGCAGTGAGGCTGTAGCCAGCCCCTCACACTGAAGTCCCCTGGGGCTTTCCTCTCCATCCTGTCACAGAGTTCCAGCTCAAATGCCTGGTGTGATCCCTCTGAGTGGGATGGAGAAGGTCACAGAGCCCCCAGGAGCCACAGGCTGGTTGCTGGGGGCAGCTGTCCAGCAGCCTACCCTGGCTCTGTCCAGAGCTAGTACCAGCTTCCATCCATCCTTGCAGGAAGGTTGCGGTGGCCTTCCTTTCAGATAAAAACTTTCACTCTGAGCGGAACTTCTCCCTTTCAGTAGTTTATTTTTTGTTTTGTTTTGTTTGTTTGTTTTTGTTGTTTTAGACCCAATAGCAGAAATTTTAACTGTATTGTCTACATTGCATAAATTGGTGTTTCTATTTCTTGTTGTTTGAGAATTCAACTTATATTTACATGTGTAAATGCCTGTTTATATATAAGCAGCATATTTTAAAAAATTACTAGTGATTTTTAGGTTGATAATGTACCATCTTAATGCCAGTAGTTGAGTGGTAAAACTTTTTAGTGGCAGAAAAGCACTGGATTTAGACTTGAATAATTTATGAGAATTATTTTGATACTTTTTACTTCTATATTTTTTTTTCGTGGGTTAGTTTTTACACTATCCATAGGCAGAAAGAGCCATGAAGGAAGAGCTAGAGTAGAAAAAGACCATAATTAATATTGGACCAACAATTGAAAAACAGAAATCAAAAATGGTTGCTCATTAAATAAGAAATGCAGACTAGACATGATGATTCTTGTGATGGACACAGAATTTTAAAGATACTTTGTAACAGAAAATTTCCAGAGCTAAGGAAAAGTGATTTGAAGAATGTAAGACACAAGTAATATGAATTTCTAAAAATTATTTTGAAATTCTTCAGTTGGAAATAAAAAATGAGCTCATTGTGTCAAAACATAAAGGCAATACTCCAGATGAATGACCAGCAGAAAAATACCCCAGGTTTTCAAGCATAACAACTTTTTCTTGATTACATGGATAAAAGTAAAAGATTCTATGGAAAGTGTCAAAATTGTGATCAGAAAACATAAGCACGACTCCTATTTTCATCTGAAGGACAAAGATATTTTACTCTTGCAATACATAAATTATTCCAATCAATCATTTAAAAAAAATAAATAAAATAGCAAAAAAAGGAAGAAATTAATTAAATAATTTTGGAATTCTCATTGTTCATATTTCAAGAGTGGTGTACTTGAACCACTCTATATTTTCAAGCTGTTATCGATTGAAACATTTTTCATTGCATTAAAAGCTATATATTTGAACACTTTACATTATATTGCACTTGATATGAAATCTGTGGTGAAATTGTAATAGTTAGGTAACTAATCTGGGAGATTATTTTAAAGTATTATTTGGACTTGTTTCAAGGTTACAGTGTGAAAAGCTAAACTGTATTTTAAACAACTCAGTACAATGAACTTGACTTAAAAAATGTTCTGCAAGTTTCAAAAGAACTATATATAGCATTGTGAGAGTACTGCAGCGCAATTCAGGATGATTTATTAGGATCACCAGTTCTAAGGCTTATGGGCAGAAAGATAAAAACTTCAGTACTGACACCTTGAAAGCCTTGTGACACAGAGACAATTAGCCCTGTAGAAGTTATAAAAAGAAGAGTGGGTCAGGAAAATGCTTTGACAAGAATGCTGCCCAGTCATTTTTGAAAAAGGGAGAAAATGTGGGCTTTGAAAATGAATATGCTGGTACCTCCTAAGAAAAGAACATTGTTTCCTCTACCTTAAGTTTATATGCTATAGCCTTACTAACTATACTGGAAGGAAAGGGGACACTCTTGTAGAAGGAAGTGTGAACACTTGAACACTACCAGCAGTGTCATTGTCTCTCTTTTTTTTTGAAGTCAGAGAGAATGTTTTGGCAAAGGTGACAAACTGTCCCCATGGTTGCTGGGAGCAAAAGATCCTGGACATTCCAGCACAGCTCTGTGTGGGAAATTCACAGTCAGCTGCATGGGGAGTGTTGTAGAGAAGAAAAAAAGTGGTGTTGTAAGAAAGCCATAGTATTTGATTGAGAATAAGTGAGGAAAAATTTTCTAACAACTGATGAAAGAGAAATTTCTTACTGAAAACAAGAACTGTTGGAATTCTTTAATTGGATATCATATGTAAAAAAAAAAAAAAAAAAAAAAAAAACCCAGAAAGTTTTCATTTTTACATCTTCTCCATCTTGGGTACTGATTAATTTGATTTCCATTTAAAAAACCCCACAGAAACAACCCCCCAAAATGCAACAGTTGTGTTACAAAAAAGATGATGATGTTTTTTATATGTGACTTATCTTGGAATAAGTTTAAAGCAAAAAAGAAACTGTGCCTTGTAAAATTATTATAAGGTAAGTTAGCAGAAGGAATGTAGGAAGAATTCCTTTACAGAGAGGAGTTTGTAGCATCACCGTTCATACCCTGCACACTGTTAAGAATATGAGAGAAATGTACCTGTGAAAGATGATTTTCCTATCTCAGGGCAAAAGTTTATGTTTTTAAGTGTAAGTGGTCAAATTTTCAGGTACCTTTAATATGTGCATGGTGCACCAAATTTCATGGTATGTGTTGAATTTCTGCTCAAAGAAACAAAAGGAAGAAGTGGATGCTCAGTATCAGTTAAAAACTGGGCCACTTCTTCAGGCTTATGTATTTATGTGGGCCCTTGATTTCAGATATTCAGGTTTCAAAAATTTGAGTTTTCTACAGATTTATAAAGCAAATTCTTCATCTAGAAAAGAACTTATTTCTGTGCTCCTCAGTGCTTTCTGTTGCTGTTCTAAGGGAAAGCCGGGCCAGCTGATTGTCTAAGCAGATAAGATTGTGATAAGCTGCACTAGTTAAGTCTTTCTCACTCATTTTATAACATACAATAAAGTATGCTTATATTTTCTTTTTTGTTCTTGGGAATTTCCTTACACAGTTCATAGGATAGTTTTATTGGATTGTCACTGGTCAAGGATCATCAATAAATTTGGCAGAAGGGAACAGAATGATTTCTGTTAATTAAACATATGCAAGCTTTCTAGGTACATTGATGTGGTTAGGATGCCTTTAAGATGAGAATGTGTCCTTTTTTTTGTATAACAATTGCATTTTAGGGAGATTAAGAATGAAAGATGTCTGTCTTGCATATGGACAGTTGCAGGTGATTTTGAAAAAACTCAGAGCTCTTGGTGTCTCTGATGATAGGCCTTTGGACTCAGACCCACTCCAGCACATCACATGACTTTTCATGTATTGGTTAGGCTAAACTTCAAGTCTTCAAAGAAAGAAAAAGGTTAAATTAAATTTATTTATTGCAAAAATGGCTTATTATTTTAACAACCTTAATTTTAAACATGTATTTTCAAACATACGGAGGTTCAGCTTCTTATATTAATATTCCTTAATATGCTCCCAGCTCCACACTTGTGCAGACATTTAGGAGTGATTATTGATATGTAACCTCTCCACCTTAGGCTTTGTACCAATAACACTGCAGCAGTAGCAATTGCATACATTTGCAGCTGAACTAGGGATTTGACTGAGTGCAATGGGGAATGAGAACAGTATTTCTGACAGGTGAGGAATGGAGAGACAAAATTCCCTTGCAAGTGTCTCTATGAGACAATCAGCATCCTCTGGGAGTTTTGCATTGAGTCCTGACACTTGCCATGCTGTTGAGTTAACCAGGTAGAAAATACCTGGAGTGTCAATAGATGTCTGTTTTAGACACTGGGAGCTCAGGGATACTGGGGGACTGGAGTCTCACTGAATGTGCAGGGAGAGCAAAGCCTGACTACTTGTCACTATAAGAAATACAGGACAGAGTAGGTGCTGTTTAAGTCCTCATTTCTGATGTATCCAACACAGAATTAAACATATAAAAGTTTAGTGGATTTGGGGGTCTTTAAATCTCATTGTAGACAAAAAAAAAAAAAAAGAAAAAGCTAATGATGCTCTTTAGCATCATTAAAAGACATTAAAATATTGATATAAAATAGAATAAATTAATAAAATGAAATAAAATATTTATAGTATGACTATGTATTCTATTACAACTTCCTTGCTCTGACAGCACTATCAGCTGTGTCTAGCAGAGTTTCTGTGGCTCAGGCCACAGTAGAGGGTAAATCAAAGGTATGGAGCCTCTATATTTAAAATACCCCTACTTTAATTGTGTAAGACCTTCAGCTATTCAGGTAATCACAAGTGGGGGAACCCTTTCCATTGGAATTCTGACACCAGTACTGCAGCAGAAAGCTGCCTACCAAAAACTTGTCTCATTGCAGACAAATAAGACTGAGTGGGAAACTTCCTAAAACTCACACAGGTGTCACAGTAGAAGCGCAGAGTACTGCATAACCCAAAAGCTGCTAAACTGTGATAAAACTTAATTGCGCACTTTTTCTTGACAGTTAAGAAAAAAGAATGAAGGTTCAGGGAGGTTACCACTATCTTATGTGCTGAAATACCTTGGCTTGTATAGGCAATAGGAGCGCAAGGGACCATCGCATATCCTTCAGATTCTAATAAAAGATTTCTGCCTTGAATCATGCTTCAGGCTGTGTCTCCATGCTTTTCCACTGAAAAAATCAGTAAATGAGCCTCACCTGAGGTACTTGTAGTAGATGAATTCATGTGACTTCCTCTCCAACAGCTTATGTGTTCAGGGATAATAATTAGGGGCAGTGAGATAGCAATCATCCCTCTCTCCCTCTAATCACTAAGTCCACTGGACTTGCTCCAGTACGTCCTTCTCTTTTTTTGCAGTGGTAGCACCTCAGAATATATATTTCAAATGCAGTTTCAAAAATACCAAAAAAGTCCTTCCTTAGATCTGTTGTCTGCACTTTTACAGCCAGGATACTGATGGTCTTTGCTGCAGCTCCTGATGCTTTTGTCATTTGTCCATCAGGCCCCTGAAGTCCATTTCTGCAGAGCTGCTTCCTAAATGGGTGCCCTGTATCCTGCACTATCTCATGGAGTTGTTGCCATTCGAGATGCAGGACTTTGCATGTCCTTGTCATAGAATTTCTTCAGTTGGAATGGACACATAAGGATCACGACGTCCAACACCCTGCTTCTCACAGGAGTGCCTAAAACTAACCCATTATACTGAGCATTGCCCAGACTCTCCTCAGTCTCTGACAGGCTTGGAGCCATGACCACTTTCCTGGGGTGCCTGTTCCAGTGACCAGTCACTCTCTCAGTGAAGAACCTCTTCCTAATGTCCAATCTGGACTCCCCCTGCTTCATCCCATTTCCTTGTGTCCTGTCACTGATCAGCAGAGAGATCAGCACCTGCCCTCCACTGCCCCCCTTGAGGAAGCTGCTGGCTGTGATGAGGTCCCCCCTCAGCCTTCTCTTCTCCAAGCTGAATGTGTTGAGTGACCTCAGCCACTTCTCAAAAGTCTTGCCCTCGAGGCCTTTCACCAACTTGTTTGCACACCTCTGGATGCTCTCATAATTTGATATTCTGCTCGTGTTGAAGCACCCTAAAATGAACACAGGACTCAAGGTGGGGTTGCACTGTGCAGTGCAGAGTGGAGCAAGAACCTCCCTTGGTGAGCTGGTGATGCCGTGCCTGATGCACCTCTGGGTGCGTTGACTGTTTTGGCTGTCCTGGTTTCAACTGGGATAAAGATAATTTTATTCCTACTAGCTGGTACAGTGTTGTTTTTTTTTCTATTCAGTATAAGAATAATGTTGACAATACACTGATGTTTTGGTATTTGCTCAGTAGTGCTTACACCAAATCAAGGGCTTTTCAGTTTCCCATACTCTGATAGTGAGAGGATGAACAAGAAGCTGGAGGGAGCATGCCTAGAACAGATGATCCAAACTGGCAAAGGGGATATTCCTTACAATTTAATGTCATTCTTGGTATATAAACTAAGGGGAGATAGGAGCTGCTTGTAGATGGGGTGGGTATCAGTCAGTGGGTGGTGAGCAGCTCTGTTGTGCATCTCTTGTTTCTGTTGTTTCTCTTGGGTTTTATTCCTCCCTCTCTCTTTTGTTGTATCACTTTTCAATCTTCTTCTTCTTAATTTTCTTCTAGCCTTATTATTATATTTTACTTATTTCAATTACTAAACTGTTCTTAACTTATGGGCCTTGCCTTTTTTCCCTGATTCTCCTCCCTATCCCACTGGGGATTGAGTGAGGTGAGATACTACATGGTGCATAGTTTCTGCAGTTAAAACATGGCAATCTCAGTCTCATTAGACATCCTTTTGTTGCCTCGTCCTCATAGAAACTTTTATTGCTGAATTTTTTTCTTTCTTTTTTCCTCCCTAAAAATATGCCATCTAGATTTTCCACATAATGACCAGATCCTGAATTTCTTTTCTCCCATGTGCTATTTGTAGAGGAGAAGCACCATGAAAAAACACAGCCATATAGCTGATTTGCTTTATACAGTGAATCCCGCCTGAGAGTGGGATTCTCTCAACACAGCTCCATGGGTGGTGAATAATTATCACAGCGGGATCTCTGCAGCCTTCCTGCCTTAATTCTGTCTTCAACATAAGAGGCACAAACTGGGAAGAATGGCCATCATTACAATGAACTAACTAGTACAAAACAGGAGTGGGAATTCATACCAGCTGGTTGAGAATCCTATAAAGTCTTTATTTTTATGTTAGGACCTACAGTGAAAACATTCCTTTACTTTATAAAATCCTATAATATAAACAAGGAGAAAAGACTGGAAATAAAAGTTGTATCTGATGTAGGTATTCTTTTTGCAAAGTTGCCCTTCAAATAGTAACCTTTTGGTCAGGGTTTATTGGGTAATAAATTCCAAGTATTATATTTACAGAGACACGTAGACAGCCAGCATTATGTTTTGCAGTTTCTGTAGCTCCATCTGCATTGGTCTTGTTGGTTGGTGCACACTCCATGACTCATGGCCCTGTGCCTTTAGGCTCACCCTACCCAGGGTGTGCTTCTCTCATCCACTGTGGCTTGGGCTTAGCTTTGGGTATCTGATGGGACCATGTGGTCTTAGGACATCGTCATCATCTTCTTTGTATGATTATTCATTTCTTTGTGTCTGAAACAATGCAAATGGTTGTGTTGAAGCCACGAGCAATAATTTGCTTCTTCACCTGACTTCAACTCAAGTTTCCTTTAAAATCTGGTTTTATGGAATCCTTTTATAGCTCTTACTAGTGACCATGGTTTTCAAACGTCATCAGACGCTTAATGTTTAACATGCTTTCTGATGTCCTTAACCTCAGAGTTCAGCAGATTAGATATTCATTTCCTACAAGTGGAAGGAAAAAAGGAAAGTTTCCTGGAAAGCTAACAATATATTCTATATTTACAGATCTTTACATTAAGCCATGATCTGTCAATACTTAGGAAATAATAAAGGTGTTTTCCCATTACTGCTAGAGAATGATTCTTTGAAAAAATGTTCTTTCTTTTAAAAATTGAAAAAATGTTCCATGAAAGTACGACCTTATCCTCTACTTATTTTGAAGCCACAAAGGTCTTCAGGGTTGCTGAAGACAGCAAACTTTTCTCTATACATAAAACTGGGAAAAGTGGCTGTACAAAACCATACTGATACTAATGACATGTTGACTTGGTCACTGAGGTCTAGAAATGGCTGCATGAAAGAAGTTTCTTCTTTCTATCTGTAAGCTGTGTAAAGATTGTTTATAAGTATATACAAGTATCTCTGCTATTGTAAAAAGTATCCCTAAAGATCTGTTGCCCCTTACAACCCTTTGGTTTATTTTTTTTTTAACTCCCTTTGTGAGTATTTTGTTGTAAGATACTTTAAAATATGCATATATTTCTAATATGAAAAAAGGAAGACCACCAATGCTGACTTGATGCCTTTCTTTTAGGGAGGCAGAATGGTAGAGCAAACATTCACTCCAGATCCATGGGAATCTCTCATGGGGACCTTTGCCAAGCAATGGGAACAGATAATTTAGGTTCTGTTTTATTTTCAGTTTCTTTACAGAAGGCTGAAACTATCCAAGTGCATTGTTGACAGAAAAGGACTTCTGGAAGATACTTGCCTTTGATCTCCTGCCATACTGTGCTATGGAAGTTATCAAGTGCTCTCAGAACTGCTAGAGCAAATTTTGCCCTCTGAATGCTCTTATCCATCAGAGCTGTGTCCCATATCTCTAACAGCTGTCAGAGTTTTCTCACAGAGTTATCTCCATTTGAAGGAGAGCAGGTGTTATTTCTAGCACTCCTTCGTGGCCTGGCATCAGCAGTCTCTCACTGTCACCGCAGGACCATGGCAATGCTCCAAGCTGCACATTTCCCACAAACACTGGATGGTGAGGATCTAGAGATTAACAACAAGGCCCACACCTAATTTTCTGATATAAAACTATAGAATTCAGGAGGTTTATCTCACCTACCTATATTCTTTTTCCTCCGGTCACATTAGAGTAATATTAGAGTTCAAATTTTTACCTTTGGAGGGACAGGGCATCTCAGTTTTGCTTGTTTTCGGCAACACTCTGGCCTCATGAAAATCATAATCTTAGCTAAGTGAAAAGAAAAAAAAGCTTCCTTTTCAACACCTCTTTCAAGTATGGGAAACAGATGGCTCTCTCCATGCTTCATGGCTGTTACCATTTGATGTGAAGTATCTCCAGTGTTTGAATTTGACACATGCAAGGGCACCGCTCCCTGCTTTAACACATATTCCATATCTTGAAGATATTTAGGGATGCTACATGGCACTAGTTCAGAACAGCTCCTTAGGCTATGGTTGCTTTATGATGTAGTAGGTATAAATGAAAAAAATGTCCAGTGATTATTATGGAGAATACTGCGCCTTACACCTGTTGTACATCTGTATTGCCTGGCTGCCCATTCATGACAAGTGAATGTCAAAAAGGAAGAACCATCTTTATTTGACCTCTCTGACTCAACTGAATAGATCAGAGTACCATCCTTGTTCATGATCCCTTTCTGCTAGACAGAGCAAAATCATGTAGGAGGACCTAATTTTTCTCTGGATAGCTCTAGACAGATTCAGATAACTTAGCTTGCCTATCTAAAGTTCACATTTACCCATTTTTGCTGAATCACATAGAGGATAATTTAGCCTAAGAGAAAAAAACTTGGAGGATTAGAAAAAATAAATGTTGGATTAATGAACCTAAGAAACTCCACAGGTTATTTTTTATTTTATTTTTTTATGAATTTGCTGTTTCTTTACTACCTCCTGGTTCTCCAAACTGTGTGTTACTAATTTTGGAGGTTCTTAATGAATGAAGGACATTCATTAGAGTTCTTCAGCATGTAGATAATACTTTCTATACCTATTTTTTTCAACAATGAAATTTGTTTTTATTTTTTAACTTACAAAGTAAGATTTAAAAGAAAGTGAAAGATGAGTAGTAAAGTTTCATCAGTTTAAAGTTAATATAATATAGTAAAATTTCCTCATCTAGTTTCAAGGAAACTTATGCTACTGGTTTTCCACACAGAAGTCAATTAGAGCCTTAATGTTATCTTAAATTGTAACATTCAGTACCCTAAGTCACAAAAAGATTGAGTATGGATCATTCATAAACACAATACATAAATTACAGTTCCCCGGCTGTGATGTACTTTTACACACAAAACCTTAGTAAAAAAGGCAGAATATTTATAAGTTATCACGATTGTTTTGTGCTGCAGAAAAGAAAAGCACAAAGCACTATTTGGAATGTTTGTTATTTATTCCTTTCCCTCCACTGATTTTATGAAACTGAAAGAAATACTACAGGAAAAAATTATTTCACTTATTGTGCAAAAGAGGAATGGCAGCAATAGTACCATCTCCTCTTTCAGCTATATTTTGAAGTAGGGTACATTAACATCCAATTACATAACTTTGAATATGCTGATATCTGTGTCTGAGAGTCTTATTTCCTCAATTCAATAATTTTGGGCATGTTAATTTCTCCACTGATTTGAAGCTTACTGTCTTATGTTAACCTGCCACTTCCTTCATGGCTCCAGAAACTGTTGCTGTGAATCTCTTTCTACTGCCTTCCTCTCCCTCTGTGTCACATGTGGAGTTTACGCAGTGACCTTGTCATGCTCATGTCCCTGAACCCTGTCATTTGTTTGTTGGGTGTAGTCCTAAATAACTTGCCAGGTTGTCCCAAAACCACTTGACTAAGCAGTAAAGTGAACCCAGCTCCTAAACTGTCCTTCAAACTGTTTTCCTAATGTCTATTTGTCTGTGCATAAAATATCACGGACAATGTTGCCACATCAACTGCTTTGTAAAGAGTTATGGCTTTGGAACAGTGATGACTGCTTAAATATCAAAGGGGAATATTATGTGCTATTTGAAATACATGCTTCTATTTGAAATACTGTGCATTAGGTAACTGCAATGGCCCAACTAAGCAAATAATTGGTATCTGAAGCTTCCTGTAACTGGACATTCTACTGATAGCAAGGATTATAACTGATGATATGGACAATGCAATAAAACACAATGAAAGGTAAAGAAATCCTGTACCTTGTCTTAACAGATTTATTTGCTTACTTTCTTTTGATGTCTTCAGCAAGACTAGAAGCCCAAACTGCCCAGTCTAGTGTTTGTAGGTTGTGATATCACCCAAATATGACATGCCTTTTGAACTGGCACAAGAATACTGCCCCAACCCAAAAACATGTCACTGATATTGTGGAGAAAAGTAATTTTGAAATTATGCTTTCCTAGCCTATTTTGAAGAATGCAGTGGTTAAATAAAAGTGACTAGAAGTGGAGCATGTAACAAGGCATCTCATTTCAAATCAGTTTCTTTTTCAGCCTGTAGCAGAGTCATCAACCTGTAATCTGCCTTCTAACTTCAATAATTTTGTTGAGAGAAGGTGGGGAAGTGAAATTTAACTTTCAAACCTGATAAATAATAGAGGAATAGCTCATGAAGGGAACATATACTTTCCAGACCAAAGGTGCCCAAACAAATCTGGTTTGTCCCAGAAAACATACCTTCTCAGCCCATAAATCCATGTCTCCTCTCTTGTATCTCCTTCATTTAAATCAGTGCAAGGTAAAAGAAAAAAATTATATTATTTTTTATTTGTATTATCTGAAAAGGATGGTTGTTAGGAGAGAAAAGTGCTCCTTTAGAAATCAGAGGGTTGAAGTGCTTTAATTTAAGCTCACACAATTAAAGATGTACAATTTAAAGTTTGAGGTTGAATGAGGCTGGCATTCTAGAAAAATCAATATGGATCAATTTACCTCCAATTATTTTCTTATTGCTATGCTAGAGAAGAACACCTGGGTTACTCAAACAGCAAATAGAAGTGGAGGTTCATTGTATATCACCGTAAAAATTAAGAGATGAAGTAAGAAAGAGAGAGCTTCTGGCCTCAGTCATGTCAATGCTAGGGAAGGATTTACTAAAAAGGAATTTAATTCTACCACCCTTTTAGCCCTTAATCACTTGAATTTGGTTCCTGTGATGGAGAACACCTGTACAATGCCCACCTTAGCACAGCAGTGTGACCTCATTCAATCTTTTAGTTACTCCCATCAATCTTTAATTGAGATATCAGGAAAAGGTATATCACTGGAAAATCCAGTTCTCTTTATTTGGTGATTCGTTTGAAATTCTAAGTAGACATTTCACTCCCCACTTCCTCCCCCTCAGACTACCAGATAATAGTCAAATTATACAGGATCTCTTTCTACAAGCCTTCATTACAGTTCCCTTTCTCCCTGGACTATCTGGGTTCTTAGGAACTTAAAAAAACCAGTTTCCTCAAGACTAATACTATGAGTATATATTACATGACAGAAGAAGGAAAATTTTACCTACCTCATGAGAATTTTCATCGATATCTAATAGATGCATGCATTTTATGTGAGCGTCTATATATCTGACTATTATGTACACACATATGGCAATGTCTAATTAACATGAACAAAAAAAATCTACTTTACAAAAGATGTTAAGCCATATAAAGGTGTGATATTTGTATCAAGAGCCAAGTTAGGAATGACTTTTGCCATTTAAATTGCCAAGTTAAATACAGCACAACTGAAGCAAACGTGTCCCTCCAGGCATTCATAAGCCTACACTTGGGAGCTCTTGGAAGTTAACTTAGCACCAATTGTATATTATTTAACTTGGCCATTTAGAGGGCTAACCCTTTAGCAACTTGGCTCATACTGACTGTATCACACCTTTACATGACTGACCTTCCCCTCTCAGCTTTCCGTCTTTTAGTGCACACTGAGTGTTTTTGATCAGATCTAATTTATGCTGTTTTGGCCAATTAACATGAAAGACAAAAACAAAATCTCTGAAGGACAGGTCTGCAAACATAAAACATAATTGGATGGAAATGGACCTGTTTCCATTCTTTTTGCCTTAGCTCAACATGAGAACATTAAGTGCCAGCTGCCTGATTTTGCCTCTTGTCTGTGCCACCCTACAAGTAAATTTCCCCAAAGCCTGGGAGTTGAATCTTTTGTACACTTCTGCAGAGCTCATGCATTGCTCTAAAAGAAGCAGGCACCTGCTCTGAAAGGCAATCAGGGTTGGGTGCAATTGCAGAAGAAAATGGAGAGGAAAGTTGGTGTGTGACTAAAGACTTCTGCAGTAGATATGTCAGGGCATACATGCAATAGGGCTAGATGGTAGTGTTAAAAGTGCACAAAGGTTCAGATCTTGATTCTTTTGGTAAATAAAAGCATGAAAGACACTAAATTGGAGTACTGGATTCCTGTGGAAAAGTATCAGTTGTGAAGTATCAATATCAGTGAAGAGAGAATTTGGCAAAGAAAGGAATTTATTTTTGACATTAAAATGCTGTTGCCATACAGGGCATGGGAAACCAAACTTCTTCAGATTGCAGATCATGCATAATTAAAGACACTCCCAGGAGTCTTCTGTCATTTGAGTCAGCAAAACCAGAAGAAATGGCAATGGAATCTGATGGAAATATTGTGTTGCAATCTTTGTAGAATATTACCTAAGATAATTAAACACTTAGAAGTCATAATAATGCCTGCAGTACAAGCATTTAGATTAGATATAAAGAAGACAAAATGACTTCTCTGAGATGTGTATGTCATCACATACATGGTGTCGTACCATCCTCCGATCTGGCATGACATTCCAGTCCGTGCAATAAAACCTCTCCATTCAAGGTGATACATGGATGGAGATGCAGGGGGAGCAAAGAGGGTTCAAACGGCCCCCAGGAACTGGGGTGGATAAAGATGGATTTATTGGCGGTAGGAAAAGGGAATGAGTATGTCATCCATCTTCTTTGTGATAGTAACTGTGTAATTACACAGGTTGAACATCACTCTTCATACAGTTCTGACAATTGGCCCCACATCAACAAATTTAATATCATATAGCCAGGCTATATAAACATCCAGCTGTTTACAGCTAAGCCTAAGGAAGTGGTGTCTTCCATAAGAGGAGAACCTTTCCCAGTACCTGGGATGTATCTGCTCTTCAGGAAACAATGGTGGACTTGGCACTGCCGGGTCCACAGCTGGACTTGATCTTAGAGGTCTTTTCCAACCTAAATGATTCTGTGATCCTGTGACTCTTGGCCATGTGGGATGATCATGCCTGGTGAACAAGCAGGGTGCAATCTTACTGTGCAGGCAAAGCCAGTGATGGAAGGAACTTTTGTTCACCATGGCAGACTGGCCAATGACATGTTCATGAGACTAACTGAATATCTGTTTCCTCTTGGGTTATCTGGGTTGGTGTTTCATTGAGTTGGGTAAATAAAGATGCCTTAGTAGAAGCAGATGCATCTTGACAGTACACTATCAGCATACCCTACACCTATGTCATTCAGAGCTAAAAATTAAACCAATTAGTGCCTGGATTTGTACTCCACCTTGCTATCTCATATCTCTAATACCAGTTTTCAAGAACAAGATATGCAAAGAAGTAATAACATTTTTCACACATTTTGCTGTAGATAATATTTATGGTCTTCTATTCTTTTTATTTGAACACACTGTGCTGGTACATCCTGCTGGGCAGTGAAACCATCTGATCTCAGGAACTGATTATGCAAAATGAAACTGGAGCTCAGTTTTCCCACTCCCATCATATGTCATGTTAAATGCTGATATTTTCTGATATCTGTGTAAATATGTCACATGATTTCAAAAGTTTAGCTTCAGGACATAGAATGAAAATAGGAGACAAGACAAAATAACGTAAGCTAGTTGGAAGGAAGGAAAAATAAATGCAGCAATATAGTAATTTGTTTCCCAATTGAAATAGCAAGTGACAGCTGTGAGATGACCTATGAGTTTAACTCCACAGTTACTTACTTTTTAGACACTATTGAGGTTGTTTAGTTCGGTGGCATAGGATAGAATGGGGAATTCACATCAAAATTTCTGCAGCCAAAATCTACACTTGTCCTGAAAAGAAAGTGACTTTTGGTATAGTGCTTCAAGAGATGGAGTATTCACTATCACTTAGGCCAAAATTTCAAGGGATTGATTAAACTGCAATAAAGGGTTTCAATTATCTGTGTTGAGATCCAAAATTAGTCTAAAATATGAATTCACAAATTCCAATCGTCTGTGCAAAACCTTTCTCCACACAAGTCAGATCAACCTCCATAAGTTTAATATCAGAGTTAGGGAGGAAAGAGAAAACCAATTTGTGCAGTCTACTACTTAATGAGTGCACAGTAAAATTGTAGGAAAATATTTTATATTTGCTTAGGCTGCTTGCTAAGCTTTTTCCTAAGAATAGATTATATTTGCTACAGTACACTGTTCTTCTGTGTCTGTGTCACAAATTCAGTGAAACAGTGCACTATATGAAACTGCTTAACATGGATCTCACTTTTTCTGATGTAAACTAACCAGACAAATTAAAGTGGCCTGAGGAGAGAGGGCCTGCACTGCAGCCAGTAAAACTGAATTCTGCTTGAAAGTTACAGAGAAAAACTGACTGAACTCCATCAGTCAGCTGTTTAAAAGAAGAAAATTAGACAGATCTTTGTTTAATTACCAGGGTACAGGATGAAGGGGAAAATATATTATTTTCTTTTGATTCTTTGCCGTTTATCAGTTGTCTGTTGCTCACTTTCTAATCCAAAGTGCATCTTTTAGATGAGCTCTCATCTCATATCTCTTGAAATTTATCTGATAAGAAAAGACATTTTTATCTCTCAGGTTGTAAAGATGAGACTCACTGGTAAAAGTGTGTGGCACACCCTACTTGATTCAGCATGTAGTTAAAGACAGAAGGAATATTAAACCTGGGACTGTTACTTTGTCATCTGTTTTGGTCTCTAAATTTTGAAGGTATGTTTTCATAGAGAAAAAGAGAAATATTGAAAAATGTTAATTCTTTGGCAGTTCTTGGTGTCAGTGTGAAATATTTCACATGATGTTTTTGTCTAAAAACTGTTCTTGCTAATTCTGAGCCCTTTTCTCAGTTTTATGTCAAAAGTCTTCTTGGTTGGATTACAGTATTGCAATCAACATTCCTGGGTTTCCTTGTGTTATATCCATTCTGTTTCTATCTGCTCAGACTTTACTTCCATTAATAGTTAATCTAGTTGCTCAACTTCTCACACTTCTGCTGATATCTGTAATCCTCATTTCTTTTCTCTCCTTATACTGTCCTCTATGGTTATACCTACTCATATATGTATTTCTGGAATAGATAAACCTTTTTTATCCACCTCCCTGCTAGTGATCTGACCAATCTGCATGAAGTATGACAGAGGTGTTCTCTGCACCTCTCTGGCTGTGTCTAGTTTTATCCTTTGTTAAGTGCCATGCAATACATGGCATTATCTATCAATTGCTGGTAAAGAGCTGGTGTGTACAACAGTGCCGTTCTGGATGGAAGATTTATCTCCTGAGGACACCAGAGCTATCTGTGATGGGTCTGGTGCATGCTTAGGCTCATCTCAGATGGAGGCCCAGGTACCCCCACACAGCCAGGAGGAAGATTGTCTCACTATATATATGTATACACCAATAAAGCAGAGGACAGGGCCTGATTCAAGCCCATAGTTCTGGGGGCTGGCCTTTGCCAATACTGGCAAGTACTGCAAAACCAGCTAGCAGTGGGCATGAACTGCAACTCTGTGTGCAAGACTTGCTTCCTGGCCACCTTGTCATTCAGCAACAATCCCTTGTGCACAGGATAATCTCCTCCCACAGACGGGAGTGTGTAAGGAGTTGAGGTGCCATGGCTGACATGGGTTGCTGGTGACACACACAGCTCTGGGATGCAGCTGTGTTGGTCATTCTCCTACAGTCCACCAGCTGAGCTGTGCTCATGGTTGCTTTCCCTCTGGCTGAAGAGGTTCTCTGGAGGGCAGCCCGAGGCAGGGGGAGGTGTCTGTCCTGTCTCTCAGGCATCTTGCAGTCAGTCCTGTGTTACTGCATTGTCAGAGTCATTGCTCTCTTCTAAGTGGACAAAACATAGGCCTCAACAAATGCCTCCATATCAAATTTTGTGAATAAATCAAAATCTGCATGGGCTCCTTGCTCAGTCTGGTGGAGTCTGGGAGCAGTACCATACAGTGCTCTGTACATTTCCCTGGGTGCCTACACACTATTCTTTGTGCTCTTGCATCATTTTCAGGAATGTAAGCAGTTATAGTACCTCTAGGGAAAGTTTCCATGCTGCTAGGAACACAGGACTTCTGCTTTGAGAATTCACAGTCCCTCAGAGAAGGCACACAGTGGAAGCTAGTTGAGAGCAGAACTACAAGGACGTCTTGACTCAAAGGCTCTGTGCTAAGGGTGCTGATATATGCTGAGCACAAATGTAAAAAAATAATTAAGTGGTTGAGCTTTCTTTAGGGAATTGAAAAATGTGATTTAAATCTCCTTACATGGAAGAGGAAATGGAACTCTGTCCCTCTGCTCCCCTACTCTTCCAAAGCAAAGATGATTTGGCTGGTGTACACTGAGAGAAGGAGGACAAGGAAGTAGGAAATGGGTCATCAATAAAAACTGCATGCAAAAGAAACAGCAGAAACTCCCTGTTGCTCTGGGACTCAAGTAGGTTTGCTAAGAACATGTCTGAGACTGAGACCTCAGGAGCAAATGGTGATGGAAGTCCTCATTTCTATGTCCTTGCTGGGCTCTGGGGTAAACTTGTTTCTGGCCTGAATCATGCTATAAGCACTTTCAGAGCCTGCATGCTTGTATTACTTAACTGAGGAACTCCTAGATAAAAATGTAATATGTCTCTGGAATTCAGGTACCTTTTCTGAAGAGTTTAACATTAAGTACAACAAACCGTTTTGCACTTTTGTAATGGTATTTATGTATCTGACTGAGTAGTCTCACAACATTGATCTTCCAACTCCACTGTCAAGAGTGTCCTTTCTTATAATATTGTCCTGGTTTGTCTGGGAAAGAGTTAATTTTCTTCTTAGGAGCTGTGCTATGTTTTGGATTCAGTATAACATTGTTAACACACTGATGTTTCAGTTGTTGCTAAGTAGTGCTTACCCTGGGTCAAGGACTTCTCAGTTTCCCGTTCTCTTGTGCATCTGAGGAGATGCACAAGAAGCTGGGAGGGAAGGAGCATGGCTGCTACAGCTGGCCCAAGCCAGCCAAATGAATATTTCATACAATAGAATGTCACACTCAGTATATGAACTGGGGAGAACTGGCTGGGAAGGGATGATCACTGCTCAGGGACGGGCTGGGCATCAGCCAGTGGGTGGCGAGCAATTATATGGTGCATCACTTGTTTTGCTTGAATTTTATTCACCTCTCTCTCTCTCCCCCATTTTCATGACAATAACAAAAAAAATAAAACAAAATAATAATAATGATTTTTAGCATTATTATTAATACGCTTTATTTCAATTAAACTGTTCTTAGCTCAAGAATTTTACCTTTCTCTGATTCTTCCCCCCCATCCCACTAAGAGGGGGAAAGTGAGCAACGAGCTGCATGGAACTTAGTTGCTGGCTGGGGTGAACTTACAGCACATGCAGGAGTAAATATCAATGTAGACATGTGAGTCACAGATTTTTTGAAAAACCTGCACATCATCTCTGAACCTGGCCCTGTAGTTCTCTGCAGTTAAGCATAAATAGCTCATGCAATACAATTAGCCTTCATAACACAGTAAAAAAGGAGAAATTCTCCTTTGAAAACTTAATTCCAGGGATCACTTTAATTCCCTCTCATAGCCATTAATTTATTTAACAATAAAAATATGTAATGTTCAAAGTGCAGTGTAAATGGCACCATGACTAAACTGTAAAAAACTACAACCCAACACTACATCAAAGATATAGTATTCTTTTGGAATTAACATGTTAATTTTTTTTTGTATAAATGGAGGCTCTTTGCCACAGAAGCAGAAAGTGCTTTAACTGAAATATCTACTTAGTTAAAGCTTAATGTATCATTAACAACATTAGTCAGAGCTGCCAGAAGTCTACAAGGAAACAAGAGGGGAAAATACATGGTCTTTACCCTGAATTCGCTGGCCCCTCTAAAGCCAGACAAGTTTGAATGTTTAAAAACAAAAAATGGGTTTGGGCATGTATTGTTACATCTACATCAGTAAATAAGCCAAGAGGAGGGCATAGGTTTGAGGGCTGTCTCATGACTGTTTGCACCCTTCCTGGCACAGCTTCAGCTCTTGGGACCTGGCACTCTTGAGTGGCGCCAGGCTAGGGCTGATGGAGGGGAATGTTCCCAGAAGGGAGCCAGAAATGTGTTTTTCCTGCTTGTGGGGAAAGAGAGCAGAGCTTTGTGCATGTGAATGAGATGGTGTTGCTTGGCTTTGGGGTCAGACACTGCTCCCCAATTTATTTACTAGAAAAGGGGTAGCCTAAACTTTCATCTTTACTGTCAGGTTAGCTTGGATCTGTGCCTGAGCCCAGCCTATTCTCTTGTTCATACAAGCCTGAGTAGTGGCTTGCTGTCTGGCTCTGGTCTGTAGGGAACCAAGTGGAGAAAAGTAAGCACAGAGAGTGTGACTGCTTTATCCTTCTCCACTGCCCACATACAAGTACAACTGGTGTAAGGTACAAGGTCAGCTGGCTGGAACACAAGGGGTGAAATAGTGCTCTCTGCTCACCACTGCCTGAGCACAAATTCCTTTCCCAGCCATCCCTGATTCTGCACATCCCAGCTCATGCAGCTGAACCCTCTACACATTTTGTAGCATCACCGTGTTGCTGGGTGACTGCAAAGACGTCGAGCAGGATATGTTCTCTTCAATTGCTAACTAGTCTGACCATATTCCAGTGGATATCCAAATATCCTTTGTGATTTTGATATTGTAAACAGTCTGGCTATTTCATATTTTCTGATTGTGGCAGGTTTTCATTTGTGTATTTCTGTGGAAGATTTCTGAAAAATACAACAATACAGGTGAAGTGATACAGAATAGAGAGAAAGTAATTTATGTGATGACTGGTTCCTCTATAGACAGCTAGGTATGTCTTCACAAAATAATTTTACCTGAATTTTCTCCTTTCCCGCCATCATTACATTGTTCATTTCGGTATAGACTCTTCTGTCCTTCTACTTAGATGTTATTTCCCTTTCAACAGGCAAAATATTTGAAAGCAGCTTATGTTTTTCCTTGGATTTAATGTTTACTGGAGATGACTGTACAAACAAACACAAGAACCTCAAATCTTCAGTTAACTTGGCAATGACACAAGTAGGTGCTTTAAAAAAGGGTGTAAGAGGTATGGGCACATATCTCTGCAGCTTCCAGCAAACAATTAATAAAGACTATCCTATGATCTTTACCTTGCACACCATATTAAATTGCTAGCAATGAATTAATGGTCTATAAATCAGTTTTTTTCCACCTTTTACTTAACCCCATTTTTTAGATATTATACATTAATTTTATCTTTTTTTTTTTTTCTTTTTAGCAATTATTGGATAGCTTAAGCCTGAAATATGTGTTCTTCTAGGCAAGCTGTATGTTTTGTCTGTTTCCTCAGTAGGTGCACTTTTATGGAAAATTGTTCTATACTAGCTGTGGTTTATTTTATGAGTTCAGGATATATTTTTAAAGAAAAAGCCTTTAATGGAAAGAATTTGTGCTTTACCTACAGCAGATTTACTACTGACATTAGAAACACATCACCAGCACAACCTGTAACCCTGACATTTTCATTAATCCCCTGCAGTTAATTCCACTTGTGGGGAATTAATTGTACCATCAAATTATTTAATCAGGGCCTTAACATCTCAATATGACCTCCTCACTTCTAGTTTGAATTCAGATGGGGGAAAGCACATTTTAAAACTGTGATGAAATCTCCCAAATGAGTAATACTTGAACTCATTGCAGAAGAAGGAGACAGAAGGTCTGCAGTCATATTTGAAAGAATGTATCAAATTACCTTAATGATACCTGATCAGCAGACCTAATCAGTATATCTGAAGCAATTAAGTTACATCTATAAGATATGAAGCAATGTTAAATTTGTGTGAGTAGAAACACTGGGTGTGTAATTGCTAATATTTCTCTTAGCCAGGAACAATAGCAGCGAATGAGGAACTGTGCATGAGCCTTGTGTGCTCTAAGGGAAATTAACTGAGTTCTATTTACCTGGAACAGGAACCTTTTCATAACAATATCTAGAATATGTAGTAACCTAGAAGAGAAACACTTAAAGGAGCTGATCCACTCCCTGCTGCAGTCAACAAGAGGTTTCTTCAGTGTTGAGCTTTCCCTTCCCTTTCTTTGGAGTTTTAAAGTATTTGCTGTGATTGCAAAAGATTTCTCAACCCAAAATTCTGAAATATTTTACAATATATCTCAAGGGTTTTCTTATAGCCCTACAATTATACCATGTAAAGTGCTGGCCTTTCATCTGACTGTGAAGAATTCATATATATCACAGGAAACCCTACAAATAAGGACGAATTACAAGTCACAAGGAGGATTGGGTTAATTACACAAGTGTGTGGTGCCATTTTAGTTGCTGTAGGGCCATGGTAGGTACAGGCAGGACACAGGACTTGCAGAATACTTGTGACTTCCTGGACTGGCAGTGGCAATCCAGGCAGAACAACCCAGGGCATCTCACATTGCGCTAGACCCTCTGTTCAGGCAACTGAATTTTGTGCTTGATTCTGCACAATGTCTACGTCCCCTTCCAGAATTCTCCCTGTCCTAAATCAGATGTCTGAAGAGTGTGATGGCTTGTTCTCCAGAGATATCTATCTTTTCCTACTGATAGTACTGACTGCTTTTTTCTAGGGAAGGGGGAAAGGTTGTTACTGGAAACTTGTAGATGGCTCAATTTAATGGAAATTAAAGGGAGAGGGTGATATAATTCCACAGCACATATCTATTCATGAAAACAAATTAGGACTTCTTCAGAACCTTCAACTATCCATATTATGCAATTCTAGTTTGAAGACTGGAAGATATTCTGGCAAGTAAAAGTTATTTTTACATTTGATATTTTAAGTTAATTTAGTGTTCAGTTTAATTGAGATGTTTTGGAGCAGAATGAATATTTCTTAAGAGATAGAAGCATTCTATCATGTTCAGTTCTGGCTTGAAAGATCCAGTCAGGCCTGGTTGGTTACTATTTGGTTATGGAACTATTACATTATATTTGCTTTAATTCTGGATGTAAGCAAGCACAGTTAATCTCTGGAGAGCAGATTCTGGTCAGATACCAAGAAGTGAAGGTCTGTACCCTGGGAACTCAGGAATACTGATTATTCTTTTAGATTTTCATCAAGTGTACTGTATGCTAATTGGTTGGGCCACAAAAAAGATAAGCTCATTTCTCTTTTCTGTGGCTGACAAAAATTATACTGACTGGCAGATATTATAAAAGCAGGTTTTGAACATCAAAACCTTATTAGTTTGTGTGGCAGTTTCAGTTCAGCTGGGCAGAAACACCAATTAAGTGTAGTGGTTTTGGTTCACCAATCTGAGTTTCCTGGCCGATGCACCAATTAATGTAGTGGGTCTAGTGCTGGCCAAATGCCAGTGCATCCACTAGAATTATTTACTCATTTTCTGCTGTGAGATAAGGATTAGGATGAGAGAAAAGCAGGCTGAAAACTTTGAAGGGTATAAAAAAAACTTTATTAACAGAACTAAAAGAAAAATACTGAGAAATTAGAGTAAACCTTCAGAACACTTCTCCTGTCTGCAACTCCTCTTTCTTTTCCCACTGACAACGTAAAGAGACAAAATTTGATATTTTCAGTCAGTTTACCACTTCTAAAATAATAATCTTTCTTCAGTTCACTTGAGGAGATGAGTCTCTCCTCCCATGTCATGGAGACTTTTCCACAAGAAACAATTCTCTAGTGGTTTTAATTTTCATGAATAGCAGCCACCTAGAAATCTGCAATCATGAAGTCCTTCCCACGGTTTGGTAGTCTTCCCTCAACTACCACCATGGGTCATTTCAGCTTATTGGTGTTCAATTTTAAGGATGAGCTGTTCTAGTATAGAAACAAATGTTCTCTTCTTTTATCTCTGGGAACAGAGGTTTTCTTCTTCTATCCCCAGGGTGAGGTTTCTCATCTCTCTCATGTCTTTCTCTCTCTTCAAGTTTCTCATTGGATCACAGCTACTTTAACATTTGCTTGGTTCAACATGGGTGTTGCTCCGCCAGTCTGCATGGGCTGCGCGGCGGAGCGGGACCTGGCCCAGCCAACGTCCAGTTACCTGTTCAAAGGCCAGAAGCAAGAGAGCTTTTCCTGGGGCTTGTTCATCTTTAAATGTGATTTCACAGAGGCATATTCAGCTCTCTTAAGTGGTTTAACAGGTTGTCAATATTCAAAACTAGCCAGCTTTTTTGTTCCATTAGGTCCGAATGAAGCTGCCAAGGTACTTACAGGGAATCACTAATGTAGCTTGTGGATTTTTTCCTTAACTAAAATCTAAACTACATTAAACCATGACAGTTTGAAACAAGAAACTCATTTAATGTAAATGGCAAATAAATTTACTTGTTAATTCTACCCAAATTACCTTTCTTCTGACTAACACAGCACACTACATGACTGAACCAGGTCTTCTACCTGCCTTTAAGTCAGATGAGAAATTAGTTATAGTAGAAGTTATATAATAAGAGGTTAGAATCACCATACAGTCTTTTATTTTGTCTAGTTTTTATTTTCTCAACTACAAAGCCTATCTTCCTGGTTAAAGGAGACAGATTGAGCATCTTTGGATGCTCAGAGACCTTATGCAGAAACAGAAAGAAATATGAAAAGATATAATAATTTCAACTTTCTTTTTTTCTCTGTCTGAGACTAAAAATTTAGATATTTGAGCTAAGTCAGGCCATCTAAATCTACTTTATAGAGATGGACAATTCTGAGATGGTGGGCATGTTTAATTCTGTGGTGTTGCGTCTCCTTCTCTTTGCTGACCGGAGAATGCATATTTATATCCAGATTCATGGTGACAGATTGGCTTGGCAAGTGTGATTTTTGCATCTTTGTAGGCCTTATACTACAGACCTTGGGATGAGCGAGGCATTAATTCAACTGTCATTTTAACTTTTAGGGTGCCTGTCCTTAGACATGCTTCATCTCATTTTGACTGCAACAACTTGAGAACCACACTGCAGCAAAATATTTGAAAGCAGCATGGACTACCTAGGCACTCTGGACATGAATGACTAAATGTAAAGTAGCAGTGGAAGCTTAGAGCCTGTAAGACTTAGAAGTGAACTAAATTCCTGATTGCCAGTATGTGTAAGAGTTAGAATGGACATTTATTAGCCTGAACAACACTGCATGATGCTTTTAAGTTGCACAAGCTGCAATGTCCCATCCACAGGTTCTTTCCACGCATAAAAGATTGCTTAAAAAGCAGTGGTGACTCAGTGATACTGCCTTTCATTGAAAGGATTTTCATACTATGGAATGTGAGGAGCTGACACTGAGCAGGTTAAACAAGCTGATCTCAGCAGTCCAGGGTTTTCCTTTTGACAATACCAATATTTTGACAATAACTGCAAGGTTGGAGGCCACTAGACCCCAGCAACTGAACAGCCCATATCCCAGCATTTATAGGTCTCTATATATGCAAACATATTTTTGGACACCTCTGGGGAGACAACACATCTTCCCCAATGGTTCTCACTACTGTGAGATAGTCCACCCCAGCTCCACAAGTGATCTGATACTGGTGTTGTCCAGACTTCACTTCTACAGCTGGAGATTTAGAAGAAAACATTCAAGATCAGGTAGGATGGGGCTCTGAGCAACCTGATCTAGTTGAGGATGTCCCTGCTTATTGCAGCAAGGTTGGACTACATGACATTTCCAGGTCCCTTCCAACCCAAACTGTTCTATGGTTCTAGGATTATTTAACATATCCATTTGACCCATAACATGAGATGTTTTTGTTAGATCTCAAAGCTATAAACTCTGTCTGCATGTTCAGTTTCAGTCTCAATTCTTTTTTCACCTTAAATTACTCCAGTGGGCAAAATTATAAATAGTTTCTGACTTTATTTAGTTCAATAATTTATACAGTTGTGTTAAATACACACGTAGACACACAGACACACACACAGAGTATAAGCAAGACAAACTATTATTCTTCAATACATTTTCAAGATCTGCTTGAAATATACACAGAAACATTGAAGTTCAGCAAGCATGGGGGAAGAGAAGCAGCTTTGTGTGTAAGAAAGACATGATCCTAAGTAAGTTCCACTGTCCATTTTTTTGACGGATGCAGGAGCAAGACAATAACCATTTTAGTACAGATGTTACAAATGACAGCTTATCCTTTTCTTGATGAATATGTTATTTCACAATTTATGATTTCTCCATAACAGTCTTTGCTACATTGTTTTGTCTAATCTTTGTTCTATAAAACACAGAACACCTTGTTGTGTACTAACTCCCACTCAGTGTTGAGCTCCTCCTTGGAAGTTATGATCATTCTGATCTCCCTGCCAAAAGTAAAGCAGCTTCAAGCCTCACAGAACTCAGGAACATTTTGAGACCCTTTCCCTAATATACAGTAGACAATAATAATTTATTCTTTGTTTAGTACTGGGCATGTTTCTGCAGCAGTGGAAAGCTGCAAGTTGGGAACTTAAATTCCACAATTTCAGTTGTGTTTGTAAAATCCTGACACATTAACTCATCATACCTTGAAAGGTCCACTTGAATATGACAGAAAGGTATATTGTTTCCATGTACTGATGGTTGGTTCACTCTTGAATTTTTTGGTCAGCCAACCTCTCACTCATTTACCTGAAGTTCTCTGGATATTCTCTTTACATAACAGCTACAGGACCAATGTTACTCAGTGTTTCCTTAAAAAATTACAGCTGCAAGGAGTTTACTGCACTGTTTCTCCTAGAATTGTACTTATTTTCTCCACACAATTAGGAGAGATTTCCACATGAACTCTTGACTTTTCAGAAACAAACAATATATAATGTATGTGTACATCCAATTATTTCTATTTGTGGTTTATATAAATAAAATCTTAAAATTGTCAACTATACCAATGTCTACATGTCATAGACATCTGGCAGTTTCAAATTTATTTACCTCATAAAATAGCAAAAATATATAGCTCTCTCCAAGCACTACTGTCTTATGTTAAGATTGGTGGAAGTAGTCCTGGATTAATCAGGGACATTTTTGTTCCATTTTCAAATGCCTTCCTTTTAGTTCAGAAGATGATAATTTCTTATGCTTCCAGAACCTCTGCTTGCTCCTTTGTATGCAGCTGTCGCTGCTGTCACTAAAATTGCTCAAGGCTTAAGACCTCACCTTTGTCTCTCTGTTCCTGTTTCCAGGACCTAAAAGACCCAGACCAAAGATGTAAGACTGCTACATTCTATTACTTTCCATTACTTTGGGAAAAATAATGGAGTTATAAGGTGCCTTGCACTTGCTAAAATTATAGCTTTAGAATAAATTAATGCTTCAAGCAATTAATACAGTGCTTTAGTCTGCCCAGACTGACCTAAATGAAACTTTTATTTCATTATTGGCTTGGTCCAATTTCATGCTTGATTCATATTCAGCCTTACCAGATCTTCCATATCAACTCCTGCTCTCGCTCAGACACTTCCACAAGATTTCTTTTTGTTTTGTGTGGGGCTGAGACTAGCAGATGGATTTGCAGGATCATGGGCTGGAGTTGCAGATATCTGCTTCTTTTTAGCAATAACCCACCGTTATTCTGCTTTTTTGTTAAATAATCCATAATAATAAAATGTAAAATAATCCATAATTTAGGGAATTAGCCCCAAAACCAGATTCTACAATTGTGGCAAAAACCATATTAAAAATCAAAGTACCTATTTCTTAAGTTAATCACTTTGAAGTCTTGCTGTACAATGTCAGCAGAACTTCTTCTTTTGTTAAATATTTCCATGAAAAAACAGCATGTGAAAAAATAAAAGTTTTAAATAAACCGTATATTCTTTATCTTCACAGCTGGTGAGAGCAGATGTAATTGTCTATTTCATCTCATCTGATACAAATCCTCCATTTATTTTAGCACTTGATTTTGAATCCTCTTTTTGTGCTGTTTTCTCAACATCTGTCTTTGTTTTCACATGGTGTCTTCTGTAAAGACGGTAGCCTGAGGATCAATATAAGGGCAGTATTAAATAAAAGAATTATAAAAATTGCCTGAAAAAGATGTTGTAGTAACATATATCCATGCAACACTTCCTTTCCTTATATTGCTAAATCATTTCAACACCTCCAGAAAGATTTTTAAAGCTATGTTTTGATTTTGAAATCCATTTGATTATTTTTATCCCTTCTTGTTTTCTCAATATACATGAAAAGTTAAACTGGTAATAATAATGATAATTATAGTGCTATAATAAAAAATTACTATACTTTACCTCCTAAAATTAGTAGTGCAAACAACAGCTGGAAAATGCTGTAGATGAGTGGGAAAGTAAACATCAGTTCAAGTTGTTCAGGAGTGAATGAGAGCTGTACTATAGTGGAACATAGTTGAGTGTTTTGCATGCCTGTTTCCAGAGACACGGTACGACACCTAAAGGGAATAATACAAAGACAGTTGGGAAATAGCATCCAGTGGGTCCTTATGCTTTTTACTAATCTGGATAAGCAAAAAAATGTAAAGGATAACTAAGAAAATTGTATCCTTCAGCTGACATAGTCAGCAAAACACTCCATCTGTGGCTGGTACCACCAATTACTGGCAGTACAGCAGCTGTAGAAGGCTGTGAACCACCTTCAAGGCACATATGTGGCACTCACTGTCTCCCTCTCTTGCAGTGATGTTCTAAATTGCAGACTGCTGCATCTACATGAGGGGTTTTACTGCAGTTCCAAACCACTTACAAGTCAGATCTGTTTCACTTGCTTGAAGTACAAGACATTGGCACAGAAAGTGAAAACATATGAAGGGTTGGAGGAAATGCTATAATCAGAATCTGTAAATAAATGTGCACAAAAAAAGTTTTGTCTCCACATAGCATCACAAAAAAATAGGCTTAGTGAATGAATGACTCTGTAACATAATTAATGTTTAGGGAGCATTCTCAGCATTGATTAATCGCTAAATAAAATCTTTTTACGCAGTTGAATAAAGGCTATGCATTACCTGTTCCAAGACAGACCAGCTAGACGAGCCAGAAAGAATCCTAAAGTATAGCCAGCCGCTGGAAATATGGTGCCAATGATCCATAATTTTGGTGTGATAATCCAGGAGCCTTTGTAGAGTATTCCCCCAACCACAGCAATGAGCACGATGAGCACTGCTCCCACAATGGAACCTACCTGTGAAGCAAAAGAAGAGGAACTGAGTCAGAGTCACAGAATCACAGAATACTGCACAAATGAGATCTCAAGGAAGTTTAATGGCAACAAATACGGTGTCAAACATGAGTCACTGAAATGTCATGTTAAACATGAAACCTAATGTTTACAGCAATACAATTCAAAGCAGGCAGAGAGATGAGATAGTTGCCACTTTAACAAACAGGAGATGTATGATGTACTTCAAGGAGTGACTACAGTTAAAGACAGAGCTGTAATTGCAGATTACTGTAAAACTAGTTTTTTGAAGCCTTGACTATAATTGTACTTAGGGCTGGAGATTAAAAATAATTTCACAGATGTGATATGAGTGAGGAATGGTGCACGCATTAGAAAAATTTCCCCAGAGTTGTTGAGAAACTGATAGCCTAGCAGGTAGAATACTGCATTTTCCTCCCCTCCTTGGTGAATCACACTCTGAGGCTTAGTACAGTGTGTGCTAATTGCACACTAGATTGCTAGTGAGCTAGTGCTAGGAAATTATTTGCCAACTGAAGGGGTAAATCTTTAATGAGGCT
Organism: Vidua macroura; assembly: GCF_024509145.1. Lineage (NCBI taxonomy): Eukaryota > Metazoa > Chordata > Aves > Passeriformes > Viduidae > Vidua > Vidua macroura. The sequence continues at coordinate 37,610,048 of NC_071572.1, read as the reverse complement.
AAAAATTAATGTTTGAAAACTGGTTATGAGCTTGTATAGCCTTTCCATACATACCTAAGCACTGCAGTTGATTTTATTTCCTGTGACTGAATGTACTGAGATCTTTACCACTGCTTGCCTAAAAAAAGTTATAGCTCACTCTCTTTTCAATCCCCAAGTGGAACGTCTGTCACTATAGCCTGTGTTGCCAGGGATCTCGGAGACACACTTAGTCTAAGCTTAGGAGAATCTATTCCTCAGCTAAAACATGTATTGCCATTGAAGTGGTTTCATCAGTCTTTGGCTGAAGCATTTTTAAGAGCACTGAGTGAACAAGTGCTTTTGTTTGGCCGAGCTATTAACCACATACACTTAGGAAGAAGAAACATGGTCTGGCCATGACAAGCTCTTCTTTCACCTGGCACACTGTCTTTGTTCTCTTGTCTGAATTTCTCACTATATAGTCCTTTTTCCGACAGCTATGGCTCAATATTCACTTGATGCTTCACTGTCCTACACAAAGCAAACTCTCAAGGCTGTGGGCTGCTCACCCACTCAGTAAGAAGGAATGAAATGGGCCTTTGCTGAGAGATCAAGTAGAGTTTCTTTACATGTGAGTACAAGTCCATGCTTTCCCCTCAACTGATTAAATAGAAATAGCAAGATGTGAATGCATTTAGCTAGCAGTTTAATGAAAATGGATTGACTTAAAAAGACCTTACTTGCGCTCTATGCTGTCTGAGCCAATAGCAAAGAAGTGATAACAAATATAGGTAGAAAAACAAGTGACCAGACTAGTTTTCATTAAGAAAATTTAGATAATATATTTGTTATGTAAAAATGGTTAACAAAGGCCAAGAATTCTCAGCACATCTGAAAATCTCTTTAAACCTAAATCAAATGTACAGAATGGTTAATTTGCTGTCACCCTATATATGGCTGAATTATTATTTTGATGAGAACAGTTTTTTTGCCAAAATCCCAGTATTTTTGATGTATATGAAACCATCTTGCAAAGATAGCTGTATTTTGTGAATAGTTTTTCAAGGTTCATATAGGAGTTGGAATATTTTCTGTTTTATTCTGTTATTATTTTTTAATAAAAATTGGCTTCACACTCAAAAATTGGCTCACAAAAATCAGGAAACTCTCTTAAAAGGAGAAAGGCATTTTGATCCAGAATGATTTTATTTTTTATTGTTTTGCAGAGAAAAACAGCTTTGAATTATTTTCCTTCCATTTTCAGTTTACATTATACACTGAACTCAATTACTAACGTAGTTGCAACCAAAGACAAAAGCTAGTTCTTTAGATAATGATGGTCTCTAATAATGCATGCAACTCATGCATGTTTGTGCGGGGAAAAGCAATACGTTTCCACAGCACCTCATTTGTTTTCTGCTGAAAACTTTCCAGGTCTTATGAAGTCAGATACTAATACTATGAATAGCAATGTACTGCTTCAGTGGCCCCACTGATTCCATAATTTGTCCATAATTGCTTATACTTCAGACTTATATATCCTACCTTAAGTATGATTTTCGCTTTACTAGGCCATTTGTGGTTGACAAATATTCCAACCGAAACAGGAATTACAAGAGCTACCAGAGAAAGTCCTGTAAAAAAAGAAAAGAGAAGTCAAGACCCTGTATGGTGCAAGAGCTCACGACAGGACAGACATCATGACGAGTGACTGTGGGCCTGAAGCAGCCTTTCAGGGGAAGTTTCTGGTGTGCACACCCCGGAGCATGCATGCACACTCTACCCACACCTGCCCATTTGATTTTCTATAGACTCTGTTATCTTTGGCAGCCTGTTGAAGTAATTGCCATTCTGCTGAGCTACATGCTCATTCACCTGCATCAGAAAGGCAGACAGAAATCTGAGTGTGCTAATCATTGCTATCCTGTGATGTGAGTAGCTATATTAAATGTTCATTTTGTCTGCAGGTGTTTCGCTACTGTACCATATCAGCAACCGGTTTAGAGCTTCTTTTGTTTTGGCCTTCCTCCTCCAGTATTTATTTTGAAAACACAATCAACCTATTGGATTTTTGTTTTTCCCCAAGGACAACGGGAAGTGAAGTTGAAGAATGTGAAAGTGATTCTTCTGGCTTTTAAGATTAGCACAACATGGAATTGCACTTGATAAGCACTAGGGCCACAGCTCTGCAAAGCACTGGAGCATGTATTTCTAAATACTTTAACTATTTTCTCTTTGTAGCTGGATGAGATTTTTGACAGGAAGTCAAATGAAGCCACTCCTGGCAGTGTAGATTGCAGCTTTTCAAAGAGACTCAGCGGCTTTAATCACTTGCTTAATTATCCATGTGTGCTTAAGTATTTTGCCAGATTGTGGCCTCAGCATTTAGCACTTTGCAGGATTGTGTCTTAAAGCTGTTATAAACACTTTCATCCAGGAGAAGCAGCTATTCCTACATGAATTATTCTATATTCTTATCCCGCTACCACGTAGGTCTCAAAGCCATTTGGAAAGAAAAACATGCACAATCTTGTCATAATTATCTGTACAATATTTATAGCAGCTTCAAGTCTTTCTCTGGCAGAGCTGTGGATGATGTGAAGTGATTTTTGGTGCCTAATGCCCATGGAGGTTATTAAAAAGTAGAAAGAGGAATATATGTAAAAATCTGAGGTAATTTCTTCCTGATTGCAGGACGCTGTTATAGAGGTGGTTGTCCCTGAATGGAGGATAGACAGAAGAGAAAGTGCTGTTTCACTGGACTCACCAATGCTGTTATAGGGGAGTACAATTGCATCAGCATCAGTCCACATTTTGGTGTAAATAAAGAGACAAAGTGGCATCATTCCCATTGCAAGCAGCGTGGAGCAAGTTGTCATGCTGATGCTGCAAAGAAATTGGTTACAGTGACAGTTCATCTCATGCTAGCCCATAGTCTCTCATTTTCTTATTACCATTTCACACCTTGTGAAAGGTTGTGCAAGAAATGTTGCTGGCTACAGACAATTTATCAGGTTAGAGAAAAGCTAAATGAAAGGAATGGCTTCTGCTGAAAAGAAAAGAATATGAAAAATCAAGGTGTTCTGCAGCTACAGAACCATAACTTTTGGTACAAAGGAGGTAGTCAGACAGGTGGCCAGCAGAAAGGTCTGTTGGCAAATCTGTCTCCATGCTGCCTGTCTGGCTGGCTTCAGAGAGGACGGCAAGCAGGGAACAGGGGCAGAGATGGACATCAAATGGAGCTTTCCATTATATCAGCAGTTCTAGAGTGTTAAAATTGAACTCAAATTGTTTATAATTTGTGATATAATCAAATTTCCTTTTCTGGCTTGTTTTGCTCTAGGCCAAAAAGTAGGTGCTAAGAATTGCTCAGTGAGGCTTAGCATAAGTATTGTTGCTGCATTTTACAAAGGTATTTCTCTTTTCTGTTTACAAAAAGGTGCATTCTGCCACAGGAGTGAAGGAATGGGGAAAGGCATTGGAATTGGAATACAATGGATAAAATTATGCATACAAATCTAATTTTTCTGGTATAAAAATAATGAGAGAGGGTTCTAGTCAAGACCTTTTGGAAGCTTTCTTCTGAGCCTCACTTCAGATTTCTCTTTATTGTTGCTTGTCCTCAGAAAAGGGACTACTGATCCTGGCCCACAAACTGAGCAGATCCAGAGAAATCTAGAAAAATTAATGCAGAAACTATGGGAATATCTGCATTCATTTTGCTTTAGAGTCATTGATTAAGATTTTGCAGGGGCCTCTGGCAAAAGAGTTCCTATAGAAGTCTCCTACAGAGAAAAAGAGTTATGGGCTACAATTAAGCTTTGATGAAGACCCAAATGGAAAAAAAAAAAACCAAAAAAACAAACCCTCATGTTTCCTACCTCTGTACTTCCTGTATCTTTATACTGTCCCTGAATGTACCTCCTTCCCCAAAGTCTGGCCATCCCCTAACCCCAGTCCCTGTTTCCACAGAAGCAGTTGTTTTTGTGAAATATCAAGAGATATCTCTATGGGGAACCATTAGAGGATATCGGCTGCATTTGATTTACTAAGAAAGATATGAAATATCATACTTCACCTGATTATGATTTTAATGCTAATTATAAAACTAATTCCTTCTCTAACTTGTGGTCTATTTGCAGAGAGGTTTTGAAACAAAAGTATAGACAATGACCAAGGGTTGTAATGTATAATCATAAATTATTACAGTTAAAACCAAAACATTTCTGATATGATGGACAGGTTTCTATAATACTGTGATAGCTCCAGAAACCATCCACACAACCTCTAATGTTATTCTTCTATTGAGAAGATGCTTGCCTTGACAATCTGCTGTACCTCCTGTATCCTGTGGTCCCTGCATCTTTGCTGCAAAGGTACTGACCAAAAGCCTTTGACCTAAGGTAGAGGTCTTTACCTGAAGAATAACCTTTTAAAAGCATTTTCAATTAACTTCACCCTTTGTCAACATCATGGGCTAGAAATCCTATTCATGTTTATAGCATTATAAATTTGAATTTTTACCACTGATTTCATTGGAGCAATCCTGAACATACAGAGCTGACCAAGCATAGTTTAGCTCAGTTTATTCTTTCAGGGAGAGATTGGAACAAAATTTCAGCCTTGTACTCAATCTTCTCATCTGTGATTTCTTAGACCTGTATTAATTGAAATTAAGAGTCTTACAGTTCTTAATATCACAGATTTTTCCTCTACAATGAGGAAGTCAAGTATTAGCAGAGCTAACCTCATTTATAATTTGAAAGCTATTTTTACATTAATACCTGTATGTGACAGAAAAGTTCAATATTTTCAAAGGATGGAAAAAAATGTTGCACTAAAGCTGCAGATGTTAACATTCTTAGACTATTTACTCTAGCTCCACATCTTTCTTACTTCTACTATCTTTTTCCATTTCTAGTTAAGACTGGCATATGATAAATTGGATGAATGCTCCAATTTATTTTACTCTATTGGAAAGAGAGAAATGATCCTGCTTATTTTAGACCAAAGTAATCAGGACATAAAAATAAAAAGACGACTTATTTTTAGAAGCTCTTAGAGTTGATGAACCCCCCATGGAATTTGCATCAAGAGTAGGGTTCACTTCTCCTGTGTGTTTGATGTCCTAGGCCAGGTCAGGTGCCTTACACATCTGTTTCTGAGTTCATAGCACTTTGTCATTGAGACCATCACACTTGCACAAAGGAAGGTTTTCAATGCCCTTGATATGCAGGGCTGCCTTAAGAAGTGGTTTCTAGCCTGTAAAATATTCCCTCAGTTTGAAGACTTTGCATAAGGTTCCAGGAGCAGAAAGAATTATCACAAGTATTCGTTAGAACTAGTATTCATTGAGAAAATAAATACCTGTCTTTTTATTGTATAGAACACAAAAGGAGGGAAAATATTTTTTCACAGGAGCTCTTTTTCAAGAAACATTACTTCAAGAAAAGTTTCATAGCCACTATTTTTTTGAGAGGATTCTGGTCCCAAAATCCTATTTTTTAAAATATTTTTACTACTAAAGATCTTGGGAGAAAGAAAAGTAATTTTAACTTGGGCAAAGTTTTCATAATGTATATTATTTTAATTGTCTTCATAGATGATATTTGCTCCAAGATCTGAAGTTTAACAATAAAGATATTTTCTAATGTACACAATTCTGTTGTGATATCTTCCTTGTGAATTCCCTCCCAATGAATCAAGGATATTTGCTATTCTGCTTATATTTATTTCAATTACAGTAACTAACCATCTTTACAAGGAGAAACCACCATGCATGTGCCAGGAAGCTAAGAAAAACATCAAACAGATCAGACAGTCCTTTTCAATGTAAAATTTACAATTTACATGTAAAAGAGCCACACGAAGTACTTAGAGAACGGCTGCTCTTACCTTAGGTCCATGTCTCCATCCACCCAGTAGGCAATGACATTCGAGGCCGTGCCCCCTGGACAGCATCCCATGATCATCACCACGACAGCTTGAATAGGAAGGACGTTAAAGGCCAAAGAGAGCAAGAAGGCTGTGAGAGGCATAATTCCAAACTGGCAAAGGAAACCCACAAATATACCCCAGGGTCTTTTTATGTGGCCCAAGAAATTCTTAATTTCCACATTGCAGCCCATGGAGAACATCACCAAAGCCAGCATGATTGTTAGAACAGTACTTAAAACTACGCTCAAAGTTTGATTAAAATTATCTCCTGTCAATATACAAGAGGTGCCATCACAAATAGTAGCATTTGCTGGACAAGCCGTGGAGTTTTCTGCCAAAGAACCAGCATTAAATTGCTGGGAAAGAAAGTTTGTCTGCATTTTGAAATACAGAACTGCTCACTACATCTGCAGTAAACTTTCAAGCCTACGGTTGTTCGTCAGTGACTTCTTTTAAATGATCCAGGAAGCAATAAAGTGCAATAAATGCCAGAAAACTCTTACTACTCTTGAAGGGTTTGGCTCAGCACTGATTCATATAGTTATAAAAGTTGCACTTGTTTGGTACAGTGACCATTAATCATTTATTCATATGGTAATGAGGGATCCCACATCAAGAGAAAAGCATGTTAATATTTAAGGGCATAAAGGAGGCTTGTAGTGCTGCTAAGCCCATGAAATGAGACTCACAGGAAGAAGAGAAAGTTTAGACTTCATTCTTTGAGTTTCTTGCATGCCTTTGGGAGACCTGCTCATGCATGCAATGTTGCTGGAAGTACAGGGGTCTGTGTGGTGAGTAACTGAGACACAAGAAACAATGAGTAGAAGTCCTAAAATATGATTTGAATCTGCAACTCTTGCTAATGGATGCAACACTCAGCACAACACACATTTGAATGACATGGAATCTTAGTTTCTGGCAGCATGGAGATTCAGCGTCCTCCTGACACCTTCTGCCAGGTGCAGCGGGTGCAGTCACACTTTGATCCAGCTTGGAATGGAAGTGCTGGACAGTGAGAGAAGGAGAGTGGGGTGGCAAGGGCAGAGGAGGAAGGAGATATACTCTCTGAGTCAAGTGTGGGGAGCAGAGATCAGGGCAGTGAGGCTGGCATACGACTGTGGAGCTGGCACCCAGCAAATTGACCACGTCCCCTTCCCTGCCACAACATTCTCAGCATCCACACCAGGGATGACAGTGCAGGTCATCTTTTTTTACAAGGTGCAGCACAAAGGTTATGAGATAGATTTCTTGTGCCTGACTTTGGTATGGCTTGTTGTGCTCTGTCATCTCCATGGCTCAAAATAATCGCAAATACTGAAAAACTTTTAAACATTTACCCCTTGGGCTTCCGTGAAAATCTGGAAATTTGGATGGTTTTCAGAGGAAGAATCTTAATGATTCTTTACCTGCGCCAAGCTTTGTGGAAGAAGTATCTTCAAGTGTAGATCTTAGACAAAAATCAAGTCTGACATGTAAAGTGCAATTGTTGCCCCCCAATAATCTTTAATTTTCAACACAGAAATATTTTTTATTAGGGTAACGTGCTAAGCCATAATTATCGTCAGCGAGCAAGATTCTCACTGGAAGTCTCAGCACTTTTGTTCCTAACATCAATGTGTGAAATGATAGGAATGATAGGAGTTGCTTTTTTTTTATACTTTAAACCTTGAATCGCGTAGGGGGAGTTGCTTGCATTAGAAAGGATTTCCCAGCATGCTCAGATGGCACCTGTTTCCTTACAAAGGGGTCAGCTAAAGGCTGTATCTCCTAAGTCACTGTTGGGTGCCTGATGGGATAATGTCAGAGTAGCTTTATCCTCCCAGGCAGTTGGCAACTCCTACCCTGTGATTAGTGCCACATCTGTGTGACTAGGATATGTCTAACAGAACAACAAGTAAGGTAATAAGAAGTAGATGAAAGGAAGAGAAAGCCACAAGATCTCAGTTTGGCAGAAAAACTTATTCTCCTTTTTATGCTTGCTTTCAAACAGAATGTTTTAGGAGATTTTACTTTTCAATCCAAATCTTTTAAAGTGCTAGTAAGGTTTTTAAAGCCATATTAATAAAGCTGTATTAATATTTTCTATAAAACCTCTATCAGAGTCCTGATTTGCACTTGAACTTGCTTCTTGTTGAAACTAAAATTTTTTTACAATAAGTGTCTTGAAATCTCCAGCAAAACTTGGGGCTGGGGGCAACTTTCCTAGTCCTGTAAATATTTGGTATGCTGTGGAAACACAGAGTGAGTAGTTTGGGAGGGGACCTGAGGCTTAGAGTGGCTGTTTCTCAGCAGAGCCTCATGCAGGGTCTTGCTTTTACCTCTTCCATCTCCTTCTGACCTTTTGTCTGGGCGCTGCAGGGGTGCTTGATGCTGAACCCTCAGAGACAGCACAGATGAAATATCCCTGGTTTGGGTCTCCAGCCTCTGCTAAGGGACTAGACAGTGCAGCTGTCATTTTGGAGTTTGATTTCTGGGAACAGTGTGTAGGGGGAGACCTTCATGCTCAGGTTTTGTGCTTAGCTAAGGACAAACAGCACATCAGCTACTCACCTGTGTGGCCTTGTGGAGTAGCAAGTTGTGTAAAATTTACCTGTATTTAACTGCTAGCTTTGCCTTTGTTTTTTCCCCTCTATTTAAAAAGGGATGACTGTGAGTCATTATTTCAGCAACTAGCTGTATAAAACCTTAGGTCACAAAAATGCTGTCTGGAAACAGAAGAGACCCCTTCTGAATTCAACTTATTATTAGGCTGACATTGCCACGATATAGCACAGATGAGAATATCTGTATCAAGGATTCCTCATGTGTTAGGGAACTAAAACCTTATCCAAGATATTGAAATATTTACAGGCACAGTTAAAAACTTGGCATGTTGCAGGAGGTACAGTATTACTGAGTCGGCAGGTGGGTCTCTCAGGAGTGCTGGATTTCAAACATTCCTCTAAGTCTGTTTTGCCTTTTTAAATGTGCTTCTGGGATTTAATCCATTTGCATGGATTAAATACAGGATAGCGGGAGACATCCTCAAGGAAAGCAGCAATTCAGAGATGGTTTTCAGAGATACTTAGCTATATGCTTTCTGTTTCACTGCCTGTTTTCCACTCAAGTTATGGTGCTTAACTGGTAAGATGGACTATGTACTGCTCTGTGAACTTAGCTGGCATCTTTTGCCTGTACATGTTGCACGTGTTAGTCAGGGTGATTTTAAGCATTTGCCATTGACATTCACAGAAGGAAGGAGCAGTGCAGTGAACCTGGTGGCATTTCGGTGATGATTAACATACCCAGACTGATTCTTGACACTGTCAGCGTACATCAAAAATGAGAAAAATCAATGCTCAAATAGAGAAATACCAAACTAAATGTATATTTGCATCACAAACAGCAATAATGTGATGTGTCTTCTTGAATTTTTGCAGTGATGAGGCTACCAGCTTATTCAAGTGAGTTTAATGTCACTTCAGCAAACAAGGTAGAACTTGTAAGGATCTGTTCCTGTACTGACAATTAGGTAATTGATTTATCCATTAACTCAGGCAGTTATAAAACAACAATAGCAGTAAGTGCATGCAGAACCCTGCAATGGGAGAGGCTATTTAACTGTTTGTTTTTATGGCTGTCTGGTACTTATTCCTGTGATGTTTCTTGTAATGAGACTTATGAATCTTCCCTGTCTGCTTAATTCAGACTCTGAGATGCTTCTTAGTATATTTATGTCTTGGTTAGAAGAATCTTTTTTTTTTTTCAGATAATTGATTACCTAAAGTCAATTACCTGCTTTTCACCACTGTCCTAGGGTGACTTTATGATGCTTGTACCCCCAGTCATCTGTTCTGTTTATGCTGGATATTATATATATATATATATATTTTTTTTTTTTTAAATATATGTTATTTCTCCCACATTTGCCCTAAAACAGGACAACCACCATCTTTAAAAGAGTGACAGCCGCTATACCTAGTATTGCTGACCTTGTTTATAACTTTAAACTTTAGTATATAGTTCCAGCTATAGTTGGAAGATTTTTTTCATTTGTTAAACGTTTACCACACTGGAAGCTTATAACAGGCATTAAGAAAAGAAAATCTCCATGCAATAGCAGGAGAGAAAGTGATGACATTAAAATACATCTAGGTTGGGATAGCTTCCTATCAAAGTCTTCTGCAAAGCTTACTTACAGAATCTTTACATTTACATTTTTACATTTCACTGAGTGGTGCAGACATCTAGACTCTGCCTGTTAGACTCTTCAGCTGAGTTTCAAATGAAACATTGGGGACACAGGTATTGAGCTCAGCTGGGAAAAAAAGCCTGATGTATTACATACATCATGGCTGGGTTCCTGCACAGAATAAGTAATTGGCTGGAGGGATTGGGTTCTGATACGATTTGTCAGAACTCTAATTTTTGTGCAAAGATAAATCCATAGTGCTTTTGCATTTTATGACACAATTCAGACTTCCCAATCCAAATCATGTTTTAGTGTACCCGTCTTAAGTAGCCAAATGTGAGAGTTTTAGCAGAACATAACAAAAGTGCCTAATTACTACACAAATGCATGGAAGATAATACAAAGGTCTTAGGCTTTGTTCTTTTCTGATAGATGTAGGAGGGGAAATCTGCATTTCACATGTTCAGCAAGGCCTGTCTGCTGTGACTCAAACAGCAACAGTCTGCCAAAAGCATAAGGTAGCCTTTTGACTGCCAAACTGTAAGAGTGACTTCTGACACTGATTAAAAAAGCTGAAAGTTAGATAATTTCATAACAAATCAGAGAAATGAGTCATGCTACCAGGTATAAAAGTGTAGGTTTTTGAATGATTCTATTAGATTGAAATCCCATAATAAAAGCATATTTTCATGTTCCTCACCAAGGACTGCCTTTGGTCTTTGAGGGCTAACATATGACAGAAATATTTCAGTACCTGTCCTTTTAAAGTTGTGATTTTAATTAGTAGTAAGGCTTAATTGGGATAAGTGGCCAAAAAAATATAGATGTATAAATTTTAGATCAAAGATCTGATTGATTTTAATTCTACAAGGTTAAAGAAAAATAAAATTATTATAGGAATTTTATTTTCTTGGAACCAAAATTGGTTCTTTTAATTTTCATCAGAAGGGGAAACCACTTATACTGTTTCTTCTTTGTTTTTGTGTTGGTTTATGACATTTAACTCCTGACAAGTAGTAGGAAACCAGTGTTTCGCCTGCAGTCCCAATGGCCTTTCCCACCACTGTCCAACTCTGGAACCTGGCTGCACCTTTTAAAATTTTTATTTAGATAATTGATAAATTAATTTGATTTCTTTTTTTTTTTGACTGAAATGGTAATTATAAAATCCTCTAATGGTTCTCTCTGTTGTTTTGAGAGATAAAGGTAGAGCAGAGAAAGCAGAGAATTACAGTAGAATACAATTGATAATAAGTGAACAATGCTCATGAATTAATTCACCTGCTAATGGATGGGACATGGCTTATCAAGGAATAAAGCTGACAGGAGCAGATCAGTAGATTAAAGCATTTGGTGCTGGGAACTTGAAAATTTCCCTACATATAAACTGGGTATGTTACTTCAGCATGGTTTAGTCTTCCCTCATTTAGGTATCCCTAACATGTGTACTTTGAAATGCTCTGAAAGATCAGTCATGGGTATGAACCCATACATCCCTGGTAGAGGATCACGTCTGCAAATGTGCAGTGGACTTTTGGCTCAGTTATAAACCATTAAACAAAACAAGTCAGCACACCCCAAAAGCTCTCTGCTAAACAACCTGGCACATAGTAAAGGGGAATTTATTTCAACACTGTTCTAGTGCTCCAGACCAAAACTACAAAGGGGATGCTGCAGCCTTAGGTTATCCATGTCATCTGCACTGGGCTGGCTGGTGGGCTGTGGGCTGTTTGTGGGAGTTATGTTTCCTGCAGGGACATGGCTGGAGGGGATATCCTAGGGGCATTAAAAATATCATTAGATACCTACATTTAAACAGCTGAGTCCCAGCCTGGATAGCTGTGCTGAAGAAGGTGAATTGTGCCTGATGTTCCTGGTGTCCTCTGCTGAGAATAAGTTAAGGCTCATGTGAACAGCTCTGAATCAGCCAGCCACACTGGGAATGTTGAGGGCCAGGTTTTATAGAGCACATCCTTTAATAAACACAAACCAAAGAATTTGTGGAGAAGAAGTGTTACTGAGTTCCTGCTTTTAGTTTGTCTAGAAATTTGAGAAAGAACAGAAAGTCAAGTGGCTGGAATTGTTTCTGGTAAGTGCTGACCAGCACTTCTGGGAATGAGAAAAAGATGTAAAGGGGAGGAAATGCAAAAGTAAAGTTGTGTGGTACTGCTATTTTTTGGGTTTTGGTTTAGATTTTTTAAATTTGTTTTTTTGTTTTCTTTATTTGTTTTGCTCTTTTTCTCTCCATTATTTAACAGCTGTTTTGCCTTGAGTTCAGGCTTTCTTAATGAACACAAACAGATTCATTAAGTGACAAGGTTAGGTAGGCCCCCTTCTCAAAACTGGGCTGATCTCTGTGAACATCACACAGGCAGTTCCTTAGCATCTCTTTTTCTTACTTACAGCAGAGATTTGAACTAAGGACTTCCACAGACCATATTGGGAGCTGCTGATCTCAGACTGTCTTCAGGTGAGCACCTTCGGAGGTCTGAGCTGGGAACCCTATATACCATCTCTTTCTTTGGCACCCTAATGACAAGCTACTATTTTCACATTCTACAGATTCACAGAAAGTTTTGAGTCATGTAGGAATACAATTTTCTCTTTAATATAAAAGAATAATTTCTTCATTAAAACTGTCTGGGGTATACCTGAAGCAAAAGCCAGCAAGATTTAACTAATGCTGACTCTAAAGCTTTCTGATTGCATACATTGAAGTGTGGTGAGGTGTGAGGGAGGGGAATCGGATAATGGCAGTGATTACAAATTTAAGACTTGTTTGACTTGTTTAAGACAAGTTTAACTTCTACTAGATGCTGTGCAGGGCCATAGTGAGCACTGCTTCCCTCCAATTCTGTGTTTTTTTTGTTTTTTTTTTTTTTTTTTTGGTAACATTTCTCATCTTCCTTCAATATATGGAATATGCCAGCACTATAGGCGCTTCAGAAATGAAGAAAAATAAAAATGCAAAAGAATACCCTTTACATGTATAAATTATATATGAGACACTAGTTCTGAAAAGCCAGTTTAAACCTATTGTCCTCTTCTCAGAGAAGAAATGTTATCTGCATGTCCATCTTCTTGACAGAATTTTAATTTGCTTAGGACATCCATCTTTTTTACAGTGGACAATACCTGTTGGGACTGCATAAGGTTTCTAGGACTTTTAAATTTTTGGCTTTGATAAGACCAATTTCAGATCTTGTTTGGTTATTTACTTTCAGGATACCATTACACACCATTTTAGAGTTATTTGAGATTTAACTTGCTATGTATAAGATGAAACATGATGATAAAGCATTCAAGAGTGCTGTATAGGTGCAACTTTATCTGGGAGCTCCTGGGTTCTTAGGACTTGGGAAATTTGGGCCACCTGCCTGCATAACAGAAACTTTAGTGACACAGTTTTGAAAATCCAGACAGATGGCTCTCTGGTTGTAGGAGTTGAAAGTACTGAGGATGAAAGTGCCCTGGTTCTGGTATATTGTAGTGCTGAGGATGATTGGACAGGTAAAGCCTCTGTGTGAGTGTCTGTGTCATAGAATTGCTCACAGAAGAGTTAAGTTTGGAAAAGACCTCTAAGAAAATCATCTGTGTCATGGGCTTGTGTAAATGAGAGTATAATTCTTAACTAATGCTTGGAGCTATACAAATAGTATATATGGTAGTACTGAAGTTTCATTATTTAATAGAACCAGAGTAACATTTTGGGTTTTCAGTAAGCCCTCTGAGTTAACAACTTATGGTTGATAACACTGAACCTGTGTCCTTTGGGAGCTAGGAGAATCCAGTCTTAGATGCCTGATGTCCTCATGCAACATCATTTAAAATGGGTGATCTCACAAAAGCAATGCAACAGGGTGGGAGTTGTGCACAGCAATTGGTCAAAAATGCCAGGGGATAGATCTGTGACCTGCACCCGCTCCCCTTCACAGTGCCTCCTGAAATACAAGAACTAGAAGAGGATCTGGAGCCCAGGTTCCTTTTTCCCTGAAACCTGTTTGCTCATGACCTCTCTCTACCCTAGTCAGTACTTGATTATGTCACATTTTTTTCTGTGGACTGGTTGAGGGAGTGATGGCCTGGAGCAGCCTGTTGGCTGTGCTCAGAGAATTTTGCAGATGATTTGGCTGGGACCTGGTTGATGCACGCTCGGGTCCCTCTGGGCAGAAACAGCAATTTTAAATCTGCTACCCCTTCAGCTCACATCAGTTTTTTAACCAGTGGGTGAAAGAAATAAAAGCAGGGATGCCAGACACACTTTCTGCATGCTCCTGCACCTTGGCTGTGCTTTCTGCCTTTTGGTAATGTCAGGAGCTGGGGCACAGTCAGGCATAAATGACAGCTCAGAGAAAGCCTGAGGATCTCACCTGGCATCAGTCTCCTGCAGCAGCAACCTGTTAGTACAGGACCCGCAGCTCTTCTTGAAGCTTGCTAGTGCACATATCTGCTCTGAAAATGCTTGTCAGAATTATTTCCATCAGTTCTGTTCTGGAATTATTTCCTTGAAAATATAATCTGCGTCTGGTTGCTTTCATTTCGGACACAGCTGAATGTCTCTTATTTGGAACATAATACATCAAAAAGGTGTATTGATTTCATCCTTACAAGAAAAGTTATTTATATATGAATATGTAAAAATAAACACATATAAAGCATATATATTTGTATATAAAGTATATACAACAAGAACAATTATTAAATATAGGTGTGGAGGTAGTTTGGGATTTCTGGTGAGAGCGCCTGTGCTATCTGAGAATTTCCATGTAAATGAAGTGACTGCTCTAAAAACTTTCCTAGCCTCCTCCTTCAGTAAATGACTACATACTTAAGCATTTTTTTTTTTTTTCTGCTGCTGAAAAAAGTTTAGGCAGTATTAGATTTTTGTGCATCAAGCTCATTTCAAGATATTTCAGTAACGTCTGTTTCCTCTTCATGAGGTTTCTGTGATCAGACAAAAACCTGGTGACCTACGGTCAAGTAGCATTAACTAGGAAAAAAGCGTCACATAACTTTTAATACATTATCAGAAATGAGGACACGTAATCTCTAAACTTTGTTTCAGTGTTCTTAGTGATTCTTGTGTGACTCTGTTTGCAAATTTAAATGTATGATTATTTACATACATACTATTCCAGTTCAAAATGTTTGAAACACCTTTGAAGTTACAGCTTTGAAAAGATGCTTTTAAAAGGTCCAGGTATTAACTGGAGGAACTTATTCTCCTTGCAGTCCTCTTAGACTATGCTTTAGTGGTTTTGAACTCTCATTTTTGAGGTTTGGAAATGCCGTTAAAATGAGAATTAGAATTCTCATGCATGGAAAAAGACATCAAGTTGGGACTTCAATGAAATTAATAAGTTGGTGACAAAACCCAGTTATCTGTTTGCAGTGTTATCTCCGAAAACCTTTCAAATGAGTTTTAAACAAGAGTGCATGGGCACAAAATACTAATGTAGATGTGGCTTTTGCAACAGTCAGGAATATAAAATTGATGAGTGGGACTCATTACAAAAAAATGGGACAGCACCATACCAATGTATTAAAATTTAAAAAATTTATTAACCTTCTTTTAAAGTAGTTCATGTACTTTATATCAAACAACAAAGTTATGGTCCAAGTTTTCATCTGCATCTCTAAATGTGTGGGTTCAGCTTTCCCACAGTTTTTTTTTTTTTTCCTTTTTTTGACCAATGTGACCTGAAGGTATCTTGAAGTAGAAATCCAAATATTCAAAGAAAAAGAGGACTTAAGAGTACAAAGTAGATCCTTGGAGACTTAGTAATACCATTAGTGGACAAGATGAAATAGAAAAGCAAGTCCAATTTAAGCACGCAGCCTGCTGGAGTCCATTTACATTATAAAATATTTCTCAGAAGTACATATTTTTTTAAATAGGAAAAAAATCCTCTACAGTAAATGAAAGCAAAAAGTCTAAATTTTTTAGGTCACTCAAGAATATAGTCAGGGGAAAAAAAAAGGAAAACTTCAGGTTTAGTACCAGCATCTGAACCAATGCCTTTATTTTTCCTCTCTTGAGAACAGCTGCTATTTCTGTAGCTTTTATGTGGAGGAAAACCTCTGTCAGATGGCCACTTTATGCATCTAACATGTGTGTTCCCTGGAGGAGATGTCTTGCCCTGGTCCCTTTATAGGGACAGAGGTACAAGGCCAGGCACGGGTGATGCTTTCTGAGGGAAGTACATTCTGCAGTGATGATGGTGGACCAGACTGTGCTCTGACCAAGACAATAATGAGCTCACTAAAGTAATTCACAAATCTCACAGCTCAAAGCTTTCTTTGGCTGAGTTTCTGTGTGTGTTATTTGTTAGCTACACATTGACCTCGAAATTTGATATATGCTGAGCATGAGGGAGATAGACCTTTATCTCTTTAACTTACTTTATCTTTGGGATCTAACTCCTCCTTTGATCACTAGCAAGAATGAAGAATACTTCTCATTAGTTTTATAGATTTTTAGAAAGAAATCTTTTAAAAGCAGTCTCTGAAGTAAGAGGTAGATAATGTTTATACATGCTTCAGGGACAAAATGTTTCTGTCTGAATGAGAGCACCTATGTTCAGTTAAGCCTGGGTATGACAAGAGACCATGGCATGCCAAATAAGAGACTTGCTAGCAACAGCATTATGTGGAAATTGAGGATTATTTATTTAACTGAAAGATAAAATACTCTTTCGTAAAGAAGCCTCCTTTCTTCACATCCACCATGTCATCAGCAGTTCTTATACAATATCAATTGTCTCCTGATTCTGTGACAGAGTGAATGAGTAGTCTGAAGGTCTTCTTTTCTTTTCAGAGCTGCTTGCACTTGTGTTATCAGCACTGAACACACCTGAGCAAATGGGGCTCACTGAGATGTTTGATAGGCAGAACTTTCCAGGAATCCAATGGTCCTACTGTTGCCCTCTGTGATTGCCCTTGGTGGGACAATAGTGACAAAGACACACAGACAATGATTAATGCCTCATCCCCTGAGCCCTTTTTCCCTCTGAAGTTCCCCGTTGTCTCTGGCCTGGGATATTTTTTGCACAGAGAAGAGAGTGGGGGCAAGATAGGAAGGAATTACTTTACATCTGAATGAGAAGTTTCCCCTTTCTGGCTCCCAGAACTGAGACCCTCCCTGAGTAGCTGCAGCTCCTCACACATTTAACTGCTTGCTGGCCAGGCAGCTGTCTGAGCTGGAGGCTGGCTGGTCTCCTCTACAAGCTTTTCAGTTCATTACTGCAAACTACATAAGGTGGACAGTTTAAGCCTTGGGTTTTGTCAGTTTAATGAGAAACCTGGTATGCCGTCTTGTCCTTTACCTTATTTTTTTGAAATTTTTTATTTACTCTTTTTGCATGGGAGGGGTATCTCTGGCACTGGCAACAATGTGCTGTAAGCACAGTGGGTAAGATCCAGCTAGAGCTGAGGAGTTACCAATGAAAATATTGGTGAAGTTGAACTGACCAGGAGAAGATAATTACAGAGGGGTTTTCTCAAGAGATGTGGAAGCTTTCCTTTTTAGGCTTGAAGAAGAGCATAAAGAGTAAGCAAGATAAATAAACTGATAATGCCCAGGATTTCCTTTTGTAAATACTTTTTACCCTACACAAGTAACAGCAAACATTTTTAAAATAAAATAATCTGATTCAGTTAGTTATTTCTTCTGGCTTGAGACTTCATTTTCCAGTGCAGACACTTTAGTATGAACAGCCAGTTCATACCACATTCTTCAACTTATATCTTATTCTTCATATAACTTATAAGATATAACTTATATCTTCAACTTATTCTTCATACCGATTCTTCAACTTAAATCGGTATGTCTATCCATGCTGTCATTATTCAGGAATATGTCTCCAGGGAGAGTAATTTTTACCTCAGGTTAAAGAATGGAGTATATTGAAAAGCTCCCTATTAGCTTGTCATTATCCATACCTTCTGATGCTTAGTGCTTGCTCATGTTTTACTCAGACCCCTGAAGCCCCTTTGTTTTTCTGATTTCTGCAGTAACACTAGATCTTTTTACAAAGTTCAGACTTGCAGGTCTGTTAATTTTTCCAAATTGCTGTTAAACTTTCAGAACTGTGATGGCCTTGTGCCTTCAACCTAGCCTGATTAGCTTACAAGAAATTAAAGAAATAGACTTTAAATTCCTCAGAAAGTTACATGGAGCGTATGGAAGGGCAATAACTGAGGAGAGCTGTTAATGATCTGTTACCCTGTTCAGCTCAAACCACGGGTGTGCTCAGCCTTTACCTGTGTGGGAAACTACTTTGACCAAAGCTGTGCAAGGAACTTATCTGGAGAGTGGAAATATTCACAAACTAGGGGAAGAAAATAAAAAGCATTTGTTAATATATTGGCACAGCCAACCTTAGGAGACTCAGACTTAATCTGCTAAATTTTAGGTAAGGATAAGTAAACAGCATTCCCATAGGTAATTATCCATTACCTATTTTGAAACTTGGCAATACAGTACTTAATTACTTCTAGGGCAGGGCAAGATCACTTATTTCTCTTTCGAATATATATTTATTATTATTGGCCCCTGTAATCACCGTAAGTGACACAAATGTCCTGACTAAATGATGTTTGAATTAAGCACCATGACGTCTGCAACAGCCCATCAAACCTAAAGGTGCAGCTGATTACCAGGAATAGTTTGACATTTAGTTTTCACATTGAGCAATACTGGACAGCAAGAAATGGAAATCAAACAACACAGTGAAAGAGACACTGTTCAATCTCAAGGCCTCCTGACTGCCCCAGGAGGCTTAGACCTTGGGGGGGCACATGTGGTAGGACTCTATATGTATCCAGATGAACACTTCTAACATGTAGAAATTCCAGGTTTTAGTTTACCAACATTGAGTCTGTTGGTAAAATGTGTTGGCCAAACGTCCATAGGTATAACTTGCAGATTATATTGCAGTCTTTAATGGCAGGTTCAATAATATTTTGTTAAATCCGCATGGTGGTTGTACATTTTCTGTGACTGGGATAACTAGGCTGTAAGTCTGGACCACTTGAACATATCACATTCATATCTTGTGGTAAGAGACATGTGACACCAAAAGCAGCCAACTGGTCTTGTGATAAAATTTAGAAAGTTGTCAGCTGTAGGAAGGAAGACATCCTAAGCAAATGCTTAGGCTGAAAAAGATAAATACTTTAGCAGCCTTCTTTTACACTTGTCATAAAAAGGTAATGGCAACATTATCTAGTAGTTTATCTTGTTCAAGTAGCTTCTTTCAATCTCCAAAGCAGTTCACAGACCCAATGTCAGACTGAAGCCACTGCTCTGTGGCAAAGTCATCTGTGTCTCAAAGCACTTTACCTCCTGAGAGAATCACAAATCCACATTTTTGCAACTGTGGATGATGATCAGGAAACCAATTAGTTCAAGATAACTACTTTACAAGGAAATGGAATTTGTAGAAATAGAAAATGTAATAGGAAGCTTGGCTGGGGCTTTTTTCATCTTGGATAATGTGGGCACCAGAGGCAGTGTGAAGGCGTTGTGTGACCGGTGTCACCGAGTTGTGGAGGAGGAGAAGGAAACTAAGGAGATCTTATCTGGAGGCTATTTGTTGTATCTTGTATACTGACATAGATAAGCTAGTAGCTCTTGGTTTTTGTGGTCTGTCCAAGTGGGTGTTTGTCCTTTTTATTTTTTATTACTTTTGTCCCATTGATGTTATTTATGAACCTAATAGTCAGTTAGTTCTAAGCACCTAAAAGTTATTTTTAAACTGTGTGGAGTGCTGTTTTCTGTCTAACTTCTAGCCTAGATACTTTCCCTTCCCATCTGGTACAGCAAGAAGAGTCTGCCTGTTCACCAGAGACTTCTAAATCATTGTCTCAAAATTTTAGTTCAGGAAATGAAATGAGTAAAAGTGAATTTAACTGATCATGCCTTTTGGTTGTTAAAAAACCTAAACCTTTTGTCTTGTGAGAAAAGATGGTTTTCTGAAAAATTAGGGATACTGACCTTTTGGAACTTCTCATCCCCGTACTCCAACTCCACACTCCTCCAAGTAGTTCAGCAGTGCATGAAAGTGACACCTCCCAAGGGCACAAACAAGAACCCTCTCATCACCAGTGCTATACAGCTTTGCAGAAGCTAGTTGGTTTTTTTGTGTCACTTCTAATACCAAATCAACATTTTGTTATGGAGGTAAAACTGTAATACTGTCTTGAATCCAAATAAAAAATATCACTCCTGAAATTTTCCCACACTATATTACTGCTCTCTACAGTTCTATCCCTTTGTCTTAGATCCTGGCGAAATTTAAAGTGTTAGAAAAACATGCTTATTCTATGGACTCTGAGATGAAAGAGGGATTCCTGGAGAATGTGTTTCCATTTAATTTCTGGCATCAGTTTCTGAATACGATAATTTTGATTCCGAGTGCTATGAAAAAAGTTTCAGGGAAATTATTCAATCTGGTTTTCAATTTTTGAACTCCATTATTTCTGCAACATTATGCTAATTTTGTAAATATTTGCTTGTGGCCAAATCTGCATAGTGACTGGACACTTCATCTTGACTTTTGTTATGGTGTGAATTATGTTACTGATTTTTAATTTTTTCTTCTGTATAGATCAGGAATGTCTAACTGTAAAAAATATTCCATTGATATTTTCTGTTCTTACAGTTCTTATTACTGAAGAATTAACCTCATAGTCCTACACATTTACACTTGACTGCTCTCCTTATATAAAATGACTGAATTTAAGAGCTGAAGGACACATGAAAGGCAACTTAGTTTTATGGAAGGTAGAAGTTTTACTTTTTTGGTTTCTATTCTATTATCCAACAATATGTTAAAAGACTGTCAAACAGCTGCCAGTCATAACAAATAAAGAAAGCAATAGTGCTCTCAGAGGTATCAATTATGGAATAGATAACCAGTTGGAAAAAAAATCCATTTCTTTGCAAGAGAAATCAAAAGCATAAAGCAACATGGCAAATAACAATTTAGGTCTATTAACAATTCTGTCTGGCTCCATGAAGTATCATAATTTTGGTAATGATGACAAAAAGAAAAACTAATGCAAGTTTATGTCAAGTGCTGTCTTGAATTGCTGAATTGCTTTGTCCTTCTCAAAAAACATAAGCCTAAGACGTTGCACGCGTATAAAATTTTGAAACAATCAATCACGGAAACAACATCTGATTGCAGAAAACATGATTTCAAAATCAATTTGTCATGCTCCTATATGGATTTAGTGCCTTCCTTGTTTTGACATTTCTCATTTGCTAAATGCAGGAGTGCTACTGTAATTTCTCTATGTTGTGTTACAAATTAGAAGACTGGAATGCAAAACTTTCTTCTTTGTTTTTGAATTTGTCTTGGTCATGGAATTATTTGGTTACTTTTATTTTTGTTCCACTTCCTTATAGATTTCTTTTGTAGTGCCTTTGAATTAGGCTGTCTGATTTCCATGTGAAAATAATTTGTGACATCCCATCACAGAAAATCCTTGGCAACATGATCAGTTTTTAAGACCTGCTTGCTGAGAAGAAATAAATGGATATTCCTTCTATTGTTAAATTTGACAAAGGAGAGAACTGGATTTTGCTGCAGCTCTGTTCAGTTACTACACTTCAAGACATGGTGGTTTATGCCCCTTTTTAAAAATACTTATTTGGTGAAAATTGCTTTATAACACAAATGTGTACAGTGAACTGGATGCATGTTGTTTTGTACAAGTTATGTAGTATTGCACAGGCCAGTGGTTACCACGTTCCTGGACAGATTCAGCTTTTATTTACTAATCAGCACAGAGATTTCCTACAGAAACTTGAAACAGTGAAAAATACCAATGTTGAAACTGTCTGGTTGATGATACAGCTTAAGTCTCTAAATTTTTCTAACATTGATGCAAGAAACAGAGACCTTTAAATTTTCCTTTTCTTCAAAAGTGTGTGGGTATTGTCTGTTCCAACAGTTTTTGATATGAGTTAAAATACATATATTTCAGCCTAGAAAGTTGTTTAATGCCTGTGACATTGCAATGCCTGTATTGAAATAGTTAGTAATTTTACTTCCCATCAGCCATGAGGTGTATCTGTCATTATTTCAGAGTTACCATTGGAGCCACATTCTTGAGAAGGGTTTGCTAAAGACTGTTTAAATTTGGCACAGAAATACCCTAAATCTCTGAATTTTTTTCCCACAGATTTCTGGGTTGGTTTTGGTTTGTTTCGGCTTTTCAAATAGAAGTTTTCATGCTGAGAAGTCCTTATTATTGTTGTTATTTATTGTAATTTAGAAATGCCCCAAATTAATGCTCTTCTTTCCAGGTATCCTGTCAGGAATTTTGTGCTATCACTGTATACTGATAAAACTTTTAAAACCCTCTCTCTGTGGAGGGGTGAGATAGGATTGAGAAACACTTCCACCTGCAGTCTCTACTTGTCTTTCTGCTCTCATTCAGTTCAATAGCACAGAGGCTTTCAGGATTCCTTCCAGATAACACAGGGGAGGGGTTCTGAGGGAGCATATACTTGGGAAATTAATAAGGATGGGTTTAGTTTTATTTTGGGCAACTTTTGCTTAGCTGCCCAAATGAATCAACTAAATTCCTGAGTGAAGTAAAACTCCAAGCAGTCTGTTTTGGACTCAATCCCAGGCAGACCTATTCAGCCATCCACTTAATTGCTAGTGCATCTTCATTTATGTACTTCTATTGATTTTAATCTCCGATGATTTATACAGTACTATAAGCAGGTAACAAGCCAAAGCAATGACATTTCACTGGAGATGAAGATGCCTATAAACTATTTTAATTTATCCAAAATCTGCTCATATGTACAAGGCTTCTCCGGTTGTACTTGTGTGTTTAAAGTTTTTACTTATGACTACTCAGCTAAACTTTTGTTCTTTTTGTCACTACAGATTTAAAGATTATTTTCCTGTATTTTGAAAGTAAAGTACATTTCCATTTGACTTTCAGCTACCTCATGGCTTGCTGCCAGATTTCCCTGATATTTGTTTTTCTTATAACTGCTTGTTATTGTTAAACTTGCTCTTGAATGTATGTAGAATTCATTTGTCCTGAATTCATATACAGCGTGATTAGGACCTTAACATAGTTGTGAGTGATGAGCCATCACTAGCTTAACTCATAAACACAAACAAAAATTAAGTATTTTCAGAGTAAGATCCAGCTCATCTCTTTAGATCTTTAGCTCAGGATGAAACAAGTCCTAGAGAGTGCTTTTGCCTGAAAAAGAGTTTATTTGCTCCTGAGATCTCTCTGTAACAGAGTTAAGACAGAGAATGCTCTTGGAAAGCCACAGCTGCTGTCTCCTTGACTCTGCTGCCTGAATGTGCTGCAGCAGGATTAGACCTGAACTCAAATGTTCCTATATGTCTCTAGTCTCTAGCTCTCTTCAAATAGTTATTTAAAACAGCTTTTAAATGCCTGAAATGGCACTTGTGCTTGAATATTAAAATAAGTAACACTGCTATCAAAACAAAGGAGATTAACATTGCAGGGATGAGTTGTCTGTCCTAGAGGCATCTAAGCAGTCCATTAGCACAATACTTTGTGTTTTGTGACTTTGTTGCAGAGTACTATGTAATCGAAAAGTGCATATGAAAGAAGTCATCCTTGTTAATGTATCCCATCTTATTTTAATTTTCCACTTCAAATCACAATTAATATGTATTATTCACACCTTTTCATTTCTATGGTTGTAGTATATTAAAGTAGAACAGATGCTTTGTGCAGGCTGACCGAGGCACGGAAACATATTATTGTTATTCATGTTTCCTAGCTCTCCTTCACTGTGAGCAAGAGAAGTATAACAGAAGGGACTCTCACCTACTGAAAGCAAAGTACTTGAGCACTTTTAGGAGATGGTTCACAGCAAGGTTTTTACCACTTCTTTTTGCAGTTACCACATGCATCATGTCAGACTGCTCATTCCAGGCAGTGGGAAGAGGAGACAGTGGATTCAGATCATAAGCCCCTAAGGAAAGGAAGGTCTCCTTCTAGATAACTTAGGCTAGAGATCTGTGCTTAGTTACTGGTGTTCTATCTGTAACTGCACTGATTACAACCTACCAAAATGAAGCCTGGGATGAATGTGGGCCTAATTTGCACCCAACAAAGACCTTTGTAATAGAACTCATTTGGGATAGAGTTCATAACTTTAACTTATCTTACTTATGTAAAAGTCATTAGGAACTTAAATAAATAAGGTAATTTTTTAAAGCAAGAATTATATGAATTATAATATTTTGGCGGAGAAAGAATCAGCATCACTTTTGTCTGTATCTGCTCTCTGGTTTTGTAGGCTAGTCCATACCACAGCTCAGCATCTGGGGAATGGCAAAGCTTGGCAAAAAAACTGATATGACTCACTTGTACAAAATCAGCCTGTGGTCTTGGTTAGAGTTAGCTCTAGAATGAATTAATTCATGTGAAGTATATATATATATATATATATATGTATATTATGCATTCAGACAGTTCAAGTCCACAGAATCTATCTGCACAGAATAAAGCATATTCAAAGCTGGGCAACATTATTCACAGAAGCACAGTAATACAATTTCTCCAATAAACCGTGGATGAGCACAAACAAACATTTCTCTAACAATGCTGAAGAAAAATGAGAAGCTATCCAAGAAATACTATAGGTCTACATAAAATACCAAACCCATTTAACACTCAGCCTGAAAGCATTAGTATTTTTTTCAGAATTGTAGATAATGTAAAGTATCACATTGACTCTGTGGTGGAAGTAAAAATATGCTACAGTAAAGGTAGAAAAAGAGAAGAGTTAGAAAAATATAAAACATGCAAAGGCTCCATTCTTAATCTGAATTGCAAATTGAATTATGCAAACCAAAATTACTCCTAACTCTCTATTAGCTCAATGAAGGTCATCTTATGGAATAGCTATATTAAATTGAAAGTCATTATCATAAATCTTTGTTGTCAAAATGTACATATGGTCCACTGTGAAAATCAGATAAGTTACATTAAAATGTGTTGTGTAGACAATATATTATCTCCTTGGGTTTGAAAAGTAATAGGCTTCTGTTATCTCTGATGGACAAGAATCATCTTTAAGAGACATAAATGTAGCTGAAAAGTCACAGAAGGATTTTTGGGACAAGGAAGGAAGGGAGGGAGCAAGGGAGGGAGGGAGCAAAGGAGGAAGGAAGGAAGGAAGGAAGGAAGGAAGGAAGGAAGGAAGGAAGGAAGGAAGGAAGGAAGGAAGGAAGGAAGGAAGGAAGGAAGGAAGGAAGGAAGGAAGGAAGGAAGGAAGGAAGGAAGGAAGGAAGGAAGGAAGGAAGGAAGGAAGGAAGGAAGGAAGGAAGGAAGGAAGGAAGGAAGGAAGGAAGGAAGGAAGGAAGGAAGGAAGGAAGGAAGGAAGGAAGGAAGGAAGGAAGGAAGGAAGGAAGGAAGGAAGGAAGGAAGGAAGATTTCAGAAGTTATGTTTTCAAGACAAACTGGAATAAAGGTATTTCAGAAAAAAAATGCAGATAGTGATATAAATATATATAAAAATGCAGATTGTGATAGTGATATATTCCCATATGATACTGTTCTTTTGTTCACTTGTTTAACACTGCAGTAGGGCTTTTGGCTTTGCCCGTAACACCTTTTGCTGTTCCATATACTATATATAGCTTTTTTCTTGCAATGATAAATGTCTTTTTGAAAGTACTCAAAATATTTCAACTGGCAATTAATTGTAGAAGTCACTCTCACTTTCTAAAGCTCTGACTTTTACTGCTAGAAGAGAAATACAGCTAGTTCTCATATTCCAGATGAAGATATTGTAAATGTAAATGAAAAATAGCAACTTCCTAATTAGCGCCATTTAGTTTAAACACCTGAGATTTTGTGATCCTCCTCCAGCTGCTTTCCAGGCCTTTGCAGACCTATGTTGAAGAAGTTTTTCAATTTTCTTAGCTTACCTGTCGGGCTAAACTCCCTTTTATCCTCTGGAAAGGGAAAGGTTACTCAGTGTATGGTATGAATCACCATGAGATGTGAATGCCTCTCTGGACTGACTGAAGTGAATGCTGACTGCTAGACTGTGATTAGATTTCAAACTGCCTCTCTAAACAGAATACATTTTTATCTAAGAATATACTTAATGGCTTTGTTGAACTGATTTAAGTGATACATTTGAACACAAGTTACTCCTTCCTTGTTATTTTTTAAACTTGGGTATAAATTTTCAAAAAAGAAAATAAAAGAAAGCCAGTCTCACGGTCTATATTAAAATGAAATTCTTCACCGAATAAAACAGGAAAGATGTTATTAATGTTTTCCCAAACACTGTGGCTCAATGAAACACAACTTACTGACTTAATGCAATCCATAAGGCTTTCCATGAGCTCTTGAGCACATAATTCACCAGATCACTGCTGAAATCCCTATCTACCAACTTGACCTCATTATTTTGGACAGCACTGAGATTTCTCAGTCATTCCTGATGCTTCATAACATTAACACTACCATTTTTTGATGAGAAACAGCTTGCAAAATACTTATTTTTATTTGCCTGCTGGTGTATTGCTGCTTGAAATTACACCATATAACTAATTATAGCCTTAACAGAGGTACTAAGTAATTTTAAGAGTGGTATAAAAAACACCCCCATGCCATCTTTCAATTTTGCACCTAGCCTATCAATAAAAGAACTGGAGTCTGACTATTGTAGTGTTGCTATTTTTAGCTCATGCTTAGTTCTGGTGTCCTCTGAGTGTGCTTTACAACATGTAATATAGTGAAGTCCTGGCCTGCTTTAGGGCTCAAGTGCAATGCAAACAAATACACACAGACTGTCTGTACAGCTAGTGTTAAGACTGTCCCTTCCTCTAGTCAAAGAAATTATTCTGAGGCTTGCAGAGAAAACCCACTCCAACCATCTCTGTTTGGGTATTTACACCACACTCATGGCTCTGGAAGTGGAGTGCACAGTGAAAGAAGAATGCACTCATTAGTGTCTAATGCATTGTTCAAGGTTATACACAGGATATAGAAGTTTAATGAGAACTTAATGGGACTTCTACTAGTACTGATTAGGTGTATCTATCATTTTGAGGATGCGAGTAAAACTGCTTAACACTGTAAAGTTAAGGAAAAATGAATGCCCGGTATGTCACACCCTTCTGCCATTAAT
Organism: Vidua macroura; assembly: GCF_024509145.1. Lineage (NCBI taxonomy): Eukaryota > Metazoa > Chordata > Aves > Passeriformes > Viduidae > Vidua > Vidua macroura. The sequence continues at coordinate 37,582,812 of NC_071572.1, read as the reverse complement.
CACGTTCATTAGCTGCATTCCAGAGACAAGATTCTGACCCATTACCAGTGCAATACTGGGAGGGCCACTACCAGTGGCCTGCTGATTTGAACAGTGATTTATCACATTAACTGCTATGACTGTTTTTGTTCTTTTTGTCATATATGGCTTGTAGATTAACCTAACTATGACAAAAGAGAGAGTCCAGGACTTCACTGTAAATTTATCACCTATGGTGCTTTGCTGAATACCTAATTCCAGAGGGAGAGAGGCAGAGAGGCTGAGATGACAGCTGGGGCGGGGTGGGGGGGGGGGGGAAGCAGCACCTTGCTGTTTTGTTTCAGAGGGCCTGGGAAAGGTGGCTGCCCCAGCAGAAGATCTATATCTGTAGGAGCCTGTCAACTACTACATCCCAAAATGGAATTTTGTCAAATCCTATTTTTTTATTCTCTTTTTATTACCTAAGTGTTATCTTTTAGCTCAGGGTGCACCCAGGAAGGCAAGACCAGTTATCCCTGCTTTTACAATGGACTTTGTAAATGTAGGTATTTTTGATCTGCTTTGCATCAAGCAGATTTTGTCCAGCATCTTTTCAGCATTTTTCTTGGTCATGGGGAACCCTATCTCTAGTAAGGAAAATAACACATTAATGCTTGGGAGCTTGAGGTGGGACAAGTAATTCCAGAGTATTGCTACTTTGACAAAACTTGCAAACTGCTTGTTGTGGTGGAAGAGGAGCATTGAATTGTGGATGCTTTGCAGGAAATGTCTCCCAAAGGACACCTAATCTTTCTCAGGTACTTTTACCCTGTGTTGAGGCATTGATTGTAACCATGAAATGGCCTTTTTTCTTTTGATTCTTTTCCCCGTGCAAGAATATATTTTTAGTTTTGATTTTTTTTTATTACAGAAGGAAAACCCTCTGAATGTACATGCCTCACAAGAATATAGAGAAACATTCTAACTGTAGCTAATGAGGTTAATATATTTTAAACTAAATTATGAGTACAAAAGGACTGTAAATTTTGGTAGAAAAAAAAAAAGAGAAAAAAGAGAATAAGAAGGAAGGGAAGATGTAACCCATCCTGTTCTTGCTCAAAATGCACTTATAGGATTTCTGTTGCTCTGTTCTGTGACTCCTTCATAAGTCTTCCAGATTTAAGTCTGGAAAGCTTTGTTTACAGAGGACAAGAGTGCTTGAATATTGAATCTAAAAGATGTTTCATGTTTGATTGTAGCTCATTCATTCCTAGCTCATATATAACTTTTTTAGTCAGTTGCTGAAGGCAGTTTCATAATTGTTCCTAGATTTTGTTGAATTAAATTAGCAAACTATGTAATTTTATATAATTGACATAGATTTGCATGAAACATGATTTTTATACTGGAAATTCTATGAATCATTGTAACTGCTTGATTAAGGTAGATTAATTAATCACAATCTACATTCTTAACAGTAAGTATAGAACAATGAATGATGAGCTCATTATATTACAGTATTAATATTTATTTTTTTATTAATGTCTTGCTGGCTTCATTTGACTCTAGTATTTGGTGTGGACCAGAGGTAAGCTTTTCTATAAGAAGCTGTTTGAGTGATGCAGATATTTTCCCTCTTACTGATGCAGAAGCATTGCTAAACAGACAGCTTATAAGAGGCAACCTTGACCCTATTTATCCTAATAGCTGTCCTACCATAAAAGTTTTTAAAGGTTGTTTATCTTATCTCTTAGAATTTTAGGGAATTTTTTTCCTGTGGAGTGTGGATAGTTATGGTTACCTAAGTGATCGCTATTTAAAGAGATTTTGCAGGTACAATAATTGTCTTAAATCATAGCTATGTGAACTTGCTTTTTCTCCTTCATATTCTGTCCTGCCTAAAAGTTGATTTTTAAGTTTGATCAAATTCCTTCAAGCACTTTTAGGAGTGAACTTGATAAAGCAATTAAGGCCTTCCAAAATACATATGAATATAAGTATACTTAATGTTTCTATGCAATTCCACTTTTAGAAAAGTTCTATAGTTATAAGATTCTGGAAGGCTACAGAAACTTTTAAACCACAGGGAGGATTTGTGCTCATATAACTGTATTTTTATGCTTGGATTTTGTATCCTTAAGGAAGAGAAGTCATTAATCTTTAGTTTTGGATCACCCACTGTCTGTTGAATTTTATTTCTCTCTGCTTGTTTTCTGTGTCCTCATAATTAGATCACATACATTCAGATTTTGTTAGTTTTCATATGCAGCCTGGAGGACATTCTAACCTAATCAGGTGTCTGCATTAGCTTTCCCTTTTCTCAGGTGCTTCAGGCAGCCCTGAACACTTGGGTGTGGAGGATTTGAGCATTATGTGCTACAGAAATGGTGCCTGCCATCTGAAAGCCTTTGCTTTGCTTCAGGTTCAATTCTGCCTTCTCAGAGACCCTGGTAGGCTAAGTGTCTCCTTTCCAAGAGCCTCAGCCTCACAAGCACTTTGCTGTAGTGGTTCTCACTGAGTGCCTTCTCTCATGCTTTTAAAGGCTTAAAAATACCCTAATGCTTTTTTTTTTTTTTTTCCCATTTTTCATTTTGGAGTGGTTTCAATTTTCTCTCTTATAGATGACTTCTAAGTCTTGGAGCTTGCACTGTTTGCCCCAGCCTCTACCTGCAGAATTAAAACGGGATTCCTCTGCCAGTAAAGCACATCTCCCTCCTTTTGTGCTTGAACTACCTGCCTTTGGGCTTCTTGACCTACCTGTCAAGCTTTTAAATGGATATACACACACATCAAAATTAATCCTCAGCAAGTTTAGCTATTTGTGTTTTAAAGAGATGGGGACACCTCCAGCAGAAATTTAATCTTACTGCAGCAGTAGCCAGCAGACTTCTGAACAAATGGCAGCTATATTTGTCATGCTTGAAAGTACTCTTCCTCTTGATGCACAGCATGTTCTCTCATGCTCTCAGAAGCACAAGGTGCAGTTTGGATGCAGCTGTCACAGCGTGATTTGCTTCAGGCTTTTTGCCTCAAACTTTACTTCTGTGTTGATATGTCCATAGCCTCTGTGGTTTCAAAGCCCCGGCTGTACTGACTGGCTTCTTTCTCCTGCTCCAGGGGAAAATGTTGCTGTTCCAAGTGCCCTACCTATGGGCAAAGTTGTCTGGACTTACCATCCTCTTATTCTTATGCTTACACTTATGCTTATCCTTATTTTTCTATTAGTGGACTGTGTTTTCTTATAACCAATAACCAACCAGGTTTAGTGATCCTATCTTGGCTCAATCTGAGGACATAATTAATTTCAAAAGTGCTCAGTGAAACAAAAATTTCCAGAATGTCGACTCTTTGGAACATAAATGGACCTCCTGTGCTGCTGCAATCATAAAGGTCTCTTAAATTACTAATATTTTCTTGTTGGTAGGCAAAACAAAGACAAAATATCCAGGGCATAGAAGATCTGAATGGACATCTGGAAGAGACCAACTTACACCATGGATGTTAGAGAGAACTTAAAATAACTGTATTTTCAACTTCAGTGCATCACTTGGGTGTCTGGAGTTGGATGGAATGACTCCAAGTCACAGGCTGCCAAAATTTTAAGAGGGCTCTTTAAAAGCCCGAGACTTCCATCTACTAAAACAGGCTACAAGGTTGGATATGTAAAATTAGATGGATAGACCTTGACATAATTTTATTAAAACATATTTAACATTAATTTTTAGATGAGTGTGTTAGAGTATCCTATCTGTAATGTTTGGGGCTTAATGGCTTTTATGGCTTTAAAAAGGCTTAATAGTTCCATTAGGCTTTCATTAGCGGTGCCGGAGAAAACAGGAAGATGCACATGCAGAAAGGCAGTGATTTGTTTTGTTAATTTTTGTTTTGTTGTGGATGAAAGTGTTTGTAAACTCTGGCCATGAAATTGTGTGGCTGTTAAAAGGCAGATTTCTCCTGATGTTCTTGTAGAAATGGGTTCAGAATTTAAGTTTAATATTTTTTAAGATTAATTTTGTAAGATAATTTGTAAAATAAAGCAACTGTGTTCCCTGTCAACTCTTGTCTTAACTGGAGTTCAGTGCTGTTCACATATGCTCTTCATAAGTTTGCCTGTATGCTCTGTTTACATTAGTGCTTTTTATTTTACTACTTACTTATGCACAGCAGGAGACCTGTAAAAGTTTCTTGATGTACCTGCAGGGGAATAGGGTATATAATATACACAAAGTGGTTTCCACAATAAAACAAAACAAAACAAAACAAACAAACAAAAAACCAAACAAAAACCAAAAAACAACAACAACAACAAAAAAAAAAACAAAAACAAACAAAAAAAAAAACCAAAAAACCAAACCAAAGCTTTAAAACCTATAAAATAGTATAGTTGTATGAAAATGAACACTGAATTTTAATTTCATAACTGTGACAACCATTTTCTAGGAAATAAAGACAAGGAAGACAAACTGGAGTTTCAAATCATACCTGTAAAGATGGGATCTTTTTATGCCACTGTTTTTTGTGCCCATAATGAGAGAAAGCTCCATGTGCAAATTCTGTCAGATTCTCCATAGGATCTGTTTTTGACTGTGGTGGAAGGCCAAGAGTTTGGACCATTTGAAGTCAATTTTTGTTACAGTTTACTTTGTTATTGGAAAGTACAGTGTTAATGAGACTGGCAGATGCATGGAAAATGTGCAATTTTCCATACACAAAACCCCAAAGATTTGGGAAAATTTCTTAATTATATCTTACCTACCTTTTATGTTGTCCTTAAGGTTTTGATCACAACTTCTGATGTGTTTTTAATGGCTCTCTTTCCTACCTAAATAGAAAAATTGTGTTCAAACTAAACCTAGTGTGTGCTACTGCATAGTAATTTTAACTGCTTTCTTGCTGCTGAAGAAATTACAGATTTTTGACTTTTATTTTTTTCTCCTGGAGATCAGTGCAGCATTCATCTTAATATCTTATGGGTACAGAAGAGTGTTCCAGTAGACAGCAGGACATCAATTACAGATGTGAAGCATGCTCACAGGCATATGGGTCTTATGTTAGCAGCCTGTTCAAAGAATTAAGAAGTGAGGATCCAAGACAGCCCAGATGTTACAAATTTCTATCAGCGGCCACTGCAGCATGAAATCTCATGTGATTTTCACTTCTTGCAGTCCTTCAAGGTGAGTTATATAACAAACCTCATAAATTATTATTATCAGGACAGGTTTAATGAGTGATTATCAGGGAAATGGAAGGATTAATTAACTTTAAATGTTCTTTCAGAGTAGCAAATATTATGTGAAAAGAAGGTCTTGGCTACTAAGCAAGTGGTCATCCTACTGCTCCAATGACCTAAGTGGGTTTTTCAGTCCTCACTGAAGGAACAGAATCACTAAAGCAATTTATAACTCTTGGGCAAAAAATGGGCCTTACGCATTTTACTCTTAAATTTTTAACTTTATTTTGCCTAAAGACAGTTGTTAAAACTGATCTTCAGAATCCACATGAATAACCTGAAGTCTTTTCTTTCTGAACTGAAACAATGTGGGAGAACATTGAGTCCCTAATTCTCTATTTCTAATTCAGAAATGTTAGCACTTTCATGAAAAACACTTTTGAAGGTCTGTGGAGGCATTTGAATAATATACATTAACATAACTCTTTCCCATCAACAATTTTCTTGGCTGGGAGAATATTTTTTTCTTCCCTCTTATGAAGTCTGAAAACCATGATGGAACAGAATGGATATGGATGCTTAATAAAGGTGACTCTACTCATTGATACTCTAAAGAGTGTTTTTATTAAAAGGCCAATCACAAACGTCAAACAAATAAAATGGAAATTAGAGTTAAAACTGTATATTCTGTTTTTTAATTTATCTCTATTGCAATGTCAGATTGAGAACAAAAAAGCCTGAAAGATCTAGGAGAAAATGTATTTGGTTCATGGCTTTTAAAGAGTAAGAGAATAAGGAACTAGAAATTCAAGAGAGATTGCTCTTAATATCTTGCAGTTCACATCTGTAGCAGTAAGAGGTAGAACAGGTATTCTTGTAGAGTAAAGCCATGGTGCTGTGGTTGATTTTTCATTACAACAAACACACACCAGACTACTAGATGCTGCAAAAAATATGAACACCAAAGTCATGGCAGAAACCTTTGAGGATATTAACAAATGCTTATAATTAAAATATACTTTTAGAGTCCATGATAAACAACCTTTGGAATATTTCTTTGGACTAAATACCACCTGTGATACTCTTCTGTCTCCTCCTTGCCTTTACAGAAATATGGGATGAAGAGAATATGAGGTATTTGGTTCTTAAGCGGTTTTAGTCTGTATTTCACAGTAGAAGTAAATTTGTGCTGACAGTCAGTCCAATATTGTAACTCACTGTACCTACAAAATCAATAGAAATAGCTCTCCTCTACTCAAACCTAGATATAATTTGCAAAGCTAGGAGAAGTTTTCCCCTCATAAAGAAAACATTTTGCTGAACTAAAACCAAAAAGAAGCAAATTCAAACAGCAAAGGAATGGAGGGACTGAAATACGTCTCTGGTTTTATAGATTTAAAAGAAATGTAAATTATTTGCAAGGTTTTGAATAAAAAGATTCCATATTTAATTTTCAGATTTTTTGTTACTTTCTAAAGTATATATAAATTGAAAAAACTTTGATTTTGTTAAACTAATTTTTTTTGAGCTCAACATTGAGATACAAATGCTTCAAATACTTAGACCCTATACTTGTATAAGTTAAGAGAAGAAAACTTTTGAAAAGAAAAATCTACCAAGTACAGCAAGATTACTGTTCTGCAAGGGCTTGCATATCTACAAAAGTGCTTTTGCATAGATGAACAGGGGCACTCTTACAACTGCTTGCAAATTCAAGGCCTGTGTGAGGAACAAACAGTTAATTGAAATGTAGATTTGAATGTAATTCCACTTTTAAGTCTCAAACTATTGCTTTTGCTTGTAGGAAATAGTGCTTTTATCATCGCAGTCCTGATTAAATAAACAAGAGCTAAACCAAATCATATTTAAAATTATGAAAACATATTCTAATACTTCTTTATATTTCAGCAGTTCATTAAAGAAGTCTGTAATAATTTTTTGCTTAGGAACTGTATGTTTTTACTACCAGCATATTTAGCTGTACATATTTTTTTCTCATCGGATTCCTTCCAATTTAATGGCTGAATTTGGTTGTGTTAAAATCATGCTTGGAGAAAGTAAACCTGAGCTCTTGAAGAGTTATGCTTAATGACAGATTTCCTGCTTGTCAGTTTTGATAATTGGAAAATTATTATTGTTTCTTTCATGTGAATTTTTGTCACTAAATAAGTCTTATACAAATATATTTTGCTTTTATTGCTTGTTGTAAAGATGGTGAACAATGTCTAGGTGATGTAATCATTTTCTGTAAAAAACCCGAAAAAAATAAGAAGATAAACAAATATTTTGATTATTTAATATTTAATATGTGAGGTGACTGCATTTCTACAGAAATTTTAACTCATAGAAGCATAGAAGCCTTGCTTGAAAGGGACCTTGAAAAATCATCTATTTCAACCCTTAAATAAAGTTATTTTCAGTAGATTGCAAAATTTGAATTGTAATTAAAAATCTGTCTTTTTAAAACATTACTTAAAAGTGGGTTTTATGTGAAACAATTGGTTTTCTTTTCTAGTACCAAAGAAGTGTATGAAAGAAGAAAATTACATGAAAATTACTAAATATGTACATCAAACTTGGACAGAGTTTCAGCTATGGAATGTTTGGTTAAACAGAATGCAAAGAATGAAAAGACTTTACATTCACTTTGCAAAGTGATTTTTCAACCAGAACTCACAATGACTGAATTTTTGTTTGATGGAGAACTGTTGTCACTTGGTTCCACTGTCATTCTGTAAGTGACAGCTCCTCTGATCCAGAAAGAGGATCTCTAATCTTTCTTTTGAGGAGGACTGAGAACACCATTTGGGCAATCCCTACTCCAAGATTTTCCATCCAGATTAGCATAGAATTGAGACTTTTGCAAGTTCTTGACTTGAGTATTTCTGGTCAGACCTTGAGTACAAAGAACAGCAGAGAGAAAACTTTGCTGTTCAGACCTGGACTAAGCAAAGTATCTTCAATAAAAAAATCTTTATTCTGATTTTTTTACCTTCTGAAGTCTTACAGTGTAATGAAATCCATATTCTGCTACAATAAATATTGAAACCAGATCCTACTATAAAATATGTTGGTATGAAAATGCATAAGATTATGTGGTAATATTTCCAAAGGTTGCTATCAAAACAGCAATACGTGGACTTTTGGAAAGCTTAATTAACCTTTGGTGTTGTTAAAATTGCTACTTAGTTCAGCTACACTGAGGAGATTATCTGGCAAAGAAGTTGGAAAGCTGATGATTTGAACACAGGCATACAATTATACTCACTGGTAGATTATGTGCTGATGGGATCCAATTATATGCCAACCAAGCCTCTCTGAATCATCAAAGAAGAAATGTTAAAAATTCCCTTGGCTCCAAAGCATGATCTCTGCTGCCATATGTCAGAGCTGTTCTCTGACTAATGCAGGTCCCTGGAAGACAAGTCTTTCTGATCCTTGCAATATCACCTCTCAGAGCATCCTAGGGGATTAAATGAAAGTACAGGCCACTTCTCTGGAGTGCATGTATTAGTATGCCTGTTACTGTGAAATTATTCCAGTAGCCTGTTTTATTTAAAGATTACCAGACTGTAGGGATGGGATAATCTAGTGTTAGCTAATGACATTGAAATGATGCTTGATACAAGTCAAGGTTAGGTGGAAGAGAACAGAAGTTAAATATCCAACACACGTGAAAGAAGGATGATGGTTTCTATAGATGCAGGGGGAAAAATGGGCTTAATGTGCTGATTCCAAAATGCAGGCTAGAAACCTTTCTTTTTGCTTCAATGTCTACTACCTGTCAGCTGTATGACTGCTGTGAGCAAGTGGCTGAGTGCTGAGTCCTGTTAGCTGCCTTGGGTGCATCTTTAGAAGAGGAGCTGAGTCTGGAAGATTCACATTGTTTTAAGTTTTGACCATTTCTTCAAGACTAAATTGAGACTGTTGAGTTCTTAATTTATTCAGGGATATTTAACCTTCTCTTTCTGGGGTAACAGTCCCTTGCTGCTTCTGATTTTCTGTTGAGTTGATAGGATCAAGGCAGGAGAGGTACAGACAATTCCCATGTTGGCAAATGAAGAGCCATTGCTTCTTCAGGGATCTTTTCAACGTCTGGGAAGGTAATGTACCATTTATGTAGGCAACCTTTGCAATTTTTTTTCCTTATATTTCACATAAATATATGACTACTGTTGTGTGTCAATACATCAATAACTATATGAACAGGAAGATAATACTAATGGCTTGGATGCTGAATAAAACAGCCTCATTTCCTTTTTGTGTTGGGGTGACTTCCTTCTCATTCCCATAAACTATTCGGTGACAAGTTCTGCCATGAGTTGTTTTGCATAGAATTAGATATTCACAGTCATTAAAGGGGTGGGATCTGACCCTCATCAGGTCTTGTTCCATTGTGTGCTTGAGTATTAAAAAAGTATTATTATAAATACTTCCTATGGAAGTGGAACATGGCTGTCAGGTCCAGCCAGCAAATAAAATTCACTGACTCTTGATACATAAGAAGGAGTGTGTTTTTTTTTGGTTATTCTTACATTTAAGATTGCAAATTTTTGTTTAAGATGTTAATATAATTATTTTTTTATTTTATTTTATTCTGATAAAGCTCTAAGACTAGCATTTGTTAAATTCCTGGGTGGGATTTGCTTGGACACCTGCACCAAAAAACCACAACATCCAGTCTATATGTTACAGTTTTGGCCCAGTTATGTATCTTTATATATATGCCTTTATTGTGTACTACATTTATTTTTTTTCCTGACTGTTTAAGCATTCAGAAGAGTGAAGCATAATGAAAATATCAAGGTGGTGAGAAATTTCAGGCTTTACTTTGAAGAGATCTGCATTGAATATTAGCAATATACAAGTTTGTATTGAGTTGAACTTTGATTAAGATGCTCTTACTTTCCTTTCTCTACTGAAGACTTTGGGTACTGTCCAGATTTGCTCTTCTTATTTAAGCATGTTTCTATAGAATCTAAGAAGCCTTGTTTGGGGAACAGAAAGGAAATATGTGTGTCTGGATATACATCCTGTGGAAACCTGTCTTCCTTGCTGTGACAGTAAAGAGAGAGAGAAATATTTCCTAAATGAATTTGGACTACACTGGAATAGAAGTATTTTTTCATACTCTTTTTAATAAAAAATATCATAAAAATATAAATTTAGTTAACTGTGAATTTTATAGACCTATGCTGTAGACTGAAATGGAAAAAATCACCTTAATTCTGTATGTACAATGCAAATTTGAACAGAACGTGAAATAGCTTAATTAACTCTTCTTCTAACCCTCTTGATTTAATTAGCATTGGACCATGCATTAATTCATCTAAATACTGTTTACATCTGTATTGTAAACTCAGCAGTTTTAATACATCTGCACATCACCTGTAACATATAAAATAATAGAAGTTCATCAGAAAACTTGTGATTAAAATGCTTATATTTCACTGATAATATAAAAAGTCAAAATAAAAATTCAATTCATGCTTAACCCCCCAAAATTATGGAAATAACATCTGTTATTTTGCAATCTTGTTTGTGCAGACAACATGTTTTAATACAATTCTGACTTAATAAAAATAGATTTTTTAAATACACTATCTAAACTGTAGGCTCATCTGTTTATAACATCACTTTTTGCTGCAAGCATGTAGCTATAAAAAAATAGTATAATCAGATTTTCAGTGTTCTAGACAATCATGGAAATTATGCATTGAAACTCAAAGGTGCAATTTTTGCATACTTTTATTCCTCCAGAGGTTGAGGGACCTCAGAGGGTGCCATTAAGAAGTCAGATCCCATCAGGAGTTAACCACATGATGGTTGTTGAGGAATTACTGAGCAACCCCAGTGATTGGAGTATTGCAGTGCATTAACTGTTAAACAAGTGATAAATGTTCATCTGCTCCATCTGTTTCTCCAAATGTTCAAGTAGTAGGCATTGGGATCCTCATCTTGGTTATTTCCTAAATGCTAAAATAATATAAACAAATTATACAATGTAAAAGAAAATGCTGCGAAAATTCTGTACCTTAAAAATTGATCTTTGTTCACTACCTATGTTCTTGAAAAACCCTTCAGGCTGCTGCTGACAAACAGGGAGGTCAGCAGCTCCCCCAAATATTTGTCCTACTCCTCTCATAGTTTCCCATATATCCCAAGATGTTTAAATAATCACTCAGCAGTTCCACACTGAAAAGCTCAGTGTTTTTAACTGGTTAGCAGTGCATATTTCTGTCTTGAAATGTAAACTAGCTATTAACAATATCTCTAGCTGTTTCTCTAGCAGATCAGTTGTCTCTGCAATGGCAGCTGAATGCCCTAGGTGTGGAACCTCCTCTAAGCACAGCATGCAAAGGAGATGGTAAGAACAATTTCCTTTTGTCAGTCTTTATTTTGAAACATGTTAGCAGAAGTACTATAGGAAGGTGAACTGCTCTGATCACTCCATATGGATTAAAGCAAAATCCTGTTTGCCTCATCAATTTGAATAAAGAGTTTTTACATATATGCAGCCCATTACTCAGTTAAAATGCTTCCTCCATGTTTTGATTTCATTACAAAAACAAAAAACCATAAAACCTTTCTCATTGAATCCAAGCTTTCCTCCAGGCAATCCTTGTCTATCACTAATCACAATTAGTGTGTTCTTGTTTACTCAATGACAGTTTAAAATAAACTAGCATTTAAAAATAAGCTGTCACATAATTCCTGCTCCAGAGTAAGAATAATAAAGGAAAATAATCAGCCTTTTTTATCCCAGGTCCAGGCAGAGGGAATTATTTCTTTTTTAGACCTGCAAAGGCAGGTGGAATGTCAAGTAGATTTCTGCTTTTCAGATGGTTTTTGAAGTTGAGTGTCTCACAAACCATATGATCCCTTCATGAATCTTTGTCATACAACAAAACTCTGTTGAGACTGCATGTGGAACTGAACTTGGAAATGAAGTGGATAAAGGAAAAAAATCATATTCAAAACCTCCTGAATATATATTAGGTATCTGCATACCTAAACTTCTCTGGACTGAGAACTTAATGAACTCTTATTAGCTTGAATCTGCAGAAAAATTAAAAAATTTGCTGAATTTACCACAGCCATGCCTAGATGGGACCTGACAGTACTTCAAAGACTCCAGTGCCACAGTAAGACAGTGCAAATGATAACCCAGAGTGAATCTGGCTTCTAAGGTCTATTTAAGAAGTGAGATGATAGTTTTACACACCTTCTGCTTCCTTATCTCAGAGCTCTGATCATTAGATCTTTCCATCCCTTTTTATCAGGGAGATCACTGGTAGTCTGAGAAGTCTGGTCAGAAAGTTGGTGTCATGGTTTGACACTGGCGCAATGCCAGCGCCCCCATGAAAATGCATCTTCCCCAAATAAATGCTGTGAGATGTTATCAGGAACAGAACAGAGCAGGCCCAAGCTTAATAACAAAGGAAAAAAACTTTATTAAACTACTACTACTACAGAAGACACATAAACTAAATCCAGGATGAAGGCCTTTTAAAACACCCCTCCTCCTCCCAATTCCTAAAACACCCACCATGAAACATCACCTGGGATTCCTGATCAAATTACCACCCTTCAGATAATCAATACTCAAACTATCAAGGGAGAGAGAAGTCTCTCTTGCACCACAGACCCCCCAGGAAACACAGTTGCCACCTCCTGTGTTTCCCTGTCACACATGGCAACCGCCCAGAGAAAATCTGCCAGTGTGACACTCTCCTTTCCATGTCACAGTGCTCTCACCACCGTGCATGGACAGACTGCTCGTAGGGCTCCTTTAAGGATGCTTTGCCACGGACCCAAAGATACAACAGTTCAGCTTCTCATCTTGGGACTACAGTCCCCCCCATTTTCCCCTGGGGCCAAGGGTCCAAGAATAGGAAATCATCTTCTTTCCCGAAGACAGAGGGCATCACGATTCCCTCCTCAACTTTCTTCTGTTCTTGCCATTCCTGTGCTTTTAGAAGCTGAAGCAGGTCTCCTTGGGTCACCACTGCATCCCCCTAAAATGCAGTCTCTATTGCAGGAGATTTTGGTTCAGTCCATGGCTAACAAGAAAAGTCCAGCCAAAAGCTACTTCATCATCTCCTCCCACCTAAATATTTCTTCTTCTAACATCTCAGGTCCCGGACTGTCTCTCTTCCACTACAAATCAAGAAGGAGTAATATTTTACAAAGCCCTCATTTCCTGGAAAGGGTTAAAAGTTCAGACTCCCTGGACGGCTGATATCTCGGTCCGGCGTTCCATCTCCCACGCTGGGCACTATCCCCCCCCCTTTCTCCTTCTCCTCTGCTGGCAAATTTCCAGGTGCTGCCAGGCTCTCTGTCACCTTCCCTCTGTGGGTGGGGGGAACAAAGGCATCTCTGTTTCTCTCCACCCTTCCGTCCACAGGAGCTGGCTCGGTTCCAGACCCTCAGCCCCTCGGCCTACCTGGACAAGGTCGCGTGGCTTCCCCTCCCCCACCCAGCCTAAGGCTGGGCAGGGGAGAGTCTGCACTCTCTGACGACCGGAACCAAAAGAGAGAGTTCTCCTGGGAGTTCTTGCTTTTAACCCCCTGTGTTCTCAGAGGCGTGTCCATACTTTCAGTGGTCACTCCATGTGCCAATATCCAAACCTGACCACTGATTGGTTTGACCCAACTTCCTGGAAAAAATTCACTTCCATGTCAAACCACGACAGTTGGGTTGGTTCCTACTGTGCTGTTGCTCATCACAACCCAGCCTGGCTTTTGGGAGCCAAGGGCTCCGGACCCCATGCAGCTCTGGCCTCCAGGAAATTCACCCACTGCTACAACACTTCCTTCAGTCAAGACCTCCACTTTCTTTTCAGTCCCCAAAGTCCTCTGTTTTCCCAACTTGAATATTGTGTGTGGGGAAGCATAGTCCATGATCAGCCTTCTAATTTTTAATTTTGGTTCCTTGTCTCTTTACCAACTAGAGGATTTGGCATGTACTCCTCTGGTTCACTACAGGTTTTATGAAAGGTAATAGAGGGAGTAGCAGATTTCTGCATAAATACTTATGCAGAATTCATGTCCAAGACATCATGTCACACCCACCTCCACTCCAATTATCTGCCACCTGTTTGCATTCACAACCTGAGCTACTTCTTTCTCTACTTGCGTGATCTCTATCTCTGCACTTGGGTGACATGTAACATGGGAGTAGCATCACCAGCACTTAATTCCCAAGAGAACTGAGCTTTCAGTAGCATTCCATGAGTCCAATCACCTATTCATGTGGTTTGCTTTGGACTTGGGGTCTCTTCACTAGCCCCTGATCCTAATAATCTTGTCTTGTACCACATTCTAAAGATAACCAGCTAAACTCCCACCAGATCTTTCTTACTACTTGTTTCATGTTTTTTCTCCACATTCAAGTACCTTTTATTGATTTTTCCTACAGGCAACATCACAGTTAATGCATTATAGCTCAAGCTGGGAGACTTCTGCTGAATTTTTAGCAGTATTACAAGGTTCCAGTGGGGTTTCTCTGCCCCTCTGCAACTCAGTTCCACATTTGCCAAATTCATATAATACTCTTTTCAGTTAAGCAGTGTGCATAGGGGAGGGAATTATAAAGGATGGTTTCTTTTTGAGGTTAGAGGTTTCTTTTTGAGCTTTATTGCAATGTTTTGAAGAATTCTGAGTGTGTTTTATTGTTAGCCTTTTAGAGAGAGTAGCTCTCTAAATGTTAGTAAGTAACAATGTTAGTAAGTAACATGTGAAGAAGTGCATGCTTTCTTCAGTGAGGGTTTATAAAGCAGCTTGAAATGTAAGATCCTCTCTTCCAGCTCCCCAGATATCATTGTATCTTCACTGTGTTCCAAATACCATCTGCTGCTGCTTATGTGCCTCATCATTGAAATGTAAACTGAAATTCCTCCACACTGGCACAACAAGTGCACACTGAAGAAATATCTTCTTTTATTGGAGAAAAATAAAACTAGAACCACACTACCATAGCAGTTATGGGATGTTAAATATGCATGGTGACCTGTGAGAAGTTATTTTCTAAGCTTTGTAATGCAATAAGCACAGCTCTTTTTTTTTTTTTTTTTTTTTTTTTTTTTTTTGCTTTGGCTTAATTCACTGTTACA
Source organism: Vidua macroura (assembly GCF_024509145.1). Taxonomy (NCBI): domain Eukaryota; kingdom Metazoa; phylum Chordata; class Aves; order Passeriformes; family Viduidae; genus Vidua; species Vidua macroura. The sequence continues at coordinate 37,567,570 of NC_071572.1, read as the reverse complement.
GCTTCTACAAACTGAGTGGAATAATTCTTAACAGGGGAAATTCAGTGTAATGAACACATTAACTCTGTTTTGCTACAAATTAAATATGGTTTCTCTCATGGCCAGGAAAGCTCCTCCACTCTCATGCTGCTGAGAACTTCCAACTTCCTCCATGCAGCTGACCAGAGGGCCAAAAGCTTCTCTCTTTTGGGCTCCAGGCACTTTAAACCTACAGCGTTCATGAAGCACAAAATGCACAAAGTGCATTTTGATGTCAGGCTGACTCTAAGTGGAAGATTTCAGTTAGCTCAGCAAACATTTTGATTATAGTTCAGCATTCTGATTTTGAATAAAAGGGCCTAGATATGATCCTCTGGTGCTTGGGAAATGGTAACTTTGAAACCAACTGCACTGTAAATCAGCATTGCATAAGTATAGGTAGGCTATGAAGATAGGTTTCTTCTGCTGAAACAGCATAATTTCTGTGACCAGTTGAGCTAGCTAGAAGAGGGAAAGTGGTCCATGACTGGGCTGGATTACTTCTGTCATCCCTCAGGAGCTGGAACTTGTTGGTGTCTAACTGGCCCAGCATACGTCAAGGAGGCTATTTACTCACTGGTGGCATAAGACATTTAAACTGAGGCTTACAAATTTAAAATTGGAAAATGCTAAGTATTAGTTTTAAATACATGCAGGAAAGTGGGATTTTCTTTTCTTCTGTCCTCTTCTTGGGTTCTTGTTTATCACCTTTAAGCTTTTCTCTGAAATTTTATGACAAAAAACTAAATTTTTAATTGCATCTGGAATGTTCTGGTATTTTAAAACTCTAGATATAAACACTTGAAAAAGAGCAGCAATAAAGTGAAAAACATCAGTGGTGAAATACTTAGCCAATAATACTTTGGGTTCTTCTTATTTATAGATCTACTGGCTTTTGTTTGAATGAAGAATGTGGGGCATTTATAAGTTGATCTGAAAAGTGGTAGTATTTCCCATTTTGCTTATTCATTTGTAGAAGTGTTTTAACCCAGTTTCACTAAGTATGTCCTAAAACTTTTGACTAAGGTGCATTTAGTGGATTGGATTTGGGATAGTAGCTTCAGATACCTAAGGAATGTTAAACTGATAAAATAATGCCAAGTATTCTTATATTATTTCCTATATCTTAATGTGAAATCAGCACTATAATTAGATAATTTGAAAATTTAATAGAACTTTCTTCCTTGAATTAATTCAGACAGATCAGAGTGACAGCTCTGAGTCAGGAGATGAAATAGAAAAGGGATGCTGTAAACTATAAGGAGTCACTGTATAATAGCAGTTTTCAGTGTTCTGGTAATAGGGACTGTCAAATAATTACACATTGCCTAGGGATAATTCATCAGCTTGCTGCAACAAATAATAAAGCACATTATCATGATAAGCACATGAATTAAGTTAGAATCTCAAAAAGTACAGAAGTTCAGTAATTCTTCTAGGAAATTCAATCTGCATTAGTAATTTCACCAAAATTAGGGCATGTAATAGGTCCCTTATTGCAGAATAATGGAATTGTCTTTAATAAAATATAGAGGTTTGATTGTAGAGTGAGATGGCAGACTTTCATTGTTTTGGCTGTTAATAAAGACAGATGCATGACATTATGTATTTAAAAAGATCATTTTTACTCACTAAAACAATACACATTATATATGATATACATAGCAGCAGACTGATAGGTTGCTGGGAAGACATAAAGAATGTCAGTTTGCATTAACACAATAGCATTACTTTAAATGACCCCTGCCAATGTAAATGAGATAATATTCCTGGCTCTCAGTCTACTATATTTAAGCTGGGAAAGATACATTTATTCCTTTACATGCATTAGCACAATTTCCACTATAGTCAATGGGTCAAATTGCTCTTAAACACAGTTGCCCAACACCATCTATTTCAGTGTAGTGGCAGCAGAATTTAGCCTGCTGGCTTGTCTGATGAAGTGACTTTCCTGCCATTTGCAGGCCAGATGAGCTAGCTTGTCCATTAGACCCGTGGCCCTTACAGTTGTACAGTGCTCCATAATTCTTTTGATCAATTAAGAAACGAAAGTGCTCCTGAAATTTAATTTGCTGTACCTTTATAGTTTTTTATTTTTTTTTACTATAATGAATCCTGAGTAGTGTAATTATCTTTAGAAGAGGTACTGAATAAAGCTATCAATTTAAAATATTGAACAAAGTATAGATTTGTGGCCAAAATGCAGCTTGTGAAAGAATTATTCTCTCTACCTATCTCACTTGGTATCTTATGAAAATGTTGCTTGTCCCTTAACAATGTATATAATTATTTTCTTTAAACTACTTATTAATTTAAAAAGACATTACCATTACAAAACATTAAATAAAAGAGTCCTATATTACAAAAAGCTACAAAATCTGCCATAAGAATGAAAATAAATGTGCATACACATCCAATCAATTATTACTACCAACAGTTGGCTAAAATATAGGCCTTGGTAAAATATAATTAAACTTATAAAGATTCTAACACTATAATATTGGAGTTTCCCTTCTGATCAGACTTTAAAAATTACTTTGCCAGTCTAACAAAAATTTAAAGCATCGTAGTTTTTGATCAGTGTGTATTGATTTGAATAGTGAAGTAGTTAAAGGGAAGAAAGGCTATTCTGTGGTTACTGCACAGACTTCTGAATTGCTCTTCCTGGATTGCAGTTCTGCTTATGCTACCTATTTGCACAGTATCTAGAGAAGTCCTGGATTAATTGGATAATCATATCTGTAAGTAACTCATGTAGGTCTTTATTTGCAAAGAAATCAGATGTCTTGGGATGCACATAGGTAATACTGTTTTATTCAAAGTATCTCAGGCACTAACCTCATCCTTAGAAGCCTAAATATCTCTAAAACATAGTTTTGAGAAATTAGGACCCATTAAATTTAAATGATGTGCAGGCTATATATGCACTGGTAGTGCTCTCCTGGTATGGAAATAGCAATATTCTAATGCAGCTAACTGCTCCAAGAGGAAATTCAGTAGGAACTGTAAAGTATGCATATTAAGTCAGCATCAGTACATTAAATTACTCTCTGAGTGAAACAAGTTAAATTGGTCAAATTTCAGGTATACTGATCAAGCAGCATTACTTCTGGGAACTCTGCTGATGTAGCATGTCAGTCACACTTAATAAGTCTTTGTACCCTGCAGTAACTTAACTATCAATAGAAACCAATTCAGAGGACTTGTCCTCACTTCCTAAATGACTTCTGAAGCGAGACTTAATCTCTGAAGCCATGCAGAAACCTTTGGAAGGCTGTATTTTTGTTCCTAAACACTTGCTTGCATATATTCTCTGTTCAAAGTTGTGAGAGAGTTTTTAGAAAAGGCCCTTTCTAAACCCATGACTTGTGCATTAGAGAAGTAACATGAAGATTGGCAATGGCTGTGGTTCAGGTGCCTTTATTCTTCCAAGGACAGAGGTCCAAGATCTCTCAGCTGAGAATTAAGAGCTAATTTGGAACACAAGTCTCTCATTTTAGCTCATCTGTAGACTTTTGGGTAGTAAGTGGGCAGCACCCTATCAAGGCATGAAGGTGTGGTTTACTTTACTTCTCTTGCTCTCCTTCTTGGAGGTCTCTTAGTTAAAAGTCCTTGAGAAGTTGAAATTTGTGGTCTACACAGACTGCAGGTATCAGATTTATCTTAGAAATATTGCTGTAATTTAATAGTGAGGTATCCGCAGAGACCAAGAAGAGAAAATTAACTTTGGTGCTTGACTGTCTGTTTCAACTAGGTATTATTTCACCAATTTACATGACAGTCTTAAAGGACAGAAAGGGTTTTTTGGAAAAAAACAAAAGGAATAAGCAGGAAGGTCTTGGTGTCCTGCCAAGGTGCAACTGCATGAAACCTTGCTTATAGATTGCTTTGAATTCTTTAAAGAAAAGTGTAATAAAACTGCAGGTTATTGTTATGAAGCATACAGAGACTTTCCCTCTCAAATTTTCCTTTTGCATTGTCTGTGACAATCACATATTTTCCTGCTTGGCTTCCATCCTCTGTTCTTTCTGACACAGTTAGCTGTTGGCAAAACTGCTTTGAACACTGGAAAAATAGGGAGTTAACAAGCACACAAACTCCTCATATGTCACAGAGAGGGTTTTACATATCTTTATGGTAATATTTAAAAATGTGCCTATCATGGGATTATTATTCAGACATTTGTAATTGACCTTGACCTTCTGTCATATTTTTGTGTGTGTTCTACAAGCTTATGGATATGCATGGTTTTATCTGGATTGTTGATTTCTGAGATAGAAAAGGAAGATCCTGAATTCTCTGCTACAAGAAGCTCAGAGAATTTAGTACTAGCTACAGCTGAGATACTGCGATGGTAGAAATGTTGTATTCTGATTACTTAAACATAATTTATGGTATTTACACAGCTTAAGCTTTAAAGCAATTATTGTCTTTATGTGCTCCTAAGTGAACTGAATGCAGCTTGTTTTCCTTCCTGTCTTTACACTAAACATCATTCAGTCCTGAAGCCATGATGGAAAACATGCTTAATTTTCTTTAGAAATATCTAAAGCACTTTGGCAGCTTGCTTCTTTGCTGCACTGCTGCATGCAGGCATTTATTCCAACCCCTATGGAGTGCTTAGAAGTCATCTTCATGTTAAGATATGCCTGTAGCCAGCTGTTGCTCCATCTCCTGACATTACTACACTGTCCTTAACCTTCCTTTTGCAAACTTTGCTGTCGAGGGCTGTGTGTGTGGCCTGCTCAGGACCCTTAGCTCAGCTTTGTGCTGCAGGCACAGCCACCTGAGAACGACCCCGGAGCTCTGCCTTCACGGAGAGCTGCCAACCCCCCTCCACCAGTCCAGAACTTGGAGCATGGCCTGTTCACCCTACCTGGGCATTTCAGCTGGGGAAAATTTCACTGCACATTTCCTACACATGCTGGAGAACAGCACAGGCTTTCCCCAATTTATTATGCAGTTTTACCTTCCTTTTGTTTTCTTGTCATTGAATTGCAGGTAAGCAAGATGATTGCAATTACTGAAAACTCTGTGGTTTGTGCAGCATTAGATTTTTCCATAATGAGCCGTCATTATGATTTGGGATAAGCTTGTTTTGCTTGAATGGTTTATCAGAGGTTTGGTGTCTGTTAATTAGTTTTTTTCGTTGTTTGTCTGTGGGGTTTTTTTTCCCTCTCCTTTGTCAATTTTCATTGTCTGTTTTGTTTGGATTAGAAGAGAAAAAGCTTTTTTTTGTTTATTTAATGCTTCAATTAAACTATTCTACAGTCTTATTCAAGCATATCACTGTTGGTATTAAATATAGAAACAAATTGCCAGCTACGGGACAAAAGTCAGGGACTGTTTTTAAGGAACGTATGCAGCATTATTGATGCAAATTTGTAGTGATTTGCTGCAAATATACTCAATATATCAAATATATTTAAATATATTCAATATATCAAATATTTTGATTCTGGGAGCAAGAATTTTCTCCACTGTCAGTGGGATACAGCTGTGGGATTAAGATACCCAGTGGAAAAAGGTGTGTTGTGCATATAGCACTCGTTGCATTTCTGTTTCTTCAGTAGGGTGACACCATACAGTCCTGCAGATGTCAGACAATGTGCCTCTCATTCTCCAGAAAAGCAGTGATCCTCCTCCTTAGACTGAACTTTGTAAATCAATTGCCTTTGCCCTGTACTAAAAGAGGTTTCTTGGGCCTCTTAAGAGGGGACACAGGTTTCCACCAGTGTGTAAGGGAAGGCTCCTGCATCACAGGACATGTATTCACTTGTACAAAGCTGCGTCTCCATCAAATACTCTGTTCTGTGGCTGTACATCTGGTTTTCTGTGTTCAGAATGTTTTACTAAATCACTATGCACTTGTTTGTAACCACAGTTTAATGTCAATAGCAGGAATAAAGCAAAAAACAGTCATATGTATAATCTGAGATACTGTGCTACAAACTGGGTCACTGAAAAGACTCAGGCTGTAAATAGATATTTTGGAGCTGTTATTTGACACTCTGAGCAGTTGCCAACAGCTTGCCTGGCTGAGTGCAACAATCAACATTTTGTGCAACTCAAAACTCTTCATGCAGTCAGTTCCCAGTTTTTTCAATTCTTCTAATGGCCCATTTGGGGAGTTCTGTAGTACATGCAAGAACTCTTCCAAATCAAAGGCTCTCTCCCTTTCTGTCTGGGAGAGATATATCCCCAGTCATTGTTTTCTGGGAGATATATATCCCCAGTCATTGTTTTGCTTCTGTGGTTTTTTTCCCCCCCAAGATGTATGTAACATCCGTTGGGCATACAGTACATGACAGATTTAACAGAGCAACACAACCCTGCCATAACTGACTACTCAAAAATGCTGCCTCATTAAATGCCAGCCTGGATCCCTAATTCTGTCCTTGTCCCCGGTTTTTGTGGCTTCAGTCAAAACACGTGAGCCAGAATGATAACTTTTACTCACCTGCAGATGTGTGTTACTGCTTTGTGCATTAAGGACCTTAATTAAATTTCTGTGACTTAAATATATTTATTTTACATGTTTTACCATGATTTACTCTTCTTCTAAGTTGGCCATGCCCCATGGCCTCCCAATTGGGAAGACAAAGTACCTAGTTAGTGAGCAGTGCTTTGCAGATGTCTGGAGATACACACATATTTTATGAAAAAAAAAAAAAAATTATGCTCTTCCATGACTTATTTTGCTTCATGTCTCACACATTGCATGGCATACTAACAGCAAAAATGTTTTGTATAACACAAGTAGTGTACAGTTTAATATACTTAGAGGCACTGTGGCTGTGAGTGGAGGACTGAGGTATGTAGTACCACTGATCTAAACAATCCACAAGAATGTCTGCTACTTCACCTTGCTGCATGCTTTTATTTCCTTAACAGACCAAAATATTTCTAAAATAGACAGGATTATAAAAAAATAAGAAGTAGGACAGTCTGGATTTTAGTCATTTTAATACATTACTTGTTACTTGAATAATTCAGTGTGACAGGAGGCTTCCAGATATACAACTTGAATTCCAAAACTAGTTCATATGTACATGATAATTCTTAGCAAGTAACTTAACGTTTTGCATTTTTAAAGCATAATCTCCTAGTCGTGAAGAGGAGAAGAAAAAAACATTCTTGATGCACTCAGAAAAGGAAACAGAAGATATAAGTTATAGATAAGATCTGTATGTTTGTAGTTATATATTAGAATTGCATCCGTATTTGTATTTGCTATGTTTTCCTTCAGTTTAAGTCAGTTAAATTGGATTAGAGGAGTGTCAAAGATGCAGCGTGCAGTGACTGCACTCCTGTCTATATTCATCAAGGAAACCTACTTAAGTGAAAACATGAGGCACAAAATTGTTGTCAATTACTATTTCTTTCTACTGTGCATAAATCATTATAACTTCAAAGTTATAACTTTAAAATAACAGGAATGCATTGGACACATGGGAAGAGAGGAGCTTCTCTGCACTTTGCAGGGACTGTGAGCACACTCATCCTGCCTCTGTGCCGCTTTGTCACTCCACCTCTGGGCAGACAGGCCAGTGCTGTGCAGCACAAAGGGAGGGGATCACAGATGTGGAGGCAGCTATCCAAAGGAGCCTGATTCAATGTTTTCTGCTGTAAGATCCATCTCGCTGTAAGTGTGTGCTGGACTACTGCATGCCTCGGCCTCCCTGAAGTGGCCTGGTTTGGTGGCTTTAGACTTTGTCCAAGTGCATTTTGAGGATAAGGGGGAGGTTGGTCACGAGTCTCAAGCACCTGACTATGTGGCAGGAGCTGCTGTTGGGTGCTGTATGTGCTCCCATGAATTTTACAGCTGGAGTGCTGCACCGTGCTTGCTGTGCACAACTTACACTGCAAGTGGCAGCCTGGGCACAGAGTGCTGCCCTGAGTAATGTGGTGTAATGCTGAAGGCCTTCACCATTCCTTTTGGTTTGGTTCTGGAAGTTCAGCCAAGCAGGATTTTTTAGTACTGCCTGCATGTGTATATGCCTTACTTCATCTGAACAAGCTTTGACCGTGGATGGAAAAGGGATTTCTTCTAAATCACAGATTGAGTCAATCTATGAGTTTCTCAAATAAGACTTTTGAAGAAAAGCTTAACATTACATAGTAATAAGCCCCTCTGTCTTATAATACAAATGGTTTATCAGTTGAACTCTGTAGCTAAATTGCATTTTCTACAACACGAAATCATTGTTCTAAGAAAGCAAGCAAGCAGGTAGAAAATGATATCAAATCATACTGACACTTTAAGCAGTACAGAGTAAAAAAGTGGAAAAGCTGAATGTTATTGTTTCTTACCACTTCTCTTAATTTCTCATGAAGCTCATTTGTATGAACTTTAGCTACTTTTACTTGATAATATATGATGTAATAATCTTGGGCAGAGAGTAAGTCAGTTAATCTTTCTGTCAGAGGGGTACTCTTGCAATTCACACCATAGCTGGAATTAGAAACTGGTGAAGCTACAGATGAGACATGATGTTCTGCAGCAAGGAGGCTTATTCATGTTACCCATGCTGGTACTCCAGAATTGACCATCTGGTTCTGTAAATAACAAAATTGATTTACATGTTGACCAACTAGCAGCAGTTTCCATTATGCTAAACACCTGTTATCATTTAAAGCCATTTTACTGAGTATGATCCATTAGCTGTATATTATTGGTGCTGAGGAGGAATCCCGAAAAATGTCATCTACTTGCATGGTTCAGGTATTAACCAATCTATTAAATTTGTTGAAGAGTTTATACAAGAAATAATTGTATCTAGGAGGAACACAAGAGAGCATTAATTATCTTAAATATTTCTCATTACTGCATTAAAAATACACTCTTCTGTTTGTTGTGGTATGGGATGTGTGTGAGAATGACTATAAGAGGTACACCAGTCACTCTTCTGTTTATTTCAGGCTTTTGTCCAACAATTAAGGATAAATATGTGGAGATATTATAATATTCTTATTACTGGTGCGTGAAAAAAAACCAAGGAAAGCTGTTAGAATTTGCAAAACAAATGTCACCAGACGAATCTTGCAATAATCTATCAGCTGGAGAGGGAGAAAGCTTCTAGTCTTTCAAGAAATGGTTTTTCAGTTCCTAAAGATCTGTGGAATAAAAATATATTGCATAGTATTCCATGAAGGTAAAAAACCTTTCAGATGCCAGGAAAAAACTTTTGGATTATCAATGTAGGCTTTATTATTTATAAATAATAATATTATAATTATAACTATATGAAATATAGTTATTATTATAAATAATTATTATTGATTAGCTTTGTAGAGTAAACAGAAGACTAGAAAACTTCTGGGGAAATAAGCACTTATTATGGACTGAAATTTTAGAAAGGTATGATGGCCTGTATACTGCCTCAGACTAATTTGCTCTTAGCCAGCTGCATGGCCACAAATAAAATCTTTTTTGTAGCACAATGAACTTCATCTCCTAATTTGTTCCAAAATGGATAATCATCAAGCCTCTTGTCTGAGGTCTAGACAGGAATCCAATATAAAAATGAGACACAGCAAAATTATCTGTCTAGAAAGAAATGAGGCATATGTCTGTCTGCCAGCTAGATTTTGGGTTTTTTACCCTTTCTGTATCTTTTACTGGCAATTTGCTTTTCATATTTAATTTAAACAGAAACAAAATTTTTCTTTCACTTCAGTACTTTCAGTCTCACTTCAATGCACATACAAAGCTTGCCATGAACATTCAGGTTCAAGGTGAAGTTTATTTGTTTGGGTTTCGTGTATCTTGTAGTCCTAGAAGGATGTACATAACAGTTAGATGTGTGTAATAAAACCACACAGTTAATTGAACTAGAAATGTTCATCCCACAACTCTTGTACAGCTATTCCTTATAATTTACTGTTTTATGAATGTCTCTGAATATTTTCCAGAAGGTTATGCATGTGGCATTGACAAAGCTACAGGGTAGTCACACTTCTCTTCAATATGCCCTCAAATGATTTTACAGGTTCAAAGGTCTTAGCTCATAGTAAAACAAATGAATACCATGTAGGTCAAGATTTGTAGATGAAAGATTCCTTTGAAGTTTATGATTTTATACAGGAAAAAGGAGCTAAGTGAACTGTCTGAAGGCAACAAGGACTTTAGAAATGATTGCTCAGCCAGGAGCCTGATTCAGTGTTTTCAGGAGTATTCAGGAGATTCATGAGTATTTCCATTCAAGTGACTATCCATGAAGATCCTCAGTCCATTTCAAACACAACAAACAGGAACATGAGTAGAAAGAAGAAAGAGCAAATAAAGAAGTCAAGCATAAAGAGAGGCAAATAAAAATTTTCAATTAGTCAAATGCTTAACTGCTCACCTCTCTCTTGGGTACAATAGAATGACAAGTGAAAGCACAGGGCCCTAAATTTAAGTTTGCTGATGTGTGATATTTTTGTCTCTTTAGACACTCACAAAATACTGTTCAAAACTTGTAATATTAAATAAAATTTAATATTAATCTATTTAAATTGGCACACTTTTAGAGTTTGATGTGTTGAAATGTAATGATGATTGCTGTATACTAATGGCAGAAAGGTTTTGTTGGAAAGGAATACCTGAAGGTTATCCAGTTCAGTCTTGATGCTGCATGGACTTCTGTTGATATGGCACGACCTCATGTAGAACAGTAAAAATGCATTACAGAAGAACTAAAATTCAAAGGGAATTTCAGAAACTGAGGCACATAATTTTTAAACACAAACAAATCAGAGAGTGTGTTTCATGCAGCCACCTCAAAATTTATTTTAATTCCAAAACAAAGGCAAACATATTTTCCTTATGTAAAGAAAATTATCTTTTTTTAGCAAATGGTAAGACATTCCTCTGCTAAATGGACAAAATTCTTCAGGACTAAGCCTTTAATTCTTTTACATGAAGAATCCAGCAATTAATCAGTAAATATTGTAAAAAAACAGGGGTGTGGAAAGTCCACTATGGATATAACTATTATTTCCTGTTCACCTTAATCAACAGAGAGGAAGAGACTTCTCTGGGGTGTGATCCAGGCAGGAGGTAGCCATATTCCCCTATTGAGGGGACACTGTACTGACTTTAGAAGTTGGCATTCTGACTCAGCAATAAAGACCTACATGTTTAGTAAAATGGAACTGGAAGGATGTGTGTCCTGAAAGTGCCTTTCCTTTCTTTTAAGTTTAGAGGGAGCTTGAGATGGCCAGCTCAGATAAAAATATCTACATTTGGTTAAAAGAAACCCATCCTAGAAGTGAGGAAGTGTTGACAAGTAGCTGAAGGATAAAAACCAGCTACTACTTTACAGTAATGGAAACAGTTGATGTACATTGACTGCTGACATTGTATTGCCTTGTGTGGCTTTGACCACAATAGCTGATCTTTTGTCTATAAAAGTCTGTATAAAAGCCAAACAAAAAGAAGAATCTTCACGATCTCTTGAAGAGGGAGATTGCATTAAGTAAACTAACTCTTCCTTTTCCGTAAGCTTTTGCAATTACATATATGAGCAACAACAATAAAATTTACTGTGTTTTACATTTGTCGTAGTTGTTCTTCAAGGGCAAAGTGTCTATATAGACAAATGAAAAAAAAAATGCAGACAAGTTGCATCTCTGAAGGTTTAAAATAGTCTTCCTGCCTCACTGGCTCTTTTATTTGTTTGAATGTTGCTTTTATTTTTTTCAAAGTAGGAGTCAGTGACACAGGATAATTTTTTTGAAGCATTGCATATTTAATTACCTACATTCACTCTTCTTGAATTGGACTAGCGGTAAGTGAAACTATCATACTCTTCTCCTGGCACTTCAGATTGATTTGAGAGTAAGACATTTGCCCTAAGGGAGAGAGGCATTGCGTCTGCATAGAGCTGAACAAATGTTTTTTAATTAATGATTTATTCAGCTTATGCATTTCTTTGTCGGTGTGTAACACAACACCCCTGGGAAGATCACTGAGAGAAGAGGCTGAACTTGGGACCTTGAATCTGAAACCAGGAATGTCTACTGCCAAAAGCCATGTCTTTGTTTAACAAAGCTGCTTTGGCATTGTAACCCTAAGATGGGGTCTCCCCACTCTAGAGAGTGTTGTTTCCCTGGGTATCAGTCAATCACTCTCTAACTGTCTGCCTGACACCCAGCCAAACCCAATCTTTTATAAAGTAATTAAATTTATTAAATTACGCAGAGCCCATTTAAGTGACCTAAATTAGCATTACACCAATAATATACCATGTTTAACAGAAGAAATACATGATGAAGTTTTTCCCTGCCAGGTTTCCAATCCAATTTCTTGCTGAGGTTACTGGGTTTCTGGGATAGACCAGGAGCAGTCATTTCTAGCCTGTGTCCCTCTTGAAGCAGCCTGTATTTATGTCATGGGAGCCCAAACTTTGCTGCATTTAACTCTGTAGAATAGGACAATTTTGGGTGGCAATCAGTTTTGAGGCAAGGGAATTCCCTTTTTCTGCTGTGACTTGTCAATTCTTTGATCTACCTTGCTCGGATGTCATCAGGGTTTTTAACAAATTCTGATTAACATATGAAGAAAGAAAGAGAAACTACACCAAGCAAGGTCAAAAACTAGCTCAGCCTGATGCCTTTGAAACGGAGGGTAGCAAATACCTAGGGAGATGACACGAGGACAGGAACAACCATCAGGTAGTGCTTCTCTCTTCCCTGTAGGCACTTGAAGGTTTGGCAGAGTTCCCAGCCCAGGCACTGCCCACAGGCTGTATCCATTCAGACTGATCAAAGTTCAATCAAAAGTTAATTATGGCTTTTGGCACCTTGTGCTGACATCAGTGAAGCAGCAGAGATTTCTGGGGGTGCGGCGGCTACCTGCCACGACCTCAAGCAGACCTCAAGCAGACGAGATGAGCCGGCTAGCACTGCCCGTGTGAGGCGGGGTGGCTGCCACATGAGAGGACACCCCAGGGGAAAGGCGTCTGCCACCCTGGTAGTGCTGAGTGCTGCGGCGTGGGTTACGCAGCTTTGGTAGCTTCACACGCTGAGAGGAGACGAAGAGACGAGAGAAGGAAACTTGTTTGTGAGCCCAAAGAGCCTTTATTCCCACAGGTGGGGCAGGAACAAAGTGCTCTCAGGGTGGATGCAGTGACAAAATGCTAAAGAACAAAGAATGGCAGCGGGTTAAATAGGGGGTGGGCAGACACGGGTGGAAACCTGGCTTGCCCAGTGGGGACAAACAAGAGAGAACAGAGGTGGGCATAAAGTCCTGGGACAAATAGAAAGGCTATGGTGGGGTGATTGATACAGAACTTTCTTGAAGAAACTGGGGGTGCTTACAAGATTGACACCTGACAGGGAGTGACAAACCCTGACTGATGGGAATAAATAAGGAGAAAACAGGGAGAGGTGAGAAGATTGACAGGTAACTGTGGATCCGGGTGGCGGGAACTCTCGGGGTAAACAACTTGGAACAAACCACTGTGAGGGAAAAAATGGGGGAGTACATGGAACAAACCTAACTAACATTAATAAAACACCTGACTAAATAAATCCAACCCACAACATGGGCAGTTTGGTATGGTGGTTTTGCAGCAGAAGGTGGCTGCTTGTTTTCCAGGGGCTTCATGAGCAAGGCCACTCCATGCCAACAGGACAAGTTCCATAACCCATTTGCAGGTGAGAGACTTTCCTGAACATTTTATCTATACGGAATCATCACCAGAATAAATTCAAAGGAACATTATTCTCCTGGAAACATATGCAATAATTACATTATGAACATTTATGGAGGGACAGAGGAGGTTTTTTCAGCCCAACACATCACCTTGAGCAATGTTACTTGTTTCTGCGCCACACTGGACAAGATGTAACACTGCTTCCAGTGGGGCAGCTGGTGTTTATGGGTGCCATGATCTCTGAGAACAGTCACTCCAGTCATATTAATTTAAACTTCATGTTCATAAAAGATAAACTCAAAATGACCACAAGTACCATTAGAAAATTATTAATTCACAATTTTTCTATCAATTTTGTCTATATCCCAGACCGAACAAAGTGTAGCAGCCTCAGAGGTGCAGAGTGTATGTAATAAACGTCAGGGTCTTCCTATAGCTGTAAAAAGGCAGCCATTTCCCCCATGTACTGGTGTTGTGAGGTGTTAGGGCGTCCTACAAAACTCTGGACAGTACAAGCTGCTGGCAGACAATACTCTGTGCTGATCAAGAAGATAGCAGCTGCCATTTAGCTGAACTCAAAACAGTTAAAAGGAGCTTCCTTCTGCTTCTTCCTGGTACACCATAGAAGCAGTACCTATAATTTCACTCTCTGAATGCATTGTGTGCTGTCTCAGAGATCTAAAGCCAGATGAATTGTTTTATGGGCAGTAGCAAAAAAATATGCTATATCTGTTTGGATTTTTGTTTGGTGCATACTGCTTGACAACAAGATCTTTATCAGCTAGTGGTTTTTATGGGAAATGTAGAATTTTTCAAAGACAGTGAAGTGATTTAGGAGTGCAGATCAGAATGGATCTGCTCAATTTTTTCCATCCACATAACACAGGACTAGTATCAAAAATGTACTGGTTTACCCCTCTGAAGTCTCCTAAATGCCTAAGATTTGGCTGGAGAGTGTGAAGACAGTAAAAAAAATCCTAGGAGGTTGAAGAAACTCAGCACAGAGGTTGTTATGGATACACAAAATCCTTTGCACATCTCTCTGGATAGACCTGCTCTGTTACAATCCTCTTAACAGTGAGGGTATCATGCAAAAGAGTTTCAGAGAGAAGTGCACAGGGACTGTGTCCCTCTCCATGCCCTATGTCTGTGAAATCAAGGACCCAATTAAAAAAACTCTCCAATGTTTAGTTTGCAGTAGGGACTGAGAACAATGCTTTCCTCTCTCTGGCAAGATCCTACAGGTATTTTCTGATACTTTTCCAGGTGGCCTGAGCCCATCAAGTTCTCCTCTTGAGCTATTATTTTTCCCCAAACTAAGAGGACCTAGCTTTTATTCTACCCTCCTGGGGTTTTCCAGTTATTACAGATGCCGTCCTGACCCTTTGGAGATTTTTGGTGCCCTGGAGGTGTCAAAGATTTTGGTACAAATATGACTTTTCTGTGTTTAATTTCATATTTTTACTCAGTTTTGTGTGTGTGTAAGGTTCAGCAATGTCAATTATTCTCTTAGCTTTATTTACAGCAAGCTACCAACATTGAAAACCACCTCTGAAATTGGAATCCTCTTCCTGCCTTGACCTGAGTGATTTTTCCTGAAGAATGTAGTCAAAAAAGCCATAAAGTGCTTCAGAAATCCTGTCAGTCCCTGGGGCAGAGCAATAGCTCTAGAAAATGTATTTAACTGAGAACATACAAAATGGCTTAAATGGCTTAGTAGAAAATGTCCTGAGCTTCAGTTTTGTAAATGTACTAGTTTAGAGGTATGGTAATAAA
Source organism: Vidua macroura (assembly GCF_024509145.1). NCBI lineage: Eukaryota > Metazoa > Chordata > Aves > Passeriformes > Viduidae > Vidua > Vidua macroura. The sequence goes on along the minus strand of NC_071572.1, from coordinate 37,552,133 downwards.
TATTAATTTTATTTTGACATTTGAAGGAGACATTTGAATGCTGCCTATGTGCACTGCAGAATGATTAAAAATTATTGTGGTGTGTGAAATTTATGTTTTAGCAAGTATGATTACATCCTTCTAAAAATGTTCAAGCCTGTAATCTTTTAAAATTGTTTTTGCAGTAGAGAGATTAAAATTCAGAGAAGTACTTCATATATTTTTAAACAATCATGCTAATTTGAAAGCGACTCAAATAACATTCATTCTATTTTAAACATAAGTCATAATGATCCACATTCAAATTCTTTGTTTCCAATAAAAGTAACCATGTCCACAAAGAGCTTAGCAAACAAAGTTTTCTTGTACCATGAGTCACTACAGGCGTGACACCACAGACTGGGTATATAGCAGATATGGTAAGAAAGAATAAATGTATTTCCACTTCAAATAAATTCTTTATTTCAGAATGCAGGATAGGTTTCAATCCACCTTTGCCTCCTGCCACACCTCTGCTCTCAGTCTGTGTACCTGTCTTGGAATCACCCTGGAGCAGAGTCAGGGTGATTTGCTGCAGGCTGGGATTAGACAGTGATTGAGAACTTGTGTGGGCACAGTTCTGCAGCATTTACTTCACAGATAAGGATCTTACATCAGGGTTGCACTGCTGAGGGTCAAATTTAAATCAGAGTGCAATGAGAACAAAGTTGGTGTGCTTCTGAATGGAAGAAAAAATTTAAATGGATACTCAAATCCTTAGAAAGGCATAACATTCTTATTGACTAATTCGAGTCAGTCTGTGTCCTCATACTTGGTGATCCCCTTTCTTAATTCTGGATTTCTCTCATTTGAAGGTTAAAAGGTGATTATAGGTCCTCTGGAAAATTATTTACTCTTGTCTTAGACAGATTACAGTGAGATACCAGTCTTGAATCTGTGGTCTTTTTTCTGGTGGTACAATGATGTCTTCTTCTCCATTATCCAGCATTGACTCTCATCCTCACCGTATTGTGGGCTTTCCCAGACCTTTACAAATTCAGTGTGTATATGTTGTTTCAGTAGCAAGCAGAGACACTGCATATTTCTAACCCTCATGGGCTCATACAATCCACATTTCCTCATCTGTCCCAGAGCATTAGGCAAGGCAGGATGTGCCTCTGTGTTGTATTATTTTATTGACTAGACTCCCTGGATGGACCTCAAATCTGACTCACTACCAGCCTCATCCAGGTCACTTCACCTTTGCTGTCCTGGTCCTGTGCAGGTGCTGGGGACTGTGCTCTCTCAGTGGGGGCTCTGCCCTGCCTGTAGGAGGTCCATCACCTCAGATCCTGACTCATTGCTCCAGATCCAGTTGATCTTGTCCCTGATGGTGTAGATAAAGCAGGTCTGTCTATCCCACAGAACAGAAGGGATGCAAAGCTGCAGTTTCTTGATGACAATAGTGAAACTAATTGAAAAAGACAGTAGTTTCACTGAAGAACCTGAAATTGCATGTTGGGTAATGCTGCTGTGTGTTGACTGCAGGACCTTCACTGGAAAATATCTGTAGATGACAACTTTCTGTAGAATATATTTTGACACACTTTATGACTTGTCCATTAGAGGTAACTAAAATTAGAGAAAATATTAAAGATTCAAGGTAAAAATGATATCTAGAGTTCTTGATTGTATAATGTGGGTAAAAGCACTCTCCTTTCATACCTTAAAGGTGCTTGGTACTGCAGAGTGTCCTCACAAAGAGGAGGTGAATCCCAGATGATGTTTTCAGGCCATCTGTATTTGGTGAGATGCTTTTAACGGGCAGATTCTCCCCTTTTCTTCCATCTGACCTTAAGGGAAAAAATGCATTAAGGAAGGATAGTTCTGAGAATTTGAGTGTACCTTGCATTGAAAGACAAAGTTCCCTTTTCACTTGACTTTAAACTTCAGTTTAAAGTCAGTAATGACAGTTAACTCTTGGAGTAATGCCTAAAAAAGAGTGTCAAATCTCTATTAAAACTGAGTTTATCTTTATTACTCTCTTGAGTTAGATAACGTAGTTTACAACTATTCTTTTTTTTGTGTATATTGTTGACATACCCATAAATCATTACCATACAAATCATAAAACAACTCCCTGTGGGAATTTGGAAAACACCTGTGGAACACTGTTTTCCATTCCTGCTAAATAGAGTAAGACTGTGAGAAAGAAACCCTGTCTCACTAAGAAAATACTTCTTATTTGCCAAATGAGAACAGGAAAGTGCAGGAAACTCACAAGGTGCTGCTGGTTGGTACAGGGGCAAATAATGTCAATGTCAAGACCATGCACTTGTTGAAGAAAAACCAGAAGCATCAAAGAAAATATAGATCAGTTACACTGCTCAAATCCATGGATAGAAGCAGGTGCCTACTACTGATCTGACTGCATTACACTGTGAATTGTCCTCTGCCATGGGATAGGGAAAAGTGAAGCAAAGTGAATGTAAATTTTTTTACTTCTGAAAAATGTATTACATTCACCATCCAGTTATTGCTTGTGAAAAAAAATTACTATAGGAAGAGAACTGATTGATGAGCTGAACTTTTACAAAAAAAAAAAAAAAAAAAAAAAAAAAAGAAAATGATTACTAATGGCATTATTGTCACATACCAAAAGTCTTGAATTTCAGTTGAGATTGATTCTGGAGTGCTATATTTTGCTATGTAGTAATTGCTGCTATTGGCCGAAAGTCCCTTTTGGAATTTGAAGTGTTCTCATGTGGAGAGTTTATATGTAAACTGTCCAATTTTTTTTGGTGCAATATTATTTCACAAAATGAGAGATGAGAAATGGAGGTAAAATTTTCAGGTGGATTTCAAGATCTTCTGCTCCTCTTTCCTGTTGAGAGGTATCAAGTAACTGTTGTGGGAACCATAGCTTCTCCTCCATAAAATCCCTTTTGATTACCCCTGGTATAAACTGCATTAACATGAGTCATAGGAACCCTTACCCACATTCTGAGATGTCCACAATACACAAGGTATGACAAAAAGAAAGCAATATGACCATATGGCAGTTCTGTTTGATATGGCAAGGCATGTTTGATATGACAGAGCTCTAGCTCAAAATGGCATTTGTTCCTTTTCCCACTGACTTCTTTCTAAAATCATCTGAATATTCAAATCCTGACCTTTCACTGAGAGCCTTTATTTGCCATTCATTAGGCAATGGGACCCTGTAACAGGTTGACCATTCTGGAGAAAGTCCTCAAGAGAACCTCTGTGCCTTGGTGTCCTGACAAAGGAGGAAAACCTGACTCAAATGAGGATACATGCTTTTTAATCCCATCAAATCATTGACCTTTCTAGTAAAAACTTTAAGAAGATTGTCTTCTATGCTGATGTTATTTGTGATGTGAACATATTCCCTGGATTTGGAAAATAAAAGCAAAGTAATTGGATTTTGAAAATGAACTAATTTTAAATGGGTTAGAGGAGTCACAACAGGGCTTTCAGGCCTCTTGTGTCTTGGGCAGAACCTGAACTTATGTTCTTGATATGAAAAGCTCTGCATGCCATTATTACTCCCTAAGCCATACCAGATTGCAAATATATTATCCCTGATGTTTTGGGGGTTTTATTTGAATAATATTTAGGCAAAAGGAAGATCTATTTCTGCAACTGTTTTGGCAAAATGACACTGACAGAAGATGTCATGTTTGGTGTCTTTCTATAGAAGTATTTATAAATTATGCCTATATATAAATCTATACAAATGCATTTGAATCAATTTTTCTTAGTCTGTAGTCTGGAGTCCTTCAACAGTCTGCTGAAAGCTTACTGACTGAATTTTGCTAGATCTGTTTTTAGTTTCCAGCTCTTATAATGCTTTTAAAAGTTAAAAGAACTTGACCCTTACTGTGAGTAAAAAGATATTATGGTTATGGTTAAAGGTATTAGATAGTCAGCAACAGGAATGAAGATGCTCTCTGTACTGCTAGTGAAAATATGGCAGTTACCTAAACAAATCCTTAAAAATCTGGTTCACATTATGAAACATTATTTGGAACTTGCGGATATTAAAGCAGAATATAGCATGATAACTGAAATCAGTCACTGTAAAAGGACTATCTGAAACTGAACATGACTGCAGCTGAAAAGAGGAACATGAGTACTTCTCACACCCATAAAACACTTCCACCTGTTTTATCCAAGCAGAGAGTACTACTTTTTGCAGTATCAGGCAAAGACCTGGTCTTTGAGAGTATTCACTGAAAAAAATAAATTTTCCATTTTCCTTAATATGATATGCTTATTCATGTGAGCTGTTACATGCTGGGTAATGGTGTGTAAGGGAAACTCTCCATGACGTGGAAATACCCTGTCATCTTGAAGATTAAGGTCACTAAATAGAAAGCAGAAGGTTACTTATGACAGAAAGACTTTCTGCAAAGGTTCATGGCTCACAGGAGGGAACTACTGATTGTCTGAAAGGCCTGAAGAGGCAGTAAACGCCAGAGAGGTCCTTCCCAGTGGCATGCTTAACAAAGAGCTATCCTTCCTTCTTTGTGACATGGTCACATTACTTTTTTAATCCACCATAGCTGCTCTTTGATGAAAAGGAGAATGGTGACAATACAGCTGATAAACCTTACTGCTTTTCCAGCTGCTATTCATGAGAAACTGTAAGTGCTAGGAGAAAACTGGAAGCCTGAAGTTTTGAAGACATAATATCCAGAAGCTAAATTCTCTCTCAGAAGTTCCGAATATGCTCCTGAATATGTCTATGTAGTAATGGTGTAACAGCAGAGAGGTAATTTAGTCCCTGTTAAGAAAACTTCTTTTATTGTGAGTAGGAAAACATATGTATGTTATTTACTGAAAGTGGATTTAAACCTGTTACCCACCTATTCACTTTAAACATCGCAAACACATTACATTAAAGCAGAAAATACTATTGCTCTGTATTCCCATTTAACACCAGCACCTGCATTTCATCTGTGTTTTTGAAAAATGCAATCAAATCACTCATTCCTGAACCTTCTCTTATGTGTTTGTTCTTCATTCCTATCAACTTTCCCCTTGTATATTGAAGTGAGTATATTCTGGGGACAAGATGTCACTTTCAATGCCTTGGCCTGATTCTGAAGTAAGATTAATTGTTAGGAATCAGATGATTTTAATAAGAAATTAAATATTTCTTATGCAAGTTTTGCTGAAAGACTCTATGAAAGAAATCAATTATTTTCACAATTGATTGAGAAATCAGTTTTAAAAGTTTAGCTCTGCACATCCAGTTGATAGTTTTTCCAGCAGAGGGCAAGAAAGTATAACAGATGGAAATGGTGCTACTTTCTCAAACAGCCACAGCGGAAATGTTAAGCAGTATAGCCTGAGGATGGAACGTGAAAGGTAATAACCATCCCCCTTTTTGGACATAATGGCTTTTCAACAGCCTTTTACTCTCAAGGATAGTCATAGACAAGACGGAAAAGGAGCAGAGGAGACCACCAGAGCTGCCGACTGGTTCATGATATTTTGTCAGCACAAGTTCCTCCAGCTGAAATCTGATTTCTGAGGGGTATGAGCAAAGCTGACACACTGTACCTATTCTAACTAGTCTGCAGTGACACGCAGTTTCTCACTTGATGCTCAGTTTGTGGGATGAGGAGGCACACGGCTGCCTGTTTCATGCAGAGCTCCTATCCTTTGCAGTTCTTACAGCTGTTGAGTTAAATCTGTAAAGCAGGGTTTGCTCCTTCCTCAAGGGGCAGACAAAACTCTATTTGAACTCAGATTTTGGAAGCTTGAGCTGATGCTCAGGAATAAATATCTGGGATTTTTCATCCAAACATGAATAAAGTGTGCTTATTGCTATATATTTTTGTGATGAGTGTATGTGTTATAGATGCACATGTGGAAACAAAAACTTTGGGCTTTTCCATTGAATGAATTTTCAGAATGTTCAATTTAAGACTGCAGACATCATTTGTTATGCAGCAGTGTGTATTTACCAAGGCATTTTTCAAATTTCTTTAAATCATTGCAGTGAATTTAAAAATGCTGTGCAGCTACTCTTTCAACTAGAAAAGCTTCAGATCTCCTGATGCAAACCTTCTGTTAAGGTCCAAGCTTAGTTTGCCATGTGATTGTTTGCTGTCAGTAGTACCTTATGAATGAAAAGTGTCTGGTTTGGGCAAAAGTTAGAGATACCTTTTTTTTAGGTTTTCCTAATTTCATTGCAGTAAAATATATAACTCATAAGTAGGCCATGTCATACTCTTATTTCACTGTTACTGACAAGGCAAATAATTTAATTTCTTATGATAATGGAAACAGAATTCTGAGGAAAATAATAAGCTTTGGTTATCTTAGCTGATCAGGCTGTACTGAGTAGAGCCTGAATGTCTTAGAAGAATGAAAGTGATTCCAATAGTATAAAAAACTTTTTAATGTGACAATAATAGTAATAACAAAATTAGGAACATATTAACAAAGACATGCTATTTTAGTAATAACTATCTGTTTAAAGTGTAACCAATAATTTTTGGACCAATGAAGTATTTATCTAAGAGGAAGCCTTATTCAGTCTTCATAAAGGTATTTTTGTTTCTCTGTGGGGTGATTAGTTATGATTATACTGCAAGTCTAACATTTTCTCACTGCTTGATTTAAATCTCTAGAAACAGATTCTATTTACATAGCAGAAATACATAATTCACAAAAAATTTACATAGCAGTATGCATTGCTTCAGAGCTCTGGTCAATGTAAAATTTACATAATGGTGACCACTGTATTCTCCTCTTTTTCTTTTCACATGAAAAAGATCAACAGCTGTACTCTGAGTGTTTTTTTATTGTTGTGGTTTTTGTTTGTTTGTTTGTTTGTTTGGTCACATGCTGTCTCAAGTACTTTTGATTTATTTCTCCTTGTAAGACTTATTAATTTTTTTTTTTAGTATATGAAGAGATGTCAGTATTTTGAAATGGGGTTATGGACAGCAAAAATATCTTACAAATTGCTACCCTTAGACTATATAGTGTTTGTTTCTTGTTTCTTATGCTGTCTTTTTTCCAAGTCAGTGTAGATTGGACTTACATATATATTATTTATACACAGCCAAATTTTTTGAATGCCACATATTATTTTTTAACCAACTTCTTATAAGAGTGATTTTTCATACAGAAATCCATTGACCTGCAGAGATATTTCCCTGATGTACAATAAATCATACATTTCACATATTCCTGATAAAAAGGACACAATTCTTGCTTTGGAACAGCTCAGGGTTGACAGCAGTGGCCTCAATGACCTGTACTGAGCAGGAAAGTCAACTTCCTTTACCATCAGTCACCTGTAAATGATCAGAAATGGGAAACTCTGCTCTTTTTAACTTCAACACTGGTCTTTCCACAAGGTCAGGTGGAGTGGATCATAGGAAGAGGGACTGCAGGCCAGGAAATCATCCTGGAAACTGCAATGAACATTTGAGACCCTGAAAATAAATTTACAAACCTTTGACATCTCTTTGACAGCTCTGGCAGAGGAGCCTCAGCAGCACTTCCCACTAACAGCTGAGGTAATGAAGAACAGTTTAGGTGTTGAAATTAGTATGAGATGAATTGTGCCTGAAAGTGACTGTTGTCTCTTCTGACTGTAGGCAATCCCATCACCCTCAGACCTTGGGTCTTGCTTGAGATCTCTGCATCTGGTCAAATGGTTCCCACTCAAGGAGTCTTAATAGGACAGACTGTGTCAGGGCATCTGCCATATAATCCTTTATATTATGCTTATAGCAGTAGTCTTAAAAAATATTTTTCTCCCTCTGTTTTTGTGCTAGAACACTCTTGTACTCCATTCCTCAGTTTTTGCTATTTAGCCCAAGTTTAATTTCTGAAAATGTGTTCTAAGCAGATGTTTACTGAAACTCATGGGAAATCTGGTTTGTGGAGCACTTAAAATGAAGAAGTTTGTAAAATGTATACTTGTGAACAGTCACAGCAAATTGAAATGAGTTTATTTTTCATAAAATGCAATTATAACTTGTTAGGGGTTTAATTCGGGTTAAAGAGACTATAACTTCTATCCCATTTTCTCTTGCAGTTCTGTTCTCCTTTCTCTTGTAAGCACAGTTTTTTTCAGAGTTCCAGACTACTTTGTTAAAGAATCAAAACTGTGTTTTTTTGGCCAAAATTCTTTTTTTTTTTCCTTCCCTGACCTTGAATAGCAAAACTAATCTGAAAAGGGGATGCTTTCTGTCGAAATGATGCTTTAAAATAATTTTGTTTGAAAAATTGGAAGCAAATGTATTTGTACTTGGCTCATATTTTCCTAAGTAATAATGTTGAAGAAATTGAAAGAAGTTGAAAACTGTTGAAAAATTAATGGCAAAAGTTGCAATGTTAATATATTTACACTGTACTAGTAATCAGAAGAGTTTTTAGAGGATAGTTGATATTTAGTTATGCAGTCAAATTCTGGTGTCATTGAACATTGCATTAAGCTAGAATAATATCCATTATTTTATTTCATTTAATTCCAGATTGAAGCTAAGGATGTAACTCAATTTACTGAGAAGCAAAAATGATCTTGAATATCTGGTTCTTGAAGTACCATGGAATGAAGAACAGATATCCCTAACTCAGCCAATGTCTATTTAAAAAAAAAACAAAAAAACAAAAAATCATTACCTTCCTTGCATGTATAACCAGTAGAAAAGATCCATTTTTTCTTTCATAACCATTGCAGCACAATGCTTTTCAAAGGCAGTTGAGTGAACAGTAGTTGTCTTGCCATTTTCTGATCCATCAATATCTGGTTTTCCACTTGTGGTATTATTCTGTTCATGTTGCTTTTATTTGCAGTTCTCATCAGAAAGGGAAAATGGGGCATACAGCCCTTTTTTTTCCCCTGTAACATTCGTGATAGTGTCTACCATATGTTCTCCCTACATTTTTTGTAAATACACTATGAGAACATATGTATGTTATTTCCTAACTCTCTTATGCCAACACTTGTCTGAGATGTCTGTAAGGATGCTGTGTCTTATGACAATATCACAATCCTCTGAATGCAATTAAAATTATTTTGAATGTGTTGGGGTGTTTTAAACACTAATTTGTGCGCTATTTAAAATTTCTTCCCAGGGTTCTGTTTGTGTCTTGACAATTTGTGTAAAATTAGAGTGTGTACAGAGTGTGTACAGATCACAGGTCATAATTTAGCTGATGTTCAAGTGTCCAGCATGCATGAACTTTGGAGAAGCGTGTCATCAAACTTGAAGTGAGATACTAGTATTGTGACTGGGTCCTTGTGGCGAATATACACATGTAATCTCACTCCTTTGTCCCTGAGCATATATTTTAGATGGGATACTAAGTTCCTGTTCAAACTTTTCTATTATTTTGACTATACTTTTATGAAAGGTTGAAGAATTTAAGCAAACACCTCATACCAAAATGCTTTTCAGTGAATGCTGTGCACCCACTTTCTTTGAATCTCCTTTCAGTCCCTCAGTGTTTGTGATCACCTAATTAAAATGCAAAAAAAAGATTGTATATTTGATTTTTCAAACGTTGATACAAACACCCAAAATGTTTGTATGGATATCAACAATGACAGAGCAAGCAGATTCAACACCTCAATTTGGGACTGTAGATAAATATCCTGAACTCAAGCCCATTCATTTATGGATACAAGCTTGGTGAAGTCAGCAATATTACACAAATTAAGACGATTTTCTATATAGTGATTTGCAAGCAACAAAATGGCGGTGAATACTTAAATACTGAAGGCTGATTTGTTCCATGTGTTAGAAGGGTGTACACTGGCGAGAAGTTGTGTGGTTTTTTAGAAGATTTGATTGACACATTCACATCTTGGGAATCCAGTGTGTGGCCAGAGTGCTTCAGGCTGTGAACCTGCACTGGCAAACAGGTGTGTGGAAGGGATGAGCCATGTAATGCTGGTGGTCCTTCCCTGAGTGCTGCAAATTTTAGACTGTGGACAGGAGTGCGTATCTCAAACAGAGTCTGGTACTGTGCAGTGCTGTTAGAAGTCAAGAGTAACTGACAGATTTGTGTGAACAACCTTTTGTAATGCCTCTTTAGAAAGGATATCCTAATTGTTTCTCTTTGATGCTCTTTTCTGTCAAGGTTTGCCTTTGTGGATGTTTGTAGTGGCAAGGGTAATTCACTATTTATGGTATGCAGAATTCATTAACATTAGTTTCTGTTCTGTGTTTTTTAATCACCAGCAACATGTGTTACTGGGTACAAATTTGCATCTGTTATGCCTATCATTCTGATGTGTACACTGATGTGGGTGAGTGACTAAGGCACTTTTAAAGCAAGTTAAAGCAACATCAGTGTAAAAGTGAGGAAATCAGACTTTAATCATGATGTGCCACACCCACAGAGACATTCCTCTGGCCACAAGTCTGGGTTACTGGGTAACCTTTACTGGCCTTTTCAGTCTGTTTCATTTTTGGCTAATACGTAGGAGTTTTGGTTGGCAATGTATCTGGGTTATAAATGGAGAGGAACAGGAGTAGGTCTCTAGGCAGCTTTGACTATTTGCATCTGAGGAAACTCTTAAGAGATGTTATTGCTCTCCAAACTGAGCAAAATTATATTCTTTTGTGATAAAAAATATTTCAGAAAAAGATTTTTTGTGTTTTCTTTTTTTCTACGAATGTTTGTAGCCTCTGTTTTGCCAGTAGCTTGATATGAAAACATGTCAATGCGATAAATGTCTGCTTTAAGTTCTTTGTCATTTCAACAGACTCATTGAATAATTTAGGTTGGAAAGGACCTTTTAAAGTAAATTAGTCTAACCACCTGGTGAAAATAGGACTTATTTTGGAGTCAGACCAGGCTGCTCAAGGCTTTTTTTGAGGCAAATAAATATTTCCAAGGATGGAGATCCCACAGCATCTCTGTGCAATTTGGTTGAGTGCCTGATTTCTCTCAGAGGGTGAATTTTCTCTAGTACCTTGTCAGAATTTCTGGTGTTGCAACTTGTGCCTGCTGCCCCATGTCATGTCACTGTTCATTTGCTGGAAGAGTCTGTCCCTCTCTTTTCACATACTCCCATCAGGGAGTGTATATGACAATGTACAATGCAGTGCAGAAGGCTCTTGCTTTTTGTTGCTGCAATGGATACTTTGCGAAGTCGTGCTCAACTTGTTACCCGGGGCCTTTCCTGAATTTCTAGTTTTCTGCTTGTAAGAGGAAAAGGTGTAATTCTGATCTCAAGTTTAGATACTAAGTCTGTGAGCTACTTGTGCAGGCAGTCTCTCTAGTGTCTTCCCAGAGAGAGGCTCTTGTTTGGAACAGTTCTTTGGAAGAACCTGCTTGGTATAAAGGAGGTTTGAGCAGAAACCCTGTTTAATGCTCACAGTAAAAATGTGTGCCTAAACCTGGATGGTTGATGAACCCAATTTCATGCCATGTTGAAAAGAAATAGTTTATCAAAGTGTATTCAAAATTTATTTTTTAAAAATAGTGTGACGGTCCACTGCGTACGGCTCCACTGGGTACAGCTCCAAAGCTTTATAGAATCTGGGTTACAGCTTCAAATCAAAAATATTTTGAGCTTATTTATGGCAGATTTGAGTTTCTAGTAAAAGTGCTCTGGAATACCCTATTTATAAGTTTTGTTTTATAGGATCATTTTTTCCCCTACTTTTGCTGGATTGGGGAGCAATATTTTTATATTTTCCATTAAGTTTTTTAACTAAAGCTAAGCCTGGAAATTTTACAAATAAAATAAAGTGTATAAAAAAACCACCTTGTTTTAAAAAAATCAAACTAGATTGTATTTGAAAAAGAAAAGGCTTATACTATAAAAGGCTCTAGGTATCAAAACACTATTTAGAGTCCAAAGTATACAGAAGAAAATGTGTTTTAAATGAGCATTTAATGAATAATAAGCTGTTGAAGCACTAGTTATTGCTGGCATTAGCTGGAAGGAAATGAAAACTAAGTGCTAAAAGCAGGAAGATATCTCTTTTATGATCAACAGTGTTTTGAGGAAAAGTTAAAATCTGAAACCTTGATTGTAAAACATTATATAGCAACATGAGGCTTTAGAGGCCCTTTCTAGTTCAATTAATGCCTACACATTTCAGAAAAATAGAAAGATGGGAAAACAAATTATGTCTTATAACTGTCAGCCTGTACAGTAAACATTTCAAAGCTAGATCTTTGAAGGAAGCAAATATTCTACTTAGGTTTTCCTCTTCACTTACAATTCAGAGTGACACTCTTAGGACTTTGTTGTTTACTTGGTCTTAAGTTGCATTGGTAGCATTTGGACTTTTCCTTCATCATGTACTGTTCCAGAGCTTTCTTGTGAGCCACAAAAGCTAAATATGTTTCTTCTCCAACTTGTGAAATAGTATGATGAGCACTACTCATCCAGAAACATTACTTCTCTCCAGTAGTCACATATACTGGGAAGATATATTAATGATGTGAAGAAGCAAAGTAAGACAAGTCCAGTAAATAATATATATTCCTGACCCAAATGACAGAGAGGCCAATGAGGTGAGGTGCTCTACTGAAGATCATACTCACCAACAAGGAGAAGCTTGTTGGGGTTGTATGTCAAAGGTGACTTTGCCTGCAGTAGCCAAAAACTGGTGGAGTTCAGTATTTTGAAGGGAAAGGGGAAGATAAAAATGAAGCTCATAGCCCTGGACTTCAGAAGGGCAGATTTTGGCTTCTTCAAAAATTTGCTTGAAAGAGTCACATGGGATAAGGTCCTAAAGGAAATAAGGACCTAAGAAAAGAAAACTGGTTAATATTTAAGGTTCTTCTATTGCACTCAATGAGTAGGTAGCCTTCAGGTCATTTGTGGTGATGGCTGCAGAGGTCCCAGCTGTCACCACCCTGCTGCTGGGATGCAGCAGCCTGGCACCTAGGAGACTTTTGCAGATGAATAATGAGTTCCTGGCCAAACTCAAACACAAAAATGAAGCACACAAAGAGTGGAAGCAAGAATGGCTAATTTGGGAGGAATACACAGATATTATCTTAGCATGCAGAGATGGATTTAAGAAAGTCAAAGCCCAAATGGAACTGAATCTGTCCAGAGGTGTTAAAAATTATAAGAAAGCCTTCTGTAAGTACACAAAAGGAAGACTGTAGACAATGTGGGCCCAGTGTACTATGATATGGGTGACCTGGTTACAGAGGATTTGAAAAAGGCTGAGATGATGAATGCCTTTTTGCCTCAGTCTTTTCTGGAAAGACAACCCCTCAGAAATCACTAGTACCAGAGACCAAGCAGAAAGATTGGAGCAAAGAAGATGCCACCTTGGTGGAAGAGGATCAGCAAGTAAAATACTTCCTCAATCCCTTTCTGTATCTATGTAATACATCCCTTTAAAAATAAAGTAATTTTTGAGCATATGCCTCTGAAATACTAGTTATGATTAGATAGAGAAGGCAGAATAGGGCATGGTATGTAAAATCTGTAGGATATATCTTTGGTGTAATGGTTTTGATTTTCAAATAGGGTGATTTTGGTTTTCAACTCTGCATATTCCTAATTGGTGCTCATTCAAAGTGCTCAGTTTCCAAATGATGGACCTGAATTTCTGCCTGAAGTTGATCTTGGAAGAAGCCCTTTCTATTTTCAAAAGACCACCTTAGTATATTTTCAAAAGCCATCTAGTTACTGAAAAGTCAAAGTCAACAGTGTTAACAGGAAACTTAGATTCCTAGAGCCTGAATTATTTAAAACATGGGACTTAGGTTTTTAGAACTTACATGAAGTTGTTTAGACTGTTTTAAATATTTAGGCATTTCTTTGTGTGACTGTGACATGAGAACATGTCCACAAGTAAATGCTAAAGATATTATCCCACAAATAACAATTCCATTTGTTCTTCCTGATTTAAATCAGCTAACCTGAATATATTCTACCAGTAAATCATTAAAGATGTGCAGTCAAAATACATAGGAAGCATGATCACAGTTGAGTGATGCTTCCTATGTTGTAAAGAAAAATATTAAATTTGACCATATTTGACAAGTTAGAAAATACCACTGGGTTTTAGAGTGTCATGTGCCTGCCTTCCTCTTACTCTGGGTTAATAATGTGCCACATAGGTACAGTTCACTGCATAATCTTTTTTCTCAAATCTTACAGTGCTTATAGGTATGTTTTTTTAATGTATGACTACTCAGCAGCATTGAACTAGGAGTGTGGAAATTGAAGCTTCTGTTAAATGTGATTTCTTTTAGCAAACACCTTCTGATAGAGGTGATTAGTACTCCTACTGCTGTTGCCTTGAGGCATCATCACTAGAAATATTATGCTTCTTATTAGACAAAATTAATCTGTGACAAAATTTAAACATGGTTTCAGGAATTATGCCAGTGTGATTTTGGCAGATTACTCTGAATAGCTCCAGACAGGATGCCTTCCATCTATTTCCAGATGTAAATGTGTTCTGACAAACACTGTGAAGAAAAACATGCCTGCAACATCGCGTTGTCTTCCCCCCAGCCCCGAGCAGCTCCGGAGCCCTACAAGGGCTCTGCTTCTCGACTGGACTGGGTTCGCTGCTTGTCCCCAGGCGTGGCTTTGTTCCACGCACTGGGAAGGTGGGCTGGCTGTGCTTTGCTGCCATGTGCGAGGAACAAGGCAAAGAGAGAAGGAATCGTACACTTCGTCCGCGAAGGAGGCTGAAGAGGTTTTATTGTGGCCGTGGGGCTGTGACAGAGAAACGCAACCCACTCCCAGTGCCTGTGTGGACGAAAAATGGCCATGAACAAAGGAACGCATCGGGTCTTATAGGGGGCGGGCCGAGGAAGCCCCCCTCGCCCAATGGGGACGGGCGCCATGGCGGTGACGTGGGCCATGGCGACCAAGGAGACGCAACAGGGGTAGGCCCCGGGTTCCAGGGTGAGTGGGGTTGCGGGATCGGGATAACAGACAGGGAAGTTTCAGGAAGGAATGGGAGGTGGTTACCGGAGTGACGTGGGGAAGCTCCAGTGGCAGGCAGCCTGGAGCAGACCACCATGGGGGGGGGGAAAACATGGAGGGTGCGCGGGGTACACAGAACTCACACAGATCAGAACCCCTAATCTGAACCCAAACCTGGGATGCAACACATGCCTGCCTTTGTTCTTGAATTTTCACCTTTTGTCTGACAAGATCCTCTCTGTCTATATCTTGGGGTAAGATAGCATGAACAGTCTTATTGCTTTCCTGGTTCATAAGACAGCAAGAGGTACCTTACGCTCTAACGATCAATGCCTGAAATTGTTAAATTTCTTGCTCCAATATGCTAAAAGTCTCACTGCCATGCTATTAAATGATCTTTCAATTATGGAACACCATAAAGACACAAAAACCTGCTTCTTGTTTATGTTATATTTCCTTAAACTGTGTACTATTTCTGATAGCATGGTATTTTCAGAAATCATTTCTCCTTGCCCCAGAATTTCATCTTTCTAAATTTTATGTCTGGGTTAGAGATGGAGATAATATATTTCTTGATTGTCTGCAAATTAAAGTGGCATAATATTCTTTTATTTGTGTGTCATGGAAAGTGATACTTTGTACCTTTCATTTTCTAACTGCAATACCTGGGTGATTTACCTGCTTTTCAGAAAGAGTGAATTTTTTCCCTGTAGTTTGCATTATTAGAAGATGTGTCCACCACTGGAAAAGATCTAGAAATTCTACATGAGCTGAATAAGGTTATACTTGGATTGAAGGCTCCAATAAAAATGGAAATACATCAAAGTGTTTATTCAAAGAAGTTGCTTTTCCTTATCGAGGTGTCCGAGGCTTTTAGCTGGAATCAGCACAATGTTGTAAATTTGTCTCTAAGATAAAGAACTAATCTAGATTTGATCACTGGTGATCACTAAACTGATGATCTATTTTAAAAGATCAATGAAGAACTGTTCTTATCGGTTATCTTAACCTTCTGGATTATTCAGACTATAGAGCTTCATTCACTTTGTGAATTAACCTTTTATTTTTAACTTTGAACAGTCTCTTTATCTTAGGATAAATCAAGACTTTTAGAAAGAGTCTTCTGCAACAGGTGGGGAAAATCAAGACTAACTCATTACCTTTCCCCCTCATATTTTAATCAATTCTGCTAAAGACATTGTGTTTACTTAATACACACAACATGCTTTCAAGCATATTCTTCCTATGTTTTGAGCAATCATTTCCTAGAAATATATGTATATAAAAATTGCTATTGGTGATAGCCAGTAAAGCAAGTAAAATGTTGCTTTCCTGATATATAATATAGAAATATATCAATACATTTTATAATCTTAATATACAAGATTTAAAAATGAAATCTTTAGGTAACATTTTGCTTTCCTTAGAAGATTGTATTCCTGTTAAAAGGATGCACACATCAGAACTAGTATTTAAAATACATTATTTGTCTTTGTTTCTAGTATTATGACTCTTGCATTTCAAGCTCCTGATTAACATGTTGGGGAAGTAAGAGCTTGGAAGGGAATGGAAATATTTAGTTTTATTCAATACCGCTTTTTGGATAACAAGTGTACTTGCCTTGCAGTGTTAAAAAATGAGTAGAATAACATTAATATATAAACAAATCCTTGAATTCTAACCAATTGGTGTAATTTTTTCTTTCTCGTGTTTTATTCCATCACAATAATTTTTCTTTATCATCTGTTTGCTCTGGTTATTACCACTCCTGGATGAAAAGGAGCTAGATGTCCCACACTAAAGCAGTATAGCAAACAGAAGTGATGATTTTCCCAACCAGTCTGCAAAGGATTTTGTGCTTAGAGTTCCACTGATGCAAAAAAAAAAAAAAATAAAAAAATTGTGAATATATCCATTCTGTTGGGTGTGCAGCAAAAGCTCTGAAGAGAAATACTGTATAAAATATCTAAACAGAAAATTCCTCAGGGAATGGGAGTTGAAGGGCTGAAATATGGTTTCAGGAAGTACTTTTCCTTTGGAATTACTGAGTGTTTCTAAAAGTGTGTTTGATGGCAGGGACTCAGACGGTGGAGGCACACAAGAATTAAAACCCAGTCTTTAAATCTGCCTGTGGTGCTGGCAATTAATCACATGATCTTTATGAAACTTTCTTTGTTTGCTGCAGCAGATGAACACATACAGTAAAACCCTAGACTTTGTTCAACACACAACTGATGCAGCAAATATCTTGGATAAATGTTAAGACTGTAAGACTATAATCTTGATTGGACTTGATATCTTAAGTTACAGAGGAGTGATTCATTCCCCATTAGCTTCAGACACAAAATGAAGGTGCCTAATTCAGGGTCAAATGCACTTTGTAATGAACAGAGATAACATTATTTCCAGAAGTCAATTTTAGCCCATTTTTTCTCATCCCATTGATTATAATGGGGTCAGGCTATCCTCAAAAATTTTATGCCATAGCGAAGTGCTTCAAGTTAAGTGGGATAAATCTAGTTGTGATCAGTCAATCCAGTTGGGATCAGCCAAGATCAGGCTAAGATATCTCAGCATAATGAAATAATGAAGAAATTCAATTTTCTTGCTCCTAAGATGAGTTAAAATAATACTGTCTTGGGGATTGTTAAATAGCAGTCATGGTTATGGCAGAGACCTGTCCTTCTCAACCGTCTCTGTATTGAGCTTGTGGTTGCCTAGTGGGACAAGATAATATTCTCCGTAAGTCACTTTATGTGCAAGAATTAAATGTATGGCTCAGCCCTAGTAGGGAATATTTATTTAGGTGCAGAGATTCTTGTCTCTGCACCTCATTCCAGTTTGTGTCCTCCTGTGTCTGTGCCAGTCTCTGATGACACAATCAGCCACGATTAGGGGGAAGATAGCCTCTTCCAGGAGCTTCTCTCCAGACCTGCCTCTCCTGTAGGACTGCCAATGCAGGGGTGGAGGATCCAGAGTATGGCTTTATCTCCCCGGGGACTGTGTGTTGTTGCAGTGCTGAGGCTGAGCCAATGGGGCTCTGCTGTGTCCCAAAAAACAGCAGAAGGGTTTGGGCACAGAGGCACAGAGCTCACTGGCCATGGGTGGGACCTTACCCACCCCTATGCCTGAGGGGGAATGATTCTGCTGACTTGTTCCATTCTCCAGAGTTTGCCTATGTCTCAAGTCAGTCCTAAATCATAATTAGTGAAGGGAGGGCATGAATTTACATGATTTATTACAGACCTCAATTTCCAGACAAATTTCAAGCTCAAGAGGGTGACTTTTGAACTGAAAAAGTTTGATTATGCAACATGTGGGTCTTTCTCCATGCCTGATGATGATCAATATTGCAGTGGCCAGAAAAAGAACAGTTACCTATGTTAAAAATACTTCCGTTTGGATTCTGGAGGTTCCTTCTCTACAAATAACATGGTACTGCTTGTACAGAACTAAGCACTGTTAGTATTGATCATATTGAAAACAAAAGAAATAAAATTAATTTGGACATCAGATGCCATCAGAGATGCTACCAATCCAAAATATGAAACAGAGAGAAAGAAAGTTATCAATGCACCAAAGAAAGAGTCCTTAAAAAGAGGCAGAGAAGAGATGGGAGCACTAAATAACGTTTGAGCTTGTTTGGAGTTGATTTGAGTAAAAGGGTTGCTCTTAATTAGACACCGGATCTCTAATTCAGGAAGCTATGGAACTGGCTGCTGTTAGGCAGCAGTGTGTGACCTTAGTTAAAATAGACATTGTTAAAAGGGTGCAATATTAATCAATCTGATTATAATGAAGCTAAAATGCTCTAGAAAAGTAGGACTAATTTCCAAGAACACTGCTATTCCCAGAGGAATACTGCTATCCCAAAGGCAGCCATCCTGCCTCTAGGACAAAACCTAGTATCTTTTCATGACACTACAGTACTGAACTGGTGAAGAACGTTTATGGTGATGCTCTTATGGTCTCTTTCTAGCCTCTCTTATATTAAAATACAGCCTCATCTGGCTTCTCCTTGAACTGGTCGATTCATTCAGCTGGCAGAGAAGAACTCACATTAAGCCATTCTTGTGTAGACCTGCCAGCATTTCCAAAGCTGGTTTGTGTAGCTCCACATCATGCTGCAGTGCATGATACAGACTTATCTTCCCTTCCTGAGCATGCAGCCATTGTAAATATTTATATAGGCAGAAATATAACTGAGTGCCTAGGGATTGTGCCCCTTGTCTAAAATAACCTGCTTAAGCATAGGGTCAGAGAGACAGATCATATGCCTCAACTAGATACATTTCTCTGTGCTCCTGGAGGATCAAATAGAAACATGTCTTTGCAATTTTTGTTGTATTCCAATCAGGTTATCCATATGAAGACACACACAGCCTTTAAATGACAAATTAAAATAAAACAATCTTCTGAAACCCTAAATTTTGCATGGACAATGTGTCTCTCTTTGATACTGATAATATTAGGAGAAAATAACCCCTTCAACACTGCATTCACCAAAAATCTACTGGATACTGATAATGATAAAACAGCTCAGAAATTCCTGACAGCTATTAAGATTACAAGAAGGTAGTACAAATCCCAGAAGTGTAAGTCTAATAGAGTGTTTTATCACAATCTAGAAAAGATAAAGCAATAGAGCAATAAAAGAGAGATATCTATCTATATATAACATATCATGTTATGTAAACCTCTCTGTTTTCAGCTGTTACATTTTTGAGGCAAAAAAGTTGAATAATAATTTCCCAAGATTTGATTCCTAAACAATTTTGTGTTAATATACATCACAATCTCCAGAGAATACAAACATGTGCTTTCCTCCTTTAAAATCAAAACAAGGTATGTTTTCTTTTGAATTTAATTTCACATATATGCCTATTTTAAAAAGGCATATCTGGAGCAAAGGTAATTGCCCAAAATAATAGTTGATGGAAGTGAATAATAATAATACATTTTCTATCTATCAATTAATTATTGTACATTTTCTCAAAGAACACAGCGTTAATTTTTTGAAAGGTTTTAATGTGTCACTGCATTGAAGAAAAACAAATTTTGGAATTCCTACTTGTATTGTCAGATATTTGTAAATGTAATTATGGTGTTATGAGCTGCCAGAATAGTAAATGCACAGCGTCATTGCCATGGAATTTAAACATGCAATAACAGTGCTTTCATAATTACAGAGGAATATGGTGACCTGTGGAAAAAAAGCTGAAACTGGTGACATGTTTGGATGACCTGCCTATTCTTAATTCTGGTTCTTATTCTTTTTCTTTCTAAATGCTACTTGGAGATTTGTTCATTTAGCTATGTTTACACCTGGTGCCATTGAGGCCTACTGACTAACACATAACTCCTTCTCAGGAGCTGAACTTCCATATGAGATATCTCTCAGACATGCAGTTTAACAGACTGATGAACCAGAAAAAATCTGAATATAGTAGCCAAGATAAAGATTATCTGGTTTCATAAGATATAAGTATTTGTACATAACCATACAAGATGACAAATATCAGTATGCTCAATTTTAATGGATCAAAGAATTCGACTCTGTTACTTTTTATGACTTTGGTTTTTGTGGCTTTCAGGAAAAATGTGTCAGGGTCATAACATCTATATATCTATCACCTAATTAAAGTAGAACCAGAAGCAATGAACTTATCTCTACAAATTGGATTAGAAATTTTGTCCTTTAATCTTGGTATTCCAAATAACAAATGTTCCAGATGAAAGAGACCAAAGCAATAGTTACATTTATATCCTAGAAAATATTTCATAGATAAAATTATTTCATAGATAAATTATTTGCTAAATTACACTTTCAGATTTTTTGCATCATTTGCATGTTGGCTTCTTTTTCATTTTTTTACTAGGTACTATTTAATGTTTGCTTAATTTTTTTTCTTCTGAATATTTTTTCTTTTGAAATAAAGAGGCAAAAATATTGTATACACATATTTTTTCTTTGATCTTTGATTTTCCCTTTGTTCGAAAATATATCACAAGCACTGGTAGACATTTTCCTCTCGTAGTTTGCACACTATACTCCCAACATGTAAGCTCCAGAAATTCTTTGCGTTTTTATTATTATATAAAAAATTAATTAGGAAAAAACGCACAACAAACAAGCAAAAATCCTGTCAAAAAGCCCAAACTGAAACTCAGATGACTGTTGCATCCCGGAGTTTGGGTTTAGATTAGGGTTTTTAATTTATGTTAAAATAAGTCAAGTTCTGTAATCCCGCGTTTCCCCCGTGTTGTTCCCCCCCGCGGTTTCTGGCCCCATGTTGCCTGTTGCCGGATCTTACCCCTGTGCCGCTCCTGTAACCACCCTGCCGTCCGGCCCCGGGAAACCCCGTGCTGGCCACCCCAAGCCACACGATCCCGCTCAGCCCGAGGCTCGGTGCCCGCCCCTGCGGGGTTCTCTGGTTGGTCGCTGTTGCTGGCGTCACCGCCACGGCAGCCGCCCCTATTGGCAGGCAGGCCGTGGATCCTCTCGCCCCGCCCCTCCATAAAGCCCTATCCCACCGGCACCCAGGCGCCATTTTCTCCCATGCGAGTGCCGGGAGCGGTCGCATCTTTCCATCGATCTGCGCCATGTGTGACCAATAAACCATTCCTGCCAAGCATGGAGTAAATGGACAAATTCCTTACCTCTTTGCTGGACCCCTAGCGCACGGTAACAGAGGCTGGCCAGCCCACGCGCCCGAGACACGGAGCCGTGTCCGGGAACCCGCGGCAGCAAACCCTGGCAGCACGTGGAAGCTACGCCACAGCCGGGCTCCCAAGAGCCGCGTGCAGCTGGGGAGAGCAAAAACCCACGCTGCAGATGACCACTATATTACTTTTTTACCACTATTTGCTTTAAATGCTTCAAACATTTCAGGAACTCCATATGACTTTTGAAGATGCATAGCTGTAAAACTGTTATCCTTCTATTAAACAAATATTTGGAGTATTTGATGTTCAGACTTATTCAAGGATGAAACACAATTGGTAAGAAGCTTACTATGTTTCTGTTCCTACTGCTCTTTTAGACTTCTTGACAAGAAACTGTCTTTCACTGGCATATTTGATGTCCTGATAAAGGATTAGCAACAGAAAAAATAGTTGAACACACTGTGATATCTTCTAAATCACTAGGGAAATATCTGGGCTAATAACAAGAAAAATAGATACCTCCTTCCTAAATACTTTCAGGCAAGATAGTCCTCTGAACTACCATTCTTTTTAAGTGTGGGAATGGAGTGAAAAATGTGAATAACTATTTTATACAATCATTTAGGTGACCTACAGAGAAGCTTTTGCTATCTTCCTCCTCTGGATGTGGAAGACATTAATAATAAGTTATATAAAAAAATAAAATTTGCATTACTGTGACCTTTTTTTTATGAATGGTTAACTTTCATAACATTTTATGGTAATATCTGAATACCATGCAAACTGGGATAGCAATATTTTGCTTTTCGAGTGGTTTGTGGTTTGCTTTCCAGAAGAGTTAGGTTAAATATTCACTCATATGAAACTGAAATGACTGCAGCTGCTTTTTATTACACAGTGTTGTAATCCATGGAAGAAGAAAGCAAAAGAGAGTTAGAAGTTTGGAATATATTGCAAATTGTACTGAATAACATCCTGCTGTATTCACTACTTAGACCACTTGTGGTTCAGAGGTGCAAATGTTGCTTATGCATGTGGATAACTCAATTTGATGACGTGTGGTCAGACTCGTGCTCTGCAGCTGTGTGATTCACCAGGAGAAAGACAAGGAATCATGGAATACGCTGAGTTCGAAGGGACCCATCAGGATCATCAAGTCTAACTCCTGACCCTTCATTCCTAAGCATCATTCCTAAGAGTCACACCATGTGCCCAAGAGCATTGTCCAAACACTTCTTGAACTCTGTCAGGCTCGTGCTGTGACCACTGCCCTGGGGAGCCTGTTCCAGTGCCCAACCACTCTCTGAGTGAATAATATCAAACCTTTTTCTAATAGCCAACCTAAACCTACCCAAAAAACTTCAGACCATTCCCTGAGGACCTTCACTGGTCACCACAGAGAAGAGATCAGTGTCTGCTCCTCCTCTTTCCCTTATGAGGAAGTTGCAGACTGCAATGACATCTCCCCTCAGTCTCCTCCAGGCTGAATAGAACAAGTGATCTCAGCTGCTCCTGATATGGCTTCCCCTCAATACCCTTCACCATCTTTATTGCCTTCCTTTGGACACGCTCTCATAGTTTAATATATTTTCTATATTTTGGTGCCCAGAACTCCACACAATATTCAAGGTGAGGCTGTCCCAGTGTGGAGTAGACCAGGACAATCCCACTGGTGCTGCTGTGCCCAATGCACCCAGGACAAGGGTGGCCTTCCTGGCTGCCTGGGCACTGCTGACTCAGATTCAAGAAAAAGAACTGGCCAGGCTGCCTTTGTGTCTGCACACAATACCTTCTATCTTTCAGTCCATTGCAAGTCAGCTACCCTGGCAAACAAAAAAAGTGTAAACCTCATAAAACCACCAAGGATGTTTGTAAAGTTTGGTGTTTTTCATCAAAATAGAAATGGTTCTCAATACTTGGGAATTAAAATGATGAAGCCATGGCAAGACCCTCCTTGGCTGGAAGCTGAGTTTAAAAAGTATCAAGATCAAAAATGAAAAGAAACCACAACTTTTACAAGTGTAATTAGCCACTGTAACAGACTATCAAGGGAGGAAAGGAATTCATCATGGCTTGGAGTTTCTGTTAAAACATGACTGCTTTAAAAATCCTGTTTGCTGATGTCTGTAATTTTTATGATGTGCCTTGTGATGCTTAGTGGATTCTGGGTAAAGCCAACTCCTGTGCTTGTTTGAAATGCTCAGATTTCATTTCATTCTGGTCATGCTTAAGAGTTTGTATGGCTCAAATGAAGCATAATGCTTCCAAAGTAAAAAGAAAGATAGATACCCAAATATTTTTAAAAATCTCTGGGCTTTACAGTCAATCTCATATTTTCTATGTTTATTTTATGATTCTTGAATCTTTGGAGTTGTCAGTAATGCAAAAGGGGTTGTCAGCAGTTCTCTACCATCTGAATGGAATGAGTGAGCTATGAAACAATGAAGTAGGACTGCAGCAACTTTGGTTTCTCCATGAAATCATTCTCTTTGAAATCTTCTTACTTTTTTCCCTTTTCCTGTTCTTAAAATTTTTCATTTTTAGAGCCATGTATTACAATGGAAAATCCACGTCTTTTGCTAGAATTTGAGGTCTGTAATCAACACACACAAAACTGCCAGTGCCACTATATGGTTGAAAAAGATATTTGTCCTTATTTCTGTCTCATTCTCAGACATTATTTAAAGTTTATTACTCTTTAGATTTATCATTCAAGTATGTTTCTCAGTATGTTATTGATTGCAAGATATCCTCCAGCATCCCTCCAGCACCACCTGAAGATAGCTGGGAACCTCCTGACCCCTCTGTTGCCTACTCTCTACTCTGATTTTGAAGCTCAAATGGGGGCTTTGTTACCATACTTTGTTACCATGTCAACAAAATTCACTATTTACCTTTGAAACTTCTTGAGAAGTGCATTGGTTTCATTCAGGTTTTCTTTTTCAAAAGTTGTTCTTAGTTCAAAACAAGTTGAACAAATAGGCAATCATTTATTTATAATGTCAGAAGCAGATAGCTCAGTCACCGGAGTTCATAGAAATAATGGGTGAAGAAATAAAAGAAAATATCTGTTTAGCTTATTTCCCTAGAATTAGATCAGAAAGGTCTTCCTTTCCTTCTCAATTCAGGATTGTTCCACTCTTGTCAAGATTTTATTCAAGTTGCAGGCTTTATGCTTGTCACTTATATCCTGTAGTGGAGCATTCCAGCTTTCTTATTAATGTCCTTCAATCAAATCTTCCAGAAGTCCAGACCTTGTATTTTTTACCCTTTGCAATGACTTCTGTTTTATCCATCCAGAAGAGACAGTCTGTCTTCCAACTAAATTTTAGGGAGAAACAAAAGGGATTCTTTCATTTCTATAGTTATGTAAACATGCTAAGTCTACTGGGACTCATACTCTGCTCTAAATTGACTGGTAAAGAGTGATTTATTTCAATAAGGTCTGTCTCCTTCCTTGTGATAACTATTTCTAATGCTTCTTTTACTAAGGAATATATTTTTCATACACTTTATTAAAAAAAATCATTAAAAATACACTTGAAAACACAACAGTCTCAAATGTATACAGCTTATCCAAGACTAGATATAATGTCAGAGAAGTCCTATGGAGTGATAGCGGATTAGGGGATGACTAATCCACTATTTCTTCCTTTAAGGCATATAATAGTGCTGTATATACAATGTATTTCCCCTGAGACTAGATATGTGCATAAGACTGTATTTCCCAGCTAGGTAACTGGAAATGGAAATATTCTGATCTGCAGTGCATTTAGTTTTGCCAGAACATACAGAGATATATGATTCAGATCTCTTAAGAGGTCCTGGCAGTAACTGGTGGAATATATTCTACAATGTAGTTTTCTTTCAGCTGGTGTTTTAGTTTATTTTAAAATCAATTTTATTTTTTCAAATTACACTTTTATGAATGATTTGTGGCCTCTATCAGTGGCAGAAATCCTAAAATAAAATTTTAACATTTCTTAGAACCATTCTAATGGATCGCTTTGAGGAAGTCATATTTTATGTCTAGAAGAACTAAAGATGTCTGAAAAAAATGCTCAATATTCCAAAATTATGGAGATCAAGAATCTCAGGTTATAAAAAGCTGGAAATATCTGAAGCAAAAAGCTGTTTTACTCTTTTTCTCTTATGGAGTCATAGTATCATAGAATGGTTTGGGTTGGAAGGGAACATAGATTATCTAGTTCCAGCCCTACTACCATAGGCAGGGATGTCTTCCACTAGACCAGGTTTCTCAAGCTCCATGCAGCCTTGGCTTGAACAATTCCAGGGATGAGACATCCATGATTTCTCTGTGCTGTTCCAGTGTCTCACCACTGTCACAGTAATGCATTTCTTCCTAATATCTGATCCAAAACTACCCTCTTTCAGTTTAAAGCCTTTTCCATTTATCCTACCTATACATGCCCTTGTAAAGTCACTCTCCATCTCTCTTAGTTTCCAAAGATTTTGAAGTGTTTAAGAGTGTATTAGTAAACTCATATGGAGGAAATTCTCATGCATAATACTCGGATTTTGAGAAGTTAGTTTCAGAGAAAGAAATTTCTCTGAAAAGAAATACATAATCCCACAAATCCCTTCCTGTATTGACACTGAAAACAGCACTTCAGACATGAGTACTGCTTTGAGTGATAATCAAGAGAGCTGATCTCTTGCAACATATAGGTATTTCCTCCTTAAATTCATCAACTCAAAGATCATAGCCAAAGGTGACAAACAGACCAGAGAATTTGGATCTAAATTTTAGTGTCTTTGTTCTCCTTTAGTCTTTTTGTCTGCAATTTCGATGGAAAGAACTATAAAAACATTTTCTCTCTGCTTTCCTGTAGAATTGTAATCATCAGAACATCATGCATCTCAGATATACTAAGTTATATTTGCAGTAGCTTTATTAGGTAAGGAAATGTTATTTCTGTGTTACAGTTGGAGAACCAGGGTACAAGGACATTTACATGGAAAGGCTGTGACTAATCTGAAACAGAAAACTAGAAATTACACCCCTCGATAAAAGTATATCTACATGCATCCATAGAATCTGAAAGCTTGAACAACCTTTCCTGGGGAAAAAAATCAGCAGTCTTATTCTACTAATTCTGCTGGAAATATAGGATAGTACAGAAATCTAGAAAATGTACTGTTTACTAGTAGCATTGTATAGGGAGGTCGCTGGTCACCAAATGCATCCCATCTGCATTTCAGGATAACGTTTCAAATCAACCCTCTCAGAATCAATTCAGTGCTCATCCAGTATATCAGAATTATTGGTGATGGTTGGGTTAAAAGTCAGGAATTTGTTTTTGCCTTGATGAAGGGAAAATGAAGCCAACAGGATACCAATGGGCTACAAATGAATAAGCCAATTATCAGGTAAGAAAGGCAGGAGGAGTACAGGCCCTAACCCCTAACCCTAACCCTAACCCTAACCCTAACCCTAACCCCTAACCCTAACCCTAACCCCTAACCCTGACCCTAACCCTGACCCTAACCCTAGACCCTGACCCTGACCCTGACCCTGACCCTGACCCTAACCCTAACCCTAAACCCTAACCCTAACCCTAACCCTAACCCTTAACTCTAACCCTGACCCTAACCCTGACCCTGACCCTAACCCTAACCCCTAACCCCAACCCCTGATCTAGAACCCTAATCTAGAACTTCAATCAGGAACTTTCCTCTAGAACTTCATTCTGGAGATATGATCTAGAACCATAAACTAGAACTCTAATCAGGAACTTTCAGCTAGAACTTCATTCTGGAGATATGATCTAGAACCGTAATCTAGAACTCTAATCAGGAACTTTCCTCTAGAACCCTGGTGGTGCCTATGGCATCACATGATGGGGAAGATAGCCACGCCCATCGGGTCGGGCGCCAGTATGGGCGTGGCCATGTGGTCACGTGACAGGGGACCAATATGGCTGCTGTTGGCATCGGATCGATTTTTTTTGTTTTTGCCGGGTTTTTTTGTGTCTGCTGGTGCTATTGTGGTGTACACGCGGCGGTGGGGGATTGTGGGTGGACCTTGGGATTTGTGGTGTAATTTCGGTCAGCCAGCTGGCTGGACGCCTATAGGTTTGGGGCTTCTTTGAGGTCGTGGTCCAAGGGGAGTGGTCTGGATGCCGAAGCGGTGACGTCACATGGGGCGGTACCGAGCGTGGTGTGTGTGCAGTGCGCGCTGTATGATGGCAGGGGGTGCTGAGGCGTATCGTGTTGTTCTCAATATGTTTTGCTACCTGCCAGGTGGATCACTAATTAGGGGTTGTATAGGTATATATAATAAAGAACAAAAACTATATGTCCGGTGCAGCAGTAGAAAGTTTCAGGCTCCCGGGGAGTAAATTCTTTTTTTTTTTTTTTAATAATTATTTAAAGTTTGTTTTTTGTTTTACTCCCAGCGAGCCTGAAAGTTTCTACTGCTGCTTTTTGAAAGCTAGAAAGGGAAACAAAGTTAGAAATGAAAAGATGGAAAGAAAGAAAAAGACGGACGAGAGGACTGAAGAGAGGACTGAAGAGAGGACTTAAGAGAGGACTTGAGGACTTAAGAGAGGACTTGAGGACTGAAGAGAGGACTGAATAGAGGACTGAAGAGAGGACTGAAGAGAGGACTGAAGAGAGGACTTAAGAGAGGACTGAAGAGAGGACTTAAGAGAGGACTTGAGGACTTAAGAGAGGACTTAAGAGAGGACTTGAGGACTTAAGAGAGGACTTGAGGACTGAAGAGAGGACTGAAGAGAGGACTTAAGAGAGGACTTGAGGACTTAAGAGAGGACTTGAGGACTGAAGAGAGGACTTGAGGACTGAAGAGAGGACTGAATAGAGGACTGAAGAGAGGACTGAAGAGAGGACTGAAGAGAGGACTTAAGAGAGGACTGAAGAGAGGACTTAAGAGAGGACTTAAGAGAGGACTTGAGGACTTAAGAGAGGACTTGAGGACTGAAGAGAGGACTGAAGAGAGGACTGAAGAGAGGACTTGAGGACTTAAGAGAGGACTTGAGGACTGAAGAGAGGACTGAAGAGAGGACTTGAGGACTTAAGAGAGGACTTAAGAGAGGACTTGAGGACTTAAGAGAGGACTTGAGGACTTAAGAGAGGACTTGAGGACTGAAGAGAGGACTGAAGAGAGGACTTAAGAGAGGACTTAAGAGAGGACTTAAGAGAAGACTTAAGAGAGGACTTGAGGACTTAAGAGAGGACTTAAGAGAGGACTTAAGAGAGGACTTAAGAGAAGACTTAAGAGAGGACTTGAGGACTTAAGAGAGGACTTAAGAGAGGACTTGAGGACTTAAGAGAGGACTTGAGGACTGAAGAGAGGACTTAAGAGAGGACTGAAGAGAGGACTTAAGAGAGGACTTGAGGACTTAAGAGAGGACTTGAGGACTGAAGAGAGGACTTAAGAGAGGACTGAAGAGAGGACTTAAGAGAGGACTTGAGGACTTAAGAGAGGACTTAAGAGAGGACTTGAGGACTTAAGAGAGGACTTGAGGACTGAAGAGAGGACTGAAGAGAGGACTGAAGAGAGGACTTGAGGACTTAAGAGAGGACTTAAGAGAGGACTTGAGGACTTAAGAGAGGACTTGAGGACTGAAGAGAGGACTGAAGAGAGGACTTGAGGACTTAAGAGAGGACTTAAGAGAGTACTTAAGAGAGGACTTAAGAGAAGACTTAAGAGAGGACTTGAGGACTGAAGAGAGGACTGAAGAGAGGACTTAAGAGAGGACTTGAGGACTTAAGAGAGGACTTGAGGACTGAAGAGAGGACTTAAGAGAGGACTGAAGAGAGGACTTAAGAGAGGACTTGAGGACTTAAGAGAGGACTTAAGAGAGGACTTGAGGACTTAAGAGAGGACTTGAGGACTGAAGAGAGGACTGAAGAGAGGACTGAAGAGAGGACTTGAGGACTTAAGAGAGGACTTAAGAGAGGACTTGAGGACTTAAGAGAGGACTTGAGGACTGAAGAGAGGACTGAAGAGAGGACTTGAGGACTTAAGAGAGGACTTAAGAGAGGACTTGAGGACTTAAGAGAGGACTTGAGGACTTAAGAGAGGACTTGAGGACTGAAGAGAGGACTGAAGAGAGGACTTAAGAGAGGACTTAAGAGAGGACTTAAGAGAAGACTTAAGAGAGGACTTGAGGACTTAAGAGAGGACTTGAGGACTGAAGAGAGGACTGAAGAGAGGACTTAAGAGAGGACTTGAGGACTTAAGAGAGGACTTGAGGACTGAAGAGAGGACAGAAGAGATGACTTAAGAGAGGACTTAAGAGAGGACTTGAGGACTTAAGAGAGGACTTAAGAGAGGACTAATTCTGGCTCTGCTGAAATAGATACAGGTTTTGTCATTGACTGTGCTGAAGTCAAGCAATTATTCATTACTTCTAAGTGAACTCTTGGCCATTATAAAAGCTGTTTCAATATAAGTTATTTTTCATGGGACTCTATTCAGGCATGTATTATTTATTCAATTATTTCTTTGTCTTATCACTGAGGCAACCTTTTTGCATATTTTCTGTGTGTTTTGCCTTAGAAAAGGCTTCTTGATATTCAAAATCCATTGCACTTTCATTCTGGCTAGACAAAATCTACAATGCCAGTTTACATTCACAAACTTAATCTTGAAGAAATCTAAGGAATAAATCCCATCATATTTTAAACCAGTTTATATTTAACTGTTTTCTTCAGATATAGATCAACTCCACTTCAAATGTTGCTGTAGATTTTTTCCCTCCCAGGTAATATAAGACTCCAGTTTTCATTGATCTGAGACAGGGAAAATTTCTGATGGCACTAAATACCTACGAAGCCCCTACATATGTGTGTGTGGTTGTATGTATTTTTCACACTAACAAATATTGTAGGGTGAGCAAAGGTAAGCTATACACTCTTAATTGAAACTTTCCTAAATTTCCTGAACCTCTAATGTCTGCAAAATTTCATGGAAAATCTCATATGAGGAAGCTGACTTGTGATATTTTGACACTTTCATCTCCAAAGCTCAAAAAGCTGAAATATACCAGAATAATTGAAAGCCAAAGGCTTTGAACCTCAGGGATATTATATAAGTTTAGTTTAGATTTGGAGCAAATGCCCTTAGCAGATCCTATATTAATTTAACTTTTTTATCCACAGTAGTTGTTAGTGGTTAATCCTGAAGGTTTTTTAGCAATTAGATTCTGGGGATTCAGGCTCTGGAACTCGGCACAGACTGAACCAGCAGCTATGATAGTGGCAGTAAGGGAGGTCAGGATTTAATGCATGGACACGTGTCCCTCGGATGTGTCAAACTCCAAAAGCTCTACACATTGATGAGTTGATTACTGTCTGCATTAACCCACAATAGGTACCATGTTCTTAATTAATTAGCCATCTTATAACAGCATTATCACTCTCTTCAGAGACAAATTTAAAGACAATGATTTCTTGGAAAGCTAAATCTCTGTTTTATGGCAGTTTAAAAGGATAATTAAATTTAAATTATTTTTTTTATTCTTCTAAAATAAGAAATAACTAACCTGCCTGAAGGCACATGAATCATTGTGACTTTGGCTACTGTAGAAAATCCATAAATATGGGCATTGATATATCCTTTGTTATACAACACAATTTGTGGTAATTTTCTTAAAGGTAAACTGTATTTTACTTAGTCAGTTTTTGAATTATTTTTTAAAGAACACTACAAAAGGGCTTTCATTTGAGATCTAATTGATTTGCTGGAGGTCAGTCTCCTTCTTAAACCTCCTTTGACTGATTTGCTGAAGAATTATTCAAACAGGTGGTAAAGAAGCACTGAAAAACCCACCAGACTGGCCGACATTGCTAAAACTCAATATTCTGGTAGTCATAACTTTGGGCAAGGTCAATGTCGTGTGAGGCCAGATACCTTTGTTCTTGCAGACTGGTGTTTTGCCACATGTAGTTCTAGTGGACATGCAGACATTGATAAGGGATGGGCGGCTGGACAGGACCTGGCAATGTGTGCTCAAAGCCAATCTTGTCCTGGGCTGAAACTGAAGAAATGTCACCAGCAGGGTGAGGGAGGGAATTCTGCCCCTCTAGTCTGCTCTCATGAAACCCCACCTGCAGTGCTGCACCCAGCTCTGGGGTCCCCAGCACAGGAAGGACATGGATCTGTTGGAGCAAGACCAGAGGAAAGGCACCAAGATGATCAGAGGGATGGAGCAGCACTCCTATGAGGAAAGGCTGGGAGAACTGGGATTGTTCAGCCTGGAGAAGCCTTTGGAGTGACCAAATAGTGATCTTCCAGAATCTGAAGGGAGCCTCCAAGAGAGATGGAGAGAAACTATTTACAAGGGCATGTAGTGACAGAACAAGGGAGGATGTCTTCCAGCTTAAAAAGAGTAGGTTTAAATCAGATGATAGGAAGAAATTCTTTACTGTGAGGATGGTGATGCACTGGAAAAGGTTGCCTACATAAGTTGTGTATGCCCCATCCCTGGAACTGTTCAGTGCCAGGCTGGATGGTGCTCTGAGCCATCTGGTCTAGTGGAAGGTGTCCCTGCCTATGGCAGGGGTGTTGAAACGAGATGATCTTTAAGGTTCCTTTCAACCCGGACCATTCTATGATTCTATGACAAGTCACTCGAGAACTTCTTAACCAAAGTCCTGATGAGCATCCTGGCAATATCGCAATGCCATTTGGAGGCACAGTTTAACTCTCTCCCCCATTTCCTTTGGCAGCAGGGCATGTGGACTGGGAGCAATAGCAATTCTTCCAATACAGAGAACTGCAGGGCCAGGGACAAGCTCCAACAAATATGGTGGGACTCATTGGAGTTTGATAGATACTGTACTGCAAACTTGAAATTCAGAGATGGACAGAGATTTAAAAAAAATCTCTTCTTCGGTTAAACTTTTCTTTTTTTTTTTTTTTTTTTTTTTTTTTTTTTTTTTTTAACCAGGAGTGCCATCTCCTGCAAAGGTAACAGGATACTTTAAAAGAACTTGTGATTCTACCTGTTGTACTCCTTCTGAATTACAGGACTTCTTTTTAAAAGAAATTTTCATCTTAGTAGAGAATAATTTTCCTACAAAACCACACAAATGGAAATATAATTGATCTAAATTATTTTAAGGCAATTTGGCTGTATAACTTTAATTTAATTTAAAGAAAATAAAAAGTTATAAAAATCCAGGAATCAAACTATGTAAAAATGGATTGTTCTGGCCATGCAGTTTAAAATTTCCCATTTTATTTACTTGCTATAAATAGAAATATATATGGATCTGGGTGCAAACCAGGGATCTTGGTGTACTACATTAGAACTGGCCCAGAAACATAATGGTTCCTCCAGTCCTCCAGTTCATCTCCACACTCCTGCATAGGCAAGACCCACACTTAAAGTTGCTATTTGTGTGACTTCTGGCTTACTTTCCTCATGCATTGGAAGATTTTGCACATGCAGGATGCATTAATGGGTATGGTGGATACATCATGGGTAGGAAGTTTTAAAAGTATAATTCCAGATTCTCAGTCATATGATTTCTAATTGCTGGAGCCAGGTAGTTTTGTAAGTCAGTTCTTGACTTTCCAGAAGTTATTTATGAACTATGTTTCATTTGTGAGTCTCTGGTCATTTAGGAGTATTATCATGTGCAGGTAAGTACCTATACCTATACAGAACAAAAGAAGGGAAAAGTGACCCTTAAATGGCACAATAAAAGGAAATGAGATGTGCTCACCTGGGATAAAAGCACAGTCAGAGGTATATAAACAGAAAGCAGTTTGAACAATCTGAAATAGTAAGTAGCAGTAAAATGGGGAGAGGGATAATTTCTGGAGGAGGCTGAATTTGTCAGCACTTGAAATCCACTTTGTTTATCCTTGTTATCAAATAACATGATAGGACGACTAAAATGTTGCACTGTTTTTGTTTTTCTTTCATCTGTAGTAGCTACCACAGACACAAGAAAGGCAGCAGCAGCTGCACCCAGAGCTAGCTGCAAATTGTTTACAGTTTCCATGGAGAGAGTATCTTTAAACAGATGATTTGATAGACTATAACCCCTTCTACTGCTTGAGTATTATGTAGATCATTTGGTGTTTCCTCTTGCTAAATAAAACAAAGGGAGTTTTATTATTTTATTTTTATTTTTTAAATCATATTTGTTATATTTCTTGTAGGATTTGTTCAGCTTGTGTTTCTCAGTGCCAGGCACCTGCAAACACAGATCTCTACAGCTGATGAGTTGAGTTCTGCCAAAAATACTCACAGTAACTCCAACATTCCTTATTGTATTGTTAGTATGACATGTAAAGATTAATATTTATTGTGCTTTTATGTTTCTTCCATAAACATGTAATGAAAGGAAATAATCCCAGTAAAGGACATGGTCTTTTTGGCTTCCTTTACCTTAAGTCCTTCAAAAAGGCATTATTTCTGGAAAGGCATTCTGCAAGGAGAATGAATAGAAACTAAAATAATAATTCCTGATTAAGTTCAAATTTTCATACTTGAATTCCTCTATGCTTTACTTTCAATCAGAATTGTTCATGAGTTGGGTATTTCTGCCACTTTCCCCTCTGAAAATGCCACCTTCATAGAATTATTCCTAATATTATTACTTCATTTAAGAAAATGTTGAAATACAGTCTTGAAATTGTCTGCTCAGATAACCTTTATTTTTCTTTTCTGTTCATATTTGCCTTCCTTTTAGAAAGCAATGGTACAAATTAGGACTAAAGCTATTAAAATCAATGAAGTGTTTGTGTCTCGCTCATACTTGACCTCCTCCAGAATTTTTTCTTTTATGCGAGATTTACCTTACTGACTCTAAGTTATTCCATCTACTTCAGACCCCTATCCCTATTGCTGATAAGGAATATAAGCCTTTATGCAACTAACATTAGCTGAGATTTCTTTCTTCCTCTATCTCTTTGTGTCTCATAATGACTTTGGGGTGGGATGGTTCCTGTGACACACATTTGAGGGAGGTTAATTTCCAGAAGTTGAGGGATATAGATTTCCCTTCTGGTTTTTGAGTTCTACATGTGTGGATTGACTTCTCTATTTCTGAATGGCAAAGGCAAAGAATCACAGAGCTCTTCAGCCACCAGGTCTTTTGGCCGTAGACATAACCCAAATTAATTTCTTCTTCATCAACAGCACAAAACAGGGCAGAGAAATGAAATTATTAACAACTGCTTTTAAGACCACCAGAATATCTTTACATTCTCCATAGATTTATCCCTGGCTGTATCAGAGAACTCACTCATTTTTCTTTTTTTTTTTTTTTGTCATCTACTGCTGAAGGTGGGTCCCCTTCAGTACTGCTACTGCCTCAGTTCTGATGTTAATATCTCTGAGGATTTTTATTTTGAATTTCCACAGCTCTACAGGTTTCTAATAAATCCAAGAGGCACTCCTGCTGTTCTCTCTCTGAATACATTGTTTTAAGCTAACATTTTGTGAATTGTTGAAATACACTTGAAACTATTCTTAAAATAAATTTAATTCACTTTCAGAACAGATATGTCAAAGGCTTGTAACACTTCATAACAAAAATGATGCCCAAGCAGGAGCCTCTAAATAACTGAGAGGCTTTTCTGCAATCTGTTCTCCTAACCTTACATCTGGATTTCCCCAGGTAAAAAATTGTCTGTTCTTGGAAGTTTGCCTGGTTAGAATTTGAGGATGAAGTAGTTTTTCTGAGTACCTCACACCTGGAAATCCAGCTGCCTCTACTCTGGATATATTGCTGGATATATAATTGAAAATTTCAGGCACATCAGCTGAATTGTCACTCTCATGAAATTTTTGGTGTTTCTGAGATATCTTGGGCCCCCTTTGAAATTGCCATATAGTGAATCCCATGCCTCCAGAAGGTTGTGACCACACCGTGCAAAGCATCTGCAAAATCCTGGTAAGGATGCTCTCCCACAGGCCTGGGCTGGAGAAAAATCCCTGGGAAATACTGCCCCAGGGAAAGGCTTTGGCTGGCAGATGAACAGGCTCCTGCCTCAGGCCTTGTTTGACATTGAGCAGGGGCATGTGTGATTTGCAGTCTTGTACATTTCTTCCAACAGCATGACTATTTAAACATTCTCTCAGACCATCACAAGTTCACTGACGCTACCAGTAGCATCTTATTAATAAAACCTTTTTATAATGTGTTTCTCTCACACCAACACAGTTAATTCTGCTCTTCCCAATTTCCCCTGTAACACATAATGTAACACAATGTGCTAAGGTATTTTAAAGCTGAATATTCTCATAAGTAGATATGAGATAAAAAAAATAAACATTTTTTTTAAAAAGTTGAGGCATCTCCATACTTTTTAGAGAGTGCTGATAACGTGTTATGTTCTCCCATGTGAGTCCAAATTTCCTGTGGAGGCTGGAGCCTCTCTTGTGCAATGGTTGCCTCTCCTGGGCTTTTGTAGCCCAAAGGGTATGGCATTTTTGAGAACTCTCAAAACAAAATTGCTTAGTAAACTCTTACAAACTCTCACTAGCAAAAGACCAGGTTGGGTCTTCTGGAGTCTGTTTTTTATGGAAGAACAGGAGATGCATTTCTGTGAGAATCCTGGGTGATGCTGTCTGTTAAAATACTACTTATGAGAAGCTGGAAGCCTGTGTCAAGGTAACGATCATTTATTGCCCTATCATGGGCGCCTCTTTTTCTGATTCAGGTTACTGTCTATAGATAGACCTTGGGTCTTACATGGTATGCTGTCTTTTTAGGCTAATGAGTTTTGGCAACCTTTAAATGCTTTGCTCACCTCTGGCCTGGAAGTGGGTGTTACTGTCTCCAGAAAAGTTAATGTAAAGAAGTCAGTTAATCCTTGCACCTGAGTGATGATGTCCTAACAACCTTGTCCCTGCCTGAGAAAGCAGCTTAGCTCAAATCCAAATAATAATTTACTTTGTTCTCTGGTTGTAGATAATTCTGTAATTCTATGCAAATGGTAATCAAGCCATTTTAGAGCAGCACCACTAAAAGCTGACACTTTATAGCACACTATGTAGTTGCTGTCCTTTTTTTTTTTTGCACTTTTCTCAGTATTTATTTTTTGCTGTCTTTCTAAATGCCTTCGTAGGCTATTTTAAATACAGCTTTCTAAAATTCTTATCTAATACTTCTGGTTAGCATTCAGCACTTTTATGGAGACTGTAAATTATACACTATGTGAGCCAATAAAAATTTCATTCAAAACCTTAAGAAGAGTATTTTTAGAAGCACTGAGGGATAAGACAGTAAAATCCAGAATAAATACAAAATAGTGTTCTGGTGAGAATTGCTTATCACCAACCAGAACATTTTGCTAACTCATGGGGGTAATGGCTGACAAACTTTTCTTGGAATCTGTCAGTCCTGTCATTTTCTGCATGGCTGCAGAGTAAATCACAGGCAGTAAGCAGAGCACCTTGGTCAGTAAATCACTACAGCGCTTCCCAAGCACTGCAGTAAATGGACAAGAGACAAGTTTGTGGCATGTTGCTTTACATCCAGTGTTTGGACAACAGTCAATTAGATTTTATGGCATGGAGTTACACTGAAGCTTTACTGCTCTGTTGATAATAGGGTACCAACCAGAGAAGATGATTATTCTAACTGCTAGGCAATAAAACAAAATGCTGTTATTACAGACTTTTCTCCCCATTTCTTTTAAAGCTTGGCTGCATTATTATTTCATGTCAGTTTTGCGATAATGTGTGTCAACATTGTCAGACAAGGTACACACCACCTGCAAGGCAAACCTGTTGGAAGGGTGGGCCTGCTCATTATCAATGCCACAATGGTCTGTGTCTAGTCTTGTCTGCTTCTGACTCTGTCACATTGTTTGACATTTTATTTACCACTTTCATATCTATTTATTTCCAGAAATAGTTTAAACATGTCATTCCTGTGTGGGCTCAGCAAACTGAAAAGTAATTTTAGCCCATAGAGTATATTTTGGCATTTTGGGTAATGAAATCTGATGATATTGCTCAGAGGTTTATGTTTGCAAGAGAGATGCAAAATGGTTGCAATATTTCTTAAGAGGCCAGATCCCAGGTTTGCTGAATAGGGCATAGGCTCAACCTGGCAGCTCGGTAACCGTGCAAGCGACAATGTTTGCAAAACAGTGTTAGGGATAGCAATGACTCATCTTGAGAGAAGGAATGTGAGCTTCTTCCCTAGAAATAAAGGGAAAGACATGATCACTGACTAAGCAGAGGCAGAAAGAGCAGGGGAGCAGGTTCCATCAGATGCTTGTTTAAAGAAGGAAAGATGCCCGTGGGTTTCCCAGAGGTGTGTGGTAACCGGATTATATATGATAAATGTACTACAGGACAACACACACTACTGGACAAAACCAATCTATCCAGGTTCTCTGGCAGATTATGTCCCTCTCTTTTTGAGCATAGCCTTATTTGGGTTTTGCTGATCTTTCAGGAAGCTTTGCATGTGTGAACAAAATTTGTATGCTTTTCCTTATCCCTGGGTGGAGAGATCCCTCCAAGCTGTTGGGTAACAGGGAAGTTTCCATTACTTTATGGAAAGTTCAGAAAATCAGGGCAATTCTATCTGCACTTTTCTTGGGAAGACACATTAAGGGAGCTCTTGAGCCAGAACACAGACATCACTCTGGACCATGATTGAAGGTAAACCTAACTGTGGTATCTCTGCTTTCATCAGTTTGTGGTCTTGTCACTGCTGCTCAAGGAAGTGACTCTGCACATGCTGTGGAGAAAGCAGCATGGCCATGGCTTTTTCCTTCCCCTCACTATCACTGCCTGACCATGGAGTGAAGTACACACCCTCTCCCACTACACCCCTGGTGATAGGTCTGCTGGTGGGAGAAAGCCCAGACTCGCTGTCACAGAGCATGCCCTGGTGGGCTCCACCAGGTTCTGTGATGTAGAAGCATTGGTGATCAGGATTTGCCCTGGATGGTCTTAATTGGGCTGCTAACAGACTGGAAATCTCAAGAACTGCTATTCTTATGCCCTAAATGGAAAGATCCTGTAGAATTTAGTAAGAGCTAAATTGCAGGGTCCTATAAAAATGAAACATGATCCCGTACACATTATCCTGTGAAGGAATACATAAATAGCTGAAGTTTATTAGAAAGAAGTCTTGTACATAGCAGACTTTAATTTTTCGCCCTAAAATGGCAGAAGCTTGATACTGGTGTAGTAATTTTTGGTTAGAACGAAATTATGGTAAAATTTACTGAAAAGCTTTTAATTTTCATTAATGCAGTCACATTTTATTTTAAAGGATTGTTAAATTTAATGGGCTGCTTTAAAAGAATATCTATAATAAAAATAATAAGAAGAAATCTGTTATGAGATGTATTACCATCAATTTATTATCATTATCCAAAATACTACCATCTTTTATTTTAATACTGTCTGTTTAGTGATCTGCTTTGGTCTTTGTGTTGTGCACTGAAGTCACCTGGTTGTGACAGAAGCCAAAGGCACACTTATATGATCTGAAATCAGGATTAGGTATTGTACTAGTACTAGTAAAAAGGCAATAATGTTTTACTAAACCAGCTATAAAAAACCACTAATTTGAACTTGTTTAGAAATGACTATAGTAGTGTTTATAAATGATACATTTTTATATGTAATTTATTCTGTCATAATATGTATTTGCAGCAAGCTGCCAGCAAGATTTCTCTGTTTTTAAGTGAATGGTGCTTAGAAGAAACAGTTCAGGTGCTGCTCAGTTTTATGGGGCGCTAAAAGCACTATTTAGCCCTGTTGTTACTGTGTCAAATGTTTACTCTGATGTGGAAGGGAAAGATTTTAACCTCTGAACAGTGTGAGACTTTCCAAGTCGATCAGCACCCAGACCCTGGATAAAATCAGTCAGGAGCACTAATTTCCAAGGAAATTAGAACTGTCCTGCGTGCTCTGCCTTTTGCTGCTAAGGCATTCCCTTCTGGCTGATATAGACTAGGGTGCTTTTCTCATTTTCTCCAATTGGTTTGGTAACTTCTTTTCTGACTTGAGGAATAAGAGCTTATTTTTGTTATTTTTGGAGTCCTTTTTCTTCTTCACAGAGACTTCTTTCTTTCATTCAGACATTTTCCTGACTAAAAAGTCGTGGTCAACTTTTACCTTCCTTCATGACATTTTGTAGTGGAATGTAAACCTACAATTCTCAAAGAAGGTAAAAAATTTAAATATATGGATGCAAATGTTTATATAAATGCATCCTTTTTTACAGAGAGACTGCTGAACACTTCTTTTTATACTAATTCTTAATTCTTTTGATTTTGTTAACAACTGAGGAGTCATGGTCTTGATTACATTAGTGTCAAGCCAGAATGACTCCAAGGGAGTTCCTTTAACAGAATTAACTTGGACTTACACAATGTAATAGAGTTCAGGATTTCTATTCCATGACTTTACAGATGAAAGCAATGAGAAATCAATATTTTTAAGGGAAATACTCTCACAAAGAAAGACATTCTTACTCGCTATTTGTAGTTCTGTTTTCTTTAGACATTAAACTAGAAATAATGAAAAGGAATGAAAAATATTTTCATGTTTAATTTTGATTGAAATAATCGCTACCAGAAATCAGTACATTTTTTGTCTTGAGCCTTTGATATAAGACTTCATAATTCTGGTTTAATATTAGGTAAGCCTCATAATAGTTTGTAATACAAAAAGACAATTAGAAAGTTATTTTTAAAATTGTCATTCTTATTTTGTTCAAAAACAGTTCATTCAAAAACAGGGTAGTTAGCTGCTTTAGCTTAAGGCTCATTGAAATTAAGCACTTCACACAAAAATGTTTGCCAATGCATCATCACAAAGAGGCAGATGCAGCAATAGATGCAGAAATCTGTAGTATCTTTCTTTTTGCCTCCTAAAAAAGAGGGCAAGCTGTGGCAGTGCTTTGAATGTAGAGTCCTGGCTGGCAGACTGCAGCTACTCCAGCACCCAGGTTTGTGCCCAACATGCCCTGATGAAGTGAATCCCTGTGCTCTCCCCGTTCAATACATTTTGGTTTGGTTTGCAGGGAGGTTTGAGTGACTGTTAGCAACATGTTTTCTGGAAAGGCTACCCTGGAATTTGCCATGACATTGTGTTCCACATGCACTCCAAGCCTTCACAAGGAGAGAGTGTCTGGCCTGAATCCTGGTCTCCCAGTGGCTTTATGTTATGAGTGTGCTGAGCTGCTCACCCCAAGGAACCGGGATACATCTGCTGTAAGCTTACACTCCTGAGCTCTTACCCAGTGAAGATGTAGAGTCCTCAACAAAACAATTTGCTTCCACACTGCAGTGTTCTGATTCTGCTCTATTGTACAATACTAGTTGCTTAATACAGACATAGCTTTAATTTAATACTATTAGTTTGACAGTACATTTTGAAAGCATCTAAATTAAGCCCAAAGTGGAAACTTCAGCCTTGTTGACTTTCAGTAGGATCCAATGTTCTTTCTATACCTGTCATCCTTCCCAAACCATTAAAAATATTACATATCTTTATTAAGCCTCTGAAGAGGGAATCTGTGTCAGAAGTAAGGAATATGTAAATAGACTGCTATTGGCATTGACATGCAGCTCCATAAGATGATCCAGTAGCTGCTTAGTGGTGTGAAACTACTTGCCCAGCAATATGCAACATGAAGTGAGTGAAAGGAAACTCTAAAAAACCATTTTGTTTCAATGGGAAATTAGTCAGGTGGTAAGAATTGATGCTGAAGCTAGCAATACTAATCTTAGGAGAAATGCCACAGAAATTTCAATGAGCATCAAGAGCAATCTGGGTTTCTATCTCACTGTGGAGAGACATCAGTGCTGCAGCAAAACCCACCTGGTCTTGAGGGGATCCAACAGAGGAATGCCATTGACCTTGCCTAAATCCAGCTCACTTTAGCTGTAAAAGCTCAGAGGCACCAGGGCAAGTGGCTTCAGTAAAAAAATGGGTGCATTTACATGTACTTTTTATGTGTTGTTCCAGACAAGATGCAAAGTTACATGAAGCATTAAGCATTTCAGATATATTCAGGGAAGAAAAAAACCCATACTGTTAGCAACCTGAACTTATAGGGGAAAAAAGTAAAAAATTCTTTTGACTTAAACCAGGATTTAAATAAATTCCTTACTGATTTCCACCCATGTTTAGAAAACCTTCATTTGCCCAATTGTAAATGCGCTGCCTTTTTAAACAAAGCTCCCTTTGACTTCTTTGAATCATGATTTGGACATACAGTTTTGCTAATTTTGGTGATTCCCATTTTAACTCTCTGAATTATTCCTTTGAACTTCACCTGTCTGTCTTTATTAGACATAATTGGTAAGTGTACAATAAACAGGATGCATAAAAGCTGATACGTGAATTCAGCAGTCCATAATTAGATTAAACTACATCCTACTCTGGGAAAAAAAAAATATTAGGTAGCAGAGCATAATTTCTCTGAAATTTCTGTGTGGACTATACTATTACATAAAATGCAGTAGTATCTGAGCATATAAAGTCTGCCACCTGTAGCTAATTGGGAAGTGGTTTCCCTTTTTCCCTTTTTCTTTCCCCTCTTTGCCTTCTTCTTCTTCTCTTTCCTTTTTTAATTTCCACTTTTTTCTTCCTTTCAACTTATATTTCATCTTCAAGCTGTATTATTATAATGATGGATTGACAAGAAGCAGACATAATTTCATACT
The DNA here is from genome assembly GCF_024509145.1 of Vidua macroura. Taxonomy (NCBI): domain Eukaryota; kingdom Metazoa; phylum Chordata; class Aves; order Passeriformes; family Viduidae; genus Vidua; species Vidua macroura. The sequence goes on along the minus strand of NC_071572.1, from coordinate 37,509,933 downwards.
ACAGCTGTGAAATTAAATCTTTTTGATAGTATGTTGTGATGCTACTCTAATATGTTAAAGCATACCTCTTATATAAGAAAAGATTAAAGACAAGAGACTGTGTACATTTTCATATCTAGTATTTATTATTGAGACTCTCAATAAACACAATTGAAGCCACAATATTAAGTAGATTTTTATATATAGATCCTAATTATATCTTGATCCTAATTCTTGACCACAGAGTGTAGAATTTAGAAGCAGAGACTAAATTGAGGTGAGGGAGGTTAAAAGGTGGGAAAAAGGTGGATGAAACTTTGAGTCTTTATGTTCACATCAGTCTGTGTATTTGCAGTATTTTCATTGTTCCTGTTTTTAGTCATATATGGCAAATGCATAAGACTTAATCCCCCTTTATTTTTGGTCTTTACAGCAACACTTCCTAAATTTTGCTGATCCTTCCTAAATATGTTTCTCAGCTTTGGGTTTTCTTTTTCTTTTCCAGCACTAAACCCCATCACAAGGCTCTGATCATCTCCCATCTCCTTGCTGCAGCCACCCCTTCCCTCGACACAAGCTGTCTTGCCACAGCACTACATTAAAGATCTCTCTCTGGGTCTGTTGAGCATGTAGCCCCTGTCTTTGATTCCCTCCACATGCTTTCTCCTCTGTATATCAAATGTGAGCTGCTTGTCTTCACTTACAAGGATTTTTATGGTCTATTCCCACTGTCATCTCATTGTGACAGACTGAACTACTGCATAGGTGGAAAACCTGCCAAGCAGCTGGCTCCAATTAGCCACCTATCTTTTTAAGAGCTGGTGGGAGCAAGGGGAGATCTAAGTGCTGTATAATCAGACACAGCTCTTTCTGAGAAACTTTCCTATGGTGAAGAAAGGTAGATGTCAAAGGCATATCAAAGGGAAAACAGCTGAGGGAAAGGAGGAAGGATGAAAGGCAATGCCTTAGCGAAGAAATTAAAAAAAAAAAAAAAAAGGAACTGGAACTAAAAGTGATTGGAGACCCAGCAATCCTGCAACAGAGTGCAATGCAATGCAGCAATGAGACCCAGATGGAAGTCCCTGAGATCTGTCTGCCACAGCTCTCCTCTCATGGCATGGCTGAGCCTGTATTCTAAAGGAGCTGGAAGTGTGTGTCTGTCCTAAGCAGTGGGTGTGACGATGCTGGGGACAGTTGTGTATGTGCCTCACTGGCAGTCTGCAAACCTACTGCAACTGTGGAGACAATTTCAATGACAGGCTATGTACAGTGAGTGAATGGCTGCCTCTGTGGGACACAACATACAAACAAATCCTTGCCCTGGGATGACAAAGACTGAACACCTGGTGTGAGTGCACACTTTTATCTCCCAGAGCAACCTGCACAGGGTGAAATGGGCTCCTGATTGACTGTGCTTGGGAGCACCTCCTTTTTATATAAAGAGAAAATTCCTTTTCTCTCATCATGACAACTTTCATAAAGAAATTGCAAATGTGCTTACAGACAATCCTTGGTGGGGATGTTTATCCTTACAAAGGCCACAAACCCTTAGTTTAATCAAACTGCATTATCAAGGTTTTTTTACTACAATATGATAGTAATTTGGGATTTATGGCTTAACATCCTGCCCTTTCAGTTTGCAAGGGTTCCCAAGGATTCCTGTAATCAAAGTTCACTCTCTCTGTAAGTACTTGTAATAAATCTTCTATCTCACTTGGTAGATGTGTCATTCTCTTGCACCTTGTGTTCAGTATTTAATTATCTTTTGTTGTTAAAGGACATGAATAAAGGGAAAAGCAGAAAGCAGGTCTCACTGTATCCTTCCTTGGGAAAATCTGTTCCTACCAGGTTGGTTAAAGTCATTCAAACTCTTCTACCATTTCTTGTATGTTTTTAGCACAGGGTGACATTAACTATTTTGCTTTTGGACAAGGGGAAGAAAGAACACACATAAAGACTCCTTTTCTAGGCTGGACTTAAAATTTAGCAAATTAATCCTCATTGCTACAAGGGTGAATTTTCCCACTGATCTTGGCACTTGCACTTTCTTCAGCCAATAGTGTTGAAGCCTTCAAATACTGCCAGGTTCCTGGGTCTTTCAGCCCCTTGTCTGTACTCTCAAATATGAAATAAATTTTATGATGTTCATTTTATAGGCTGGAGGACATCTTCTGCTTTACAAAGAAGACAAAAACTCCCTTTTTATGAGGAGTGACATATAAACGATAAGGGATAGCAAGTTACTCCTGGGGAGGTTCCAAATAAACACATGAAGATTTTTCACAATGAGAACAAATCAGTTGTTGGAAAAATCTCCTCGGGAAATAAGTAGATTCCCCAACACTGGACACATTTAAGTTTCACCTGAACACGCTGCTTGGCAACCTTGTCTAGACTGTGCTTTTGACAAGAAAAGCTGGACCAGATGCTCATAATTTCTCTTCTAACTTGGTATTCTATAATTCTGTTATTTTATGATTTTCATATTTAGGTAGGAGTTTAGGACCACATTGCTTGTCCTTCCTTCCTTCCTCGCCATGGAATTGCCTGAAATTCCAGATTTTACCCAGATCCCTGGTTGTGTCTTTAACTTTACACAGATGTTCTTAAGTCTCTATTCAGTTGAGGATACCACAGAACACATGGGCTTTTGTGTGAAGTCCTAACTGCTCAGACTCCTTCAATTACCCTTCCTAGAGATGGTTTCCAAAGTCCTTGCCCACAGTTACATAAATGTACATGGCTGCATCAAACTAACTTTGATATACATGGTTTTTGAGTACTGAGCCAAGTAAAGAAGTTCGGATAAACAAAGGTTTTCTAAAACAATTTTCTTCAACCAGTATTTAAAATGTTCTTAGAAAAACTCTAAGTAAAGGACTTTAACCTTCAGTCTAATTTTTAAAATGTCATGGGTATTTTATATAGGAAGCTAACAATAACTAGTATTACAAAAGTCAAGTGGCTTCATTTTTAAAAATTGCTTTAATTTCTAGAACTCTCTTAGTATGAAAAGAAATGCTGTGTGTAAAAAATATAAGGCTGCTCATCTATCACTACCCTGATATACTATCAAGAATGTCTCTTTAACCTTAATTGTTCTTCACTGAAGCATTCAATTTCCTGCTCTCTGTTCTTGCAACGCCTCTGTCTTTGCTCAAAAACTTAGTTCTTTTTAACATTGAAATTGCCTGAAATGTGGTTGTGAAACAGATGATTATAAGGTTTTCAAACATCAATGGAAAGTCAATATATTTTGCCTGAGAGCAGAGTTCTCTGTTTTTAATTTTTTTCAAGCAGAAATTCTTAGTGGCTTTATCAAATATTGACATAGTGCTATATTTATTATTTATATAATGGATTTAATAAATGAAACATACTTAATCATGATGTTCAAAAATGACAAGAACTGAAAAACTCATATTTGGTTATGAGTTATTTGACCTTTGTAATCAGAGAATGAAGCACAACACAGGTGTCTTCCTGTAGTCAGAAATCATACTCCTGAGAAAGTATCTACATTGCAAGTTAAAATGTGTTTCTACTCAAAAAGAGTTCAAGTAAAGTGGAAACACAGCTTCACAGCACAATCCTTATTCATGGTGTAGTTTGGTGTTTATAATCACTAGCACACCAACGACAGGTCCTGTTGTGTTTGATGCTGATATAGACAATATAATTGGCCTCTGCAGGATTTGACCAACAGGAGAGAGAAAAACTAAATGCACAGCTTAACACATTACCTGTCAGGTCATGGTACTGATTATTATCTTTGTTAGGATCAAAGTGAAAACCATCAGAAAATGAAAAAGCAGAAATGTCATCGACTGCTTAAAAATGAGGAGCTATCAGCAATTAGCAGGGCTGTTTTTCTTTTGCCCTTTCTTAGCTCATTTTTTCACTCTTTCATAGCCACCAAGAAGCTGTGAACTTCCTAGAAACCTCAGATGATCTTTATTTTGAGTGGTGCTTACATGCCTTATGTCTTAGTTATCAAAACACAACATTTCTTTTGGTAAGCAAGATACCTATGTACTTCCACTGTATTTTAAAGTAAAAATAGTATTTTGGATATCTGACTGCATTTTGACTAGTTTTTTTTCAGAGATTCTATGTACCTCTGATCCCAACTTTTCTTTCTGAAAGCATCAGCTTTTAGACTTGAGCTATTGACTGTTTGGGTAAGGAGCCCTGCAACTCTAAGTGGCCATTTGTAGGAGTTCCCTAAGTATCAACATCTGGGGAAGAACAGCTCTTTATCCACCTTATCTGCCCTCTTCAGGATTTTGTAATTCTTTCCCTCCTCTGTCCTCTGACATCCCAACTCTAACCTATTTTACCCTTCTGCACAAAACATCTGGTCCCTCTCCTCAGCCATTCCTCTGTGCCCTTTATAACATCTGTCCTCTCACACATGTGGAAACTGAAGCTGTCCAAAGTAAAAGTGAACAACTGATTTAATCCTCAATTCTTAACTATTGATGTAATCTCCCATACAGAATCCTGGTAGTTTAAATTATGGATTTGCTTGTGTGTGACTGGTATAATATGTTATGTTAGTGATCAAGCCTCTTAGATCTGTGCTTTGAAAAGATTAATTTTTTAAAGGCTGCATTATCCTTTGATGAGAAAGGTGCCCTAGAGACTGAACACAAGGAAACTCTGTGTTGCTGCACCTAGCCCTGGCCAGGGAACTTGGGTCCTGGGCTGCAAACCTGACAGAGATGTCTATGAATCTCTGTAATGAGACAGAGTGAAAATTTAACAGGGTAGAAATCCATTTAGATTTAGGTGAAATGTGCTGCTTTGAGCTTACTAGCATAAGTAAAATATGCTGTTTAGTCTGGTAACTTTGCAACACTAATAAAACTGCCCCAGCTGAAGAGATAAGAGATAAGAAATACTCCTCGGACCTTGAAACAGGGCAGAGTGACCCAGGAGTTCTTTCTGTACGTTCTGACAAAAGCTGGGTACAAGTGTAACTAGCTGTAGGTGTAACGTGAAATCAGCAGAATGAATATGCATGAACCTATTGTGAAATTCTATGCCTATGTAAATTAGTTAAGGGTAATAAAAAAGGATCGGGAGTCCTCAGTGGCACACATGTCATTTGAAGGGAAAAAAAAATCCCTTACATGCGGCCAGTGCTGAAATAAGCATACTATCCCTACAAATCTTTATAGGAATTGTGGGGTTTTGATTTTTCGTCCCCGTTTCAGTAACAACTAAGATGTGGATGCCTTAAAATGGGATTTACAATATTTCACATACTGACACTTCAACAGGAGCAGGTACAAGTGGAGAAAAGTTTAGTCTTGCCTGGATTTAGGCCAATATCTTGGTTCAACCAATGGGAGAGTTTCAAGGAGTCTGTTTTTCAGTCTCTATGCCCTGGTCTCACGGTAGAACACAGAGCAAAACAGTTGAGACTTGCAAAAACAGGGCACCAGATGTTGAATCTGTCCCTGCTGCCACTGTTCACAAGGCTTCCATATGAACGTTGCTGGATGCAGAGTAGTGTGACAGAAAGGAGTTTATTTCTCCTGTTTGCTTGGTAATAAAAAGTGTAAGTAGCATGCTAAACATCCCCCTGCTCCTTCTGGAGTTGCAGAGCCTTTAATCATTCACAACATCTCACAGATCACTTTTTCCCTCCTCCTCTCTCTTAAATGTCTTGAAAGCCTTGTCATGAGCAGTATAGAAAATGAGGCATAGATTAGATTAAATGTTTCCATCTGGAGCAAACATAGCTGTAAATTAGTGGACTCAAAGAAAGTAGTTAAATGCACATAAAAATAAAGTCCTCCTGAAGCACAGCTCTGCTAATGACATGACATTTAGTTATGTGCTCACAGACAGACTCTAACCAGTGTCAGTAGTGCACCATTTGGCTTTGCTGGAAAGTGTGAAGTACAGTACCTGCTTACAGAAGGTATAAGTTACCAAAGGGCAGCAGTTCTTTTCAATGTGTTTCATTGCTGTTATTGATTTCAAAGCTTTGGAATATTAAGTATCTGACATTTTATAGTGGACTTGGATGTGACAGATGAACCATTGCATATTTACATAACCTGCATGGTTTAAAAAATATTAGTGTTGAGTGTCAGACTCATAGCACTGCCCTAAAAAAACCTCAAAAAACTAGTATTTTCTTCTTCAAAATTATTAATTTATATTTTTTTAGTTTACAAAGAAATTCACATACACAAAATGACACAGAAAAGGTTTTCTTGAGCTGGGGACAAGGACAAATCCCTGAAGAATACATAAGAAATTCATAGATTGTGAATATGATTTACCAGATATTCTTTATTATTTTCAGTCTTAAACAGTAGGCAAGGTGTTATGACTCATTATCTTTCTCACAGCTAAGGGTACATTAATTTTCAACTACTTGATAATAATACTATATAATTCTGCAGAGATTGTATACCTTATTCATTGCTTGAAAATGATTGCACAGCTTGTGAGGTGGGAGTCAAGTACTAATGGGGCTGAGAAATTCTGGGACAACAGCAGAGAACCAAAGAAAATTCAGAAGCAGCCTGCATCAGCCTAAGAATGAGAGTATGCTAAATCAACTGGTGTATTTAGATATATTTTCATGATGTTTATCTCTAGGATAGAAGTTGATTTTCTGTGCTGGATTTGAAGAAGTGTGTGTGCGCACTGAAGTAGCTCAGGGCTTGGTTCTTCTCTGAGGAAATGCAGGGATTTGGAATAGACTCAGTGGGTAGTGGAAATATAGCTTGTTACCGGGTCTCAGTGCAATACAGAAAACAGATACAGGTACCATGCACATTCAGAAACCAAATATTCATGGTGTTATTTATGATTCTTTGTGGGTTTGCTATTAATCCTAAAATCCCCTGTTTTCTGATATTAGTTTAAACTTCAGGGTGAAGTAGAAGCTGCAATTCTGAATTCCATCCAGGGTGATGAGAGCAGACGAATATGTGCTGTGACTACAGAGATTTTTTTTGCCATTGTTCACTCTCAGGTATTAACTGATCAGCTCAGAACCATTCCCTTCCACAAAGCACTGGCACTGACAGCAAGCTATTAGCTCTCAGCACCTTGGGCACAAGGGGAAGGAGAGAAAAATATAGAAAAGTATTTTCAACAGACTAGGAGATAAAAGGCAATCAGGCTGGCTATGTGCATACAGGTGTTCACTGGAAATCCTCAGTGTTTCACTTGAGATACGTAGGGCATGCACAAACATGGAGCAAATCTCCTGGTAAAAAGGCTGAAAATTGTACGTTAATCATTTTTGTAGTAAATAATTGAAAGATAACACTTGAACAAATGTTTAATTGGGGCTTCATATTATGATTTTTTCTGATGACAAGTCTGATTTTCAAAGGTCATAGTCTTCTCTGTTTTCGGCTGCTTTCATCTCTTCTGCCCCTCGTAAATCACTGTCTCCTTTGTTGTGTCAGTGTATCTGTTTTTACAGTTTTTTCTTGGAAAAGTATGAGTCATATAGAGCTCATACCCTCTTCTGTTTTTAATCCTGATTTTTTTTTTTCATTGATCCGCTCTACAACAAACCCTTGCAATGAATTGTATCCCATGATGAAGGGATGCTTGTTACTGTTCAGCCTGACTAAACCTACTGCTGAACTAATGAATTTGTTGCTTTTTCCCTGCCTTAGCACTTGTGAAATCCAAATGACTGGTTCTGGGAGCTAATCCAGCAAGAAAAACAACATTCCAAACAAACAGCTCAAGGCATATCCTTCCCTGTTATTTGGGATCTCAGCTGGCTTGTGGCAGGGTCAGCATATGTGTGAGGGCAGAGATGGGGGCCAGGAGGTGGACTGAGAGAAGAGGTGAGTCCCCTGTGCTTAGCTCTGTTATGGAGTGAAGCAGTTCCCATAGGAAGCAAGCATGTGTGGCAGGTTGGTGAGAACTGCCCTCAGGATAAGTGAGTCAAGGAGTGGATGGGCAAAGTTTGCTCCTGGAAAACTACTTTGAGGTATACCTTTGGTGTAAGCCCCAAATGGGATACTGCCGTGGGAATCACTATCTGTTCATGTTTCTGTTGGGCTGAGGTGGCTCCTGGCTGCTTCCTTTACGTGCAGCAGCTGAAGGTCCCTGATTCAGGATATTCCTTTTTTAGATATTTATGTATGTCTTTATTTGGCACAGAGTATTTTTCCCCTTTCATCCTCTCAAAGGCTTTATTAACAGCAATCCATATTGTATTGCTGCCTAAGAGCCTGACTTTGCCACCATAATTTACACAAATAATTTTAACCTGTTTAGCAAGTCCCAGTGGGAATACCTTCTTAGGAACTACATGGGCAGATAAGTAGCACATTCAGGGATTAAAGGCTAAACTTCCTGCTAAACTATCAATTTTTCAGCACTTTCCTTCTTGTAAGGTCATGCGGCACATTTTTCTGTCATGTATTTGCTAATAGTAATCTCTGATTGTCTTTTCTGATTTAGTTTAATAGCAAATATTTTTGTGTTAAAAATAATACAAGCTGTTGTGAGTGTTGTCAAGTTTCTCTTTTTTTTTCTTTTCCATCCTGTAAAGGAGAAGAAAAAAAAAAAGGCTTGTAAGGACACATTAAACATATTCATAGGGCCTTCTTTGTTATCTCACATATGAGGTAGAGCCAACATCTATTCTAAACAGATAGAAGAGATAGAAAAATGTGTAATTATTTAGATGCTCATAATTTTTATCTGTTCTAAACAACTAAGGGTAGTTGGAACTTAGTAGTTTTACTTTCAGTGGTTACCCTGGAAGAGTTTTGGTTGCTTGGATTAGCACTGCAAAACTGATTGACTCATCCTGACATGTTACCATTGAGTATTTGTGCTTACTTTTGTAAAATAAAGGTATTTGTTTGACTTTTATGGTTTTGGAATGCCCTATGCCACATAGAGCTTTGTTCTGAAGGTTACTGCATGAATTTGTGTCCTTGCCAGGGGGAAATAGGGAATCTGCTGTTATTGTTCCAGTATTTCCACTAATTAAAAGTGGGCTCAGTTTGTCTTCCTGCATGTGTGATCAGCTGAGCTCTGTCTCCCAGGCCTTCCTAAAAATCTTGGACAAACAGCATTAATAATATGCATACATCAATTAATTTTCTTTGTTTTTCTTAGTATGTGGATGGGCATGTAGTAGACAATCCATCATGCTGCCTTCAAGTACTTCTTCCTGTTGTACCAGCATTTGTGAATAAATGAATGAATTTGTGAATAAATAGAGTTCTGTTCCCTAGTGATCCAGCTATGATTAACTCTCTCATTACTTCTAAACAATGTCTGGTATGAACCGTGGAAGGTATTTTTTCTAAAAATCTGTATAATTTATGTGGCTTTGAGTGAAATTGCATCAAAACAGAGTCTAGTTCTGAAAACTAGTCAGGTGTCCTTTGCGTGTTTCTCATGACCTGTGTCATTTTGAAAACACCTTATATTTGCTAACTGTCAGTGAATCACCTCTCTCTTCCCTCAAGATGGAGCTTAGAATGGGTTTCTAATGGATCTATTCTTTCACCATAGAAACAAATGCACAGGAGGAATTATCTTTCCTCTATCCTGTATCAAATGTACTGTTAAAACAGTGATGTGATCCAAATTGGACTCTTTGAGTTTTGCACACAAAAGAACCCAACTTACTACACTACATCACGAATTATATTCTCTAGTATTTGATTTTGCTGTGCTATAGAGTCCAATTTTGTTTTGTGAGAATAATGTTCTGAAGGAAAGATGGCTTTCTTACAAGGAGAATTATCTCATGTCAAATCCCAAACTGAACAGTTTAAATTTAGTTTAAATTTTCTAATTTTGTGACTGTTTTTATTTTTTTAGTTGCCAGCTCCTGAGCTTTTCTAAATATCCATTTTAATTTCATTATAATTATAAATCAAATCAGGATTTCAGCATAAGCCTTATATACTGTAGATTTTCTTTCCACTCTGTCAGAGATATTACTTTTATTTATTTTTAGAATGCATAAAAACCTTTTGCAATCTCTTAAAAATCCTTTAAGATGTAGCTAATCTAGGTAAACTGACACTTAATCAATTTCTTTATTTACATTCTGACCTTAACTGTAGGGCTTGAAATCACCTTACAAAGAAAAAGATTGTGTATATATTTTACTATAAAGCAATAGAGTAAATATATAAAGCCTCATCAAAGAGAAAAAAAAGTATTTATTCTGATAATTAACAAATTACTCAAGAGATTGCAGCTATGGATGAACTGAATGAGAACAGAGAAGAGCAAAATATAAAAAGACTAAATACTTAAGAAGACTCCCTAAAGAGGGTTTACATCCTATCTGACAGAGGCTGCAAACATATGTTGTGCATAAAATGACTCAGTATGACTGTACTAGTGTTAAAATCCTAAAAGCCTCATTATATTCCCCCCCCCCCCCCCCCGAGGACTGTGCTTTTTTTGAGGAATTTTTAGAAATAGTGATAACAGAAGAGATTTATGCTTTCCTGGAAATGAACTTTGTAAAAATTGTGGCTTATGTATCAGAGCTGATGTTGTATTCCCATGTTTCTTTTCTCCAGGCAGAAATAGGACCCTTTTTTTTTGTTGTTGTTTTTAATAGATGGTTTCAAAGTTGGACCAATGCAGATGTTTCTGCTAATTTTTCATGGGGACTTTTTTTGCAGGAGTAGACTACTGATATTCCTAAACAGCTACTAATAAAAGTTTTGCATAACCTCTCTGTGGACCTTTATCTGGGCACTTTCTTCCCTTGAGTCATATCTTGGTACTTGAAAATAAATCTTAATCTGTGGAATAATTAAAGAACGTAAGACCGTCATCATGCAATATACTGAAAGGTGACTTTTTTTTCTTTACTGGGTCATTAATAGGTGGCCAGTAGCAGATGCTTTTTTATTAATGTGTTAAAATATCTATCAGATCATGTCCTTATGGTATCCCTTTATTTTTGTCAATGCCCACTTCTTAAATGTTTTTCACAACATTCCTCTTTATTGATGGTCTGAGGAGTGGATAGGCAGATTCTTCCTGACTACAGCATTGTGTGCTAAACACCACAGAAAAGGTTGTATAATAAACAAGTAACTTAGATGAACAAGTTGGCACGGTCCCTAATGTATCTGTTGCTCCATGAATTATGCATATGCATGCAATAATGTGTATGGATGTATATAATGGCAATTTATTCTCCAGGATGTCTAGGCTAAAAACCCTCTGCATGCAGTGTGTTTTTCATCTTCTATCCTGAGTGCCTGCACACATAGGAATGCTTTGCTGCTGCTGCTGCTTCTGGCACAAGCGACCTCCTGCAGCCTCTCTGCAGCATTACCAGCCTACAGACACTGCTGTAGTGGGACCATTTCAGGTAGACAATGTGGTGAGAATGTTTTATTTGGCCAGGTACCCAGTCGTGGTGTGGACCTCAGCCCCTAAGGTTCAGGAAAGACCCTTTTTGCTAAGCAAATGGCTGCAAGAACCTTCTGGGACATGAGGCATTTGATAGGTCTAGCCATACTCCTTTCACCATTTGGAAAACAAGGGTCCATTTGAGATTTATCATGCTGCTCATTATCAAGCAATAGAAATGCTCAGCTGCCTGTAGCATTCTCATAGCTTAAAAATCTACAGATGGTTGACTTTTGAAATGGTTTATGAATATGTTCACATGCTTCGGGTAACAATGTGGTTTCACTGAAGTTTGAAACCCCTTTTACAGTGCAATGCCAACAAAAATATTCCCAGCTTGCCAAGTTTTTCCTGGCTTGTATGTGCTAGTTGGATTATTGCTCCTCGACCTGTAAAAGCTATACATTAATATAGAAATTCTATAAATTTATTGTATAACTCAATGCATTTTTAGTGATTTTATTTTTTTTCTGACTGAAAAGCAAAATCTGTGAAGTGAGCTCTGTTGGCCTTACTGGAGGGTTATCACTGTTCCTCATCCTGTGGATGTTCAGTCTCAGGACAAGTGCTCTCTTAGATGTTTCCCGGCATGAATCAGTGAGGCTTCTAAGGCTGAGTTGCATCATTTGTATAAGATTACCAGGGAAATTTCAAAGATTTTGGGTAGTGAATCACTTAGTCTTTTGGAACTGGTGAATTGAAAGACTGTCAAGACCACACATACTGTTTCCTTATGGTTTTGGTTGCTTGGCTCTTATAGGAAGTTTACCCTTGGGCCAGCAGGACAGATTTGCCCAGATAACATTCTGTCACTAGCAGCAAAGCCCTCTGTATCCCCATAAGCATGCGAAATAATTGATGAGGAAGTTTGACTTTCATCACCTGCTCAGTGTGTGAGCTGGCTCTATTTGTGTTTTGCTGCTTCACAAACCAGATTGGTTTGTCCTTGGGCATAAGATGGAGTGTGATGAAAAAGAGCAAGAGGTTTAGGGTTTTTTAAAATTATCATGTAAATATGAATAAAGAAATCCCAGGATCTCCAATCTGTGAAACACCATGTAACGTATAGCAAAGATCTTAAGCACATAAGCATTTTTCTTACTGTATGTGATGAAGATTAAAATAATATATTATTCTGAGCTTCAAGATTGGTAGCTTTTGCTTTCATTGGTCAAACTATTCTGTAATTTGAAGGGACTAGCTTCAGTTCTGCTGTGGACATTTTTTTGCTTTCATCGATTATCGTCTACCGTGGTGTTCTCTCTTTCTCCCCGGTCCGGGGCAGCTGCAACGCCTTCCGGCGCTGCCTCCCCCTGGACTTCTGGGTTCACTGCTTCTCTCCCGCGTGCCGCTGGCACTGGCATGCAGGTCAGGGTCTGCCAGGTTCTGTCGCCCGCGCTACGGGATCCGAGGTAAAGAGGGAAGGAATGTCCAGATCACCCACAAGGAAAGCAGGAAGGCTTTATTGTTGCTGAGAGCTGCAGTGGGGGGGTAGCAACCTGTGCTTCCCACTCCATGTGGGGGAAATGGCGCTGGGACCCAGGAGGGAGCGGGATGATACAGGGGATGTGATAGGGAGGGCAGACGCCGCCCCCCAATGATGACGTAGGACAGCGACCAACCAGAGAACCCCGCAGGGGTGGTCACCGAGCCTCGGGCTAAGTGGGATGGTGGGGATGGGGCGGTGGACACGGGCTTCCCAGGGCCGGATGGGGGAGTGGTTACAGGAGCGGCAGAGGGGATAGCCCAACAGCAGGCAGCCTGGGGCTAGACACCGTGGGGAGGGGGGGGAATACATGGGGGAAGCGCGGGGGTACACAGGATTCGGCTAGCTAACACAAATAAGAACCCCTAAAACCCAGTCCCAGGATGCAACAGTCTACCAACTGTGATCTTTTAAATAATCTGTCAGGGTACCTTTAGGCATTAGATGGTTGCTGTTGCTGGTTAGACAAACAAAAATATTTGTCTGGTGACCTTTTGTCATTTCAAATACAAGAGACATCAATGATGATATTATTAGGAGTAGGAAACCCTGCGATCCTCTCAAATTGTGGTTGTTGCCTGTCAGCAATTTACAATTGGCACTGTCTGCTGACAGATGTAGCTACTCATTAGTGAAATCATTGGGAGAAAAAGAATCTGGGAGCTCTGCAACTGTCATCTGAACAGAAATTTAAGCTATATTTTGCTCATTTTATGAAATTTGGAAGAAAAGTTTGTTAGGGAACACACCATAATTTTCTACCTTTTGTCTCATGATCTGACTTTCATAAAAGTTAAAAATTTCAAACAGTGTAATTTCTAAAGCTTTTAGAAAAAGTATATATATTATTATAAAAATAAGGCAGCAGGTATTACTTATAGGAAATAACAAAGGTTAAAAAAATATACACTTCCACAAGCACCTCTGATGGACATATTTAATTTCTTCCTTATTTGTCACTACGAAAAATGTTAGAGGAAAAACTGCATTGATATATAAATAAGGAGCTGCATTGTAACCCTGTTGGAATGCTTAGTTAAAGGTAAAATAAGAATCTTGGTACTAAAGGCACAACAATTTTTGCTCCTTAGCTTGGACAATTGGAAACTACTCTAGGTCTCATCTGGTTCAGAGAACCAGAGAACTCTTGTTGACTGAACAGCAGAGAATGAAGCTTGTAGTTTTGCATATTATGCTACAGCTACATTCAACAAATCTTGTCAATAATGGGAAGAAAAAATATGGCTTGTTGTCTAGCAAAGGATCCTGTCATTTCAACAAAGTCTGCTTTCTTTGAACACAGCAATGAATAGAGCTCCATCTTCGAAAGTGATTTGATATTTTTGAGAGGTTCATATAATTGCCTTCACCTTTTATACATGTTTTTGATACTGCATATAAAAGTTTGCTTGTAAATTAAGCAGAAGTAAATTAGTAAGGAACATTTATGATTTTAGTCCCTTTCCAAGAACTTAAAAAGTCCCTGGGAATACAAAGAACCATGACAGATTGCCTGAAGGTTTGCAGTAAACACTGGTTTGAAAAGCTTGTAACAACCTCCATCTGTTCACTGCACACTTGAAAAGGCTCACAGAGCCTATGCAGTAATACAAAGATTCCTGTGAGGGCAGATCTTTTCTTGGGAGGATTGATTAATTTCACTGGTGCTGTTTGGGGACAAGAAACTTCCGAAGTACTTATTGTTTTGTTTTTCAGTGAAGACAGTCATTCAAGCAGTTTTCATTCCAGCATCTTTTTTAATCCTGATATGCATTGTAACTGCTTCTTCTCAAAAGTTTGGCAACAGGTAAATGAGGAATCCTCAAGCATTTAGTGCATCAGCTTTTTGAATTAGTTTCTGACAGAAGTGATTCTCTTGAGGCTGTGGTGCTGTGAAAACATGCATACCAGACTTCAGTCACAGTGCTGCATTCAGGGCAGTGCTTGCAAATTTAAACTCCTGTGAGAATCAGGACCTGATGCACTAAATTGAAATAATAGTAAACACAAATATAAAGGATTTTCAAACACTGGGATACACTTTATTCTTAATAAGAAATTCTATTTTTCTATTGATCGAATTAGTTAATCAGGATGATGTGACTTGTACAATTTTCCCCCTCTTGTGTTGAATAGTAGGTTTTTAAAGGGATTGATCTTATAAAGCAGGGTATTTTTGTCTCATCTATTTCATATACTGATAACAAAAGATGAGAAGGATATCACACTTTATAAATTATTTTTCTGTTATAATTAATTTTGTAAAGTTTTCTGGGGAGTATACTCATACATAGATTCTCATAAATCAAACTACTTAAGAATAATTTAAAGTTAATTACAATTCTTTGTACAATGAAGCAAATGTTAGAGACACTAAAATTAACTCTATGTTAGCATTACAGTTCCATATTAAAATATGCATATTCTGTAACATAACAAATAGCACATACTGTAGCAACGGATTAAGTAGCTTTCTGATATTTTGCTTTTCTGATAGCCAAATGCCTTTGTTTGATATTAAGAAAATAATTTCCTTTTTTTTTTTATTACCCTTCACATGCTGATGTGCCATAAAAATGCCTGCATTTCAGCAGGAGGAGCTTCAATGGGTGTTAAAATCCAACAGACTATTCACTGCAGAAATGATAAACTGCAGACCATGTCAACAGCAATTTGATTTGGTGTGACAGTAACTATATCATTTCACAGAAGGCAAAACCCTACCCAAAAAAAAAATCTACAAAATCCACACCAGGATATTTCTCATTCTTCTTCACAGTACATGCACCCACCTAAAAGCTGAGTTTGTATGAATGGGGATTATGAGGTTAGGCACAGACTGAATTGAGTCAGTGCTGATGGACTTGTTTGCTTTATGATGTGTTACAGGATATATCCATCAACTCCTGATGATTAAGCCCCTGCAATGAGTTTTGCTGCCTGTCTGACCCAAAAAAATGAGTCCTGGAACTACACTCAACTGTTCTGCTAAGAATATGATGGTCAGCTGCAGAGACAATTTCTAAATTACCTATTCAGAAACTTAGATGGCTTCCGCTACCATTTTAAGTATCTGGATCTGTGTTTAAATGTAAATAAATCATGGTGGGCTCTCTATATATTGCTTGGAGAGAAGTAGAACACATGAACCACTGTGAGGAGGGATCTTAGATGACTGATTCAGAAAGAGATGGATTTCCTTGGTTACCAAGTGAGATATCTCTTGATTTATTGTCTTTAGAAAGAGCCCAGGTGACTGGATTGGATTTAGTTTTGTAATGAATCTCACCTGAAGTTGCTCTGATTGAATAGGTTGTTGAAATAATGTGTAGTATAGAAAAAATATTGCCATTTCAGGGAAATTAATTTGTGAATTTTAGCTGTTCAGGAGTTAAATATATGGAAACTATTTTAGCATTTCTTTTGTATATCATTAGCACACTTCAATGAACAGTGGATTGAATAATGGTTTTCTTATATAGATGCTACGGATTAATTTTAAGAATTACTCTATCTCATGTAGCACCTACCATGCCACATCCTAAAGTCCAACTTTTCAGAAGAGAAATCCTGCTTTTTCCATGAAGAAACCGGTATCATTTTCTTGGAGAGGTAGTTAAAATAGTGCTTGAATGGTGCATCATTCAATCAAAGGCAGAAGATCTACTGCTTCAAAATATTTTGCTCACCTGACCTGATCTTGTCTTTGAGCCTTCATTTGCATATATATTTCCTTAAGCCTATCCAAAAGTTTCTGCAAAGTGACTTTGTGGCAGTGTTTTAACAGCAAGGGGAAAGATTTCCTTTCCTGTAGAGTGAATTAGGCTATTGTTTCAGAAATTTAGACCAAGGTTTTGTTCTGAATGGTAATAGTAAGAGTATCATCTCCTGTTTTTTTGATTTTCATGATTAAGAAAGATAAAAATAAATTACTGTAGCAATTTAAGAAATTTCTTTGGGATGACTTATGCAAAGATTTTACTTTAATGAGACATACATAACTAATTCTACATTTTTGTATCAGAAAGGATTAGTTGATTTTTTTTGAGATGCTGTTTAGTCTCATGAGTCTATGACAGGTCAGTTTCTATTTGCATTAATTTAAGCCACTGTTAAAACAGCCATGAACCATTGTTTTCCTCAGAGATATTTAATTGATTATTTTTTATTTAAAACCCTTGAACTTCCAACTTTGATATTTTGACTCTTCAAAGTCTTCTGAGCTAGCCCTATAGCCTATGTGATTGGCTGCTTTGGCTGGGTTTAATTAAAAGTTTGGCAAATTAAACATTTGCCATTGGTAAAGAAATATCATAGGCACTGACAGAAGGCTCATGTGTAGTCTTCAGGTGGAAGTCATACTTATCCCTTATACAGCTACTTACTGCCTGAAGTAGCAGTAAAAAAAAAAAAAGTGAGTGACAATGGGCTTAGATGTATTAAATGGAGCTAAAGTCTTCACTTTGTGGGCACTTATAAATGTAATGGGTTTAAAAAAGTTACATAAGTACATTAATTTCAGAAGCAGGGAAGAAAAGTCAAAATGTATTTTTTTGCTAAAATAGTTGTATATAATATGCACACAGTATCCTTTAACCCAGCTTTTCATAGAAGTATTTTCTCTTTAATTGTGATGTCATAGTTCCCTTTCAAAACCCAAAATTCTTGTAATTGAATGTGCCTTTTAAGAAAGATCTGAAACCATTAAAAGTACATATAGGAAACACTGGCTAAATTAATTCACAATATGTGGGGATCCTTAGGTGTGGAAAAATATGAAGTTAAAATCCAGTCATATACAGGAACTACACCACAAATGGAGAATGGGTAACATTAGTCCCTTGCTACAGTCCACATCTTTACAGATGATCCATAACCTTTATAGCACAACAGCATACAATGTTAGAGAAATATTTGTCAGTGTGAGTGAAATATTGCAGAAGTCAATGAAGTATTTTAGCTCAGCTATGATTTTTTTTTCCATTAGTGAGGGAGGAAAAACTATTCCAGACAAGCAGTTCTTGAAAGATATTTGATATTGCTGCAACGTCAGCCAGATATGCTAATGTAATGCTCTGTAGCAACTCAAGCCTTCTTTTCCTACAGATGATTGCATAGAATGGTTTATTTAAACTTGAAACCCGAAGAGAATTCTGGCTCCATAGACATTATTGGTATCTTTGTGCCCTACATGTACCGTGTAGTCAGAGATCGCTAAGATTATTAAGCACCTAATTCATCCCTTGGAGTAGACTGATTAATTTGCCTTATAAAATATGCTAACCCAGAATCTCAAAATATACACTCACCTCTTTATGTATTCCTAATGGCCACATGTGTTGAATTCTTGGCTCTGCATAAAATTAAATTCCTCTGACTTCATTGTTTTGAGTGATTAAAACTAATCTTAGCATTTTTTCTCTGAGCATTACATTTTTCTCATTTTTCTCATCCCTCCTGATAAAATAAAAAAAAAAGGGGGGGGGAAAGGAAAACAAAAAAAAAGCCATTGGTGTCTTTTTTAAAGAAATAGTAACTTTTTTTCTGCCTAGATTGACTACTGTAAGCTGTCTGCTTTGATTGCTCGAAATATCTAATTGCTTGATAAAAATACAAAACTTGGAGCCCTTGTTAATCCATATTAAAATTACAAGTGTATTCTACCTCCCATATTTTATAGATATTCAGCATTTTGCCAACAGTGTAATGGATCCATATTTTCATCTATAGAACAGATGTCATTTTACTTTTTATTACAGGAGATGTTTATTTTGGACCTGTACTTTTAAAATTTTATAAGCTCCACCCTCAAATTGGTTAAGCCTTTTCCCAAGAGATTCTTTTCCTGTGAATAAAATTGCATTTTTCATTTTTTAAAATTTCTATAGGCATTTCTACATTATTTAAAATCCCAAGAAGAGTTGACTCAGTCGAATAAATACAACTGCATTTCCCTTATTCTTCCCTGGCCCAAAAGAAAGGTTGGTCATTTTCCATTGCTATCAAAGCATATTTTAAGCTGCTTGAGTTTACTATGGTTTTTTGGTAATTTTTTTTTTTTTTTTTGTTTTTTTTTCCTCAGTAGATTTTTATTATTTCTTAACTTCTGAATTGATGAAGATGGACAAAAAGAAAATAGTATGGTGTAAAATTTAAATGAAGTTCAGACTTAGAAATCTGTTCTTAAGAGCAGTTGACCAAAACCAGTAATTACTTATATCATGTATGCATTGAAAAGAAAGTCCTGCCTAGAACTTCCACCTAATTACAGTTAGAGAAGTCCAGAGAGTTCCCATAAATCTGAATGTCATAACACTACAATAGAGGTAGCAGATAGGACTTTTAAATTTATTTCTTTGCTAGAACAGAATTTCCAAATAGCCAATATTGCTTCCTACCACAGTAGTGTCACTGTGAAAAGCAAGAATTGATCATGATCTAACAAAACCGTGTCACTCAGAAAAGAGAGTGAACAGCTGTTGTGTACAGTGAGCTTATTACAAAAGCATTTTTTTATTTTCCCAGGAGTTTGACAGAGAGAATAAAGTAGGTGAAACAAATGAAATGTTTGATCTTAGGCTTAACCTTATATACTGCTGAAAAATCCTAGATGAGAGAAGTATCTAGTTATAAGCAGAAGCCACTTAAGCACCATCAGTGTTCAGTTTATGTCAGAGCTTTTTAACAGAACAAGACAGCAGTATGTCCAGGTTTCTAATTATCTCAGGTGTCTTAAATTCTTGCTCAGGGAGTCTCTGCCCAAAGCTTTATTTTTAGTAGCTCATCTACTAGTAGCTCAATTGTAACCTTCCAGTCTTTCCCAGTCCATGCAGCCAGCAACTGGCAAACTGCTTAATAACTTGCAGTCTTGGGCAATAGGGCTGTGAAGAATAATCTGAATTTTTTATTTTCCATTTATGAGCAGAAAGAATTGTAGACCTCTTGACATTCAAGTAGGTGTACCTCTTCAGCTCCAACCTCTCTAGCCTGCTATAGAATGAGAATGTGAATGAAAATGTGATTTTTTTGAATGATTCCAATATGATAATTACCTGATCTTCCTAACAGTAATGGAAGTGTTGTATACCTTATGATAGCATATATTTTTCATGGTATATACACTCATAGGTGTTGTATAGCTACTCTAATTAAAGGACCAACTTCATCCAGCCATTTGTGGTGTGGTTTGAAAAGGAATTTGAAGAGTTTTTTGAGATTTCAGAGAGCACATGTCTCTGCCCATGTACTTACTGTTGGAGAAAGTAGTCCAGACCTCTTTGGATTATTTGAAAATGCAGAGTTAGCAAGGATGTTCATACTGTTGCCAGTATCAATATCTGGGAAGTTTGAGTTAGCATTAACATGTGGCTTTACTTAAAATATACTTAGCCATCGTGAATGCAATGAAGATGTCTAAATACTGTTATACAGAATATTTTCTATGATGTGGTTTTCATAATAGAATTGAGTCCAGAAGATCATGTGCAATTTTCATATTGATTTTTTAATTTTCCATACTATTTATTTCAAGAAAAATGGACATACAAACAAAATAGGACAAGAACAGGGGCAAAAAAAAGTCTAAAGAAAATGAACTCTTCTGGGGACCCCATCATTCATGTTAATCTCAACCCAAAAGACTGGTATGCCACTTTTGAACAGCTACTCCAGTAGTTCCATGGCACTTTTTTCTGATGTTTACAAACAGTAGTACATTGGGCACTCCAATCTCAATTTTGAACCTTAGGCAAGACTTAGAAGAGAAAGACTTCAATGTGTCAGCTGAAACAAGGGCATCAGTAACCAAATCACTCTGTAATAAAATTTGCCTCATTGCTTTTAAGAACTAGCAGATGGTTTCAACTTTATCTCCCATTGGAGACAAGCTGATTGAATTCAGTATTTGCTTAATGGCTGCTATTTGTGCAAATGAAGATAAAGGAACTTAGCTAAAGATTGGCTATTCCTGTACAGCCAAGTAGCAGAAAAGGCTTTGCACGTCTGACCAACAGTCCAATTTGTAAAAGCTGCTTTTTTTTTTTATGTCTTCAGTGACTGGTAGTAGGTTATGCCTTTTCACAATGTGAAACTAAGAGAGTAGAGTGGTCTCCTACCTCATCAATTGCAGTCGCATTCAGCCATATATATAAATGTGAATATATATATATATAGAGAGAGAAATTTGTATTTGATTAAAAAAAAAAAAAATTAACAACATATTTACCAAGACCTCCTGGTTCCTAGCTCTGATACAAGAACCTAAGAAACTGCTGAAATAAATACTTCAAACAGAAATTAGACTCTGACACAAATTTATGGATGTGAATTTCACTGCAGAACCCAAATTTACTGATGCTATGATGTGCATCACGGTTGTTTAAACTGACTTTATGCCAATAGGCAAACACAGGGAAAACGACCCATTTTAGACTGCAGTCAGTAATTTGAAATACAAAGAGACAAAGTTTGAAAAGTTTGAAAATATTGGAGTATTTATACCGGGAAATGGTTGCTGCAGGTTTCTTCTCCTCTCATTTTTGCCAAGCCTATTCATAGCATGCAGACTTAGTTGTGGAACTTACACACAGCCTAACCAAGGAGAAGATTTACGTTTGAGGCTGAGTCAAGACCCTTTGGTGGTTTAAAAGTGCTGAATGATCACTGAAAACACTGCTGGGAGATTGCAGGTTGCCTGGACAACAGGAATCCCGCTTCTGCCCTGCTTGACCAGCACAGTGGGTAGCCAGTGTGTGGCTGGGATTTGCAGATTCTTCCCAGCTGCTGGACAGCCCTCCCAACTGGTGACCCTGGATTTAGTCCTGAACACTCTTTTAATGAAAATTTTGTAACTTTTTGTTTTTATTTTGAGTTAGAGCGAGATGTCATAGTGCCTGTAACTGGATTCTGGCCATAGCTGAGGAGGTCACTGACAGTTTGAGGGGACCTCAACTCTTCTTATAGATTGTATTTCTAGCAACGTGACAACAAGGAACTATCTCCCAGAAGGTGCTAGACTTCTTTGCTCTGGGACCTACCCACAACATGTCTCTACTGGTAACAGTAGAGACAAGGCACAAGGTCACAGCTGCATTATGATTCAGGTACAATAGCAGAGAGTTGACATGCAGAGAAACACTTTTATTTATTCCATTGATCAAACAGGAGCACACAGTTGGTAGAAAGGACAAAGAAAGAGAAGACTGTTTTAATTACTTACATTATATAAATGTGTATGTATGTGCTCCCACGCATAAGAGCAATTAGCTCTCCTAAGTAAACCCAATTCAGATAGACAACAGTATGACCAAATGAAATAAGAGTATATTTTAAATTGTTATTTATATAGTACCCTCACTGTGTAAAGTACTGCATAGTACAACATGTTTCATCTGAATATGTTTGAGACCTGTAGAAAATTTAGGTAATGGAAATGCCTAAAATGGATGAAAATAAGAGTATGACCATTACATAAACACTGGCAAGGTGACGCAGTTAGTTGTCAGAGATCTGGGTTTGATCCAGATATTTTGGAATTCAGATCAGATATCCGCAGAAGAGTACAGACTGGAGCAGTGGAGATTCTGGTTCCCCAAGACTGCAGGACACACAGTATAGGACATGGTGGGGGCTATGTATCAAAAGCAATCAAGAGTAAAAGTTGTCTGCATCCAGATAGGATTGTCAAGTCTACGTGTAGTATGCCCCTGGTTAAACCTGGACTCTCTGCATCCTTATTTTGCTGCAATTATGTCTTCAGGTGTCTGTTTCAGGTCAGATGTTAGGGCCATTCAATGTGTGGCTGTGTACCAGGGTGTTAGCTCTGCCTTTGCTTCCAGGAAAAGAGAATATTAGTCAAGTTATGATCTTGTGCTCACACAGTTGTGAGACTGATGGGCAGGAGTTGGGTCCCATATCTTCAGTCTCCAGGAGCACAGTCTAGAGAAATACGTGACAGTCCTCTGCATTTGGTATTCTTAATGAGGAAGTCTCTTTGAGTCAATAAAGTTGTTGTGACCCTCGTAAGTGAAAGTGGTTTTACATTTTTTCTTTAATTGCTGTTGCCCTAGCAGCCCATTATGAAAGTGAATTCTTACAAGTACACATGCCTTAACTGAAAAATAGAAAATATGTAGGAAGAAGTCAGGAAAATGCAAAAATAGCATAATTGCAGGGGAATTCTTTCGAATGTGTTCTTCTTACAGAAAGGGAGTTGTCATTTGGATGGTTATTTAATCTTTTGCACTTAAGCAGAAGCAAATATGAGACACACACCATTCAGAATGTCTTCCGGTGTTTTCAACCCTTTACCCCTTTGTAATTCTTTAAAGGGGTAAAGAAGGGGGAGGGACACTGGGAGACACAAAGCTGATTAAAGGTGGAATAATGAAAGGAAAAATGTTCGAAAGACAGTAAAATGTTCACAAGCTGCAAAGAGCTTGAACAACTGCAACACTGATCCAAGGAAAGGCATATAATCCTCTTAATCTTTTATTTCATCAGGGGAAAATGCTGGACAAGAGGAAACATTTTCTGAGTCATAGAACATGGTAAGCACTTCAGTAAGAGATCTGCTCCAGGCTACATGCTGAGTGCTGACCTACTGAAATTATTTAGAATAAGGACCATGGCAAGAATTTTACACTTTGTCTGTCAACGAAATCAGCTTTATCACACACATGATCTAAAATGTGCTGAAGTGTTTATATTTGTACAAGGTGCTATTTTTTTTCAAGATTTATATGTTTTTCTCCACCACATGTTACTTTTGGAAATGTGAATCTGTGTTTATGCTCTTAACAGAAAATATTCTTATTCTAACTTCTTTGTCTTCTTTCTTGTTGGAAGAAGTTATGTGACAAAATAATTCACATTATGTTTTTCTAATGTTGGGAGATATAGCTGTAGATTTTAACTATATTTCCTCTTTCTTAATTTTTTTTTCTCATACTATCACAAAGATATTAGGCAAATAAATCTGAGCAAATGTTCAGCACTGTCATGTACATTGCATCAATATCAATAGAATAATGCTGCCTGTGCTAAGGGGGGGAGAGTTTAGAATTTATGGTTTTGCATTGCTATTCTTTAAAGATGCTGTAGGGTCTCTAACACATCCAATAGGCTTGTTTCCAAGTCCATTAAAGATTTAATGTTAAAAATTTTGAGTATGCTTTAAAAGCACGACGCCTTAATGGACAAGGATGCAAAAGCAGGGACAGTTTAGCCACTGGCAAAAGCCTGTGACTGGCAATGACTGGGCAGATCTAATCAACCTCACAAAGGCTGAGAAACAGAAGATGGTGGAGGACTAGAAAATTTACACATGTCATGTATTTTTTTTCATCACACCATAATTTAGCAATCCTTTGCGACTTTCCTCCCTTTGGGAGGAAAGGACCTTCTCTTAAGAAAGCAGGGAGGTCAGTATCTGGAATGGAATATGGACTATGAGAAACATACCATGAAAGATTGGAGGAAGTATGGAGAGAACCATTGTATACTATAATGAGATGAAAATCACGAAATGGTGAGTTAATCTAGAATTTTTAAGAGAGGAAACTTGATCAGAAAGTACATTGAGATAGAAGTTTATAGGGTGCATCTGCAAATTTTAGTTTGGATCAGATGAGTCTGCTTCTGGACCAGCTTCCCAGTCATTCCCCCAGTCTGTGTCTAACCGGTATGAAATTAAATTAAAAGATGGTCTCCAGAATCTCCCCTTAATGCACCCCAAACACTATTGGTTGTCAGTCAACAGCTCTGGAGGCCACAAAAACACACAAGATGTGACCACTTATTCTCAGAACTAATATTTTTTCAATGGATCAATTCATACTGTGATGCTTTTGCTAATGAAGATGTAAGCAAAGAATAATTTAAAGCAAAAAAGAAGTGTGGAGCTCCTTCTACTCAGTAAAGAAGGTATTTTTTATTTTGCTAGAAGAGTATATTGCAAACTGAAGTTCCTCAATAAGAATGAGAAAATGAACCTGTGGAAAAACATTTGCTAAGTGCTAAAGAAAAATGTGTAGATCTTCTTACATTAAGAAATTTCCAAGTCTGTGCTCTTGTATTAATTACCTATAGCATTGGCACATACTTTACTACTGCATGTAAAAGCAAAAGGTGCAGCCAATTTACATTTTTCAGAATCTCATTTGATAAGCAGTTTAAAATAAGTCTTACTGGCCTTGCAGACTGCAATTTAGGATTGTGGTTTTGTATGTACTTTTCCTCTATCCAGAATGACCTGGTTACTAAAGTTTGTAAATGGATTCTACTGTAACATTTACTTTGAGAAATCTGCATCTTGAAATGTATGAGTTTTAAACATGGATTAATTTGGTAATCTTTTAATGTGAAAATGTATTCCACTGGGCATTGCAGTGTCATAGTAAAAAGCTATCTGATAAAATAAGTAGTGAAATTGGAATTTCAGTTTAAACTGCTTTTTCAAGGAATAAGTTATCCTAAGGCTCATGTTTGAACTAGCTGCTATTATTTGTTGTGTGTAGCAGTTATTTCCTTATAGAGAGTCTAAATTTATTTAAGCTACAGCTGGGTGTAGAATTTCTTGGTACTTCTTTTAGTGGTTACAGATACCATTAAAAAAAGATTCACGGTTATTACTTAAATTTTACAATTTGGTTCTTCACAGAGAGCAAGTAAAAGAGAATATTACATGTCATTTCATTTTGAATAATATTGAATGTCTTAGCTCTGTGTAGCTCTGACTAGAAAGGAAATGAATATGGTTTATTTTATAGTCTAATCCTGTCCTAGACATCCATTTTAGTTTTTAAAAAAAATATTTGAAATATCTCCTTTTGATAACTAAACTATTGCCTTTCACACTGCTGAATGCTTCGATTCCACATTTCTTTATTATTTCACTTGGAAAACTTCCAGCCAAGCTGATATGGATACAGTTGTGGGGCAGACACAAGCACCTGAGATAAGAACTACCCACTGATGATGCAACAATTAGAAGCTTCTTTGATAGCATTCTTCCAGTACTTTAATATTGCAATATTCCTCATAATTCAGCACATGGCTGAATTAATTCTATTTGCTGAAGTAAAGGGAAAGAGAACAAGAGAAATAATCCTGAACACATTGATCCAGAAATTTAAAGCAATGTGTCCAATGACTTGTGCTTTAAGTCACTACTATGAAATGCTGTGTTCTTTGCTAAAAGAGCCATGCTTGAGGATATTAAACTGAGTATTTGTGGAAAATAGAGCTTCTTATTAGTGAACAATTCATAGCTGGATTTCAAAGATTCTTAAAGTGCTTCTTGAACAGTCCAGTTATAGTATTAGATATGGGTCACAAAACCCTCGTGCAGTGCTGCAGGCTGGGGAAAAAGTGACTGGCAAGGTGCCCAATGGAAAAGGATCTGGGGGTGCTGGTTGACAGCCACTGAACATGAGCTGTCAGTGTGCCCAGGTGGCCAAGAAGGCCAATGGCATCCCAGTCTGTATCAGCAATAGAGTGGCCACCAGGACCAGGGCAATGATTGTCCCCTTGTACTTAGCTTTGGTGAGGCTGTACCTCAAGTCCTGTTCTCAGTTCTGAACCTCTCAATTCAGGAAGGACATTGAGGTGCTGACCAGAGTGGTCAACAGAGCTGGTGAGGAGTCTGAAGCACAAGTTCTTTGAGGACCAGCTGAGGGAGCTGGGGGTGCTTAGCCTGTGGAAAAGGAGGCTCAGGGGAGACCTTATTGCTCTCTACAGCCACCTGAAAGGAGTCAGATGGGGTCGACCTCTTCTCCCAGGCAACGAGTTACAGGATGAGAACACACAGACCTCATCTGCACATGGGGAGGTTCAGACTGGACATCAAGAGAAATTGTTTTTAATATACAGACACATTTTGACAAACTGGAAATTGAAACACCAAATGCCAGTTTTACTCTGGAAGATAAATTTATGTTGCCATTTAAAATGCATTTCTGAAAAATTACAGCAAACAGGTAGTTATACTATGTGCATTTGCTCTCATTAGTCAGGGAGAGTAGCTGAGCTTTTAAGACATCACCTTGGCTACCATATGAGATTCTAAGAACTGTCTTTCTGTGAAACGGGACAGGAGATAGGTGATTACAGGTAGTATGTAGGCAGTAGGCCACAGACAGGAAGAGAATTTTAAAAGAATATTCTACTGGTCTACAGGCAAAACCTGGAGAAACTAATAAGGCTTGCATTGGTGCTACACCTCATTTTGTCATTAGTTTGATATTTTTCGATCAGAGCTATTTCAGGGAACTGTAATACAACATTGTTTAATACAGCAAAGTGTTCATAAACTGTTTGCAGAATCCCTTATATGTCTCATTGAAGTTCACATTTGCTATCTAACTCAGGTCATGAATCATAAGCTTAGGGTTACCTACTTTCCTGGGGTACATCCTTCATTACATCTTTTCTTTCTACTTCTCTGATCTCTTTCTGTGCACCATCTAAAACTATTTTCAAAAGCAGAACCCAAATAGTAAGCTGTTAAAATGGAGAACATATTATATAACCACTCTGTGATGAAGTTAAAGCCTATAAATTCAGTAGATAATCTTACACTTTTTCATTTTTTCTTACCCTCTGGTAAGATGCTGATGATCTTCATCTTTGCCTGGCTACTGAAATTTTCATTCCACGTAAACTTTCTAGGTTCAGAACTTATTCTTCAACTAAGAAAGTAGCCAATAAATAATGGATGTAATATATTACTTGTGTCTGTAACACCTACTAAGCCTTTCATTCTCTGTTGCACAATTGTCCTGTTGTACATGGGGTTTTAATTTTGCAAACACTAAAAAGTGATTAGTTTCAAAGGTTAGTTTGAAAGATAATTTAGCATATTCCTTATGAAGTATTAAAGGCCTAAGCTGTTTACTGGCTAATCTTGTGATTTAGTCCAGAGGATGTTAGAATCTCACATGAAGGTCTGTTGGTTTATGGCTTGAGAGTGATGTGGTGGAAACTGACGATCTGTTGGTTCTGCTGAATATGATGAGGGAAGAGCTATCCAGCCATTTTCATGCAGAAAATCTGGATGTTTTAACTGATTAAAGTTTATCTCTGTGTCTAATGTTTCATCAGTAAATAGGGGTCAGCCATCTGGCAGTGATAAGTTTGGCTGGGATGTATTCCATCTGCTAAAATATGATGTAAAAATATTCTGTTCTTCCATGGCACTGGAAAGATATGACATCTGGGATTAGAAAAGTACAGAAGCTTGAAATTAGAAGGAATAGACAAAATTATTTCCCTTCTGAGGAACTGTAGTGGTGCTATTGAAGGGTGGGACTAATGACAGGCCTGTAGCTGGCATTTGCAGGTAAGTTTTTTCTAGAAGTTAATATTACCTCAGAAGTTAAAATCCTGAACTCACTCTTCCTCTCAATCCTCACTTTACCATCAAGTGAAATTATTAAGTAGATTTATAGCCAATGGAGTCACCTATCTGAGTAAATAAAGATGTAGATTTCTCATGCTGACATGGAATTTTGTGTTACCTGGCATCCAGCTGTTTACAGCTGTGCAGCTTATGGTTTACAAGAAGAGCTGGAAAAATATTAAAGGCTTTGCATTGCTTTATCTACAAGCTGAAGCAGGTAGCTTCCATTTTGATGGATCATTGTAAATTTATCACAATAGAGGCTCCAGGGATCCTAATATTCAAAACCCTGAATTTGCTTGAAGAATGAAGAGGTATACTGTAGAGAGATGATAAAACTTTTTTCCTTTGCCTTTTCTGTATACTGTGACATGACCATTTATAAACAAAATTTAGGATCTTCTGCATATGTTTTTGGCTGATTTGTGTGTTCTAGTCCATGATTGGCTGATGCTCCCAAAAAAAAGATGTCAAAGATGCAGCTCATCTATGACTATCAGTTTCCCAATAGCAACTTAATTAAGTGTTTTAGCATATTTTTCCTCTGCATTGTGCCTGTTTTGAAAGCTCAAATGTGCATTCAGGTAACAGCAATTCTAAACTATTTGGAGGAAACTGTAGGTCTTTCATGTGGGAGCAGTTTCTCCAGGGAGCTGACATCCTTGTAGACATTGTTTCCAAAATACACCTTTCAGTTTAATTTGAGGACTTCATTTTAAATTAAGAAAGCATTGTAAGGATTGATATATGGAAAACTCTGATCATGATTTTCTTTTTTCCCTGAGGCAAAGCAAGCTGCTTTCC
The DNA here is from genome assembly GCF_024509145.1 of Vidua macroura. NCBI lineage: Eukaryota > Metazoa > Chordata > Aves > Passeriformes > Viduidae > Vidua > Vidua macroura. The sequence goes on along the minus strand of NC_071572.1, from coordinate 37,480,867 downwards.
AAATTATCATGTCCCAGAGAGGAAAGATGTGAAAATAAGGTTCTGCATCTGACCCTGTCCTGAAGACTGGAATTGTAATGCTTCCTACATAATAGCTCAACACACTATGTTAATGTGAAGTTCTTTTATAAATCTAGGCAGCAGTAGGCCAACATAGATTCCCCAATGGCTGCTGTAACGTGAACCAGTAGGCATTTAGTTTTAGAGTACTATGTACAAGTTAATTTTCAAAAATCAATCCTCAGTAATTGGTTTAATAGTTAATAATAACTGACTACTATGGTAGGCAGTAGAGAAGCTATTATGTCCATTAGAGTGTCTGTAAGTGTGAAAATTGCTCATTTGTGACCACAAGAAAAAAAAAGAAAAACAAGAGAAAGGTTTTAAGAACTTTTTTTTTACTTTGCTTTAGCAGAAGGCAATTAAGCCAGACATTTGTGCAGTTTGGAATTTTTTATTAGATACAGCTTCCCCACTCTTCTTTTTTGTTGTTGTAGGCAGTGATGTAGTTGCTTTGTGTGTAGCCAAATATTACATACATAAATTTATTAATTGCAGCATTAATTAAGAAATGCTGAGCTTAAGAAGCACTGGGAAATAATGTAGGATTAGAGTAAATACAAAGAGACTTTGTCAGGGCATCCACTTATGTGTGTGTAATGACATTTAAAAAAAAAAAAATCTAAGCAATTTTAAAATAATTAAAAGCAAATAGAATGAGTAGATTTTAAGGCTGAGTGTTCCTGAGAGAATGATTTAGCTCTATTATTCTTAAATTTAAATAATGAGTACATGGACTTAAATTAGGCAATTGCTTATTATTTTGCTGACTCGGGGCCTCAGTAAAAATACTACTGTGTTAAATTTTCAAAAACACTTTTGAAAGGGATGTAGCTATTTGGTTTTGCAGACTTTTTGTCCTTTTGTGTTTAAATGCTATATATTTTCATCAATGCCAAAGAGAATCCTACTTCCCTCGCTCTTTTTCCCCCATCTTCTTAAAAAATTATTTTATATTAATATACCTAAATACTGTGCTTAATTTTTTCTTCTAATTTATGGGTGACTTCCCTTACTATTTCCAAGGCTTTCTTTCAATTTATGACTTCTTAGTGTTGAAATTGTGACATGCAAAAAATTACCTCAACTTATATTTAATCACTTGTAAAATAGTGATTCCTTGGCTGTGTCCCCAAATTACTTGTACCTCCACAACGAACAATAATTTTAGTCAAGTAGACTCACAAAACAAAAAGAATAGACAGGGAAATATTTAAAAGTTTGCTTAGGGTTCGAACTAACATGTCTTATAACTCTCTTTAATTTTGTTTTAAAGAAAGTTCTAAGCATGTGCCTCAGTTACTGAATTGGACTGAATGTACTGAGCTGTGTAGAACCTTTTCCTAATTTTGGTCTGAAAAATCAAATATGATTAATACTGAGGACATCAACTCAGTGAAAGATGCTGATGCTCAGAAAATAATGTGCATTTCAGATTTTATCCACACATTGTATTATAATTCATTTCCTTTATTTATTTTTGATTTGCTTTGATGACAACTTTCCAGTCTGTGGGGTTCAATCTGATATAACTATCTAACTAATATAAAGTCATTATTAGACCTAGAATTTTGCATAAGAGCAAGTAAATTGAAAACAAACCTAGTCCCCCCATTCTCTTCACAAATAGTTGCAATACTAGTAGAATAAAACCACATCAAATATTACTTCATCTTTGCCTGCCAGCAGCTTAAATTCTTTTTAATTTCTTTGGGGTGTGTGTATTAGCAGATTGCCTTTACAGAGAACTTTCAGGTTTATTTGTCTCAATTTGCTGAAGTAGCTGAGTATGGTCCAAAAGGAAAAATAAATCACAGAGAAAACTCATTTGGAAATGTTTATATTTTTGAACTAGAAAGCAGTAGACAGTATTTTTTAGGCCAGAAAAACTACATGTTGCTGTCTTTGAGGGAAAAAATAAAATAAAATCTTTACCTTGCACACTCAAATTTTAATCCAAAGGCTAAGCTGATACAGCAGTTACTTCTTTAATTATTTATGGATGAGACATGTGAAATGCGTGCCAAAGTTAGCAGAGAGAAAATAATGGCTAGTATTAAACATTTGACCTTGAAAGCAGCTCTGATTGAAAATAATTACCCAAGTTTTAAAACCTTTATTTCCTGTTCTGGTGGCAATGTCCTTCTTAAGCTGTAATAAATTGCCCAATCATTTTAGCATCAGATTAACTTGAGTCAAGTGTTTATTTCACATTAAGCTTCAACATTACTGATACTCTATGTGAAAGTAATATTAATTATCTTTAGGGATTTTTTTTTTAATCCAGGCTTCTTTGGTGGTATAAATTTTTATAGAGTTTGCCCTCAATGTTCCTTCAAGGCCACATGTCATTTCAACTTATCAAAATCTTAAAATTAACTCAGAATTTTCTGCTGACCTCTGTGATGTTTTGGTATTGAGCAGGTGCAAATGAATTCTCTTAGACTCCTTTGTTATGTCTATCTATGTTGTCAATCTAGTTTACATTAACATCTGGAAAATGGATATGGGAAAATTATTGGTCTTTTTAATTATAATTAGCTGTCAGTCTTCCCAATGAGAGGTATTTTGGTCATTAAGTGAATAATATTGGCTCATGAATATTACTTAATATAATAGATACTTAAAAATGAATTATAAAATATTTGCTTTCAAGCATAAAAATGCCACCATAACCACCATGCATCAATTTATGTGGGTTTTGTGTTTTGGCAAACATTTTGCCTCAAGGATACCAGGTGTAGCTTTGCAGGGTCCTTTGATTAATGTCTGTCTAGTAACGTCACTGGTTGCTTTGGGCAAACTGTTCTATAAAAGGAAACCTTGCTGACATGGAAAAGAAAATTGCAAGTCTGGTGTGCATGAGAACTTAATTACAATAAACAACAATTAAACAGATTATTATAGCAGTGCAATTATTACTCTAAAGTTGACATTGTGTCAGCACCTTATTTTCATTGCTTTTTTAATCAGTCTGTAGAATTTGCCTCGAGCTAAAACAGAAACTACTATTAAAGTCAACAACAAGATTTAAAACAATTTATTTTTGTTATTTATTTTAATCAATGGAAAGATTTTCAGAGTTTTCTTTGTTCTTACTTTTTTGATCACTAAGCCATAAAAAATGTTTTTCATGTATCTACTTCATACAAGCCAAATTCTGTTGTCCTTATGCTATAAGTTTTTCTCTGACTGTGAAACAATCGTGCACTACCAGTCTACTGTAATGTGTGCTCAAATGCATCAATGCGTGGTAAGAAAACCAGTGGAAAATATTTTTTAAAGCTTTTTAAGTGTTTCATTATATATCTCCATCCTGTCTTTGCAAGTCGAGAAAACTAATGGAGACAGAATCTCTCACTTTGAAGAAAATGCATCTCCTCTGCGACCCATATTTAATTTTGAGTAGTAGTGACAATAGCAAGAGGATTTTCTGGGTATTGCAGCTGACGATATTGTTCCTAAATGTGACCAAGAAGTCAGGGTTTTTTTGTAGTTTCTTTCCTTTGTCTAGCCACTTAGTTCTTTAAAAAGATAGAACTAGCAATGTAATTGGTGGAGAGGTGACAGCATTTCTAAATGAAAAATAGAAGTTTGGTAGGCTTCAAACTAAATGCCTTTCAATACAGAGACATTTTCCTCTCTCCTAAATGGCACTTCATGGTAATTGAGCAAATTTTATAGGACTGAAATTACTCACAAGAGTACTCTCTGTATTACTCTGTGAAAGCAATGGAAGTACAATGAGAGTTTTGAGAAAAAAAGAAAAAAAGTTAATTAAGGAAGGAAAATATCTGGGGAGTAGTTTAGCTTTGATATGCTTCAGCTTTTGGGCTTACCTGCAAGATGGCTGCAGTGAGACTAAACCTGCAGACTGGCTCCAAATGCCGGCAGCCCAGCTGGAATCAGCCTTTGGCAAAAAGGTGAGGAAAAACAATAGGTTTGCAAAGCTCCAACTGCAAATTGTGTCAACTGTTGTCAGAGAAAGTACTCAAGAGAGGGGGAGAGCCTGCAGATTTCTGCAGCTTTTGTAGAAAATTGCTGTTTGAAGAACTCAGGACATGCTCCTCTGAAGAAATTCCTTCTCACTACCAAAGGAGGTAAACTAAGCTGAAGACTGCTCCTCTGACATGCTTAGGAGAAGGTCCACAGAGCTTGCCAAAACTGAGTTTCTTTCATTTTGCCATTTTCAGTGAATGGACCCAGAAGAATTCAGAATAACAATGAAGAAAGTTGCCTAAGTCTGGCCCACTTAGAGTGCCAGCTGCCTAACAACCGAGAAAAAGAAGAGCAAAAGGATTTTCAGCGCTTTGGCTTCAGATGTTTTTCATCTGAAAGAATACTATTTAAACTGGTGGAACAGCATGATGGAACAGCAGCTGCTGTAACTGCAGACAAGAAGCAAATGTGCAAAGATATATTCATATTTCTAGTGGTGACCTAATTCTCTGTGAAATGTCCAGGTCCAGGGTATCATTCACCACGGTGCTTTGCTTTATTTTCTGGTATTCTGATATTACACCACTGGATTTAAATGGTCTACTAATTGGAATGTGCATATATGTGTAGTTGTCAAAAGAGAAAAAGCTACTTAGAGTAACAGGAGTTCTCTCAGGTACGCTGGCTTTATTTGCATTGTATATCTAAGCCAGTATCCACCCCTTTCTAGCCTTGCACAGCAATTTGTCTGGGGTCCCTGGGCTACTAGGCTGTGGCTACTGAGAACACCTGTAAAACTTTCCCTTCAAATATGAAGATTTGGCACAGGTGTTCATAGAAAGGCTGCTGCTAGTCTCAAACCTTTAAGCTGTTTTCCATGAGGTATACCTGCATTAGCATAGAATGGGTGCATGAACTATTAATCTTAAAAAGCTCTGATTAGCACAAGGTAAGTGACTTTTTATAGATAGTGATGTAGTTAGGTTGGGTATTGCACAGGTATAAACATGTAGGCTTTGTAATTTTCCTTCTGTGGATATAGGTACAGATACATAAGCACCAAGAACTCTATGTGTTATGTATTATGAATTTATTTCAGATGTAATAGATACTTGCAAAGCTTTTTTTTTTTTTTTCTTTTTGTCAACTTCATGGAATCTAGACCATGGTCAACAACCTATTTCTGAGCTTCATGCGTTTTGAGTATTTTAATATAAATAGAGGGTTATTGTAATGAAGTTTGGTGCAAAAAAATTGTTAAACTCAGAAATGTTAAGCCTAATGTAAGTTTAATTAGATTAATGTATAACTGAGAGATCGTTATTATTCTGTTTTTTGTTGTAGAAACATAGCTGGTTAAATTGTTTTGCTTGGAAATGGTTAATTTATTGTTTCCTGCCTATGTTATGTTTTTTTTTGAAAAATATAGTTGAACAGCACTTTACAATTCACTGTGTACACACAGTTTGTCTGCATGTACTGTCATCATTCTTTCATATATTTTATTTTTTGCTTATGATGGAGAAAGTGATGTTGCATTTTCCACATAATTTCATTGTAGAACTATTAAAGCTACTGAAGGAATCTCAACAACCCATTTAATGTAATCAAAACCAAGAATATAACAATTAAAGTTGTTTAATAAGTAATCATTTTCTGTTTTGAGATGTTATTTAATGTATAGATGTCAGCTTTCTATTTCTCTATGTATTAACCAGCACTAACATGTCGACCTTTGGCACCCAACTTCAGAATTTTTATACTAATGCTGGAAGGATATGTTGCAACTACAAATCATTCCAAACTATGGATTCCTTTTTGTTTCTTTCTTACCCAGCACACCATACCTTTTCTGCTCATGAAACTTCTGAATTATTTAGTCTATTTTGTTTTCCTTATGGCAGGAATAGGTATTATTACAGTGATTTGAGTCTCCATTTTCTGAGAGACTTTAATCTGAATGCTCTTACTGTTTGAGCTTCTCTGTAATACAATTTTCTAGACTTCATTCCTGACACTTAAGGACATACATACTTAATGACAGTGTTGCTTCTCTTCAGCATCACAGTTGTGGGTGGAAATTGTAAGCCTGTTGGATGGGTGCATAATGATTGTTAATTATTTCATTGTTAATTTTTCGTTCAAAGCATTTTAACCTCAGGGAACAACAAGAAAAAACAGTTTTGCCCACGCTAAAAAAGTTTTTAAAAAGAGTTTTGTTTTCTAATCTCCAGTGTACTCAGTGTTTCAGATAGGATTTAATGAATGCAGTCTGCATTCTAGGGTCCTTGTGTTTTTTAATAGGTTTGGAAAATATGACAGAGAATAGTGTTATTTCTAGAAAACACGATAGCAGTCTTTTCCAAATATTAGCGCCTAATTACACTGGAGAACAATAGGATTGATTTGTTATTGTTTGGTTCCCAATTGCCACTGCTGTTGTGTCTGAAAGAAAACAAAATGAGCAAACTGCCCAACATCAATCATGTAATGATGTTCTCAGATTTACTTATGAGGGATATTCTCTTTTTTCCCCATTCATTTTCTGAAATGATCATTGCTTCATGTTTTACTGTGTCTTGATTGCTTGCTACCTGTCCAAGAGCTGATCCAAGCAGCTGGGATGGGCTGGCTAACGAGCCAGCAGTGATTAACTGCAAAGGCCATTCAAGTCAGTGGCCAAAACCATCTACAGTGCCTCTAATCCAGTTTCTATTGAAAGTCAGGCAGCAATAATCAACCTCTCAGCTTGTGACCCTTCTGTGAGTTCACCCATGTTTTGTCCTAGAGGAACCGAAGTATTTTGCTTCTAGAATATCTCCTGAAAGGTTTCTATCTCTTGAAATGTGTATAATGAGCTCATTTGTTCAGGGCAGGGTCATAGTTGGAGGCAGGGCTGGGATATTGTGTTGCTTCATGTAGGAAGGCAGTAGTTGTTTTCCTAGTAATTCATTATATTAAAAGAAAAAACCCCATTTTAAGTAGCCTTTTTCTGGGTGCTGGTTGAACCCCATTTCTGTGTACGCCATGTGTACACCGGATTATTTCTGAGGAAGCTTTTAAACATTGTCAAAAAATAAGCTTGAAACCAGAAGGAAATGTACCAGCATGGTGTTTGTGGATTTATATGCATCTGAACTTTAAAACTTTGTTAACACAGGAGATGATGACATAAACCACTGACACAGCATCTGCAATTAGTTTTATAAATTAATATGTATGTATGTTAAGATGTAAACACATTGGATGAGGAAAAGCATAACTAATTAATGAAAGATTTTTCCAGTCCTCTCAAGAACAATAGTCCTCATAAATAAATAAACGACTACATAAATGATGACAGCTTTCAACTGTATTTTGTCTTCAATCATTCAAGCTAATCAAGCTTGTGAACTCAGTTAATGGCAGTGTAAGAAAAGTTAACTTCAATTACTCAAGTCTTCTAGACAAGGCAGAGACACAGAAGAAAAGATACCATCATATACATTAATGTATGGATAAGTATGGTGTTTGATGTCCAGTAGTTTTTCAATGCTTTTTTTCAGTGCTTATCTTTATTCAGACAGTACAATGTTGTATCATGGTTGAATTTGGCTGTCTGTTCACTCATTGCTACCCTACAGATAAAGAAAAGGAGGAGGATATATTGTCATGTAAACATTGCTTAAGATACACAGCAAACTAAACATTAATTGGTGTCCAGGTTATATGAATTGTCTCATATCTTAAATGCACCAGCTTTGAGACAACCTACATTTCTGAAGCAAGAAGAGGACTGCAAGTTTAAGCTCACAGAGCAAAAAAAAAAAAAAAAAAAAGTCTTTGCATATTGTCACTACAGCCTAAAATTAGGGATTTGAAACACAACTGATTTTGTAAGTAATAGAAAGCTTCAGTATATGTGGTATATCTTTCAAGCAAACTCTAAATGCAGTACCAACAACAAATCCACAGCCAAATCTGTTAATCAGGTGTTAATTGCATGAATTTTCCTCAGGGTGTTTTTATCATCATTACATTAAAAATAAAAGTTAGAGAAAATTAATCTAAATGGATATTAACATTTTCAATTTGTTGCTTCAGGGTCACTGTATAAACACGGAAGCTTTTTCTGCCCTCCCCTTATGACATTGCATCTCGCTAAAATCAACATTTATGAAGCAGATTGATACGACATCTGACCTTTAGACTTGGAGCTGTATCTGACTCCTGGCTGCATCAGGCAAATGAATTAATGAGTGTACCACTCTGCCTTGCTGTAAGATCTGTTCCTACAATGATAATTATCATGGCACTGTTATGCTGTAATGGTTGAGGTGCTGTTACCAATCCCATTGCTGAAACAGGGATTTCAAGGGGTTGAAAATTCGGCTATAGAAACAATATTTATGTTGCAGTAGTGCAATCAAGGATGAATACAAGAAAGTGAAGACTAACTGTTACCACTGAACACTGTTGTGGTAGGATGCATTCTGCCTAAAGCAGCAATCTCTTTTTTCAGGCTTGTTGTGAAGTCCTCCATGAGGAGAAATATATTTCCATAAACAGTGCTGTCATGGGTGTCTGCAGGCCTTTGAAGGGTCATCATGTCTCCATACATTTTCCTGTATAAAATTCACCTCTTGAGACCTTCTCTGGCACCTACACTTTGCTATTGACTACAAGGGGTGGTGTCCAAAGCATGCTCAGGGGCACAGCTACCTGTGGTACCTCAGAATATTTTTGTTAATTAGATATTATGTATTTGCAGCTTAGAGCATTTTGATCTGGAAAAATGCAACTGTTTATTTAGGGTTCTGTCAGTGGGTCTTCTCTTGTTTTTGGGAGATGGTGCTTACTTTCTCCAGTTCAAGCTGTCTGAAAGTTTAAGGCAGTCCCTTCAACGCCTTCTATAGCCAATGGAAGTCTACTGGTTTTGCTCATCTTAGATACCTGTTTTCAAATAGGAATAAATGTTCCCCAGAGGTGTCTATCTCGCTCCAGTAATGATAACTAAAAAAAGTGTATGTGATTATCTGGAATTTAGACATTTAACCCATAGACCCTCTCATTAAGGCGAATGATTAATCTCTTATGCTATGGAGATAGAGCTGTAAGTTTGGAGGTTTTAGTTTGTGCTGCTAAAGAGCATTAAAACACTTTCACACATATCTGAATAAGTTAAAAAATTATTATGCCAGGCAAGAACCAGGAGGGTGCCAGCCCATGTATAATAATATCTCTGTACAAAGGCATAGAGATTTATTTTAAATGAATGAGGTAGGCCTGTATTCATGCACCATCACAGGCATTTGGCTATCTGAATATATATGGGAAAGCTTGGATAAATATTTTGTTACTTTGGATGGTGTTTTCTCCCTCAGGATGATAAAGCTATACCCTACTACCATATGAATCAACACTCTAACGTTCCATAACATCTGAAGATTATTATAAAATTATTCTGGTCACATCTGAATTTGTGATAGTCCATAACATATTGTTATTCCTCTTCATTAATATTTATTTTTATATTATTAATTATTTATTTTGTTCCTTATTTACTGTTATGGGTGGTTGTCACTTATTTTTTTGATTATTTGATTACAGTCATTAAAGGATCTCAATTAAATGTGAGGGCTGTGTGATGCTAAGCATATTGTGCAAATGGTGAACAGAACATGAAAAGGCATTAGCCAAGGGCTTTGCATTTTTTCCTTTTATTTCTATCTCAGAGACTGTTTTAATGGCAGAGGTGGTATTTTAACTTATTTTCCTTGATAAATGAAGTGCCATGGCCCAGTAGTTTTAGAATAGTTCTGACATGAAATAGTTTTATTTCTTGTGATGTCTCTTTTTCCATGCCAAACATATGTTTGAAAATTTATTGAATGCCAGACATCAGAAAGACATTATCCTCTGTGATTACTAACCCTATGGAAATTCACTTCTAGCTAAAATTCTTTACCCCAACCTCCTCCTTGAGCATCTGCATTCTGCCTAAATATGATAAAGTACATGTAAATTTAGAGGCAACATATTCCCCCCATCTTTGTCCAAACGAAGCAGTTCTTTATTTTTGGTCTAGCAAATTCTATAGAGTGGACTAAATTATACATTGATGGTCAGCTGTGCTGGAATCTGTCAAAATAATGGTTTCTGTTAATGACATGCATCTTGAATTGCTGTTGTCTCACATATCCATGAAACACTGTAAAAGTATTTCTTATCAAATGTAAGTAGTATTTCACTTGAATAAAAGTTTAAAATTTAGTAAATCAACTCAAGGAAAGTGTTGCAAAAACACAATTATTATTCTATGCTTTTAACCAAATTACCAAGATGAAGCAAATTGCCAAGATGGGCATAAACTGCCTTTTTTTCCATTTGTTCTGATTTTCTGTTAATATAGCAAAGTGCAAATCAATTTGCAAAACTACATTTAAATTCAGTGAGTTTTTTGTTGTTGTAGGAAGACTTCTAAAGAGATATAATATTTTAAAATATTTTTAATGTAAGAAAGAGAATCACTGATTTACAGCTGATGCAAAATTAATATATTTTTCAGAATGAAAAATAATATTCTGGACAGACTATTTGGAGATTTAAATGCATTTTTGAAGTATTTTAGTGAGCATACTGAATATATGCTTCCATTACCTCTTGATTTCTAACTCTTGGTGACAATTCTTTATCAAAGCACTTCTTACAGAGTAAGGTATTCTTTTGTACAAGCTAATAGTGCAATAAATTTTTTCAGCTCCATACAAACTTGTTTTAGCTGTTAGAAAATCCAGCCTGCACACAGAATTATTCTTCAGTCACATCTGATGTCTCTTGTTTAATAGATATAGATCTTCTTTTGATCTTGCTAATATTTCCCTTATTTCTTAGGAGAAAACACTATAACACCCTCCACAGATAGGAATAGCTATTCCTTATTTATTAAGGAATAATTTCATAATGAAAACATTTATTTAAAAACTGATCTTACATGACTATCTCCAGGCACTTAACCTTGGTCTTTGTTTAGGAAGGTGATTGTCCTACTTTCCCTCTATAGTGAAGAGAGAGAAATGAGTTTCAAAGGTTGATTTAGCCTATAAATGGGCCAACTCACCCCTTGAAACAAGTCTATTTGTCTGATCCACATAGCTCTTGGACTTGTAATGTGTTTACCACTGATAATTTTGTGAAACTTTTTCTGCTGGACTGCAGAAGTTTTGATGGTGCCTGGGAAGTAAATTACCTTCCTGTTTCCAGATGGAAAATTGCATTTAAAGACAATTATATGTGTCATATAGGTAGTCTTCAACTTAATCTAATCTTAGAAAGCCTCTTGAGCTAATAATGCAAAAGAACAGGTTTAAAGACCCAACTTTTCAGGTGATAAAGAATTCATACTTAGGAATGTTTGGAAACCACTGCTCCTAATAATCCTCTATAGACAAAGACTCAAAGTTGGCTGCTTTGGCAATGTTCCTGATGAAGTTGTAAACAAGTGAAATTGTTAACTATCAAATTGGAGTTAAAATCTTCAGCCCATGGATTACATCTGGGAACTTCAGGCACTTTGAAATATCCTTCAAAATAAAGTTTTTAAAAATTAGGCCTGTACAGAGGGAGTCAATTTTTAACAAAGTCAATTATTTTGTACACATGGTTCTCAAAATTTGATTATTCCCAAATGCAACCTATTTTATCCTCTCATCAGGCGGGTAATGTCACCTTGTGTGTTTTGATGTGTTTTGATCAATTTTAGTAATGTAAGACTCAGATGTCTAAGTCTATGCTCTACATTTGAATTATTTCTTATTGTCTATTTATGGATGAATTACTCTTTTCCCTAATCTGCTGCTTCCATTATAGAAATGTCCAGACTAGATATGAATATCTAATTTTTGAGCAATTGAATTAGGAGAAATGAACTCTTTAGATATTACATTTATAAGGCTGAAATCCAAAGAAGAAATTAAATTTCAGAACTGCAGTTTCTGGGACATGCTGAGTTTAATTTTGAAGCTTAAAGTTCACTTATATGTGTGTGAAATAAGCATATATGAAATTAAAAGACTGAGGTATCTGCATCTTAATTTCACACCTTAAAATGTTTTTATAATAATAATAAACTGGGGTGCAATAATAATTGCTGGGAGTTGTTTTATTTCATTTTCTTATTTCAAAAAGTAGCCAGTTGTTCCCTCCCACTTATTTTAGTTTGCCTACTATCAGAGTAAGTTATTAGCAAAATAAACTACAGAACTCATAATTTGTATGGTGCCAAAGTCCTTGCTAATGTTTTCCATGGTATTGCATTTAATATGGAAATATTTTCAGTGCAGTAAACACAGTCAACATTGTGGAAATAAATTGGAAGGGGTCATGGGACAGCTCATTAAGGATGACAATTCTTTTTATTCTTCAGATAAATGTTGCACATGCTGAAGAACAGATTACATGTAATTTACAGTCAATAGGAATTTTGTGAAAGTTAGGTCTGGATATTAATTTGAAGTATCTCTTTTTTCCTTTAACCTTATTATCTCACTGATCTTGATTGCTGGAGATTATTCAGTACTCCAGTCTTAACAGAGATCTGTATCTGCTGTGAATCTGTTACCTCATGGCTGATTTTGAACTTCATGATCATGGAAAAAGAAACAATATCTAAATGAAGGATCTGGTACTGGTTTGAATTATGGCAAGTATTAATTTTAGGTTTTCATTTTTTTCCCCTGATAATTGTTGTTATTGTTTGGTTATAATTTGTGATGAGCATGTTACAACAAAAGAAAAACTGTAAAAAAACTATATTACTTAAGTTCCAGGTTTTTTGTTCTAAGCTTATTTTCCTGATTCTGTTTTTATAATTTGATTGATGCTGGGGTGTTTTTTTGGTTTTTTTTTTTTTTTTTTTGGTTGGTTGGTTGTTTTTTTTTTGTTGCTGTTGTTGTTTTTTTGGGTTTTTTTTGTTTTTTTTTTTTTTTTTTTTTTGCGTTTTTTTTTTTTTTTTTTTTTTTGCGTTTTTTTTTTTTTTTTTGCATGACGAGCCAGACGGAAATATGCAAGTATCTCTGTTATTCTTCAAAGACTGATCAAAAGATGACTTGCTTTACATTTTGTGACAAAGTCTTTTGGATGCAACTTTTAGGAATTTACTTCTGATAACCTTAATCAAAGTGAATTTTTTTTTTTTTTCCAAATTGCATTGACTTCTGCAAAGCAGACTATAGATAACTGCCAGGAAATAAGTTATCAGAATATGGCTGTCAGTGTATGTAAAATTTGCCCACTCTTTCTACTTCAATTAAACTAATAAACTTACCAGGTAGGATAAATTGCTGACAGAGCCCTGGACTTCTAAAACCAATCCTTTTCCAAAGTTTATATATGGCTATCCTGGATATATCTACATGAGGTCATGATTGATCTGACAGACTGGAGAGTTTATACATACTTTATGTAAAAAGGTAATTAAATTGTAATAGCACTGTACCCTTTTGCTCTGGTTTATTTTTTTTTATTGAAATAAATCTAGAGTTTATTTGTGATAACAAACATATTTGTTTCTTGACATTTGTTTTTGTAGATTTGTTTTAAACCTTAGTAACCATTTCACAGGTGCTTCTAATTTTCTGTTTAATTTTCAAATTAATTTTTAAATTAATTTTTTAAAGATCATGGCTTTTTTAATTATGATTTTTTAAGATCATTTGGTTGAGGATCAAAACAAACACTGGTGACATTGGAACTATTTATCTGTCTTTTTGAAATTGTTTTGAACTATGATTTATAGAGGACAGTTTTTTCTTCTTTATGAGCTTTTTTATTTTTTACACCAGGCTTAGTGTTTTTAATATGGAAAAGACTTGTATTTCATAGATGGAATAATTGAGAGTTGGACCGCTTTGATCTTTGCACTGCTGCATTATTTGGCTCCAACTATTTAAAGCTGTTTACAGATCACAGCCTGTTTGTAGAACAGCAGGCAGAGACAGGGCATTCAATAAAGAGAGTTGCAAGGTCAAAAAACCCCATTCCTTCTTTTTTAAAACACATATATATTTTTAACATTCAATTATCAATTATTAAGATTCATGTGATATTGTTAATATTCATTAATTTAATGACTACTTGATTGAATTTATTTAAAATATGAAAAATGGAAAAATATAGACATTAAGACTCAGCAAATATTTTACATGTGATATTTGTAAAATTTTATCTGTTAAATATTAATATATTTATCTATAATTGCAATAATAGATGAATTATTATTAATCAATATTTTGGACATAATAATTTTTACATTCTTCATGCACAATTATGTTCATAATTATGATGATATGATGTGTGCACACCAAAAATAATCAGAATATGCAGACTAAAATGGCAGTCAAAGTCGCACATCTGAAAGTTTTTTCTCCACATATGGCAAAATCAAACAGAAATTTCTACAACCTGTACTCTTGTGAAAAATCTGCCTGGCTAACCAGTTGATTACATATATGTTATGGACAGGGTTTCTGGTGTTGTTTTCCCAGGGTTATACTATTATCTCTGAATCTCCATGTTCTGAAATTTTAATGTCTTAGCTGTAAATACCAAAATGAATTTTCTTTAGACATGTTGTGATGAGCATTTTGAGGAGGTAAGATCCTAGTATTTTGTGTACAAATTCAAAATACTCTTTTGAAGGAGAAATGCTCTGTGTCCCTGTTGGAATACATCATGGTGACTGGCCCCTACTTTGTTCTGGTACTCTCCAATTTTTAAAGATTTTTTTCTGTAGGTGAAAAGCAAAACTAAACTGAAATTTAAAATGTATCTTCAGCTGGCATTCCTGCAATATCTGGCACTGCACTCCTTCTCCAGTGTTCCTGTCTTTGACTGCACTTGCTTGAGAAAAAAAAAAAAAACCCTTTAGCTCTTACAGCCTAACACTGGTTGGTATTTTTTCAGGAGATACCAGATTGTTTATATGAGTGAAACTCCTGCAGAGAACTATCTAACCTGCTTAGGTCAGGGTGCCCCTTGGACTAGGGAGGCTGAGCTTATGAAACACACTTTTCCATTTGCAATAAATTCCAAGCAGATCATTTTTCCTCATCGAATATTATAATATTTTCCTCTCAGCTTGTCAGCATTCTGCATGTAACAAGAGCAGACTGAGCATACAATACAGACTTAAATAGGTTACCAGCTCTAGAAGCTTCCTTCATCCACATGGCTAATATTTTGGTCATATGCCCATTCAGATCATGGTGTGTGAGAAAGATAAAAAAATCTCATTCTGTGTAGTTTTCCCAGATGTTTTGTTTGCCAAAGGGAACAGCTGCCATTGCCACAGTTGTAACCCCTGTGTTTGACAGCACCTTATGTCAGACCCTGCAATGAAATTTTATTATTTTTTCTTCATGGCAAAGTGATGACTGTTGTAGATGACCTGACTTTAGAATGCATAGCATTGCAATATAATTCGAATGACATATGAAATCCCTATGAAAATTATGGCAATACACCAATGCTTGGATGTACCATATTAGATTTTTCTTTAGACTTTCATTTCAGACTTAACAAGTCTGCTCATATGAATCATTCTTTTTTTTGCATTTTAGGGACATAGGCAGTTTATAGGTTTTCCTAGTCCTCCTAAGTAGACAGATACAGTACAATGCTTTATGAACTACAACATGGATAAGCTGGGCTGCAAAACTAATGCAATTTGAGAATTGTATTTGAATTAAAACCTGGGACTTGTCTTTTCCTACTTAAATAGTTAATACTGAAAGAAACAAAGCATTTAGAGCATGCTGTTGATATACCCCTATGAAATGCTATCCTCTAGATATCATTCATTATGAATTATGATATGAAAACTACTGTCTGACTTGATGTCACATAAAATATTTCTAGCCTACCAGTGTCAACAAGGTTTATTTAAGCTGTAATTGTGAAGTTTGAGATTACAGAGTTATTTTAAATTTTACAACATGCATAACAGAGATTTAGGATAAAATGACAGATTTGCAAATCTATCTGTAACAGCAAAAGAAGTCAATGTATATGTTATGAGTCTATATTTTTTGTGAATGTCATAAAATATATATATATATTTAATGTGATGTACCTGGGAGAGCTGGAGATGGGGGACCAAACTACAGTGTATGTGACAAATGTTAGTCACATTACTTGCCCTGTGGCTGGAATGCCAATACATATCACAGTGATGCTCGTTATGGCAGCTGCAGGGCTCTTACAGGATAAAAGAGCAACAGAGAAGAATAAACTAAATTGGTGAAAGTTCAAATGTTTTCAGAGGCTCCCAAATAGTAGTGTGTCTGCTGCAATTGTAATATATGTATACGTGTACAGAATATTCAGTACCTTCTGTGTCATCACGGGGAGAAGTAGAGAAAAGGAGGGGACAAGGTACAAAGGCCAAAATATACAACCTGCAAAGTCAAAGATGGGAAAATATGACTTCTTCATATAAGATGTTATGCTGCCTCAAGGCTTTTTCTCTGTGAGCTGTGATCAGGAGTGGAGAGAGGACAAAACCACCTGGGAGGAGGCATTGGAACCCAACGACACCAGAGTGCATGTACAGATTTGGTAGTTGTTTCTTTTTCGCCCTCTTCTCCATCAGTATCTTCTACCTGTGACTTGAATGAAAGTCAGATTTTACTTTGTTTGGCTAATGCAGTTGATGACATTTTCAGGTCTCGTGGAAGTGAAAAGCTTTTCTTTTCACTTCCAGGCTGTGAGAGCTGCGGGGAGGGAAAGAAAGACACAAGAAGAAAAATTAATCAAGAACTGGACAGCAAGGTCATGATTTTGGTTTTGTATGCAAGTATTTTTTTTCAAGTGCATTCGTTGTCTATGATACAGACAGAAACATTCTTAGGAAAAGGTGCCTAAGAAAAACACCTTTTGGTGTTGGGCTCATACCTACACAACATGACTTTAGCTGAGGTGCTTATGTTTTTCATCCTCAGTGCCATGGATGATAGAAAGAAAAAGGCACTTTCAGTTCTTCTACAAGGTGGCTTAGGAGGGAGAGTTTCCTTCTGATGACTAGAGCCCAGGGTCCAGGATGGAGCCCAGACATCTGAATTAGGTATCTCTGATAAGATCTGGTCAATATTGGTCTAGGCCTTGAGGCTGGCATGGTAAGGAGAGCAAAAGCAGTCATAGTAGAGGGCAAGGGACCAGCTGCAGAGCAGAGCTGGAGGGAGACAAATGTGAGGATTAACAGCAGTCATTCCCAGAGAGGTGGGTAAAAAGAAAATGATAACCTCTGTTATACAAAGAAAGGGCCAGCTAATTGCTAGATGAGTTTAAGTCATGGAGCTATGACTCTATTAGGCCATCTCTCCATATCTCATTGCCCTTCGTGTCTGTCTGGGACAAAAGGCCAATAATATTTTTCTAATTTGATCCCTGATGCAATATAGATCAAAGCACCTTACCTTGATTTGTGCATTGTACCCATAATTTTGGTTTGAACTGCAACACATCTTGGTTATAGGTAGAATAGTTGCTTAATGGACCATCAGAAAGTAATGAAAAATCACAGCCTATGGCTTCCACTCATCTAGGCAAGAAAAACTCTCAGATTTATAGTTCTGGAACTTCTTCACTGTAAATTGAATATATCCAGATGATATAGTGGAAATACTAACACCACACTCTTAATGAACTCTCTTAAGATTGTATTTCAATAACAAAGTCTGAAATCAGACTAAGTAATCTTGTATTGCTACATGTTCGGTGTGTATATTACTGTATTTTTCACTTGAATATGGACTAAAATACATTTTTTATTGAGTCAGCCTAGAGCACAGAGTTAGGAGCAAACCAGAGCATTATTTTATTATAACTTTATTGTTACCTGTACATGATGATTTTACAATAGTTGAACTGTGCCAAACATTCAGAAGAGTGCTTCAGAGGACTTGTACCCTAAAGGCAAAACAGGCTCAATACAGCACCACAAATCAACTCTGACAATAGCACAGTGCAGTGCATAACACACTTTCCAAAGTACCTTATAAATATAAAAAGTGAAGTGCAAAGTAAGGAAGAATGTTTGCCTTTAAGCTACTTCTCTACAGCTTGTAAATATAATCTCACAAGTTTCTTAATAGAACAGTTTCTGGTGCTCTGCTCATTTTCCAAGAGTTATGCAAAGGACTTATCTGTCTGCCCCGTACCAAGATTCCTCTTTTTAGCTTCAGAAAAGCAAAATAGTAAGACCACTAATCATTAATGAAATCTTCAGTTCTTTTTTCCTGTTTGAGACTCTCACTTCATTTCATCCTCTCCTTCTAAGCAAAGGAAGGCACCACTGTTATCCTCAAATTACACATACATAAAACAGCTATAGAGGCAAATGCTTCTAATTCACAGCTCATTCTCAATCCTTTCCTCTCTACTCATTATATCCAGCTGTTGAGTCAGTTCAAATGAAGACACAGTGAAGCTGGATCGTTTATTTGACATTTAGTAGAACAATATATGCCATATTCTTCTGAATTCTCATCTTTCCTATGGTTCTTTTTACTCAGAACAATATATAAATTATATAATATATCAAGCAGATCATTGTTTGACATTGCTGAGTGGATTTAAACACTGAGTTTTCCCTTAAAATGTGGAATCTGAGATATGGGAGGACTGTTAAACCAGAAAAAAAACCCCTATATTTTCCCCATTTATTCAGTGTGGAAGCTATCTAGAGTGCAAATGTAATTTCTCAAACGTAAAATTCTTAGCTAAATAAAAGGTCTTTCCAGCTTTAAAATACTGAGGCCAATAAAATAGTTTATATCCACCATGTATACTCATTTAGAAAACTGAAAATAACTGATTGTAGATTTAGAAGAAAAAAATCTTGCATTTCATAAAACATGCATCTCAATAAATGTCATCATTAACTTCTGGAACACCTTTCCAGAATCATGTTTTTCATGTGCTGGGTAAGGAATTAGATATTGTCTGCAGTTTGTCAGGGATTGTTATTTTATAGAGGTATTGTACTCTGGAGAAAGTGAAAGCAGAAGCAAAAATGGAACAAGACCACAAAAATGAAAATATTTTTTGTCTGTGTGTCAATTTAAAGATAAAGAAAAAAAATCTAAGCTTTTTTTTTTTTTTTTTCACTGAAGTTATACCCTCCAGTTCTGTCCTGCAATGAATAAAGTTCATAGTGGGAAAGAAATGTTCACATCTACTGAATTAAAGAAAAAATAATTTAAAACCTGGTACAAAAATCCAGTTTGTTGAGCTTCCAATAGGAAATACTCATCAGTAGTTATCATGCTGGAAACAACATTTATATTAATCGATGCAAGAATTAAAAGCAGTTTATTATGAGCTATGAGTTTCTCCTCATGGAAATTCCTGTGCCTGTGACCAGTATGCCAATTTAAATTGCTGCTTAAGAACTTAGCACCATCTAAACATCCAGTTTCCATCACAGGAACATGTAAGAAGCCAGTTTGCTCCATGGCAATTACTCTGTCTGAAATGTCACTGTAGCTTTCACCAGGACCAGTCCTTACTAAACACAATGTCCTGGTATTTATTACATTTTCCTAGTTAAGACTCCAGTTAAGTGATATGGAGAGACTGGATGTATATCACTTTCACTTACCTATTCTTCCCTTGATTCACACATTGCTGTTTAGCTGTGCTGAAATCCCTGAAAGAGAAGGAAATATTTATGTGGTTTGGAAGAAGGGGCTGCTGGTGCTGTTTCAGCTGCTTTTCTAAATTAAAATAACGAGCAGGAATGATTAATATTGTTAAAAATTTAGTAGCATGTTTTTCCATATTTAACTCCGTAAATATGCATTTTGTTTACCATAAAGAGACAGTCTAGTTAGAATAAATGCTTTACTAAAATTAAATAACATGTCTGATTTATATGAATCTATATCATCAACATTCATAAGTAATTATGTTACTCTACACAGTTTCAACTCATTTTCCTAGACCAACAGATCACCACAATGCAAATAAAGAAAAATATGTAACAAATTAATCCTCCCCTAGCTTACCTTTATTTTTGAATTTAAATACTTCAATAAATTAACCAAGAAACTTTGCAGGGAAAGTAGTCCTTGTCACAAAATTATACTGTGTATCCAGATGGATGGATTGATGGATTTTCAGTCATCATAAACACATCTTAAATCATAGGATGTCATAGTAGCAACTGGTCAAAATGTGACAAAAGTATGACCATACCTTCAGAACTTTTTTCATACATGGGCACAAAAGGTTCTGGTTTTCATCTCCAACTCAATACCAGGTTTTAACATTTGTCTAAATACGCTGACCTACAGGTCCTTTGATTTGATTACAACTATGGAAGATCTTAGGGAGACCATAATTTTAAAATTACTCCTTGAATATTGGAGTGGAAGAAGTTCTGGCTTCACAAAGCTAGAGACCTGACCTGTTACAGTCTGTTCATGCTAATGATCCTGCTGTTACCACTTCTGCTCTTCCAAGAAAAAAGCTGCATCAAGACCTATTTATGTTGATGCCAGCACAGACTTGGAGGTCAAACACTATGTTCTGAGCATTTGTTTATATTTATTAAGAACATTTTTTCAATTAGGCTTCCCAGGTTTTGGCAACTGTTGACAGACAAAAACCAACAACCAGAAAACAAAAAAAAACCCAAAAAAAAAGAACCAAAAAAACCAAAAAAACCCCCCAAAAAACCCCAAAAAACCCCCCAAAAAACCCAAAAAACAAACAAAAAAACCCAAACAAAAATCAAACAAACAAACAAACAAACCAAACAAAAAAACCCCCACCACCATGTAAAATGTAAAATAATAAATATTGCAATTCCTCCTCCACCATGAAAACTACACACAAATCAGATATTGTTGTCCATCAGACCCATCATCATATATAAAAAGTTAATAATCGTGACCAGGGAAGAGCAAAAGCCAATCCTAAAAAAGGACATTTAATCTAAGCCTAGAGTACATAGGTAAATTATGTGGAGAAGCCATTTTAAATTGTCAGACAGTATTAATTAATTATAAAGTTGCTCACTTCTATAGAAATAGATTTTGGAATCATCAAAGAACAAGTCTGAAATAAATAATATTTTTAAAGTAGGAATTAATTCCTAGGTTTAATGTTAACTTTTATTTCTGCAGTCTGAAATTTTTGAAAAGTAGTATTATCATCTACAGAGATTTGTGATAATGATAAACTAAATATTATTTACCATGAGTTACACAGGTGAAAATGATCCTTTTGGTTATGATATGAATCGTTAGAAGTTACATTTTCTGACAAAGACATTCAATAGTCAGTTGAGTCCCAACTGTCTCAGTCCAGCATTGATCTTACTCATAGTTTTAAGTTGAGAGCAGTAATATGCAAAATTTTCCAAAGTAAAACCCCATTAGATTTTCAGTGTATTTATTTCTATTGCAGACTGACCAGTTTCATATTTTTTAATAAGGGCTATTATCCATTAAAGTTATGCATTTTTATTTAAATATAGATTTGTGCTAGATATTTCCGGATGTGATTTCTATTAACATCTTCCTGCTCTTTCTCCCCAGAACTGAAGAAAATCTCCTCTTTGGCTCTTGTTAGTTTTGTAATAAGAAATTTCTCCCTATTCATTTTTAATTTAAGCAACTCAATGGAATTAAAATGTTGTATGTTTTCCTCAAGGAAACCTGTGTTTAGAAAACTTAAATACAAAAGAATTTACATGGATTCTTTTTAGATCCTTTCAGCACATAAGAATAAATCCATAAAGTGTTCAGATTATTTATCTATTATTCAAAATTTGTGATGCTACTTATGACTCCTACCACAATCATTTCATAACCATTGTTTTTCTGACTACCTAAAAGTGAAACTGATTCTGGCTAGTTTGAAAAACGTGAGATGGAAAGAGAATCTACTTTGTTGTAATAAGTTTATTAGTATGACCTTTCAATAAGAAAAAAAAAAACTTTTTTTTTCTTGTTTTGTTTGTTTATTTTTTTAGGCTGATTTTCACTTGAGAGACCTGAGATAGTGATCTTAGAAATCGACAGGACTGGATCAGGCCTTCTCCCACAAAAAGAGCTTTACTGGTGGCTTACTTGCTAATGCATGTGTCTGTGGTAAAAAATGAATAAATTAATAATATTGTTGAGCTGCAACCTCTTTGTTATTTCATAAGTATTTAGAAAAATCTTTGGATCAAGATATCATATAGTAAAAATGATAAAACAGTCATTTTATTTATGGGATAATTGTGCTAGATTATCCCCAAGTACAACATCATATTCGCGGTGGGGAAGTATTTCCAATCTGTAATAAATATTGTTTTGAATGGAACCCTACTAAGATAATGTCTGTCAATTACAATATATTTTAGTGATTAATAAAGCATCTAAACACAAAATTAAGCAGTCATAGTGGTTAATAATAGATTTGCACATACTTGTTCTCAGCCTTGCTTTGATTAAGCTGAAATATTTAACTGTTGAAAGATTATTATGGAGGCATGAATTTTCAATGTCAGCAAAATGTTAAACAACTCTCAGTATTTGGAGGGAGGAAATTTATCTTTTCTGCAATTAATCTTGAAGGATCTGAAGGTATTTTCAGTTCTACTATGCATATGTTTACATGGATGCTGATCATGTAGAAATGAAATGTTACTCTAAGTGTAGAGAATCTTTGCCCTCTGGAAATTCTCATTTTACATTTGTGTCTATGTATTTTCTTATGGCACCAAATCTGGCTATGATACAAATTGGTATCTGATTTAAAGGCCTCACATGTAAGGAAGTTTCTTGCCTATCAATCAAAAACATTTGCTGTGAAACCATTTTTCTTCTTTTTATACTATTGCAATGAATCCTTTGACCACTAACAAAAAATTTAGTAGCAAATAAACACAGAAAATGTAGAAGTGCTTGACTTGTATAATTTCTGTAATATTAGAAATGCATAATGTATAATGTCAGCATCTGCTAATAAGGGTCACCTTTACCTTCTAAGAAAATACAACCATCTTATGTATGCAAAATAAACTATACATTTTCTCTGCTCAGTCTCCTTATATTTACAAAGTATGTAAGAATTAAAGAGAAATCTGTGTAGATTTCCACAGTATAAAGACCAATAAATAACCTGCATAATAAGTAAAATAACTTTTAAGTCCTCAGGACAATTGATACTTAATTTTGTCAGATGTAATTCTGGATTGAATTAATAATAAACTTAAATGTTCAATAACATATAACATTTTTGCCTTACTGTCAAAGAAAAAAAAAGATACTGAATTTCTGGTTCCATATTTGCTTAAGAGTTTTGTATTTCCTAACTGGAAATTCAAAGTGAAAGGCAGATGAAAGAGGAACCACATTCTCTTGCCCCATTTCATATGTTCAGTATAAGTCTTCAGGGTATTCACTTTCTGTTCTTAAGTTGTACAGAGAGTACACTGCACCTTGGCCACTCATAAGGAAAGAAACATTATTCTTTGAATTCAGAAGTATTCCCCCTTCTTTGAAAGAGCATTGGTGGCAGCAATAAACATTCATTTTATTACACCAAGAGAATGCAATATCTGCTTCTACTTAAGATTATGGAAGAGATATGTACTCCTACTTTCTTATTCACTACTGTGCAGCTATTTGCAGGCTGAATCAAAATTCACAAACCTATATTTTTGAAGAGAACATATCAGAATTTACAAATTTGTTAGAGTTTGTGGCCAACCACACAGGTAAATATCCATCCAAATTTTTGAGATCTGGACATATCTGTTAAAATCAATAATGTGCAAAGGGCAGAGTCAGTAAAGTATATTTTATGCTTGGAATAATTTATCTAGCTTCAGAAGAGAGGAAAAAACAGATTAAATTATATCTGGAATCACTTTTTACAAGTTTAAGATAAACGTACACCTAGAAAAGGAAATGCATTCATTGTCCCAGCATGTTAGCATCCACATGGAAGTGCTAAATATAGCTTGGTAAAGGCATAATAAGCATGATGATATCTGGCAGTCAGAGTGTGTTTCCACAGTATGCTTATGTATGTTGACTCCACTCTCATGAGACCCTCACCTGAAGTACTGCATCCAAGTCTGGGATCAGCCGTACAGGAAAGACATGGACTTAGAGTGGGTCCAGTGGACAACCACAGAAATGATCAGAAGACAGGTGAGAGAGTTGGGGGTGTTCAGCCTGGAGAAAAGGAGGCTCCAGGAAGACTTTATTGTGGCATTCCAATATACAAAGACATCTTACAAGAAAGTTGAATAGAGAGGTTTTTTTACCAAGGCTGGTAGTGACAGGACATGGGACAGTGGTTTTAAACTGAATTAGGGTATATTTAAATTGGACCTAAGGAAGAAATTTTCTGTGATAGAGGTGATAAGATGGAAAGTGCCCTGGGAAATTTGGATATCCCATAACTGGAAGTGTTCAAATTCAGGCTGGATGGGGCTTTGAGGCCTTTGATTAAGTGGATAGTGTCCCTGCTCATGACAGCGGGGTTGGAGTAGATGGCCCTTAAAAGACATTTCAAATACCCAAACAATTCCATGATTCTATGATTATTTTGTTGAGTAGCTGTAGCTGGTTTTTCTGCTACAGTCTATACTACAAAGACTATTTATACTGCAAGGATTACTAGTAGCTTTCTTGTGAGAAAAGCAGGGAAAAAATGCAATTCAGTGTGTTTCACTGAGCAGGGGGCTCTAAAGATAAGCATCTAGGGATATAATTGTAAAAATACTAAGCAGCTAAAATGCATCAGCAAAAAATGAAGAAAGCAAAGACACTTACAGACTAGAAGTGCTCAACACCACTGCAAATCTTATTTAGAAGTCTAGTTTTAGTCTGCTCTTTTTGAACCATCCATTTTTCTTCCTAATTTTCAAGACCAAGAGGAAAAGAGGTGACATAATGAGGAAGTTGCCCAGACTAAAGAAAAAAATCTGGCTAGAATTTGCTGTAATCAGATAATTGTGTTATACCATGGAGAAATTCTCGTAATGGTCTGGGACTATTTTTGTTAATTTCCATACTAAGAGCGACAGTAAAATGGATTTTGAGGAGCTCACATTCTTCAACAGGTTGTCAGAGCAAGACAGAGATTAAATAGAAAGGAAACTTCTTTAGAAGGCATTTTTGTTCCTAGCATCCTCTGGAGAAACAGCTTGTTTTCTTACAGATAGGTCAAATGTAATTTCTGATAGTTTCAAAGGGAAAAAAGGGATGTCTATATCAAAATTTTGTGGCTGGTCTGATACATCCTGGGGGAAGGCACAGTGCCAGAGGTAAGCTGACATCCGTATTTCAGAAAGATGAGAGCGGCATTTTCCAGTGTAATTCCTGAGTGCTTGTGGAAGTTGCAGAATCACAGTAGTTAGTACAGTTCAGGTCACTGAGTGGAGACAGAGGCTTGTAATGGGAGTTGTTCAGAAAGGGACAAAACATTCCCTTAGAAAAACTACAAAGTGTCTTCCGTGAGGCTGGGCGTTCTTTATTTCTTTGTATGTAAACTGTGGGGAAAGGCAGACATATTTTCTGAAAATAGGAAATAAAATCAAAGCCTGCATCATATGACCTTTGACTACTACAATATCAGGAAAATGCGTGGATTTGCCAGCTAAAATGCTCCTGGGGGAAGGAAAGTTACAAGGTGACTCCAGTGGGACAAAGGAGAGTTCTTAGCTTTAGTCAAAGTCATGGAGGAAAAAAAAACAGACCTGAAGGTTGTCAAATCTAATCAGGAAATCTGGAAATAATACATAGGATTAAGGAGCTGAAAGGAAAATCATTTCTTCTCTTCTTTAATGCAGAGTGCTTTGAGCACCTCATTTGCTGACAGAGTAAAACCATTATGAACATTAAATCTTTTGGAGACTGAGTAGTTAGCTAACTTGGTGTCATTCCTACTTTGTAACTTATTGTACCTTTTAGTCACCGATGCATATTGTTGCAGCAACTTTCCCTACAGACAGACAGAAGGCTGAATCTTTAGCCAGACTGAGCAGCACACACTGTCTTCATTTTGTGGTTTTCTGTGAGAAGGATGGGATTATGGCTGTGCTATGTTGTCATTGCTGTGTACTCAGCTATTTGCTGTTATGCAGTTTGCTCTATGGGTATAAGGGACAATTCTGAGCAGTGAAAACATCAAGCAACCTGGGAAGTGGGCAGGAAATTCAGATTGCTCTGCATGCATAGTCACTATAAACCCAGTCACTTGTAAATTTTGCTTTTGCGAAGCAAGGTCTCCAGTCTCACTGTCAGACTCTTGGGATATTGTGAACATAAAATATTTAGCAAGTTAAAAAGGCAGAGGACAGGCCCATGAACTTGGAATTGTGCAAAAAATATTCTTGGGAAACAGGGAGGCAGGGAGAAATAGGGAAGTATCTCACACTGACTGGCTATCAAATTGTACAGGAAGACATCAATCTCAGTCTCAGGAGAGACAGATGCACTTGCAGATTGTTTGTTGCATTATCAACCTTGCCTGTGTTATGTTTTGTTTTTCCTGATGAGATTAATGGTCTCTTTGTTTCAGTTAAGATACAGTCAAATATGGTTGAATCACTGAATGCTCATGCTGGTCTAAACTCCAAAAGGGAAGTGCTTCAGGGCCTGAGTCAGCCTGGGCCTGCTGCAACCACAACAAATACCTGGGATGCTGCTCTCTGGTCAAAGGCTGAAGACATGCACTGTAGGGGGAAGAGATTTAATGCCACCGAGATCACAGTGTGCATCATAGTTGCTGCTGGGCCTTGAAGACAGGAAATAAAGCAGCAATGAAGTATGGAATGACAGAAGATTATAATATAACCTTTATCAAAGAGTATGACTGCACTGTCTCCTGAGCAGCCTGTATCAGAGACAATGAGAACTGGCTGCAGGACCACTGCAGAGGCAAATCACCATTAAATAATCTCAACTCTTCAGGTTTTTGAGTGGTCAGACACAAGGAGTGTCACTGAAGGCTTTCACTAGCCTGCCATTTGACACAATAAATTTAAAATGTCATTGTCTTCTTTTAGGTACTATAAGAATGGAATCATTAGTCTGAAAATATCTCAACATTCTTGAGGACATTTCCAAGATAGCTTTCCGTATTCAGGCTTTATCCTTTTCTTAGGAAAGGAAAGAATACCAAATTGTTTCTGTTAGTCCTTCCTTCCCTGTTCCTGCTAAATCTATTTGTGTTTTTTTCTGTGTTAATACTGCAATCAGAGATAGAATGAAACAACAAAAAAGCAGGGCCATTTGTTTATTTCAATTCTGTTCTAAAAATATATTTTAGAGTTTGAATCCTATGAGAGTTTGTGATAGATCTCTGTGTCTATGTGAGTGATATTGTGATGAGTGCTAGGTGATAGGCACACTGCTTACAACTGAAAACTTATTATTTCCAAGAACTGCTAGATAATATTATCTATATCACCAAAGAAATACTGAAAACTCCATACCTGCTAGAGCTATGGATAGTAGGAGTAACACATGGTTGTTACCAGTATGAGAAGTTATCTATGGATAACTTTGCAAAAAATGACTGTTAGGTATTACAATTAATTTTTTCAAGTTAGATGGATTTAAGTTTCAGTCATCGATACTGTCATCTCCTGCTGTAGATTTCTATCATTTTCAAGGGATGAAAGAGTGCTAAGTCTGCTGCAGCCAAGATGCTTTTTCTTTCTGACATTTATTATCAATAGCCTAAAGAGAAAGATCTTTGAAAGTGCACATGAAGCTGGATGATAATTCTAAATATCTCTTTGAATGACTTTCAGACCATGTTACAAGCTATTTTTATCTCCATTATGACCTAAATGTAAGGCAAAATTGCTTCTCAGATGGTTACAATGATTTCTAGCAATATAGATGAATATAGTTCTGAACTCCTTAATTTTTTTCCGATGTATACTTGTTAAAAGATGCCCTCATATTCCATGTAAAACTGAGAGGTTTGGTTTTTGTTTTTGTTTTTGTTTTGGTTTTGGTTTTTTTTAAGAAGTTAGGAGAGAATAATTGTTTTGTTTACATTGAGTTCTCTTTACCAAAGTGGTCTGGCCTTCAGCAGTGGGACAAATAGAAGAAATGTTTCAAAGCCCCTGTAAAGTTTGCACAGCACAGCTTACTTTCATCTCTGCTAGTCATAGATATTCCACCAAAATAAGAAAAAGTGTTGATAAAACTTACTGAAATATTTTGTTTTCTATCAGCTTTTTTCCTTTTACATCCTGCTGCAAGCAAGTTCCTTACTTCTCTTAAAACTTCTTGTAAGAAATATTTCTCAGGATTAAGTACTTCTATAAGACTGTCTACCTTCATTCAGACTGAAGAGTTTGCCTGCTTCCACAAAAACTATCTCTGATTCTGTGTTTTTCATGTACTTGCCCAAATCTTCCACTCAGATACATACAAGCCATGTTCTGAAAAACAGCCCTCTCAGGTAATTTTCCATAATAATAATAATCTGTTTTAAAATATCTGTTGTTTATCTTGTGTCTCTAGGCCATTCTCATACAACGTAATAGGCAGACCTTCTCAAGCTCTTTTTGGATTGAGGGGTAGCAGAGTAGTCTTGTGACAAGGAAATGGCTAATCAGCTGTGGGCAGAGCACACTGACAAGAAGCACACCACTGCTTCTGGGAGCTTAGCTATTATTCCTACATGTCCCCAAGTAGTGTCATGCAGCCCGACGAAGTGTCAGGTCTGCATGATGTACCCAACTACTTGGACCAAACTTGGCCATTATCAACGTGGTTCTACACTGAATCATGGAGTCCCCTCCTCCTACTGCCTTGCCAGCATCTTCACCCCTTCACATGGAAGCCATGTCAAATATTTTGCTAAATTGAACAGTATTAAAAAATCTGAATTTTGCTTCCTGACCCAGATATTTATACCCCTAAAAACACCTTTAACCTCAGGTATGCTATCTGTCCAGGTCTATCTGAAGTCATGTCTACTATCTAACAGTTGATGTGCTTATTCACATATCTTATTCACATCAGCTGTCTCAGAATAATTTTCCTCTTCTGCAGTCCTGTGACTTGTCTTATTTTGAGAACAAACAAATGGGAAAAAACTTAAATTTTCCATTCTTCAGTCACCAGGAAACTCCTGAAAACTTTGTAAACTTTAAGTGAATATCTTTTTTTTTTTTTTTTTTTTCTGTTATAAGGAAGATTCATTGATTTACTAAGTACTTTTCTTAAAATTCTTGGGTGCAGGAGAAAAAATAGTTAAGTCTTGGCTATTTCTTCAAATGCCACTGACTTTTTCATATTTCATTTATTGTTGAAATTGTTGCTTCTGAGAGATAGAGGTCATTTCTGAATTGTGTTACAGCTGGCACTTTTTGTTTTAAAATATTAAAATGTGAGCTAAAGCCAACCACTTCCCAGGTAGAATTGAATACTGATTGGAGAAGGGATAGATGTGTGAATATATTTATGCATGGGTGCTCTAAGTTTTTTGTCAGCACAAGCTGTCAAGGCTTATAATAAATCCCAGGAAAAAAACTATTAAAATTATGAGGTAATTTTTTGCTCTGGTTTTATTCTCTAATTTATCTATGCATTTCTCATACAGGTTTGTGAAATTTTCTCAGGTCATTGTGCTTTGGCTCAGTATGTTTCAGATGTAACTTTGATATGGTCCAAAACCAAAACTGGAATACTTTTCAATGTTTAAATTTTTTTGTAATATATTTTTATTATAACCACTGTCCTAGTCTACTTTATCACTTCCCTTAATTCATGACTAAAAATACAAGCCCAAATGTGATGAAAAGGAGAAAGAATGCCTCATTGACATTCAAAAAAAGTTTTTTTCAACTTCTTCTGTGCAAGTGGATGATAAAAATTTGTGAATATAGAAGGACCAGTAAGGACTTGATGAAGGGACTCTGAGACTGAGTTTGCCTGCTTTTTCAACCACATCAACTGATTTAATAAAAGATATTACCTCTTTCTTCCAACCATACTTCCCTAGAGTTATAGCTATATATAAGTTTCTATTTTAACATTCTCTTGGCACTCATTTTTTGGGTGTTACGGGTTCACTTTCACTGAAACTTATGTCAATTACTACACTCTGCATACACCAGGCAGCCTTGCTTGGCTGTGATTAAAGTTCTTCCTCTGCAGCGGCAAGCTCTACACATATTATCTGTGACTGCACACATGCTCTTCCATGCAGATCTGGAAACTCAGTGCAGCTGTGAAGAGTTTCTCAGCAGCCTGAAGGTATATTTTCTTTAAAAAAAAATAAAAAAGGAAAAGATTCCTTCCTTTGCACTTCCTTCTGCTCCCTCCTAATCTGTTACTCTTTTCTAATTTTTTAGTGTATGTGAATTCTTGGCAGAGCAGGTTCTCATAGACGTCCAAGATTTCCTGTGAATAATAATGTCTGAAATGCTGACATTGATGTATCTGTCATCTTGGACACAGGAGATATCTGCTGTGGATAAGAGATGTTTTATAAGTTCTTTTCTTTTTACTTGATTGTTACTATGTAAAGATTGTTACTATGTATCTGCATATCAGAACCTAAAAAGGATTAATATTAGAATTTATGGACTCATGTCCATGAAATAGAAGCTAACTTTGAATGCTTGAAGATGAAAGTGGAACAGCAGAAGAGAAGACAGTAAAAAGAAAAAAAACAAGATGAAAAATGTCATTGCTGAATCTAACATAATTTGCAAAATGAATCCTGAAGACATGTGGCTTTATTACCTCCTATGAAATCTATCAGACCAGTATGAATATCAGAGTATGTAGACATTGTATGTATTATCAGAGTATGTAGACATTGTCAACCTTGATGTAGAATCTGTTGTCTTACCTTTCTAATCCAGGCTATTTTTGAATAGATGACAGGAAAAATAGGTAGCCTATACTTTCCTGGGTTAATTGTAAAACATTTTCACCTGTAGTCTGTGGTAAAACTTACTTTTTATGGGCTCACTGACCCTTGTCCAAAGACCAAAAATGGTGGTATCAGGTTTTTTTTCTGGATAGAAGTTTTTGTTTCCTTAACTTGTATTAAAGTTAAAAGATTTCATAAAAAACAGCAGAAGAAAGTGACAACTTTGAAAAAAAAATGTCTCCATTCTTTTGAATCAGAAGATTTCTTTTGGAAAGAATCACTTTGAATGAAAGGTTTCCTCAGTTTATGTATGTTTCCTGTCTGTTGACTACTTGCTTGTTTTTGGTCTTCATTATTATTTGTACTGATATGTTAAGACATTTAAGACACATTTTCCAATCCATTGCTCATGCTTAATGCATAAATAAGCTCTGTTGTGAACACTGCAGTACTCTGGCCATGAGATCTGAGGTTGACTTGTGAAAAATTTCTTTAAAACATTCTTATGAAAAAGAATTTATAGTATAAACCAGAAAATGTGGTAGCAAATATTTATTGGCCTATTCTGCCCATACAAAATTAGAAACAGATTTTATTTACTGTTTCACCTCTGAATTGCTTCCACAGAAAACTGTGTTGTTGACTGGGAAAAAAAAAAAAACAAACCAAAACAAAAAACACACTAAGTTATATCAGAATTCCAAAAGAAAAATAATAAATTATTAAAAAGTAACTAAGTTTTTCTTTAATTATGAGGGAAAAGAACCCAAAACCAGCCCTCTTGCCCCTTTCTTCCTGCTGCCAACACTTAATGGCAACTTATTTTCCCTTTTCTGCCTTGATCATGGAGACTTTTTTCCTAAAGCAGTGCTCAGGGTATTGGAAGTCCAAGAGTATAACTGCTTTGTAGATATTCCCATTCCTGACTTCCAAAGTGGTTGTTTCACTGACCAGCAATGACCACAGAGATATCTCAGTAATTGGTAACACATCTCTTGTTTTCCTGCATCTGTTCGCTTCTGTGTGAGCACTATTACAGTTGGCTCTCAGGGTCAGATGGGACCTTTCTCAACTTTGACCATCTAACCTGCAGGATTAAGAATGAAGAACTGGCAAACACAATCACCAGGATTTTCCTTGCATTTACTGGGAATAGAGTGGCACCTCTTTGTAATGGTGAATATTTTGCTGCAGTGACTATGACAAACTGATTGAGTAATTATTTCATTTATTTAAGTATTTAAGATGGGTACACAAAGTACAGTGGAAGAATCCAGGAGCAAGTGAATAAAGACATGATTATCACAAATCATGTACTGGAAAAAAAATTAAAAATCTAAATAACTCCTTCCAAGAAAAACAAAGAATTAAGCCTTTCCTAAAAAGGCCATGTAAAAAAATTAAATTCCAGAAATAAAATGTATCAAAATACATTTGTATAGGAAAAAATGTTACTTGAATGATGCAATTGCATATCATAAAATATTCTGTGGCATGAAAGGGAGAGATAAATCTGTACTGTCTTCAGAAAATTGAAATAAATATTATTTAATTAGATGCTCATTTTTACATAGAATCCTGTTTAAACACAGTTAAAAACAGTTTAAATATACTTAGGAAACATTTCAAGGAGAGTCTAGAATTGCTTAAGTGTTTTGTAGTATTACTGGATGGAAGATAATCATGAGGGAACCATTCAATGACCTTCAATGAGAGGCTTCCTCAAACTTTCTGGAGCAGTGAATATTTACTTCTCCTACACAAGCAGAGTAGCTGTAGCAGCAAGGACTGAGGGAGCCGTGACCAAAATATTGTGTATTAAATGCATGTGGTTTTGCCTCTGGGCAACCAATGAAGCAAATAACTGAAAAGTTTCCCCATCAGGGTTTCCCTTATAGCTACTTTTTTTTCTCAAGGCTGAAGGTCTTGGGAGCAGCCATATCTTACAAATTAACAACCCCTCTCTTCTTTTTGGCACTTTAAGCACATGCCATTACCCTGCCCTTAATTCTTTGCAGTGCGATTTAAAAGTCCTATAAAATATTGGAAGAAAGAATTAAAAAAAAAAAAAGGTTAAATAAATATGATACATGTATCTTAGAGGGCATGACCTGCATGAATTTACTGAATATACACCTTGCTTATGGAAATTACTTACCTTTTGGAACTTTTACAGTTATTATGGCTTCCTAAAAGGAAATTTGTATTTTATGGTATGAATTTAGATGGGATTTAAGGGTGTTTTTTGTTATTTGAGGCTCTACTTTGTGATTTAATTTGTGTATATCTGCATATTTATTATGATATATTTCATAGAGCAGTAGCAATAGTATTTAGTTTTAGATTGTTCTTGTGATGAATAAACACTCTAGTTACCACATATTAAAAAAAAAAAAACAAAACAACAGTCTAGGGAAGGCAAATCCTCAGTGCAGTGTAGGTGATAATTTTGTCCTGGAGTGTGGGACTAAAGACAGTATTGCTGAGGGCTTGGTAATAGGATCAGAAGCTTTTCACAGTTACCCTTTCCAATCTAACCCCAGGCCAGAAGTAACTGAAAATTGTTTCCTTCTATTTGGTTTTCCTCCCTTGTTGATCTCATAACAAAGCAGGACTGACTGCAACATAAATTTAAAATTTATAAATTTAAAATGTATAAATTTAAAATGTATAAATTAATGTGATTAGCACCAGCCAAAATCTGACTGTCAAGTTGAGGAGATGGTCTTTGGAGTAGAGTGGCCTTTTATTTCAAGACATATTCTTTGAATAAAAATGAAGTACACCAGGAAATAAGGACTAATAAGGACTGAATAATCTATGTAATAAAAACTCAATAAGTAAAGGAATTCAAGTTACAAGTCTTTAATTGCAGTATTTTTTAACTTGCACTAGAATCCAATGAAAAAAATCTGACCTCATAATTCCATGGCTGAAACTCATGCAATTTCATTAGCAGATTATTTCTGGCCGTTCCTACTATATGGTCAACAGAGTTATGCAAAGGCTGTACTGAGACTCCAGTGTTCAATGTCCACAGTATTTTCATACTGTACAACATGGGACATAATAAATCTGAATAAAACCTACTGCACTATATTGAAACCCATAATTTCAACAGAATGCATTTTTCCCTAAATAATTTAAAGTAATATGGGAAAATCAATTTTTAATCTTTCCAGTGCTATTATACACTGGGGGAGGAACTGGATATATAGTTCAGACTGATAGAATTTTAGAACAAATATACAAACAGTACAGTTTGCTAGAGCGTCCTCAGTAGTTGCATGTGAATTACAAGGAAAAAGGGAAGTAGACCTTATGTTGGAAAGTCAGTTTAGGACGATTTTTTTGGAGGGTAGGGGATTCTGGTGATAGCACAGAGAGGAAGCCATTCATCTGGGAACAGATAAACCATCTTGTGGAAAGTATATCAAGCTATATTGCCTCTCTTAAGAGGTTCAGAGACCAGTTAGGAGCTGGATTCTCAGATGGTTTAGCTCAAAAATCAAGTCTTTTGGCTTTCTCTTAACTATACTTGTTTGCCCAAACTGAATATTTGTCCAGGTGTAAAGATGGATCTGTACAAAAAACACAGTAAGTGTGGAGCCCACAAACTACGATAGTGTTTGAAAACATTCCAGAAGGGTTATCTGAGGGCATGGCATGATTGAAAAACACACTACTAAATAAATTTATGGTTCTTAGATATTGGTTTTCTGAATCTGCCAGGCTGAATGTGCCATTAGTTCTTTTACCAAAGTTTCCACCCAGGTACTTTTTCTAAAGTGGAAGCATGAAGTTTCATCAAGGTGATACCCAAGGCCTGTGGTTAATGAGTCTTCACAGAGAAGTTGGAAGTTGCTGCATTCTTTGGAGTTGAGAGGGTGAAGTTACTAAGACTGCATTAGAAGCACTCAGATGCTGCAACTGATCCTGTCCAATGTCTCACTCTCATAGGATACCTCCAGTAAATCATGTCGCTTGAATGTTCACAACTGTTTCCTAAAAGAGCATGTGTGAATTAGGAGCTTCATTAAGGAATTCCTCTTATTTTACCATTTCAAGAAAAACAGTACAGTAATTCTAAATATAAATATAGCCCTTCTGCCTTTGAGTGCCCTGATGTAATTTCAATCAGTCTGTTGACAGAAAGATCTTGCAGAGTTGGCACTAGTAAATTGAGATCCCCAGTGACAAATCATTTTTATCCATGGCAACATTTTTAGCATGCCAGATAGAACAAAATTGAAATATATTTTATATTCTTTGGTTGACAAAAATAGTGAAATGAAATACGAAAATATGTACTGTGTGTACTGGTTCCATTAGTTCGTACAGATATATCTTTGCCTTCCACAAATGTCAGATTGCCTGAAAACACACCAGTACCAATGGCAGAATATATTCTATGAATATTGACTCTTCCCTTGAAAAGTTAGAGCCACTCAGGCTTGTGTGTACGTGTTAATGGGATCTTCTCCTGCTTTGCTACAAGCATGCCTGTGATCCTGTCACAGTAAATAGACATAACCCAAACTAAATCCTTTCATCTTACAAAGGAATCTCAGCAGATGGGCTGGGACATGAAGGCACATCAGTGTCCTTGTAGCCTTCATTCCCCTTTAGTATAACATGTGATGGTGCATATGTTTTCAACCTGTGATGGGGAACAGGCCACACAACAACAGAGTTTTTTCTCCATTATTATGGCACAACATTTCTTGAGGCTGGAGTTTTTGTGCAACCATGTGAAATGTGAGTGGAACTAGTTAGGATGGAATGAATATCTGTTACGTGCTGCTTCTTAAAAGTCCATGAAATGTTTTTAAAGAGAAACCAGTACACTTCAGAAGATTACTTGAAGACAGGATATTTTGGAAACTATTATACACCTCCAAAAGGAAAAATGGGCTCTGAATAGTGTAGTGGAAAAAAACACAAACCAAAACATCTTCACTTTGCTAATTATTTTAAATAATTTCTTTACTCTGAGTGCAGAACTCCCTTTAATATGATAATAAGTACTGTATAAGGGTCTGCAAATTTTTTTCTAAAGACTTCTGCATTGCTTTCCTTTCCAGTTGGCTCCAGCTTACAATTAAATCTGCAAAGGTTATAACTACCAAACATGACATAGATTCTGCATGTAACTGCTATAACTGTTAGGTCTAGGAGGGACTCCCACAGACAGCAGACTAATTTGAGGGAAAGACACATTGCTCCTAGTATGTTTCATATATTCTGTTATATTCAGAGGATGCCACTGCTGATGAAATTGCTTCCTTAAATTGAAGGTGGCTTATAAAATTCAAGTGCAAAAAAGCTGAGGAGGTCATGGTTTTGTAGGCAACTTTATAACTTGAAATAACTATAATAATCTTGAATTCTACCTCCAAAACAACATACTGCTATTTTTCTGTACACATGCTTTTCTCAAATTTTGAATTTTAGGGCTGTTTTTTAATGTTCCAATCCTTTAAGAAGGGTATATTAAAAAACCAGTACATTTGTAACAAAGAAGGCAGGACTGAGTCACTGGTGACTTTGTCTTCACACTGCAGTTCCAGCTACCCAATCATAGTACATTTTCACATAGCTAATTGATATAACCAGGTAAGGCATTTATAATTCCCTGTAATTTGCTGTGATGCAGACATAAGCAATAGCCTTCAAGTGGAAAACAATAAGTTTTCTTACCATGCTGAACTTCCCTAAAGAAACACATTCTAGGGCACCAACTCTGCCTGCATCTGCATTCATGTGCACTGTTGGAATGTACCAAGGTCCATTCAGTATCTCTTTTTTATTTTTTGTGGAAATAGTATCTGGTTGGGGTGGCTAAATGGATTTCACTCTGAGATATGGCTGTGGCTTACACCCACAAGGAGTCAGGAAGAGATTCTATGGCTCAGCTGTAGCCCATTTGTTCCACTTAGAGAAAAGATAAAATATTCATTCTCAGGAGCGGTTGAAGGAAATATTATATTTTTCAGATCTTTACAAAAATAGGTGGTTAAATTTAAAGTATATTTATTGCTACTGAGTGCTTTAAAACAGATCACTTCCTCAAACTATTACTACATGGAGAGGGTATTATCTTAACCTGCTCAACCAATTTTCTTAGGACAGTATGAAAATAACAGTTCTTGGCTTTTCCTGAGAGCAGGATTTACTTTGTTAGCCCTCAATGAGTTTGAAAAGCAAGCACTTTCTCTCCTCTGCACATGCCCTCATAAATAAAAATCCTGCAGTACTCAGATCCATGTAAATGTATGTTCTATGTATAACTATGAAATAACTAAAGGACAAATGATCTTCCAGTTTTATTTCTACAACTTTAAAGAACAGACTAGGATTGTATTACACAGCTGCAAGTGAGTAAGGAGTGCTGTCACTGCTGAGCCATAGAATTTCACCTAGGAAATATTTATCTTATAATGCAGCACTTGACTACAGGGTAGTTTGAATCATCTTGCGTACATGCAGTAGTGGCAAAGATATCATTCTTGATCTTTTTTTTTCCTATGCCTGTTCTGCCCATCAGTAGAAAAATATATAACTCCTCTTCCTTCTGTCCTCAGTCATAATTATATATCCAGGAATGACCTTTTATATTATATCTTGAAATACATTGGAAATAATAAGTATGTGATGTAAACCAATAAAAGGTGCTGTAGGAGAAAGTATAGAATCAAACTTCCTAATGCTTATTTTTACTAAGTCTAAGTAACCTTAATGCTCAGCTAACACAGCTCATCATATTTTCAATAGAGTCCTACAGCTTCAGGAGCAGTACATTGTAAAAATTTACAATATTAAGATGTTAATTATGTAGCATAATATGTGTAAAATACTCTGAAGTCAATTTGAAAATAAAATCACAGGGAATAATTTATTGTTTACATAAATAAGCAGGTTTCTTTAAGAAAATGTAATCACCTATCAGAATACACATAAGTGCAGGAGGCAAACCTTCATCAGCAGTGTGCCAGTCTGCCTTCCATGGGAACAGAGCCATGTCTGTATTTCATACTTATAAACCACACACTGTTATTGGCTGATGTAGCCTGGATGCATACTGGCTGTGCTGTGAGCTCTTCACAGGGGATGCAGGGAGAATTAGTCTCATTCATGTTTTTGTTCACAAAGCTGAGGATAAGCAGCGAAGATGTAGCTCAAATTAAAGCAAATCTGTGGGTGACCCATGGGCAAATGTAATGTCTGCACCTGAAGGCATGCCAGGCTCAGCTCGATGCTGGCATTCGCTCTCTGTAACATTCAATTTTCAGTGGGGTCGTGTAGGACATGCAGTTGCAGTTAGCTTGACCATTCCACTTTTCATTTGAAGGATTCTTAACCCAAGAGGACATGGCATTTTTATTTTTGTAGTTGTGCCATAGTGTTTGTATGAGCCTGTTTAAATACTGAGTCAGTGCTTTGTGATGTTTTAGCAAAGAGTTCATTGCTAATACAGGCAGATCCAAGGACAAAGTGGAAGGCAAGCACCTGTTTTACTTCAACACTTAACCCAATAGTAAAAAGGGCAAGAAGGTGTCTTATTCATCCTCTTCTCTGGTCATCTTACACATCTTGGTGCAAACCTCAGAGCAGGACAAGCCTGGAAATCTAAAAACAACAGAAAATAGACTGTGTGATTAGTATTACAATAAATATTCTGGGGTAAGAAGCCTTGCCTCAGCCTTAGGACAAGAGTACAAAGTTGATAAACATGGTGGGGTAGATTCAAAAGGACCTGAATTAAACCCTGCAAAATAAAGAACGTGTCCCAATTGGGAACTGTAGTCAGAGGTCTGTGGAGTCACTTCAGTGCTGTATTGTAAAACATTCTGTCATGACATATTCTGTCATGTTGCGTCACAGAAGCTATGCTTAAGCCACAGACTGAATGAAACCAGGAAACATGTCCAGGCACTGGAAACCTTTTACATATGTAGTTGCATTGTTAGAATAATCTCTGCCATGCTTTCGCTTTGTTCTGGTGTCAAAAAAAAAACCAAAACCTTGGTAATATTTTTTGATTTATCCTATTGGCTCACTTGGAACAGACATATTATCACCTCTTTTGAAGACTGAGAGAGCTTGATGGTATGGATGAAACCAAACCATGGTGAATGGTCTCAGGGCCAGAGTATGCAATAAGTGTATAATTACT
The DNA here is from genome assembly GCF_024509145.1 of Vidua macroura. Classification (NCBI taxonomy): domain Eukaryota; kingdom Metazoa; phylum Chordata; class Aves; order Passeriformes; family Viduidae; genus Vidua; species Vidua macroura. The sequence continues at coordinate 37,441,800 of NC_071572.1, read as the reverse complement.
AATATATTTGCAGCCTGTTTTTTTTTCCAACCGAACATTTATTGCTAAAAGGGAAGCTTCATTAAAATTGACACACTGTCAATTTAATTGAGAAGCTATTTCATGCTCACACTATTTGGAGCCAAATCTGGAAAAGAATATGAAGGACAGCAAGAAGATCTTTGATAGGTATATCATTAGCTAAAACCAGAAAGACTTGGGTATATGCAGGCCAGGTGCTGAATGGGCAAAGGAACTGGTGACAAACACCATGTCTATCCAACTTGATAGCCTCCCATGGTGAGATGACCAGCTCAGTTGTGAATCCTGTTTGTCTTGTCTTGAACAAGGTTTTTGACACTGTCTACCATAACCTCCTCACAAGCAAGTTTATGAAACATGGGCTAGAAAAATGGAAGAAAACTCATTTAAAAATTGATGGAATTTTGGGGCTCAGAAGGTTATTATCTGTGGTATGTCATACATTTGGATGTCAGGCACTGGCAAGTGGTGTAACAGAGAATTTAATACTGCTGCTGGTGTTCTTTCATATATTCATTATTAATGTGGACAATAAAGCAGAGAGCACATTCAACAAGCCTTCCAATGAAACAGAAGCAAAATTTTCTGATTAATTGGGCAAATATTGTCAAGACACAAATAGTGGAAGTGACATGCGACAGAAACATAAAAGCAAATTTAGTAGTCACATAGCTGAATTCTCTGTTTCTTAAAAGAGGAAAGACATGAAAGGTCTCCGTCTGAACAGATCTCTTTGACTTCAGTGTCATCTGCATCATATTAGTCATGTACTTGGTGCAGGCATCAGCTCTAGAGGCAAAGAATTCCCCAGAAAGATCAATTTTTAAATGTTGTAGAGATTCTTTTGTATCTAGTAATATAAAGGAAAACTCCAGTTTTAGCAAGACAAAAGGATCTAAGAAATGAGTACCTGAGGAATAACATCAGAAGATAATAACCTGAAGAAATTTATGACAATTTGATGCCAATCTCCCTAGAGATGAATAAGGCAAATATCTATAGCCAGTTGGATATCCCATAGATAGTGGAGGCTTCAATCTGAACCTCTTATAGTGAAAACATTTTCCTAGAATATCACAATATACATGCAGTCCCAGGTGTTGAAAGTGTAGAGAAACATATGCAAAATTTTCGATTTATTTGCCAGCTACCTAAGAAATCCAATTTTTGGTCTTACAGTAAGGACTGCTTATTTGGGAAAGCTTTAAATCTAGAAAAAGTTCTTGATATAGCATCAAATTCTGTATTTCAGTTTTCTATTAAGCCTATGACAATTTTCTTCTAGAGTTAAAATAGACATAAAACATACTATTCACTGGGTCTGCTAACACTTTGCAGTCTCAAAAGTACTTCTGTGTGAGGTTCAAGGTGTCCAGTTCAGCATGATTTAAAAGGTACCTCTGAACTTTTCTAGATGAATAATACAACTTCATCGCCCTGTTCACTGTTTGTATTTTCCAGTTTTGTTACTGTGGATATTTCAGACAGACATTTGTTTGTGGTGTTTCTGAACATCCTAATGCTGAGCACGGCATGTTTTGAAGGCCTGTATAAGTGGCTTTTAGCACACAGCAGCTTCAAGATGCAAGCCCTTCAGAGAGAAGAAATGTGTGCTTTGTGTTTCACAAGCATGAGCACAGAAGATACTGAGAAATGGCATGTGCTCAAAGTGATCAGTTCATAGCCAGTCTTTTGGGATATGAAATATTGAAAAAATCTGAATTTCTGATCACAAGATTCTGCCTCCTGTGCTGGAGAAAATAGTTGGAAAATATAGTGATGTCCTCAACAGGACATATTTTGAACAGCAGGACCTTTTCACCTTTTGGTGAAGGACAGATTTCATCCTTTAATGAAACTCAGCTGTGAACATGTTAAGCAGAGTGGAAAGATGGAGAGCCATGACATCCTTGGACTGGGGAAGGAGCATTAAAAATATGCAGAAGGTCTCATAAATTATTAAAAGGGAGAGGAGATGAAAAGAAGCAGGGAATAAACATTTGCTACAACTAATGATGTGGAAATCTTAATAAACAAGCTGGCAAACTGGTTACAGCAGAACCTTTAGACAAGGGCAATCTTTGAGTTGTGTAGTAAAAGAAATATAAAAAAACAAAAAGGTGAGGTTTTAAAAAAATATAGGATATAGCAATTAAACTTCATCTGCAGCCATTCAAACTGCCTTGAGCAAAGTAGTAAGAAAGAGGGACTTGTGTGTGAGTGACATGCACCTGAGTTAGGACATACAGAACTACTGGAGATGAGCGCTTTGAGGTAAATCTTATAGAATTGGAGTATGTTTTAGGGTTTAAATTGGCCAAATCAGTGAAGTTTCTGGTTTGTAGGTATAATTTTATTTTATTAAGGCATCAAAGCCCCCAGAATCAGTATAAAGTAATTGTCAGAGTAAGGAGAAATGGGACAAGGAAGGCCAAGGCCCATCTGGAATTAAATCTGGCCAAAGATATCAAGGGCAACAAGAAGAGCTTGTTCAAATATATAATTAACAAAAGGAAAACAAAGGATAATGCGGGCCCATTACTAAAGGAAGTGGGGACCCTGTTAACAGAGGACATAGAGAAGGAAGACTTAGAGAACTTTTTTGTCTCAGTTCACTGATAAGACCAGCTGTCAGAATTCACTGACCCAGAAGACCAGGATAAAGCAATGGTGGAAGGAAAACTTTCTCTTGGTCAAGGAGGCTTGGGATAGAGATCACCTAGGCAAAAAAGATATATACAAACCCATGGGCTCTGATGGGATGCATCCACTAGTGATGACAGAGCTGTCAGACACCACATTTAGGTGGCTCACTATTATCTTTGAAAGGTTGTGGAGATCTGGAGCGGTGTCTGAGTGCTGGGAGAAAGCAAATGACACCCTGGTCTTCAAAAAGGGCAAGAAGGAGGACCCAGAAAATCTCAACTTCAGCAAGAATTTCTCAAGCCCCCTATAAACAAACTCAGGAAGTGTGGAGTGGATAAGTGGACAGTGAGGTAGATTTAGAACTGGCTGAAAGGCAGATTGAAGAGAGTTGTAACCAGTCACACAGAGTCTTGTTGGAGGCCTGTCACTTGCAGTGCCACCCAAGGTTCCGTACTGGGCCCAGTATTGTTTGACTTGTACATCAGTGACTTGGATGAGGGGATGGATGCCTCCTTAGCAAATTTACTGACAACACAAATTTGTGAGGACTGGTTGATGCCCCAGAAGTCTGTCCAGCCCTTCATAAGGACCTTGACAGGCTGCGGAGATGGACAGAGAAGAACTGTCTGAAATTCGGCAAAAGGAAATGCAGGGTCCTGTACCTGGGTAGGAATAACCCCGGGCACTATGACAGGCTAGGGGCCAACCTGCTGGAAAACAGCTCTGTGGAGAAGGACCTGGGGGTCCTAGTGGACAGCAAGCTGTCCATGAGCTAGCAGTGAGCTCCTGTGGCCAAGAAGGCCAATGGTATGCTCAGCTGCATTGGGAAAAGTGCTGACAGCAGGTCGAGGGAGGTGACCCTGCCCCTCCACTCAGCCCTGGTGAGGCCACATCTGGAGTGCTGTGTCCACTTCTGGGCTTCTCAGTACAAGAAAGACAGGAGCTCCTGGAGTGGGTCCAGCTGAGGGCAACAAAGATGATATTGGGACTGGAGCATCTCTTTTATGGGTAAAGGCTGAGAAATCTGGGCCTCTTCAGCCCAGCTGAAGAGACATCTAAGAGGGGTCCTCATAAATATCTTTTAGTATGTGACAGCAGGATGTCAAGAGGATGGAGCCAGGTTCTGCTAGTTGTGCCAAGCAATACGATGAGAGGCTGATGCACAGGAAGTTCCACCTGAATATGAAGAAGAGTTTTACTGTGCAGGTGACCATGCACTGGAGCAGATTTCCCATAGAGGTTGTGGAGTCTCCCTCACTGGAGATGTTCAAGAACTATCTGGACACAATCCTGTCCCATGTGCTCTGGGATGACCCTGCTTGAACAGGGAGGTTGGACCAGATGACCCACTGTGGTCCATTCCAACCTGACCCGTTTGGTGATTCTGTGATTCTGTGGGGATACCTGGTGAATGATCTCTCCCTGTCCTTTTTTTTCAATCCATGAGCCTTTCATTATATTTTCTCTTCCCTGTCCAGCTGAGGAGGGTAACCAATGGAACAGTTTGGTAGGTACCTGACATGTAGTCAGGGTCAATCCATCATGAAATTTTATATAGGAATTGAGTAAAAGTCATGAAGATTTCTCCATAATGTTCTCTGAGTCTGGCTCAGTTTAACAGAAGCCTATAGAAATAGAATAGAATTGTTTCATGGAATAAGAAATAGGCTAGTTTTTTTATGCTTCCCAGCTGGAAAGTAGAGATGGGTTAAGAAGAGCTTGATGGCCTTTCAGTATTTCCTTTGGGGAATGCACACAGTAATTAGTTGTTTGAGTAATTGCATAGCTGTCTGAGAGAAATGGAACATGTGGAATTCAGGCAAAATTTAAAAGCAAATGAAGGCTAAAACTAGATTTACAAAGCCCTTGATGATAAAGGTTGAATAGATTTCTCTTTTTAATATAAGGGATATAAAGGAGAATGTAGAGGGCCATACTAGGGCTATGCCACCATAGTTGGGGGCAGGCCCGTAGGGGCCCTGCTGCCACATTGAGGGTAGCTCAGAAAAGCTACAAGTAAGCACTTCTAGGAATAAATCACTTTTCCTGTTAACTGTAGGGATTTTTTTTTTTTTTTTTTAATAGCCACAGGTTTTGAAGCTTTGGCAAATGAGAAATAGGATTTGCTGGAGGGAGACCAGAAGAAAAGATGGATGTTTACATAGCTTTTCTGTCAGTGAGAAAGGGAACTACTCCTGGGATCTGTGAGATTGTTGAAGAATTTTATGAGATTCATTTATCCCCTTTCTGTGGTGTTTTCAAGGGCTTTCAAAGATATCTTGAGTGAAAGAGCATGAAGATCTTTACCATATAAAGGCCTTTTCATTACTTTCTTTCTTTGGTAAAAATTAAGATTTAGAGAATGCTAGAGACCTGAGTTTTATTGTCTATTTGAAATAGATTACAAAATTTTGATTCTGTTTTAACAAAGAGACTGGGAAATAAAGTAGCAAGGCAATTATTACATTTGAGTTACTCTAATACCTTTAAAATGTAATGAAATGTACATTCTGCCTGTCAAACTGCTACTACAAGACTTTTGACTTTCTCAATATTTACTACAGATCTAATTTGACATTCAACAGTTCCTTCCTATAAGGACACAGATTTTTTCCAAAAATTAACTTCAGTAACAATATCTGACACTGCTGCATTCATCGTCAATATCCTGATGGAATAAGGTCACCTGTGCTGCAAGTAAAACAGAAGAAGGAAAGTGTAGTATCGTGCTGCATTTCTGCAGTTCAAAATTAAGCAGTGTCATGTCCTTGGCTGCTGATCCATAACCCTGTAGGTCTCTAGTGGATGAAGAGTGCAGGTGCACTGTCAATCACAACCTACGAGGCCTATCTCACTATTGTCTGGCTTTACATGCAAACACTATCTTTTAATGAGATCTTAACTATTAGAAATCCTTCCAAGCTGTGCTAGGATTCTGGTTCTTCAGGCATTCAACTTTTTTGATTACTCTAGCCTCTATCAGTGTATTGGATTTGTAATGTCACATGAGAGAGTAGGGGAAAGGCAGGGGAAAGGTGTGGCCAGGGCCCTGCAGTCAGCCCCACACCTTCCTCACTATGTGAACTGACAACAGTAAGCTTTCTACTGCTTTCAGGCAGTCTGGATATCACAACATAAAATTTATTGCATCCCAAAATATTACTTGACCTTTGCTATAATATAAAGCTGTAGCACCAAGAAGTCCTCAATGATGTCCTGGTATACTAGTACCATACCTGTGGGTAATAGAAGACAACCTCTTTGTTCAGACAGCTTGGTATTAAATAGACAAGACAGTGGCCTCATGCCTCACTTAAGTGATTTTGGTTTGTCTAGGGTCAGTCCAGGCTTCTGTGAGAAGATCTAAATATTCAACCCAAATTTGTTGAGACCTCATTTAATGTCCTAACCACAGTGACTTTTTCTTTCACAGACAGTATATATTTGCTTTCTTTTTTTTAGAGGATGCTTTAAAGACAGGCTAAATTATAAAATGGAGTCACTAGTATTTGAAAAGCAAAAAGCTCAAGGACACACATATAGTAGCTCTCAACCTGCAGTGGTGTGGGGGATATTTTTCGACTGATACTCTAAGTACAGAATTAGCATAATCAGCAATCATTCCTGCAGAGTCTCTGGACTCTGTGATGCTCTTGCTGTGAGTAGAATGTGCTCCAGCATGCTGTGCTCCACTCACTGAGAAAATGAGAGATTCATGGGGACCAGGATTAATGTTGGCCAGTTTCATTTGTGTAGGTAGCAGCAGGTAAGTTGAATCTGAGGAAAAGTTCCTATTCATGTATTTGAATTTTAAAGGCAATGTCTGTCCTTTGAGTGTACGTTAGCACAATTCCCTCTGCAGTCTAGCAGAGTACTATTAATGAAATCACTGCTGGCTTTTTATGTTTTACTGCTGTTGACATTTTTGCAGCTGTTAGAGAAATGACTCAAGGCCTATAAGTTCTAGGTAATTTTTCATTTATGAGACATTTTCTCCTCTGCATACTCACTTCTGACTTTTATTTTTATTAATTTCTTATTGTACCTGAGGATCACTGTAATATTTAATAGGAATTTTATAACTTGCACAGAGATAGAGTTATTATCTGAAACTACCTTTACCAACTTGATACCTATTTAGACAGGGCCAAATTCTCACATCCTGCAGTGCTTAAACCCTCTTTTGTGCAAGCTGCTTGGGGCATTTTGCATGATGCTTCTAAAGATTTAAATTTTTGTTTGCTTGAATTTGTATTATGACTGTAAAGCTTACAGTGTATTGGTTTACTAGCAGTGGTAGAAATAGGACACACCATCAACTGCAAATAGTGGCATTTTGGATTTGCCTTTTTGGGTTTTGACCTTCAGAGTGTTAACTGATCATTAAATAAACAGTTTGTACTTCAAAATCTTCTTGAGATATTTGAGAAACATCTGTTCTTGAATAGTGTTGATGAGATTAGGGTGATGCTTAAATATACACAGAAGAATATATTTAATAACCTTTAAATAACCTCAATATCTCTGTCTTTGAAAAATGGAATGCTGCGATTTAATCCTAATCAATCAAAAACTCATTTTTGTTGATTCAGCTTCCTCAGTGACTTGGCAAGATTGTTAAAATTGGCAGTGCTAAGAGATTACAGTCCAGTTTGAAATGAACTGTAGTTTGATACTGCCTGACCATTTCTGCGCTAACCATATGGTATGTTATACCTTTCAATAGTAATTATCATATAATTCCATACATGTCAGGTTAGAATAGTTAATAGAACTAAATGGCTCATTTCCTTCTTTCCTTCATTTAATCTCCAAGGTTTATTATCCCCAGTAGAGAGATGGAGAGGGATGTCCATTGCAAGAAATTGTCCATAGTGTTTTCAAATGAGATTGCATGGAGGTATATAGATTTTTGTGTAATTACTCATCTACATTTTTCCCGCTAAACTTTATTACTCATGCTGCCTTTGATCTCACTAACAGAATTGTTTCAAAAAATGAGAGACACTTTAAAATGTTTGCTTTCTGAATCAATGCACATAGGCCTGATCAAATAAAAAATGAGTATTCTTGCCATTCATGCATTCTCTAAATCAATGCAGGTTTGGTTCTGACTCTGCCAATGCTACTAAAGTCCCTGATCAGAGATTGATCACCAGAGGTGGGTGGTGCAGGATGACCCACCTCCTATTGTAACCTCCTCTTCAAAATGCTGGGCATATTATTGTTACCTATCAGCTGGTCCAGGTCTCCTCTGTGGCCCTGTGGCCCAACATGTCATTATTTAATGACTAAATAATTTTGTTTTGAAATATATAAAGATGAAGATATCACAGTCTACTTGTAAGGTTTTTATGTAGAATAGGTAGGAACACATGCTTCAGTGTCTCAAAATGTCATTATAGCACATAGATGTGTTTGAGCCTAGAAAGGTGCCTGGGGTAATCCTAGAGGGTGTAACCTTTAATTACCTTAAACAACAAGCTGCAGTCCTGCAGACTAGAGCAAACTACCCCTCAACCATACCTGGCTTTTTCTCAGAGGATTTGTTGAGTGCAAAGAGGACAGTGAGTGGGGGTCTGTCTGAATCTGAAGCACACAAATTATTATACATGTTAAATCCTACTGCCTTAAAAAAAGAATAGTACGATAGTGGTTATTCAGATCCTAAGATGCTTCCTATGTGGAACTTGGAGAGCAGAAATAACATCTACTATTATGAGTAAAGTTTGGTGTATAATATTTTTTATTATAAGCCTATTAAAACTTCTCCAAACACTAATAATTTTGGAAAAAGTTTTTCCATATTTTAAGTAGTTATTTTATTTTAATACTTCAGTAAAAATGTCTCTGTCATGTAAAATGCAACTTGCTGTAGGAGAAGAAAAACATTTTTCTTTTAAAAATAATATTACAATTTGCTTCTTTGAAGTGTTCTAGTGCCTTTGGGCTTAGGAGCAGGAGAACTACTTTGTCAGGTTGCTTTTCTTCTATGCTTATGAAAATACAGTTAATTTGGGAAAAAATATTAGACTCTGAAAGGCCACAGGTTCACATACAATGAAGCATGCCATCAAGAAGCCTGCTGTTGAATTTTCTGTGTGCTCAGGTGCAGAGAAAGTTCACAAGTCTCACAGACCTTGATCCTGGATGAAGTACAACAGCAGAAACCTTGACTTTGGAACTGGTGCAGCAGGGCTTGGTAGGGGAGATAGGGGTTTCAGATCTTCCTGGTGATTTGTTAATAATTCTGGATTCATCATGTTCAGATGGGGACGGTCGAGCAGAGTAGTATCTTCACAGATAAGTGGTCTGTCCTTTCCTTCCCTCCCCATTCTCTGGTCGTTCTTCCACACAAAGAATAATTTATTTTCATCAGCTATGCTTTGCATCAGAAGCTCTTGGTTCAGATTGCCAATTTAAAAGACCTGAAATGACATCTAGTCATCTCCAAAGTCATCCCGAAGTAATGGAATTATTTGTTTATTTAGCGGTAGACTTTCTTTTTTAAGCATCCTTTTCCTTTATCTTTTATTTTAAAAGATATTTTACCCACACAACTGAGATTAAATATACCCTTTTGTTTCAGCCTTTGTGTCATGCTGATAATATATTAATTGTTCTCATTATATTTTTATATCTCCTTTGTTCATTGCACAGCCTTGATGCCGAATGAAAATCAAAGCAGTAATAAAAGCAAATATGATTTGTCATTGAGACGAAAGCTAACTAGCCTTTCTGGATATGCCACCATTGTCTACCTAGTTTTATTTGAGAACTTATGTAAGTGCAAAGATGCTGAACTGAAGCTGCAAACAGCTTGATTCTGTCATTTCCCATTTTCTATGTGTTTGCTATTTTGATTTTAGTGTACCGTTATTTAATTATTTTCAAAAGAAAGTTAAATTTGTGAGGCTGCACAGTGCTACACACACATAAATGCATTCAATAGTCAAAATAGCTGAATACCCCAGGAAGAGCTTTAATATTGCAATTTTCACACTTCAACAACAATTATTTAAGTAGCAGACTCTGAACCCAAATGTTACTTCATTTCCAGTGTCTGGATGAGTTTTTAGCTAATAACTTTATTATCATTGACACTTTCTTTTTCAATGAGACCTGTGATGCCCTACTGCCAATGTGAGAAAGTAGACTTCTGAATAGGATACTTGACAAATGCAAGGATCTCTTGGTGGAAATCCAGTTGTTGATGTGGCCTTCTCATGCATTCTCAGATACAACATGCTTTTAAAATATTATGATCTTTCTGCATTTGGAAGTGAAGACAATATTTTAAATGGTTAATAATACCTATTATAAGCTGCTAAACAGCATATTCTCATAATGTGACAAGTATGCTGCTAGCTTACGTGAGCAGTGTAATCTCATTGTGGGAGATAAATGATTAGATGAACTGGTCCATGAATTGGAAATGTGGGTTACAGTTCCTTAGGTATAGACTATACTGTTAATGAAGCAATTTGTTCTGTGTCCACTTGCATTTCATTTGCTGCCATCAACAATTAAGAGATGTTGTAGTAAGGTCATTCCAGATTAAGACCTTGTCTTTGTAGAGATCTCATTAAAATAGAGAGAAATTCTAATTTCTAGCCAAGATAATGTTAATTCAATGGGAGAATAAATATTGTGGAAGCAATTTGTGCAAGAGAAATTAATGTTAAAGGCATTGCTCTCTTTTTGCTAGAAGAAGTAATTCTTGCACAGAAAGGCTCTGTATTGAAAACACATGCAGGGCTGTTACTGTAGGAATTGACTGGGTACCTTGGCCTGGTTAAGGAAGCGTGTCTTGTTGTCTGAGCATTGCACAGATGTGGAGACCCTTAAATAAATTGAACAGAAAATAAGATTTCTCTCTTTGCTGGCTGCCAGTATTACAGCTAAACTACAAAGAAAGTAATTTCTCCAGCCATCATACATTTATTTCCCAGTCATCCTCAGAAACTTGTAACACTGAAGAGCGTTGTAATTGACATTTCATTCTAATATATTGGCTGCCTTGCCTGAATTCTGACTGGCTGATAAAGCCCAGGGAAATCCAGAGTCTCATCATGTCCTGAACAATTTCAGTCCAGCCCTGTGGCAATCTAAGTGCTTAACCAGCAAAATAAGAAAGAAAATATTTGGGGATTCTTCTTTTCAAAATGCACAAGAGCACAGAAACTGAAATAATCAATATAAGACAATTATTTTTCAACTTGCAGAGCAGAATGAAGGAATGATTTGAAAGAATATATGTGTCAATTTAAATAGGTAAGTGCACAGGCATGAGTTTATCCCAACAATAACTTCATTGATGTTATATTTCAGAAAAATTTCATCCTAATATCTCATTTTTTAAAGAAGAAAAAAAAAATTAATGATCTTGTCAACAGATTTTACGTTACATCCCAGTTACTTGAAAGAAAATGTGTTGCACATCAACTCATTTTCAGGTCATACTTTCTGAAGAGATGTGAATAATTTTACGCAGACTTAGTTATTGATTTCCCTGGTCCTCCAGAAATGAAGTGTCATGTCATACAGCTTGTTCTTCTTTACTATATCATCATGTTTTCATTCATATGGGATTCTTTTACTGAGAATGCATTACTTATGTAATGAGCCTTACTTCTTCCTAGGTCTCTGAAAAAATGTTCAGTTTTTTTCAGCATGCTTTTTTCTTTGTATGTGTATGCCCTTTGCATCAGAAGTTCAAACAGAAGTTAGGTACTTATGAAATTATGCAGATGTTAATATTTATGATGTATTTATTTGTATTTTATTTGTATAAATGCTGTGGGGTTTGGATTAATTTCCTTCTTCTTCTTTTAGTTTTTTTTTTTTCCTGGGTGTAGCAGAATATCAAAATCCATGCCAACCTTGTCAATAATGGCATGATCACTGGCTATACTGGCATGCAGCTGTTTACCAGTCAGCAAAATGCAATGTATTTGATTCCTAACTGCAGAATTTTGACATATTTGGATTTTTATTGTTGCGCAAATAAAGAGGGACCATAAGGTCATTTTGTTCCTAAAAGACTAAACTCTTTGATCCAGAGTAACTCCCTGGGTCTTACATTTCCATATCAAGCTGGAAAGCATCCTAAATGTCTAGCTGTCAGGCAGATTACTGTGTGTCCAGGGCTTCTCATGGGCTCTGGGGAGTTTACTACAGACCCAAGAATCCCAAAACTCCAGTGCCAGGTCTTCCTGCTCGTGAGCACAGCTCAGGGAAATGGGGTGAACAGAGAGGTGGCTTTGCCTTGTCATTCTTCTAATAGGCCTCTGAGAATAAATGCCTGCTAATAAAATAAAGGTGCTCCATGCTGTTCTCCAGCATGGAGGGCAAAACAGGCATAAGCCTGCCTGTAAATATAACATGCAGCTTCTGCTCTGTCAGCAGGTTTGTTAAAGGTCTCTTACCCATCCTAACCCCTGAACTGCACCCAGGAACTGTTTTAAAGCATGCTAATTCATCAAGACCACAGCAAGGACGGGTTGTTCCGTGGTGCTGATAGCATAGACAGCCAAATTATCCGACCTGGGGAAAGTGTCCTTCAGATCTGTATCTGAGAGCATATGCTTAGCCCTGAAGCTTTAGGACTTTGATTCCCATATGAAGTCACACTCAGAAATTTGTGCAGCAGAATGATTTTGATTATTCTGAAACGATATTTCTATTATTTTCCTCCTGTGCATAATTTAAAAACTAAAAGAGTATTTTATCCTAAAAAAGCAAGATCTGCCATAGCCACTTTTAATTGCTTGTGAGAGCATCACTCTGTTTCTCAGTCCTGTCATTTATGTGTCACCTTGAGCTCTCATTTCCTTAAGAGACATATTACATCTACATTTTGTTAAAAGCTTAATGCGTGACAAACAGTTTCAGGAGAGTACACTGTTGCTGTGCTACATTTGAGCTGCCCAGAAGTAACTGTCCATGCCTTAACTTGTGGAACCCTGTTGGGAATAAGAATAGTTCAACAAGGCAAAATGCCAGGTGCTGCACTTGGGTCACAACAACTCCTTGCAGTGTTTCAGGCTGAGGGAAAAGTGGCTCAAAAACTGGAGGAGAAAGTCCTGGGGCTGCTGGTCAACAGCAACTGAACATGAGCCAGTGTGCGTCCTGCTGACCAAGAAGGCCAATGGCATCCTGGCCTGTGTCAAAACTAGTATGGCCAGCAGGACCAGGGCAGTGATCTTCAGGAAAGAGTTGCCAACACTGGAAGAATTTGCCCGGGGAAGCAACTTAGGTAACATACCTGGAGGTATTTAAAAGACATTTAGATGAAGCATGAGACGTGGTTTAGCAGTTAATTTGGATGCTTTAACTCGATGATCTTAAAGATCTTTCCCAAAGTAAGTGATTCCCTGATTCTATGGCTCTCATTCTCTATCTTAACAGATAGAGAATGGTATCTCTATCTGTGATCTTTCATAACTGTACTACAGGCTACTGAATTAAAATGTGGAGAATATAAAATTTTTGCAAAAACTATCTGATCTAGCAAATATTGATTAGTTTCAAACCAACCTCATTCCCTGTCAAGGAAAAAAGCTAACAAAATTCAAGATAAAAATCAGATTACTTTCTTTTAAAATTGTTTTATTCTATATATCACTACTTATGGTCAGATTTAGCTTTTTTCACATTCACAATGTTTGATTCTAGAAGTTTCTTTCCATATAATGCAGTAATAAGGATTAATAATGAATAACAATAATAATATTGCATCAGATTGAAAGATATGTAAACCTTTATATATAGTCCTGAAATTGAAGGAAGATCAAAGAAAATAATTTACTGCTACAGTAGGAGACTGTCAGCTTTCACGCAAAAAGCCATTAACTTTTTTTCTTTTGAATTATAATTTTGTCACTTTCGTATAACACTAAAGTAATAGATTTTCATTATATCCAGAGTGCAAAAAATGTTGGCTGTGGAAAAAGCAACAGGGCTCAGATTAATAGGAGCTGACAAGCTGACCAAAGAGGAAGTGGCAGCATGGCTGGCACCATGGCTCAGTGGTTGTGACAGGCAATTAGTGAACAGAGCAGAACAGATGTAACAGGAGGCAGCAACAATTTACTGAAGTATTAGCTTTCTCACTCTGTAGTGCAGATAACTGATATTGTTTGCTGATACAAATAAATACTAATATGGTCTTGGGAGGGGAGGAGAGACTGTGCACAGTCATCTTACATATTGAAAGAAAACACTACAAAACAAGAACAACAACAACCCAACAACATAAGCTCTGGTAGACTTAAGGGAAAACAAAACAAAAATGTCTTTTGGGATTTTGAAGATGAGATTAAGATTCTTGCCTCATTACTGGACTGAAATGAGCTTTGAAAAAATAGCATACTAAAGAGAACTTGTAGTAGCATGTTCATATTTCACAGCACTCAGAGAGGATACACAATGTTCTTTTTATTTCTCCCCTGTTGTTCTGGAACAGACTTACATTTCTACAACTCCTGGAGGTTGCTGCTGGTCTCTGTGTGGATATGGAGAGAGGAGACTGCTATGTCCTTACCTAGATGGTCAGAGGACAGAATAATAATCATGTAGGAGGTTTTTGTGGTTACAGGTGTTGCACTGTGTTTTTTAAAACCCAGGCACAAAATCTGTACCTTGTTTTTAAGATTGTTTCTTAAAATCACAGATATCACAGTGTGCTAAATTAAATTATTTTACCACAGGAAACAGGAATTGTGGTTCTGGAAGGATCTGGATGGATGTCTTCAGTCTCACAGGAAAAAAGTTACCAATATACACAGGGATATGGAAACTGGATCAGTTACTGTTTTCTACTAGTCTAAGAATGGTTATAATTTTTCAAAAAGTAGCAATGAAATTAATATTGCTGTTGACAGTAGAGAGTACATCTTCATTCTGTAAATTGAGATAAATTCTGTGTGTTATGGGATCATATATTTTATTTAGAATTGGAAAAGAAAATGGTCAGTCTTTTGTGTACAATCCACAGAATCACTATGTACATCGTGTATTGACAATATCAACAACACAGTAATTTTCTCAATTCCCACAAAAATAGAGCATTTACCTGCAAAGTATTACAAATTAGGCCAATTGAAACTAGAAGTTTTACATTCTGTGCTGAGTAAGGACTGGACCTTAAGGGAGTTTCCTACCAGCAGGTGGACCTTGAAGATAATTTTCATGGTACCAGATCAAAAGTAGTCATGCTTTTGCTGTCCTTCTTCCCTCACTGAGGGAGCATATTTTAAAACAATGGAGACATGACATGGTGCCATTCACTATGGTTATGACACTTTTGTACTGCGAGGACTCATGGAGGAGGAAAGTAGCCACCACAGCCAAGATATCTCCTCTGTCTGCTGTGGCTCCAGCTGGCTACAGTGGAGGTAAGGATGATTTCTGGAAGCTACTCACTGTTTCTGGATTGGTGTTCATGTAGGACAGCATTTTTATCCTCTTTTTAGCTCTTGCTTTTAAATACTGGAGCTTGGGTGTAAAAAATGCAAAATATGCTTAGCACGCATCCTGCTTATTACACTTGCTTCTCCTAAATGTGCTGTCTCTTATAGGGGAAAAAGGTTAGGTCAAAACCAGACAACATTGTTTAACTCAGTGGAAACAACCAAATGTGAATACTTGAGAAATATATGATTTTAATATTTTTATTAAAGAAGATAAAATTCATTCATATAGACTAACCAGAAAAATATTCAACTAAGCTGGAACAAGATTAAGCCCCAAAGGATTCCCTAAAAATTGGAAGAAACATATTATTTCAAGTCAAGGTTTTCTTTTTTGTTTTGATTTCTTTACAAAAATATATGTGTGTGTGTATATATATATATCTATAAAACACAGAAAGAAAGATGGGATTTGAGAGAATGACATCTTCTCTACTTAGTGAATAGCTAATTCATTTCACATTTGCAAGCTGAGAAAAGAATATGGAAGCGTGGGATAGTCTAGCAAATGGTTTAATGAAAAACTGACCATGTCACCACCAAAACAATTTAAGAAAATGGAAGAAAAATAGAATACAGAGACAGTTGTTTGAAAGGAGACAAGACTAGCTAGTTGTAAGCTCTAGATTTAGGTTGCACAAAAGTCCGCATTGCAAAGGATTTGCATACCTAGTATTTTGAGATATTTTGAGTAGCTGAGGTTTCTTCAATGTATGCAGTGGGTCTTTTGATTTTTATCAGAGAGAACTTCAGCTGTATAAGTGGCATTTCTTTATGCCTCAAAATTTGCTTAAGCCTTTGCTAATCTAAAGGATGGTCATTTTTGCTGCAGAAGATAACTGGAAAAGAAAGTAGAATTATGGCTGGAAAAATAACTGTAAGGGAAGGCTTGGTCTTTTCAGACATTGTAAATTTTTAACTGTAGAAGATACTTGAATCTGCTACACTACCAAACTGTATGGTTTTGCAGAGTTGATTTAATTCTTGTAGCTGTTACTGAGTGGTGTTTACTTGTTAGGTCAGGCAGCATAAGTAGCAATGTTCTCTTTTCAATTCAAAGTTCAAGTTGTTATTGAAAGCTGAAGTGGCTTAAAAGCAGAGATAGATCAGGATATTGTTTTTCTCTTTCATGTAAGCCGATTCTTTGCAAAGAGTGGTTATAGCCCTATTTTCCCTGCCTAATTGCAGTTCTCATGTTCACTGTTTTCAAATCTGTTCCTCCAATCAGTTTTGTTCTCTCCCGTAAGCTTTGTTCATTTAATTGCTAGGGCCACATTTCTCCGTCTTCTGAATTTTCTGCCTTACTACATGCCTAGTGCTTTGAGGTCTATCATCATGAGTGTTTCCTTCTTTCTATTTTCAGCTATTGTCTTAAAGAGCCCTGTTTGCCTCCTAATAAAAAGTCTTGCTCTTGTGACAATTTTCTGCCTGTGGCTGACTACAGAAGTCACAAATAACTTATGGCATAACAGCGCTTGATGACTTGAATTGCACTGTAAAAATGAGAGTAGCAGCAAGGAACAGTGGTCTGGCACTTGAAATAGTGAGAATGGCAAATAAGGGACATGGGGAGGTAGAGAAATCAGTTTGTAGTGGATTATCATTACCTAAAATGAAGACAGAATAGGATGCTTGATTTCTTGAGTCCGTCAGACAGAATGGTAAGCAGCACGATCAATTCTGGTATATTGTTTTACTGTACAAAGCAGCTGACTAACTTACCTTGACAAAATTCTTATGCCAGATACCTCAAGAGAATTGGGTTCAGAAGACTGGACCTTTACTCCCTTCTTTTCTCTTCATCCTCCCTTTTTCACCTTAAAGCATTAGATAATTTTCTGCCTCACTCTTCTATTCAGTCAATGCAGGGGCTAGCCAATCATCCAGTTTCCCTTGGATGCACAGTCTTCATGAACTGGTACCCAGCTGTGGTACATGCATTGCTACAAACAAGTCTCATGGCAATTGATAGATAGATTAAACTGTTTTTCTTGCTCTACTTTCCTCCTAGCTACATTATCAGGACAAGTTGCAGTTTTTGGAGTTTCTAATTCATTCTGGTACCCTGAGTTACACTTTATTTTTCTAGAGACCAAAAATACGTATGAAAATGGCATCTGTATTTTTTGGAAATAACCTGGTTTTATCTTAATGTATCAGAAGTATTACAAAAATCAGTGCTGTGGCCTATGGTATTTCTCCAAGGTTAGACCAGAAGTCCTTTTTTTGCTGTGCCAGAAACAAGTATTTTCAGAGGTCATAGACATCACAGACTCATGTAGAATTGCTGAGCTGGAAGACTTTTTGTTATCTGTGAAAGACATTGAATTTATCATCTAGGATGTAGCTTCATAACACAGGGAGAATATGATTTGTATTTATGAAAGTACTCTCAGAGTTGCCACCTGGCAGATTTTTCTTTTCCCCAAATGATTTTATAGCTTGTGATCATGAAAAGATCACTTGACACTAATTAAAAATCCCACTGAATAAATTAAAATACTGTGAGACAAAAGAGAAAAAGGCATATACTAAGATTTTCTAAAATTATTAATATATATTTCAAGTCAAACCAGTCACAGACTTGCACTGTGGAATGTGTCTATAACATTTATAATACGACCAAGAGGTACTAAAGAATTGCAGTGCAGTAGCCCAGAAGAGAAGTGCAGGTTTTCTTGGCTTAATTAAGAAAAAAGTAGTTTGGAAAGCAAATCCTGCATTAAAAAGAGATAATTAAGATTTGAAAGTAAGTCTTCATGAGATTCAAGTTTAGTTTCATTTGCTTGCTTTGTATATTTTTTTTAATAATAGCCTTGTGATAGCTACCAGCTAATATCAGCTAGTAGCTGATAGCCTGGACTTTCCTTATGATAATAGGATAATATATAATTATATTCTAAAGGACTGTAATTCCATATTTTGAGTGGAGAGGGCTCTTAATAATTTAATTTTGCACTGCTTTATTTGTGGCTGTAGATGTTATTTACAATAAAATGTTCATTTTGTCAAATGCTTTTCTATAACACTAAATCTTACGGTTTCTGACGGTCAAAATGTATGTAAGGAATTTGCAGGTATTATAAGGGGGCAAAAAGGCATTGAAAAAGCAAAATCAAAACACCCATTAGTTTTCTTCATTTAGATAAAGATTACGCAGGGTTATTCCTTTAAAATTTTACACATTTTTGATACCCTAACTCCTTTTTTTTCAACAATTAGCATAGAGGTTTCTCAGCTGCCCAGCAGTGTGTGTTGCCAAATGAGTGAATGGCTGTGGTCTAGTTTTGGTCAAGACTTCTAAAGGAAGACCAACAGTGAGAATTACAGGTAGAGCTGGGATGGAGAATTTGGGGTATATCCTCCCCCAGCTTCCTGTAAACAAACACTTCTCCACAAAGTTTGAACCTTCATGCAAGGAAAATTACCACAGCCCAGCCCTGGATTCACAGTTTTTCAGCTGTTAGACTCAAAATCCTATTCTTGGCAAAAAAGACCTCTCAATGCCTATATACATTCAATCACAGAATAATTTACATTGGAAAAACCTTTAAGACCATGGACTCCAATGATTAACCCAGCACTGCCAAATCCATCATTAAAACTTGTCACTAATGTCATACCTAGATAGGAGCAATCAGCAACTTGAGCTCTTCTCTGGGATGAGTTTTATGGTACTAATCTGTTCGGTTTGCACTGAGACATGAACCACCATCAAAGCTGGTCTTGGGCAGCATGTCCACTCTGTGAAGTCCTGCAAATGAATCAGGAGCGACGGCTGGGGTGTTTGTCCGCCACGTGTTAACTGTGCTCCCAGAAATGTCCTACAAATTACAGAGTTGCTGCCTGTTGTGCACAGGAGCTTCTTACTCATATGAAAGGATATTGGTTTTATTATTGCACCCTGTTTTCCAGGTGTTGTTTTGCATGTACTGTAACTCTCCTATGCAATGTCTCCTGATGTAATCCATCAAAGTTTGTTTAGGTGGGAGGCACAACCCCTTTCACAGTAAAGCTGTAGTCTGTCCAGATTGCTGGGAATTGTTAGAGGAAATTAGGCACGCCCACAGAAAAATATTATATGTTCCTGAAATCTAAAAGTTCTTTCTTAGACCATGTCCTTGAAAAATTGAAGCCATGGTTTGGGGGAGGAGACAGAGTACACGAGGGAAAGTCGGGAAAGTTGGGAAAGTTGCTTCTTAGAGACCCTCACCTGTTTAAGGGTACACTGAAGAGCTGGTGTTGGAAAACTGCTGCATTCCTGTAGTTTCACCTGCAGTATGCAGTTTAAATTAAGTTATTTATATTTAGATCAGATATGAAATGGTCTCTAGCACAAGCCCCAGCTATTTTAAAAGTGTAGGTACATTTCTGCCAATATATATTGCATTCTATTGCAATAGTTTTATTTCTCATAAATTTTAAAGAAAGAATAAATCATAATGATCATCTAAAAATACCTCCACTCATAGAATGAGCCATCAAAGTTTATCTAGTAATTATAATTACATAGAATTTACAGAAAATATCTTAGATTTAATTTAAATGTTCCAGATGCTGAAGAAGAGCCAGGGCAATGGCTTAATTTAAAAAAAAAAAACAATTAAAAATTAAAAGATTCAGGATATTTCTGTGTGAATCCTGTAAAAACAAGGTGAATTCTGCAAAAACAAATCTTAATAACTACTGTGTTTTGAAAGTTGAAGGATATCTCATTTCCTTGAGCAGGCTCCAAGATAGGTAGCTGAAGGTAAGACACAGGAGTTGGAAAGCAAGGCAAGCTTAGAGCAAAGCTCTGTTTGAAACAGAGGGACATCTGAAGAAGCTTGTTCTTTCAAGCTATTGTACAAGCACAGGTGTTCAGGTTCTGTGACAAAAGAGAAAGTCATGTTTCCTGTTACTGCTCAAGACTTTAGGGCAACTACTCTAGTGAAATTCAGAAGCAGACATTTTTACTGTATTTCTTGCTTGGTGGGAAGCCGCTCAGTCCAGCCCTGGAATAACTCAAGCCTTATTCTTAGATTTCCATTCTCTGTAAATCTGACATTAAGATGCAATTCACTTGCTGCAGATGCAGCACAGGTATACCAGTTTTTTCTTTGCCTGCCACATCTATGTGTCCCATTTTTCTTCTAGTGCCCTCAGGAGTATCAGGGATCCACTGTCAGAGAAAGGGGATTGCTGGAGGTCCTTTCTTAAAAGCCTGGAACATGCTATATGCTTGAATTCAGGTTAAAATAATTTTGCCCAGAAAATGTGGATGAGTAGAGTCAGATTTGAGAAATACTTCACATTTCAGCCAACTCTTCATGTTGGGGAGTCCATATGTTTGAGTTTGGGCTACATAAGCCCATTAAATAACATCAGCCCACTAGGTACTTGCTATTCCTGAAGTCTTCACAAGATACAAATTCCCTAAGTTTGGACTCATCTTCATCTTTGCTCAGCTCCATCTACTTACCGCTTTTAAGAAACCTCTGTTTAATAGCTGCCAACTGTTTTGAAATTACGCTTATATGATAAAGCCTATGTTTAATTCCCAGCAATCAGTAGAAGCCTCTAAAATACATTAGGTTTCTCAGAACCACACCCAATCTGACTGAGTATTTCCAGGGATGAGGCATCCATCACCTCTCTGGGAAACCTGTTCCAGGATTTTACCATCCTCATTGTAATAAACTTCTTTCTTCTATCTAGTCAAAATCTACCCGCATTCCCCCTTTCCTGTCACTACATGCCCATGAAAAAGTCCCTCCAACTTTCAAGCACAGGAAGGCTGCTCTAAGCATCCCCAGAGCCTTCCCTTCTGGAGTCTGAACAGCCCCAACTCTCTCACCCTGTATTTAGAGGAGGGGTGCTTCAGCCCTCTGATCATCTTTGTTGGCCTCCTCTGGATTCACTCCAAAAAAGGATGTATGATCAAGGAAATAACCTTGACATTCTATCTACATTCACACTCTTCAGTCATCTGGCACTGAGTATAATTCCTGATTTGGGATCTGGGGGGTCCTACCACATTCTGATTTCAGGTATAAAAATGTGCGTGTTGTAATGTGATTGTTATTCACCAGATAAAGATCAAACATTCAGGAAGCCAGTTTTCTCTATGGCTGTTGAAGATGCAAGGGCAGCTCAGATAAATGAAAAACACTGCTTAAGACAGAGTTTACAGCAAAAATAAGGGTGTTTTTAGCTCAGGGAAGCTAAATAAAGATTGTGATCTCCATGTGAAATCTGAACAGAGACAAGCTAGTGTTAACCTCAGACCACAGTCTGAGATAAACCTCGAGAAGGACACACAAAGCTGACCTTCTCTGGTCACATCAAGGCATGGATATAGATAGCTATCTCATTGTTTGAGATAGTCTCTTGTTTGTTTTAGTCAAAACAATATATTTCTGTCCTTGATTTACCCTTATTTCAGTGATACAATATGGCTACTTTTCCAGTTCAGAGGTGACATATTTTCTGTGCAAAACAGGATTAGGCTTTAGTTTTCTGCTGTGATCGTTATAGGAAAACAGTGTAATCTTGGAAGGTCTGCTGTTATGGAGCTGACGTGCTAAGTTTATATTAAAAATTACTGGACCTTTCCAGTTAATCGCTTCTTTTCCACAAGCTTCATTTCATGCTAATTTGTTCACACGATAACCAGCACATTTTAAAGCTTGCTCTTTCCTGCTGGAAAGCGATGCTGTTGTTGCCAGGTACAAAGGTGCTTTGAAAGTTATATTGCCTCATTTCAGTGATTGAACAACAGGGTCAGAGTTACCTGAGGGAATGTGTTTTGCCTCTTTTTCTAGAGGTTACATTCCCCAATTATAAGAGCTCTGTCCTTCATTTAGAGAGACAACGGTGGAATGAGATACTCTGCAGGATATTTATAACTGTCTAATCTCAGCCTGCATCATTGTGGCTAGTTAGAAGGGTAACATATGGCACTGTAGAGAAACAAATTATTATTCTTTGATAACTTGCTTAGAAGCAGTTATTCTAGATGACTTGCATGACAGACTTTTAAAAACTGTAAAAAATTATTGACATAAAAATGCAATAAACGCATATATTTTTTCACAGTTTTCAGAAAACTTAATACCCTTTAATGTGCTTTTAAACTTCCAAACATTTATTTATCTTTGTAAAAAATCTCAAAGGTAGTCACTTTGATCTATATTCAGAGTCATTGCTATTTATGACTAATTTACTGTGGACCAAAGTCCAAGAGAAGGCTGACTGTTTCAGACTACCATCTTCCTAGGGCTAAGAATTTGGAGCTCCAAGACAGTCATTTAAGAGAAGTGGTCATAGAAACTAAGTTCAAGAGCATTAGTCCCCTTTGTGGAATAGCTTTATTAGAAAAAGAAAACCAATCTTAGCTCAAAATCAACCTCTTTCCAGTTTTCTTAACAAATCTTAGAACATTTCAGATTTTTTTCTAATTGGAATATTATACCCACTCTTATAAGATGATATATTTCTTTTAAAAAATTGCATTTGGATACAGTACATATTTTACCATGCTACTTAACAGTAGCATGGCTAGTAAGGAGAAAGGGAGAAGCTGACTGCCAATTTTGTAGGTCTGCAGACAAGAAAATAAAAAGGAAAACTTCTACAGTGTCATGGAAGAGACTGTAATAGCTCCTTGGCTTATAGATTTAAGTTGTGATAGCACAGGGGCTGTAGTGTTGCTCTGAGACTTGCAGTTGAACTGGGGGCTGAAATTCATGCTATGCTTTTTCAAGCATAATTACCTGGTCTTTAAGTAACTGCAGTGAATTTTGCCCCTGAGAGGAATCATTATCCTGAAATGACTCCATTTGACTTTTGATCCGTGCTCAAACTGAGAAAAAGCAAACAAGAAAAAGAAGTTAATTTCCTTGTCATCATAAATTATGTTTCTTATATTTGTGGGTAGTTTATTAGAAATACAGCGAGACAGACTGGCATACACTCTTTTCCTTTCCACAAACATGAAAGGCAAGAATCCATACAGCATGCTTCAGGAGGAATGAACTCACATCTGCTAGTTAGGCAAAGGCAGAGATAATTCAGATTTTAAAAAGTACCTGTTGACCTCTTAAGTACAGGGAATCAGGTTTCTTTTTATGTATCTCTCACCACAATTAATGGATCTGTAGAGATATGCTCAAAATATTGACATAAAGATACAGCATATTTCACTGTATGAGCGGGATAGGGTTGATTTTGCAGTGGCCAGGAGGGGACATGGCTGGGACCTGGAGGTTATTCAATACCACCTGATGTCATTGCTGGAGGTGGGCGGGACGGGGAGTTTATTCCAGGGAGAAGAGGTCCTTTCTGGGTTGGCCCAGTATGGTGGAGGGACTGACCTGGGTATTGCTTCTGTGTGAACCATTTGCCTCTTTCTTGTACCTTCTGTCATTAGTATAGTTGCCTTTACTGTTAATTTTCTCATCTCACTGCTGTTTCCAGTACATTGTTTTTTATCTCAACCTGTTATCTTTACTTTTTATGCCTCCAATTCTCTCCCGACCACCACAGGAGAGGGATATGGAGAGAGTGAGTAAGAGAAACATAGTTTCAGTGAGAGCTATAAACCATTCCTAAACTATGACATTTATATAAAAGTAACCTAATAACATAACCGAAATCTTATGTTATTGAAGGAGAAAAATTAATACTGGAGTTAAATCTGTTGTGCACACACTTAAAATTTTCAGCTTTTCCTGGTGTAATGCTCATATTTCTCATGCTCCCATAGGTCCTTAAGGTAGGTGGCTTCACCCTGGTGGTGGCAATGGGAGGTGTTAGAGCAATTTGTGAGCATCTGTAGTTCTTTGATGGGTGGAATACGATGCTCATCTTGACAATTTTCTTTGTCATCAGCTTTGATTCCATGTAGGGGTGGATTTTTTTGTTGTTGTTGTTTTAAAATTTCTCTAACATACTTTTATACATTTCTCTTATCCAGAGAAATACATTACACATTTTCTTATTTTCATTAGTCTTATTCATTGTTTTGGAGACTTACATTTGAAAACTACATCTGAATTTGTTCTATATGGTGTCTCATGCACAATAGATAGCAGTGCTCTGATTTCTTTATTACCTCTAAAACTAGTTTAATTTACTACCAGGTCTGCATTTCTTTAGCTGATTATTGGTGAGTGGCTTATATATGTGAGATTTCCCATGGCAAGCATCTCCCTTATCTTTGATCAGACCATGCCTGTTCCTCCCTATATCACATTTCCTGTTTCCCCTTCCCAAGACTTCTGCTGTTGTGCCAGGCCTGCCTTTCTCCACATTAAATTGTGAGAGAACTGTAAATACCTCATTCTACATAAAATAATTCCCCACTATTTCTATATGTATAAAATTATGAGTTTTAAACCACACAGAGTTAGAAAAAAGTAAAAAAAAATAGCTGTGGACACCTGGTCAATTAAAGAAATTGCTGTCAATTAAATCAAATCACAGAGAGAGTAGGCAGCTGAAGAAAGTTTCAGTCAAGGACTAGCATGTATCAGTCCCGAAGTCTTCCAAACTCAGCAGAAAGCTTACAGACCGTGACTGGCAGTGGCAGTTCCATAGCAGAAGGCTGATCAGTCTTGCCAGTCTCAGTAAAACCGCTGAAACCCTGTACTAGTGTTTATGCCTATCCAAGACCTAAACATGAATCCCACCACCTCTCTGCCTTTAGTTCCCCTACTGCCTTCCTGCAGCAGCACCACTGAGCAGAAGCCAGGTTGTGTTTCAGTTGTTTCTTAGTAATTCTCTGGATAATTCTCCTAAGGTCTGATTTCTCTAGGAACAAGCTACCTGAAGTGGTGGTCCCACAACTCTATTAACACCTCGTTCACAGTGGTGTGAAGAGGGGTGTTATGTGCATTTCAATGAAGCCAGGTTGCAAGTCACTGAAGACAGTTAATAGCCCACCCATGAGATAGGGAGGCAAAACCTAAGTATGGGATAAAAATATTAGAAGATCATTCACCCTTTTTTAACTCTAAACTATTTTACATAATTGCATGCAAAACAGTGTACTTAATGACTATTAAGTTTTCATATCTCAGCATAAAAATTCCAGGAAAGGTCACGGAGAACACTGTTCCAAAATTTTGCAAATGTGCAAACCAAATTTTTTTATGCCACCTCTTGATACATGCTATATTCAGCACAGAGAAAGCAACTTCTATTAAATCAAACTTAGGGATATTTTTATAGAAATGAAGTAAGATGGACTTCTTTCCTCTACAGAGTGCAGGTAAAGAAAAATCTTTGCAATACTTGCCCAATCTTATTCAGAAAAATAGCAGAACTCTTGTCTTGAAATCCCCTTTCTTATAATATTGATAATAATAATGTCAAGAATTCTGATAATAATGATGCTTTCAACTCAAGGTTATATTTTGGCAAAGATATATGAAATGGAATGGAAAACTGGGTTTTAAAGTAGAAGTCACCAGGCAGTATTAACTCTAAAAAATGCTGCATTCTCTCAATAAGTGTCGATACCTTTTGCATTCTAACATTGAATTAAAATCTTTTCTATGTCCTTTTCATAAGGAAGGACTAACAGTATAAAAATATAATAATTAAAAAGACAGAGCACACATTTAAAATAAAATGTAATCTGTAATCTATTTGTTCCAGAGAAAACTCCATCTGCTATAGAATATCTTAGAACTTGCTCCACTGGAGCACATTATTCTTCCCCCCCCTCAGGCTGTCCAGTTGCACTTTAGAAAACTCAGCAGTTGGTATGATGATTTCTTTTAGACTTTAGGCTATGAAAAATCATTTCTGATTAAACGGACTTGAGAAAAGAATTGCAGTTGATTATATTCTGAAAGTACATCAAAAAGGACATATTTTCAACTCTTGTGTGTCCGTGTGCTTTCTGGATTGTTAAGGTATCCTCATATTACTACCTCTTAAATAATTTTACCTTTGTCCTGTTTTGTTTAATGTATAAATATTTTGAGGCATTATGATAATTATCATCATTCTATGTCTTCATTCTTTGATTCATGTCTAATTTGCATTCATAAATATAATTTTTTAATATGATTGGTAATATATGCTGGCAAGCAGTTTCTTTTTTTTTTTTTAATTAATCAAAAAGAAAGAGCTGTACCTTAACAATTCTCCATTTTGTATAGCATGAAGCTGTAGGCGCTTCACAAAATATCACTCAATCAATGAGAAGAGAGGAAGTGGAACCTAAAGGTTAATCAGTTAGCAAAGATAGAATTTCCTTGTGAGGTACTGGATTTTCTTTTTTGAACAGCAGCAATCCTGACTAGCATATTATTGATATATGTATTAATACACTGTATTGCATTGCCATACTCAAATATAAGCATTCAGTTGGGCAAGTTTCAATGTTTCAATGTTTCAGTTTCAACTGGTGCAACTGGTGACAACTTTAGTACAGGTGCAATCTTGGTTATTTTTTTCCATTATATAAGCAAGCTGCTTATCTACATTTCCCTGAAATTTAAAACCAAGCTAGATATGTAACAAAGGAAGTATCTAAGCAATGGGCCTAAACAGTCCTAATAATAAGGCTGTCACACCTTACAACAATACTAAAAGTAATTTGTCTGTTCTTCTGCCATCATTACACTATTTCATGTCACAGCAATGAGTTGTAACAGGTTTGTTATATTTTTACAATTGCTTGACATTGAGTATGATATTAAAAATATGATTTTTTAAAATATAATTTCTTATGTCTTTTTGAGTGCCTACATATATTATTGTCACTCATATAGGAAACTCCTGGCAATTACCAAAGGATATGAGAGACCTGGGGTACCACAAGGACTGACTTTCAGTTATCGTAGTCTGATGCAACTTGTTTAATTTATCCTTATATAGTACTTCAGAGTCTTATTTTTATTTGCTACTTTCCTACTTATTTCTAAGGTTTGGAAATTATTTCTGAAGTTTGCAAATCTCAACATCTAGTCTTTCCAGGAAAACCATACAAAAGTCAAAACACATAAAATGTGTGGGAAATTTAATATGGCAAACTTCCAAGATCTGAAGAAATAGAAAGAACCCAGAAAACAGAGAGGGTTGTGTTTTCAAAAGTACATAGTTTTGAATTTAACTTTTGCTCTTCATACACATTCTGCCTATGAATTCAAAATTCTTAGAAACAGTGAAGTTAATTATCAGACACTGTATTTCAAAGGTGCCTGTAATATCTGTGGAATTCTTAGAGTAAAACTCTTACTAAGGGATACATACCTTACCTGAGATATTTATCAATTTATGTGGTTGACAGATATATATGTCCTTTTTGCATAGATAAAGCTGCTTTTTGTGCTCATCTTTGCTCAAAAAAGAGACAAAGATGGAGTTATGAGTGTCCATTTCTTAGCTGAATGACAGGTGATATAATAGTTCAGTTTCTCTCTGAGAGTTGTCAAACATAATTGTCATCCACAAATTTTAGGGATAAGGAAGGTAAAATGATCCTTTTGGCACTTCTGCATATGTTTTTCTAGGGACTATCACTGCTGGAATTACGTAAAATATTTTCTGTATTTACCCTCTTGGCAGTGTCTACGGTATTCTGTTTCTCCATCCGGCTGAACTGGGTGTTTCTCCCTTTGTGTCACCACTTTGTCTGGCTCTGGTTTCATTCAGACCTCCTTCCTTCTGCATGCTCGTGTAGCTTTTTCACTACACATGGTGTATGCCAGTGGCAACATGAGCATTTCAACAGCTGTGCCCCCAAATAAACTTGTGGCTGTGTTCATTATTGCTGGTGTTGACAGACCAAGCTCTGTTTGTAGGCAAGCATAGGCCAGCTGTAAATATATTTTAAAAAAATAAAGGCACGTGTCATGATACTGGAGCAGCAGGTATTACACTAAGTTCCCATCTGTTTAGTCAGTATTAAAACATACTTTTTAAATTATCTATTTATTTTTATGGGACACAGAGATACAACCTTATCTGATATTTTGTATGTGTCATATTCTTGTTGTTGCTTTCCACCAAAGAAGAAAAGATGTAATAGCAGGGCTATCAACAGGTAGAAACCAGAAAGTAACGAGATATACGATAACTAGTCCTCCCTGGTGGAAAGATGTTGGAATCCTGGAGGCTGAGAATTTTAAATTTTCTGTGCTGAAAGGCACAGACCCACAAGAGAACACTGCATTTGACCTGAGGTTGTGGAACAGGCTTTTAAAATTGATTAATAGCACTGAGATTACGGGTGTGTAGTTGGTTAGAAGTGCGTAATATCACCGGGTGGAAAACTTAAGAGTTTGGGATTTTAGAATATAGAAATAAATATGAAGCAAGATGGAGGTTTTAGGGAGGAGGCTGGTTGTTCTTCTTCACCTTCTTCTTCCTTCTTCTTCATGGGTTTGGGTGGTATTTTGCAATTTGACAGAAAAGTCCGCATTGCGGACTTTGGGAGATCAGTTATTGGGTGAAAAGGGAAAATAATCTTGGTGTCCTTTCTTAATTGGATAGTTTAGTTTTAAAATACTTTGTAACAAGAATTAGTTAGCCATTTTGTGCCTTGCTAATGAAAAAGCTGCTGAACTCATGGTAGTGATACTGTAACAAAGATAAGAAATAATAAATACCTGAGTCCAAACATGAAACACCGTCTCAAATGCCTTCAATGCCAACCTCAAGAAACCGATAGAAAGAATAGCAGGCTTTTGCTACCAAGTATAAGTCAGGTCTCTGGAAATCTCACTGTTACTGAGATAAAGAGGCCCTTTAAAAGTCTTTTGACTGTTTGGCAAATGGGTCAACTTCAAAAAAGTGTTAACTTCATTATTACACCTCCTGCTATAGTGCCTGTTTGTGACAAAACCCAAACTATTAACCAATTCAGATCTTTCTGACATTCTGGTTCTAGTCCTAAAGAGCTGAACTTGACAGGGATTCTCTTACAGCCATATTCTCTGTATCCAAAACCAGGCAGTGATTCTGTATAAATTATCTGCCTTTCTCTGCCCTTTCCAACATAGGAAGAGAGACATTTTTTCTCTCATAAATTGACTGCAAGGCAAGCTTAGTATGTTCAATAATACTCTTTATGGAGAGAACCCAATATTTTATATTGACAAAACATACTCAAGGGCAAGGGCTGATTAAAGCCAAACAATTTGGAGCAAGACATTCAAACTGTGCAGGGCTGCTTGTCTGTCCACTGTGTGATGAGGATGGCTCCATGCTCAGAAACTGCTCTGAACACATGGCTTAGGCTGCTGCGCTGAAATATGGATTTTCTGAAACCCCTCTTGTCTGCCAATGGCTCCTTCACCTGCATAATAAGATTAGCAGAGCCACTTGAAGGACAGAGAAGCTTTTCCAGCCAAGTGAAGATTAACATCATTTACACTGGCAAACACCTGAATTAGACAAATATTTCTGAAAGAGAAGACATACACATTATTAGAACCAAGCAAAATTCTTTA
Source organism: Vidua macroura (assembly GCF_024509145.1). NCBI lineage: Eukaryota > Metazoa > Chordata > Aves > Passeriformes > Viduidae > Vidua > Vidua macroura. Next base: position 37,412,213 of record NC_071572.1, on the reverse strand, counting down.
GTGAAGAAAATCAGTAAGTTCTTGATTTTCACTGGGGTTGTTCAGTTAAGAATAAATGCTGTTCATAAACCAGGTTGAACTATAGCAACTAGTGAATAATTAATATTTAAGTTCAGTTGAACTTGAAAATTTGTATCTAGAGAAACTACTCCAAAATGCCTAATGCCTCAGTTTTCAAGAAAGGTAGATGGAAAACTCTGCTCCACCAAACAATTTCTGCCAAAAGTCTGCAAGAGAAAACTCACAAACCCACAAAGCACACTTTTCCTGTACTGGAAAATGAAATAGACCTTGAAAGATTACAGATAAAATAAAGATACACTATACACAATCATGAATAAAAATAACAAACCAATTTCACTATGACACTAGGTGACATCAGCTACACTTGTTTTATGAATAGCAGATACCTGGTTACTTTATGTCAGTATCAAAAGCAACAAAACCTAAAAGAGAGCAGAAGTATATTGCTTTTATGAATGTGTCTTGAAGCAATTTGCTCTTATTATGTCAGCATGAGTTACTGAAATTAACTGGAATGTCAAGAGACTTTAGGGAAAATACAGTGAGCTATTGTCAGAAGTTCTGTGGTGAATTCAGGGGTTTCTGGTCAGTCACTCCTTTTTCCACTTAGAGTCTTACTAGGTATAGGCAAACACTGAGCTTTTCTCTGCTAGTTTAGGTCAGTAGTGACCTGCAATGCACTTTCCCTGACCAGAGTTTCTCCTGAGCAAAACTTGACAGTCACACAAAATTACTTGGTGGTTTTGGGATCCAGACACATATATGGACAAGCGGATTAATGGAGACTACTACCAAGCTAATTTAATGTGTACCATAAATCAGAAGTGAAAGTTACTCTCCCGAGGGATGAAAAAGGACCTAGTGCATGAAAACACTTTGATACCTTTGATCTTTGTTGTTCATAAAATGAAGTATTTTGTAAACACCCTTAAACTGAAACGGAAAGATACACCACTGAAATTAACCCCGGTCTTTCTAACCTTTCTTTCTTAATAAATGTGTAACTTCAATGCTGTCCTAGATATGGATATGTAATTGCTTCACAATGTTCAAAAATCCTTATCGGAAATCTGGTTTTATGCCTAATGGGTGCAGAATCATTATTTTCTTTAAATAGCTCTCCACTTCTGTGTACAAGGAGACTGTTGTACTCCCAGTTAGACTGCTAATAGTTTCCAGTTTTCTTTCAATTGATACGATGTGAGATAGGAAAAGACTGTATATACATCCTTGCCCTTGAGCAGACCATGCACCCATGTAAGTGAGAGACCTGCTGAGGTTAATGGAACTGTCAATTTAATAATACCATTCCCTGTTCTATGATTTCTGGTTGCAATTAAATACATGTGGCATTTATTATAAAATATCTAACTTATTAATAACAATTATGTTTAATGCAGACATGCAATCACACATATGCATATTTAGCCCTCAAATTGCATTGATCTTTTCGTTTAATTGACTCACTGTTACAGGGTGGTTTTTTTTTAATTAATGCCTGGCTATATTTCAAACAGCTTCCGTGTTTATGGATTTTGGCCTGTCTAAACACTCTTTGCTTCCATAGTCATTTACTTGAATTTGATTCTTTTTTCCCCCAGTTATCCCAATTTGGGAAACCTCACTAAGTAAGTATTTCAGCTGTTGACAGAATTCTTGATTGTTTCTTTGTTGCATATGTGAATAATGGCATTTATGTATAGCCTTCATAATATGCTTTATGAAATGATAAAATGAAGCCAGCAGTACTTAATATATACATATATACATGTATATATATATATATATATACATGTGAAAAAAAAAGTCAAAAAAGACAACCCCTACTGAGCTTACAAAAACATGAATGTCAATGCCTACACAACCTGACTGAGCAGTCACAGTGAATCCATACAGCTACTTGTGGCTGTCTCTGCAGCCCTGGCATCACAGGGACCACTGTCAGGCTCAACCCTCCTCTCAGATGTCCTTTGTTTGGAAGGTGCAAATATACTGGAGACTCAAATAAATGTGATGAAGCATCTCATCTCCTCTGCTCCCACTTCCTTGGTGATACCATGAAAACCGTGGCCTGCATGGGAAAGTGAATAAATGCCACCTACACAAGATTACTCAGATGTTGATATATTTGCAATGATTTTAAGTATTTAAAAGCTGAACACTTAATTTTAAAGGTTTTTTTATCCCTATAGACTGTGATGTACAGGCTGATTCAGAGTATGACTCAGAATGCCTGAACTGAAGCAGTTAAGCACCTAATTTTAGGTGCAATCCAGCTGGCCTCAGTCTAGGCTGGTTACACCTCTCCTTAAGATAAATGTTTCAGATTGTTTTAGATGCGTCACTTAAGAATTTCCTCCCCACCAGCTGATATAATAGCTGATTTATATTGATAGCTTTTAAATTACTCTAAATGAAACAGATGAGCTGATGTCCTTACACACCTAAGTGAGATGCCCAAAGTTAGGATACATGACTGTCAGTTTAACTGTTTCCCTTTAGCTACACAAAAAGGCCTCTCTGAGGATCACTTAAGAAAAAGAGGAGACTTTCTTTAGGAAAGCTCTGAAAAGGCCAAACTTCTGCCAAGGCAAAACACCACAGCAATAATCAGCTTCAATTAGAATGAAGATACCAACAAGATATCCTTCTACTTAGCTCTCCCAAAGTACCTAACATTTAAAATATGCTCAGACCATGTGTAAACTGGGAATTGAGTCAGGGAATTCTGACAACAGTTTTTGTTACAGACTTTTGATAGCCCTTTTATTGACTTAGACTCAAAAGTGGCAAAGGAAATGAGGACAAGGTTATAAAGGTTATAAAAAATATAATTTTGGAAACAGCTTTTTTTTCAGTCTAAACTGGAGGAAGAACAGAATTCTTAATTTCAGGCTGCACCTTAGGGAGCAATATCAACTGGTAGAACTCAACCTTTTTTGGGGGAGATGAAAAGGTTGTTTTTGATTGCCTCTGCTAATGAACATGAGACATTTCACTGTAGATATATCTGAGAAAATTTAGGTTAATTTGTTGGGATGAATTATGAGCAAATTGCCCATGGAAATGTAATTCTGGCCAAGAAATTTTCCTGAGAAGGACATCATTAAATGCAATCATAGAATCATAGAATCATAGAATCATAGAATCCAGAATGGTGTCCTGGGCTAGAAGGGACATTAAAGATTATCCATTTCCAAACCCAGTTCCATGGAGCGCAACAGTCAAGATAGGTGAATAACAATTCCTGGCAGGTGTTCTAGCAGTTCTGGAGGAGAAAATGTCTTGCCAAATTGGAACAAAACATTTGAAATTTCCATATTAAGACTTCTGGAAAATAATTTTAGCAGTGAAAAAAAATTGTCTCATTTTGAGTTTTTACATCAATATATGTGGAAGACAGCTATTACTTTTGCTAGTAATTTATTGCTGTTGGTTATTGTTTCTTGACTGACTTTAACATTTTATAAGAGGAAAGGAGGCATTGTTATTGCCATTGCACTGGCAGAAAAATTGAAACCTGATTTGAAGGGCACTCCCTAAAGTCAAGCAAGGTTATTGTAATGACCTCTGGGGAAATTAAAAATCCTTGCAAAAGTTTAGAGATTTTTTTTGTTAGGGCATCTGTGTCTTGAAACGCTCTACATCTCTTAGTTAAAATAAAATTGTATTACATAACCTGATTGATTTCAGGAGTTAATAAGTGACTGATTTTCTGTTCCCTTGATAAACAATAATTCATGCAAACAGATTGACTGAGATTTTACAGTGCTACTGAAAGGAGCAACCAGTGCTTGAGACTTTTTAAAAATTAAAATGACAGCATATAAGGGAAAAATGTTATAAAAGGTGAATAGTACTCAAAATATAATAGTATTGAGAAATCTAGGCTTATTCTTTTGAAGCAAATAATATTAAATTAACTGATAATAAAAAAGGCCACTTTCCATTATACGTGGAAAGAAAATAGACATTAATATCCCAAATGAGCCCAAATCAGTATATTTATGAAGTAATGTACAAACAGAAAATACCTGACATCAAAGCCATTTGTAATTATGGGATTGTTTACAAGGAGGTGGAATAAAAATGAAGAGAGATTGAAAGTTTTAGAAATGCAACAGAAGTTTTGTCAGCTTGTGCTTGTTTTAAAGGCTATTTTTCTGGAACACATTTGTGTTTAGCTTGAGTTCTTGTGAAATGCAGGTATCATCATTTGCTTAAAAAAACCTGTACATTTTAAACTACTATTGACATTGTCAGCAAAAAGAAGCTTAAATTAAAGAAAAAAAAGGAAGGCCATAGTTAAGCACATAAAATGAAAATATCTTGGATACTTTAATTTTACTGTGGAAAACCAACATATGGTGTTATGCTCATTATTACATATATATATATTTATAGATATATTTTTAATTTTTTTTTTTTATACTCTGTTGATATATATTTACTCTGTTGTATCAACTCTGTTGTATAACTCTGGTCAGAAGAATGAATTCCGTAATTCTTTATGCAGTGGCATCACAGGAAAAATTTCTTCCTTTTGATAGGATATGAGAATCTAGTAAGCCTGTTTCAGAGGCTATTTGTCTCTCCTAACTTTAGACACCATTAACACAGAAATCCATATCTGAGCTAATAATTTTTAGGCACATTTAGCATTCTTCTGACACATACTGGATGTCTACTTTAGGATGAGGTGAAGCCTGAATATAAACCCAAAAGTGTACATGAATATGAAAGTAAAAGCACATACTGTGATTATAGAGTTGTATCCCTGGGAGAGAGAAAATTTACCCCTCTGCTTATAAAATTTTTAAGAAAGGTGTAGGAAATTAGCATTGAAAATCCAGATGCCAGTGTGAAAGTTTTTCAGATACGCTGCTGTCTAAAAATAGTTAATATCAATCCTTTCTCCTTCATATTCATATAAAGATTAAGGTTTGGCACAACAATTATTTCCTAGTTTTCCAGTAGTTGAGATTCTCCAAAGCTTTCCATGAGGAGGTTTCACAGATGATTTAATAGCACCTTGAAAATATAATACACTACTTCATAATGTAAAGGGTGCCATGAAATATTTAAATATCAATGGATTAAGATGGAAAATGCCTAATGACTTTTCATGTGGAATCATATCTCAACTATTTTGGATCCATTTGAAATCTTAAGGGATCCACCTAACACCATTATCACTGAAAAAATGATGCAATAGTTACATCTGTACCAAAATTGCTTTAACCAGGTCTTGAATTAAAACCCACTTGTATTATAACTGCAGAACATGAATTCCAATATATCTGTAATGGCAAATTCACCTGAAAAGCTATTAACCAGAAGAATTACTTGGCTGAGCAAACCAACCTACTAAGCAATTTTGTGAAAATTAAAATTCATTTCCTATACTGTATAGTAGCTGGTTCACTATAGCTCCAGTAAATAGCTTTTTCTATTGATGTTTCCCCTTTTTAAATTGGGAGAAGCAGTCATCCTATTTCCTTCAGTTCCAGAGCCTTAATACCAACTGACCAAAAGTGCTGGGGATTTGTGAGAGACATTTAGGTTTTTATTTCATAATTGTCTATCTGGTAGAATCACTTTAAGCCAAAACAACAAAACTCACTTTTTATAGCCTTTCTTCATATTCCAGTGGGGGAAAAAAAAAAAAAAAAAGTGATTTTTGCTTAGAGACCACACAGATGGAAGACTCAGTCATTATTTGAGTAGTTATTCTGCTTAGGATAGTGCTGCTGTGGCTGTTTAATCTGTCTTGAAGATTTTTTCAATATTTTGTGTAAAGGTTACTCTGCCTAATAAGAGTATCCAGCTTCTGCTAAAGAGCTGTATATCACAAATTGACAGATTATCTGTGGCACAGACATTCCAGCCTACAAAAACTGGATATCAAAATAGGCATCAGTGGCTTCACATTTTTCTAATAAATATGAGGTTAATGTGGGTAGAAGGTGACATGTGTTGGTTAATCATTTCAGAAGAGATCTAGAAGCATCCAAAGCACAGCTATATTTGTGATTAATGTGGCAGGAGGGGACACAGCAGAATTGAGGAATGCTGCAAATCTTTTCAGTTTATAACTGTTTATTTTCATCAGGCTTTTGAAAATAGGCATAAAACTAATGAAGTGAATGTTACTCCTTGCCAGCTGAAGTTACGCCTTGCCAACTGAAGTGTTCACAGAGACTGACCTAAATGTCCGAAAGGTACCTCTGTGTCCCAATAAAGAGATTTTGGAAACACATCAATGAAAAGGATTCAGACTGCCTTGATGTGCATTAATGATTCAGAAGAACTAATCCTAGTTTTTTCAATTACTAAAACCTCAGAGATGAATTCTCTCCATTGAAAATCAGCCCACAGTATTCCTGTCTTAAAGTTTGAAATACCCTTGACTCCTAAGATAAATGGGAAATTCTTTTCTTTTCATTCTACCCAGGAGATTTTATGTAGTGTATTACAAAATGGCAAGAAAAAATGCTTAGAGAAGGCATTAGGGCAATAAAACTGTTTTTCAATTAAGATGTGTACAATTTAAACAACAGTACTGCATTTGGGAAACAATTAGTCAATGATGTCTTTTGATCTCTGAAAATAAATTTAGAAGAAGCAGATATGCCGTGCTCTAAAAAATGATAACTTTAACTGTTTGGTGGTTGGTTTTTTGTTTTGTTTTTCAGCCTTTGCTTAAAGAGTTTTTTTCCAAAGGCAGTTTCCTAACCATCTACTCATAATTATGTACACATGGATAGGCCTTGAGAAAACCATACAGGTATGTTCATCTATGCATTACAAGGATTTTTTTACTAATTTGTATTATTTTAGTTCCAATAAATGCTTTTAGCTAAGGCTGAATAAAATTTTTGTCTTTAAGACCCTGCTTTGAATCACCTATAATTGCCATATTTAAACAGTTCAGACTGATATGTCCCATGATAGATGTCCACTTTAAGATGAACAATTTTTGGAAAATTCCAGCAAAAATAGCTCACCACTTTTCCAATTTTAAAGAAAGACATTTTTCTCTTTCTTTTTTCTCCATTAATGCATTATTTTGAAGCAGTTTACTTTAATATTCTTGGTATTTTTGAACAAATATATTTTGAACAAAGACACTTTACAATGGTGTCTTTGTATGGGTCCAAATGAAGCTCGAGATAAAATCTTAGCAACAATAAACTGTAGCAACAAAACAATCATACACACACAGAAAAACACTCCCTTCTCATTGATTTTATTAAGGAATAAATTATGCCATTTGGAGTTAACGATTTTATACTAACTACTAATATAAATATAGTTTATAAGTTTAGTATTGTTCAAATATTTTATATTTGTACCTGCTTTCTGTTTCTGTATCTTTCTCCTCTTTTGTTGCCTTCCCCAGGCCCTTGCATGTATTAAATTATAAGTCGTCCGGGCTTCACCCGGGTGCCCAGCCAGTCCGGGGGAAAGCCCTCGGCTGACCGGTCTGCGGGGAGGATGTGGCGGGACCCAGATAGCTCCACCGTACTGACGAGAGGGCTCCGGAGTAGCTTTATTCCTAGAGGCTTTATTGTAGGAGAGGCGCAGAACAGGAGGAGGAGACGAGGGACACAAGCGCTCTAGGGGGGAGCAAACTCCTGGAGCCCCGAGGGGAGGCGGGGCTGGGTATTAAGGGCAAAGGAGTAGGCGTGGTTAGGGTACAAAACAACCAATGGGCAATGGGTAAAGGGGGGGAGACAGAGTGGGGTGACATACAGAGAACTAATTGGGGTACAGAGGAGGAGTGGTATTCTAACAGGGGCCAATGGGGATAACAGAATAACTGAACTTTCTGGAACTGGGGAGAGTACCAAGCATTGATGGACAGCTCCTCTGGGGCGGAGGGCAGCAGTTGATTGGCAACCTTTTCTAGACTGTTGCTGCCTCCCAAGGAAGAGCAGGAACCCCGCCCACACTTGCACATGTTTAAGGAAGCAGGTGCTTGTGGACCTACAGGAGAAACTGTATAGATGGTTGAGTCAGCCTTACTGATGGTAAGTACACTGTCAGAAAGGGACAGCAGAGGATCATAGTGACAGGAAATCCTACCTGAATGAGTCTCTTTTACAGGTGTTGAAAGAAAGGAAGAAAGGAAGAAAGAAAGAAAGAAGCAAATAATACTCAAACCAGTATTTTGACTCTAAAAATGAATCTTTTTAAGAAAAATTAATGCTCAAAAATATTAACTATGCAATAGAGAACCATCATTAAGACCTACATACACATACACTTTTTAAATTTATTTAGGCAGCAACATCTTTAAAATGTAACATGTTATCATGATAACTCTTCTGTCTAATTTCTTTAATTTTCTTCTTAACAAAAATACTTTTCAAAGCCTTATTCCAAGCCTCTGGGGAGATCTTTTTAGGAAAAGTAAAAGTGAACTTTTTAAAGGAATACTTTTTGGCATCCAAGGTTGAAAGTTGGCTATTATTCATATGCAGTAGCTCATAACATGTTAGGCTTTAACTCCACCAATAGAAAAAAAATTGTGATCCCCATGAAAAATTTGCCTTAGGGTAAAAATGGGAAAAGATTTTAATGGCTCTACAGATTATGACAGCCTAGTGTTCATAAACTAAACCTCTAGTTCAGTTCACACTGAAAATGTCTGGTCACACAAACACTTGGACACAGTAGGCTGAGTCTACTCTCATCTGCTGGGTGCCCTCATGTCCTCAGCACATGGGATGAGTGCTCAGTGATTACACAAACTTTCTTCCTGTGGCACCCACTCCACATGTACATGTGCAAGTCTGTGCATGAAGACAGTGCTTCATTATGGAGCTTGAGTAGGGCTAAATTGTTCCCTTGCTCAGGGGAACTTGGGACTGTTTCTCAGTTTAGTGAAAAAACACCATTTTAGAAGTTAGAAAGAGTCTTTAAGTGGTTAAATATACATGTAAGTATTTGTAGGATCAAAAGATAGGTAGAATAGAGAAAATTAGATGGAAATGAAAAATAACTGTTTGCCATATTAGGCTGTATAATGTACTAGTAGCGCATTCTTGTCATTTTAGTGGTATAGAATTTGTTTTCCTGTACCAACACTTCAGACATAGTCTTTCAGAAGGGTTCTTACCTCTGATTTTAAATTGTAAGGTGACAAAAGACTTCCATTTTACACATTAAATGTTCTTGTTAAGTTTTTTTGGGTTTTTAAAAGAGAACCAATCAGTGTGTTGAAATGAATGGAAATCTACTACATCTCATAATATTCAATCACCATTTAGCAGATAAATAATGAAGATGAAAGTTTCTTCATTTTTACTATACATCACTACTTAGTCAGTTTGCCGCTTCAGCAACTCCCTGAAAAAGATATGTCTTGCAGCATGCCCTCAAGGGCATTACTTTTGGACTATTGAAGATTAAAGAGACTTTACTGAGAACACTGCAAAGATTGCTTTCTCTTTTACATCTAGAAGGATCCAGCTTGAGTGACATCTGACACATGTTGTGCTTGAAAAGGTCCTGTAAGGGATATAGGGCTGAGAAGATAGTAATGGCTTTACAGATCAGTTCAGAAAGGGCATGCCCTTTCAGCCTTCATGGTCTCATCTGGATGTCCATCAGCTAAGACAAGTGATTAAAATAGTCTTTACTGCTGTCTAACTTTATGCCCAGATAAGGTGCGTATCTCCAGTCTCTGTAAACTTATTCCATCACTCTGCTTCTGTTCTCCATTGAATCCTAGCCAATTCTCTTTCTCAGAAAAGACACTTGGCACCCACAGTAACTAAGAATAGTCTTATTGCCTTATTAAAAGGAAGTTGCAGCAGCATCCTTTGCAATTACACAGTGTACCAGAAAGCACCATACCTAAAGGTCAAACACTAATTGCTTTTTTACAGGAGGGATTAGCCTGATCAAACATAGATACTTAACCAATAGGTGTCTAGAACTGATCTAGAGCGAAGAAACAGACATTTTTAGGCTGTGGTTTATCTGACCTATTTCAGTCAGTTACTTTAGTTGGTTACTCATGTCCTGAAGGACCTTTGATTCTTTTTATTGACACCTCTCTACTGAAGAGAGACTTCAGTATGTAGCTCATATGAAGGCATCAGCCTATCTAAATGCAGGTGAGGTAAATCCTGTGCTGATTAATGTGTGGATCAGAGCAGGCTGTAGTCAGATGGAAGTTCTGTGTCTCTGTGTGTGATTAGACTGAATGCTTTCATCTGGAAACAGTAGAAAGAAGTACCTTCCTAGCTTTCTGGAAACAACCGAGTTAGCCGCTACTCTGCCTTTGAAACTTGGAATTGACTTTTACAAAACATCCTTTCAAATTATGTGAACTTTAAATTAAATGAACTTTCAACTTTAAATTAAATTAACTGGGTTGGTATTTCTACAGATGCAGTAGCTCTAAAATATTAATGTATCTACTCTTTTTAAAACTTCAGAGCTTCAGAGTTGCTTCATTAGCACCTATACACAGGGGTCATCTTCATAGTCAGAAAAGGAAAAATAAAAGCCAAAACATTCACATTAAAATGTCTTGGAGAATTAAAACAAACAAACAAAAAAATCTGCCATGAATGCTTATCATGTTTTTCATTGTTTTAAGCACCCAAGTTTGAAAATAGAACCTAATTTGTTTGTTGGTTCAAGTAAGGACATTTCATTGGCATAATTTGTGTCAGCTGTATAGTCATGCAGATCTTGGTTGTATGAAACTTAATCTTTCTGAAGCGTAAACTTTGTAGGAAATACCTTATATTTAACTCCAAAATCTTCAGCAGAACTTTGAATCTGCAAATTCTGATTATGCATATATGGTAATTCTGCATATATGGATACATAAAGTATGATTTATATGTGTATTTTCTGGTTTGTGGTATTCTAGAAAAATTGAACAATTAATTAAATTAAACTCCCATAAATGCCTGGAGTCAAGTCATGGGAATTTCATAAGGTTTGTACTGGTTCTCTAGAGGAATGTTAATCTTACTTAACTAGTCTTTACAGGAAGAAAATGGACTTCTTTGTCCATTTGCAGAACTAGATATTATAGTCAGTGGTTTCAGGAGTAAACATATTCAAATACTTGACAACATAAAAGATCAAGTAAGTGTGATTAGTGTTTTATTTTGCTTTGCTATTTGGGAGAATACTTGTAAATAATGCTATCTTCTAACATAATAACTCTCTTGTGGCATTATGTAACATTATATGTGTGTGTGTATATATATATGTATATATTGGTGACAATAACTTACCAGGCTGAATTGTTTTTATAATTCAGAAATTATTTTAGATACCAGTGTGAAATGTGGTAAAGATTTATTTGAATGTGGACTTGTAAGTAGATCTAAAGTGCATGCAATGATAATGATTCTTCAACTATATACTCTGAGATCAGTAGGACTTCACATTCGCACACCATGAGCACTGTCACTGTTTGTAGAATTTCACTCTTTGCTACGTACTAGCATCAAGCAAAGGACCAATATATTGATATGTTCTTTTCCTTTCCTTTTTTTTCCTCTTTTCATGTTTGTTTTCACTTATGAAAACATGTCTAATTTAATTTCATACAATAAAATAATGAAACAATGAAATAAACCAAAATTGGATGCATGAGAGAGTGAAAAGTAGAGAAACTATGAAAAAAAATATAAGTCATTATTTTCTAAGGAGATCACTCTTGGCTAGGTAGAAAACTCCACAGAATAATTTAAAATAATATTTTCCTAAAATCCCATTACTCTAAGGCTAAACATAATACTAAGGCAACTCAAATTTTGTACGTTTGGTTTATGTCATATTAGACCCTAGGACCATTTAATTTTTAATTTGCAAAATTTTATTAATCCTATCACAAAATAAACTAATTATGAAACTTGTTATTCAAATCAATTTAATTTGTAATATTACACTTTTTAAAACATTACAGAAAATTTCAAAAATATAAGAATTTACTTGTATTGCAAACAAGTTTGGGAAAGGATGTATTTCAAAAGACATGTTATTAACTTTTGTGAAAAGCACCCCTATTTTCATTCCTTTAGGAGGAGCATATGTTGTTTTACAGAATCAGTCATAATTCTTTGCATGAGGAAAGATAATTTAGGTTAGGAAGAGGGGTTTTAAACCATCTTTTGAAGTCTTGATCTGGCTGATTCTCTGCCCCCTTGTATAAATTAGAAAAGTCTAGAGACAACAGTAAGAATGAAGACATCTTCCTTCTCACTTGTTGCCTTTGACTGGTAGAAGTTACAGTACTAACATCAAATCTGTCACTTCAATTTTTTTATCTGCAGTGGATGCTGAAATTAATTTTAAGTCAGCTGTGAGTTACAGAAGAAACATAAAACGTTCCTTTGTCTCAGAAATTGAGGCCTTGGTATTTTTTCTGGCTCTCTAGATAAAATTTACATTTAAGAAAGAAGTAAAGGAGTGACATCATGAGATGAACCTCTCAATACTCTTAGTGGCAGTGTCTTTCACACACATTCATTTCCTGGAAAACAAAACAATATCAGAAGAAATGATCCTTACAAGTTTGTATTTGTACAGAAATGAATTTATTGTGAGAGTTTAAGTGGGCTGCAGCTCTCAGCATCCTTGAACACTGTAGCATAGATAGACCAGGTTGTTCATCACCATGCAGCACCACATGTGTGTGTCATGCAAATCTGACTTGTGTGTCTCCTTGCAGAAGGAGAGAGTTTAACAGTAATGGAGTTCTGTCTTGGAATAATTTTCCAGAGACAGCTCAGTAAAATAATAGATCTAGTTTGTAGATATGTGATGTGGACACTTCTATAACATTATCAGAAGGCATAAGTACACTCTGTGCAAGTCACCATATGCCTTCTGTAAAGTAACACATCCTAGGTCATGATGGTGAGGTGATGTGGTCAGAACAGGATTTATCTCTGTAAACTCACCATATAAGCAATAATTTTAAATTATTGCACTTAAAGGTATCTTCAAAATAAGTGAATGCAGAAATAAATGTGAGTTTCCATCTTGCTTTAGGATGAGCATGATGGAATACCAGTTATAGTAGGATATATTTCTGAATATTTTTTCCAAAGAGCAAAAAGGGAGATTTATTCTTTGTACAGTGTTCAGTAAATGCAGCGAAGAATTTTGCAGTCTGTATCTTGTTATCATCAGAGAACTAGGGGTTGTTTAATTCTATTATAAAGGAACTACTTCAGACTGCTTATAGTTATTCTAATGTCTCTGTCTCTAATGACATGCTGTAAAGCTGTAGTTGATTGTATTGTAAGATCTTGAGTAATAGGGTAGCAGTTTTATTTTGGCTCATGGATCAGGATGAGAAAAATCAATTTTCTGTCAAGAAGACAGAACAAGTAGTGTAGAAGAAAAATCTCTAAATACATATATTGGTTTTGTGACAGCAGAAAGTTAAAGAGGAATCAAAACATAGGGACATGCATATTGTATCCCACCCTACATAAATGACACATCAGAAAGAGTTTAGTTTCACTGTCTGCTGAAGCAAACAAAGTAGAATAACAAAGACAATTGTACTTCAATATGATGGAGAACAGGGCCATGTCTAATATTTCAATGAAAATTTAATTAAAAAAAACCCTTTAACTGACTAATAAAATATTCCTCCACAATAATGACATCTGCAAGTGATAATTTCCTTTGTGATTTAATTATTGTAAACTATTGAGCAATTCATCCTGTTCGCATTTCAGCTTCCGAAGTGTTCCCTGACTTGCGTACTGGAGGGAATATTACTGGTACCACAGCAGGTGGCACTATTTCCTTCATATTCGTTCTGAATTTGTCTCTTCAGACACAGAATGCACAAAATAATTCAAAGTATTTTATTTCATGAGATCTGTGAAATTGTGTTCATAACAAGGTCTGTTGGCTGAAGACCAACTTGAGGGTCTCTGAGTCTTATTACTATTCCAGTACATTCCCAGATACTGCTGAACTGGTTTTCAGATGCATAGCTAAGTAATTTAAGAAAAAGAGCAAGGACAGCTAGGAAGTAGATTGTAGAGACAAATTGCATCCTTTCTCTTTAAGAAAGTATCATGTCCTTGGGTTGCTATTTCTTGGAACATAAGTGAGAGAAGACAAATTAGAAAGTACCTGAGGTCCTGCCTTGTAGGGAGATAAAAAAGTCACCTGTCTGGGTGTCTTTGATGCAAACAAGACTAGGAAGCATTTTAAAGGTGCCTTGGTAAAAAAAGGAGTCTTTTCATTGGGGGTTTAAAGAGCTGTAATCTCATAATTTGCTGTCTGAAGCTAGAGTTTATGGCACAGCCATTTTTTTCCACAGTATATCTGTCCTGGCTTTACTTTATGTCTTCCACCCGGATAAAAAACTCTTAAGGCCAGAAATGTTTGCGCTGCATGTTTAAAAAGAGTAACACCCAACTATCCTACACCCTAAAATACTGGAGCCTTGATGCTAAAATGCAGGGTATGGAGTTTGTTGTGTGATTGATGCAAACATTGTATCTTGTCATGGCAAATTCAGCCTACCCTGGGGAGTGGAGGTGGGTAGGAATAATTCCTATCATATCATGACAAGATAAGCAGGACTCATGGTAAGTAGGATAAATATCTTTTCAGGACTAGGATCTTCTATTCTGTTTGATATGTGCAAGTTAATTGATTACATGGAAACTCATCTGAACTTTCTTTTTTTGTCCTAAGTATATCAAAATTTAAGGTTATTTATTTTCAGAATTAAGCAGCAGATTAAACAACTAGGCCAAGATGTATCCTGAGGTTTTACCCTTCCTACCAAGGCCTTCTGTTTTCCTTGTGCCTTCTACATGAATTAGTTTAGCTGTATTTTCTTCCTCCAACTTGATAAATAGATTTCTCTAGAAATAAGAGAAAATTAATTAAATTGACAGTTATGAACCCATTCTGAGGTAATGGTGTTGAATTTTTATTAAGTGAGGTGAGGCCTTGAGGTGGTATATTCTGGAGTTCTTTTTGTGCAGACATTTTTTCGGTTGAAATTAATGGTTTTGTTTGCTCTGAAAAAACAAATTTATTATAATCATAATGTCTATTGTATCACAAGTTTCTACTGTCTATCAAAATCTGCACTTTTGGCACAAATATTTTGCAGTGGATAAAGGTAACCTGAAAGCATCTAAAAAGTAATGTAAAAATTATTCTACTAATGAACAGGTTGACTTTGCAAGCACCCACTGAATTAATTTTCTTAAGAATACATTTGATCTGAAAGTTGTTTGTTACGGAGACTTGCATTGAATTTTGTCTGTGGGTCTAGTTGCATACAGAGTTGTCAATCTTACTAAAAAGGAAAATTTTCAAATCAGAGGGATTTCGCTTCTGTGTATGATGTACTGCAGCATAGTATGAAACAAAACCAATGTAATTCAGCAAAATGTTGTACAAATTATGCTTCTTGTTCCATGAGTAATACAATGATTGAGAGGTCCTAACTCTCATGAAGATGAAAGCTTGCATATCAATGCACACTTGGCTCCCAAAATTCAAGTCAGCTTTAGCAGCTTTAGCAGCCAAGGGTTCTTCCCTTGTCACAGTGGGTACGAGAGCTGTGACAAATGACACAGACTTACCATCAGTTGCTCCTTGAGGCAGCTGGAACTAACAGAGCACAGTGATAAGGGTCAAAATCTGCTCAGGACCAGCTCCTTCATTTATGTCACACTTCTGTACTCCCTAGGGCTGGGCTAACAAAAATGGTTATGACTCAGTGACAGAGAGATTAGGGCTGTTAAATGAGGCAGTGTGCATCACCTTCAACAATTTATAGCAATGTCTTCAGTCCAAAATGGAGTACTTAAGCTGAGTGGTTTTGGATAGGTGAGAACAAAACCTTCCTAATTAAATTCACTGACCAGTGTGCACTGCTGGAGTTACTGCTGAACAGTGGAGACTTTCACTCCTTTCCTTAGCATTCCCGTGATGTTTTTTAAAATGGTTCCTTTGCCTAGATCTCTTTGTTCTGTATAATGAGTGGAGGGGGGTGGATGGCCCTGAAATGTGATTTATGTCAACTTTCTACTTACCTCCTGCCACTGGTGACAGGAGGAGTTGGATGACTTAATTAGACTGGACACCTAAACTGCAGTTGGCAAAGTTAGTAGAGATGGTGCTCTCTCTAAATGACAGCAATCTAGAGAAAATATCAATTTTATCTTAAAAGTAGATGGGATAATTCAATATTTCTGAACTAATCTTCTTAAGATTAAAAATGACAGGAATGAAAAAGAGGCAGAAAAAATATGGAGACCACTGCACTGTGATATGGAGAATTTTAAAAAGAATTGGCCAAGAAAATAACTAAAATGTGGAATGAGATTAATCAAGTCATATGCAATCCTGCAGGAGAAAAAACTTAAAATGAAATAATATTAGAAGAGATGAAATGTTTGTGCATTTTATGTGGATGATTGTATTTAAAAAAATAGCAGAGGTTGTAATGAGCAGTAATTTCAATCAGAGCTTCAAAAGCAGTACTTGAGATGCTGAATAGCAGTTCTAAATATGGTAAACAGCAAAAGAGCCATCTCCTCTATGGTAAAATTAAAAAGGTTCATTGAAGCTAAAGATGCTATAATGACTTGCCTCAGCTGAAGAGTTGCCCCATGAAGTTTATCAGTTCCATATGGAAATATAAATTGAAAGGCATGTATAATAATTACTTTAGTTGCTTCCTGTCAGACAATATTTAAACCTGCATGCTATATCAAAAGGCTGCCTCATCCAAAAGGGTCTGAGAAGGAAGCCAGTGTGTGGAGGGGAGGAACATCAGAAGAAAAAAAATTAAAATAATTTGTCTATCTTACAGGTGGAAAGAAAGGCAAACTACTCCCTATTCTTCACAGCAGATTTTTAACAGAGTGCTTCAGCATGGACTTTGATTATACACTAACACATCTAGGCTAATCTTCAAACAAATAGTAATAAAAGGATGCAGACATTTGCATCAGATTTGCCTAAACCACTTAATAATCATGTTGCAGTGCTCTGAACAAGCTGCAAGCTTGAGAGTAGGGAGTGACAATAATCAGGCATCATTGTTACAGAGGCAGATGCCAGTCTGGAAAGTTACCACAGAATGAATCAAATTAAGCCTTTGCAGCTTGGCTAGTGGAAAAGGAAATTAGAGGACATATTGGTGGCTTTTGGCTACAGCAAATGACAAAATTAGTTACTTTTTGCATTACCTCATGAGGATTTTCTTCCCCCAGACAAGAAGGATTTTTTTTATGAATAGCTCCTCCCTTATAATGAAGAGACATTGACTTTTATTTCCTCAGTTCTTGACATCAATATCTCATCTTTTCTGTCTTCAGTCCTACCACTCACAATTTGTGGCTTTATATATATATATATATATATATATATATATATATATGTATTCAAACATATATACACATATATGTTTATAAGGTATGTATATCACTTTCTCTACATATATTGCAGTGATCCAGTCTTTACAGAAAACAATTTTTAAGTGGACCTCTCAAATTCCTTAAAGACATAACCTTAGCGAAATAAATGAAAAATAATCATAATCCCCTTCCCTGATTAGGGTAGTGAAAACAGTTGGCAACATGTATCCTTATTGTAATAAGTTCCTCACTACTTGTGGGAAATATTCTTTTTGAGCTAAGTTTTCTTTTTTTTTTTTC
This sequence comes from Vidua macroura, assembly GCF_024509145.1. Classification (NCBI taxonomy): domain Eukaryota; kingdom Metazoa; phylum Chordata; class Aves; order Passeriformes; family Viduidae; genus Vidua; species Vidua macroura. The sequence goes on along the minus strand of NC_071572.1, from coordinate 37,394,496 downwards.
TAATCACAAAGAAATTATACAATATATGCAGACAAAAAAGCCCCCCACCACTACAAGGAAAAGAATGCCAGTTCAGATCCTGCACCAATTAAAAAACCAAAGGCTTTTAAAAATTATTTTAGGTAGAGACTTAGACAAAGTACATATGGATTTCTTCTTTTTATTGTTACGGTGCTTTTACATCTATTGTTCTTAAATCCACCTGTACTTTCAGGGTGCAGAAAGACACCTGGTAATATGAACAGATTACTTCAGAACATTCCTTAGAACATTCACTGCTGAGAACCAAGAAGATGTAATGCTGTGAATCTCTAGCACCATGGGTGCTTAGCCATCTCTGTACTGTCAAAATAGATCCATCCAATTCTGGTTACAAGATCTGGAACGGGACTGCTGTCTTCTCTGAATGGTATCACCTTAGTGTTGCCATTTTCTGAGAAATATGGAAGGGAGGAGAAATGTCTTATCAGCTCCTGCCCATTCCAATAAGAAAAAGCTTTTTAGGAGCTGGGAGAAAATGTTGGAGGTGAGCAGTTTAAAGAAATGTGGTCATGTCATTCAGAATGTCCCTTTTATTTATTTTTTTCCCCACCAAGTATTGGATATTTCAGTTGAAGGTGCTGCCCTCTTCCCAACCATCATGCTCACATGTACAAAAATTTTTGCATCAGTTTAGGACAGAAATGTTTACAGTGCAGTAATATAGGGATATGTTGCAAAATGCAGGTGTTCCAGAACACGGAATATGCCACATAAGTGGCATCTGTGGCTCTGAATTTTTAGAGGTGAACTAACTAAGTAATTCTAGGTGTATAAAGGATGTTACTGTTATCAAATACAGGAGTCTGGCTTTATTTCAGTACATCTTTATATTGAACTAATGGAAAACAGATGGCCAATTTATGCAAGTTGAGTATTAAAGGACATTTTCACCCTTATGATGTTCCCACTAATGGATAAAATGAACCACTTGTATTATCTTAGAAAGCTGTCAGCTTTAGATATTAGGTATGCTTGATTAACTCTCACTGTATTTGTACCTTATAATGTAATATGACTTCAAATGAAACGCAATAAGATGGTGTTTTAAATTTGAGAACTCCTGTTGGAAGAAACATTTTCTTTTTTTCTCTTTTGCTACAGAGTAAATCTGATTGCTTTTTAAAATCTTTAAAAATAATTTTTTTAGTTGTATAGATTTATTTAAACACATATTTTTAAGGCAGTGTACCTGACACCATTAATCCTACAGATAATATGACTATGATAATATGACAGTAGTTCGAGTGTAGTAAGCACTGCATTGTCCATAAAGCAATGCAAAATGCTCTGTGAAAGAACTGAGATCTCATTTCCAAGTTAACATATTCTGAACAACTGGACCATTGCTTTAATAAAAAAGAAGCTGTGTGAATGCATTTTTCATTTATTTCTTTGCATTGTACAAGAGATAGGAAGTGTATTGTAGAATTTTTGTGGCAACTATTGTGATCTAGCAATTTTTTTTATTTTCTTAAAGAATTACTTAAGCAAAAATTCCAAATAACAATATTTTGCTATATTTCAAAAGCAGTTGTCTCTGTTAGCCTTTTAGGAAACAAAACTATTGGGCTTTTTTATATGTCTTCCTTCTTCTACCTCTCTCATTTGTGGTCTTAAAATCTTAACTTTGCACAGTGCAAATAGTTCCACTAGTCACCTGAACTAATAATACTTATAAAGGTAAACATGGATGTGATATTTTGAAAGATTTAACTACAGTAGTCTTCCAGAGAAAAGCAAAATAAACCCCTCAGTCATTCAGAGCCATGTGTCTTTAAATATTTTTTAATCCATTACCTTTTCTAATTTAATTTCTGTCAAATATATTCTGTTTTAATTATAAGGTTAAGAATTTTATGGACTATGTCTGTACAGCTTTCTATGCATTTTTCACAAATTTTAATTCTAGCTAGATTTTCCTGCCCCCTCCATCCCCCCCCCCTTTTTTTTTTTTTTTCTGTTTTGCAGTCTATCTAGGTAAAGAATTGGTCTTTGAATCATAAAGAATGGAAGCTTAACTGAGGCTGATATTCAAAGGATGAAAATATTCTTCTATAGAAGGCCTGGGCATTCATTATAGCAGGTCTGGACATTCATTTCCTTGATTATACATTCTGGTATTTTCTGTTAATTTTAATTTGTTATCTTCTATGAGATAGAGGGTGGATGAAAATGCTTAGGAATTTATCTAATCTGCAATTGTACTTGAAGTCCTTTGATTGTCTTAAAAGCTCTTGGTGACCTCTTGAACTTAGTGCATATGCCCAATTTTAGATCTCTGGTTTCCATGGCTTCCAAACGTTATTCATTTTGTTTAATAAATATCATTACTGACACTCATCTTTCCAGCAGCTAGAGCAATTTTTTATCCAAGTGAATCCCACAATAGTTCTGCAGTCTGACTTAATGTGATCCTGAAAATTAATTTCCCATGCAACTTCTGCCATTAGGAGTGAAGTGGTTACATGCTGAACTGATTTGCCTTTGAGTTCTGAACTCCAGAGCTGGCCTCACTTCTGGTCAACATAACTGTAGCCAAGCAGCAATAAAATACGCTTGAAGTGAAGAGCCTTTAAATGTTACAAGATCAATTATATCGGTTGGTCTTTTCTAGGACTCAGTACTGGCATAATCAGACTTGTGAACTACCATTATGAGTTGCTGAGAAATGCTTCCTTCTCTGTTGAAAATGAATGCTCCCTCTCACAAACTGCAGAACTTTAATGAAAACAAAGCTTATTGATGCCTTTTACATCTTCTGTATTGCAGCTGCAGAAATATCTACTGAAATGTATCTTGAGATGAAGACAAAAAGACATTGTCAGGTGGAAAACACATGCTTATGGGATAGAATTCAAATTTTGCTTGATAGATTTGTGTCTGTGTTGAAGACTTCTTTTTTTTCCCCAAATAGGATAACCCACCAATTTATAACAACAACAACAAAAAAATCTTATTGATAAGTATGGGAAGGATAAGTAGCAGATGCAGTCCATCCATTGCAAGAAAGACAAGTTACATAAATAAGGACAGCTTGATGTAGGTAAATTTCCATAGTCAGGTGATCAAGTAATGTTTGAATTAAATGAATGCTGAGTATCAGTCTCATATTAGCCAAGTGTAGGGATTTCTGTACTTCCAAAGACAAATAGTGATGATAAAGGGAGTATTTATGTAATTTATGTGTTTGTGTTTAGTTGAATGTTTCTCTGTTTTCATACATAAAAAGCATAGAAAAGATACTGAAATTTAAGTTCTGATGGTGTTTTATATGCTACAAGGAAAGTGTAAAAAATCAGAGCATTCCTTACTTTTCATTTTTTTGGATGAACGTGTTTTTATTTTTAAGAAGGATAGTTCTTTGCAAGACTGATATTTCCAAAGAAAATAGGGTGGTTTGATTTGACAGCCTGGTGGCACATTTCAGGACAAAAAATCTAATGAAATGTTGTTTCAAGAAAATTAAAAAGAGAGAGACAAATGAACCATGTACAATATATAATTGTTCTAGGAAAGTCAAGGAGGTCTCTAAAAGCTTAATTTTACTAGTTAAACCAAATATTGGCAGTCTGCTTTGTAAAAGACCAAGTGCCTAAAATTAAGAGCTTCACAGGACTACTCTGATTTTCGGTATCTGTGGCAATGAGCAGCAATATACATGTGTATAAAACAGTAAATGGTTTGCTCTAAGTAGTCTTTTAAGTTAGTGCTTCAAAATTCCTACAGTTATTGTAAAATATTGACTTTCTCTTAGCAATAAACTCACTTTTGGGGTTGCTTGCCATTGTCTGAATACCAATGTGATGTAAATGAAGAAGTGACACTCGGTGACTGGCAACCTTATGGCTGCCAGCCTTTCAGTTGGTACCAGCACACAGAATCCCAGTGATTTGTATGCAGTGCTAAAACACTCTATCTACTGCCTAACTGTGCAGCAGATGTATTTGACCATAATGTCAGATAGCATTCAGTAAGCAATTTCATGTTGAACTGTTTACCCAAACGCTTGACTTCTTGGCTCTGCTCACTAAAAAATTCCAGTTCAGAATGAATAACTCACAGTTCAGAAATGAACTGTGGGCAGCCCTGGACTCTCTTGTCTCTTTGCTTCTAGTTTTAATCTCCTTCACACTAGCAGTGGACCATTAATCCTGAAAGAAAATTTATTTCATGTCTCAAGAGACGTTGGTTTAGTGCTCTATGCCATTACTTCAGCTATGGACAGGCAAACAAAGATATGCTCCACTCTTTTCAAATCTGCTGTCATTCACCCTGATAAAAGACCGCAGCTTACAAAAGAATATCTTTGCTTCATATAAGTTCTGGAAATAAATAATGGTTTATAAATTAAGATTTATTTTCTAAATGAACATTTCTGTTTACACATCACCAGGAGATTTTTAGGACATCCATGAAAGGGAGTTAATGAAACTGTATTAATTTAAAAGTAGGGACTGAGATGCTGCGCTGAATGGATAAGAAGAACTTTGTGTAATAATTCACCTGATTGCTTTTCGACTGTTCATGTTATTTTAATATTATAATCCAGGACTTGAACATCCACAGTAAAGGTCATTACGTAACTTCTCACAAATAAAAACAATTCATAACTTCTTACTCTGTTATCATGCTGGAGAACGAAGACTATAAGTCTGAACAAAAGTATGAAGTTAATATTCAAAAGGTTGGACAAAATGGAACAAGCTGGAAAAGACACAGATCTAAAAGCTTCAGTGGGAAATTTGCCACTATAGAAGAAGAGGATGTGCTATTAATCATGTAATTATATTTCTGCACAGTCTTATTCTTCATCTCTTTTTTCTGCTTCAGTATCTTGGCTCTCCCATATAGCTTTCAGGTCTCCTAGGTCTTAGGGAAAGATGCTGGGAGTTTCTGCAAGGGAGATGAATGTGTAGAGCAAAGCCCTCATAACTACATGGGTACAGAGAAGAATGAAAACAGATATCAGTGTTAGAATTTTGCAGCATATCTCATTCCTGTTCTTAGCATGACTCTAGGCAGAAGGATCATACTGCAAACATAAAATGGCCTTCTTAAGCACAGGCACTAGCCTCTGAAGTGCTTACAAAAGGGCTATATGCCAGGAAACTGGAATGGAACAAATACTACAAGAATGCTGAACAGTTTTCCTTGTAACAACAAAGACAATGTTAGATTCCAAATAAAAGACTTTAACAACCTGCCAAAGTAATAACTATGCTTTCTATCTTGTGCCTTTGGCCACGCTCATCTCTGAGGATTAATCCTGTGTGAGATATAAAGGAGAGCTAAAGCTAAAAAAGCCCTTTTTCTGTTTCAAGAGGATGTTAGAGGTCTTGCCAGAATAGGGAAAAATGTACAGCTTTTTCATCTAGGATAACTAAGAAGACTTAGGCAATGGATTTCAAGTGCAGAAAAGGGACTTTTCTAGACCATGGTAACAAAATTTTGAAATTATTTATTCGCAAATGTAATTCCCTCCTTAGCTCTTCTGATCAATTAACAATATATTTGCACATTTGTTGAAGATGCAATTATTTGTAAATACTGCAACGTTTCTCTGCTTTAGTTCCCTTAATATTGTTGAAAATAGTTCAGATATCTTGCTTTAAGAAGATTATTTTTATTTTCAAATCTGATGTTAAAGTCATGATGTCTTAGAGGACCTCTTTTTCACATTTACACACCATTAGCTGTGAAATCTGCATCACAAGAGTGAGTCCTGGAGCAGCACAAGCCTCTGGGTGAATTTTGTTTTCTGTAATTGTCCACCTCAATATATTTTAATGTGAATGCCTGTATATGCAAATAATTATATTTAAGTAAGCTATCAGCTTTAATTCTTTAAAGGAAAAAGGAAAAATATAATCAGGCAAACCACCCACCCAACTAACTATAAATAAATTGATGAAAACTTTTTCTGCACATGGATTTTTTGAAAAAGCATAATCTTTCAGGCTTTTGAAAAATTATTAGTAAAGAAGAGAATGCTATTCATAAACACTGAATTTTCTGAAGCTGAGGTTTTGAGGTTGTTCTGATTAAGCACAGGCATCTTTGCATTCCATAAAACCAACCATTATTACTGATTATTTTAAATGGCAGATAACTTTACTAGTTTGATATAATGGAATGCTAGTTCAATTGTGAAGTTTTGTGATGTGAAGCAGCATGTTTAGAATATTTCACTCTTGACAGTAATAATCCTAAATTAATACATCTCAGCAAGATTCAGAAAATGTGGTTCAAATCTAGTGCCACTTATACAAGTTCTGTAGAACAGTAAGAATTAGAAAATCATATAATGATTGCAAATTAGTAAAACATATGCTTAGGACCTGTTAAAAGAATGAGTTAAAATGTGAAAGTGTTATGAAAGATTACTTGGTGTGTTCAAGGACACAGAATATTTATTTTACAGAGGTGGAAGACTGGATGCATATTTGTTATTTTATTCCTGAAATATATTCTAGTTTAATCTGTATTATAATACCAATGTTAAATGATTTTTGACAGACACATAACAGTTTCTTAGGCTAAGTTCCATTTCCTGCTGTCCTACTGCTGACCGTATGATCCTCACTGAAACACGCTGAAAAAAATCTCTTCATATGTGTGAAAGTGGGAGGTGGCTGCAGGGTGCCTCAGTACATAGTTTTCTCTCCTGTTAGCTATTTATATCTTCTTTTCTCAGCAGACAGAAGGTGAAAAACACCTAGCTTTTTAAGCTGGAAGAGGGTGTGTTGCAGATTGACACAGCTCCAGATAAACGCAGAAGGTTGTAAGAGAAAATCAGCTTCTTTAGGCTAGCTGGGCAATCTTACTACAGATTTAAATAATTGACAATACAAAATATTAATTTTGATACCAAAAAAAAAAAAAAAAAAAGTCAGCTATTTTACCCATCTACTGGGGAGATCTGATAGGTGTGTTTTGTGTGGGTTCCCATCTAGGCTTCCTTTTCAGTAATAACTGTTCTTCCATATAAATGTAATGTTAGTATAATGTTCCTCTAATTAGGTTATACTTGAATGTTTTTTCTTTGGAGAGACTCATAGTGTGTACTTAAACCCATCTGCATCTAAATTTGTCGTTAGCTTTTTCTTGAGAGGTTTTATTACTAGTTTTTGACCATTTTTTCCTGTTGCAAAAGCAGAAGTTCCCTAACTCATATCTTAAAAGCAGTTAGGAAAGATTAGCTATCTATCTGTGAAGGTTCTCATGGAATAGCCAAGGTATAAGGATATTAGGTTGCACATGTGTGGGGAGGAAGCCAGCACCAACCAGCCTGATTTTCAATTCTGTAGACAATGTTAATTGCCATGAATACCACCTCTCAGAGACATGAGAATCCTATAAGATTGCTTGAGCTCTTTTCCTGTAAAAGCATTTTTTTGAAGACTTTTAAAGTTCTATCAGGAAGTTGCATAGAAAATGGTTTCCGTTTTATGATTTCAGCTTTCTTAGTAAAATATGGTTGCTTCTGACTATAATATTAAATTTCTCTGCGTAAGTATCAAGATGCACAGTGATTAAACACATCCAAAAAATGGACAAAATGTGACCTGTACATTTATATGAAATACGTATTAAGCTTCCATTTAAATGGGGGTAATTTTTGAGATATGCTGCATTGACTTTCTTGTATATCACATTACACTGTATTGTATGTCTCATTACACTGTGTTATCACTTCATGGTATTGTAGTTTGTATGGTGACAGGGAGAGTGTAATGTAATGTGATGATGTACTGTAGCTGTGAAATACTATTAAATTATGACACTCTAGGGATTCAGTAAAATATACCACTTCACTAATCTCAGTTTCAGAATCTGTAGGAGAATGCTGAGGGAAATACTTGCCTTGAAAGGATTTTCTGAGTTTACTTACCTCATTTGTGACCCATATGGCTTATTGCTGAAATTGCCATTGTCATAGGATTCTGCTATTGAGTTGATACCTAGACTTTCCTTGTCTACTGCAGTAATGTTCTAGTAATCCCTTAACTGCATGCTGCTAAAGGAGTGGGATCTCTTGCCGAGATGGTCATTTAATTTAGAAGATTATGAATGCCTCCACTTGACCTCATCTATGGCACAAGCTGAGTATTTAAGAGACAGATTGACTTGGGAAGGCTGTGAACACTGGCAATTTAAAAGCAACAACAAAACCTCCAAACTTCATGCACTTTCCTGTGTCTCTGCTTTTGTCAAAAACTGTCAAAGCAAGTCTGTGTTCAATTTTTTATTTATTAAGACCACGGGAACAGTACTCTATCAACATGAAATACAGAGTGATATATTGCCTTATATTACAAAGTATATTTAACCTTGAGATAGAGTGATTAAAAGACTGACTTTTTAATCTGATTATAGAGGAAATTATTACCTTTAATCTTCATTTATGACAAAAATATATTTTATTTCTCAGGTATGTTCTTTAGATGTTATGTATCTATGACAGATACACAGCTTAGCCAGTGGTACATGACTAAGAGAATTTTTAAGTTTAAATGGTGTAATTGATTATCAGATTGGTTGTCATCATGTCACTTATTTTTTCAATTTTCCTGTCATGGGACAGAATAGTAGTAGACGTATTGGAATAGAGGTCTTGGGGTTACTTTTTTTTTTTTCTTTCATGTAAAAATGACTAGCCATATGCAGCCTCTATGTATATCTCCTTTGTTTAGACAGAAAGAATATCTTAAAGCATTTTTGAGAATCTGAAGATCTTTATCATATTTCATATTTGTTATCCACAGTGCTGCTGTCCAAGTGCTGTGGGAAAAACAATAGTAATTACACTTTTTGCCTCTTTTCCTCCAAGACCCAATTTGTAGAGAAAACAAAGAATGGTACCTTTCCTGTCTTCTGTGAAGTAGATGCCTTCTGTTTTGTTGGAATGACAAAATGTCCAAGACCTTGAACATACTTGAGTAATCAGAATGCTCATATGTGATGTGTCTCAAAAATCTGTTTCTGGCTTTTCCAAAGGTTATCACACTATTTTAGGAGAACTACACAGGGATATACCCCAATGTAATACAGTCACAGGTCGCAAGGTATGTGGAAAAAGATGGGCAGGAACAGACAATCCAATTGGATAGTGTGAGATTTGAGTATGACTTAAATGGTATGGCATAAGGTGTGGAGACTTTGCTGGTTTTGCCTGGGATAGAGTCGATTTTCTTCATAGCAGCTAGTATGGGGCTGTGTTTTGGCTTTGTGAGAGAAGCGATATTGGTAACACCAGGAACTTTTAGCTGTTGCTGAGCAGCACTTGTACAGAGTCAAGGTCTTTTCTGCCTCTACCCCACCCTGCCAGGGAGTAGGCTGGAGGTGCACAAGGAATTGGGAGTGGGCGGAGCTGGGACAGCTGATCCCAACTGACCAAAGGATGTCCCAGACTGTACGATGTTCTCAGAAACAAAAGCTGGACTATGTAGAAAGAAGAGGGAGGTCATTCCGAGTGATGCTGTTTGTCTTTCCAGGTTGCACATGATGAACCCCAGCTTTCCTGGGGATGGCTGAACACCTGCCAGCCCATGAGAAGTGGATGAATGCCTTGTTTTTCTTTACTTGTTACCACACTTTTTGCTTTACCTATTAGGCTGTCTTTATCTCAATGCATTGTGTTTTCCCACTTTCACTCTTCTGATTCTCTCCTCATTCCACTGAAGAAAAGTGAACAGGGGCTGAACTGCTGGCTGGGGTGAAAACATGACAATAAGGCAGACCAGAATGAAGGGCAAAGGTCTTTACATCACTCTTCCCTGTATCTGAATAGTTACAGGGAACTGTAACTAACTGAATAGTTAGTATGGAATAGTTACAATGTGGAGAAGCATTTATATAACAAATGTATTATACTGATTTTGATTGTGAATCACACTTCCTTTCATGAGGTAATTAAAGTAAGACAGCAAAAAAAAAAAAACAAAAAAAAATTCATGGTTTCATTGGAAAGCCTTAATAATCATTTGCATGTTAATTTACTTCTGAAAGCTAATGAGAATGATCAGTTCTTTGTAGCTCCGTGTTATAACCATGCCTTTGATTACCTCCTTCATTACCTCCTCATACTACATTATGTCTTGGTCTATATGTACTAGCCACTTTTTAGATCTTGAATTTGCAACAGGATTTTTTGTCAAAAATTCAGTACAGTAGTAACAACTCATGATTAACATCTGAACTGACCATAGAACAAGTTCACTGGAATTCAGAAATCTTTCTCAGTTCTGATGAAATTTATCAAAAGTTACTATATTTGGAAATGTTTCACTTAACTGCTTGACTTCACATGTGGTCTTTTTAATAAAAATTCTGAAAACCAAGTGCAGCTGTTCATCTACAGCTTCTCTTCAGTGAAACTGCACTGCTTGTAATTTTTTTCAGCTTTGATGCTTTTCGTTGTTAAGGAATACATTCGGAGCAGGTACCTCAGTTTGCAAGATGAAGTGCTAGATGCAGACTGAGCTCTGGGTGGAGAAAGCCCTGGGCAAGAGGCTGTGAACAGCTGACCCTTTGCCTAACAAAGGGCACGGGGACTTGTGGCCCAGCCAGGTGAATGCACATGGCAGGGGCTGATGACACCAGACTTCTGCTTGCTTAAAAGCCCACGGGTTCCTTCTTTTGACTGAGGACCCTCCTTGGAGGCACCCAGCTTGAGCTGCCATTTTGTTATTGTTATTGCAGCAAGATTAAATTATTTGAAGCATCTGGACATCTCAGATTCTACTGTGGGGAGCCTGGGGTTGAGATGGTGAGGAAACCTGGTGTGACTGTGTGAGGGTGGGGTGTGCAGTGAAGGAGCCTCAGTCTGAGCTCAGGTGGTTAAGTGTGACTGCCAGAGGAGTGCCTGGATGGTTGGACAATAAAGTTTTCTAAATAGCATATGCTATAAATATACATCACTAATTTATATTTTCATTTCCAGCTGAATTTTGGTTTTAGCCCTCTCAGAGCTTTTCTAAAAGTCATGATGTTGTGCAAATATCAAGGTTTGTTTTAAATGCATGCAAAATTCCAGGTTTTCACACATAAATGATTGAATATGTTTTACTTTTGTATGTATTCTATACATTTTTGATGTTGCATTTGTGAATTGGAGATACTTGGGACTTGCAATATACCCTGAGTGATTTTTCTTTTGCTACATTTACCATTATCTTTAAACAAAACTCAGTCAAGCTACCTTGCTGGTTAAAAGTTGGACAAACACTAATTATTTGGTAATAGAAACTTAGCACAAACACTGCAGCTGAGATTCCATCTTTTGTGCAGCTTTTTTGGCTTTCCTGCCTTTGTCCCACTCATTTGTTCCTGAAAAGGGGCAAACAATAGAAAGTCAAAATGAGTGACTTAAATCTGTTTTGGACACAATGCATCTTTTCATGGTTAATTAATTTATTTACCCCCTAAGAAACTGTACTTACCACTTCCAAGGAGATCCTCAGCTGATTTAAACAAAATGGCCAGAGTTCATTAGAAACCAATGACAAGCTGTCCACTGAGTACCAAACACCAGAGAAAAGTTTTCTTAATCACACTAAGACATTGCAGTTTGTTTCTATATTGCTGAAAAGACTATTAATTGTGAGTGCATTTTTATGAACATATCACTTTTTTTTTTAATGATGGATGATCTTCAGAAGGTTAAGCTATGAATAACCACGTTAGAGCTTGTGCTAGATTGATTAGAGTAGTGAAATAGATCTGCTTGTGTGCTGCCTGTCTCTCTGTGCAGAACAGGCTGCCGTGACCAGGCGGCACAAACAGGGCCTTGCAGCAGCCCTGTGATGTGGTCCAGCTCCCAGCCTGCCATGCTGGGCTGGCAACGATGCGGCCCCTGAGGGCTTCCCTGGCGGGCAAACCCTGGCAGCCTCTAGCCTGGCGCCACTGCTCTGACAATGGTGAGGGAGGTGTCCCACGGCACATGAATGGCTTTCTAAAATATATCTTATACAACTAAACAGTTTCTAGGGGAAATGGCAATACACTGACTCAGTTACATTTTAGGGGATCTCAGCTGAGCCTCTGGTATCTCCTGAAAGAAGCAGTAATAGATGGAAAAGCCGTTCTTGCTACAATAATATCTGTTCACTAATATCCCTTCAATAGATTTCAGTAGGGTACCATGGTTTCCTGACAAGAAGGTTAAATCCTGTGTATCTTTTCTGCCTTCTTTCATTTTTTTTTTTAATTCAGGCAATCTATTAACAAATGTCTTTATTTTACATGCGCAAAAATGGAGTTGGTGATTATTACATTTCCAGAAAAATATATACACATTGCCAGAAAAGTGATATTTTGTGGTTACTTATAATAAAATACTTTATGGATGTATTGCACCTGCTGCTGTACTCCAGTAGAGCCCAGCATTGGCTGAAAAACTGAAAGAACAATTCTTAAATTTAGTATAAAACAAAATATCAATTATTCAGTTTTATACTGAATAAAATACAGTTATATTTATAAAGAAAAGGTTTAATTTTGAAATTAAAATTATTTGACACTGGAACAGCTACTTGACAAATGATTACTTCTTTCTCTAGTTAGCGTGATCATTGGTAGTCTTAAAATCTACAGATCATTTCTTCCTACTTTATAATACCCTCCCATTACACTTGAAAGGACCAGTGATTCTCACTTCTCTGCTTTGCAGCTTCTGCTGGGTGAACAGGCAAGAAGACAGAGGAGGTAAAGTATTTTGATTGTGCATTTTTACTGTAACCATAGAGACTCATTGAAAAACTCAACTAAAGGTACTCCTTAAAATGTCAAACACAGGAAGCAGGAGGGAAATTTCAGTGAAAAAATATCTGAAGAGCATAAAGCTGTTGTATTAGCTAAACCCACTCCTTCATTCATTGTAGGTTAAGTAAATCCTGCTTCTGAACCTAGAGGGAATTATTTCCTTTCAAATATAGGCTTTCAATTACCTTTGAGATATGAACTCTAATCTCTTTGGTAGAAGATGAAAATTAACTGTATCTACCAATGCCAGTCTTACATGAAGATTAATTAATTTGGATTTGATTCTTGCTCTCACTTCAACCAAAAAAAAAAAAAAAAAAGTAAACATGTGAGTAATAATCTTACAATGTGCAGAACACTAGGTACATCTCTGGTTTTATTATGGAGTGTTAAGGATGAGCCAAATTCATTTTAGCATCACAATTTTTTATTACTCATTTTCCATTGAGGGGTGGGCTTTCAGCAAGGGATCAGTAAGCAGTGAAGCCAACACAGCTGTGGGAGTGGGTTCTCTTTGCTGCCCTGTGGGGTGATCCTGGGAGCCTGGCACTGACAGCCTCTCCTCACTCGCTGTGCTCACAGCCTGGCCCACACTTGCCATCACCACCTTCTCTCTCTCCTCTCATTTAAAGAGATTAAGGATGATTATTTAGAGAGGTGTCTTCACTATCGGCAGCAGCGCTGAACTATGGAAACCTCCCAAAACTCATATCAGATAGCACCATAACCGTTTTAATAGGAAATACTGTGCACATGATGAAAAGTAAATGTAATATGAAAATTGTGCATTGTGTGGCTTGCAGGAGGATTAATATAAACTTGCCTAAAAAACCAATGGGGATCAATTTTAGAATTAATATCCTGTCAGCTCTGGGTAGCTCTATCATGTAGACTAAAACACTTTGGCTAGATTGGATATATTAGAGTGCAGTATTTATTTTGTGGTCATAAGTACTGGGCTATGGGCCAGGATTCCCAAGTCCTTTAGTCCTTTCCCATGTTTTGACAAATATATTGCAGAATTTTCTTTGACCTTCTTTCCTCTTTGCTTGTTTGTCTGTGAAACTACCACCGTGGTACTGAGTATGTAAAAATATTCCTTAAAACTTAGGTCTAATGTTTTAGTAGTTAATCTTGATAACACTTGGAATGTCTTATATCTGAAGGAATAGCATGCTGTAATGAATTCATAAACATTGGAAAAAAACATATATTTTTTCATTCACAAGTCTCATCTTCATTATTTCTTTAGTTGGAGGGTAGACTTTTTTCCATGCAAAAAGTCTATGTTAAAAAATCAAGATTCCTGTGCAATGAAAAACATTTGGTAATATGAAATATTTAATTAGGTAAAAGATATAGTAATAATTATCAATAAAAACATGAATCTTTGTTTAGGTGTGTGCCATTTTTTCCTCTTCTATTTTTCAATGCCCAAATGATGAATGAAACAAAAAAAAGGCAGCAAAAGAAGTAACTTTACTCAAAAAAGAAAACTTTTCCAATGTATCTCAAAATATATTTTGAATTGTATCTTTTTTGCAAGTCCTTGTTTTTCAAGTCTCTCTTGTTAAAAGGTATTGCTTAGTGGCCAGTAATTTAAGAGCATTTAATAAAATACTCTTTACAGTTTTCTTGCCAGATTGTCTCAACACATCCATTATGTTGCAATTCTTGATGCATGCTGAATATGATAAATGTAGAAGTTTCTATTTTGACATGGTATCATGTTAAAATAAATAAACCATAAGAAAGGCAACTTTTCAAATAGTAAAGGCTTGTGATTTTTTGAAGATATATCACATTAGTGCCTAGACTGACAACTCTTAATCCTTCTTCAACAAGGAAAATCTGTCCCAGAAGTAAAATAACAAAGGCTTTTATTGAATTAATGGGAAAATAATGGCAAATAATCTAATATTAGGGAATGTCTTGGGAAGTATATGTAGACTTTTATACCCCAATTCTGTCTAATGATAAAATCTTTCCACATAGATTTAATGTAGCTTGTAAAATGAACCACTTTTATATTTCATCTGTTGTCTATTCTCCAATGAGTGTTGTGCATCCTCTCTTTATATGAAAGGAGGTCAAGAGATCTCACTTGTGCTGTGACATTGTGCTCAGTCCCTGCCTAAAAGAAGAGATGATAACACAAGATGCTCTACAGGTGTGACGGACAAAGCACTCACGTCTTTTTCACCTTAAATGCTGTTGATTTACTAAGAGTAATTTATGAAAATATTTGTTTACTTCCCCAGATATTAGCATATGTCTGCAAATACTATGACTTATTTTGTGGATAAATGGCAGCCTCAGAATGAATGTATTTGAGAAAAGTTCTTTTTAGGATGTAATTGCCTTAGAAAATTCTGCCATTGGATATCTAACTTAATAAACTTGTATTATATCTGGACAATGTTTTAAAATTTAATCAGGAACATGACTTTGGTGCTTACTCTTGCAAAATAGTTGTAAATTTTGTGTTTACAGAAATTCAGAAAAAAAGGAAAGATTCTATATATCACAATGCTATAAAACACTAAACTAGGATTTATGCTAAAGGACTAGTTTTAACCCTTTCAGACTTTCAGGAAATACTGAATGCCACATAGAAGAAGCATGGTATATTTTTTTTATTTTATATAATTACATGGTATTAGTTCTCATTTTTTATAATCCTGCTGTGACTCTGGAAAATCATGTGTAAAAGAATATTAAAAAGTTTAGATTTTAAACACACCTTGGACTCTGTTACTTTTCTTGCTACTGTAATGTGAATTTTGTCTTTCATGGCTACTGATCTGTTCTATGTTGCAGTAAAATGCTAATCTAAAAATCAATGGAAATATTTTTCCCATAAAACACAACGCCCTCCAGAGGTTTGCTTGGCTCTGTATAGGTCAAAATCTGTGACCTCACAGTATTTGTAAAATACCAGTGGTAACTTCTCAGAGTGTCACAGCAAAATTGTTTTCAGGTCTCCAAGGAGGATTCAGACTCTAGTGTCAGTAGCAACAAAGGTAAGGGCAACAATTATATGTCAGCTCTATTCTATCTTCAAAGAGGGCATTTTGCCAGTCTGACACATTGGCTGAAAAAGCCTCACACATACAAATCTTTGTTTTCTTTCTAATTTATTTTTGGAGGTGTGGTAGAACCTGAGATGAATCTGTAAAAAATAAGTAGGATCAGAACCTGAGATGAATCTATAAAAAAAAAGTAGGATCTGTAAAGAAAAGTAGGATCATAAGACCACCACAGAAGTAGTCACAGGTAAACTGAAAGGAAGTTCACTTTCTTTCAATTTTTGGAGCAAAATATATATTCCAATCTTTTCCCCCGTTTTGCAGTTTCCCATAGTAATAAGGGGTTTTTACATTGAGCAAGCCAGGAACTAAGAAAAATTAAATTGCCTAAATAAAAATAACTGTAAAGCAGTCAAATGCTTCAGACTATATGGGGTTTTAAAAATTATTTTTTAATTAAAACCTTTACAGATTTGCTCATTTTTCTCCTTCAAAATATTATAAAGGGTTGGGGAAAAATGAAGAAAACTTTTTCAGGAAAACAATATTTGATTGACTGCTGGTTTTATTCTATGTTTTTTTAAAAAAGGTCTTGTCTTTATGCAATGCTGTTGGTAAAAAATTGCTTGTCATCTTTGCAGGTATGGAATAATTAGAAAAGAGGACATAAATGAGATTAACATCTTAACAATATTAGGGAGTATTCCAATATATTGAAGGAAGGAGAAAACTACTTGAGGGAGCAGAAAGGTTTCAGATAAGGGAAACACAATTAAATTCCATTATGAACTTGCAAGGGAAGAATTAAATGGAATGCACTGTCTGTGAGACTTCCTGGATAATATTTGTGAAAAAATAAAAATAGAATAATGGGACACCCATGGACGTATCAATATGGGACTTTTTTTGGGAAAAAAAATATGAGATTCAGAGAGGGAGCTTTCAAGAAGAAATATAGTCCTGAAAGACTGCAATCCTAAAGAAATACTGTGAAAGAAATGGCAAGTTTGTCATTCATGTAAATAGAATTTAAGTGTTCAGCCCACAACTTCTGACCAAACTCAGCTTTGATCACCTCCACATAGGAAGGAGCCATTACTCTGGTTTAAGACAAAACAAAGATTATGCAACTGCTGAAACTGGATCAACTGAACTGAAAGATTGTTAGAGCAGAGCACAGATCACTGATGTTCTATATTTCCTCAGGGAGACAATTGCTCTTTCAAAAAGGATAAGTATGCATACGTAGAAATGACTCATGATACTTTGAACTAATTATTATTTAATCAGTGCCTGATAAAAAAAATTAAACCTCAGAAGAGGTAATTTCCTTTTGTTTTATTGCATAAACAAGGGTCATGTAAAGCCAGCTGTGTAAATGTGTATTCTTCTTTCAGGCATGTTTTTCTAGGCAGAGTTAGTAGCAGTCTCTATTTTTAGAGCTGCCTGATACTCCCTGCTGTGCAAAGCTGTCTCTATTATATGAGCTTTGGCAAACTTTCTTTTTTCACTTGAAAATTATTATAGTAAACATCTTCATGAATGTTTCCAAAAATTTTCAGCAATAAAAGTGTAGTTATGACCAAGAAATCAGAGAAGAAAGCAAATTTCTCCATCTTAAATACTGCTTGAGACCCAGAGAAGTGCTACAATACATGGAAATACCCTATGCATTTCACTTTCTGAAACTTCACATTTTGCAGGTATTATTTCTTGCATTAAATATGACCCTTATGCCATCTTTAATGGTGACTTAAAATTTAACATAGTTGCATTCTTTAACCAGTTTATACTCATACTCGCCACTGGTATGTTCTCATCAGAACTCATCATTCATCTCTGTGGGTGCTGAATTCCCTTACCATACTCAATAGTGCTGTACTCAAGGCTGCTCTTACTATCAATGGAAGAAAATTGGATATTTTAGGCAAAGCCTATCCCATTTAAGCGTCATTTGGAAAGCAGAATGTAACATGTGAAAAGGATACTACTACTGTACAAGCAGAGTACCACATATATGCATGCTGATTTTTTTAATACCACTTTAATTTTAATTTCTTCTGACCCAGAGCAGTACATGCATGTAATCCCAGCACATCTTTAGACTTCTCAGCAATGCTGAAAACAAAATTACTTAGCTTAGACAGGGTGTACCCACAGTTATGGCTTCTGGCCCCTGAATAGAGGTTTTAAAAGTCTGGTTTTCTTGTTTTCTGTGGATATATATTAAAGCAAGAAACATACAATGATGCATTCTCTGCCACTGACAATTTTTTAAAAAAGAAACACTGTTCTACTGTCTAATTGAAAAAAAAAAAAAAAAAAAAAAACAACAGGAATGGGAACTGACCTTTCATGCCAGTCATGCCTCTGAGCCTCCATTCAGTGAAGAACTAGAAAATTTATTTGCCCCAGCAGAGACATGCCCTGGGACAATGTCATGCTGCTCAAGCTGTGATATGTAGTAAAACCAGAGGAAGTCCAGAAACATGCAAAAAAGGTTGTGACTTATTAGTCATTTGTTCAAGTTCTAGAAGGCTATTGTAAAGGTGGGATGATCTACTAGAAAGGGAACATCCAATATTTGCTTTTTTTTTTTTTTTTTTTTCTACTTATTACAATACTTTTCAACTTTTGGTAACATCCTCAGTGTAAAAGCTATGTTCGTGATAAACCTTCCCAAAAGATACCTGGAGTTTTCTTTATCAAATAAATTGGTACTGGCTGCACAAAATTCAAACACATATAGAATGAAGGAGAACATTTAAGACAGTTGGATATTTTCAGGTCTTGTTTGAATGGACATGGAATATTCAAAAGGTATTAAGTAAAATTATTTAGTTTCTTATTCAAAGTCAATTCTTTCACACTAAAAAGCAAGAAAAATTTTGTCAAAATAGCTATTTTCATAAAACTTACAAGGCAAGTTTGACCTGCTAAAAATGTGCCTAGTTGACAATCCCCAGATAAATGCACTAGTCTCCTTGTTGATGCAAACAGAAAGCAAAATGTTCAAGTCCATATAAAAATGCTAGAAAAACTTGAAAGTACAACCAATGTGTAACTTAAACGAGTTGGGATGGATGAGAAGGTTCTGATCTGGGTAATAAAATAAAACTAAGCTATTATGACTTTAAAGCCCTTAAAAGCAATAAAGTATCTTGAAGTTGATCTCGGAGCACAAGTCTGTGAGGTGTTATCTCTGCAAAAGAAAAAGCACTTATTGAAAATTCCTTTAAAGGTTAGAGATTTTTGCAGCTGTAAGTCACAAAGAGCTGAGGTATTAAAGTGCTACACTGATACCAGAAAAAGTCCCTCCATCAACTTCATTCAGTATAAATTCTTACCTAAAAAACCAAGTAGTTTTATTGAACAATACAAAAAGAGGATGGCTAGAAGTGGTACAATTGCACCTTGTTTTCTCTTGGTTATTATCAGGAACAAAAGACTATTAAAGGTCATAATAAGGTGAGCACTATCTATGTGCTGTAAATGTCAATCATCTAAAAATCTGAGTAAGACTCTTGTCCTTAGTAATCTAAACTGAAGACTGATTATGTTCAGATACAAAAAGGTAGACATAAATGTGCCTCAATACTTAATAGTAAGAAGAAATCATTATCCAGTATTTGTAAAATACATGTAAGCTGTTACTACTCTGTATGTCATCTGTGTATAACACTTGGTTGTAGAGGGACAGAACAGTTATTTTGAACCTCTGGTGGATTAGGTTGCTTTATCTGGATGGTGTGTGTGAGGAGAATATGGCAGCAAACAAAATGACCTTCCTATGAGAAAGTAAAGAGAATTGAGATTTCATCTCCATGAAGGCTTGGGAAAAACCCCGATCTCTCGTATGACTATGAGACAAATGAAAGAGCTATGCCCCAAAGAGATAAGCATGTGGAAGTTTTTACACCAGAAATATGCACAGCTAAGCGTACCAGCTCCCAGTCATGAGGGTAAGAGTCCCTGATGAAACATTGACTCCACACTGAATCAGTTCTACTAATAAAATACACAGGTCTGGGACATGGGTGTAGAGAAAGGTGTTACATGAAGCAGTGAATTGTAGGCATTTAGGACTGAAATGAGACCTGAGAGCTTTTTGGTCCCCTGTGGAGACAACACCACAGAGCACCTCTGAAGTACAATGCTTCTGTTAAGAAGTTCCTTGTTCCTTTTTCTGGCAGATATATACAAGACATTTAGTAGCACATGTTCATGGTTGTGATTGTTGACAAAATATGGTCCTCATACTTTAAATCAGACACAGAACAAAAACCTTCTCATTGATGAAGCAAATCCCACAGCAGATATGTAGAAACATGCAGATGTAACTCCAAAATCCCAACCAAGTCAGATTTTCTATCTAAATTCATATTTGGAAGGCTCTAAAACCAAAGAGGAAGAATATTTACCTTTAAAATGGAAGATGTAAAAAATATGAGTCATGTCAAAATGGTGGAGCCACTACACGGTACCTAAATGTATGACAACATATCAGGATGAGACCTGAATGCACACCATGTCATACAGCATCCTTCCACTGCTTCCTCTTTCCATCAGATGAAAATGTGGGTATGTGACTAGAAAATGATTTACTGAGAACTCTGGCTGTTCATGAGAGCAGATTTATGGGAACACAACATAAAGCTTACACAGCCAACATATTGCCACTGCTCATGCTCAACTGGTTAATATTTCAGAGGAACTTCCATTAAGAACAATGCATAATAACATATTATAGTAAAGGTGGAAAAAACTGTTCCAAAGTAGATTACTCTTTCTACGTGATTAACATAAATTCCTACAGCCCAACCAGGATCAAAGTTTAATCTTTCCAAGGCTTGTCTTGTATACACACATCTGCTGCACTTGACATTTTAACAACATCTGTTTTCACTTATCTGATATCTCTATTTCATTCTGCAAATGATGAGAATATGTTCTTGTGTGCACATGGAATTTTAACTTTCTGAGTTCCCAAGTCAGTGTGGACATCTGGTGTTCATGAGTATTTACTCTGCCTACTGATTTTGAGGAAGGAAGGTGTTCCTATTCAGAAAAGGAAGTTAAGGTATATTAAAGTTTTAACCCCTTTGTTACAGGAGACAGGTAATTTTCCAGGGTAATATTTTTGTAGAGTCAACCTTGAATATTGCTTCTAAGCAAGGATTGCTTGTAGTGAATTAGACAGGAAAGAATGTGTCCTTTCACAGGAAAGAATGTGTCCTTAGTATTCCAATGGGAAAACAAAAAGAGTGCTCAGAAAGGCAGACGGGATTTGAGGCTTACATGTTTCATTACCTTTCTTCAGTGAGGCCAGATTCATCTTTGATTCTCTGAGATAAAGGCAGGCAATAAATTCTTAGGGATAGTTTCTCTGGCCTAGATGTAAAATAAGTTAAAGCATTTCTTTTAAGTTCTGATTTTAAATGTTAACAGTCTCTGCTAGTAACTTAGGACAATTTGTATCAGTGTTGTTGATGCAATGCATGATAGAAACAGAAACAGGGTCAGAAGGGAAGTTTTTCTTGGCACTAAGAAAACAGGGAAATATTTATTATATGAGTGGAAAGGGCTTGTGTTTCTCCTATATTTATAGCAAACAATTCTACTACTAAGAATACTGTTATTTAAAGGATTGTGTCAGGATAGAACTGTCCCCATGCAAGATGAAACAGAGAATCTTGGCAGCCCTTAGCATAAATTTATCTTCTCTCCAAACAGCATTAACTGGTACAACCATTTCCCCACAAACAGCAAAATATTACCTTGTAAGAAATGACAGTGAAGATCTACAACACACAGGTATACAGATACACAAAATACTCACTTGTGCAGTGGAAAATGTTACTAATCTCATTCAAACTGCATAGCAAATGCACTGAGTCAGCAAACACCGTTTAATCACAGTATTTTAATGGAACAGAAGAATATTAGTTTTGGCACTGGGGAAAAGGAATTCTCTTGTTACTTGAATAATCAGCTGATTG
This sequence comes from Vidua macroura, assembly GCF_024509145.1. Classification (NCBI taxonomy): domain Eukaryota; kingdom Metazoa; phylum Chordata; class Aves; order Passeriformes; family Viduidae; genus Vidua; species Vidua macroura. The sequence continues at coordinate 37,372,664 of NC_071572.1, read as the reverse complement.
AGCATATTCTGGTAACTGGAAAAACCCAAAGGCTCATCTCTCTAAGACCAAGTTTGACAATACAATTTGAATCTATACAGCCAAATTCTCCCTCCTTCCCAAAAAGAACTGTCTCATCTTTGTTACCTATTAGGTTACTTCAAGCCCTCTGTAGTCTTCTGATCAGATCATTAATGTAGCTGCAGTTTTACATTGCAGTTTTTGTTAACAAGGGTGTGAGCCAAAAATTGTGTCAGGCAATGGGATAACTATGAAATACAGTGGATTATTGTAGACCAGTGCTACATGCTATGTGTGAAGCCATTTACTGATCATACTTGCTAGTACAAATGTAGCCACAGGGATTATGATTCTGGATTTGTATGTGGTTAGTAAAGAAACAGTACCTAGACCATTTTACAGCCATAACTTGCTGCATTTGAGTGATAGCCCTACTTTGACTGGGCATGATGGTCTAGCTGTCCTCTAGAAGTGTTTTCCATCAAGCACAGTTCTGTCATTCCTCTGAAAATAGTAGCAATTTTCTTTCCCTCTCAGGGTTGACAGGTTATATTCACTTAGAAATACTTGCATTTAACAATGAAGAACTTCACTTATCTACAGTATCATTCATGGCATGTGCCATGTCATAGATTATTCAAAATTTACTGCTCTGCAAGATACAGATGTATGTAAAGATGAAGGGCTGTCAAAACTGCAGCACTTACAGTGTCCTGTGGTTTTTAGAACTTTCGTTCCCAAGAGTGAATTTTATGATAGGTTGTGAAGAACACATTTCATAACATTACACTTTCATGATGATTCCTGTCTTGATTCAATGCAAACTGGTTTTATTAGTCCTCCAATGTGTAACAGGGAACAAATTAGAAGCAATGTTATGTAATAGTTCATGTGACTACAGTGTGGTAAATCAAAAATTTTTGATTATTTTCTTTTGAATATTACAATTTTTTTTTGCCATTTAGACAACCTGGTGATTGTAACAAGAGCAATAGATATCTTTATTTCTTCATTTTATACTAAATAGGTAACAATCTTAACTTCAAGACACAAGTTTTAGTGAATGAGCTTAATTTTATATAGTATAAATATTCAAAAATTATCTGCCTAAATCTAGGATCATTTCCTTATATTTCTTTTGCTGTAAACAACAACATCTTCAGAGTAGCACATTTCACCCTAAAATAGATATTTCTTTCATCATGTCATGAAAGGAAGGAATTGTGGTGCAAGTCCAAGGTACAAAATTATTTAATAGCTTCAGGACTTAAGGTTTGCATAGGCAGAACAGTTAAAAGAGAATTTTCAAGTGGTTAAAAGGACATAGACAGCAAATATTAAATATATGACCATGTTTAACTCTTATTTCATGCTTTGTTTATATTATATTAGACAAGAAATGCAGGAAGTGCTCTATGGAATTCAACTGAAGTTAAACACATTCTGGCATCCTGTCCTTGGAAGTAACACTAATGCTTAGGAAATGTAGGAAGCACTGGGTGATCCATCTTTTATTCAACTCTTGATTTCTGGTAATTAGACATTTAAAATCTGCCTGTAAAAATTACACCTGAAGTGTAGTATTTAATATTCACTATTGGCCTAAATGCCTGCGATGTTTTAAATCTGTTTTCTGAATACACTTGCACATTTGTCCTCCAAAATGGCTATAACAAAGAACTCAACATTGCATTCAACACAGTGCTGTGTGAGAAAAACAGTGTTTACTGTCTATCTGATGAACTTTTGATGAAAATCCGTAATTATAATGTTAAAATAAAGATAATATGATTCATAATCACATTTACCATTTCTTTTTCAAAATTGTACAGATCTTGATGCTATTTTTCCTCAGTCATACTTTTTCAGACTCAGTTGCACGTTATATGGGTGAAATAACATATGTCTGATTGTTCTTTGTTATAACATTTTTTTTCTAGTTCTGCCATAGTCTGGTTTTAAATCACAGATAATATTTTTAATGTAACATTCCAGATTGCAGTATTTATTCAAGTCATCTAGGGGTAATATACTTTCCCAGAGACCTGTCCATATTGACTGGAGGCTTCTTTCTGTATACCCAAATTAGAGATTTTCACTTTAACTAAGTTGTGTAGGTGCTTTTGTTTTCCTTTTGTGTGCATTATTCTATGCTTACTATTTTTACATTTCATATGTTTTTTCATCCTTCAGTCACCGACTGTGGAGAAATCCCCTTGAGCTCCTTACAGACACTTTTGATTTTGACTATGTAGATTTATTTTGAATTATTTGGAAACATCACTGCCTTGTTATTTATCATGTTTCCAAACATTTAGGCATATATTGAGCAACCAATTTCCAAATTGAAGAAATTCATGTGAGAGCGTGTTGAAAGTTTTTGAAAATAGAAATATAATTAGATCATTCTTACCCACCTACTCAGTGATACATTGAAAAAGCAGAAAAGTTTGTAAGGCATATTTTTCCTTTTCAAAGCCCATATTAACTCCTTATCAATATTCTTTATTTATCCTGTGTTTACTAGTTCCTGTCTTTGCATAGGCTTTACCAGTTAGAGTGATACATATCAGTCAAATCCTTAGTTTTCACAGCTTTAAATATTTTTCATATTTTTCTTCTTCCATTCTTCTGCCTATTGATTAAAGAAATAGGATACACATGGTAGTAAAATCCTCATAGCTTCATATCAGATTTCTCTAAAAGTTTGTTGAAAATTATTTAATTTTATTCGGTTCACTGTTCTTGCTTATAAATACTTTTGGGTATTTTTTAATCTCACTTAAGACAGATTCAGTTGGAAGTACTTCCTCAAATTCATGCTGCAAAATTAAGACCTGATTTGAGAATCTTCTGAATTATCTCTGGATTAAGCACAATTTTAGAAATTCACTTCTTTATTCTGCAGTTTTCTCATGCAAACTTATTGTAAGAATGTTCCTCACATTCTTTCATCATCTGCTGATACCTTTCACTCTCTGACAAGCCCTCAGCTTTCGATATGTTTGAGAATATTTTATTTTGAGCCTTTACAACTTAAATATACAGATTCTTGATATGCTTCTTGACCTGACATTATGGGTTTAAATCTGAATTTCCATGTTTATGCTCTATTGAGTCTTTCATGGATGCAACTTGTATTTTTTGAGGCCTATTTCACCCATGAATAAAGTCGATTTTAAGACTCATATATTCTGCCATTTCAGTCTTGTAATAATTATCTTTCTCACACGTATCTAGGTCCTCTTTTCAGTGAATTTTGTCAATCTTTTTCTTCCTACAAGATGCAGAACTAAAATATATTTTGATGATTGTGTTGACCAAATAACAACTTGAAGGTTAATCTAAAAAGTGGCCAGTGAATTTTATTGTGCTCTCTAGAATACTACCCCTCATCCCCTCCAGCTGTCTGGTTGCAACTTCCAGAGGGTTTCACAGTTCCTTTTCTTTCAGGAGCAATCTGAATGTACTGAGAAAGAGGAAGGGAAAGGAAGGTGAAAAGATGTGGAAAGTTTTCTGAGATATTATTGTAGAGATGAAGCTTGAAAAATATTTTTTGAACTAAAGCTAGTGTGATAGTCAAGATTAGAGCAGGACTTGCCTTTTTTTCCTTGTGGTGTGTCTGATCCTCCAAGAAAAAGTAAATTATATTGTAAAAAAATCTAACACCCACAGTTTGACTTGAATTTTACCTAGTATACATAGGAGTCATTGAAAACTCTAATTATCTTTGTATTTCAATCTTTGCAGCTCCCTGATTTCTCTTTGTATATCATACTTTATGTCTATAATAACAAGTTTGAAAGCAAAAAACCTGTAGCACATAGTTATCTGCAGGTTTCTATTTCTTGAATAATCTCTAGTAAATCTAATTCAACCCAGTTCTTTCTGTGTATGCGGTAATTTCTGAAGTACCCATATCCCAACAGAGTTCTTATCTCTATTGTAGAATACATACTAAAGAAGGTATTCTTGTGACATATGAACTAATCTGAACAACACAGTATTTTCTTCCTCAAGTTCTTACTAGCATAAACAGACAATATATGGAGAACAAAAACTGATTAAGACAGGCATTTGCTATTATTATTATTACTGTTCACATTAAAATATTCAATTAATCAATCAAATGAAAACCTCATCTTTTTCATTGTAGTCATTAGGTCAATCTATCAGGATTCTGTTGGAAAACAAACGTATTCCCTTTTTCAGTGAAAGGCACTTGGAATTTTAAACTTTCTATCTTAGCTCATTATTTTCTCTTTTGTTATTTCTCTGACATCAGGAAGTTGTGACTTCATTTGATTTATTTTGTAATATGTAACAGAACATACACTTTTATTGTCCTTATAAAACCTCAAAAATAGCCGTCTAGTACCTATGCTGAAGATACATGGTAAGTTTTCACTTTCTTGAACTTAATTCCACATTTTCTTCAGATAACGGTGTCAGTTTGGTTTTTTTTTTTTTTTTTTTTTTTCCCTTTGAATTCCTGTTGTTTCTTTGCTGTTTTAGTTTGCTAACTTTTTTGGTATTTACTTTGTTGTTTTTCCATTTTTTATTTAATAGGAAATAATGTTGTGGTTTGTGTTTATTTTTTTAAGTTTTATTAAGTTGATTGTTACATGGTTTGTTCTGTTAACCCCCCATGTTTTCCCCAAGTTGGTTTCTCCCTAAGTTGTGCCCTCCCTTCCAGCTGTCCCTCAAGGTATTCCCTCCCCTTGTTCCAGACCTTTCCCTGCCTATCAAGGCAACCCTGCCCCTTGTTCTAGAACATTAACTGCCATTCATTCCCTGAACCAATCCCTAACTGAGCCTTCTCTCCTCCCCCCATCCTGTCTGGTGGTTAGCCCAAAACTCCACCTCTAGTGTCACCCTATTGGTTCTCATTTTGTGTGCACCCCCTGGTTTGCTATGTTTTAAAAACCTGTACACAGAGGTGCTCTGGGCTCTCCTTGTCCTGGCCTCTTCGACCTTATTAAAGTTGTGTTGGAATGTCAAGACTGGTGAGTCTCCTCTTGCTTCTTTGCCCAGTCCCTGCCTTGCCACATTGGAGCGCCTCTTCTCTGTTTAGAGCTGCGAGAGCTCTAAGGTTCTGCCTGTGGCTTTACCGCAGCCAGGGCAGTTCCCTACTCTCATCACCGCTCCAGAACAACAGAGAGCTAGCCCAGACTCCGGTAGGCAGTGGCAAAATAACATTCACTTTCTTCTCCATCAGAATTATTCAAGAAAAGCCAGATCACAGAGCATGTTGTGAATCATTTGAAAGGTATATTTCATTACAATTAAAAAAATCAAATATCTAAGAGTATTAAGATTTTGATTTATTTTTTAATAAATATTTAAAGTTCCTTTTCAAAGCAGTCATTTTGCTGGAAGTGTGCAGCTAATCCTTTTTAAGGACATTTAAAACAAAATATTTACTGGTAAAAAGTGGAGGTAAGAAATTACATTACAGAGCCTCTGTATGACCTAACCATGTTAGGTATTAAACTGTGATCAAAGATAGTAAAAAGACCATAAAGGCCTTGCAAAGGAAGACAATGGTGCCAAGTGAGTCAAAACCCATGAGATTAAACATGTAACTTGTTTTATTATTCTAGATTATTAGTAACACAGAACAATTAAGGTTGGGAAAAAAAACCCAAATCATTGAATTTGGTATTTTAACAACATCACTTAGTTGACTAAATTGTAGCCCTAAGTGTTACACTCAATTGTTTCTTGAACACTTCCAGGAATGGAAGTGTTCCACCAGTCCCTGGGGAGCTCATTCTAATGCCTAACTACCCTTCACTGGAAAAACTCTTCCCAGTGTCCAACCTGAAGGTCCCTTGGAACAGCTTAAGACCATTTCCTCTTGTTTCACCAGTTGCCTGATCTGTTAAACCTAACACATCTAAATTATTTGAAACTGACATTTCTCCTGTTCAGCAGGTATGAATAGTCAATGTTCTTTTGATGCCAGCAGAGGAATAAGTCTTACAGAAAACTTAGATGTAGATAATGTGAATCTTCATAAATACAGTTTGGGATCACTCCATGCATAAGAAGCAGTGTGAGAAAAAAAATTTCCAACAGTGTTAAGTAATTTTTTTATGTTATATTAAACTTGGCACAAAAATAAATGGAGTGTCATTGTTAATAAGAAATTCAACCCATTTCCAGTTACTAATTTCTGTAATCATCTTCTAATTGAGCTAAGGAAAAAGCAATACATGGGGCTTGATTTTTTAAGGGATGATAATGTTATATGACGTATTTGCTGTAGTATCTCCTACAATATTATGTGAGTACAAAGGGAAGAGAAATTGTACATGTGATTGCAAGTGGGAGCTGGTCCAGCAGAGATATACCGAACAGAGAAATTTGGTAACATTTCCACTATGGTTAAAGTTCAAAACTTTAAACTTTCCTTAAAATCTTTACCTTAAAACAGGTAAAGATTTTTTTTTCTTTCTCAGGACTGAGAAGATTCAAGTCTCAGAAGTATAATTTTGTGCAAAAGTAAAAGTAAAAAGAGAGGAAACACATACATTATATTTTCTTCAGACTTATAAAATAGACTTTAATTATTAATTCATTATTTACACAAAAATGAGTAATATAAGAAAATTATATTATTATATAGGAACTATGAAAATATTGACTGCTCATCCCTGTTCCCTTATATACACAGTGAATATTTGAGATAGATATTAAGATGAAAATGTCAGTGGAAAACATAGTGAGGTAGGCATTGCTTCCAGTCCTGTCTTCCATCAGCCACATCTCAATCCTTTCATACTTTTTTTTTTTTTCCTCATCAGAAAAACAGTGGCTGCTGGGAAGGCTCTCAGGTTATTTTTGGGAGACAAGACAATCAGTAGGACATACTACAGCAGATTAGTGAGAGAACAAAGGGAGGAAAGATCACATATTTCTCAGACTAATACAGTGACAGGAAAGAAAGACATATAAGTCAAGGAATAGTAGCAATACAGTAAGTACAATCTCACTATTCAAAGAAACATCCAATTACTTGGGGCTGAAGCAACACATGTCAGTCTCACATATTTTCCAGAAGCTTCATCTCTTGGTCTCTGATTGACCTCACTTATGTTCTTTTATAGGATCCTATAAAGGGATTTTATAGGTGAATATCCTATAAATAATAGGAATATCCTGTAAATAATCTTATCATAGGATTTCTCAGGCTGGAAAGGACTTCATGATGACTCTAGTTCAAACTCTTGATCAGTACAGTTAGATCTGAGGTGACATCTAATTACTCAGGACTTTGTCCAGTTTGGTTATGAGTGGAGGACACAGTACTCAAACAGCCTTACTATATAGCCTGAAATCTCTCTGACTTTTCCCAGTCCTCCTCCTTCTCCCTGAATTCCCTGTGGCAGCATGAAAAAATTAATTTTTCTCTATAGGGTCCAAAAATGACATCATATATGTAGCTAGGTAAGTCATAACTGTTTTTCATAATGTTAAAGGTAGAAAAAAGGTGATTATTACATTGGGTCAATTCACATTACAGCATTTTTTTCAGGCAGATTTAGATGTCTTTATATGAGCTTGTTATCTAAGTTCTCTTTATACCTGAAAGAGAAAAAAACAGAGCATGTATCATTTCTCATTCATGTACTGTAGGTGATTGAAATGGGTCAGTCTAATTATCATAGAATTCCATTGAGTATATTTTCCAGTTGATATATTGCTTGAAATTTACTATGAAACTTAGCACAAGTTATTTCATGTTTAACTAATATTTATGTCCACTGCTTAGTACAGTTTATAAAAATGAACTTCATTAATGTTGTAGACCTGCTATTCAATTGCACCTCAACAAAATTTTCTCAAGACAGGATGGTCAAAGTTACTCCTCCTTTGCCAGTCACATTTGTTCCAATATATTTACTGTTGAGGTCACTTCTGATTCCACCTGGCTCTATATTAGATATATGTATATATCCATGATATCCAAAAAGTCATGACATTCAAAGGAAGTTCTGGCTGACTGGTAAAAGGGAAACATAGTAGCCATCTTTAAAAACTGAAGAAAGGAAAACCTTGGGATTAGTATTATTTAATATCTTCATTAATTAAGAAATGAAAAAAATTGAATGAAGAAATGATGAAATTGAATGCACCCTCAGCATATTCGCAGATGTCACCAAGCTGAGTTGTCACACCTGAAGGATGTGGTGCCATCCAGAGGGTCCTGGACAGGCTGAAGAAATGGGCCCATGGGAATCTCATGAGGTTTAACAGGACTAAGTGCAAGGTGCTACACCTGGGTTGGGGCAATCCCTGGTATCAGCACTGACTGGGGGATGAACAGACAAAGAACAGCCCTGCCCAGAAGGACTTGGGGGTGCTGGTGGATGAGAGGATGGACATGGTCTGTCAATGTGATCTCGTGGCCCAGAAGGCCAAATGTATATTGGGCTGCCCCAAAAGCAGTGTGGCCACCAGGTCAGGGAAGGTGACACTGCTATGGTAAGACCTCACCTATAGGGCTGCATCCATCTCTGGGGTGCCCTAGCACAGGAAGGTCCTGTGGACCTGTTGGAGCGCATCCAGAGGAGGGACATCAGGATGACCCTACAAGGAAAGGCTAAAAAAATTGGGATTGTTCAGCCTGAAGAAGAGAAGGCTTTGGGGTGACTGAATTGTGTCCTTCAGCACCTGAAGGAAGACTACAGGAAAGGTGGGGCAGGACTATTTACAAGAGCACGTAAGGTCAAATGTGTTCAAAGGAGTAATTAGCTCAAATTGAATGATGTTAGGTTTAAATTAGATATGAGGAAAGAATTCTTTACTGTGAGAGTGGTGAGGCACTAGAATGATGGCTCAGAGAAATTGTGGCTGTCCTACCCCTGGAATTGTTCAAGGCCTGGTTGGATGAGACTGAGAAACCTGGTCTAATGGAAGAAGATCCTGTCCATGTCAGGGGGCTTGGAGCTAGATGATCTTCAAGGTCCTGTTCCAACTCAAACCAACCTATGATATAACAAGTGCAAGGCTGCTACAGCACAGAAAAAATTAAAACATGCCAATTCTTAAATTTTTGGGAGTATTGAAGAATGAACTACTGTTCTTGGGAAGAATTTTATGTTGTTTAGCATTTAAATAGGGATATCTGTTATTTCTTATACAGAGATGTTGATGAATGGGGAAGGTATTGGTTTATTGGTTAAGAATTTATTGATTTATTTCCACATTACATTTAATTTGATTTATCTTTTAAATATATTTTTCTGCTTGGATAGAAATAACAATTCTGATACTATTGCTTTCTGGTTAAAGCCTAATATGTTGTTACTATTTTGTAAAATTCCTCTTTTGTTTCCCAAGTGCTCATTCAATTGAAAAAGTTTGGAAAGCAAATTTTTGAAAATATTTTTCATCTAATATTTCAACATCACATTGCTGTGCAATTTGCCTATTAAAATAATTTAGATGCCAAGAGTGTATTGTCATTTTAACAAGTGATTGATAATAGCTTGTAGACAGCTTTAAGATTAGTGAAGATGAAGACAGTTAAATTGTCAATGGCCATGACATGAACTTCAAATCAAGCAAGTACTATGGAAATATTAAAGTATTTTGGCTAAATTAGTGATGGCACTAATAAAATACAATGTGAGTTTAATCTGTTGGAGCATGAAGACAGCATCACAGTCATGAAGGCAGAGAAGACACTTCAGAGGATAGGTGAGTCACCTTGTGACTCAAGGTTTTTGTGACCTTTTAAGACACGTCTGCTTGAATGGTACTTTATAGAATGATGCACATCTTGCATGTGAAAAACGGACCTTTGAGTCTTGATTACATCAACTAACAGAAAACCAAATGCTTTGACATCTCAGATCTCTTTAACAAAAGGTTGCATAGAAAACCCGTACAGAATAATCAAAATCAACCCCCAAAACAAAACAAAACAAAGCAAAAAAAAAAAAAAAAAAAAAACATAAAAAAACCAAACACAAACCCTTACTACTGTTAACTGAAAATTTCTGCAGTATGGACTTTGGACGATATATTTCCTATTCTAGAAAGTCTGCATTATTGTCATTTAAGTCCTCTGAGCTAGGAACTTGACACTGCTTTTCATCAGTGGTGACTTAAAGGATCCAGAAACTACTATATCTCCTCAAGTTTCTCCTATCTTTTCTTAAGAACTCTTAGTTTGACATACTCTACTCTGTTGAAATTAATATGATTTAAACATTTTGACCCACAGATGGGACAGAATAAGAAACATACATATGCAATCATTTGGCTAGTAAATTTTAACCACAGTTAAAGCTGCCCTGACTCAATCACTAGTTCATATCCCTATGTACTGAGGCCAGTAATTGAAAATTTTGAAATCTAATGCATGTCTTTAACACATTTAATCCTTAAACATTTTCAATCTCTACCTTAAATGTAAAAGACAAGACTCAAACAAAGGTGTGGTTCTACAAATATGGTCAAATACACATTTACTGAAAATATAAGGAAGTGCACATTCATTGAGGTTCAGTAAGAACATAGTATTACTTTGTTGTTTTTCTTTTCAGAAATTGAGTGACAATTCCCCTGAGGAAAACAAGGTAGTTCAAAATAGCATTTAACAAGCTAGTAAATAAACAGAACTACTGCCTTGCTTCATGTGGAAATTAGTCTATTAGATATGCAGGCAACATGATTTCCATGGTTACAAATGACCTGCAAATCTCTTAAATTATCCAGTCATCATGAACAACAAGCCTACTAAATAATTATACTAAAATGCAAGAACTGATTCCAACAGTATATTTGAAGTGAAATTCTCCCAGAGAGGGGAGTTTTTTACATGGTAAAAAGTTGCCCCACTATTTCAATGTAAACTCAACAATGGCTTTCTTTGAAACAGTTTACCATGAAGAATTTCATTTTAAATAACATTATTTTAATATTATAGAAGAACAGTAACCTACTGGGCTGGATGGAAAGTCTGGGTTTTTTTGAGTACAAAGTAAAAACTCATTTAATATAAATTTTAATGTTTCTTGTTCCAAGAACACAATGTATATTAGCTTAATGCACTTCTGTTTCTGGTGTTTTCTACAGCTAATAGTCACAATTTTCCATGAAGTAAATTAATTCTGTTTGCTTCTATTGAGTTCAGTTTGTCTAACTGAAGGGAACAAGACAAGCAAAAAATACATGGCATTTGAATGATCACTCTTCATCACATATGAACTACAAATATGTCTTCAGAAATTTGTTCAGAATTTTCTAAGTCTAATGTAAATCTAAAACTTCTGAAGTGACAGCAGGAAAAACTCTTCATGGTCTCTTACATTCGATTGATATATGTATGCAGTGACTGCTATGGAATACATATTTCATTGTCAACATTTTTAATGAAGTGGTAAGTCTTCTTTGCTATCTTGACCTAAAGACAGAGCAAAACCATTTTGCTAATGACTGATTTTTTGTATACTACTTTTCACTGTAATTAATCCCAAATGCTTATCAAGGTCAGTCCTCTCTTAATGTTTCTACTATAAAACACTGCAACTCCATTAACCTCATTTTTCCTCTTTTTGGGATCCTTAATCAATAAACAGCTGCACACTTGAGTTATTTTATCAGCAAACTTCCATAACTTTCCCACAGGCATATAATATTTAATGTTTTTAAAGCCTCAGCACCTTCTAATTTTTGCTGTATGAGAAATACTGCTTTCATTTAAGGATACTGCTGCAGATACAAGCTAAGTTTGTATCCATTACAAATGAAAAGAGATGGTTTGTAAACTTTAGCTCCAAATTTGAAGGAAGGTCAAAGAAGATGAAATGTTTTACAATGTGAAATTCCTGGGGCCTGACTTGAGTGCTGGATAGAAGTAATAGTATTCATTTTAAATGAATTGCCAGCTGAATTCACTGTGATTTAAAATAACAATGTGATAATATTTTGACCTGATTGTCTAGATTTCATTTGAATCTCTTTAACTTGCCCTATTTAATAACTGAGTTATATTTTTTAATCAATATCAGAAATATGAGAACTAAGGTCTTTATCTCACATTTTATAACACGATCTTTCTTTTTGCCAGTCTTTATTTTTTTCCCCCTTTTCAATTTACCCATTCAAGAGAATGTAGTCTCTTTCCCAATTTTACTTGGACAATACTACCTTCCATGTGAAATTTTTCACTGTATCCTAGTCAAAACTTGTTCTGTTGTTTTTTTTTTTTTTTCCCTAAAGCAGAATCACTTTTCCCCAAAATGTTATTCTAGCTGTTTGCCTTTTCAGTAGTGTTTTTGACATCATTGTCCTCTTCCCTTAATCCTAGGAACTTTTATAAATCATGTTTTTCTGTGCATTCACCAAAATGAAGGGAAAAGATATTTGAAAAAAAAATATAGCACCACATGGCTCCTGTTGTAGTTGTCTAAGTCGCCACTGATGAGCTGATCCAAAGCCTGTGATTCTGTATAACGCCTAACACGATGCTACTCTTACCTTTAAGAAAAACCTACTTCAGTATCTCTGGTAATGCTGGAAATCACATGTATTAGTCTGGACTTATCCAAAAGACTTATTATACTTGTGAAACTTATTGCTTATATTTCTATTTAAATAAGCTTTAAAATGGGTCAGAGCTATAGCATATTTGTTTACCCTTTGTCCTGAGTCCATATTTCCCACTTTTTCCTACTTAACACAGAAAAGTAGATAGTAATTTTATTTCTCTAACTGTATTATCTATAATATTGGTATTTTCTATATAATCTGTCATAACTTCCATATAGTCTTCTCTCTCATGCAGGTTGAGAGAAGCACAATTTTAATTGTTTCAATTTAAGCTCTACTCATTTTATCTTTGTGCAATGCCCATGTACTTAATGTACACCTTTTCTATTTTCCTTTCTCATTCCTATTCAGTGATCTGAACTATTCAACTACATTACTGCAAAATGTTGACTTTCACAGTTCTTGGAGTAATGAAGGAAGCTGCTGTTTGATTTTGCAAAAGGGATGCTTTTACTCATCATAGGGCCTGCTTCTGAGAAAGCCATGTCTGATATTCTTAGAACTTAGAGATCTGCGATCTTTCTTCTAGTGACTATGGTTTCAAACTACAACTTTTTTTCTTTTTTTAAAGGAGCATATTTATTTACTTTTATTTTTTTTATCCCAAAGACTGGTTGAGGTAGGGTCTTTCACTGAAAACCACATTTTTATGCTTAACATCTGTAGTGCAACTAATCATAAACAAGGTCATATCTGACTCAGAAACAACATTCTGAAGTTTTTGCATTATATTTCAACAGAGGTTTGCCACTCTAAAATCTGTCTCTATGATGTTTCATCTAATTAGTCATCTTTGCTTTGACCAACAGTGAGAACATGGCTCTGATTATTCTATCTTTCAGTTACAATGAGGATATATAAAGCAGTTTTACAACATATCTAAAAGGAAGATGTTGGAGCTCAATCACTCCTAATGGACCTTTTACCCAAAGTAATTTGATTTCTGTTTGTTTGGTCTCAATCAAAATTCAATTATACACTGCATACAGTAAGACTACAGCTATTTGAATTATGTATGTTTTTAATGTAAAGGAAAAATGTCTAGAACGGGAAGTTAATTGAACTTTCCCACTGAAGAATGCGTAAGAATTACTGAGAGAGGAGGATAGAAGTCAGAGTTTTAACACTTCATTGAAGCAAAGAGTTGTTTATTACTCTATTCACTTCTAAACATGAACAAATACTACAACAAAGACATATTTTCTTGTCTATGGAAGGAAAAAAAACTTTATTCTAATTAAAGGTTGACTAGACTGCTTCCTACTTAACAAGAAAGAAAATAAATCTGGGGGATGAAATGTTAAGCTAGTCCATATCTTTTGAAAGATTTCAGAGGAAAGATTGACTATTAAACCAGATATAGTCCACTAAAAGAAAGAAAATATACTGTCCGATTGCTGTATAGTTTATTAAGATAGAGCAAGTCTGATGAATATCATAAAGATAGAACTTTTAATACAACCTTAGGATTTTTCAAAATATTTATCACTGAGTTGTCTATTTTAGATACTGTCAATATTTGCATATTTACTGTAAGCTGGCTTGAAGAAGGCATAATTTACAGCGATAGGAAAACAATAAAACATTCAATCAATTCTACTTTGAAAATTCAGAAAATACGGACTGGATGAACAGATCATTGGATGGGTTAAGTGTTGGTTGGACAAGGGGGCTAAAAGAGTAGCTGTTGTTGCTTAACACTTGGTTGGCAGCCAATAGCAAATAAACAGCCCAAGGGTCAATGCTGGACTGCTATTATTCAATTCTCATCTGAATTGTGAAATGGTCTGCACCCTCACCACCTTATCAAATGGTACTAAATTAGGATAAAGAATTGTAGTGCCAGATTATAGAGTTTAGTCCACTGGGACCATGATAAACTTGTGACTGGAGCCAGCAGAAAATGTGAGAAATTCAGTAATAAGAGACCCAAAATTCTGCAGAGGAAGTGATAAAAGAATAAAAATCCCATGAATGTGTACAGCTGGGAAGGAACTGACTGAATAACAGGCACGCTGAGAAAGACCCAGGTTACTCACATTAACTACCAGTGTTCTGCCCTCATGAGCATGCCAAAATCATAGTGGGTTGAAAGAGGAAGAGTGTGGTCAGCAGACTGAGGGAAGTTAATGTCTTCCCACTCAGCACTTCAGTGGCCCGAGGTTTGTGCATCACTAGTACTAGGACTCCAGTATAGTTTGTCTTCAAACAGGTCGGGCTGGAAATAAACTTCTATTGTAAATTTTATTTTTTTATTTTCTCCCTTTCTCTTCATTTTATCCCATTTTTCAAATCTGTATGGGCTAAAGTCCTGCTTGCACAAGAGTGAGTACTACTTTTCATCCACAAAGTAGAGAAAGCTTTCAGATTGTGCAGGTAAACAGGCTACCAAACCCTCATGATAGGTGAGGTTCACCCTTCACCTACACTTCCTTCTGATGAACAAAGTGGAAAACACTTAATCCATTGATTTATACATCAGGCCTGTGTGGAATGGACATAATATGGGCTAGTGATAAGATTTAAAATGTATCTGCTCATTTGAATGTCATTCCTTTCCTCACTTTTTTCACAACATATGTATGTATAAATAGTTATATAAACCTTTATCCATTTTATATACTACATTTTTTAAATTATATATTTTATTATCTACTTTATGTGTTTGTTATATATTTATACATTCTATTTATATACACTTATATTATTTGTATATTATATATATATTTATGTATTTTTAATTAATGTACTCTTCTAGAGAACACACAAAGGTTTTCAACTGAGAATTACTATCAGGCCAACACTAATGCTTGATGCTAAAGCCTTCAAATTACTAGCAATATAGCTGATTCCAAAAATTCTATATAGGTTTATATATCAAAGCATCAGAGAAAGAAGGACGAATTTGGGACTAGCTTTTTTTAAAAACTGTGTTTGGCAAGTAAGGTGAAAGCAGATACTACAAAAGTAGTGACTTATTCAAAGATTCGGGCAAAGTGTAAAAATTTTCACTTTTCCTGGAGCTAAGAACTTTGTAACTTTGCTTATGAATTAGCAAGTACTCACCAGGTGAAAACAGTTCTATTCATTTTTTTCCTCAATGGATTTTTAGCAGCAGTAAATGCTGCAATCCAGTCCAACCTCTGAAGGGTAGAGGCAGTCTCATACAGAAAAGGCAAGAAAAACAGAACTACCCAGGTGTCATCTTCCCAGCTTTTTCTTGTGTATTCTTTGACTGCAGTAAAGTAGTGGTTTTGTAAAATACTCTATTGTCAGGTTAGATATGAGTTGATGACCATTTTCACTTTGTATGTGATGTGCTGTAATTTATACTTAATAAAAAGCTACAGTGACCACCCTGATACTGAAGACACCAGAATAGTTCCCTCCTTGGAACACAAAAGCACTGTGCTACTGCAAATGTCATAATGTGGCAGAGAGTGAGAAATGCTGCCACTAAAAGGAGCAGCCAGTGTACCTGCACTAAACCGTTTCAGATTCCTGAGTATAATGCAACCCTAAAATTACATTTTCAAGTACTAGTTTTGGCTGAGACATGTTGGCAGAAGTCCATTGCAGTTAAAAATTTACTGCTAATAATTGCTGAACTAGGAAGGACTGATATTTTTCATGCTGCTTCTGTTTCAACATTTCCTTGCTGTCAGCACTAGCCTTTGTGCTGTTCTAAGGCAATTCCACACTGGGGAGACGGAGGCAAACCACTCAGTCGTCAGCTAAAATAGTGCCACAGAGCTCTTGGGATCTGGCCCACAGAGTATAATAACTCCTCTACCTGCCTGAAATTTCACTTAGTTTTTTTTACTAAGCAAACCTTTACACTTAAGTGCTCCCTAGTATTGATTGCTTTTCTGTGGTTTTGCATAAATAGTGTGGTGCAGTGTGCTCATGTAATAAGGTGATGAAAGCATATAAAAAGATTAATTTGATTCTTTCTCTTGAAGTTCCCTTTTTTGAACATCAGATATTGACAGAGAAGAGAAATATGAAAATGCAAGTACTTATCTTGAAATTTGAACAACCACTTATCTGCCAATTCCCAGTCAGAAAGGGTTTGTATTTTAAATGAACTATTTCTCCATACTATTTTTAAAGGCATAACCAAGAAAAGAGTTTAAATTATTTTTCTTGCAGACCTTCTACAGCCTAAATTCTCTTTTAAATAATGAAATAAATAAGCACATGTATCCTTCTTCACAGATAATTTTTTACTTTTGTGTTCCTTTCCTTCTACATCAACCTTTGTAGCACTCTTAACAAAGGATTCTTCTACTCAGCAGTCTTCAGGGTGGTTTGCAGGGTTGAAATTCAGCTGTATCTTTTTGCATCATAGTGCCCACTTTGAATAAGAGTGTAAAAAAGTGACGGTTGTGTCTCTGATTCCAGATGCTCTACCCTGATGTTCAGTTCCATCATCAGTCCATGGCCTCTTGAAAATGTTACAGCTTCTCAAAGGTATGTCATGTTAAATGCCAGCACTTCAGATTTGCTTTGCTCAGATGCGTTAGCCTGACTTTTCAAAGATAAATTTCCCTTTGTTTTTCTCAGCCTGTGCTTTTATAATAGCTTTTGAAGTGTTATTTATTTTTTTCAGAAGGTGTTTGTTCTTCATTCTGCTTTTACTTTATTTATGAATTTCATTAATGTGATTAGCTTTGACTGATTGACAGTTAAAACTACCTGCAGAAGAAAAAGTCAGAGCTGTGTCCTAGTTTAATATATGATTGCCATCTGAATGTATGACAGCTAGCTGAATAGTGAGCTCCAAAAGACATCTGGAAGATTTGAAAACACCAGTATCTCCATTTTAGAGGATGAAAAATAAGCTAGTATAAAGATTTAGGGAATTTTGGACAGCTTTGATGCGTGCTATTGCATGTAACTATAATGTGGCTAGTATCCAGAGTCTTATCCAGGGCCACTGTGACTGTATGGAGTATAAAATGGTAAGGTTTTTGGAGCAAGGAGCTGCAGGTGACCTTTGTGGAGGAGGCCATGAAGTGCCCAGTGCTTATTTCGACCCAGTCGGACTCTGACATGAGCAGCCCATCACCTGTTGAGACTGCAGCCTGACAGGGAACACTGTGGTGCATCTTCAAGGAAGAATAACAGGCCCAAGGGACTGAGGGGGCTCTGGATGCTGTGGAGACATGCAGAAGGATGCAGTTTTAGGAAGACATTGTAGAAAAGATGCTAAGGAGGAAACAGCTAAGGGCAAGGCTGGAGATACTGTCTTGCAAAGAGGTGACCTGTATTGGCTTAGGGACACCTTGTGGGTTGGGGACTCTGGCTGTGGGTGTCCTTTGTCAGGGAAGGAGCACTCCTAAGGAGCTTCAGCCTTTGGAGGACACACGTTAAGGCATAGAGATTGCTGAGGAACTGTGTGGCCATGGGTGGCCCCTGCTGTGAAATACACCCTGAAGGGCTGCAGCTATGGATGACCCACACTGAGGCAGGGACACCTCTGAAGCCAGTAGTCTGTTGACAACATGTGTCAGAGCAGTGGAAAACGAAGAAGCCCAGAACAGTGGAAGAGACAGGGGCGTGGAGCAGCAGACAAAAAGCAATACATACCTACTCTCCTGTGCTGCCTCTGTTTTCACCATATAAATAGGATAGGATAGATTGTGTGTAGCCCATGTCAAACATGAGAGAAAATCAGACTAGGAAGCGGTAAAAAGTAAGTTATGTTTTTTATTGGGTCATCTCACCCCAGTACCCAAAATGATGAGAGCATTGTGTCAATGAATGATGCATTAAAAGAAGTAAAATTACAAAATTGATGTTTTGTTCATGCTGGTGTTGGATACAGTGTAGAATTGTTTGAGAAGGGAAGGGAAAAGACCTAGGCTGAATGGGAACCTCCCTAAGTGATTGGTTGGAATTTGGCAAGGGAAAAATGCTGTACTTAAAACATTCATTGTGGTAAAAATTAGGGCATGTTGATAATAGGCCTCCTTTTTCAGTCAAGAATCCTTGCACCAAGAAGCATCCATGCTATTTAGGGTACTTAGTATTAGCTGCTTAGTTAATATTGCAAAAGTAGAGTACAAAGGTAGCATGATTTGAAGCTGAGAGTAGGTCCTGATTTTCTTTTTGTGACTTCTTATACTAATAAGAAGATTTTTTATATAAGCATTCTAATAGATTAAAAATAAATTCTACACCAATTCCTGAGCAAATAAATTGTGGTACTGACTATACCACAATTATGCAAAAATATATTAAGGAAATAAAAAAATGAGTAATACAACATTCCAATGGAGTGCAACATAATTTTATGCTATAAATTGTCCTTATAAGAAGCACAGTGAGCAGTGTTGAATGAAACAAAGAAACTTTTAGCTTTTTTCTTTCCACATGGTGCTTTGGAATGAC
The DNA here is from genome assembly GCF_024509145.1 of Vidua macroura. NCBI lineage: Eukaryota > Metazoa > Chordata > Aves > Passeriformes > Viduidae > Vidua > Vidua macroura. The sequence goes on along the minus strand of NC_071572.1, from coordinate 37,353,701 downwards.
TTGTTTCATAAACACAGAAGTTCTGAGTAGTGCCTAAGAGCTGTTCTTTTGAGAATAACTGTATGTGGCTTTAAAATGCCCCATCCACTTTTTCTTGCAAGCAGTGTTCTGCATAGCCTCTGAAAGCTCCACATAATAAAATTAGGATGAAAAAATATAAATGAAGCTGCTGGGTTCATTAAATAGCAAATGGAAAGACAGCTGCCAGGTTGATAGATAAGTCAACTCCTCTGTGTGTGCTGTGATTTGCAAGTAGAATGCTGTTAGTGTATTAGCTCCTAAGTGTTTCAGTGTCACATATCTAAAAGCTGTATCCAGCAGGTAAAAAAGCACATAGTTTGTGAAAAAATAATATCAAAAGGAAAATACACTTAATCTTCCACTTCAACAAACCTCACAATTCATCTTCTCTGGAAATATTGCATCAGCTGTGTTAACTTCTCACAACTCTTTGAGTCTCTAAAATTGTCATTTATGGAATACCAAATTTTCACTGTTTTAATATACAATATTTGTATGTACAAAAGTAGAAATGTGCAATATTTGGAGGGTTTATTTTTTTATTTTCTATTTCAGAAAATGACCTCAATATAAGTTTAACATTGCTAACCAATACCTTATTTGATATTAGTAGACAAAAAGGACTTGCTGTAGAGTGTATGCTGTACTTCTAAGATTATTTTGAGCCTACTGAGTGTATCAGTACTGTAACTTTTGGTTATCCTCAGTTATCTTTCTTATGACACCAGGGAGGGAATATGAAACTTCCGGAGCATGCAGAACTCCCAAGCCTACTCAGAGGCATAGTATTCCATTAGTAAAGCACCACAAGGTTTGGATACCTTCAGAGAGGGATGGAAAGACTTCCAGCTCTTTCAAGTGGCCCTGCCTCGATGGCATGCAGTCAAGCTGTGGGTTGCAGTGTTCTACCTAAGCACTGACTAAACACAGCTATAATTTTTCTTTACACCTAATTTACTGGGTGTATCATACAATGATGATGTAGTTCTAGTCAGGTCAAGCTGCATCTGTTAAACAGAAACTGTGAAATGTGCTCTGTGAATATGATGGGAAAACATGGTCAGGATTAATGAAAAAGAAATTGGATTCTTTTGTTGATTTGGAAGTATCTTTAATTGAAAAAAGAAAATAGCATTGAACGTATGATGATGATATGCACCGCTGACCATCATGTTTTCTTATATGACTGATGTGGTGGTCTTGGGAATGAAGGCATAGAGACAGGCATTCATACAGCTTCAGGGAATAGAGGATGATAAGTTTTTAATGATTAGTTTTAATCTAGTTTTGGTTCTAGTCCAGCAGGCTTCAGAAGAAAATCATGCAAAAAATACTTGGTTTAGAACAAAGTCTGTCATCTCTGCTTTCTTTCTCAACACTGTAAAGATAGCATTTGAGTTATGTAGAAATATATATGTATATTTCAGCAGGTAGGAAACCAACACTTGTGTTCTCCAGATGCAGCATTTATCTGAAAGCTGGTGGGTGATAGAGAAAACTGGTTTGCATAGTGGGTGGGTTGACCCTGGCTTGATGCCCTGTACTCACCAAAGCTGCTCTATCACTACCCTCCACAAATGGACAAAAGGGAGAAAATATAACAAAAGGTTCTTACGTTGAGATAAGAACAGGATGAGATCCCTCATTGCTTCCTGTCACAGGCAAAACAGACTTGACTTAGGGAAATTAATTTAATTTATTACCAATAAAAATCAGAGAAAGATAATGAGAAATAAAACAAATCTTGAAAACTCACAGGTTGTTTCTGCCACTGCTGAGGGAGACAAGTCCTTCCCGGTCTCTAGTGTTGAATTCCTCCCAGAGAAGACAGCCCTCCATGAACTTCTCCAATGTCAGTCCTTCCCACGGGCAGCAGTTCTTCGTGAACTACTCCAATGTGTTTCCCTTTCCAGAAGGTGCAGTCCATCATGGACAGGCAACATGGGTTCCCCACAGGACCACAAATCCTACCAGCAAACCTGCTCCAGCATGGGCTCCTCTCTCCGCAGGTTACAGGTCCCTGCCAGGACTCTGCTCCAGCATGGGTGTCCCCTGGGTTCACAGCCTCCTCTCAGGCATCTGTCTGTTCTTGTCTGGGTCTACTCTATGGGCTGCATCTTCAGGGTCCTCTATGCAAGGGCACAGCTGCTACATCAGGATCTTTGCCATAAGCTGCAAGGAAATTTCATTTCTGGCACCTGGAGCACCTCTGTCACCTCCTTGTCCACTGAACTTGGTGTCTGAGGAGTTGTTCCTCTCACATATGCTTGTTGCATCCCGGGTTTGGGTTCAGATTAGGGGTTCTGATCTATGTTAGCTAGCCGAGTTCTGTGTACCCCTGTGCACCCCCCATGTTTCCCCCCCCCACAGTGGTCGGCTCTGAGTCTTTTACCATTGGAGCTCACTCTGCCAGTCCTGTAACCACTCCCCTGTCCACTCCTGAGAATTCTGTGTCGGTCACCCTGTTCCCACGACCCCATTCGTCCCGGAGCCCGGTCTGCCCCCGTCGCATCCCCATTGGTTACCCCGATCCATGTCACTCCCCCGTAGCCTGCCCCCATTGGGCAAGGGGGGCTTCTGCTCTCCTTGTCCCGCCCCCGATAAAACCCCATGCCTCCTGGGTTCTGTGGCCATTTTCACCCATACGGAGTTGGGAGTGGTCTGCGGCTTCTCCATCACGGCTCCCACGGCCATTAAAGCCTTCCAGCCGCCACGCGGACAAATTTGGACAATTCTTTCACCTCTTTATTTCGCCCCTCGCGCCGATGGCAAAGCACAGCCAGCCCACCCTGGTGCACAGCAGCAGAAGCGCCCAGGAATCACGACAATCACTGGCCCTGCTGAGAAGCAGAGACGCCCAAGCCGGGCACTCGGGAGCTGACCGGGGCCGAGAAAAATAACACATTGTCGCATATGCTCCCTCCTCTATTCTCTCAGTGCAATTACATCTGTGCAATTATATTTTTTTCTTTATTAAATACATTATCACAGAGATGTAACTACCCTCTCTGATGGGCTCAGCCTTGGCTAGTGGCAGGTCTGTCCTGGAGCTAGCTGGCATTGGCTCTGTCAGACATGGAGGAAGTTTATAGGAATTTCTCACAGAAACCACCCCACAGTCTCTTCTGATACCAAAACCTAGCCATGCAAATCCAATAAACACGGATACTTTTGCTGAGAAAGTCTCCAAAGCTTTTTCTATTTTAGCTAAAACAAACTGAGTCTTTTGTTTGTACTTTGAAAAGGACAAGAGATGAATGAACCCAGTGCAAAAGTCCCATTTGGAAATGGAAAGTAATAGTGATCTTATCTGGCTGCTTTTCTGTCTATTGTTAATATAAATGAGCTCAAAGACCAAGTGTTATGGTGAAGCAGCATTTAGATATCCTAGCCCCGATCTTCAAGTCTATTTGGATTCTAGTTTATTACAATTTTTCAGGATTAAAAATACAAATGGTTTCATAAAAGCCTGTCAGGAAGTGAACCTTGTAAAATGCCCCCTTTTCTTCGTAATGCCTAATTTTTTTAGTTCGAATTCAAAAGAACAGGACATTTTATGTTTTGTTAAATTACCCAGGCTAGGAGCTCAAATCCTGGTAGTTTTAATTAATTGTAATAAGATAAACTTTCTTTTAAATAACTCTTAGAATGATTTTTTTAGGTGGTTCTGTTAGCTGAAGTAACTGCAGAATAGTTCAATTGAATCAAATTAAAAAAAAAAAAGAACAAAACCAGCTTCGTTTTAACTGCAATGTCATTGTGGATGGTGAAATTCTGAAGTCATATAAAACAGCAGAAGTACAGAAAGAACCAAAATGCCTTTGATTTGCTTAAATGATAGGAAAATTTGTGCCTTTGAGTAAGTTTTTGTAAAAGCTATGCTTCAGTCCTTGCTGTACTTGAAGGTAATGGAGTATAAAATAATCTCCCATTGAAGACTGACCATGTGAAATGGCAACAGATGAAATTGGCAGTTTTTAAAGCCACTGAGGCACAGACACTAGTGCAATTTGAGGAATGACATTGACAAATAGCTCAGGGAAGAAAGAGAAGCAAGTTTAGATTATTGCATAATAAAATTGGGAATAAATAAGCTTGAGCATCACTTTTCAATAATAAAAATGGGACTATTTTAAAATTAATTAAATATTTTCTCACTGAGAAATCTGCTGACATGACTGAGCTGTGGAATAAATACGGATGTCAAGAAGCCAAGTAATGGTGCATAGTGTGCACTTCTGAAAATGGAATCTTACACTCTTCTGACTATGTTGTGGAATGCCTTAGTTAAGATTCTTATCTGCACCTTGTTCTTACCTCAGTTATATTTGATTTGCATTTGGATCTTAGCATCCTGTAGCAAATTATCAGTCCCTTTAAGCTTATCTTTCATCAACAGGTCTCAAGAATGATAGAAAATTTATTTTAAAATAAATCTGTGAGGTTTTTACATAAATCACTATCCAAAAGATATTTACTTCAGTTAAGCTAAAAAAAGCTCAACCCTCCAAAACTTTTTTTTCCTTATTCTAGAGTAAAGCAAACTCCTTTCTCCCAATCTGTTATGTTTTAAACTACTGCATCATTATTGAGAAATATAAATTATATTTTTCCACCTGAAATCAAGGCTATGAATTCTTTTTAGGAGGATAGCTCAGCATTAACACTATTTCGTCGGTAAAGTCTAAGTTTCTTTTAGACTGTGGTACAGAATTGCTGATTAGAAATTGTATTTTTTGTTTAATAGATTTAAAAGTGCTACAATTCAATTGTACGTTACATGAAAAAAAAAATATATTTTTGCTTTAAACTAATAACCTTTTTCATTTGCTGGCTTTTCATTCATTGTGGGAGATGGTGAATTCTCTAAATGAGTTTTTCTAATTTTTTCTCCATCTCATTAATTTTTAAATAAAACTATTTTGTCACCCACAGAATTGTCACATTTTTAATCTTCTAGTTGATTGACTTTGTCCTTGTGCAGAAGTTTGAAACCTTTGTTTACTTTGGAGTTTTTCTTTATGTTTTTCCCTATTACACCCTGCCAATTATAATCTTCAGAAAATAAAATTCTCAAGTTCAAAATATTTACCCAGTAGCCAGATTGTGTTTGCTGCTGCTTTTTTTTTTTTTTTTTTTTCATCTCCTCTTCTGATAATTCTGTGTGCTTTTTTCAATCAATGATGAACACTGAAACTTTGAAGGAACTATTCACCATAAATGTATTGAGTTATAGTTCAGATTTATTTTTGTCTGGATACAGTTACATTTGGTTTACTCTGTGTATTATTTCACGTTGAATTGTATAGAGTCATAGAATGTTAGGGGTTGGAAGGGACCTCAAAGATCACCCAGTTCCAGCCCCTTTCCATAAGCAGGGATACCTTCTACTAGATCAGGCTGCTCAAACCCCATGCAACCTTGAATATCTCCAACTGATGAGGCAGACACAGTTTCACTGGTCAACCTGTAACACTGCCTCACTAGATTCATTCCATCAACTAGTCTTTGATTTTGTGAAACTGTCATGCAGATCTTTTGAGTCACATTTAATTTTTCTATATCTGTAATATCAATAAACCTTGTAATTTCTGTTCTCTCTAGTCACTGTATTAGATGGAATTGCATTGAGGAGTACAAGTCCCCACACAGATCTCTGAACATTTCCTTTTTCTAACCATGAGACGAGGTTTAGTAGTACTTAATTAGTTAATTACATAGAATTTAGCTAGTAAAATATATACCTAATTGAAATTTCCATGGTTTAATAAGGCTTATTTAGAAATCTTCACTAGCCGTAATATTGCTGATTTGTTGGTTCTTAGTCTTTCAGTTTGTTTTAATGTCTCTTCTATGCTTGGAAATATTTTCTCAAGCTCATTTCTTTAAAAAGATTTAGCACAAGAACTTCCTAAATCTCTCTATACAATAAACAAAAGAATTTTCATCATGATAAATTGATGTGTTGTGTGACATGTAGAATTCTAATTTAATTTTCCCTTCACATATAATAATGCATTTCTCACTGTCTTTTTTTTTTTTAACTTCCAGGACTCTGTACTAATTTTATCTAGAAGGTTCTAATGCAGAACTTAATTTATGTTGGTTTGGAACAGGAGTGCTCAGAACCAAAAATCCTCAAGGCCAATTTCAAAAGGCACATACTACCTAATATGATGACAATGTTAAATATACAGGTTTCTCTTCTCTATGACCTTAGAACACTAACGTATTTTCATATGGGCAGCTAAATAACTTTCAGGTGGTAATGATTTTCAGCCATTAGTGACCTGGACTGAATCTGAACTTGTGACCTGTATGCGTTCTCTGGATTTTTAAGCATAACTGGAAAGCCCCTCAGATCAAGTCTTTCTCCCTTTCATTATGCCATTCTTTTTTACAAAGATGAATTTAGTCTGATATTCTGCTTCCGTATTCTATGGTTACGATTCAATAGACCTAAGTCAGAGTCTTACATGAGACATAATTTTAAAATTATTTTTTCTTACCTTTCCTGATAATAGGTTATATCAGGATCCAAAAAATAAAATAGGTCATGACTGAGGATTGGGCTGAATAATACTGAGGACTTACATAGCACTTTATGTGCTCAAAGAGCTACACAAACATTACCTAAATAAAACAAATGTGTCTCATTAAGAAGTCTGTTCACGTGTACTCTGACGAGACAAACAAGCATGCAAAAATGCATGACAAATTACTTAAATAGTTCTCCTTTGCAAAGGGAATTGTGCCTGAAATGTCATTCATCCTTTCACAATAGAATATTTGTTTCTTTTTCATTAGTAGAGTGAATAGAGATCATTTAAGGTGTGTCTTCAGGGTGGGTGGATGTGTTTTGTAAAAAAATAACTTTGGATTTTATGACAAATATTCTGCGTGGCATTATTATTATGTGAATTAGCAAAGGAAACTTCAGCTTTAGCATTTAGCAGCATGTGGTGAAGAATTTTAATTTCCTTATTTTAAAGGTTAAGTGTTCCTTCAAGCATACTTGTTGCCATTTCCAAACAGAATAAATAGGGAACTTCCTCTAAGAAAGCTACTAGCTCATTTTATAAATATTTTAATAAAAATATATTGCTTTCACATTCCTATCCCTAAGTGAACAGTCAAGAATGAATATAAACAACTTTTTTAATATAAGATGGAGATTTTTCAATTATAAGCATTTTTAATTGAATGAAGCATTTGAGCAAACCTTCAGCAAATATATAAATTAGTGGTGAAGATGTATATGAGGATTGCTGAGGAAATTTTTTATACCTAAACTGTATATTTAAGCTCCATACTCACCAGCTCTCTGAGGCTGACATAATGGTACTACTCATATACAATACAAAGCAAGAAGCAATATGTATATCCATAAGAAATTTAAATAATCTTTGGAAATCAATGTTCTTCTTATGTGATAGTCCCTTCCCCTGGTGGGTAGGGCCCCTCAGACTTTTGAGAAATCAAGTTTATTTTGATAAAATATTGGTGAGTGACACACTGCAATTAAAATCAGGATAGAAGAGTGAGAGCACTTTTTTTACTAGTGTGCTTCTTAGGATAATCCTAGGCTCTTAGTAAAGGTTGGTGACTTGGGCAGTAGGACCACCGGAGCTCTTTCCCTAGAAGATGTCATTACCCTTGCTGAACTTCCAAGCCTTTCGACCCTTTCAGTGGTTATACTGAGAAGTCCCTTTGTGTGCACTTGACCCCTTACTTTCTCATCCAGGTCCTGTAATTTCCTTACTGCTACAATATTCTGAAGTCTTTCTTCCTTCCTGCGTTGACACTACTTCTAGCTAGAAGGTAGCAGCTGTCTGCATACACAAAATTAAAACACAGGCTTTGTATGTGACTGGAAATCAATGGGAAAGCAAAACACTTGAGATCCTGGAGATTTTGGACCACATCTGCACAGCTTGCTATTGACAGTTACCCCTCACTCCACCCATTCTACTGCACAATTTGTTACAAAACATTTCAGGCATTGCTGCATAGAAGTGAGGCAACTCTTTTTGCACAGCAGCGTTGGCTCAGACTGCAGAAGGAGACCCACAGCACTATCCTCACTTGATCACACAGGTGAGCTTTTCTGGGACTTTGCTAAACACTGAGAATGTTATTTATTCTGGTGAGTGATTTTTATTCTTTACCAGTTTGAAAATATCTTTGAAAAATACTTACCTGTTTAAAAATTGAGCTGACCCCACAAATAATATATGGAGTACAGGTTCCATAGATTTAAAGATTGTATTATACTTAAACATTTTATGTGAAAATATGTCCTCTTAAAGCATAATTTAGGGAGTAGGGCACAGGAAAAAAAATAACACCACCTTTAAAATATATTTTTCAATAAATTCTTTTCTTTAGTAAGTTATAAAACTGAATTTTGGGGTTCTATTTTTTTTATTTTGCTTATGTTGCTCATATATGAGCATATGTGATTGCAGCAACTATGCAACCCAGAACTTTTATTTTCAATTAAAACTATAGACTAGCTTGTCTTTTCAGTTTTTATACAATGCAGGCTTAGAAAAAAAGGCTCGAGTTCTCAAATGACAGCTGAAGGGAAAACTTACAGGGTATGAACACATGTAAAAGTTCAAACAAACTTCCTTTTGAACACAAGTGCTATATCATGCAAGTAGCAGATGCTTTGTAAATATGCCCTTTTATTTTTCAGTTCTAAACTATAATCTATGAAGGACAATTAATTCTAGGGGAAGTCAAAATTTCACTTATACCAGTCACAACCCCATTGAAATAAAACAAATCTTAACAGACAAGAAATCAAATAACTCAGTATGAAATAACAAATCTAAATCTGGAGGTAACACTGAGTAGATCAAGAAAAATATGCAAGTAAAATATTTCAGAAGCAGAAAAGGTTACAGGTGAACAAATATAGTCTCAGGAAAGCTGCTGCCAATCATTGAAAAGTGAAATAAAAATTGCCTAAATTTGAAGCAATTACAAAATTCGAGTGGGTTTCTTTTCAGATGAAAATTAATGTTGAAACTACCAGAGATAATCTGAATAACAGTAGAAGGAGTGTAAGCTAAAACTTGTTAAGGACTTATTCTAGCAGTGCAATAAAGAGAAATCCATAACTTGTATTCAGAAATTTCACACCAAAGATCCTTACTAATCAGAATTTGACCTTTGAAAATAAAGACAAATTTTGTTTCAGCACAGCTTCTTTTTCTCTAAATTTCAACTTCATAAGTCCCCTGTTGTATCTGCCCTTATTGACCTCCAGCTTCCAGTAGTTTTTCTAAGCCTGTATTTACTTATCTGATGCTTGCTTATAGACATGTTAATTTGTATTCTTAATCTATTTCTTTTTACCTCTTAGTTTATTTTTGCCTAAGTATTTATCTGATTAACTATAGAATAGAATCACAGAATGTTTTGGGATGGAAGAGACCTTAAAGATCATCTGGCTCTAACGTCCCTGCTGTAGGCAGGGGCACCTTCCATTAGACCAGGTTTCTCAGACCCCCATTCAACCTAGCCTTGAACAATTAGAAGGGTGGAGCATCCATCTTCTCTGAGCAACCTGTTCCAGTGCCTCCCCACCTTCACAGTTAAGAATTTCTTCCTAATATCTAATCCTAGCCTACCCATGTTGAGTTTAAGGTCATTCCCCTTTGTTCTATCAGTACAGGCTTCTTGTAAAAAATATCTCTCCAGCCCTCTTGTTCCCTTAGGAACTGGAAGGTTGCTCTAAGGTCAGCCCAGAGCCTTTTCTTCTCCACGATGAACAGCCCAAACTCTCTCAGCCTGTCTTCATAGTAGAACTTTTTCAGCCTTTTGATCACCTTCGTGGCCTCCTCTGGACTTGCTCCAACAGGTCCATGTCCTACATATGCTGGGGACTCCAGAGCTGGATGCAGCCCTCCAGCTGGGGTCTCGGGAGAGCAGAGTAGAGGGGCAGTATCACCTTCCTTGTCCTGCTGGCCATGCTGCTTTTGATGCATCCTAGGTTATGGTTGGCTTTCTGCAATGCAAGCTCACATTGTTGGCTCATAAATTTCTCATCAATCAACACCCCAAGTCCTTATCCTCAGGGCTGCCTCTAATCCATTTTCCACCCAACTGATATTTGTGTTAAGGATTTCCCTGATCCAGGTGCAGGACCTTATGCTTTGCTCTGTTGAACTTCATGAGGTTCACATGGACTTGCTTGCTGAGGTCCCTCTGGAATCCTTTGCCTTTAGTATGTCCACCACATCACACAGTTTGGTGTCATGGGAAAACTTGATGAGGGTGCATGGAATCCCACTGTCCATATCACTGACAAAGACGTTAAACAAGATTACTTGTCTGGAAATATAGTGTACCTCATTCTGTTCATTTTGGGCAGGATATTCAGATTTCTCCTTCATGTTTGAGAGAACACTGTACTGCTGAAAAACCTTGTCAGCATGAGCAAGAAGGATGTTTATGCCCTTCATATCAATCAATAATTAAAGCATTTCAGCTATTGCAGTGACATTTTTGTTGGTGCATATAAGACACCAAGTACTTTATGCTTATTGCATCACGTGAGGTTTAATGAATTGCTCTGTGCAGGACTTGTGCGAGAGCCTGGGACCTTGTGTACTACAAGTAGAGTGATGTATATTTCATTTCTATAATTCCTTATATACAGATCAAAGAGAGGTATTCAACATTTATTTTTAGAAAGTATTAGGACAACTAAAGACCAATTAAATGTTTGTAAATGTGCTTTCAGAGTGTCTTGTCTAAGAGCACTACACCAAAAACAATGATTACAAATACTATTCAAAAAAAAATTTTTTTTTTAAATTTGAATAACTTGTCCTTGTTTCAGACAGTACTGTATGTGACAATGTCTTTAGAAACATATCTAACTTTGCATTTGTGTTCTGAGGAGAAAAATCAGATGAAATTATTAAATTGTGGGTTTGTTTATGTCTGATACCATCTTTTCCCCAATTAATGCATTTTGTGACAAGAAATTTCATTAAATATGTCAGAATATTTTAAGTAAGATCAGTCAGTCCTGAATCAGAATGGCTCAGAATTTTTTTTTAAATCTACCCACATAAAGTTCCTGAATTCAGGTAGGTGCATCAGTAAAAACATTGCATGAGATCTTAGAAGAAATCTGGGAATGCCCTAGTTTGTGATTCAGGTGCTGTGCAATGAGTTGTGAGCTCAGCTATTCCAATATAAATTGAAATTTAATAACTGCTTCATATTAAATCCCTCTTCAAGCCATATCTTTCTATTAGTTAATTCCTTAGTTTCCTTTAGAGAAAAAGCAGATGTCTTTCAGTCATCTCAAGCTAGAAATGAACCTTGATGACAAAACCCAATCTTAAAACAAAATAAACACCACGACCTCTCAAAAAGACAAATATTTAGTACACCTGCTATATGCATATTGTTGTTCTGTGGTTCTCCTAACCTTTAAATTAATATGTCTTTTTTTAATTTTTGTATTACCATATTTAGGAAGCTGAGGTCTGTGGTGATATGTAGGTTTTGGGATTTTTGTGTGAACCAGATTAAAATATAATTGTTTTGTCCTGACTGTTGAACTATAGAGGTATAAGACTTTCAAAAATATAGTTCTAAAGACAAATTACTACACACTCCAGGAAATGGGTTATCTCTTCAGAATTTCAGAATATGAGTGGCAGCTTCCTCTTTTTTTTTTTCTTGGAATAGATGCTAACATAATATTTTCCTGCTATTCTCTTGTAAAAGGTTCAGGTAAGAGTAGCTGTGATATCCCCTAAAGCAGTGCCTGTCATAAGAATACTTTTTATAAATAGTCACTAAGTTCCTGAAACTTAATGATGTTATAATCATTTTACCAGAAAGAGAGAAAGAGGTCAAATGGCAATTCTTCTTATGTTGATCCCCATGTATATATTTCCCTCCTGTTTCTTTTAAAATATTTTTTAAATTTTTAAAATTTCAGGGTTAACATTACTAATTAATTTTATTTTGATCATATAAATGGTCCTATGATTGTCCTCTGGATTTACTTAACTCTGAAGTCTCAGAACTTCAAAGTACTTTAAGAGCACTCTACATCCAGCTGGTCACTGGTACTACTGAAAGTTTTTTGCCAGCCCATTTCTTTGAGATGTTTGGCCTGTGGAAATTACTATGTATTTTATTCTAGTTCTTTATTTTGTTTCATAATGCCTCACACAAATCCCAGGATAGAATAAATTACTAAACAAGAAACGGGTATATACTCACAACTGGGAGTATGTATTAGAAGAACTGCTGATAGAGATTAAAGTTTCTAGGAGATAAGTCTTCAGAAAGAGCTTCTCAAAACTGTGGATTAGCTAATACATAGGGGAGATAAAGTGTGATTTTTTTGCCTTGTCACTTCATGGAAGTTATATCTTTCCTAGCAATACTGAAATATATACTGAGATCTGAACCGGCTTACCGTGAAAAAATATTATACTAATGAATTACAATTTAAATTGAAAATACTCTTTTAATCCCAGGCCATATTAAAAGGCAGACTGATCTGGTGCTTATTGCCCAGTCATGCAGATTTCCTACAGAGTAGTGGGAAATTCTATCTCTTTGAAAGACTTGACTGTCTACTCACATAAGAGAAACCTGTTTTATTTTTGAAGGAAATAAATAACTTTTTCTTGGATAGAAGATGGATTTCACACTGTCAATCAAGCAGTAGATAATCCAAATTTAAAAAAAACCAAAACCCTATGTGCTTATGGAAGCACTGTGAATGTCCTCCACCTTTGGACTTTGGCACCAGAAACAGAGATACGAGTGACTGCTGTTATAGAAACATGGTAGTTTTCAGGGAAGGGTTGCCATCCAGAGGGACCTTGTCAGACTGTAGAAGTGGGTTAATATGGGCCTCATGAATACAACAAGGCCAAGTAGAAAGTCCTTGATATGAGCTGGAAATGTGAACTTTCATCTTAGAAAGGCAGTCACAGTCTGGGCTGCATCAAAATTATTGTGGCCAGCGGCAGATCAAGGGAGTTGATTTTTCCTGTCCACTCCACCCCACTCTCATGAGACTCCACCTAGAGTACTGCACCATACTCGGGACTCACCAGTACAAGCAAGATATAAGCATCTTGCAGCAGGTCCAGAGTAAGGTCACAAAAATGGTCAGAAGGAGGGAACACATCTCCTGTGAAGAAAGGCTGAGATTGCTGGGGATGTCCAGCCTGGAGAGGAAACCTTATTGAGGCCTTCCAACATACAAAAAAGTCTTAAAAGAAAGGTGGAGAGAAACTTTTGCTACCAAGGTCTGCAGTGACAAGACAAGGGGTAGTCGTTTTGAACTGGAAGAGGAATGATTAAATTGAACATAAGCAGGAAATTTATGATGAGAGTGAGAAGTTGTGGATGTCACACCACTATTAGTGTTCAGGGTTGAATGGGGCTTTTAGCAGCCTGACCTAGTGAACTGTGTCACTATCCACAGCAAGGGACTTGCAGTAGATATTTAAAGGTTGCTTCCAACCCCAAATTTTTTATGGTTCTATAAAAACGTAAGTGAAAAGCAGAGGTGAGAGTCATGAAGTTAAACACATTACAATCAAAACAGCTGGAGTTTCAGAAAATTTGCGAACAGAGTTTCAAATGCATGTGCAAATGAAATTCTTACTAAGTCCATGTATATATGAGGATTTGGGTTGGAGGTACTTTAAATCATACTTGTGTGGGTCAGTACTTAGCATGGTTAGTTCATGGCATGGAGTTTAGTCTTGCAGGACCAAAGGAACCTTGTTTACCATAGTATTAGAGAAGTGCTGGGATCTGGGGCTATAGTAAAAGAATATTTCACCTGTTAAGGAAGGTAAGCATCAAGACCACTGTACTGGTTCTGAAAAACAATTATTTCCAGTAGTAGATAATGAGGTGGTGATGGTTTTGGTTTTTTTTTTCCCCTCTACAGCTTTGTGTCTGCATGAGGCCAGCTGAGTCTAAAAGCTCATACAGCTGAACCAGCTGGAGATATCATAAATCCAGTCTAAGGAATCAAGGTTTTCAGGACAGCCAGTTGATCCTGAAATGCCTACAGTCCACATAATTTTGACTGAAGTATTTAAATATTTATTAAGGGAAGTTGTTAATTTGCGGGTTTTGTGTGTATGTGGGGTGGGGGGGGAGTGTGGTGGTGGTGTTATTTGTTGGTTTGTTTACTTTTAATTTAGATCTATTAGTCAAAGCCTGGCTCAGGACTGAGAATTTGTGAGTGTTTTGCAGCTCAATCTTTTTCGGTTTAAATGCCTCCCAGCCCAACATACAACAGTAGCATAGTAATAGCAAGTTTTAAAAGGAGCACTGCTTTGGCTAGTTTCAAAATTGCTATTACAGCAGAGGGAGAGGTAGCTCAGTATCCCTTGCAGACCTTTGAAATCAACAGCTTGCATAGTATTAATTGTACGGCCAGGGATTTCTTCTTTTATGTTGGGCAATAAGATATTATATTGCATAGTATTAATTGTACGGCCAGGGATTTCTTCTTTTATGTTGGGCAATAAGATATTATATACATTCAGCACTATGGAAATTATTTCTAAGTGATATTTATAAAACAACAACATTTTTGAAATGCAATATATTTTTTTCATCTTTTAATTATTCCCCCACCTAAATACTCTCTGCGTATTTACTGACTGCTATTTCAAACAAGATTCCATTTGATATTCATTTAACTAGAGCTCACACTGAAAATTATGCCTTTCATAGACACATCATGAAATCACCATTTTACCTGTAAGACTATCACATTGGGATGCAAACTATTAAGTTTCCACAAATCCTAGTGGGTTTTTTTCAGAGTGACTACCCATCTAAATCAAAATATCAGAATAAAATCTCAAGGAGTGATCTCTGGATACAGTCCAATAAGCCAAGAGACCACCTTTTATTTGACTTCTTTGAACAATTCTTCTGCTGTCAAGCATAACACCTAAAGCTGTCTCATCTCACTTTCCTAATCAGCAGTATGGAGTGGAGCCTCAGTAGGATAGCCTTCTATTCTTGTGTCACGAGCACAGTGCACTGTCACAGTTCCAATCACATGGATTGACAAATATTCTCTTTTCTAGTGGCAGGTCTAGAAACCAGAAAATTTGAGCGTCTACAAATTAAATTCTGAAAGAGAATTCAAGTTATAATACTTTATGTGTCTCTGTGTTTGCAGCTCATACGCTTCTTGTATGGTGTTTGTTACAAGTCTGTTACAACACTGATTTCTATGCAGAGTGACAATATTAACAGTTTAAATATTTTGGTGAGATAAAAGGAAGTTGATGAAAATTTTACACCTAGAAGGAATATTCAATATTTTTGCATTGCATCAATGTCAGAATATTGATAAAGCTTTTTCTCCTGGTTCAGCCACTTTACTAGGTTTAAATTTACCTCAGGGTATGGAAAGTATATAAAACAAACCTTTTGTATTTTTATGTAGTAATCAAAATATTCTACCCTTGAGAGATACTCTTTTTCTAAAGGAATGAACTGGAAATTACTTTTCTTTGCAGTACAGAAAAATTGCAGCAAAGGTTAATAGAATATATTTGGCTTATTCTGCTGAACTCCAAGCTTGGTATAATTATTAAATCCATAAAAAAATGTAAGATAAAACATTTATTTACTGACTCACATCATCAAAATATGGAGAAAAAGGATGCCATTTCTAAAACTGGCATCATACATCGTGATTTTTTTTTCTTTTCATTTTGTTGGCTCTGGTCAGTGACTGAATCTACCTGACAAAAGCTGTGGGAACATTGTGGAGAGAAACTAACCACTAGATTTGAGAAATTAATGTGTTTGTTTTAAATAATTTTATTTTCTCAGTGGCTGATATGGATTGTGTTTCTATTTTTATTTAATAGATATGACAATTTGGCATCAAGGTCTACCTCTTCTCTAGGTTTTGTAACATTACCTTGAAAGTCTTTTTGCTAAGCTTCAATAATTTTAAAAATGCCTGGCTATTCTTGTGCTATAACAATGTCTTTATTAGTGAATATGATTTCTCATTTGTGAATACATAACTTCCTTTTAGCGGCAATAATGCTGATTATTTCTAATTATTAATATATTAAAATGAGGTAAATTTTTTCCAGTAAGGCTGCTTAAAAGTGATTGTGACTCTGTTTCTGCCAATAAGTTCTCTAAGGATATTTCTAGTTCTTGAGTTTGTTTTATTAGGAGAATCTTTTACTCCCATGCCAATGCCCAAGCCTTAAACATATATTGTCACAGAAGAGAAACACAGGAATTTCTACATAATGTCCATTATTTTCAAGCCTTGTCCAGAAGAGTAAAAGGTGAGACAAACAAGAAGGAAACAAAAATGTCTCCAAAATACCACACTCACTTACTTTTAATTTTCCTACCTCTTATCTGTAGCAGTCAGTTGACAAGTACTATTGAAATAAGAGAGAATCTTAGAGAGAATAAAAGTTTCAGAACTCCTAAGCATGTTACAGAGTTAAGAAAAGGAAACAAAATACAGCTGGTGAGGAATTTGCTTATGTTTCATCACAGAAGTCTGGAAAATAGTCTTCATTGTCTGTGACCACACTATTATAAACCTGTGATTGTGTCACGCATTATCTTTATCAAAATTTCTATTTCATTCAGAATAAAGTTCAGAACAATAAAGCAGAGGTGAATGTCATTGCCTATCACGTAATTGAAGATTACAAAAAATATGTATTCTGTGTTATTACTGAGAAAGGAAAAAAAATGTAGCATGAACATAGAATTCCAGCTTTCAAGATAATGTCTGGGAATTTAATGTGTTTGTTAGCTATTTGCAGGAGTTACTTTGGTCTTTGTTTCTACTTTTGGATTCTTAAGATCAACCTTCCTATCATTGTGAAGTCCTGAAACCCTTACTCTGACACAAAGTAAAATGTCTGCATTTTCTTTATGCCTGTGGGCAATAATACACATTCTTTTCTTCAGTACTACCTTGAGGAAAAGCAGCATTTTTTCTATGATCAATATTTAAGGTTGGAGAACTCCAATGGAAGATCAAAGTGAGATTATTATGCAAGCTCGTACTAAATGGTCTTTTTATTCTACTATTTCTCAGAGTTCATTCAAGACAGAAGGAAGAATGGCAGTGAGGGAATATCAGTACAGGGATAAGAATATAATTGAACAACTGCATAATTGAACTTACCTGTACTTAAAGGACCTGTGAAGAGAAGTTTATTGCAATGCAGCATATAAGTAGCATGCTTTTTTTATCTTCAGCCTTTCTGAATCATTTGTATACAGAAAGCAGCTTACTCTGAGATATGTTAGAAAAATTAATAAAGGAAACTAAAGGGCACAGGGGATCAGAGGAAGAAAAGAAAATACAAGGTCATGGAAGATTTACCTAGCTGGTATGAGATCAATATAATTTTTGTAACTCATTATCCTGACCCCAAAATATGGTATAAAAATCAACAATGTATTGAAATAACTACACCATCCTCAGCAAGATTTATGAGGCAAAGGGGAGAGAGAAGAAGCTAGCTCCTATATCACCAAAGATATCAAATCTTCATTAACATTGTGAAAACAAGATAATTTATATTTATTTTCAGTGAGCTAGAAAAATTCAATAGCTGCATAAACTCAGCAATATATGTTTGCTGTCATGCACAGCATATAATTTTTAAGTGCTATTTTCCCCTACCAGATATAATTAATGCAGCCTGATTTAGGCACAGTGGTAGAACACTATTTTAAATTTCCTTCCTTTCTTCTGCATTTGTAGCTGACCTTTACTCATTTATTTCAAAACTAGCTGCATCCACAAGACCTGTTTTTGCAGTATCTGTGAAAACGGAACCAGCACTTCAGAAAGTAACAAAGGTGGGAAAAGAGACAGAAAACCATCAAAAACCTAGAGGTTACAGGCCACTATATTTATACATGTGATAAGGCTGTTAAAAAGAGTAGATCTAGGTTTATTAAGAAAAAATTATCAGAAATATCATAAGAGTAATTATGGAAAATATCTACTTCATGTATTTTGCAAAAGTATTATCAACATCGCTAAGGAAAATCTTTGCATTTGACGATCCATGCAATACACACATTTACATAACTTAGTTTTTCCTTTCAAGATAGATCCAGAATTTACCTAAATTTTTATTCTTATATGAAGTAATATTCCTCTGTCATTCTTGAAGAAGTCACTCTGGAATAAGACCAGGATATGAGCCAAACATTTTCTATGCTTCCTTCACTCATATAAAAATTATCTCCAGTCATCTTGGCATTCGGTTGCCCTGTAAGCAGAAAGGAGAACAGAACAGAAAGGTGATACAGAACATCCCATGAAATACCAGACCTACATTTTATGAGATCAAGAAGGGAAGCCAATTTGATGATCTAGAGAATTTCAACTGTCCCATATACAATTCTATTTTTGCCGAGAGCTCAAAAAAATGGATTTTTTTCTCAGCTGAATTATATTGCTGTAATATACTATTTTCAGCCTCTGAAATATTGAAATCTAGAGTAGACTGTCTTCTGACATTATTTTCTCCTTTTCTGTAGACAATAGCTGTATGTGTGACATAGAGGAAAGGCAAAAGTATTATTTTAATGACCTCACAAATGAAAGATATCTGCATATCTCTCTGTGTGGGCTGCATTTCATTTGAACTCTAAGCATTCAGCAAGTGGTTAAAGCATTATGATTTTATGCATCGATCTCCAAAGGAATTCTTGCTAACTTTCAGTCTTGCAGATTTGTCTAATTCATCTTATTGATTTATCTTACTGAAGAGGAATTTTCTGTTGCATAATTTTGACCTCACTTAACTCAAAATGTATTTTTAAAGTGCAAACAAAAAAACATTGTGGAACTTTTTCAAATGTACAGCATAATTCTGCAGATTTGGAATGTTTCAAAGAGCCAGTGCCAAACCCTATGTACTGAGAACACTTTATTAGATAAGTCACATTAAACAAATTATGAGCTACAATTCAAGGTCAAACAATTATATTTTTTTTCCGTGTTGTATTTGTGAGTCTTGGTAATACAAGAGATGTGATGGAGTCACCATCCCTGGAAGTGTCCAAAAAAGAACTGGACAGGGCACGTTTTGATGTGGTTTAATGGGCATAGTGGTATTACATCAGAGGTTGGACTTGATGATCTTGGAGGTCTTTTCCAACCTTAATGATTTATTTTATGCTTCTACAAA
Organism: Vidua macroura; assembly: GCF_024509145.1. Taxonomy (NCBI): domain Eukaryota; kingdom Metazoa; phylum Chordata; class Aves; order Passeriformes; family Viduidae; genus Vidua; species Vidua macroura. Next base: position 37,334,442 of record NC_071572.1, on the reverse strand, counting down.
AGCACCAATTAATTCACTGATTCACACAATGGCCTTTTCTAGTTTATTTAATGGGTATATTTGAGCTCTGCATAACTGATCAAAAGACAGAATAGGACATGGCATGTAACAAATCAGGTTTATGTCTAGTCTAAAACCATGATTTTATCAACAGTGAACAAAGAATTTGATAAGATTGCTATTTTTAAATCTGGAAATACTTTTAAACTTGATTTTTAAAAAATACTTTTAAATCAACTTTTTTAGACTTTCAATTACAGCCTTCCTGCTGCTGTTAACCTATTTTCAGGTTACACACCTGAAAAGTAAGCATGCCAAGAAATCTCGGATTTGGTGTAGGGTGAAAACTGTGACATAAATTGCTGAGTGGTGATGCACCATATGTGGAAGGGTTAGGGAAAGAAAGGGAGAAAATGGTATTATTTGGTGGCTTTCTCAAATACCAAATTAGCAATGTGCACACATGATTCTACCCTCTCCTTTTCCTATTGAGTGTTAGTTTTTATTTCATAGCAAACTGAAACCAGCCTGTGTTCTGATCTAAAGCAACGTGTATCTAAGACTCTTTTGGCTGAGGGTCAGGAAAAAAGTAACCATTTTCCTAACATTTCCACCTAAATATATTCAGAAAGAGCAAAATGATTAACTGATGAAAGCCTATAGTCATAGTTTAGTTGTTGCTGAAGTATTAAGAATAGGCCACCACAAAAGAAACTCCCTACCTCTCTGCAAGTATGTGTTTGAGACACTTGAACACTATGTAGCTGTTAAAGTCATGAACCACGGGTAATTCTTATGTCTTTTTAGGAAGAGATAGAAATTGGTTTTTGTTTTTGTGGTTTTTTTTGTTTTGTTTTGTTTTTATTTGGGGTTTTTTGGTGGTTTTTTGTTGCTTTTTTAAATGATTATTTACTAGCAAAAGGTAAATATTAGAGATTCTTTGATTGTAAGATAAAAAAGAGTTCACCTGAATATTACATGTAAATTCCTGAATTGTAAATTAAGTAAGGAAATTTTATTTCAAAGTTCCTAAATATTGTGGCAGCATGACTCTCAATCCAAGAGAGAAAACCAAGAACATTTGAATAGGTCTGCTGAGTTTCAGTGCAGTGATGCCCAAAAATTTTGAATTTTCATTTTCCTTTATTGAAAATCTTTCCCTAATTCATTATTTATCTAATAATTCATAAATTTATCTATATTCCATTTTGACAGTTCCATTTTCTTTCTAACACTTATAAAACCTTTCCACTACCTACAAAGGGAAAGAATGGACCTGTAATCAACTTTTAATCCACCATATCTTTAAGAGAAATTGATCTTAAAGTGGTAAGTAGTCCTTCTATTTTTCAAAGCAGCTTAATAGTGCACTTCTGAAAAGCAGAATTTCTATTTTGGTTATAATATGAATAGGTACATTTTGAATTATTAGCTTATTAGTGGAATAAAGTTAGCATTGATTTAAAATAGCAATTTATTAGCTGAGGAGAGAAATAATGCTGGGAAAATTAATGATGGAAGAAACATTCAGGGTATATGTAAGCTGGGGTTATAAAAACATTGCAAAAATTAATAGGTCTGATTGCTTTTTCTTGTTGGAGCTCTCTGTGTGGGTTCTCAGTGGGATTCTGAGCAGTTATGAGTTGTGGTTTTTAAGTTTTGGGATTTTATTCATAGACAAAGTGAAAAGTGAAGATCTCCTGTATGACAAGCAAAAGTATCAGGGTATAGAGAATTTTACTTGCAGGAAGGTAGCCAAGAATTATTTGTGCATTATATGGTGCATTTTTATTATTTGGTAAGAAGAGGAACACTTCCATTAAGTTCACCCTTAGATACAGTAGAATTTTTAAAATAAGAGATATATCAAATAGTGAGCAGAAAATGGTTATATTAACTTATACAAAACATAGTTCTGTAATTCTTTGTGAGCTTCATTTTGCATTTCTCATTTACCAGGCTTGTGTTTTTTAAAAATCAATGTATCTAAGTAATTAAATTAATAGAAAAATAAAACTATATGAAAAGTTAATTAAATTGTAATACCTTGAAGAATATACTGTGCTATCTCCTTACTTGAAGATTTTAATTCAAAATACTGGCATTTCATACACCATCGGTCAGGTCTGAACAATACTTCCAAATGTAAAGTATATTCAGTAAAGCTAGCCAGACTGTTACTGAAGCTCACATTTATCACCAACTGAAGCTTCTTTTCTAGTTAATGAATCATCCACAATCTGATTTTTTTTTCCTCAGGAACATGTCTGTTACTTTTTGGGTATACCCAGAATAGTTTTAACAAGAAATGTTGAAGAGTAATAGTGTTTTGACTTTTAATGTAGGAGTGTAATATACACAGTTTAGAATGGCTTGTTCTCTTTAATTTTGGAGTGTACAAAATACGTTCAGTAACATGGACAATAAAATCATATTGAAAAACATGAAGCTAAATTTGATACATGAGCTTGACTTCTACTGTTCTTCTTTCTGGTTACAGCCTAATTTTATGGGATCTTGTGAATCTGACACTGATTTCTGAATGTGCAGTGTCTCAATACATTACCACTACTGAAAGCTTAGGTTAAATAGCTTTCAAAACATGGCTTGTGAGAGATTACAACCACTATAAACTGCACAATAGACACTGTTTCATCTGACTACTCATCTATGAGTTTTGATATCAATTGGTTGCCTTTAAATTATGGTCCCTAAGTTTAAGCAATGGCATGAATATCCTTTCCTTTCCTTTCCTTGCCTTTCCTTGCCTTGCCTTGCCTTTCCTTGCCTTGCCTTGCCTTGCCTTGCCTTGCCTTGCCTTGCCTTGCCTTGCCTCATTTTTTTAGAACAGGGAGAATTTTCTGTGCTTCATTTTTGACATTGCATTGCTGTATTTCAAAATGCAAAACTAGATTGAAGGCCTGATGGCCCCAAGGTTTAATTGAAGTCTCCTGAACTCATCTCAAATGACAAGTTGGCCTCTTTGCACAGAAGAATAAAATCAATATTAAAAAAAAAATGTACTGTACTTTATTCTGGAATGTTTTCCAAGTAAAGTTTATAAAAAATGAATGTTAGATGACCTTTTTGAGGAAAGGAGCCCAAGGGTATATGTACTAAACCCTTCTTTCTAAGTGTTTCACTTGACAGGCTGTGCTCTCTAGTTGGCTAAAAGGTGTTTTAATTAGAGAAGAAAAGAGTTTAGTAGGAAAGAAAAGATGTATGGATGAAAAAGCTGAATCTATTTCATAGTTAATTTTGGAAGTGTGCCCAGTTCAATGCTGAGGTAAAGTTAGGTGAGCATGAGAAAATAGTAGTTTGAAATAGTTTTTGTACTTGAATAAAAAGTTAAGCGTTGTAGATTGGTCTTTCATCACACTTAAGATCAGCATATCCCAGTAAAAACTTCGTGTGCATCCTTGGAGAAATATAGGGACACTATATATATGCTGATAGCCTGTCACTTGTGGGGTTCCATAGAGCTCTGTCTTAGGCCCTGTGCTCTTCAACAACTTCAGAGAGAATTTTTAAGTAGAACCTGAAGAGACACTAAAGTTTGCTGATGATAAAAAATTGGGAGAAGCTGTTCACTTCTTCGAAGACCAAAAGGCCTTCCAGAGAGACCTTGATAAATTACAGGGCTGGGAAATCACTAATTGTAAAAGCTTAACTAGGGCAAGTGGAGAAATTAATATCAACAAAGAAAAATCCAGCTATTTTTGTGGTGAGGTCTGTAATCTCCACTCTTGTTTTAGATGGTTTGGCAGAAGGACAAGTAGTGTAATTGTGTGCACCTGTAGCAGTTACATCTCTTCTGCTGAAGGGATAGAAACAGGATGAGGCTTTAAAAGTGTATTTGGAGCGTGGCTGACAAAGATTTTAACATTACCACTTATCCAAGTCAATCTGCTGATTGTTCTTATAACTGAAATAACTCTTGGCATAGTTTATTCCAAGTCTATGTACTATTCAAATTAAAAATACCCTGATGACTGACTTAATGAAGTATAGTTTTTAAAAGAATAAGATTTATCTAATTTTAGCTAAACCTGAAATTAAACTTCACTCTTACCTAACACATACAAGAGATGTTCCAGTTTTAACCATTGTATTCAGAAAAATTAGCCAGCATTGCTTGTAAAGCTTTAAAAATCTTCATATCTGCCACCTTATATTAGAAATATTTTTAATTGAACTATTGGATTCAAAGGGAATCACTCTAGTATTTCCTCATTAAAAGCAGCCTTCTGTTTATCCAAACTTTTGTGAATAAGGAAGCAGCTTCATTCAAATTTCCCAGATAATCCTTCCTTAATGTGCATATCATATTAGTGTATGGCATTTCCTGGATATTTGACTTATATTCATGAACATAAAAGGGGAAAAGGAAACATAGCCACAGGAGAGGATAGAACTTGGGGTACCACTGACAAAATTAACTACACCAGGCACAGAAGAAAATTAAAGGTGAAAGAAAGGAGACCATAAAGAAAAACAAAAATAAAAAACATGTCTGAGATATGAGAGACTAAAACAGCAGGAAGAAAGAGAATAATTAAATCACAGCCTGAGAGGAGGAAAACCACATGGCTGTGATGAAAAAGACAATAGCAAATATAACCTGAAATGCAAGAAAAAAGATATATATGTCTGGGAAAAAGAAAAGCTACATGAAAGAAGATCAGGCTTTAGGATTAGTAGATTCAAATTTTGTTATTGCAATCCCTGCATTTAGTTATTTGGCAGATTTCCCATAATTGTGTTCATCTGAGAAAAAAAAAGAATAGCTTTATGAAATTTTAAGGAGTTGACTCATTACATTTTATGTCAATTGAAAAGTACACTCCTTGGGAGTATACTCTCTATACTTTCTTGGTGGTCCAACAAAAAAGTTTTCAGAACATTCAGTAAAGTGACAATTCCCGTGAATATATTGTTCTAGGTTTATAGGAAATTAAGGGAGATTGTTTTCAGTGAGATCATTCTTTTCATTGAATGAAAATTCAAACCTTTAAGACTTTCATTGTTCCATTTTTTATTAGTGTTCATGATATATTCAACCAGAATTTTTAAATAAGTAAATTGTTCATACTCTAAAGAATCAAAAAAGTTTTTAGCAGGTGTTTGTTTGCCCAAAGATAGTTTGAAAACACATTAATATTACTATCACCAATTGCTGTTTGCCATTTAATTTAGAGGAAGGAGTTCTGTCAGTGAAAAGAAAAATCATGTTTACAGATTTGTCACCTGGTAGTCACTTTCTTCTGAATGGGAAAAGTAATAAACAAGGAATTAGTCTGTATTAACATCTAAATACCACCTGGATCTTTTATTGGATTTTCTTTATTCTTGAATTGATCAATTTAGTTTAAAAGAAAAACAGCAGAGAAAAACAAAAATACACAGAAAAATGGCATAAAACAAGTCACCCTACTGCAAGCCACATCAACATAAAAGAGTGAGAAAGACCAAAAGATTATCTAGGCAACTATACAAGGGTCAGCCTTACTTCCATCCCTGGAAGAATGTGAAGTAACTTTTTTGAAAACCCTATAAATCTTGGAACATGCTTCTGAACATTTCAAGGAGACAAAGGTTATTGGAAGTAGTCAATAAGGATTTTCCAGGGATAAATTATGCCTGCCCAACCATTTGCCTTTTATAATAAAATGAATGGGTTTGTGGACAAGGGGAGAGTAGTAGGTGTCATTTATCTCATCTTTAGCAAGGTTTTTGACACTATCTTCCATAATATTCTTGAACCCAAGCCAAGATATTGCAGTATGGATGAGTGGATAATGAATCTGTAAAAGAGTTGTTTGGAAGACTGGGCGCAGAGGGCCGTGATTAATGGATGGTACTGTGGCTGGAGGCCAGTGACAAGTGCAGTACTGCACAGGTCTCTCCCGTGACTTCTCCTGCTTGACATCATGACCAACAGCAACAGACAACGCTCACATCAAGTTTGCAGATGATGTGACACTGAGGGCACCAGTCAATGTGCTTGAGAGCTGAGCTGTCTCACAGGGGGACCTACACAAAAGGGGAGAAATGGACAAACAAGAACCTTACCAAATTCAACAAGGAGAAATGCAAAGTACTGCTCCTTCAAAGGAATAGTCCTCTGCAGTGATATGCACTGGGCACTTCCTGGCTGAGGAAAACCTCTGGAGGAAGGAGCTGGGTGTCCTGATGAAAAGCAAGCTGAACCTGAACCAGAGAGAGAGACTTGAGCATCCAGGGCTACTCCAGGAGAAGCTGGGAAAACTAAGAAAAAATATTATCTCCTTTTAGCAAGCATTCATTAGACAACATCTGTGCCTAGCTATGGCCCTCCAGTACAGAAAGGACTGACAAATTTCAGTGAGTTCAGTAGCAGCCATCAGGATGATTTGAATCTGGAATGGCTGCTCCGTGCAGAGAGACTGGGGGAACAGGTGTCTTTCAGGCAGAGGTGGAGGTGGCTTTAAGGACATTTCACAGCTACCCCAGGTCCTACAGGGAGATGATCAAGGAGATGTAATCAGGCTTTTCATAGTGGTGCATGGTGAAAGGGGCCTAACTTGAAGAAAGAGGTTTTCAATTGGATATGAGATGAGATTTTTCATCAGGAAAACAGTAATTGTAACAACCTGCCCAGACAGGCACTCTCCTTTCTTGGAAGTTTTGGATAAAGCCCTGAGAAATTTGTTTGGGCCAACACTGATGGCTGCTACTGAACTCACTGAAATTTGTCAGTCCTTTCTGTACTGGAGGTCCATAGCTATATGGAATTGTAAATTTTACTGGGCTTCATATGACACTTCACTATCACGTCATTTCAAATGACCTAAGCATAATGAGCCTTCTCAATTTTATTTTTTATTTTGGTTGTTGCTATTCTGAAAGCCATACCAAATATATATATATATATATATATATATTTTATATATATGTATCAATAGTGCATATTTGATACTTTACCATATCAAAGATGTAATTTTTCTTGTCAGCTCCTGTATAGACACAAAAAATATTTTGTATTCTAAGCATGGAAAGCAAATTATGGTCTCAGATACCACTCTGTGGTGTCCAGGCAGAAGCACTAGCCCTGCCATGGTGCTGCCTAGTCCTCTCATGTCCTTATCTCCTGGGTGACGCTAGCAGACTCTAGTTCCAAAGCATGTCATATGGAGTTTCCCATCTCACAGCTGATCTTCCCACACAGGGTTTTTAAGATTCTACTTTCTGGAAGCATAAATTTTTCTTTAAAAAAAAAACTCACAAAAAAAGAAGCAAAAAAGCCCCACTGAAGTCCCAGAGTGGCTTATAGAGAAATACAGTTGTGGTTATAATGGTAATGCATGATTTAAACTTGACAGCTTGAATTTTTGCTGCAATGTCCCTTTGGGCACCTTATATGATCAAATTTTGTTTTTGTTATCAGTTGTCTCCCCATCACAAAGACTCATTATCCTTAGTCTTTCACTAATTAATTCTGAAGTTTCCTCATGGTTTTTCTGTTTAGGTTCATTTCACTGGTCCTTGCCATACACTCATTTTCACGCCCCCCGGAGAGTGTTGTCCTTTATTTAAGAACACGGTAAGTAAAGTATGAAAGGAATATGTTTAAGATTCATACTAATTGACAATAAATAGCCCCTGGGACTCAGATGCCACAGCTGCCCCCCTATTAGATCACTATTCAGATTATCAAGTTAAAATAACCCTTTCTGAAAACTCCACTGTACTGGGATACAAAGGAAAACATCAGGCAGATCCTGAAAGCCTCCAGGGTGAATAACGTCTAGAGTCTGCAGTGAAAAATGGGCCAAATGACAGCTGACTTAGTATGGTCTGTTGATGGACCTAATATTCATTGCTTCTGTATTTTACAGGGAAGTGCTGCCAAATGTTTGCAGCTGACTGGCCATCAGCTTTAGTTCAGCAGGTCAAGGTGCATAGAGATGTGAAGCTCTCTATCATATCAATACTCTGTCTTCTGTGCATATTTTCTGAATTATGGGGTATTAAAGTCAGGTGTGCATGAATCTATAATATAGAGGCTAGAGACCTTAATGAAGGGGAGGAGCTTAGATCAAATATTTTATCAGGCTAGTCTCTTGAGAGCTGTTTTATGCTAAGTGATTTTTGAGCTAAGTGGTTTCAGGCTATGATTTGTGGAAGAGGAATATATGTTAGAAGAAAGTGCTTTTGTTCCTTCCCTAGTTTAATTCTTAATATCTCTGGAGAACTTTTTATTGCCATTAGGTAATTGGTGTGGAAGATGCTTAAGAAAATAGACTTTCTTCTGATCTTCAGGTGCTAGAATTCTTGCAGATAAACTATATGTGTTCTCACTCAGTTGTAGCTCTCCTCAGCTAACTAGACCTAAATAACTATATCTCAATGTAATATCACAGTTTTAAATTTTGATACTGCAACCCCTCAAAGATATTCCAACATTCCATTCCTGATTTTGAATCTGGGTTCTCAGATACATTATCACTTGTTTTCTCAAAGCACTCGTTTGAGAACAAAACACTGGAAATTAGAATATACATTTCTCACCTTGGAACTACACTGTTCATCCTGAGCAAACTTTTCATACAGGCTTTTAGCTGTTTTAAGATATTTTTTATTATATCCTACAAATTTTTATTTTGAAATCCTTGAACGTCATGTCTAGGTTCAGGCACTTTTAAATTTATCATTAGTGTGTTTAAGAAATTTTGGATGGTACCTGCTTTTCAAATTGGATGTGGAATGCTCTTTTTAACCACAATAACCTGACCATTCAGTCAAAGGATAGAAAGAAGTAGAAAGACAATATAAGTTCTGGCTCTCACAGAGGACTTCACAAAAATAGAATCAACTTCTATAATTTGTTGATCTCATGGATTTTTAAATTAAGTTATAGTCTGTTACTTGTCCTTGTGTTTTTGTGCAACACAGCCCTGAAGACACATGCAGACAGCTTTTTCCTTTCCCATTTCAAGTGTTCAAAGCCAAATTCCTCCCCAGAGGTAGCCTAGGACTGTATAAGTAGATACAGCTGCAGAATACGGAGAGTAATAAAGTGCAAAACCTATTTCTCTTGGCTACTGTTTGTAATGAGATGAATTGCCTGCATTTTTCTGTCAACCCAACATGCAAAGCATTGGGTTTTATCAACTGAGTGATAAATGTGTAATCATTAGGAGTGGGAAAAAATAGGCAGATTCTTCAGGATACATTTGCTTTATTTCTTTTGGAGACTCAAAGTCCTCAACATAGTTTGGATACAGTTTTGTTTATCAAAGGTCTTTTGAGTTGCTAATCACTAATATTGTAGCAGTTGCAGCAGTTCTTATTATGATTTCACTGATCATGCCTAAACATTATCTGAACTGCTGAAATACCTCAAAGGGTTGAAAGCAAAATATATGCATGTGAACAATGGAGAAGAAAACTACAAATGGTTTCCTGTATCATAAATTTTCCTAGTATATTTTTTCCCTTGTATCTTAGATGCCATACTGACAAGAAAAAAACAAAAAACATCACAAAACCTTCCCACTGCACAAAAAAACCAAACCAAACCAAAAAATTCCACCAAAAAAACCCCAAAAAATCAAAACAAAACCAAAAACAACAACAAAAAGCCCAACCAACCAACAAAAAAAAAAAAAAAAAACAAAAAACAAACAAAACCAAACAAAACCAAACAAACAAACAAACAAAAAAAACCTGAAACCCCAAACAAACCCCCCACAATTACTGGAAAATAAAACAATACAAGTTAATAGAAAGTATTGCCCATAAAAAAAAAAAAAAAAAAAAAAAAAAAAAAACAAACAACAAAAAAAAAACCAAAAAAACAACTGTACAATTTCTGGAAGGTTTTTCTTATTTTTATTCATTTTAGTAGCAAATTTAACAAAATTTTCAAATATATTTTACTAAAAGAAACTGCTTATTCTCTGTTAAATTACATAGGGAATATAAATAAATGTTCTTCAGCCTTCTCTAGAATGCCTATAGATGTGACTATTTTAAAGAGGGTATTTTGAGATTTCACTGGGGAACCTTTCAGTACTTGACAGTTGCTGATGCTGGATGAACATGGGAAGCACTGAGGGAGTTCTTAAAATAGTCCTTTCTGTCCTTTACAATAATTGTTCTCATGAACATCAAAGAATCATAGAATCATGAAGGCTGGAAAAGATGTCCAAGATCATGTTTTCCAACCTTTGACTGAATACCACCATACCAAGTGACCCATAGCACTATATGCCATGTCCAGTAATTTGTAGAACACTTCTAGGGATGGTGACTCCACAACCTCCCTGGGCAGCCTGTTCCAATGCTTAGCCACCCTTCCAGTGAAGAAATTCTTCCTGATGTCCAGCCTGAGCTTGAGGCCATTCCCTCTTGCCCTGCTGCTGGTAGAGGTGGGAAAGAGAATGATTCCCACTGTCTACAACCTCCTTTCAGGCAGTTGTAGAGAGTCATAAGGTACTGCCTGAGCCTCCCTTTCTCCAGACTAAACAACCCAGATCCTCACAGTACTTGTTCTCCAGACACTTCCCCAGCTCTGTTGCCCTTCTCTAGACTCATTCCAGCACCTCAGTGTCTTTCTAGCAGTGAAGGGCCCAAAACTGAATGCAGCACTCAAAGTGAGGCCTCACCAGTGCTGAGTACAGGGTGATGATCACTGCCCTGGTCCTGCTGTCCTTGAATCCATTAACTTCATGGTTTTAAAAACTTCAGGATGAGAAATTCTAAACATATGAAGCAGGACAGTATGAAAAAGAGTTGTGAGAGAAAACACCACTGAGAATACAATCAGAAAGCAGCTGTGCTGAGTTAGTGAGGGTTTTATGTGTCTAGAGGAAGATTAAAAATTTGGAGTAGTCAGAGTAAACAATATTGTGATTTCAAAGTGCAAAAAGAGAAATATTTGCCAGTTACAACCAGATAGATGTAATATGGACATTTTAATTGTTGATTTTAAAAAATAGACCAATAGCTATATCTTAAATAATCAATTTCAATGTAAGATAATTGCAGTGTATGAGTCACATCTTAGTGACTGTTATTTCAAGCCACTTATGATTAGTTACAATTATTATTTGTAATTAAAATGTTTTACTTGCTAGCTGTGTTATTGAGATCAGTCTGAAGCCTGCAAAGAGCTGAAAATTCAGAAGTGGTAGAGGTCACCCTCCCCAGAACAGAACTTAAAACCAATGAATTTGTGACTCTGCTCAGCATGACTTAGTTGGTCCTGAATTTCACTGTTACAAATTAAATACACAAGTTGTTGGGGGTTGAAAATTCAGATCATCCTTCTTTGTCAGTTCCAGCATGACATCTTTTAGTATCTCATGTAACCACTTGCTCTTTCCACTTGTTTCTCCTCTTACAGAAAAAAAAAATTGTTTTTATTTTTTTTTTTTTTAGGAACAAAGCCAAATTTTATGCAGTTTCAAATATTTAACTTATTCACTTTCCTTAATTTATGAATCCTGTATGAAGACTTACAGTTCAAAAATAGTATCTGTGTCTAGATTGGCATTATATTATCTGTGACTTGCTGGAGACAGTTCCATTTCTGGAGCAGACACAGCTAGAAGTGATGTCTAGCAAAGTATAAAGCAGTCTAGCGTGAAGGAAAGTATGCTTTTTCTTGCAAAGTATATCTGACAAAAACACAACTCTGCATCAGTTTTATCTGAATATCTATGCCCTTCACATAATCTAAAATTTTAACTGCAGTATTAATTACATTATTCATATATGTAACAGACATCAGTTTTTCCTAATGGAAAGAAAAAACCTCTTCAGAGGTTGTTTGTTTTTTTCTTAAATAAGAATAGAGTAACCCCATGTCAGGCTATGAATAACCTCATAACTCCAGTTTTCTTTAGGGCTCTGCTAACACTTTGTGGGCAAAGACTTGAACTTCGTCTTTGCTTATTAAAATATTTGTAGGCAACTCAAAAATGCACATTTCAAAGTTTATTAATTTGGGGGTCTTTTTTGAAAAGCCTTCTATCTGTCCCATGCTGTAGAAATAGCTTATTTGATTTTATATAAAAGGTCATGAATTTTCAAGTGTGCCATAGGGGAAAAGAGTTGCAGCCATTCTGGCACTATACTTGAAATTAGAAATAAATGTTATATTTTACACGAATAAGATTATAAGGAGACTTGGCTACCCCAAGCCTGGAAAGTAGATAGTGTGACAAATAGATGTGGTATTTTAAATGTTAAGGCATGACAGATTTTAATCAAGAGACTTCAAGAGTTTGGCAATTACTTAGATAGATGGAAGATTGGGTTCATATAATTGTATTATATATATGTTTTTTATTGCCTTCTATCTGAACCACAGTGGATCTGAGTGAAGAATAATTTTACTAAGAGTCATAATTTAACCCCAGCCAGCAAACTAAGCCCCATACAGCTGCTTGCTCACTCCCTCAGTAGTGGAGGTAGAGTAAAAGTGAGAAAACTCATGGATTGATATAACAACAGTTTAATGGGTTAAAGTTACACACACATGAAAAGCAAAGTAAGAAATTTATTCACCACTTCCTATGGGCAGGCAGGTGTTCAGCCGTCTCCAGCAAGCTGGTCTCCATCACAGTGACTTGAGAAGACAAATGCTATCACTCTTAAAGTCATCCCCTTCCCTCTTCGCCCAGTTTTATATGATGAGCATAACGATGGCAGGAGATGGCATCTGGCCAGTTGGGATCAGATGTCCTGCTGTCCCCTCTCCAAACTCCTTGTGCACCTCCAGCCTGCTAGGTAGTATAGCAGCGGGAAAAGCAGAAAAGGCCTTGACTGTGTTCACATGCTGCTCAGCTAAAACATCCTTGTATTATCCTCACTGTTTCCATCACAAATCCAAAACACAGTTCCAGTACAGCTACTGTGAAGAAAATTAACTCTATCTCAGCCAAAACCAGCATACTAAGTCATTACAAATAATATTACTTTATACCTTATTACTATTCATCTGTCAAAAAGATGTCAATTAGTGAATTTAAAGACTTGCAGCTCCCCTTTCTGAAATTGAAAGACACCAAAATAAAAACAAGAAAATAAGCACATGAAATGTTATAGAAATTATCTTCACAGGCCTTTGTCTAGAGAAAATTTGTTCTAACTTTGTCACATGTCACCTTTGTCAGTCTGCTGGTATATGCAGGAAATAATATCACGGTAGGTTGATAGAAAGTCTGTTCAATAAAATCGAATTAAATAGTGTCTAGGAGAGATACATTTCTGAAATCACTTTCCTGTTTTAGGTTTGACATTTGTTGCTAATGCTTGTGAACACAGGATGTCTTTGGTCCTTTAATGATTTTTGTATTTATTGTAATTATTGACCATGTTTGTTTTAAGATAAGATTTTCAGAAAAGAGAAACTTAATCTCAGGGACACTGAAGCATAACATAGTCCTGTTATAGTCAAATCTGGACAATTCTTTCTAAGCTTAAAGAAATTCTACTTATTTCTGAATCTATCAAAGTACATTTATCAGGAAATTTGATTTCTCTTCATCTTTCTTTGTATTTTATACCACACATTAATACACCCATTGGAAATATAAGAAAATGAATGTCTTGATGATGGAATGACACCTGAAGTGTTTTCATGTCTCACAGACATTCCAGGAACAGAATCCTTTAATGTATGAGTTAAAAAATCTAGTTTAAAATTTCTTTGAAAGCTTGGTGAAAACATTTGGAGACAAACTTTTTATTTTCATATTCTTACTTAAATGTAATACAAAATGGTTTTGCCTTCTTCAGGACAAAAAAGTCTACAAATTATTAAAAAAAAATACAAATATGGAGTTCTGTAAATGATTTCAGAAGCCCAAGCTGGAAGTATTTGGAAACATCCTGGCTAAAGAGTTCTAAGCACTTATTTGCCTTCTTTATTCTGTTGCATGAACATCCCCAATTCTAAGTTCATCCTGTGACAGCAAGCTATTTAAGGAAAATAAACTCAAAGATGGAATACACAGATCATGTTATATGTTGAGGTTTCATACAGCTTCAGTGAGTTAAGGTAGGTAATGGTTATTAATGGTTTCTTATGATGATTACACTGATTATGCTTGGATAGAGTAGAACAGTGTGAAATATTTTGCTGCGTTATCATATTATGCTCTGTATGCACCACAAATGCAGGACTGGTTCTTTTATTTTCAGAAGATTTCTACAAGGTTGAGTTGTAAAGAAATCTGATAGATACATGGATTTTTGTTATGTACAAAACACTAATAACAAAGGGTTTTATCATATTTTTTGTTGCTTAGACAGCCAACAGAAAACCTTATTTCTCAAAATCTCCTGATGGAACTCTGAAGAAAGGAAAAAGTAAAAAAAAAGAAACACAAGAAAAACAAAACCACACACAAAAAAATAGTACTGTATTAAGAATAAAAAAAGCAAAAATTTTTAAACCTATCTGATTTCTTAGTTATTAGTCAGTTAGAACTGCTCAAAGGCCTTTTATCAGCAAAGAGTTTTTGGCATATATTTCCTTACATCACTATCATAAATGTGTATAATTCATCAGATCATGATAAGGAGTCTGAACCATGGTATATAAATCATGTTCCTCATAATTTTACTTCTTGCTTACTGGTTGTGATTTTTGAATGACATTGTTTATTCTGAACATAGTGGCTGAGAATGGAAGAGACAGAAAAGATAAACAAAATAATGGCTTAAGATAGACACGTCTCTCATCTACAGATAAATGATAAATGTGAAAATAAGCAAGTGCTTTTTAAAATAAATTATTTGTTGCTGGAGTTCTAAAACAAACCAAGCCATATTAATTCTTTGATTTATGAGTGACTAAATAAATAAATAATATGTAGAAAATATAAATAAGCAACATAAATATAAATAAGCAACAATTAATCACCTGTTTCATTTATTAGAACAGAGTGAGCCTTAACAAATTGGCTTATGTTTAAATTTGAGTGTATATTTGAGTATTCCATGCAGTACCTAAGATTTGTTTTTGGGAAGGTACCTTAGACCACTTTATGGCTATATCTCGTTTGAAGGCCTAAAAGGGTTTCCACATATGATAAGACCAATTGTTTGCTTTGAAACTTCCCCAACTCCATATTACAAGACTGAAACCCACTTTTTTAATATCGTATAGGTGAGTTTCATGGAAAAATATCTTGTAACTTGTCCCTGACATGTTTAAGACAGGTCCTTAATCTTGATGATCAGGGAACACACATCCTGGGATGAGTGTGTCTTTTTTATACAGATCAGTTCAGACCAGGTCTGTATATATAGTGGTCTTATTTTCAGATTCTAGATGTCAAATATTAATAATGGAGAAAATAGGCAGGGAGAATGCACAATCCAAAACCAAATTAATGGATAAAAATTAAATACACATTTTTACATTTTTTGCTCAGTATTTCATCATTTTGCAAACTCAGAAAAAAAACCACAGTGTAATTTATTTCCATGAAGGCATGTCTACAGAATAAAGCCATTCCTTTCTAAGTTAAAGAGAAGGCCAAAGAAGTCTAGAATAAGATTTAGGAGAAATAATTAACCTTTACTAAGGTCACACCTCACAACATGAGGACAGTTATGCCTTTTTTGTTTGTTTCTGTGTTGATAAGTTGCTCTAATATTTGAGAGAAAATGGTACAATCATAATTAAGCAAGTTATTTGATCATGAAAAGTATTATGAGTTTAAACGCATAAAATTTTAAAAAATATTAAAAAAATATTTAAGCAGTTTATTTATAATCCATTGTTTCTGTGAGATAGTTTCACAATAAATTACATAGATGCCACCAGCCCTACATAATCCAATGTGGAGCATTATAATCTTTGGATGATAAAAAATGGTGTCATAGTTCCTGAGACTTAAATTGTTGAATGAGTATATTAAAAACAAAGGTCTACTGTAGAGTATTTAAAGAGGTCACAAATATTCATTAAATGAATTTATTATTGGAAATTAAGTATGGTAATCTGTTACAACATACCATTAAGAGTGCCATAAAACATCCCTACAATGGTATGCTAAAATAAGATGGGTTATGCATCATTAAAGCCGTGTAGTACTTTTATATTTGAATATAATTACTGAAAGAAGATAATGACTATTGAAGTATAGCAGAAGTATAAGACTTCATATATGGTACTACAACATTTTGAACTCTGAAAATGGAAGTATCTCCTCTAAGGCTGAAGTTAAATAGATGATTCAAGTGACAACGACAAAAGTATTTCCAAAAATGCTGGGGAGAGACTAATAATTTATCCCAGCTTATTTTAAACAAGACAGGATAGTGATCCTCAAAATGAAAAATGGTTGGTAGTTTTGATTGCATTGTAAAAATGGTGTATTTTGGTTTATTCTTATTAGACCACATGTTTATTAAGAAAGAAGAAAATAAAGTACTAATTATGCAATTATTCAGGTATATCTATAAACTGATATCTGTTAATTTCTCAGATTGAGTGTATATGTCTAAATTTAGCACATACACAGAAACCTGAAAGAGATTTTTCAAACTATTAAAAATTTCTTTTAGAAGGCTTTTGAAATCAAGCATTACTCAAAAACATTTGAATAGTACAAAACCTCACTATCTGATTAAAGCACTGTATCGGAGTATTCCTGTAAGGACAGAAATCAAAAGCGATTGTCCTTTGTCATTGCCTGGCTCACATGACTTAAACTATATGATTTTTTTTTTAATTTAGTGTATAGGGATGGTGAGGGAAGTGAATTAATCCTGGTCACTGGATTAAAAATAATAATATGATTATTTATTATTTTAAGTGAGGTCTGCACTTGTTGCTTTTGCACTTCCAAAAACTTCTGTAATGTATTACCACACCCATTTCAGTAAGCAGAAGTGTCTCATAACATGTAAGCAGTCTAATCTTTCCCATGAGATTTATGGAAGCCACCAAAGCTTCCATACAAAAAAATCAGTTTATTTTAGGAAATGCTGTAAGGATATTAACAGGATAGTTACTGGAAAATTAAACTCATTTTAGTGTGATTTCATGTTTGAATGTTTCACAGGAAATAAACTGGAACTTTGAATTAATGGGGTAGATCAAGAAAACACAAAAAGATAGTTAAGTATTCATACCTCATATACTTTCAAATTAACTTTCTTAAGGAAAAACAGGAAAAGAAGAAGTTAATGCTGGAACTAAGCACATGGAGTTTTAAGTAAACTAAAACTTGTTTTAGTTCAATTAACAGAGTTATAATCCTGGTTAACAGCATTAAATCCTGGTTTAAGCACCTAAAATTCCTGGGATGGAGGAGAAAACTGTCAGAATCCCAGTGTTGGTAAATGTATCTTCTAAAAAGTCCTTGATTCTTTCAGTACAAATTGAGTGTTTAAAACACTCAGTTGTGTGTTTTAAATGTTGCTGCAATTTTGAATTCCTTAGGCTTCTCATTTTCTAGATAAATAAAAAACAACCCCAAAACAGATTCAAGTTTTAGAGACATAGGTAAGGATCAGAATAAGACAGAAATAATTACAGGAAGGGATGTGAAGGTGCCCAGGTTGAAGCAGAAATACATGGTTGTTTGGAAATAATAAACAAACTTAATCTGGTTCACTTCTCTTGGAACTCAACAGAGCTGAGTCTTTGCGCTTAGTTTTCAGACGTGATCCTCATAAAAACAAATACACAGGATCAACTTAAGTGTTATGGCAGGAAATCTTCTGAAATGTAAACACTAAAAATAAATTGTGTCTTTACTGTGTATAATTTTATAATTGTAATAGAATATTATGTAATATTATTATAGATTACAGTTTCATACTATTTTTAAAAAGCTGTAGTTTTGGAATATGCATATTGAAAGATACAATTTTGTGTCATCTAGCCTTTTAGTATTTGTGGAAGTGCTATATTGTTTAGATTCGTATTTTTAAAAGTCTTTTTTGGAGGGGAAATAAAAGCAAATACTGATGATGCTAATGTTTGAATCCTATTGAAAGTGTTAATTTGCTGCAGTAATGATTTAGGGTTTTAATTATAAGCTCAAAAAGCAGATTTAGAAGCATAGTTGGCACAACTGTAATGTTAATTTGTCCTTTAACGTTTATTGAAAGCAATATGTCCAATATGATTACAGTGTGTGTCAAATAACCCACTGCTTTATTTTTTTAATGCCTGATCAGTTAATTTACTTGATTAAGATGACTTGCCATCTGCTAAGGAATTTTTGAATGCTAAGAAAAGTTATAAAGCATATCCTTTGATTTTGTTTAATCTCCATTTATTTCTGTTATTCTGTTAAGCCCTTACTATAGCGTTCATCATCAATTTCTTCCTGGTTCCTACAAGAGTTATATAGTAGCTATTTCACTAAGCAGGACAAGTGTATTAGAGAACCACACGGGTGTAGTCTTATCTACTGAAGTGAAATCAATGTCAAATACTCAGTAATGTACTACCTTGTGAGGGCATTCAAGTATTTATTTTCCTAAAAGTATGACTATTGTCTTATAATTAAAATTATATTCAATTGAAACTAGAGAGTTTATTAAGCCACTTCCATTTCCTTAATTACCAAACCATAGAGTTTTACAAATATTGCCAAAACAATGTGTAGTCAATTTAAACCTAATGAGATTACATTCTTAGTGTCTTGGCTGGGTATAATAGAGAAACAGTAAGTATGATTATGCATTTACATGCTCTCCTTGTAATCCATAAATCTCACAAGTATTTTTTTGCCAGCACTGAAAGTTCCTCTGTCCAGACCTTTTTGGCAGTGTGTCTTCATAGTCCACAAAATTCAGAGTGTTAATTCTGAAACCCTTTGATTATGCTGAGAATATCATTATTTTTATAAATTGACAGCTGCAGAGAAGAAAGTGACCTCAGTAAAGTAAATGTCCTAGTTTTCTCTTTTTCCTGGCCATCTTAGGAAATATTTTTGTCTATCTTTATCCAAATTTTCAGATTTATGTGTTTATCATCTCTGCTTGCAAGAAGGACTTTTGCAAATCATAAATTAGGAATTATTCAAAGATTTTTTTAAAAAGTCAAAGCTTGAGTTGAAATTTCAAATGCACATCTCTCTTTCAACTAATATTGATGAGGTAATTCACTTCTGGCTTTTTTACTGAGTGATCTACTGATGTATGTACCAGGAATTCATGCCAATAAAAGGGAGCCACTTCATAAATTACTGACTATGGGCAATAGTATGCTCTGGAGACGGATGCCTAAAAAGTATGTTGCATTTTATTATGCCTTCTCTGGATGAGATAGACAGTTGCCTCCATGACATATTCTCCTTTTCCCCCAAGTCTGCTGATACCACTTGATAAATATGAAAGCCAAGTCAGAGATGGGTTGCCTAGAGGCAGAGCAAAGAAAATTCAGGTCATTCTTCCACCAGGACCATCAAACAGACAAGGAAGTATTAATGCAGCCCAGGGCTGCAGAGGTTCTGCTCTATGAGGACCTGAAAAATTATTATAAGACAGCTCAACTCAGTCCAGTATAGCCCTGCTCAGGGAATCCCTGATAAAGTGCTTACATAGATTTGTGTTGCAGGACCCATAGAAAAGGAGGTCAGCGGAGCAAAGCAATTATGCATACTTAGTGTTTCCTCACTGAAACTGAATGAATATTTTATCATTGAATGTTCACCATTGAGAAAATCTGAACTTTTTCTGCTTTGGGCCATTTTCATCAAGAGGATTCACCTGAAATGAAAAAAGAATATGTTTCAATTTGCTGCATCACTTTGTAGAACCATTTTTGTTTCAGGCCTTTAGAAGTAAGGCTGAAGAAATAAAGTTAAGACTTACACAACCAATTGTAATGACTCTCTATTTAGCAGCCCAGCCATGAAAACTTGACAGTGATATAGAGAATATGATCCCATAACTGAAAATCTTTCTACCTGGAGCACTTATTCTGCACCAGCATGAGCAAAAAGCTGTCCATTAGCACAAAAAAAGCAAAAGAAGTGGGGTTTTTTTGGGTAGAAATTTTGCTTAGAATTCTTTCTGTGCAAATTATTTTAATATCAAATCAGGGTATTGGAACCATCCTGAAAGAGACTGTCATAAACATTAAGATGTAGAGTAATCATCTCATTGATCTAATAAGTGCTTAAAGAAATTACATGGAGAAAAGCTCTGTTTGCAAGAGATGCTAAGGAGCTGATACCAAATTTATTATATTTCTGTGGTTAAAGCTCTCCCTTGGGATGGACAAGAGCTAAGTTTAGATATGCTCTTTACTGGTTTCAGAGTAAGAAGGCAACTGTAGGTCCAAAGTAGCAGACCATGTCATTATTTATGTTTCTTAATGCACAGTGACATAATACTTACATTTGAGACTGAAAGAACATGATCACAAAACATCCTCTAGCATGTTCACTGATTCTTCTCTTAGAAGATGATATTAATTACTTATCATGTGAAACAGAGGAAGAAACTGATCCTAGATATCCAGACCTAATATTGTGTTACTGAAAAATACATCAACTTTTTTGTTTGCTACCAGAATCACTACTAATATTTTCAGGTAGTGTGTTCAAATATCCTTATTTTATTATTGCTACATACCCTACTTTTAAAACATCCCATTTCTCATTGGATGGTTTTTGTTTTCAAGTGATAGCACCAGTTTCTTAAGCCTTTGCTTTCTTTATTAATATGAAGTGAGATAACATCTTTGTCAATTGTACTTAACAGACTGTAATTGTAAGGCTTGTGGTAGCACCTGACTATGCCTTTAATCAGGTTCATAATAACAGAATTATCTTATGTTTTTCATACATCCCAAGGCTGCACACCACAGCACAATTTAAAAGATCAAGTTCTGGGGAAGAAAGGTGTAAAAGATTTCATGTGAGTTAACAGGTATAACCTGGAATTCATACATTAAAAACACCCCCAAAATAAATCTCCAAATATTCACTAGGCAAAGATAATATTTTTGGCTTAGTTTTCTCATATAGCTCTTCAGAGAAAAAATAGTAATTGCCACACAATTATATGGGGAAGAAGGCCTTTTAAAACAAAAAAAAAAAAAAAAAAAAAAAAGCCTTAGAAATTTTAACTGAATGTATCAATTGATTTCAACTGAGTCTAATGAAATCCTACCACACTGTCACTACCACAACAGCCTTGCTAAACCCTGCTAAGTAAAAATGTGCCCTAGGCTAAGGCAACTTGTGATGGCCAACTATCTCAGATCACATGACAGAGAGCTGACAGCAGAGGTCTCACCTACATGTTGATTTCAGCTGTAAGTGCTTTTATATTGATAGGAAGGTAGGAAGACAACAGAAAAAAAATAATGGCAGCAAATAATTTGCATAAATGTAAATTAAATATACCTTTATTATTTTCCAAAAACTGGTCAAAAATAATATTCTTATTTTTGAGTTTGAGTTTTTATGAATCTTCTAAATGTATTTTTGAGAAGAGAGAATTCTTTCCTGTCTTTGTCTAATGTACTGGGGTGGAAAGGGGAAACAAAAGAAAACTTCCCATCAAAATAGAATAAAATATATTGGGTTTGTAAGTGTATTTGTCCTTCATATGTACTTTTTTCATTATATCAAGTATGAATTTGGTTTTGTGGTGGATTGACCCTGCTGGATACCAGGTGCCCACCAGACCTACTCTATCTCCTCAAGGGACAGAAAATATAACTTAAGAGTTCCATTTCAGCAGAGAATTACAAGGGAAGCATAGAGATGGAAGTGAATTGTTTGCCTACCTCTATGCAAAGCTGGATACAAATTAATGAAGTAGAAATATTTATGATTAGGAGAGATATCACATAGCACACATCTCAGAAACACCATCAGAGTCCGCAAAATACTGAAATAGCAGGACACAAATGGTACCGAAATGAGAGAAAACCTGCTATAAGGAGCCATGACACTGCACATAAAAGAAGTGAAATAGGATAAATACTTAAACTGTGAGTTCAAACACCAGATTATTCCCATACCTGAAGGTTTGACTAGGCAGAGTATTAATAGTGCTACATTATCAACTACTCAATCAGGAAGGTTGCAAGTGAAGCATTAACATAAAATCCAACATCTCAAAGCAAAAGTACAGCTATAAAGAGAGAATTCAGTTACCTCCATGTAAACTGGAGGTTTAATTTTGGCTTTTTCTAACGTAGGAAATAAGCAATTAGATAACATACATACCTGCTTATTGGCATTCCTAATTTAAAAGCTCACAAGAAAAGAAACATCTCTTAATTTAGGCCTGAGCTGCACATTCAGCACCATTGAGAAAACCCTGTTTGTAATAGAAAATTACATAAATTTTAATATTCTTGCAAGATTAAAATGTCCCTTCAGAATCTTTCACAGTACCATCTAATTTTAAGGAAAAAAAAAACCTGCATCAAAGCTGGAATGGTTATTAAAAGCAACAGCTAAAATTTCAGTATCCTGGAAGCACAGGCTTCAACAATATCCTTCACCAGAAGGATAAGACAGAAAATCATCTGTCATGAGATTATAGGGGAGGTCTTCCTTTGGATAAATAACTGGATAAACATTGGAAACAAAATAGGGGCAAACAGTGCTTTTGCATTGAGGTCAAACCCCATAGTGCCACAGTGATCCAGGCTGTAGTCGGTGTTTTTTTGTCAAGATTGTAACTGACATGGAGAAAGGGTCAATAGCAAAGGACACAGCTCCCTGATGAATACTGAGTAATTAACAGCAGCAAAGATGAAAGTTGATTGAAGAATGGCAAAGGACAGTACAGTACTGTGTGACTGGACACTATAAAAGAAAGAGAAATTCAGTGCTGATAAATGTAATATGGTGCACACTGTGGGCAAAAAAAAAAAAAATCCCAATTTTAGAGAGAAAGGGTTGGTCTGAGCTGGCTATTGCCACTCATTACTGGAAACTTTATGGCAAATAAAATTAGTATTTTATTTACCAGGGTTTTCTGCTGTTAAACATATTCATAAATTATTGGGAAACAGAATGAATAATGAGATGTCAAGCTTTGTTAGTAATAAAAAATTATTCACATAGTTAAAACTAAAATTGACTGCAAAATACCACAGATGACTCTCATGACAATAAAGTAGTAAATGAAATTCATTGTTGATAAATACAAAATAATTTTCAAGGGGGAAAAATACCAAATGCATTCTAATTATACACACAAAGTGATTGGCTCTAAATTAGCTTTCAGTATTCCACAAGGAAATTGTGTACAGTTTTCTAAATGTCAGCCTGGTGCTGAATAGCAATTTAAAGAACAAATAGAATGTTGAAATTATCAGAAAGATAATAAAGAACAAGATGAAAGTCGTGACTCTGCCATTGTGCAAACCTCTGTAACAGTCACAGTGTAAATGCTGCACCCTCTTTCTCTGGTACAAGGGTGGAGCGGGACCCAAAAGGGCTGTGAGGTCAGTCAGAATAGAGGGACAGCTACCACAGAGAGGCTAAATAAAGAAGATATGACTGAGATCTATAAAATCACCAATGGAATGAAGAAGCTTCTTCCATTTTTTCATGGTACTATGTGGAAGATATAAGCCAAAAACAGGGCCTGGAAGAAAGTCCTGCTGTGGACTTCCTATAATTGCAGCCTCAAGTTCAGGATATACTTTTAACATTGACTCCCAGAAATCAGGAAGGTACAGATGGAGAGTGTATTTTCTCTGTTTTAAATAAGCTTTTCCTTTGAAGTTACCGTTGATCAGTATCAGAGACAAAGCATTGGGCTAAATAGGTTTTTGGCCTAATCTGGGACACCAATTGTAAGGTAATATATTAAATTTGGGGTTGAAGCATCATTACAGAGACACATACATATAAGAAATTTCTTGCAGCTAATTTTGGACAAATCACTCAGAATGACAAAACTTCTTATGTGGAAGGTCTATATTTAGAGGAGATAACCTACATGCTTCTCTTGAAGATTATGTTTAAATATTTAATATTATATATATGAGAATAGCATAGTTACAGGCAGATACGCAGTTTATTACCTGTTAACACTAGGTCTGGGCTTCCTTTCTGAAATGTTTTTACAAAACGACAAGTTTTCTGCAGTTTAAGCTGATAAATCTGAATCCAGATTTTGCAATGAGGTTTTGGTGATACTTGGGTTTGTGCTTCAAGACTCTCAGTCAGGCTCAGCACATACTTGATTCATTTCATGAACTTGTATTTTAATTTCCTAAAATGTTTAATTTATTTTTCAATCTCACTTGTCATCTATTTATTTTTTCCATTAATAGAATTTGTATCATTTTGCATCTCAAAACACCGTAAGGTAAGAGTTGTAATGAATTAAATTAAACAACCAGTTAAAAAGAATTTGACCATATTATTCAAAATTCAGTGTAATAGGCTTTGATCTAATTTTTGACATGAATGATACTGAAGGATGATGCATAAATTCCCCTATGAGATTTTTATTCTCCTTCTAGTCAATTGTTGGTTCATTGAAATAGTTGTAAGTGCCAAAATACAGAATTAGAAATCTAATGATTATCCTCATGCACCTGTTTTTTCCTCACATTCCAACATTTAAATAGGTAACTGCGGCGGTTACCTGCTATGACCTCAAGCAGTCGAGAAGCGCCGGCTAGCGCTGCCTTTGTGAGGCTGGGTCCGCCACGTGAGCGGGCGCTCCAGGGTTATGGCATCTATCAGGGTGCCTCCCTGATAGCGCTAAGCGCTGCGGCGTGGGTAACACAGCTTTGGTAGTTTCACACTGAGAGGAAGCAAAGGGACGAGAGAAGGACACTTTGCTTGCAAGCCTAAGAACTTTTACTCCCCCATGCGTGGTCGGAGCTAATCACTCTCAGTGCAAAGAACTTGCAACAGATTAAGAAGGGGGTGGGTGGACAGGGGTGGAAACCTGGCTCGCCCTATGGGGACAAACAACAGGGGAGTGACACAGATTATAACAACCTATGGGAACATAACAGAGGCGGGTACAGCGTTCTAGGACAAATGGCAGGGCTAAAGTGGGGTGATTGATGCAGAACTTTCATGAAGAAGCTGGGGGTGGTTACAAGATTGACACCCCGACAAGGAGTGACAACCCCTGACTGACAGAACCAAATAAGGAGAAAACTGGAAGAAGTGAGAAGATTGACAGCTCTGAGTGTCAGGAACTCTCCTGGTAAACAACTTGGAGCAAACCACTGTGAGGGAAAATAGGGGTACAAGCAACAAACCTAACTAACATTAATAAAATCCCTGACTAAATCAACCCAACCTACAACAGGTAGCATCCACTTAGATGGATTTAAGTGGAGTACTAGCAAGATTTGAATTGAAATTGAGAAATCTCTGGTCACTTGCTGTTTTTACAAACGTTTAGGGACAGCAAAGAGTAACAGCCATGAATTTCTCATGGTGTAGTGTGGCATTAGCTTTCGTTCTCCCCGGCCGCATGCAGCTCTTGGGAGCCTGGCTGTGGCATAGCTTCCACGTGCTGCCGGGGTTTTCTGCTGTGGGTTCCCGGACACGGCTCCGTGTCTCGGGCGCGTGGGCTGGCCAGCCTCTGTTACCGTGCGCTAGGGATCCGGCAAAGAGGTAAGGAATTTGTCCACTTACTCCGTGCTTGGCAGGAACGGTTTATTGGTCACGTGGCGCGGTTCGATGGAAAGACGCGACCGCTCCCGGCACTCGCATGGGAGAAAATGGCGCCTGGGTGCCGGCGGGGTAGGATTTTATGGAGGGATGGGGCGAGAGGATCCATGGCCTGCCGTCCAATAGGGGCGGCTGCTGTGGCGGTGACACCAGCAAGAGCGACCAACCAGAGAACCCCGCAGGGGCGGGCACCGAGCCTCGGACTGAGTGGGATCGTGTGGATTGGGGTGGCAGATACGGGGTTTCCTGGGGCCAGACCGGGGAGTGGTTACAGGAGCGGCAGAGGGGGAAAATCCAACGTCAGGCAGTATGGGGCCAGAAACCGTGGGGGGAGAATGACATGGGGGAAGCATGGGGGCACATAGGACTCGGCTAGCTAACACAAATAAGAACCCCTAAAATGCAATCCCAGGATGCTACAGTGTAAGAAGTACATTCCTTCATGTGCAGAACATGTTCACATAATGTTGCATTTTTAAACCTCACTCCATCCAAGAGAAGAAAATATTCCTGCAGCAGGTGAAGGTCACTTCATTGCTGACCTAAATGACCAACAGAATTTTCAGCTTCTCAGCCATAAAAGCAGAGTGGGCATCTAGTCATGCATTGAAAAGCCATATGCTGTCAAGTTAAGGGAGTTAATAAAAAAGGTATTTTGAGTAACTTTTTAAAAGTGAGATGAGAAAGAAAAGAAAAAAAGAAAAAAGAAAGCCAAATGAATAAAAAGGCTTAGAGGCATATTAACTCTTGAAGTAGCGTGTTCTAAAGGACCTGCTCTCTGAAGCTCAATGCAGAACTTGTGCCATCTTGAATAGGATAAAATATTATTTACAAAGTTGAATTTTAGTTCTAAATCTGCTTTCTTTCCAACAGTTGGATTTTCTGGGCCTAATTCCTCATTTAGCTAAATCAATATAAATGGAAAATGACTCCAGAAAAGAAGAAAAGACTGTGTTTAAAGGTTACTTCAAAACCACCTGCTGCAGTTTTTGGAAAAAAACTTGCAATTGTTTTATAGCTATTAGAAAGAGTTTCATAGTTCATGAGATATAACAACAGCCAGTAGCAAAAAAAAAAAAAAAAAAAAAAAAAAAAAAAAAAAATCTAAAAAATTGATGATAAATAGACTAAAATAGTCCAAAATCAAAAGAATGCCAAGATAATCACATGAAATTAAATAGTAAATTGTAAATAAATGGAGAATCCAATCAGAAGCCAATGGACCAAAACTGATATTTCAACAACAGACTATTTAACAAGCAGAATAAAGAAAGGGATTATGTGGCATTGCGTTGCTTTTCCCCAGTCCTGGGCGGCTCTGGAGCCTGGCAAGGGCGCTGCTAGGTGAGAGAGGGAAGGAATTGTCCACTCTGTCTGCGTGGGAGGCTGGAGAGCTTTTATTTGCCACAGGGAGCCACGACGGAGAAGCCGTGGCTTGCTCCGCTGCGCCCGCGTGGACGAAAATGGCAACGGGACCAGGGAGGCGTGGGATTTTATAGGGGGCGGGACAAGGAGGGCAGAAGCCCCCCTCGCCCAATTGGGGGCAGGCTACGGGAGAGTGATGTGGATCGGGGTAGCCAACAGGGACGTGACAGGGGCGGACCAAGCTCCAGGGCGAATGGGGTTGCGGGAATGGGGAAACAGACACTGAACTCTCCAGAGTGGACGGGGGGTGGTTACAGGACTGGCATGGTGAGCTCCAATGGTAAGTAACCCAGAGTGGACCACCGCGGGGAGGGGAAACACGGGGGTGCATGGGGGTACACAGAACCAGCTAACTAACATATATCAGAACCCTTAATCTGAACCCAAACCCGGGATGCAACAGTATTATTCTCTTTTTTTCCTTCAGTGCAGTGCAGCTTTGCGTTCTTCTCCCTGGTCTGGAGCAGCTCGGGAGCACGGCTAAAGGCGCTGCTTCTCGGCCGGACTGGGGTGCTGTGTGGCCTGGGTGCTGTGGCATTCAGTGCACCAGAGTGGGGCTGGCCGTGCTCTGTAACCGACGCTGGGATGAGGTAAAGAGGCGAAGGAAGGCACACCCTGTCCTTGCGGTTGGCTGGAGAAGGTTTATTGTTGTGTGGTGCTGTGATGGAGAACATCGACCACTCCCTAGTGCCATGTGGACAATGATTGCGACGGGACCAGGGGGTTTTATAGGGGGCAGGCAGACAGGGGTGGAAGCATCCCTCACCCAATGGGGACAGGCAACAGGGGAGTGATGTAGACCGTGGCAACCAATGGGAACACGACAGGGGTGTGTACAGGGTTCTGGGATGAATGGGAATGCAGGGATGGGGTAACAGACACAGAACTCTAAGTAGTGACTGGGGGGTGGCCACAAGACTGGCATGGGGATGCTCCATTGGTAGGTGACCCAGAGTGAACCATTGCGGGGGATATGGGGGTACATAGAGGTACACAGAACCGGCTAGCTAACATTTATCAGAACCCCTAATCTGAACCCAAACCTGGGATGCAACATGCACGCTCATGAAGATAGTGAGACATCTGCTCACATTTGCCCTGATGCTTAGGAATCTCTAGCCACTCACAATTTTCATATGTTGAGCTTCTCATCTTACCAGGAGGCTTTTAAATTGCCTCAAATTTGGAGGCAATAGACCAAGTGTAACAAAAGATAACTTAGCAGAAAAGCAGTTCACCAGGTTGCAATCAGTCCTTCACCTGACATTCTGATCTTGTTAGAGAAGTTCAATCATTGCAACACCTAAACTAGCATATCTATGCCTGGCAGAATGCTAAATTAATGAATAATGGATGACTTAGATAAATGGACTCTTGCTCTTCCTTCCCTACTTTTTGATTTCCCTTCTACTGACATACTCTCCCCATACATGTTTTTCTGTCTGCCTCTTTTCAGCCTTAGGAGAAATTGTTCTGGCCAACACCAGGAGATACATATAGATGAGTCAGAACTCAAAAAAGCCAAAGTACACTTAATCAATCAGAAAATGGTCTTTCTCGACAGCAAAAGCAAGCTAGAATTCACAGCAGCTACTGATACATATTTGCCAATCCATAACATAAATCTATAAGTGATAACTTTTTCTACAGCTATTGAAAAAATCCTATTTTTCCCATATTTTCTTCATGCTTACTATTGTTTTCCTTCTTTCTACACCTGTTTTGGAAAATATAGGAGAAAGCTAATATTTGTATTGATCTACTGAAACCTTACAGAAATAACATTTTCTTCCTGTCTGAAAAATTTCACTCATTGAAGGGAGAGGTAGAGTAATTGTGGTGGACATCTGGCATACATCCAGAGTCAACCCACCATAAGGCATAAAACATGCTTGTTGCTTCCAGCCTGATGCTTTTGAAAAGAGATTTTGGAATTTGTAGTTTTCAATTCAGTGGTTACATCTCTGATTAGTCCTGCTTTATGTACCTTTGTCATTATTGAAGTTCTGGATTTTAAAAAACTCCAAAATTAATGATATACTCATAAATTTCAGTAGAATTAGACTAAGACTATTATTCTCTCACCTGCAGAATAAGATTCTATATTTTTCCATGTGGGAAGAACGTTTTGACTCATGTCATAGATGCATTAAAGAATAGTCAAGTCCATTTTCAAAGAACAAATTATTAATATAAATTAAATAAAAAATTATTAATATAAACCAATATTCTTTTAAAGGGGTGTGATCTTGTCCATATATTTAGACAAACAATGTCCAGAAATTTAAAACAATTTCACATAGAACAACTGGTCTTTGTTCCTTTTGACATTGCTTTCATCAGGTGGACATTTTTCTCTCTTGTTTATAAAAACTGTATTCTTCCCACTAGGTGCTTTATTTTCCAAAAGAATCAAGACTTTTGAGGGGAAAATGTGAGGTGATTCGGGTTCAAAATGCAGAAAAATAAGAAAGATATGTAAGTCAGAAGTATGGGTCAGGGGGAAGAACAATCTGTTTTAGCTCTTTTTCCTCTAATTCTTTAGCTGTTAGCAATAATAAAACAGGAGGGGAAATAAAAACAAACAAAAGAGAGCCTTTTGTTGTAAGTCAGTGGTCTCTTTAAACACAGAAACTAGTGATAAGCTTTTTTTTTTAATAAAAAATTGTTCTAATTTGCTGCATAAGTGTGTTCACCTTTTCAATGTCTTTGGATGAACCACAATCCCAAATCAAATATTGTCATGCATTATTAAATTAAGTCAATTATATGTCAAACAGATGACGTTATGCATTAAATTTGTGCTGATAGAGACTGCATTTTTAGAGGGCAGTCAACATATTAAATTCCAAAAAGAGGCAATATATTTTTCTGCTTGCAGATCCCTTTGTAATTCACTGGGATACATTATATAGAAGTTCCCACATGCCAAATGCAACCCTAATAATTTACAAGGAAATGTAGTGATAAAGAATTCAGAGGACCGGAGGAAATGCAAATCCATTATCAACTTTGGACATCGGGCTGTGTTGGCAGTTTTTAATTCTTCTAAAGTTTATTCTACTTCTGTTTTTAATTCATCTTCTGCTTACACTGTCCCACATGACAGCCTCCTGGCATCCATATGTTACTGCTATTAAAAAAAAAAGGGCTAAGAGAGCCCTGTAGCTCTTCTCTCTAAACTCTAAACTCTCTCTAAACTCTCTAAACCTGGTTAGTATCTTGTACATGCTTACCAGGTGCTTATTCTTAACTTTGAGAGGGTATCTAAGCGGCAGCTTTTCTGATTCTCACCCTATGCTGCATCTGACCATCTGTGCAGAGATTGTTTGGAATGTCCCTGATTTCTCAACCTACCAAACCCCACATTTACAAAAGTTAAGTTTACAAAAAACATCTTCAAGTTGCCTGGATTATTGATTAAAAGAAAAAAAAAAATGGTCAAACTTGCAGCCATATGGTAAATTCTTGACTAATAGTGTAATGAAAATAGTCTTTTTGAAGGGTAAACTAACCTTTCACAGGTTGTAATTACTCTCCTACTCACAGAAAATTCCCTTGTATACATTATGGAAATGGGCCTGTCCCAGATGAATAATGTAAAAGTTTGCTTGGAAAAGTAGGGAGATCCATAACACTGTTCTCCTTGCCTTGTTGCAGACACGACTTCATCTACAGCTAAGGCTTTCTTTCTAAATATTCCCTCTGTCCATTACTTATTTGTATTGTTTAATATTTGTTTGATATTATTTTCCAAGGGAATATATCTTCATGTAAACTCTCCCTTTTCCCTTCCCTTCCCCTTCCCTTCCTTCCCATTCCCTTTCTTCTTCCAAAAAAATTCTGTTTAAAATAAATGTGTTGCAAATTCAAATCCTATTTACACACACTTGAGTATAAAACCGAAACAAATTGATGATGTGAATTCATTTGAGTGGAGCTGATGAGAGAATATGATCCAAAATAACTGAAAATAGTGGTATCTGCTAGTATCACCCAGAGGGTTAAGTACATCTAAGGCTTATGAAGTCCTGGATAAAGGTAAGTGTATTAGCTTTGCTTTGGTCTTTTGGGAATAGAAACAGATTGGCAAGATGACTTTTGCAAGTTCTTTCAGTAAGTCATGAACAGTGGTGGAAAATAAAATACAGGGCTGGCCAGCTTTTAAGTTTAAACGCAGACAACACATACTCCTTATCTTGGCTCATAGTTGATTTTCAAAGAAACACTGGAAATATTAACCTTTCCCTTAAGACTGATATACATTGTCTGGATTTAAAATTTTTCCTAAATATTGAAATTTAGATGCCTTTTTTTTTTTTTTTACATTTTATTTGTCTTTATTTTCAACATACACTATTAGCAAGGTTATTGCCAGCTGTCTCTGAACAGCTAAGTTGGCAATATGCTCACTTTTGGTTTGGACCCAAGCTGAGAAAAGTCGTGCTGCACCTCAAGTATGCTTCCCGATTTCCTGGGAAGACAGCTGGACTTGCAAACTGAACTTATTCCTCTTTTATTTCTGGTCAGAAATTATGCAGGATGTGCCACTAAAGAATCTGCCTTCAGTTTGATCCCCAAAATCAACAGTCCAACATTAAGCTGACTTAATCAGCTTAATCAGCAATGTTGGAAATCAGTAGTAGAATACTTCTACTGGAAGTTCTGGGTGAAAAACAAAATTTTCCACAACAGTTTAGAAACCATAAAGGTAGAAAAAGAATGTGTGAAATATTTCAAAATTATTTCATGAGGAAATTGCAGAAGTAGGATAGGAAATCACTGTTTGAAGACAATGCATTTGTTTCTTCCTTTTCTTTTTTTTTTTTTTTACTCTGACTTGAAGCTAGAAACCAAACCTCAAATGTATTATTGAGGCTTTCAGATGTATCTCTCCACTTGCAGAAAATGAATGCTATTGCCTAAGGAAAACTCAAGGGCTGTCCAGATACAGACAGGAAAATTAAGCAATTTACAAACAGTGGTCTAGGTACTGGTTTTGGATCAAATTCATTTTATGTAATGAATTCTACTCAAAGCCAGCAGAAAAGATTTAATCTTATTAGTACAAATTATTGATAAATTGCAGTTTTAAATTGCAAATGATGGTGTTAGAATGAGAAGTGACTTCCAGCAGTGTAGTGAAAAACTGTTAGCAAAATAAAAACAGTAAATGGCTCCATTTTCTGCTGTCACCATTCTATATGGATACAATGGATTTATAGAAGGAGGCTTTTTCTACTTCTTTCCTGGGATAGATTTAGTGATCAGAAAGATTGTTTAGGAATGAAATAAATTTATTGTATTTTAATTTGTTGAGAACATTTTTCTTTGTAGAGAATGATTTCTTATCTCTTTCTCATCTTTTCCTTGGGATTTTTAAAAAAATTCTCTTGTTTTTTTTATAGTTTTTGTTTTTGATGGGTAAACCAAGATAAGTAAAACTCATTTCTGTCAGCAGGCATTCACTGGGATATGTGTTCAATACTCTTCACATTCATTACTACCTTTTTCGTTCAAAAAGCAAAAAGGGTTCAATTTACTTTTCAAGACTATAATATGTTAGTCTTTGCAAGTTCTAATGCTAGAGAATGGGTTTAAAAGTAACAGTTTCTAACCTCAGAATTAAACAATTGAAATTATCTTAGCAGGCTGTGACCTGCTAAGTGGTGAACTAATTTAATTGCCCTCTTACAGTAACTAGAAACTCTGTGTGCATGGGTGAAGGCAAGTGTGTGTCTGTGTGTGCTGAAGGACTAATCCTACAGAGCAATTAAATACTTAATGGAAGCCCCCACTGGATGTATTTCTATCCTTGACTTATGATTCTATGATATTTCAAAATATTAATCCTTATCTTCCTTATTCACTTTGTAATTGTGCTCTTATTACATTGCATGCACTTCATTTTTATAATGACCTTTATGCTTTGAAGGAGCAGATGAGTTAGTCTCCTCTCCTGAACCACAAGAACGAATAGTGCTTTAAATAAATGATCCAATCTAGATCAGTTGGAGATGCAAATAGAGATCCTGTATCACTAGCTAGTATTATTTAAATAGCCACATGAAATCTGCATCTCTCTAAAGACCGAGATACTGCTTTTCAAAAGTGATTTCATCTACTCACTTACAGCCTTCTCATTTCTTTTAGTCATTGTCTCCAGGATACATTTTATCCAGAACCATGCATTTTGATGTATCCTTCATCTAACTTTGAAGGGCAAATTCACATAAACTGGCAAACTCAGTTTAAGAGAAAAAGTGAAAATCAGTGACATGCCTGTTACACTGACAATGTACTCAATCCAGCTTCTCTGTAATACCTTTGGAATGATTTGCTTTTCTTCCCACTCTCTGCCACCTCAAATGCTTCCCTCAAGTTCCTCAATAAAATGTTCCACTTTAAATTGTAGTTTCTTTGCCTTGTAGGACATTATTTAGCACAACTCAGGAGAGCGACAAGTTTCTGTAACATATGGCACCACTGTGCTTTGGCAAAGGTGTGCTGACATTCTTGTGCTTCCTCAGCAGTGATTCAGGTTTGGAGCCATTCACTCCTGTCTCTGCCCATTGATTGGCTTTAGAGTTATCCGGCACAGTGGAAGATTTGTAGAATCATTCCTTAGTATATACAACCGGTGTGTGTGTGTGTGTGTGTGTGTGTATGTGTGTGTGTATTGCAATACAAGAATGAGTTCGGTCAAGCTTTTGTGTGTGTTAGGGGTTTTTTGATAGGTTTTCCTGGTTTGTTTGTTTTGTGCTTTAGTTCATTTTTTTAAATCCTTTAACTTCTTCATTACACAGCAAATATTATTCAGCAAAAATACAAAAGCATTTTCCAGTACAAAGACTGTAATTTTAAAATAAGTTTCTTAATTAAAAAGTCTACTGCCTTCCTTCCCCCACCCCTTCAATCTAATTCAAACATATGTCTGGACTTTGCTCAGATTTTCCAATGTCATTCCTACTTGGGCAGAAACCAAGTAAAAAATGTTCCTTACCAAAAGAAAATGTTTAATAGTCAGTTATAACTAAAACCAGGAGGTTACAACGAAACCCAAGCTGAGTGAACGGATACTGCAAAATCTCAAATGGTGGAAACCAAGCCTCAATTTTTTCATCAGAATATCAAAGCAGCTAGGTTTCACGTGAAGACTTTTGAATCCTTTTGGCACAACTTATTCTATTCTCTATATTGGCTCCTATATGTGCTCATATATATTCAATTTCTGAGCAATAAACACATTATTTTCCTCTGGACAGAACACCTTTAAGCCCCATGTCTTCAGATTCTGAATCCTGACATTCTGAAATTTCATGTCTGTGGCAGATGGGATGGTTGGTGTACTCAGAGCCATGGATTCATATATGCCCTATCCAATCTTCAGAAGGGCTTGAGAGTTGGATGCCTGGCGGTTGTCTGCTTTCATCTAAGACCAGCACTCTGTTATCTGGCCCTCATTACTGCTCTTCCTTTTCTGGGCAGCTAAAACTCAGCCTTCAGATGTAGCTCCATGGAAAAAAAGTTTGGGATATATAGAAAGGCAACTGCTGGGGCCTCTCACGTTCAGGGATGTACCTGACGTGTCATCTCTGGAGAACAATAGTCTCTGAAAACTGTCTGCCATACAGTCTTTAGCCACAGAGGCCTGATTTTAATAAATAGTAGCTTAATCTTCCATTTAAATAGTGTGTTCTGTCAGTGCAGGGTTCCTCTAAATGAGGTTTAATTTGATGGCCCTTTTTTGTGATTCACAGAGTAAATCTTAAATGTTACTGATTTTCAAAACTATGTGAATGATCATTTCATGTTCAGAAAAAAACTCTATGCTGAATAGACACCTACACTTCTAGTTGCAAAAGACCTCTAGGTATTAGGATGTAAAAATGTATTTTTATAGCAATAGTTAGATCTTTTCCCCATTACTTATTCTAAATAATGAAATGCTTTCATTATTTTATTGGTATATTTTCACAATTTTTTAAAATTTCATGGTCAGAGAGATTTTTATGGTGGTTAAGGTTAATTTTTCCTTTTCCTTCTTACTGTTCATCTCCTTTTAGCTCCTCTGGACCTTTTATCCACTCCTTTATTATTCAGTTGTTTTTCCTCTACATTTTTTCCCTAAAAGGTATTTCTTCACAAAAACCCATTTTACTTAACAGTAACTAGCTGTAGAAAGTTTTGTTTGATTGGTTTGGTTTTTTTTTGTTGTTGTTGTTTTAGTAATGGTTGCAAGTTGAGAAAAGAGAGATGTTTTCTTTGTGAAACCTTTAACTAAATTTCAATATTTTTCTCCTTGTTGTCTTTGTCCTAAACATATCCTTATAATTCCAAATGGCAAAAATATTAAAATTTTATCTGACCTTAAATTCCTAAGGGAGATTGAACCATTATAAAACCAGAGGTCAAACAGAACTGCTGATGCTGATTGTGATGACAGCACTGTTTAATCTAATTCATTAAATGACATTTCATCTGGCAAGGGCCAGGCATTAGAGTAATGTGGAGCAAAATAACTTTAGAAAGAATAAGAAGGAAGAGTCACAATATGACGAGAATCTTCTTTCGCTGCAGGAAATCAAACCTTTTTTTGTTCAAAATTCTGCTCTTGTGTAACAGCAGGAAGTGCACAGAGGTAAATACATTCACAGTTTGGGATATTTATATATGATTACAGACCATATTTCTGCTATCCCACCAAAAAGTGGAAACAAGGTATGGGAAAGGTAGATATCCCTCTCTCTCCAGAATAGTTTAGGTGTACATTTTCTGTCTTAGAAAGTCTTGTAAACTCTCAGAGAAGAGGCCAGAATTGGAAAGTTTAGAAACAAATGCAAACTTCAGAGCCATTGGCAGTCTCCATACATCAGACAGGATGTGTAGGAACAGAGTGATATAATCAGTTCTCATTAAAACCAACTACCTTTTTTCTCTGCTGGGGTGAGTGAAAGTGATGCAGAATTTCAATAAGATTCACGGTGTGAATAAGGAATGTGGCTGAGCTGTGGGCTAGGACAGAACCTTTACTGTTGTCTGCCCATAGACCAAGAAACATCCTTTTGAAGAGTATTACAGAATTAGAGGATAAAACAACTAGGCTGGAAAAGACCTCTGAGATCATCAAGTCCAAGCTATGGCTGAACCACCATATCAGCTAGACCATTAAGTTCCATGTCATCTGTCCTTAAACACCTCCAGGCACAGTGATTCCACCACCGCCCTGGGCAGCCCATTCCAATGTTTAATCACCATTTCTTCTTCTTATTTCCAACCTGGACCTGCCTTTGTGCTCTTGTCCTTTTCTAGTTGCCTGGGAAAAGATAAACTTCTTTTGGGTATTTGAACATTTATTTCAAAACTGGGGGAAAAAACGGTTCAGAACAGGGAAAGCCCAAACCTACACCTATAAAAAATACTTTGGACTTTTCAAAACCTGATATTCCTAGTTTTCTATTCAGTAAGATATATTAATTTATGTTTCTTTGCCAGTGGAAAAGTATTGTATCTAGAGATTTTTTTAAATTTCAATGAAGAATATTTTGAAAAAAGACCTTTCCTAAAACCAAAGCTGAATAAAAGTTTAGTTATGGAGCCCCTGGGAAGAGTCGTATAGAGAGGATTCCATTCTGAAAATCATGCTCATCTCTGTAAAATGCAAGTGATAAAAAGTGAAAAGTTAGGATTGTCTCTTTGTTCCTCTAGCTCCAGTATGCAGCAGTGCCACAGATCATGATGGCTACAGAAAAAAATATTTTTTTTACTTCAGATAGTACTTTCCACTTTTCAAGAATTTTCACACATTCTTCCCATTCTGCCTTTGAGATGAATTTTGCATCTACATTTTGGTATAAACACTTGATTTTTGCATTAAAAATGTTGTGCACTTAAGGTTACCTTCCTATTAGCTGAAGGGTAGGGAAGAAAAAGAAGGGAACTGGTGGAAAAGAAAAGGTTACCCAAAGGTGTATGAATTTTGCTGTGGAATAGTGAATAAATTAGATTCTGTTCATTAATCCTTAGCATAAATTGTTTGAGGATTAGATAAGAAACCTGCACCAAAAACAATACTCCACACCATTATCATAGTAAAATTAAATGCACATAAATCTTCTATCTATGCCATTTATCATGAAAAAAATTTTATCATCATGCCATTTATCATGAAAAGCTAGTATAACTTCTGTTAAAGCAGTCTATTCATTGTGAGTGTCAGCTGACTGTAATGTACTTTCTACAATATATTGCCTACTGAAATAGTGAATTTATGGTAATTTTTTCCCTGCCAAATATATACTATGCACGACATTAATCAAATTAATTCCCACATGTAATGAGGTTTTTTGTTTGTATTTTGTGGGGTTTTTTTGTTTGTTTGTTTTTGTTAGTTTTAAATGTTAGTTTTGGGTTTTTGCCTTTAAAATGTATGGCACGAGAGGTATTAATTTTGCATGCTTGTTTGTAATATTTCAAGTCTTAAGTGGAAAGAGAAGACCTACTGCAGAGCCCAAATCCTGATCTGAGTTTCATTTGGACTGAACCCTTAGAGAACTTGTTAGGAGATGTATGGGTAGGAAATAAAGTAATTTATAAGCTTTGTTATGAAGTCAGTTACTAGAAGAAAGCATTTCAGTATTTTGTTACCAAGACGTAAAATCCAAGGGTCACTATAGGCGTTATATAGAGTAAAAATTTTAAAATCCTATATTTAATTTTAAAATCAAATTTTAAAAATTTAAAATCAAACAGGACTTCATACTTTTTGGACAATGATAACGCACTAGATGAACCTCACAGTTGCTAGAAAAATAGAAGGATAAGGGCAAGTCACTGAAAATGCAACAGAGCTGTAGACTACAGCAACTCACTAAAAATATAACTCTTGCCTCGTAGAATGTGTAGGACAGGCAAAAACCAAACAAAATGCAGGTGCAAATATAATATTAAACTTTAAATAATTAGTGGTGTTATGAACTCATGCCACTAGTTATAGTTTGTTTCTTGCAGCCGTCTCAAAAGACTTAAATTATCCTTTGAATAAATAGGTCAGATTGATCACACATCAGACTCTGTTTGCTCTCCATAAATCACAAATTAAAAGGTTAACATCAATTAATTAAGAATGATGATAATTATAGTAAATATAAGCAGAATACCTAACATTGTAGAAAGTTTCTAGTAAGGCAGTAAGTCTAATGAAAATTAAATACTTTGGTTTTAATAAAATAAATAATTCAGTGATGACTGAAAAACTCCTGATTTGGATACTGGGAGGATAACTTAACTTGTCAACTTATCCCAAATAAGGAAATGTGTCTCTTAGAAGAGCACTTCCTGCTCTATAGTTTCCTGTTTACTGAATGATGGCAGTAAGGAGTGCAAAAGGTTAATTTCTCTTTGCAAAAGAGAGTCTAGCATATATTAACTAGCATGAAAAATAAAGAAACTGACAAAATAATAAGACATTAACATGGCTTTTCATGTCCTATTTTCTTTCTCTTCCATGTGGAGTCTTCGAGATGTGAAAGCAATCTAGGATTTTTTATTCTCTTGCTAAATAGGAAATGCCATGTCAGATGGGAACCCTTCTCATAGTACATTCTAGACTGTTTAAATCCTTGTGGAAACAAAACACAATGGGACAATAGATCCCTCACATTTAAAAGTAACACTGGAGCTCAAATGAAGTCATGGAGACTACCAGATACTAACCAGGATCACTATAATATGTGGATTCAAGCCTTTAAAGCCTGTGAGGAGACCCCTTCAGCTTTCCCCATGTTTGCTTCCCTCACATCAGTGTGGAAACACATTATTGCCACGAGTCTGCTGAGTTTCCGGTGCTAAATTTTCTTAGTGACCTCCATTCTTTGATTTCATTACAACATTAAACTTGTTCTAAGATTAAAAGAAGAAAATATAGGTGTAGTGATTTCTCCACCCTCTACCAACATATCATATATATATATGATATGTATAATAAATATATATATATATATATATATATTCTGAAATGTCAAAATTACATTGAAAACTCAAAAGAACCTGGGACTTATGCTACAATATGATGTAGTATACTATAGTGTAGTAGTATACTATAGTATCCTTGTGATACTATAAAACGTCAATGACTTCAAAGGAACTCTAAAATATTCTCCCTGGATGGTAAGTACTGTGAGATAAAGGCCCATTTTTTTACCATGAGAATATTGTTTATTTTCTGTTAAATAGTGGCAGTACTGAGATACCAAAGATTGAAATACCAAAGCACAGGAGACAGGAGAAAATTCCCCTTCTCTCAGAAATTAATTGAAAATATTTTTGAATAAACTTTAAGAGGTATGAATATAATAGCTACATGATTATCTACCCCTAAATTTCTCCTTTTTTAAAATGAACATATTGCAAAAAAAGTTTAAAATTTTGTTCTTCAGGCAGTAGAGAAATAGAATAGCATATATTAAACACCTACTTCTCCTTTGAATGAAAACAGAGTCTTTTAAGTAAAAATATTTATGAAATTTTAAGACTTTAATTCCTTTTCAACGGCTAAATATTGAAAAAATATTGACATATAACATTATGTTAAGAGATGAGTCTATGTCAATATTTTCTTCATCATTCATATTTCCTGTATGAAATGAAATGTGAATCTTTGTTGATGGCAGTTGCTTGTAACAATTGATTGCAATATCAGAAAAGAAGCAAAAAAAGGAACATAATTTTAAATATCCCATACATTTACTAAGTAAACATATAATTGGAAAGGAGCTCAAGATATCAGCTACTAAACAGTCCATCACATACATAATCATTATGACAGTTTAATTTTTGATAGATATTAACCTATACTTAGCTCCTGAGCCCATATAATGGTCAACAAATCTCTTAAAATGTTTGCTTGAATATGTTAGCAAATATAGTGTGAGCTTTTAATAAGAGAAACTCAGAAAATTTGGGTTTCAATCACTTATTTAATGTTCAGGTTTTCCAGTACTGTGTCAGAATTTGAAAAGTATTCCAGAAAATATTATTGTCTCACATTTTTGGTATTGTTATTATACTCATCTGAGCAATTTGCATAGTAAGCTATTTATTATCTGTGAGTAGGAATATCAATATTAATCATTTAACTGCATTTGAAAAATATAGGCTTCCTTCTTGCTACTATTCTGGTAGAGACAAATAATTTCCTTTGGATGATTAAGGAAGTGATTGTGCCTGCAAAGCAGATGCCTAAAGCTCTACCAGATATTAATGATATGATAGAAGAATTTTGCAATGGTGTCATTTTCTCTTTCTAAACTCTTACTTAAATACAGAGTTTGTTCAATATGTTTTGCTCTTCAAAATCAGTGTTACTAGAAAACTCTTTAAACTTCTTTGTAATGAGCTCTCCAGCTACTTGTGACGTCAGACCATCATTTTGTCTTTGTGACACTGTCACTGTACAGAAGGCTGTGACGTCACCTGAATGAGTAATTTCTGTTAGAGGCGCTAGAGGACTCTGGGACTAGTTATGGCTTTCTTTGACCTGGATTCAGATCTGTGTGCTGTGCCTCTGGGATGACCTCACTGCAGTCAACAGTTCTGTCATGTGCATACACATCACTGAATACTGTGTTGTTTTATTCCCCAGTGTGGAGG
This sequence comes from Vidua macroura, assembly GCF_024509145.1. Taxonomy (NCBI): domain Eukaryota; kingdom Metazoa; phylum Chordata; class Aves; order Passeriformes; family Viduidae; genus Vidua; species Vidua macroura. Next base: position 37,293,724 of record NC_071572.1, on the reverse strand, counting down.
TGCCTTGTGCCGCAATGTACATCTGTGAAAAATGAGCAAATATAAAATTTTACATGTATTCACATTTTGCCACATAAAAATTTTATGACTTAGCACTTACAGCAGATTTCACCTTGTTTGACTTTGGTCATGTGAAAATTCAACATCTATTTTAATCTGGTGATAGGGTAACATATTCCAGGCTAAAATGAGTCTCTTATACAGCTAAAATGGACTACTACCTGAGAGATTTGTCCCTCTCTCTCCACTATGCACAGCATTAGCCTTGATGGCAAATTAAAATTAATCTTTAATCTTGCTTAAGTTTAAAGGCTGAAAGTTGTATGGCTTAACTTGTCATCACTCTAGGCTCAGTGCACAAGGGCTGAATATGGATAGCTCTATCCTGCAGGAGTTTGAGCTAAAAACATAATGTTTAAAATTTCATCCTGTAATATACAACAGGTGCAATTGATTATAGGAGCAGCTAAGCCACCAGCACACCTGAGTTTTTTGAGGCTTGTTTTAAAAAAGCTGATAATCAAAATGTCTCTGGAAATTGGAAGCCACTGTTCACATAGAGAAATATAAAAAGTCAGCTGGTAATGTGTCACTGATTTTTTTTTTTTTAAGCACAGAATCTTTATTATGCCAGACTATAAAGTTCCTCCTGAGTCATAAACAATGAAATAGTCCTTACATTTTTTTAAAGAAAGAGAAGACTTCCTGGTTTTATTTTCAAAATTGTGTAATAACATAGATACCCTGAACAGAGTAAGCCTTCCAGAAACAAGAAGAACTGCTAAAGTCATACTTGGAGATATTTTTTCCTCTCTCTGCCTTCCTAACTGGAGCTCCCTGGCCTTTGTAGTGCTGTAACACTAGGGAGCACACTTTCATCAGGAATTATGCTGTCTGCAGCATCTACCGAGGCTGGGAGATAGTTCTGCACATCAGCAGTTGGGCAGCGGGCCAACCCTTGCCCTGCTGAGCAGAATGACAAGGCATGCGAAGATGACAGAGCTAATGGTAAACAATGACAGATCTGTCGAGAGTCTGATGGGATGCATCTCTTGTTTGTTCATGTACAGTACAAGAATCAGAGCTATTTTGTTCAGGGTATGCTTAGATGCCTGTTTGAACTCTTCACCCTGCCTTTACAAATCGGACTTAGCAGAGCAATGAAGAGGGGTTTTTTGTGAGTATGAAAGACTTACAGTGAGCTCAAAACTAGGATAGGCAATTCTTAGAGAAGGGAGAAAATATACTTATTCTTCCATTTTATTTATTTTTAAAATTCCCTTGTTCTTATTGACCAGATAATAAAACCTCATTGTGTAATTATTGCTTCCAATAATCAAGATATTTGTCTATAGAATTAAAGGTGCAGAAGGACAGAAAGAAATTATTTCTTTGGAGTAGCTTTAGACTCAATTTTATTGATATAAGAACGAGTTACAATTTAGAATACACTAAATTATTCCTTTCTTCAAAAATTTCCAAGCAAATTTATTTTCTTACTAAATAAGTTTATCTACTGATTTATATTTTGATATAAGTCAAACGTGTTCATCTTGTATATCATACCAATGCTTTAGGGAGTTTAAATTTAAAATCTACATTACACATTTTATACTTTTGATACACTATTCTGTATTTTGTTATGGTGACCAAGTTTGTTTTTTACTAGGCTGAGGAGTTATGAACAGGTTAACTTTAACCTGCGTAACTTTCATATTATCACACAAAAAGATGTCTGGCAATCCTTGCCATTTATTCTGTAGAAAACTTGTCTTATCAGAAAAAGATATGTTGCACCAGACAGTGCTAGAAATAACTACTAGTAGTAATAGCAACCCCACCAAAACAGCAACAAAAACAAACAAAAAGGAAAACCTTGCCCAGAATTTCAGCAGGAGAACAGCTATCCTGAATCAGTTCTGTGGTTCATACAGTCCACATTTATGTCATTTTCATTGACTTCATGGAAGGGTTTAAGCTAACAGGAACAGTTGATAGGCAATCAGCTTAAATTCAAAACAATACTTCAAGTGTTTCAGGTGTTTCAGGCTATTGATTTTCTTGCAACATTTTTCTGTTTTCCATTTATGCAACCTTTGTCACCTTCTGTTTGTTGAAGTATAGTGAAACAGAGCCTTACTGATTTGGCTTGTGTAGTAAGAAGGTTGAAATATGTAGAGCAATGTATCAGTTCTTCAGATTCTTCTGTCTTCAGAGGACATAGGAAAGTATTTTTATTCTCTGGTAGTGAGCAACACCCTCCCAAAGCATTAAAGTAGATTACTTGAAAAGATTTTGAACATGAAACATCAGTCACACTAAATAAAGAACTCCAGAGTTACCACATTCAATTTAAAAATTCCAGTTGAGAAATTCTGTTTTTCAGGGGGGTAATAGGGTATGTGATCATAGAATAATTAATTTCCATTAAGAGAACTGTATTAAGCCAGATTATGTAGCTGTTACTTTGAGTAGAATTTACCTGAAATTAAACTTATAGAGTGTTATCCCACATAAAATCAAGTTTGGGCTACAATTCTAGAAGCTCGACACCTAATCCAAAATACAATCAAATGAAAATCTCAGACTATAGAGTGAATAAATATAAACAATTGATAACATGGCTGCATCATCAGTTTTTAAGAAGTTCCCATTGATTTCAGTGCTTAAAAATCAATGCATTCTCTGCAGAGAAATAGATTCAGATTAACAGCAATTATTTATCATAATGACTTTATCTGAGGATATCTCCCATTTCATAAATACATCCTTAGTATTCCGGTTTAATACTTGATCTTTGTGATATTACTACTATTCTGTGAAGAAACCATTATCTGCCTTTACAAAGTGTTTGTTGTTTTTTATGCAGAGCTACAAGGAACTTTTTGGGAGATTTATAATCTGCATGGAAGAACTCCAGCCTGTGATGTTACGGCTCTTGTTTGCTACCTGTAAAGCGACATCAGCCAGAGGTCACAGCTTCTCAGTGGGGATCCACCACATGAGGATCTACTTGAACACTCTATAAAAGCTAGATCCTCCTCTAGAAGGCTTTGCAAACTGAAAAGACTGAAGAGTTGAAAGACAAAAAAGGCTGAGATAGGTCAGCTGCCTAGTGAAAGGTCAATGACAGAGATGGATGCAACCATTGGAACCATAAAACTTTAAATTCAGTACACTGTTCAAAATATAGTCAGTGTTACCGCTTCCTCTTGAAATGTATTTAACTTCAAAACCTTAAAGTCTGATTACTTAAGCTGTTTATGAAAAACATAGAAGACTGAATTTGAAAGGGCAAAATGCTCTGCTAAATAGTCTACTAATTTCAAAACTGTGCCAGATTTTATCCCTTTAAAGACTTCCATGCCTTAAAAGTAGAACTCTTAAATACTTATCATATGAACAATTCTCCTGACTGATACATACAAATACACACAATACATACAAATCTGGAATTATATATTTCCAAAATGCTCTAGTCACTGTATACATGATCCCATATGTTATGAAAATAAGGTCCAAATTATTCCTTTTAAAATTGGGGAATGTAAAATTAATCTAAATACTGTTTCATTTTCCCTCCTTTTTCCAGAAGAAACCATCTAAATATATGCTGACTGAAGTGAGTAACTTTTGGCTTGTAAATGTTGTGTGTTTTAGAAACTGAAGAGATATGCCTATGTAATAAGGGTTATAAAGAAGATTTAAATGTCTCTCACAAAGGAAAGGTTCTGCTGCCACAAGTTTAGCCCACATACAAACTTTTCATTCAGACAAAACAGGGAAAATTCCCAGCATAACTCTGAGCAGAATGAAATAACTGCAGAAAGAAAGCAACTGCAGAATGTAAGGTTATGAGGAAATACTGCATATTTTATGGGGAAAAAAAAAAAAAAAAAAAAAAAAAGTCAAATTCTAACATCCTGACATTGGTCAGTGGAAAATGGAAGTTAATCAGTTAATTCCCAGGCTTCTCTTTTATTTCTTGGCTTCAAAAACAAGCAAACAAACCCCACCATATTTTCAAAAGCTATTGTAATCTCAAAATCAAATATACCATCAGGAAAGGAAGATGTATTTCACCTGTCATTTAAAAAAATTGTTACTAACTATAGAACCATTCTATCTGATCTTTCATTGTAGAAAAAAGCCTCATAGAACTATATTTGGGTCACTCTGTTATACACAAATATTATCTATCATATAAAAGCTACAGTGACTTTTATAGTTCATGTCTTCGCCAGAAATCACTTAGCATTTTCTTTGCTGTGGAAACTTGTAATAAAATGGTTACAACAGGAAAAGCAAGTCATCTAGCAGTATAACCCACAAAAAATGAACACTTCAGCACTTATTTTTTATGGGCTAGTTAACCTCATTGGATTTATATAACTGCCAAAGCCTGACCTCCATTACTGTTGATCAGAGCTGAAATTTACTTCCATAACATATTATATTGACCACTTTAGAGAAATAAAGGAAAACACAAAAGGCACAGAACCTACTTACTCTTATTATTGGGTATATTTTCCCCAGTCTCTGAGGCTTACCATTAACTGCTACACTGGGTAAACTGGCAAGCAAATCTGTGTTCATGCACTAAAGCCTGCCAAAAATGATCTATCCATTTCTAAATATGTAAGTGACCATCTATTAAATATGAAAGGGCAAGCACCTTAATATAGCAAAATTTAAAATGTGACCTACCTCCAAGTGTTAGGAGCTCAATTTCATTGGCTCTGAGTTCTGGTTTTGTAATACTACATGCATTTATACCAGGACCTTATTTTGCCACTTTGCCAGCAATCATCTCTCACTGTCTGATTATCAGAAATAGGCTTTGTCTATCCTTTTATTCCCTTTATGCTGACTTCTTCATAATGTCTTAGATATTCCACAAATACATTCTGCATATTAAAAATGTTTGGATAATCAAAATCCTATGTATAAAATATCGTTATAATAGCATAATTAAATTGAAAAAAACATAGTAGGTATACATCATAATAATAATAAAAAAATTAAAATAATTAATTTATATTATCTTCTTTTCCTTCGAGGGAAATAACCCTTTTTACTTTGTTATCTTGTGCCATCAATGAGGCAAATATGTACAAAAACTCAAAATTCTGCTCTAAACTTTGTTTGACTAATATGTCTGTTTGGCCTCACCTTATAGTTATTCCTCAGAAATTCTAAATAAGAATTTATGAAGAGCTAAGTACATGCTGGTTTCTACATGTATCATGTAGGAAATGTGGTCTTAAAGTTTATGTTTGTTTTATTGCAGGAGTAAAATAGAATTTAAATATGGTGACATTTTCAGTTAGGACTTACAATTTTGAGATCAGTATAAAAATATGGAAGACAGAAGGAGTTAAATCTGTCTATTGTCTGACTTTAAATTATTTAGATTGACTTGTTGTAATTTTATGTCTCCTGTTTTCTTACTTTGTCTTATTTAACTTCCTGACTTAGAAACTTTGCTTCTCCTGCTTGCCAAATTTATTATTTTTAATTATCTTTGCACTATTTTTTTCCTATAATTATCTTTTTTTTTTTTTTTTAATAGAAAGAGAACAGACAAAAGGCAGTATTATTGCACATTTCCTGGAGACACTGTAAACAGAAAAATCAGACTTTGGCAATAAATACTAACTTTATTTGTAAGAAGAAAGGCAGCATTTTACAAGAAACCTTCAAGAATCATAAATTTAGCCACAGGAATTAAGATTAGCTTGAAAATCACAATTTGCGAGAGGAAAGTGACATCCTTTTGTGCTGCTTACTCATTCAGATGTGCTCTAAAAGTTTTCTAACAACAGCAGTGATTAGAGGCATCCTAATTTGGAAATTACTCTAGAGTAATACAAAAATGTCAGTAGCTGGGCTAAAGAACAAACTGATGCTTTGAGATATTTTTTAAAAGTTGCAATAGCTGCCAAGTGAGTGGCAAGGAGGCAGCTGTTCTGGGGTCTTTTGCTGTGGGTGTGAAATGTACATTTGGCTATTGATGTCACTGACCACAACTAACCACTATATATAAATATGTGAACTTTATGTACATGTAATTTTTTTTAAAGTGATAATTAGCTCAGCTGAATGTATGGTTGAAGGTGGAGGGAGGCCTTTTGAAAAGCAGTCAAACATCTCAATGTTTTTTTTTTTTGAGGATATATGTATTGAATCATATTTCTAATGGTGATCTATGAGCAACATCTTGTGCTGTTACTTCCCTGCTGGTAATCTAGGCCTCCATTTAATTTTTGAAATCGGTATTTTTAAAGAGATTAGATTAAATGTATCAAGATCTATTTGTATAAACCCTTACAGTAAATGTTTAATTCAGAAACACTTGGAGCATTTTTTAAAAAATTCTTCACTTTTGAGTTGAAAAACAGCCTAAGAAGCAAAGTCTCAAAGGAAAGGACTTGAAAAGGTAGATTAACATTACAGTGATAATATAGGGATGTTAGAATTGATTTTAAAATTTTAATATTCCTCCCCACTTCTAGATGCAATGATACAAGTAGATGTTTTATGAGTATGTTTGTTACCAAAGATTAGGGCTGGATCCTCTTGACTGGAAGTTAGCAGATTTCAAACAGTCATAGTGCATTAAAAAAAAAAAAAAAGTTAAATCATGGTCCTTTATGTATTTATATCTTAAAATCACCTTTGACTTTGTAGGGTATCTGCAGATTCTTACTTATTTAGTGAATGAAATAATAAAATGAGGTTTAAAGATAATAATCCTCTTTAAATCACCCTTTTTAGAACTTTCTGGCTTGTCTGAATGTAGCTAAGCACTGAGTGTACCAATTTTTCTGTCATCCTAAGCAGAGTCAAATAGGTCTCACTGCTCAGTATGTATTTACGTTTTTCTCTCTTTTCCCTCCTGAGACTACAGAAGAACTTGAACCATATCAAACCAATTAAAACTCCCACACTAGCATCTGCATCAACCATTCGAATCTGTAGTATTACTTGGGCAAGGACCACATAAGGAAAATGGATAAAATGTAAATTGTGCTGGAAAGACAGTTTATTTTATAAGTTGTTTATATTAAAATTTTGTGTAAGACAGTGCATCACTACATTTTACTTTTTTTTGCTGGTCTTCCTATGAAATTAAATTAAAGCCTTAGTTTCCTGGATAATTTACAGTGGCAGCCATTATATTCTTTACCAGGATGGCATTCATAGCAAGTTGTTCTTTCTGAGCTTTTATTTTTCTTCATTATTCATTAGATGTAAACCACTCTTAGGTCAATAAACTGGGATAAGTCACTCAAGCAGACCTTCTTGGGAAGGATTATGCAAAAAGTCCCTGTACTCTAAGTAAAAAAATTGATCTTAAATACCTCTTCTCTCCACATAAAAGGGCAGTGGAAGTTCATTTCTATATTCTTCTGTTTTGCTTTGTTTTAACTTCCTCCATCTGATAGCATTTTAAAAAGTCTCCAGATTCTCTTTTAGATAACCACTGTACACTTAGAAATAGGTTTCAGAAACGAGATTAGTTCTTCCGGAATGATGATGCTGAACTATTGACCTGCGGGGAGAGAGATGATGATGTTGACTTTCACTTTGCCTGGTTGTCTATCTCTAGTAATTTTTCCTCTAAAATTCAGTAGTGGTAGGTTACAAAGCAGAGGTCGAGGCAAATTAAGTGGCAGCCAACCCACTGCATGCATTATTCTATGCCTGTGATCTGACTCAGTCTTTTGGTCATTCAAATGCAGGTGATGGTTTCAGTGTTGAAATAGTGAGGTGAAATGTAACTTGATTTAACATTTTAACCAGAAGGGATTGCTCTCTTCCTCTACTGCCTCAATGAAAGGCCTTTGATGATAACCAATGGTGATGGCAAAGTATATAATGAATGAAGGCCCTGGGTGCTAGTGCTACTCATAAAAAAAAGCTTGGAGGTAGTTAAATCTGTGTGTTTAAATTTAGACTAGGCAAGAAATTTGCAATGAATTATTTATTGGGTTAAATTTCACCAATTTTTTTTTCTGTTCACCAGTTGTCCACAAACATATGGCAAAATTTGTAGATTTATTCATTACCTAGAAAATATTCATTTATTTCCTCAGTGAATAAATTCTTGGCCTGCAGATTGCTCATGAGCAGTTCATAGGGAATATTCAGAAGATGCACTGTGTGTGTTAGTTTCCACGTCTGCTTCGATATGCTGTAAATTAGCACTATTATTATGACTAAAGGATCAAACGAGCAGATGCTGTGCTGACAGCAATATTTCAGCTAGCCCTTTATTTAATTCTCATCAGAACATAACGTAGTACACTAACATTACACTTCTGGATTTACCTGCAGCATGTCATAGCTCCTATTAAATGAAGCATTACTTTCTGGGTTAGTTTACCAGTCCCATTTACATCGTGACCCCAGCATTGTGTTGGCACAGCTAAGAGGAGAGAGAATTGAAGTTCAATCAGAAATGAACGTTTAACAGCAGGATGTTATTGCACGAATATTATCAGCAAAATCTTTCTGATTAAAGACTTGCATAAAATGAAAATGCATATTAATATACTTTATTTACATGACGGTGCATACACTTAGCCTCTGTAAGCAAGCAAAGAGAGAGCTCTTAGTTTTTCACTCTGTATGAGGTGTTTGCTTTGTTTGTTTGTTTTTTTCTTATGTTAGCTATGCAGAAGCATGAATATTTTTTAAATGATGTTATAGGTTGGAAAAATAGGTCAGTAAAATTAATAAAAATTAATTTGAACTTTCCCTATTTGGAGATGTGACAACATTTACATTATGTCAGTAGTGTACATTTCCCACATGTTAATGATCACTTGTGCCCCAGAGAAGGAGGTCAGGTTTGCGGGGGTGATAAAACTGTCATAGCCACTTTAATAGGGTTCTTTGTTGAAGCCATTTTCATTCCCACCCTTTCCTTCTACCTACAAAGAATACCCTTCAACTTCTCCTTGTGCATATTGTCTGTAGACAGCCACACTACTTCTCTACAAATCTCACTCAAGCAGAGAAATTTTTCATTAGTTTTTCCATATCAGAGCATGAAAAAAAGACATTTGGGATAACACTAGAGGTATCTTCTCAGTTTCCTCAGAGAATAAAGAGAAGTGGAGAAAACCTCTTGTTATTTGAAGGGTCTTTGAATTTGTCTATAAATTGGAGCTGTGATGGATCTTTGCAAAAAGGCAAATCCGAAAAAGGAGAAAAATAATCTCATTTTATAATTTTTGGCAACTCAATTAGCCCATGATATAAAGTATCAGTTTAAAAGCATATGATATTAAAATGAATGATATTTCTTAAATAAAATGTTCTTTAATGCAACATAATGCTTTAAAATAAAATAAAACTTAAATATTCACTAGAGGAATTGTTGCATCCCAGGCTGGTTCAGTTAGGGGTTTTTATGAATGTTAGTTAGTCAGTTCTATGCACCCCCATTTCCCCCCCCCCCCCCCCCCCCCGATGGTTCGCTCCGGGTCACTTACCAATGGAGCATTCCCATGTCAGTCTTGTAGCCACCCCCTGTTCATTCCTGAGACTTCTGTGTCAGTTACCCCATCCCCGTGTTCCTATTCATCCCTGAAACCTGTACCTACCCCTGTTATGTTCCTGTTGGCTGTCGTGGTCCATGTCACTCCCCCGTTGCCTGTCCCCATTGGGCGAGGGGGGCTTCCGCCCCTGTCTGCCCGCCCCCTATATAATCCCATGCTTCCTTTGCTTGCTGCCATCTTGACCATGCGCACACTAGGAGCGGATGCTGCTGTCCACCGCCGCGGCCACGTGGGCATAAAAGTTCTCCAGCCACGCAGGACAAGGTGTGCCTCCTTCACCCTTTTATCTCCTCTCAGCGCTGGCTACAGAACACAGCTGGCCCATGCAGAGGCTCAACCCCAGAGCTCCGCAAACATGTGGCAACCCCGGTATCCCGGACAAGACACAGAGCCTAGCCAGGCTCCCGAGCCGTCTGGACTGGGGCGAGAAGAACGCAACGCCACAAGGAATACTGAAAAAAAGAGATTATTTTAACTTTATAACAGTAGTAATGATTATTATTCCTCAGGGGGAAGAACTAGGTTTGGTGTTCTAGGTTGAAAGTGAGGACTCCCATTTTCTATGTGAAGGACCTACAGCAAGCTGCAAAACTCAGGAAGGACCCTCCATTTCTCCAACTGGAGCTGCATTTCTTTGCAATCCTTAACACAAGATTTATGAAAGGGGAATAAACAAACAGTTTTTTTTCCTATGTGGTTCATACCTCTACATCAAAAGTATGAAGTGAATTTAAAATTCATGAAAGCAATTATATTCTTGAAATGAAGTTCCTGCTGCATTCACTGAGTGTAAGAAAAGTCATTGCAAATGGTCAGTGTGGTTTAAGCAAAAAATATGGAGCAAATTGATTTAAGCTCAGAAACTTGGTGAGACACAAGCACTTAGAGCAGAAAAGAGAAATGAAGTTTCATTATGTTAGGTGTTTGGTGCTCATATTGCCTGGTTTAAGTAATTTTTGTCACACTTCTTGTCCCATTATGAAGTGCCAGTTTTTCTTTTTCATTGCACATGGATGTGGGAATGTAAGAAATCCCTGAATTACACACCTGGGCTCACTGCCTAACACTGAATTGCTGCAATGCTTTGTTCCAGGAAGCCTAATCCCATTTGGGACCTGACCCAAATGATTCAATCTTATTACACCCAAAGGCATTGTGATAGTTTTTATAGGGGATTTCTGATATCTATGAAATAAATACAGGTAATGTGTGTACTTGAGGAGAGTAAAGGCTGATTAGAAAAATTCTTCAAATTACTAGTATATTTCAGTCCTGAAATTACATCTGCCAGTGTAGCAGTGAGAAAACTGTTTGACCATTAGAAATACCTATTCACATATATCATAAGTAGAAATAACTATTCCAACTTGATAAAGAACAGTATATTTATTTGGTCTTAGAACTCTTTTCAGACATAAGAAAATGAGAATGTTTTTATCTCAAGATTGAAACCCTTGGAAAATGAGGATAGATAATATCCTCAATATTTATCTTGTATTTATCCTCCAATAAAGATAAAGGAAGTATTTTTAGCTATGTTTTTCACTTTATTTCAGTAATGATATTGCAAAAAATTAAATTTACAATAGAATTATATGATTCTTTTGCATTACCATCAGTTTGTCATTTACTTCCACTGAAATGCAAGTTCTCAGAAATCTTCCTTGTATTTGAAAAGATAAGAAAATATAAGGCTTCAGATATTTTGAAAATAGTCACTTTTAAACAGATTTACGTGTAACATTTTTATCAATTCTAATTTTTAAAGAATGCAGAATTTTTATGATGCATGATTTAATTATTCATTTGTTGATAACACTAGAATATATACTGTATCATAAAACCACAATGAAATAACTTAGGAAAAATGATAGCTCAAAAATCTTTTTGATTATAGACCTCTTGCCAGTATATAGAAATAAATTTCGGGGCCTTTAATGGAAGGATTATGAGAATGGAAGGACCTCTGACATCATCTGAGTTGAAGGTGAAATATTTCCCTTACAGCAATAAATATGAATGTGCAAAATTTTTTTTATAACTCACCCAGTGCCCACGATCCTCTGTAACCTCTGGTTGATTTGTCACTTGGAAGACAAATTTGCTCATAGATCATGACTGTCAGAGTGTCTCTTCTGCAACTGTATCAGTAATTAGCCATGCCTTGTTAGTGCTCAAGGCAAGTACATCTGTCACATTGAAATAAAGGGTTAGATTTTTCACAATTTTAGATAACATTTTAGCCTTTTGGCTTTGTAGCACCAACAAAGAATCCAAACTATTGACAAGACTGTGTCAATGCTTTTTTAAACATCTATGCTGTATTACAAAGAAAACCACCAAACAGTTGTAACTCTAAATTTTTAAGGACTTTTTTATTAAATACAGAGTAAAACAGGAATTCAGGGGAAAATGGGGAGAGCCTGTGAGCTGATTTTAATTTAGGCTTAAATCCTAAAGTCTAATGAGCTTTTCTGTGACTTTCTGAATGCCATCAGTTTCAATTGATTAGATGTAGCAAGGATCAATCCTTTATCACTTAATTGTATTATAGCTGTCTGTGTCTCTGAAAACAATTATAGAGCTATCTATAAATCTAGCACCAATAAAAATAGCCTCATATAATCATAACTAATAAAAAAATTAGTTTATGCACATTGATTATGGCTATCTTACCAAGAGGCACAGTTTATTTAATAACCTTATGAACAAGATGGATTGTAAGTATAATGAGGTGAGTCTGTGTTAGTATATAATCTTATCAATCAAAAATACAACAGTCCAGGTAACTTGCACTTAGGCAGGCACAGAACAGAAAAGAATGATGGGCTGTTCCAGAGTAAGCTGGCCCCCTGGTTGTCTTCGACATTTACCCTTTCTCAGTCTAAGAAAATCAGGGCTATTTAATTTACAGAAATTTAAAAGCAGCTTCAGACACACATAGGGTTGTAACATTCATGCTGTTAGTTATTATAGTGCAGTTTGTTCTCTTGCCAAATGAGGAGTCCTCTCATGTCCTATGCCAAAATTAATGGGCATAGATAATGCATGAGATGCCAGATTACAGATTTGGTCTAACTTGGGAATTTTCAATTAACTATTCTTAGCCATTTTTGATACCTTGTGCTGCTTAAGTGCTACCAGTTGGAAGAAGACAATATTTGGACATAGAGGGCAAATTAATGAATTTGCATACATGAGAAATATTTTCTCAGTGTTATATGAAGTCAAATAAAACACAGAACCATGGAATTATCCTAAGTTAGAAAAGACCCACAGGGATCATTGAATCCAGCTGCTGGCCCTGCACAGGACAGCCCCCAAGGCACACCATGTGCTTGAGAACATTGTTCAAATGTTTCTGGAGCTCCATCAGGCTGGTGCTGTGACCATTGCCCTGGGGAGCCTGTTCCAGTGCCCAGCCACACTCTGGGGGAAGAACCTTTTCCTAATATCCAGCCTAAACCTCCTCTGACACAACTCCAGGCCATTCCCTCAGTTCATATATTAACATATTATTAAAAGATGTATTTCTTCATGAAGGCTAAACATGGCCATGTTGTTCAATGCAGCATTGTTTTGCTACAAACTGTTGTCTGTTACCCCTATTCCAAGTTATTTGCCTCTTTCTTTGCTTAGCTCTTCCTCTGAAAGTCTATCTTGGGATAGTCTGTATCTTAAAATTTGTTGGCCACATGAATTGAATTCTCATTGAAAATAACAGGAGAACAGATGTACTGCCTCAGTGTAAACATTCTACACAGTGGATACCAAAACTATGACAAGAAGGCCTAAATTTTCTGAATTTTCACCCTTTTGAGCTAAAGTATTTTTTGTGGCATATATTAATCTGTAAAACATTTTTTGACATATTTATCCCTTGATTTCGAAATAATGAAACACACATTTCCTTGCTTTTAACTTAAAAGCTGTCTATAAGTCCATTTGTTTTTCTTTTCTTGTGTTTGTATCTTTTGTTTCCAGGGCTTGGTCTTTATAGGAAAAACAGCTGCCATTTAATGAAACTGCCATGAGGCAGACTACAGAACTTTAAATTCTATGGTTTTTAACTTCTATTAAAGATGCGACTTAGAATGAAACTAGCTATTGATGGGTTCTCACACTGATGTGAGAAATTAAAAAAGTCAAAAGTCCCCAAATGTTAAATAAATCATCACATAAAGTACAATAAGTGAAACACTTAATGTGCTAGCAGTCTCTTGCTTAAGACTCATGCAGCCATGATGCATGTATAGGTTATTACAAATAAAACTGTTATATAAATTGTGTAAGCTATATAAATCTTCCTTTACATGATTCACCTGGGTTTTTTTAGGCCAGTGTGTTTTGCATAGACATAATTTTAACCATGGAATCTCTACAGTAATATTTTAACATTTGCATATAAATACTGAATATCATAACAAATACTTTACATTCATATTGGAAATTTAAAAATTTTCTTCCCTGACTCAAAAGACTCTTAGGATTTTTGAGTGTCTGTTTCAGCTATCATCTCATGGAGTTGTATTCAAGTGATATGCTAAGATTTCATTATAACACCCAAATTCACTAAGGACATTTGCGAATTTGCAGTTCAGGAATAAAATCAGAATGTGATGACTCCTATTTTTCTTGTTTTGTTTAAATTTATTTTTTCTTTTAGAAACCAAATGTTACTTTTCACAGAATAGTACGTGATAAAGTTCACACTGTAGTGTGACTTCACACTTCAATTTCTCTCACTACTGTTATGCTGAAGGACTATTCTTGACAGATTAAATAGAAAAAAAATAAAGCCTTAAATTTTTTACTTTTTCATCTGAAAAATTATCTTACTCTTAAATAACTCCATCAGTAATTATTGAGTTTAATTGCAGTCACAAAAACAACTTCTCATTTAAGTTAGATAGAAAGACTTGGCCATTTTGGACCCTGTAATAAATACATATTTTTTTTTTACTACAGATTTTCCCAAATATCTACTCTTGATCCTATATTCTTGACATGTACCTATTTTTGCTGAATTTCATTTACTTTGTGAAACTTCACACATTCAAGGCAGAGAAACACTGTAACTAGAACCTTCTTTCTTTTTTTTTCCAAAGTTATGTGTCCTCTAATATCAAGAAAAAAAAATCAGATCACATTTAAAGAAATAAGACCTAAGATTTTCTGTAATGTCAAATATTCATTTCATTATTGAATTGGAGTAATTTTATTCACCATTTTTTTAATTGGGCATGAGGTTTTTTGTTTGCCCATACTTGCTATTAACCTGAACCAGTGTACTGAAACACATACTGGAATAGATAGTTGAATACATGACATGACATGATCAGCAGGACAGGAGTGTTGATTGTCCTCCTCTGCTCTGCTCTCACAAAACCCCACCTGGAGTACTACATCCAGCTCTGGAATCCTTAGCACAAGAAAGTCATAGAGCTGGTGAAGCAGGTCCAGAGGAGGGACAAAACGATGATCCGAGGGCTTAAGCACCTCTCCTACAAAGACAGATTGAGAGACCTGGGCTTGTTCAATATGAAGTCTCTGGGGAAATCTTAGAGGAGCCTCCCAGTACCGAAGGGGGGGGTTGTAAAAAAGATGGAGAATGACATAAGGGCATGTAGTGATAGGACAAGGGGTAAGGGTTTTAAATAAATAGGGAGCAGATTTGGATTACATTTTAGGAGGAAATTCTTTACACAGAAACTTTACACTGAGAGGACATCCCATCCCTGTATATGTTCAAGGACAGATTAGATAGATCCCTGAGCAACCTGATTTAGTGGGAGCACCCCTACCCATGGAAGGGGGGGTGGAACTATAGGCTTTTTCAGGTCCCTTCCAATACAAATCTTGCTAGGAGACTATGATCCATGACATTTTACATATGACAATGATAGAAAGCACAGTTACATGGGTATGGGCTCTAAACCCATGAAGAAACTAGAAGAGGGAATCATGGACTGCTGTGATCTTGGCATAGTATACACCTTGAAAAACACTGCTTTAGTTCTTGATAAAGTACATAGTTCAGCATTATTTTCTTAGAGTAACTGAAATATAGCTAGCAGAAAAAGAAAACACTTTTCTGTTGTTGAAAACTCTTTTCTCTTGGTAACTAAGGTAGTTTCTAATTTTAAATGGATGCTTCTCCCTAAGTAGTTATTCCTTGAGATGGAAAAGAGCCATAAGTGACTCCCAGAATGTTCAGTTCAAAAGTTAGCACAAACCTTATCTGAACAACTCAAAGGTAAACATGTCTGTAAACCTTTTGAGGAAATTTGTCATAGACAGGCTTCTTAGTTTTGGAAATGCTTTAAGAAAGGGGTCCCTTGAAACTTTTTGGCTATACATCCAAGTTCTAAAGAACTGTGGAATTTTACAAAAAAATCTCTGCACATGATTTTAACACTGGATGCAGTTGAAGAACAAGGATTAAAAACTTTTATGATTCAAAAGTGGTAAATAAAATAGATTACATCATGAACATTTCTAGGTTTAAATTTTAGCTGAATGCAGATATTTGCCTAGGTAGAGTAGCCACCATATTATAGAACTAGAAGTAAATAAATTTAACTCAGGACTGTCAAATACACAGCAATGTATTAAATAAGTAAGTGTCATCTTAAAAACTGTGGTTCTTTACAGATCTATGGCATTAAAAAATGTAACACAGGAAAACTGGCAGCATAAGACAATTTACAGGAGTCTTCAGGTGTTGCAGACCAATTATTAAGTTCTTTCTCCAGAGTCTGTAAAATGTTCTCTGGACAAAATGGTACAGATCTGAGCATTTTGTCATGATAGGTGTCATTCATATCAAACAAAAGAAATATTTACAGTGCCCAGGGATAATAAGTGAAATGCATTTTCAACCCAAAATTTTGAAACAATTATAGCATTCCTAAATCCCAGGCATTCTTTCTGCATGTCTGTAACAAAAGGAACTTGAATCTCAGTGGGGATGACAATGTATTGCTGGCTTTTGAACTATCAAACATCATAATTTTACACGATCGCACAAAGATATTCATGTTTCAGCTGGAAATGAGATGAGATTTGAGGGCTTTCCATTACTAACTTTTTGATAGATTCTTTAAAATCATGATATTGATGCCAGGGGAATTAATTTAATTGTAACACAACAGCAACAACAACAACCACCACCGAGCCACTTATTCTAATGGGAGAAAAGAACAGAAGAGAGGGATAAGTGTACCAGTGCTAGGTAGAAGTAGCCTAGAAAGTCACCGAAGCATGTCAAAATGATGAAATTAAACATCTGGAGAGTCATCCAGTAACTTGAGAGAGGTTGCTGTAGTGAACCACATCAGGATTGCCTGTCAATTAGCAAAGTAGCTCAGAGGAAATGAGAAAGAGAATTCATAAGTCAAAAGAAAAATGATAAGAGAAAAGTAACCTCAGATTATGATTTATCCAAATAATGAGAAAGTCTTTTGCAAGAGATTAACAATCACACTCTCCAAATCCCAGGAAACAAGTGTCAAAATCAAGTCTATTTCCTTAACATCTTCAAAGCAGCAATTACATAAAACATGAGTGAGATGGTGGAATGCATCAACAAACCAGGTGTATAAAAAATAGTTTATGTAGGTGTTACAGCCAAGATGCTTTCAGGACTGAAGCTTTCAGGTCACAGTGTTACTTCTCAGAGCAGGCAATATCTCACTGCTGATGACTTCTTAAAGCAAGGACCTGATGCTAATTGTTGCAAGGCTTTACAATGAAATTCTTTTGAAGTTACTGTATGCATGTTTTCATGCAAAGGATTAAAGATAACATAAAAAAGGAGGAAGTGTAGGAAGCACTTACATGCATTCTTTGCACTGGGATGGATAACCTAAGGTCAGAGTAGCTTCCATATACATTCAGGTAGGCATATTACTTTAAGACTGTATAGCATGCTCAACGTGGTGTTTAAAGAAAGCACCTTTCGTTTTCTAGATATATATAATTTTGAATATGGTGTCCTTATATTATGATAATTTCAAATCAGATACTGTCTCTATTGCCATATGACTGTCAATTTCATCAGTTTACTAATCTTCTCAGGTAACGTACCAACCAGAACATTTTTAATTTAAGATTTTTAATAACTGGAGGTACATTTATACAGAGAAGTGTTTGTCACGTAACATTCAGCTCCCTGTCATGATTGGAAGGACTTATCTTTTTTTTTTTATCTGGTTTCTGGTTTTCTTTGAGTACTCCAGATAATTTTTGGAGTATATTGTGCAGGTATCTCTTCTAATTCAACAAGTTAATAGTTGGAGACACTGAGAGGTTAGCATACTGAGCTGAGAAGAGATAAAAACAGCTTATCTAAGCTATAAAGCATTTAAACATGCTTTGTCCTAGGCTTAGGAAATCAGGCTTCTTTCCTGATACATTTAGCCTAAGCCCGTACTCTTGCCTAAACTCATTAAGTCCAGTCATAGCATTACCTCAACCTCAGCTCACAAAGAAAAAAACCAACATAACCTTTACCTCTTTGTCATCTCTGCTCCTAGCCAGTCTATTAGAACTTATCCTTTTCAAAAGCCATCTGTCTACTACCCTTAGTAGCCACCTAAACATATACCAGGCCCTGAGGAGAGCATGGTGTGATTGCTGCATAATGAACTAAGTTAAAACCAACCGAATAACGTGCTAGGTTCAGGTCTTCTTAGGTCAAGAACTAACTGATGGATAGGGGAGGAGTTAAATCAGAATTTGTTAAACCTGAGCTTTCTGTTCTCAATGCTGTAAAGCACAGTATTCACTGCTAAGTGAATTTCTAGTCCTAAATACCAATGTATTTAATCTACTCAGTATATTTGGTTTTCTATTGTTGCTGCTACTATGAGTGTATTTCAAACATTTGCCCTATGTCTACCTGTTTCCTGTGATCTAATGTTTCAGATATAAAGAATGATGTGAGGAGAACTGTTGAAAATCCATCTACAACAACAAAATTACCTTGTCCATGGAAAATGTAGGAGTGGTCAGTTTTTCAAAGAAATGCTGAGAGGTGCGTAACAACTGAAAAGGCTGACTTTATGTTCAGGACACTTGACTTAAAGGATATGTTTGATTACAGGAAGAAATCAATACATTTACATTGACTCACTCTATATGTGCTGGTACATTGTACAAACAAATCCAAATTTTTTTTTTAAGACTTCCAAATTAGTGCTACCTTGCCAGGTGGAACATATGTTTGTATGGATCCAGAGCAGTTGTTGCTGTAAAGGAGAACTATTGATTTCCTCATTAGATGGTAGAACAGGTCTTACATAAGTCTGCTTTTTATACCAAGTTTTTGCTGACTATATCTGTTTCAAAAAAATAGGAATTTATTGTATTAATTTTAAAATATATGTGAACATCTCTGGAATGGATTTCCTTTAAATTTAAATTAATTTTATTTAAGTAAACTGTACTGCACTGCTTTTTGTAAGGGCACCACTGTTTCAAGTTTCAGGATCTAAACCTGTTATATAAAAATTATTTTGGACATTCCTGGCTCAAGAATGCTTTGAAAGTAAATAAATGTTTTTCTATTACTAGAAGACAATATATAGCACAAATAAAAGGAGTACAGAAAATTGAAAGAATTCAATTTGCTTGTGATTGTGAAATACACTTATTATCACTTTATTAATGCTGATGTTATACAAGAAATTTCAGTAATCCAATTGTGTCTCAAGTTTAGCTCCCCTAATGGCTCCTTGACAAGGATGAGCTCATATAATTTACCATCAACTGTTCACTCTTCCTGTGCAGTTACTCTCAGTATTATGTGAATTAGATATTGCAATGGCTCATTGCTCTTGCTTTCTCAGAAAGCACTTCAATGGATTTCTATTTCCTACTTAGTAAATGTGCTGTAGATTTCTAGTAAGAGTCCTAGAAATGAATCCTTTTGGAGAGGACCGGAGGCGTGTCAAACAATGCTCAGAATATTTCTGCCTAATTTCAGGGTAAAAGGGAGAACCAAAGAAGTTTCCATGGTAGTAAAATGGATCTAACAGTGTGGTTTTGAGAGTGGGCTACCTGCTCCAACATGTCAAATTCAGTGAATCTTAATGAGCAGAACTTAATGTCAGCCCACTTTATTACTGGGCTGATGTTCTGTTCCAATACCAGGTCCATGTGTTTCCAAGTACTTTTTCTGTAAAGTGCAGTAACACATTGAATCATGCTGACTCTTCACAATTAAGAGGTTATGCAGTTTTCCCTCACTACATTTCTGTCCTTATTTATGCATACCTGGAATTGAGCTGAAAGTTAGTATTCCATGTCAGTATGTTTTTCTTCTCATTTTGACTGCCA
This sequence comes from Vidua macroura, assembly GCF_024509145.1. Lineage (NCBI taxonomy): Eukaryota > Metazoa > Chordata > Aves > Passeriformes > Viduidae > Vidua > Vidua macroura. The sequence continues at coordinate 37,273,814 of NC_071572.1, read as the reverse complement.
GAAAGGAACCCAAAAGGAATATATGGTACTTTTATTGAAGAGTTTGGACTAACTTGAAGATTCCATAGTCTATTAGCCCACCTTCGTTCCTCAAAACATTGCATATTGTATACATGTTAGAGTTCAATGGCTATATTTCTTTGTTGTCTCTTCTGTCAGTCTGGTTTCCTTTCATTAAGGAATTTTTCTTCAATAAAGGGTCATGGATTTTAAGTGAAACAAAAATACAGCAAGGCTGTGATTTGGCTTTGATAAAACATCAAGGAATTTGAATTGCAATTGCTTTGGTATCTTTACATCGGTCACATAAAGGGTATTCTTTCAAAAAAACACAGGCTTTATTTTTTTCCTTTTTATCTCAGCCAGTAATGTACCACCTAATATTACATTTTCCTTTAAATTATATACTGATAGAAAAGAACAGTTTTCTTTTGAACTAAAATTTTCTTTAAACAACCATTATTCTCTTAAATTTGTGAACTCAGACTATAGTGCTTTTTACAAGATGTTTTTCTGTCCTGATTTCATCAACATTTGGGATCAGAAGTATGAATTTATGAAGCAGATGTTGAGCTGGGGATAGCTCAGAGTAACTTTGAAGAATTCAAACTTTTTGTACTCTTTAAATTTTTATTTCAGTGAGAAAATTATCTTACTTAGGAGTGAAAATATTATGAAATTTTGGTTAATGACAACACACAAATAAAAAAAATCTGTATAGTGGTTGTTCACAAAAGCATTTGCAATAATTTGTTGCAAGCAATCTTGCCATGTAATGTCATACATATTCATAGCAACAGTTTCTTGAACATTATTCCTCCAGGGAGGGACCTGTGCAATGACGTAGTGCCTTTTACAACAGAACTTGAATTCTGACCGTGAAGTCAACTGATAGATAGCTTTTTGCTTTACATATTTGTGGATAATTTGCACATGGAAGAAATGGCTGACCTTTTTGACTCAGTCTGAAGTGTGCAGTCCACTAGTAATATAAATAGGACAAAATTTATTGGTGTGAAGTACAAGATCATTTATGCAGTAATGCAGTTTTTCTCTGTAAGCTGAGACCCACTGGAAATGATAGATGAGGAGAAAACTAGCTATATTATGTGGTCACAGGGTGACTCCATGTTATGATAAAGGAGAAAGCAATCCCAACTCAAGGAAATTTCAGTAGAGGCCCTTGTAAGAGAGTTGTTTTTTTTTTTTTGGTACAAGACCTTTCTGGAACTTCCCTTATAATTATGAGAAATCAAAAAAGGGTAATAAAGAGCTATACGAATAACAGGAGATCCAGAAAATTTTTACTTCTTTGGAGATAATAAATTTGATAAAGAATCTAGTTCTATAAGGGTTATACATAACAAATTAATGTAGTGAGAAAATTAAGAATTCTCCTAGAGAAATGATAAAAGGTACAAACTGTGAACAAATTTAGAGTGGAATAAAGCTGATATGAGTCTCTGAAAAAAAAATCTTGTGTTGGAATAATGAGGGGGATATATTTGTTTCAAGACTGTGCTGACAACCTGCTTTACTATTTTGTTTTTCTGTTGGTGGGCACATATATGTTAACCCTCAAACTTCAGGAAACAGTATCTTTGCTGCATTTTATTAAGCTTTTTGTTGTTTTTTTTTTTTTTTTTTTGCTGTTTGTTGGTTTGCTTTTTTTTTTCCTCCTGGAACTTACCTTGCTGGAAGAGATATAGCAGTATTATCAGCAGAAATATCCTCCACTTGCTCACTTGCTTTAAGCATATCTGGTTGCAGCCCTTGAAGACAGCTTCTTTTCTCAGGTTAAAACTTATTCACAGGAAAGACTTTCTTCCCTTGAACTCTGATAACTGCTCTTTAGAGTACTGTCTTGATAGGTAAAATAGGAAGAAAAAATAAAAACATGGTCTAGTCCTTACCTGTTAAATTGTGAGTTATGTTTCAGCAGATTGAATGATAGTTAGTTCAAAATTATTTGCATTCTCAACAGTGTTCATCAATTCCATCATCCCATGTGCACCTGATGAGATGAAAACCTTATTTTCTTTCTTTTTAATTCATGAAGCTTTTATACTTCATTGCTATTTTTAAAATTTGCCCATTGACAGAAAGTTATTTCTAAAGGCAATGCAAACTCACCTACAGTAGATTATAAAGATCTGCTGCAATGAACAAGAGCAGCATAAGACCTTTGACTGTATTATGTCATAAGTTTATTTGTTTAAAGCAGGAGAAGTGATTTTAAAATGTTTGAATAAGGTCCAAGGCAGAGTATCTTTATGTCAGCTGCTATAAATTACACTAATGGCAGAACTGACAGTTTCTCAAATAATTTTTTTTCCAGACTGAAGTGTTTTATAAGAATCTGGAGCTACATGTTTTCTATGCAATTGATGCCACTGATTTTTTTGCAGCCAGCTCTTGGTAGAAGAATGTCTGTGGATAGAAACTGAATAGATTTGCATCTGCTATTGGCACTGGACCCAAGGGTGAAGCTGACCCTTATGTCATTTACCTGTGGGAGTCTTAAAATCATGGAGTGACTCAGGTTGGAAGAGTCCTTAAAGGTCAGGTACTTTTTCTGGTTTTTTTTTGTTTGGTTGTTGTTTTGTGACAGAATATTTTTATTGTTAGGTCTAACATGCTCATCTTAAGAAAAAACACTAATAAAAGGCAGTTGATTTTTTTTTTCATTATTTCAAATTATTTGTTGTGCACAAAAGTTGTAAGCACTTGTGTGCCCTTAAAGATTTTCCACATATGTATTCCTATGAATGTGCTTCCATCTTCTCAAAATCAGGAATGTAGGCAATTTTCTCAGATAACAACATAGCAAGCACCTAATTTAAAACATAAAATTGAGCTTCAGTTTCCACCTTGATCCTGCAGTAGTTTTGGTTCAGATCCAATCAAAGAACTAGTGAAATTATTGGGAGTCTTTCTTACTTTGATAGGGCTTGGATTAAACTGCTGGTTTTTAGCAGTACCTATTATTCTGCAGTGTTCACATATTAACTGAAAGCCACCTGCCTCTCAAATCAACCAAAAATCACATTGCCACATCTGAAACATTATAACAATTCTTCAGATACATCACTGCCTTGGGATTTTTATCACTTTTGCCTCACCAGATCCATTTCTATTAACACTAAAAAAAAATTTGAATAGAAAAAAAAATAAGAGAAAAATATTTGTTAAAAAGTGATCAGTCAAGGGATGCTGAACTTGCCTAGATATAGGAGAAGTCCTTGTTTATATACAGCTACAGTCTGATGAGAAGATATTTTGGCTCCTGCAAGAAAATTGGTGAAATTTGGGATCTTCCTTTTGATAATTTGTTTTGTCTGCCTATGATCCTAGCTTGCTAACTTTGTGATGACTATGTCAACAGTATCATACCTTTATTTTTGCTGGTAAATGTATGATTCTTTTATGTTCTTCCCTTTTTTTTCACCCCTCCTTATCTTATATAACCCTCCAAGGATCCAGGAGCCTTTCTGAGGTTGGATGAAGAGGAGGAAGAGATGAATTATTTAAATTACTGCTTGCATGGAACTTGCTGCATGCACAACCACAAGTTTTTAATTTTAGTGTAAAAGTAAACTGTCAAAAAAATCATTCTTCCATTTTAGAGCATGATATGTACATTTGAAATCCACATCTCAACTGGCTGAGCTATCAGAAAGCCTGTGTCACAGTGCTAAAGGAAGTAGGTGCCTCATTCAATCATACTCAAGCTCAGTTTTTTTCTCTAGATTGTGCTGAACCTCACCTGAACAAGGTTTTTGGGGTAAATGTGAGACAAATAAGTTATTTGACAAGAGTCACAATGCAACACCAGTTACCCTACGTAGACTCAACACCAAAGAAGCAGTGTCTTTTAAAAATATACTGTGTTTACTGTGTAAACTGGATGTAAACTCAGGATTTCCCCCTGTTCAGTTGTCCAGTGAGCACTGCTTGAAAGTTGTGCAATAGTTGCAAGAGAAACTGTGAAAAGACCTGTATAACAATGAAGACTCTCCTATTCCACAGTCCTTCTTTATAACCTAGAATAGTTTTGATCCTTACTAAGTCTGAAATATGCAGCAGCTAAGGGTGGCAGGATACCTATCTCAATTAGGGAAGCAGTGTAGTCTGCATATTTATCTGTATGTCTTCACACATGCTGCACATATTCTCTGTACATTGTTTGAGTAGAAATAATTATCAGTGAATAAAAAGACTGCTAGTTTGGAGTACAGACCCTAGACAGCCTTGAATCCTACATGTACCTTACAGTTAACTGAAATAAATTAGGAAAGACTTGAAATTAAAGACCTGTTTATCCTGTTTCCTTAAAAACAATTCAAAATAACCCACCCTGATACAAATCAACTAAACTAACCAAACAACCAAAAACCCAAAAACAACAACACCAAAAAAAAAAAAAAAACAAAAAACAAAAAAAAAAAAAAAAAAAAAACAAAACAAAAAACAAAAAAAAAACCCTCAGACTTGTATTATGGAGATTTCTGAGGAAATTAAGTTTTCAGATGAGAATGAAAAGTCTGTTAACAGTCAAATGTCATAATGCAAAAAATGTTGACTGTCAAAGTTGCTTGATAGTCTAAATAGTTTCAATAGTTTAATATTCCTGGAAACTAAAAGTCAATTAACAGAATATCATTTGCACACAGATACATCTGACTGTAAGCATGACAGAATACCTGAAAATTCTCAATCCAACAAGTGATGGTGGTGGTCCAACAACAAATGCAGTTCCTGAAAGAGGAATCTGTACCTTTTAGAATGTATCATTTAACTAATGAATATGCCATGCACTCCCTCCCTAGCTACAGTAAAGGAGAATAAACAAGTCACAGACTAAATAAATACAATAAAATTCAAGTTTCCAAATTTGTATTGCTTTATGTCTTAATTTGCCTCATTTTTTTTCCATTTCTACCACCCCTTTGAATGAAAGAAATTATTTGCCTTTGGTTCTGAGACCTACCATGACATTAGTTGAAAGTCCAGAAGACTTCAGACCAAGTAATCAACATTTTAAACTGCTGAAAAATACTGTAACTTCATGTGAAGTGGGAATGCTGTCTTTTGTTCAGAGGCAGACTCATCAAAAATCACATTAATTAAACAAACTGTTTTGTGGTCTCCTTTTTGCAGAAGGCACTTTGTTGGATTCTTTTGGGCAGTCTTTTCTGACATTATAGAAAAATAATGTCAGAAGCTATTTATTTCATCATATTGTTCTCACTTCTCCAGAAATTCATTCTAACTCTCGGTCAAAGTATTTTTTTTTTGATTATATAATTAGACAATGTTGTACTTTATCTTCTCTTTCATTTGTTCTACCTCTTGAACACATCTTTTTACAGAGTCTTAGGGACACCAAAATCAATTATAATACAAATTCCTTCATTTTCTTTTTCGCCATTTTTTTCTTAATAAGTGAATATCTAGCTCAAATCATTAGTATATAAATCAAATTTCAACATATCTAAGACATATCAGAAGCCTACAACAGGCAGGCATCCTGCTCAGTGTGTTGGGTCTGCAAAAGTTGCAGAGAGTTCCTAGATATTTTTTACTGATTGCTTTCTCCTAGATATTTTTCACTCAAAAATATTCTTACACAAAAAGGTTCCCAAATTACAATTGTCAAAAGATGAGGTAGGTCTTCTTGTATCCTTTACAAGCAGCAAAGAAAAGGAAACAAAAAGGGAAAGACACTTCTAAGGTGTATCTCCCTGGAAACAACAGCCATCTGACACAGATAAGCACTAACCTAGAATTTACATATAATGATTCCCAAAATTATGGAACTGCAGATTCTTTCTCAGATCTCTCAGGTTTGTTTCTGGGTGGATTTTTTTAGTTTTCTTTCTAAGATGAGGAGTACTTTAAGGAACACAATCCTCAAAACCTTTTTATTAATTTCTCCTTGTAACAGCCGCTGCAGGAATTAATGTATCTGTGGAATATCAATCTTAGCCAATTTATCCAAAAGACAAGATATGAAGAGTTTTTAAGTGCAGGTTTCAAGTCATGTTTCCAGTAACTCTATTCTGAAATTGCTCATGAAAAGGGATTGGACAAGCACATAGAAACCTTGTTTCAAGAAGCTGACCAGCAGCTTGTTTCAGCACCAAAGACAGACAACAAAACTCTGCATTAACTACCCATCCACAAATCCAGTAATTGGGCAACTGCAGCTTGAAATGCTTAGAACCAGCTGTATTTTACAGAAACTTGAATCAACCCCACATAGTAAGGCACTGTGGCAACATATTGCCTTCCTTTTGTTTTTTGCAGACTGATTTATGAGCTGGAAATTTTGCTTCCTCTAGAGATCAGTGAACATCCTTTCTGAGGGTTGGCTGTTCAAAAAGTGTCGGAGGCAAGAGAAAGCAATCAGGTAGCTTGGCACCCTGCCAGAATTCTCCTTTCCTCCCCACATATGCAGGCTATCTGGCTTTCTTCCAGGACTGGAAGATGCTGTCTCTGGAAGATGAGATGCCAAAGGTGTATTGACTGTAGAGACATTTTCCAGGGCAGACTTCTTACCTCCGAACAGGTCAGAATTCATTTTAATGTGCCGTTTTTTGTGTGAATTTATCTGCGAGACATATCCTAGGCAGCTGAAAAAAGACGGGAATGGAATTAATTGAAAGAAGCACTCAGGCAGAAACTTAATTCAAATAGTTATTCTGTATAAATTATTTTGTGGGAAAAAAAATAAAAGTATATTCCACTTCCAACACTCTGTTCCTGAGATCTTTAAATACACGAGGGCAATCAATAGGAAACTGTACAGAACAAGCCTTTGGATGAAATGCAGACCTTTCTACTGCATAGGTTTTGCTATTTTTTTCTCATGTTGAACTAAGTGAATTAAAAATTACATTGAGGATGCTTTAGATGTGATTATGGCTCACCTTCACTTAGACAGTGCTTATACTACTGCCATTACATGCACTAATTTGGAGAAACTAATTTGCAATTTCTTATTTTCAGGCTTCCTTGCGGATTCATTTTTTGTTGGTGTACAATACTTTCCATGAATCTGTAGGTGGAAAGGATTGTGTAAGAGTGTGTTCAAGGACAAACTGGATAGGCAAGCTGCTTTGCTGAAAGGTGTCCTTGCCAACAGCAGGGGGTTTGTAACAAACAAACTACACCATAAACAAATAAAGCAGGACTGAAAAAAGCCCAAAAACCCAAAAAGAAACAAACCGCCAAAACCAACAAATTTTAAGTTGTTTAATTTAAATCTCTCTGTTTTCCTTCATGAATTTTTGGTCTCACATAACTTGAGTATGTTTTAACAAGCAGGTATTTAGAGGGCAACTCAGACACAGAAATCAGAAAAAATCCCAGTGATTTTCTAATATTTCTCTGATTTTGAGATGAATAAATTAAATTAATATATATAATTTTCATTTACTACTGTGATTTCTAAAGGTAAAAAATTTACTAGCATTTTCTGCCAATTCCATATCTTAATAAAACGCCTTATTTGAGTTTTGAAATATTTATTTACTGGCATTCTTACAGAAGCTTCTGGATATCAAAATGAAATGAGATCAAGAGAAATATTTCAGAAAAGCACCTATAAGATTTTATTAATAAATAAAATGGCTTACCTCTTTTGTTCTACACGGCTGGGAAGATTCCTACTAGGCTTTTTTTGGACAGTACATCACACTACCAGCTTTTGCTGTTTTAGTTTTACACTTCCTTTTTTCAGGTTTGAGGTCAAACAAGGTAACTGAATGTATTTCCATATTAAAAGGATGCATAATGACAGAGGATGCAATGGCTCTCTCAAAGGCAGGGTCTTGGAAAAAGCGTCAGGATAAACTAGGAACTCATATTTTCTCTAGTGGGGTGATGTGGTTAAATGAACAAATAATTTTTTGTTAATGAGAGATATATTACTTTTCTTCATTGAAAAATTTTATGTTTATATTTTGAGGGATATTAAAAGTCTGAGAAAAAGTAATTAGTTATTTACTATTAATATTCTACAATCTGAGATTCAGTATAATATTAAATTAAAAGATTACTTATGTGCAGTAGATAAATTCTTTCTAAAGATGAAAGCAGTAATGTGAATGGATAGTGCAATTCTTTTTAGTTTAGGCGAATACAACAAAATGAGCACTTTGATGCTGAAGCCACATGCTTGACTGCTACAGAAAGTAAGACACTCACTGTTAAACAACAGATATTACTCTTTCAGAAAGGCTACTGAACAAGGTAGTTGATTTTCCACCTCTTAATGGCTTTGAATCAAAATGAAATGCTTTTCTGCAAGAGGTGCTCTTGGTAAACACAACCTATGCTTCAGTCAAAGACAAGCTATTCTTCTGGAAAGATTTAGTGAGATGAAAAAGGATAGCCTGTGACACAATGACACTATATAATAGTTCTCTGGTCTTAAATGCCATACATTTATTAAAACACAAAACTGTATCTTATTTTCTTTTATAATATGCATTTAGTGTGGATATTTCTATTGCATTTCCTCTCTTCACCCTTCCTAAATATAGTACTTGTGCTCTTAAAAGTAAATTTACACACTAGACCAGTGAAATTGAGGGCATGCTATGTAATGCTTATTTAAACCAAATATTTTATTTCAGTTTAGTAACCTGTTGAAAGCAACTCAGACAGCAAGAAAAATATGCTCTTTTTATTTAACTTGATTTGGTGTTTGCATTTAGTTATACTAGTTAAACTTATTTTAAGATGTAAGAGGAAGAAGAAATTTTCTAGAGAAACCTTTTGCTGAGGTCAAGCTCAGAGAAGTTACAGAAATGTCTGCTCTTCCACTTGTAACAGTTTTCCTGACTGTTGATTTATGGGATTTTTTAAAAATTTTTGTGCTATGACATCCACTCTGTGGATGAAGAAGGTCTATTCTGTCAGTGGTGGTAATATTCATTTGAAAATGACACTTCATCTGAATTTCTATTCCTACTTTTTTAATACTCTCCTGGTTTTCCCTCTTTTTCTTTTATATTTTATTCTATATGGATCAATTAAATTTGTATGTACTCGGTGATTTGGTTATTTCATTGCTTTTAGGACCGGAACAAAATATAAAGTATCAATAAACTACATGTTGTTCACTGTTTCTTTTGACATGCTTTTACCTAATACCTCCCTGCATATGACTACTGAGATTGTGTATTTTTATATCACAGCTTATATTTGCTTCATAAATGTACATCTTAGTTAATAGGCTAGATATTACTATCCCTGGCCAAATGACTTAAACAGAAAAGATTTAGAAGAAAGGCAATGCAGGAAAGAAATATGGAAACAAGGCTCCTTAAAATAACATGTGAAAACTGTGAATTGAAGAATGTCCCTGACAAACTTTAAGTGCTGAAGATTAGAGGTGATTTAAAAGCCATAAAGAAGGAAAATGGGAGTCAGTAATCCTGAGTTCTGCTGAGGTTGAAGTCACCAAAGGAGAGGCTGGATAGGCCTGTTAGGCTATAGATAATGATGAAATGGTTAGGGGATGCTTGTGACTCAGAGACTTATTCTAAGAGATTTAGTCTCATGGAAAGAGCGTAATGGTAGAATTTGTCCCCAGACAAGTTGACAGGGGAGAGGCTGAGCCTCTTCACCCAAGTCTTTCAAGATTCAGGATGTATTTCAGATTGATAGAGAGTCACTCATCATTTTCTGTACTGGGGCAATCTACCACATCTGAAACTGATTGAATTTCATGGTATCACAAGGCATGTTTATCTCAGTGCATTCTGCCTAGATTTTTGCTTTTTCTCATAGCCATATTTATATCTGCAGAGAAAAGGTCCTGCATTTTAAAATGGAACTTTTGCCCTTCATGTGTCTTTTTTCATAGCATGCCCACTGGGGTGAGAGTATCCAAGGCGTGAGAAGTGTCTGCCCTATTGTCTAGTTTGAATGTAGATTACTGCCTACAAGTGACTTGTTGTTTTTATTTTGCCCATGTTTTCTCTTGGTTTTCATTCCCCCAAATCATAACAAATGCTGATGTCTTTGGTCCTTTGCTCCTCTAGCCACCACCAATCAATCATAGCAGTAAAAAAATTGTCAAGAAAATACAGTTAAACCATGTCACTGGCTACTGCTTAATCAAGCAAACCAGACTGAGAACAAGCTTTCGACTTTCCCTTCCCCGCTGTGGCAATGTCACTGTTTCATTACCCATCAATAGAATATTTTCCCAAAGAAAAGTGCCAGTTCTGATGACTAACTCATGAAAACATATTCATACTAAATAATTGTGAATCCAAAGCTCTTTTTTTTCTGCTTAATTGTTGAGTAAAAGATGGAAGCCTTGTTATAACCACAAACATCATGTTTGGGAACATTATTTATTCAACAAACTCAAGCAGATGAATTACATAGCCACAGAATACCAAGGGAAACTTTAGAAAAGCTGGTGATGTGAAAAACCCTTTTGCAGAGATCTCGCATCTTCTGAAAACTGCAAATATGCTATTTTGGAGTGAAGCTGTATGCAACCTATGTCTTGGCTTTCTATTTCCATTAGCCTGAGAGCAGTGGAAATTACTTTCCCTGAGTTGGAGACTGCATATTTACTCAGACAGACATGAAAAGCCTTCCCTGCAATCTGGCCAAAGCATTTCACTAAAGTTTGACTCAATGAAAACTTGGTTTTAGAAAATTATGTAGAAGAAAATCAGAAGTTCTCTGCCTGATATGGTAGTGATGGTGTCTGCAGGAGGTTTACAAGACATATCCATAAAGATTTTAGAAGTGTTCAGGTATATCCATCTAAAAGATCTCCTAAAAACAGTAAATTCATTACTGCAGATTTTTTTCATAAATCTGAGTCATGCATGGTTCTGTAGTGCTTCTACCATGTAAACCAGCATATCGTGGATGACTGATGTCAAGTAGTCAATGTGTTTTGTAGAGGGAAGGCTGAAATCCAACAGGAAAAAGAAATAATTTTGGATTATTTTCTTCTGTTAATCCAGTCTAGTGTTTCTGTGCACAGACAGCACTGAAGGTGTCTTCTTCAGAAATTGAATCAATGTAATGCTGAATCACAGCAATATTAAATTATGCCAAATGGAAGCAAGCAAAGCAGATGAAAACTAGACAATCATCTCTAACAGAGAGGAACAGAAGAAAAGCAAAAAACTCCCCACAGGAAATCCATCTTTAGATTAACTCTGATAAAGTTTGCAAATATTTGAAATTATATAAAGTCATCATCACTAATTAGCCAATAATTAAATGGAGAGTAATAAGGAAATCAGCAGCAATTCAGGTTTCTCTGTAACCCCGCTTGGGTTTACTGAGCACCATTTAAGGTGTGAATCTCTTCATAAATATCAGTCAAAGGACTGTAGAGGAAGAAACACTGAATTGTCACTGACAGTGGAAATATTTCTATGATTTCAGTGGGGAAGGCCAATAAGGGCAAAAGATTAAACTGGACAGAAGGATGAATGTAAACACAGCAATGAAATACAGGTGCAATATGGTAAAATGATTTTGAATTAGTGATAATTTTGATATTTCCTGTTTCAGATGAAACTGGGAAATATTAGAATTAGCACAAATGTTAGTTGTACAACTTTTTCTAACTATGAGAATAAAGGCAATAACATCACTACAGAGAATCTTTTTATCATCTTATTGTTTGTAAACACAACAACTTATTTTTTACCTATTTGTTCCCATAACAATTATGGAATCCAGAGAAATTTTTCCCAAGTTATTGAAGTTGACCAAAGTTATTATCTTCTGGAAATCTTTTTCTCTACTACTGTATAGAGCTTACTTTTATAATTAGAGGGCATTTAAATTTTACCTTCTTCCTGACCTTCTTCCCAGCTAAGTTCTATTTTTACATATACACATATGGAAATTTATTATTTATAAATTTAATTTTATGAATTATTAAATACATAAATTAGAAATATAATTTATACCTGTGTACCTAAGAGTGGGATTTGGTTCATTGCCTTCATATTAATTCAGACATGAAGAAGGAAAAAAAGAAACATTTTCTTCTTTCTCAAATGTATAAGTAATTAAATTTTTTCTATAAACTCAGTATAAAAAAAGAAACTCGGGTTTTTAATTTCTCAATTATTTGCACACATAAAATTTGCATTATTGGGCATAAAAATTTGTTCCTTAAATCCTACATATTAATTTAAATAGGAGTATAAATGTATCATAATTCACTAATTAACTAAAAGCAAGTAGGAAATCTCCATTTTAGAGGACTCATATTTTATTCATAAACAAACTATAAGATACCTAAAAAATACAATAAAATAAGTTCCAAGCTTATGGATATCACAGCATGGTCACACCTTTTCCATTAGAACATTGAAGGAGAGAGGTAACTGAATCACAGAATTAATTTAAGTAGAAATCATCTCATCTAATTCAACCCTCCTGCTCAGAGCAAGGTAACCCAGAGCAAGCTGATCAGAGTTGTGCCTATTTGCTTTTGAATACTTCCAAGGACACAGACTCCGCAACCTACAAAGGTAGGTTCCAGTGTGTGATCACAATCATAAGAAAAAAAAAATTAAAAATCAAAATTTTTTCCTATGTTTGAGTGGAATTGCCTGTGTTTTACTTTGTGTTCACTGAGTATTGCCCTGTCACTAAACACCATTAAGAAGAGTCTTGCTTCTCCCAAGAGATAATTATACATATTGATAAGATTTTCATGATCCCACTCCAGTTGGAAGTCTCCCAGCTTTCTCATCTCAGCTCATGCCACAGATGTTCCAACAACTTCATCATCTCCACAGTCTTGCACTGGACTTTCTACAGTAAGTGCATTTCTCACTTGTGCTGGGGGCCCTGGCCTTGACCCAGAACATAGATGTGTCACATCAGGACAGAGCAGAGGGGAAGAATCACTTCCCATGGCCTGCTGGTGAAGCTTTTCCTAACTCAGCTGAGGATACTGCAGACATTCTTTGCTGTGCTACTTGGTGGGTAACCACCAGGACCTTCAGGCCCTTCTTTGCCAAACTGCATTCCAACCAGTTTGACCAAATGTTTACTAGTGGATAGCATTATTCCCCTCTAGGTGCAGAACTTGGCATTTACCCTTTTGAACTTTGAAATGTTCCTGTCAGCTCATTTCTCCAATCATCTGGTGTATCAGAGACTTGTCCCAGTTTTGCATTTTCTGCAAACCTGCTGAAAGTGCATTCTGCCCCATTGTCCAGATTGCAAAGATGCTAAATGGCATTGGTGCCAATATCACCCCCTGGGGTACATTATTTGCGGCTGGCCTCCAGCTGGACTCCATATCACTGATGCTAACCTTTTGAGTCTAGCAATTCAGCAAATTTCATAATCACTTTACTGTCCATTTGTCTAGCCCGTGGTTTATCAACTTGCCTATGTGGAAATTATGGGAGACAGTGTCAAAAGTCTTGCTAAAGTAGACAATATTCACTGCTCTTCCCTCACCAACTGAGCCAGTCTTCTCATTGTGGAAGGCTATAAGGTCAGTCAGATGTATAAATTTCCACTTCAGAGATCCACAATGACTATTCCCTATCACTTTCTTCCCCTCCATATATTCGTAAACTGTTTCTAGATTGGTTGTTTCATTAGTTTCATAAAGTAAGACTGACCAGACTGTAGTTTCCTGGATACTCTCTCTTGCTCTTCCTGAAAAGAGACCATTTTCTTTCTTCCAGTCATCAGGGATCTCCCCTGATCCCATGAGCTTCCAAAGATGATCAAAGGTGGGCTTGCAATAGTATCAGACAGCTCCCTCAGCACTTGTGGATGTGCCCATCCCCATCTTCTGTGTGTTCGGTTCTTTTAGGTCATACCTAATCTACACTGAGGACAAGCTTCCCTTACCCCAGACTTTCCTTTCCCACTGGTTTCAGGGTCCTGAGATTGCTGTAGCAATGTACACCTGTAACAACTGAGATGAAGAAGTTACTGAATGTCTCTGCCTTCTGCTTTACCAAGGATAATTCTAAATTTTTGAGGTTTAGTTATGAACTGTGCTTTATTGCACACAGTGCATATAGAATTACAAAAAAATTATAAAATAATCTTTTTGCACTTCAGTTGCAAAATATGGTAAAGCAGACTTAAATATAGGTGCTTTGGGAGATGTTCTATGGAGCATACTGATTTTAATGGAACATATTGACTTTTATGAAACACGAAATCCTAAATTCCATATAAAGACATTTTTCCCTTCATATACTAAAATAAAAACACTGACCTGTTTAATCAGTAAAATGTATCTAAATGTGTTGCTAATTTGTTCAATTTCTCCAATGATAGTTGTTAATTTTATGCAGTTAGTAGATTTATTGCTGTGATAACAGCAAGGTACAATATTCTGATGCATTCTGTTTGGAATGTGTTTTTACTTAGGTCTCAAACACTTTCAAGTAAAATTCTTTCAACTTCATAAGGTTTGATTATATGAAACCCAGTTTTAGATGTCTGCTAGGTAAACAGATTTATTTGAATACTCATTTAGACTCTGTTCAGAATCTCTTGAATGAAGGTAATACTTATGGAACACAATTTACCTTAGATGTATTAGATTTTTCTATCAGACTTAACTCAATGAAAAATATTGATTAATAATAAAGCTGCTAACATTTTTCTTTTTGGCATATAAATACAATATTTAAATACAATATTTTTCTGTTACTATAAAAAGACCATATGGTAATAGGGGAACGTGTATTTTACGAACAAAGGAATATAATATGATCATGCGATTCAATTCTGAGATAAAAAAATCAACAGCAATATTCTTCCACATTTTTCTCTCTTTACCTTTTCTGACAATGCTAACAAGACAAACTTATCATTTCAATTTGGCTAGTTTCTGGGTTATTGCTCAAATGCTAGCCCTTCTTTGGCTTTTGTCTACAGTGAATAAAGTTAACATATTGCAAAACAAATGGTAATAAAGCACATTGCAGGTATCTCAAGTTTCATGTCATTGTTGGAGATATTTCTGTAAAAAATACTTGGATTTTTTTTTTCTGTGTATATTGCCCACGTTTCTGTGCAGTTCTTTACATGTTTTTCTTCCATCAAAGGAATTTGAAAGTGTATGAAGAGGAATAGTTTACAATCAGGGAAAATGAAAGTAGGATGGAAATTTTAGGAAGGAATAATAGAAATGTCTAAGACATTATTTTAAGAAGTCTGCTCTCTAAAGTTTTAAAAGGAAATGAGAGAGAATGAAGGAACAAAAATTTTTATCTTTTGGGGCTTCATATGAGAAAACGAACATCAGGAACCGAATTATTTTCCTGTGGAAATATAACTATTCCTTATAATTATTCTTGTTTTATATATATATATATATATATATATATTTATGTGTATGTACATATTTGACTGAGAAATGTGTCATCTACTACCCAATATAGTTTTTAATATATGTCTAGTATCAGTCAAGAGGCTGTGTGTGGGTGTTAATTATATTTGCATGTTGTAGTACTAATGGGAAATTTAGAGAAGTTTTTTTTTTCCTTTTCGTTATTCTCATATCTTGCTTAAGCTTAGAGGAATATATTTTCTATTTGCAAAAGGTTAAGAAATGCACAGATGAGGAAACGAAAGTCACAGGAAATCACAAGAAAGTCTCCACTTATAACGTTGATACCCTGATAAGAGGTGGAAGCTATTTCTTCTTGCTCTTTTCATTATAACAATGGAATTCATGTTTAAGGACTTTTCAAAATAGCTGTGAACTGAGATCATTGTCTAGTGGCTAAGTGTAAGGCTGACCTAGAGCAGAGGCTAGACAGAGTTAAAGAATAAAGTAGGTATTTATTAAAAGACACACCTTGGCAGTATAAGAGCCTGGCCAGGACTACACCTAAGATGAACCCAAAAGGGTCACAAAATGGACGAGTGGTCACGGGGTCTCTCACTTTTATAAGTTCTGGTCCATTAGCATTTTGGGGTTATTGTCCAATTATAGCTTTAAGTCATGGACTCCCAACCTTCTTGTTTTTTGCTATTCAGTCCATGTTATGTATGCTCTTGGGCTCAAAATTTGGGTGGTTGTCCTTGGTCCCAAGCTGGGAACAGAATTTTTTTGTCTAGCTACTCTGTGAAGAGAGCTTACCATCCCTTAATATGAAGCTCAGAACTACACACTAAAACAGAACAGAATCTGAAAAATATAAAAGCTAAAACCTAAGGCATGAGTATAAACAAAAAATAGTCCAAATCTTTGATTTTGTAAGCATTTTGAAAAAAATATTATTTTGCCATTACTAAGAGATTTTTTAATATATATAATGATTTCAGTAATAGCATGCTAATAAAAAATAAGGCATCAAAAGCAATAAAAATGCAGTTTTGGCTTATTAAAGTCATGTAGGGAATACGCTACAAAGCTTGCTATCCTTTACTTTACAATATTAATTTGCATTTATTGCATTTTACTTGATATATTTAATATGTTAAATACAATTATATAATAAAATCATAATATACATATTAGCATATTTAAAATAATTAACAAATGTTCAAAACCTTTAATGATATCTAATGATATCTGTTATATTTATGCAATCAATTCTGGCATTGGTGAAATTATCACTGTAAGTGAATTAGTCTGCAAATGAGGGCCACAGACTAGATAATTTGAAATCACACATTCCTTGTCACCTTTCTTAATAGTTCTAAAATGTAAATAAGCCTTCTTGCAGTGTCATATCTGCTCCTTTCTTGTTAGATTTGCCCATGTACTGGGCACTCAAGGAAGCTACAAGACACAATGCAATTTCTCTGAAGCATAAACCTTTTATGGGAAGAAAATGTTTCTTTGAACATTTTTCTTAGTCACCAGGGAGCTGGATGCTGGAGAGACCATCATTTGTCTTTAAATAGTCTAAAGTCCATTCTGCAAAGACAAATGTGACATAAATTAGAATTCAGGTGAGATACTTTTAATGTACTTATAACTTTCACAGTTATATTTAATTAGCAATGGGCACTACAGCAGTGCATATTTCCAATTGCCAGGTATCTAAGTACAAAGGCAAGGTAAAATCCTAATACTGACATAAATAGCCAAAACCTCTTTATTTTAATTTAGCACATTTCAGGGTTTTATCCAATCTGTTTTTAAATGCCTTATCTCTATGGTCTGTTTGCGGCTGAGTCCCAAATCAAAAACTTTCTCTGATATTCGGGACTGCAGTACAGCTTCCTAATAACTTTTTTTTTTCCAGTTAATGTCTGTGCATTTCAGGGACTGATTTATTGATTTGGTCCTGTCTGTACAGGTGGCAGCATTCTCGTTTTCAAAGTTGCTGGACCCCAGATGATCAAGACAGAAACTTTGTCTTTTCAGAGAGTTATTTACTTTTTTTGTATATATTGTTTTTTTCCAGTGTAGAAACTTTCTGTGCTATGTGTGCATGAGTGTGGGATTTCTCTTGGTTTCTCCTTTCCCTAGTTTAAATTTCAGATTTTTTTCTCTGTCTTTTGTAACAGAAACTTACAGGATATTGTTTTATTTATTTACACATGAGATGCATGGAGTGATCTTCATTCCAAGCTAAAATATTGTATTCATTGTTAAAGTTGTTTCTAAGTTGATTGCAGAAACCATATTTTTTTTCCATGTGTTATTTGCTATATCAAAGAGTTATATCAGTGTCTATTTTTTTTTTTTTTTTCTTTCACAGACCAAACCTGTTTGAACAACAAAATAGTTCAGGTTGTTTGACTGGATTTTAAATAGCTGTTCAGTTTGACAATATCCATTATCTTTATAACTACAAAGTTTTCATTCATACAGTGTATATATGGAAGGTTAGTTCTTCACCTTTTTTTACTATTTCTGTCTGAATAAGATTACTGCCTGATGTTTATTTGTTTTCTTTTATGGATCATTATTCCACAATGGTGTTTTTTTTCCCAGATCAGTGCAGAAGAAAATCTAAACAATATGGCTTATATTAGGAATTGTAACTGCTGACAACAAAGCATATTGACAAAAAAATATGTTGAACTTCCCCTTTCACAGGGTTTCCAGACAGAAACACCTTTCAAATTTCTCAGCAGTCTCCTGGAACAGTTTTAGTCACAACTTTTCTAGAAAATCTGTCTTTTCTGGAAACTTACTTCTAGAAGAATTATTTGTCAAGATGAGAGGTTTTGAATTACTCAGGAGTAATTCAGCTCTAAGAATAAAATGAGTTATTTAGTGAACAGGAATAAATGAATTCTTAATCATTAAGAGCAGTATGGGAGCTAACATGATGGTATTTGTGGGAGACAGATCTAAGGAGGAGGAATTCTAATTGCCAAATAGTAAGGTATTAGCATATTCCATTGGCTTTTTATGTCATAATGTGGCTTAACACTGCTCCTAATTCTAATTCATACAGTTTACTTCATTAGAATGTAATCCCATTTTAAGTGCTGCTCAGTATTATGGCTGGGATGTTGTCTAAGGGTGTGCCAGTAGTAACAGTGTTGCTAATTTTTTTCTAAAAAACAGTCTTTTCTGAAGAATATTAACAAATTGAGGTGTTTTAAGCATAAAAAATGTGAAAATTATAGGTAGGTTTGATAATGCCTATGGTGTTTTTTTTGTTTGGTTTCAGCTTTGTTTTTTGCTTTTTTTTCTTAAGTTAATATGCTCTACATATCTATTTATTACAGATTTTCTTGTTTTTCAAAGTGGTAAGGATCCAAAAATTTTTCCTTAATTCTGCTCATAAGTCTATACAGTCTGTGCATATATGGGAACATATTTTTTATATATATATTCTGTACCACAGACAAATTGCTAGTTTTCTTAATGAACACATTGCACTCTCAAAGAGTAATTATGTATTTGTCACTATCTCCTTCCATTGTCAGTGCCTATTAAGTGTTCCCTATAGGCCCATTGAACATGGGCTCTCTGTGAAATGAAGCATTGCAGTCAGGCAGTTTGAAAACAAGTATTACCACCCTAGCAGATGGAACATCAGTAATTTAGTACTAATCAGCTCAACTGGTTTTACATAGTTTCTGCCTTTAATGTTCTGTGCCTTCATTTTATGTTATTTACATCTGACATGAGTGCAGCTTCAAAGGCTGGCAGCCATCAGTAGCCGACCAGAAATATCTTGCTATGATTAGCTCCACCTTGTAAAGCAATCCCACGACTGGGTGGCCAGGAGGATGCAGATTTTGCTACACACCTGTAAAATTACTTTCCTTATGCTACACTGAACTGTGATTAGGTAGATAAAGGCTAGATTGCCATTGCAGACCACCAAGCAACCATGCTGTTATCCTGTCAAGTTGCAGTGCTGGGAAGACAGATGAAGACAAATGGTATATTGCTGAGCCACCTTTGCACAGGCAGAGGTGAATGAAATGTCAAAATTAGGGTCGTTTCTGGACTACACCAGCTGCTATCATAGCAGCTCATAGCATCAGTTACTACTGCTGTTTGAATTATGATTAATATCACCATCTTCTTGTCAAAGCTCTTAAAATTTGCTTTTCATAAAGGGCTATGCAGCACATCAGGGAAGTAAAGATTTTGTATTAGTTGATTCAATATTTTTTTTTACCTCAGTTTTGCAAAGTATATTGTACCAACTAAAGTGTTTGCCTTTAAGAGACAGGTATATCTTTACACTACACTCACCTGTGCATACTGCTGGCATTATATTAGCTGAGAAAATATTGTCTTGTTGAAAGAGCAGCACCAATTTGAAATTATTCATTCATACCTGCAAACTGAAAACCTGTGGAATGAATAAGCATATATGTGTATGTGTGTATCGACCACAAAATACACTTTACCCTAAATATAAATGTTTTTTAAAAAGCTTTTATTTTTAAATTTCATGCAGAAAATTAAAAATGGAACCCAAAGAATCTTCAGCTTTTAGGTTTTGTATAGATATAGGCACAATGCCATTACATGCTAAAATATTCTCCCCAGCTGTAGTTTTCTTTTTTTATCATATTATTAAGTCTATTTGCCTTGGTACATTTAGAAGAATTCAAATTGTTTATAGGTATATAGAAGATAAGACAAAACATTTTTAAAAATGTGGGAAAGACCAGATATACCTAATTTAGGTATTTGAATCCACGCTTTTAAATCACAGGTAAGTTGCTAAGTCCCAGTACAGTAAATGAAAAGAAAAAGGAGTGTTTGAAGGTCTCCAGGGAGAATTTCTGAGCCCTAACTTCAATGTCTTCAAAGGTTAAATGTGCTCTTTGTGATACTTTGATTTTGTGTGTGTATGTGTGAGTGTTTTAACTCTAGTAGAGGTAAGGTCAATTTACTTCCATTCATACTGACTGTGGTCAAGCAGTTCTCCTGATAAAAGGGAAACTTAACTGTCGACCACTCATTAGTATGAGACAGGATATCAACAGGGGGCCACTTGTGCTGGAGTTTCCCTTCATGGCAGTGGGACTGGGTTTAGGCATTTAGTGTGTGATTTTGACTTCCATATATTTTCAGAAAAAAAGCCATAAGAATGTTAAATTAAATGTGATAGTCTTAACAATCATAGCATCCTTTGATTGCAAAATAAGACTCCAGTTCTTTTTGACATAACAAGAAAAAAATCTCTCGAATGAATTATATGAGAAAAAATGCTAATAAATATTTAGACAAGTGTTTTGAAAACAATTCCAGGAAAAGGAACAAATAATGCTTGCTTATGGACAAATAAAAAAAAAAACCTTTATTCCCAGGATATGAAAAGCAAGGGTTGAAGCCAAGCCAAATACTAAAAATGTATGTGTTGAATATCATACTTGAAATCCATTTGTCTGATATCCCTTCTCTTGCTGTGCTAGAGACAAGATTGCATTATTGGGAAAGAAGAAAAACAACAACAGCAATTAAAAAATTACATAAACTTCCACTGACCTTTAGGCAGCAATCTGAGTTTTGACTTTTTCAGGAAGCAGTTTATATTCTGAGAAACTGAGAAATTAAACAAATGTCTATTCAATGGAATGTAAATTTTTCAATATGGCACAAGTGCCTCATGGACGGGTAATATGACTTTGGAAAGTAAATTGCCTACTCCTTAGATGCCTTCTGAATTGGAAAGAAATGTTTTCCATAAGACTGTTTTCAACAGGCAGGATGCATGCAACAGCCATGTGTCAGATGAAATTCAGAAGTTAATTTAATCAGTTTTCAAGTGTGCATGATAAGAGTGGTAGGGCTCCTATAATAAAAATAGAGTATAGGACAAGCCTTTGAAAAGTGGCCTTCTCCTTTATTGCACCAATTCCTTAGTGGATAGAAGTTATTTCATCTTTTTGTTTCTTTCTTGGTAGAATTTCTCTTATTCAATTAGCTACAAAATCAGATGTACTAATAAAGCCAGGTACAAAATCTGTAGAGGACACTAATCTTGGATACTACCATACTCTTCATTATACTCTACTGTTTTATTTCCCTTGCAAAAGCAAAAAAAAAAAAAAAAAAAAAAAAAAAAAAAAAAAAAAAAAAAAGTTTCAGATCATTAGATAACTGCAATAATTTAGAATTAAATAGAAAGATAAACAGTCATGGAAAATCTTTTCAAGTGACCTGATCAATCAAAGAACTTGTTAAAGATAAGAGACACAACAGAAAATGTGCCAGATATCCTGTTCTTTAAATTTTTGTGCTTTAAAAAACTTATCTGTGAATATTTTTATATTAGTGGCTGTAAAACATGAAAAAAACCCACTTCCTGCTCACACAAGATGAGACACTGGGAAATTTTTTACCTTGTTATTTTACTATGCATGAGCTGTTAGGAATTTTGGTGGGAGTGCTGAAGAATAGCAATGCTACTTTCTCAGTCAAGCAATGCGTATGTTGTGTCTGTACTGTATCCTTCAGGGTCTTTTGAGGTGGGTAATTGTCTAGGGAAGCACTGGAAGGAAAATATTTCTGGATTGTAGCAGCTTGATAGCAAGAAGAATATAATAAATTTTCTGTATCACAGAGGCACAAAAGAACCCTAAATACTTAATACTAAAAGATTGCACACAGCATAAGTGCTCCCTATCCTGTTATCTAACTTTCTCCTGTCCCTCCTGGCATTTTCTGCACCTCTATTTTTGCTTACATGTGAACAGAAAATGGAAAATTTAAAATCAATCCACTAGTTTATTAGGGAGAAAATTTAATTAGAAATATCTCAAACAAAACAAGAATTGCACCCAAGAAAAAAAAACTACTATTATTATTAAATACTTTATAATTACTTTCACTATTTTATTACTGACTGTATTTTGTCTGCCTTAAAATCTCTCAGTGTGTTTTCAGCAGGTATCAGAGACAAATCCTCTTGGAAAAAGGATGTTTTGCAGAAGTTTCAAAAATAGTTAATAATGTGACAATGAGAAGAAAATTTAAAATTCAACAGCTGTAAAGCCAAGAGGTAGATGCAGGAATATTAACAGCACTGCATATAGAAAGTAGAGAAAAGGTGGGGAGGTACATGGTAACAGAACGAAAACCTCTTCTTGATACTTCACATGTCATTCACTTTTGCTTCAAGGAGTGAGAAGTCAAATGAAAATGTAGCTATGAGAATTTTGTTTTCAAATTTTCTTAATTACACGAAGATACAGATTTTTTGGAATTTAAGGTATCTTAATTATGCTGACTCAGACTGAGTTTTTAAGACTACTCTGATATCTTAATTGATTTTTGTTTGAACTAAAGGATAAAACCCCTATCAAATCCAAAAGAAGCTGAGTTAGGTCAAGGGTGAATAATTAAAAAATAATTTGCTCATTTCTATAGTATTTTGTAGGACCTATAAAAATCTTCAAAAAGTATTTAAGTTTGATTATAATCCAAATATTTCTTAATTTTTGAGAGAGACCATGAAGGGGTTACATGGCACAGTTACATTTGCTTAAAATAAGCATCTTGATGTCTATTTATTCTAGACTATTTATATAAATCTGAGTTTAAATCAAGTAGATTTTTATATAATGGCATAAATCTTTAAGTTCTTAAGCCCAGAATATAATTTTTTTAAAGACCAGTATTGATCCTTGGTCAGTACTAAGACATTTTGTGTCTGACAGTCTTGCAACCTTGCTGTCCTGTAACTGATTGAGCACAGTGAGCACCATGGTCAGCTTCAATGTCAAGGTCTCCTGGTAGTTAAGGTGAGTTAAGAAAACCTACAAAAAGTGATTAGAAAATGTCAAGGGTAAGTGTCCCTGACACACATATAGTCTGATTCTCCTGCTGTGAAAGATATTGTTGTGGAATCCAATGAGTAGCCTCATTAATGCTACTAATTATCTCCTGCTGTTTTGAAATGTGCATTAATTTTTTTAAAAGTTTGTTTAGCTAGGAATGTGTCAAAAGTCACCCGTAGCATAACGAGGTCTCTAAGTACATAAAGAAGCCTGTGATGTCTGTGACATGAAGTCACATTCAGACACCATTATGTTCTTCCATTCCCATTTAAATCCAAGTAAAATTCCATTTAAAACCAACAGTAAGGTGTTTATACTGTTATTTATTCAGATGTACCAAAGACACAGAATCTAAGTAAAGTAAAATTTTCAATTATTTTAGATCTACCTTTATTTTAGTAAGATGTTAGTGGCTCAGATGAAAAAAAGGCAAACAAGCCTAGGAAAAGAAAAGGTATAGACATTATGAATCTGATTGTTTAGCATTGATCTTAATTAAACTGAAAAATATTTTAAAAAAAGATTCAAAATGTGATCAAGTATCTATACCTTTGTTCCCAGAAGACTGATAAAAATAAAAACAAGAAAGTTTTCAGTGATCCGCTAATGTTCAATGACTGTTGATGATTTTGATACCTTTACATTATACAGGTTATTTTTAGAATGAGAGTTTATATATATAAGTAAAAAGTAGAGTACAGGCACTAGAGTATATTTAGATATAGCAAATATATGGAGATCAAAAGCACAAATGCTACAAAACAAGGTGAAAAATATTTTTGCTTTCATTTAAATGCACAGACACTCCTTGTGAAAGGAACTAGTGTCGTTTGGCAGAGAAAGACATGGTTTGCAGGATGCTCTGCAGAGGTTGGTGGGGTTTGATTTTTTTTCGTGGCAGAGAAATACATTGGTTCTGCTCACAGGAGTATTTCTTTGGGGAGCTTTAATTTATGTATGCGTGGGGCACAGTATGTCCAAGCTTTCCTAAAGATGGAGTTTTGCCTATGTCTTAGTCCGTGGAGTTGAGGAAAGGTACAAGTTGAAAGTCTGGCAGATTACATAATGTGACCTAGAGCAGTGCACTGACTGTCTAACAGAGTATATGCAAGTGTAGCTTTGAGAAATAAGGGGCCTTGTCCAAAATCAGTGTAGTCTATGTCTGAGATATAAATTATGTGTATACATAGGCAGGAGATTAATTACATTTTCTCTTACCAATCAACATTTTTCTAGTTGCCATATTTCAATTTGTGTCCAAAATTTGAAATAGAAACTCTGTTTTTTCATATTCTAAATATTTTCTAAGTTATAGAGGCAAAAAAGCAAAAAGCTTTGTCTATGTGTAACAAAAATGAGCACTAAACTTTCTCCCTTCTTGGTGAATGTCCCTCTCCAGGTGAACTCCAAATGTCACTGTTATGTCAACAAAGCTCTACCAGGAAGATCAGGGCCTTTATCAGAAGATCAAAGTTATACATTCATCCATCTTCTGTTCATTATATAGACCAATATATACATTTTTTTCCCAAGGCATTACATGGGTTTCAAGCTTTCTGCCAGATCTACTCTTCATGATGCATGAGAGAGCTTGAAAGAAAACAGAAAATTATGTAACTTTTACAAAATATTCTCACAACCTCCAACAGTTTACTATTAAGCAACATCTTGCACCAGAGAAAAATATAAGAAAAATATTATTCTGGGACCAAAAAGAGAGAAAAGAGGTTGACAAGAATTAGCAATTACGTCTGAAGCAGCCTTGATGTTCATTTACTTGAATAGTGAACAAAGTGTACCAGTTATACTCCATATATGAAAGTCTAAATCAGCCAAAGAACTTGAGTGGTGAGCATATTTGTAGTAGCAGCTGTTTTTCTGTATTAAATATTGTAGCTGTAATGGTTATTAGACATTGATATCCCCACATCATAACCTATCATGTATGTTCTTTCATGATTAAAATTAAGATCACCTGTTTCCTAATTCTTTATATTGAGATAGCAATTATTGTTTTTTAAAAATAGGAAATGGAAAATGCCATTACATTCTGTAATAGTTTGACAGGATCAAAATAAAATAATCCTCTCTTTACTCTGTATAGTGTACTGTCATGCTTTATAAATCAGTGTAATTTTAATATAGATGTGTATTTTAAACATGATGCAAATTCATTTTCAAGTTTCTTTAGGCTATATTGGAATGTAAGATACAGTTGAATTGAAGTTTTCTTAGATGTGGGCCTACTTCAAAGCTCAATCTCCACACTGCCGTTTTAAACAAAAATTAAATCTGACAATTGCCTGAAACAGTCAGAGACATTCTGGCAAGAGACACAGAATTTTAAAAAATACTTGACTCTCTGCCAAAGCCCAAAGAGAGATGAATGAGTCTATTCTGAATGACAAATTGACATGAAAAATTGAGCCAACGGATTAGGACAAGATACTTATTAACTTTGCCCTTCTTTGGTGCATTTTGTTTTGATATCACTTATATGAAGTATGCATGACCAAGGGAAAAGTAATGTCGCTTTCCAAATTGTTATTCCCACTTACTAAATTTTAATATTGATATAATATCTTCATGTCACCATTATGATAATGAAACATATGTAGATTTGTAGTGTTCTTTGGTGCCTTTTAGTGAGATGTCCCATAGACCCATAAAGCATTGCCTTTGGCCAAAATTATAATAAAATTGACAAAATAACTTTTTGAAACTCCAAGCTACCAATGAGACTAGTGAAATTAACTATGAACTGTGTCCAGTAAACTTTCCAGTACTACACCTGACAGTTTACTCACATGCCAAATACTCAACTTCTACAAAGTACTGATGAATGGTCTTAAAACTGACATTCTTTTTCCTTTATTTTTTTTTCCCTCAGTCTTTTGGAATGGAAGATTGAAAAGGACTTACCTGACATAACTTTTCTTCTTTCCTAATTAACATATGAAGAAGTGTACTTAAGATAGATATTTAGGTACTATGAGGCACTATGTTTTACAGTCCCACTGACAAAAACTTCACCTGTTGAGGGGTCCTGTTATTTAAATCTTAGTTCTATTTGATTGAAATAAAAGAAATAACTAAGAGTTTCTGATGTGATCCTTTATTAATAGTTTACATTTATATTATTCTTCATTATATCCATATTTGAAATTATTTGTAATCCTTCTCTGTTTTTCCTAACCTTTTCTTCTCGATTCCTACTGCTTTTCTTCTCTATCCTGTTTTAAGTAGTTGGTCAGAACTAAAATTTTCTGAATTTAAATTGAAATATGATCCTAAGTCAGTATTTTCACATTCATCCTGAAATAAGTAGTCAACAGTAGGAATTGTGGTCTTAAGGACCCACAAGCAGGTGACATTAATCTCAAGGTTTCTTTTACTATGTAACTACAGAAAATGCCAACTAATGATAGCAAATAGATGGCTATTATTGAATTCTGCCACCATTAATGATGGCTTGTTATTTATTTGTGTTCTAAATCTTGAAGTTATGCATCTAGTAATCCCATGTAACTATGGCTTCTCAAAGTTTTAAGTTTCATTTTTCAGCTTTCATCCCCTCTCTATATTGTATCTTGTGTTAGGTTTACATAGAGAGCCTTCAAGTCCATTGTTTCTCGCTATCACAGCTATACTGTCCAGAACAAACTGCTAATGACTATGACCTCTGCCCTAATGAGAAAGTTGATACTAGTATATGTCAGATAACCAGACAGACATATGTTGATGATTTCGTTGAATTCTACATAAGCTGTTTTCTTGTCATTTTTCACTGGTATGCTACTTTTTCATGTTTATGTGCAATTTAAATATACTCTGTGTTCTCATACATGGCTATATGTTCTATTCAAATGATCTTGGTATATATTTTGAATTTATTAAAGTGTATCTATGCAACACTGTCTACATGGAATTGAATTCTGTTACTAATTTCAGCTGTTTGACTCAGCTGGGTTTCTAGATCTGATTTTTTCTTGTAATTATCATCCATCTTAACCAGCCTACTCAGGACTTTCCTCTGAAAACTTATCTGCAAAACCAAATTCTCCTTCAACACAGATGTTATGATTAATTTGTTTGTTAAGATAAAGTAAATAAAAAATAAACAATATGAAGAATATTTGGAAGAGGTGGAAACCCTTCAATAGCCACTGAAAAAGCTCTAAACACTTAGGAAAACCTGGGTTAGTAATTCTTTCTTGGCCACTGCTGTCCATTCTGACCAGTGACTTTTGTAAATTGCCCAAAACCCTTGTTGTTTTCTGAAGATATAGGTATTCTAATACAAACATTTTCTCTTTTTTCTCAATATTTTGAATCAGAGTAGGGTAAAAATATCATCCTGAAACAAAATTGTCACCAGAAACATAATTTCTATACCCCTTTTGAGCATTTCTCTGTGATTGTATCAGTTTTCTAGTTATCATGTCAGCCTGTCTCTTAGTTCCTTAAATATTTCTGTGTAAATTACCTCTTGAAAGCACAATATTAAGACAATTCTAAAAGGCTTGAGCTGTTTCTATAAAAGTAGAGCATGCAGCTTTGGAGCACACAGCAGCTTTGTCCCTTGTGATGAACCATTCAAGTAGAGTAAAATTACTTTGTGTTCCACCATGGTTCCTAGTAGTGATTGAGGAGAGGCCTTTTCTAGGAACTGTGTGCTAAAGAAATGCTGCAAGTACAGATCATGTAGATGGATGAGTGACAAGTAGCCTAGTAATTGGATAACATCATGAATCAAAATGCATCTGTCACCGATTTTCTAGGTGAAATTTCTGGGCAGATCCAAAGCTGGCACTAATCACAGACTATTAATTAATTTTAAGGCATTAAAAAACAATGAGATGAATTCGGGAACCCAAATGTGATGATGGCAGGAGAATGAAATAAATTATTTTATATCTGTCTTATCAGTCAACCTGTCCTATAAGTTTCAAGGACAGAAAGATATCAAATGGTATAATAAAATTAAATTGCAATTGAAATTGAAGATGCAATGAAAAATTAAGTTTGAGAACTTTAAGTGGACTCTGTACTTTAGAACATCATGTGGTGCCTGTAGATTAATAATGAATATTTTACATGTTCACATCATAAAGTTTCTCTAAAAATCAAAAGTCTCATGACTGAGTAGAGACTAGAATTTGCTGCTGTTACATGTTCAGAGAAAACAGCAAAGGACTCTTGATGGATGTACATTTATACAAGGGAAGGTACACTGATGTCTCGTACGGACCTTCGAAGTATAATGTAATTCCTATATAAAAGAGTTTTTTGGATGGATCTGTTAAAAATTATTTTATGCTAATAGATTGTTTTATGGATAAATACAAAAGATTGTAGGATGATAGAAAGAATGCCGGGTGAGCAGAATTAAAAATGGGAAAATGGAGAGTAAGAGAATCTGGCAGTCAAAACTTTCAGGGATTAGTTGAATTAGTTATACATAGCTCAGTGTGACATTTTCTGTTTATAATTCTTGATGTTTTATAGTGATGGTGCAACAAATATCCAGAGCGTATTCATTGTCTTTGTAGAACTATGTGAACTCACATAAAAAACAGGACAATCATAAAAAATTTCCATGGGAATCCTAAGGATTTCTATGTGACATGATACTTGACTTATAACTTTGATCAAGGCCTTTCTAAATGTAGCAGGCAGTCTCAACAATCTTTTCTGTAACTGACAGTAAGACTGTTGAAGCATTTCTGATAAAAAAACTAATCAAAAGCTCCTGAAAATGTGTTATTATTCTAAAAAAAAGCCATTGCAAAGATTGGGTGTACAAAACTGTTAGACATTTCAGTCTCACTGTCCATGATTTTTAGTAGTAGGCAATATGGTTACACTGTGCATATTAGAAAAAAAAGTCTAAATTATCTAAAGGAAAGTTGTTCAAGTATTAGGAGTATTAAGTATTAAGTAATGCTTACATTACTTTGGAAAAAAAAAGCATGAGTTTAAATAAATACCATGATTTCTTAAAAATATGCTAGCTAGGTGTTAGGCAATTTGCAGATGTTGAGTGCTCAGCAAATTGAAAAAATGCATCCCTTAAGCAGCTTCTCTGCATAGATAGTTTGGATAAAATGGAAAACTTAAAACAAATTTTCTTTGGTTAATTCTGTAAGAAAAGGCATCCTTATACCTAGTGCTTACTATGACAGTAAAGTTTTAGCTTTATATCTAGCTGTAAATAAAATCTTCTTGAAGATTTTAGGAAGTTTAATAAATCATAAGTTAAGTCATATTTTTCTGCTGTTTCTGGTCTATTTCAGTGAAGTCCATACATTTCTTAGTAAGGTACTAGGCTTCTGCATTTTGGGGTGAAAAAAATGAGAATATAATTCACTTTAAAATTTATTGAAATGTATTCAGAGTTGATAGGGGAGCCTCTTTCTGAGTTCTAGCATAGAAACTATACTTGAACCTGAAGCTATGATTCATTTTTTTTTCTGTTGATCACTTGTGACCACTAAATATTGCTTGTAAAGCTAATGCATTATGAAAAAGCTCTCTTAATTAATTAATCATGATGGGAATTGACAGTCTATAGTCCTTCAAGGAAATACTGAATGAAAATATAAAATAATACTAGAATATAGAATTTTTAGACTACTAGAGCACCAGGATCTCTACAAATGCAGATTTCAATCACTTGGATAATTAAACACCAGACACCAACTTCTCTCATAAAGAACTTATTTTTCAAGTACTTTAAATAAATACTTGAGCAAGTAGCTCTTCCCAAATTCTAATTAGTCAGGCCTTTTGGCAGAGGTGGTTCAGACAACATGGTGCTTAGATGTCATTTCTCCTTAGTGCGTTTTGCAGCTCAGGGGCACTTTTGCTGTGGTCAGCATGTTGGCTTGCATGCAATCTTGATAATCTGAACCTTGAAGTCAGCTAAATTCGAATGATGTCAGGACATCATATTCATTAGTTAGATCTTATAACCATGGTTTACAGCCATGATCCGTTATTAAAGGTCCCTTCATAAAAACTACAGTTTGCTACAAATCAGGGAATATGCTACTCATTAGTTAAACATGTACAGTCCAAAGTTAACACTAATGCATTGAAATTTGGTTTATCTAAATGTTTGTTGGATCCAATGCTTGAATCAGATTAACCCTTTTGGTTTAATTATATTGGTCAGATGTTCAGAAAGCTTCCAGACAAAAGTAATGACACTAATATCTCACTGTTTAGTCTAGTGATATTTAAGTACAGTTCTTTCAAATATATATGGCTACATTTGCCATTTCCATTTCAAATAGAGTTGCTTGCTGTACATAATAAGATGGAATCCAAATTTGGTTTACATTCTGAATTGCTTTACTGCATTCAGTGCTGAGCAATGTCTCAGTTCTAAGGTCATCAGGCTAGATCTGAGTAGGTATGTGTAAAAAAAGGTCCTATATGTGTCTGAGAGGATCTTTTTTTTAATATTGTGATATGCAACTTAGAAGAATAAACAGAAGAAGGGCAAAAGTTATAGCTGTAAAAATGGAAAATCAAAAAAACTGAACATGTGTTAAACAAAAGATATGGGCAGGAGCATTAGGATTGATTTATCACCTAAAGTATCAAAATCCCACTTAGAGTTTTCAGTTTCTTCCAGAAAGTGTACCTAGGAAGGAATTTTTGTCATGTCCCAGTAAACACTTTCTTGCTTCTTTCTTTGAAAGTAGCATTTCCTATTGATGTCTTTGATAGTAAAAGGGTTTTTAAATCATGGGGATTTCGGGAGTTAGAAGGAAAATTCAGCTTAGTAGGCCCTGGGAAAATACCCTGGGAAAGTATAGGCCTTGTAATTGCTAGAACTGCACCTGTGTAGCTAGTATATGATAAATGGTATAATTGTTAGATGTGATGATTGTTTAGTAATTAGATATAATTACTGTTTAATTGTAAGAATAATCATGAGAAACTGTGGTCAGGGGCTTGAGAAAGATCACAAGAAATTCATGCTTAAATAAAGTCAATGTATACAATAGAACAATATAAGTTTAATAATTAATATGTAAGTTATATAACGATAGAATATAAAATGCGTTCAGCCTGCACTCGAAAGCCATATCAGAGTCAGATTTGGGTCTGTACCCCTGATTCCCAGAGCTCTACAATAAAAGCACCTGCATATAGTCATATTCCATGATTATGTGTGTTCCTGAATGCTAACATCTTGACTGGCGCTAACCTCTCCTCCACAGAGTCCTTCATCCTTGCTGTTTGATGAGTGTACTTTCTTCTCTGTCTGAAAATCATAGTGAAATTACAGGCTTTGTATAGTCCATATTTTATTTTTTCTGCAGACATCCTTCAAAATTACTGTTGGTTTACCTCTAAACTGTTGGAAAGTATGGAAGTGATTATAAGTTCTAGTTTTAATTTAATGTGAAAAGCATTACTTTCATTTTGACATAGGCATGTCCAATGTCTAACATGCTCCATTTACTTACAATATGATATATGACTATGTGTGGTTTTATGTCAGTGTCTATTTAGTCATTTGTAAACAATTAGGTTGGTTAACATGTTTAATTAATTTGATAATTTTTATTTAAGTTGAACAAATAAACACCTGATTCTTTCAAAATGAACTTTTAACAAAAGTTCAAAATTTTCTCTGTAGAAGTAACATTTTGCCTAAAAATAAGGGGTCTAAAATTAATAAGACATGAAAATTTGGGTGTCCTTTTTCCTCACCCGTTTCTACAGTTAGGGTCTGGCACCAAATTACAAATACTAGACAAAATTAAAAATCAGGAAATTTATATTCTAGGGAGACGTTGCATAGTCCATATGTTTGACAAACAAAGATAATATATTTTAAAGCACTGTATCTCTTGACCCACTGCACAAATTCTTCATCATGTGAACAGTTGACTCAAGATGTCTGTTTGGGGTTTTGTTTGTTTGTGGTTTTTTGGGTTTTCTTTTGAGACAAATCAAATCCATATTCTTTGATCATTCCTTTATATGGCAAGCTTCTCCTCTTTAGATTAAATGTAATGTTATTGGGTTTTGTCTTCTTTGTCTGGTCTATGAATGCATGTATTTGTTTTGCATTGTGCACTTCCTTTGTCATATTTGCAGAGCTTCTATTTCCACTTGATCTGACCCCAGCTCAGAACAAGCGATATTGATGGTTGTCAGCTCATGCTGGTTTCACAGTGCAAACATCTTTTGACAAAAGAAATTACTACATAGAGTCAGATTTGTGTCTGGATTGTTTTACTAAGAAAATAATAGAGGTACCAGAATGTGCACTTCTTGTTAGAAGAATATTATTTATTAGAAATAAATAAAATAGAATAGTAAGGATGATAAATATTTTTGTGTTCGGAGCAGGGCTGAAAGAGGCAGAGCTGCATTAACTATGATGCATGTGACTTTTACAGAAGAACTTAGTGCATGCAATGCAACCCATTGTGGTGGTAAGTTATCCCACATCCCTGTCCTTCCTTACCTGAGGGCTCAAAGCTACAGCTCCCAGGAGATCATCAATGCACCATGACAGATGAAGGTGGAGGTGAAAGTAAATTTTAACTGGAACTGAAAAACACTGGACAATGTTATTTTCCCTCTAAAAGCCCGAGATTTGCATTTAAATAATGGTTATCACCTTTCTGGTAGCTGGCACTCAGCTAGCACCCTAATCAGAGCCAAAATTTTCCTTTAATTCACCAGAGGACATACTGATTTCTAGACTCCCAGGCACTTGACACATACTTGTGGAATCCATATAGAACAATTGGCTGAAAAAGTTAGCTTTTGCACAACATAAATTGTATCTGCCAGGTTCTTTTTTTTTTTTTTTTTTTTTAATCTAACTCATTAATTGATAGGAAGAAGTATTTTAATCATATTATAAAAAAAGAAGATAAGTACTGTTCTGAAATACAATTCTATAAGTCATTGTCTCTGGGGAACAATTTAAATTTTAACTGTAGCAAAGTATAAAGATCCTCTTACTGACTTTCTCCTCTCTGGACTTCTGTGTGATCAAATAAAAGTAGGAGCAGGCTGTTCCAGGCAGCAATAAAATTTAAATGCTCAAAATTTAGGAAATAAGTTCAAGGACTAAAGACTAGCAAGTACTATAAAGATGAAGAAGTTAACTGTTTTAGAGGAAGTATAGCAGTAAGAAAAGTATCTTGTAAAACTTCTAATGAAGAAAGTCAGCATGGATTAGGATGAAGACAGGAATGATGTAAGAATATGATGGAACTCTGCAAAGACTACCACCTTGAAACATCTAAAGAAAGAGGAAAAGTAGTGGCTTTAGTGTCTTCTCCAGTGTTGTCAGTTCTCTCTATTTTAAATATGAGTCCCTTGTCCTGGGTTTGAAATCTTCATAAATTCAGTTCCATCTAAAACTGCCCACAAAGTCCAAGGGTTGAAATAAGAATAACACATAAACATAACCAGAAGGCTGAAGTCTCATCATTTAGTAAGGTAGTAGAAATGTTAATTGCAAGAGCTTCAAAATTGGTTGTACATTAAAAATATTGTGAAATTTTGGTCTTGTGTTTTATAACAACTTTTTTGCTTATATGGATTTAAAGAAAATATAATCCATTTTGTGACACACATATTTTCTGAAACCTACATCTCAGCCATGAATATGCATGCTTAATTACAAGTTCAAGGAAAGTTTCATGTACCCAAAATAGTATTTAAATACTCAGCAACATGGATGCAGCATATCTGTGTGATGCAGACTTGAAAAAGATGCTAAAAGCTTTAAAAGCAGGGAAAAAAACCCCAACTAAACAAAAACTGGTCCTGATTTTTATATTCATAAATCAGGATAATTTATGTATTCTCCATATTTTTAACACATATTTTGCTCCTTACTCTAAGAAATTAAATTAAACTTAAATGGAGTATCATTGTTTTTATTGATTTTTTTTTCTAAACCTATAAAATAAACTGAAGGTAGCGAATGGGTGACAAGGAGTGTAAGGTCAGGGGGGTAGGAGAGGGGTTTGTAGATCAATCAAGAGGAAAATTCCAGACTCTTCAATTTCCAACTTATGCTAAAAATCTTCTTAACTGCTCTTTATCTTTTCCTGATATCCATTTCCAGCTGTAGTTATTAGGCCTTAAAAAAACCTTTACTTTGTGTCTTAAAATGATTTCTAGCAACTTTGGGACAGTATAAACACATATAGAGAATGCATTTCTTAAAAGAAATTAAATATGTATATACATACTTTGGAAAAAAATAGAATTTTTTTCATACAGTATGCCAAATATGCCACTGGAAGTGGGCACTGAAAAAGAAAGTACAAAATATTTTTGCTTTGCAATACTCCAATTTTCAGTTTAAAATATAGTATTTTTATTTGCTTTGTTATATAGTTGAAACTTGAGTTAGAAGGGTTCATAAAACTTCTATGATATTTCCCTGCATTTTCATAAAGAGGAGATTAATATCAAGTTATAGGAAATAATATGTATGCTAAAAAAGTATTTTTAAAACACTCCTGTGGTGCCTGAATGTTCAAATTTATTTTCTGTTACATTTTGTTGAGTTTAACTAGAATTTGAGATGGACTTACAAATGCTCAGGGATTTATTTTGTCCAAAGAAGCTTATTTTTTTTCTCTGCGTACCTAAAATTGTTATTATGATGCTGTCTGTTGAATTTTTGTAGACTAACACTGGCTTGGTTGAGTGTGTTGGAGGGAAAGTCATGAGATGTTTTTTGTTTATACCTGATCAATTGAGATAATCACTTATAATTATGATGCTCAACCAAAAGCAAAAGCAAGCTTCAATGACTCACCTAGGTAAACATGGCTACATATTCTTTGTTCTTTTACAGCCTGATAGAAAAATAATCACACTGTGGATATGTCTCACTGTATGTCAAAAATGTCAATTTTTTTGTCCTTTTTTGGTGTATATAATTTTGTGGGTCCAAGTCTTCAGGGAGATTACAAAGTTCCCTCTATCAGTTAGGATTCTCTGGCCACCGCTGGACTAGGAGTGTCCTTTTAAAAGGTACTAATTGGTTGCACAGCATTTATTGTTCAGTTGCCATGTGGGCTCACTTCTCAAAACCACAGGACATTTAGTTTTGGAGGCTTTGTCTAATCGAGTAATCAATACCTACTTTTGTACAAGGGCATCAGGCTTCACTCTTTAAGTGAATTATGTCCAGCTGATAAAAAGAGGTTTTGTGCCTCTGTTTTTTTTAGATAATTAATTTGCTCAACATGTAGGGTGGATAGTGATGCACAGAGCATCCCACACAAAGATGGATTTTATCGGTTGATGCAAAACCTCTGTTTTGTGTGAGAACAGAGATTATTTCCCTTGTAAGGAGACTCATACCAGGAGACAAAACTTGCCCTATTTTTGCAAAGATGTGAAAAGTCTGTGGGTGAGTGATGATCTTGAGTCCACTTAACCTTCTGTCACCAAGACGGTGTACAGACCTCAGGCTGCAAGGTGAACATGAAATATTGCTTTAGAGTGGAACTGAAGGGCTCAGCAGGGCTTCCTAAAGCCTGTCATTGTCTTGTTTGCTCTCAGTGTACAGGCTACGCACAGCCAAACCCTAAGAAGGTGTTAGCCTTTTCTTGCAGCACAACATCAAAATGCCTAACAACATGAACATTTCAGGCGTTCATCCTCTACCTTTAAAAGAGTTTTAATACGTATTTTGCATCGAACTTCACAAAGTGAAGTTTTCTGAGTGGCATCAAGTTCAGCTGTGTGGGACTGCAGAGAGAATGTGGTTTCTGGAGTGCCAGATTTGACTGTCAGGACTACACTGTTTGCAGTACAGGTGTAGAATTAGCAGCATGAGCAGACTGCTGTCCCTTCTAAGCCTGGCCACAAACAGCATCTGGGGCCCAGGCTATGCCCAGGGGCATCACCAGAACTTGCCTGGCAGATGGAAAGGGCCTGGCTGTGGGAGAGATTTTAGACTGATGCAGTTTGATTGTGCTTACAGATCTCTTCTCCTCTTCCAATACAACTCTGTTTTCCAGGCACTACATCTGAATCCTTAACATGGTCATGCTGCCCTGGCACATGTAGATTTTCGCAAAGTAAGTCATGTTTCTCTTTTTTCAGAATGCCTGTGAATAACATTGAAACTTTGTTACGAGTAGCAAGTGACCTGACTGACACATAGGAAAATATAACCTACAAATTGACTTGTTCCTAAAGATTGCATAGGGTCTACATTATAAATGATTGCTTATATTCTCATTGATAATGTTAAAAGGCAAGGAAATAATCCCTTTTTAGAGATGTGATGCTTTTATGGATGATTTTTTTTAAACACATATACTTTACCTGGGTGAATTCTAATATACAATATATAGGTAAATACTAGGAGTACAGAGTGAGGAATATTTGTTGCCCCAGAAGAAATATGTGAATGCAATGGAGCACTGACGAAACTTCTCACTTATTTTCTATATTTCGTACTTCAATATTTTGCGCAAACTATTTTATTGCCAATCATGATTTCACATGATTTTAAAGAATGAAAATGTGTTCCTGTGAATTTTTTAAATAAATATTTGCAATGTGAAAGTTAGGGGTTGATCTGTTGCCCCTAGGAGTTAATAAGGACTCTTGCTGATATAAGTGAGCATTACTTTACAGCCTGAGAAGTCCCCACTGATGAGCCAGGATGTCACAGTTCAGCGAAGAGACCCAAATGCCTTTAGGGGCTCCTCAGGGATGCAGTGAGAACTGAAAGCACATGATACATGGTTAGTAAAAAGTTTTAATTCTCTATATTCTGGATAGGGAAAAAATATGCAGAAAGGACAAAGGAAATTAAAGTATTGCCATCAATTTTTTGTCCAGAATATATCAGGTTTTTTTTTATGAACTGGAGTATTTTGATTTTTGATTCTTAGAAATACTGTACATTGGAAAGCATTCAAAAAATCAGATAAAATTAAGGCTGTATTTAAAGTATTTAAATAAAATTCCCGATTTTAATAATAATAAAAAAAAAAGTTTTATACTAATATTAACCCAAATGGGCTAAACTATTATATTTTGAATTTGAATGAAAGTGGGTAGGAGACAATGAGACTATGCCTGATTTCTTTGAATAATTAATATATTTTATATAATTTGAAATACATTTCCTGATAAGTTACAAACAGAAAAAAAAGCTAACTTATTCATTGTCGTTGTGTATATCTAGTAACCCTTCAGCTGTTCAGTAAATAAAAAACAGTATGAACTTGCTGCTTTTGCAAAATATTGGTATATATTGCTTTTTGGTTATGTATATAATAAAATAAATTATGAACATGACAATAACATGCTTACAAATGCACTTTATCATGACTCACATACATGATTACTTAAATAAGTGAGGGATTTCTGAGATGTCATTTTTAAAAGTCTTAGTATCTAAATTATATGTACAGGCTGATAACCAAAAGAAATTAACAAGTGGCTTCAGAATGTTTTGGTGGGAAGGGGGACAAAGAACCTGCAACACAGAACCTCCCGATCTAGGCTTTTGCAATTTGGAGCCAAATGTTATATGTGATTTTCTCTGAGAAAGTCAAAGCACATTAGCAGCATTCATGATGTAAAAAAGAAAAGCTTAATAAATGTTTATTACACAGAGTAAGCACAAGTGGATGAAACTACAGACTGATTATTAATTAAGACAGTTTGCTAAATATGTCTTCTTAATTTAGTCAAGTGGGTTTCACTTTCAAAACATTTGCTATGAGAAAAGGAAGACTGAAGTTCAGCATAAGTGGGGCCATAATTCTGCAGCAGTGAATGGCTGCTTGCAAGCTGAATAGAGCCATGCAATTAGATCAGTGCGTGTCTGAAGTATCTGGAGCCATGCATTGCTCTAAAATTGTTATTAAAATCTCTTCTATTGAACTGTAGGTTATATGAAATCAATGGGTATTCAACTGTGTGATAAGCATTACCTGCAGAGTTTCTTTCATTTAAAAGCAGCATGAGTGCTTTTTCAAATTAATTTATTTTAAATTTATTTAAAATACACAGGTCTGATTACCCACTTACTGGATTGTTCGAGTGGACCAGATAGACATGGGAAAGAAGGGACCAAGGAAGGTGATATAGACAGGCTCTGAAATCAAAAGAGATGGGGAGAAGGGTGAAAGAAAACAATAATTCACCTTCTTTCCAAATTAAGCGACAGTGGTCACTCAATAATTTTAGAAAGACATGGCTAAAACAAGCACTTATTTTTTGTGCTGTGTAATATGAATTGCTGAGAGAACAATGCAGGGTACAGATGAATGATCTAGGGGAGGACAGATTCAGAATTGCTCGTAAAATATGACACTAAATAGGAGAATCTGGAGAGAAAAGAGTGAGGGAAGAAAAGCTCCAAGAAGATGGTCCAGCTAGACACGTTATAATCTTTTCCTTGAGTCATCCATCCCTTCATAGTCATTTCAAGGGACCTATTGTTTTCATGGATAAACCAGAGCTGTAGACAAACACTGGTAATAGCAATTCCTGAGATCTAAATGAATGCCATGAATGCTATCACTTTGGATAAATCTGGGTGTTACTTGGCATGCTGTGAAGTAATGGGCCCTGAACATGCAAAAAATATTACTATCTGTGCAAGTAATTTAATTGCACATAGGCAATGTCTGGGATTACAAAATATCTCAGAAATTTTTACTTTACTCTTGCAATTACAATGAATGTTGACTATTCAGGTTGTAAAAAACCCAGTCTTTAAATGATCTAATAATGCAAATTAAAAAAAAAAATCTTTCTATGTCTTAATGGATTAGCAAGAAGCAACCACTGCTATATTTCATAATAAATGCACTAAGGCAGAACTTACTGCGGTGTCTTCCCTGTTGGTAGTCAGTGTGTGCCAGGCACTATTCCAGTGCTCAGAGTATATGTGTAATTTCAATTGATTATTCCTTGGCAACTGCAGTGTGATGCTCATGTGGGGTGTTGCTGATGAGAACCATAACATATGTTTCATGGAAGAAGCAGGTTGTGTTCTGACACTTAACCAGAGAGATACAAGTGAGCATATTTTATGCTACAATTATAGAACGCATGATTTTGATTTATTTTAGTACTGGACCTTTAACCAAAAGAGTTAAATATTAATGGTTTTATAAAATACATTCTGAAAAGCCGTGTAGTTGGTAATGCATACTTTGGGCTTTCAGTGATGCTTTTTTTACCTATAGTATTTTTTTTAAATAGTGGGGTTTTTTTATTTCCTCTTTAACTCCCTCAGCATTTCTATATTTTCTAAGCTGAAAAATCAGAACAAGATCTTTAGAAACATTCTTGGTGTGAAAATGAAACAAAAAAAGACATACTCAGATACTCAGAAAGTTGCTTGCTTATTTTGTCACTTTCATATGTTTCTAGCAGGGAAAGGGAAAAGAGGTGATCCCAGTTTATTGCAGTTGAGGAGGTCTCACTGGGTTTATTCTTTTATTTTTTCAGTTTTTCAAATAAGACAAATTTTAAAATTTATTTATTTTTCCCATGGAGAATGAGAGCAGAAATGGAAAGAACACCAAACAGCAGTACTTGAACAGTGAAGGAACAAAGGAGCTAGTGACATATTCAGGATTTATGATTTATTCAGCCAGAACTTCTGAAAAGCTCAGATATTATTGGAGCATCAAATTAAATGGTTTCAGGAGCTCAGCTTTTTGAGTGCTGAGTCTCTGTGAAAAACATGGTCTTCAGAGGTATACTAGAGGTGCTAAGCTATGAGTGTTTGTGAATGCATGGACAGTTACTTAGGTGCCCATGAAGAAACTAAGCTGTCTTGACAGTCCTGTCCCTGGTGTGCAAGGGCACACAGTGTGGCTGGTGCTGGTGTCAGGAACTATATGGGGAAGACATAGTGGAAAAAAAATTCCATGAGGCTTGGAAAATGTATGTATTGCTACAATCAAACCTTTTGTTTGCATTAATTAGTGACTCCTTATAAAGTTTAAGTTTTGTTTAGAATAAGAAAAAAAACCTTTTCTAGAGAAAATGAGCAATCTGTTCTTCTTGATTAGCAATCAGGCAAAATAATAACATCCAGACACCCAGGGGCTGGTTTTGTTCAGCTCTTTGCAGGCAGGAAAAAACCTCTAAAATCATAGTATAATGTTGTCAAAACAAAAGAGAACTGAACAAAAAAAAAAAAAAAAAAAAAAAAAAGCCCTTCAATCAACAAGAGTTGTTAGTAGCGGAGAAACTGCTGACATTTATTCCAGCCCTCCAACACTTCAGCATGGTGCACCTTGTCCTGTGGTTTGTGGGGGGACTCTCCTGTCACACCATTATGGCAGGAAGGACAAGGGAAAGGTGCTTTTAGAGCATCTTACATAATTTTAAATAGAATATATAAATTAGGAAATGTAGGTGCCTTAGGAAAAATATGTTCATAAAACAAATTTGGTTCGAAAAATTATTGTGCTGTAATGCATCTTGGTGGCAGCGCTTCACAGCCAGCTATGGAACAATGCCCAACATGGATTTAGCAAAGAACTTCTCTCTTTCCCACCCTCATTTACAATGCTTTAAAAAAGTGCTTTCAGCTCTTTGCAGAAATGGCTGCAGACTAAGGAATATATTCATCAGGAAGTTACATGATTCTCCTTTCAACCTGACAATCATTTTCTTAGAACATCTGTTTGGTTTTATTGTACTTCTGACATTTTTGGCTGACATTTTCTTGGTTTTCTGTAATTTAAATGTGAAAATTAGTTAGCAAGTGAAAAACTAACTATCACAATTCATATGGATTCAAAACATATAATATTTTTTCTGTTTTTCATTACTTTCTACCAAGTGATTAGATTTTGTAGATTTTGTGCAAACACATATTTAAACCTTGCTATAGTTTCTAAGAAAATGATTGCAAAATTAAGATTGAGAAATGTATTACACTTCTGCTTTGGATAAGTATTGTCACAGTAGAAGGTGTTGCCATAGTAGATTAAGAGGTTAATATTTGGATGGAATAGTAGCATTCTTTTATTAGTCTAATTTTTATAAGTGGAAAAGTTGGAAAAGCTTTCAGGTTTATAATCTTCCTATGTGACTGAATTTATATTTATTCTAACAAATTATTTAATGTAATGAATAAGATTAGTGTCTTTCTGGGCAGATCTTGTCTACTAGTCTACTAAGGTACATTAGTTATTTTCCTTTACATGTTGTTTCTTACCGAAAGAATCAGAGTTACTATGTATTTGTTATGGATTAATAAATGTTTAACAGGTAGAAAAAGATGGTAGGAGTACATGATAATTTTTAAATTGTAAGAATAAG
Source organism: Vidua macroura (assembly GCF_024509145.1). Classification (NCBI taxonomy): domain Eukaryota; kingdom Metazoa; phylum Chordata; class Aves; order Passeriformes; family Viduidae; genus Vidua; species Vidua macroura. The sequence goes on along the minus strand of NC_071572.1, from coordinate 37,232,279 downwards.
AAAGAACAATTTTGACAGCCAAACTGTTGTTATATTTCTCATGAAATGAAAAGGAATGAAAATTGACTTCACAAGGGTTTTAAATACTACAATATTATTTGGGATAATTAAATCTGATCCTGACTCTGGAGAGTTACAGAAGAGTCTAGTCAGAGTGACTGAGTGATTAAAATGAGAGATGAAATGAAATGACAGTAAATGTAGAATGATGTACATGAAGGAAGAAAAAAAAATGACATATTCAGAGATTTTTTTCAGGAAAATAATTTTTGCTGACTCTAATCTCTGAAAATATCATATCAGTATTCAACAATCATTCAACCTATGTGCTAGGAAACTTTCAGGAAACAACAATGAATAAATAGAAAACGTACTTGTGAGTATTGCAATTCAGATCAGGAAATACCAGAACCTCCTAGAAATAAAAAGTACCTCAAATTTCTGTCTAAATGTGGATTTTTTTTTGTCTTGTTTTTCTGGGCATCCTCCATTCACTACTACAAGAGATAGTATTTTAGGCTAAAGAAATATTTGGCCTGTCTCATTGTAGAATTTCTCACATTATTTAAAATTAGTTATTTTTAAAAGAGATTATTAAAAAAAGAGTTGGACTACATTCTTGCATAATGGACATGGTTCCTCTCAAGCATACAGAAGTAAGGTGATTTAGATCAGCTGAATACTTCTCTCACCTTCCATCATTTTTACCTTGAAAATTACTTCCAAACATTTGCCACCTATTGTACCTTTATTTTCTCATTTTGAATTCTGGTTTATGGATTTAGTAAATTCACTCCTCTATTTCCCCCATGGTTATAGCTATTGTATTCTCAAATAAGGAAAAACTGTTCTCTTTGTAAACTTTCCAGTAAAGTCTTCTCAAATGTATCAGAGGAATATCTCAGACAGAAATTACTTTTATTCACAGACACTGATAAGGTAAAGTACTTAAGAAACTCCAAAAGACAGTTCTGACACTGCCAGTCCTATTTATAGTTAGCCTACTTGGAAAAGACACACTGAAATCAGGAGATTTTCTGAAGAATTAATTTAGGAGTTACTATTACTCATCATGTTTTTGGGGTTTTTTTCCTCCATAAATCATAAGACATATATGTCTGACTAATTCACTGGGGAGAAGGACTGTTTTTATAACTAAGGTGGGGGAGATTAAGCCAAAAAAGCAAGTTCTGACTTATGGGGTCATGGAGTGTAAGGACCAGGATACAACTTTGAAAAGGCACAGATGTGCATTTATTACATATACTCTATTTAACAGGTCACTCAGAATTTCCTGAAGAATTGCGTTCTTCATGCTATCACTTCTCTTCTGACAATAAAATTTGTCAAGATGTGCTTCTGTGTTATACGCACTGCTTTGATAACTGTTAATCTTTACAGAGATTTTCCTAAAGCATTTTGTGTGTTATCAGAAGACCAGAATTTTTATGTAACTTAATCCATAATTCTGATTCAGTCTCATAGAAAGAAGTTTCTGGTGAATCTAATGAAGACCAAGATTTTCCAACTTCAATTTCCAGCTGTATAGATAGCATTTAACATCCTCCTTCAGCATATCCTGCTCTTTTTCTCCTCTCCATTCTGTGTTAGGTCTTCTTTGTAATTATTTCTACTGTGCTAGAGCTGCCCAACTCCCTGGGTGATACAGATGGGTAAGGCAACATGGCAAATTGAGTGAAAACTGAGATTTAAGTATCGCTGGATCTTGTCATGCTTTCCATGACTTAGTGTGATCCCCTGCCTCCTTTCATCCTTATGTGTTTGGGAGGTACAGATACTGCATGACTCCCACTGCTGAATGGGGCATGATAATTTTCTATGTCTTCATGATCTCATGCAACCATCACTTTAAAACCACTTGAAAATGCATGTGAGATGAAAGTGCATTATATTTTCAGGAGTATTTCACTGGATAAACTGATTCTTGGAGAGTTTAAATGACACAGGTTTACCAACAGACAGGAAATGCCAAAGATGGTGTTTTCAAACTTGAAAAATACATTAAAGATTCAGATTGCTAAAACATAGTCCCCAATATTTATGATGTTGTGTGGTCTGTATGTCCTTTCCAAAGTTTTTGAAAATACTGGTAAAAGAATATTGCTTTTCTTTTTTTTTTTTTTTTAATCCTGTCGTTTGTACACTTCTTATCTGTTTGTACTGGACCTCAATGTCAATAACATCAAGAACATTGTTTCTGCAATGCTTATGCATCAATGAAACCCAGGAATCCAGGAATTTTAATAAATACTAATGCAGGTCAGGGACTTCAAGCCGAACCTAGCTTGGGGATTGGTGTAATATAATTTTTATTTTGACTTTGAATGAAAAGTGTAATGGCACAGCATTGTTGCCATTGTCTTTTCCTAATCGGCAGCAAGCAAATGCTACCACAAGATACTATTTCACTCATTAAAGGGCAATTATTCAAATCAGAAAATTTGTCTCTTGTGCTTTTAGAATACCCCAGAGTGGAAATTCCTGATGAGAATTGTACAGATGCTCAATGAGAGGAAAATCAGAAACATACTCCATATTTTTGGAACTAGGCCAAACTATTTATGTTCTTCTGAACTGGGACTGAGATTACTGGTGCTGTTACACAAGTATTCACTCAGAGGGTGGTTTATATATAATATATGGCATAATTTCTAGGCTATTGCTGCCAACTGGGGAGTCTTCCAAAGAATTATATCTCAAATACTGAATTGCATTTGAATAGGATGCATTTCCCTGTTATTTCCCAATACATCCATATTCCATCTTGCCTTTTTAATTAGTGAATATATTGACTGTATATGGATTATTATAATTGCCTCTGCCAGTCTGCATGCTTTTAATTGTGGATGAATTATTTCCATCATCTCTCCCTAATTGTAGAAGTCTGTGTTTATTGCAATTACTACTGACTGCTGGAAAACGGTCTGCCTAATCCTGAGTCTTAGCCTCTGTCATATATATAGTTGTGATATTGTTTGTTAGATACACCCTATTCTTTCCACTTTATCTCTGCCTCATTGAGATTTTGATCTTTTTGTTTATGTTTGTCATGACAGTAACAAGCTTTAAGACTCCTCTGTTTTTCTTTGTGTATTTGTATAAAAATATAAATATCCCTGGATAAAGTACTTTTAATTGTCCACTTATCTAGATTGGCTTCTGATGCAGCATGAAGTACAAAGGACACTAACAGTAATGGTGCGTTTGTCTCATCATCTAACACCATCAAGCTGTAACATGTTTAATAATAATTAATATTTATGGCCATAAAATAAAACACAAGAAGTGTCACCTCAAGATGAGGAAGAATTTCATTACATTGCATATGACAGAGCACTGGAATAGGCTGCCTAGTGAGGTCATGGAGTGTCCCTCTCCAGAGACATTCAAAACCCACCTGGATGTGTTCCTCTGTAACCTGTTCCAGGTTACTGCTTTGGCAGGGGGGGCGGGTTGGATGATCTCCAGAGGTCCCTTCCAGCTCCACCAGATCTGTGATTCGGTGAGTGCTTATACAGCATTTTCTGAAAGAAATATAATATAATTAAGCACCCATTTTATAAATGACTGTGCTAGGAAGGTGGTGTTTATATTAATTTTGAAGATGGAAAAACTAAGGAAAGCTCTGATTTGTCTAAATGTCGTAAGTTCCACAGTTGAAAATGACAAACTAGTGCTCATCAGGGTTCTCTTACGGATCTGTGCTTTTATGTATTACTCCTACTTTTCAGATACATCCTGACTGTATTTTTGAAACTGTTTTGTTCTCAGCTCCACATTTAAATTGCCAGAAGGGATCAAAAAAAAAGGCTTATAACTGTTTTCATACTGAGATGATATTGTTCAGAGCTAGAAACTGGCTGTGCATCTGGTTAAAATGTCAGCATTCTGATTATCTTCCTGTTACTTCCCAATACTTTTGTAAACATCTTTCCTATGAGTTTTTCCAGTGTAAAGGGTAGGTTCTCATAAAGAATGAATAACACTCTCTTTAAAAAAAAAAAATAATTTTTAATACTGTAGCTCCCTTGTGCTACAAAACAAATCTAAGTATAACATAAAAGATCCTTTTCCTCTTCTGTCACCATCATTCATGGCAGTTGATGTAGCAATTGGAAAAAATTACTGCTTACATACAGATCCAAATTGTAACAGGCAATGATGCAATCAGTATCTAATTTTTATTTTCCAATATAATAAGCTCTTTATTTTCTTGATCTGGACAATTCAAGCACAGCTATTCTACATTTCATAGTGGCTCGTAAAGACCTGTAATCTTTTGTTAAAAGTTTTAGCTTCAAATGGATTACGATTACTCATGTAATTGTGGAATTAAGTAAAAGTTGGATGACATCTCAGTCCTGTTTCACCACCTGACCTTCTTGGGGGAAGTGAGAGCGAGTAACAATATCAAATGTGCAACATGTTGTTTTATTTAACTTGAATATATCTTCTCTATTCCTTAAAAGATGTAAAAGATGAAGAAACAACTACTGTCAGAGGAACAACTTGGAAAAATATGACTTAAAAAAACTGGTAAAGAAGGTGAAGATGAAGCTGGCAGGGCTTTATTCTGGTCTTGAAAATTTTGTTCTTGCTGGATAAGCAATGCAAATTAAAAAATGAAACAAAAATGTATATGTTTTTCTGTATATATTTTTTGAGTTTTGAAAAAAAACCTAAAACAACCCTCTTTACATTATTTTAAGAGTATTTGCTTTAAAAATACAATGTTCACTGACAATCACAAACAATCTTTATATGTGAAATAAATATTAAAAAAGAACCATATTATTTTGATTTATGCATTAACATATTTAAATATCTTAGTTATGGAAAGGAATATTTGAGGTATTATGTGACTTTTTACTGTAACTGAGGAATTTTAGTAATCAGAAATCGAAACAAGTCCAACATCTTGAATAAATAGCTTTAATGAAGAATAGAAATATTAAATCATTTGAGAAAGCAGAATAGAGAGTGTTTGGCATAAAAAAAAGAGTAATCAACAAAGGTGTCCTTTTCCAGTGGTTATTTAGATATATGAAGAGATTTAATTTTCTAAAAGTGTTATGGATAGCCTTTTAGTGGTTCAGAATTTAGGGTAATTTCTCTCAGCAATCTTTCTTAGCCTTCCATAAGTGTATGAATCCACAAATTCCATAAAATATATGATAGAGGAGTCAGCCATATATAGATGTAAGCAGAAAAACTTATATTAATACTAAGTAGTTTTCTAATACTTTAGCTAGTTCTGAACAAACCTCAATTTTTGTTTCTCTGAGCCCAGCATCTTCAGGGAGATATCACAGATCTATTGAGTGCTCCTGTTATTTCCATTTAGTGTGTATATTTGTGCGGAAATGTTGCACAGAAAGGACTAAAATGTATTGCTTTCTAAGTTAGCTCTATAAGGCTGATTTTTGTGTCTGATAATGGTGGGTTTTCTACAGTAACAGGCTTTTTGATTTTAAAAAATTGAGGGATTTAATACAGTTTCTTCTTAAAGAAGAACTGTAATTCATAAAATGAGGGAATTTCTGAATGATGTTTTATGTGAGATCTTGACTTTTTGAGATGCTCCTTCTCAGTTGTTTTCTTAAGGATGAATTTAGACTGCCAGTTATTTCTATTTTTCTCTCATTTTCCCTTTGTGATCTTCAATGTTTTATGCCTTGCTGGGACTTGCGCATTTGATGGAAGGTTTCTTAACTAATCCCAAATACACTTTTTTTTCCTTAATATAACAGTCTTGACATAGTCATTGAAATTAATCACAAAATGAGTTAAATACTCCAAAGCGTTTCAGTGCATTTTATAAAAAAGTTTTCAGATTGAGATCTGCAATGTCAGATCCCAGTCTGAAGGAGGAAGCCTCCAGAAGATATACATATCCAAGTTCTACAGGAAACTAAATAAGGTAATTTGTGTAGGCTGTGCAGCTAAAAAATGCACAAAAAGGGTGTTCTTTGACAAGTTTACACTTGGAAGGAAAACTACATATAGGCAGACTTTCAGGGCTCATCCACTGATCTCTTTGAACTTGCAGTCAAAATTTCATAGAATGTAGTTCTTGTGCCCATGAAACTGTAGCTATGAATGAAAGTACACTCTTCTTCTCTTCAGTATCCTATTTAACCTTAATTTTTTTTCAAAGCGATTAAGAGAAGGATTACAGAACTTTTTGATGGCAAACATTCCCCTTGACATCCAGGCCTATTTATGGATTTGAATGCATACTATGAAAACATTGTTCCTTTGCTTCTCTTTGATGAGTTTTCATTTTTATGTCCTGACTGTCGCTTCATTGCATTTTACAAGTGTACTGGCAAATGTGCAGCAGAGCTTCAGAGCACTAAATTTGCTGAAATTGTCTCTTGAAGGAGTTCCAGTTCAGGTTTTGGTGTAGACTCAGTTTCAGCCGAAAACCATATATCTTCAATTGGAAGAAGAATCGAGCTTTTTTATTTTTAGTTCCATGTACTGCAGTTGTTGTATCAGCAGACAAAAAGCATTCTTGTTGATGAAGATGAACGTAAGACCAGACGACAGGATTTTTCTGGGTTAAGGTCAAAGTGTTTTCACCATCTTAGCAATTCTGTGCATAAGGAGCCACTTCAAAAAGATTTTATCATTACTTAAAAGTAAAGAGAACTCGAAGAGCTTCTCTTTGCCTGTGAGGGTCTCTCATAGAACTGTACCTTCCATGTCATCATCCCAAAGGGCAGGTGAACCTCACAATTAAAAATCACATAGTTCTGAAGTGTTTTTCTGGAGATCTTCTCTCAACTGACAGTTTTCTCCCAGAGAGCTTCTCAACACTCAGGTTCTAAGATATTCTGGAGTCTCTTGTGATGCCTGTCAAAGCTTTGTAAAGCTTTTCCTTTTTTTTTTCTTTTTTTTCCTCACTTTTAATAGAAAGAAGGAAGATGGCATTAGGCAAAGGGTAAAAGACAAAGAATTGTCATCAGGGCAAGATTATTTCGCTCTTACACCTTCTAAAAGTAGGGGTTTGCTAATTCGTCCTGTGCTTTCTGAAATATATAGAAAGCAAACTCCTTACTCACAGTTCATCTATAACTTTCTCTCCATCCTGATGCTTTGAGTTCTAACCACTTTTTGTAAGCCTAGAATCATTTGCAGAAGTCCTATCTTCAAGTTATGAATATTCAGCTGTGTGCTGATTGTTAGTATCTATTTTCTACTGAAAATATTTTACACTTTTACAAGTAAAACAAATCCTTACATTTTCTCTGTATATATATATATATATATATATATATATATATATATATATTTAATCTGGCTGCAAGTAAAACTGAGAAAGGAAATGCTGAAGGAGGAAAATTGAAATGCCTATGATACCTATGCCTCAAATATTTTTCTTCTAGAAAAAGAAAAGAGGAACAGAAGAGTTCTTAAGCTCTCCTTAGTTTAAATTCACTGGGAAATGGAAATTGGAAAAAAAAAAATTTTTTGCATTTTGATTTTGTTGTATACAGTACACAACACACGTGTTTTCTCACATATGGATGTATAAAAGGGGTAAAACCTTCTTTGTTTTTAGTACTCTGACCCAGCCCAAACCATTACTACATTATAGGCTGACCTTCTCTGATTAATAAACATTATTTCCTTGATTTACAGTCCAAGATGGTTAATTCATTCTTGGTTTATCTATGTTCTTGTTATGTTAAGAATTTAAACTGCAACCTATTCTGTGGCCTGAATTTACCCAAAGATTTGTTAATCTGAATAAAAATGTTGTTTACAGACAAACCTGGATTAATTATGTCAGAATGAATATTTTGGTGGTGCCCTCTTTGTTACTGGGATGGATTTAAGTAGCTGTTCTCCTTCACTGCCCTTTCTCTGTGGTAGTTGATCAGACCACAGCTGTAACAAATGTTTCTCCCTGTGTCAGACATCTCTCACAGCACAATCAATACATTTCATGGTGTGCTTAGCTCAGACAATGTCCAGTTATTAGAGTGAAAAGGAGAAAGTGTTCATGAATCTGAATTGCTTTCTATGTCTAAGAGAAGAGTGGTGATGACCAAAACCTTCTGCCTCACACAGTTCCCTTCACTGTGTCCCGTGTTTATTTCTGGTTTAGTTTGTCTGTGTTTGTTTTCTTGTTGATTTCTCTGCTGAATAACTATTTGTCTTCTCAGTGTCAAAAAAAAAAAAAAAAAAAAAAAAAAAAAATTAAATATGAGATTTTTTTTTTGTGTGTTCTTCTTCAGTGAAGTCAACACTGTAACATTATAGTGGTGCTTAAGATGTATAACAAGTACAATTTCATCTGTGTTCAGCTGTACAGTGGGGAAAAAAAAGCCTCTTTAGAAGACCATAACTGGTTGCAGTTTAGTTAAAAAAAAAAAGTGTGGTGAGTTTTCATAAATTGTCTCTCTTGGAGGCACAATAATGAGAGACAAGATTCAAGGGGCAGTCCCTCAGATCTGTGTTCGTAATTTTAATGACAATAATAAAGTGGTTATGATTTGAAGCAGTGGGGTGGTCCCTGGCTCTGTGCTGGTGCTGCTCTCGAAAAAGAGACCAACATTTATCTTGTAAAGCAAATGGGGGCTTTACTGCTCCTTCTCAGAGCAATAGTTTAGCAGATAACCATGAAAAATAGTTCTTGTGAGAACTGTATTATGTGTATAAATTCTAGAATACTTTAAATGCGCAAGTGAACTAAAAATGTACTACTTTGAATGGAAAAGTGCTAAGTTTGAAATGGCAATTTTTTTAATATTTAGTTCCTGTTTTCCTTTTTGGCTTTCAACTGTGTGACTAAGCACCCCACAGTTCCAACATGTAAATCCAATCCTCAGGTATTTTGTAGTCTATTCAGAATGTAATACATTGTTAGGAGCATGCAAGGGATGACTGCATATTTATATTTGTCATCTCTAGCTCAATGAGTGTATGCATTCCCTATAACTGAGATGTAGGGTAGGCTGCTCTGCTATTTTGAGGATGTAAACTGTGGACATAGTTTCTTTCTAACCATAAAAAAGTTAAAAAATGAAAAGGAAAATATGGAAGCGTGGAAGAAACTATTTTTAGAGAATGATGTTACTTGGTGTGTTCTCAAAAAGCCTTTCTTACAGAGGAGAAAAAAAGAGTGTTGAGAGATAAAACCACAACACAGAAGAGTATCTGAAATGAAATATAGAAATGAGAACATAGACCTCTAATATTGGGCTTTAAATTAGTCACCATGGAAGTCAGCATCAGTATATAAGCAGAATTTAAATTCATGTAAGTAGAGCAAATCTTCTGTGACAGAGGACATAAAAATTCTGCTTGTGTTTTCTGTAGATTTTTACATTTTTTTTTACTATGAACTCATGGCAGAAACAGACATTAAATAAAGAATTCAATCTTATATTTTAGCAGTTTAAATTGACAAAAGATAAATGAAAACAATTTATTACATATTGGATTCATTGAGCACAGTTACAACCAGTGGTAAGAGTTGTCAACTAGACTTGAACTGCTGTTTCATTACATAGGAAAACAGGGATCTAAGAGACCTTGGTCATATGCTTTACTCCCAGCAATTGCTGCCACTCACAGTTACACTTTCAAAAAATAAACTATCAAAATATTTTATATTATTTTGCCTTTTTTTTTTATCTAGAGGGGTATTCCTTTTTCTTACTATGTTTATGACTAGAAAATTTCTAAGATTCAGCTGGAATGCATTCAGGTTCATGACATAAGAATGTGTTCCTATCCATCTCTTAATGACTTTCCTTGCTTTTCCTTCCTTGGTGTTGCAGAAAGTCACTGCTTTCCTGTCAGACTTTGTTTAGATAGGCCATAATTATTCAAATTCCAACCATAATTTCCTCCCCTGCCTGTTTTCCTGGCAGGTTTAGGAGGTTCAACATTTCAACATTTCACAGGCATCAGTGACACAAATGTGTGACCAGTGATGCATTCATCCTGCTCTGTGTGTCTGACCAGAAAGCATAAGGAGATGTTGGCCTTCAACACAGTGCACTACCGGTGGCAAAGAAGGCATGTGGGACAGAGGGTCTTGCAGGCTGGATATCCCCTGTGACTTGAAAGATCCCAAGTCCTGGGCTGTGAAAACTACTTTGGAGCTCACCTGGAGCAGGTGAGCTCAATCTTTCATGTCTTGAGTGTCTTGTTGCTCTTTTGATATGATATGTTTACTTGAAAAATTTAGCCAAACAAAGGCAGTGAGAGTTGCATACAAACTGTATTAGTGTGAATTTATTGCATTGATTTTTTCTATTAATAGTAGATATGAAATAGTGCCCCCAAAGAACATCAAAAACAATACAATAGCTCAATGACTTAAAGAGCAACTGAGTATTTGTTTAAATGCTTAGTTTATGGTGAATAGTTCAATCTAACGCAAAAATCACTTTTTTTTTTTTTCCCTGCAGGGATTAAATTAGGTTCATTTTGTCTGTAAAGATCAATTGCTATGCTTTTATTCATTATTCCATACAAAAACTGAGTACCTTTACTGCATGCATGCCTAAAAGACCAGTGAATATATACTTTTAATATAAGAAAGTTTGAAGTATATGCATTTGCTCAGAAGTCTGGACATCACAGTGGGAAGATGAAAGGGCATGACAGAATCCACAGTTTTATGAGCAACAAACTGTACAGAAAATAAAGTGTACCTTGAAATATTGTTCTAAGTAACTTGTCACTGTCCTTTAATGTAAGTAAAAAAGAGCATCTCTAAAAAATAACTATGTCTTTTCTAAAATGACATCTTTTCAGTCTGACACTTTGACATGTTGGCGCAGTTATTCTTCCTTTACCCTTTAAGTGCCCTTAGCTTAATTTAACCTTGAAAGTAGTATTGGCATAGCAACACTTTTAAAAGAAAGCATCAAAGTTTCCAATCTTTCTGCAGTTTAAAGGTTAATTATGCACACTGTCCATGTCTGAAAGCAGCCAGGCTTTGTACACTATTCTGGTGTACAGCTGAAAAGTACTGCTGAAAGAGGATACACATTTTAAAATAAAACTTGTGAAGTCCCCCTTTTCCATTCAAACAGCCTGCACTGTCAGTTTAGCTAACCTTTGTTTGCCTGTCACTGTGTTCCCATGATTAAATGTGAAGATTATAATCATTAACCGTGCTGGGGGTTCACTGTGGGTGGAATTTTGATGGGTGGATGACATTCTGTTTATGCGACGAAGTCAAAATCAGACTTCATCTCTTCCAGCTCAACACCCGGAGGTCTCTAGGTTAGCTACCACAGCCTAGATGCAGTCATGTCACCTGACTTTAATATTAAACACTGCATCCATAGCAGATTGGAAGGTATTCTACTATACTCTTTAATCTTTGTCTTTCCTTTTAACTGGAATAATCTAGTGGACATAGATGAACTTGATTTGACCTAGAGATGAAATGGTATTAAAAAAAAAGAATAATAATAATAACAAGGGGGGAGACAGAGAGGCAAAGAAGAAGCTCTTGTTTAATGTACAGAAAACCAGAATTTTTTTAGGTCTTCCATTATTTTTTTTCCTTTTTTTTTTTTTTTTTCCCTTTAGGTTAGCAAATGTTTTACATTTTAATTTCCCTTTTGAGATCAGTCCTTACACTTTTTTCTTTAATAATCCTATTGATACCATAAGAAAGTAATGAGGTTTAAAAGTTTTATTAGCATAAGAGATCTTCAAAACATAAATCTGAAAATAACATTTCTGAAAATGTTGTTGTTATTTTAATTACAAGTACACTTCATTAATGCTAGTTTACTTTCAAACATATCGAGTATTCCTAATATTTGAATTAGCATCACATGGAAGGAACACTGAAATCCTTTCTACATAGTAACAGGAGGAAAAAAAAGCTATACTAATTACTTATTTTATGTACCTGTTTATTATATGAAGTGACATCAATTGTAAAGTAGCAACACATATTTGTTCACTTAAAAGTACACATACATGTTCCCTTTAAAGTATTTTATTTTATCTGTAATGATGTAGCCAGTTAGCCAGTAGAGATTTCACAAAAAGTCATTAAAATTTAACTGCATGCAGGTGATCAGCACATTCTCCTAAACTTCATGAGATCCACTAGCTTAGCCAATTAACATTACAGAAAAAAAAATTATGCTAAAAAGAAAAGTTTATTTATTAGGCAGTTCCTTTAATTTCTCATTAGCTTGCATCACCTTTTTATCATTTCCTGTCAGACTTCACTATCAGATAAACACATTTCTGAATTATATTTCACCTAGATCTCAGCAGCTTTCACATGTGCTCTCCAATCTCAGTTTTCCTAGCTTCAATGTGAAAATATTAAAGCTAATAGAATTTGGAAGGAAATTCTGGCAGGTATCACAGAATTCTGGCAGGTATAGCTCAAATAGCAGGTGACTTTTTCTCTCTTTAACAAGTGAATCTTAGAGAGCTAAAGGGCTTGTTCATCAGCACTTGAACCTCTGATGAACTCTGATCTTGCCTTTAGCCATGCAGACTCTCCTTCTCATCACCTTTAAACTCATGTTTAAACTCGGTCAGAAGGGGACTGTGCAGAAATAGCTTCAAAGATCCTTTGCTGCTGCTTTTCAAGTAATTTAGGTAATCTAACATTTCATAATATTATTTAGCTAAGTGTCTCAGAGAAGTGAATAATCTTAGGAAACCTAAACCACAAATTTCAGTTTGTCCTTTCTCTAACTTGATTTGAAATCTTTCATTCTAAATGCCTTCAGACACCTGGTTTCTTTCATAGTTTCTCACACTTGAAACACTGTCTGTGTTGGACAAGTCACTACCCTTACTTTGCATATTGAATTGCATATTTAAAATGCACTTCTATCTTAACTTTTAATAAAATTATTCAATGTATAAAAATCACATCTTTCAGAGACTATTTTGCCTTTTGGGGGGCATCTTAAAATATCCTCTATTTGCCGTCAAACAAGTGTGGAAGGATTAATTCCATTGTGCAGTATAATTTCAAATATGAAGGTGTAGTTGTGCTAACTAAATACAGAGAAGTGGATCTCTCAAAAGGAACAGAGTACCTTCCTGTATGTGTGTGCTGTTTGAGTCTAATATGGAACACATATGAAGTTTTCATTCCTAAAATCCCATGCTGTTCACTGTATAGTGAAGTACTCCATTTTCTAATAAGTACATATAATGCAGGAAGAATATTGTTGAAAACAGTGAAAAATGGAAATCTCATTTGAAGATTTCATTATGACTATTAAATATTTTTATGAGGATGCATTACATTAAATCTGTGTGTTTATGTAAAACACTTCTAATATAAATGTCATCCAAAGGAAAAATAGAAGAAACCTGGTCAACATTTCCCATTCAATTAAAGGTAATGTTGTAATTATTTCTTCTATTAATTGGACATGATTCAAAATATAGTGATTTCTAATGTGTATAATGGTTGTAAAATGTTGACAGTTGGAGAATATCTCATTGACATAAAAAAGATTAAGGTAACAGTTTGGAGGCTGTTAAGCTATTAATGATAATGAGTATAAGAAATGTGTAACTAGCAAAGGTGGAATCCCATTTAGCTGTCTTCACGATGGGTTTCCATAAAGTAGATTGAAGGTAAAGAGGTTGCTCTGAATTTGACTGTATGAATTTAGTATCAAGGATAGATAAGTCTCAGTTGGTACTTAATTATTTAAAAGCTTCATATAAATAATTACTGTTGAAATTGAAAACATGTGCACATGGGACAGGGATATAAATATATTTAACATATCAGAACATATTTTTAAGCCAGCAGTTCAGGGAAAAGCTCTTTACCTTTTTCCCTTCCCCCCGTCCCTTCTCCCTGAAGTCTTTTTAATGCATTGATGCTGAAATAAAATAAAAACTGTACTATGAACTTCATTCTACCATAGTATTTGGAGCTTGATCCTGCTTCAGTAAAAGTCAGTGAAAAACAATCAACTGATCTCCCTTAATGAACATTACATACAACATCTTAAAGGAATTCCAGAAGTCCTCTGTAATTCTAGACTGCTGAAAAATCAGATTATTAGTCAACATTGTGACTCCATGTATCTATGTGACCTTTCTTTTCTGTTTATCTTGAAATTCAATAATTATTTTGACTCTTTGATCACCTGCAATGTTATAGCATAATGAAACTGCTATACAATATTGCAACATATAATGTATGTAACTAATTATCTTGCCACTTGCACGTGCATTGAACTTATAGGAGCTGCAACTGCAGCTCATAGCTAATCTGTTTTATGGCTTAAAATAGATGCTTAATACAATGGGCTCATTGAATGAAGTAGATTAAAATATTACAGAATAACATTTTTCAGAGTAATATGACTTTTTTACACTTGCTTGTCATAATAAATACTTGACTACATGGTAAGAGTTTATTTGGACCTTTACTTAAACCTTGATATAAGAGGTATACACAAAGACTAGTTTTACTAGGGGAGTCAAAGAATTCCAGAAGAAAACTGATTTTCAGCAAATTAAATTCAATGTTTCTATCCAGCACAAGGGTTTATAATGTTAAAATTATTCAATCTGATGCAGAAGAGCAAGCAAAGTGTCATAATTTAAATATATGGCTGAAGCCTTTCTCCTACACACAGACTTTAGCAGAAACTTTGTATTGATTACATGAAAACTGGATTTCTAGACTCACTGTGGAATATTTTAAAATTATTAACTAGTGAAAACTTACATAATTCAACTGTTGCCCACACTATTTATGAAGAGAGAACACTAGTCTGTTTTGCTACCAGTATATATTTTTGTCAGAATAAATTCTTAAAATAAGAAAGAAAAAAATTCCTCCACTGCAAGTCAAGAGATGAAATGAGTATTTTCCTTGTGGAGGTTTTCTTTGACCAGTCTCTTGACTCTACTGAGAAGCAATTTACTTATTTACTGGCAAAATCCATTACACTTGAAACAATATTAGAGTGACAACACTAGTTTTCTTTGCTTGATGAGAAGCTTTGAACAAATTGGCTTCACTCTGGCTTTCAGTAATGCAGAATTTTCATGCTGCCAACAGGACATTCCTGCCAAACCAAGAAGCAGCTGTTTGTTTGGTAAGGTAGCCCTCATAGAACATAGATACACCAAATGAATAACAGGAAAATATGTAAAGAGAGAAGAGAAAAGCTTGCAGGTGATATAGAACAATATAATGCAGTCCAAATAAAAGGAAGAAAAGCTATGAAAAAGAGGTTAAATAAATTAAAGATAAATAAACTCCAGAAGTTGCTGTCTATTTCTGTATAATTTCATTTGCATTTATTGAATAGTTGATCTTTATTGTATTGATCCTTCTTTTTCTTGTGGAAATGCTTATATCTCCATGCTTAATGTTGTTTCCATTTTCCTGTAAAAACAAAGCTTTCTTTATTTTGGATTAAATTAAAAAAAAATAAATTGGAGTATCTTTTCACAGATATTATGGAAATGGTACCAAAGAGACAGCGTGTAGTAACCTACTTCACTCAATGACATTAAGCTGTGGGGGGTGCCACAGTGTGCATCAAATATGTATTCACTCTGGTTTTGAGTACATCTCACCTTCCCTGCCTCCACTGCTGTAGAGTCAGAACCTTCCATCAGGCGAGTGGGATGCACTTGAACAGTGCAGCAACTTTTGACCCATCAGTATGAGCTGTTAGCTCTACACTGGCCCCAGTCTTATTTTCTGTATAAAGACTAAAAGTCTATCAGTCTCTTCTAAAAAGAGAAAACTTCTTTTCACGTCTTTCATTATTTTCATTATTTTGCACCATTTTAGGATAATTTGCTCATACTTTTGAAAAATGTTTAAGTTGAGGTGAACAGTCTATGCAAGTGTTATTAGATGTGAACCCTACATAAAGAGGCAATGACTACAAATAAATTTCTGGTTTGCATGTAGGAAGAATACCAAAACTTTGGCCTGCTCAAAGCTTCTTTTGAAACCTGAAGAGTTACAAAACTGTGTACACCATAAATTATTATTCAATACTCAAAATCTGTACATATTTAAGCATTCTTATACCAGATATGCATTGACAATGAAATGATGGAGGGAGCTGAAATGCCTAAATGCCTATGACAAGCTCAGTAAAAACGTTGCCATAATGCGTTGTGGTGAGTATGGAAGTCAATACACCTGAACATGTAAATGTGTATAGTAACAAAGGATGACATATATTTTAGGTATTAAACGTTACTGTAAGGCTGTGGTGTTATCTGCACTACAACAGTGGTGACTGCAATAGATCACAGACAGATTCAAGCTAGGTTTAAACTAGCTAACTTGACTACTAGTATCAATTAGTTATGGCAGCCAAAGGAAATATATCTTTTATCTTGGATGAGTCTTGCAGTGACTCAGTGCCTGCATCATTGGCATGCAGTTCTCTCATTTCAGAGACTGAGCAGTCCTGGGCATCTTATACAAAATACTTTTCCTAGAAGGATTAAGAAGGTTTCGGATGAAATATACTGGGAGTGATAAAAACTAAGCAAATAACTAACAACTGATGTTTCTAAGGTGTATGGAGACACAAAAGGTGGGATATGTTTCATAAATTAATAAAAATTCTTTATTTGTAAAATTACTGTTATTTATTCTTTTTCATGGTCCAACTGGAACAATATAGAAAGAGTAGCCAATGGGTTCAAACACAGGAAATAAATCAAGGAATTCATTACCAAGTTCAATCAAGACCAATGACTTAAAAGATGGAAAATTAAGTAGAAAGCTTAAGTGTTTTATGTTTCTTCAGACCAAGAGGAGATGTTCAGTAACATGAGGTCTTGGAACTCAGTATATCTTGGGCTCTGATCATTGGCTCATGGTAGTAGATGTTGCTTGCCAGTGACCTTAATTAGCCAACACTTCTACTTTTTTATAAATGAAATTAAAAGTGATTATACGTCATTGTGATATTTTTATAATGCAATATGTCTTTGAAAATAGTGGTAGAGAAATGTGTGATACTCTTGCCTTAATGTATTCATCACTAAACTTCTTATTAAATAGACCTTTTAAATTGCATTGTACTGTGGAGCCAGTTGCAAACAGTAAATAGAATAAAAAAAAGATTCTTAAAGCTAAGGGAAAAAAGAAATGTGTGTGGCTTGAGAGTGAAGGAAAGGCTCAGGCAGGCCAATAGGACCCTGAAACAATGGAATCATCAGCACTGCTTTACACAACAGTCTAATTCAATGTGTCAGGCCATAATCAGCTCCGTTTCACAGTGCTTTGCTCCATAAAAGCAGATTTGTTTAACCACAGCCTCTATTTCAGCTTGACTGAGAATGAAGAATAACCAATGAAGCCAGGCATATCTCACAGGTTATGTTATGGGCATATAGTGAATCCATCATTTGCTGAAGAGGCAGAGAAAAAGTGACAGGCTCATTCATGCCTTAGAGTCATTTTTAGGCCTATTGAAAATTTTAATCTGTGCACTTTGGATGAACTTCCCCACTTCGTAATTTAGTACATGTAGCCATGTGATAAAGTCTGTCTGCCTCAGATAGGGCAGACTTACTTCTCTAGGACATCAGCCTCTCCAAGCAGCTTTCTTCTATGGATTCAGCCTGGCTGCCTTGAACTTTACACAGACACATAAGTCCCACTTACAGGATAACTCCAAAGTTGAGTGAATGCTGAAATCACATATGCCCAAAGGCTAATATAACACTATTCCAGCAATACATATTTTTAATTTAGCATTAGTGTACATTTTTAAAAAACACACACCTATACTTAACAGCATTTTCTTTAAAAAACACACACCTATACTTAACAGCATGGTTCTTCTCTCCCCTGTCTGTGTATAATGTAAAAGGTGTTAAAAAATGAAAAGGAAAACAAAATTAAAAAAAAAAAAAAGACAATTTTAAAAAGTGTTGCAAATCAGCAAATTCAAGGAAATTGCTTCTTTAGAAAGTGTATGCAGTTGTCAAATAAATGAAATTGTTATTAAAAATGGTGTCAGGTCAGATAAATGAGGTAAAAACAGCAGCTCAGATAAATGAGGTAAAAGCATTGGCTCATTTCTGTTTGCCTCTCAGTGCCATGGATTGTGCTGCACTGTGCATTTGCTGTGCATGACAGATATGTTTGAAACACTGGAAGTACTGAGGCACAATGTGTATAAACGCTTGACCTAAACTTGACAGTCCCGATTAATAATATCAAGTTTGGAAAATGGCAGCATTTACAGCACTCACGCACACCCTGACATTAGATTTTACCCTTTGCAAAAAAATGTAAAATGACATGTGAGTTAATTTCTTAATGCCCAAAGTGAACGAAGAACCATTCTTCTGAAATAGATTTGGTTTTAAAACATTTTCACATGAAATAGAGTAAATGCAGTGTCTTACATTCATTTTATTGACATCCCTGGGCTACAATATATTCAAGATGGCTGCACTTCAGTGAAATATGCAATTTGATGGCTTGCGGGTTTATTGTAAACCTTGGGAAAGAGCAAATAACTCTGATATTAAAATTCAAGAAGAAACGAAAATACTCACATTTTGCAGATGGTAGAACCTGGAAAATTGTGGGTGGCTTTGTTTTCTTTTGTGCTTTTGTGGCCATGTTTGAAGTGAACAGCTTGCCAAATGTTAGGTCTACATCACTTCATGTTCTTCCCTCTTCTGCCTAACCTCCCATTTCCAGACATTTGAATTGAAGATTAAGAAGTAAAGACACAACTAACTCAGTCTCAGGGCTATGTATAGAGAGAAATGATAATCAGCCTTGTTCCTTTCAAACTTCAGATTTAAACGTAGAACAAAGAAATTTGAACATACTCTAAGTCAGCATTTGCCTGATTAAATGGTAAAAAGTTCAAAGGGTGAGGAAGACCAGAGACACCAGTGAATGAAATTACTATACTGAAACAAAACATTACAAAATTAGGGTAAAACATGTCAAGTCTCATAAATCTTGTTTATCAGAGGCTTTTTAAAAAGTACTTGAGCAGTGGAAAAAATTGAGTATTAATTTTTGAGAGTATTTCATTTGTCCTTTTTTAAAAAAAAAATAAATGTAATGGGTATTAAAACCACTGTCAACCAGCATAATATATACAATGCATTAACAACAGAATTAGACTTGTTTCTTTTGCACTCATTACCTATGTAGATTTTTATATTATAGAGTTTAAATCTCATTTGGTGCCTTTAGAATTTAACACATTTAAAGTTGTTAATTTTACAACCCATTCTACAAGATTCCTGACAGAATTAATAAAATGCTCTTGTTCTTACGCTCTATCAATATTCTAAATTTTCATAAAGCAACTGTTTTTGTCTGAATACAATATTTGGAAAAGAAAACTCATAAGAAAAAGTAAACAACGTAATATGTATAGCAGTATGAAGAAATGCATAGTCTTAGAAGTATATTAAGTCAGATGAAAATGTTATAGCTGAATGTCCTCCTCTTAGGTAAATGAGATAATTTTGGATAAAATCAAGAACAGACTTTCAGAAACTGATAGAAGCTACATTAACTCTTTTTGCATTCTAAAAATGTTACCTAAAATATGTATGTTGTCTGTTGGAGCTATGGATTTTTCTCATATTCTGCTTCACATTATCAGGTAAGATAATAGAATACATCTTGAATAATTCTTGAAATGGCAATGTCCTTCTATTTCCTATGATATAGATACAATGTTTCACAGGATTCAAAACCTTTATGTTAAGAACCAAGGTCTCATTTCTGCATGCACAGGCTGAACAATGGAGTGCAGAAAACCTGTAGGAAAGCTTAATCAAAATTACTGCAGTGGTTTAGTAAGTTTCTGAAATATCAACATTACACACCAGCATAAAATACTATACACATAATCATAGAAAACCACTTGTCTTTCATAGCAATTTAATCTGACAATATTCTTTATTAAGAACATAATTTTAAAAAATTGATATTAAACTGTATTAAAATCTCTGAATTCACATATTTGTAGACAGATGGTAGCTAGCAATAGGAAAACTTGGATTAGCCAGTTTTTTCTATGCCAGGTCTGTGCCATGACCACCACTCTTCAGTTGAGAAGTAAATCTCAAGTCTGGCTCTCTGAAGATGTTCTCAAAACTCTGCTAGCTTGATATGTTCCTGCTGTGAATGTGTGTATCTCCAAGAGTTTCAAAGCTGAAAATAATTTGTCAGGTTGAATGCTTGCCCTTATATCTTCCTGTTTGACTTGTATTCACCTCTGAATAGCTATGTGTAACATAGACTAAAATAAGAAAAAGAAACTTAAAATGTCCAATATCTGTTAGCACTGTGCATAGTGTGTTAATAATTCTGCTTTCATAATTTATATTTTAAATATTATTCGGAAAACAGGATATTACAAAAAAAAATATGATTAGGTGAACAGTGAATATTGGTATATTGATAAAAGAGATATTCTTTCATTTTTGTTCAAAAATATTATAATCATAGTATTTTATACTATATTTTATAATGTATTGGATTTATATTTTCCTATCATAGGTTTCTAATATTAAGATACTATTCAGTATTTTTTTCTGTTTGTGTAGCTGTTACCAGAAAGAACAATTTTAATGGTCTTGATGAATTTTACAATCTAACAGATTTTTAGTATATTTCAATGAATCAGAATAATTTTGGTTTTCAGATTTACAAAATTACTCAGAGGTTTCTATGATATGTTTATATTACTTGTTCATTTTTTTATACTTATCTGGTTTAGTGATCAAGCTGAGGATTTAGTTTTGACAAGAAATGGATTACTGAGAGGATTTCCAATACTTATGCATGTGGAGATGAAAAAGGGATTTTAAATCTAAATCTTTCATATCAGACCAGTGCTGATTATAGTATTTTAACTTTTTGATTTGTGCACTAGGATTCATTAAGAAACAGTTATTTAAATTATTCATATCATCAGATATAATTTTTCAGTTTAGCTTGAATTCATTCAAGTCAGTTTTGAGTCTGAACTGAATTTCAGAAACATGGATAGGCTATAAATTCAACTGTTACTAAAATAAATATCTTCCAGCATCACCTGATCAAGCTTCCTTGCTTATTAAGAAATCAAATGATTCTTACAAATTTCAGTGAATAATGTTTGACTGACTGTGGTAGAGAACTTGAAAATTCAATTACATAGTCATGGTTTCCACCTTTAATCTTTTAAATTCAGAATTCTGGTTGATTTTTGTGAAAGAAAGCAATTTTTCCCCTTTCAATCTCAAGAAAAAAAAATATGCTTTCTGAAAACAAATTAAAAATCAAATTTGGTTTAAATTGAAACTATTATTATATATACACTGAACACAAGACACACTCCCATTTCTTGGAACAAGACAGAGGAAATCAGTGGTCAGCAAAGCCACGTGCAGCTTTTACCCAGAAGGAAAACATTTCGCACTTTCATCAGTTTCCTTTTATCTGCCTCTCTCTGTCGGTACCACTCAGCTCAGCCTTCGATCTGATGAGAGGGCACTGATGTCATGGCAGAGAATGTGAGCTAATGAAAGTGTAAAGCTTTGGTTCAACAGAGTAGAAAATTCCCATCTAGTCAGCAGAAACCACAATCTGATACAATTGAGTTTTCAGTCGGTGCTGCTATGAAGTCCTTAGATGTCCAGGATGGTAAAACTTGTGATCCTCTAAACATTAAATATTTTTTTTTTTTTTTCTTTAATTACTTGCAGGCTTTGTTTTGTCAGTTTGGGATTTTTGAGGGTATTTTGTTGGCTTGTTTGGTTGGGTTTTTTTGTTTTAAATTTATGGACGCTTTTAATACCAAAACCCAATGTGTTAATTTTATTATGTAGCATGGCTCATTAAATTACAAACACTTTAATTAACAATGCCAGAGAAGTGCAACAAATCTCAGTCCAGACTAAGAAGTAATCAAAACCGGAATCGGAATTCCTGAGAGTTTAATATAAGGTTCAAGTCCATATATGAAGTTTGTAACGAAGTTTTATCAATACAGTGAACGCACTTGTGGAATGCAAAATCTGGGCACACAAAAAATTTGGATTCTCATTTGCCTTGTATTAGGCTCTCTCACTCACAACCTACTATCCTACCTGATCACCTCATCAAATATTTCTGAAGACAATTTGGTGATGTAACTATTCACTATTGAGTTCCTTAACATCTGTGTAAAAATACAGAAAATTTAAAGAAATTGAAGAGTTTGGACCACAAGAAATAATGGATTTGTGCTTTCTACCTTATTAATAATCATAGATTTTTCCTAAAATAGTTTCTTCTGTGAACACTGTGGGAGGAATTGATCTGACTTGACTTAGCCCCATAAAATTTAGAATTCAGATTAATTATTCAAAGCTACTTATTTAGATCCTTACAGAGGTATTTCATTACTTCATCTTAGATAGTATAAGTTGTTCACAAGAAAAGTCTTTCTCTCCATTGACTACTTGAAGGAAGGCCAAGCTGCCAATTTTCACTAACATTCAGGTTATGCTAAAGATCAATCCAATTAATCAAACATCTCTATTTCTTCAAGGATCGTTCTGACTACTTATTTTTGCTAGACTGGCATTTTGCTGCCAGGTTGGAACTCAATTAATTTTCAACACCCTGAAGAAAGGCGAGAAGTCTCCAATGTGCAGACACCAACCAATATGAAGAGAGTGGTATCTGATATACATCAACTTGAGAAAGACTCAGGAGCAAAGCTGGTATTTAAAGCACCTTAGAGAAAGATAAAAAAAAAATGTCTTGAAGGCCGCAAAAAATAAACATACAAATTATAGAAAATTTTATATCAGTCACTCATAGTTTTCTATTTTACCAATAAAAAGGAAACATTTAAGATAAATTATTCTCTTGGGATGTCTGCCATTCCGTGCATCATTACACAGGAAATGTGGGATTTTGAAAAACATCGAT
The DNA here is from genome assembly GCF_024509145.1 of Vidua macroura. Lineage (NCBI taxonomy): Eukaryota > Metazoa > Chordata > Aves > Passeriformes > Viduidae > Vidua > Vidua macroura. Next base: position 37,209,340 of record NC_071572.1, on the reverse strand, counting down.
ATTCTTGGCTACCTTGCTATGAATGCTAGTTCTGTGTGAACGTTTGACTGTCAGCATTCATTTTGTAGTTAGGAGGTATTTGGTGGTCTTTCAGCATGTAAGATCTCTTCTGAGGATCTATCTTACACTGATGCAAGATAGATATTTCTCAGATACCTTATTTACAGCAGAGGTATCTTTTAAAGAAAAAAAGTAATTGTAGACTCTGAGCAATACTATTTTGTTCCAGTTTTGTATAACAACTATCATCATAGTACTAGATTATTACCAATTACACTTAGGGTTTTTCTTTCATTTTAATCTTTGCATTTCTTTAACAACTCTGCCACATTGCCATAGAAACAAGTTATTAGGTTACAATATTAAGATATATGCTTCAGCAGTTCACAGTAATTAAGAATATGAAGAGATGTGGTTTTACATATATTTAAAATACTATTAACATGTTGCATATTTTTCCTAGGGAAACAAGTATTCAGATATTCAGAACCTGAAAATGACATTGTTTACACTACCATCAGTGGTAATTTGTAACCACTACATTTTCTGATAATGATTCTAAGAATAAAAAATACCTGAAAATTGTCTTGATTGAAAGAGTTTCAGATATTCAAAATAACTCGTGATTAATCATTAAGCATTTCTAGGAAGTCTTAAGATTCAGAGAAGGTTAAAATGAATCACACAAGCTGTAGCATCTCAGTTAAGAAGATTTTTGTTAATTATTTTAAATACTCGTTTTCTTTGGTAACACAAATCTGGCAATAGGTTCAACTAACTATTTCAGCACAAAGCTCTGCTTTGAAATTAAAAAAAACCCCCAAATTATTAATTTAAAATATTCAAATTTGAACAATGGCAAAAAAGCCCCCAGTGATTTCAAGCTCTAGGTTATTGTGCATCATGTGATTCAAAGAATAATACATGCAACACTGCAGTGTCAACAGTCTGTCATCCATTAATATTGATGTAAATGTATTTTGACTGGTGATAGTGCACGTGAACTTTTTCACAATGTTTCCACAAATGTGCAAAAGAACCAAGCAACAAACAAATGCTATCCTTTTTATACTACCTTTAATGTTCCTGTACATTGTATTCAACACCATATTCTGTTCTTTCACAGCTAATGTGAGGGATAGAAGATCACCAACAGGGCTACATTCTCAAAGAGAGTATTTTTTATCTACGCTTGGTTGCTGCTTGACATATTACTTATAGCTTTCTGTTGGATGATAAAAAAAAAATCCACCTGCCTTTTTATTTATTTTATTTTTTATTTTAAATAAATTACAAAAAATAAAGGCAGATAACATTCACTTTATGCCAGTGACAAACTTAAGCGTTCATTTCCTTATCTCCGTAATAGTGTCAACAAACTTCTGTGAGTGGATAGTGTAGACACAGACATTACCCACTTACAAATTTTTCACATAGTATTTCAGTTATGAAAGAAATAAAAAATATTATTAAAATTATCCAAACGAACCCTGAACCTCTGAAACAGCAGTGGACAGAACAGATTTGAGCTCCAAAGAACTAGAAAGGATTTTTTCTGAGACAAGCCACAGAGAGCAGAGTAAATATTATTTGATGCAATTCAATTTCAGCTTGACACAGGACAGTAGACAGAAAAGTATCTCTGAAAAACTGAAAGCAAAATGTTGTGAAGTGCAGTTGTCTGGCTTTTCATTGAATATTTAAGTTCCCCCTTTCCAGCTTCAGCTCAGCTAAAAGGAAGTTACTGACTGAGATAAATCACTGCTATGTCTTTCACTGGTGTCCTTTGAATGAATTAGTTAGCAATGATGCATTTTAAAATGTGTTTTCTCAAAATGTTATACATTTCTGTAAGTACATGCATGAACTTTAGTCAGAGACACAATCATAATATGTTAATTTGCAAATACTTGTTAGATATACTGATGACAGCTGTTCATTGCTTACTGCAGGAAGGAGTAATAACAAGGATGCAAATACTGGGAGTCAAGTTTGTATCATGAATCATGTCCCTTATACAGCCTTGTTTCCAAAGCAACTCCTCTAAAATATGTGGTATCCACATTTGGTACTGAGGTGTTTTGCTGTTACTGTGTCAGATCAGTCAATAATAATTGTGCTTTCTTCCATTCATTCAAAATAGAATACACAGTGAAAAAAAAGATGTGTAATGTTGCATTATTATGCAGTGTAAACTTAACACTTTTCCAAGAAAGCCCAACTTCAGTTTTTAAAAAGAGTGATTATTAACAAGATTTTTACTGGGGACACTCTTAACCCACTGTAATTTGTTTAAAAGTGCTTTCAGGAGTATCATCTTCAAATTGTGTGTACTGTTTCTTCCCTTCCTACACTGCACAATATCTTACCTGATCCTTAGTCCTGCTGATACTAGTAAGGGTTTCATGCAAGTAAATATTATTCAGGGCATGACTGTAAAAAATTGTTTAAGTGTGAAAAGTGTTGTGTGGTATAATGATATGTTTTAATAGGCATTTAAACTGACAATGTCTTTTGTGGTGTGAAATTCTGTTTTATTCAGCTCAAAGACCAAAGACTATTGATTCGTATCAATAAGGTAGAAGCTGTGGTATTAATTCTCTCTTTGGTGTCAGTTTATGGCTTGTTCTGTGATTAACAGGTGCTTTTAAAGTACATTAAAACTGAAATTTATACTTCTCTGTAAAGTGTATCAGAAAGTGTTGACTCTTTCTTCACCACCTGTGTAATTGCTATTGAATACTGTGAACTGCTACTAAACTCAGCATGAAAAGTATTTCCCTGTTTAAAAGTGACAGAACTCTTCTTTAAAATGGAAAATAACTAGCTGATGTCCTTGAACCCTAAATCAGAAATATTTTAAGGGAAAGTTTGTATAATTTTTAAATGTTAAAAAAAAAAAAAGGGTTTTAATTTACAGTATGTTTTAGTTTAGCCTGACTCTAACATTCCTTTCATATCTGATTTTTCTCTCAGACTTTTGTGGACACACCATAATTACTATGGTCTTGCAAATTAAGTAGAAAATATTATACCATCCATGTACTTCCATTCTTCAAAATAAAAACTTTGACACTTGCTAAATTATGTATGTGCTCATTCTCATAGAAACAAAATGAAACCTCCATTGTAAAATATAATCTGTTGGTTTGGTTTCTAGTCTCTTCCCTAGAACAGTTTCTTTTGTTTCTTCTGTTTCTTCTGTTTCTTCTGAATTTTGCACACAATTCCTGTTCAGAGTTAATTGTAACTTTTGCCAGAACTGAAATCAAAATGGTAGAATTTTCTTGTACCTGCCTTGAAACGAAAAAATACCTGCTATTTTAGAATATTATTCACGGTAGATATCCCACATATTTCCACAAAAATTGCTAAACAGGAATATAGAAACTCACCAGATTTCTTGCAAAAAAAATTCCTAAGCATCATTTTTGAACATTTAGGATTTTTTTCAAATGTTGCTTTATGTATGTTCTGATAGATTGTTAGTCATTGAAGTACTTAATAGCATTTTTTACTCTGCTGACTGGGTATAAACTCAAATGCATGTGAAATTAGTGAAGTGTAAGGGAGAGTCCCTCCTACTGCCTCAAAACTCTTATGACCTACTGGTTGGTTTTGATTTGAAATGTGTGTTTCTCTCGATATATCAGCGAAATTAAAGCAATAAACTTAGCACTCTTCTGCCTAATAGAGCAGGACAGTGTAGCAATTAGACAAAAAGACCAGTAATATCTCTTCTATTTTTCCACCCAATTCAATAAAACTGAAAATATTTAGGAAAACACTATGACCTAGGGTTCAAGGAGCAATAGGAATGTTTTCATTATATTCTCGCCCCCCCCAAAAAAAGCACTGCTCACAATTAATCTATTTAAAAATATTGGGGAATAAGTATCAACATGATAAAAAATCTGTCAGTTGTCACTGAATTTTCTGAAGTCTTCTGAAAATACAAAAACTTATTTTCCTGAATACAGACACTGATTTATTGAAGATTATTGAGGTGGTATTTGAGCTGCTGCTGCCTGTTTGTACATTGAAGATAGTTGTGTTTTGTCACAAATATTGTCAGAGCAGAGAGATACTGTATATAATATTATTTGTTATAATTGCATCAGTAACCAAACAGCAGAGAACTTTTCATTTAATATATGTTTTAAAATAGGTTCTTAAATTTATATGAAGCTGAGGGTGCTCTTAGGTAATTGTCAAAGTTTGAATTATTTTCATGTTTCTATAAAAAAAAAAAAAAAGATGAAATCTGAGCTTCTGGAAAACAAATAATTATATTTTTTCAGGAAACAGTCAGAGGTAAAATGATCAAGTCTTAACTTTGCCACTGAGAACTTGTCCTGTGTTGTGAATTTCAAGGAGATGATGTTTCAAAATACAAAAAAAAAAAAGAAAAAAAAAAGAAAAAAGACTTTTCTCTGAAAAAAAACATAACGACTCCAAAAAAAAAATTCTGTAGTTCCTGGGTGCCCAATACTCTGTTCCTCTTTGGTGAATATCTACTACTACACCTAGCAATCTCTATATCCACTGGGGATAGTCAGTCATATTTAGTAAAATAGGGAACACTGCCTGAGACAAGTTTATTATGTTAAAAACGTGCCCCCTGTGTGCTCCACGTAACAGGATAGAGGCATTGCAGACTTCCCACTCCCAGTTCACAGCTATGCAAGTGCCAGAGAAACAGTCTGCCTCTGAATAAGCACAGTCCCTTGTCTGTGAAAGTTTCATGCATGCCTTTTCATGTTTAGCGTCTGACACACTTGATTAAAGTTAGGCTTCTTGTTGCATTACGCTACACATTGGCATGATGCAGCAGGCCACCGCACACACCAATACACAGGACAAATTCATGACCAAAGGGCTGGGAGGGTATTTCTTCTTGTAATGACATTAGTAACAAATAAAAAATTTAAGACTCTTGGGAAGTATTAAGTTCGTGTTGCAACACAGTAGCCTGAATTGTGTTAAAAGGCTCTTAGAATACCCCAGCCCCAAAAAGGGAAAATATGTCTTGTTATCTGAGCTAACAGATGCAAGTGCATTTTATTATGTCTCTTTGCATTAGGAAGCAGCCATTAAATAAAAGCAAAGCTTTCTAAAGTGCCCTAGAGGGAATACACATGGAAGTGTGCTTCAAATGCCCTCTGTGCTGTAAGTATTACTGCAAAGCTTGTTTCATACACAGTAATTTTTCTGCTTTCTTTTTCCTGCAAGTGACACTGAAGTTGAAATGATTTAATGTTGAATTATTCGCTTCTGAAATAATAGACACTATCCTTGTTCCCTAATGATAACATCATTGCTTGCAACAGATTCTTTATCACATATTAAACAGCAGAAGTACCCTACACAGCTGTCAGCTACTATTTTCTGGCTAGGTAAAAATTATGGATTCTTAAGGTACATACAGTAGAAAGAAATAACAAAGCAAGGCAGTAACTAACAAAAAAAAAAAAAAAAAAAAAGCTGAGCCCTTCTTGTATTATCTTATTTTTCAGAGTAGGTCACTGAGCACTGAAAATAAAACCTAATTACTCCCAGTTGAAAAGTTCAATGTCACTATTATGGTATGACCTACTTTGTGAAGCTCTGAAATTTTTGGCTGGGTGGATTAGGGTTGAATATATTTTTTCACTATATGGGCAGCCCTTTGCATCATTTTTAATATAACACAAAAATCTGAACATTCACTTAAATAAATTGATACTATAATTAGAGGAATATATGAAAAATGTAGGTGAAACATGACAAGCAACAAAGTAGTACAATTATGTAGTCTAGAATATGTATTTATGATTAGAATCAGATGCAAATTCCGCTGTATAAATAGCATGAAAGAGAAATAATATCTTTGAGGAGTTATACTGATTATTAAAATTAAGTAAATATAGTGCCTGCCATTAATTTCATAATAGGTATTTATGGACTCAGCATTTAAACATATTTTATCTAATGACATTATTCATTTAAATTTTGGTCCATGCATGAATGTTTCCACTGCCCATTAGTTTTGTTTAGAAATGAAGACATGTCATTTTGTGAAAAATGGGAGTTATTAGGAGTTTGTTGGACTGCTCCTGATAGAAACTATGAAATTAAATCAAGTAAATGGCTGCTTTTCAATTTATTTTCCCCAGTATCTTGACTGAAAAAATATTCTAAATGTCTTTAGTGTTTTTACACAGAGCTAGTCTTTGACCTGCTAAACTTAGCACATTATCCTCAGACAGATATCCTGAAGAGCTGAAATATGAGCAAATGACAGACTGAAATGTTTTAAATAGATGGGCTTTTGACTTGTAAGATAAGTATGACAAACTCAGTACTTATGTAAATAAATGAATGTTGAGTCACTAAAATAGAAATATTTAAATCTATTTAGAAAATAAATTTAAACTATCATGACTTGTGGCAGTGTACAAGGGTGTGCTAATTGCTTTCAGAATCTCAGGTACCAAAAAAAAGTAATCACAAATGTGGCTGAAGGGAACAATTGGATGGAAGAGGCTCACAGTATATAGATACTATCATTAAAACAATTTTTTGTCATAAACTATATGAATACACCTTTTTCTTGAATGCATTAATATAAGTGTTTTTCCTTTCAAATCTGATCAAACCTTTGTCTTATGCCCATAGCAGACAATGAACTTGTTCAAGAGTAAACAATTTGAAGGAAAAAAAAGTTATCCAAGTGATTACTTAAAACCTACTTATTTGTTTGCTTATTAATTGAGACAAAGAATCACACTGATTATATGATAAAATATTTGTGATGAATATGTAACACTTGTGTTAAAAGTGTGATTGTATCATATTCGTAAAGCAAGCCTTTCAAAAAATTAACTGTGGTGCCTAAAATCTTTGGTTTTTAGGTAATTATATTCTATGTTCAGTATTTTATTTCCCTTCCTAGAGAAGAAAAAGTTGTGCACTTGCAGCTGAGAAAGTCAATTGTATCTTAGGTTGCATAAAAAAAAAGTATGGCCATCAGGTCAAGGGAGTGGATTCTGCCCCTCTACTCTGATTTTATGAGACCATGTAGAGAACTGTGCACAGCTCTGGGGTCCCCAGTGCAAGAAGGACATGGGCCTGTTAAAGTGGGTCCAGAGGGGGGGTCGTGAAAATGATCAGATGGCTTGAACATCTCTCCTATGCAGTTAGGCTGAACATCACAACAGGTTGCCCAGAGAAGCTGTGGATTCCCATTCCTTGGGCAGTGTTCAAGGCCAGGTTGGATGGGGCTTTGAAAACTTGATCTAGTGAAAGGTGTCCTTGTCCATTGTCAGAGTGGTTGTACTAGATGATCTGTAAAGTTCTTCCCAGCTAAGCACATTTCATGATTCTATGTTTTTCTACTTATAACTTGCCAGAGCTTCTTTGTCAGAAAATATTAAAAGCAATGGGGAAGACACACAAACCCAAACTATGTAAAAAACTTATCACAGGTTTGTGCTTCTCTTTGCAGGAAATGTTTATAAATGAGAAAATGAAGAATAACCAAGAAGCAATGAATAACAAACTCCTATATTTTCTGAAAAAAGTTAAAAAATTATTTTGAATACTTTCCCAAATTGAACTTTATTGGAATGGCTCTATGTTTATAATGAATGATATAGGTATCAAAAAATACAGTCCAACAAAATAAAGACTCTGCCATGATTGACTGAATTAATAAGATCATAGAATGTTTTGGGCTGTAAGGAATCTTCTTTAAAGACCATCTACTCCAAACCCCCTGTCATGGGCAAGGACACATTCTACTAGATCAGGTTATTCAATGCCCATCCCATCTGACTTTGTATATTTCCAGTGTTGGGGAAAAGAGTCTTTGTTAAAAAGTTTGTCATAATCTGGAAAATTCATTTTGTCTAGGCTGAAGGACAGGGGTCCTCACAAATATGTAATCCAAGGGCATATATTTCTATTTTGCAAAGAAAAAATAATGCTTAACTGAGAATTAAAAAGAATATTTTAGCTTAGATCATAAGCTAAAGAATATTTTAGGGCCTTTGATCATAAGCCATGTTAAATTGAAAAAAAAAGGCCTCCAAAGGATGACTTTAGTGTTATCAATTGTCTTTGGTTTTAATGTAAAATATTATAATTTTTAGGCTGCTTCCCATGATCATCTAAATTGATACTTTGTTAGAGTTATTATATTAGAATGAAGTGAGTAAAGGGTGTGGGAAAAACTCTTGTTGAACAATTAAGTTTCATAAGTAGACAGATTTTACTCTTCAGATCTTATTTATCCAGTAATTTTCAAATAATAAATTAAAAATTATTTCAGATTCCATCTTTCTGTATCCAAGTCTTAATACATATATAACTATAGAAATGCTACAACTATAGCTATGCAACTATAATGATGACTGTTCCAGTAATGAGAATGAGATGACAGCTTCTGTCCATTGAGACTAGTAAAAAAACATTCACAAATTAAAGTTTACAGAAAAAAAAAAGACTTTGCATCTCAGTTCTGATATTTAAGATTTTATGGTTTTTTTTTTTTTTTTTTTTTTTTAATATAAGTATGTAGTCTGTTTAGGTTTTTTTCTACATATGGGGAAAAAAAGACATTTTTGGCTAATACATGCTAGCCACATTTTCAGCAGTATTTAACAAGTCTATACAACTAATAAGTAATGCTAAACAAGCAAAAATCCATCAAGTATTAATTCTGGGATTTGAAAAAATTGTGTTGTTGTATAAAAGATGAAAATTCTGTCTAATTATCTCAGGGGGTTTTACTGTTTGAAGTTAATGTGTTTATGTGTGTTGCTGCCTTTAACTGTGTAATGAGCCACGATGTTTCAGCCTGGAGCTGAAACCTGTCTTTGAATCATCTGAAATGAATCTACAGACAATCCCTTTAAACCACAGAAATAACCAAAATAACAGCTTGAAGCTGAACTGTGGGACCTGAAATGCATTTTTCATTCTCTTTGTAGAGGAGGTTGTCAATATTGTTATAATCAATAAATGACAATCAACTTTATCACAGCTACCTCTGGAGTCAGAACAAGTTGCATATACCTTTAGAGGTGAAGGACACTATATATTTAACTATTTTTATTCAAAACTTTATTAATCCTTACTTCTCTTGTGTCAATTAGTCACTATACTTTTGAAATGGGATAATTTGATTACTAAATATTTTGCAATGAAATAAATTTTTTAATTTACATTTGATGTGATATAATGATGTAGAGACCACACATGTTCTGGTATCAAAATGTCCTTGCCATGGTTTAGGAATGGCAATTTAGTGCCTTCAATATAGTACCCTCATCCCCTTTCTCCTGCCCGTCTCCCCTTCCCCTATGGCTGTCCTCCCCTTCTCAGTCTGGGAATGCAGTTGAGAACTGAAGGAACAAAGAGGTGAAAATTGCAGGTTGAGATAAGAACAATTTTCTGGAAACAGTCAGGAGATAAGAAAATGAACAGTAACAGCAACAATATAAAAAACAAAAGTGTACAAAGAGAGGGTGATTTACATGTAAAATTGCTCACCCACAGAGCCCAGCCCAACACAGCAGGACCCTGAGAAAATGAACAATGGCCAATGTTTTCTCCTCTTCTACTCTTTTGCAGATGTTAGGTTATTTGTATAGGGGTTTGCAAAGTGACACACTGCTACTATTGTTGCAATAAATAAGCATATGTATTCTTGTATTTTAATTCTTCCTCTGAAAAAAAACCCATATCACTGTAGTCATATATTGCAATACATCAAATTAATTTTTCTGTGAAAAATTTTGATTTGAGGTTGACTATGATTGATATAAGGTTTTTTTTTTTTTTCTCTAAGATAAAGTGTGTTTCTTAACAAAGGAGGTAACATTAGGAAAATTATATTTGTCATTGAATTTATCTTTCAATTTAAAACATTGTGATGTTATCTAGAAAAACACTGGCTTTTAGTAGCCAGCATTTGTTGTTTTGAATCTGGAAAAATGGTAGGACTAAGTGGTTTGGCACAATGTTAACCATTTCCCCTTGGATTATAGGGGGTTTATTCTTCTCTTTGTCCCTGTCTTCCAGCTCAGAGGTCTGAGAACCTGAAGATCATGTTCTTACTCCAGAAAACTGAGCTAAAGACAGCATTCAGTGCCTCAGCCTTTTCCTCATTCTTAGTTACTGTTTTCCCTCTGCATCCAGTAAAGGATGGAGATTGTCCTTAGCCATTCTTTTATTACTAATGTATTTACAGAAACATTTGTCTGGTTTACACACCAGTAGTCAGATTAAATTATTTTTAACAATTTGTTGTTTATTAATGTTATATCAAGAATTGCAATTTTTTTGGCAAAATAATAAAATTAATTCATACACCAAGCAACTATACTTGTTTCCTGAAGTGATGGTAGTACAAGCTGACATTTGCAAATTCTGACCTTTTTTTTCCATAAGATCAAACTGACTCTGATGAGGAAGTAGATCTGGAAAAAAAAATCTTATTTCATGCGGTTATAATTATTAGCCTATTTGTGTTTCTTGTCTCTTCAATTCAATAGACATTGACAAATAGATAAGAACTGACTTGTGTTTTATCACAGTGCATAAGAATTATTTATCAAAAAAATATAACCTAGCTAATTCAGAATGGACTTCTGTTATGACCTGCTTATTTGAATTGCATCAGCATTTGAGAAGCCAACCAGATAATAAATTAACTGAGATTATTATCTACTGTATATTGAATACTTTTATATGAATATGCATTTACAATTTTATATGAATATGCATTTACAGTTCATATTATTTATAAACCTACTTTTCTTTCATTTTACCACTAATTTGCTGCATCTCTGGTCCTGACTCACCTCCATCTTGACACAAGTGTTATCATAATGTGCACCGAAGCTTCTGTGCTGCAAGAAATTCTGACATGCATTTGCCACCTGCCAGTCCAGTACTGTTAATCTGACAGTTTTATTGATCTTCTCTGGTTATTTCTTCTCTGTTTTTCCATAAAGAATATATTATATTATTTAAACAGAGGCCAATGTCATCAACTGTGAAAATAAAAGGATTTAGAAGTTGCTACATATATTTTAGATATTGTGGATTTGTTAGTCTTGCTTGCTCTTTCATCTGTTCTGTACTTTCTTATTTAAGAATTTTAGGAATTATAACTTCAGGAGAGATCAGAGAAAATGATTTCAGGATACTACCCAAATAAATACCCTCTGCAATTACTAATGGAAAAAATATTTTGGCACCTAGATGATATGCAGAAAGTAAGGATCTTCAAACCTGATTTTACTGTATTATGAATGTTTTCTAAAGTGAATCATAACTCAGTGTTCATAATACTGGAAGATCTATTCATACTAGAGGATTTTTAATAAGATGAAAAGCAGAGATAATTATATATAAATAAAGGGCAACCTTCATTTTCTTCCCTAAAGAAACTGAATTTCAGGGATACATACGTATATGTAACTAATAAATATTTCCATGAAAAATAAAATATTTAGTGCTTCAGTTTATAGCAGATTTGAAACAGGACACAAATTGGAATGGCATCATAAAACCCAGTGGGTTTCTCACCTAGGGGAAGGAAAAGGTTGTGGAAGAAAATATGGTGAACTGGTTTCTTAAGAGTATGTGAGTTTAGGAAGCGTTGTTATTGCATTGTATTTTTTTTAAATAAAATTCTTTATCCCTGTAATATAGAGTCCTGCCATTCTTTTGGAAATATTCTTATTAGTCCAGAACTTTAGTAGTCTGAGATTTTAAGAACAGTTTATAATTTTTAGGAGTAGTCCAGTGCAGAATTGAAACTGAAACAATCCCCACATCTCTCATAGGTTATTGAATATACAGAGAACAGTGTTGCAATTTATCTAGGACTTTTGAATTTTTTTTGTGAGAAATTGAAATCTTGTTTTCCATTTATGCAAAAAGCTATTAAAGCTTCTTCTATGGATCTTGAGCAAATCACCTCAAGACTTATGAGCTAAAGCTCTTTAGGCTTTGTTAGCTATATATGTACTCATGAGTGTGATAAAATGTCATTAGAAACTGGAACTCACCTGTTTACAATTTTATTTGTTAAATATATTCCAAACATGATTCCACCATTTTTAAATTATCAAGCTCCAAATTAATACCCTTGTATAATTTGAAAATTTGCATGAAACTGGTACCATTCCCAACAGACACACTGTACTGTACTAAGACATTCAATTTTGGTCTGGAAATTTTTTTAAATATAAAGACAAAATCCATTCTGTGCTAGGTTTAATTCATGAAAACAAATCAAGTTTAATTCATGAAAACAAATGTAGCTACCTGGACTGTTCTATGAATTTTACTGCATTTTGTAGCTATTTTTGAGCCCTTTTTTTTCTGATTATTGCAGTTCTCTTAAAGCATAGATGTCAAAATAGGATATATTTTTGCATTGTTCATTTCAATAATACTATTTTGGTTAGGATTTCTCAGTGAAATGGAAAGTCAAGCAGAGAGGTGGCCTCATTCTATAGCTTCCTGCAATAATTTTCAGCCAGTGCAGTATATACAACTCAGGTCATGTGAAGCTTTCCCACTCCATTAAGTTCAAAACGCTTTGTTGGTTGTGCTTCATGGATTTCATTTGCTTCTTAAGTTATCACAGCATATTCTAAATTCTTTTTTTCCATTATCATTGTCCAATTCCTATCCTTATCCCTTCCAGTATTGTCTAATGTCAGTGTAATCTGTGATTTGCTCTTTGTCTTATTCAGGGTTGCAAGGATGTGTGGGCTACACATGCGAAAATGAAGTAATATTCTGAAGGACTAATGAGTTTTGAAGGCACATGAGAATGGGAACATTTAATAGAAAAATTATGGGTAGGAAAAAAAAAGGTAAAAAAAGGAATTCCCATAAATTGAAGTCCTGACTTGATCAAAGTAAGTATTAGAGCTTCCTCTGTCTTCATCAGGGCCACGATCTCACCTTGTCCATTTAACATTTTCTAAAACCAAAGAACAGCCTTGAGTTCAAGCCAGCAGGAAACATGCTGACATAAATATAAATGTGATTTTAATTAGAGCCAAGAGAATAATGGACTTTTTTTGTGAAAAGATGAGTTGAAAAATCAGGAAAGCTTTTTATTAATTTGATTCAATTTAATTTAATTTTATTTTGATTTTTACACTGGCAGGAACAAATACTTTATTTATTCTCTCTTATTTTTTAATATTTTGCCTTATAAATATATGCTTTTTAAAATAAAAAGCAATAAAACCTCCCATAAGCTGTTCAAAGTTCTAACCCTTCTCAAAAATAATAAACTTTAAAATATGGAATAGGAAGTGTTTCTAAACTTTTTTTTTTGTTTATTGTGCAGATCAAACCTTTTATTTAGTCTTTTGTGTCTGTCCCAATGGGACATAAGGATAAGCCTGAGCTCTGTGCAGTGCACATTCAGAACAGTTTCATCTTCCTTGTACTCTAAGTCAGAGTTATAAACCTATAGGTAAGAGAAAGAAATAGCATCAATTTTATCATAAGCACAATGCTTATACAGTTGTACTCCTACCATTTTGGGACAGCTGGCATTTGTTTGTATATTATTTTGCTCTTTCCTCTTAACCATGAGGTATCATTGTTTTCACTTGGTATTGATTTCTCTTAGCGTATTGATTACACTATTTAAATGCTTCTTTGTCTCAGGGTTTCAATGCTTCTCGTCTGCTAGAGAAAAATGTTTCTGAGGAATGTCCTCATTCACCATACTCCCTTGTGTGTCTGACATTTAAAGGACATTTAGGAAGTCATCCCACATGCAATGAAGAAATCATCATACTTTTTGGTAATGGAAGCATTTTGGCTTGCTTCTTGTGGGACCATTGCATCCAATGAGCAATTCTAGATCTCTCACAGGTTGCTTGGGGTAGGGAGAACTCTGAGGGTGTGGGCAAGGACAGAGAAGTCTCATGGCACCCTCAAGGTCAGGCACAAGGTACAACAGGACTGTTCGCACTTGGCTCAGTTTCACTGAGGATATTTTGAAAACAAATCAAACAAAGAAAAGTGAAGTAAAGTAATGTAAGACAGGTAAGAAACCAAAAAGAAGCACACCTGTTGAGGGAAAGCTGACCCCAAGATAGAAGAGGAAAAGCTCTGCATTGCAAAGTTATAAAGAAGATGGTAAATTGTTGTATGTGGGGTTGGTTCAGTTAGGGGTTTTAATAAATGTTAGTTAGTCGGTTCTCTGTACCCCCATTTTCCCCTCACAATGGTCTGCTCCAAGTTGTCTACCATAGGAGCTTTTACATGTCCATCTTGTAGCCACTCCCGAATTTTTCCTGAAAGTTCTGTGTCAGTCACACCATCCTTGCAATCCTATTTGTCCCAGAACAGTGCACCCACCTCTGTTATGTTCCCATAGGTTGCCGTGATCCACGTCACTCCCCTGTCATCTGTCCCCATTGGGCGAGGGGGATTTCTGCCCCTGTCTGCCCGCCCCCTATTTAACCTGATGTTTTCATTGTCCATTCGCCATCTTGCCCTCGCGCCACACCTGGGAACAGCCACTCCAGCCACCGCAGTGGCTGGAGATAAACGGGCCACAGGAGATAAACGTTCTCAGCCACGCAGGCAAGGTGTGCCTTCTCTCATCCCTTTGCTTCCTCTCAGCATACAGCTATCAAAGCTGCATTACCCACGCTGGAGTGCTCAGCCCTAGAGCCTCTGTGCACGCGGCAGCTTCGGTCTCACCAAATGGCAGCGCTTAGCCGGGCGCCCCAGCTGCCTGAGACAGGGGCGAGGAACGAAAGCCGCAATAAGTCAGAAATCTCAAGGGTCAGATACGACTGGGATCAGTGGGGGCTGATCTGTCCCCACCATACTAGAAAGTGTTTGGCTTGCAAAGGCTTAAAAAGTTATGGGCCTGTACTAGGTATTGGAAACATGTAATGTTTAACTTAGCATACCATTTGTCCTGGCTATTGTATATATTAATGAATAAAAAATTGCTTTGTATGTCTAAATGATACAAATTTCAACCCAAACCATTCTATGATTCTATGATATCATGTTCATGGGGTCTAAGTCTGCATCGTAGAAGAAACTGGAACAAAAATGATCTGATATATTCTATGTATAAATCTATTCTATGTACAAATTCTATATCATGCATGAAACTTCATTAGGATGTGACAATTCTTTCTGTCTCTATTTCACTAAAAAGCTCTGAGGGCTTGTCTCTGACATTAGATGCTGTGTGCTCTCCTCATCAGAGAATACCTTAGTGGAGGATTCTGACATCTACTTTTCTAGGCAGAACTGTAAAGGTAGGTAAATGTCAAGAATAAGAAGTAAAATGCAGTGATAACCAGTTGTTCTTGGTGAAATAAAGACTTTTTAACTGGAAAATGGTGATTTTTACCTGAGCAACATTTTTGTTTCCTTTTTCTTCCCTCTTTCTTCCCCCTGTCTCTCAAATTACTCATGTACCTATCAAGAGTATCAGAAAAATATTAGTTCTATGTCTTATCACAGCCACTGTGAACACAATGAATGAATCATTAATATTATACGTCACTTTTGTCTTGAATAGCATTCATAGGAACGATTTGTCACATAAATATGAGAGAACAGAAGAGAAGGTCTCCTCATTTTTGTAATACTCAGGAATTGAGTATTAATTGGTGACATCACAGACTTTTGTTGTCAGCACACCTTGCGGCTTTTACCTGCTACGGCCTCAAGCAGCTGGAAAGCCCGGCTAGCACTGCATTTGTGAGACCGCAGCTGCCACGTGAACAGGCACTCCAGGGTTCTGAGTGTCCTGGCGGGGGTGGCGCAGTTTTGGTAGCTTCACGCTGAGAGGAAGTGAAGGGACGAGAGAGGCACACTTTGCTTGCTTGCCTGAGAATGTTTTATTCCACACGTGGTTGCAGCGATGGTCGGAGCAACCATTCCCAGCGCAGTGCAAGGCAAAATGGCGACGGAACAAAGAAAGCATTAAGTTAAGTAGAGAGTGAGTGGACAGGGGCAGAAATCCCCCTCGCCCAATAGGGACAGACAGCAGTGGAGTGACATAGACCTTAACAACCTATGGGAACATAACAGAGGTGGGTACAATATTCTGGGACAAATAGGAGTGTAGAGGTGGGGTGACTGACACAGAACTTTCCATGAAGAAGCAGGGAGTGGCTAAGAGCTCCCGTGGTAAGCAACTTGGAGCAAACCATTGTGAGGGAAAATAGGGGTACAGAGAACCGACCCAACTAGCATTAATAAAATCCCTAACTAAACCAACCCAACCTGCAACAACACCTGTCCTTGTAATCCAGCTATGTTCAGACAAGTGTTTACTTTACACATCCAATTATCCATGACTGTGGGCAAACTGATCATGTTTGAAAGCAGTATCTCCTTTTTTATTGCATCTAGTAGCAAAACAGACCACTTTTATATGTAGTATCTGCCCTTCCAGGAGGAAATTTAAACAATAAAATGGCTTTATCATAACAGTTTTTTGAGGATTTAGTGATTAATTTCTGAAAATAGACATCTGGATTTTAGGAGAGAGAAAAGTACAGGTCATAGATTTACTGCAGCTGCAGAAATTTGAGGACAGAAGCTGTTAAAATGGTTTCTGGCTGATATTTATCAAGAAAATTAGGTAAGAAATACGGTAGTTTTGAACTGCAAAAAAGATACAGGTGCTGCAGCAAAGAATCATATTTTTCTCCTTTTTTTTTTTAATCTGGCTGTGTATTTTGAGGCCTTTGGAATGCTATTGTTACCAAAAAACAATTCATTTGCAATAAATGTATTATCAGAAAAGTCAGTTTAGAAGGTGAACACAATCTCTAGATATGTCATAGAGACTGCAAAGAAAGCATAAAAACAGCCAAAGGTTTGTCTGCCATATTTAATTCTCCTAAAGCCACAGTGCAGAGTAGAATCCCGTGCTGACAGACACTATAGTGATTGTACAGATTTGATCTCTATAATGCTAGGATATATTTAACTAAGCATGTTTTCATATGGAATCACTGTGATTAAAATACCAAAAGATTTTTAAAAATGCTTATTAAACCAAAAGTGATTGTTCAAGCAAAATAGATAACAAGGTTAAGCATTCCCTAGATTAAAGGTTGACATCACCTGATGCAGGCTAATCCACTAGACTCCTTCTGTGGCCAATAAAAGATTTACAGCACCTAAACTTTTTGTTGGAATGTGCCTCAGAAGGAGCCTCTATTGATGCTAAAATGAAACTTGTCCTAAGATTTGAAATACCACCTCAAAGTGTGTTTTTCATCAAAGTTTTGGCTTATGTCCTCTTTGCTGAAGAGAGTTTTGAGAAAATCTAGAAGATGGCCTATTAGAAAACTATTCAATAAGCTGAGCTCAGCTTTCATTTTGGTTCTATTCCAGGTTGTAAACTTTTGTTCTATTGATTTTTCTTAATTAGTTTTGGCTTTATCTCATGCACATTGAAGGCCATGTCAGTATTAATATTTAACATCTTCCAGCATTGACAGTAGTCATTCTGTTAGTGCAGATTGGGAAGGCATGGCCAATGTTCACATGCAAGTCCCATCTTATTTGGGTTCAACAATGTGAGAATGGAAGTTCATCACCTACCTGTACTGCTCCTTTTGGGATGGCAGTAGCAGAATGAAATTGCTGTGTTAACTCTTGTTTAATGGCGATAAAATGTGCAACTCCAAGAGTAGTGTGAGAAAGAAACTAGTTGAATTTTACTAATAAAGTGTCAAAAACCTGCAAATATCAATATGCGAGACTCAGAAGGCAGAAAGCATTGTTAATGATCTGAAAAAAATAAAAAAGGTAACTCAATCCAGTAGAACAGAAAATATTTTCTCAAGCAATTGCTTTTTAAAAGGAAAGCTATGTGGAATGGTGAGTAGTTAATAATTATTGGTACTATGTTATTTAATGCAGCAGCAGAGCAGATAAGGTGGGTTGGGTTTTTTTTAATTGGATTTCATTTGTGGACCTCTTTTTCTTTTCTTTCCTTTTTTCCTTTGCTTCTGTTGCTACTAGGAGGTTCTCAAGAACACATCTCAGTGGAATTGTTCAGTGAATGAAAGGACAATGAAAAGATCTCTCTGGCATTGTACCTGTCACCTAAAGGGGAAAGTAGGTACATATAATATATATATATATATAATTATATATAAATATATTATACTATCATTGTATATCTTAACCTCTGTATCTCTCTCACATGCTTTCCCCAATCATATTTAGTACATCTGAATAAGTGTTCTAAATTATTTTAGTGATGTAGTTTTAAGTTTAACAGCAATTTTCTTCTCTGGATGAAAAATTACTTGTTGGAATAAGCCTAACACATCCAAACAACTTTATTTTTAACATGACCAACTTCACATACTTTTGGGTGCATCTTTGTTTAGTGCAAATCTACCAGCCAAGTGTAAAAACAGAGTGAATAACTGATATGTATTTATGCTGGGATTAGAATTTTTTTTTTCCTTTTGAATACAGCAGTGCACCTTTCCATGAGCTGACACTTTGGTTTTCCTTGAGTGAATGTGTACATGAATACATGCATTAATGAGTGATATAAGAGAACAAAGAGCTAAATTTCAAAAGGTGTAAATAAGAAAAATTCCATGCACATTGATGGCAAATTGCTGAAGCATGCACCTAAATCTTTCTGACCAGATAATTTCTAAATACTTTACATGTCTGACGAATCACACTACATATAATTAAGCCATGGTCAATCCATTAATACCTCCCTAAAGATATTATTATTGGTTTTAATAATTCACATGTTGGTACCCATGGATTAATCGCTATTTTGCTTAAAGTTCTAAAGATGGTTTTACAGAAAAGTAGGCCAAAATTATCCAATAGATTAGTATTATATGAACTGTGGAAGAAACCACTAACGGTTACAACAGTCATCAAAATACAATGGTAAATACATTATAAGATAAATTTGGCTTTCAAAATGTCTCAGATTTTGTTAGTTTGTTTTATTTAAGGTGCCATAAAACCACTTAATGGAAGTTGTGTGGTTTGATGAAACTCCCAGGAGGAATTTTGTTCAGAATACCTTTAGACAAATAAAAATAGTTTAGCAAACATTACAAGTAACATTAGAGGGCATTACTAGTGTAAAAATATTTTCTTTTTGAAACAGACCAGAACAAGATATTTTTATTGCATGTTAATTGCTGTCTCTGATTTTCTAATATTGATAAATTGTATGTAAAGCTACAGAAATGTTCGCTCTACAAACATCATTGCATGCTAAGCAGAATGGAAAGGATATATTCAGAGATATCCCCTGAGCAAAAAAACATTGCCAAGCTCAGATAAAACAAAATATTTTCATTACGGGAAATAAAATCTCTTTTATAAGGGTAAGTAGCAAGTACATAGCTATATTCCATTGCATAGCAACATGACAATATGTGGCTTTTGGATATAGAAAAATATATAAGGATTCAGGAAAGCTTAAGAAAATACCTTCATTTGCATTGCTGATAACTATAGTGGTTCAGTAAATACTAGGGATGCTATGAGCTTTATGCTGAATGAAGATAGAGGCTGTGCAGCAATGGAAACTGAAATTTTCTGGAAGATCTAATGTTGTTGAAAAATTAGACCTGCATCTGCATATCATAAATCCTGAAGACACTGCAGAACAGTACATTTTACACCTTTCTCCCCCATCCTTTCTATTCATGTAAAATGTACCATGGTTAGAAAGAAAAGAGAGTTTATGGAACTCCATGTTGTAATAGCAAATTTCCGAAAAACGTGTGAGAAATTAATTGGAAAGGGTTGCTGTGTTTAAAACACAAGTATTAACACTCTTTTACATGAAAATCAGTGACAGAACAATGTTGTCAAAGGCAATATAGGCTTTATAATCCTGCCTTCCAAAGGCCATCTAGCGCATGGGAATGGTTGAGTTAGCTCTGAATGGAGACCGCTAGGCCCCAAGTTGGTTGCTGCAGAATCACGCAGCGCTGGTGCCTCTCCCTGGGGGCTGGGGATGGTGTGTCCTTATAGGGGCTCAGGAAGGTTGCTGCTGGTGAAGTTGTGTTCAGAGCATGAACTGGTGTACTGTGGAAAGTGAGATGGGAGCACATATGGAAAATGTGTTAATTCTCCTGTCAATCAAGGCATCTGTTTGGTAGTAGAATTTAGGATTTGCTTTTATAAAGTGCTTAGTCCTGAACTGGTATGTTATAAGGTAACTTTATCTAATTGCTATTTCAGGGCAAGAGTCAGCATGGTAGTGGTTACAGCTGTATGTACTTTTGGCCACCATGAGGAAGGCAAACAGCTTCTTGCTTTATACTTTTAGAAGTTCCTAATGTGCTGTAAAATTGGGAAATCACAAAATCACTAATGATATGTACATTGTCCAAATGAAAAGGAACATTTCCTCATCACTCCCACAGAAACAATGTGTTCTCATGTGTTTAAATAGGGGTTTTGAGATGGTGACTTAACTTTTTTTTTCTTTCAAATTTGGTTACTTGTTATTCCTGGTTGCAGTCTGGAATAATAGAAATAATTCTTTAAAAAAAATACAATTTACGACTCAGATAAAAGAAACTGAAGAAAAGTGGCATATAATTATCCATACATAATTGTAGAATACAATAGACATATTGGTTGCAGGTGGCTAACAGAAAGATAGCTAAGACGAAGTAAACACTATTAGCAAAGTTTCAATTTTTAAGTGTTGCATGCAAAATTAGTATATGACAAAAGAATCACAAACTAAGGAATTAATATGAAGAAAACTAAATGAAGTAACCAAGTTGTTGTGTTTTATATTATCAGAATCTTTTTGTGACAAAGCTTTCTCATGTTTGACCTGGCTTGCAATTGATCCAGTGTGAGAGATCATTAGCCTCAGAGAGAGGCTTGCAGGGTCCAAAAGAGTCCTTTTGAGATTGAGGAAAAGCAAAAAAGTGGTCAGCACTGGTAAAAACTCACACCCACCTGAAGGGTAGATATATGGTGACAGACTGTAATCTAAAATTAATTTTTTGTCTTAATGGTTGTTGTTGACTTTGCTTTAGAAACATCTGGTGCCTTGCCTTGCCGTAATAGTCACATTATAGAGATTTATATTTTATGGACCCCGCATATTATTCTATGGAGTTTATGAGTCTTTTGATATCAAACAGGCCACACAGAAAACAATTTTGGGAGCACCAAAATTTCAGCTGTTTGGATCAAATTTTGTCTAGCAAATTTTTTTTCTCTTCCAGCTGACAGACCAAGGTGGATATTTCCAAAATTCATGGCATGATGTCTTTCAGCCTGGCTAAAGCACACTGTAACATAGAGCCACCTCAGCTAGCTCATCTCATGCTGAACTAGGAAAGGAATGAACAGAAAACAGAGCTTAAAGACAGGTAGCCAGTGATGACAGGCAACAACACAGTCACCTATTGCAACACTTTTACACGGACTTTGTGCTAATTACCCCACTACCAAACCTGACCTGGAAAGGCTGAAAAGTACAGTGCTTCCTAGCTTGGATTTCTGTGTGGCCTTCTTAGAATGAGTAAGACTTTACTCTGTGTTATTCCGTGTGTTAAGTACCTCTGTTCTCCACTGTAGAGGACAAATGTGCCTCGAGGTATCTGTCATTTTCCAGGACCACTGTTGACATTTTCACAGTATTTGCTCTACTTGTTGTTACAATATCAGGCTGTTAGAAGAACTCACTTGACAGCCCCAAGTAAGTCATAGGGATCATTATAAACAGTCTTCTGAGACTGTAGGAGAGTGTGGAGCTGACACAGTGCTCTCACACTGCAATCTTCAGGACAACTTTTATTAATTATTGAGATAACACAATTCTCAAGTGCTATTGAAAACCTCACGTTTTCTATAAAACGTTATGATAAAAATGAAGAAATTGGAATGTGCTTCCTTTTTACCAGTGAGATTATTTTCAATATCTTATTATTTCTTCTATTTAGAAGATTTTAAACAGCTGTGATACAATTTGAATCAGCTGAAACATAACATTTGACCTAATCTTATTAAAAGTGATTATAAAAATAAATGAAAATCTCTTTCCAATATTTACAAGGTAAAGGCCAATACCCAAAATATTTTGAAAAAGAAGATTGATGTGCTTACTGTGGGTATGTTTCCTGTGGGTATGAGACCTACATTTGTAATTTATTTGTCTGCTTCAGGGTTTACATAAAGTAGAATAGATAATGCATAACTGATTATAAGGTATAATGCATATATACGCATATTTATGTATGGCAGAATATTGACAATCACATTTAAAATTATTATCCATTTAGTTTTTTGTTCAGTTTTTTTTTTCAGTTAAGTTTGCAACTTTCTTTATCAGTGAAGTAATATTAAGAAAAAATATTATCTTGAGATGAGCCATGTCAAACCACGACACCCACTCAGGGATATGTTTCTGAGCATATCTTTAGAATCCTTCTAATATTTTGCTGAGTCTCAATGCAGCAATCATTGAACACTTTCATGGGGCTTTAAATGTCTTAGAAATAGTCATTATTCATTTGTGTAGCTTATGTTGTCCAGTAACAACTAGTGAATGCAGAAAATATTGTTAACTTTTCTGAAATTTTATCCACTTTATAACTTGTTTCAAATTATCACTGTGTATTTCAACTACGCTTTTTTTGGTGCAACATCTCAGTGTCTTGTTTGAGAGATGCTTTAACTCAAAGGGAACAGAATAGAAAAGTTATCTTCAATTCATGTACAGACTACATATAACTTTATCATTTGAAGAAAATGTTGATTATTTTGATGTATGTCATTTAGTCTTCTTCTTTGGGGACTTGGATGCTAGCACGCAAAATGTTCTTAGAGTGAAAATTATTTAGAGTCTGTACTGTGGCTGTTTTACACTCTGCATTTTGTGTTGGAGAGGTGGACAAAGACTTTTCCCTGTTATAAAAAGCATCCACCAAAACTGATGGTGAGAAATGAAGGGTTAGGTCCTTATGGCAGAGGATGTATCTTTTTTGTTTTAGTCCCAAGATAAATATAAGAATATATTTGGGAGACAGAGCTCTGACAAATCTAGTGCTTTGTCTCCTACTTATCTGCCCTTAGTACTCTTATTAGATATTGATGAATACACTCACGGCCACTTCATACAAATACAGAAAAAATAAAATTATATATATATACACACACACACCCACCCCTCCCCACACACACACACCCCTTATACTGCAAGAAATATATGCTTGTGCAGTCCTATATATTCCTATAGACACAGAGATATTTCTTTTCTCAAAGAACTGTATGGTCTTGAAAGAAGTGCCACTTCATCTTTCTCATAGGCTCCCTTCAGGTACTGCAAGGCTGCTCTTAGGTCACTCCAGAGCCTTCTCCTCTCCAGGCTGAAAAACATAATTTTTGCAGCCTCTCCTCATAGAAGTGGTGCTCCAGTCCTCTGATGATCTTGGTGGCCCTCCTCTGGACTTTCTCCAGCAGGTCAATGTCATTCCTGTGCTGGGGACCCGAGGGCTGGATGCAGCACTGCAGGTGGGGTCTCAGCACAGCAGAGCAGAGAAGCAGAATCCCCTCCCTCCCTCTGCTGCCCACACTGCTTTGGATGCAGACCAGGACATGTTTGGCTTGCTGGGCTGTGCATGCCCATGGCCAGTTCATGTCCAGACTATCATCCACCAGCACCCCCAAGTCCTTCTCCCAAGGGCTGCTTTTGATTTGTTCATCCCAAGTCGTGCTATGGGGGAAAGCCCCAACCCAAGTACAGCACCTTGTACTTGGTCCTGTTAAATGTCATGGGATTCCCAAGGGCCCACTCCTTGAGCTTGTCCAGGTCCCTCTGGATGGCATCCTGTCCTTCAGGTGTGTCAACTGCACCACTCAGCTTGGTGTCATCTACAAATTTGCTGACGGCCCACTCAATCCCTTCATCTACATAATTAATGAAGGCAACAAATAATACTGGTCCCAATGCAGAGCCCTGAGGGACACCACTTGTCACTGATGTCTATCAGGACTCCAAGCCATTGACTATTACCCTCTGGATATGGCTATCCAATGACTTTCTTATCCATCTAACAGTCCCCTCATCAAATCCATCTCTTTCCAGTTTAGAGAGAAGGATATAGGATGTGGGTAACAGGAAAATATTTGGATAAGAGTCAATTAAGTAAATAAAATCCAAGATTAAAAATAAAATGAGAGGAGAGACATCACAGATAAAATGGTAAGGGATATTGCCCTCTGCAGTGCTGTAGCCTATGCCCATATCAGCAGGTAGCACAGAGAATTACTTGTTGATCTGTGGAGAGAAATAAGCAGTTCTGAGGACCTCACAACTCTCTATTTATATGTGTTGGGTTTATTTTTTACTTCAGAATATTTCTGGGCTGATGGTCAAAATTTCCTTTAGTGGTTGATTTGTGCACCCTAGGCAAGGTCCCAAATTACACTTTGCAGAAAATTTGGTGTTGAAAGGCCTCCAGGTAATAAACTTTAAGACCGCACCATAATGTGAATCAAAACCCAACAGATCACACCTACATCTTCCTTCAGATCCTTCAGGTATAAATTTGCAAAAATATTCCCCAGCTTTTTCCTTCATTGCTCTTTGCTTCTTATTACAGGGAAATCTTAGAAGACAGAAAATATATTGTTTTAGATGAAACTAAATTGAAAAGTGCTTTACAGATAGCAACTTCAGAACAGACTAGAGCTATTTCAAAGACACTTTGTACTGTGTTGGGTCCTCAGCAACCTATTTCACTTCACAGGATGGCTCCTATTCCACTGTGCTCCTTGCTCTGTGTGGATATGTGGAAGACTTTCTTCTGGCATACACTCCTGGAGCAGGCTGAACTGCTGATGTCAATGTATCCATAGAAAATCAAATCTGGTTTAAATTGCAACAAATATCAACAAAATATTATTAAAAAAACTAAAATAATCCTAGAAAAAGGAGACAGAACAGATTTTGATATTAATACTATCTTAGAATTTATAGTCAAAAAAATCCCACTTCTGCTGTTTGTCATCATGCTTTTTATGATGACAATAAGTCATCAAGTCTTGCTGACAATATTATTTGCACTGGTTCTAAATATGAACTAGTTTGTAATTAGTTCAAGAACAGAATTTGACCTTGGGCTTTAGAAGAGTTGTGAATGAAGGAAATATGTCAGCAACATGCCTAAAATTAAGAAAGGAAATAGCATACAGAATTTTCAAGTGACAATGATTGATACATATACATGTCTATGAAAATGAATGAGCAGGAGTTTTCTAAACACTGGCAAAAATGAATTAATAGTAAATAATGAGGAAAAATAATTTACTAAATATTTGATAATGAGAAAATTTGATGCAATAATTGTTCAGAAGGAGGAATGTGAGACAAAAACAAAGTAGCTTTGAATGGAGTCCAGAATTTGATCTAAAGCCTTTGAAGTCAGCAGGAAGCCACTGGCTTCCACACACTTTTTGGCAGCCTTGTACTATACTCTCTGTGGGAGAAATCTGGCACATCACTGAGTTGCTCCATAACTCAGTCCCAGTCTTATAGCATTGCTTCATCAGTTCATTCCTTTACCCATTTTCCTAAATTAATCTCATGACAATCCATTTTATAGACTCTTTCTGACCTCTCTAATAATGATGGTGCTTGTAACCTAAATGGTGATTTGAATATGATTTCCCTGTATTTGTCTTTCTACCCCAGAGTAGAGAACATTTGCCAGAGTCAGCAATAAAAAAGAGTAATTTACTGGGGAAAGTGATTTCTATAACATCACAGGTGTATCAATGAATCAATTAACTTTTTTAACTAAATATTTTTGGTTATAAATTGTTACGATTCTGTCCATCTTACTTTTTGCTTCACACCCTGTCTGACAAGTTAAACATTTATCTCCTCTGTGGCATTCCTATCCTCTATTTTTTTCCCAGGAATGTCAGGTCCTGAAGGAATATGCAAACCAAAGGGATTATGGGAATATGCAAAGGGAATATGCAAACTAATATCTTCAGCTCATCAGAGGAAGAGCTGGAGCTGTTCAGCAGAAGTGGCAGAAGGGCCATGAGCGTTGCCACACTATGAGATCCACAGCTGAGAGATCACAGCTCTCTGTACCAGGATATCCTGACAGCTGCCTTAGCTCTACAGCCATCCTGCCTGGGGTAGCTTGTGCTCCCTTAGGATCTGGGCAAAGCTGGACAGCCCTTCAGCTGGCTGGGCCTCCGCCCATGTCATCATTTCTGGCTGCGAAACAGCTACACAACAGCACAGCAACCCACACAGTTTTCATAATCTGATAATTTAAAAGCAATGGAGGCTTTGCTAAAGTGGACAGTGCTGGTGCTGGTCCACTGGTAAAACAACAAACCTGAGAAATGCAAAAAATATAAACCAAACCAAACAAACACAACCCACAGAAAAACAAAACCAAAACAAAGCTACATGAAACAAAACAAACAAAACAAAACAAAACCCAGACTTCTAGCCATTTTTAATTTAATATTTTTAAAAATGTTTAAGGTATAGGAAGCTTTTCACAGTAACTCATTTGTCCTCAGTATTTTTAAAAATCAAATGTTTTTATAATGAATGTTTCTAAAAGGGGAAATATATATTAGAATTTTAAAAAATGTGAATTGGAGGGAAATAAAATTAATTTAATTTTCAAAACAGAATATATTATTTTTGGCATAGAATTTCAAATGTGCAAGTTCAGTACTTCATTACAGAGTTACTTCCACTTGATAGTACTGGTTTTATCTGTTCTGACTGACTTTTAGGACTAAAATATTTTTTTTCTTTTTCTCATATTATCTCGGGATCTAACTAGTTCAATTTACAAAAGAAGGTAAAAGAAATGACTTAAAAAAGGAAAAGATATATTGCTAGGTCTCTTAGAGAGGTTTTAGTATGTGTGTTGGCTTTTTTGGGTTTTTTTTTTTTTCCTTTTAATAAACTGGAAGGGTTGGAAGATTAGTTGACATTCATATGACAACACCGTATGGTTATGTGTTCTTATAGAGAATTCTGAACACATGCAAAATTAGATGTGCAAATCAATGGCTGCTAAGTGAATTATCCTGTTCAAATAACTAGTACAGATGGACAATCACCCTAACAAAAAATTTTAGGTAAAGGAAAGAGCAAGTAGGATTACAGAAATGCAATTTCATTGCTGTTAAAAATTAATTAGATATAGAGATTTCAAATTTGATAGGTAAACACATGAGCAAAATACAAGCAATCCAAATTAGGGAACAAATGAAGTGGTAGGTACATGGCTGCTGACAGGTAAAATATCTGTATGTATATCAAAGAAGAGCAGTTGTAAACTAATATATATGATACATAGTTAATATACATTTTTTTTAAAAGTATTTCTTTTTAGGTTTTCATATGTTAGAGAGGACTTTGACATCACTGACTTTGCTGTCTCTATTTTAATTAATAAAATTTTAGATACTTTACCCTTTTCTTCTTTCTCCCATTGTCCTGATTCACTCTTTTAAGAGAAACCACACAAAACTTAATAGTACTACTTGCTTGCATAAAGTGAATAAAATTACATGGGTTTTCTAAATTTCTTGAAAATATAACCTCATTTTACCTTACAATATACTTTATACATAGAGGTAAAGTAAATTACTTCTTTTTTTTTATTATTATTTTTTCCTGTCATTTGAAAGGAAAAGTCCCAAAGAACTTGTGGTTTGTTGCTCATGGAGATAAATTTATTTGGATTTTCAAATGTCAGATTATTGCAAAACAGATTTGTATCAGCTCATGTTTAGAAGCAGTTAGGCTTATACAAACTGAAAAAACACACTCTGCAGAGGTCACTGAGAATGAAAACACAAGTTATTCTAGAATGGCTCCTCTTAATTGTCTTTGATGTCTTTGTAACCCACAATACAGTAAAAGAAGAACTATTTATGGTATCTATATTAAATTGAAACAGTCAGTTGTTTTCCTGAGAAAGAAATAAGAAACTGAGATAGGAAAAAAATGCAGTAAGATCCTGAAAACTTGAATTTCTCTTTTCTCCTAGTTGGTACCAAGACCATTCCCTAAATTATAGCTGTACAGGTGATACCTAAAGTAAAACAAACACAGAAATATAACCCCTCCCCACAACCTCCCCCTCCCCCTCCCCCCCCCCCCCCCCCGAGAAAAAGGATAATAGTAGTTAAATTATTGATAGTTCCTCTCAATCTTTGTTACTTCTTTCTTGTGAAAAAAAAGCATGGGAGAAAGAGAACAGAATCCTAGTGTTTCAGAAATAAAACTAGATGCACTTTGAGGCATAATTTCTTGGAGTCCATTACCTCTCTGTGAAAAGGTGGAAAAAGCAGATATCTGGGAACCCTACAGATCCTGAATACTATAATGGAGGAAGTTGTTTTTATGTAAGTCTTCACTAGTAAATGGATAGTCTAGCAGCATGTAAATTTGAACAGCTAAATGAGTGACAAAGAAAATGATAATTTGAGACATTCTGCCAGATAAATTCATCAGATATATTTCAGTCTGTTTTGGGCTAAACAGTCATATGACTTGTTTGGTCAGTTACAAGTTAATTGTAGTAATGGGACATGCTATCAAATAAAATTAGTACTGGTCTGTTAGCCACACCCTAATCAAAACAAAAGGACTCAATTAGTTGCCACTGTGATTTCCAATAGCATTTAGGTCTATTTATTACATTCTTGGGATGAAAATCAGAATTCTGATCTGATATATCCTTTAGTAAATCATCAAATAATACGACTTTTTCATATTAATGTATTAAAGCCTTAAAATTTTGTTTGAAGTTTTGCTCCACTGACTGATGATAATTGATTTTAACAAGACTTCAGTAAATGAGGGATTTTCCGCATGCAGAAAAGAAAGAGCTAATTCCCTGACCAAGTCCTGAAGTAGACTTGTAGGAAGGTACATGGAGCGTGGACACCTCCATGTCCATTGATAACTTACATTATTCCCTATAATACTTGAATTTGATGATTTGGAAGCATTTATTCTATATTTATTGTATTTGAATTTACTTCCCTTTAAATTTCCCCTGCCATTGTCCCTTGCACTATTCTAGACAACATCTCTGATGAGATTTTCTGTCTGCCATTTCCATCTGCAGTTGCTGGTGCAGGTTTTGGATGTTCATTCCTTTTTTTTGCCCACATATAGGAAATAGAAGGTGGTCATATATGGAGAATGTATATAGGAGAGAATACAAGCAGATTCACAGCCTGTGGAGTGGAAGAATTGTGTTTTATCAATACTTATGGCCTCAGTAATAAAAAGATTTAAGTAGCCCTGAATGTAAATATTGGTTCACATATATTTTGCATCTGGTAAATTGGGTGGTGAAAACAAAAAAGCATCAAAGAATTACGCACACATGTTTGTACAGAGAGATAATACAAAAAATTGCTGTTCTTTCTACTATTGACAAAAAATGGTGTGTATAAAATCTCCATAATTACTTTTTTAATTATAAAAAAGCACATCTAGAGGATCTGGTTAAAAGACTCAATTTACTAAAGGTACTTAAATCTTTCTGTGACCCAAGGCTTCCATGGATGTTCAAGATTGCTTGCCCTTGCAATAGAGATAATAACTTCCTTTTACTTGAGTGAAGTATATTAAAGCTCTTAGCACATTTGAACTTAGGGTGTGAGTCTGTGTTTTAGGTGAACAGAGGAACAGAGAGCTTAAAAGGAAGCAGTGACCAGAAAAGTGTGTATTGAAGTGCCTGAAAATATTCTTTTTCTCTTTTTCTTTTATTATCTCAGCCACACAGTTACCACACTCACTCCTCAAAAAAAAAAAAAAAAAAAGTCAAAAAAAAAAAAAAAAAAAAAGAAAAACAAACAAACAAAAAAACCACCCTACCAAAAAACAGCACAGAACATCTGACATATCAAAACCAGTCTATCATAACCAAATTCCATTTAGGTACAGAATGTACAGTGCACTGGATTGTATTTCAAATGAATAAATGAATGACAACTCACTTCAGTTTTTCATTTAAGGCATGAAACTGCAATCTATGCTGGTACTTAACACTGAAGAAGTATCACTGAATTAATAGAATTGTCTGAGTGCATGCTATTCACAGAATGAATGAGGATTCTAAAATAATTTTAATCTTGCTGGAATGACCAAGTGCTTCAGTTACATCACTGGAAAAGTTTCCTATATATTAATTCCTTGGTGTTTCAAACATAATTCTTTGTATCTTACCCCTCTCTCATGTCCCCTTCTTTAAATCAGTAAGTAATATACGTAACGGTTTAAAATAAAAATGAAATTTTCATGCATTACATAAATACCATTTTGAATAGTTACTTGATGCAGTAAATTCTTGGTCAATGACTCCTAATTATTAATTTTAATTAAATACAAGATTATTATCTTTGATAGATTCAAAATTTTGATAGTAAGATTCGGCAACTTCTCATCCTTCTGTTAATTCATCCTCCTAATTCAAAGGTCAGAAGTAACTTAATAACCCCTTTTCAAAGTCTAATAAGATATACTCTGAAGTTAATTTAATTTACTTGGTCTAAAAGCAACATATCATTGTAGCTAAGCATTTTCATCAATGTACACTTGAATGGATCGCCCTAGGAAATTTTATTAACTTTACTACTAACTCCCACTCTAATCTACTTCCTTTGTCAATTTCATCTGTTATACATAAAATATATTAGAAATTATTTTAAAGAGAAATATGTCTAGTTAGTTAAATATGAAGCCAAAAGGCAAATTCTAGATTGTTTCTTCCCCTTTTTTTCTTTTTTTAATTTACATTTTCTTACCTATTTTTGTAAGGCTCATATAGTAGTCAGATCTTGTATTATGTGAAGTAGCCCCCAAAGAGAAAAAGTTTTGGTAAAGACGTCTTATTCAACTCTGTGAATACCCACTCTGATGATATTCTCCTTGTTTCTATTTTGATGATAAGCAAAAACAGATTCAAAATTATTGGTTATCTGTATTCTCATGAGGAACTTCAAAGGAAGATAAATGTTTACAAGTAACATTACCTTGTATATATTTCATGTACTCCAAAAGTTTTGCTGTTGCTGCTGAAGATAAGTACTGACCCTCCATAGGAAAAAAGAATAATATTTCAAAAATATATAAATGCATGCATTTAACACACAAACGATATCTATTTGACATTTGATAACATATTTTGATTCAGAATGTGAAAAATATTCTGCTTAATTATAAATTTATTGTCTAGTTCTTATTTACAGCCATCACAGAATCACAGTATGGGTGAGGTTGGAAGGGACACAGAAGGTCATATGGCTCAGCCTCTCTGCTCCAGCATGGTCATCCCAGAGCACAATGCACAGGATTGTATCCATATGGCTCTTGAATATTTCCAGATACTCTCCAAAACCTCTCTGGGAAATGTGTTCCAGTACACATTCCCTCACCCACACAATAAAGTTCTTCCTCTCTAGTTTAGTCATATTAAATTTTAAGGTTTGTGAGGACAGTGTCATAACTAGCTGTACACACTGGAACATTGTGAAAGTTCCTTCAAATGTTTTGCATGGTGTAGAGCACCTGAGTTCCACTACAATTCTTATTCTGCTGCTCTCAATCTTTATCTGCCTATTTTGTCTACATTGAAACATATCTGTCTGAGAGAAAGTTATAAGCATGTCATAAAAAAAAAAATGTATTTGTGTCTGTTCCTTTTAATGAAAATATTTGGTGAAACAAACTTGAAATTGTAGTTATTCTGATCTTTCAAACTTCTCTGGTGAAAACATCAAATAGCAACATACATTTTACTAACTACAGCTTGTCTCATACAATAGTTGGTAACAACCTACAGAAATTAGTCCACTGTATAAAGTAATTAATATGTCTGTATTAAAATTCAGGGGTCAGTGTACAGAAGGATTTAAAATGAGATGTACATATTCTTTTACTAGGCATGAAACTGCACACTGCTGTTATTGGATATTGCATCACCAGCATGGAAGTTGGACTCACCTGGTCTGCAAATACTAATTTTTTTAAAAAGTCAATATTTAGTGGAGCTGAAGGAGATTAAAAAGGTAAAAATGCCTCCCATTGTCAAAGGAAAGAACAGGTTAGGAAAAAAAAAAAAAAAAAAAAAACAGGAAAAGAAGTTAGCTGCAAGGATGGAAAAGTGAAAATGGGGGGATAAGTTATTGGTATACTGATATCCCAATATGAGAATAAACATCTGTGATTTGTTCCTGAATGAGAAGAAAACAGAAAGTTTGTCTCTGCCTAGAAGCAAGGGAAATTGAACCACATCAAAAGGAGGACAGGCCATAATGATGTCACACACATAGACTGAGGGTCCTTAACAGTTTTGTGGACATCTCTCAGTGCAGTTCCATACTGAAATTCTAGGATCACAGCTGAATGAAACAGCTCCAAAGCAGGAAGAAATCTAGCTACATTTGTACAACATCATATTTGGGATAACTAGCACTACTGGAAAATACTAACCCTACTCTTTCCTTGTTTTATACAACCCTTTCTCATCTCTGCATTTCCTCTACCTCACAATTAAAAATAAGCTTACAGCTTTGTACCTACTCTTTGCATTAAAAAAAAAAAAAAAAACAAACCAAAAAAAAAACCTGATCTGTTAAAAAAAAAATTGAAGAAAAGGGGGCAAAAAAAGAGGAAAAAAGGCACTTTGTTCCATGTCCCATTTATAAACACTCTTACACTCTCACACGGAGGCTGCCAGACTCAAATTTCTTGCAAAGGTTGCAAGTCTTTTTTGTGGTCAAAGCTGTGAACAGATGCACAAAAGGAGAAGACAGACATTTAAAGGAGTCACAAGGAAGGAATAGACACAGGGAAATTTTTAAACCTGAGATACTCCTACTGTGCAGCCAGATTCACTGCCAATAATCCACAGATGCACAGCACATGGGTGTGCAAAGCTGTGACTGTTAGAGGTGTGAAAGGAGTTCTTAGTATGTTTATTGAATAGCAAACGTACCCATCTGTTCTGCTGAAATAAGTAAGATCAGCATCTAAAATCTCATACGGTTGGAAAGTTAACATTTCTGGGGAGTGACATAACAGAAGTAACAAGGTGTGCTCCCTGATACTGACATGGGTAAACTTATTCAGTATCTAAAAGTAAATATTCAGGGTTTATAAGAACCAGTTGCGCATTTTTTCTCACTTATGTTTCTGTCATGTTATTTCCTGTCTCTTCATTTTCAGCCTGTGTTATCTTTGCAGCAACATACCTGGACAAAAACCTCTTTTAGGTATTACAAATAGTGGCAAGGAAATTGAACAACAATCCCCATGGTAGACATTTATGGAATGGTGAGTCCAAGATGGAGAGTTCCTTAACAACTGCTGGATATCCCAAGGTTTGAAGAAATAGCAAGAAATATTATAAGAAATATTATGAAAACATCTTTTTGGTTTAGGACCCTGAAATTTCCTTCACAAAACAAGATGGCATGGTGGATCACAAAAAAAAAAAAAAAAAAATTCTCCACATCAGGTGAAGTTGGGACTCTAAATTTTTCCATGGAGAAGCTACCTCAACTTGCTACACCTCTGAGTGTGAATCTAAGTAGGTGTACAGCCCACATCTAAGTTTCATTGCTCTCAATAAGGAGAGAAACAGGTAAGTTCCCTAGGGCTCAATCACACAGGTATTTCTTGAGCACAGTTTATGTATATGTATATATACATTTTATATGAAACCTTATTATAACCATAGATCTTTAATAAGATCAGAGTAGTTAGAGAACTCATGAAAACCAGGGATAACAGCATTAATTTGTCTCCGTCATCCAACTGGAATTCTGCCCTTCCAGAAGAGAAGGCTTCAGCTGTGAAAATGTATATGCTACATGTTTTCTAGAAGGGCTGCATCTTATTCTCTTTTTATGGTTTAAAGTTGTCCCAGAGAACAGCAAAGAATGTATAGTACTTTCAGGAAGACCAGCATGCAAAAATTATCATTGTACTAGATTAATGAGGAAGAAGCAGAGTTCTTAATTTTCACATCTATGACAAGCTTCATTTATGCATTTAAAATTAATCAGTTAATTGAATTTATTAACTATAAGAACAAAACCAAAACCACTAACAACAAATAACAATAAAAATAAAAATAACAATTTTAAAAAGACATCTTCCCCCATGTATAATTTTGGAAGGAGAATTCCCATATCTCAGTTGAATTTCCAAACCACAGGTTAATGAGTTGCATCTCCTGTTAGATTAATACTGTTGAGTGTACTTTAGTCTCTTTCTTAGATATAATTTTCCATTTTGAAAGTGAATTTTGTTCCTTGTTGTATACAATGACAAAATGAAATTAAGAAATAAGAATTCTGGAAATTTTTGAAGCCTGGATGGAACTAATCAATATATAACTGAGAAGTGCTTTCTTTCTCTATGCTTTAGGGTTATAAGCTGCCATCCCCAGCCTCTTCCCCACCCCAGAATCTTTATCTTTCTCACAAAAGACTGATATCAGATGCACAACAATATCTCAAGTGATTTTATCTCATACTGATTGTAGTAACTGTACTTCTCACAAAAAAATCATGACCCATGATTTGTTTGTGCTCCTACTGATTTTCCTTTTCATGTGAATTGTTCTAATTTGACAAAGTGATAAGAAATTATTTTTGTGGGTTTTTAGGCTGCACAGAGATATGAGGCTTCTTTCAAAAGAAATAATAGAACAATAGGATCAATGTTATGCTGTTTATTATTTGGTTAATAATACTGAAAGGTCACAAAACAGTGCAAGTTAAAAACACTGTGCTCAAATCAGACATGGTGTAGTCTTCATTTATTCACTGTTTGTGGCCAGTCAGATAAGAACTTTTGATGCTGCCAGGTCTCATGACTTTTTCCCAAGAAATCTTCCCCTCACATTGCAAGACTAAAGCTTTGTGTTAAAAATGAGTTACTACCAATGTTCACTTTAAAAAGTACTTGATCAATCTGAAATTATTGAGCCTGAAATGGAAAATCAGACATAGGTAAAACAGAGAGATTAGCAACTTGCTACTGGGAAAAGTATTTTCATCTATAAAATCAATAAAGGGGGGCTGAAGGCAAAAGAAAGATGTAAATATTGAAACTGCATATAATTTCACCAACCAGTGGCCAGTGTCAGTGTGTAGGAGTTTGCCAAATGGAAATACATTTGCAGCCTTGGGCACTGAAAACAGTGTATTCATACTGACCTGTAGGTTGCACTAAAAAACACCTGTGGTTACCTGTAACTCTTTCCTACAGCAGAGATATAAAAATGCTGCAACTCAAATCAACAGGCAGCAAGTAATTCATTTAAACTTTGTGATAGTCATATTTCACATAATTTGTTTTATAATATTCAGACTATCAATAGAAAACACTGAAGGGAGACATTTGTTTCAGAAATATCTCTTCATTAAAGTATAGTGGTCCCTTACATTCATTGCTACTATACTTTTCTTCATTATTCAATAGCACTTTCAATCCCCATGTGTGTGACTTCCATTATTACGGATCATTTTTCCTTAGGACGTGTGATTTAATTTTAATGCAGGAATCTAAATCAAAATCCTTTGCTGTTTAGTGGCTCTCTGGTGTAATAAAAGAGAGCAAGGCTTAGCCCTCTGCTTTTGTGTTCAGAAGCATTTTGCCATGTATTTGAATTATGATAAATCAATTGGAAGAACCTGACAGTGAAAAGTAGGAAGAAAGTTTCCCTATACAAAGCTGAAGAATAATTACAGCATTTTTTCTTCCCAGCAAAAAAAAAATGCTGCAGGCAAATAGCTTGTTAATTCAGCATCTATCACCATTTAACCTTGTTTGTCCTCTCATTGATAAAATAACACAATTAAAAGGCTTTCCCTTTGAATTATCAGTGTCTGAAGTTAAAATGTCCTGTGTTTTATGAAAGCTGTGTTCTCTGTTAGTTCCATAGAGACATATCTGAATTGTTCTTTGAGGCTTGTTCACTCTTAGCATCTCTGGGACTGCAGCACCAATGAAAGCTTTTCTTTTTCTGGCACATAGCCAAGGCAAGCCACGATCTAATACTGCAAATTATTTTTTCTCTTTTGCACTGAGGAACTACTGTGTTAAAAGCTACCTTCCTTTCCTAGCTCCAGGAGAGTGAGGCACAGACAGGTGTAGCCCCTTTGATTGCACTGTAACCAGTCTCAAGGCCCTCCACAGTCGATGCTTCGGTGCCCAACCGTGAAGGAGAACGAGCACATTTTTTCTTACTCTCAATTTTTAAACCATGGCCTAATCAGCAGCTTCACAAAAGTGTCTTGGCTTGTGAATATTTTTTTCTCTGTCTGAATACAAAGCTGAATACATGGGAAATTACAGCACTGAAAGAATCACATCATTTTTACCCAGGTGCTGTCTGTCAGTCCTGGCATGATCTTGAGCCTGAAATTCAAGAAATACAAATGAAGTTAAAAAAATCACACTTCAATACAGATAATGTTAAGCAAAAAATACTTGATCTCGGGCTTTGTGCTATAGAAGATGAATATGCTCTCTGTTTTTTGCTGCCACCCCCACCCCAGTCAAAGAAGAGGGAAGGGATGTGGGAAAAAAGATCCACCTCTTGAAAATACTTTGGGAATGACAAGAAACATGGAATCAGTGTTATCTAAAATGTGGAAAAATGATTTGTCTATTTCATTATATATACTATTATATAAAAAACATTTTTTTCTGCTTTCTTCATTCCAGTTTACCTTAAGTTGATGGATACAGCTGAGCAACTGAAAATTCCCCATTTCTAAAGGTATTCCTGCTGCTGCTCCAGTTGCTGTTCCCAATGATGGTCAACGCTTTCACTGTAAAGAGTTTCCTAGATTGTAACTTAATACCTGATATTTGTCAGAGGCTTTTTCCTGTTTATAGGCTTAAATGTTTAAGGACTGTGCAACATACACTACTCTATACTAGAAGCCTGTGAATTGCAGTTTCTCAGGAGAAAAGCAAGGTTGACTGGATTCAAGAGGTGGTTGAGTGCAGTAATTTGTTCAGTTTTGTGTCAGGGGGAATCTTGCTGTTGGGTAGTGGTGTCTGTTCTTTTAACTGTGCCCTTGACACCCTCCCCTGGTGTGATGCAGTGTTGGAGATAATACATGTTTCTGCAGGGTGATGACAAAAGCCATTGTTGATGATTTAACACCAGTTTTGTGATGGAGTTGATGACATCATGAAAAAAAATGGTATGAAGATTCAGCTGCTGCTATATTAAAAATAATTGTATAGCTGAGCCTTTTCCCAGCTGAAGTTCTTCTGCCTGAGTGTAGGGTTGAAAACTAGCTTTGATGTGATGTTCTGTGCTTTCTGCTCTCCACTGCAATATGCCACTGCTCTCCACTTTGGGTATCTGTCATATTCTCACTGTCATGAGTGTGTTTCTGTGAGGATGAAGTAAACTGAACCACAGGTTGCCTCACTGTGCCCTTCCCACCAGACTCATCATCAAACTCTGATTGACCCCCAGTCAGACAAGGTGAAGAGCTATACTTTGGTTTCAGAAGCCAGCTTTTGTCCCTCCTTTGACCTCTAAAGCTGTCTATCACTTCTGTCCCTTATTCTGAACATTAGAAGTGTGGTTTAGACTATTAAGTTCTTTGGCTTCATGTGTTGCTTTCACCCTAGTTGATTCAACACATCATTTTACATTCCATTTTGAGAGTTATGAGTTTGTCTTTTCCCTGTGTTGTTCAACAGCTGTCTCATCACTCATGGATGTAAATGTATTAGCTGTAGATTTTATAGCTATTACTGATATTGGGTTAACACTGTGCCAAAGAAACATCTTGATGAAAATAAATCAGAATTATTTCATGAAAAGTGTTCCTTTTTTCCTACTGGGAGCTGACTGTTTCACAGCTTCAACCCTTCCTGTTCATCTGACAGAATGGTCATGGACCAGATATTTCTTGGCTGTGTGAGAGAGCCACGGAGAATAGAGACTGAGAAACTGAATATCTGTCTCCAAACTGAAAAATGTTCAAATTGTTACTGCATTATAGCCTGTCATAGGCACTCATTCATATTAGGAATGTCATGAATGCTTCATAGTTGTACCAGAATATCTGTTTTTCTGAGGATGGTTTGTAGGTTAGTTGGCTTGTTGATTGGTTGGTTTGTTGGTTGATTAGTTGGTTGGTTGGTTGGCTGATTTGGGTGGGTTTTTTTTTTGTCTTTTACTGAAGAATTTCAAATCAGAACTAATATATTTTTGTCTTCAGAAAGAACATTTAAAGATTCTCAGTCTTTGTTACTCAGACAGGAAACCAACCATGGAATGCCATCTCGCTCTTCAAATAAGAAAACACAGTGCAATATGGAAAATGTCATGATTTCTATGATATGCTCCTGCTGATTGATCCTCTGAGAAAAAAGATGCTTTAGTCAAATTATAAATAAAAAGAAACACAGCAGTATCATATACAGTGTAAATATTGTTTATATTATTATTTCTATTTCAGAAGGAAACAGATGCTTTTCAATTTAAAAAAAAAGTTTGCCAGATAATAAAGTCAATGGAAAATAATAATACATTATTCCCATTTTTAATTTATTCCTATCTTGCACTAGGGATTCCATTTAATTTTTAACCTTCTAGGTCAGTTCTGGGGCAGGATTAAAATGCTTTTAAGAAATGTAGTCCTACCAGCTCATAAGAATGTGGATTCTCTCTTCACATAATGTTATCCCTTCTTGCCTGCATCACTTAAGCATCTGGGAAATGGTATCAAAGTTGACTTATTTATGGATGCTGACAGAGCATTAAATATGTTCACCAGGCTATATCTACTGCAGAACACTCTTCAAGCCACCAAGGCAATGACGCAATCCATGGTGCCGTGTATAAGAACCAGCCAGTAGAAGAATAATTCATAACCAAGGTCTGTCATTCCTAAGAATGAATGTTTGTATCTAGATTTTTATGAAGTCTACTAGTTAGCAGCCTGGATACCCCTTGAACATAAGTAAACTATCATAAATCATGAGAGCAGCTCAGATTGAGGCATTCTTCAGTTCTCATACAATACCTCTATTACTTTAAGTTTAAAAAAAAATAGACCTCTTTTATTGCTTTCATGTTCCCAAGCTTTTGTCAGTGCTTTCAGAATGTATCAGCACTTTGTCCTCGTTTCTACACATTGTTTGTGTACCAGGCTCAGATCTGCCATTTCAAAT
Organism: Vidua macroura; assembly: GCF_024509145.1. Taxonomy (NCBI): domain Eukaryota; kingdom Metazoa; phylum Chordata; class Aves; order Passeriformes; family Viduidae; genus Vidua; species Vidua macroura. Next base: position 37,170,072 of record NC_071572.1, on the reverse strand, counting down.
CACAGTACATTGATCTTTAATGTTCTTTTAATTTAGGCTAAAGATGCAGAAATCTTAGCTCAGTTAGGCTGCATGGTGACCTGCATCTGAACTTCTTACCAGCTGCTTTTAGGTCTCTGATGATTATTTTTTAAAACCACAATTAAAATTAAAAACAAAATTACATTCTAGGCTGTTTTTAATTATGTTTTAACATTATTATTGTTCAGTCACTTAAAAATATGTTCTTTCAAAATAGTTGTAAGGGACACAGGATTTAAACAGATGCAATAATCTCACTTACTTCTGTCTCATTCGCTCTTTAGATCTATTGCTGTTATCTGATTTACTAAGACATGGCAGCTGCTATGGCCTTTTGGAGCTTGCTTTGCAAGATTAAATTCTACCACCTTGACCTAGCATAAATATTGAGAAGTGGCACAGGGCAGGTTCATCATGGGATCTGGTGCATGAAATTAATGCTGGAAAGTAGGATAACAGAGTGACAGTGACATGGATGTGTCAGTCTGGATAATCCTGGAGTTCTGGAAGAGGGGAAAAGTTCAGTAAGACAGCATTACCTTACTGAGTATTGCAAAGGAAATAAAGTGTTCCCACATAAGCTGTTTGGGGCAGAGAAGAGTAGCAGGAGTCAGATATTACCATGTTTAAAAATGATTGATATGCTCTCAAAAATGAGCTTCTACGTTCCTCTTCTCAGCCTGACATTACAGTTTACACTTACTTCAGTTAGCAAAAGAATAGAAATTCTCCTGAAAATGTTGGAGCAGTGAAAGTGGAAGCTGGTCCTGTGATATCAATAAATGAAATTCCCTTCACTGGATATTTTAAGCAAACATAGACTGCTGCAGAAATAACTCCTTTTTTTTTTTTTTTTTTTTTTTCTTTTTAACCGATAGTTTGACTAAAAATGAGGGTATTTTTAGTATACTTCTATTATTCTTGCAGAGCCAATTTTAGATTAACCTTCTCTTTCTGAGACATGATGGAAAGCTGCAAAAACTGTTGTGTTCTTGGTTTCATTCCCAACGGCATACTGGCATACTACTTTCACAAGACTGCCTTGAGCAGTATTCTGTAAACTAAATGATGATTATGCGTGTATAAGCACTGGGCCAATAAAGCACAGAATTTGCTATTCACTTTTATGACTGCTGCGTGGCATCTCTTTCTGTTAAGGCAAATAAGCATGTTTTTATATTAACATGCTGAAGAAAATAAAAATCAACTTGAAAATCTCTGTGTATGAATATGCACACAAACAGAGTTTAAATTAATCATATATTCTTTGGTGGATGCAAGCAAAAAGGAATAATTTGGCTGGCATAGTGCTATACATTTTAAGGTACTAATTTATCTCCAAACTGGAATTTTTCTGTTTGCTCAAACTAGACACTGTAACTCCTAATAAAATAATAATTTGGTCTGCAGTAAATGTCATTCTGTAGTACTATTCAGAGCGTAGGCTCCTAAAGGGCAAAATCGACTCAATTTTAAAAAGGAAAATTTACAAAAAAAACCCCACCTATAACAGATGCTCTAGCATATGGCTGGGTTTTAAGTGAGTGCATAGTTGAGCACAGAAAATAAATAAGGGCATGACAAGACCCCCCCTCCTCCTTTTGCCCCATAGATACACTAATCACATGGTCACCAGATGGCATATACGGAACTTTGAATGCAGTACAATATTTATAGCCACCAATTTGAGGCCTTAAAGTCAGAATATTAAACTGTTTATTTCATATGGCTGCAAAGAGGCACTTTAATGCTGTTTATTTTTGTTGTCATTATTATTCAGAGCCCAGGAAAGAACTGTTTTGTGCAACTGAAGTGGGCAACTATGCCTTGAAATTGCCTCAGTGATCTTGAAGCCTTGGTGAAGAGAGCAAAGCCAGTTGTAAACCTGGGTGTAAATTAGTCTGGGAACTGCTACCACCTTAATTTATTCCTATCTTGCACTAGACATTCCATTTAATTTTTAACCTCTAGGTCAGTTCTGCAACAGGATCAAGATGCTTTTAAGAAATGTAGTACTACCAGCTCATATGAAGGGGAATTCTCTCTTCTCATTACCTTCTTCCTGAAAATCTTGGTTGAAAAGCACTGGACTTAATTTTGTTGCAGTGCTGGGGTAAGTTGACCAGTTCCCCACTGTGTCACAGGGTCCCCAAGGGTAAGTATGGCAAAGGTGGCTTTGCTCCTGACCCTGTCATCATCATTGTCCCTGTGTCCCTCTCAGCCCATCAGACTGCACAGAAGCCCCTCCAGTGCTGTGATAGCATCTGGATGTCATGGCACTTTCTCCCAAAGTCTGGTTTTCTCCCCAATTATTACAGGAGCAACAGCCGAGCTGGATGCCAAAATGTCTTATTTGTTCTTACTATTGGAGGCCACAAGAGGGAGAAGAAGATAACGAAGTCACAGCACAAGTGCTTGCGTGCTCCAAATCCTCTTTGAGCTGCATAAAGACTGTCTGCTCCTCCAGCTTCCTGAGTTCAAGTAAACAATCATTAAGCTTTCAAAATCTGAACATCAGAAAATCACAACTGAAAGCTAAATGAAAATGACATTGGAGCAGTGTTCACCTTTATGTTGTACCATACCCTAACTGACAAGGATGGACTATTTCTTCCTGAAATAATACTTAATGCCTCATAGAAAAGAAAGAAAGAAAAAAAAAACAAAAAAAAAACAAAAACAACAAAAAAAAAAAAAAAAAAAAAAAAAACAAAAAAAAAAAAAAACCCCAAAAAAAAACAACCCACACCCAACAAAACTTCAATGCAAATAGAAATCCAGTTAAACAGAACACATTTCTTCTTGGAACACATTTACAAAGAAAAAGTGTGTAGATTTTTCCTTGATTTCCTACAGAATCTTGAATAGACTTTGGGGATTTTGAGCTGGTATGAATTGAAAGGAAAATATTCAGTTTCTTTTGTGGATGTTCTTTTATATGTGAAGAAACTGATAATGCATACTCTGACTATTTTAAGGAAATCAATTTGCATTACAGCACAAATTTCTCAGATGCAATAGCATTATGAGTATGTAGACTTGCGAAAGTAAATGGTAGGAAATATATAGTGTTTCTACTAGAAACTACATCAGCCCTGCTAGTATTAAAAGGCCCAGAATTATATAGGTGTATTATCATCTTTTAGAGTGTTTATGTAACCATTTTCATGAGTTTACACTGTCAACTAGAGACCTTTAGTGAACTCACAGTTTGACAACATTGCTGAAGAAACTATGTAAAGATAATGTACAAAGCATATTATTCTGGGCTATAAAATACTCTTTAACTTTCTTCCTTTTGCTTTATTATTTGAATGCTGTGTTTTTAACATTGTTTGAAGACCACCAGGGGAGTGTGACAATTCATAATGTTGCAACATTGAAAATAACGTGTTTGATTTATTTTTAATGTGAATACAGTAGTGATTTTGTTTGTCAGAAGCCATGGGGAACAAAATTGGATATTAGACACTATCAACTTCCATTTAATGTAATAGGAAATGTAACTAGATCATAAACAGAGATATGATTTTAAAAATGCACTCTTTTATGCTTAATGAAATGATATTAAAATGTTTTTCAGCTATAAACAGAATATATGCATTTCTAGCAAAATTGTAAAGCTTCTATTGCAAAATCAAAAATAAGAATATGGAGAGGAGAGAGAGATGAAAAGATTTAGCAGAAACTGTATTTTTTTCACAGTAAATTTTAATCTGTTTCTGAACTGTTTTTTTTTTGTTTCAATTAATTTATTCTGTCTTTTTTCTTTTTCTTTTTCTGATCTAAAAAGAATAAGCAGCAAAAGCAAAGATATGAAAATAAAAAGGTAGAATAGCTAAATGATTGAGAAGGTTTTGTGTAATTTTGTGCAACTACTCATGAAAGACCAATGAAATTATATATGCAGATCTTTGTAACAAGAAGCCCAGTGAGTTTAGAATTTTGTGGGGAATGACAGCATGATCCCAAAGGTTTTTTTCCTCTTCTCTTTTTCTGTTTTGTTTTCTCTTTGAAAATTTAAAGTTGTACATTCTGTTTATGACTTCTAGAAGATAAAATACGTATTTTCATCATAAAACTGTAGGGTTTTTTTCACATTTCATAGTGTCAGTTCCATACTTTTCTGTCATGTCTCCAGTATGGATTGCTTAAAATTTAGACAATCAATCTCAAGAAAACAAGATGAAAATAACTTTGCCTTAATGCAACAAGAGCAGTAATTTTGTTTAAATTTGCATGGAATTCAGGGTTTTTTTCCCCAAGTGCATTTTTGCTTTTCCCTTTCCAGATGGAGGCATCTTTTATAGAACTAGGAATTAAAGCTCTTAAATTCAGGTCTTGTATTCTATAATAAATATATTAAGATTAAAAAAAATCTATTTCTTTCAGTTTTCTCATTTTGAATCTCTTCAGTTCATTATAAAGATCACAATTCTGCTATAGCTGTTATTTCAGGTTTCTTACTTAGCATGTTAGTGAGCTTGATTATGGTTAGATTTACTCAAAAGCTATACAGAGCAGCCATAGAGAAATGTGATTTTTTTTTTGTTTGTTTGTTTTGCTTTGTTTAGTATTGTTTCTGCTACTGCAGAGGGCTACAAAATATGCTGGAAACTCTAAACCATTCTCAGGCTACAACAAACACTAAGTGTCACTGCTTACCAAATGACAGATGTGTCACTGTTGTGACAGCAGTAGTTGTGTGGGCCACCTGGAAGACTAGAGACCACCACTTACTTGCAAGCCACTGTCATAAAATACTCCTTGATTTACCATCTGCTTTTATGAAATGCCCATGAAATCAAATATCTTAATGGAAGCACGGAATGGGATGGTATGGGGTGGTTCAGTATGAAACTTTGTGGCTTCAGTGAAGGAATAAACCACAGCTGTTCTTGTCTATGTTGTGCTGTTATGGTTCTGAAAACCTGTACTCTGCTTCTTTGCCTGTTATAAATCCAATTAACAGTGGATTTCAGATTTTCAGATTTTATTGTAAAATTCCACATTTTATGCTCTATTCTTATTTTTCTTAACAAAGTAATTTTCGAATCGTAGAAATTGCAAATATATTGCTCAAACTAGTAGTATTTATTTAATGTCAAATACCACAATATTTATGATACAAATTTGCAGGCAAATGAGCTATTTATTTGAGTACAGACATGTGTGTGTTTCCAAGATCAAATTTATCTTACTGTAATAGATTTAATTAGATAGATCTCGCTTTCATATCAGTTTATAGAGAGAGTTATTTAGATGCAAGTCTTCTTCTGTAAAGAAGAGGTATGTAGGAGAGGCTTAAATTAATAAAATATATTTCCAGAGAATACTTAAATGAAGAAAAAAGGAGTTAGGAGGAGTACTTTTATGCATATAGTATTCCTAAAAGAAAATATTCATTTTTTTATTACATCTTATAATTATTAGCCACCATGGATTCACTCTACAACCACTAAAAATATGTTTGATTCACAATACAGATTATAGGATTTCCCTGAGTACTCATGTGAAAAAAGATTTGAAAGACAGCCTTGAATAGATTTGCTAAGTACTAAGGGCAACAAGAGAAAGGAACATTTTAGCATTAGTAATTACAACTTGATGTTGGTGAAGTGTATTTTTATATGTCCTCTTGTCTTTACAGACACAGCTCATGTTTGGGAAGAAAATTATTTTCTTCTCATTGTCAAAATCATTCCATTCTACTTGTTTGTTGTTGTTTGGTTTTTTGTGGGTTTGCTTTGTTTTGCTTTGGTTTTTTTGTGGGTTTGCTTTGGTTTGCTTTGGTTTGCTTTGGTTTTGGATTGGATTGGTTGATTTTTTTAAGGTTGGGTAGTTTTTTTTTTTCTTTCTTTTTTCTTTTTTTTTTTTTTTTTCTTTAAGCACCTAAAATCTATGCAAATAAAAAATCTTGCTTTTTAGCATAAAATGTCCAAAGTCTTGTACATATACATATGTGAATATTAGTAGAGAATTTCCACATGCAATGCATGAAGCATTTGCAGGGAGAAACAGCTGGCAATCAAAAAAATAATTTGCAAACTATACTGGTTGAAAGCAATTCCCAGTCAGATGTGCTTGAGCTGGCTGAATGTCAGAAGGGCAGAGATGATCTTGCTGGAGTTCAGCAGCCAACACAGAGACATATCCAAGAGGCATATGCAGGAGTTGAAAAGTTCAGGCTAGGCCTTAAGCATTCCAGCATTTTAGGAGAGGAAAGATTTCTAGTTTATTTAAAGTAAAAGAGTTACTGTAAAAAACATGTTATGGGGTATATAATGACAAAAGATTCTAGTTTTCCTTACTAAGTTATTGGCCTTTTTTGCTTCTCAGATTTTTTCATATGTTGTAATTCTATTCCAAGTTCTGTCATTTAATATAGGCTGGAAATATATACACTTTTAAAAGCCATGGTTGTGCTTGGGTTGTGGAAACTGGAGCAAAAGGTATAGCTTTGTGATGTGTGTGGGATGGAAGCCTATTTCTTGTGCAAGCATAGAAAGGGAAGTAAAGTAAAAATACCTTTTTTCTTTGCATAATAGCTTATTTGTGGAAACTAACTATCACATGGAACATCACAGAAATAGTCCTTCAAATATTAAATGATTTTTTTCATAGAATTAGGTGAAAAATCATTCAATGCTTTTTATTTTATCTCAATACTTATGCGGTGACAACAGCTATGATTTTTTCCTGTTGCATTTTGTAAGAAAATATTAAACTCGTGACACGGCTACCTAGCTTTATGTGAGATTTTTTTCCTTTTTCCATCAAATAATTTATCTTTTAAAATATAATTCTAATAATTATCACACATTATAGAAAGATTTTTTCCATTAATGTTCTATTTGCCAGATATGAAGGTAAAAATTCTTCAAATCTGTATCCTCAGTAACAGCTTATTAAGGAATAGATGGAGGGTCATGTTTATGAGCGTATCAAAACTTGGCCCATAGCTGACATTGTTTCTAAATGCCATTCAGCATAATTTTAAACCAGCATTTTACAAGTATGATAATGTGAGAGTATATGGCTGAATATGAATGAAAAATAAAACAATAAAAACTTGTAATTGCCAGCAAAATAGGAAAAACCTCTCCTTTTGCTTATGGTTTCACCAAAGCAAATGTAAGTTGCCCACAGTTATATCCCTCATTCCTGTGTATGGTGGCCTGGGGTCCCAGGGGTCCTTCCGGCCCCCCAGGCAGCTGCTGCCATAGGTGTCCTGGATAGCGCTGTGCTCAATCAGCTCAGCCTTTCTGGGTTCCCCAGGCTAGCTCCCAGCTGCAGGCAACTTAGAGACCAACTCTGGAGTGATTTGAGCTCTTGTGAATTCAGCTCTTAGTGATTTCAGCTCATTGCTCGCTAGGTGCCTCAGCAGCTGCAGGGATAGAGAGAGGAGAAGCCTGTATAGAGTTCTGCAGTGGTGTCTTTATTGGCAGCTCCTGTGAAGGTTTCCAGTGACAGCTCTTCTGCTGAATTGGGCAGAGATGGGGGTTTATGTAGGGTTCTGGGGTGTTGGAAATTGTCCAATGGCCAGGGCTGAGGAGAATACGACCTATAGCCTTACAGAGAGATAACAAGGGTCTGAGGGTGGAAGAGGGGCTGCTTTGGTCCACTCATCATGACTCTGCATTTCTTATCTTAGGCGAGTGACCGCCAGGGAGGCCTTGCAGGGCCTCTGCCTGCTACACCTGTGAAAATGTTTCATTTTGTGGGGTTCAAAATACCTGCTATTACACACATACTGACATACACAAATGCTGAGGTGAGCAAATATATACATTAAAAAAAAAGACCTCCCTTCCTTCAAATAAACCAAATTTTAAAATACTATTCTCTCTTCAGAGAGTGAAAAAATACTCAAGTTAAACAAGGTAAGGGTATAAATGATAAGAAGTGATGTATTTAATCCTGTCATGGAGACTGACCTTCAGTTTGAAATGGAGGGGTAAAAGCAGTGTGTCCCTTTGCCAACATTTTGTGTAGCAAAATTTTATATGAAAAGTTCTATGGAAGACTTAGCAATCTTCTCCTCCATGTAAAAACAGTCTTTCTGTTTCAGAAAGATGCACTTACCTATGAGACCACTGCTGCCATAAAGAGTGCCCCAACAATAGGGGCTAGACAGATCATGAATTTATTAAGGGAATGACAAAGAGCCTTGGTCTTCCTTTTTCCTTAGGAAAGCAAGGTTTGCAGTTCCATGTCATGTTGCATAGACCCACATGCATATCTAATTAGATATCTATGTAGAGCAATCTTTGAGCTTGGCTCTTTAACCCCGAAGAGCACAATCAGTCTTTTTTTGCAGCTCACTTTTTGGCTCTCACTGACAGCACTTTTTTAGAGTCAGTCACCAGCCCTTGAACAGCCATCTGAATGATGAACATACAGGTGGAATATTGATGAGATTAAGTGCTCACATCTGATGTAGAAATTAGATAGATAATTTTTCATTTCTAAAGTGTTCTGCAAATATTAAAGATCATTAAAGTGAAATAAAAATAAATTTGTCTTTATGGATTGCTGCTCCTTTATGTCCCAGTCTTGCAGATAGCTTTATGTAGGCAGGCAATTTTGTTTAAGTACATCTTGTTTGCTGACTTCTTGCAAGATTATAGATTTCAACAATGTGAAAATGTCAATACACATATCCTGCTTTTTCCATGGAAATGAATTTTTTTTTCAGTCAAAGCAATTATTTACTTTCTTTAATAGAAGTGCAAGACTGACTTTTTTGCTCATGAGTGAAGCTGTCAAGTCATGCTTCTTACTTGAGTAAAACTTCTCCATGAAGAGAAAGACATATGAAGAACTCCTCAAGAGAAAAAAATTGTTTCTTTCTTGTGAATGCATGGATGCAGACAGAGGACACTGTACCAGGTCACTTACATCTCTACTCTTGTTGTCAGTGCGAAATGAAATATAGTGACAGAAATATTTCAATACTGACTCTTTTTTTTCAACAAAATATTTATTTAAGGAAGATGGGGGAATTTTATTATATTCCTTGTTGAACCTTTTATGATTTGATTTGTGGCTATAAAGCTTATAAAAAAAAAAAATCTCTGTTCAGTGCCCATAATCTAACTAAAATGTCCCATAAATAAAATAGAGACCCATAATATTCCTTCATACACCTCCAATTTCAGTATTTCCAGGGCCAACAGAACTATTTGTTTTATATTGGTTTGGTAGATATACAGGGCTGAAATTTTCTTGCTCACAGTCATCTGTAAATAATAATTTGTAAAAGTGTCATAGATTTTCTTTTTACATATTTATTCTGCTATGAATGAGAAACAGAATATATACAGTCCATAAATGTAATGAGGGGGATAAAGTTCACTGTCTGCATATAATTAATTCAATGTTATTTTTTTACTCCAGTATTTCCATCCCAAGGAAAGGAAATATTTTTTCTTAGTTGATGCTTATGGTTTTGAGCTGCTTGTTAAGGAGTACAGAAGGAGAGAGAAGGAAAGAGGAGATATAATTTTGTTGGTAGGATATGTCACTTTGACTCTGCATATACTCTGACTGTTATTCTAAACAGGAAACACTTGGATTTTTTGTATGGCAAATGAATTTACTTATCTGAATGGCAGGCACTCAAATTAGTACGAAAGGTTTGCGACAAACACTTGTGTTTCCTCCCTTAGTGAATGCGGACATTTTTAATGGCAATGTTCTGCCACCTCTGTTCAACAGGGAGCACTTCAGTACCTCCTCTCCAGCACCAGCAGCCCTCAGCAGCTGCTCTCTTCCTGTGTGCTGGGCTGCTTTCTGCCCTCTTCCCAGGAGCAGAAGGAAAAGCACAGAAACTGAACCTTAGAAATCATCCACTGGTTAGCCTATTATCACCCATGATGGACTAATCCTACATGTTAATTAAATATAGTGAATTCTGTTTAATATCTGTTTACCAAATGTTTTGGATAATTTCTAATAGTTTTTATGGTAGAGCCTTGCTTTTCATGAAGCCCTTAGGTTTCACCAGTATAATTTCCTTGCCTTCCTGACTGCACTGTTCAACATCTTTCTTTTGTTTCGTTTCTTCATGTTTTACAGAGCTGGCAGAGCATAGACATAGTTCAGATTAATCAAAAAAACTTAATGCATCTCTATGGCTTAAAAGAATGTTTAAGGCTCCAGTACTTTTCTTTCTTAAGTTTAGGAAATGAAGCCTTATATTTATTTTTCTTTAAAAGTTAGATGAAGTTCTTCTGTTTCTGACTCTTTTTTCACAGAAGGTTTTCTGTTTGTTTTTTGCCTTTCTGAGTCATCATGAAATCGGGCCCTTAGGAGAGTAGCCTCTTTCTCACAGTTTCCAAAATACTTAGTATATTTTGTTTAAAAAATCTGACTTTAATATTACTCCAGTAAGTAGAGATTTATCTCCACATTTTCAATTGAATAAAATGAGCTTTAAAAGCAACTCACTTCAATAGTCCTACCCCTGGAAGAGGTATAGAAAACCATAATTACAATTTGTATTACATATGTTCAATGGGGCTATGATAAAATTGTTTATTGTATGTCTGAGAAAGTACAGTAATGTGTGTACGTCTTTAAAAAGCTATTTTAATCCAATGTACACTGTCCACAAAATGGTTTCTCTTTAAATTTTCACTTTTAACTCTTAAAAAAGGAAAAAAAGCCTGTTGCTGATACACTTTTCCCAAAACTTTTCGAAATGGAACTTTTTATAGCTTTCATACTGTAATTAGCTCTTTGTAGATATAAATGAATCTTTGGGGAAATAAATGCATACCATTCTTGGGACTCATCAAGTTTGTTTTTTTTTTTCTTCTTCATCATTTCAAGTTCAAAAAATGTTTTGGAATCATGTATCACATAGTGCCACTTCTGACCACATAGTGCTTTTGTTTTCAATGATTGTCATTTCTGAGATTACAATAAGAAAAAAGGGTTTCAACCCAGTCAGTAGACTGATCTAAAATCTGTTAACACAGTAGAAAATCTTGCAGTTTCTGCAGACAGTTTTGAAACAAACCAGGAATGAATGTTTTTGTCTTTTAAAGTTTAATTTAAGTACAGGTACTTCCTGTCTCCTTTCCCTTTAATTTCAAGTTGTCTACACAGGTTTTATATGAAAAAGAGAGACAGAAATTGCTGGAACAATATTCAGCAGCTGTTGGCTTTTGAGTGAGTAAGTCTTTTACAAAAACACTCTTCAGAATAAAATATTGTTATTTAATGTTAATGTTTAGACGTTAATGGTATATTGCTGATAGTGAAGGAAGTCAGGGAATTTTACTGTACTCACTCCCAAAGTTATTAGGAGCAATATGGATACTTCCACTGAGGAAAAGGACAGTGATCTAAACTATTTTCCTCTCTGGTTTTCCTCTGGATCCAAGTGATTCTTGAACTCTATAGCAGACTTAAACTGTTGCTACATGAAGCTGCTGTATAAACTCTTATACTTCATATTTTTATTGCATCACATTCAAATGATCTTTTGCACCTTGATTTTTAATTTGATAAACCGTGACTAGCAGGAAGATTTTTCTGTGTTTAAATACATTTTCCTCCTCTTAACATGATTAAGTATGAGATATTTTGCCTTTGCCCTCTCCAAGTTGTGCTGGAAGCAGATGTTAATATTTTATACACAATTTTCCTTAACCCATAATTGGCAATAAAGACAAAATAATGTAATGTTTCAAGATTCCTCAGTATTAACTAATTAAACCAGCAGCAGGCCTCGAGCATGGGACAATGGCAAACTTTCAGATGAATTAATTTTATGGAAGACCAGCTGAGTAATTGGACTCCAATTACAGGCTGTTTAGCTCCCTCATCACCTTCACATATAATTAAATTCAATTGGTTGATACAGCTTCTATTTTTATGAGGGCACTTACAAGCTTTTTGAACCCCACTGTGACTTTGGATCTAGGCCAATCAATTATTACTCATTTCTCTTTCAAATGGAAATTCTCTAGATTAGTCATATCTTCTATAATGCACTGCTGGCATTTAAAAGATCTGTCTATAGCACATTGCAGCTGAGAAATGGACGAAGATAAATATTTATTGATATTTTTGTTCTACAAACAATATATAGGATGCACATGTATATTTGTTGTTGATTTTGATAAAGAAAGGCCATATGTTATTATGAACTGTCTTGAGAGATATGATGCTACATCTCTTGAGAGATATGATGATACACAGTGCATCATTATATTTGCAAATGCCATGCTTATTCATGTTACAAATAATTACTGAAATCACTCATTAGATCTAAAATTGTCTTTATTGGCATGTAAAAAGTAAGTAATTATGTATAGCTATCTGCAAATCCTTTAGTAGTCCTGTTTTCCATCTTTGATTCCTTTTCAAATTAAATTAAAACATTGTTACTAACTAAAACAAAAAACTAAAACCCAAAAAGCCATAAATTACTGCTTATCCAGTGGAAAAATTAATGCCCCTGATCCATAGGTTGCTAAATAGTTTGTCTAAAAGAAAGAGAAAATATTTATATTTTGAGAATGCTTGAACCCTATCTTAAAGCACTTGGCTTTGAAATAGTCCATATTTTCAAATGCAAACAGAACATGAATTAATAAGTGTTCTTGTAGCATTTCACCCATAACTAGTCTATAAGGAGATTAAACAAAGGACTAGAACTGATATGGCACTTTTGCCTGTTCTTAGTATATTGCTTCCAGTGTATTTATTTCCAAAGAGAGCAATATATCATCATTAATAAAACAAGAAGCAGGGAAGCAGTAGTGACATCAGTGATCTTTTCCAGCTCTACTGAGTGATCAATAAAGAAAAAGGCAGTGTCAAATGTGAAATATTACTTTTCTTTAGACCTTTCAGTTAGGGAAATATCAAACCTATTTCTTCAATCCTTAAACTCTTGAATTTGAATACAAACCATTGATTAGCTATGTAAAAAATAACGTTGAGGCACGCCAAATTACAACAAAGGCTCTATGAAACTGTGTTACTACTGATTGACTAGCAAAATAGAACATTAATGATTAATGGGTTTGTAATAAATACCAGAGAAGTAGTGCTCACTACTTCCTCTTTTGGGGTTTCATTTCCCACAAGAGCAGAAAATTCACCTCTCAAAACAGCAGGGAGTTCTCCTCTTGGGCTTTTTTTTTTCTTTTTTTTTTTATTCCTCCCACAAAATTCAGATAGTATACATTAGAAAGTGGCTGCTTCAGATCTTCACTGCTTAATTTTGATTTTTTTCCTGATTATTCTATAACTGAAAAAAGAAACCCATATTTTGAAAAAAAAACCTTTACTTTTTGTACAAGCATATGATATACAGAGAGAAGAAATATAATAAAAAGATTCCTGAGGAAAAAAGTTTTTCATTGTTTTAAATATGTGACCATCATATTAGATGTTATCAAAATATGTTGTTAATGATAGTTGATTTTAATATTTTAGAATGAAGCAAAGGTGGTAGACATTAAAATTATATTACATCCAGGTTTGTCTTTTGTTTGTTTTACTTGCTTTTCTTTCTGAATATCTAAGGATCCACTTTAAAAGAAACTAAGGAGTTCATGTATCAAATCAGTATGCTGATTTTTCCTGCAAGAATAAATGTTTAATTACGACCACCATCAATGTTGTAAGTAAAGGTAGAAAACAAATTTTTCATATATGCCTCCTGTTTTAGGAGCATCACAGATGCTCTCATTCAGATTAAACAGGCTCTGACAATGTTTTTAGTGTCTCTTGTCTAACATGTCTACCATCTATTAATCCAGTTGGTCCCCTCAATGTCACCACAAGTTCATTAATACTTTATTTCTGCTAAGAAGACACAGCATTTATGCAATAAAGAGCATAACTAATAAGATAGTATGGACCACTGCACTTCTAGGAGAGAGAAGGAAATTAGTAGTGCTGTCACAGACCTAATATCAACTCACTTGAGGTAACAGTCAGGAAAGAAAACTCTCTAGATATTATTTTTTTTCCAAAGGCTAGATGCTTTAAATCACAGTGTTCATTAGACTTAGTCATCATTTCATCGTTTTGCTTCATCAAGCCTCTTGTTCCACATGTGTTTTGAAACACTTTTTTCTCCCTAGGTGGGTTGGCTGAGATCAGAATGCACAATTCGCATTCCTTGCAGAGACAAAGTCAGAATTGATTAAGTTTAGAAGACAAACTGCACAGAGGGACAGAAAGGAAAGACCTCATTCAGGGTATAATTTTACAGGATTTGTTATTCGTAAGTGAACAGCCACCTTTTCATGGATTTCTTTCTGAATAATGACAAGAATTAAAAAGAGAGTAAGTTGGTTTACCAGTACAGTTACTCAGGAAATATAAGCAGGTATTAGAGGTTTAGTGAAAACACAACCAGTACCACGAAGAGGGGAAAGAAAAAAAAAAAAAAAAAAGCCCAGGAGAAGCATTTCCCACTATTTTTAGAGGTGAATTTTCTGCTCTTTTGGGAAATTAAACCGAAAATGATTATGATCTGGCCCTGGCGTATATTGACCAAACCATAACCTCATTAATTGTTCTCCTGCCAACCAGAGTTTTTGCATACCATTTTTCCCCCTTTCTTTCCCTAATTCATGATTGAGAGCATACTCACTCCACATTTTGGGAAATACCTTTAAATATAAGAAAAAAAAATCAAATCAGAAAGGCAAATTCTTTGCCTCCAAATGTGTTTTCTTTAGAGGTTAATCAACAAGCACACTGTTCCTTTAATGGTATTGCTAATCTTAAACATTGACTGCCATTCTGCACAGCTTTCAACAATGCTAAATGAAGAAAACTAAACAATAAGAGAAGATAATTGAAAAATGACTGAAACATGCCTAGTCTGTGTATTTAGAAGCACCTAGCTTTCTGTTATGTAAATGAAAGGCACTTAGGTATGAGGAGAAAACCTCGTATTTGAATAGCTTTTAAGTTTAATCCGTGCTATACAGTGTGTTGGCAATGCAGCCTGTTGCGTCTGTGGCTTCGGAGACACTTTAACTCCTAATTGTTGATACCATCAATGTTCCCCTCCAAAAACATTCCTCATATACAGTACAACAAAGAACAGTGTGTGCCCATGGCCCGAGCTTAACAAAGTGCATTGAGAAGGAGGCTTCCTGGGCAGAAAAGCACATCAATAACACAGTGGGAAGTGGCACCAACAGAAGGTAAACACGGGTCAGTCAGGGAAAGCTTAGTAGGTGGTGGGGCACAGATCTTCACATACAATGAAGGGAATGACATCAGAGAGATTCATCTTTTTCTGTGCTTGAATTCTCAGTTATTAACTAAGGCATAACATCATACAGGACAACAAAGGCACAGAATCAGCCAGTTTTTGACTGCCTCACAGATGGCACTTAAATGTAGATTTCAGTGCTGCTGAGAGAATGACTGTGGCAATTGTGTTAGCTGAACCGTTCAGCTCAGGGAAAACAAAACAAAAAAAAAAAAGTAATGCATTAATGTTCTGGTTAAGTAAATATTATTCAGACATGTAAGCCACTAGGCTTACCCATTTCTCTGTCATTATTTATTAGGTACATGTGAATGGTGTATAAGAGTTTCAAATTCCCAAGCATAATTTTTCTGTCAAGGACTGGCAAAAAAAACAATAAAAAATAGTTGTTCCATGTATGTAGCTGCTTATATTTTATAGCTGAGCAGGAAATATATTTTTTAAATTTATTTTAGCTAGATTTAGCAAGAGATGAGTCTTCTTTACAAAAGAGGCTTTTCTTTTCCATGCCACATTAAAGTGTATTCATCTGTAACTCTTTTTATCTCTGACCTTTTTCCTAATAGGGAAATTGTTAAGGAATAAGGAAGAATTTAAATGCCACTCATATCAGATAGGAAGATGATTTTTACAAGCTGCTTTGATTATGAAGAGTGTTTATTTATGGAACTGTTCACAGATTTTTAATGCACTATCTTGATTTTGATTAGTGCTTTATACTGCAATTTTAATTTTGCTCACAAAATTTAGACAAGAGATTCCTGTATATTAAACTTTTTGTTTTTTTAAAAAGGTTTTGTAAATGCCATGGATTCTTCACTGCAGTGGTATCTAAGTTTTTTTGACTGTGCAACCTTATAAAAAAATTTTGAGCATGCATTGCCAATATATGCACATTTGTGTTTTCTGTAGAATTTTTATATATGTACTACTACACTAGCATATTACTGACATTCTAAAACATGCATAATGAGACAAAGATGAAATCTGCTTTTTTAAAAAAAATACATATTATTTAATAATGATACAAAAAAAATTGCTTCTGCACCCCAGAGGATTGTCTAGTGCACTCCATTGGGTACACACACCACTTTAGAGAAAACTTCCTTATTAACATCTAATAATTATTGAATTATAAAAATCAAAAACTCATTGCAGAAGGAATATCATACAACAAAATATATCACAGGTTTATTAATTTTATCCCAACTTAAGGGCTTTTTCCCAGTTTTTGAAGTACTAATTTAGTGGAACTTCCTGCAGACCCTAATTAGCTTCCCAATGAGACCTTTGTCCAAATTAAATATGCATAACTGCAAAGGGCTATGATTTTGCAAGAATGGAAGACTAAAATGGAAGAAACTGTGAGGTACATGCTGGAAAATGTGTTACTTAATTCTCAGCTTTGTTATAGCTCCAGTAGTGAAGTAAAAACAAAAATCAAAGTAGATTTCCAGGCCCACATTGTAAATCTGAAATTAAGCCACCTGCATAACAAATCTTAGCTATCTAGAAAGTCAGTGAGTCAGTCTTTTGCTCAGACCAGCAGCATATGCTTTTCCAACTGCTTTCATTTATCAGAATAAATTAATTTGTTTATCCAAAGAGTTCAGGAAATTAACTAATTCATTTGATATGGATTTTCAGATGACTAAAACCCAGTACTGACACTGGAGATCTGAGATATTTAATGAAGACCAAAGGGTAGAAACCTACTTGATGGAGGCTGTTACATTGTAGTGATGACTTTTGCCAAGTGAGCAAAGTCCATGACTGTGTTTGAAAAAGAGCTGCATTTATCAAAAGTAATTTTAAAAAAATGAGAATACAATCCTCTTGCTATTTATATTTTGGTTGTATATCTATTAAGTATGTATGGCTCTTATTTGTACAAAAAAACCATACAGAGAGGGTGCAATGAGGAACTACCACAAAGAAAGCTTCTTGCTGGAATCAGGGGCCTATGAGAACTGAGTTCTATAGTTCAGATCCCCATAAGATGGATGCTTCAATTTGCTATCCTCTGGAAATATTTTATTCCACTGATTTTTTTTTTTATTTTAAGTATTGTTATTTTAAATATTCACAGCTGAAAGAGATGAAAACGCTTAGAAGAAAAAAAGAACACAAGAGGTCAGGAGGAGAATATAATTTAAATGCTTAATAGAAATTTCTGAATTTGGAAACCTATGTTGTTTATATAGTCAGTGGAATTTTCCTAGAGAGATTTGCAGTATCTAAAGGTTAGAAATCAATCTCTGGAGGCTATAAATAAAGAGCCTAATTAAGGTGCCCACATTGATATTATTATCTCATATTACTCTTGCTCGTCTTTTAGGCTGACCATTATAAGTACCTTTATAAAACCATTGATTTCTCATTTCTAAATAGCAGGTTGATTTGAATATTCCATGGTTCATGGATGTTGAGAAAAGCCAACCAAGGATAAGGAAGATCTGGGATTAACAATACAATGCATTTCTTAAGGAAAGTTAATGCAGCTAAAATGGTAATATCTTTCCTGAAGATATCTTCTGGGTTCTGATTACCTCCTCTGAGAATTTTATGAAAATATCTTTGTCAGTCATTACTTTCCCATGCCTTCAAATCCAGAGGAGAACACAAAATTAGTTTGCATTGGAAGTATTTTCTATTATCTATTGGTTAAGAAATCATTAAAGAAGCAAAAAGTAGACAAAAAAAGGTGCTTTGCTGCATCTTAGAAGAAAAAAATCCAACAAAATTCAAGAAAAGATGAAAAGCTTTTATCTCAATGAGCTTAAATAATATAAGAACTAATGGAACTAAGATATCAATACCTGCAGTTTTTACTTGAAATGTCTATGGCAACAACATGTAGGATACATTGATTTAGCATGGGCATAACATGGAATAACCATCTCCATGAGATTCTGCATGAACTGCAATCAATCAGCAATAACAGGTCAAAGCTGCAGCATGTTCTCTTTGTCTATGTAAAGATATTGCTGTTGCTGTCACTTTAAACCTCTATTCTCCATATATGGATTTATTTCATCCTTATATTTCATCTAGTCAGCATAAGATTTCTGCAGAATGGAGACTGCATTTTTTTAACTAGAAATCTGAATGCAGTCCTGAGGGCTGAATAGGGCCCCTGATTATTCTTGTGATATAGGCAAAAAAAAAAAAAAAAAAAAAAAAAAAAAAAAAAAAAAAAAAAAAAATACAACATGCTTTCTTCAAGGTTAAGCTGTAAGTTTCCATAGATATAATTTCACATATAGGTGGGGACATTTAAGAATCTAATGATTTTACAAGGCACAGAAGTGACTGTGGGAAATCCAGATACCATTTCCAGTTTCCATGCAGAAACTCAGCCACTGTTACTAGCATGATCACATTTCCATCTCCTCAGTGAAGCACCTGGTATCAATAGTATAAGGTGAATCCTGTTTATCAAGGAAACCATATCATGTTCATGCAAAGGCAGAGAAAAAGTCCCACTGGCTACATAAAATTTTATTAAATAAAATAATATCTGATTTGTAGTAAGTGGAAGGTATGACTTCATGGACTAACTAACAACTTTGCCTAAGCAAAGTCTATGAGTGACTGAGAAAAAAAGATGTTAATAGATTTTTTCATTTATCAACAAAAGAATAAAAAGATTGTCCAGAAAAATTGCTAGTTGAAGAAAAATGCTGGATTTTTAAAATTTTATTTCTTCCACCTTTTTTTCCTCTCTTCCTTTCCCAACCCCACCACAGGATAAGATTGCTCATGATAAGATTGCTCAGATACTTTTAAAAGAAATAATTTTGTATTTATCAGTTTGGATAGAACATTGCAAAAAAGTGGATTTAAAAACATCAAATACCCTTTTTAAATCTAATCTCACTTTTTATTTGGCTGCAAAGCTTTCATTTTGATTTGTGGAAACAGGTAGCAAAGTCTGCTTAATGACAGAAAATTATTGAGAATAGTTAAATCTAAATGTGGCTGTAAACACTTGTGCAAAGAGCACTGAATAAGGAGGTCATCAAATGAAGAGGTGACAAATTTGTAAATGAAATTACTTTTGCATGAAGTAATAAATAAAAATAGTGCTAACAATATATGTGAATAGGAGAATCTAAATTATTTCTAATTGCAAAGAAATTCTGCGAGTCATTTCAGATCTCTGAAACTGTCAGCAATGGTCAGAAAAAGACCTTATAGAAATGCCAGAAGAATGGCAAGTATGACCAGCTATGTCTGGGGAGGCTAAATAGATTAAAACTTTTTGTTTAGAAATGATCAGCTGAAGAAAGGAAGCAATGCATTAATAGTTCCTTTTAAAAATATATCCCAGACATTACTAATTTGGTGAAGAACTGAAATCTGGAACTCATTGGCACAAAGTGACAGGAGGGATGTTAAGTATCAGCAGGTGTGGGCAGTGCAGTATGAGTAGAGAGAGCCACCCATCAGTATATTAAAATGGTGGGATCCATATTCAATATTCAGTAAAATATCCAAGTATGCTACCTACCAGAGACTGAAACAGTTAGTAATTCTATAATTTTCCTCTCTGTTTTTCTTTGTTTCTTTCTTAATTGTTTCCTTGGTTGTTTGGGGTTGTTTTGGTTGTTTACCTTCTTTTTTTTTTTTTTTCTTTTGTAATTCTTGCCTTAGGTATCTCCTACTGATCATTAACATCAGAGATATGATACTTGCATGTGGGGTTCCTTGTTCTGATCAAGCATGTCTGTTCTCATCCTATTCAGATTTCTGTGCATAGTATTTAAAAGTTCTGAAAGAAAAAAAATTAAAAAATCAGAAAAAAATCAGAAAAATATATGTAAAATACATTTTTTTCTATGCCATTTCAGCCTTAACTGCCTCTGGGAAGTTTACAAAAATCTAAACTTAAGTTTAGATTGACTCATAATTTTCTATTTTTTGTTCAAACTTTTCTACTCAGACTAATTTCATAATCACTTTGATGTATAAATACAGATGCATGCATTTTGTACATAATGTGCATGCGTATGAATGTGTATTTATGGAATGTATGAATGTGTGCATGCAAAATAGGTTTGATTTCACTGTTAGTGAAATATCTTTTAAATTAATAGATATGGAAAAAAACCTCCATAGGTATCACAGTTAGTCAAAATAAACCCAAAACATTTCTAAACAAACTCAATTTGAAAGGTGTTTGCCAGAAAATTAGACTCATGTTTATGAATAAGTATTAAGCTGAGCTATAAATTCATATCTAATGCTAAAAAAAAATTAAAATCCATGTGCCATTAATTGCATTACATTTTCAGGTTTGACTTGCTGATAGTTTGCATTAAACATTTCTAAAACTCTTTTCTATGTAGCTCAAAAAACAAGCCAGAAATTCTCTGGATTCATCACAGCTTATCATGTTACAGTTCCTTTCTGGAATCTGAAACATGGTTTGACTCTAGTATTTGGTGTTAACATTTCAAATTTAGTATTTTGGAAAAGTCCAAACTAGTTTTATCTTCCAGTGCAACAGTATATTTGCCTCTGAGTCTTTCAGAATTACCACCCTCTCCAACACTGGTTCATTTCAAAGAACGTAATTTTCAAAATGCTAATGGATTAATATTGTAGCTTTTCAGGAAGTGCTTTCCTTTTACAATGGTATTTCTGGGACTCCTACAGTATTTTATGGCAGTAATTGCAGGTTAAGCCTGAGAGAGGAGGGAGGGAATACCCTATAGAGAGATAACATTTCACTAATAAAGAAAAAATACTACCATATCTTTTCACAAAAAACTTTACCACAGGTGCATTTTCTGTAAGAGAACATATACTTCCAAATTAGAATCATATTATTTTCTTGCATCCATAAAATTATACTTGTTAGTCTTGGCATCTATAACCTTAAAGAAAATATGCTTCTCAGAAATACTATAGAGTAGCTAGTGGTTCTGGAAAAAGTAAAACATCAAGGGAACTTTCAACTTAATATATATTGGCACCTCATGACATTTTAGGCAGTACTGCTTATTCAAGGAGGTAAGGAGATTTTGAAACACCATTTAGCAAAAATCAGTCTGGTGGTGGATTTATAAACACAGTATGTTATAACTGTCTGACAGAAAGATAGAAATAATATCCCATTTGCCATCAAAGCTGCTCCAAGAATGAGAAAAGGAACAATTCTGTCTGGGCATGGTCAGTTTTAATTTTGACAAATTCTCAGAGCTCATCAGATTGCCAAATGACACTGAGAAAGAACAGATACACCTCCTTCCTACCCCTCCTTTCCCTTCTTGGTTCCTTAATATATTGGACCGTTTCCATCAGTCAATTATACTGCAGAACATTGTTGTCATTGGCAATACTCTCAAACAGAAGGATTAAACAATTTGGGTTCAGAAGCACGTTGCACTGTAAAAATCAGACTTCCATGAAGTTTTTGCCTTTCAGTATTTAGGGTGCTTAGACACCATTGGAGATTGAGCTCAATCATTTCATTCACTAATAAGAGGATATGGAGTCAGACCTAACTGGACAGACATCTGTTGCAGAATCAATTTGGAATTCTTTTTACATATTAAGCAGTTCAAGAGAAATAAAACTAATGGGTGTTGGGATCTAAAAGGTGAAATAACGACAAATGGGCACTGTCTTTTCTTTACTAGCTAAGTTTATCAAATATGCTCCTTTTTACTTTCTATACTTTGCATTTTGTTTGTCATGGAGATGACAAAACTATCAGCTGGAATGAAGAAATAGTATTTACATTTTACCAGATATTGAATTATTAGTTAGTAAATCAAAATGCATTTTCATTACTAGAGATATTTCACCAAAGCAATGTAATTTAGGGAAAAGCCCAATGTTCATGGATTTTTGGTTTGTTTTTTTTTTTTTTTTTTTCAATTCCTTTTTCCTGGAAGACAAGGCAATTTGTTTCAGTTCACTTTATGTTCTTTTGTAAGTATTATCTTCCCACTGTTATACAGAAATGGGCAAAGAATTCTCTTGGAAACATATTAGAGACAAATATTATAACATATTTGGCTACTTTTTTTTTTTTCAGGTTTTCCATAACTATAAATAGCACCTGCATTTAACAGTATTAGAAAATCTGTGTATTAAGAGTTACATTTCCACAGATATTGTCACACAGTTGATTTTATGCCTTGGGTTAATAATTTTGTAACAATTTTAAAATAATCAATTTACAATCAGTGTTTTCCAGAACTCTTATTCATAAGTCCCCTCAAATTTTCAGTTTATGACTCTTAGTCACAAGGATTCAGACACAAAGAATTTAGGTCAGAGTTGAAACGTGGAAAGATCTGTAAGATCAGAACAGATTTTAAAGAGACAGTCTCCTCTAGTTGTGCCAAAATTCCTCTCCCAGCAGTGGATTGATTATGCCCTGCTGAATAAAAGTGTCTCTTTTTATTGTCAGGTCCATGAAAAGCAGCAGCAACATTTCAAAACCAGGGGAAAAAAGGATAAAAAAGAGGAAAAAAAAGCAGGAAAAGTCTCAGTTAGACTTCACATCAAATATTTCAAATACTTTTGCTTTTCTTTCATCATGTACTATATAATTAAGTTATTTTTATTTACTCTTCTGGATTAGTTTTAAAGTATAAATGTGAAGGCATAATGGGAATAGCTGCTAACAATTAAAAATCCAGGCTAAAATGCATTAATCTCTAGAATGGTAACACCAAGTGAAACACATCTTCATTTTGCCTTGGTAATATTAGAAACAAGTTCATGTAAAGGTAGCTTTCCAAACTACAACCAAGAAAAATAATAAAATAGGATTGAAGAAGATCACTGAAATTACTTCTTTGTTGAGTTGTGTAGGCAGTGGCAAAATTCAAGACATTTCAATATCACTGGTTATTTAACTATATTGTGTTGTGTGGTTTTTTGGTCAGTAGCTAAAGTCTGGTTGTCAGTTTGGGAGGTTTTGTTTGTTTTCCTTCCAAGGAAGCAAAATATCTTTTTGAATTATGCATTCATTTATATTCAGAACCTCTCTTTTCTGGATGGCTAGTCCAAAATTATTCAGTGTCTCTTTTCAGAAGTTTGATCTGGAGACTTCTGCAAAAAATTTTGTCTTGTATGAAAGACAACAAAGAAGATAAATGGGGAGAGATTTGGTAAGGCAATATTGGTAAAAATATTTTACAATAATGTGTCGGATACTGCTAACTTTTGCCTTAAATAACTGAGAACAAATATTTGAAATAAGTGCCATATTCCTTTTTCTTTTTCAAACCAAAACAGCTGCTATAATTAGAAAAAATATAAATATAATAGGCAATGGAACAAAAGAGAGGCTCTCATTTGCTGAAGGATAGTCAGAGAGCATGTTTTGTACCTGACTACAGAATATTATTACTGCAAATCAGGATCAATGTCCCATGTGATGTAATCTCCATTTAATATATTTTTTCCTGATGTCATGCCTGTGCTATTACACTAAGTAAGCCATGTTGGTCTGGAGACCTACATTTGTAATTGCAAAAAAGCCATAGGAAAGCAAGATCATGGTCAATCTTACAATGCAGTTACATTTCTGAAAAAAAGATTGCTTTTCTTTTAATTTTCTCAACAGTTTGATTCCACTCCTTTATTAATTTTTATTCTAGTATTGTCACTTGTGAAAAGGTTCTTTACTCCAATCTATGTTAGGACACAGCTGAAAAGATTGAATCAAATTCACTCCTGAGGCAACTCTGTTAATTTCAAAGGAGATAAATTGCAAGTGAATTTGTCTAATGAAGATTTGCTCAACATCCGTTAACAAAAATAAAATATTTCCACAATTATAGGTCCTGGCAAAAAGCTATTTGAATGATATAGAAAAATTGCAACATATTTGAAAGAAAAAACACATATAAGTAACATATGTACACATCCTTTCTAATGCCCTTATATTCTTTAATTTTTGCTTCCACTAATTGACATCTGACTTTAGGATTACTCTTGAAGCTTGAAGCTATGTTCTAATTAGTCAGGGTAAGAGCACTGGTCTATGAACTTCTCTACTACTTAATTCCTCCTTGTTTTTTTCCCCCTGTTTTGGCCTGTGCTAACCAGGCACAATATGGGAGAAAACAAGGTCAGGCATTGTCCATCACAGCCTGTGTGGCCAGACCACCCCACTCTGAGGGGAGAAGAGACACTGCCTTCAGGAGCAGAGAAAAGGCACCCTCATCCATTTTTGTATTTTACACACGTGATATTTATGGCCATGGAGAACCACCACTGGGTAGAAGCCTGCTCATGATTAGCAAAGGTCAGTTTGGTGCTGCCATGATATCTAAAACTGTTTTTTAAAAAATATTCTCCCATGTTCACTGATGGAGGTTGTGAAAACTCCCTTAGGCTTTCCAGTTTGCCTTCTTTTTTCTTTCTTTTACAGAATTTTGATAGTCTAATAGCAAAGTTTGAGCTCACAGGTCCTTATTTGGCTTTCTGTGAGAGTGATTGCCCTTTGTTTAAAAAGGAATCTTAATTGATGATAGAATATATACCTACAACATGTTCTCAGTCTGTTCACACATAACAGTGTGTATGTCCTAGAGAAATGTAAATGACAGAACCTCTGTTTCAGTAAAGTAATTACTGTCTTCACAGACACTGGTAAATGTAAAACTCCGTACAAATGATAATAGTTATTTCTACTATTATTTGCTTCCAAAGCACATGGTATATGTCCTTGGAGAGAAAGTTGAACTGCGTGTTCAGATTCAGAAGAAAGAAGCAAATTTCCTTTTACTTTTCTCTTGACTACCCGAAATTCAGACCTCCATTAGTAGATATTTGCTGGTTATTTATGTGTCGGCTAAAAGGGGAAGATGGATAAAATTATGGGTGGAATTAAGATTCTATTTCTTGACTGATGTAGCTGAGATAGTTTTGAACAACAATTCCTTGTATTCACTTTAAAAGAAATGAGAGGAAAAAAATATTGCGAAGCATAAACTTTAAGGAATTTAGAGATTTTAGAGGAGCTAAAATCTTAGTTAGAGATAAGCCTCACTAGACTTAATTAAAATAAATGAGTGGGCCTTGATGAAGTTAAGAGTTAGTAGTTAACTAATAATTGATTGCTTGTCAACTCAATGTTTAGTTATCTGGGTTTATAATGAAGAATATAGAAACTGAAAAATAGCTTTTAGGAAAATAAGACAATTGTGGGCCTCTTCTGTTCTGAAACCAACTGAAGACAGGGAATGGGACTTCTACCAAGAGTTCATTTGTCATATTTGCATTGAAAAGGTAGAAAGGTCAGAATGAGGAAGACTTCATTTACTTCCTCATTTTGGGACCCCTCCCCATGAAAGAGATCACTGACCCATTTAAAGGAACAAACTACGCATGCTTAATAGCTTTTGAAATGATTAGCATACAAAGCAAGGAATGGGATGTACCAAAATTATGAATATGTATTTGTACTTTGGGTATTCAATACTTGTATAGATAAAAGGACTCTGTAATCATCTGAAAGGCGTGATGTATTTGGAGCTATCCCGCACACTGCCCGGCGTCTCAATAAACATACACTTTCTAACTTTAAATTGTTAGAGAGTTTTTATCCGTCACAATTGGATATCAATACTAGGTCAATGTCCATATTTCTTTAATAAATCAATTGTCTCAGAAAAGTACCTTCTTCTCTCAGTTGATCAGAAACTTAGATTGTTCATTAACTTTTTCTAAGAAATTTTGTTTGCTGTTTAAAAAAAAAGTGTGAGCTTTGGTAAACACCTGTTATCCTTTATCTTTTCTTCTGTACATTTTTGTAGTTATTTTGATCATTTAATAGTTTTCCTAAATCAATTATCTAGTGGTGAGTGGAAATGCAGATAGGTACTGTATTTCAGGATTATATTTCTACTGTAGTGGTAGAAACAATTGATTCCTCTCAGATCTGGTCAATGAGGTACAAAGCTATATTAAAAATTTCTACCATTGTGTACCAACAGGCTTTCCCCCTCTTTGCTATGTTGTTGCCTCTAATATTGTGACATTGATTTCAGCAATGCATGGGCCTTTTCACAGAATCATACAACCACAAATTGGAAAAGGTCCTTAAGATCATCAAGTCCAAGTGTAAACATTACATTGCCAAGTTCAGCACTGAACCATGTCCCTAATTTTAATTTCATTTATCCCATTATCTTTCCTTGAGAGGCATTCCTCCTAGAAGAGTTGTCACAGAATCACAGAATAAGGTGAGTTGGAAGGGAGCCACAAGGGTCATTGAGTCCACCCCCTGGCCCAGCTCAGAACAGCCCCAAGATTCACACACACCCAAGAACATGGTCCAAATGTTTCTTGAGCTCTGTCAGGTTGGTGCTGTGACCACTTCTCTGGGAAGCCTCCTTGAGTGCACAGCCACCCTCTGGATGAAGAACCTTTTTCTAACATCTAAACTAAACTCCCCTGACACAACTTCAGGACCTTCCTCACTGGTCCTGTCACTGGTCACCATGGAGAAGAGATCAGTGTCTGACACTCCTGTGCCCCTTTCAAGGAAGCTGCAAACTGCGATGAGGTCTCCCCTCAGTCTCCTCCAGGTTGAACAGATCAAGTTATCTCAGCTACTCCTCATATGGCTTCCCCTCAAGGCCCTTCACCATCTTCGTTGCCCTCCTCTGGGAACTCTCTAATAGTTTAATATCTTTCTTACATTGTGGCACTGAAAACTGCACACAATATTCAAGGTGAGGCCACCCCAGTGCAGGGCAAAGAGGGACAATCCCCTCCCTTGCCTGGCTGGAGTTGCTGTGCCTGATGTCCCCCAGGCTTGTTCCTCCTGGCTGCCAGGGAGGGCACTTCTGGCTCATAACTTTTGCACTACTGTCATGTGCACAAAACAATGATATCAAAGCTGCTGTTAAAGTTGCAGTTTTATGGAAGTAAAACATGCATTATCAATATTTTCAAGATAAAAATAGGCTTAATCTTTAATCTTGCATATCACCTATGAATTGATATTTTAAATGCCTCACTGGAGAAAGTATTGCAGTAGTTTTATATTGATAGCATGGGCAACCTCTCTCTCTTCTTTTAATAATAAAGATGATTAAAGATATATGTAACAACTGCTATAGAAATTCTGTAAAATTTAATCAAATTTGACACAAAAACCCTATTGCTCTACTGAATAAAATGAAAATATAGATATGATCGTTTCAGCATGATCATGACATGGAGTTTTATACCTCTCTCATCCCAAACAAAAAGCTGTCAAGTGTTTTTCTGTGTCTGGGTAAGTCTCAGGCACAGATGAGAGCAAGCTGGCCAAGTTTTGTACAATTCAGATTTAAATGATTAGTGAGGGATGTGGAAAGCAACAGGAGGCTTTGGACGGGGTTATATCATCTCCTCTGCTTTGAGTGTATGTGCCTGGTTTTTGTTCATGAAGTTCTCAACATAGGGATCTCATTAGATTTGCAGTTTCTTCTAGATGATCAAACAGTGCAATAGTACTAAGCCTT
Source organism: Vidua macroura (assembly GCF_024509145.1). NCBI lineage: Eukaryota > Metazoa > Chordata > Aves > Passeriformes > Viduidae > Vidua > Vidua macroura. Next base: position 37,142,307 of record NC_071572.1, on the reverse strand, counting down.
CTTGCTCCACCTGCATCTGGTTAAGAGCTTGTGTGATTTCCTCTCTGAGCAGAGTCCTTCTCTGGTGACTTAAAATTTTATTACCATAACGGTGGAATACAGCAAAAATAGAAAGACACCTTAAATTCATGCTAAGGACGTAAGTGACAGAATACAGCTGGCCATTAAATAGAAAGGAGCAATTTACAGTGAGCAAAATTATGTTTGTATATAAGGATATATGTATTGATGGCCATTTGACTTTGTTAAATTCTAAGGTCAGTTTAGGCTCGAAAAATGTCCAACTAACCTGGCAAAGATCCATATGGGACACATTCTCTCACAGTTCAATGTGCAACCAAACCAAAGACAGAAGTATAATCTGGAGTTCAAGGATATTTGTATCTGGATTGCCCTGAAATAATCAGATATTTTACTTTTCAGTTTTGCAATATAAGGGTTGTGACATTTGTTTATAATCTAATGCACTTGTACTGATTTTGGCTGGGATAGAGTTAATTTTTTGCTAGGAACTTGTATGTCTTTATGTTTTGAATTTGTGATGAAGAGCGTTGATAACACAGGGATGTTTTAGATGTTGCTGAGTGGCACTAACACAGAGTCAAGAGTTTTTCTGCCTCTCACTCCACCCCACCAGTGAGCAGGCTGGGAGTGCACAAGGAGTTAGGAAGGGGCACAGCTGGGACAGCCAACACCAAATGGCCAAAGAATGTTGTTCTTCATCCCATGCCATATGGTGTCATGCTCAGTGTGTAATGCAGGGGAAAGAAGAGGTAAAGGGGGACATTTGGAGAGATTATATTTGTCTTCCCAAGTCACCACTACATGCAGTGGATACCTGATTTCCTGGAGGTGGCTGAACACCTTTGTGTCCGTAGGAAGTGACAAAGGATTTCCCTTTATTGCTTTGCATGTAGCTGTCTGCAAAAGCAGTGTTTGCTTTACCTATTAAACTCTATTTCAACCCACGAGTTTTCTCACTTGTGCACTTCTGATTCTCTTCCCATCCTAGCAGTGGGGAGTAAGTGAGAAGTTCTGTGGGGCTCAGCTGCTGACTAGAGTAAAAAAATGACAGTACTCTATGTAGGATAGTAAATGTGTCACTTCTCTGGCTTTTAAAGTGTATTCACACTGTATTTTCTAACCCATGCTAACTTATTAATAGTAAATATAGGAGAATAAAATAAGGTCACCTATTTTTAATTTAATTTGCTTTTACATCTGAATGGAACTATTCTAAGTTTCCACATTATTGTCTTCCTCCAGTTCCCTTTGCCTGTGTTTAATAGCTCCTTAGTATGGGAAAATGATAGAGTTTTAAATAATACCTACACATCTGATATCGACAGATGAATCTACCCTTGAGTCAGAGGAACAAGGCAGAGTTTCAAATGGTGCAAGCCACCAGCAAATTCAGTCAAATCTTGCCCCAACATCATAAGTTTTACATTATATAAACACAACCTTAAGAAAAGAGATGATCCTTAGTTGAATTCACGAATATGCCTTAGAAGATGTCTCTTGTATACAGAGTAGTGCTTCTTTTATACTTGCTCTTTACACTCATAGATATTGAGTTTATTTCTGTGGGGTTTCCCCATCTCAGGTAAGTAATATGTCTATTTTTGTATAGTCTGAAGTCCAGTGATTGTGTCCTTTGACTAAGGATTAAATAAAATATAGATTGTTTTAATTTTTCAGTCTCTGTATCATAGCTAAACTATGATTGCTCTATCTACTCTTTTGTCCATTTTTAAAGTATAAAACCAGTTCCAGCAGCAGTTTTGGAGCATCCTAACATCTGGAACTTGCTGTGCACCCTTTGAAAATTATGTTACCTTAAGTGCTTACTCATTCATTGTACAGGAAGCAAGAATGGATCTTCTATACCTGACACAGTTCAGCAAGGAAAATGCAGGCTCATAGAGAAATTTCAAGCACCTGGATATATACAATATGAGGGCAACTTGTAACTGCTGTCTCATTCTTCTTTTGGATATGGCCTTAAATAAATTGTATTTGCTTTACTCACCAGTTCAATACAATTTCAAGCTCATCATATTTCGTGTTGTTAGTTTCAGTTCCGTGTTCTTCTTATTAACAGCTGTGATGTTAAAATTATGTTGGGATTATATAATTTCCTCTTTTTAAGGTATTATTTAAGACTTTTCAATGGCTTTTTTTTTTATTTTTATTGATCATTTCATGCAGAATGCAAAAACAAACTTTTCTGCCTGGTAGGGCATAAAAATTGGGTCATTCTACCATTTTCCCCACTGATTATCAGCGGTGCAGCCACTAAGTCAGTTAGAGGATGCTACCCTAGCAGTAAAAATGGCAATTAGGCAAAAAAAAAAAAGTTAAGCATTGAAGGCTCTTGTGAGAATTGCCTCGGACAACAAAGTGCTTTTGGAAGTTTTAACTAACTAAGCAGCAATATAATTATGTGGTCCTTACAGGATGTATCAGAAGCAAATGAATGCAGTAGTTTTATGGTGCTTTTTTGGTTTAGTTTCAGTTGGCTTTTATAATTTTTTTTTTTTTTTTTTATGCAGAGAACAAACACCTGAGAACTCGCTGCAGATTTATTCAATTTAAAGAATAATGAGCATCATGGATCAGGTACTGGAAACAAGAAATATGTTGCAGTTGGAAATATGAGTCTGCTAATTCACATAAGTATTGCTACTTAGACGAAGGGTTTTCTTTATGTTGGATAGAAAATGGTTTCGCTTTCATAATTTCTTGACAAGGAGTCTAATTGTAATTGTTACCAGATGGGTAGTCTCAGGTGTATAAAGCAGGCAGCCTTCAAGAAACACTTTAATAATCTGACCTTCTCATTGGGAAAATTTAATCTATAGACCCTGTAGGAAGTTGGTTTCCACAAATAATATATTGAGGGTAGAAGGAAACGCCTTCCTCAGATTCTAGTAAGTTTGTAAGGCTAGAATTAGCTTGCCTTAATAGCACTAAACTTTATTCATGTCTGATATATCAAACTATTTAGGGTCATTTTCAAAACCAAATTTGTAATTGCCATTTTCCTGTAATCTGCCTGTCTAGCATAGCTGTAGAGAAGGAATTGAAGTGATCTCCTTATTTCTTTCTGCAGTGGATCGATACCAGTCAAAAATATCACATCCTTTAAATCTTACTAGCATAGGCAAGCTTGCTTCTTAGACTTGTGGAATAGCTACACTTTCACATGAAAAAGGTCAATCTTTAATTATTTTATGGAACATAAGTTTCAAATGAACTAAAGCAACATTATCTACACATTTGAGCTACCTCAGATGTCTAGCCAGCTGCCTGGCTACACAGACATTATGAATTCTTCCACACTAAATCATAGTTCCAAGCAGAATTTAGTTCTTTCTGATAGCTGGTGAATTTGTGACCTCCCTGGAACAGTTGGAGCTGTAAACCACTGAATGAATAAATGATGCATAACAGTAGTTTCTTCATCTATGACAGATGCAATAATGGCCTGAGCACATTTTTCAGGTAATATGAGTGAAAACTTTGTCCATTCTTCTATCCCAGAAGTCTTACTTTTTGGACTTTTGTGCTAGAAGTAGCATGCACTCTCTGCTTTTAAAAGCCCTTAAGAATATATCTACAATGGCTATAGCAAAAAGTATAAAACCTTATTTATCCTTATGGTAATATTAAGATCATTCTTATTTTCAGGTTTTTTAGCATGTTATACATATTAATTATATAATATCCAGTGACAAAAATTCTTTTAGACATATTTTAGGAGAATCTCTTTTTCCAATTTTAAAATATTTGCTATGCTAACAATGTTTTGAGCGTTTTTATGATTTCACACTTAATTTATATGACAGACATATAAAGCCTTTTATCTGTGACTGAAATATCTTCTGCTAGTGTGAAAAGTGCTAGTTGTATTGCCAAGTTTGAAACTAGGACTCAAGCAGAGTATTCAGTTTTCACTGTTTATTGGCATTGATTTACTTGTTTTCATATAGTATTCCTCTTGAAGTTTTTTGGTTTTGGTGGGGTTTTTTTGACATTTAATTGAAGGAGTTTTATAGGTTGAAGAGATTTCATTCCTTTAGACAACCTAGAAAGTCTTTCCATTTACCAGACATAAATTCATGCCTGCTTCTGCCCTGCCTCCACAAAGGGGCAAGATCTTGATGTAGAACCCCCTCTTCCCCATATCTAGGGAAAGGAAATCCAGGAAAGGGATCTGGACAGATTTAGAAAAAGTCTTGGCTCCTACGCTATCCTTATTTAATGATCTTAATCCTTGCTGGTAGGTTTGACATAGATACATTCTAATATTTACTTTTAAATTGATTATCTGCTAGCAACATTATTTGCTGTATTTGGTACAAAGTGTAAGGACAAAAGATATGTAGAAATTAATTTAACTTTAGTTTAAATGCCTGTTGACATTAAAGCCTGTTACACAGGGACTCTTTCACTAGCAGGAGATACCAACAGGCATATAACCCCATGAAGTTTTCCCTTTCTTGTCTGCATATAGAGGATAGGTTATACAGTGAAGTTATAACCAAAGGAGTCCTATTTATCAAAAAAATTATTGTCCAATTATTATCCAATAATTATTTTACATTAAAAAATGTAGGGTTTTTTTTTTCAGATTGGTCTATTCCAATTTAATTAGTTGTTTTAGTGTATAATTTTATGTGTTTTATTTGGTCAGGTTTTTATTTTCAATATACATTGAAAGAAAAAAAAGTAAAATTCTGGTAAGAAATGAACACATACTTGTAGACAATTCTAGAGTACTAAAAATCCTAGAATGTCATCATCTGCTGATGTCTACATCATCTGCTATATTTAGGTAATGCTTGGGAATCCAAATGAGTTATGATCCTTCTCAGCCACGTGGTGTGAGGTAGAGCTAAAGTATTTTCTTGTTCCAGTTGAGGTGACAGTCTTTGTACTGAATGCAGATGAAAACAGAGCACTGCAAAGAGACCATGAGACAAACACTGCTTAGCAATATAGACTATATTTTACTGCACCAATTGCTTAGGGGCTTTGGTTTCTTTTATGCATCATAGCCAATAACAGCTTTAGGAAGAGAATTGATGGTGGATTACAAGGTAGCTCTAGGGGTCTTTTAAAGGAGATCCTCCCAGGCATGAAAGAAAGTATGAGAGTAAGCCTGAAATTGCATGATGCAAAATGCAGCAAGAGTGATGAAAGTACACAGGCATGGGCTCATAGAAAACAGAAACTAGGTATGTAGTGTTAGGATTGGCCATTAGAGTACCTGTTAAAAAAGAAAAATTGTGTATATTTGATGAGATAGAAAAATCAGTGGAAGGTCATAAAAGGAAAATAAGTGAGCTAGGAAAATTCCTTATGGTAGCATTCTGAATAGATTTGACTGAGGCAAGATCATCTCTCAAAGCTGAAAAGACTTTCCAATATGCAAGATATGAGATGATGAGGATCTTGGGAGAGATTTAACTGCACAGACAGAGAGGATTATGGTATCTTATAGCTATTGTGCAGAATGAATCAACAAAAATTAAATGTAGCTGGGCTATGAGGCTCTGGAGACCAGGCTGCGTCAAAGACGATGCCTACATTATGGTCCTTGCTCTTATGCTGAGCCTAATAGTTTCTTTATCATTAAATTTGTTGTTCATCACAATTTTAGAGTAATCATGTAAAAATATTTCAGTAGAATAAGAAAAGGACAAATGTCTTTTTCAAAGTAGGAAGGGAAACTGCCTCAAAGTGTGGACAGACCAAGGGAAAATCTCCCAAAATACCTGCGCTAAGTAAAACATATAATCATCTTCAACCATTTGTGACAATGGAATTCTGGGACAACTAAGGTAAAGGAAAAAAACATGAACAATAATTCAACTTCACAAGCTCAGTTCAGCAGTTCAGCTGAACTTTGAAATTTTGACTTTGAAATTTTTGTTCTCTGTCATGTTCACTACCAGGAACATTTTATTAATTCCCAGCTCACAGTGTGCCTACCTGTCTCAAGCTGGGAAGCAGCTTACCTTTTCTCATGCACCAATTCACCAGACCCTGAAATATGCAACATCATATAGAAACTTCTGTGCTTGGCTTTTGCACTGATGATTTGGAATGGCTGTGCCATAACGTGGTCACTGAAAGTTACTTTGATGGGAGGCTGATTGAAACTTACCGTCTAAAATGGTAAGACAATTCTAACTCTGGACAAAAATGAATACAGTATTTTTTAGATATGAGCAAACTCAAACTTGTTTTTCACTTTTTTCCCAACCCTTATCTATCTCAGTTTCAACTCTTAATTTTTACTTTTATGTTATCTATGTGTTTTATTCCTCATTAATTTGGGTTATCTTGCTAACATGTATCTTTACTCTCAGAGCCATGAATCTTCTTTCTCAGTATGCACAAATGAAATAGGAACCCTTTTTTGATATAAATCTGGCAATGTCTACACCTATCTTTCAGACTAGAAAATTGTAAAACTCTATTGCTTCTTGGGATTATATCTCCCTTTATCTCTTAATATTACATTACATAACCTTAATTAAACTAGCAGATAAAATGTCTGGGTAGAACTTTCATAGGAATTTTATTTATTTATTTAGTCACAGAACTTTTGATGGAGAAAGTACCTAGGTATAAGTGTGAAAAGACATGTCTAAACCATGTACCAGGTATAGTTCTTTGGTCAAAAGGAGGTTTTGAAACCATATGGTAATTCTCATCAGTAGACACTGCGGCGGCTACCTGCCATGACCTCAAGCAGACGAGATGAGCTGGCTAGCACTGTCCATGTGAGGCCAGGTGGCCGCCACGTGAGAGGGCACTCCAGGGGAACAGCGTCTGCCACCCTGGTAGTGCTGAGTGCTGCGGCGTGGGTAACGCAGCTTTGGTAGCTTCACACACTGAGAGGAGATGAAGAGACGAGAGAAGGACACTTGTTTGCAAGCCCAAAGAGCCTTTATTCCCACAGGCATGGTCGGAACAAAATGCTCTTGGGGTGGTTGCAGTGACAAATGCCGACAAACAAAGAATGGCATGAGATTAAATAGGGGGTGGACGGACAGGGGTGGAAACCTGGCTTGCCCAATGGGGACAAACGACAGAGAAACGACATAGATTATAACAACCAATGGTAACATAACAGAGGTGGGCATAAAGTCCTGGGACAAATAGAAAGGCTAAGGTGGGGTGATTGATACAGAACTTTCTTGAAGAAGCTGGGGGTGGTTTCAAGATTGACACCCAACAGAGAGTGACAAACCCTGACTGATGGGACCAAATAAGGAGAAAACAGAGAGAGGTGAGAAGATTGACAGGTAACTGTGGATCTGAATGGCGGGAACTCTCGGGGTAAACAACTTGGAACAAACCACTGTGAGGAGAAAAATGGGGAAGTACAAGGAACAAACCTAACTAACATTAATAAAACAACTGTCTAAATAAAACCAACCCGCAACAAGATACCATTAAATGGGCAAGTGACCTTTTTAAGAAAAACAAAACAAAACTAATCCTCCCAAAATTTCTTGAAAGCCCACCTCCAAAACACAAAAAAAATCCCAAACAATCGAAAGCATGATACACAGTAACTCAAGTCCATTAACTGCTTTGATTTATTCACTTTGATAGGAATGGTGCACAGTTCTGTGTGCACAGTATGATTCCAGCTACTTCTTGATTTGTTTTTCTGTCATTTTCCTTGTTGCTTTCTGTTAGAAATCAGATTATAAAGGCTCACATAAAAAAAAAAAGTTTTCAATCAAGTCAGCCAAAATACTAAAATAGCAATGACAAATAAAAATCCTTTCAGATACATTAGGACCAGCGTGTATTGGTTTGTATTGTTTATTCACTACTTATTTAAAATATTCTCACAACGCTGCTTGTACTTACTCCTGAAAATAATGAACTGTTACATGGATTTTACATGCTGGCCCTCCCATGAGTGCTTTTAGCAAGCTTTGCCTTTTGAGCAGCCTGTTTTAATGGAGATTGAGTCAGTGGAGAGAAGAAAGCAACAGAAAAAGGTTACAAGTTAGGAAAAAAGGTTGTGATTAACTACCACCTCAGTACAAAGTGGGGAAAAAATGTTTCCTGTGAAATAGCTGCAGCATTTAGAGCTGTTCATATTTGTTGTAAGCTATTCATCTTTACTTTTTGTTTTTATCTACTATTTTTGTATTGAACACTAAAGTGCTAAATATAATTCATAATAATTGACTAATATTTTAAATAGAAATAATCTTTTTTTCTAAAGTTCTTTGAGTTGAGAGCCTTTCCTTCATCTTTTTATAATTCTGTTTTTTACTATTTCAAGTCTATATTCACTCCACATAAACTTTACAAAGGGTAACTTCTCTTTTTCATATACTATGGATAAGGAAAATGACTTATTGAATACAATTCACAAAATAACCATTCAGGTAAATACTAAGCTAACAGTTGTGGTGTAAACTTATGAAAAGACTGTGATTTAAGTCACATGATTTAAATAAAGTGGAACTCAACCTCCAGTTGTAAGGGAGGAACTGCTTTTTACAGATGTGAATCTAAATTTGCTATCTCAATTAGCCGTATTTAGCACTCAACAGTCAAAGAAAATCTGACTAAAATTAGGTCTTTGACTAGTTTTTTACACAGGAAAATTTAGGAGACACTAAGTTATGTCATTGTTGAAGGTGCTCATTAACCACCAGTACCCACATTGTTAGAGGACAGAACTTTCTCATATTATCTGAATGAATAACTCTAGAGAAAAAATATTGATAGAAAGAGCTAACACTGGTATTTGTCTTTTCCTAAATATGTTGCTGTAATACTGAATAATGTCTCATTTCCTTCTCTATATCTCCCCAATGAGTATTTACATATTCAGTACTCATGCTTATACATACCACACAAATTAAGATCACCTTCACAGGACCATTCTGTAAATTACTTTCACCAGATCTCTTTGCCACCACTCAAACTGTTACCTTTCCCTTTATTTTTGCTAAGTGAAGAAACAATTTCTTTCACAAACCTGAAAACCTCTGTTTTCTTTATAATGGTAGGTTGATCCCATCAGGCAGCTAAAAATCACACGGCCAACTGCCTGTTCCCCTCTGCTCCTGCTGGACAAGGCAGTAAGCAAGAAGAGTAAAACTAAAAAATTTGTGGGTCTAGGTGAGTACAATTTAAAGGGGGAAGGAATGAGGGAAAAAAAAAACCCAACAAACAAACAAGCAAGTGATACAAAGGTAATCCCTCACCACTTCCCACAGGTATGCCCAGCTATTCTCTGAGCAATGACTGTTTCCCCACAGTTTTTAATGAGGAGCATAAATTATGTGATGTTACTTCAAATGTCCTTTTGATCAGTTTGGGTCAACTGCTAAGGTTGTGTGACCTCCCAACTTCTTTTGCATCCTCAGCAAAAGTATCCTCAGCATACTCATTGCAGGGAGCAGATGGGAGAAAAAAGAAATTAACCAAAAAAAACCAAAACCCCCACAACCTTAGTGTTATACAAGAAATGATCAGAAATAGTCACAATACTGTTTTTATCAACAGTGCTTTAGTGAGAAATCCAAAACACAGTACAATACTGGCTACTATGAAGAAAATCAACTCCAACCCAGCCAGACCCATAAAGTGAATATATTTATAAACATATTTAAGTTTGGTCATATTACCTGACTGACTGAGAGACACATATTCAAGTATTTCCCTTTCCCTTTCCATTTTCACTTTCCCTTCCCCTTTCCCTTCCCTTCTTCCCATTTCCCATTACACTGTTCAGATCAGGATGAGTGGTACAGTACACACTATACAAAACTGGCAGAGTGTTATTCCTACACTTACATTTGCTCCAGAACTTCTACCAAATTCAAGAAGCAGAAAATTTATCTGTAGGTGATTACATATCTTGTGGGGATGTTGTTGGTTTTTTAATTTGTTTTTTTCAACATGCTTTCTCTCTCTTGTAGGAGAAAAAGTTAGGCAAGTACTAGGGAGATGAATCATGACAGTGTATTAAAATTTTTATTTTTTCTGTCTATCAAGAAAGAGTAGTCTTCTGGAACCATAAAATAATAATAAAAACATCATTCTGAAGAACTGAGTCTCAGTGCTTAACACTGTTTCTCTAATGGCATTTCATCTTTCATTTCTATTCAGCTGAAAACATTTCCTGCAGTAAAACAAACTGTGATACTGATGAACACTGACATTTGCTAACAGTATCAAGTAGTAAAACAAAGGCTGAGAATATAATAGACCCAACAGGAGAATCCCCACAGATTAGAAGAGAAAGAATACCAATATCTCTTAATTGTCAATTCAACCTTCTAATCTTGGATTAAAAAAAGAATAATGAAAATCAGTTTATTATTATTTTCTTTTGAAGTTAGCATCTTTGGCCAAAAAAGGAGCCAGAGGAAGAGTGGCAGAAGTAGTTTGAGAATTGTAAGATACAGAGAATACAAGGCCCAGGGATAGGGAACTGCAGCAAGAAAGACAGCTCAGTTTTTAGAAGTCCTTTATTTGTTACAGTGTTAAACCCTGGGCTGTGCTGTAAAGCCAATCATAACTACAAATTTTAAATTGAAAACCAAATAAAACTCTGAATATGTATGGAAGGAAAAATAATTTCTTTGCAATTAAAATACTGACGTTAATTTTCCTGATCTATGCTGAGTCCTTATTTTTTGGTCTGTTAAAAAAACATAAGTAGGGGCTTTAGTTAAGCTGTGTAAAAATTTGGACAGCAGCTATTATAAGACTCTTTCAGGTCTTAAGCTTGTTTTGTATTCATAAATGTCAACTTCAGCATTCTTTGGAATCAATTTAAAGTTAAAAACACTGTTTCTGTATAGCACTTTCTATAAAAACTTCATTTATTGAGTAACTAATAGATGTTAACTATATTTGCAATAATAAATGTGTGCAAGTACAATGGAAACAGCACACATTTATGTGGAATTGAATATTTTCTTTAAAATGTCAATGACTTTTTTTACTGCACAAAGTTGTATAAAAAAGCTCATGTGTGAAGCATTCTTTAAAAAAACCCAGAAATTTATAAATGGAGACATGCAAAAGGATGTCTTAGAGGTACAAATATCTGTTATAGAAAGGCAAAAGAAATAATATTAGTGTCTGTTTTAAGTTTCCATTCTTCTGGCTTCTCAAACTCATCTCTCAATTTTCTCTGTTATGATGTTATATCCAAGGATAAAGTGAATCCCTGTTCAAGGAGGGATACTGTTAAGTTTTATCTTTGTATTATGTTGCATTCTAGTTTCTTTTATTAAAAACGATTTAGTGTGCTTCTAAGATTGCTGTATAAATAAATGGAAATAATTTTGCACACACAAATATTTTCTCTAACAATTCACTTGAAGGAAATTTCAATGTAAAAAGGGGAAATGTAAGTCTGAAAAACTGACAGGAGGAAACCTTTTCACTTGAAATGAAACTCTGCTGCTGTAGAGATAGTATGTGAAGATGTAGCATAGAGGACTAAGATTATGTTGAGCTAAAGGTATCATAAGGAAGAGCATGTGGGAAAAAGGACACAAAACCAGAAAGCAGAGATAATAAGCATCCAGAAGAAAAGAAGTTGAGCAGTTATAAGTGTAAAGGCAAGAAATCTCCACGTGGGATGGAGATGTGAGAAAAAAAAGTGAAAAACAACTAGAAAGACAAAGAACCAATTGAACCAGAATGTGCAATCTCCAGAAGCCTCTACCACCAGTGAAGGTTTCATGGAGTGAGGCAGACACTGAACCTACTGCTGCCTCATGGGAGAAGGCAGCTACTCCTCCCTGCCGACTGTTGGGAGGTGATGAGTAATGCATACCTCAGAATCTAGAGCAATGTTACATAGCCTTTTCATCATAGCCAAGGAATGGTATGAAATCCACCAATGTAGGAAAAATGGATACTGATTTTTTTAAAATTTATTATTTCAGAATATACATTCTTCATTATTCAGATGAGAAATAATCATGGGAGGAGTCAGTAAAATCCTTTACATAATAAGTAAGTAATCTCTTTGGAAGACTTTTACATCAAATATGTTCATCAGTTTTTTCTTCAATATACTCTGAATATAGATGCTGGGGAGTAATTATTTAATTAGGAATACTAGTGGTCTTTTGCAGTGGAAGATAAAACCATACTTCTAGTCTTCAGTATTTTGAAAAGCAGCATATTACACTGACTGCTCCACAATTTCAACTTTCTGATCAGTTAAACTTAGCAGTCGATTCCATTCAGTCAGATGGCACTAGTACAATATGTTTTCTTCTTTTGTCTTTAATTTTTTGTCTTTTATTTTTCAGCTGCTCATTCTGCTAGAAAGAGGAGACAATTGACTAGTTGCTGCAGTATCTGCATTAGGATTTGACTGGGATCCCAGTGTTCTCTTGCAGTAATTTACAATTAAGCTTTCAGGATTCAATGCATTCACATACTGGACATCATAAAGAATTCACATGCATATGCCCTAATGCAATCTGATTTCCTTATGAAAATGGACTGACTGTTTGAAGCAAAACACAATTCCCTCTTACAGCAATCTTTCTCTGTACCTCCTTCACCCCTGGTCATTCTTTATTGAAAACAAACCAGTACTTCATAGATGATAAGCATTTTTAGGTAATTAGTAGTGCTTACCATTTCAATATACCATATTATTTGTAAAGGTAACTAAAAGATGCGCTTGCATAAGCAGTGCCCACATATGATTACTACAGGTATTTACACTCTCAGGTTCTGCAAAGGCATTTAAGAACACAGTTCAGTCAAGCAAAAGCTGTAAGTCAAACAGATTGCTGTAAGGAGGATTTTTATATCAGATTTGTACCTTATTTATACCTTCTGACTGCGGAGTTGTAGCAGAAGAATTGCTATTACATTGAAATTTGTACTTCATTCATCTTCACCATCACAAGGCTTCTGTGATTTCAATTTACAGAAAAAATACTACCAATTCCACCACATATACAAGCTTTTAATGTGTAGAGGGTCTCCTTTCTCCTATAATTATAAATTCATATGTTGTGAATGTTGGATTTAATATATCTCATTGTTAGATATTTGTGCAATTTGGAAAATGAGTGGAAGTCATTTGGGTTAAGTAAACTCAGCCTTTTTTTCCCTGTTGTTTTGCTTCTGTTCTCATATCCAAGGAGCAGCAGTGCACATGTCATAATGGAGTGGGGAGACCTTGAAGAGGCCTGCTATTAAACAGTGCATTAAGCAAAGCCTCTTCAGACAGTCCATTCTGAGGAGAGATCTGCTCCACACAAACAAAGCTCTTGAGATGCACTTTGTTGTGTTCTTACCATTCAAAAAGCGCTATTATCCTCTGCCTGTGACTCTGTGCACAATATTTCAATTGGTTCCATTTCATTGGTTTTACAGGGAACAATAAAAGGGGCCTCTTGTTCCTGGCCATCCAGCATGAGAATAGACCATGCTGAATCTCTATCATCAAGCATTTAAAAACCTCGTAAAATATTTAATGTATTCATTCCTTTTAGAAATCATAGACTAACAATCTTGCTCCATGAAACCAACTTTTTTTTTAATTACAGCAGTACTAGTCATTTACTATAAACCTAAACAAAAGCTTTTAGGAATTAGTGCACTTAAATTTACATATAAAGCATCAGAGGAAAATATCCATGATATTTCCTCAAAGTTGTTTGTGTTGCAATCACGAGCAGCTCCTTTCTGACTAACTTGAGAAATTAGGAAAATAAGTCCCTTATTCTCTTTTCAAGGAAAGCTGTCTTAACAGTACAGAAAGAGATCTGGGGTGTAATGTTAGCACTCTTGCTAGTTTCACATGTAATTAGAAAAGAAATTATTCTCATTAGTATGATGCAAAATCATACAAGAGCAGTTTTATTTTATAATACCAGTGCATTTCAGATTTCCATATGGTCATTAGGCTGACAATCCCCAGATATACTGCATTCAGTTTGGAAAGAGATGTCAAGGGAAAGCTCAGGTGATGAGTCCTGGTTTTGGTACTCAAAATGTCTTCAGTGCAATGTGAGGTGCATCTGGACAAGCAGGCATTTACAGCCTGGGGTGATGGGGCAACCCCGACCTCTGCAGAGTTGGCTGACTTGCTTCCTCCCACAGCTGGAGGCTGAGTCTTTTCAGCAGCCTTTCTGTCAGACACATGGTGCTCTCTCTGCATGGGGAGGCACTGGAACTGCTTAAGAGCGACATGCTGCTCAAAAGACACTTGCCAACTATCTTGCTTCAATGATAATCTATATTTTGCTTCACATGTAACGTGTCCAGTCAGGAGGAGACTTCCTCTCTGTCATGCTTTTGTTTTATAGAATTTTCTGCTTTTTAATGAGGAAAGGAAATATGTTTTTAAGAGCAAGTATCCTCATTAGAAAAAAAAAAAAAAAAAAAAAAAAAGAGCAGAAGAAAGCTGTGCCTTCTTTCGTACAGTATTATCTTTCTAAAGTGCTACATGTTAGAACAGGTTTACATGGCTATGTAGGAATCAGTTACTAGTGTTATTCAGTCACTAGTATTATTGTCTATGCTTTTAAATTATGGAACATAAATGTCAAATACATTCTCTAGTTTCATGTAAGTACATGGTAACTGTTGCAGAACACATAATTATTTTTGGTTCTCAACAAAAGTGTAGGCTGGGCAGTTTTCACTGAGTTCTGCTAAATGCAGCATCTAAGTTTACTGCCTGAACTTGTATCAAGCTGCAATTTTTTTTTTTTTTTTTTTTTTTGTAAATCTGTGTGGTCATTAGCAATGAAAACATCTCAGTTTATTTTGCAAAATCTTAATTTTAAATTTGCCTGCAATGTCAAATTGTTCTGTAAAAATCCCATTCGGTAAACTAACTGGACTCTGCCTTCTAACAAGTCACATCAAAACAGATGTCCTGAGCTCTTGTCAAGAACTCCACTGACAGGGCAAAGCTAGGTATGAGAGATATGAAATATATTGTTTGAGAAGCAGGATTGTGTTTCAGACTTAATTTTTTTTCTGCCAAAGCCTTTTTCTGACAGTGCAAAGCAGTTAACCTGCCATTTTTCATAACTTCAATTAACCCCAACAGGATCTGCCTCTTTAGAGATCCAGCAAAGGGCCTTATTTTAATTTGTCAAGTAGCAATGTTTTTATCATGTGGAAGGTGATCAGGGTTAATTACTACTAGCTGCTGAACAGGTTGTGTTAGAAATGCATAAGGTGCTTATGGTATATGTGTAGCTCTTTAAAGGCATTCTTCACTGCGGTGTGTGAGCACAGATCTTACGTAAAGAGTGCTATTCTAGACCAGCAATTCTCCAGGACCAAGTAGCCTTCTCGTCTCTGCTGCTGGTAACTGGGGTAGTTTCTCACATGCCCATGTTTGTCTTAAGATTGTTCTTTCAGAGCCACAGGACTGTTACTTTCTTATTTTTCACTGAACTTTTCTTATCAGGAAGAACCTTAAAAATAAAGCAACCTGCGTAAGCTCATCAGCAGATAGAGACCAAGGGGAAGAATTTATCTATCTAGATTTAGATGTACATACCCAAAATAGATATCCTCAGCTCTATAAATTTATAGTACAGAGATGAGAAGGAAAATAATAAAAAAAAAAATCAAGGGTGTGTGAAGTTCTTCTCCAAGTTAGTTCCGATGGACTATCCTCTAAGCGTGTCCTTTGTTCTCTGACTGTTAAGGAAAACTTGGATGACTGGCTCAGATATAAGCATTTTCTCTGTGATTTAGAAGGGTCAGAATTCCATCAGTGGAATAGATGTGTATTCTCTTCCCATACAGAAGAATTATTACTGATGCTGACCTTGGAAACACGAGGACATAATATAAATGGGAAATACTGCTGATAGCAATACTCTTATCCAGAGATCTCACAGAACTGAACTAAAATCCTGATTGCTCCTACTATGGTGATTTTTCTCAATCATTAGTCACATATCTCACCATCTCATTTCCCCCTTCACCCCACAAAAACCCCCCACCAGTAAAATTAAAACCCCTAACAAGAAAATGAAGTAACTCAGTGAATTTTGTTAAATGTTACAATGCTGACAGAACAAATAAAATCAAATTCTTGCCTTTGTTAAAAATAAACTTTTCTTTCCTCATGGAAAGATTATTCCCTAAGGCATCTCCATCTTCAGCCATTATAATTGACCATAAGAATAAATTGACCCTGGCTAAACTTTCAAGTGAATAAGGAGTCTGCAAGTGGCTTTTTGTGAAATTGGAATCCCTAAGAGAGTCAAAACATGAGAATAGGTCCTCAAAAAAAAAAAAAAAAAAAAAAAAAAAAAAAAAAAAAAGGGGGGCGGGTTAGGGGTCCTTTTTCTTGAAAATTAATGTGTTTCTATGTATGAGTTTTCCATGTCTATCTGCATCTATCTATATGCATAGTTTGGTTGATTCCATATAGAAAAACTTATACAGACTTAAAAAATGTATTTTTCCAGTCATAGAACCCTGGCTTAACATCACTGGTTAACTTTCACATGAAAATAGTATATAGTGCCTCTAAACAAGACCATTAACCCCACCTTCACTGTAGAGAGTATTTTCCATAATTATTAATCTATAACAAACAAAGGCCATCTTGTAGCTTCACTATGGTAAATACAGTGGTTGCCTAGACATTCATAGCTACCTTGGGAGTGGATCTTTCAATTTTAAAAGAACAGTCCTCCATTTTAAAAGAGCAGTCCTCCACTCCTTAAAAAATAAAATAAAATAAAATAAAATAAAATAAAATAAAATAAATCTGATATTGTAGAGCTAGAATGAGTTATTGTTTTTTTTTTTGTTTTTTTTTTTTCTATTTTCTTTGCTGTATTAATCAGTTCTGCTGTACAAGCAAAAAAAGAAGTAATTATATAGAAGCATTATCTGGTTTCAAATAATAGTTGTATTTGTATACCTATAATAGTTTTCTCTGGAATACTTAATGTCTATATTTAATAAGCCAGAATAAGACTTATCATATTGATATTTCTGAGAGATTGTTTTAAGTACAAGAAAAAAAGCTGTTAAAGAACTAAAATAGGTGTTATTTATTATTTTCCCTGGCTCCACTAAAAAGACTTCTGATTAATTCTGAGAAAAAGACATGGACAGACTTTTACACTGAGTTGCTTGACCCACATACCATGGAAACCATTCACTCTTCTGTCTTAGAAAGGGTAGTACAGCTTACTCTGGAGACATACAAGGATAGCCTGTTCTTCCTGACACAGCCCAGAAGTGCTTCAAGCAGGACTTGAGATATGGCTGGAAGTAATCAAAAAGGTGGGTTTTGAATCATTGTGTGAATGTCTGAAGCAGGTCACCTTCTTTTCCTGAGCTCTGAAATGCGTAGGGCAAGCTGATACTTCTGAATTCAATGAGCACAGCAACATAGATGAAAATGTGAGTACTCAGATTATTCAGAGGAAGCTATCAATTTTAACAGATGGGATAAATAAAACTAATAAAAATATAATAAAAAAAATAAATGATGTAAACTGATCCACATAGCAGAAGAATGGGTTCTGGTTGTAAAAGAAAAAAATCCCAGTATCTCTCACAGAAAAAAAGTAGAACATGCTGTTAATTTAGTCAAGTTTTCTTGACTAATCTAAAGCTCTGGCAGTCAAGGATTTAGCATGGCAATGAGAAATCATATCTCTTTACAATGCTGCAGATACAGTAAATAAATCCTTGAGAAATCCATGAGGAATGCCTGGTCTAAAGGCTTTGAACTTCATCTGTATCACTCCTTTACAAAGCTAGCCAGCCAGCTTGTCAATCTGTCTGTCCTGTTCTTCTCATTATGTCATATGGTTTGTAAACTAAATTTCCAAAGTCCTGAGCAGTGTTGTGTAAAGATATATAACTAATCTAAGGGATACCAGCTACAGACCAGATTCACCAGTGCGGTCTCACTGCTTTGTGTCATGATGGCAGCAAAAAGCAGCTGCAAATCCAACCAGCACAGAGAACTTACAGCTGCTTCGCTGTGTCAGAGAGATGCAAAACAGCAAAAGCTCACTGATGGATCCTTCATATAATCTCCAAATAAAATTTGCTATCATAAATATAACAGTTTAAGATAATATTTTTAATAATTCCGTGGCCTAAAAAGAAAAATTATATACATATAAAAAAGGCTGCTGTTTCTGTTATGACCATTTACACATGGAAATTCTTTGGAGAATGTCAAATAATAAGAAATGCTATATAACATAGTCAATCTCACAACCATTTTGAGGTTGCACTGAGACTTACAGATGAAATGAGAATGAAAATAATTGTAATTTAAATGAAGTTTTATGGGAGGCTGTCTCTGACAAAATAAAGTTACAAAGGGCAAGGGAAGGGAAAAGAAGGTAATAATTCTATTTTTGTAGCAAATACTACCACATTTACAATTTTGAAAATATTTCCTTTGGAATTATGCTCTTTATTTTCTAACTAACATCACAATGAAACTAAACCAAAAGATAACTTACAAAGAAAACATACAGGAACAATAATTACAGCTCATGAAACAGCATTTCTCTGTATTATCATCTGTCTTATTTACTGATCATAGATGCACATTAATGTTCTTTTCCATCCTCTTTACATTTTATGATTTGGATTGACATTTTGGAAACATGAATTTTCTGACACTTCTTTTGTGACACATGTTATGAGTTGAAGGTGGTACCTCATGACTATGTTCAGATTTTACAGTTATGTGTGACAGCAACAAATGATTAATTCAGCAGAAGGTCTTGCTTCAGAGTTACAATTTTGTTTCTCATATTTTATTTCTCATTAAACATTGTAACCATTTTAATACTTACATCTAAGTAACAATATTGATAATGTCCATAATTTTGTGATGATAACTTATTTATCAGTGTTTCCATTGGAAATTAGAAACATTTAGAGAATTTTTTACAGTCAGAAAAGACACTTATGCATCTTCAGGCTGCGAAGCTGTGTTAAAGGGTATGCATCAGACTATTCCAGTCTATATTTTTGCTAACTTTCCCAACTGAAGACTGTATAATATAATGGTAGAAATGTAATTTTGGTGCAAAAGACTTACTGATCAAGGTTTTAGTCTCAATACAGTAATGAATACGGTATAGTTATGTTTTACAATTAAAAAAGAACAAGTGCTAACTTTTTTTAAGTTGTGGATTTGGTGGTGTTTTTTTGTTTGTTTCATTAATATATTTTATTTATAAGAATTTGGTAGATGTGTTACTGTCCAGCCTTAGGTGCAACAACATAATTAATAATATCACAACTTTTAACACTGTCTTAACAGAAGAAAACTATTGGGTTTTGAAAGGATTGCCTAAACAATTAGAGTTCAACAAGGCTTGGCCATCCATGCAGACGTGGAGGAATTCCAGGAGAGAATACAGGTGTGTTTCTCTGAGAAAGCTGATCTTAAATATCCCTCAAATCTACATCACTCAGCTAGCTTGCCATGCCCTGTCTGTCTGAACAAAGAGGTTATGTTGAAACAGAATTAAGGTACAGCTCAGACTTCTGGATATTAATCCTTTCTATAGCATGTTCAAACTACTTGCTGCAAAACTTAAGCATGGGACTGCTTTCTCTTTCACCATTCTTTATTCTTCTATTGCCATTCCTCAAAGCTGCACCAGATGGAGGATCCAGAAGTCCATAAGTGACATTGCCTATGCTGGGTTCCCAGTGAGTCAGAACAACTCTACTTCAGTTGTGGAGATGTCTCTGGTCATCTGGGAAGACAGCAGAATACTCAATTTCTTTACCACCTATGAATCTAGTGTATATATTCATGGAAACTGGTGAGTGGTCCCAAGGCTCATAATTTTCTTGGTTTAACATAGGTTTGTAATCTCCTCATCTGTCAGAAGCAAGCCATAAAGTAATGTTTGATGGCAATCTGTGAGCTGAAACAACAGAGCTTTTTCATTTTTTTTTGCCAAATAACATGGCACTCACCTATACGATTTCTTCATAAAAGAATGTTCTATTTGATATAATTCTGGATTACACTCAATGTATCACAATCTGCCAGCAGAAAAATATAATGACTTGCTAGTTTTTGAACCTTTTCAAGAAAAGAAGAATGAAAAATAATACTGTGAAAGTTGAGTGACCTTAACAAATGCAAACAAGGTTATGTTAAAATTCAAAGATGAAGAGCTGTGTAAATTTGTAGATGAAGTCTGTGCTTCTGTTGCAGTATAGAAAATACAGCTTCTTCTCCAGTGTGAAAAAGTTTAGTGAAAACCATGCTTTCAAAAAAGTCATAAAAGATCTGTAGAAAACAAAATTCCACTTCTTCAGAATAAGAAATGTGATGATCCGAGCAATATACCTTATAATGACTTTTAATTCCATTCTTCTTAGTTAAGCACATAAATATTTACAGGATCAAATCTGTAAGATTTGCTTTTAAGTATTTTTTGTCATTTGAGGTTATGAAAATGTTGAGTGCTAATTAATGCATGTTTTTACAGATGGATAATGATATAAACGTTAATTGCTTTTCTATACCCGGTGCATACAGTGAAAGTTAGTTTGATCAAAATTTTTGCACCTTCATTGTCTTATTTATGTTGGAGCTTCCTTAAGACTATGGTAATATTTGTGGCTGGGCAACATTTAACAAAAAAGGTAATGAAAAAGTACAACTATTTTATAAAGATATTCAAAATGTGGACACAGTTGTAGCTTAATTTGTTGAAATACAGTCGGGCGGTATAAAATAATCCGTGTTAGCATCCAGCTGTCAGTGATAAAAATGCCTGAATAATCATTCCCTGGGCTAAGTTTCATAATGTTATAATAATTAACCCAAAACAACTTCAAAACAAATGCCATTGTGCTACACTTATTAGCAGGAGGCCATTGTGTGCATTCTCAGGAGTTTTATTTGAATAATATTAGCGTATCCATATCCATGACGGCTCTCACTGGGATAAAAAATCTCTCTCCCTGAAAACATTTACAAAGAGGATTCAGATGTGATTTTTAAATATGTTTTAAATCAGCTGAAGCTAAGATCTCAGAAAATTAAATAAATAACAAATAATAGTCCATCTAATTCTCTGTCTGCAGTTGTTCACAACATTCAAAACAATTAGTTTTTCTTCAAGTTTTTATATTGTAAGTCCTCTTTATGTGGTTGAATATTTTACTGTATTCTTGACAAGCTTTAAGAAATACTCTCCCTGATATTTGCATAACAGCAATGTGGATGATAGACTTTGTGAACAATTTATATAATTATTTAATACAACCTTGAATGTTCCTCATATTTCTAGATAGAAACATTATTAAGGCTTGGAGATGGACAAGATCACAACAACAAATGCTCAGCTTCATTAAAAAATAATACTATGTAGTATAGTAATAAATCTATGTAGTAGAATTCCTGGAGAAGGCATCTCCTAAAGTAAGTGTTGACAATAACAAAAGTCAACTTTTGTATGAATAAATCCAACATCACTGTATGGTTGACAAACATCACTAAACTGATATGTCGTGTTATATATGTTTGCTTTGAGATACATATGTGATTTTAAATAATAGCAACAGTAAATATTTTTAAGTCTTTATAAACAGGAATATCATTGTTTGTAATTGTCTGGCATAATAGATTCCAGTGAGGAGGAGTTTTATTATGAAAAGTTAAATAAGTGTAATCTATTATTAATGTGAATAACTGTAAATGACTTTAGAAATGTTTGAAACTATATCTGCTCAGGTCTGTAGTGGTTGTCAAATGATTATGTAACATATTAAAGCTGCTACAGTTACACATCCTGAATTTTTATTTTTCAACAATAACATTAACTTTCCTCCATAGTACCCTGCCAATACTGCCATACCTGTCAAAAGGAATAGATAAAATTTTATTGTCAATGACATACTGCATATGGCCTGAGGCTAAAATATCAAAGTTCTGTGAAACAAGTTTGTTTGAGGAAAAAAACCTGCAAATGACAATGCATGATCTCATGAATTCATGACATCACTGTAAATAAGCAGCAATGGTGAATTACAGAGCTAGCATATTTCCACACTAAATAGGATGGAATACAGAGTTCAGAAAGTTGGGAGGGCTTATTTTTATTTATTTGTTTCTTTTAATGAATGGAAGAACACTCATAAGCTGCACTTCCAAAAGTCAAGCTAAATGTAGGTGGTGTCTGGGTTTTTTTTCGATTCATGGGACAACCTCAAGGTTAATAATATGAAATATTGATAACTGTTACTCATGTTTTCAAAATTCATGCAGAGAACAATCCAACAACTGAATCTTTAGAAACAGGATATCTAAGGCATGGAAGTTGTTACATTATGATTAGCTGCATGGGGGTATTTTTATAATAGCCTTCAATGGAGTTGTAGATTGGAACATAATAGCTTTGTGCTAGAAAGAGGCATAAAATAGAACGATTTTCCAAAAGAGTCTTGTACTTGCCACACTGACTAATTTGTCACCATTAGCTCCCTTTATTGATGATGAGGATAGATTTTTTTCCTTGTGGTTTAAGTGTTTGAAAAAATTAGATTTTCAGGTAATTCACCAGGTCAGCATGGAACAAAAGGAATATGTAATAGTTGCTGTCTTTAGAACCCCAAGCTTCCAAGCTCAAATTTAACATCTTATTTCATTTATCAAGGCAGATTATTTTAGTGAAAAATGCACCAAATTGCCAATGTAAGTAAGCAGGTGGGATCACAGATATTTTATATCTTTAAAGCTGGGAGGTCTAAATGGAGGTGCAGCAGCACGACATTGTCTTATTTCCAGTTGACCACTGTACATAAAATGTTTGACTAGCACAGTCAGAACTTTCAAGTCTGTGCTGTATTATACTAATGGAGATTTAGTTTGCTACCTTTTGTCTTCAATAGCTTTCTGTATCTTTCTAACTAAAAGTTAATTCTTAGTTCATCACAAATATATGCCTGGATGGTAACACAATTTCCATTTATCCTTCCTGTGGCAGTCTGTAATACTTCTGTGGGGATGGAGTGGCTGGGTTGAGGGACTGGGTCCCTTGCCCGGGGTAGAACATGCCTTTCAATGAGAACAGACACTCCTTTATTTCCATCAGTAGCAGCCTAGCTGTACAAGCAGCAGAATATCCTCCTTCCCCAGGAAAGCCTTGGCTTTTTGTGGAAGCAGTTGTATCTTTTCAGCCATCCTGCAAAACCACTGCCTCTTTCTGTTTTTCCCTCAGCAGCTCTCCTGCAGTGCCTGGCAGGTTTCTGAGTAGGAAAGGAGGTAGCAAACCAGGGTGGGCCAAGGCATATTTGCTGCAGCCAAGTACCCCAGGTTTCCTGTGGGTGCTGAGAGTAACAAAGTGGTGGCAGTTTCATCCTGTCCCTCTCCCTTCACACCCTCATGCCAATTTCATCAGATGGTTCAATAGTTGCCTTCTGATCTTGCTCTTTTTTCTCTCTCTTCAAGACTGATCCCATTGGTAAAATTCAGTACCTCTTTTCAGGCAGAATTTTTTCTTGTGACAATAGCTGTGGTTATGGTACAGGGTTCAGAACTCACTCTAACTGCTCATTTCATTGGCAGAATAAAACTGAAAGCAGTTTAGTCATAGATCCACAAATGTATGCAAATATCTAATATCTGCTTAATTTGCTTGAAGTCAGATACTTAAGTACCTTTTGGAGTCTGGATTTAGTATTTGCTTCCTTCTGTGTGATTTTCTGTAATTGCATTACAGGGGAAGTAGAGTTTCAAGATCTTTAGACAGCAGAATGAGACATTTTGTGGTTAGCTTTGAATGCTGATACCTTATACTAATGCTGAGATTTTTATTCATATGATTAGGAATTCATAGGTTTACTTGATATGTCCACAGTCTGAATAAACACAATATAATCACAGACAGAGCAAATGAAATAAAAACCTTAAGTGCCAATTTACTGGTAAGGCTTTATTACCATAAAATTGATTAATGTTTACATTTAATGTGAAGTTTTGGTTCTTACTATTAAATTGGCTAGGGATGGTTTAAAGTTCTGATTAGCTTAATGAAAAGTGTTAGTCAGTTTTGCCTTAGAAATCTGAAATGGTAAACATTTATGTGCTTCAATATGTGAGTATAATAACCAAACAGATTACCACTGAGCTGCTGAGATAAGTTAAAGAGAACCAGATAAATATTATAAGAACAGAATCTTTTCATTCAATTAGATCTTTACATTTTGAAGATGGTCAATTACTCAATTTTGCATTGTTTAGTTATTTCATAAGAGGTACTGATCCGATAATTACAGTTTCAGGTTTTTACTGATTCTGTTGAATCACATGGCTGTAGAGGAGTCTGATGTCAGGATCATCAATGGCAACATGGTAAATAAATTGGTAATATGAGAGACATATCAGAACATGTACTATGTTCCATTACATTAATTTAGTTCCATTAAATTAATCCCTCTTCAGTTTCCAATTGAAGAATTCATATACTTCTCAAAAAGACTGGGTGATAATCCACATGGGACCTCTTTTCAGGCCACTTTCCTCTCACGCTCATACCTCCTATCTTTACACTGATCAGCATGGAGGACAGATGGACAGATCTTGAGATGATTTTCTTTGTTCGCTCTTTCCACAATTTTTGAGACTCCTAAGACTTTGAAGTGAGTTCTAAGGTAGGCCTTAGAATTAACACACAGGAAAAGAGGATTAGGGAAGGACTGTCCCTGTAAGTCAAAACACTGTATATACAAAATTACTGAGGCTCAAATCTTGGGTAGATTACCCCAGAGATGCTCTGCTTTCTTTGGCTGTGATATGTGGTAGTATATGACTTCAACATTCTGTCAACGCATATAGATTAAATCTCTACCCTTTTTTCACTTACAATTGCAGTGGGTTGAATGGGATTCTCCAGTTATCCTTTCCCTGTGTTTTGATCCAATTTACATATGTAGACATATACTTGCCAGTCAAGACAGCACAAGAAGTTTCAGCAGCATGAAACTTTTTCAGTCCCAAGTAAATTGGGCAGTGAGGCACTGGTAATAGTATTTGCCTTTTAGATCTGTGATAAAAGCATGCTATTAACCCTATTCAAGTTTAATTTCAAGGTGGCTTTGGCCAATAGACAAATAATTGCTTTTACATGCATTCTGGTGGTTGCTTGACCCAAAAACAGGCATCTGAATTAGTAAACAAACAGCAGCCACATTTCACAACAGAGATTTTCTGCTCTCAGCAGTTTAAGAAAGACATTAAAAAGATAGTGTCCTTTCTTTTTTGACTTCATTGATTGGGCTACTTTCAATTCATCATGTCTAATTATTTAATTTGATAGATTAGGTGAATGGATGAATGTGTTGATATTCATTAAGTCAATTGGGAGTATGATACTTAGGAATCAGCTATGGTTTAATTTACTCACTTATGCTGACAAGATGGCTATGGTGGGATGTCAAAACTGAGTGGACAAGACCTATATGAATGTAATTATGAGTTTCCCAGGTATTTACATACATGAGAAGGGAGTCCTTTCTCATATATCTAATTATCAAGCAGTATGAAATAGGTGGAATTACACTGGAAAGCTATAGTGAGATACAAAAGCCAAGAACATAAGTTTGAGGTGGCTGGATGGGCTTGCAGCAGAAAAAGCTGCAGGCTCTCTGGTTCTCTGAACCCTAACCCTAAACAGAATAAAAACTCAGCACTACACCTGAGGTCCCCATCACCTTGGGTGGCCCAGATCAGATAAGTGTTGAGGCAGCCATGTAGATGTCCTGCTGTGATCCTCTTGGCATGTCTTTTCCAGTAGCGGTATCCCAGGAGCTGTAGGCTCTGTGGCTAACTGAACCCCAACCTAACCCTAACGAGATACTCTTGAGCTCCCAGTCTCCATGGGTATCCTAGATTTGAAAGATGTGAAGGCAGCAATGATGGTGCCATGAAATGATACACTGGGCATACATTTTCCAGCCCCAGTTTCCCTGGGATTGTGGAATTTCTGGCTGTCAAAAACCCTAACCATAAATAAGCCTGGGTTCTGTTCTGTTCCACCAGAGGTGTTCCAGATTAGAAAAGTGTGGATGCAGCAGTGTTGGTGTCCTTTCACTATTTTTCTGTATGTGTATTTCAGCCTTACTGTGACTGGAGGTGTAGGCTCAGTGACCCTCTGAACCCTAACTAATCCTAACCACAGTGGAATTATGACACTGTGGGTGAGGTTCCCATTGCAGCAGGTGGCCTAGAATGGAAAAACATGGATGCAGCACCGTTGGTGCCTTTGCTGTGATTCTCGTGGCATGCCTTTTCTAGTACCAGTGCTCCTACAGCTGTAGGCTCTGTGGCTAGCTGAACTTTAACCCTAATGGGATCTTGGTGCTGCTGTTAAGTTCCCAGGCTCCATGAGTGTTCTAGATTTGAAAGGTGTTGGTGCCCAAAAATGATGCACTGGGCAAGTTTTCCAATCCCAGTATCCCTGAGAATGTGAGCTTTCTGGCTGGCAGTATTGTTAAGAGTTCAGTGAATATTTTTGAAGCACAAGGAATGTTTTTTAATATTCCTTGTTTCTGTAAATGCCAAATTCACAGCATAATACCAGTATCTATTCTGGAAGACAGTCTTAAGCTCAAAATTTATTCTTCATAACATGGCTTTCAATATGTAAGGCAGAATGAAAAGGGCGCAAAGTAGCCTCTCATTCTGAGTTCACGATATTGCAGTGATGTGTAAAGCTCTATTTAATTATGAGCAACTCATGAGCTAAGCTATTTAAAGTGGACTGATTTAGATCAGGAAAGGCTAGTAAGGTTAAAATTGAAACAGAAAAAGTACCTCAAACAAAGTAAAGCCAACAATACCCAATTAATCAAACAAAATTTAAAAACAAACCCAAAAAACCCCAACCAAACAACCAAACAAAAAACCCAAAAAGAAACCCCAATCCACGGTGCTGTGGGCACTGTAGCAGCTGAGCTGATCTTTCCTTCTGGCTAGAAAAACTCCCTAATCATATGTATACATTAGGGATGGTCTTGGGGTTGTCCCGTAGGATGGACCACAATCCTATGGGCACAATCCTGAAGCACAGCTGTTGATGTGCTGTGAATGTATTAACTAAGTTTTAGATGCTGTAAGTTTCTGTGTCCTGCAGGAAAGAAAATGCCAAGCATGCCAAGGAAATTCCAAGGGAATGAAATGGGAGCTGAAAATCTGGAGTACCTTTACAATGGTTAATGAAATCAAATTTTTAGGCTTCTAAATAGAGATATAACATGAGCCATTTGTATTGTTTTCTGAGTATTTTAAAGTTATTACTTAACAGTCACCATTATTGCCCACAATAAGATGAAAATTCATCTGTGATTTTAAAAGGATTGTTTATACTGAAGACCTACTATCAACTCTCTTGCTGATAAAAATTAAAATTTGAAAAGACATATCTTCTGATTTTTGTCTTAAATTTTCAAAGATCTTATCATACACCTGATTTTGCAACTATGAGCTTGTATTTGCTTGCCTTCCTCTTTACTAGGTCACCTTTCTTTTAATATTTCTTTGGGAGAGGTTTAAAATTTTCATAATATCACATTCAATTGCATTACACTTCCTTGTTAAATAGAAATAAATGAAATTGTAATTGGCTTAATTTTTTTTTGTTCTGAAAAATATTTCACAAAATGTGAAATAATATAACATTCTGTATCAATTTTTTAAAATTTAAAATTTAAAATTTAAAATCACCTCTTTTTCATGCAGTATTGAAAGTGTCAAACAGTTGAGGCTAGAATAGGAAACTGCAAATACAGCTTTGTGCAAAACACACAAAAATATATAAAACAAAACTAATTAGTATTTCTTTCCTAAAACTGAAAGCAAGCGCTTGAGATGCCATAAAATAAATTCTATAAAAATTGTTACAAGTTCCTATACAATCCAGGTCATTATCTGAATATATTTTGGTGAAAAAGACCTGATCACATATTATGCTAAGTTTTAATTATAGTATGCAGACATATACACTGTTGCATCCTGGAGTTTGGGTTTAGATTAGGGTTTTTAATTTATGTTAAAACAAGTCAAGTTCTGTAATCCTGCGGACCCCCCGTGTTGTTCCCCCACCGCGGTTTCTGCCCCCATGCTGCCTGCTGCCGGATCTTCCCCCTCTGCCGCTCTTGTAACCACCCTGCCGTCCGGCCCCGGGAAACCCCGTGCCTGCCATCCCAATCCACACGATCCCGCTCAGCCCGAGGCTCCGTGCCTGCCCCTGCGGGGTTCTCGGGTTGGTTGCTGTTGCTGGCGTCACTGCCACGGCAGCCGCCCCTATTGGCCGGCAGGCTGTGGATCCTCTCGCCCCGCCCCTCCATAAAATCCTATCCCGCCGGCACCCAGGCGCCATTTTCTCCCATGCGAGTGCCGGGAGCGGTCGCATCTTTCCATCGAACCGCGCCACGTGACCAACAAACCGTTCCTGCCAAGACGGAGTAAATGAACAAATTCCTTACCTCTTTACCGGATCCCTAGCGCACGGTAACAGAGGCTGGCCAGCCCACGTGCCTGAGACACGGAGCCGTGTCCAGGAACCCACAGCAGAAAACCCCGGCAGCACGTGGAAGCTACGCCACAGCCGGGCTCCCAAGAGCCACGTGCAGCCGGGGAGAGCGAAAACCCACGCTGCAATACACATCTATCTAATGAGCTCATAGATCATAGAAAGGTTTGGGTAGAAAGGGACCTTTAGAGGCCATCTAGTCCAACGTCCATGCAATAAGCATGGACATCTTCCACTAGATCAGGTGGTGCAGAGCCTCACCCAATCTGACCTTGAAAGTTTCCAAGGACTGTGAATCTACCACTTCTCTGGGCAACCTGTTCCAGTGTTTCACTGCCCTCATTACAAAAAACCCTTCTTCTTTACATCTAATCTAAATTGACTCTCTTAGTTTAAAGCTATTACCTCATGTTCTGTTGCAACAGGTCCTGCTAAAAAGTTTGTCTCCATCTTTCTTGAAGACTCTCTTTAGGTACTAGAAGGAATCTCTATAATGAATCTTCAAAACCTTCAATCACAACTATAGATAAAGGAGAATAATTCTACTTTCCTGTAGAACCATTCCAAATACTGGAAGGCTGCTATAAAATCTCCCTGAAACTCTTCTCCAGTTTGAACAACCCCAGCTGTCTCAACCTGCCTTCATGAGAGAGGTAATTATCATTATTATCATTATTACTGTAGCCCTCCTCTAGACAGGCTCCAACAGGTCAATGTCCTTTCTGTGATGAGGATTTTTTGCTGAATGCAGCGCCCCAGGTGGGGTCTCACAAGAAGAGAGCTGAAGAGCAGAATCCCCTCCCTTGACCTTCTATCCCTGCTCCTTTTGTTGCAGCCTAGGATTAATTCATTCATCTTGCTTATTTATTTGCTTTACTTACAAGGTTTTCCTGAATTGGCACACTGAATGATGAGGTTTAAAAAAAAAGAAAAACATTTTAATTGAATTGACTTTAGAAACATCTGAGAAATATTTTTCAAATTGTCAGCAGTAGTAGCTGCCCTTTATTAAATCAAGCCTTTTAAGCCATGATATATCAAATATGTAATGCAACAATAGTGATTTGCTACATTCTGGAATTCTAGCTTTCATTTGTGGAAGATCTCAGGAATTTTAAAAATTAATAGGTAGTGTTTTTTTGTTTGGTTGGGTGGGGTTTTTTTTCTTTTTTTTTTTTTTTTAATGG
The DNA here is from genome assembly GCF_024509145.1 of Vidua macroura. Taxonomy (NCBI): domain Eukaryota; kingdom Metazoa; phylum Chordata; class Aves; order Passeriformes; family Viduidae; genus Vidua; species Vidua macroura. The sequence continues at coordinate 37,112,558 of NC_071572.1, read as the reverse complement.
TAAAAAGAATTTAGAAGAGATGAATTTGGCCTGAGTAGAGCTCAATTTCTAATTTCTAGAGCTATTTGATTATTCTGAAGTGTTGAGGCAATGATTTCTTTTAATTAACTCTTAAGATTTGTTTTCAGGATATCTAAAAGCATAGATAAAAGAAGGTACAAATATTTTTAAGATTTTTTTATTTCCAACTCAATAAAAAATGAAAATAATACATTTTTATGGATTTGGAAGGGAAGAAAATTTTTAAAAACTGCTCATTTTAAAAAGTGATTTGGCAAACTTGGTTAGCTTGTGGCCTAGAATAAAATACAAAATCTTTCCAAACAGTGTTAAAATCATAATATAAAAGCAAATCTTTAATTGAAAGCCTTTGAGGTGCACAATATGGTGATATGCACATGGGATATACTGTATTTCTACAATTTAAAAAAAATTAGTTAATTAGTATATCTATCAAATATTGTCCAATTAGAAGAGCAATTGGTTAGGTAATTTTCCCCTGATTTCTGTCCCATTGGAGTCCTCCCCCCTGATCCTCCACCCACCTCCCCCCCCCGCCGCCTCCCTGATAAAATAGCCATATACTTTATTGTGTTACAATGAATATTGTAAAACAAAATGTCCTTGCTAGACTAAAGGAAAGAATAAACAGAGTTTCAAGAACGGATTTGTAAGGGTTTGTTAAAATATGGGAAAAGGCAGGAAAAGTATTACAAGTTATAACTATGTATTACCAGTCTACAAAGCTGCAAGTATATGAAAAATATATAAAAAGCTAAAAATCTTTAGGCATCCAATTAAGTAAATTTTATAATTTCATTTTTGTTTCAACTTGAATTTTCATGGAAGAATAAAGACATTACATTTTGTCCTAACTATTTGCAAATAATCACACACCTTAAAGATTTTCATAACAAATATGGTGTTTTCAAGCAGAACTTGCTAGAAGACATTTGTACTTTCCTCAAAATTTTAATGGTCTAAATTGTTCTTCAGTATTCTCATATGATCTATTGAAGAAAGATTTTGCAGGTATGATGCTTCTGTCTAGAAAATAAAGATTTGGAAATATTTCCTTGCTTATATAGTTTTAGGGACAAAGATTTTACAACACAATGTGTAGAGAGAGTGGATTCATACTTCAGACGGGGGATGCAATGTAGGATAAAGCAGTTACAGCAGTAGGCTTGTTTAAACCAGTTTCTTGCACAGCTGTTTCTGGGTTTGTACAGACAAATTTGATTTTAAGGCTCAGTTCAAGCTCAAGAGCTATACTATATTCTTTTTCTGCCAGGTTAAGACTTGCTTGATTTAGAGACAGAATGTGAAGGAATCTCTGTAGTCAGAATCTTGGCAAGAGTCTCAGACAGACACCATGTAGGAAGGAAATAAGGGCCTGTATAAATACAGTCTGGCTGCAGAGGACTAAGGTTCATTAAAGAAAATAATTATGGAAAATATTTTTTGTTAATTTAATAATGAGAAAAATTAGAAGAGATTATCAGAGATAAAAACTGTAAAATATGGTTCAAAACTTGAGATGCTGTAACCTTGTTCTTTACATTAATGTTCCATGATACCAGAAGTGCTCTTTATGTGCTTATTATGTCACAATTCACTAGCTTACCTTTTTGGGGTAGGATTGACTCAGATGAGTGCAGCAGAGCACAAAATGTAGTCCAACCAGGATCTTCAACTCACACAGACAAGAGGAGGCATATGGGATCACTGAGCTGACACTGCTGCCCATCGTATCTTTTCTTGTTTTTCTTCTTCAACTTTCTGCAAAGGAATTTTTTTTTAAAAGCACATCTCGTTTACTGACCAGAATGACCTAACAGGTGCTACTTTCAGGTGGTCTCTTTTGGAAGAGAGAGGAAAGTACATTTGTTTTCTTTATCTTATGATAACTTCTGGGAGGATATTTCAGAGGAATGTTTGGTCTAGCATATGAGACACTGTAGTTTTTTGATCTCTCTTGAATCAGACTAGAGTAAAAGCAAACAAACGTGGGCAATTCCTCTTTAAGCCTGTTCCAAGAATTTACTATTCCCGTGATTCCCTTCTAGCATTATGCAAGATACATAAACACTTCGATGGCTCGATTTCTTTTTAATTAAAGTTTAATTATCTGCCATTCAGTTGCTAGAGATGAAAGTACATATGTAGGGCTTTTAGGATGTTCATATACAAAGGTTTGAGGAAATAGTATGCCCACATAGCCATTAAGGGAAAGCACTCAAAGAGCAGGAAAGCAATCTGTAGAATTGGAAAAAGAGGCAGTGGTGGCCAGCTTGAGAACACAGCAAGGAGAACACTAAAGTTTGAGTATACAAGGAAGACAAAAAACAAACAGCAAATAGACAATGCTTTGAGGGCAGCACAACCAACATAACTGCAGTGCTAGTGTTGCTGTGGATAGGAGCAGAATGCCCTCCAGAGAAAGAGAATATTTTTGAACTAGCAGAAGAAAATATTATTTTGGTTTCTATCTCTGATATGAATGATTTGAAAGCAGTATAAGAAAGCAGAGGAAGAAACTAAGAATATGGATGATGGTATCCTTAATCTTAGTGCCTTTATTTTTTGTTTTACTTATTTTTTCCAGTCTTGTGGAGGAAGAGCCAACATATTTAACTGAGGTCTTCCTATTCAGGGGAAGAAACAGTAAGACTTTCTTGAAAAAAGGACAACTTTTTATGCCAAAAGATTACTGAGACATTGCTGCCTGGGAAACATAATTTTATGATTTTGTAAACAGAGATAATAAGTATTAAAAGAAAAGAAACAACAATGTGCATCTTAAACAGTGGAAAATTATAGAGAATAACTATTATTTGTTTCTGGGGTTTTTTTTTCTGCAGTGTAAATAAAATAATGTTCAATAATACATTATGAATACAGTGTATTGACCAGGGGAATGTGACATGAATATTGTGATGTATTTATGATCTGTTTTCAAATTTTAAAATAAACAAAGATTTAAGTGACATAAATTACTTTTAGCAATTATGCGTACTAGAAACTGCAGCCTGATCAGCTAAGAGGAGAAAAAATTTGCATTGACTGTTAATTGCTGAACAGATATGAACCAGGTGTGTCAATTCAAAGTCTGCAGAAAAAGTACTTCCTGTAATAGGGGAATTATATAAAATAAGAACGGAAAAGCCTTAAGTTAAAGTATAATATTATTCAAGGTAGAACAGAAATGAAGTTCTAGTGTCTTGTGGCCCAGACGAGCATCACAGACCTTCACGGATAATCTAGGCATCCTGGGAGCTTGGCAGACTGCCAGAGTTTATCAGTCCTGCTTCCTAATCTGGCGTAGCACAAAAAGTCATAGCACGTATTCCAAAGTAAGCCTTTTGATGCAAATCTTTGTTCTCTGATGCATACAGTAACACACAGAACAAATGAGTCATGAGAGACGGTGGGTTTGCTAGAAAAGCCAAGTGATGCCTGCAACAGAATACAGCTACTCTCTACAAATACATCCTCTATGTAAAGAAGCAGGAAGGAAAATTACTGTGTTAAATAGCAGACAGTGCTGGCATAGGAAAAAATAATTTATTGGTGGAAAACTTCCCTTGAGAACATTGGACAATTTTGAATTATTTGAAGCATTGGGGAAGCAAGAATCACAACTAACTTTTGCAGGATACTTTCTTACCAGGGAAAGACAGCAGGCTTAATTCTGTCCTCTAAATCTATACCATTTTTTTCCCTAAAAATTCACAAACAAATCTTATATTGAGATAGCTTGTCATTTCATTTCATTTCGTTCTGTTCCTACTCCTAAAATCCCTTTCTCAATCTCTGCCCTTTCCATAATGCTTTATTTATAATCTGTTTCAGGAAGACACTGCTTTGTAACAAGGAAAAATTATACACTGGGAGTCAGGTTTGGATTTCAATGAATAGCAATAAACACTGTCTATAGAAAAAGGAAGGAGAAGACAGATTGCAGGTATCGCAACATAGGTCATCGAATGCCTAAGAAATCAGAAATATGATTTTGAGAACCATAGGATTAACTGTGGCTGGATGCCAGACACCCAGCAAAGCCTCTCTATAATTCCACTCCACAGCTGGACAGAGAAGAGAATATACTATGAAGGGTTCGTGAGTTGAAGTAAGGACAGAGAGAGATCATTCACCAAATACTGTCACAGGCAAAACAGACTCAAATTACAGGTATTAATTGAATTTATTATTAAAAAAATCATAGCAAAATAATAAGAAGTAAAATAAGTCTTCAAAAACACCTTACCCCCACCCCTCCCTCCTTCCTAGCTCTACTTCCTAGCCCTCAGTGGTGCAGGGAGATGCAGAATAGGGGTTATGGTCAGTTCATTACATGTTTCTACCATTGCTCAGGGAGAGGAGTCCTTCCCCTGCTCCAAGGTGGAACACTCTTCCATGCACTGCACTCCATCAAGAACAGGTTGCTCCTGAGTGGTCCCACAGAGGGTTGGAAAACCTACCAGGAAACCTGCTCCAGTGTGAATTCCTGTCTCCACAGATCGCAGGTCTCTGCCAGGACCTTGCTCCATTGTGTATTTCCCATGGGCTCGCAGGCATACACCTGCTCCACTGTGGGTCTCCTCCAGAGGCTGCAGGTGGATTTCTGCATCCCTGTGGTTTCCTATGGGCTGCAGGGGAGCAAACTTCTTCACCATGGTCTTCACCATGTACTGTCAAGGAGTCTCAGCTCGGGCACCTGGAGCATCCCTTTCCTTCTCCACTGACCTTGGTGTCTGCAGAGCTGTTCATCTCACATTCTCACCCCTCTCTTCTCTGGCTAGAAATAGGTCTTCAAAATAGCTTTTTTTTTTTTTTTTTTTTTTTTTTTTTTCTTTCTTTCTTTTTTTTCTTTCTTTCTTTTTTTTTTTTTTTTTTTTTTCTTAAATATGTGTCATCACAGAGGAATTACAACAATTTTTGACTGACCCAGCCTCGGCCAGCAGCATGCCTGTCATGGAGCTGACTAACACTGGACATGACTCTGCTGGACACAGAGGCAGTTTCTGACAGCTTCTCACAAAAACCACCTCTGTAGCACCTGGCTACCAAAATCTGACCATACAAACCCACTACAAGAATAAATATGATTTGGAGCACAAGAAAGGGCTAGAGAATAAAACCATAATTTAAGAGGAAACACAGAGATTTGGTGACTACTTTTCAGTCCTCCTGTTTGCAGCTCATCTTTGACAGAAGTTTAGATTAAGTCAAATGATGCCATTCCTTTCCAAAGAAGATTATTTACTTTAGAATTTCACTCCAAATCAGTCTGAAACTGTTATCCCGTTGATGCTATCATTTACCTAGTGTGTGTGCAGAAATATTGTCCTATTTGATTTCAGCAAATTTGGTCAGTGAACTAAAGTTATGACACTTGTCTAAACAAAGCAACTGTCAGCTCATATCACAAACTCCTTCTAAATAAAGACCTGCACAGCTCCAAAATTTGTTTTTCTTTAATGAATCCAAGCCTTTCCACTGACATTATTCATTCTTTCTAAAAACACTAGAAAATGCAATACATTACTCAGCTGTGACCCAGCATGTCCTAAGGTGCATATTTAATTGATGTAAATAAATGAGATTCTAGTCTACCCAAATGCTGATGTTTTGATTTAATAGAAACACTGTTTACCTTAAAAGTTGTCATTACTGCAATGATTATTTTCCATGGAGGCTCTGACGATAATCTGGAGGACAAACGCCAGAAACCTGCTTAGTATCTGCAGATTCATTGGGCAATTAAACTATTTGATTATGGAGTAAAAGGAGAAAATAGTTAACATGCTTGTGGCTTTCTGTGGTTTATTCTATATTTTCCCTTACGTTGAAAGAGTTTTTAAAGTGCATTAATTTCATGCTTGCATAAATGCAAAACTTTTTAGATAAAATTACAGTGTTAAACTCCAGTATTGCTAGGTGTTAAATTAAAATCAACCAGACACTGGGAATTTGCTATTATTTCAAATTAAAATCAAGTATAAATGTATATTTTGCAGTGTTGAGACCTAGAATAACTGTTGTAGATATTTTCTTATGCTTTTGATGTCAGTTGTTCCTCTAGTTTTCTTCCTGGATATCAATCTTGAAAGCCAATACACATATAAATTCTATTTCCCTTCTTTCTGCCTTAAGGTGGTATCCAGGTTTTCAACAGGAATTCATTTTATAAAGGTCACTGACTTAATGAAATAGTTTTCAATGTTTATGCCCATACATTCCTTTGAAAAATAGATTTACCTTAACTAGGTATTCATCAATACAAATTAACTGGATATATTAAATGCCATATCATTGCATGGAAAAAAAAATGAAAAATGTGCTGTTATTGCTCTGGGAAAAAAAAAAAAGAAGAAGAAAAAAAAGAGGTAATATGCTGCATCAAATAAAAGGAAAAACTAAAATCTTTTATGGGTTGGACATCCAAGAAGCCTATCTTACTCCTAGTGGATGATCCTCCCTGTAGTTGCTAGAAGCTAAACAGTAGGATAGATTTTGACAAAAGTTCAATTTCTCTTGATTATATAAAGTATATATATATAAATATATAAAAAATATATCAAATATATATGCCATATATATTTTAAAGCTAATGTTAGAAAATTTGAGGTAAATTAAAGAAAAAGAAAGGATTATACCACCATCAGTTTTCCCCACAGTTAAATCCGTCCCAGCAAGAATTGTGGGTGACACTAAGCTTCTAGCAAAGACATAAAATAGGAGATAAAAGGGAGTTGATTTCTGAAATTATTATCCATTCAGAAGTTGAAATTAGTTATTATAAGTCTACAGTTATTTCAGTATTTTTGAGAGTTTAGATATGAAATAAAAACATAGACCAGTCAATCTGTCTGTCATTTAAAAAAATCAAATGTAATCAAAAGAGCAAAAATTCTAGAGTTTCTTCTTCAAAGACCGTCTCTTAGTATTGAAGTACAATAGAGGAAATATAATCTTGGTGATTAAAGTATATATCAGACCCAGCACAGGATGATAAAATCCATCATGAACAAATTTTTTTGTTTCACAGTCTGTGAATATTTAATTCTTCCATATGGAATTAACTTTTTTGTGTACCTCATATTTACAGTAAAATTAATGGTCTCTGTTAGTACAAAGTGATCTTTATGACAAGATATCAGATTCTAATACTCTTCAATGCAGATTTTTATATATTCTATAGAGGAAGGGTATAAAATTTAATATGAAATGCACTTAAGATATTTTGTATTACATGAGATCTTTGATGTAGCAGTGATACCAAATATGCAAAGAATACAATATAAATTTAAGTTGCACTTTATAAAATACACTAATTACAATATACAATTCAATCTCAATACCAATGTGATTCACAGAATGTTTGAAATTGGCAGGGTTCTCTGGCAGTCATCTGGTCTGAGCCCCTAACTGAGCACAGACACCTAGAGGCAGGTGTCCAGGACCATGCCCAGGTAGCTTTTGAATATCTCTAAGGACGGAGAAGTCATAACTTCTCTGGGCAACCTGTTCCAGTGCTTAGTCACCCTTACAAAAGTGTTTCCCAATGTTCACAACAAAGCTCTTGTGTTTCAGTGTGTGTCCATTGTCTCTTTTCCTCTTACTGGACATCAGTGAAAAGAATTTGCTCTGTCCTTTCTGCAACTTCCTTTCAGTAATTCATGTACATTAGTTAAGTCCTCTTTGAGCCTTTTCTTCTCTAGGCTAAGCAGTCACAACTCTCTCCATCACCAGGTGAGACTGATTGACAGGTGATTCCCTGCGGCCTTGTTCTTTCCCTCCTTTAAAATATGAGTTGCTTTCCTCCAGTCTTTGAACACTTCCTCCTGTTGCCAGGATTGATCAAAGATTACCAAAAAATGGCCTGGCAATGACATCTGTCAGCTCTTTCAGCACTTGTGGGAGCATCCCATGGAGGGTCCATAAACTTCCCAGGCAACCAGTGACAGGACAAGAGGACACAGTCTTAAGCTATGCCAGGAGTAGTTTAGGCTGAACATCAGGGGAAAAATCCTTCACAGAAATAGTGATTGGCCATTGGAATGGGCTGGTCAGGCAGGTTGTGGAGTCACTGTCCTAGATGTGTTTAAAAAAAGACTGGACATGGCTCTCAGTGCCATGGTTTAGTTGATAAAATGGTGTTAGGTTATAGGTTGGACTTAATGGCCTCAAAGCTTTTTTCCAAACTAGTGAATTCTGTGATTCCGTTACTTAGGTATGTCCATTCCTAAACCACAACAATCATATTTGACTGTCTCTATTGACCCTTCATGCATTTTTGGGGAATTATTGGTCAGTCACAAAAGAAGGAAGCAGTTTCTATATGTTTGTGAAATAGAAAATCTTTGTTAGATTACAGTATTAAAAATTGCCAGATTATATACATTCAGAAAAAATAAAAGAAATTGCCAATAAAGGCTTTGCCACTTTGAAACTTGATGTTTCTGGAGTAAAAGTTGTTTTTCCTCTTTGAAAATTCTTTATTTCACTAGTTTGATTATAGTACTAAGAATTTGTTACCACAGTAACAGAACAAGACAGCAGATATTTTTGCTGACTTTTACTAAAACTTGAAAACATTGCTAATGCACAGCAGTTGCTGAGATTTAAAACACATCTAATTTGCAGGTGATACAAAATGCTTTCAGCAAATTTAGTACTATGAAGTTTATGATACAAGTCAGATATACAGTTCAAGTGAGAGAAACCCGTGGAAAATGCATATAGGTTAGAGATAAACGACTTATTTAATTAAACCCTCATCATGAAAAAAAGATCCAACCAACCAAAAAAGAAAACAGATCCAGCACAACCCCAAAAATCTCCAAAGCCAAACCAACCAACAAAACAAAAAAATATCCAGAACAAATAAGCTTAATTTGTACTCAAGTTGAGAAATCAATTCCTATGCACGTAGGGTGTGATCACAGCAGCAAGTAGGGAGATAACAGAGCATGAGATGTGCCTTTCTGTGGCATTCATTTTGCATAAATTTACTAGATCTCCTTAGATGGATTTAATTGTTTTGACCCTAGGTCAAGAACGAGGAACTAAATAATTGGTCTGTGCTCATTTGCAGCTTGATTAGTGTAATGCCATGCAGATGTGCATCACCATATAGGTTGAGATTTCTAACTGCTCCAATGGGTAGTATTAAGAGAAGCTAAGCCTGAAAAAATAGACTTATCTCTTGCCCTTCTATTACTGGTCACCCTAGAAAATTAAGCATAATCTGACCTCAAGATAATTAAGTAAAGAGATTTAAATGTATCATATACTTTGAGTCATTATCTCTTTTACATATTATTTTTACACCTGACTTCAGAATAATTACTGTCAATTCACCATGGTACAGAAGCAGACTCAAGTCTAAATTGATTTGGGTGTAGAAAAATGATCTTCCTGGAGGAGACTGAGTACTGCCAACTTTGACTTATGTTTTTGCCAGAAGTATTGTCATGCTGGTCACTCCACTTTGCACAGCTAAATTTCTGTTTTCACTTGACCATACTGCTACCATTGTGGAGCAAACATGTTAACAAAATAGCGTTTGTTTATGTAACTCATGTCTAAAACAATTGGGTTTGGGGCGTCCGAGCAGTAACTGAAATACATCAAGGTTGGATGCCAAGGCTGCTAAAGGACTCTTAAAGTTAAGGCTGATTAATTAATCTTTTGCCAAACCAAGACTGAAATCCCACTGGAGTTTTCTTCTTATAATATTGTAAACAACGTAAGTTGATATAATATATTTAATTCTTCCTTATAAATTGCTGAAACTATTTTGTATTTCTAACTAAATTCTGCTTTATGGTACATTTATTACTTTAGAGCAAAATTTAAGCCATTTCCAGACCACAACAGACAAAAGCTGGTAGCTAAAGATCAGAAAAGGTTTATTTAACAGCAAAATAAATCTGTATTTTCCTAGACATATCTAAGTATCTAGTGTAAAAAGAAATAAATTATCAAATCATTATTCAGCAGAAGTATTTTTTCCTTTACTTAGTTCTCTGTCAGTTCATAACCTGTAAAATGTGTTCTGATTCTAGAAAGATGTTTACATGTGTTTATGCACTTGCATGAGTAACATCATTTGGACTCCTATGTTTAGAGTAAAATGAGTGCAAAAATATTTTAAGCTTCAGTTTAGTAAAAGGTGTGAGAAAGTAACACTCTCCTGGATGAAATGAAACTGGAGACTTTTGAAAAATAATTATGTTGGTGAATGCAGCGTTGCGTTCTTCTCCCCGGTCTCAGGCAGCTCTGGAGCCCAGCTAGGCTCTGTGTTTTGGCCGTGAGACCGGGGCTGCCACATGTTCAGAGTCTCTAGTGGTGAGCTTCCAGGTGGGTCTGCCGCTCTTCGTAGCCAGACGCTGAGAGGAGACAAAAGGATGAGAGAAAGCACACCTTGTCCTGCATGGCTGGAGAACATTTATTCTCGCGTGACTGCTGTGGTGGCTGGAGCGGCGCCTGTCTACCTAGCATGCGCATGGTCAAGATGGCGCCAAGACAAAGGAAGCATGGGGTTAAATAGGGGGCGGGCAGGTAGAGGCAGAAGCCCCCCTCACCCAATGGGGACAGGCAACAGGGGAGCGACGTGGACCATGGCAGCCTATGGGAGCATAACAGGGGTAGGTACAGGGTTCCGGGACAAATGGGATTGCAAGGGTAGGGTGACTGACACAAGAGTTTCAGGAATGAACAGGGGGTGACTACAAGACTGACATGGGAAATCTCCAATGGTGGGCAACCTGGAGCGAACCATTGCGAGGGGAAAATGGGGGTACATAGAACCGGCTAACTAACATTTATTAAAGACCCTAACTGAACCAACCCGGGATGCAACAGGTGAAAAATTGCATAGCTAGATAAAGATTGATTGACTAATTTAAGTTTTCAAAAATTCAAATAAAAAAAGTTCTGCTTTAAAGAGATTATAACATACTGATGTTTATTTCTAATTTCCTTAGACTAGTGTAGACATATCTATCTCACACAGTTGTGCTTCTTACCTTCAAATTATAAAAAAGACATTCAGAAACACATTTTTTAATGTAACTTTGCCTCTTTTCGCCTTTAATATTAGAATCATGTTTGGTTCTCACCTTGTGAGCATGCATGCATAGGTAGAGCAGGTTGTACAGTATCACCTTAGTAGCTCCAAGAAATTTTGCAACTTCCAGCTGCTAGTCTAGGACAGCAAAACTTCCCTCAAGGTTTTACATCACATATCAGTCTGGTGCAGATGTCTCAGATACTTGGATGTCTCTGATGGAATTAGCTGTCTCTGTTTAGGCTCCTGAAATCTCACCTGACAAATCGCAGCAGATGAAATCTTAGCTGCAGTGTGTGGGCTCAGCATTCACACTGCCTAACTGAATTTCCCTAACCAAGTCTGCAAGATTTCAAATGGGAAGTAAGTTGTCCAATTCTTCACGTAGGCAGGAAAAGGACTTGTAATAATGAGAAACAGGACAGCAGATGAGATTTTGGACTGGGTGGATAGGGAAGAATAAAAGATTCTGGGGCAGGAGCCAAAAATCATCAATTGGTTATTAATATTGTTAGATATGGAATTTAACACAAATGTTATAATTAGTAATGAATTAGCAAGATCTTTGGCAGGGAAGGCAAAAATCTTGGCATAGGAAGACAATAAGATGGAAACTAATGACCTCTCAATTCCTTTTACCTTTTTTCCAAAAATATTATTTCAATTATGAGGGGGTTTTTGTTTGTTTCTTTATGTGGTTTTTTTTTTTAATTAAAAAAAAATTCTACCAGGATTTTTCCTACATTGCTAAATTTCACTTTTTCAATATGTTGATTGAGATAATTGCTCATATATTATATCCAAGCTGTTCATATTTTATATATTTGGGCTATAAGAGTTATTTTACAAAAAGATGCTAGTATTTCCTGAGTCTCAACTGTGTATTTTGTACAGAGTTCTTGCCCAGAAGTGTCTAGATTCTAGTTGGGCTTAGAGAAAACAATTTGAAGATCAAAGTAAAAGACCTAGTTGTAGCAGAAGCCTGGGGATCTGGAAATTTGCCTCCATCACTAACACAAATGCCTAGGGGCTGATTTAAAGACAAGAAAAAAAAAGGTTTGTGAAAAGGTAGATATAGTTTACTACACAAGAAAAAAAAAATGGCAAGAAGTAGAAAAAAAAAGTTAAAATGTGCCAGCTCTACTGATTATTCCACATTAGCAACAACCACATTAATTCACAACAGTCTCCCGTCAGCTGACCTGCTTAAATGCATGCTTGTTGAATTTTTCACCATTACATTTTCCATCATGTGTGGAAAAACATTTCTTTATTCTTCATTTCTTCTTTGAAATCTCTTTAAAAGTTTATAGAAACCTTGACCACCTGTAGATAGAGGTGTGATAATGATTAATGTAGGGCTCCATGGTCTCTGTACTGCCTATAACATTCTTGCTATAATCATGTGATCTGCACATCTGGTTTCAGTAGCTCTTGGTTAACTCTACGTCTTTAAGCCAACAATTTGTCAGAAAAAAAATGTGAATTCATTAATTCATGACACAGTCTATCAAGTGTTCTACCAAACAAAGCACCAGTAATAATCAAAACAGAAACTAAAACCAAAATATTTTGGGTGTGTACTTTTCCCCAGAAGAGAACCTAACAGGTAGTATTAAAATAAATTAAAAACCTAACAATAATAGTAAATCAAAAGAATGAAGCTGATTGCTGAAAAATAAGAGGAGTTTGGGGTTTTTTTAAAGACCAGAGGTGCAACTGGAAAATGAAATAACATTTCACAGATACTTTTATTAATATTATAATCTAAAGCAGGGAACTCAGGAGTGATCTTGAATAACTAAACATCATCATAGTGATATGACATTTCTTTTTGATATATTCCTATTTGTAAATATGTTCCTAAAAGCAATTTTTTCAGAATTAAAAGTATTGTACAAAATGTTTCCCAATGTGTAAAAAGTTTCTGGAGGAAAGATGAATTGCAGTAGCATGATTATCCAGGAAGGGAGAGGGAGAGGGAAGGGGAAGGGGAAGGGGAAGGGGAAGGGGAAGGGGAAGGGGAAGGGGAAGGGGAAGGGGAAGGGGAAGGGGAAGGGGAAGGGAAGGGAAGGGAAGGGAAGGGAAGGGAAGGGAAGGGAAGGGAAGGGAAGGGAAGGGAAGGGAAGGGAAGGGAAGGGAAAGGGAAAAGGAAAAGGAAGGGGAAGGGAAGGGAAGGGAAGGGAAGGGAAAGGGAAAAGGAAAAGGAAGGGGAAGGGAAAAGGAAAAGGAAGGGAAAAGGAAGGGAAAGGAAAGCAATGTTCTATATCTGTTCAAGTGATACATAGAAGAAACAACAGATAAGTAAATAGTGGGAATTTTTTTAGAATAGTAATTGCAGTAAATGCAATAAGTGATGTCTGTTCATGTATATTTTTCTTGCTGTTACCTGCAAAATCATTCAGATTAGATTACTCTAAACTATGGTTAATAAAATCAAAATTGAATCTATGACAAAACGGGGTATATAGGAGTGGAAATTATTATTTCCACTTCTACACATTACTTTTGGGCCAGACATATCAAAGAAATTTAAGAAGCAAGAAAACATCAAGAATTCAATTTTGCATATTGTAATTTGTCTTTCAGTGCAGGGAAGTAATTTGCTTGAAATCAGTTATAATCTAATATACAAATGGCAGGTCAAATGCAGGTTTCTCGACCTTTCTCTATGGGTGTATGATCATATATCTTGGATTATTAGCTAGACTGCAAAATCATCCTGTGCCAATTAGTTGTCTTTTAAGGGCTAATCTGTCTTCTGATTCTTGTTTTGGAAAACATCATGCCAGGTGGCTTTGTGTGATTGACTAATGTAAATTTATATTTAGTTAGCTGCATAAGATGCCTTGTATTCTAACTCTAATGCTTAATGTCTGCATTCTCTGAAAACACTTAAGAGCAGTTCACTGTTCAAGATGACTGCCACATGAAATGGCACCAATGGAATCCTAGCTGATTTTTCAAAATTCCCTTAGAAAAACACTCATCCAAGTAAACATGCCCTCACACAAATTCAGTATATAGAAACTAAATTGTATTGTGTAGCAGAGAGGTCATAATGCAAGTTTTCAATAGTTTCTAGCCATTACAAATACACGATGGGGTATAGCTATAGTGGCCTGTAGTTTCATAGGTAGCAGCTGAAGAACCTGTATTCCACTATAGTCAGCTTATTTGAACAAAGGGTTTCAGATTACTGTGGACATATTCATCCTTTTTGCTGGAAAACCAGTATTGCCAAGAGATAAATAAAGTACTCAATTTGTTCTTTTCAGTTTATAAAACAGTTAAAAAGCAGTGGTTCTAAGACTTTCACACATTATGCAAAAAATAATTCTGGATCAATCTAATAGTAAAATTTTCATTTAAAGATAGTAGATTTAAACAATGATTTGGCTTCTTCTCCCAGGAAAGGATAGGAGGACATGGGGTCAAGCTGTGGCAGGGAAGGTTCAGGTTGGACATGGGAACAGACTGCCCATAAAAATGGTGGACTCACTATCCCTGGAAATGTTTAAGAAACAACTGGATGAGGAACTTAGTGCTATGGTTCAGTTTAAGCTGTTCAGTCAAAGGTTGGACTTGATGATCTTGAGGTCTTTTCCAACTTTAATTATTCCATGATTCTCTTTTATGGTTATTGGCAGTGTGTCTAAAAATTCATTTGGATGAATTTTTTTTTTTCAGTATACCACTGTAATTCTGATACTATTGACATCAGCCTCATGCCAGAATTGACTGTTAGGCTCACACCTTGTTAAAAATCTGTTTACACCCTTTTATGTATTACAATGAAATTGTCACTAGAAACCTGACACTGTATAAATTATAAACTGAAATGTCAGAAAAGAGAAGCACAATAGTTAAAGCCACTAAAAAAAGGCATTGATACTATGTGAGTGGTAAAGAGATCTATTCTTTATTTAATTGCACTTCCCTGTAAAAGATTAGCATGTACCTGACCAATGTAGAATCGTGTCAGTAAAGAGGTTGAAGTCTGCAGCTCACAAAGCCTAAGTGAGTGTAATGGTGGTTAATTATGTCCCTTTTCTCAGTCTCTCAGCAGAATTTTGTTGTATTTTTGTTTTTTCTAATGCACAAGGTATAAAGTGTTGATGTGTTTACATTTCCCTTCAAGTGCTGTTTTATGCAGTGAAAAGGATATTTTTTTGCCTCTGCATGTACTGCTTACTTATATTTATGATAACTGAGCCACCCATGTTCTCAACCCTTGCTCTTCTCTCAGTTGTCACATTGCACACTTGTTCAGTGGCCCAGAAAATCCACTGCCATGTGTTGTACAAGAGAAATGTTAATGGGGAGAACCACAGATTTTAAAGTAACAGCATGTCTGTTTGGAAAATGGGATTAATTCAGAACTTCAATTTTGAATTCTGCAGTTGGTTTCTCTGGGCTATGAGGACATGAAAAAGCTGCACAAGAGCAGTGCTGGCAGACTCTGCTATTTTTACCTGGAGTCAATAGAACAGATGACCTTTCTTTTTAAGAAAATGCCATTTTTGTGATGTGCTCCAGCTTCTATTGCACATCGCCAAGGTGACTTTTAATGCAGTCCTCACAGAGTTTGGTTATGCTCTGAAAAGAGTAGCTCCTTACAATATTCCTCAATAGTGGGGCAGTATTTTCTCACCTGTCAGGGAGGCTACATACATTTGTTTTAAAATTAAGGCTGTAAAATGAGGAATCTTCTATAACAGAACTCATGGTATGTGGAAATCTGGTTAGCAGAATCACTTTTCTCTCTTATTTCTGCACTCAGGATGAAAAGTGAAATGTGAGCTAATAAAACCTAGTGGTAGCTCAACTGGAAAGTCTGAGGGCTGATTTAGGTCAGGAATCAGGATTCATCACCTCAGAGTTTGCAGTTCAGTAAAGTCTGAAGTTTTGATTCAGATACAGATTTAGCCAAGTTTATGTGCTGTTTTGATAAATGTATAATAGCTGAAGAAACTAAGTAATGGATGTGGCTGTTTTTTTGTTCATTTTTGGGTTGGTGGTGTTTTTTTGGTTTTGTTGGGTTTTTTTTTGGGGTTTTTTTTTGGTTTTTTTTGTTTGTCTATTCTTGTGGTTGTGTATAGCACTTTAGAAATAGAAGGTAGACCTGAAGTTTATGCATTTTACTTGGACATAATACCAAAAAAAAGTAGTCATAAAATAATATCATGCTGTATGGGTTAGCTGTCTTATATTTTTTTATTAATCTTTTTTTCTAGTTCCAGAGCATTAGAGTTTTATATTTATATTGTTATATGAAGAAGCATTTTCACTGTGCTATAATATTATAGTTATAGTTATTATAGTGCTATTATATTATAGTAATATTATAGTTATATATTAACTATTATAGTTCTAATAGTTATAATATAGTTAATATTATAAGTTCCAGGTTAGGTGAGGCATGTTATTAAGAGAATAATGTTTTGGTGGGGCAAGTAAATAAGTGTAGATATAGTGACCTCAAGTAAAGAAGTTTCTCATTTCACTGGAATCCCCAACCAATTTTCTTTACTGATTCCCTCTAATCCTCCACCTCAATACCAGACACTCCCATTTGGATTTATCAGGAGACAATATGGAGGTATATTGAGAGACAAATTGTGGACATGCTAGTAGGAAACAGCTTATTGAGTCATTATAAAAAGGTGGGTGAGGGAGGAGAAAAATAAACAACAAAAAGCCCAGATTATGCTAAGCCATAATTTTTTTTTTTCCCATCAGAAGATTCCAAAATAATTTACATGGAGACATATGGGGAAACTGATGAAGGGCAATGACTACTGCTAACCAGTTTACTGTAATTTTGTTTGTTGCTCCCTTTGTTAGTTTGCAAGTATTTCATTAGCAGTAGAAAATGAAGGAAAACCAGAACTGAAATCCTAGACAATTAAATGAAGAATGAAAGAGGAAAGAAGATCCCAGAGGGAAAACTATGGCTCCAGATGTTTACAGTGAACTCCTATAAACTGTGTTAACAGTGACTTAGGCCAGTGCAACTGTTCTTAACCATGCAGAAGAAACAAATTTCAGGAAAGCAAGTAGGAAGTAAAAATTTCCATGACATGGGAAAAAAAGTAGAAGTGTACTTTTAATTACCACAGAACTAGTGGAATTGTAGAGGAAAAAAAAACCAAAAAAAAAAAAAAACAAGGAAAAGCATCTGAAATGAGAATAACATCAAAGTTTACTGTAAAAGAGACAATAAGTTTATTTAATTTGTCTTAATTTCTGTCTGGAAAATATCAAATTTAATGATCTTTTTAATTAGGTTTAGAAGGGATTTCTGTTCTGTCACTACTAGACTCATTATTTGTAAATTTTGTCACTAGCAGGCAAGCAAAAGCTAAGCTTTAAGCTTACTTGAATTTAGCTGGTGCTGTAAGCTCAGAACTTGTAATAATGCAAACAAAGTTTAATTTTTGCTGCCAGGAAGTTGAAAAGTGTGAGGTTGAGTGCTGGAGAGAAAATGACCTGGGAAAATGATTATTTTGATTTCTGCTGGACTGTGGATAGAGAGAAAATGCTGTATGTTAGCATGCCCCCCAAAATATAAATTATCCAAAGTCTCTTCTTTGATGGTACAGAACTTTACTCACATCTGATACAAGGCTGGGTGTAAAAGGACCATTGTTTTCTTGGTGTCTTTAGGCATCTGCTTCTTCAATAACTTCCTACTGTGCCTGCTGTGATATCAGACCTGACTGATCATCCAGGTGTCTGGGGATAATAAAGAAAAGAAACGTAATAGGAAAATCAGCAGTGTCTCTGGATTCTCTCTCAAGACAGCCTTCTAGGAGTCTATTAAATGTGGAAAACTGCTTGTTGCTTTTTCAACAATCAGCCTAAATGTCTGGGGTATGACATAGAACAGGTTGAAGAAACTGCACTAGAGTTTCTTAGACCAGCTAAATATAGGGGCTTTGTAAACAATTTCTGTTCACTCAACACTTAGAATCTTTCTAAATAAATAAATTTGAGAATTTTCTTCATTAACTATTCATTTCAGTGTAATTGAAAGTTTTTATAATTTTCAGTATTCACTCTGAAAACTTACTTGTAACACATAGCCCAAGAACAGAAAAATACTTTTTGGCTTGTACATCTGAACAAACCTTCCACAATTTGAATACTTGAAATGAAAGGTGAGTCACAAGCTAGGACTTTTAGGAATAAAAGCTCTTTTAGTTTTTGTTGTTCTTGTGGGTGGTTTTTTTTGTTTGGTTTTTTTTTTTTTTTGTTTGTTTGTTTGTTTGTTTGTTTTTATTTTTTGTTTTTTTTTCTTTTTTTTTATAATGCAATAAAAATAAAAATAGCAATAAGAATTGCTTTCAGATATTAAGAAAAACAGATTTACTGTCACAGAGACCTTATACACTAATGTCTTCTGCTAACTAACTACTGATAGATTTGAGCAAGTTATTGAATACTCTGACCGAGCCTAGGAAAAATACTGTGCAAAATTACTTAACTCTTATATTTGTAGAGGAATGGTGTCTACATGCCTAGTAGAATAGGAATGAAACCAGCTCTATAAAATTGTTCTTAACTGATGCAGTCTTGCTCAAACCACTGTAATGATTTTAGTTTCTTGAGTAAATCTCCCCTCTTCTGTACTTCATGGGAGTAATGTGAGGGTAAAATTATCAGCCTCAAGTGTACAGATTTTACAGAAGAAGAGGAGAGCTAGTCCTCAGTTAGGGCTCAGTTAGCCCTGCAATTAGGTAGATGATCTGTCTTGCCACAAAATATTCCTCAATATTTGTAGAATTCTTGTCTGCTATTTCTATCTAAACCATTTCACCAGTCCTTACTAACCTCACAGATCTTACAGCCAAAAGAACCAAGCAGTTGTTTTCCCATATCTAATCTTCTTTTACTCTTTATTTTGGCTTTTTTTTTTTCTACAGAGTAAAGTGAGGCTCAAATCCTCACTCACATACTTCGTACATCTCTTAAATTTAGTTCTAAATTTCAGGCTCTACATTTTGTTACCAAGCCAATATATATTTTGATATGCCAGAACATGCATTATAACATAATGAGAGAAAAGTTTTATTTTGAAACATGGTCCTGCTTAAAAAAAGTTTTAATGTGAGTCAATAAAGTAACCTATGACATACATGAGATTGGTCTACTTAATCTAATGGCATTACAATCTCTATCAAACACCAAAACAATACTGAAGATTTCAGGATATAACAGTATGGACATCATCTTATGATTCACCAAGAATCATTGTAATATGTACTTACAGTAATAGAATCATAGGGTTGTTGAGGTTGGAAAAGACCTCTAAGGTCATCAAGTTCAGCTGTTGACCCTGTACTGCCACATTTGTCACTAAACCATATCCCCAGGTACCACATCCATAGGTTGTACGAACATTTCCAGGGATGGTGACTGAACTAGTTCCCTGGACAATGTGTTCCAATGTCCAGTGACTGTTTCAGTGTGAAAAGTTTTCCTAATATCGAATTTAAAACTCCCCTAGTTCAACTTGTGGTCATTTCCTCTCATCTTGTCGCTTGTTACTTGGGAGAAGAGACTGCATCCTTCCTCCCCCCATTGTGGTTGAGAGTGATAAGGTCACCCTTAAGCCTCTTTTTCTCCAGGCTGAACACACCCAGCTCCCTCAGCTGCTGCTCATAAGACTTGTGCTCCACACCCTTCCCCACCTCCACTGTCCTCCTTTGGACTCATTTCAGCACCTTAATGTCTCTCTCAGTGAGGGGCCCAAAACCAAACATAGGATTTGATGTATCCTCTCCTCAGCAGGATATGCAGGGATTTCATCGGTAGAGAAGCTTCAGAGTTTAGCTTTCTACAAGACTTACCTCACGACATCATTCTGAACCACAATATGTGTTTTTCAGTCAGATCAGATTAGACTAAATAGCATCCAATAACTACATTTTACCTTGTCTAGTTGTATGATGAGTCATACTAAAATTGCTGCTTCATACAATGTTTTTTTAATGCAAAAATCAAGAAGCTAATGATCTTCATTGCAAAATTTAATGTTTATCTTTAGCATTGCTTGACAGAAACTGTACCATTAGTGGGACTTCTCAGGAGAGCTATCAGAGAAGGAACTACTCTTACAATATTTCTTATACCTCTTTCATCTGTTTATTTTCTAAGACCTCTCCATCTTTATGTGTGAAGGCTGATTCCTGTAGCTTGCAGCAAGAAAATGACTTAAATTGATGCCAGAATTTAGTGTTTTACCAAGCTAGCAGAAAAACCAGCATTACTGTATTTGATTTATAGATTTCTGCATTATCAAGAAAAACAATGCTTACAAACACTGAAAAAACATAAAACTACTCAAGTGAATGATTTTTCCTACACATGAGAACTCCTGGCTACTCTTTTCAAAATGAGTCTCCAACTAATGGCCTACATGTGGAAAACCTATGAAAAAAATCTGTTATTAGATATTACTGCTCTTTAGCCAGCCTCCCTTCTGCTTTCTGTGGACCCATTCAAATGTGATATTAATCATCTAGGTACCTTTGTGTCTACAAAGGTAGACAGTTTGTTGCTGTAAATACATGTTAATGTCATTCTTGGTTGGTGACCTTTCCGTTACCATGAAGATAAATAAAAAGTCTGAAAATCTTTCTGTAGAGTCCTTTTATTATGTGAACAGCACACCCACAATTATATCTTTAGCGCATATTTTTAGCATTACAAAGTGCATTGTAATTGTTAACAGCAATGTTTTACTGTGGAGTGACTTGACTTTATGAAAATAAACCAAAGGCAAATCTCAGTTGTACATGAAATGGAGATTGATGGTTTTGAAGAGGAAAACATTGTAAAGCTTTTGTAGTTTTGTACTAAGTTGCAGTGAATTAGCTGGAACTCTATGCTTTGTGATTTGCATCATGAAAGATGAAACTGTGAGAGACATTGATACACTCCATCTTTGCTTGAGGCAGTTTGCTTCTGACCTATTCATACTTCTGGGCATATATGAGGCAAGTATATTTCACCGTGTTCCTTGAAAATAGTAGAACTTTATACTAAGCTTTACTTTCCTTTTGTTTACAGGGAAGTTTATATACACAAAATAAATATTCATCCATTTGGGAAGTTCTTTCAAACACTTGGGCCTTGTACCTCACCAAGGTCTCAAGTTTTTAGTAGAATATTTTCAAAATAAGTTTGTCCTGTATCCCATGATTTTGTTGTTTAGGGTTTTTTTAATATAAATCTCATTGTTGGGGGTTGGAGTGTTTTTGGTTTTGTTTGTTTGTTTGTTTTTTGCAAACCAGACATTTAAAAAGGGAAATATTAAAGCTAAATTTTACTCTTATCAGTTTCCAGATTTTATCAGAGAAATTCTCTTCACAAAAAGACTACGTCCAAACTTAGCCTACGAGTATATACTTAAAGTTAAGTGTTAGGTTAGTTTTACTAAAGGAAATGAGAAAATTTACATAATTGGGTAAGAATGAAGAAAAATGAGATACAGTTTTTAATTGTAGAAGAGGAAATACAGGTACGATTAACCCCATATATTGTCTTTGGGTTTAAAGATGGCTCTGTTTGTACTTGACACACAGACTTTTTCAATATCAGTATTATTTTAAATTTACATCATTTTTATAAAACCTTTACAGCATAGCTCAATTCTTGAACTTCTCCAGGTCTCTCTGGATTACATCCTCTCCTTCAGGTGTGTCAACAATACCACTCAGCTTGGTGTTATCTGCAAATTTGTTGACAGTGCACTTGATCCCTTTATCTATGTCATTAAGAAGATATTAAATAATACTAGTCTCAATACAGACCTCCAGGGGACGCCACTTATCAATGATGTCTACAGGGACTCAGCCCAATCAACAAAATTGTATTTCCAATTGCAATTTTATGGCTGGAATGACATACTGAATTACTTTTACATTTTTAACTTTTGTTTTTACATTTTTGTTACTGATAGGTAAGGCTTTATAAAAGTGAGGTCTGGTGAAATCATGGCTCAGGCCTGTTACTTTGGCTAAGTAGAGAAGGACTATGGGAATGAGACTTAGCTGAATTAGAGGTAGAAAACCAAGTTATATAGCCATCACATGTTCACATCGTGGTGTATGGTGGTTGGCTGAATTACATTTATTATGATTTAAAACTGTGTAGCTGATAACTGGTTGTGTAAAAAGGCTGGTTTTTGCAATAAAGCGTCTCTCCTTTGCACCTGCCTGGGGACTCTGTGTCACTACAGACCTGCACCTCCCACATTTCTATGTAGCAATTCAGTAACTTTTATAATCTGTAAACATTAGTCACTTAGTTTTATTCTGCCCCAAAAGGAAGAGTGACTTTAAAGAGGAGCTGTACACAGACATGGTCACCTTACTGTAGAAGGGGAATGCAGAAGTGAGATTGACTTAAGACTTAAATGCATGGTTTACATATCAGTAATAAGCATTTTCAGACAAATATATTGATTAGATATTAATAGATTTCTCAAAAGTCTATGTTCCTTAAGCATCGGACCTCTGAGAAATATTGTTTTCTAATCTGAAAGAGCAGTTATGCATTTTAATTTTCAACTATATATAGTTTACATAAGCTAAAACTGAGGTTTATGGCTTCATCAAAATTTTTACAGGAAAAGATGTGAAATTCAGTGTTTTGAAAATGGTAGCACTTCAGTAAATATATGTCAAGAGCCACAACTCAATACCTTTTCTAAGCTTATAATACAGCCTTAAACAACTCATTTCCTCTTTTCTTACAATGAAACATCAGAATTGTAAGGCATGTTATGACGTATGGTCATGTCTTGCACAAATAAAACATGTGACTCTATGTGACTAGAGGAAAATGATTAGGAGGAAAAGAAGCCATACGCCAGCTGCAGTGGCTGATGTGTTGATATACATACTAAATGAGGGGCAGCATATGGCACAGGTTGTGCTCCTTTTACGATATGCAGAAGTATTTTATTCCCTAGCTCTTTTTTGTTTCTCCAAAACAAACTTCAAAATCCAAAACTTAATGAACAGGATTACCTTTTGCCATGAAGGAAATTTCTTGAATGGGAGTTTAAGTAAAACTGAAAAGCTGTAACAGTTATTTATTGTTATAAAATAACTTGCCCAACTCCTCTAATTCAATGTGTCATAAGAATTGTGGTTAAATACTCATAGCTTATTTTGAAACACAAATTAATTATCTATTACAAGCATGCTATTGCTTATCTCTTTCAAAGTCTCATTAATATGCAAATGACTCTAATTAGGTCACTGTCAGACAATATTTGTGTAAAGTCACTTTCCAAGGTTTTATGTGATGGTTTTGGTTCCTAAATATTCATAAACAGTTCCCCTAAAATCAGCTTTACTTAATAGGGATCATTCTGAAAGTCTCATTAGTTCAGTGGAATTAATCTCAGATGGCAAAGAAAAAACTTTTTTTTTCTTTTTTTTTTTTTTTCAGAAGATGATATCTTCCAATTTCCACACACAGTATTAACAGATTAGAGAAAGAGTATTATATTTTTAATAGGAATTAAATTTTAAAAGTCTTGTCATAAAAACTGGATGTGTTGTCTTTGATCTCTTGCTTGCCTTGATAAAGAGGTGAAGACAAGAAATGGAAAATTTTGTGAGTCTAAAAGAAAGTCTAATGCATTGAAAAATAGGTACTGCAGACTAGAATAAGCATGTGCAGTTGCAAATATATTAATTCTTTTATATGTGCATAAAGTTTAGCATATGGAACTTTTATGACTTTTTAAAAATCTTGTACAAAGACAGGGATATGGAATAAAAACTATTTATGAATCAAAGAAAATTACCCCCAGAAAATAAAGTTTTGAAAGTTTAAACTTTGTGTTAACACCTTGCAAAAATAGAAAGCAGACAGTTTTCCTGTCCTTCAGGAAAGGGAGAAGAGAAGGCAAGGGAAAGAGAAAGAATTCTTTTTTAAGGGTGTCAGTTTCTGGATATGCCATGATTAAGAATAAAGTAAAAATCAATTTAGAAAAATTACAAATAAAAGAGAATTTTTCACCATCTGTGGAATTTCATTTTAATGGTCTACATATATGCACCATAGCTATTTTTTTAACTGATAGAATGGATATCTTGATTGTTGCATCCTGGGTTGTGTTCAGATTAGGGGCTTTATAATGTTAGTTAGATGGTTCTGTGTACTCCTTTGTACACCCCTGTTCCCCCCGCAATGGTTCGCTCCAGGCTGCCTGCCATTGGAGCTTCCCCACGTCACTCCTGTAACCACCCCCTGTTCACTCCTGAAACTTCCTTGTCAGTCACCCCGTCCCCTCATCCCTGTTCGTCCCGGAGCCCTGTATCCACCCCCATTGCATTCCTGTTTGTTACCGTGGTCCATGTCACCGCCACGTTGCCTGTCCCCATTGGGCAGGAGGCCTTCTGCCCATGTCTGCCCACCCTCTATAAAATCCCACGCGCCCTCACTCCCATCGCCATTTTGTCCACATGGCGCTAGGAAGCGTTTGCTGTTCTCCATCGCAGCTCCACGTGACAATAAAAGCTCTCCAGCCAACCGCAAGGGCAGGGTGTGCCTCCTTCGCCTCTTCATCTCATCCCAACACCGGCCGCAGAGCGTGGCCAGTCCTACCCCGGTGTGCTGAACGCCACAGTGCCCAGGCCGCGCAGCAGCCCTGGTCCCGCCGAGAAACAGCGCCATTAGCCGGGCTTTCCAGAGCTGCCCAGGACCAGGGAAAACAACGTAACACCACACTTGATAGCAGAGTTTTTATTTAAAAGAAGTAACAAACTATGCTGATTTTGGGGTAGAGTAAGTTTCTTCACAGTGGCTGGTGTGGAACTGTGCATTTTGGATTTGGGCTGAACCCAGGGTTGATAATAAAGAGATATTTCTGTTATTGCTGAGCAGGGCTTACACACAGACAAGGCCTTTTCTGCTTCTCGTACTGCCATGCTGATGAGAAAGTTGGGGGTGCAGGGGAGGTTGGGAGGAGACACAGCCAGGACAGGTGACCCCAACTGACCAAAGGGATATTCCATGTGGCATTGGGCTCAGTGTATAAAGTGGGGGGAAGAAGGAGGAAGGGGGGACATGTGGAGTGATGGTTTATCTTCTCAAGTCACCATTACACGTGATGGGACCCTGCTCTCCTGGAGAACTCCTGCCTGCCCATGGGAAGCAGTGAATTCATTCCCAGTTTCTCTTTGCTTGTGGGAGGCTTTTGCTTTCTGTATTAAACTGTCCTTATCTCATGCTCGTGGGGGAATGAGTGAGCAGCTGTGTGGAGCTTAATTGCTGGCTGGGGTGAAATCACAAAAAAAAAAAAAAAAAAAAAGAGTAATTTGACTGCTACTATGTGTAACCTAGTGAAATATCTTATTTTTGATTAGTTCTCCTATATTTTGGGCTCAATATCATCCAGAAACAAAATCCTTCTTCCTATAAAATATATGGACAGTCTCTACCATCCCTGCAGAGTTCACAACAGGATAAAGTTCACAGATAGAGAATTTGTATTGAAATAGTACAGTGATATACTTCACTTAATTTTTAAGATCATTTGAAGAAAGAAAATGACCTTTGATGCTAAGTGCCATGCTAAAATAAAACATATAAAGTACTATTTGAAGATGAATACTTCTTCCACAGGAAGTTGCAAAGCTGTAAATGGAAGTCATTATTTGAAAGATCTTGCTGTATTCATCATAATATTTGTAATTTAGATACTGTAGTAAAGAAAGCACAAGATAGTTCTAGTTGTGCTATATTTACTGTTTTACTCTGTGGTCTACTGTTGATTGTTAAGCACAGTGAAAATATTTTGCATAACTTGTTCACAGTCATGGAGCTGTAAAGGGTCATTTCTCTCTCTCTCTCTCCCTCCCTCTCTTACCTAAATAGTACTTTGGTGTTCCTCTAGGAGATGGATCTGCCCTTCTGAAAATAAAACCAATCTTTAGACAGCTGAGAATGGAGCAACACTGCTGCGTTAGTGCCTCATTACTAAAACAAATAGAGTTTGGATACTGTGGATGAACAGTCTGTCATTGAAGTTAGGATTCCAAAGGGAAAACCTTAGAGGATTAACAAAAAAAAATTTAATCTTAAAACTCTTCTTGAAATCCTACATCAACTCCCAGAAGACTTAATGAAAGATAGGGGTAAAGAAACCATGAAGGAGATGTGGACAACAGAACTACCTCATTTCACTGTCAGGTTTTGTTTGTTTGTTTGTTTGATTTTTTAAACTATGCTTTTATTCTTATGCCAGGAAAGTGTTTACTTTTTAATATATTACATGTCCATGGTCTCTGGGAACCAGCAGCCCTTAATGATATGTAGCATTTAGAAACATTTGTGTGGTATTTCTACAACTTGCATAGCCAGCATTTCCCCATAAAGAGAAAAATTGACTGCAGGTTTTGTTCGGTCCATTTCTTAGACACTTTTGTATTTGTCCATATTGGAAAGATGTTGCAAATATTTTTTTAGTGTCAGTGCTTTTACATGTGAAAGGTACACACAATTGAATAGGTGCCCTGTTACTTCTTATATTAACCCCATATTTGAGACAGGGATCTCCTAGTGATTCATATCACTCATTCAATGTTTTATGCTCTTTTCACATTCTACTTTCTTTGAAATTCTGCATGGATTATGTGATTTGCTTTCTGAATCCCAATTTTCCTGGAGAGATGTTTTAGATGTCCTACAGTCTTTTAATTTTCTTTAGGCTAAAAATGTGGATGTTAGCAGACAACTGCATCTTGGAAAAATATTAGAAAACTTTACATCATGCTCATCTTCATACAAGAACTAATTTCAAATTAGAACAGATTTGACCTATATTTCTCTTTTTTCTCTTTTCTTTTCTTTTCTTTTCTTTTCTTTTCTTTTCTTTTCTTTTCTTTTCTTTTCTTTTCTTTTCTTTTCTTTTCTTTTCTTTTCTTTTCTTTTCTTTTCTTTTCTTTTCTTTTCTTTTCTTTTCTTTTTTTCTTTTCTTTTCTTTTCTTTTCTTTTCTTTTCTTTTCTTTTCTTTTCTTTTCTTTTCTTTTCTTTTCTTTTCTTTTCTTTTCTTTTCTTTTCTTTTTCTTTTTCTTTTTCTTTTTCTTTTTCTTTTTCTTTTTCTTTTTCTTTTCCTTTTTCTTTTTCTTTTTCTTTTTCTTTTTCTTTTTCTTTTTCTTTTTCTTTTTCTTTTTCTTTTTCTTTTTCTTTTCTTTTCCCAAAGTGGCATCTATTTTAAACTGTGTTCCAGTCTAAACAGTCAAAGTATTATTGTGGGAATTAACAGTCATCAATGTAGCTGCCTATATTTAGGACTAAAATGTGATTTGGAAAAATTATTAATCATTATTATAAATACAAGCAATTAAGTTGGGATATTTTCAAAGTTAGACAACACCCCATTTTGGCATGGCATGAAACTATGAAGTATTTCTGTCTTTCATCTGAATGAAATAAGTCTATAATCAGAAATCTCATTCCATACTTCCAGTGTTGATTGCAGAAATAAATTTTTATGCCTGAGTTAGCTTCTTATCTTTCATTCTTTCTTTGCCCCTGTCATTCCTCCTCCCTGCCCTCTTCTTTCGTTCTGAGGTACTTACACAGAACATAATATTTCCAGACTGAGACTTGTGGAAAAAGTTTAGGAATGTTGAAATGCTTTCCAGTTCTCCCTAAATGACATTTTAATGCAACATTCTCATTTATTAAAAGAAGTGGTTTGAAGACACAGTCCAAACCCTACTGAATTATACATTTTCAAACTGAGCAGTTTAGATGCTGAGTTTGAAAGGTTCAGGATTCACACCTGTTTTCACAGACATTTTGGTGATACCTGGCATTGTAATATTATTTCTCTTAGAAGTGGTGATATTGTGAACTTTACTATGTATTAATTGTATGTTAGCTGACTGTATTGCAAATTAATTGTTAGATTTTTTTTACAGAAAATATATTCAATATGAGAATTCTGTAAAAAGTCACAGAGCACCTGAGCTTTATTTTCATTACATTTTTCTCACATAATTTCAACATTTACTTAGAGTGCATTTACTTAAACTGTTAGTGTTAAATCAGGGCAAAGTGTGACTTACCTTACATTTTACTTGGAAATTGTTCCTGAAGGAAGGAAGGAAAAGACAGACAAGGAAGAGTATATGAGTAAGTAGAGGTAAGAAAGTACATTTAAGGGTGTAGCAAATTCTTTACAAACCATAGAAAAGGACTGTAGCATCCCATGAACTCACTCACCTCAGTCAATTCCCATGTCCTCGGCCCTGGCAATGGCTGTAACTACTTACCATAAAGTCATTCCTCCTGGGGGAAAAAACAGACTCACAAATGGACTTCTGTGTCAACTTCCCCTGTGTAACTTCCCCTGGTTTGTCCTTTCCCTGTCCCCTCACTGGATTGGTATCCCTGGTGGCTACCCCCCTTCCCCTGGAGACCAAACCCCTCTGCCCAGCTCTTAGCTCCATCCCCACCCCTTCCCCTTCTTAAGCTGTCTCCTCCACGTGGTCGTGCTCTTTTACCTCTCTGGGTTCCCTTCTGCCAAGTGTGATATCCTTCGCTGGAATAAAACCCTGCAAAAAGAGCCTTTCTTGCCTCTATTGTTGAGCTGTGGTGAGTGTTGAGTGAGGGTCTGACTGCATTGCCCGAAGGTTAACTCAACTTGCTGTTCTACAGGAGAGGCTTGGTAGGAACAGATAATAGGCAGCAGCACCCAGTACTCCAACACCTGCATTTTTAAAGGACTCTCAAAGAGCACTATAAAAATCTGTTAAAATTAGAGATAGTTTTTCAGTACATAAAAATGTCACAACGTTAAAGTTCATTGTCTCTAGTCCTCTAGGACTAGAAGTGAGAACTAGCTTCTATTTGAAAAATGCTTTTCCTTCTACAGTGATATTGCTACCCATAGGTTGGAAAATCTAAAATGTCTTTTTGAATATACTGTACCCATATTTTTATATGACACAAACAAACAATAGTAAAACATCTTATATGCGTGTTTAACACCAAAGTAAATTATGGAATAGAGTGATTTGCTTCTGTACCATGAAACTCTGGCTTTCGAGTTTTGTTGTTTTTAACAGACATATTGCAGTCTTGTAATAGTACATGATTATACATCAGCACTAATATCTGAACAGGAGAGTTTTGGACCTGATCAGGATTTTCTGGAAGTCAAGAAATTTTATTCTGGAAAAAAAAAAAAAAAAAAAAAAAAAAAAAGATAAATATAACTAAAACACAGCTTAGGAAAAAAACCCTATTGGAAATGGCCTTCTGATACCAAGAAGTAAATAAAGTACTTTATTTAAGTAAAGTAAAAGAGAAAAGTAAATTATGGATATAGAGGAAATGATTCAAAAGAAGAAAAATAATTAGATAATGCTATATGTTAGGTAAAATAAACTGAGGATAAGCTCTATTTCCCCAAGGAATAAATTATCAGTGATAATTCATGAACACATTCAAATTAAGTGTACATGGTAGGAATGTCTAAATTCTTCAATAGCAGTTTAATGAATCCGTGATTTTTTAGACATTTTCCATTACCCATTTTTATACTATGAAAAGTCACTTAAGTAATGAAACCATTTTGCATCATGAAATAACTTTTATCTTATTGCATTTTTCAGTGATTACTGGGGAAACAGTCTTTGCAGCCTGTTAGGAGGATGGCATGTGCATGTGATAGAGTCATACTCATCTTGTGTCTTAGGAAAATAATATTAAATATCAAAACTCATATTACATGTTTGACTGTCTTTTCTATTCTACCGCTTCACCTCCTGCTTTTTGTGGTTGCCTTGATATTTTTGAAGGCTTTGTATTGAAAATGTGGTTTCCTACTCTTTGCTTCTTGTTCTTTTTTAATCCAGCTGGCCTTTGGAAGGTGGCCCTCCCACTCAACATGGAAACTGAACCATCTGGCTGACAAAAGGCAAAGACTTTTGATCTCTAACAGAAACCACTGAACCTATAAAACCAATCAAAACCAAAGAATTGGCAAAAATAAAAGTACCGTTGTAGACTTACATATTAACCATTATTTATGCAGTAATAATAATAATCATAGTTGGCAAAAGAACAGCAAATACAGGAGTTCACAAAGATAGGAGAATGAAACCAGCATTCAAATTCAATAATGCAGAATACTCAGAGAAACATAGAATTTGGTTTAGTTTGAAAGGGCCCTTCAAAATGTGCCAGTTCAAAAGCTCTTGCCGTGCCAGGGACACCTTCCACTATGAGCAATGACTA
Source organism: Vidua macroura (assembly GCF_024509145.1). NCBI lineage: Eukaryota > Metazoa > Chordata > Aves > Passeriformes > Viduidae > Vidua > Vidua macroura. Next base: position 37,082,200 of record NC_071572.1, on the reverse strand, counting down.
ATTAAAAGATATATTAAAAGTTGATCTATACTATTTTCCATAAAGATTTGTTATGAGATGGTTTTAAAATTCTTGTATTGTAACTAAAATTTTTATTTTTAAAATCTTAAATAGAATAATGGGAGGAGACTAGTTTTAATAAGTTTACATTTTGGGACAGATTCCTTACTGAAGAAAAATTTTGTAAATAAATCTCATTTTAAGAGTTACATATGATTAAGAAACATGTTTTTGAGTTGGGAAAGTACTGGAGGTAGGTAATCCTGATGTTATATTTCATAAAACTCCTAGGCTTCACATGTGTAGCTACAGATATTTCATATGAAATTTAGAAAATGAATATATATAGATATTTATGAGTAAAGATATGCTCATCAGATGAGCTTTTAACTCAGAAGAAATCTTCTGTATATCTGTTTTCCTTGCTTTCTATGTTTTGTATAAATTTTGGGTGTTTTTTCCCCAATAATTTCAAAACTATCTTAATTGTATACTTCCAATTTCATAATATTTTAATTGATAATGATAATTTCAGTACGTTATATTCTGATTGGATATGGTTTTTTTTAAGTCTAAGGAAGGAATGCTCAATTAATTAGCCACTGCATTTTTTTCAATGAAAGTTTATTACTCTTCTGGTTTTTAAAAATGAGAATGACATAAAGCTGGTTCAGGAAATCAAATCTCTCACTCCTTTACAGTGTATATGTTGATGTGAGAACCATCTGCACACTAAGTATGCCCTATTTTTTAGTGGTAAATCCTACTTCTGCTGGCACAAAATCTAGGAGTTTAATGGACCACATTTAAGAGGAGAAAAGTTGTATTATTTCAATAGGAACTATTATTCAAGAATTATCTGCAAGTTCTTGAGTGTACTGAATGCTTCATTTGTCATTACTTTTCACAAATACTGTCCATGGGCTCTACTGAAGTCTGTTTGTAATTCTTTTGCTATCCATTAAGCTTCGCTAGTCTCTGTAGGGTTATATGTTACCTGTGCAAATCTGCAAAATACTTTTCTTACCCCATGACTCCTCTAAAGGAATTCAGAGTTGTTATGTTTCGCCCTTTGACAAGTATTTATATTCTATTCATGCAAATAGATACAGAAACTTGTATGGAAGTTTTAAAGAAAATTTATGAAAGCCTGAGAAACATAACTGTTTAAGTGAATCAGCTGATGGTTGGCTGGTTTTAAAGGTGACTCTACATATTTATTGAAAATTTTACAGATACAGACTATAAACTATCAACCCAATGTATAAACATGATAAATCTTTCCACTTGAACATTTGTCTCTCACAACTATATGGTTAGGTAAAGTGGTGGTACCTCCTTCCTGTGACAAAGTAATTAGAGCTGAACCAATTTAAACAAATTTGACCTTGAAAAACATAAAGTTCATTAATTCTAGGGAGTGAAGAAACCATATTTGGTTTAAGTTAGTTAACAGATGCATATAGATTATCATCAGAGGCAGAAATCCTGGCTGTGCTGAAGTCAATGTAAAATTCAGTGACTTCAGTGAAACCAGGGTTTTGTGCAAAGTGTTGTAAGCAAGTGGTCTGGTGACACCCAGCTCTGAGATGCACTTGTGAAGATTTGTGAGTGTGTTTGATTTTAGTTGCCCTTGTAGCACTGCAGATAATCTGTCAACTACTCAGTTAACATTCCTTTGATAAACAGTTTCTACAGCAATTATTATGAAGGACTGTCTTCTTTGACGTGGAGGACAATAATGCTCAAAGTATACTTTGAAAGCTAATTAGACACCTTTTTTTCCTCCAAGACGTATTTGTCCTTCCTTGTCTCAAAAGAACTAAAAAGCATTCCAGCACCACAGAAAATAACAGGGAGATATGATTCAATTTTTCTTGTCAGCTTACGATTTTTACTAATGGGCATATTGTCCTGGGGTTTCTTTCATGTGTGAGGTAACAGCAAAATATATTTTAGCAGTAATTTCTAACTGAGAACAAGATTCTGCTGTGTCTGACATCCAACCAGCCATGAAGAGAGCTAAATACAGTGGCTGCCCTGGAGAGAATCCAGCAGCCACCCCACATGAGACCAGTATATAACAGATGGGACTAGTATGACTGATTTAATTAGAATATTTTAATAGAAGAATGGAGAAACATTACACAGCTCTATCAGTTAGTGAAAAACTCCATTAAATTCCCCAAATTAATTGTTCCATAGGGAGAATATGTCAAATAAAGCATATCTCACTGTAATCTCTCTCTCTTTTTTCCCCTCTTCCTCTCTCTCAACTTCTCCACCCCCAACATGTTTTTGGTGGGAATTTTTTTGCTTGTTTAGGGGAATTCCAACTGATCATCATGGAATGAATCTGTTACATGTCACTTATGACATACCTAAAACTCTAAAGGAGAAAAAGGCATTTAGACATGCTTAAATATTGATCTATTAAATAAAATGCTGAATGGCTGAAAAGATTTGAATTTTTCTGATGCTTTCTGTTCTGAAGATTTTTTTTATTGTAAAAGTATCTTTCCTAATCATAACATCAAGAAAAAAAATATTTCTTACATTTCAGATATGATGTGACATTTGCCCAAAAGACAATTAATTTAGGTTTTTTTGGGGAAGTTGCTTTTTAGTTAATAGAAAATAGGTAACACTATGTAGTTTAGTGCCTATTAGGATCAAAAGAATTAAAATAAATGGATTTATTAAACTTTTTTTTTTAAGAAATTCTAAAATAATTTAATGCAAATCCTTGCAAATCTCCAAGTAACATCTCATTATATTGTCCCAGGAGAGAGAATTCCTTAAACTATTTTTCCAGTTCTTAATGGAACCCATATTAAATAATTTTAGCCAGATAAAAATTTTATGTAGGGGTTTGAAAAAAAATTATATATTAGGAAATAAAGCAAGCCTACTGATGCTAATGAAAGAATGACATACCATAAAGCTTAGCTACACAATGCTTGATGAAAATTCATTTGCTGGAATAATGAAACCTATATCAATTGAGCATGACAGAATCTCCTATTCAGTAATTGTTGAAGTGCTAAGAAGAACAAATAGTCTAGCTAAGAGCACAAGAGCAGAATCTCAGTATTATTTTGCACAAGAGCAGAATCTCAGTATTATTTTACAGGACCTTCCTATTAAATCAAATTATAAAGGGTCAGTAACTACTTTAAAAAACATTTAAAGAAGACAAACAGAATACTTAATAATAATCATCATTATTGTGCAAAGTGGGGACAGGGTTCTTTTTACTTAAAGAAAAGCTTTACTTGCTGAAAATCATTAGTCACCACAGGTCATACTTTTATCTTTCCTATTGAAAATAAGGTTGTTACATTCCTTGGATGTGAAATTTAGCAAATCAAGATTTTTTTAAAATAAAATAAGGATGACATGTTTGGTTGTGGGGTTTTTTTGCACATGATGACCAGTCATTTTAATTTTCACTATGATTTCACTGAAACAAACCATTTTCAGATTGGATTTTTCTTTTTTATTTTCTTGGAAGATTTTTATATTAGAATTTAATTCCACAGTTTTGTATCTTTTTAATCTATATTACTCTTAGTCTTCAAGAATGGTACCTAACAAAAGCATACATAGTCACTCTGCATTCAGGAATAGCTCATGACTGACCTTGGATTTGTTTTTTCTATAGAATATTTGGAAGGGTCCTTATTACAAATAAAAAACCCACTCCAAAACTGAAAAAAAAAGGTAAATGCATACTTCCTATTATGTGGCCTGTAAGTTTGAACTCCTACGTTTTTCATTGTGGAGTGATTCAATGGGACATATACTAGTTTACTTTCTTTTCTCTTTAGTTACTATTTCAGCAGGAGTCAATCAGAATCTTGCAAACCTTAAAATCATTACCTCTGCCATGTCATTCTGACATTGAGAGTGTCCTAGTTAAGAAATTATTGTAACATGGAGAATGTAATTATGGTACAATTGATGCCTCAGTCAGAACAACCGTTCAAGTTAGAATTCGCAACATCTTAAGCATCACTAAATAGAAGTTGTTCCTTAAATTCTCTGAGTTTTGGAAAAGAATTAACTTTGTCTTAATTATATATTAGCAACTTCATGTTCTGGCTTTCCTTGCATGTACCCAAGCTCAGGAACGCAGCTCTGGTTGCAATGAGGTTGCTTGTCAAATTTGATAAAGCCACTGAACATCGGTCCTTTACTTCTTTTGGGGGGATATTCTTCTTGGGAAAGATAATTTTCTCTTCATATGTGTATGACTTTAGGATTAATCCATTGCTGCCTGCTTGCTACTGGACTTGGAAGGCCATGGAAGGTTCACAGCTCAAGGAGAATAGGAGGAAACCTGAATGTTAAGTACAAGATAAATGAGTTGGCCTTCAGAAAATTTGGTTGTGATTGTTATTGAGATCAAGTAAAATGGCCTTAAGAAGAATTGTCAAACATAGAGTGGGTAAGAAATGATAGCATGAAGGGTGACATTGGTTCACTAGTCAACCTCTTGCTTGGAGTTAATTTTTGATTACCACTTCAACATGACTTTTTTATAATATGCAGAAATATTATAAATCTTAATTGTACAGAATAATCAATGAAAGATATATTTCATTAGAGATTTGAAACTACAGATGATATGTTATTAAGAAAATGCATATGAAGACTACTACAAACTCCTAGACCACCTATTGTGCAGGTTATTTTCCTTCACTGCAATTTCATCACTTGGAAATCTCACAGTTTGGAGACAAAAAAAAAGAAAAGAAAATTTTTGGTGGGAGAGTAAAAAAGGATGAGGACAGTTTTGTTTTGGTTTTGGTTTTTTTTTTTTGTTTGTTTGGTTTTTTTTTTGGTTTGGTTTGGTTTGAGGGGCTTTAATATCTCTAGAGAATAACTAGGGCCACAGTTGTGATTACTGATTTTGAGAATGTTTTTATATAATTAAAATCATGTATTTATGATGAAAAAATATTATTTTTTAGAATTCAAAATTAAATTAAAATTTTATTTAACGGTGAAAATTTGAGGAATGAAGCAATATATACTTTATGAAACAAAAGCAGAGATTGGGGTTTTCTTTTAACTCCTAACCACTGGCTGTAATTTATGTGGTTTTTCAATTCTTGCTGTTATTCTAATTAACAAAAACTATGAAGAAATATAAAAAATATAATTAGAATTTTGTTCAAATTGTACAAAAATGCCTGTAATTTTGAAATAAAAAGGCAAGCATTTAATATCTATAACTACCTTTATATGGAATATATAAGTGAAGCTACACTAAATATTTCAACTATTTCTTATAAATACAAAAATCAAACACTAATAGGCAGAAACATATGTTGGATGAAACCTTCAAAATATTAAATGTTGAAATTTGATATTTGACATTAGCATAAGATCACAGGATTATTCACATGTGGAGGGACATTGAGATCTCCTCAGTCCAAACTTGTGTACAAAGAGGATCAGCTGTGAGATAAAACCAGGTTGCGCAGGATTTTTTGAAGCATCTCATTAGAAACTCTGGGAATGAAGACTGCTCAGCCTCTCTAAAAATCTGTCCCACTGCCTTTTCTCACTGTGGTAAAACTCACTTCAGATCATGTCCATTGTCTTTTCCCGTCCCACTTGCCCCAGTTCATGCTCCTCCGTGAGAAGCACGGCTCTGTTCTCCTTTTTCAGAGCCTCTTAGGTGTTCCTGAAGCCATTTCTACTCGTGGTTGGACAAGTCCCTCATTCCTAGTCTTTCCTCATGGATCTCAATTTTCTCTGACTATATTAAGGAGATAACATTTCCTAAGGGAAAAGACCTCTTAATGAAAAGCTTGATTCAAAACTTTCACATTACCTTGGCCAATATATAAATGCTAAGATCTCCTGCAAAGCAGTCTATTTAGACTGATCAAAGTTTTAAATAAGATATATCAATTTAGCAAAATCTCTTGTAAACTTTTCTTAGTATAAAATGATTTATGACCAGGGAGAAGGGAGAACTGTTGTTAATCTTGTAGTTTGCTCTTCCAACACCTGGATATACTGTTACTCTGCATCTTACTCCATACTCAACTTCCCATGGAGGTGATGTTTAGACATTTATTGAACTTGAACCAGATTATTTATTACACTCCATGATTTAAATTTTTGTAACAAACATAAAAAATACATGCAGATCTACTTAAGTACACCACATTGAGCAACAGCGAAGATAATTAACAAAAGCTGTGAGAGAATATTAACTGGCTCACTCAAATTTTCAAATTTTCGTCTCCTTATCACTATGCACAATTTTTCAGGAAAGTATATGACAGTCTGATTTCTCACATTTGTGAGTTCATAGCTCATAGCTTTGTTCTTGGTTTCTATGTCATATAGAAAAATAAATCAGTGAAGACCTGTTCCTGTAGCATGGAATTTGCTGAATGTCATATTGAAAAATACTTTCTTTTGCTTTTTCTTTGAGACTGATTGTTCGTTTATGCACACTATTTTTTAACTGGCAGTAAATTCACTGGCAGGATATGTCCAAGTGTGTTTAGTCTGAGGCATTGGAAGAAGTTCAAGACCACAGTATCATATAAAAATCTTTCCTTTTCTTCTATTAATCAAAAGAGAGATTAATTTCTCGGCAATATGTGGCAACAGGAAACACACACGTTGTTCAATAACTCTCTCACTATCTTTCTTATTTTCTTTGTTAATATACCCTTTTAATCCACCAGACAGACTTTGTATCTGTATCTTTGTATCTTTGTATCACTACATATATCAATATACAGATCATTCCAAGAAAAGCATAACATTTTTTTCTTCAGTTGTATCACACAAATTTAATTCCTTTTCATGTTTTACACATGGCATTGTAAAATATCTCAAAATTCAATTTATGAACACTTTAATGCTCAGCCTCCATTTCCGTATCTCCTCAAAATAAATGACAAATGTTTTCCTCTTCACAAGAGGTTCAGACAATTCAAAATAGGAAAATCTATATAGTGACCTGATTTAAAGTTTAAACTTTTCAAGGGTTATAGTGTGGTGGTGGCTGTAGAAGTCTAGAGAAGAAAGGGTTTGTTGTGTCTGTGCAGACTGTGTAGTACTTGCATACTTATAAGTGGGGAATGCAGAATTATTATAATTAATTTATTTATCTGGTGATTTATAATTTAGCCTTTGTTCTCATTTTGAATTATGCAGGAGCCATGACAATTTAGAAAAAAAATTTGTTTATTTATAACTTTACTAATTTTAATCTAGAGTTTGTTCAGTTACTGGTAACTGCATTTGCTTATGAAGTGGGAAAATAACTCTGTAGAAAAATGTTCCCAATGTATTTTATTATTACTTTTTCTTAGTATAAAAGGGTTTATTTTGAGAGTGATTTTACATTGTCAGATCTGTTCAATGAGAATGGAATTATTACCTGACAGTGACAATCTTGTCATCAAACCATACAGGGCTTTTCAAATCCCTAGCAAGGAGCAGCTTTCTTCATTATTAGGTATTTTAAATCACAAAAGTGACTTTATACAATTAATGAAGAACATATTGCCTTTAGTGCATAAAATGAAACATTTCTGAACAACCTGTGGCTTGTTGTATTTCTTATTTGCACAGTGATATTCTGCACTGATGGCTTCTGAAGCCTTTTTTTCTTGGTCCGCAGAGTTAATAACATTCAAAAATAAGAGTCAAAAAGTGTATTGAAAGTATAAAAATCAGATATAATTTAGGGCTGGTTTATGAGCTGTTTCTAATTAGAGCACTTATTTATTCAATTGGAATAAAATACACAAAAATATCAGTGCTTCAAAAATGTGAATTTATAGTTTTATGGAGGCTTTTTGTTTAATTCTTTAATTTTATATCTCAGCTTACACACCTATTCAGCAACATGCTAAAGTTTGGGTTTAAAACTAAATATTTGATAAATCTCACTCAAGTCAATCCCAAATTTGCTGTGCTTTCTCACTAATTATACCTTAGAGCTCAAAGCAGTTATGTCAGCTCGACAAGTGCTGTGTGACATTATAAGCTGCTAAAATTACTGTAAAACATTTCATTTAAAAATAAGCATTCTCATGATGGATAAAATTACATCCCTGAGCTTCCTCATTTGAATGTTCAGGTAAGTGATGTGAATAGTGAATTAACAATGTTTGGCACTGTTACAAATTGCTAAAGATGGTTCAATAAAGCAAGCCTAGTCACAGAAGACTTGGATAGTACTAAAAGACCAGGCAAAAATTCTGGATGAAATTTAAGGTTGATAAAACATAAACAATCTACACATGGAAACACACTTATAATGGTGACTTCCAAATTAGTTATTGCTGCTCAGAAAAGAAATCTTAACAACACTGTGAATACAAGAAGCAATATAGCATATTAGAATTTACCAGGGGAACAGTAAAAACCAAGGCAGGAAGTTGATTACACCAATAAATGACTGTGCATTTGTCTTGGGGAAAGTGAGGAAACCAAGGGTGTGAGCTACTGAAACAGGTGAAGACCATATAATCCAGAGCTTGAGTGCTCTTCTTGTCCTTCCTTCTGTAAATAGAAAACAGATGTACTCTGTACAGTTGTGGCAGAGTGATGGTCTAGAAATTTTGTACTGAAGAACTTCAGCTGTTCGGACATTCTTGTGCCTACTGGTGACACAAAAAGAGAGTTTGGATATGAAGGAAAATATCAACCAAAATTGCACATTGTTTTAGATTAACTTCTAGAGGATGGTTTTGGTAGTATATATGCTTCTGTTAAAAAATTATGCAAAGAAAGTATCTTTTTTTCTATCAGAGATATTTTCAGATTCTAGTTTGAACAAACGGCTTTTTTGACTGATCTTTTAGGAGGGAAAGTGTGGATATTCTCAGCTCAGTCAGAGAGAAAGAGAAAGGTTTTCTAACCAGGCGAGAGCCTGGGAAGCAGTTGGGAAAGAATGTAAATAATTCTCTAATCTATCTTGTTGTTCACATTGTTTATAGATATGTTCTACCTCTGTGAGTCATTTACTGCACACCAATGGTGTGAGATGTTTTTACTCTAAGACCAATGAAATTAGTCTTTACTATATTCTTTATATATAGAGTGGTGCATTTGAAATAAATCAGAGTTCATTCTCTTTGCCTTCTGATGTGGAGTTCTCTGTTCCCGTCCTGCTCAACGGCATCAGGAAAGTCCTTTTGTATAAATTTTATTCTTTGAAAACAGGTTGAAAGAACACATGAGCAGTGTACCAGGAATGGGATGAGTCAGACTGGTTTGGATGTATTTCTAGTGATCTCGGGACTTTGTATTGTATCAGAAGCAGACAAAGGTGATGGACCAAGAATAAAAGCATCCATCACTTTCCTGTTCTCATGGGTCAGCCAAAGGGAAGTTAGCAGGACTGTAGGTAATTTAGTGTTGTAACATTATACAGGGGAACATCAAAATGGTCTTGTAATGTGGTGGTTTTTATTTTCCTTATGTAACAGGGTTTCCTCTTAATTTTATTTTGTTTCCCAATTAATTTTTTAATGTATTCATTGTATTTTATTGTTCTTTCATCTAATGAAAAAGAGAGAAATAGACATGGCTTCCAGTAATTACAAAAGCTTGATAAGTGATGCTGATAAGTAGATAACAGCACTATGTGGATTTATGTTTCACTTGGTATTTTGCTCTTGATACAGGGTGTTCTGAAAGCATGTAAGTTTCACAAGAAAGCACTGTTCAAGAATCACACTGGAAGAAGGCTAAAGTGCATTGGCATTTTCTTTTATATTTTTAATTACGAGTCCTGCTTGGGTGGGATTTTTTTGTTTTGTTTTGTTTTGTTTTGTTGGGTTTCTTTCTTTCTTTCTTTGGTTTTTTTTTGTGTTTTTTTTTTTTTTTTTTTTTTTTTTTTTTGTTTTTTTTTTTTGTTGTTTTGTTTTGTTTTGTTTTGTTTTGTTTTTTACAATTCCAGAGAGTCCGTGAGATTACTAGTTGGTAAAGTCATTGAAGAATATTGCAAATATCATTTTCTGGGTTTTGCTGAATGTGAATGATTTTGTCTGTTTGGCTTTGGTGTATTAAGGACAAGAGATAAAGTTGCAAATAGAAGTAGAACTGCAGTGTATATTTCAAATTAAGAACAGATTGAGGACTCTGATTGCTTTTTCAGAATCATAGACCATTCTTTTGTGGGTTTTTTTTTTCGAGTTGATTACTTTTTTGAAATATGTTGTTAAATTCTTAGCATCTGTTTCTTTTGCAACAACTTGTTACCTTTCCAGTATTCTAAATATGACATTTATTTTCCCATTTGCTAATTTTGAGGTTTTAAATGGAGGCTTTAGTATCATCCGAGGAGAACCACTGAAACCAATTTTGTGACTTATTATATTCTACCTAACTGAACAACAATGATTTGTGCATTCACCGCAATTTAAGAAAAACCCATAATTACAAGGGAATAAATCTTTAGTTTACTCAGGTCTCTGCTTCTCAACTGGACTGGAACTGCTTCCAGCAAAAATACCATAAATTTAGGAAAATTTAATATTAGTTTCTGGGATCAAGCACCATATCTAAAAGTTAATTTATCTAGTTTTAAAAAATTGCAAATTTTTATCCTGGTGTGTCTCCTTTGCCTTTTTGCTTCTATTTTTTCAAATTTTTATTCCTTCATGATGATCAGTGTATAATTTTATTTACCGTTTGAAAGAAATATGTTATGTAAGGAACAATTGTTTAGATTTCAGATACTTTCTGCATCATTTTTAACTGATCTCTTACCTGTGAGATTTTTGCTGTATTCAAATTCTTTGCAACTTAATAGAAATTCAATTTCTATTCAGAATAAAAATTTTACCTCCACTGTACAACTAATAATTTTACAGACAACTGATAGCTGCCTGCAAGAAATAATCCAAGCTCACCCTTCATACTGGTTTATAAGTTAGCTCAATACTTCAAGAGTTAAGGTCAAGATCCTTTCTACACCAGAGTTACCAGAGTACATCTCCCATTGTGTACAGTAATAACTCAGTGCAGGCTGTTTCAAAGCAGAGGAAATCTGGTTCATAAATTGAACAAGGAAGTCAGTTAATAGAAAAAATACCAGAACTAGAAGACAATGGAAAATGTCAGGGATTGGCTGACAGCTTCTATAAAGCATCTTTGAGTTTTCAGAGAACACTTAATCCCTGGTTTTAACTAAATACACAAGTATGCCAAAACTGCCAGCTCAAAACTTTAAATATAGGGTACTATAATTAAAATATTTTTGACAGATTAAAATGTGCACATAATGTCCATTTGGCTATAAAAATAAACTTTTTTTGAGTTTTTTTTGTCTATTTCTTGAATTTCTATCATTACTTGTTCAATTTCAAAAATTAGGTAACTTAATAACATGGCAGACCCTGTTTTCTAGTCCTATGCATTGTTATCACTGTTATCGTATGTGTTGTTAACTTTCTTGATTTACAGAATCATCTGAGCATTTCACAAGAAAAAAACTTACAGGTTCTCAATTTCCTATTTAAAGCAGAGTGAAAACAATCAGGAAAATTAACATGTGGAATTACATGCTAGCTGTTGGAAAGAAAGGATCCCAGATCATCTAAACAGAAGTCCCACTGGGATTTCAATAACAGTCTTCTCTACAGCTAAACAATTTAATGGATTTGGCAGCTTAACAAAATACGTTGCTTTCTAATAGTCATGATTTCTAAGTAGTTTTTTTTTTTTTGTTTTTTAAGTCCACAATGCACGTTCTCCTCACATAGATGGCAGTTTATACCTCTTTATAGCAGACCCATATGTTGCTTGCATCAACCTTTCCTCAGACAGACAAAACTGACTAATGTCCAAAATATTATAATTACATTTGTAGCTGTAGCTGAGAAGGGTCAGCACATATTAATTTGTTATTTGGTGCATATTTATCAATGAGATTGTGCACAGTTGCCATACTTAGGCTGTTAAAAACCAAAGCAGCTAGTGCTGCTGAAATCAAATGGTCTTCAGTAGTTTAAGTGTACACATATTTTTATTAATAGCTTATTATATATGTTATAGTGTGAGTGTTTCTAAAAGACAGCAGGTTTTGAAAAGCTTATAAAAAATTCATCACTATGTGATCAAGGAAGTATTTTCCTTTTCTTTGTTGCATTATAGTTCCAGCATATCCTTAAAAAACTATAATTGGTGGAACTGGTACAACAGCAGCTGGTAGTTACCATGACAATCATAATTTAAAAATTTCTTTTTGGCAATAATCTTTCTGATACTGTATCTATTGAAGTAAATGTATTCAATGTCAGGCAGGCTTCTAGTTTAATAAACATTTTCATATTTCTTTGCAATGGATTACATCTAGAAAAATAGAGGAAACATGCATGTTGGACTATCTTCATCTTTGTGATAATTCTTACTTGATGAAAATGAGTTGGTACGTATTTATAGAATGAATGTGCCTCTGGGGGAAGATATAAATATTAAAGGTCCTACTATACTTTAGCTAGATGCAGTATGTCCTCACGGCATTTTATCACATTTACTTTTACATACCAAAAGGGTACCTTGTCTTGAAAGTGTTATTAGAGAATGCATAGAGATTTTTAAAAGGAAAAAAAAAAAAAAAGTTATCTATATGATCCAGATTGTTGCATATGAATTTCTATTTCACAGTGCGGTGTGCTTCTTCATTTTACCTCACGCAAAATAGTTCCTGACTAAAATAAATACAAATTCAGTAAATATTAGAAAAGGTTTACTTACAAATCACATTAACTATATTTTTTCTTTTTTTTTTTCTGTTGCTCTTTATGTGTTACAGTATTGACAAGAAGATACTTTAGAGAAGAAAAAAATTAATGCATCCATGTTCTCATTTCCTCAAAAGTTTTCAGTGAAGATTCTAGTGGAACAAATTGTGGGTTTGTCTATTTAAATAAGTTGTGTGTATTGAATAAAAAATCTCCATGTTCAATCAGTAGTGGTCAGTAAATCACAGGACACCATATTCATGGTTCTACTTTTTAAGTATGCTGCCAGGTGGGTACAATTTTATTATGTTAATATTTTTCTCCATTAAAAAAAAATAAATAAAAAGCTCTACTGATTTTAGGTACTGTTTTTATTAAAAGAATCTTGGCATACATGGATATATTAAACTGCTTTGAAAATATTATTTGAAATTATCAAGTGAATATTTTATGTTGTCAGATTACAGTATCTGAAAACCTCTCAATTGTGCTGTAGCTTTGAGAGTGAGTGGCAGATACTGCATGATGAGTGACCTATTCAAGAGACTTTGTTGCTACCAAATTGTTTGGACGATTAAGATAAAGTATGATAGCATTTGCAAGTTGAGAGTAGTTTTCATAAACATTTTTTTTTCACAAATTTTACAAAAAAAACCACAAGTATAACTCTTCACTGCTAAAAAAAATTCATTACTTTTGGTCAAATGACACATTGAATTATTTTTCATCTATTCACTACTAGGAAGGGTATGCTTTTCTTGTATAGGTTCTCACCACTATTCCTTTGGGAAGTTTATAGGTTCATTATAGCTCTTCAAGTCTCTCAACATTGCATACCATCCCTCTCAATATTCACACTGAAAGTTAAAAATCTTGAACAGTGATTTCAGTCAGAGATAGGCTCAAGTATCCCCCATGACAAATGTGTTTTCTAAGTGAAGAATGTTCACCTCTAGATATTTCTGAAGGATCAGGATTCTCTTTAAGTTCCACATAGCCTCAAATTATGAGGAGGAGCTTTTGAAAAGTGTTGGGAAACACATTTAGTTGCCTTTTTGCACATGCTGAATTCATACTTGCTAAGATTAATTTAAGATTTTCCTGCAGTAGTACACTGGTGCAGTACACTACCAACAACACTGGTACACTACCAACAACAAGGGAGAGAAGTACAGTATACAAGAGTACTAGAAAAAAGTAGGATTGAAGTGATCTCTGAGATCTTATCCACCCTCGTGCTGAAAGCAGTTAGACCAAGTAGCTCAGAACCATGCCCAGTCACATCCTACCTCCAAGGGTGAAAAACTCCATAGCCTCTCTGGGCAACCTATGTTCCCAGTCTATGACTAAAAAATGATAGATTGTAGATAGGTAGAGAGATTAGATAGATTAGATAGATAGATAGATAGATAGATAGATAATACATTTAGGGGCCTCTCTTTCCATGTATGAAAGAAATAATTTGTCGAATATCATTTTAGAATTACTATAGTCATACTATTCAAACACTGCCTGAGAAGCTGACAGGCTAGATTACTCCTTTGCATGCCTGTATGTGGTTTAGATGTGGCTCTAAATAACAGACACTGTGACTGCCATCTGGCATATGACATTAAATATACCCTGTAGCTAGAAACTTCTTATTTTAGACTGATGTGAACTTTTTCTTTCATTATAGCCCAAGTATTCCTGAAGGAAACAGGTAGTACTCCACACACTGCAGAGTTGTAAAGACCTCATTCTTGTCTGATCTGGAACACATGTAGCAAAGATCTCAAGCAGCAACCAAAACCACCAAATGAACTTCTGATTAAAAAAAAAAAAGAAGAAAAGGAGAAACTACTCTAAACACAAAATAATACCTTATGTGATATGAAAAATCTATTTCATACTTGATTAAATGTAAGTAAGTTATGGGCTGCAAAATTAAGCTATTGGTTATCATGTTTATGACAAGATCATACAAGTGAAGAATGCTCTCAACCAGCAATACATATAGTTGGTGTTAATGCATGTACAAATTTTATACAACCAAGGCAGCTACCATAAAAGTAAGTGAAAAAACAGGGTGAATGTTTCTCAGAGAAGACAGTATCATAACATTTCACATTACGGGCAAATTTTTTTATTGAATTTTCAGATGTGCATAGTGCAAAAAGTAAGGATAGAAATTAGGTGCCAAAAATACATTTTTCCATTTTTCTTTCCACAGAATACAAATATTTACAAAATAATAATATTTTGTCTGTGTATTGTGGACAATTTTATTATAGTCACACTGGAGAAATGAAGAGAGGAACCCCATGAATTTCAACAAGAGCAAGTGCAAGTTCTGCACTAAGGGGGAACAACCCCATGGAACCCCATGCTGGGGGTCACCAGTCTGGAAGACAGGAAGTCCCAGTGGCCAAGGAGGCCATGAGCAAAGAGTGTCCCCTTGCCACAAAGAGGTATGGGGCTGCATTAGGAAACATGTTGGGTCCAGGGAGGTGATCCTTCCCCTCTGCTCAGCTCTGGTGGGACATATCTGGAGTTCTGGGTCCAGATTGAGGCTCCCCAGTGCAAGAGAAGTATAGACTTACTGTTCAGTGAAGAACCATAAGGATGGTGAAGGGTCATGAAGATGATGAGTGTACTGGATCCTCTGGAGGAGGTGGCAGAAAGAGTTGACACTGTTCATTCTGGAAAAGGGCATGCTCAAGGGTTCCTATCAATGTATATAAACAGTCAATATGGAAGTAAAGAAGACAGAAAGTCTATTGTCCAAAGTGCCCAATAAAAGCAAAGGAAAAAGAGGGCAAACACTGGAGAACAGAAGTACCTTCTTCCTGACCAGTAGCAACGCTTAGTCCCATTTGGAAGGATTTCAAGAACTAGGAATGGACAAATTCCTGCAGATTCTTTTGGAGGCTTTAATTTACTGAAATTAAAGCTTGAAGAGAAGTATTCAATTTGCTTTCTTCTGTGGAAGAAACATAAGTAAACTATTTGTCTATTAACTGTTTTGGAAAGTGACAGTACAAAATATTTTCAACTCTCCACAATACAGCACTTACATACTTTGGATTTCTCTTCTAGAATTATTTCCAAGAATGTAGATTCAACTAAGCCTGGTTTGACTTTTTTCTGCTCTTGGTCAACCATTTCAGAGAATACATCTTGATGTGTCCAGCTCTGTACACTGTCATGATTTCAAGAAACTTTTCTTGTTGAGAAACTCTCGAAAATTTTCTATTTGAGGTTATAGTAGATTTTTAAGGACATTTAATAGAAGACTTCCTTTTTGTAGCTAGGTTGTGGCTGCTCATTTTCGTTATGTTTTGCATGTATGAAATTTTCCATCACCTGCAGTGATGAATACTTCACAAAGTCAATCTGCTGTCATGGCTTGATAGCTGGTGACACAGCTTCCTATATACACTACACTGCCATCGCTGAATTGTTTGATTGCACCTCTGAAGTGCAGCACATGCATTTTCTAGAATCTTCTATGTCTGGAAAAATATAAACAGAAGAAAAGAATTATATGCCTCTTAAAGTAGAGGATAGCTGGGGGTTTTTTTTTGTATATTTACAGACAGGGACAACTGTGGTGGATGACCAGGTGGAAAAAGTTAAATCTAACACACATCCCTGTTAAACTGAGCAAGGATTGTAAAGTACGTTGTTTCAAAATTACTAGGGAAGCAATATTTTAATTCAGCTAATAGGACTAGCATTTACAATGGTCACCTAACACATAGAAGGTGACAGTCAAGAGTCCATCTGAAGTCACCTACAACCTATATCCCCTACCTACACTCTATATTTCCAGATGTAGAGACATAGACGTTACAGAAAGTATCACAATCTTTTTATGCATAGTACTGACACAAAATTGTGGCTTAGTACCCAAAATAATTCCCTTTAGATGCTGAAGTTTATGTTCCTCCTGAAAATTCAACTCTGTTCAGATAGTATTTTTTACGTAATATGAGAGGCACACTAGCTAAAAAAGTAATGAGAAAGATCATAGGAAAACACTGGCTGGAAAGAATAATTGGATTTTAGTTGACTGTTGTAGTGTGCCCTAATTCATAAACACTTCCTTATACTCTTGTCATCACCTTTTTTTTTTTTTTTTTTTTTTTTTTAATCAGTAATAGATATAGGGTTAAATAATGTGCATTTCTAGCAGATCTTGAGCAGACTCCTAGTGGCACTTCACCAATATTTTGCTGAAGTAAGAGCCTGTTATAGCTAAAATGGCAATAGCTTTGCATCACTTTCATCTTGGGTATAATTTTATGGAGGAAAAAGGAATTCTAATATAAAATGACTCTTCAGTGTAAGTTGCACCGCACTGAATGATGCAAAGAGCTTTATAATTGTTTCAGGGCAGCCACAGTGATTTCCAAAGCTGTTTGCATTACCTCTGAAGTATTTAGAATATATCCTCAGAAAGGCTTTCAGTATTTATTAGAGATAAATTTCTGGTCCAGAAATTCAGAGGATAAGCCTGTGTGTGGATCATATCTTCCCTTATTTGTCAAAGCCAGAGTTGTTTCTACTCTCCATTTCAATCTCAGGCATGTTAAATAACTTTCTACTGCGTAGAAATCAAACAAGAAAGACCAGAGATATTTGCCTTGACTTCTGAGGGGTCAGTGTACAATTTCCTTTTGGAAGAGAAATGAAAGGGTGAAGACATATAATGCTTTCCTGACTCTGCTTTTATGTACAATATACACAACCTCCCTGATGACTGTGTTTTTGAGCAGAAATATGAATAATCAGAATAGACTTCAGAAATATTTTGTGTTCAAATTCCCAGCAAGGCTCTCTTAAGTAAAGAAGCTTTTACAAAACACAATTCTATAGCCTAATGTACTGAGTCCTTTTTTAAAAAATACACGCTTTGGTTATCAGTAAATAGCCATAGAGCTAGTGCACCAGATGGACATCAGTTAAAGCCCATGTTGATGGATTTGGAATTGTACTCCTACATGCCTTTTGTGTCTTCTATAACTACAGCAGCTTTCAGTAAATAATTTAGAATATCTATTTCCAGATTAATATAATAAGAGAATTGTCTTCTATGGTTGTGTGGCATTGATATTTATATCCAAATGTGATATTCTGCATAAGTGTATTCTGCATAAAAATATTACCCACAAATTGATGAATAGCAAATTTAACTATTCAAATAATGAATTTGATTAATCAAGTAAAAGCATTACCTAAGAATTTGTGTATGAGCTATATAATATAATGTTTTATTTTTATTTTCAAAGGATCAAGTTAAATTGTTTTCTCAGGTATTTTTTAGGCTCACTAAATAATACTGTTTTTATTGTGATTTTATGCTGGTTCTTAAATAAAAAAAAATAAGTATATTTTGGCAATTAGAATAGTTAATGTAAAATTAAAATACTTAAATTTTAAATTTAAAATACTTAAATATTTTTGTACTAGGAAGCTGGTACTAAATATATGTTGATCTTAACAAGCAGCTAAATCACACAGGATGATTTATTCTTTCAGTCAAAACAGACTGAATTCTAAATATGAAATGTTTATTATGAAACCACAAAACCTCCACACCATAAGTTTTTTTAAATTTTATTGTAAATTATATGAGGAATAAATGAATTTAAAAGTTTCATTTATTGACAATATATGTCTAAATATGCTTTTTTGTTCTAAATTATTTCTACTATAAAATTATAGTTCTAATCTATTCTATGTTGAATACAATTCATATTCACTAGTATATATTTAACATTTTATTTTATGATAACCTGGATACCTGGATACTTGCAGCCACAATCAGAGAAAAAAATAGTGTTTTTCACTTGGTGGGATTTCTTTGCAAACATCAGAAGAGAAATATGCTTCATATATAATTGAATTAACATGATTATACTTAAACTGTGTGTCCTTGCTTTAACTGACATTTTGCTTTACTTTAGTATTCCCATCGCTACCATGTAGATCTTAGAATTACATTAAACGCAGGCATATGGATCTACTTAACATGGTTTCACACTAAATTTGTACAGTGCTTGATCTTCCCACTCTATAATGGCACTTTTTTTGTTATCAACACATTCATGGCCTACAGCTGACTGCTTTTATAGCTTTTAATTAAAATTTCAGTAGAAAGTGTCTATTGGTTGTTGTGTGAAACCAGTCATAAAGAAGAGGTTGTACAAACCCTGCACAAGATGGATTTACATCACTTTTCCCAACTTTGTCTTCATGATGAAGAGAAGCTCCTTCAATCTACTGACAGCAAAGTGGGAGGTCTGGGAGTCAGACCCTATTTTGTCAAGCACCCTCAATTATTAAGGACTTACAAATAAATTTGCAAGCCAGAAGTCTTATCAATATTTTATTTGATTTCACAGTCTTGATAGAGAATCTCTCCTACAGTTTGAGGACTCATTTTTATTCATGTGGTTCATTTTCTTTTAGATTGGCAGCTCACCTTCCATATCATGTTGCATCTTTGGATATTAAATTTTTCTCTAAAAGGTATGTTTTCAGAATGCCTGGAATCTACACATTTCCACACATGAATCTGAAGAATGTCAATTTGTCACACGCTCTGTAATTCATTTCCATGAGTTTCTTTACCTTATATGCATGTTTGACCACTAGTCACTCAGTTTCAGAGTCTCTTGTCATGAGCAGTTCTTCTGTTTCATTGACTGAGACTGAAATTTGTCTCCTATTTCAATTCATAAACACACTGTTAAAACATTCAAAACAAATTTGAAATAATTTAAGAGAACTCTTAATGCAATGCCTTTCTTAAGTACATTTTTTATTCCTTTATGGAAAGAAAAAAACAAACAAAACAAACAAGCAAAAACAAATACAAAAACCCAACAGCAAGAAAACCTCAATCTGACAATTGCTTTGGCATTCAGACATTCAGATTCATACCACTGTCTTTCCGTCCCTCTCCTTAGACTGAAAATACTTTTCTTCTTTCTAAATCCCTGTCTCCTTTTTTTCCAGAAACAGTCTTTGCTGCCTTCCCTCTGCTATGTTACTGCCCTTGCATGTCCTTTCACCTCTGACAATATTTTATTAGCTTTCTTCTCTGAATGTATTTGTCATTAATGTAGTTGTTGGTTTTGTGTCACTGGCAATAGACTGTTTTTGTTTAAAGTTTTTTTACTGCTTATGGAATCTGGCTTTATTCTTTATAGTAAAAGAAGTGTTTGTCAAGAAAGAAATCAATATCATCTGATGAATTCCTTATAAAAGTTAGAATATTTTTTAAAAGACTTCAAAAAGAGGGTCGTATAAACTGAAGAGATTCAGTACAATGCTCACAACTTTGGATATCATATTTAAATCAAAAGTTAATCATGTTATATTAAATCAAAGTAAATAATGTATATGTTAATAAGACAATTTAATCTTACTATGAATTCATAAATATATGAGATTATATGACATATGAATATAAATATATGATGTAAATGACATCAATTCACCAACTTTAATTGAATAAAAGAGAAGTCTGATTTAATTTTATTTTTCCAATAAAAAAGCATGGTTTAGTCTTCTGAATTTATCAAACAAGAGCCCAGCTTAAGGATATCTGGCTCTGAATGCCAAACAGTATGTGGTAGTGAGTACAGAATGACTGGTAAAGCAAGACGTGGAGAAATCATTACACTAAAAAGGTCACATGGTATTTAACTTGATGTTTTTCATCTTGGCATAGAAGATGAACTCTCAGTTACTTCATTCTAAGTAACAGAGGAAACTTGAGTGCTAAAACTTTTAAATCTAAATCAATATTTAATTTCAATTCTTTTTTATACTCTTTTTCCTAAGATTTTAGTTGTTTCCAATCTTCAGGTAAGGAAATTATAGAAAATTATGGAAATGCATAAACCCCTCTGTTGTTCTTCATCTGGCACAAAAGCAGATCTCAATGTCCAGCATGAGGAATGAGAATATATTTATAGCAGGAGTTAAATAGAGTAAGTCCATCTAGGAGGACAATGTGGGTGTATGTAAAACATCTCAAAGCCTGAAGAATCAGTACAGAGCAGGACTGCCACAGAAGGTTATTATCAAGATAAGACTATTGTGTTTGTAAGTACAAAGAGGCAACTGTACTGGCAACTCAAGTGGGATTTGAGGATTGCACCTTTTTGAATAGTTGGGGATTTTTTTATCAGCTGCATTCTATACACCACATATTTCAAAAGAGTGTGTTTTGTGGAAGGTGCTACAATGACTGGCAAAGTGAGTACTTTGTCCATTCTCACAGAATACAGAATTTAAACAAGCAGTTGCTCCCATGCAGACATTCCTCAAATTACAGAGTATCACCAGTAATTGTGGTGGAGAAGGCCAGAGAATAAAAAGGATGCCAGCAAAGGGTATTTGATAAAAAAGCAGTCAGCAGTCAGGGACTGTTTTTCTACAGAAATTAAGCTATACTTTTCTATATTTTTTAAAATCTTTTTTTCAACTAAATGGCATGGTAGAGAGCAAGATTTTTCTTTTTTTTAATGACTTAGTGAAAAGCAAAACATATCTGTTTAGGTCTTCAAATTGTATATTCTGTTTCCATTATCGACTCCTTAAGAATGTGTTTCTCAATTGAAAGCTTTAACTAAAATTTGAGTACTATGTTGTCACATGCATAGACTTAAGTCTGAAATAATAAGAGAATATATTTATTTGTTTCAGTTGTAGACTTGTAGTTAGTGTATGAGGTATTCTAAACTTGACATTTGCAGAGAAAAGCATAACATTAACTGACAATGTCCTTTTATATTGTGAAATGGGAGCCACAGGTAAAGGCCAAAAGAAAATTGTTTTTGTGTAACAGACAGCCCATTTACAGCAATAGGTTTCATTTCATATATTATGTGTGTGACCTGTTGTGTAAAATCGCTTTGTTCTCTGAAGCATCTGTGTGAGACTGTTGAGGGAGATGGATTATTGTTTTATGCATTTTTTCATCCTAGGTGGGTTTGGTGCCAAATGGCAAACTTTAGGAGCATACATGGGACAAATCTGATCACTATTACTTTATTTTCTCCTCCTCCATCCTCTCAAAGTGTATCATCCAGTTCAAAATAAGCACTAAATTTTCCTCCACTATTTTTTTTAAGATAACATAGCAAAGAAAAAGTTGCAGAAAAATAAGCATAACACTTTCCCAGCTTTCTATGTGTTGCTATATGACAGATAATATGATAGCTTTATTAGATTCTCTTTTATATTGTATACTTCCAGGCCTCTGGTGACAAATGGAGGTCAATGGGCTTGGCATAGTGGTTTTGGAGATTTCAGGATTTATCATACACTGGGTTTGAGGAAATAACCATCCATCTGCTTCATTTTATGAAGCGTCACTGCAAGCCCCAGAGCCAAGTGTTTTTCATACTTGTCACTTTCCAGCAGGAGACACTACAGGTAAGTGATAGGGGCAGCTCTGTCATGCAGCAGGAATGTCCAGTGATCACAGGCAAGCCTGAGAAAGAGTATATTCATGGACACTTGTGGCAGCACATCATCCAGACCTTTTTATGGAACTTGTCTTGGGTTGGTGCTGTATGTAGCAGATCTACAGCAAACAGAATTGGCAAGTGTCCAGCGGGCTGATTGATATGGAATTTATTATTTCTATGGGATTTCTTCAGTTTTTTGAGATAAGGAGGTTTTAGTGTATTTTAGGGTTTTTTTTGTTTTGTTTTGTTTTGTTTTGTTTTTTGTTTCTTTTTTTTAATTTATTTTTGTTTTGGTTTGGTTTTTGTTTTTTGGTTTTTTTTTTGTTTGTTTTTTTTTGGTTTTTTTGGGTTTTTTTTCAATTCCCCTAACAACCATTCCCTTTTTACTGGTTATCTCTGAAAAGCAAATTGACTGGTTTGGTAGTTTCTTTTTTTCTTCAGATGAAAACTTCAATTTGAAATTTTAATTACAATTCTATGGGGCATACACAACAAACTACATCCAAAACTGGCTGAAGTACTCCGTAATCTTCCCATTATGCATTTTCGGTTAGTCATTGGCGTTGACTGTCATGAAAATGGAATTAAATACAATTGGTTGTTTTGTCATGTAAACATTGTTCTCATATTCTCACGTAAGCCTTACTCTCAGCAGAAAATTAATGATAATTCACATTAATGCACATTAATGCATCAGATTGCCATGGCAACATTTGCATAAACATTATGTGTGGCATCAGATGGTCATATGACAGTTGCACCCTGAATAATTATGTCTTTTAATAGAGCAGTAATAAAGCTATCCAGACCTTTGCCCTTTTCATTCCATGAGCAGATTTGCAATTATAGGTGTTGTGTGCATACAAAGTATTTCCTGGCGGACAGTGAGTTTTTAGAAACAGTGTAAAACTGCATCAAATTGAATGATAAGGATCTAAAATAATTTTTTTTCCTTAAAAAGTACATGTGCAATTGTGGGATCTTAATCTATGCAAATGGTATCCAGAAGTCACAGCCAAAGTTCTGTCATTCTCTTTCACTACTGTTGCATTAAAATTGTGTTAGAAAATATGTGTCCTTTGCACTTTCCCAGTTCAAGATTCTGCCTCCAAATTAATATTCATCTTAATGTTTAGGGGCTTAACCACTGTAATTAATCATGTTGTAACTGTAGAAAGATACCTAATACCCCATCCCTATGCATTATTTAGATTGTTTCCTTAGTGAAAGGAACAGACAAGAAATTAATTAAATCAAACACTTTGGGGTCTGTTTTCTCACTGATGAACAGAGGATTTATATGCAAAACTCAGGTTAGCATTAATGTAAGTTTGTTGCATAAATCACCTAGGAATTGATAGGAGCAGTGAGACTTTTAGTGACCTCCTGAAACACTTTCGTCCATCACTGCTGTTTAGAACATCATTGTTATTAGTGAAGGAATACTATTAAAATGTTTTATGAGACAAAACACCAAGTAATTATAGTAATGAACTGTAGTTGAAAGCTCAATATACAGGCAAACTATACAAACTTACAATAAATACAGGCACAAGCAACCTTTCAATGACATTATAATTGCGAATGGTTTCTAAAAGAAAACACTGGTTATTTTTTGTGCTTTCCTCAAAAACATGCTATCTTTTCATATTACCAAAGAGAGTAAAAAGCAATTAATAATCTAAAGAATATTGTTGATATGTAGCCTTTTTTCATACATTGAACAGCATAATTTGCAAGGTGAATCACAGTGAAAAGAAATCCTAGACTATTTTCTGCAGGTACTGGAAACTTCTTCTAACATCAAAGTCATTGCTGAGTGTGAGTTGTTTACTATTGCACTTCCTCATTTCTTTCTTTATCTGAGGTGAAACCTCTGCTCTGGGTCATTATTTCTTGCTGGCTCCATTTAATAAGAGCTTTTTTTCACTGTTCTCCAGGCTGATAGTTTACTCACTCTCAGGATTTTGTCTGATTATTCCGATTAGGATTGATAAAAGCATTAAGTTTTCCTTTAATACTGGCAATAGCAATTAGAAATTCAACACGAATTAACAGTGTTTTCCCACTTATTTCATTTGTCTGCCTTTCCATTCTTTGAAGAAAAGCTTCCCTAATTTGCAGTGATATTTCTAATGGGCTTTGTAGCAAAGCCATCTTTTCTTACACATCTGTGCATGCCTGTATCCAGGGTTGGGCCATATCCCTCACATTCTCACCAGTGAACATGTTTTTGGTAACTGACTACCAAAGGTACATTTTTCAGTGTTCTTCAACCAGTTCTTTAACTACACATCTGAAATATTATAAGTGATGCTATTCAGAATAAACCTCATGTTTTTATGTCATTTTAAACAGAAAACTTGTCTCCAGTTCACTCTTTTTTTTTCTCATAAAGCAGGTGAAAAATAAAGACTGATACTCTAGAAGGTCTTTTCACTAGCAGGAGTTAATACAAAGGGCATTGTATAGCTAACAATATTTTAGGAAGGAAATGTTCCATTTTTACTCTTTATAGAGATAGTTTTGTGCTTTGTAAACTTTATTTATTTGAATATAAGCTGGTAGCCAGGGCAAGAATATGCACAAGGAAAACTTACCTATTAGAAATTTTTCCTATTTTCTATGCCATTATGTTATTCTCCAGTCTGTAATAATGACCTTCAATGTGGCTCCTTCTCTTGCCAAGCAGATGAAGAATAGCTACTTAAACAATTGTGAAACTAGCACCACTCAGTTCCTATGGCTCATTGCTGCATACGCATAGGATGTTGAAATTCACTCACAAATAATTCGTTTGTTACCACCAGCAGTTTCATCTCCTGATTGTTGGCTGTATATTTTCATGATATTTAAAAAACAAGTATCATTCTTTAATGAAAATGCACAAATGAGATATCATAAGCTATTAAAACAAAAGTGATTATTATGCAAAGTGAAACAAATGACTTAGTATTGGAAGTGTACAGTTTTGAATCCTGAATTGCTTGGGGGCTTGTGAGAATGCAGCAATGAATGCAGAATGTGAAAGCAGAAAAAAAACCCTAGCATTTTTGAAAGATGGATGACAGTAATTATCATGAACAATGACTAACTATTGGTCTCCACTTTGTCTCCCCATATTTCTTTCTCTTTTCTTTTCCTTTCGTGAAGCATTAACTCCAGGCAGTCAGTTATAAAATGTTAGCATCTTTCAATAGCCTAAAAGATAGTCTTCACTAATGCTTCTAAAACTTACTCTATCTTCTGCATATCAGAAAAAATATATGAATATGTAATTTATCACATTGATAGTAGCTCGTACTTTAATTACCACCTGGTAAAGCATAGCTTACAAGTACTTTTTTCCTCGTACATGTTTTAACCATGAGTTCTATTGCTTGTTCAAAATAAATGTTTGCATAAACATACATAAATGCTGAACAATTTTGTCCCGAAGTGATAAAGTCTACATAGCTCTGTTTACTCTTGTCCTAGTCATATCTATGAAAACAATTTAAATTCGTCCTTTAATTAAAAAGAGAACAGTTAAAAATGAGTTGAAAAGGGGGAGTTTGCTCAGAGGAATATGTCATGGAAATGTCTGTGGGTAATACATATAATGGAAAAAGTCTAGCAACAACTGCTTCCAAATCCATTGCCAGCAAAACTTCTAACTTCTCTGAACCAGCTATGCACTGTAATAAATGGTGGGGGGGGGGGGCGGCAGTTGGGGATGGGAAAAGAAAAGATATGATGCAGAGAAGAGACAGAGTGGTAGCAAGAACCATTGATCAGAGAACTTTGTGGAAGAGCAATAGCTTAAAAAAAAAAAAAAAAAAAAAAAAAAAAAAAAAACCAAGAGAAAAAAAACAAATCCAACAACAAACCCCAAAATTAACCAGCAATCCCTGATAGCACAAACAACCACTTTGTTTTTTTTAGTTTGGAGTCAAAGAGAAAACTCAGGAAGGGCAGCTGAGATAGGAGTAACAACAAGAAAGACTCCATGAGAAAGAGCAAGGGCTGGAAAGAAGGGAAATAAGACCTCAGCAAACAAAAATGTATAAGAAAAAACACCTAAATGGAGGAACATAGTGCCAGAAGCGCATACAGAGCAGTAATACAATGGGAACAGATCATCTTAGAAGAAATTAATCCCTTTCAAACCATGACACAGTTTTATGTAGGGAAGAATTTTCAGGCAAGTGGTGTGAAAAACATTTTTTTCTTTAGAAAGCTATACAGACTCTCTGGGAAAATAAAAGAACTAGGAGACTGAATTAAGAGATAGAAACAACATTAAGTACAGAACACACTTTGCTGTTAGATAGAAGACTGGATGCGGAGGGATGACAGGGAAAACCTGGTGTGAAATGCAAGAGTAAAGGTGTTTGGGAAGACCGAGTAAGAGAATAAAGAAATAAAAAAGTGCAAGTAAAGTGTCATTTTCAAGGAGGGAGAAAACAAAATTAAGAGACAGGAAAGCCATTTAAAATAATAAAAATCATCAAAAGGAAGAAGACACAAATATAAACAGAGTAGGAAATGAACAGTAACACAAAAGTAAGAAAACTAGAGAAAATGTACCTTCACATACAGATCATCTAATATTTTAAGAATACAGCAAGCCCACAACTTACTGTATTTAGCTTAGAAATCAGTGATTTAAGCCTGTTGAAAGTTAGATGCACTGGTTATTCCCTGACTGCAGAGCTTAACAAGGCTAGGGAAGTTTTTCTGAATTAAACAATTTTTCTGTTGTCTCTAGTGTGTGTTTCAGCAGAGAGCTGTGAGTAGGTAATGTTGGCAACCAGTCTCTCTGTTGAGATATGGAAGGGAATTTAAACTGGAAGTTGCTTTTTACATTCAGAACTTACATCCTGGGAGAGAATATATTGCTGTGTTTGCTCTGAAGTACTTAGCACCCTTCTGAGTCCTGTAAACCAATTAATAATTATATAGTAAAAAACTGTATATGAATTCAATTTATGGATGTCTATAAGGCACCTATTAAAATCTTGAATACTTAAAAATCTGTTTAGATTAAGCATTAGATGATTCCCAGACTCTCAAGTTGTCATTGTTTATGTTTAATGGACTAACTTCTAAAAATAAGGAAGCATCTTTCAAAAATTGTCTTCATTTCATCCACCCACGAGAACAGAATGAAAATAAAGAGTGGCAAGCCATTGATTCAGACCTTATAGCTTAATTTATTCCAACAAGAAACAGATAAATGCAGAAGTCTGACACAGACTTTTTTTCCCTTTTTTTTTTTATCCTCCAGACTTGGCTGCGACAAATGCTTTAGTAGTTACCTCTTTCCTCACTCACCACAGTTTCTAATAGCCTCTGTCTATTTCTAAGATTATGATATTATAGTTATGATTAGGAAGCCAGTGTGGCATGACTTCTAGTTGAAAATGATTGATGTTTCTCTTCCTAGTTTGTTATGTCAGGAGTAAAAGGATCAAACGTTACAGACTGTTCATGAGGATAACTCTTGTTTTACTTTTAATGTAGTGGTACTTTGTTAAGTAATGGCTGTATTAATTAATGGTACTGTATTAATTAATGGCTTCCCAAAATTGAGCATATTTTTCAGAAAATTTTCAGTGCTTTAAGAATGAAAAACATTGTGTTGTGTCTGATGGGATGGAGTTTCATAGCAGCCTCTATGGTGTCTTAAGTTTTTTGCCATGAACCATGTTTATAGCACACCAATATTAAAACAGGCTGCCCAGGGAAGTGGTGAAATCACTACCTGTGGAAGTGTTCAAATGGCACACAGAGGTGGTGCCTGGAGATATGGTTTAGTGATGAGCACTCTGGTCCCAGCCTATATCTTGGACTTGATGATCTTAGAGGTTTTTTCCCAAACTTAGTTCTTCTATGATTCTATGATTTTACTTTTTTTCTGAAATACTGAGTAAGCTGAGTTGCGCTGAAGGTGCACAACTGTAGTAGATGACTTCTCCAGGCTTGGAGAAGAAAAAAGAATGGGTTTTCATGGCTGATTTGTCTGAATTCATCTTCAAATTATTCTTGTGTAGCTTCACTAAGGTTTCACTGGTCCTAGGCTCCTCTGCCTCATTCCTATCTTTATTATTGCTAGCAGAGCACTGTATAATATGCATTTGCATATTATATTGTAGAGATCTGATTTGCATGTGGCTGTTCCTTGGAAAAGGTGACAGTAAGATCAGTCTAACTGGAAAACAAACATGCTGTGCAGAAATACTCAGAGCTATCTCTCTGCAGAGGTTTATATTAGCTAATAGAGACAATTTATGGGTGGGAGAAAAAGTGGGGGGAAAGATAATTTTTAGACATGAGACCTGAACATGAAGTGTGGGTTTTTCTGTGGGGGTGACTGAGCACTGGAACAGGTTATCCAGTGACACTGTGGAATTTAACAACCTGTCTGGACACAAATCTAAGGAATGTGCTCCCGGAAGCCCTTCTATGCAGGACGGCTGAACAAGATGACCTCTAGTGGTCTCTTCCAATCTTACCCATTCTGAGACTCTGTGGCTTGGCTAAGTAGGTATCACATAGTAATTCTCCTTCTGTGTCAACAATACAAGAGTTACTTGCTCTTTCCCCCTTTGTGATAAACTGTATCACACTGTAGTGTCTTGTAATTGGAGAGTGGTGCTTGCAGTCCAGACAGCTAACATATTATATCAGTGACTATATGGAATAATTCATTTTCTGCATGTGGACACACATAGATTTTCCATAATTTGTATTCAGTTCATACAGCCTCAGTTTCCTGTATGGAAAATAGATAACATTCTTCTCATAAACAATATTTTTTGATGTGGTTACTATACAGAAGAGAAGGGTCAACTATTCACTAGTATCTAAATTTACTTCCTGTTTCATTTTGTTCTGATGTTGGCAGTGGTTTGTTTTATTTCTTTGCTTTTACAATTGTGTTGTGTTCAGTTTTTGAAATTTTTATTATTAAGTATGGACTTAACAAATTGTTTCAGCAGTGTGAGATGAAACACTATGTCACTTATCTTTGTTCAATACAGTACTGCAAAAAGTACAAACTATTAAATAAGAATATAAGAAAGAAACAAGACTG
Source organism: Vidua macroura (assembly GCF_024509145.1). NCBI lineage: Eukaryota > Metazoa > Chordata > Aves > Passeriformes > Viduidae > Vidua > Vidua macroura. Next base: position 37,052,915 of record NC_071572.1, on the reverse strand, counting down.
GAATTCATTTAGAAACAAATTAGTAATTACATCATCTGGCATTTTAATCTAATTCCTAGACTCTGCAATTATGCAAAATGAGTCTCCTATACCTAGATTATCATACATCATTAAAAAAATGATGTATGTGCTTTAAAATTTAGGAACTAAGATTATTATAGGAATATTGTTTTCAAATGTCTATAAAACATATTAAAAAGTATATTTTCAATATACTGAAATATCTAAATTTGATGTTTACAGTAGCTGCAATGCTACTTCAGAAATATAATTAAGGAAACACCTTTTAATGCAGCTGTACTTTTGATTTTTCTATGGCGCAGCCTGTTCTTAGAGATGGAAAAAAGGTATTGAAAGACTAGACATAAGTCAATAATTCAGTTCAATGATTAACATGCATTTATAATTACATAATTTTAAATTATTTTTCTTTTTTAAAGCTTTTATTTAACTATGGTAACATAACAAATACTCCAAGTGCTTCATGTCATGGTGAAAAAATTCTCAGCAGCTTTATTCTATTCCTTCCTCCTCTTCCTCTTTTTTTAGGCAGAGCAGAAATCCATTTTTCAAGGAAAGATAGGGTTGCACTCCTTCAGTATATTCTGCATGTTCAATCTATCTTCATTTTTTTTTCTTTAGTACTTGTTTTTTTACAATTTGTCATCCAGTAAGTTTAATTTCTCTGTCATTCTGTTCATTATCTGTTTGTATTAATTTGTTTTTTTCTATATCTGGGATATTTCCATGTACCTCTGCAGCTGAAACACTCATTTTCCCAAATGTATTGTCCACTTTATTTTTCAACATGCTGAATTTTGAGTGTAGAATAGTAGTAGAATTAATGTTGAATGCTGTGACACTTTATTTGCCTGTGTATCTCAGAAATAAGGGACTTATCCTGAACCCATCCTGTATCCTGTGAAAATTATATATATATATAAAACATGATGTCAATGATACTCACAACATTCTGAAGGCACTGAAAGCCCAGAGCCTTTTCCTCTCAACTCATCTAACACTTTTCACAATCTATTCACAATCAGATATTATTCAATATGAGAAAATGTTGACTCTTTTTAAAGGCTTCTGAAGGGTTTTATTGGGGTGACAGAGCGAGCAAGTCAGTCAGTCTTGAAGTAGCTAATGAAGTATATTTTGGGAGTTCCTTAAAGTCAGCTGATAAAAAGACATAATTATACATGTACAAGTGATTCATGTGTGGATGGTCATAAGTGAATTGCATAATTAGTGGCAGCATGTACAGCAGACCTGAAGCTTTATATATCATTCAAGGTTGATGCATAATGGAGTGTAAGTATTGGCTGATGTAAAATTGACTACAAATTTACAATTTATAACTTCATTGTTACTGGAAACAATTCACAAATTCTTTTTTGCATGTCAATATCAGGCCAGTGTTATAGCTACAATAGTATGTCCCACCTAAAAATAATAAAATTTTGACAATTAAACTGAATTAAGTGCATTATTTTTGTTTGGTTGTTTTGGGTTTTTTTTACCATTATAGAAACTGGTTTTTAATTTGACAGACAGGACTTAAACACCATCTGCTATCCCCATTATCCTTCTTAACAATGAAAACTGTGGTGGGATTTTAGGAAAATATTCTTCTGCAGGTGGATGATTGAGACATTTGAAAATTTTAGTGGTGGTACTGGAGGAAGCACCTTCCTTTAAATGTGACTTTGATCCCAACACTCAGTATGAATCAGTGCAGTTCATTGAAGAGGACAGCAAAGCCCCAATGTATATGAAGTTTTCCCTTTAGCTGGTTAGACTTAGGGGTTAGACTGCCTCTCAGAATGGAAAGTCATGTGAGATACTTATTACACAACTGAAATCCTTTTTTTAACAGCAAGTAGTACAGTAAGATCTGTCTGTAGAAAATGAAACGAAATGAAAGAAGAAGCAGTCACATGAAACTACCTGTGACCAAATCTATTTTCTCCTAGTGAATCAGTTTCCACATACTTATTCAGAAACTACTGTGCTTGTAGCTCACACCTATTCCTGGTGCCAAGAACGCTTGAACCTGACTGTGATTTCTCCAGACAAATAATAGGGATATTAGGTACTTCTTGAAAGTTATTATGACTCTGTCTAGACAAGTGCTTACCCATGAAGTAATAAGCTGCCTCTTTAAAGTCAAAGAGATTCCTTATCTTTTTAAGGTTAACCAGGTGGTGAGGTGTCTGTGACATCTAGAGCATTATGACTTCTTGCTCTCAGCACTTAGGCTGCCTTTCCAGATCAAGGTAGTTTTGCAGAATATCCTTTGAAGACATGCAATTTAGAAGGAGGATGTATTCCTGAAATCAAGACCGAATGATATACATTTTGCAACTTCCAGAAAGAAACCATTTTAAACAAATAGAAATAGTTTTTGAATTTTCCATTGGCCTTCTATTTGGAGTTTAGTGCTACTATCCTATTAATGGAGTACAGAAAAAAAAGAGATTCAAGCGAAAACCAGATACATCCATAGAACTATAATCATTATCTGGTCTATATCCAATTCAGGAAGGTATAAAAGTGTGTGAAGTTACACTTTGCTCAACAAATTTTTCTGTTTTGAATTTGTTTTGTTATGAATATGAGACTAGTATGGAAAGAGTAGATTTCAACTCATATCCAGCTGTCTACCATTCCTGTCTAGCTAATGGGAAGGCATATGTACATTTATAAGGATATTTTTCTCATTCATTCTATGAGAAGGGTCTAAAATCAGGAGATTGGCCATCATCTGAGTCTATCCTCCTTTCCTCTTCATTAACTATGTAATAGGTTCATGGAGTAAGCTGAGAGAAATCCAAACCAATATATACATAGTTTAAGGTTTCAATTTTAAAACCCAAAATAGAGTACAAATAATCTTTTAAATCTCCAGTATTTACATGGGCTATCTTAAACTGAATTCGTCCCAGTCATGGGAAGAAAATGGAGAATGTTCTGTATTATGTTAGTGCAAGACTGGTAAATATTTGTACTTGTTTCTTATGCTTCTCCATGAGAGAAACATTCAAATAAGGCATAGAATTTTTGTAGTAGACCTTTTATTAAATATATTTTTTATTTTACTTATAGAGTTTGGATTCATCTATTGGATCAAACTCACTCATCAGCCAATTAATACAGAATTATCATTTTATAAAGCTTTGTGGAATCATCTGTGCATAATTATCCATACTTGTTATAGACCAAAAAATATCCCGCTCTTGTAGAGAGCCAAATATTTGGTGTATGTTTGTTTGGTGTATCAGGAGTTTTTTGGTTTTAATTTTTAAATATTTGTACACGTAATTCTTTCTAATAAATGAAATTGAAAATTGGTTTGGTTCAAAAGATAAACAAAGAAAATTTCTTAATTAGACCTTTAAAGCATCTTTTGTGCTGAAGTTATGTGAGTTTGAAATTATACTAAGAAAGTTTTTTTTTTTTTAAAACAGTCCTTATCTTTCACTTTAAAATAACTGAATACATCCATCATTAATTAGGAATAATTCAATCCCAAACATAGATCTTGTAAACAAACCTGTGGCAAATTTGACTGAGTTAAAAACTTCTGAATCAGCAGCTCAATGTAAATTCTATTTCAATCTAAAATGTAGAGAATCTGAATTTATTTCTGTAGCTGTTTAAATCAAATAACTATTTAAGGTGAAGGAGTAAAAAACATCCAGCTCTAAAACCTTTCCACAAAGGAACAGTAAAGGTAGTGACTGAAATACAATGTTGCAGAAAGTCCCAGTAATGAATGTAAATCTCAGCTTCTCTCTGGGACACACACACACACCCCCAAACACACACACACTCACCTACACGGTCCCCAGCATTAGTTACTGCACTTATATTCTGAAGAACTGTAAGCCTCTCTACAGCTATTGATCTGCAGACTTTCTGAAATTAAACTGCCTGGTATCACTGTGTTCTTGATATGTTATTGATTTTCTTTGGAATGTTTTGAGGAAAAAAATATGACAGAGCTGTAGGACAAAGAGAAGGTCTCAGTTTTATTTAGTAGACAACTTGATTATGCAGCAGCTGACCACAACATTTTTGTTTCTTTCCCTAGCTTCCCTTTGAGAATTGCTGCTAAAATAATGGTATTTTTAGGGGTTAAAGTGTCCTCCTGAATCATCAAATCTTTATTGATCTGATTCACAAAGGTTCTGAGCCCCTCAGGTGGCAAAACATTCACCTGCTGCTTTAAGGCAGCTTTGACTTTGCTTTGTATCCTTCAGAGACTTTGTGGAAAGAACATTCAACACATCATAGACCTGCCTCTTGTTTATAGGCATTGTTCAATTCACAGCCCTGATACTGCATTAAGTTGCACTCATCTCTAGCTTTCAGGGTCACCTTTATAAAAAGAAAAAGTTTGTTCACAATCAGTTTACTGCTGCAGTATTTTTGATTCAGAATATGGAATAGGGAAAGAGGAGATTTTTCCAGTTGTAGATTAGACTGGGTTTTTTTGCAGTTACACTAAAGAATTTACTTTTTGCCATCTTATCAATAATTCCTGACCAAAAAGCTTTTTGTTGTTTTCAATCTTCACAGCATTAACTCGTTATGTTCACCTTCACAGCTGATACCTGTGTTTCTGTACTGGCTCCAGCTGGGACAGGGTAAATTTTCTTCATAGTAGCTTGTATGAGGCAATGTCTTGCTTTTGTGAAAAGTGTTGACAGCACATTGAGGTTTTTTAGCTGAGCAGTGCTTGCACAGCCCAGGGCTTTTCTGCTTCACACTCTGCTCTGTCAGTGAACAGGCTGGGGGTGCCCAGGAATTGGGAGAGGACACAGCCAGAGCAGCTGACTCTAGCAGACCAAAGGGCTATCCCATATCATATGGTGTCATGCAATAGAAGCAATAGAAGTTGCAGAAAAGACAAAGGAAAGAGGGGATGTTGAGGATTGGGATGCCTCTCTTCCCAAGTAAAGTAACAACTGCATATGACAGAGCCTATTTTTCCTGGAGATGGCTGAGCATTTGCCCATGGGAAATGATGAATGAATTCCTTCTTTTGTTTTGGTGGTGTGCACAGCTTTTGCTTTACCTGTTAAACCATCTTTATTTCAACCCATGGATTTTTGTGCTTTTCTTATTCTCTTCCCATTCCACTATGGGACAGTGAGCAAATGGCTTTGTGAGGTTGATTTGCCTGCACTTACCTCACCTAATTGTTGCTGTCCAAATATTAAGAATGGTGAAGGAAAGCAACACTCCTCAAACCTGTTCCAACTCTCTGCAGTCCTCTCAACCATAAATCACTTACAGCCCTCACCTTACTATACAGAAAATATGGGATGAAGTTAGGTGATTGAGGTGAACATTATATTAAAGGTTCCTTCCAACCCAGGCCATTCTATGATTCTGTTATCCGTACTGTAGACAGAGAGGAGGTTAACACCTCCCTTTTCTTTCCCTGAAGAACTGCTGTCCAAGCCATTTAATAATACCTACTTCTAATCTTTTCCTTGAGTATAAAATTACTTAACAGCTTCAAAGTCTTTGGATGGTGTTGCAGTACACAGTATACTAAATCATATATCAGTGAGAAAGGACCATTTCAACACCTCTGCCAGTAGTATAAAAAACTCATGGCCTCATACCACATAAATGTATCCATACATACCTGCAGCCTGTATATATTTATAAGAGTCCTCCATGAACATCACTATCACTCACCTGTGCTATGTGTGCATTTTTTTTTTCAAAATGTTTTAAGTTAAGATTTTGACCCAAAATATTATGATTTTCTCTCAGATAAGAAAACATAAAAATCAATTATGATTCCATGGCAAGTGAGTGTCTAGGAGAATTCTCTCTTATGAAACAAGCTATGCTGTTATTGTGATTACAGAGAAAGACCACCAACAACTGAGTTATTAATGAAAGTATAAGACAACATGAATTCAATATTTTAAAAATTGGTCAAAAGAAAAAGATAAAATTAAATACAAATCTTTTACTATAACTTTACATTTCTAGCAGATATATAGTTAGTAATATGTGTTGAAGAACATTGTAACTTTTTGTTTTCTTCCTGAGAGTATCTCTCTTTTATGGCATTTTTTTGTCATAACGGTTGGTTAGTGTTTCAAAACATTTTCCCTGAATTATCACCATGTAAACAATTCCATTACAATTTGGGCTAATATACTTTGATTTAAAAAATTCAGACATAGTTGAAGAAATTACTGTACTTTGCTGGAAAAAAAATCTTAAATCCACAGGGTCAATACTTAAAATTCTTTTTTAAAATGGTTGCATTATTTTCAGACTAAGTAATAACAGCTGTATCTGTTCTACAAGCATTGTATGGCATCACTGCCCACAGAAGTGGTTTTTAATTTCTAGACTAAACTTGAACTGTATCAAAAATGCATTTTCTCTTTGATTATTAGGCAAGATAATTGCTTGCTGATACAACCGTTGTGTCCTGTGTTTTCAAGCTGAAAGTAGCAATACTGGAATGCAGCACCGCCCACAGACTCAGGTATCAGAATGGTAACCTTACACCTACAGTAAAATGTTGGATATTTTAGTTTCTGACAGAAATGAAAATGATATTGTTTTCAGTACTGTCTGTCAGTATGTGACAGTTTCATACTTTCTGAGGGTTTATGTGGTGGCAGAAATCGCTAATGGAAAATTTTCTAAATGGGGATGAATTGCCTTAAGTCTGTCTAAACTGGCCTTGCATTTTCCACAGAACAATCATTACATCCAATCATTACATCTTGAACTTCTCCACCCACAGATCCCAAATAAAGACTTAGGAAATTTTCAAATTATAGCATACTTTTGGTCAAAGAGAGGTTTTAAGCTTCCTGAAGCAAAGCTTAAACTTTGACTTTGTAATTACCACAGCACACATCTGAATATATATAAAAATCATAGTATACAAAAAGCATGGAAAAAATTAAATAAGCATGGTAGAATTCTGGAAAAGTGCTTGGAAATGTATTTGAAGTAGTACATGTGTTATAATCTCTTTTTTTTCCCCCTTGCATATTAAAAACCTTTGGTTTGAATATCTGTTCTTGTGTACAGAGATACTATTTTTTCTTGTTATTTTTCTTCACCTCTTACCCTCATCATAGGGATTTGCCCACTGTGCTGTTTCATGAAGATTATTTTTTAATTAAAGTGACTGATCAATCTGTTTTACTAGAGTAATATTTTTATCAATCCAAACAGTGATTTCTGAAGACAAGTCAAGAATACTAAGTAAATATCTGGTAATATCACCTGGCAAATCAGACTTCAAAATAGCTTAATCAAAATGCTATCTCTAAATAGGGCGTGTGAAGTTTCTAAACATACCGACAGATTTGAACTCTGAATTGGATTTGTTTGGATTTAAAGAGCTAGTTGCTCACATATTTCTACATGAAATATTTCTATAGAGAGGTAATTAATTTTTGCCTTTCTTGCAAAAGAAATGTGATAGATTGTTTATCTTGGGCTACTTTGCCTCTTGCTTCCCACTCCACACAACAGAGTTTTATGAATAAATGTCAGGTAAACTATTTTCACGCATAAATTTAAATGTGTCTAAGCACCTTGTAGAACCAGAATCAGTTTTAGAATTTTAGAGGTCTTAAAATTACTTCATAATATAAATCCATTCTAACCAATTAGCCCTTGTATATTCTATTTTCTTTCTTTGGTGGCTATTGCTGGTAATATTTTTAAAATTTAGAAATGTGAAACATTAAGAGTATACAATGTCACTTTTTAAGCTATATCTAATTATTTAAATAGCTGCCTTACATAAACACTACAGTTATTTATGTAATAATAGTACAGCTTGTGATCCAGCTGAGTTAGTGTTGAAATTGGTTAGGCAGAAGAGTTGTTTAACTGTGTTCCACTTAGCCTTGGTATGTACAGTTAATTTGTAGCAGCTAAAACACATGCTCTTCCAATCCCTTCAATTCAGCCATATAATCTCTCTCAAACTCATACTCTCTTGCTACCAATTAATTAATCCTTATCATGAATTTTTAAAAGGCCAGTTTGTGAATTCAGATAAGATAAAAAAGGTCAGCGAAGTGTATGTGGGTTGTTTTGTTTTTTTTTTTACCCTTCTTTTAGCATTAGCAAAAAGGACAATTACTGTCTTAGAATTGCAGATACATTTAGCTAATTTCTACATAGTTGCATCAAAGACATTCCATTCTCTAATTACCAGAGTCTTCAAAGAAAAATACCAAGGAGAAAAAAACCCAGTCTTTCAACCATCATTAAACTTCTCATTCTAGTAGAAGTATAAGGCCAAAGCCTACAAGTGCAAATATTGAAATACAAAAGCAGTATATAATCCCTTCTCCCTTTACTATTTAGATGATAAAAATCTAAACCATCACCCAATATCCTGATATCCCACTTATTCCTTCTATTCTTTTGCTCTTCAGATGTGAAAGTTCTCTTTCAATCCAAGCAATTTTATGATTCTATGTTTGAACTATTTTTAAAAGAGCAGAATAATGTCTTCTAACACTTGTTACATGTTACTAATTCAAGTGTTTCAGAGGGACTGAAATTATTCTTTCAAAACCAAGATCAAAAAGGTAGAAAAGTGCAATGAGGATAGATGGGCCATGAAGAGAGATTACATTGACTTTTAGTTTGGTGGCCAAGTTATAAATAATTCTACTTAGAAAAAGGAATGTAGCTACTGTTTATGACTCTTTTAAAAGGCCACATTTTAAAAACCCTAATACTTAAAATGAAAGCTGAAATTTAAACTAAACCTAGAACAATTTGCAAATAGTCAAATTTACAATTTGTAAATAGTCTTACTCTGCACTAATAATCAGACTGTACCTCTTGGAAATTTTCAGATCAGCAAAACTGTATTTACTGTAGGGGAACTATGACAGTATGTCATATTAAAAAATGGAGGAGTACAGTCTTTATAATATAAAGGAAAGGATGATGACCGGGTTCTGTGATTACGAGGCAAAACAGTTTATAGAACAAGCTTATTGATATTAAAGATATGTTTATACAGAGATAAGAAAGGTTAGATTAAAAGCATTTTATCATATACAAAAGTGCCCAAGATTTTAAGTAATGACAGTCTGCCCTAAACAGTATTAAAGTAAATTTACCTCAATACTCAGATTTCCTAAATTGATAAAAAAGGTTGACAGGGACTGAAGATAAGGTCAATCAAATAATACAGTGATTCTGTTGGTTGTTTGATACATGTGTGATTTCAATATTTCAGCTTTTTAAAATCTGTGGTAGGAATATCAGTACAGTTTATTGACACACCATTCAAAATATTACATTTCCCACTGCTGTAGTGGGAAAAAAATCAACCCCCAAATCCCAGTCCTCCACACCATAAAAAAAACCCAAAAAACCAAACCCACCCCAACTTGTCCCCACGATAATTTGTTTCTTTGATATTTGCAAACTCTCTAAATTCTCCTTGATTACAAGAGTGAAAAGTTCCTTTAAGTGCATTTATACTCATGAGCCCTCCCATGTATAGTGTAATTGTGAAAAAAAATGTTATAGAAATGCAAAAATTTTTTCGAAAAATGAAAGTCAATATTTTGTTTTAATTAGTTGCAGATCTATTCCATTCCCTACCCACTTGAAACAGAAAATAATACTTTCTGTGGTGAAAGGCTTGCACAAGTATAGCTGACCTAAATATAATTAATGAGCACTGAAGTGAAGAAGGCATTAAAGATGAAGCTTGTTGATGACAGAAAAAATTTGTTGCAGATTAATAATCTTCTGTTGATTGGGTTATTGATGCTATTCTCAAGATGTGACCATGGCAATTTACAGGAAAATGAATACTTCTTTGTTTCAACTCTTATATAGCAGTACATCATGACATAACAAAAGAAGTGGTTGACATGCCACATAGGTAATTTAGTTGCAGCTCCATTCCTATGAATCACAGCCAAGTAATTAATCTTTTACCTAGGAGACAGTACTGGAGATATTAATAAAATGTGGGACAATAATAATTTTTATATAAGGAAAAGAAATTACATGGTTTAAGGGGGATTGATACTTTGCCCAAATATGAAGAAATTGAATTTTGGTGTCAGTGTAAGAATGGTCTAATTGATGGATATTGCTACCATACAACAGTAGTACAGAGGAAGGAACCTTGATAACTGCATATGAAATTTATAAGTTTTGCAACAGTAAAATTTATAGGACATCTTCTACTTTGTATGCAGCATGTACTGTTTTCAGTCTAATTGGTTTTTCATGGATTTGAAGACACATTCTACAGATAGGAGTGCATCTGTTTTCCCCAAGACACATATTATTCTGATTAAATATTTGAAATTAAGATGGAGTGATTTCATGTGTTATTTTTGATAATAGTGGTTGGTTCAATGAAAAAAAAAAATTGGCAGTCTTTTATAAATGTTTCAAAATCTGAAGTGGCATGACTTTGTGATTTAAATTGTTTAATTAGCATTTCCTGAAATACTAGGAATTAACCAAAGAACAGAACTGCTGTAAGAATCATCTGGAAGATTTGCACTATAAAAGTGGTTTTATACATTTACGTTTGATTTTTTTTTTTAATTGAATCAGTGTGAGATCAAAGTACCCAATTCTATTCTATCTGTAGGTAAATTTTTCTGTTAATTCGCAATGTGTATTGACTCCTAAAACGAAAGGTAAAAAGTAGCCTTGTATTCTCTGCAGCCTTTCTGCATGAGAGTTTTTATTTAAAAAAAGAACTGCTGCCCGCATCAGGACCTATTAACAAAACCAAAGAAGAAAATACTCAAATTGTTCTACTTTCAAAAATAGATTCATAGAGTAATTTAGGTTAGAAGGGACCTTTAAAGGTCATCTGTATAAAATTTAGGTCCTCCGGGGGTTCCCTGGGTTCCCAGCCAGTCCGGAGAGTGATCCTCGGCTGGCCGGTCCGCAGGGAGGGGTAGATGAAACCCGGAAAGCTCCACCAAATAAAGACGAGACGTCTCCCGAGCAGCAGGATCCGAGAGGTTTATTGTAGGAGAGAGAAGGAGCACGAGGAGAAGGCAAGGAGCACGAGGAGAAGGCAAGGAGCACGAGGAGAAGGCAAGGAGCAGCAACACTCTCGGAGGGAAAACTGACTCAGGGAGCTTAGTACAAGGGTGGGACCGAGAATATAAGGGCAGAGGGATAGGAGTGGCTAGGGCACAAAACAACCAATGGGTAACGGGTAGAGGGGAGGAGACGGGATGGGGTGACATGTAATGAACCAATCGGGATACAGGAGAGGAGTGGCATTCTAACAGGGTCCAATGGGATTAACAGAACAGAAGAACTTTCTAGAACCGGGGAGTGTGTTAAGCTTTGACAGACAGCCTCAACTGGGGAGGGAAACAGCATGTGATTGACAACTTCTGGCTATATTGAAGTTGCCTCCCAAGGGAGGGCGGGGACCCCTCCCACAGTCGTCTAGTCCAGCCTTCCTGGAATGAGCAGGGGCATCTTCAATAAGATCAGGTTGCTCAGCGACCTATCCAATCTGATTTTGAATATTTCCAGAGTTGGAGCATCTGCAACCTCTCTGGGCAACTTGTTCCAGTGTTTCACCATCCTCAATGCAAAAAAAAGTTCTTTCTTATGTCTAGTCTGATTCTACTTTTTAGTTTAAAGCCACTACCTCTTGTTCTCTCATAAGAGATCCTGCTTAAAAATCTGTCCCCATCTTTCTTATAAGATAAATATTAAATATTGAAAGGCTGCAATAATGTCTTCTTAGAGCCTTCTCCAGAATGAACAGCCCCCTCTCCCTCAGTCTGTCTTCAGAGGAGAGGTTCTCCAGCCCTCTGATCATCTCTGTGGCCTTCCTCTGGACTTGCTTCAACATGTCCATGTCTTTCCTCTGCTGAGGACACCAGAGATGGATGCAGCACTTCAGGTGGGCTCCTGTGAGAGTAGAGGGGCAGAATCCCCTTTCTCAACCTGTTGGCCACATAGAGTAAAAGAAAAAAAGTTGTTATGCCCATTAGAAAAATCAGTACAAAAAAAGAGATTACTGATCTTTCCATTGAACAGCTAGATCCTCCCTACTTGAAAGTAGGAAATTTGACATTTTCCAATTATTATTCTTACATTGGGTGCATATTTTACTGATCTCATAAAAATGTACAAAATATTGGTCAAATAAAAATATAAAATTGTTGCATCCTGGGTTAGTTTAGTTAGGGGTTCTGATAAATGTTAGTTAGCCGGTTCTGTGTACCCCTTTTTCCCCTGCACTATGGTCCGCTCCGGGTCAGTCACCATTGGAGCTTCCCCATGTCAGTCTTGTAACCACCCCCCTGTTCATTCCTGAGACTTCTGTGTCTGTTACCCTATCCCTGCAATCCCATTCATCCTGGAACCCTGTATCCACCCCTGTCGTGCTCCCATTGGTTGCCACGGTCCACGTCACCCCCCCCCCCCCCCGCTGCCTGTCCCCATTGGGCAAGGGGGCTTCCGCCTGTGTCTGCCCGCCCCCTATAAACCTCCATGCATTCCTTTGTCCTGTCGCCATCTTGTCCACGCAGGCACCAGGAACGGATGCTGCTCTCCACCGCAGCCACCACATGGCAATAAAAGTTCTCCAGCCAACTGCAGGACAGGGTGCGCCTCCTTCGCCTCTTTACCTCCTCCCAAAGCCGGTTACAGAGTGCGGCTAACCCACGCTGAGGCTTAGCGCCAGAGCCTCCGAACCAGCGATGGCCCCAGTCCGGCTGAAGGGGCAGAGCCTAGCCGGGCTCCAGAGCCGCCTGGGACTGGGGAGAAGAACGCAACGCCACATAAAATGATATAAATGATTATACAATGAATATAAAATGATATAAAATGAGTTTGCTGGAGGCTTCTTAAGTTTTTTTCATTAAAAAATCTCCAAACACTGCAATGAGGTGAGCTGGGTTTTCTTCAACTGTTCTCAGAGGCTTCTAGGTACATAGCATACAAACATTGAAAACATAGGAAGTAAATTTTGTTATTTGTACCCTCCTGTATCTGCAGAATCCAAGAAGCAAAAGCTGGTTTGAGTAAGAGAAAAAAGGAGCCAGCATTGAAATAAAGAATATAGTATAGAGGCTGAATGAGCATCTGGCATAGGTGATCATGTATGGGAAGATGAGGGGAGAATGCTTGGAGAATTAAATTAAGAAGCAACAGAAATACTGAATAAGAAAATAACAGATATATGAATGTTGCAAAAGGAAATATATGGCAATGGACACCAGACTGGAGGTAGGAATGTGGGCAGGTTTTTGATAAGCCAGAATGTTAGTCCTTTCCCACAAAGTTTTTCAGAGAGTTCAGCCACATTAACCAAGGATCATATTAGGTGAAGACCTCTGTTTTTGTATTCTGCCTGGTGCTTTCTAAATTTTTGTCTGGTAATATGGTCCACTGTGCTGTTGGCAGGTAATCACATTTAAAAATAGATCCTTTTCCATCTCATCAGCATTATTTTGAATAATTTTCTTAATAAATACTTGGATATTTTTAGTGCAATTTTGCTGTACCACCTCACATCTGAAAAATAAAACTGGTGTAGTGAAATGTTTTAGAAAGAGCACATGAGGGAGGAGAATTCAGACCTTCTGCATTTTCAGAAGTGCTTTCTCCTTGCTTGTTATCTATCTGATACTCTTTGTGTTTTGGATTGGAACATCTGGGAAAAAAAGCTTGACAAATGTAACCTACAGACTTGTTACATTACTCATTTAATATTTCAACTGCATCAGAAGTAGCCTGCTGTTGAAATTCCATAATATATTCTGTCTGGTTTAGATGGCTGTCTGGTACTGAACTTTACTAAATTATGAGCTTTTCTGAGAAAAAAATGGATAAAAGTATGAATATGTTGTCAATCCTGATTTTGAACATTTTTATTTTTAAAAAAAACTAAAATATTATTATGATTTTATAAATTCATATTAGAGCTAGTGCCTTTGCTAGTGCCTTTGATGGTGATTCTTTAAGAGACCCTAAGCTACTCACTCACAAGAGAATATAAGGACAAGATTTATCTCATCTATCTTTAGCCACTTAAGAATCTTATCTGCTCTTTCTTAGTTAGTAGGATGAAATAAGCATTTTTCAAGAGTAAAAGATTCCACATAAAGTCAATCATTCACTCTAAGATTGCATGAATCATTGCTTGGATGTGATTTGAACATTTCCCTCTCCATTGCCACAAAAATCAGCGTAGAGTATATTAACATAAGGTAAAAATATTCATTAGGAAAGGCACATTTAACACTAGCTGTGCTCAGTGTTTCCAGAGGAATTTACATTTTGAAAGAGACTATTTTGCTGATTATAGTAAAACAAAATCAAATGTCTTACAGTAGTAGTAAAAGTATTAATGTCAATTACATTGTATATACTACACAGAGAACACTTGAAATGTGTTAACGATGAAGAGACAGAGGTCACTTCTCTAACTGCTAATTCAGGATTATTCATTTTGGCAGAAGGTGAATGACATAATTCAACAGAAATTTCAAACATTACATTAGGTAGAGCTAAGTGCTTCTGCCACAGAATTTGCTTTATAGTTGTAATATTTCTTCCAGAGGGAGAGAGAACCAAGTCACATTCCTTTAATCTTAGCTATATATACATGAAAAACAGAAGCACTGCAGATGTTTGATTCCTAAAAGAAATATAATTTTCTTGGTTTCATGCTCTTTTTTAAATTATTATTTTTGATTATTTTTAATGCTACAGTTATTCAAGCCATTCTATTCATAACATATATGAGTTTTCTTATCAAGGGAAATAAAAATTAAATTTTAAAGTTAATGTGTATGGTAAGAAAAGGAAGAGTCCTAAGTAGGGCTCAAATTCTTATAAGTTTCTTTTTCAAATAAAGGTATTATGACTGCTTACAAGCTCCTGGCTGATCATTATCAAAAACTTTGGGGGGCATGGGGGTACCCCAGGGGATGATCAAGACATTAAATATTTGCCTACCTAGAGGTCTGACAATAATGAAAAAGAAATTAATAAAATTCCTGATAATTTTATTGTTTGAAACTAATGTCTTGCTATTTTACTACAAATAGGAAAAGCCAATACTCTTTTGAAACCATTCACAGTATAAAAATTCCAACTTTAGGTTTCTAAGGCATTCTGTAGGAAGTATCTTCTTGTTTGCTTCCTATTTAATTCCTGTCTTGTCATAAATTCAGAGAATTATTAAGATTAGAGAAAGCCTCCAAGCTCCTCAGTCCAACCTTTGACTGAACACCACCTTGTTAGCTAAACCATAGCACTAAATGCCACATCTAGGTGTTTCTTGAACACTTCCAGGGATGGTGACTCCACCACTTCCTTGGGAAGTATGTTCCAGTGCTTTACAACCCATTCAGGGAAGAAATTCTTCCTATTGTCCAACCTCCCCGGTGCAGCATCTTCTGTGATTTTGAGTGAACAACTGGAAGTCAATGTGTATGATGATAAGCAGGTGATGCATGTGTCAGGGTAGGTAGGAGGGGAAGGAAAAACAAGACATGGGAATATGCAAAGCACCCTGAGCAACTGGGCCCTGACAGCTGAACTTTCAAAATTTTCACTAAAAAAAGTTAAAAAAGGTGTGAGCTTTGCAGTACAGATGTTAAATGCACATTTTAATTAATCTTTATACCATCTAGTTATTAAAAAAAAAATAAAAAAAAAATTTTGTCCTCTTTGTTATCTATAATTTCCTAACGCAATTTCTATCCTAAGTTATCGAAGACATTTTAATTCATTCTGTGAACCAGAATATCTTCAGATAGTGAAATTCAAAGCAGAAAACCCCAGAAAAACATTAATTTCTTAGAGCATGTCTGTGCATTTTCAGGCTTTATGCCGCTAGACAGCAGCAAGGAACCCACATGTGCTGGAAGTCCTAGTAAAAATGAGCTGTGAAAGTGTTCAGGGATCTGGCTCCACAGTCTGATGATGTGATAGCCTGTTGACCACAGCTGGATTGAATTGAGCATCCAGGTGGAATACAGCCAGATGGTGGTGGGGAGGTCCGGCTCTCAGACAGACCTACCAAAGGGAAATCTCAAGTCCAAGTTACCACAAATCTGGGGTTCTCATATTTTGCTAAGTTGTTGACAGAACCAGCTTGGTTTTATGATTCAGCATTTCTGTCCCTCAGTCCTTAGTGACAATCTTCCATTTGTCTAGTTAAGCTGTCAAGATCTTTTTTTCTTTGTTTATGTTTTGCTGCTGATTATCCAGTCAGATGGGCTCATTTTTAGGTATTTGTGGTAACTACTCAGTCAAACATGAAAATTTCATCTTCACTTACATTTTATAGAATAACATAAAAAAAAAAAGAAGAATTAATCTATATGGGACTTTCCTGTCTTCTTACCCTTTCCTCCTTTCATATCCTGAAAATAAGAGCAAGGAGCTAAAACCTCAGCTCTCTCCAAGCATGCAGTCATAGCAATTTTAATGTAAATGGCTTCAAAGTATGTCTTTGCACATTCCAATTCACAGCTATCCCACTGGAACACATGGAGGTCAGTTCTAATTTATGTCAAGCTGCTGTGGTCACAAAGAGTTGAAAAAAAAGCTAAGCACTTATCATTAACAGAAAAGATTTTTCTTTATTTTTATGGAAAAAAGTAGAAGGAAAAAAAAATGGTTTGAGAGTCTTTGTGGGAGGTCTATAGCATATTTTTCATTCTTCTAGGAAGATCTTTCCTAGCAACCCAATGTCCATCTAAATATAAAATATGTTTTTAAATCTTCAAAATAAATTTCTACCAAAAGTGGCTACTAAAGCTATCTCTCAAACTCGGCAGATAATATACTTCTTCGAATATTGCTTTCTGTAATGCTAGTCAGAGAAGATGTCATATCCTGTGCTCTGCACATTAAATTGGGATGTTAATTGTATTAAGACAGAGAAAACATAATAAGAGCAGCTCACAGAGAGATCAGCTGATATACAACTTTATGAAAGATAGTGGATTTTTTTTAATTGTTGGCTTTTACAAAGCTTGATAATGGTTTGAATTACTTGACCATCAGTTGACAAGTGAGTGTATTAGTTGTGTAGAGGGGAACATGTCCACTCTGTCTTTAGTGTGTAGATTTTTTTCATTCTGCATCACATTTATTATGCAAAACTGTCTTACCATTATTATCAGCCTGTGTATGGTAGTTGCATGTCTGTTTGCTCAGTATAATTCCCCATTGATTAAAATCACTTTGTAGAACTAAAGCCTTTCCTGAAGCTTGGACAAAAATATCTTCAGTTCCTGAAAAGTCTTTTTGCTATGGCAGGAGGTTTTAAGAAGTAATTCATATTTATGTTTCTTTCAGAAAAATATTCTTGAGAAATGACATGTACTATGGTACTGGAAACTTTATCTTCCTCTCAGAGCTGATGTGATAGAGTCAACTGAACAAGATAATAACGTATCTCTTGTAAAGGTGGAAGGTGAGTCAGTGCACAGGGAAAGAAAGATGAAAGAAGCTTTCAATCTCAAATTATTTTGGAACAGGAAGTGATGTGCTAGCCAGTCTTAACTGGCTAACATTATGAGTGCCAGGCCTAAGAATATTGGATATGTAAGTAAAGTTAAATAAGTTTGGAACTGAAACACAGAAAAATCCCTCCAGACATTGAAACTAGGGTGCTTTGGTACTAGAAGGAATATTTTCATTTTAAGAATGGTGCTTGATTATTGTTAAAATATATTATCAATGGAATAACTTGAAAATAATGGGGGGAAAAAAGAATTAGTAAGTGTGATTTTTATTTTAATAGTAAAAGGGAAAATCATTAAATACATTGGGGAGATTTAAAAATATCTTAAATAATTAAAACTCTCACTATAGGCATTCTATATACTGTATACTTTTGCAAGTAAAGGTTTGTCTTGGAAAGCTTATATGTAAGTTTGGTAAGCTTTCTGAACAACTGATTTCCTTAATGTTTCCTGATTAATGTAGGTAAAATGTAGGAAAAATTGCTGTGGTTAAAGTGGAACAGTATAGGAAATTAGATGGTCTTATTGCACTCTGCTGTGCATTTTCTTGATCAAGAATATACTTCTCCGGTGACCTCATTACTCAAGGCTGTGAGTAGGCTGGTTTCTGAGAATTTACCCCAGAAGTCTAGAGTTGATTTTTAATTTCTTCTTCCTCTGTGCTATTCTTCAGTAAACAGAATTCATTTCAGAAGTTGAGGATATACGCTACTCTTTAAGATAAACCTGCTCTTATTTTTTCCTAATGTGACTTTGAACTCATTCAAGAGAACAATTCATTTAGAAAGCACCTTCAAGTTTTAAATAATCCAAATATAGCCCCACATAGGATCTTATAATCTATATGGATAATAAAAGGCACTGTCAATGAGCAAAAACTAATGAGCAAATTGGAATATCAACTACTACTATTAGATGTCTGTAATATGTTTTTGTTGTGGTTAAAGAAAAAAGCTATATGATATATAGCTTATATACTGAGTAAGCATGTAATACGTGGCACCACAATTAATTTCTTCTTCTACTGTCATTTGAAAGAAAAAAATTCATAAGTGTGATTTGTTTCTCCCTCCTCAGAAATAATGTCTTCTTCTATGATATAGTTTTTATTTTTCTAAATGGTTTTCTAAAGTTGAGTTTAGGTTACATTTCTTTTTCCCTGTTTCCTAATGCATGATATAGGAGAAAGCATTCATTTTCTTGGGGAGGAGGTTCACTCTTTGTGAACCATTTTTAAAAAAATACTCTTCTTCAATCCAAAGCTGCATAGCTCTGCTTGTTGCTTTTAAAGAAAAATGAAATCTGACAGTCATTTTCAAAGCAGCGCATCCAAACTATCTTGAGGAAACCAGCCCAGAGCTGACTCCCAGCAAAACAGCAGCCAGGATAGAGCTGGATAAAAAAAAGTATGGCAGCAAAAGGATCTTCCAAGTTATAATTTTTCATAGAAGATCCAATCAGGATTGTAAGGAAAAGTAAGAATTCATTTATGAAACAGAAGATACAATACAAATGTAAGATTTTGTACACTTTCTATCTATCTTATGTGCAGACATATTTTGGAAAAGAAAGTGAGGCACAACCTTTGGATTCCATAAGCCACTAGAATAAGCTGTGTTGCCTTGACCTGTATAGAGAGAGAATTATATTTGTATCATTTCGGTGAAAACAAATGCTTTATCTTCTCTGAGTGCAAAATAGAAAGCATTCTGCAAAGTTAAGGAAGCACTATTTTTTTCTTTTGTTATAAGTTGTTCCTGTCTTTTTCTGAGGTATTTTAAAGTAAGTAGAGTAGTAGGCCTCTGTGGAAATTTGCAGACAGTAAAAGTTTAAAGGGTTTTTTTGGATACATTATTTTATTCATATTCAAATGCTAGGAAATAAATACAAACTGACATTTTCTCACTGTCTTGTTTTTGATGTCTAACATGAAGAGAAACCAAAGATGGCATGGCCTGGTAGAAGAAATTAAAAGAAGGACAGTGGTTGTTCATGAATCTGATGATTTGGAATTATAACTACACATAATGCTGTGATAAATGAGTACCATGAAGAACACTTTATTTTCTTATTTGAAAGAAAAATTTTGGAAGCTGTATCCTCTCTATGATGCCTCCGCCTAGCTAAACTTATGCATTTATATTTAGTTCTTTGCATCTATACAGGGTTGAGACTTCTTTCACATTCAAGACATCCAAAGAGTCCATTGTCTTCTCTACATTATTTGACCATTCTCATACTTAAACAGGTTCATATAAAGATACAACATTCTGGAAAATTTTAGGAAAATCCACAAAGGTAAAATTGCTATTCTTTCTTCCATATATAGATAATTTGGATTAACAATTTCAAGTTCTAAGTACATAGAATTAAAGCAAAAAATAAGTCAGACCCCTTCCCCTTTTTCCATATTGCAAAATCACTATGTAATATATAATTCAGCCCACAATTCAGAAGACAGTATCCCAATTATCTGAGCTTTTATCATTAATCTAAATAGTAAAAAAATCAAAGAATAGAATGGCTTCCTACTGTGACAGCAAAAGGCAAAAAGCAATCATTCTATTTCTTGAGAAAAAGTGAAAGTTTCTGTTTTTCAAATACTGGGAAAAAAATCAAAGCTAAAGTTAATTAGTAAAGAAATCTGTATGGCACTAGAGAAATCCACCAAGTTTCAATGTTCAGAGGACTCAGTGAGAAGTGAAAGACATGCTATTCCTTGGTCTATCTGATGCTGAAGAAAATCTTGCATTTCTCTCTGCCATATCTCATCTAAGTCTCCCAACTGCTAAAAAAATAATGTCTTTATGGGCACAGGGGTTTATGTCTCAGTTTGACTAAAGAGCTTGGATATGAGTGGGAATATTTGGTGTCAGAATTTGACATTTTTAAGAAAATGGTCTGTTCAAGGCTCCTGAGATCTCTGGTTTTTAGCACTTTGTTTTGTTTTATTTTGAAATGTTATATTGAAGTAGTGGACCTATTTAATAATGGCAATCATACAATTCAGTGTTGAATTAGAAATATGTTCCCATTTCAATGTGACTGTTCTTTTCCATGTGTTAATTCCCCTCTGCAAGGGAGGGTATTGTTGTTCATTTAGATGATATGGTTTTTGTCCTCTCTTGGATTAGTGACTTAGCCATAGGATTTCATTTTAAAGAGGACTCACAGGTCTACTACTGCCAACAATAAGATGACCTGGTAATATTCAGAGTTCAAAGTTTAATTGCAATAGATCAATCATTACAAAGTTCAAAGAGCATTATTAAGCAAGCTGCATATTTTAGGTCTTGAGGCAATATAGAAATAATTGTCAGGAAAACAGTGGAAAAGGAAAGCACTTTAATCTTCTTGTCCTCAGTGTGACATATGTCAAGCTTCCAAATATGCAACATGATATCATAGCTGCAGCAAGAATGTCCAATTTAGCGAAGGAGAAGGTGCAAAGTGACCTAGTAGAGCTTTTTTTAATTATTAGTATTTTGAAGTTACTAAACTGAGTAATGTTTAAAGCTGCAGTACCCAAGTTTTCTTACAATTTTTTTTTTTTTTTTTTTTTTTTTTTTTTTTTTTTTGACTCTGAAGGTATTTACTGATAGTAATTCCTTTATTTTTCCTCATGGTCAAGTAATTGAGTATCTTGGAATATAAGTTCACTTTGAAGGCTCATAATAATAATTCATATTAAGGTAGTAAGGTTAAATAAATCTCAGTATTAGAAAATAAACAATAGTATTTCTTACAATGAATCACATCTCACACACCTGGAAATATTCTGATGCATATTTAAGCAAGCATTTAAGCTGATCATGCTATATATACACATGAAACAAAGCTAGTTAGCAAAACAGATGAAAGCTTAAAGTCTGCAGTTTTGTAATACAGTGACTCCTCTTGAAAGTGGAAAAAGCTGAGAAATAAACGTGATGACATTTTAATCAAACTCTCCCTTGTTTACTTTTACTTTGTTTTGTTTTCTTCATCTGGGATTATCCATTTTGTGTTAAACAAGCAGTATGGTTTTCTCAGGTAAAATCATGTTAATGATAGGCACACAAAATGAAAATGAGATGGAAATTTCAGATTCTTGGGTAAAAATAAAATAAGAGTTATACATAGTTGTTCCTATGTCTTATGCCATCTCACACAGAAATAGGAATAATTTTCCAGTCTACTAACAAAGTTTCAGCAGCTCTAATATGTTGACTTTAAAAGACTGATGGAGACAGTCCAAAAGAAAGGAATATGAATGATCAGTGATACAGAACACTTCACACCTAAAGTATACCTGAAAAAACAAAGGTTTTATTATTTTAAGTGAAATATAACTAAATCTATGACTTAATCATACTTGGAATTCAGTTGAGAACCTGCATTAATATTCTGACATATTTTGCAGAAATATACTGTTCACCCTAGCATGTATGAAACCTGGTATAGATGGAAGCTGGGGAATGCAAAATGCAAATCAAAATTTTACTCTAAATACTCTGACCATGTTAATCCATGTTCATGTGCACAAAATTCTGTGGTCTTCTACTAGTTTTGGTTTCTTAATTGAAAACCTATGTAATCACTGTATTAACACTTTCAGCCATGGAGTAGAATATCTCTAATACCTCCCAATAAAGTCAGAGCAGACTGATTTAAAACATCTCTGGATTAGGTTTAATCTAGTGTATTTGCCTTTGCATTAAAATGAGTTTTCATCATGCACTACATGTGAGAAAAAAGGTTCAAGGAAAAAAAATGTCACTTTGTTGATGACTTCCTTTCAGATAAAATGGGGTATCTGGCTTCATATGTACTTTTAGTCCCCCGAGAGTGGTTTAAATAAAATGGTTCAAGGCAATTTGTTTGACTTCGTCTGGAGGCTAACTAGAAGTATGCAGAGGAGACTATGTCTTCTCTGACTCTTAGGAGGTTATAGCAAATCGTTAGCTTCTTAAACAGTTCTTAAGAGAAAAATACTTAGGTCCACTGGGTTATGAAGAGTGAACTCAAAGGTTAGAAATTTACATACAGTGTGGAAAAAAGAAGCAACATTCCTAAATGCTAAAGTAAAAATGGACAAACCATGAAAACCAGTGGGAGAATGACAATGGTATTTTGGTTGCAGTGATTGACTTCAGGATTGAGTTTATCAGGGCTGTTGTATGGTGCAACCACATGCAACCACAGAATCATTGAATAATTCAAGCTGGAAGGGACCTTCAAGACCACCTAGTTCAACCCCCCTGCCATGGGCAAGGACACCTCTTACTAGACCAAGTTGCTCAAAGCATCATCCAACCTTTTGTTGAACACTTCTAGGGATGGGGAATCAACAGCTTCTCTGGGCAACCTGTTCCTGTGCCTCACCATGCTCAAAGTGAATAATTATTTCCTATTATCTTTCTAAACTTGCCCTTCTTCCTCATTGTCCTATCATTACATGCTCTTCTAAAAAGGCCGTTCCCTTTCCACTTTTCTCATAGGCCAGTGAAATCCCCCATGTATATATAACCTTCCTGCAATAAATAGGACGACAAATAATTGGCATTTGTTTCAGCAAGCGGAAAACATAACTCCCATTTTTTCAGTTGGAAGATTTTGTGAAGATTCCTACTCCTGTTGTATGCTTGAAAACTCTACAGTATGAGAATTAGGAAATCTTTCAAACTCTCTTTCTCTACAAAATCTCTGGGGTTCACTGTATGTTCCGTAGTGATATTTAACCTGATGTTGAGACGATCTCACAGGTCACATGTAGTGTTATAAATACTGGAGGAAATTCCAGTGGCTTGCAAGGAAGACAATGACATATCCATTGTCAAGGCTGTCCTTGCTCAGCAGTGCATTGGAGGTACAACATATATGCTATAAAAATGAAGCCAGTTTGCATCTAATCTAAGCTAGCTTATTGTTATGAATGTTCACAAGAACAGCTTGTTATGTCAGTGTAGATGTAGCAATGTCAGTGTAGATGTAGTTATCTCTTCCCTTGTGTCAATCCTTAAGAAGCAGCCACTTATTAGAGAAACTTTAAACAGTAATGGATCATGAATGAGCCACTGGAGACATAAAAGGCTGTAAAAGACCTTTGCACAAGGTCTGTATTATCATTTAAGCAGTAAATATACATTTTTCCCAGCACATTGCCCTTAAAATAGGAAAAATCTTGTATTAGCATAATTGTCTAAACAGAAGTCAATAGTCAATATTTCTTGGAAATATGTCTTCAGTTATTTATACAATACATTTAATCCATATAGTGTGAAACTACAGTTTGATTTGACTTCTCACAATACCATAAATCAAAACAAGCAAACACACAAACACCCTTCGAGTGAGAGAAATAGACTTTCTTTACTCATACTCTATAAGACCAAATGAATTTAATACTAGAAAAATTTAAATTAACTTTTAATATTGTTTTAAAAGTTCAAACACACATTGGGAAAAATATTCTTTTGACAGTATTTTTTTAAACCTGAACTCTTCACTCATTTTTGAGAACTAATATACTTAAGTAAGAAATCTTTTCCAGTTGAGTACTCTCTTTAAGCTTCTTTAGGCAGAACATGTTTGCAATAAAGTTAGAACCCCTCTTCTCCTAAAATTTAGATTTACAATGGTAAAGTTAATGTAAAGCTAACTCTAAACTAATGATGTGTCTGTAGAAGGTTCTTTAAATGTCTTTATACACTGTATCTGTTGTTTGAAAGTGGTTATTTAAATTATGGCTCACTTCTGCAGTTTAGAAGCTTGTAAAAAAGCCCAAGAAGACCCAAACTCAAACCTGTTTTTGTTTTTAACTCTGAACTAATCATTAATTAGGGTAGTTTGAAGTTTCAGTAGGGCACACAGAGACCATTTTAGAGAGTGTTTTAAATGTTGTAATTAAATTGTAGGAGCAGTATTCTCAAAAATAAAAATCTTAATGGAAAAAAAAAATCTTGCTATAGCTATTTGGCCAAGAGCCTTCTTGTTTTACCTCCCATTTTCACAGCTCTGACATGTAGCAGTGCATATTTTAACATAAAATAGCAAGTCTGAAACTCTGACATGCTGTATATTTATTCTTGTGTGAAGTAAAACTTTTTTTTAATAGTACAGATGATTATATCTATTTTTTTCAAATGAAGTGTTTCTTTTAAAGTGTAAGGTTTATTTTCACACTTCTGATTACCAGAGATGCAGGAAAAAGAGTGCTGTACATCAGACATTTAAATCCAGACATTATGCAATCATGATAACAAGGATTAATAAAGATTAATTTAGCTCCCACTTAAAAGCCCTGGTGTGTCAGAAGTACAACTGTCTAGCTTGTATGAGGGGAACAATTATAATTTCCTTTTCAAATGTGGCTCTTTGTTGCACAGTCAACAGTTGTCCATGATTTGAAGAATATTTGTGTCAAGCTATTCTTTAGCAAGTTTAAGATATGGCTATTCAAAACAAATGACTGTTAAAAAAAACCAAACCAAACCAAACCAAAACAAAACAAAAAACCAACTACAAATACTCTGAATGGCTCATTGCAATTTATTAGTTCCATGGAACAGTTTTTATTTACTGAAGTTCAAAAAATTTCATTTTGTCCATTGATCAAAACTGTAAATGATAAAGACATAATTTCCAAGGACCTACATTTTAAGAGTTCAATCCTTTTGAAGATGATAGTTATTGCTGAATATAATAATTGTGTTCTATTAAACTACTCTAAAAAATAGGATTTCTGTACAACTGGATACTCTGTGAGAATGTAACAGGTGACTACAAAAATAACATTGCCAGACCTATGTATGCTTGCAAATTGGAACAAAATCTTTCAACTTAAATTCTTCCTCATTTTATCTTTCAACATAATTTCTTTGGACTAAATGCTATTACCTATATTATCTATTTTTACCTATTTTCAATTTAAAAGCTATTACTGCAGTTTGTATCTTCTCCCCACAAGGGCAATATTATTATTTATTTTTATTTAAAGGAATTTTGCAGAGATGGTCACATTTCTTTTAAGAACAAGAATGAAGAAATTATCACACCAACTGCTTTGATTTGACATTGGCAGTGTTAAAAAAAATGAAGAAATAATGTATCAGGAACAACAAATAACAAATTAATGTCTCAACAAACAAATTTAAAATAAAACACCAAACAAACAAAACAAGTTATACAAAAGAAAAATGTGAATCAATGGTAGCAAGAGAAAGCAAGAAGGAGCATAAACTACAGAAAACATGAAAACAGGTATAATCCTGTTGTAGGTATAATGTAACAGAACAGACAAGGCCAGAAATTCATATTCACATCAAGAAGAGTCAAATCTGCATTATAAGACCTGCTATTTAGTAAAAATCTGAAAACTGACCCTAGAGTTGATTCAGGAAATTGAAGCTTCTGCTGCCTGCCAGGAACACATTGATGAATCTTGCTAAACTATACCTGAGGCTGAAATGGACATTACAGCAGGGAAAATGCTACTGAGCTGAATTGTCAATGGAATAACCAGCACTATGAGGAAAAATATGACTACACCCAGCTGCAGAAATGGAAACTCAGCAGACTTCCTAGGGGCACAGAAGAGATTTTAATGATTAGAAGCCAGACCATATTAAAGCTATGAGAGCAGTTTAGGGATACTTTATTATTGAGATGCATGAGCTAAAAAAAGTAATTCTTTTTTTAAGAGTGGACTCAATCAATGTTCCAGGGAAATAACTTCCTTGAGTGAAGATTGAAATCAAGATCCTGACACTAAGACATAGCAGAAATCAAGGGAGAAATGTACTGAAGGATTTTGAGGATTCTTGTGTTGCTTTTGGCTGGGGTAGATCTAATATTATTTGCTGGTATAGGATTGTGGTTTGGATTTGTGCTGAACATAGGGGTGATAATAGAGAGATGTTTCTGTTATTGCTGAGCAGGGCTTGCACAGAGCCGAGGTCTTTTCTGCTTTTCATACTGCCACACTGGTGAGGGGACTGGGGGTGCAGGGGACATTGGGAGGAGTCACAGCCAGGACAGGTGACCCCAACTGACCAAAGAGACATTCTAGACCTTGTGGCATTGTGCTCAGTATGTAAAGAGGGTGGAAGAAGGAGGAAGGGGTATCATGTTTGGAGTGATGGTGTTTGTCTTCCCAAGTCACCATTACATGTGATGGGGCCCAGCTCTGCTGGAGATAGCTGAACTCCTGCCTGCCCATGGAAGCAGTGAATTCAATTGTCGGTTTGCTTTGCTTGCGTGTGTGGCTGTTGCTTTCCCTATGAAATTATCTCAACCCATGAGTTCTCCATCTTTTACCCTTATTATTCTCTACCTGATTCTACTGGTGAGGCAGCGATTGAATGTGGAGTTTGGCTGCTGGCTGGGGTCAAATCATGACAGTAGTCCATAAGGGTTGTGGTAACAATCTGGATTATTACAATTAATAAAATGTGTTGAAATTTAACAGCTCACAGAGAAAGGACGACTAATAAGAATTTTTGTTATAAGCTTAGGAATAAGAAATTGTATACTGTAGTTATCACAGGATGACTATGACTTAAAGCTGAAAATTAATGTGATTCTGAAAAATATGATCTGAGTGGGATCTTGTAACAATAAGAATTATTAGTGATATTAAGACCCTCTGTTCTGGATGAAACTAGTCCTAAACTGGTTAGCATATAATGCAGCAAGCAGCGTCATCTCCTTCCTTTTACAAAACTCAGTGAATTACATGGATGACATTCATCTGATCCTGTAGTCAGAAACTCTTATGCTTGGCTGGTGCTGGGTAGCAAAGGGTGAGAGAGACTCTAAATTAGTGCTAATTCTGTCTCTACTGTATTTTGTCTTAAGGAGAGGTATTCTGAACAGAAGTTGTACATGGAGCACACACCAGCTGAGGTCAGTTACCTAGAATTTGAGATGTGGCTAGATTCCGATGAGGAATAAAGACCCTAGACATAATTCTGTATGTAGGGAATATTAGAGGGAATTCACAGATATGATTAAGTTAATCAGTAGTCTTGTGATATGCTACAGAAAAACATCTGGAACTCATTTATTTTGTTTTTTTTTTTTTTTGTAGTTGCTCTGCAGTTTTCTCTAAGCATTGTATTGTTCACTTGCTAAGCTTAAGATATTACTATTCAAGCTTTAGAGATAAATGCATTGTTTTCATAGTAAAAGACAAGTACTGTGAATGTGTGATGTTGAAGACAGAAAAAGAATGAAAAAATAGTCTGAGTCTAATCTAGCATAAATACTTTTGTATTATTTCTGTTTCCATTCTGTAAACAAGCTTTGTCTGTGTAATCTGAAAACCTGGTTCATTTAACTGAGTTCAAAGAATGTGAATATTTCATTTTTATTTTTAAAGTGAAATTACATAAACTTGCACGTGTGTGTTTGTGTGTGATATTTTATATAAGGGGAAGCATGTTCTTTTCCTGACTATCACATGTTGCTCCAAATGGCGTAGGTGTCTTGTAGTTCTTTTGTCCTATCTGACAGCCTCATGAGCACTCCAGAGGGACATGTTAGAATGCCAGTAGATGTATATGGCTAGTCACATTAAGTTCACTGTCACTGTCTTCAGTTGATGAGCTTCTTTTTTTCCTTTGATGCCTTCTCTGGCCTGACTTTTATTTACCAGAAAGCATCTTTTCAAATCTGGATGGATTTTTGTTCTTGTTGCTTTTTGTCATTTTTTATTATTTTCCTGGGTCATCATATCTTTAACTCCTGAGTAATAAGTATTTGTTGCACTTAGTTTTGTATTTTGGAGCTGTGTACAACTCTCTTTCTGTGAGCTAATGACAATTAATTCCAGTGTGAATGTTTATCCATTTCTGTATGCCTGTGACAGTCTGGAAGCACAGACTCTGCCTGATAATGGCTTATATAATTTCAAGCTCTCTGTGGCATAAGAAACTAAAAGCAACACAAGTTCTTGTCTTTTTATGAGCCAGTAACAGCTAGATAAAAGTCCTGGAGTGCTTTAATGCCAATGTTTTCACCACCACTACTTGCTCCCCTAGTTTTAAGTTTAATATGAGGTTATA
The DNA here is from genome assembly GCF_024509145.1 of Vidua macroura. NCBI lineage: Eukaryota > Metazoa > Chordata > Aves > Passeriformes > Viduidae > Vidua > Vidua macroura. The sequence continues at coordinate 37,024,342 of NC_071572.1, read as the reverse complement.
AATAGACCACTTTTAAAATCCCTTTTTTAATGGAAGATGGATGCTTAACTGCTCTTGCTTTTCATTAAAATTGTTAGATTTGTACATGTTGCAAGGAATCTGGGTATTATGACTACATATTCACAACATTTACTGCAACCAATGAAAAAAGCACTACTGAACTCCTGGTGACCAAGATGGTATGGTCTTTCACTGTACCTTTTGTCGCATAAATTTAGAGACATCTGCCTACAAAAGATAGACTTATTCATCAAAGCTACCTGTCTACAATTCAGAATAGACCTTACAAAATATTTTAGACGTATGACTTGAAATTGCATATTTTACAAATTAAAACTAACACAGTTCTTCTCACTTTTAATTAATGTTTCAAGTAATGAGAATTCCATTTTTTGGCAGGTCATAATACTGTCTACAAGGAAATCACCATTATCATGCATCTATGACTGGTTCCTGGACTTGATGTAAGAGAGTAGAAAGCTGTGGCTCTCTCTACACCTTGGGAAGTTCAGCCCAGGCAGAATACCCAGTCAGAAGGACCTTAACTCCTGTATGCAACAAATAATTAGTTTGATTTATCTTACTTTCATTCAGTCTATCCTGAAATCACAGACTTTGGGAAGTTATTATGAATAGGTTTTTAGGACCAGGAAGGAGGAAATATTTTCATTTCTGCTCATCTGTTGGAAAGAAAAATTACTTTAGATGAAGAGCTCTACATTACACTTTTTAAGCCACACAAATTTTAACTTGACATTCATTGTAACTAAGAGTTAGTTATGATGATCATAATTAACTTTGCAATTACACAGAATGGAAAACGCTCAGATAAGTGGGCTGTTTAATAGTCATTGTGTTAACTACAAAAAAAATCATCATGTCACATATTTAACCATGGAGGTACTTCTGATTATGAAGGTACCTCAGAAATCACTATTTAGGAAGTTACTACTGGATGACAAAATATTTTCAGAATAATCACCTTTGAAGCATTATATTTCTCTTATTATTATTTTTATAGCACTTTAAAGGTGGTCAGTGGTTTGCAATAACTATGAAAATAAGCTCACTGTGAAAAAATCTGGCAATTAAGTAGATAAAATGAAGATAAAGGGAGGAGAATTACATGTGATTGAAAACAATTGAGCATATATATGCAATTAATGATAATGTCTGCATAGACACCTATAGTAATCCTATCAAGATTACTTCCAGTATCTGACTCTGTGTATATTGGGTGTCATTTCCTAAAACCTGTTCTTCTTTCAAGCTCTCAAGTTTTTTAAGACTTCAGTTTTCTAGGTCTTCAAAAACAAAATTAAGAATAAAAACTAAGGGTCTATTTTTATTGACGAGGAAGAGCAGAAAAAATTAATCTTTTTATTATCAACTAGTAAAAAAATTGGATGTCTTATAAATGTTAGCTTTGCAATTCGAAGACATACATATAGCTAGAACAAACCTCTAGATATTTCAGAAGGAAAAATAATGGGAAAAAAAAATCAACCTTTATACATATTTCCTACTGAGTGAGAAAATGTGTTTTTATCTTTAGAATATTAAGAACAAAAGCTTTTCAGTGCAAATGTTTTGGTTATCAAAGGGTATAGTAATTTTTTTTTTTCTTCAGTAAGCTTATACTTTCAAGTATAAAAGGGTGTGAATCAAAACAGATTTAATACCCTAAACTCGGAGGTATACAAAATCTGACTTTTGAAGCTTGAATGTACCTCTATAACTAATGTAACAAAGTTACACACACAGTTTCTTAGGTACTGGAATGCATTTTACTTTCCTTTTTTCCTTTCTGTCTGATTTTCTGTATGTCATTTCTCTCTCTTTTGATCTGTGATGTATTTGCTCAGGTGTTTCCCATTTTTATGGCAGTGTCAATTAACTCCCTTAAATTTGCCCCTGTTGCTCTCAAAATGTCTTGATGTTCCCTTTGAAGATTTCCTCTCCATTAGCCACCATTTTCAGCATCAGAGACTGACCTCTGTGAGAGGAAAGTTTGCTGCCAATAAGCCCTGCCCTGTTAGTAGATGTGTGTTTAGATGAAAGAAATGAACAATGATTTAGAATTATGAAATGAACCTAGAAAGCAGCACTAGTGCAGTCTAGATACTCTAGACAAGAGTCAGAAATTACTCAGATCCACATTTTCCCTTCCAGTATTCAGGAGTGTTTGCCTGTGAGGTTCATATTCCAGTGTAGTAATTAAATTTACCATTATGAACATTTAACATTACTTCCCTTGTACATTTTTGAATTAAGAAAGAGGGGTGGGAAAGTAAAAAAAGAATGAACACTTTAGTTTTAAAGACTTTTAAAAATCCCCTGTTCAATCTTGTAAAAGAAAATAGTAGAGAGAAAAATGTGAAAACCAATCATCTTCAACAAAGGTTTTCTGTAAACAAGTTAAGAGATAGATGACTCATTTTTTTAACCAACCCATAGAAGTTTGGAGTTGGAGAATTGACATAAAGTTGAGTGCAGTTGTGTCTAGTCTGATTTTTTCCTCCTGAAATGACCAATGTTGCACTATCTAGTAAATTTTACAAATGTGTCTTGTGCTTCAATGTCTTTTACATGACTTTTTTTGTTTCTGAGGTACCCTGATGGTGAACTATTTACAAACAGTAGGTTATACCTGATTGATTGTGGAATATTTCTTATATAAAACATGTCCTTTAAATGAGATCATCACCACATTTTTTCTAAAATAAATATGCTTTTCCTGTCTTACTTTATACTATGAAGCCAAAACAGATACATAGATTGCATTGTCTACTACTATACTTATATCATATAAGGTATGATGTCACATTAAAACCCTCTATGGCGCACAGCTGTACAGTAAAACATAGCACATATAAAGTGGCACACTTCAGATTTTATTACTGAGGGGAACAGAAGTCATGTTGTTAAACAGGGAGTATCAGAACAAAGCTCTTCTGTTTTAGTTTTTATTGCTCTCTAACATACTTGTTGCGTGATCTTAACTGTATCACTCATGGCAAAAATTAGGCAAGTCTAGTAGCTTCTCACTACTAAAAGTTTTGATTCCTAACACCCTCTTGCTCCTTGCTCTTGACTACAAGATATTGCCATATACCATGGACCAGCTTTTAGAGCCTTCAAACAACTGATTTAACCTCTTGGCCTTGGAGAACACTTGTTGCAAATTCAGCCTGAGAGATGGTACTACAGACTTGCAGAAAGCACCAGTCAAAGCACATGGGAATGTGCACAACCATAGCTCTCACAACAGATAGAAAATGTGTCTCAAGCTGTGTCTGTTAGGTTCTTCCAGATTTTTTTCCTTACTAATTATCTTGCAAGAGGACATCCACCGGTTGCTGAAAGTTTGTAGAGGAATGTGACTTCTGAGAAAGAATCAGTGATTAATAAATATCTGAAATTACTTTCTTTACCCTTATTTAAAATTCAATACTTAAATTAAAGTATTGAATATTGAAAAATTTTTAACATCATTTATCTTAATGTATGGAAGCATCTTTTATTGAGGAAAATAAGTTTATACTCTTAAAAGCTGTATGCATCTCCTTCTGAATACTTAGTTTATCTTGCAGTGTAATTTAGGTATCACAGAGTCTGTGCTGTGTGTTTAGAAGAGTATGGATTAAAAAGCAAAGACAAACCCAAAGCCTTTAGACCAGGTATGCATACTTGTCTGAAAACAGGGGGAAAAAAAGTTTGCATGCCTACCTGACTTCTATTGTAATTCTGTTGTAAATTTAACATTTGCCTTTGGAATTTTTCCACAGACCGGGGAAACTGGGATGCAGTGTTGGCTTGATGCTTATCATCCTCTCATCAGTCTCATCTGAGGATGTGGCTGCCATACTTTACTGTTAAAATGGAGAGACATAAGGTCTCTTCTTCTCCTTCTTGTACTTTAAATAAAATCCAGTGTCAAGATCTGACTTTCTGACTTTACGTAATTTTTGACATGTCATTGGAATGAAGGTTTCTTTTCTGGGACTTCAACAGACTTTTATGTTTTGCAGTTAAATAGTCAAAGTAAGTTGGTCACCTGGCAAAGGCATTACTTGTTTGACATTTAAGAGGAAGTAGTTTCAGATGTAACTCAAATTCTCAGGTACATATTTGTTCCATCTCCTGGAGTATATTGATAATTTACTGAAACAGCAATTAATCTTTACAGAAAATCATAGAATAATTTGGGTTGGAAGGGGTCTCTAAAGATCATCTAGTCCACACCACTCCTATCCTCCCCCCGCTGCCCCTTCTCCCTAGGAAACAACTGTTAGAACTGATATAAATAGGATATCAGAATAGCCTATTTCATAGGATGAAACATGTAAGCAAAAAGATAGAAAATATCCTCTGTACAAGAAGAAATACGCTGGAAAACAGACTGCCATTACCTTTTAAGTCAAGCTATTGAGAAAAATATCTTGACTCTGATTATCAATTTTACCTTAAAATATGTAATGCTATTATGTCATAATTTTTAATTGTAGTTTTTCTTTATTTGAACTTCAGTCTTCAAAACTAAATTATATTCATTAAATGGAAATATGTCATTCTACCCTAGTAACAGTGACAGAATTATAAAGAATGTATTTCATTTTGATGAACAGCTCTAACATATATCTTTTCAGACAAGGATAAGGTCACCTGTCATAAAGGTGTATTTGCCGTCCAAAAATTGATACGTAAATATTGAAAACCGTACATTACTTTAAAAGTTAAAATATGCAATAGAGTGTTTGACCTTTACTTTGGTAGAGGTAATACAGATACTATCGTCAATGTATTTCTTATTTTCTTAGAATATATGCAACATTTCTATTGGCAAATCAAAGATATAAACTTTTGGCAAGTTGATCTCTTTTTTTAAATTTAGACTTTATATTTAGTGTACATTTAGAATAAGCATACTCCACCATGGTGCTATTTTGCTGGTTTTTTTTCACAAGTCATTTGGGGAAAAAAACTGTTTGTTTCCTCAAGAGATAGTGTCTGAGACCTCAGGTCAATATCGAAAATTTGGGAAGACTTCAGGGTTTTTTTTAAGTGTGTTGGGTTTTTTGAAGTTGAACAGAGCAAATCTGAGCCATACAATACAATGAATATGTAGGTTGGAAAATGTAAATAACATTTAATTATTTTTCCTAAAATAAGAAGACAGAGCAAAAGTATTAAAAGACAAATTTAAATTTGATAAAAGGAGATGGCTGTTTTAGCCTTTATTATTTTCTAACACAAGTTAGCATTAAGCTTAGGGTAAGACTAGTCAAAAATATAGAAAATAAGATCATCCATACTTTACTTTAGACCTAAAACTCTGGAAGGAATATGAACCCCTGTTTTAGGAACTGAGGTAACTCAGTTTTGTGGCTAGGAAGAAATTTCCTGTAAATATCATGTTCCCTATATTTGTTACCTGTGCGTTTTCTTTTATTTTTACTGTTAATACACACTAGGAAATGAATGTCAGATTAAAAGGACCTCTGTTTTAATCCTCTTTATGATGAACAGTCATAATGCCTATGGTTCTATTTTTTCTGTACAGCTGAAATAAGGAAATTTTACTATTGGTTTTATTGAAAGTAGGACAGGATTACAAATAAGCATATAGAAAATTTAGAATTACCTCCCAGATGCAGAGACTTCCTATATTTAGGTATCCCCTTGGTATTATCACATTGTTCTATTTTTTAATACGGACAATTTCAAATCAAATTTGATTCATTATGTACAACACCAAAAAACTCCCAGTGAGTGTTAATTCTCAAAAGTGTAAAGGGAAAGAACTTCAATCATCAATACAAAAAAAGTTTTTCTTATGATTTTTTTTTTCCATACATGAAGGGACTATGGGAAAAAATGCTTAAGATTCTAGTACATGGTCATGAGGTTGATCATCTCACTAACATGCAGATGCAGGCAATGTCATTCCTCTTTACTGTTTTCTTTGAATTCATCTTGGAGATGGAGAATTATTGAAGGAATAGGTGGAGCCGTTCACCTGTGTAAGACATTCATCACTGTTCAGAGACTATACAGAAAATTACTACAAATAGGGTAAAAAAAAGGGGGCATATCTGAGGACGAATTTATTGAATATTTAGCATTAGGATCACATTTGAGGAAAGAATAAGGATAATATTGGGAAGAGGGACCAAAGCCCTTTATCTCCTACATACTTCATTAATGCATTAAGTAAACCCCAGTATGGAATTAATTATTGTCCCAGAAGGTCACATTTTTTTAAACTTGCCTACACATAAAATAATAATAATAATAATAATAATAATAATAATAATAATAATAATAATTTTGAGACAGTAAGTACAGGAATGTCCATCAGATAGTAATACTTAACAGTCTACATTTAAATACATGCTTAAATTTAGATTCCTAATAAAACATTTCAGGATATCTGAAGAAGCAAAGGATATTGATTCAATCATATTTTTCAGACTTTGCTGCATGAGTAGATTTAGTGCTGAAAATGGTGATGCTATTAGAGAATCCTTGTAGGGGAAAGAAGTCTGTGCAAGTGGGAGTTACCAACCCTGGCAGCAGTTAGTATAGGGGAACCTTGAAAAACTTAGAAACACATGTCTGGAGGCTGTCTGGCATCCCAAACACTTTAAAAGATATATTTTTGAAGTGATATCCTTTAATCCTGATAGATTTCTTCAGAAATATGCATGAGCTCATGCTTTCAAATGCCTTTATATGGGCATTTTTAGTTACTCTGGTGTTTCTGTGTTCTTTTTTCTGTCAGCTTATCAAGTGTCATTGTCTCCATGGAAAGAAGAATCCAGTCAAGTAAACAAATAATGCAAGCAATTTTAAAATTGGTTCATATAAATTCTGAATATTCCTACATAGGATAGCAACCTACACAGAAGGATGTGCATAATATCTTCATATAACGTGTGCCTCTAAAGACCCACCATTGGATCTGATTGCTTCTAATTCTCTGCCTTTGATTTCTTCATAGCAGCAAATCTAAGAAGCAGTCATTCCTTGGATATCTTTGCTATCCTTCATGCTTTAGAAAGGTTAAAGAGAATTTTCAGCATGTGTGATCCTTTGGCAGGAGTTTTGGTATTTATCTTGTTTAACTCTGTGCAACCACAAATACATTTTCAGTTTCCATTGTTACTTGTCTATAATTAGGCTAGAGGTATGGACCAAAAAGAAGAGCTAAAAACAGTAGCAATGCAAAGAGTAATTGAAAATATCTGATTATTGTCACAAAGAATGTCACATAACAACTGAAGGAAAATAACTCAACTAAAAGCCAGTAAAAGTACCACTATTTCTAGACATTTGTAGGTATCCAATATACTTGTACATAAAAGTTTACAGTTGTATTAAACTCCAGCAGAGAATGAATTTAGTTACTTTATGTCACAGCAGCATTTATCTGAAACCAATGAATGCATTCTAGAATAGAAGCTTGCATGGCTGAAGTTTTTATTTTATTTTTATTGGTTATGTTAATCTTGTGTTTCATTTTTATTTATGGCCATAAGGTTTTGATTGTGGGTTTTTCTTATTTCTTCTTTTTTTCCTTTTTCCACCCCAAAATATTTATGTATCAAAAGAAAAATTAATTGGTTACTGAAAAACTGCTCTACTTAATTTGAAGTGTCATCAAGATGCATTTTTAACTGATTACTGGTTATCAGAAATAGCTAATTATCTATTATAGTTCAATATTCAGCTTTGTTAAGTATTCCCTATTAGTACATAATATAAAAGGAGGGGCAAAATAGCATTTATTGTTGACAAGACTTTGAAGATAAAAAAATTTACTAACCATTCAATCCACAAAAGAAAGGGATCTAAATGAAATATAAACTGCACACAGGTCTTCACTAATGAACGTTAACAAATCCAGACATCTTTATCTTTTTATGGAAACAGACTCTTTACTTCCAGCTGACCCAGCACATCAGCCAAAATTGTTCCAGTGAAGTTTATTGCTTCTCTTGCAGCATTTACTGGGTTAATTAAAAAAAAAAACCTAAAAACAAACCAACAGAAGCAAAAAACTAGTTGCAATGAAAACTTTAGGTCATTATTCCATCTGGTTTAAATGCATGTTGTTAGCTACACAAAGAATCAAAAGACTGCCAAAACTCCAGCTATGACCCCTATTACAATATCTGCAAAATAAATTATGCTGGCTTATTTGAACAAAGAATGTACTTGTGCTTTCTCCTTTATTAATTCAGAAGCTGCCACAATACGCACCATGATGACAGATTTTCTGATCTAGCCTCCAATAACAATCTTTTCACTGATTATGATGGCAACAAATCTCATTTTACCAGCTAAGAATACCATTCTATAAATTGTGAACTATATAGATGCTAAGAAGAAAGAACTCCAAATATACTAGAATAAATTCTTGGAAAGAATCACTGCAATAACACAATGGTAACTATAAAACACTTCAAGATTTTCTGAAATATGCAGGTAGGGATTAGACTCTTAATAAAATTAAACATTAAGACAAGATGCAAGAATCTTGATAAAACTGGGCATAAATGAACAATACTTAAGGAGCTGGTGGAAGCATTCACCCACCACTTTCCATCATTTACCAACAGTCCTGGCTCACTGCAGAGGTCCTAGTTCATTGGAGCTGAGCAAATGTGAGACCCATGTACAGGAAGGGTCAGAAGGAGGATCTGGTGAACTACAGGCCTGTCAATCTGATCTTGGTGTCTGAAAGATCATGGAGCGGATTGAGTGCCATCACAGGCAGGTGCATGACAACCAAGGGATCAGGTGCAGCCAACAGGGGTTTAGAGAAGGCAGGTCCTGTTTTACCAGCCTGATCTCATAGTATGTCCAGGTGACCTGCTTAGTGAATGGGACAAAAGTTTTGGATGTTGTTTGCCTGGAATTTAGCAAAGATTTTGATATTGTCTCCCATAGCATTCTCCTGGAGAAACTGGTTGCTCGTGGCTTGGATGGGTTGAAACTGGCTGGATAGCTGAGCCCAGAGAGTTGTGGTGGCTGGAGTTACATCCAGCTGGCAGCTGGTCTACCAGTGTGTTTCCTGGGGCTCAGTACTGGGGCCAGCCCTGTTTCATATTTTTATTGATCTGAATGGGAGGATTGAGTGCACCCTCTGTCAGTTTGGTGACAACACCAAGTTGGACTGGTATGTGGATCTGCTGGAAGGCAAAAAGGCTCTGCAGAGGGATCTGAACAGGCTGGATCAATGGGTCAAGGCCAGTGGTACAAGGTTCAACAAGACCAAGTACCAGATTCTGCACTTGGGTCACAACAACCCAATGCAGTTCTACAGGCTGGGTGGCTGGGAAGCTGCCCAGTGTAAAAGGACCTGAGTGTGCTGGTCAACAGTCACTGAACATGAGCCAGCATGTGTCCAAGTGCCAAGAAGGTCAAAGGTATTCTGATCTGTACCAGAAATAGTGTGGCAAACAGGACTAAAGCCATGATCATCCCCTTGTACTCAGCACTGGTAAGGCCACATACTGAATCCTGTGCTGAATTTTGGGCTTCTCAGTACAAAAAAAGACACCTTATTGCTCTCTACAATCACTGGAAAGGAGGTTTTGGTGATGTGAGGCATTATGCCAAACAACAAGTGATAGGACAAGAGTAAATTGCCTCAAGTTGCATCATGGAATATTTAGATTGGATATTATGAAAAATTTCTTTCCTGAGAAAATTTTCAAATTTTGAAACAGATTACCCAGGTGGAGTCAGCATCCTTGGAGGTATTTAAATTGCATTTAGATGTGGCACCTCGGGCCATGGTTTATTGGTAAACAGGGCAGTGCTAGGTTAATGCTTGGACTTGATGGTCCGAAAGGTCTTTTCCAACCCTAACAATGTTATGATTCTATGAACTGCAAGACCTGCAGCTTGCCTCAATAGTATAAAAAGATCCAAAATCCTGAAGGCAATCATAGCACGAAAATTATTTTGAAATATTGACAGTTGACTTTAATGAATATAAATATTGGCCACTAAATGTTGTTTTGTGTTGAAGCTAAAATGCATATTTCATAATGCAGAGATTGGCATCTAACAGTGATTTAAGCTGTCAGTTCTAAAGATTCCTATGAAAAATAAAAGAAAATTTTGGACCATCGCTGCTGACAAACCTAATCCCCTTTTTTTTCTAGGAGAAAAGTCTGAGATATTTTACAACTGCTAACACTAACCTCAAGGTATCTAATATTATATAACACTTATGTAAATCTATCTCATGTCCAGTTAACACAGAATAGCTGAAATTCAGTTAACATAGAATAGCTGAGATTTTATTGTGACTGCCTAAAAGTGACTTAAACATGCGTGGCCTGAAAAGGCTGCATCTGAACAAAAATGAATTTTGTATAAATATCTTCCATTTGGTAGTATTTAGTTATTTTTAATTAGTACAGTATTTTTTCAAAGCTTCCCCCCCTCCCCTTATCTATGTCTGTTAGGAGTAGCATATCTAATTAAATTATACATTTTTTTTATGTGTGTTTCAAAGCATTCCTCAGTATATCAATAGAAAGGGTGGATTTCCTGTTCACCATAAGAAAAATCCCAAACCTGTTTTAATATTTCCTGGAAGCTCCACATCTTTCCATATGCCATATTTTTAACACAAGTAATTTAATTATCTCTGCTCTCTTATCTAAATACATATCAGGAAAAGTATTTTTAATTTTTGACTGCAGCTTTAGTAGACTGCATTGTGGCAGTGCTTGAGACCATAAAAATGCCTACTCTGTTTTGTTGGAAGAATAAGGTCTCTACCATCTTTTTGTCTAATGCAAAGCCTCCACTCAGAGCTCTATATGACATCCAGGATCCATGTAAAATGTCTGTTAATAACATTGAATGTCCCCTGGCTGACCCACTCCTTCCCTTGAACTCAATATTCTTCGACAGACACTGTACATGTACATCTTTTAATCAACAGAAAAAACAGTTGGAAGAAGGGAAGAGAGGGTTTTCACACAAAGATAAATGCTCTCGTCCATGTGTACTTTGTTAAGAAAAAATGCTGTTTCAATTATACAAGCAACAAGACCAATTGAAAATTTCTGATTTAAATTTCAGTAGAAAATCGAAGTTTTGCACAGTAAGGCTCGTCTAAAATTAAAAATATGTAATTTCCACAGAGCTTGTCAAAAATAACTTTAAACCTCCTCAAACTCAAATCTACAGAATCCATCTGTGTTGATTTTAGATTTTAATTTAAAAATTACATTCTTGTTAACAAATGAAAAATTCAGAGCAGTGCAAAAAATAAAATCTAACTAATAAATATGTGTATGTATCTATAACAATTTCAAAACCAATAAGCTCTTGTGTAATCTTTCATTAAATTTAATATAACATAAGGAAATGTGTACATTTGTACATGTACAAGTTACTGATTTTGTACTTTCTAATCGGGCACATGAGGTCCAAATATGACATAATATGAACATTTACTACCAGGAAGAAAAACAGTTGTAAGATCTGATATTTGCAGGTCACAGGCAGTATAATTCTTTATAGAGCTGTTGTTACATGTTGTGAATGGCCTGATGAATAAAGAGCAAATTTGGGAATGGCTGGATGGGAGAAGTTTTCTAATTAAATCTCTAATTTTCAGTTTAATAACAAGAAGATCTGGATATCAAATATTACTGGAATTAAATCCAAACCTAGAGATAAATCTATTTGAAGTGGGGGAGTTAGTTTATCACACTTCATCTTTTCTATTTTCCTTTTTATCTTGAGGTAAGGAAGAAATCAGTGCAGGAAGTTAAATAAAGACTACTTTTATGTTGCAATAATTAGTACCATGACCATTCTCTTCACTGCTGTCATAATGCATTTCAGAGAAAAAAAACTATTTTGATTTTTTTTTAATATCTTTTTTTAAAAAAAACCCTTTGACTTATTGGTGACACATAAGTGCTGCAACAGAAATAAACAAAATTTCTTTGACATTTGTATTTAATATGAACATATCATTACAGCATTTTCTGACCACTGAGCTTAGTTCCTGTAGAGAATACATGTGGCAACACTTGAATTGGAAGATATTATTCAACATTATTTGTGTGTGACTGATTTTTAATTGCAGAATTAGCTAGAGTATGAAGATGACTGCTGTGCAATAAAAGTATTTGCTAGTCAATGTATATTGTGTAGCGCAACTGTTTCTCAAAGTTTTATATGGGTTTGCTTCAGAGTGAAATTAGCATGTAAAAGAAGATTTGCGTTTCCATTTGCACTATTTGTATCACACTTATCCTTAAGAAGTCCATAAACCATCTAAATGTGTCAGTTTAAGTACTTTCATAGCTTTCACTAAATTTTCCTGACCTGCTGTTTTCATTACATTTGCCAGTGGCTTATTATGTGGTAAATAACAGATTGCTGAATCCAAATGATCCACACCCTATTGAAATGTTTACACTATTTTCTTTATAAAGAGAGACATGCTAATCAAGATCATGAAGATTCTTCATTTTTACCATTTTGGTACCACAGATCTAAGAGTTCTTGCACTACTTTATCAAAGAAATAAGAAGTACATTATCCAATTCTTCTACTTGGCTGCTACTTGTGACACCAGAAATCATGACTGGAGACACACTGAGCTTATAAAAGTTCACCATAACCACACATTTCAAATTGGAATTCTTCTTTAATAATCTATTTTTTTTCACATCAACATCACTATGTATTCTCAAATAGAGACTGTGATAATTAATTGGACAAAGATAAAAAACTCATTAGGAATTTGCCAGAAACAGTTAAGTGACAAGATAGAATTTTTGCACATATTATAGCTGAACTTTATTGTGTGAAAGAAATCAAAGGACCAGAGGAAAGAAGACTTAAATAAGGGTAATTTTTATTTACTGGCATTTGAGCAATCAGTGGAAATTACAGGAATTTAGTGAATTTTCTGGGTCCTTTAATAATAATAGTAAAGTTCCTTCTTGACTAGGTGGTATTCATTTTATAAAAAGAGACAGTTCAGTTCGTGGCAGAGCTGTCAAGAAACAGAGCCATGGAGGAAAGTATTGAGGCTGACCTACAGTCACCAACAAGTACTTGATTGACTTAGCCCTCTTCATTGTTCCTGAAGCTCTCTCCTGTCGCAGGGACACTCTCCAGCTGTCTGGCCTGTGAAATAGATATGCTTGAAGACTAAGATTTAAAGGCATACAACCTGAAGGAAACAGCTTTTTTGGTTGTTTTTTATTTTCCATTTTTGAGAGTAAGAAGACAATAGAGGTTTTTATACAAGACTGCAGGGAGATGTTTTCATTCCACACTACTGCTATCTGAGAAACTTTTTCCTGATGTTAGAAATTGATCTGAGTTTATAGGTTTTATTGTTGGGAAGGATGTGAAGAGTTAATGAACCTTCCTTTGGGGAAAGCACACCTTGAACCGAACTGCCTTATAAGGTTCTTCTATAAATGGGTTATTATTCGGTCACAGGTACAAGATTTTTCCTTCTCTGAAATATACTGCAATGCTTTGGAAGCATCATGTTTGTTTGTCTGTGAAGTATCCTTGTAATAAAGACCTCCAAGATCCAACCTTTGATGAACTGCCACCTTGTCAGGTAAATTAAACCTTGGCACCAAAATGTCATATCCAATAATTTCTTGAATGCTTCCAGGGATGGTGACTCCACCCCTTTCCCAGTAGTCCATTGCAATGATTCACAACTCTTTCAGTGAAGAAATTCTTCCTGATATCTAACCTGATTCTCCCCTGGCACAGTTTGAGGAAATTTCCACTTATCCTATCACTGGTTGCCTGAGAAAAGAGACTGAGTCCCACTTTGCTATAACCTCCTTTCAGGTGGTTGTAGAGAATGATACGGTCACCCCTGAGCCTCCTTTCCTTCAGGCTAAACACCCCCAGCTCCCTCAGCTGCTCCTCACAGGACCTGTGCTCCAGAACCTTCACCAGCTCTGCTGCCCTTCTCTGGATTCACTCCAGCATTTTAACGTCTTTCTTGTAATGAGGGGCCCAGAACTGCAAACAGGATTTGAGGTGTGGCCTCACCAGTGCTGACTACTGGGGGACAATCACTGCCCTGGTCCTGCTGGCCACTCTATTGCTGATACAGGCCAGGATGCCATTGGCCTTCTTGTCCCCCTGGACACACACTGGCTCATGTCCAAGTATCCCCAGGTCCTTTTTTGTTGAGTTGCTTTCCAGCCGCTCTGCCCCAGCCTGTAGCGCTCCAGGGGGTTGTTGTGACCCCAGTGCAGGAACTACTTTTTTCCCTAATTCTGCCTTTATTATTCAACACGGTTTGGATAATTGTCATTTAATATTGATTAGAATTTTTGTATGGGTTGTACAAAAGACGTTTTCATTGATAGCCCTGTTTTTGTGTTTCACCAGAGCGCAGTATAGTTTATTATTTCTGGATAAAAGCCTATATGATCCTCAAGATTCCTATGCTGCCTTTTGCAATTCCCATAGAGTGTATTATCTGATATTAATCTCATTTCATATAATCCTTATTATGGGACATTCTTTCATCATGAAGATTATTTTATTCAGTCATAACAGAAGTGACTCACATTTAGCAGGACAAAATTAAAAACTTCAATTAAAAAAAACTAGTCTAATTAGGTAAGCCTAGAAGTCAGAGTTTTTTGAAAATCAAGCACTGTTCAACCAGACAATTCTATCCTCCCTTCTCAGAGAAAACTATAACAGTAGTATCTTTTGATAATCAAGCTTGTTGAGAACAAAACTTTTATCTGGAGACACAGTAGCAAAAAAAATATATACCTTCAAGCGTTTAATTATACAAAGTTCTGTGGAGGAAAAGAGTGGAATGTGTTAGAAATAACTACAATTTGGAAGGATAACATCCAAGAGGGGACAAGACTGAAAGTTTTATACCTAAACCATTTCTAATAGAAAGATATTTTCCAACCAGATAAATAAATAGAATACTGGAAAATGCGTGCATTTATTTATTTATTTTTTTTTTAACAAAAAGAGATACTCTTGAGAATTGAATGGTTTGTATATGAAAAATATTGTTATGATGTTTCCTGAGAGTTTCAATTTCTTGAAATAAGCTTAGTCCACTTTATATTTAATTTATGCATGTTGGTTTCTGAACTGTAAATCATATTGCATATTGGATTTATATTTTTTTATCATGCTTTGCATTTCCTTCTGATGAACAGAAATAGGGAGCAGAACAATATTGAAAAATGTTTTTGGGTGAATTGAGAAGGAATATGGAAAGTTATAACGACAACTTAAGAAAAAGGTGATCCTTCACACTTCCAATTAATATAATCAGAGGTGAACAAAAGTCATATCCCTTTTGTAAAAATATAAATGATTTTCAATATACAAAAATGGTGGTATTGGTAACTATCTGGTGCAAGATTTCTACATATCTATAATTCATAACTATGAATTATGTAACTCATGCTGGAGATGTAGTGACAGGATTTTCAATGAACATGCAAATTCTTCAGCAACATTTTTTACCCAGAGCTTAATTGATTATTACAGAATGCCTCCAGGGAGACACATTCGTAATTCACAAAGGACAGGAGGTAATTAGTTTCTCCTGAATCAACTCTTTTCTGTCCCCATACTGTTTCAACTGTGTAGCTTATTTCCCATTTTTGGGAGGAGCAAGGAATAGGCAGAAACTCCTTTGGAAAGAGCAGTGACCACCTTTCCCCAACAGGGACCACCTTTCCCACTTCAGAACTGTTTGATGCTAGAGGAGTGATGTCAGCTTGAAGACAGCTTAAAAAAAGTCCCCTCTTACATAATGTCTGAAGCCTATGTTTAATTCCACTATATAATGATTTTTGGACACTTTTGTTAGCTTGCAGGATATTTGGTTTTGCCTTGAAATTGCCCTAAGAGGAACTACTACACCAATTAATTTTCATGGTAAACACTTTCTTCATCTTCCTTTCATTTTTTTTAATAAATTTAAAGCAAATTAATGTTCTGAAATTATTTTAAAAGATATTTTTGTCAATTTTTATACTTTTAAGAAAGATTTAGCATTTGTGCCTGTTTCAATGGTAATTTCTAAATAGGGACAGGTCATCAGTAAGAGATATCATTAGCTTCTACTTTTGGATGGATGGCTAAAATGAGTGCCTGAAAATATTTACATTGCTGGCAAGTGAACCCTCTAAAGTGTTTAAAAAGTAGAAAAGTAGATCGAATTTGTATATCCAGAGGAGTGAGACATAGAAACAAAGCTGAAACAAAGAAACAAACAAATGATAACAGCATACATACAAACATAATATTATAACCAAAATATCTTTAGTATTTTTTCAAGGTGAAAAGGCTTTTAACCACTTAGCCTGACTGCTTCCATAAGAGAAGTAGGACTTCAGCAAAACATTCCTATTATCACCTGCATGAGTTCACAGAAGCATCAGTCAGCCTTAGTGGAGGTGCCCAGGCTTTAGTTTAAAACTTCTAATGAAGGAGACTGAACTGTTTTTAATTTGCTCTGGTAGCTAATTATTATGCCTGGCTGATTTTTTTTTTGATTAAAACAGATTTGCCAGGCTCTTGGATTTTCCACTCAATTAAATACTTTGAGAAACATTTACTTCAGCCAAATCTCTCCCCACCTCCTTTCCCCAGTGTGGATTTAAACTTTTTCTTACAGAACTATCTAGAAAAAGTCATGCAACCTTCTGTATTTTGTTTCTAATCTAACATTTTAAGAGTCAGATTTCAACCTCCAGCTTCCTTGGTATGTTTTTCCATCATGAGCCCTCTCTCACTCAAATGTATTTAAATTTTGTCTGCTCCTTTGATCTTTCAGTAAAACATCAGCATCCTTACAACTCAAAGCAGACAGGTCAATCTTAAAAGTGAGACAAGAATGCAGAGTCCAGATTCTAAACCAAAAATTATTCATAATAAATTATGAATAACCACTAGATGCTAAAGAGGGAAACAGAGGCAGCTTTTACCTGAAATCAGAGAACACCTGGAGAGGTCCAAATGAAAACACAGTTGGAGCAAGAATGATTAAGGACAGCAGCAGGAGTTTTAGGAATTAAAAGTGACAGGAGAGATTAAGAGAATGCAGATAGGTTTTAGGAGGTAATAGTCAATGTGTGAAATGTCAACAAATCTGTGAAAAGTCATAAGGAGGAGGTCACAATGATAATGTGGTAAATAATAACAAATCAGGTAAAAAAACCCTCTAAAAGTTAATATAACGTTATTAAAATATTGTTTTCCCACATGCCAAGGCAATGATTACTGTTCCTGAGACCTTTAGCAGAGGATATTATGGGCAGATATATACTGGGGTAAAACTGAAGGTAAAGTGTGGTGATCACATGGTTAATCAACTGGCCACTCACAGGAGTCACTATCCGGTTATATTTACAGTCCCTTGGACAAAGGGAAAAATAAGTATCGGAATAATTACTGATGCTTTAGTATGGACAATGAAGATATTTTAAGACTGAAAGGAAAAAGGAGGCACTGGGAAGTGTATTCTGAAACCTATTTTATACCCTAAACTATTAATAATCTAAGGTTTAGAAGGTTTAGCAAGATAGTGCTGGTTGGGAGCCTGTGGATAGTCTTAGAATGTGAATTTGCTTCCTCAAAACCTGTTCCCATCACAACTATCTCACCAGGAGAAACAGAGTCAGGGTTGATAAGCTGAGAAAAGTGACTTCTTGAGCCTTGAATTCTTCCTGCAAATAATCATAGGGTGTATTTTCATGGACAGGTACAGATTGACCCAAGGTGTCTGGAAGCAATTCTGATCTGGTAGCCATGTACGTGTTTTACTCCATTTCTATGCCTAGATTATTTTGTTCAGATATTAGTAAGACATATTTCCTTATGTTCCAGTGAACTGACTAAAAGAATAAAGTACTAGCTGTTTTTCTAGCCCATCTAAAAGAGAAACAGCAAACAAACTTATTGTATGGTAATATGGATCCATAACAAAATCAATATATAAGTGAAACAAAACCCCAAAAAACATATAAAAAAAGTCAATGGGTTATATATATGAAAATATGCACCTAAATTATTTATGTTACTTTTATATAAATAATCATATGAGGCATTTATACATTAAAATATTTTTGACAATTTTAAATTCTAAGTGACCTACACTTTGAAGGTTATACATTTCTATTAATTATTAATTTTAAGTAGCTAAAGGGACTTGCATAATATGATTGGATAGCAGGAGTATATTTTTTTCATAAAGATTAATAATGACACCTTATAAGGACATATCTGTTGTCTGGGGGGAAGTTTCTGGATGTTTCCACTTCCTTCAAACACTGAATCATCTCTGAAGGACACTGTAATTTAATCATAATGAACTCATACCAATGTTTCTTTACTTTGAGCATTATATTCCTTTTCTACAGATGCAATAATTAGAACAGAATTAATTAGCTTAAGTATGTGATTTTGTAAATATAACAGTTCAAGCATGTTGTTGAAGAATGAAGTTTTGAAGCTTTTACCTTCAACATATTTTGAAGTAGGATTGATATAATGGAATTTATCTTACTAAATGATAGCATCTTCACAGTCGATGATGCATATTTTGTAGTTGCCAATGCTGCTAGAGAGAACGTCAAAAATTATAAACACTTGTAGAAAACACAATTGACTCCAAGTAAATGCCTAGTATGTGTCAGATGAAGTAGTATATCTAATATAAAATACATAGTAAAGTTGTAAACTGTATGTACTCTGTGGGGATTCTAGTGTGTCAGATGTAGAAAACCAGATTTAATCTCATGAATTCATTGAACAGATGTGCAAATGGTATGTTAATTTGACTGTCAAATCTGATCACACTCCCTAGCACTTAAGAAATACTATTTTAGAAGAAAATTAAAAATAATCAAATAAAATAACAGCATTGCCAAATAAACAAACAACCAGGGAATAAGCTCTCAGTTCTGTTTTCACCTCTCTTGAAGAAATAACCAAGAGAAAATGCAGAAGAAATGCCAGGGATTATCAAAAAAGAATTCTAGAAAACCTAGCTTAATTGAGCAAAATCAATGAAGTGTTGAGTAGCTAGAAAACCATAATGGAGATTTACTAATGCTCCTTACTTTAGCATATTTACCCTCAGCAAGCATGTCCAAATATTGTGGTCCAAATTTAGTAAAATGCACGCAGAATCTGTAATAACAATATATCCGCTAATAATAAAGTTTCCTTTGTCTTTTCACTTGAGTTATCCCAGTTCAAAAGATCTGCAGATAACAAAATGCCACTCACCACAAATTCAAATAAAGTCTTGCATCTTAAAGAAAGCCCAGTCCTTAGGAATTTCCATCCCACATAGTGATAATGTATAAATTAAGTAAGTAGCAAGTCCAAGCTATTTTACAGAGAAATAAATCTTGGAGACTAGGAGCTGATAGCTATAAAAATTACTAAAAGCTAAAACTACGCTACTGCCCATCAAAGAAACAAAGAGATTGATGTGAAAACTGAAAATTCTCTGAACTTCTTTCAAACAGACTTCCAAAGTAAAATTAGCTGTTTAGTCTCATTTTCAAATTTGATTTATTAATATAGGTGAAATAAGACAAAAATTACAGATATGGTCAAACCCAGGCATATTATAAATTGCCTTCCAGTAAAACCAGCAGTTTTAGCAGCTAAGCTTTCATCATTTCAGAGCAGTGTGGTATAGAAGACCCCAGAGTATGGCATATTTGGAAAACTGAGCAAAAGATAGTAATTTAGATCACGGAACTTAGTAGAGAGACACCCATATTTGTTCTGTATTCTGTCATTATCTTTGCATGTGGCCTTGTTAAACCAGTGCCTGTCTCCCTCCTCCAGTTTTTATGTGCAAATAAGAAAAGTAATACTCTCTTGATACCACATTCTGTCATCTCCTAAAATCCCTCTTTTTAGATATGCAGACAGAGTTAAAACAGCAAAATCTCTCCTATATGGATAGAGTTTACTGTTATATGAGTGTTTTATGCAGTTGTAATCTGCATCCATTCAAGGAGGGCAGCACAAGTACCACATCTCTGGAGACTGCAGTTCAGCACACTTCCATAAAACCTCTAATAATCCAGCTTACTACAAAAATATGACTATTTTTGTAAAAAAGTGTCCCATATCTACCATATGAAAACAACATATATATTACAGACCTGTTTAAATGGCTTGGCTTTGGGATGTAAGTATTTCAGACTTTTAGAGCTAAAGAAAGGTATAGCTCCTAGTTGTTCTCATAAACCAAATTTGAATTTTATCATTAGATCTCCCCTCCACATTTCTTTGTTTTTTTTCCCAAGAACCATTGTTTTGCTTTAGGTATAAATTATGGAATAATTTTCTTTTTTATAGAAATTAACCTGCATATAATAAAAGAAGTAACATTACAAATTACTTACTTTGATAAAAGTGAGTCATGATATAATAGGACTTAGTATACTGTATGTTGACAAAAATGAAGCATAATTTCCAGATCAAAACTTAAGACTAAATGCAACTGCTAAAATGAACAATACCTCTATATCCATAGCAATATGTTATATTTGACACTCAGATAATAAAAATATAGAAAAAGAGAGCAACTAAATGGGTAGAATATATTGAGGCTTCATCTAAGAATAATTATTCTAATAATTATCTTAATATTTTTCCTACAACATTGGCTTAGTCAGCCAGACATGATCTAAATTCTAAGTTGTTGCATCCCGGAGTTTGGGTTTAGATAAGGGTTTTTAATTTATGTTAAAATAAGTCAAGTTCTGTAATCCCGCGTTTCCCCCGTGTTGTTTCCCCCCCGCGGTTTCTGGCCCCAAGCTGCCTGCTGCTGGATCTTACCCCTCTGCCGCTCCTGTAACCACCCTGCCGTCCGGCCCCGGGAAACCCCGTGCTGGCCACCCCAAGCCACACGATCTCGCTCAGCCCAAGGCTCGGTGCCCGTCCCTGCGGGGTTCTCTGGTTGGTCGCTGTTGCTGGTGTCACCGCCACGGCAGCCGCCCCTATTGGCCGGCAGGCCGTGGATCCTCTCGCCCCATCCCGCCGTGAAACCCTATCCCGCCGGCACCCAGGCGCCATTTTCTCCCATGCGAGTGCCAGGAGCGGTCGCGTCTTTCCATTGAACCGCACCATGTGTGACCAATAAACTGTTCCTGCCAAGCACGGAGTAAATGGACAAATTCCTTACCTCTTTGCTGGGTCCCTAGCGCACGGTAACAGCGGCTGGCCAGCCCACGCGCCCGAGACATGGAGCCGTGTCCGGGAACCCGCAGCAGCAAACCCCGGCAGCACGTGGAAGCTACGCCACAGCCGGACTCCCAAGAGCCGCATGCAGCCGGGGAGAGCGAAAACCCACGCCACACTAAGTTGGCTTTTTTCTTTAATTTTTTTTTAATTTTCCCTGCAAATGTATGTACAAATATATAAAAGCAGGAATATAAGAAGGGAGACGCTGACACAAACATTTTACTGTGCTATATGGTCATTATTAATGAGTAAATTCATAGTCTATGTGGGAACCTGATGAGGGTTTTTTCAGCATTTACCTTTTTTCTTTCTTTCTCCTTTTCATATACATCCTTCAAAGATCATTTATTTGTTTTTAAATACCTTTGGGATACTTTCCAATTTATTTTTAATGATTTTATCTAGGGTTCAGGCTAAGATTGTATCATCAATATTTCCTGCCAGCACCTTTTCAGTAAGTCATGTCTGGTTTGACATAATATAGTACACTATTTCAGGGTACATTTAACAATGGCATTTTAGGTTGGAACAGGAAGGAGCACTTGACATGCAGCCAAAATGGAGCTACTATGAAGCAGACACCACTGTACTGCCTTTCAGCTTAGTCATGAGGCCTTCAGCACTGTTTTGCCCTACAAGACCATTTGTGTTTTGCCATGCTACTTGCCAACATTTAAAATCTCTGTAAAGCAAATCCCACTTCAACACAATCCCACTTCCATGTATAAGAATGATTGTAACATTATTTTGAGGTTTTTTTTTCTGTAGACTACAGTCAGGTTTTGGCTAGGTCTTGAATGTCTTCTCTGCAAGAGGCCCCAGCTCTTTTACCTAGATTTGTCTGCTCAAAGGCAAGAGTCACCCCTATAGAAACACTTGTCTTCTCTTTGGGCTCTGTACTTCATCAGGCCTGTTTCCTTTCTCTTTGTTTCCTCTCCATAGAAATGCTTAAAAGCCTTTATTCCTTATGGTCCATCAGTCTGGATCTGGTGGCAGTGCACCTCCTTCTTAGCTCTCAGCCACGTCTTTCCACCCAGCTCATGCCCCAGGTCCCCTCATGAATGTGCAGCTTAGTGCTTTGCAAAAAGGCTTCTGCTGGCATTTGCAGGGAGTTACAAAAGAAAAGCAAATTGCAATGAAAAACAGAATGCAAATTGAACTCAGAACAAAGGTTCTTTAAAAAAGGTAGGACTGCTAGGCAGGGACACGAAGCCCTAAATTTATTTACAAATCCTTTTTCTACAATTCTCCAAATATTATGTACTAACATTCTACAGGAAAAAATATTTTTCTAAGTGATTACAGCATTATATGCAACTTTTCCTTCTCATATCCATTTTCCTACATTGGGTGCTACCCACAAAATTGACATGACTGCTTTATAGGTATTCTTATGAATGAGTTTCATGTAAAAACCTGAAAGTATTTTCACCAGATTATTTTGTGCATTGCCTTTGCAAAAATGTATAATTTCAACAAATTCTATATGTTCAAAAGTCAGTTATTTATTTATCATTGCATTCAATTTTTTGATGAAGCGTGAAAAGGTAAATTTAGCTATTTCAGGCTCTTTCCCAAGAAGGAGGTAGCAGTAAGTACTTGCAATCATGTCTCTAATAGTAACCCATGTTGTTACAAGATTTACACAGAATATCCCACATATGACCTATTTTCCATGAGAATTTTCACTTATATAACCTAGGCAGGATGATGGCTTCAGATATAATAGAATGGCTTGTGTTTTAAGGGACCTTAAAGATCATCTAGTTCAAACTCCCCTACCATCAGCAGGGACAACTTTCAGCAGACCAAGTTACTCAAAGTCCCATCCAACCTAGCTGTGAACACTTCCAGAGACATGATATTCACAAATTCTTAACTTGTCCCAGTGCCTCACCACCCTCACAGTAAAGAATTTCTTCCTAATATCTGATCTTACTCTCTTCCAGTTTGAAGCCATTCTCTCTTGTCTTATCACTACATGCCCTTGTAAAACACCTTTCTACATCTTTCTTGTAGGTTCTTTTTAGATACTGGAATGCTGCGATTAGGTTACCCTGAAGCCTTCTCTTTTCCAGGCTGAACAAGACCACTTCTCTCTAACTTTCATGATAGAAGAAATATTCTTCTAATCATTTTGGTGCCTTTCCTCTGGACTTTCTCCAACAGGTCAATGTCATTCCTGTGCTGGAGACCCCAGAGCTGGATGCAGCACTGCAGATGGGGTCTGAGCAGAGCAGAGCAGAGGGGCAGAACTGCCTCCCTGGCCCTGCTGGCCACGCTGCTTTGGATGCAGCCCAGGACATGTTTGGCTTTCTGGGCTGTGAGTGCTTATTGCTGGGTCATGTCCAGCCTCTCATTCACCAGCAGCCCCAAGTCCTCAGCAGGGATGCTCTTGATCTGTTCATCCCCAGCCTGTGTTGAAGGGGTACAGCACCTTGCTCTTGGTCATGTTAAACCACATGAGATTCCCGTGGACACACTTAGGCCAGTTCAGGTCCCTCTGGATGGTATCACATCCTTCACATGTGTCATCCATGCCACTTATTTGCAAATTGTCTGAGAGTGCCCTTGATCCCTTTGTCTATGCTGTTAATGAAGATATTAACTAGCACTGGTTCATAACACTGATGTCCATTAGGATTTTTATCTATCTACTATAGTGCTACTATAAATTTAAGGCTGATGATGTTTTTCAGGTGTACCATCTATAGATTGGAAGTATTCCATTAAAAACATCTTGGGTTCAGTTTGATTTTGTTAAAAACAGGACAGAAATTTGTAGAGATTCTTCCTGGGTTCCTCTTGTGTTTGTCCTCTCATAACATCAGGAAGCAGAGGAGGTGGCCCAGGAGGCTCAGTCATCCCTTGGATAACTGTGCAGCTCTTCAGGGTGTAGAGTCCTCATGTCAGAGCTTCTTCTAGTCTCAGTGTTGACACCTGAGCTCCAAGACCACCTCTCTGTAACCAGTTTTAGACTCAACTCTCCTAAATTCCCCAATGCCATCTTAATCATGCATCAACTTCATCCCCATTCAATCACTGTGACTTTTCCATAGAAAGAAATCATGTGTGCACACTGGATAGCACCTGTAGCTAAGCAGAAGGTTCTGTAACTGTGGATTTGGATTCTTGACCCAGTCACTCTTGTGACTCTAGATAGACAAAACGTTTTCAAGGTATTTTATGAAAACCTGGTAGGATTGACAGACACCTGGAAAAATATTCTTATGTAGTAGAACAGTACAAATGTTTCTAAGTGCTGCCCACACAGGGTGCACAGGAAAACAGAGTGGCACATTGTCATGGTTTATCTCCAGATGACAATAAGCACCACTCAGCCTCTTGAACACTCTGCCCTCTGTGAAATGTGGGAAAGAATCAGAAGGGTAAAAGTGAGAAAATTCATGATTTCAGATAAAGTGATTTAAATTCATAAAGCAAAAGCCATGTATACAAGCAAAGCAAAACAAGGAATTCATTCAACACTTCCCATCAGGTGTTCAGCCATCTCCATGAAAGCAGGGCACCATCATGAAGTAGTGATTACTTCAGAAGACAAATGTCATCACTCTAAATGTCTCCTTTCCTTCTTCCCTGAGCTTTACATGCTGAGCATGATGCTACATGATATGGGATCATCAGTTGGGGTCAGCTCTTCCAGCTATGTCTCCTCCCCACTCCTTATGCATCTGCTCACCACAAGGGTGGGGTGAGAGGCAGAAAAGGCCTTGACTCTGGGCAAGTGCTGGTCAGTAATAGTGAAAACATAACTTCTTATCTGAAAAGACTGTTTTCAGCACAAATCCAAGACACTTACTGATCTAAAACATAGACTATGAAGCTATCCAGCTACTGTGAAGAAAGTTAACTCTATCCTAGATAAAAAAAAAAAAAAAAAAAAAAAAAAAAAAAAAAAAAAAAAAAAAAAAAAAAAAAGTTGAATAACTTGAATATTTGCCCTGATCATTACTCAATCATTTGGGTACAGAGCTGCAATAACAAAGTGACCAAAACTTAGGTCACTTGTTCATTTCTCCCTTTGATGATGTAGCAATTTAATATAATTAAGTCAATCTAGTGTTAGTTACTGATAGTGTAATAACTGCAGTAAACATTTACAGCTGAGAGAATCAGAAGAAGGAAAAGCCAACCAGCAACAGTACTGCAAACTGAATTAATGAAAGATCAGCAAATATTTAAAATCAAGTCTTAACTACAAACTGAGAGTATTGCAAATATCAAAATACCTCACATATTAGTTACCAGTTATTAATGTCATCAGTCTACTCTGTCATGCAGTGGTGCAGTTCTAGAAAGGTCAACACTTGGAAACTATGGCATCAAACACAGCTTTTATGTCTACAGATAATTTTGCAAACATTATTTGGGCAACTATACAATCATTTATTTTTATTAATTAACAGAATAGTGTCTCAGTTATCAGGCATTATTTAGAGACACTACAACATTCTAAAATAAGTTTGCACACTTAGGCACCTTAAATTCTGTGATAAAGAGGCAAATTAAAAGAAAGACTTCATAGTTATTAGTTTAGCAATTCCATTCTTTGAGCAATTTTCTAATGAAAACTCTTTTACTTGTTATCCTGAATATATAAAAACTCCAAAGAAAACACTTAACTTTAAGAACTGCTGTAGATCATACCAAAACTGCCTTAAGAGAGCTTTTACCACATGAGTAAGATGATCTTTCCCAGTATACAGGACCATTTTCCCTACCTTATTCAAATCACATGCACAGGGAGAAATATATTCATAACTTTGCATAATATTGTGGCAAAAATGTCCTGTAAAGGCACCCACAAGTACAACTCTGATTATGATTAAAGTTTATCTTATTATGGTCTAACTAAGAGGATCATTATATTATATACTGTGCCATGATTATACTGCTTTTTCTTAAAGTAGCTTGAATTTATGTTCAGACAGCTTTTATATTCATAAGCTCACAATACTACTCCACACATCCCCAGAGAGCAACCCAGGAAAGACTATTCAAAGTACTAGCACTTATTCTACTGTAATGAGCATTACTCTCGGTACTGTAGTAACTCTAAGTCAAATACATATAAACCCCTTTACATAACATGCTCAGTTTCAGATGTGATCTGGATTAACCTTTAAATAGAAAGAAAAGGCCTGCTGCAGATCTATGTAAGGCTTTTGGCAATTTGAGTCATAAATTGGTTTCAGTCCTGTCATCTGAAAGCAACAGAGATTTTGGCTGATCTGTGACTGTAATGTTGGCCATAAGTGGTGACAAAAAGGAAAAAAATAAAAAAGAAAGATAGCATTAGACCCTGCTTTTCTCATTCTTCAATCAGAGGGGCTGTGCTTTTTTGTGCAAAGGACAAAATTATGTCTGTAGTCAGTGTCTTGGCTTCAGATATAATAATATTCTGTTGGATGTTACAAATAGCAGGAATAGTCCTGTACTATGTGTGGACTTGAATATATTCAAATTCAATATTTTTGACTAGCTGGAACTAATGGAACAGATTTTCAGAGCAAACCTTTCATCCCCGCAATTTAAATAAATTGCTAACAGGAAAGGTTTTTTATGACATCAGGTAAAATCTTGAAAGGTTCAGTAGTGACTTGAGGCATGTTTAAACCCAGTAATGGAGAGGTGACCTGAGCTGGTACTTCCATTTGATGCAGAACTAATTGGCCTAAAAAGTAGTTGTTTGGTCCCAGAAGGAATATAGTTGCATAAGAATAGTTCCACCTCTGCACTAATAAACCTTGCCTCACAGATGTTTTCTTAACAGAGCTTTTACAGATGTAGATATTATGCTGCATATAATATCATGTCATAGAAAGTACAAAGAATTTTTTTCTAGTGCTAAAATGAATATAGCAGCTCTTGTACTTTTAGGTGAAGTTTGGAACACTCTAACAAAAGCAATCATGTTATTTTCAGCCTTGATTATTTCCTTTTTCTCCTTCAGCCACTTTCTGTATTTCTAATGAGGCTTAATCTTTATGGTAGAAATTCCAATGCTCAGCACATTATGTAGGTAAACAAGACCTTTGATATTTGGCTATTTCTGTCCTTTGAACATAAACAGAAAAAAAAATTAACATTCCAGATTGTCACTTCTGATACATTCACGCTTCTTAGTTGGGAAGTTTGTCCTATATGTTAACACACATTTATTGTTGATATAAAAAGCCTTGCCAACATACTGTGAGAGTAAAACATACTGTGGCTAGAAATGGACCCAGGAGAGATATGTATTTCCCTCTTTCTTGGGACCTAATAGGGCTTCTGATATGTTAAATTTGACAGGTCCATTTTTTTTTCTTTTGCATTATTTATCAAACAGCCCAAGTCTCTGAACCAGAAGGCAATCTCACCATGTTCTGCCAAACACAAAAACTTTTAGGAAAGTGTTGAACTGTATATTCCTCTTCCTATAGATTTACATGTGACATCCTACAGGGGTAATTTTTACATTCATCTTATTTCCCATAATATAGGTTAATCAGATATCCTGATGCTATATCCTAATACTTTTCATAAGCTGCTTATAATTTTTCTCTGTTCTATTTGTCAAAGTCAGATTTTTCTTTCTTAACTTTCACTGTCTGTCAGTCTAGGGTAGAAATTTAACCAGAAAAATCAAATCTAGCATTAGTGCTCCCATAAGTTATCAAGAAGTTTTCAGGATTTTGGTAAATCTAAAATCTGTTTTCTAGGTTCAAATAATAGCAGAGACATCTTTCACTAAATCAAGGTACTCAAAGCCTGGCCTTGACCTTTATCAGTGATGGGGCACCTTCTCCTGTGTCTTGCCACTTTTGTTGTAAAAGATGTCCAATCCATATGTCCAACATAAAGAGACCCTCTTACAGCTTAAAACCACAGCCCCATGTTGGCCACTACCCACTTGGTAAAAAGACTCTCTCCAGTTCTCTTCAAACCTCTCTTCAAGTATTGAAGTGCTATCTGTTGGTGGATATAAAACTTAACATGACCCAGCAATGCATGATAACAGCCCAAAAATCCAATCATATCTCAGGCTGCACCCAAGGCAGCATGGCCAACAGGGCAAGCAAAGTGATTCTGCCTCTCTGCTCTCATAAGACCCCAGCTGGAGTGCTGCATCTACCTCTAGGGTCCCTATCACAGTAAGGACATGGGCCTGGGAATGAGTCTAGAGAAGGGGCACCAAGATCATAAGAGGGATGGAGCATGTCTACTACAGAGACATGCTGACAGTTGGTTGTTCGCCTGGAGGAGAAAAAGCTCCAGGGAAACTTTAGAGTAACCTTCAAGTACCTAAGAGGAGGCTACAAGAGAGCTGGAAAGACTTTTAACAAAGGCCTGTAGTGAAAGGACAAGGAAGAAAGGTTTTCAACTAAAAGAGAACAGATTAGACATTAGGAAGAAATTCTTTACTGTGAGGGTGGTGAGTCATGAGAACAGGTTGTCCAGAAAAATTGTGGATGTCTTGTCACTGGAAGAGTTTATAGCCAGGTTGGATGGGATTTGGAGCAATTTGGTTTGGCGAAGGGTGCTCCTGACCATGACAGCAGGTTTGAACTAGACGATCTTCAAGGTGCTTTCCAATTCATGCCATTATGTGATTCTGTGATTCTATAATTCTACTATTCCATGATACAATGAGGTCTCCCCAGAACCTTCTTTTCTCCAGGCCAAACAACCTCAATTCTCTCATACCGTGTTCATAGGAGAGGTGCTGCAGCTCTTCAGTAATTTCCATGGCCCTCCCCTGGATCTGCTTTAACATGTTTGTGTCTCTCATTCTGTAGACCCCTGAGCGATTCCAAGTGGGTTCTTAGAAGACAGAGTAGAGGGGAAAGTTACTTTCCTCCACTTGCTGACCATGCCACCTTTTCTAGACTGCAACTGGCATTGCTGGCTTATGTCCAAATTTTCATCCACCAGTACTTCAATCCCTTCTCCACCAAACTGCTTTCAATCTGTTAAAAGCTCAGGGTTTCCTTTGCTCTGGGTTCCTCCTTGGAGGCATCAGCTCAAGCTGTTATTTTGCTATTTAGTTCTTGCACCAAAATGAAATAATTTTAAGAATTGAGACATCTGAGACTCTACTATGGGAAACCTGGGTTTGAGCCAGTAAGCAAACTCTCTCTGACAATGTGGATGTGATGTGTGTAAGGAGGCAAGTCTAGCACGTGTCAGCTCCCAAAAGCCTACTGCAAAGCAGCTTCCATCCCAGATCAGGTGGTGTGTTTGTGACTGCCAGAATGGCTTCTACATGGTTGAACAGGAAAGTTTCCTTAGCATACAAGACCTTGCTGGTCTGGGACTGTCCTTCCTGAAGAAGGTTCAGAAGTGTGTATAAATATATAATGGTAGAGAATGTGAAGCCAGGCTCCTGTGTGTAGCGCCCACACAAAGCAAAAGACACAATCAACAGGCACAAACTGAAATACAGGAAATTAAATTTATAAAGAAACAAGAAAATAAGACTTTAATTTGTTAAATAGCTGTGAAACACTACAAGAGGATTGCTAAAGAGGGTGCGAAATCTCCATCACTGAAGACATTTAAGGGATGACTGAAAATGATCCTGGGTAACCTGCTGTAGGTGTCCGTGCTTGAACAAGAGGGTTGGACTAGGTATTCTCCGCAGATGCCTTGCAACATAAGCTGATTTTTGATTATGTGATTACTCTAACTCACCTTTGCCATAACACATCTGCTCAACACACACACAGTCACATATATGCACACATAACATACTCCACATATATTTGTTTGCTTCTAACAGTTTTTACTAGTGTAAATAGGATTATTTCACTGATGGCTTAGATTAGTTAAATAAGCAAATAGTGATAGATCTGTAAGCAAGTCAACATCTGATATGGAAATTTAATTTTTTTAAAAAACTACAATATTTACTTTTTTGTTTAAAAAAACCCAGTTAGTTTTATGCAGTCTTTTGACTAAGTTTTGCAGTAGATTTCATTCCTGTTCTTGGCATATGTGTTTGCATATATAAATGTTTAATGTGTTTTTGTTTACTTGGAAAAGTAATGGTTGTATAACCAAAGTTTTGAAAGAGAAATTAAGAGGTCTTCCAGCTTATCTTGACCAAAAAATTATGCCACAAAGAATTCTTATACAAGATAATTGCTTTTGATAGTTCACCTCTGAAATTATAAGTTTTTTTTGTTTCAGAAAAGACACATGTAATGAAACTTTTAGTGACTTACATGAAAAATGGATGCCTTTGAGAAAGAAGCAAATGCTAAAAAATGCTGTATCTGTTTTCTTACACATAGCCCATGAGGAGAATGTTGTCTACAAACACAGTTGCAACTGATATCAGAGGCAGGTTTTTTACTTGGTATGAGGTTTTACTAATAGATGATTCCTATAGTCAGAGTACCACTTAAATGGCTTGAGTATATAGCTAGTATAGTTTAAAATACTAATTAAATTGCACATTCCATTATTTATTACTATGTGGAAGAAACTATTCAGTGAAACTATAAATGTTACAGATTGAAAATGCAGAAGTAGTTGAAACTGTCTTTCTTGCCTGGCTTTTCTAATATGCACTAGTTTCCTCTTTTAAAATGAGAAAGATGTGGACAGCTGTCATAATGCATAAGTTGCATTACCATAAAAAGGTTTAATTTCAGTCATGGTAACAGATCCTTGTAATGAGTATGTTCAGAATTCTAGTATTTATAGAACGTCAGCATCAAAATTATGCCATATAATTTTTAAACCTGAAAGTACCAAAGACCCTTCCATGATGAACCTTCCATTCATCAGAGTATGGACAGTCTATGTGACTGTGACAAGTGTGATTAGAAGCAAATTGATTTACCTATTACACCACAAAGACAGTTATGCATTTGAAGAGAAAATAACAGCGCAGTTAACCTTTAGGTTTTGAATGCTTTGAAGAGCTGAAGACAATCTTGGCAAACATTGTAAGGAAATGGTAGAAAGTGTCTCTTCAAGATATAAGTGAACCAGTTGATTTTTGCTGCAATGAATTATTTAATATTGCTGAAGAGCTACTATGTCCCTTATTAACCAATTTCCAAAATGAATTCTGGTAGGGGAGTTTCATACTGCATCCCAATGTAAAGAATTTTTTTTGTGGAATATGCTTATTACACAGAATTAACTACGAACTCTGCTTCCTCCCTGCAGTGCAGGTTAAAGATGTGAAGACTTCCCACTCTGTTACATTCCTTGAATGGAGATCCATGCCACAGCAAAAATACAAGGGTTTTTTGTATCTTAGAATTGTCTGAGAGTGGCTACATAGAAATTAGGGCTTTTCTCTCCAGAAAAGTGGTGGCATCTGTGCTTCAGCCCAACTGAAGCACATCTACACCTATGCACACAGCTCAGGCAATAAACAGGAGGAGCTGGTAGCCATTGTGCAGTAGGAAAACTGTGACACAGTTACCATCATGGAAATTTGGTGCGAAGGTGCACACAACTGGACCACAGCAATAGATGGCTGCAAAATCTGCAGAAAGAATAGGAAAGGAAGGAGAGGCAGCAGGGTAGTCCTGTATGGTAAGGAGTGGTATGACTGTCTGGAGCTTCATGACTGTTATGATAGGACTGAGTGTTTATGGTTAAGAATCAGGGGGAAGACAGCAATGCAGCCATCCTGGTGAGAGTCTGTTATAGAACACCCAGCCATGATGAAGAGGCCGACAAAATAGTCTATGAGCAGTTGGAAGAAGTCTCGTGATCACTGGCCCTTTTTCTTATGGGTGACTTCAACACATTAGATGTCTGCTGGAAATACATACAGCAGAGAGAAAAACAGTCTAGAAGGCTCTTAGAATGTGTGGAAGACATACAGCTGGTGAGTCAGCTAGGAAATGGGCTCCACTGGACCTGTTGTTTGTGAACTGAGAAGGACTGGTGGAGGATATGGTGCTTGGAGGTTGTCTTAATTGTGACAGTACAGTGTTCCATCCACAGACAGGTAAGGAGGTGGGGTCAGCAAAACTGGCACCTTGGACTTTGGAAGGGCAGACTTAGCCTGTTCAGGCAGCTGATTGACAGTATCCCTTGAAAGGCAGTTCTGAAGGCCAAACTAGTTCAGGAAGGTTGGGCATTCTTCAAGGAAATGTTAAATGCATGGAAACAGGTCATCCCCATGTGCCAATAGATGTACTGGCAGAGAAGAAGACCAGACTGTCTGAACATAGAGCTTTGACTGTAACTCAGGCAGGAAAAAGAGAGTTTATGACCTTTGTAAGAAGCGGAAGGAAATTCAAGAGGACTACAATGATGTGTGAGATTATGCAGGAAGTAAATTTGAAAGGTCAAAGTCCGCATGGACCTTGGGCTGACTATTGGCATAGAAAGCAATAAAACAAGTTTCCATAAATACATCAGCAAAAAAAAGAGGGCCAAGAAAAAACTCCATCCTTAGTTGGATTCTGGGGAAACATAGTTACAAAGCCTTGGGCCCAGGTTCATTTAATATCTTTATCAACATATGGGCCAAGGACACTTATATGAGGTTCAGGAAGGTGACGTGCCTGGTCCCTGCACTTCAGTCACAACACTTCATGCAATGCTAGAAGCTTGGGGAGGAGCGACTAGAAATCTGCCCAGAAAGAGAGTGGACAGCAGGACTAGGGCAGTTAATGCCGCCCTCTACTTGGCACAGTGAGGCTGCATCTTAAATACTCTGTTTAGTATTGGGTCACTCACTACAAGAAAGATATTGAGGTGCTGGAGCAAGTCTAGAGAAGGACAACAAAGCTGGCACAAGGCAAAAGGCCTGGAGCACAAGTCTTATGACAATAGCTGATGGAACTGGAGTTGTTTAGCCTGGAGAAAAGGAGGCTCGGGGGGACTTCATAAGTCTCTACAACGACCTGGAAGGAGGTTTTATTCAGGTCAGCATCTGTCTCTCTGTCTCTTCTCCCAAGTAGCAAAGTGAAATGCCCTCAGGTAATACTAGGGGAGTGTTTAGAGTGGATATAAGAAAGACTTCTTCCTGGAAAGGTTTGTCTGACACTGTCATTGAGTGCCCAGTGAAGTGGTACCACACCTGCAGATATTTTAAATGTGTGGATGTGGGACTTGGGGACATGGTTTAGTGGTGACTTTACTGTGAGAGTTTAATGGTTAGCAAAGTACTCTTAGAGGTCTTTCTCAACCTAAATGATTCTATGATTATGCTATTATCGTCTCAAAATATCTTTTTGTCTCTTCTTCATCAAAGCTTCAATATTTTAAATATGTGCTAGGCATATATTAAAAAAATAACTGAAGTCAGTTGAATCTGAATTTCTTACCCAGGGATGTACTGCGGAGGAAAATTTCCTAGATAATAATTTACAGCACATGCCTTCTTCAGAATAATGAGAGTAAAATATGACTGCATGCACATATTTCACTTACTATCACAAGGTAGGTGTAATATTAGTAAACACAATACAAATTAATAACCTTGTGACAACTGCACATATCTTCCTAGATTCAAAAACCTGCTTTTTCATAGGTCTTGTGTCTGAAGTATTGGATTTAAGTTATCATTAGACTGTGTTTGGTTATCATTAGTCATGTGTCAACAGTATTGCAAATATAGCTACAACATCTGATTCATTTTGAAGTTGGATTGTAAGTACCAAATACTATGTTCTCAGTTCTTTTGAAATCTAAAAATGACTGGCATTTATAATAGTGCCTGTTCTTTTAATGACAACATTCAGATACCAAACTAAAAATATTGCAGTAGAACATAAAATTTGCCATCACCTTGCTCATGTATATGACAGGAAAAGAGAAACAGAAGGTATCAACAAATTAAAGACACCAGTAATCCTAGTATCTTGAATTTATTAAGAGTTCTGTTTCTTGTTAGACAAATAGAGTCCCTCCAATTATTAGTAGAGTTCTAGGATTCCAGGGTGAAGAATGCCTTAAAACAACAGAAATTAGTATTACTAGTTGGACTTCAGCATGGCTATTATACGACTATAGTGTCAATATGAATAAAAACATTTTAGAAGATGAAACATTAAAAAAATTATATATTAGGATTTATTTATTAATCTATTCATAGAGACAAGGAAAATAAATCTAAAATTTCTGCAAACCTGAACTAGATACTGCATTTAATTACTTCATGATTTCATATATGTCAATTAAAAAATCTATTAATAGTAGAGTATCAATTTTCAAAGTAAAGCATAGGGATTTAACAGTGCGAATTCTAGTAATGTCAAACTGAGTCACAAACTTGCAAATCTGCATTTGGAAATGTAATATTTTGTGTTAGAAGAAAAATTCAATGTGAAATGCAATATGATCTAGAAGCTAAAGTAAACACATTTAAAAGTAAAATTTTAACAGAATATTTTCACTGACACATACAATGTCATGAAAGTGGTCTGTAACAGTTTCTTAGAGTATATGGTATAAAAATGAGTTTTGGACAGTTTCAAGTATTATTTTAAATTATTTGCAAATATGAAATGCATTATGCATTCTGTTCTTAATTTCTTGAATATTATTTCTATATTTCTTTTCCAAAGTAATAAGAAGGAAAGAGCAGTTATACTTTGCACAGTTTTTATTTTTGTAGATAGTATGTCATCTTTAGTAAATAAAAGTAGTAAACATTTAAATATTCTGGACTACAAATGTAATGCATTAATGAAGAAGTAATGGAATTTCATTCTGTATGTCTGCTTATTAGAGATCAATATCGCCCCTATTGGTATCAATGACTATTAAAATTTTAAACTCAGTAAAACATGCATCAATCAACTCTCCTTTTAACAATAAATTACTTCTTTATCTAAGAAGTATAGAAGTATCTGTATCCATTATTTATATCTGGATATATAAATGAAAAATGAAAGCTGTTTATAAAGTATAAATACCATTTAAATAAGCTTCTTTTTTCCTTTCTTTTATATTCCAAGTTGGTTCAAAATAAACTATAGAAATTTGGATGTCATAAGGTAAAAATATCAGTCTCATGCTTTTGATTGTAGGTAGGATTTAAAAAATAAGTTTGTTAGACTAGAATTAAGTTTTTTGAGATCATGTTGTGCTGTATTCCAAATCACATGAAGCTGATCTTGGGGATGAAAGTGGTAATAAAGTGGATAAGTAAAATTTGTTCTCTGTTTATGTGATTTGTGCATTGCTAGGACAAAGGAATTTGAAATGCTTTCAAAAGTTGAAAAAAAGCCATATAGGTTGTGTTCCTGTAGAAAATAAAAAAATACACACCCATGTTTTGGCATCCCAAAACAAAACATTCTCATAACTGGATTTGAAAGCTAAAGGTCTTCATCCATAAATCCATATTCAGATGAAATTATCCTCTGATGACACACAACTAAATTCTAAGTAACTTTATATTTACATTATGAAAGAGATGATATTGATTTAATGTCTAATTATCTAATTATTAATTATGTCTAATGAAATTACTATTAGCCTTTCTTCTGGGATCCAGATCTTGAGAAAGGAATAGAAAGCATAGATGGGACACCAGCTAAGTTCCCAGAGTCATGTGAAGGACATTTTCAGTAGCAGGATTTGAGTTAAATAACATTGAGGCAATCCTGCTCTCTATTGACATATCTCAGTGATTGTGACTAGACATGGTGAAAACTCAGCTGAAGCTGTAATGAGTCCAATACTAAAGGTGAGTAGAAGGAATCTGCACTTTGCAACTAGCCTTATGTCTGTAGTATATCTAATCCATATTTGTGTCTAGACCAATTCACAGAGGCCCAACACAGACCATCTCCAATGGGGTTTTTAAGCATGCATATATCAAGGCATTTATAGACTGGACTGCTGTGTTTTCTGCCTTCAGACATGTTTGTAACTAAAAATGCAACTTATGGGTGCACTGAATCTTTACACTAAATTTTCAGTTCCCAGTGATATTAATTGAAACTACATATACACAGAGTGAAGTATGATTTGAGCTTCAGGAACTAAATGCATGAAAAACAGGGCTATGATAAAAAAATTTACTATTCTTGCGGTTGCTCTGCAAAGTCTTATTTCCATTATTTTTTTTTTAAGTAAAACTTGGGAAGCCATTCTTCACATGAATGAGCATGAGCTCATCCCCCTTCCATTTACTGAAAAATACACCAGGTTTCTTCTGTAGCAGAAACCCAATATTTTTTTCTGATGTGTTTAACCATGCCACAGGCAATGTGCATAACTACAGACAAAGCAAGTATAATCACTATTTTGACCCAATTATAAGAGATGCCTCTGCCTGAATTAGGGTGCAAATGAGACCATATGCCAAAGTCAATACCATGGATTTTATTTAACAGTAAAAGTCATGTAGAGAGAAAGAAACAGGAGGAGAGGCAGAGAAGAGAAGGGGAAAGAAAGTGAGCGAAAAAGAGAGATCTAGCAAAGATACCACACCACATGGGTGCCTGTGGTATCCCACTGTTCCTTTTTCACCCTCCTCTTCTCAGTAGTGGGGATGCCAGAGTCTCTCTTCTGGAGGTGCCACTTTTATACAGTCCAAGTCACAGGTAACCACAGGGCGCAGACGCAGTTCCTATAATATGAGGTGGCATGTGTATATGACTAGTGCTGAGAAAACAGACATAAAATGATGTATGTGATGTATAATTTCCCAGTCACAGAGACAAGACATCTTGTTGTAGGTGTTCAACTTAAGGAACCAGAAAAGAGGCAAGAAAAAAATGAGGTAGAGAGAACAGTGCTGTTGAGGCATGCAGTGCAGTCATCTTCAGTATCCAAACCTCCACTTAGAAAGCTAAGAAGATCAAAGCTAGCTGATTATATTTTTAAAAATAATTGAATGCAAATGAACGATCATGAATTTTCAGAATAATTAAGTTCTCTATCAAAAACCACGGAATTTGCCATGTGCCACCAAGAGTCAGCAATACATCCTTGTGGCAAATAAGACCAATGGTATCCAAGGCCTCATTAGGAGGATTATTGCCAACAGTGACTGGAGCATCTCTTTTATGAGGAAAGACTGAGAGCTGTAAATTTTCAGTCTGGATGAGACAAGGCTGAGGGGAAGTCTTATAAACAGATGTAAATACCTGAAGGGAGGGTACATGGATGTTGGGCTTAGGTTCTTTTCAGTGATGACAAGTGACAGAGGCAATAGGCACAAAGTGAAACACAAAAGGTTCCATCTGAGCCTATTTTCCACTGTGTGCTGAAAGATGTACTGGCACCACGAGGACATTTTAAGGAACAAAACTGCTAAACAATGAAAGGAGTAAAAAATATCTGAAGTGCAAAATAAAACTCTCAGTCTTTTATCATAGCAAGAAAAATAGTCTGACATGTTCTTTCTGTGATAGACAAGGTTACGAAGTATAGAGAAAAATGATGAACAAAATACATAGTATATGATAAACAGATTACAAAATACATTGAAATCATATAATGATGTTGTTGAGCAGGACGGGAACAGAGGACTCTAGATTAGAAGGCTAAGAAAATGAACTCTCTCCTTTATTTCAAATGTACCGCTCTATATATAGAGAACATCAAGAAGATTAATTTCATTGGTCTTAGAGTAAAAACATGTCACACCATTGGTGTGCAGTGAATGACGCACACTGGTAGAGCACATCTATAAACAATGTGAATTAACAAGGTAGACTAGAGAATTATTTACATTCTTTTCCAACTGCTTCCCAGACTCTGACCTGGTTAGAAAACCTTTCTCTCTGACTGAGGTGAGAATACCCACAATATAACACATTGAAATAGACAGCATCTCTGGAAAGACACCCAAGCACCATGTTTTATTCAGACAAAAAGAAAAAAGGTGCCGGGAACTCTCAATTTTTTTACTACCTTCAATGGAAGCCATGCTTCCATAATGATCTTCAAAAAGCTATTCAGTATCATACAAAGATTGAACCTAATTCATAATTAGGGTGCATTTTAATTTGCTAGATAAGGGAATTAGAGAGATCCTGAATTCAACTTCCTTAAGAGGTTCAAGTAACTTCATCCTACATAATCTACATTTTGGGTTTGTTTTTTTAACATTTCCAATTAAGACTTTCTTTCTTTATGAAGAGTGAAATTTTGGTATTCTTTGTTAGGAAAGTTTGGTTTGGAATTTGACCATTAATTTCAGTGGAGCTGGATTTTTTACTGCTCATTGTCAGATATTTTATATAAAGACTGCTACCTTTACACTGATATTTTGTACCCAAACTAAACAACAACCAAACAAACAAAACCCCAAAAACCCCTCCTTGCTTCTAGTAATGTATTCTGTTCATATTTCTTTAAGGATAATACTGCCTCGGTCTTCTTGAAATTAGAATCCTGAATAAAGTTTTGAATTTTACTCAAGGTCAAACATTGTTTCTTGAAGTTCAACTGACTTTCATCTCCAGAAAACTTGGGATCCTTTTATGCTAAAAAATAATTTAAAATATATATTTACTTTTATCTGAAATTTTAAAGGAACAGAGGGAGTTGTGTTCAGTTCCCTAAACTTTATTTCTTATATCCTATTCTATTTCCTCATATTCAACATATGCATTAAATATATGAGAGCATTTTTCCCTTCTTATTTTGAAGAAAATAGGCAAAGTTGCATTGAACCATTTATGCAATCTAAATCATTTATAAGAGAAAATTGTTACAGTCTATCCAAATACAGAAAAATAGTTTCTGTAGAGTACAGACCACTTATAAGATTTTTTCCTGTTTACGTTCAGGAGTAGAAGCTGTTGTTGTCTAGAGTGTTTCATCTGCTCAGTACAGCATTAAGTAAATATCTCTCTGCAGGTTATCACTGTGCCAGCAGGGAGCTTAGATGCATGTGTGCACAATTGCTCTCAGCATTTAAAAAAACCAAGAAAACTATATATTTGGATGTAGAGTTAAACAGGTAATGCAAAAAAGTACTGGAGAAACTTATTTCTGCTGTATATAATACACTTCTGTATGCCATATACTTTACACCCCAAACTATGTGGTAGACTGAGATTTACATTCATACAAAGTCTGGTTAAAGACACAGAGAAAGCATTCATGCTGGTGTGTCTTAGCATGTCAAGTTTCCATCAAAACCAGTCAACACATGCATCTGGTGTGTCTGAAGAATCTGTTTTAATTCAGAATTATATTTACTTGTCAGTCACAACTTCTTTTAATTTAAGAAAATTTCTTTCTATGAACTTCATAAGAATAATTGATTTTTTAGTACCACATAACTAAATAAAGTGAGAAATTTTGTAAGGAACATTATCTTGTAACTCCTTCCGGTGTGAATTAGGAATTTATGGTTCTTGTGTTTCCTCACTGAACTCTACTAGTGTCCAGATTTGGGGTGAGGAAGCAAGACAATTTTTAAATAATTGAAGACATGCAGAAGGTTGGAGGTTAAGCAAACAACAGAGATACAAATGCATAACTTGAAATGTTTATAATAAAAATTCTTAAAAAGTAGGATTGGAAAAAATTCTTATTAACAGTATAATCCAGGGTTTTGTCTCTAAATCTCCCATTTAATTCTGTTTCCAATGGAAGCAGAGATTTGATGCACCTAAAATAATACAAGACTAGATCCGAATCAAGAACTTACAGTAAATGTGTGTTGACCCATGTGGCTTGAAAACCTCACTGCTTATGTTTTAGTTCCTTAAAAATCCTGAGTTTTCCCAATCAAGTTTCTTCAAAGCCTTCAGCCCTATACACATAAATGGCAGCATCTCAGAGAGGATAGCGTTTCCATTTCTGTGTCATACCTACAATTGACTTTGAGTCTTATGACACTGAAAAAGAAAAGTCCAAATCTGAAATCATAGGAGGAACCTGATCACTTGTGCATCCACTGAGGACACTTAGCGTAGAAGAAATCATAATAGAAACTACTTCCAATTAAAATGTGATGAAGAAGGAAACACTGCCACATACAAATTCAGCTTTGTGAGATGAAGTGATAATTTATATTTCTACATTTCAAAAGGAATTTCAAGCTTGGATATACCATAAGGATATTTCACAAGCAGTTTTGTCTCCTTTTCCAGCTTTTAAGAATGTAAAAGAACTGAAGCTCTTAATGTAATGATGGATAAATTCCATATTTCTATCCATGCACATTTTCACCATACATTACTATTTTTAATTAATTCTTTCCATAAAAGAAAAGCTTAATATACTACAATTTGTAACATTTACTCCTATAATGTAAAGATAAGATCTAAAACCTATTTCAGAGGATAAATATTTGGTAAATAACTTCATACGCCTACAGATGCTAATAAATTCTTTTAATTAAAAAGGGGAAGAAGGAACAGATCTAAAGTTGAAAGAAAATACCAAATAATAAAAAACAGATATATGAAATACATTTGAAATAATAACATCAACAATGAGGAGAAAAAAAACTAGATTCTGAAACAAGAGAACAAGATAAAAGATAGAGAGACTGAGTAGTTCTGTGGATTATTTTTTTATTTGAAGAAAATTTCATTAAAAGAATAGACTTAATAATGACAGAGACAAAGCTATTACTGTGGTCCTATAATTAATCTTTTATAGAGCACATTTTATCAACCTGCAGTAAAAGCTGTTCAATACAAATAACTCGTGAGGCAGTTATACAGCATATTATATTTTTACTTTTCACATCAAATTTACAGCAAATACTTTGAGTTTGGCTCAGTAGGATTAGGGCTCTTAAGAACCCATTCTTTCAAGCTGGAGGGGACCAGAGGGCATTGGTATATCCTCAGCCTCGTAAATGTTTGGTAGCTTGTATTCCGCTACAATAGCCCTTTGAAACTATTCAGCCCTGAAC
This sequence comes from Vidua macroura, assembly GCF_024509145.1. Taxonomy (NCBI): domain Eukaryota; kingdom Metazoa; phylum Chordata; class Aves; order Passeriformes; family Viduidae; genus Vidua; species Vidua macroura. Next base: position 36,983,229 of record NC_071572.1, on the reverse strand, counting down.
TGAGAATGTTAGGAGCCGAAGAATCCCTCTTAGCTGCTGAAAGATTGCTGCACAACTTGAAAAATCAGTTATCCTTAATTTTTGTCATCTAAATTTTCTGCTGATATATGTAAATTAAATGGGTTAGACTTATTGAGGTTTTGATTGAAAAGCATTTTTTCCTCTTTGGAATAATTAATGTTAAATTTTGTACAAGAATAACTTCCACATCCTGATATTTATTTCAGCAGTATTTCCTTATTCTTCTTACTTACACAGCAAAAGATCAAAATTGGCTTTTTTGTCACAAGTTTGTCATGAGAGCTCAAGTTGTTTTCTTGTGCTTTGGATAGCTCCCAGATTTTTTTTTTTTTCAGAAGCTAGTGTTCATTCCTTAAAAACATAACTTATGCACTTAGCTCTGCTAAAGAAATTTCTTTGAATGGGACAGAGTTTTTATTAAGTACTTTGAATAACTCTGTGTGATTGCTATGTCTTGCTCATCAATTACCATGTTACCAATATTTGTGTCACAGAAAATTTTATCAAGAGTGTGTTTTTTTAAATTTACTTCCAGAGAACAGAAGGGAATTGTGACTATCATTGGTTGGTACCAGTCCTTAGGGAATCCTACCAGAAATAAAAAGAGTGCTGCTTGGGATGCTTTATTTTTTTCATTCATAATGGACTGGGAAGGATGTTATCATTCTTTTCAGATAAAAATATATCAACCTGCTTATTTCTAAACACAATTTTATTGAATATTGCAGCCATTTTTCTGCAGATGTGATTTAAACATAATGCTTAGCTTTCTTCCTTAAATATTGCCATGCTTTCCATTTTCCTGTTGCAGTATCATCAGTGTCAGTGTTGTAGTTTCTGATTCCTTGACTTTACATACTCCGTGTAGGATGCTGGAGACACAATACTCTGCAGCAGGTAGGAAATATATGTCCCCACAAGAAATATGCCCCTATACATTGGGGAAAAGGATGAAATTATTTCTTTCATCATGATGTTCATTACCTTTCCTTCACGTAGCTGAATTTAGATATGCATATGTAGTCCCTCTCCAACTCTCTTGTCTTTGAAACAAAGGTACTTGTGTCAGTACCCTTTCGGTACAGGAGAGTTGCTGGAAGGTCTCCCCCAAGCCTTTCCTTTTCCAGGCTGAACAATCTCAACTCTTTCAGCCTCTCCAAAGCAGAGGTACTGCAGCCCTCTGATTATCTTCACGGCCCTCCCCTCCTCTGGACTCACTCCAACAGGTTCATACCCCTCTTACATTAGGGATCCCAAAGCTGAATGCTCTACTGCTGGTGGAGTCTCACCAGAGCAGAGCTCAGGTTGGAAGAATCACTTCCCTTAGCTTGCTGGATCCACTTCTGCAGCATGGGATATGTTTGGCTTTCTGGGCTGCAAGCACACAGTTCTGGGTCATGTTGAATTTCTTGTCCATTGAACACCCCAAGTCTTTCTCCCCAGTACTGTTCTCAATCCATTCTCCACTTAGCCTGTATCTGTGGTTGGGATTGTCCCGACCCACAAGTAGTACCTTGCACCTGGCCTTGTTAAAACTTATGAGGTTCACACAGGCCCACCTCTCAAGCCTCTCAAGGTGTCTCTAGATGGTGTCCTTTCCCTCCAGTGTGCCCCTTCAGAGAGCCCCACGCAGCTTGGGGTCATCAGCAAACTTGCTGGGGGAGCAGTTCTTCTTCTGTCCATGCCACCAACAAAGATGTTAAACAGTGCCAGGAATAGTATTTTCCACTACAATGAGTGCAAATACTCTCATGCTTTCAAAGACTATGAAAATCAGGTCAGAACTTCAGATTATAAATCATCATAGGTATATAAATTTTAAAGATATGTGCATTTAAATTAATTAATGATTTAACACACATAAGATGTGAGCACATTAATGTGTGTTTTCACAATTCTGTAACTGTTAGTCAAACAGTGAAACATGAAAACATACTAATGGAGAATATGAAGTGATAGTCAATTCAAAAATAGTGTTTGATCAGGTTTTACCCTCAAGACTTGGATTTTTTTTTGTATGTATTATGAGTAGTTTTTCTGCGGCGTGGGTCGGGGGGGGGAACAACGCGGGGGAAACGCGGGATTACAGAACTTTACTTATTTTAACATAAATTAAAAACCCTAATCTAAACCCAAACTCCGGGATGCAACATCTCCCCGCTTAATAAAATATAAAAAGAAAGCAGTGGTGTTGATTCAGTCTCTCAAGCGGTGGCCTCTTCTCCTAGCTTCTTCTGGTGCTGCAGCTGTGGTGACTGCTACGCAGGTGGAGAGGGCCTGGAGATGGTGCTGGGGCTGGTTCTTCTTAGGGTGTTTAGGGATAGGGAAACTGGGACAACTTTATTACAAACATGGGGATTTGGGACACACACAGACTGGGGCTTTGGGGAAAAACATTTTTTTAAGGAGATTGTAGGGTCCTTTTTCTTTTGCGTCGCCTGCGGTTTGATGCAACCCCCCGATTGGTGGGGTCATCTGCCACGCTCAAAGGCACCCTGATGTTCTGAACTACCACCTGCGCAGTTACTTGATCAATCACAGCTCCCCTTAAGGTGCTGTGGCCTGCCTTACTTTTATCTTCACGCGAGGCAGGTGCGCGTTTTCTTCAGTTTTTTGGAGGAATGGGATCTCCCTCCCCCCCTCTCCCCCCTCCCACTTTCCCTGGGGGTGCCCTGCCCAGAAACGGACATTGAACCACAAAATGTCCTCTCTGATTGCAGTGGAAGCACTGGCGTCTTGCTGGAGGCTGCTTCGGACCAGCGTTCTTTGGAGGCACGGCATCCAAGGCAGCAGTGTTCATGGATGCCGCTTCCAGGACAAACTTGTCCTGAACCTCTGATCCCTCTACATGCCTCTCATCTGTCGGCTCGACCCGTTCCACGGAATCTGGAAAATGCTCAGAAACCCACATCCCCCTGCTTCCCTCCCTCCCGGGTCTCCGGGAACCCTGGGACTGCAGAGGCAGGGGCTCCGATTCCCCCCCCTCTCCTTTTCCCTCCCGCCCAGACATCTGGGGTCCATGGGAACTTGGAGGTAGGGGTTCCCATCCCTGCCCCTCTCCTCTTCCCTCCCGCCCGGCTCTCCGGGGCCCATGGGAAGATGGGGGTAGGGGGTTCCCGCTCCTCCCTCCCCCGTCTTCCCTCCCGCCCGGATCTCCGGGACCCATGGGAAGATGGGGACAGGGTACGGGCAATAGGACGGGGGCTGCCTCCCTCAGGCAGCGGGGTGGAGATGGCAGAGCTCTCCCCGGTGGAGGAGGGCGGAGTCGATGACTCAGCAGGGACAACATGCAAAGGACTGGAGGGAACACTCACTCGAGGGGGAACAATGGGTGAGGGAGTAACCTGACCTCCCGAGGGGGCGGCGCCCACGCCCACAGGGAGGCAGGTGGGGGTTGGGTCAAAGGCGGGGACACCGGGAACAAAGAACAGAAAGGGGTTGTGGGAAGAAGAGACCCTGCCATGTGGCTGCCCTCCATCTTGGGAAGACAAAGGGATCGACCACGTGGCCTCGGCCTCCTCAGAGGAACAAAGAAAGGGGTTTAAAGAAACAGAGCAGCGCGGGGTAGCGCCAAAACTGGGATTTTCAACTGGGAAAAAGGGATTGGAAAACGGGTTTAGGGTCGTGGCCTCAGCGAATCGACCGATATCGCTAAGGTGGGGACGCCGGGATGGCTTGGGGGAGCCAGGCGCACGGTCCACATTTGTGGAGCTGCCCTGCGTCTCAGATCGACGGGGTGCTCCCCCTTGCCCACCCGGGTTAGGGGAAGAAGGGGTAGGAGAAGGGGATGGGGAAACAGATTCAGAGGGAGTAACAGATTTTCCGGATGGTTCTTTCCTTTCCCCAACCAGGTTTCGCGCGGGGTCTGATTTTACCACATCTGTGATCAACAAATGGAATTTAGGGAAGCAGTCATCTATGGAGGGATCCCTACCGATCCCCTCTGCTAGCCTTTTTCCCACTTGCTCCCAAAATTCTGTTTTGCGCGCGTCCTCGGTAGACAGACAGGGGAAAGCAAAGAACAACCACCGAACAAATTTCTTAACTAAATTTTTTGGGTATCGGCCCTTCACCAAAAGGATTTCTTTAACTTGGAAATAAAATTCCTTTTGTTGGGCAGATAGCACGGTCCCCATGCTTCTTCCACCCAAACCACCTCACCCCTGGGGCAGTAAAAAAGAGAAAAAAAAAGCAAAAAAACGCAGGCGACTCCAGCGGCTGCCGTTTGTGCTGCGCGCCGCACGTCCCAACCTCGGGAACACGGCCAGCCCTCCCTGTATTAGCTGGACACGTTTCCACGACTAATACTTACCAGACTGAAGTCTCTGCAAAGAAAAGCTGCCACCAGGGTCCGGGAGTCCCGGGAAGTGTTCTTTCTTCTGCCCTCCTGGCTGCGAAAGTTTGCACTTCCTGTCCCACGCAGGACACACTGTCTGGTCCCTCGTGGGCGACGGAGACTTCACTGACGTATTTTGGAGAGCCCCTGCTCTCGGTTTCCATCCGGCATGGAGCTGTGATCCGGCGCGGACCGCTGCCCACTCTGGCTTGGCGGCGGCGCTCCCCCCTTGGCGGCAGCGCGGCCCCTGGCTGGCGGCGGCGGCTCCCGGCGCTGTTCCTGGAGCTCCGCGGTGAACCTCCGTCCACGCGATCAGCTCAGCGCTGGCCTCGGCACCACGTTCGGGCGCCAATTGCGGCGTGGGTCGGGGGGGGGAACAACGCGGGGGAAACGCGGGATTACAGAACTTTACTTATTTTAACATAAATTAAAAACCCTAATCTAAACCCAAACTCCGGGATGCAACATTTTTCAAAGTTTTATCATCTGCAGCATCAAAAACTTCCTTCTGTTTTTCTTATTGTGCTGTGAATCAAACCTTGCTCTTTCCTCCAGAAACACACACACACACACACAAAAAAAAAAAAAAGGAGGATTTAATTTCTTCTATATATTCTTCATATCCCAATTGTTTTAAAACTTTTTTTTACAAAATACCATGAGAATATCTCTCTTGCTACTGATTGGTAAGCTGTTTCCATGACAGGTTGCTAGTATGTTTTCTACAATATGCTACATCAATGTGTTGGTAAGTGATTAAAAAAAATAAAAGGCTTAGTTTCTCCCCAAGGATTTTCTCAAGATATTACTTCCTGAATGATCATTTGAATTCAGTATCAACAAATCAATCACAATATATGTATTTTACCAATACTAATATCTATGTATAAAATTGGAATAATTTTATTAATTATTAAAATTAATATTAATTATATTTTTTAGGATAAAGATTTAAGTATGAGAGAAAGTAAGGAAATATCTGCTCATATTTCTATATGAAGGAACTAGGAGAGGTAGACATCAGTAGAATGAGAAAATTAAACTATAGGTAGACAACTGTGCCTCTATATTTTTGACTTCTGGTGAGATTCTGCTTTCAGAAAGATACTTCTGTTTCAATAAGAATGATACATGACAACTGAATCTTTACACAATATAAGCACTTGGAAGAGTGAAAATTTGAATATAGTACCCATGAAAAATTAAAGTATAGTACAATGAAGCAGAAAAAATAAGGAAAACAAGACATCAAGACAGCCATGTTGATTTTGAAGAGGAAAAGTTCTTGCTCTGACCTAAAGCTGACAGTTTCCATATAGTTTACTATAGCCTAAAGTGTGTTGAAGGTGAAGTGATTATGCTAGCACACAAAGGGGGTTTTTTAATAACTAAAAGAAAAGGGAGATTTTTTCTCAGAAATTATGCATTGTTCTAGCTATAATTTTTTCCACTAATTAACATTTATCACAGTATATTCTTCTTGTTTTTTCAGATACTATTTAAATAATAAGGGGTAAAAATATTTGATGTAGTACCGAATATCCTAAGAGAAAAGAAAAAAATCATTGTATAGATTTTTTTTTTTCATTTAATAACTGTATAAATATAGAACATTATGCCATTTCTCCTGTGCTAATTTTGTTTCAACTCTCTGTTGGCAGTAAAACTAAGAGAGAGATACATAGAATACAAATCAGATACCTTGAATTTTAGAAATAGAAGTCGGGAAGTTCACAGAGATGTCATAAAGAAGCACACTGGAAGCAGAGAAGACAAGTTGAGGAAGGATTGCTTCCAAAGCTGATGATGGGAAATAAGACAGTTAAGGAAATGCTAAGACTGTTTTTCATGCAAAAGGAAAAGTATAATACCTGGAAGAGTGAATGGATATCAGTTGACATAGATTAGGAGAGACTACTCTTTTATATTGCTGGTTTCTTAAATAATGAGAAATCAAAAAAGTAAGCTGACCCACTGAAAGTTGTGAAAAGCAGGAAACAGAAGCCTCTAATTTTCCTGTTATAATTAAAGCTATTTTTTTGCCTATTCCTTTAATAATAAGTTTGCAATGAAAATATACTGAAATAATTTCAAAAAATATCTGCAAGGAAAATAAAAAAGGAAAAACACATTCAAAAAGTGGAGGAAAAGGTATTAGATTCACAAATTAGACTTCGTCAGTGATTGCCTCATCCAATAGTGTAGCCACTGAAGTACGCATCAAACCCAGTGATATCCTAGTAAACATCCTTTAATGTTTAGTATCACCCCCAACATATTTGTATGGACAAATATAGGTTGTATTCTATGCCCTGTATCAGACTTTATTCTGATCTGAAATTATATGGATACACTTTACAAGTAAAAAAGAGTTATTTTCTCTATTGGATGTTGATTGTTGGTAGTCTCTGTCTCTATATTAGTAATTAAGTTAATTAATGCTGGAACATAAATGTCACATCACTTCTCTTCAGCCATAGATTACAGATTCTTTTGTTTTCTCTGCTTTAGTTAATAGCTGAGTGACTACACTGTGACAATGCAGAGCACCGCAGAGTCCCCAGGAAGTGCAAAGGAGAGCCCCTTTATTGCAAAAACCAAGCCTTTTTAAGCAGTTAGACCGTTATCAGTTTACATAGTTTTAAGGCACAACAAGCTCAAGTCAACCAACCCCATACACCGCGATGTGGACATGTGGCAGTTAAGCAGCATGTGTCTCATGTCTCTCACTCTCTCACATCTCTCACATACCTCTACCCCTCCCTATTCCAGCTGGGTCACTCTTCCACAGTTCCTTTCTACTTAACCTAAGCAGCAGGCCTGAGCCATGATTTTACATGGGTAACAAGGCCCTTATTTTATAAGGCTTTACCTATATGCAATACTATACTTTTAAAAAGAAGTTCCAAGAGGAAAAAAATGAATTTCAGACAGAATACATTAGAAGCCGTGTCGTGGTTTGACATGGAAGTGAAGTTTCTCAGGAAGTTTGGGTCAAACCAGTCAGTGGTCAGGTTTGGATATTGGCACTTGGAGTGACGACTGAGGGCATGGACACACCTCTGAGAACACAGGGGGTTAAAAGCAAGAACTCCCAGGGGAACTGTCTCTTTGGTTTTGGTCAGAGTGCTGTGCAGACCTCCCCTGCCCAGCCACAGGATGAGTGGGGGAGGGGAAGCCATGTGGCCTGGGAGAGGTAGGCCAGGGGCTGAAGGACTGGAACCAGGCTGGCCCCTGTGGATGGAAGGGTGGAGAGAAACGGAGATGCCTTTGTTCCCCCCCTTCCCAGAGGGAAAGAGACAGAGAGCCTGACAACACCTGGAATTTGCCAGCAGAGGAGAAGGAGAAGGCGGGGGGTGAAGGTGCCCAGCCGTGGGAGTTGGAGTTCTGGGCAGAGATTTCAGCTGTCTGGGGAGTCTGAGACTTTTAACCCTTTTCTGGGAAATGAAAGCTTTGCAAAATATTAGTTCTCCTTGATTTGAAAGAGAAGAGAGAAGTCTGTGACCTGAGATGTTAAAAGAAGAAATTTTTAGATGGGAGGAGATGATGGAGTGGCTTGTGGCTGGACTTTTCTTGTTAGCCATAGACTGAACCAATTCCTCTTGCAACAGAGACTGCATTTTTAGGGGGATGCAATGATGAGCCAAGAGATCTGCTTCAGCAACTACCAGCACAGGAATGGAGTGAACAGAGAAGAGTTGAAGAGGGTGTGGTGGTGCCCTCTGTCTTCAGGAAGAAGAAGATCTCTGTTCTTGAGACCCTCAGCCCCAGGGGAGGAGGAAATGGGGGGACTGTTGTCCCAAAAAAGGAGAAGCTGTTGGACCCTCGGCCCCAGAGGAGGAAGAAACTTGGGGGGGACTGTGGTCCCCAAATGAGAAACTGAACTGTTGTTCTTTAGGTCCTTGGCAAAGCATCCTTAAAAGAGCCCTATGAGCAGTCTGTCCATGCACGGTGGTGAGAGCACTGTGACATGGGAAGGAGAGTGTCACACTGGCAGATTTCCTCTGGGCGGTGCCATGTGTGACATGGAAATGCAAGAGGTGGCAACTGTGTTTCCTGGGGGGGGGTCTATGGTGCAAGAGAGACTCCTCTCTCCCTTGATGGACTGAGTATTGATTATCTGAAGGGTGATGACTTGATTGAGGGTCCGAGTTGTGTCTCACTGTGGTTTGTTGGAGTTTGGGTGGGGCAGGAGTGTTTTGGAGGGTTTTCATTCCAGATTTAGCGTGTATCTTTTATCATAGTAGTAGCTTAATAAAGTTCTTTTTCCTTTATTTCTAAGCTTGGGCCTGCTCTGCTCTGTTCCTGATCTCATCTCACAGCACTTATTGGGGAAGGTGCATTTTCATGGGGCTGCTGGCATTGCACCAGCATCAAACTGTGACAAGCTGGTAGCCAAAGTGTTACCTACCAAAATGCCAAGTATTAATTAGAAGTGACTTCTTAATAACGGGAAAAAACACAACAATATTTCTAAAAAAATGTATTCCAGAATCTAAAGCAAACCCACAGTCTTTCTAAATCTAGGGTTGCATATACTTTGGTTTGGTTTAGTTTCTTTCTAAGAATAACAGAATTTATTTTATTTTTTTTTTAGGTTTTTTTTTTTTTTTTTTTTTAGTTTTTAACTAAGGAAAATATTTATCTTTTAAATGAAAACAATAAATATAAAAAACTTTATACAGTTCAAGCAGAAGTATTTAAAAATGTGTTTTGTTCATTAGCCAAACCAGTGAGTCACCCACTATAGTCTTAAAGGAAGCAACAAGAGACAAACAGTTCAACAGAGATGTATTTTATTGAATATCACTAAAATAAAACTGAGAAACTGTCACTGTGTTCAAGTATAAAATTTTAAAAAATCTCAGAAATCTCAATGAAGTTTAGATCATTGTAAAATTCTGTCATATGGATCTAATTGATATAACTGTGAATCATCAAACCAGATTCAACACTTGACTTGGAACAAATTCTTTGTTCTTGCTCAAATGTTAAGATGTGCCTGATTAGCTCAGCTGTCTTCACTGATGCTTTTCTGACCAGGGATAACCAACTGTCTTAGTTCTGCAGAGTGAGCTCTGTTGCTGAAGGTCTGCTGTGGTAACAAGCACAATGAGAAAAGGACATGGGGAGACGTGGTTTTTCAAACTGTTTTCAAAGCCAATGAAAGTTCAAGTTCTTTATGTTACTTGACTTTGCCTCACAATTCATTCCAGCGGAGATGGCTTTTAATTTTTATTTCTGTTGTGGGACCTGGGTTTGACCCAGAGAAAGCAGAACTACATCTGAAGCTCTGTTGGTCTTGTCGAACTTCATGAGGTTTCCATGGACCCAGTTCCCAAGCCTGTCAAGATCCCTCTGGATGGTATTCTTTCCCTCTAGCAAATTGACTGCACCCCACAGCTTGGTGTCATGCACAAATTAGCAAGGGGTGAATTCAGTCTCACTGTCTATGTCACTGGTGAAAATGTTAATCAGTACTGGTCCCAGTCTATACTTGGTCCATGAATATATTGAGAGACACAACTCATCACTGGTTTCCATTTTGTCCTAGAGTCATTAACTGCAATTCTTTGGACACGACCATCCAGCAAATACCTTATTCACTTTAACAGTCCATACCTCAAATCTGTGCCTCTCCTATTTAGAGGTAAGAATGTAATGTGGAACCATATCAGAGGCTTTACAGATCTCCAGGGAGATGAAGTTAATAGCTCTTCCTTTGTCCACTGTTACAGTCATTCTTTCAGAGAAGGCCACTAGCTTAGTTGGGCATGATTTGCCCTTGATGAAGCTATGTTTGTTGTTTGTCTCTCATCACCTCCCTGTCTTCCACATGCTTCAGCATAAATTCCTGAAAGATTTTGTCAGATACTGAGGTGAACCTGAATGATAGTTAGTTACCAGGGCCCCCCTTTTTAAAAATGAATGTGATGTTTCCTTTTCTCTGGTAACTGGGGAGATCACCTGGCTTCCATGTCTATTCAAATATGATGGAGAGCACTTTGGTAACTAAATCTGTCAATTTCCTCAGGGTTCTGGGATGCATCTCATCAGGTCTTAGGTATGTCATAAAGCCTGCAAATTTTAGGAAATTTGGGAATTTAAAAAAAAAAAAATTAACAATTTTTCCATTATTTTTCACATTTTACTCTATTTTTCCTTTTTTTTTATTAGCACCCTGACAAAAATGGGATCATAGGTTTGCTTTATTTGCAGTTCTTGTAAAAGCATCTGTCTTCCATTATCTGATACTATTTCTAGTTGTTTCTCTTACTGTATGTTCTCCTGTGAAGACTGCTTTGATTGCTTCTTTTCCGTGTTAGAGTTGATATATTTTAGTGACTCAGAGAGACGTCTCTGTCACCATCTCTGCTTTGATAGATATTGCCTTCCTTTGAATTGGTCTAGTACTGCCTTTCTATTTTGCTGTCTTTCCTTTTCATCTGCCTGAATTGTCTTTATGGATTGAGGCAACTCATTCTTTGTGACCAGAAGGTGAATGTCAAGGGCAGGATTTGTCTCATCAAACCCAGAAGTTAGAATGCAGATATCCGTGCCTTAGCAAGTCACCTGCACTCCTGACAGTTACGTGTCACAAAACGAGACTTATACAGTAAGATTACTCATGTCCTAAAGTAAATATGGAAAGTGACTCTAAAGTATTATACTCTTCATTAGTCCATTTACCTTCATTTAATACAGAGGGAGGTGGTCATTAAAGGCTCAGATGCAGACAGCTACATTTGAGAAATCTAAAGTGAGGTGAACATGCAAACATCTCCAAGTTATTGACTGATTTTACCCATGTAAATGAAAAAGAAAGTGAAGAAAAACGGTATGGAATTAACACTGATATAACTATTTATCATTATTACTAAGTAATTGGACTTTTTTAGACAAAAAGCTTTTTTTCTCCTGCTTTTTTTTTTTTTTTTTTTCTGTAAATATCCCAAACTATCTTGCTCTCTTTTATGTTTTAATACTAAAGTTTACAGAGAAAAGCCTGTCTAAAATTCCCAGGAGGAAAGGCCCTTCTCATTCTAGCATCTTCAACATCTGTGGGAAACAAAAATAAAACACAAAAATTAGACCCTGCTAAACCTGGCTCTGCAGGGAGGATTTTACTAGTGTGTGAATAAGTAAAACCATTTGTCCTCATGGACTCATGCTGACTGTGCACAGAGGAGGTTAGGGTTGCTTCCCACCCCCACTCAAGATGTTGCTGTTAGAATAAGGTTATCTGTTTACCAGCTTGTTTATATTTCTTTAAATAAGAAGAAACACATATAGCCTTAAAAATAAAAATCAGGTGAAGTGAATAAGAAAGCAGTATATAAAAAGGACTTATATCTATAAATATAGATATATATCATAAATAAACCATTAGCTGTTTTTACCACATATTATCTCTGGAAATATATTAATTCTCATGGAAAAGCCATCAGTGCCCCTTTTTTCATATCTATAACACATTTTTCATCCTACACATGACTTTTAGCATTATTTGTTACTAAATTTGTCTGAAACTTTCTTTTAAAAACATTTTTATTTATTTTGTTTTTTTTTTAATTAAGGAATGTTGAGAGTCTATTTTTAATTAAAAAAATGCTTTCATTCACTGTTCCTTTTTAGGTCTCCTAAACCCATTCTGGTCAGTCTCATCTCACATTCTTAATGATGTGGTTTCAGAGGAAAGTCTTGCCTAAATATCTTATGTGAGATTTTTAGGCTACCTTTGATCTAACATTTTTACTTTGCGTAGAAAAACAAGAAGAACACTAAAATGAAACCAAGTCACCTGAGAAAATTTTATTTAACAATTTAAAAATATTACTTGAAGAGTTTTTCCTGTGTTTCATTTTTTTGGAATACAAGGCATAGATTTGTGGAAAACCACCCAATTTGGATAGGACATTGGAAAAGCTACTGATGGTACATACAGTGAACACTGAATCTCATTTTTAGCAGCTAAATATTCTTGGAGCCTATCTCCACTGTGTGTGTACCTATTTCTTGCATCTTTTAGCACTGATCTAATAATGTAAACAAAATCTCTACTTACCTTCAGAATTTGTAAATGGGTATTATACAAAACTTCTAGAAGAGTAAAGTTTCTAAGAGTTGGCCAAAACATAGAATAGGGTTAAGCAGTAATAAAAAGTTCATTAACAAGAGCCCCAAAACCCTCCAAACTATCTTGAATCTAACTTTTTTCCCCCTCATTTCCTGCCCTTGAAATGAAAGCATGAAATAAAGTAGGAAACACAATAAAACAAAACTAAAGCGATTTCTCTGACAGTAAGCCATGATAGCTTCTACTTTGCCATCTATCGTGTTCGATCCTCTCAGAGTTTGATTCTCAGGGAATTCAGGTTTTTTTCCTTGTATTTTAGTCTCTTTAGGCTCTTGTACTGTTCTCATCAATACAGCAAGTTTTTAATTTATTGATTGAATAGAATCAGTGATGTGTTCTGCCATTCATCAGCTTCAGCATGCATTCTATATAGTTGCATCTATCAGTCTTTTTTTTTTTCTTTTTTTCCTATTAGAGATATAATTTCTTTGTGGTTGCCACGTTTCTCCGTACAGACTACAGGCTTTTGGGAGTGCAAGGGTAGTTGTTTGTTTTTCCTAAAGTGTTTTCAGGTAGCTAAAGCATTTATAAAATCTGATTCTTTCTGTAGGAAACTTTCTTACTCTTTTTCATCTGTAGAGAGAAAACATAATGATTTACATAATTTGGAAAGAAAATGCTTGCTATATAAAGGACAGTTCTTTCATATGTTAAGCAGGATCAGTCAATTTTTATTATATTTTTAGTTCCATAAAATCACAACACTGTCTTTGAGGAATTCTTTGCAAGTGGAGATACAGGAATAACGAGAGCCCCTTCCACAGCTGCTGCTTTTCAATAGCATTGCTGTATCAGCAACATGCTTAAACAATCTGGGATGACAGGAATGCTATTTCCTTTCTCTCTCCAGGTGGGAGCCACTCCCTACCCTTTCCATTATTAAAGAGAGTGACCCCAGTGTCAGCTGCCTGGGTTTCAGGAAATATACCACCTTTTTATAATGACAATTTTAGGATTCCAGGTTTTGGTACATGCAAGTGGATTGTTTGTTTTGGTTTGGGTTGGGGTTCTTTTTATGTGGGGTGAGAGGGAGAGTAGAGATAGAGGAAGGGGGAGCTGGTTTGTGCAATCGCTGTGTTCACTGGGATACTTAGCTTGTTTTTAACCAAGAAGAAGTACACAGAAATGTGCTAGCTCAGTTATGAACTGCACTGGCAAAGGACCTTTCAAGTGCTTTTCACTAGTAATGCCTTTGTGCACATCCCACATAACACCCGTGGGTCTGCTCAGTAGCATTCTTTCAAACACAGTTTTATATCTCTGAAATTTTAAGTTACAACAGGTAGCTTAATTACAAAGCAAGCAAAAGACCCACAATTGAGTGAAATCATGCTAATTTCATTCTTCAGACTTACTGATGACAAGAAAGTTCTATGGGGTGGGGGGTTACAAAATTTACAGTCTGACGCACATTTTACCACAAGCATATTGTCTCTGTTCATTGAAAACTTTTTTCTCAGAGCTTGATATATGTTGAATTAGCCACAATAAGTTTCATCTCCATACATTGCATCATTTGTATTATGTTTTCCCAGAGAAACTTGTATTTTACAAAGTACAACTTGGATTTTTTAGATACATTTGAAATAAATGGGGGAGAGAGTTGCATTATGTTTATAGTAGAAAATAATGCAACTTGCTAGTTGTAAATAAGCAAAGCAAAGCAGCCTTTCTGAGGACCAATTGCTAATCCTACACATGATTCTGGAGGGATTACTTCAGAATCATCTAGTTTGGTTGTGTAGTTTTAAGGTTCATTAACTACTAAGGACCACGGAGAGATGTCAGGCATCTGACTTAGGTGCCTGAAATAGACATCTTATGAGTACATAAAATACCTCTGAAAACCAAAGCATCCATCCCTTGCTAATTCTAGGATCAAATGCAAGAGTGTTTGATTATACAAAATGCAGAAGCTTTATTTAGAAGAACTTGTTCACTAGGCTTTTCAAAATAGTTGGAATTCACATGAAAAAATTGTATTAGCTAAATTTTGTGGCAAAAGTGGGGCGAAAATATTTTGCAAATGAAGTCAGAAATGTAGCCTAAAAGCTTTAGTCTATTTTTTGATTTATAAATTTAATTTTCTAGTTATCACTTGGAAAAAACACTGAAAATTGATGTTGCAAAATACAGAGCACTAAACTGTAGGTAGATGCAAAATATATGTCAAACACTTGGAAAAGCCATGTAGAATTTAGCAAGTGAATAGAAAGCAACTCAAAGGATCAGCAAAATAAAATGTTTCCTTACTGAAGAAAAGAGATTTTCTGGTTGAAAAATAGATGTGAATACTTGATGTTATCCCTCCCCAGTTGTCAAGCTAATTACCTCTATACTCATAGAAAGGAAAAAATCCAACATTGATTAGATTTCTAATCTTGTGAACACCTACCTACTAAGGTCTCAGATTTTTTTCTTCTGTTTGAGAATAAATCTTTTGAAGATTAGAAAGAATAAAGCAGGTCACTGGACTTGATAAATGTTTCCAAATTAGTGTCCTGTACTAGACCATTATTCTGTCATTGAGTGTTTTCCCATAACTGTAGTGTTACGAAACAGAAAGTGTATTTACAGCACAATCTAGGACCAAAATGAGATACAACTATTCTTTTGCAGATTCTCTTTGCAAACTAATTGCAAATGTAATGCCTCCAAGATCAAATAAAAAAGTAAACTCAGTTTCTCAACTATTACCCTTTCATTTCAGTATCACTGGACTAGATTCAGGCTTTACTAATTGGTACATGCCTGTTATAGAAGTTGGACTAGCAGCCTCACTCTTGCAGCAGCAGGAAAAAGGGTTGCTATGTAACTAATTACAGCTATCAGCAGTGGCTCTGTTTTAAATGGTGTATGAATTAGGCAGTCTCCTAGAAGAACACACAAGTAAATTTGCCATTAACAATGAATAGCTCTGTGAAAAGAACACAGTATAAATTTACTTAGTCCATCCTGGGATTAGGCAGACAGCTCTACACTTATTTGGCTTCTGAAGTAAATTTCAGTGGAAAACTTAAGAGGCTTTTCTCCAGCAAAATGAATTTTGCCACATACTTGGTGCCTTTTTGCAAGAGACCATATTCCAATTCCGATTACGCTAATGCAAGCTGTGAGTAAGTTCATTGTGCTCACTGGAATTACTCTAGATTTACAACAGTGTTATCTGAGATTTACACCTCTATAAATTAATCTGAGATGTGGCCACATAGTCTAGGTGGTTGTTAGCTTAATAGGAAAAATACAGTTGCATAAATAGTTGCTATCCTTCATACTAATTTGAGACCTCCTCATAGCTGCTTACGCACCCATTTGTATTAATTTACTACACCAGAAACACGTCCAATTAATAAGAAAGGTAATTTACTCACTGCTCCTGATTAGCAAAACTTTTTCTTTGCCATTACACCTATCCCTCCATAATATTTATCTCTCTGAAGTGTTTGGTACTGTTCTTAAAATCTTAAGGATGGTGGAGGTTTATTGTGACATGGCATCTTGTTTCTAAGGCTGTTGAACTAGCCAGCTTTTTTCATAGTCACAACCAAACAAATCTGAGCTATGGATTAGAACTGATCCCAGCAGGAAAATCATAAATTGTACATTTTCAAGAAACATGAGTAGTGGGAAAAAACTGTAATATTAACTAAAATTGTCACATAGGTCTCTCAGTCATTCTAGAATTAATTTAAAATCTTATTTCTGATTGGGTTCTAGAACTTTTGCAGCTATAGGAACAACTAGGATAAACCACATTTTCTTTTACATAAAATCGATTGCTTCTAAAACTTCAAGAAAATTAGATATGCCCTCTATCTCTCTTCTTGCGCTGTCCAGTGGGGTTTTTGCTAGCTCTTTCACAGGAGAATTTTATATAATAGAAATTGCTGAAGAAAAATAATGCAAATTATGATTGCACTAAATTTAGCTGTTCTCAGCTCTGTAAGTGAGCTAAGGCCAGGTTGAGTTTGTTCCCAGAGGCCTCATTGTTCACTCTGCTAGGCAATAAAATAGTTCCTCCAGAGTCATTACTATATATGAGACAAGTCTCTGCAGCTCTCCTCAATGAGGAGGCTGACCCAAGGACTTCATAGCAACAAATCATCCAGTTTCTACACAGGTAATTTAACTCTTGCTCTTCTCAGTCCAACAGAGTAAAACAACAGTTACATTACTGTAAACAAGTGCTTTCCTAATCTTTCTGTGGTGAAAGTGTCCCTTCTAAGAGATGACATTCATGCCACCATATGGCAGTATTAGAGTGTCAGACTATACATTCTGGTTTATGATACTTTAAACTACATACTCTAAAATAAAGAAGCAATGTGCACCAAACTCCAAGCCTATCTTGGTAAAAAAAAAAAAAAAAAGGATGAATAAAGAAAAAATAATAGAAAAAGAAAAAAAAGAAAGAAAAAAGTCAGTTACAAAGGAATTGTTTAACAGGAAATGTAGAGTACTCGTCATCACCTTGAACACTGTATAACTACTTGCACTTGTACAAAGTTGAGGTTTAATGTTACAACTTAGATTTCTAGGAATATAGCACTTTGTTTGTCATAGAATAATTATACTGTGAAGCAGAAAAATAAAATATTCAGTAACTATAAATTCCTGAAATTTTGAATTTTGAACTTCTTTATTATTTCTTTCTTAAATTGAATGAATTATAGAAATACAATGGAGTAAAGAAAGATATTTTGATTTTGTTACTATTATTATTATTAATAATATTTTTTATTTTTATTTTTATCCTGTTACTTGGTTTCCAAGGACAGCTCTACATATCTATTTACATACAGATATACAGTGTTGGGTTTTCTTTCCTGCTTTTCATACTGTTCACAAAAATGCTAAGATGGCTACATTCAAACCGGTCCAGAAAACAAGAATTAGCAAGCACCTAGCCAATGTACTGTAACCAAATGCTTAGTCTGCTTGCATATTGTAAAGCTTTCACCAATTTCCAAAACACAGACGAAGTAAAACCTTAGTCTTGGCTATTCATTGGAAAAGTGACAGCTCCTGGAGGAAAAATTGCAATTGAAGTTAAACAAATGGGGCAAACAACAGCAATTGCAAAAATTACCAAGGGCCACATAGACACTCTCAAGATAGCTCTAGGATGTTGCAATTGAACAAATCACCACTATGCCACCTCATGAAAATAAACAAAACACACTGTGACCCTTGTACCTTAATCAGGTGGGAAAGAGTTGGTACTAGACAATTAAAAAAAACACATTTGCTAGTTAAATTTTAATGATACTTACTCCAGCTTAGATGTCATCCCTCGGGTAGCAAGGATTTAATTTGACTGCATAGCTTATGTTGGTTAACCTGGTAGGATAAACTGTGCCAGAAAAAAATAGGTTTTCTCTTTATTTAGTGAGTGTAAATATGAACATTTTTTTTAAAAAAAAATCATTTATATTGTATCAGACGGGGTTTGTGATACAGATGTGCTGCAAGCACTTGTAAAGAACTTGAAAATATTTAGAAAAAATGAAGTTTAAACATAATTTTTATATCATAATTTAAATTGCAATGCCCAACATCCTTTATGACTCTGGCTTTCTACTAGAGTTATTAACTTACTTGCACAATTGCTTTCTCCCCATCTCCACAAGAATGTTAACTGAATTCTAAACAGGTCCACAGACAATACAAAACTGGGAGGAGCTGATGACTCCATTGAAGGCAGGGGGACCCTGCAGAGAGACCTTGATAAATTAGAGGGCCAGACAATTACCAACCATATGAAATTCAGCAAAGGAAAGTGCTGGATTCTGCACCTAGATGTACAGTACAGATTGGGGAATGAGAGACTGGAAAGCAGTGCCATGGAAAGGGACCTGGGGGTCCTGGTTAACAGAAACGGGAATCAGCAATGCCCTGGCAGCCAGGAGGGCCAAATGTGTCCTGGGGGACATCAGGCACAGCTGCACCAGTGGGATTGTCCTGCTCTGCTCCACACTGGGGTGGCCTCACCTTGAATATTGTATGCAGTTTTGGGTGCCACAATGTAAGATATTAAGCTATCAGCATCTAAAAGACGACAACAAAGGTGGTGAAGAGGAGAAGCCATATGGGGAGAAGTCATATGAGGAGTGGCTGAGGGTATTTGGTGTGTTCAGCCTGGAGAAGACTGAGGGAAGACTTCATTGCAGTCTGCAACTTCCTCATGAGGGGAAGGAGAGGGGCAGACACTGATCTCTTCTTTCTCATAAGTAGTGACCGGACCCATGGAGATGGCCTGAAGCTGTGTCAAGGGCAGTTTAGGCTCGATATTAGGAAAGGGTTTTTCACCCAGAGGTTGGTTGGGCACTGGAAAAGGCTCCCTAGGGCAGCGGTCACAGCACCAGCCTGACAGAGCTCAAGACACATTTGGACAATGCTCTCAGGCACATGGTGTGACTCTCTGGGATGGTGCTGTGCAGGGCCAGGAGTTGGAGACCATGATCCTTGTGGGTCCCTTCCAACTCAGCTTTTTCTGTGATTCTGTGAATTCTTGAAAAAAATTAATATTTATTTATTTCTCTATTTAAGTCACATTCCTCGGAAAAGAAAAAGTCATTAACAAACAATGCTTAATTTTCAAATGTAATTTTTTTAAAGGAATAGTACTTTTTTTTTGTTTGCTTGTTTTTTTTTTTTTTTTAATCTGTGTTGTTTCAAATATTGAAAACATTATTAGCATAGCTAGAGCTTTATTCCTGCAGGTGAATAAGATTCAAGCTATGCATTCAAAGACAGGTGAAAAATCACTCCTACTAACAATGGAACAGGTTCCCCAGGGAAGTGGTCAGAGCACCAGCCTGACAGTTCAAGAAGCATTTGGACAGTGTTCTCGACCACATGTTGTGACTCTTGGGGTGTCCTGTGCAGGGCCAGGAGTTAGACTTGATGATCCTTTTGGGTCCCTTCCAACTCAGTGCATTCTCCAATTCTGTGATTCTATGAATATTCCACAGATAATGTGTTGTTATTATACCTACCTTATGGGCAAGGAACCCACTCAGAGGACGTGAGAGGTGGATTTATCATACATCACAGCTATTATGAAACACAGTGAAAACTTCAGATGCAACATGTACTTGATTGCTATTTGTTGCGTACATAAGGGCCTTAAGTCCTTGGTATTAAAATTTTCCAAGCATTCAAAAAGTATATTTCTTGGCATGTCCATAAGTCTTGCCAGTTCTTAAAAAACTGATGGATTACCTTATGCTCAAGGTCCCTAAGGAGCTACAAACTAAATATTTATCTTCCCATCTTGTCCATGTACTTGCTATAACAGATATTCCCAAAACAAGCCTGCTAAACCACTGTGTGCAAGAAACAGATGCCAGCTCTGGTGCCATCACTATCTCCTAAGAATGCAATAAGAGCAAAACTGTCATTCATACACAAGAAATTATATTTAATTTCCTTTTCTCATTGGGGGAATCTGAATGACTGCCTCTGAAACAGTGGACTACGCAGTAGCATGTAGCTTAGAATATACAGTAGATTCAGATGAGCTATTTAATCCTTTCAAATTTAATTCAATTTATACAAAATAATTAGAAAGAATAAAAGTAGGAAGTTACAGCATGAATACAGGAGTGAGTGCAAACAGGCTTAGACGCAGAGTGGCTTGACAGCATGGGCATGCTGCTGTTGTGCTTTGTCCCCATAATCCCTAGACTCATGCTGGCTCAACACAGCTGCCACAAGGCACTAGTAGAACTACCTTGACAGCAATTGGTTTTGTTCTTACAAATTGATGGTTATTATACTTGCTAGAGGGGCTACCTCACTGTCTAGTATTTCCTTAAATCAGAATGTATTTTTGAGAATTAAGGAATAGATCTGAGTCTCATGGTTATGGACCATTAAATTATTTTCTATGACTGTCCAAAAGGAAGTTATTTTCTTTTTTATTTGTATATGGGGCAGAAAGAGACTGCAAATTGTGAGTAAATGAACTATGTTTTCTTTAGAGTTATGAAAATATCAAAGCCAATATGTTTAGCCACCAACTAAACAAGAGCAAGTCTCAAAAGGAGAAAATATACATCATAAGTTCAGGAGTCATTGTAAAAATCAAGTTTGTGGGGAGGATTGCTTTCATTAAGATAGACATCGCCAAGCATGTTACAGAATAAGAATGCAATGCAGACCATGTGAACTTTCTGAGATTTCTCAGGTCCAGCATGTGCCAAGTGCTTTCCTAGCACACAATAAAACTCAGGTTCTAGTGCACTTCCATCAGGAGGGGGAAAAAATGACCTACTTTTGGAAACATGGAAAACCAGTCACTTAGAACTTGAGTAAACTGATCCAGCTGACTGTCTCTACATATAATTGTTCCTCAGCACTGATAACTAAAGCTCTAATTCCAGTGGGGAAAGAACTCACTTGAAAATCTAGACATGGGCTTTTAAAATGTCAAAATGGAAAGCTAAAAAACCCAAAGCCAAACAAAAAGAAGTGAGTTTGTAAATGCTATTTTTGCTGACAGCTTTAAAGCAGAATAACAGTCCTTTTGACCTTGAGAGTTATCAGTTCCCTATCTGACTTTTCTTTTTTTTGTGTGTGTGTTTTGCCAGGTTTTACAAAGTTTCGACACTAAAGAAGATAAACAACAGTGAATGGTATCAGGTGTCCTGCAGTATTTTCTGCAGTGCCCAGGGGTTCCACTTGCTTTTAGTATACTCAGCACAGAAATGGGCTGTGCTAAGCATTTTATTGAATTTGTAGACAAGGTGCTGGTGCAATTATCATCTATGTAATTTGCCTTCTGGGACAAAATTTGTTAGCCAAATATCCCCTCTTAATTCTTTTTTAGTAAAGCTGAGTAGACAGAAAGCTCCTCATTTCAATGAAAAAATATTTTAAAGTAGTTATCAGAAAAATAATTAATGAGAATATTTTTCATTATTCCTGTCAGAGAAAAAAAAATCAAAATCAAAACAACAAAACAAAACCCCCCAGAAATATTAAAAATGTAAAAATAATAAACTGGAAAACTGTATCAGACTCAATGAGAGACTGAAATTTATACATCAGCCAATAATTTACTCAAGAAGTTTTGCTGATATCTTAAACTGTGCAAATAAGATTGAAAAAATGAAGCAAATAAATAAAGCAAATCTACTGAGGATCTGAAACGTCTTTAATGTTATGGGCACAAAGCATTCCATGGAGGTTGGGTCTCCATATTTCATAGTATATGTGCTTTTATAGATAATTTCTAGTGTTGTGTTTTCTCAAGTAACTTCTAGCTCTATCCCAAAAAGCTTTGACCTCCTATTTAATCCAGAGATCATCTCCTGCCATAGTTCAGTATATGCAATATAAAGGCAGAGTTTTATGGTGTACAAGCATCACTATCTAGTTGCATTACAGGTTTGGAATTGTTACAAACAACTTGAACTGAAAAAAAAAAAAGAACACAAAAAGACTACTTATGATTATGAAATTATTTGAGTGACACACATATAAACAAGAGAAGAGGCAAATCCAAGGGCCATATTGTATGGACATAGCAGATAATTCTTAGAGGGATCTAGCACAGTGGATGAAAACCAGTCTAAATATCACTGGTTTCATGATCCCTGTCCCAGACTGATACATTTGGTAGTGTTGATGCAAGTGCTTCTCTCTTAAACTGATTTCTCTAGTATATAGGCATTTCATCTGGTGTTTACCTCAGTTTATCTGAGGTGAAAAACTCAGAATCCTTTCTTGCAAGCAAGAATTGTATCCATTACTTAAAAAAACCTCAAAGAAACCTTGAACCTTTTATGTAACAAGATAAACTGTGCTTATGTTTTATAAAAGTCTATTTAATTCAGAAGTGAATGGTCAGGATTAACTGCTGAACTGAAACTGCTGGAAATCTCCCACAGAACTGTTTTATCAAACAAAATGCTTGATAAGTCTGAAGGTAGAATAACTTCCATTCTTTCCTATATTGTGGACCCCAAATTTGTAGAACTGCTTAGTCAGAAAACCAGTACAAGGACTATCTGAAGGAACAGAGAATAGGAAAAAAACTTTTATTTTTCAGCCAAAGTGAGGAAAAAGGTAGACAAATATGTACAGACCTCTTGAGGGGAGGGGAAATACATTGCTCCACTCACCATGCTCTAAGAAGTTTGCCATGCACACCCTTTATGAGACAGCAAAACTTGACAATATAAGTCCCAGGCCAGGTGGGGCTTTGGAAGAAAGCTGGGGTTATTGTCTACTTTTTATTTACCTGTTTTAGGTAGGAACTAATGACTAAGTTTCTCAAATAACAGAAACTCTAACAGGTATAAAAAGAGAAGGTAGCTAGGAAATTCTGAAGGCAGCATGGAATGTTTGCAGTTGTGTCTTAATTCTGTATTAGTTTCACTGAATCTTTACTGTTTTCTGGAACTTCAATGCATATAATTATGTGATATTTATTTGATTGCAAGGAGCTAAAGCCATAGTCAGTTTCAGCATCTATAGTACAAAATTCACATTCTGTCTTTCACAGACATGAGCTAGTCTCACGCCTCACTTGAAGTCATGACTATGTGAGCTCTGAGTCATATTATGTGGCAAAGCTACTATTCAAGTCAGTAGAGCTGGGATTCATCTCACCTAACTTCTGGAATGTGATTAATCTGCCCTGGTTTGGATGCCAGCTTCAGCATGAGATGAATCACCTTGTAGTTATGCCTGGTTTTCTCCACTGACTGCAAAAAAACTCTTGATAACTTTTGCAGGTGCAGATTTCTACTCTATGGATGACTAAGGTTAGGTGAGATAAACTGATAAACCTTAGATGAGTTTCAGTAAAAGCTATGGTCAAATGAATTACAGGCAGCAGAGGGTACAAAGACTTTTTGCTTTCTTAATCCTTGACAAATTTAGAAGTTTTATTAATATATCTTCTAGCTAGATTTTTGAAAGAGGTCTTGGAAAATTTCTTAAAAAAAAAAAAAAAAAAAGCAAGGTATAATAATAATAGAATACAATCCCTGTGTACAATAATGGTTGGGTTTTTTTCCAAAATGTTGTCAGCCTTAAGTAACTGTCAACAAGGGCTTAGAGTTCTGAAGGAGGATCAAAGAGAGTTGGCATATTGTTATTGCTTAAATGTGTGTGTTTCTAATAACATCACAAGCATTCAAATTGCAGGGACTACAGCATATTTAGTGCCTTACCAAGACATGTAATAGGTGTTAAGTTAGACCATTTGGGATTTTGATTTAGAACATTCCAGTTTGGGCTTTGCCATGCTGAACACTTGTTTCTAATCTAGTTGAATTTCTTTATTCATCACACTGTAATTCTGTTTTTCCTACTGTACTTTGACCTACAGTGAGACCTTACTGAAAGAATAAAAGTTGAAGGGATTGAAGGACTCTCAATCAATTGACAGATTGCCATCATCTTCACAGTAATTTTCAATTCTTATGCATGAATTTCATGTCAAAGCATAAATATATTTATCACAGAAAAGTAATATAAATTCATTGCTAGCAGAACGCATGCATAATGGTTTTGAAATTTTGTAATATATGGAAGTTGTTGCCTAAAGATAAATGCTTTGTATATAGTGCATGTAGATATGCATATGTACACATATATACACATGCATACATATGTTTATATGACTGAAGAACAGAGTGAAATAGAGACATTTGTTATGAATTACAAATGAATGGTTAATCTTGACAAGGCTTTACTTGTTTGAGAATCAAATGCTGGTTCCTCAAAAAGCAAATTATCAGAAAGATTCTCTTTCGCTACTGTCATTAACAGATAGACACTGACGACAGTTTAGCTTGGTTTCAGCATCACTCTTGGGCCACAGCTGCTTACCAGGCAATCTAAGTGCCACTTGAACGCTCAGTTGCAGATTGACCTTGTGGTAATTGAGGTTATGAAAAGGCTCTTGTTCTCTAAAATCTCAAATGAACACCTCTCCCTCTGGGAGACAGCAGGATATTCAGCAATAGCAGCGCTGCTGAACCTGTGAGATTCTTTCTGCTGCTCTGGTCAGTGCTGAGGTCAGGATGAGAAACAAATGCCTGTAACGGGGTATATGGAATGTAATGGAGTAGCAAGTCAAAATGAAATTATCTGGGCTGCAATTATTTTCCTTTAATTGTGCCCCATTCTGCCACCCCAAAAAGGCCTGCCAAGTATTTGAAAACATATTTTTAACACTTTTCTCACTTCTATCAGGAATATTTTGTGTTCTTTAAAAAAAAAAAAAAAAGAAAGAAAAAAGAAAAAAGGAAAATAATGACATGCTAAGGTGTCATTTCTTTAAATCAGAGAACTGTCTGCTGAAGTTATCAATTGCTCCATTTTGCAGCATGAGCCAGCATCTGAGCATCTCTGCCCCTGCCAGTAATTAACATTACAGTCAATGGGAATTAATGTTGAGGCTTTCAGAGGAAATGGGGATAATTAAACTAATCACAAGAAGTACACAACAATTATTGTTATAATTTTAAATCTCAATCCAATTAGCTATGCTAGCCACTCTCTTTGGCAAAAACTCACTGTTTATGGTTGCTAAATATAAGATTAAAATTAGTGATGGCAGAACATCTTTTAGCTACTCAACATAGGTCAGGACTTTTTGTTTTGATTTAAATGCTGTACACAAAATTAAGGAAAGACTCTCCAGTGGCAAAACTCTTTTAAATAACCTATTAATACTTATTGGGCCTGAATATCCTGCTGAAAATACAGAGCAAGAAGTTTAGCTCCAAAGGAACCAAAAACAAGCATGGATGCTCAACATCAAAAACTGAAGAATGAACATCATGATTTTAACAGAATGTCTTGTCTGAATATTTTGATCCATGTAACAAGTGTATTAATATGCATTAATTAGTCTTAGACAGGTGAAATTGTCCCTGTAGAGTAACAGAACTAAGCATATTTTGTCTCAAGTGTTCTGAGTATTGCTTCAGGAAAGGTGTGATCAGAGGAGAGGATCCTGTGGAGCTGGGACAGTGCTATGCTGAGCAACATCCTCCTCTACCTTGAGACTTTTGCTCAGTCCCAATCCCCCAGCTCATTTCCTGGAGGAGGGCTGGCTGTGCTTGCAGGAACAAAAGAGTGAAAAATCTAGTTCACATAAGAGACATGCACCAGGTTAACTACAAAAGGGAGCAGATAGGGCCCCCTCATGTTCGTATTCCTCTTTGTTACTCTCATTGTTTGTCCCAGCTCCACACAACAGGACCAAGGCGGGATTTAAGGACTGGTGATGTTCTTTTTCTTCTCACTTCCTTTTCCTGTTTTCTTCCCTTGCTTTATATGGGCAAAGCACAACCATCATATTGGCTTGTTAGCCAAAACCTTCCCAGTCTGAATAGTGGACTGGTGGCTGGAATTAAGGCAACTATACAATAAAAGCATAAAAGCTCCCTGATATGTGTTCTGGTGTTCTCATTCAGCTTTACGGGAATGAGAACATCATGTCCCCTACAAATGGGTCATGATGATCACTATCTCAGTTTAACTAATGGTTTTATTTAATGTCATTTATCTTAAATGAAGGTGTGACAAAATTTTGTTGTGAATGGTAATTTCATCAATCTGCCTTACCCTCTAGATTATATTTTCAGGCAGTCTTATGTCATAACTTTAACAAATATTTGCTTGGAAGTGTGTATTACTATTCAATTTAAAGCAAAATAAAATACAATCATTAGCAAAACAAGAATGTAAGGATCAGAGCAGTTGGATGTCATGGAGCCTGGGATACAGAGAAAGTAGTTCTCTTTCCATTACTACAGCTGCCTGCATGCAGGCAAAATATTTAAAATTTCTTTTCTGCAAAATATTACCCCAGTAACTTTTAATCTAGACCACACTAAGAAATGATCACCTGAGTTCCTGCATCAGACCTTGGAGTATGCAACTTCCTTTGACTTCTGATTTTAAAAAGAAAGCAGATGGTACAAACATCATCTCTCTTTCCTCTGCCCGCCCTGTCTCATATTTTTCAGTTAATCTTTTGTGAAAAATTGCTCAGGGCAGAAGTTTCGCTAAAAGGAGAGCACTTCCTTGGTAGACCTATGTGCATGCATTCATGTATGAAATAACACCGAAATATTTCAAGAGAATAACCAGTTTTTTCAGCTTTCTTGAAACAACAAAAGAATTTTTGTTGTTACCTCATACTCCATATGTTGATCTTGATAGAACTGATATTAAATCCACTCCAAGTCCACTGACAGAGGATAGATGTCCCTTGTTTTGCTGGATGCGGCCTGAGATTGGGGTTTGAGTTCTTTACAGAAGTATAAATAGGCTTATTGCACCTTAATGTCAGATATAAAGATAATGAAGCTAGTTTTATCCAAAAATATCAATTATTCTTTTTTTTTTCTTCCTAAGTGAAAGGCCATGTTACACAAAGAGGATTTTTTTAGTCAAAATATTAATTTGGTTGGGTTTTTTACAACATTTCTTTTTAAAAGTTAATTTTTTTTCTTTCTTTTTTACTGGCTCATGTTTTGAAAAAGACTTTTATTCATTTCCTGTTAAAAAATTGACATATTATGACACATTTCACATGTTAGTTTTTATTTTCCTTCCTGCACTGCTGTTTCCCTAAACCTTAGATAATCTCCAACATTGCTTTTCTAAAAAAAATTAAATGTTAATTTTTCCAAGACAGCATCTATTTTCCATGTTAAATTTTGTTAGCTTTCTGTCAAATTTTGCTGGAATGCAGCAAGCAGAATACATATTCTAGTTCTGTTCTATAGTATAGCCAGGCAACTATTATTTATAAAGTGCAAAAAATGACACTTTATTGTGTTGATCAGAATCCAGCCTTCATTTCTTATATTTAAAATCCCTCTCTCTGACCTCCAAGGAATGTGTTCTATCCCAGAATACAGAATAAACACCTTTCAAGAAAAATATTCTTTTGCCTTTTTTTGTTTGCTTCTACCATGTTCTACATCAGCCTATGAAAGGGTCAAGAACATTTAGTTCTGAAGTGAAGAAGAAAAATGGCCTTGTTCATTATTATAAAAAATAGTAAAAGGTTCCTCCACCACATGGTCATGTTATCAGTTTACACACTGAAGCATGTTGCAGGAAATTATGAATGAAAAGATAATAAAATGGTTTTTGACTGTCTCAGTAAAACATGCATGCTGCCAACATTTTTGTCATCAATAATTCTCTCATAAACATGGGGCTCTTCTTTCATTATGCAGGCTGTCATGCTTTATTGAACCACATAATTTCACCTAATTAAAATAAGCAGTATGTAGTTTCCTCCCCCTTCTGTTTTTCTTAGCTGGACGAGTGCCAGTAATGATGTTTAGAGTATCCTAAGTGGACATCTTATTAAATACTCATTTTTATGCATCTCTTTGCAGTCAAAAGTACAGTAACTCCTGCTGATTTCCTTTGTGAATACCAAGATGCAATCTATTTATCTTTCTTTAATTTAATATATGGTAAACAATCTAGGACTTACAGTTAAGGAGACTGGAAAAGGTTTAAGTTTGTTAAAATGGGCAAAAGGATAGGAGACTATGCAAAACAGTTTACTGATATGAAGCCAGCAACATAAACAGTTCAGTCTCTCATAAGTAATTATGCTGCAAATCACTACATAATTACTCATCTGCTATTGCAGCAGGTTTCTGTTTGGGCAATTTCATCTCAGACAAAGTTTGGTTTTTCCTTCCAAAAAAAAAAAAAAAAGGCTCCATAACTTCATGCACACAGAGAATTCAAACTAGAATTATATCCTATCTTCCATATACCATTCGGAGCAGAAAGAAGTCTGATCCAGCCATGGTGGC
This sequence comes from Vidua macroura, assembly GCF_024509145.1. Lineage (NCBI taxonomy): Eukaryota > Metazoa > Chordata > Aves > Passeriformes > Viduidae > Vidua > Vidua macroura. The sequence continues at coordinate 36,954,917 of NC_071572.1, read as the reverse complement.
AGTCACAAGTCTACATTTGGCAATATAGACATCAGTGGGTGCTTGCAACAACACGTGATTTTCATTTTAAGTCGTGATATTTTTTGCTCATTTTATTTCATTAAAATGTCTTTAAGTAAAAATATGGGACAGAGATGTTTTCATGAAAAAAAAAGATCAGAATTGGAGAAATCATTAATGAAAGAATGAAAGGATTGTTGAACTAGTGAACAAAAGGAAAGACAAGTATAGTGTAAGTTTTCAAAAAGGCTTACAGTCATGACTAACATTTTCATCATAAAATTGCTTTGCTTTGCACACACAACCATAAAAAAAATGGCAATGATGTATGCTAATACTTTGTCAGATCCTGCTATGAGTCACTTTTTTGAAGTTGTCTTTATAAATAATGTCAAAAATGTGCCATGTGACAGTCATAAGAGTCATAAGTTTTATTCATACTTAGGTAGGATACTATTGTTCAGGAATGAAAGGGAGCTCAGATTTACCATATTGTCACATTTCCCCCCATTTGTTCACATCCATTAACAGCTTTTAGCTTGTAACTGAATTTCATTTTCAGAAAGATTAAAACACAGATGGATAATCAGAAAGGGAAAGCTCAGGAATATCAGAAGAATCTCTCTTTAGAATGTCAGTTATGACATGATTATCACAAAGTCCTGAAGTATAGGAATTTAGGGGATTTTGAATCCAAAAGAGTATTGCTTTCAGTCAGAATCATAAAAAAAATTTACTTACATGTTCTGTTTATGCCAGGAACTTCTGTTGAGGTTCGGTTCTGTAGGAATTAAAATTACTGAAAACATTCACTTGTCTTCCATAGTAATGATGGACTTAGCAGGTGCTTAGAGTTCAGCATCTGCTCAGGAGATTTGAAAGACTTTATTTAAAATGGGACAACAATTCTTCCTTTGCATGACTCCTATTATCATACTGAACACCTTAACATGATTAAAACCTATCTACTCAAGAAAATTCTCTGATAGATGCTAGTGCTTTCTCTGCCATTTTACTGTACAGATGTAAAGCAGAATTATATTGCTCAAAGCAACATACAATTTCTCCATAAGGTACTCAGTTTACTGTATTATGTTACACATTTACAAGTTTGGGTGAATGATGTTTGAGTTCCTTACCTACCTATGATACATTGAATAGGAACATTATGTATACGGTTTGTTCTGATAGTACCTATGAACCCTGTTAAACAAAAATATAACTAATTCTGGTTCTTCCTACATTTAAAAAATGCAAAAATATTATGATAATTTGCCAGTGAGAAAATCTGTGAAAATTAATGATTGCCTACTGAAACATGGATGCCATGTGTATCTGCAAATTACCTTTCATTATGGAATGGCACCATATTAATTTCCCCTGTATCAAAGAAGGAATAATTAATTTTGAAGCATGTTCCAATATTATCTATTGATGAATTTGTCCTGTTTGAGATTAAAGGTCTTCCACAAGCTAAAGATTATAGAAGAAAAAAATAAATTGTTCTCTGTATGTTTATGCATGTAGTCACTATACAGGTAAATAATAGAGCATTATATAGCTATAATTTCATTAGCAATAGTCACTCTGTTTTCATGACTCAGTCAAAATATTATACAATTCTTACCTTATTTTTCTAACTTGTTTTAATAATAATATTTAGTAACTTCTTTATAGATTTTAGACTTAGATAAGTAATAGAAAAGTTTTTGCAAAACTATATTTGAAACTGTAAGTTTCACTCTAAGTTATGCTACGATTTTTTGCTACTAATTTTATTTAACAAACAGGAAATTTTAGTTTAATCTCTCCATAGTACAATCCAGAGGGATTCCTTTCTACAATTAAGTAATTTGAATACCTCATATAGTTTTAAAAATAGTATAAGGACATCATTAAGCATATGAATCAAAGCCGAGAAATGAAGAAATGAAAAGAACCTTCAGATCATGCCTTGCATTAAGAAAGTTCCTTTTCCAGAGCTCACAGAATAAAAGGTCTCAGGCCTTTACAGCTTGCTTGTTTATTTATTTAATTAATTACTTACTTATTTTGACTCCTGTGGTTTGGCTTGTTAGTGGTTTGTTTTTTTTTTTTTTTTTAGTTATCATTATCATAAAGAACTCATTTACATTATGAAAATACTTCCAGAAAACTGTGTCTATTTATATAATTTTAATTACCCCCTATAAGTATATATATAAATTATCTAGTTAACACCTTAAAGTAAAAAGTCCTTGGAAAAAAAAAAGACAGCCTAAAAAATCAATAGGGCTTTCTATATTAAAGATATTATTCAGAAATGAATGCAAAATAAAGAATAGTGATGCCAGCAGTGAAAATTTAATATTATTCTTTCTTTTGACCAGGAATGATACCATCACAAAAACTATGAGACAAAATGGACACAGAAAAATTGAGTCCTTAACCGACTTCTCTCTGCTTTTGAACTCAACAAATTAATCCTGGTCAAGCAATACCTATGATTCAATTACTACTTTCTTGATCCTCTGCACCCTACTGAAAGGGGTGTTTTATGTCATTCAGCTTCCTCTTAAGCCTCCTCCATTTTCTATCAGCTCTTGATTTAACAATCATTCTTCAAAAACATTTTTGCAAAGCCCTCTCTAGGGGTTTTAACCTTGCCTCTTGGGTGAAATATTGGAATAAGAGTAATGATGTCTTATTAAAGCTAGTCCTAATAAGAACAGCTCATCCTCACCCTGTGGTGCCCTTCAGAAATACAATGCTAATGTAAGAGAGAGGCTCTTCCTAGCATGTGATGCTAACTTGAGTGTTCCCAGACAGTCTCCTGTTTATTTTCCCATTAAGAATTATGTTACCTTTAAATTGTTTTTTATTCAAAATTATCAAAACCACAACACAAGACATTTTTGATACTTTTTTGGTGCTACAAAGCAGATCTGTGAAAAAAAGCTTACATAACTACTAGATGTGTTGATAACATTGATTAGCACTCATAAATGCAGTTCTTTTATTGCAGAAGGCTTTGAGGTAGGCCAGGTATAATTACCCCTTCATAAATCCATGATTATCACTCCTAGTCACTTTTTTTGTCATTAAGAACTTTGGAAAAGGTTTCCAGGATTATTTATTCCATCACTTTTACAGGGATTGAGGGGATAGTGACCAGTAGAACTGAAGAAAAAAAACACTGGAGCTTCCATAAGCTTGACCCTCATCCTCAGGAGCATGTTGTCACAAGTAATCTGTCCCTGGTCTCCTGTAGCTGCGTTGTTGATGCCCATACAGAAGAGCAGCAGGGGGTAGTAGAATCATAGAATGATTTGAGTTGGAAGAAACTTTCAAAGACCATCTTGTTCCAGCTTCCACGGATGGGTCACAAATTCAGTGGGTAACCCGTTCCAATGTCTCACCAGGCTCATCATAAAAAGTTTCTTCCTTATGTCCAGTCTGAGCCTAATCTCTTTCAATTTATAACTATCTCCACTTCTCCTTTCACTATGGGATAGAAAAGTCTCTATTTTTCTTATAGCCCACCTTACACACTGAAAGGCTGCAACAAGGTCTCTGTTGCTTTCCTTTCTCCAGACTGAACAAACCCAACTCTCTAATCCTTTCTGCAAGACGTCCTCCATCCATCTTATTGGTTTTGTGGCCTTCTCTGCACTTGCTCTAACTAATCCATTCCTTTCTTATACTGGGAACCCCAGAGCTGGGTACAGGACTCATGGTAGACTGGGACCTCCATGTCTCCACCCTCCACAACAGACTTAAGCCACTGCAGCCCCTTGTGTCTTTCCCCTAGAGCTGTTGTGTTGCTCAGACTCAGCCTGCTCCAGTTCTTTATTGGCTGCAGCTCCCATCCCATCATCTGCTACCATGGTACTGACCAGACATTTCTTTGCTGTGCTCTAGGTCTCTTCCCAGCATCTAATAAAACAGATGCTTGACCCTGCCTAATCAAGTGTCAAATTGGAAGAAATATCAAAGAACTTTTTGATCAAGAGAAGTTGTCAGTTCTTTAAAAGCATTTTTTTTCTTCTAGAAGTCTCAGCCTCCTGTGACTATATCATCTCCGAGATTCCTGCAGGAGTCTGATGATCCCAAAAGATGTTTTCAAAAAATCCCTAAGATGTGCCCAGAAACTGCTGTGCAAACTGCTGCACCTGATGGTTGCCCTTGATACCTGCCATCTCTGATATGGGAGTGAAATAATACAAGATGCGGAGTTCATTAGAACTAGTGGATGCTGAGAAAGTCTGAAGGAAATATGACTTAAAGAAGTTGGATCCCTACTGGTTTCCCCCTCTGTTTATGGAGCAGTAAGTGACATTAAAATTTTTTGAGTTCTGATTTAGCTAAAACATTGACACTGGTGTTTTGAGTCCTCAAATTTATTATCTATTGGGTACATGACAGTGATGTATAGTTGATTTTGAGTATTAGATTTAATATAATATCCCATGCACCAAAAATATATTATTGTGGTACCTGTCATAGGTAGTTGGACACTGAGATTTGGTATAAAGAGCGTTCAGATAGTCAACAATAGAAGTTGCATTTTGTTTTGGTGCTGAATCCTGCTAACAGCTTCCCTGCAGAAGAGTTAGAGTGTGGCTCCAATGTCTTGCCAGACTTTTGAATCTGGAGAAGTTCCTGTAGCCACACCTGTTTAAGACACTTGTTTTTGTTGTAGTTTGACTTAGAGGTACATAAACAAGTGCTGCAAATTCTGACTTAGTAAGTCAGTTATTTGGGGTTTTTCTCAGTATACAAAAAAAGTGAGAGAAAGGAAATTTAAAAAAATGTATATGATCACACTAAAAAGACAGGAGGAAAAGGCATGTCCAAAGTCATCACTACAATTAAGGATGCAGCATATGCTTCCTATAGGTATCTCCAAATATATACACATAAGCAAACTGTCCAAATTTGCTTTTGTCAAGTCAAAGACCCATAGAGAGATTGTAAGGTGACAAAATATGATTGCTTGCTTTCAGATAAGTTAAACAGCTCCCTAGCCTCTATTTCATGCTTACACCTCATCTCCATCACCTTTGAGTGGAGCTTAGGCAACTAGCTCATGCCTAGTCTGTTCTGCTTTCAATGTCTGTATATCAGAGCTCAAAATCTTACCTGGATTGTTGTTTATGTCTTGGCTGATACTGTTGGTGACAGAAGTGCCATCCATGTTCTATGGATCTATTTTACATTACAAAAAAAAAAAAAAAAAGTGCATTTTATGACTACATTAAACCTTAGGTTTGGGTTCATTTCTCATTTTTTTCTTATTCTATATTCTTATTTCCTTTTAAAAGCATTTTACATAATGGGCAGACAGTCTGAGCTAAATATTTTGTTACTACAAACATTTTGTAATATGCAGTTTTACTCAATAAATTTCCTATCCCTTCCTCCACTTTTTAAAAAGATAAATACACAGGAGTTTCGAAAAAGGCTATCTTGATATGTAGATTTAAAATTCATTCCTGTACATGTTCCAAATGTGTGATAACCCTGTCTTTTCTAAGCTCCCTAGGTGTCCTGAATGTGTTATTTTTTTTCATGTCCCACTTTAGATTTAAGATTCTATGGAATACTAGCAGATGGAGTTAACACATGTTTTGACACTTCTTTTATTGGGGATTTATAAACTATTTATACCTAAAATTATGTCAAATTATGTTAATTAAACCAAAATGCTGTTCCCCAGAGAAGCACTCACAGCACCAGCCTGACAGAGTTCAAGAAGTATTTGGGTAATGCATTCGGGCACATGTTCTGAACTGGAGATGGTGCTCTGCAGGGCCAGGAGTTGGACTCAGTAATCCTTATGGGTGCCTCACTCGGCTTTTAATGTAGTTCTGTGATTCTGTGACTTCTTGGAAAAAGTAATTGTTGTTTACTTCTTGATTCAAACCACATTCTTTATAAAAGAAAAAATAATTAACAAACAATGCTTCATTTCAAACGTAATTTTTTTAAAGGAGTTGTACTTTTTCAATTTGATTTTTTTTTAATTCATGTTGTCTTAAATATTAGAATATAAATAGTATAACTAGAGCTTTATTTCTGCAGGTGAACAGTATTCAAGCTATGCATTCAAAGACAGATGAACAACTCCTCGTGACAGAGTTTTAACAATAATTATTATACTCAACTTCACAACAACATGACTATTTCAGTGCATACTATCACTGGTTCAGTCACATGAGTTTCTTCTGAATGACAGGAAAGACATATGAGTGGCAGCAAAGATATGTGATCACATTTTGACATCACCATTTAAGGTCATTCAGCTTGATCTCTTGGTTAAATTGACTCAAATAACACTAGCTCTAGTTATCTGTAATCACACTTCTCCTTGCACTTCTTGCACAGCTGCCTTTGTGTAGCTCCCTGAGAATGAGGAATCAGGTCTGACTAGTTAAGAGCAGCTGTCCTTTGCTCTCAAATACCTTGTGTAAAGTGCTCTCCCTTCCTTATTATCAAGCTGGAGGAAAGAAAGGTAAAGCCCTGGAAAGCCTGACGACTCTGGCAAAAGAATATTTTGTAGTCTTTTTATACAAAAAATATATTTTTCTCGGAATAACCAAAATTACTTTGTTGTAATAACTGATTTGCCAAAAGATGTTTTCTTTCCAAAATATGAACATGCAAAAATACAAAGTAAAAATTCAAAGAATAAACAATAGATGCTTATATGGGTTGTATGGAAAAACTACAAACTGGTTAACCAACAACTAAGGTTTCTTACTGCTGCAGAAGCCAGTCTGGCAAAATAAAGTCGTGTTCGGTACAGAAGACCACAGAACAGTCTAAAACACAACTGAAGAAGAATTTTGGCATCCAAATTTAAAACAAAACAAAACAAAAAAACCAAACAAACCCCCCCCCCCCAAAAAAAAAAAAAAGAAGAAATATTCAACTTTACTCAGTTTATGCTGTTTGTATGTACAACTCCATTTGTGGTCCAAAACTGTGAACATATGTAGAATTTTCCCTCTTTAAGAGTTTTAGCTGCTTAACTCCTGCCAAAATTCCTTAGGGTATGAAGACAAAACTGGTGTGGGAATATTCTCTTGGCCTGAGACTGAAGATGTAGGTCTGACCAGTTCTGAAGGACACTGCCAGGATTAACTGTCCCCAAAAGAGTTTATTTCTATTATAGAAGATTGGCAAAAGGCTACTATCATCTGGACCTGGATATTCTGCTCTTCTGAGACTGAGGACAATTTTGGACTTCCTTTCAACTAATCTAGAAACAGGACTTCAATCAACAGAAAACCATTTATGTAGGATTCATCACAAATGTGAAAAAATTCACTATCTTTCTAAAAGTATGGCTTTGTCTAATTTTTTCTTCTGTGCTGTCATTTAGAATTCAATCCTGCATACATAAGGATGGAAGGGGAGTGAACAGGTGTTGTGCATTACTTTGGTAAGTTATTAGGACTCTTATTGTAGTCCCTGCTTCGAACTTCATTTCTATTTTCAGTGTTTAATTTCATTCCTACTGAGAGGAACACTGAAAATGCAGACTTAATCACTAAAAACTGTGTTGCTAATCTGCTAGACATTTTTGTGAACCTTAATTATAAAACTGAATTGTGTGGCACGTGGATACCAAGCTCCATAAAGGAAGGAAGAACAGTGGGTTTATACGTGTTTAAAGTCCTGATGACTTGAAGATGCTGTGCTTACTTAAATGAGGAAGAGTGTCATGCTTCCCTTGAAAAGCTGTTTTGCATCACTGAAAGTCATGGTCCTGCAGGCCTTGAGTCTTTATTTTTTCTTCAGCATGTTCCAGCTTTCTGCAGGTGGTTTTACCAGGTATTCTCTCTAACATGAGATGTTTGCATTTTAATAAGCTCAGCCCCATTTAATGAAACAGTTGAAGCATATTTTTTTCCAGTATTCTCACTGTAACTAGCAGCATTTTTAAGTGCTCCTGCTTTTGGAATGTTCAAAAAATGGTTGATCTGCACAGACCTATAAATCATATGAATGTAATATCTCCCATACCAAAGACTACTGATCATCTACAAAGTCTTTGACCTGTACTGAGCAACTCTGATATGTCTGAGTAAGAGTAATTTATCTGTCTGAGACTGTCCTGAATTTCAACATTTAAAATTGTCAGCCATAACAAATGTAGGGTAAAGAGATGTATCCAATGATTAGGATACTCTTATGCCAAGTGAAGGATGACAGTCTGGATGCCTTCAGATTAAGAAGTATGTTGAACCCTGTTCAATATTTTTCTGCAAAAGTTTTTTAAGCAGTATTAAAAAAAAAAAAAAGAAGGAAGTGGTATAATGTCTTTTTCTTTAGTAACTGCTGAGTCAGCCTTTTGAAGGGATAATCTGAATACTCAGTGAAGAAAATTCTCTTCAACTCCATGAGTGCTGCTGGGATTTGGAGATGAACAGCATTTCCTGTATAACTCTATGTCAAATACCTGTAAGTGTTAAAAATGCTATGGATGATATTGCATATATACTATTGAAACACCTATGGATATAACTGTGTCCAGCCCTTATATAAGGTCTACAGACACCTAAGGAGCTTTTGATCCCACTGAAGGACACTTAGGTTCCACTATGACTGTTATGTAAATAAAATATACATTTTGTATTATATGACTATCTAGACCTGAATCCTCTAAATTCTGGAGAAGTTAAACCTAGTTTGTATTAGTAAGAAAGTATGTTATTCTGAAAATACAATTCATTATATGAATTATTTGCTTTATAATACAAGTGATTCTTTGGCTTCAGTTTTTCTAGTGTTTAATAAATTAAAGGGTAACTTCTATACATGTTAAAAATATGAATCCCTTTAAGAAAATCCACTTCAGAATTTCAGCTCTAGACCTGTAGAGCAAATTACTGATCCTGCACCAATTCTATGTTTCTTTTTTTGTCAAATACCTTCTCATAGTGCTGTGTTTTCCTGGCTGTCCATCAGTAGTATCATAAAAAAAGAATTGTAGAAATCGAATGGAAAACTCTGAACAAAGACCGCAACGCTCGAGAGACCTCCTGTTTCCAGTCTGCAGTTGCTCCCTTCATGCAATGAATTGCAATGACCTATTACATTGAAAAATCTCTCAGTCCTTTCCAGCTTTGATGGAAAAACTTTATTCTTAAATTCACCTAATGTAAATTTGGAAACTGTGTACTATATGTCATATGCTTATGTAATTAACATTAATCCCTGTCTGCAAAGAAAAGAATGTCCTTTATTACCCATTTCCAGATTTTGAAATTTAAAAAAAAATGAAGATTTTATTTGAAGAAAAATATTCATCTGTTATTTTCTTCATCAAGATGAAAATTGCCTTGAAACACATCAATATTCTTATGAAGTTCTGGGAGTTTTCCATCTCTGATGGACAGATATGTTCTTGATACTTTAAAGTACCTTTTTGTGTTGCTCTACATATATATATATGCATTATAAATAAAAACCTGTGGTAATGTTATGGATTTAATAATTTTACAAGCAGCTTGATGTGACCTTCATCATTTTGTCCAAAGTCCACAGGTTAGGTCATATTTCCTGATCCATTTGACCTTACTAAATGTTTTATCAAAAGTGACTGCTTAGCCATTTGTTAAAAAGAAATCAATAGAAATAAAGTGAATGTTTTTGTTAGAAGAGATTTTTCAGTAATATTTTTTTCACCAGGGGAATAAAAAAAAAGAAGTTAAAATAATAGAACTTCATTAAAGGGAGAGTGTTGTTTCTAAAAGAGCTTAAGCTTTAAGAAAACCCCAAACCTTTTCAATAGCTATTAAAGCTTGTTGTTCACTTACAGAAATTCAACATGATGCCAGTATGATACTGGCGGGCTAATAGTAATAAATAGACCTTCTAATAGACTTGAACTCCAAGCTTCCAGTTCAGTAGAGAATGGAAGGGTCCTAGGGGTCAGAAATTCATTATGTGTCTTGGAAACATAACAGAAAAAAAAAAGTTAGGACTGCATTACTGGCAAGAGTACTAATCCAGCCAAATCCCTAAGTGATGCTATAAAAATATCATTGTGTATTGAGCCATTTAATGTTAAAAACTGAATATGCACTTCCGTGATTTTCTTGATCATGAAGAAAAATGAAAAAAGTCTGTGTTTTCATGGATAAACCATAAGAAAAAATAAAGCTTGGACTACTGTTGATTAGGGGAAACTGCTATATTTCATTTCTTTGATTCAAATGTTAAGTGAGACCTTTTTACATATGACAACATTAAGGTCCATGTAATCTTTTTGAAATTGTCACAGATGGAATGTGTCCAGTATCTTATAATTTTCGTTTCACTTTAATTCTATCTGCATCTATTTCATATCATTCAGTTCCCACTGCTGAGGTCAGACAAACGCAGACTCCTAAATTAAATGAAACACCAACATTACACTAGAAAAAAACCCCAGGTATTACAACTATTCCCCTTCTTTCTATGGGTCAAGAAATGCACTTCAAATTCTTGAGTTTGCATGCCATAAGGCATGTTAAAAAATTGAATTTAAACTGTGACAGGTAAAAAATTAAACAAAATTATGTTTAATAATTAGTCCTCACAAAAGATTTTGAGTGGTAAGAGTTTTTGTGTTTCAAATACAGCTATTGGTTTTGATTGAAGAAGTGGTAGCAAAAAGAAAAAATGCTCACAACTGCAGGAATATGCTAGGCAAATACAAGTCTTACACTCTTCCTTGGTTATTCATTAATGGTCATGATCGGATAAATGAGTTTTAGAGAAATCTTTGGTCAAAATTACCGCAGTCATTCCCACATTATATTCTTTACCTATGTTAGTCCCTTACTGTATGCAGCTAAATTTATCAGAACACATAGAATTGGTAAAACAATTTAAGGTAAACTTAATCTGTATTTATAGTATTATTTTTCTTTTAATGAAATGTTTTTTAATATTTTTTTAGAATTAAATGAAAAAGAAAAGATTATACTAGTCTTATCACATTTTCCAAGCTAATGATTTGTGTAAGAGTATTCCTGCAAAATGCAAAGCCAAGGTCAAGTAAACTTTTAAATTGATGTACAGATGAGGGAATAACAAGTACTGGCACCATTACCAGGAGTGTTCACTGTTAGTGTGTTGAATTATGCAATGACATAAATTAGAAAGGTGTACTTACATATGTTCCAATTTATTGTCCTTATTTTATCAATCTAGATTATGCAGAAAAAATATATTTACGTTATTAAAACTGCATCTTTGCAAGATCAACTGTCATATATTCTTTTATTTCTTGACAGATACATAGTCAAATTTAAACCTTTTTAAAGTATGCCTTGCATGACAGTTATACTTGTCAATCACCATAATGACAAATCTAAAAAACTTTAAATCCATCGTGTAGTTTAAAATGTAAGGTCTCATTTTACACGTTTAACTCTCAGTAATGAGGGAGCTACCTGAGACTCTTCAATAGCCTAAGAATTGAGATGTAAATTGTTTTTGTAGCACAGTAATGTTGTAATCAATAGGGATTTCTCAGTCCTTAATTTCAGCTGATACTTGCTGGCAGTGATGCAGCAGAGTTGCTTCTAATAAAGTAGCAATCAACATTAAGATTTTGAAAAGTATTGAGGCAGTGAAATTACAAGCCAGTAAACGTTCATTCATTCTGTTCCTGCATTTTATTGCTAGTAACATCAATGCCATCATGCTGTCCCCTAAGACATGACATTCTATTTGTAACCAAAGCATGTAAACTAGAAGCAATATATGCAGTATATCTTATTAATGTGTATGCTATGTCTGTTCTTGCAAGAGAACATTTGCAAATTGTATTACTGGGCATATCTGACTAATCTTCCACACTCATAATTGTCTGATAATAAAAAAGGATGAACTTTTAAAAACTTTTTTATTATCTCCATTTATAGTCACACATCATTTTATGATGCTTCTTACTTCTTCATACATTTTCAAGAGGGCTACTTGGTACAAATCCTGCCTTATAAGTGCATGAAGGGCTATTCTTATAAGGCTGTGTATTTCTTTTTGTCTAGAGGAACAAAAACCACATATGATGGAATGTGAATTTAAAAGGTCTTCAAAAGTATATGGTATCTATTATCCACTATCTAAGATTATCAAGCAGAACATATGAGAAATTCCTGTTTTAAACTGTATCAGGACAGTGATGATTGCAGGGCCATGCAACAAGTCCTGGAGTATGAGGGACACACCTGCCCCACTGTTTCTGCTAACAAGGATACAGGAGGTTTTACTTTTATAGATATTTGGGAAAAAGTGTAAAGCCTTTCAAGAATTTAATGCTAATTTGGTGCCTTGGATTGGCTACCTAGAACAGAGGCTAGACAGAGTTAAAAGAATAAAGTAGGTATTTATTAAAGGCCTTCAATAGATACACCTTGGTCAGTACAAAAGCCAAGCAGAGACTACATCCAAGATGGACAATGGTCACAAGTTTCTCAGATAGATGTTTGGTCTATTTGCATATCAGAGGTTAGTTGTCCTTTTATAGCTTCAGGTAATGAAGTCATATTCCCCTGGTTTGCTTTCCCTTCCCTGATTCACTTTTGTTTATACTTTTTGGGGCCTGAGGCAGTAGATGTCCTTGGGTCTCAGGCCTGGAAGGATTACTTTACCTGACAAAAATGTAAAGAAAGCTTACTAACACTATATGGAGTTCTGAGTTACACAGTAATACAGGATCTGAAAAATACAAAAGCTAAAATCCTAAGGCATCAAATTAAGTTCCTTATTTTATACATTTCACTGAATATATAAAAGATTAAAGTAACTGTCCCCTATTCAAAAGGAAGTGCACAGTCAACTGGTTTTCACTGTACCATATGAAACAAAAAGAAAATTTTTGCCACTGACTTAATTTCCTTTCCAAAATCCTGGACATCTTCTTTACATTTTAGTAATTTTTCACACTTCAGAATCTTTGAAGTTCACAAGATACAAATCAAACACAACTAATGGAATAATACAACTAGGATATCTTAGATAAATGTTGCTTTGCTCCTTTTATTATAAAACTAAAATGATTTATTTACATTTGAAAGAGTTCCATGTACTAATATACAGTTCTAATTCTGTACAAGCTGAAAGTTTTCAAGAGTGGAGTAGAGGTAGAAAGTATGTAACATATTTTTATTGAGTAAGGTATGAGAATACACTAAACAAGCAGCAAAACAAACTTAGTGAGCTATCAACCCCCTAATCTACATTTAGAGAAAATCAATAAATCTAAACATTGCCAGGGGACAATAGTTCTGTTGGAATTTAGTGCTCTTTGTGTAATCTTCAGTACTTGTGTTCTGTTAGTTAAGAATAGCATTTGATTTCAACAGCAACACTGAGCTTGTATTGTAAGATCACAATACCTGATCCTGCAATATGATCCTCATGGGAAAAAGAGGCAAAAAAGAAAAGTGATAAAAGTAATTTTGCTTCCTAAGTGAACTTGACTGAGGGCAATAGCTCAACATAGGTGCAAAGGCACATCTATACAGACAAGAAACATATGTATGTTACTCTATGTCACTAAGAGATGAAAAGTCAGCTAAAACAAAAACAAAAACAAAACAAAAAAAAAACAAAAAAAAAAAAACAAAACTGAATATAAGGAAGTATATTATCATACAGTAACCCTCAAATGTTCCAGAAAAAAAAAAAAATCTTTCTCATCTTCTTATGTGCAAAGAACAGGAGTGAATGAGATGGCTTGTTCTTCCCTATAATTCCGGCATTTTTGTACTGTTTTGTACTGTTAGATGTACTGTTAGGCAGAATATGTTTCATGCAAAATGTATTATTATGTGACATCAAAGATTTCTTTGTTGTGTTTCATATTTAAACTTATTTAAATGCTCAACAAGTAGCATGTAAAAAGTTTTTTTTTTTCTCTCTTGATATAGACACCTGTACAGATATCTATCATCTTATATATTTGTCTCTGGTTATGCAAAAAATTTAATTGTATTTCTTATTGATTATTATAGACAGCTTATTGTCTCTGATGACAATGAAAAGTTTTTTAGGTCCAATTTGGAAGCAGGGAAATAAGTTTCAAGAAACTTGTGTAGAACATACAGTATAAAAAAAAAAACACTTGAGACTTGTGAAATCAGAGAAATGGGACATACTTACTATCTATGTGGATTCATGCTTAGTGCCCTGCTATTTCATTCTTTTTCATTCTTTCTGTTTGCATCACATCTCAATTTAGCATCATCTGTGAGTTTCATTAATATGATATCTGAACTTCTTTTAAATTATTAATGAAGATGTCAGATAAAGAAGGAGGCTGAAATATTCTACACTTGTATGCCCCTAGACATCTCTCCCTATCTGATAAGTTGTCGTTCATCATTAACTACTGTTTATGGCTATTGAGCTACTTTTCATGCTATATCATACAGTTCATATCCAAGGAAATTCGATTTTTCAGAGTATTATTTCACAAGACTCTCAAGCAAATGCTTTGCTAAGATGTAGATGCATTATATTTGCAGAACTGCATTTCCTTCTGTCGCCCATCGTGTTATTCCACCCTCCAAAAAGTTCAAGTTTTGCCTGTAAAAAGATTCAGTATATATTAGAAAAAAAATGCTGTTTTTCATGCTTTCCTAAGAGGCCTCAAACCTATAATTCACCTTTAATTTATTGATCATTATTTATAATATAGTTTTATCTTAGTCTAACAAAAAAGATTCAGCTACTTAAAATTATGGTTTTAGGTTACTTTACAGAGCATTAGATATCCCCTCTAATACTGAATGTCAGATGATATTTGCATTTATAAGACTATTTATTTGTATATAAGCTGTGTATGTAACTTTATAACATTGTCCAATTTCTTTATGTAATGACACTGGAATTAAATAGATGATCATGTGGACAGTCATCTAACATCCTGCTTTTTCCTTTATGCTCCTCTTGAAAGACCTTTTGAAAAAATAAACCCTTTGCACCATTCAAAAAATCAGTAGGAACTAGTTTTGTAGAAACCAAAACTAGGTTCAAGGTCATAGTACTGTTTAAACAGAATTCACAGTAAAGACTGAGTACAGTAGAAACTTCAAGTTTTCTCTCCTTGTGTTGCTTTAAGCAACAGTGGATGTTTTTGTTTCACATTAATCCAATACAATGGATATCTTTGTGAAATCCACAAAAGGAAATCGTATTTATTATAAAAATAAATTATAAAAAAAAAAAAGAAGGAAAAGTGAGAAGAACATAATTGCAACAATGATCCTTCTACTTGCTAGTTCAAAAAGGCTATAATACAAGCATGGAGATCAAATTTTTCCTGCTCAGCTACATACTTAATACCTAACTTAGGAGCCTGGTCAGCTTGACTTCTGACTCTAGTCAACAGAAATAGATAGAGAGAAGCTACCTTTATCTTACATGTGATCTGAACTGCTTCTTCAATGTGCTTATCTCTCTCCACTGACCTGAAAGGGAGTCTAAGCTGACTGGCTGGACAGTTACCTTTCGTGGTCAGACAGGAATATTTTCTGATCTTTTATGTCTTTTACTCTGATGCACCACCAGCCTTTTAAGAGAAGTGCCTAAGGCCCATGCACAGCACCCAGTGAAGGTAGCGCAGTGATTCCAGGTACTGAGCTTCCCCATTACTTTTGACCTTGTGCTGCTTGGGGCTTCAATTCAGAGCACACCTCCTGGTGCAGGCAGCGCCCTTCTAGTACTGGTCATAGTATTTGCTACTCATTCCTCATAACTAAAACTCAAAACTCCTTTGATCAGGATAAATACAAGCCCTTTTATTCTATCTGGGAAACTGCCCACTGGAGACTGGAGCAGTAGCTTTCCTGAAGAGCTCACTTTTGTGGTCGTTTTCCTGGAAGAACTCACTTTTGTGGTTGTTTTCCCTTGTAAGTCACATGTCTGTTTCTCCAGGGTTAAGGAAGATTTTCCATCCCACTACCTCATGTCCTCTCTGTAGTCCCACAGGTAAAACCACAGGATGGCCTGGGGTGTGTACTCACTATATTCTCTCTCTTGCTCAGAGGATCACTTACTGAGTCACTGCTCCATACAGGTGGAGAGTAGAATCTTTTCCACCTTAGCTGCCTGGACCATTTTCTCCACATTCAAGACAAAGGAGGAAGACAGATTTTATCTGCATTGCCAGAGTTGGATAGCAAAATCATCCACTGTTTTTCCCTGTCTGTCTTTCCAGGTCATTACTACCAACGAGCTGGCATATGACAATGATGAACTCTGTACAAACATCTGACATATAGCACAGTAAGAAACTCTGATATATTAACCATAACATATGTAACGTTCAATTAGCCAGAGCTCTTTATACTTTTGCAGCATAAGATGAGTAAGATGACATCATTTCATTTGTCCTTTTTTAAATTTTATTTTTGGTTTCTGCATTTCTGTGGAGCACCATCTTTCCTTTGGCACGTTCTGTAGTGGCAGAAAAGTTAATGTCTGAGAGGGAAATGTTGCATTCAAAAGTGCTTCTGAAATGAGTGTACAGTAGCTGAACCTCACAGCTTGTTGGTTTTGGATAACTTGTTTAGGGGGTTACTGTGGATAAGAAAAGCAGCATAGAGAGCAGGGAAGTGACAATAACAGCAGTTTCTTTTCTAATTTCCAGTTGTGGGTAGGCACTTTTGATAATTACCAGCAAAGTGGAAAACTCAGCTGGAATTCTGAGCATTTTCTTTTTTTCTGTACTTTATTAAATTGTTATGTTTCCTCCAGATTTTTCTGGCATTAGGCATAACAGGAGAGAGCAAAAGGACAGAAGTGAAAATTGTCACAGCATGATGCCTGAAGTTGCGTTCCTTAATCTTTATCTGGACACCCAACTAAAAGCAGAATGATGTTGAAAAGTGTTAAGAACTTTTAAGCTTTCTTGTCTTCTATAACTTTAATAAATCAGAAGCAGCCCCAAAGGACTATTGAGTTTCCTTGTTTTTAAAATGTGGTACAGTATTGTAGTTTCTAATACATAGATTTATAAAATTGTGATCAATTTCTTTCGATTCTTTGTATTTAGACTAAATCTTACTTAATTTTCTTCTTTTCTTAATGTTAAGCATCTATTACAACAATAAAAATCTTGAGCAGAATATAAATAATAGTTACTTAGTGAACATAATTAGTTTATTGTAATTACCACTGAGGCAAAGATAAGAATATATTAACTAATGTAAAAGCTTAGACAGTTGTCAGAACAAGCATCAACAACACAGTGTACATAAAGTGTTTTAAAAAGGTTTCATCTAGATTGCTAAGAGTGTACTTTTTACTATAAGAACTGTTCTTTACAAGCGTGATTAGTATTCACTTAATGAGGGTCTCTTCATGTATTGTGTTTGTACTGTTCACTTGCCTAAACACATTTGTAATGAGCCTGCATTTGTTGTAACACTTACTAGTGAAAAGCTATGCTTTGTCCCATAACATTTCTTTAAGGTTAATTGCATGGTTACACACTGTTTTTCAAAAGTCTTTATATGCCCTTGACATCAAAACTGAGAAAATAATGCTTCATAAAATATCTTGGGAAATCTTACACTTAATGAGAGATCTGTCCAGTTATGCTATAGAAACAGATTATTTAGAATATGTAGATACTTAGAAGATATTACAGCAGAGATTTATCTATAACTCTGAAACTATATCATAATTGCACTATTGGAATGAAAATATTTTTAGTGACTTATGGTCCTGTATGGTTGCATTTTTATTCAATCAAAAAGGTAGAAAAAAGCTGGAGAGTGGAATGCTACATGGAGATCAATCAGTAGGTCTCTTAGTCCCACTGTTATTTGCAGCAACTGCTGATGAAGAGAGTCTAAAAACCATCCGCCAGGCTGGCTGGTAGCTTCAAGGTTCAAAAGAAAATGACGTTCAACAACCTTTTCCTCCACTCAGTTAGTTATTCTGCCAAGTTAAAAACCCTATGGGTGTCTTTGTTATGACACTATGGCCTAGAATGAGCTCTAAAGCCTCCAGACTGTACTGCAATTGAGCTGAGTAGGAGGGAAGAGTCTCTACTTGTTGGTAATATTTATGAGGTTTATCAGGCTTGGCTAGGAGTGCTGGGGTGGTGCTTAACTTCTGGGACATTGGTTTCTTCCTCTTTCATGATAAAAATCCTTTTACTAGTAAGGGTATTCAGAGATAATGAGTAATTTAAAAATTTCTGTAATAATTTTTTATTCAAAAGAGGATCAGATATCAGCACCAACTGGACAGATTCAGGAATTTAGTATTTATTACCAAGGAAAAGTGACTAATATAGTTGTAAAAAAGGTTAGACTTTCACAGCATTTTTTATTTCTGACAATTGCCACCTAGTGCACTTCCAGCTGAGCCTCATTAAGCTTTTTTTCTTTTTTTCAACATCAGAACAAAAATTTAAAAAAAGGAAACCTACAAAGCAAACAAAAATCCCCCAACATTTAAAAGCAAAAAGCAACCCAAAATCTCAGCAATATTAAAATAAATTCCCTGATTATTAACTGCAATAAAATCAAACAACATTGAGAGTCTCGTGGATACTAAACATACTGCAGAGCATGACAGCTTGAGCTCATCTTATATTCAGTGAATTCTGCACAAATGTCACTAATATTCCAGAAGCATTCATCTGTTACTTTTGCCCAAGACTCACATTTTCATATTTATTGTAATTCCAAACAACGAAGGAAAGAGGGAATCGATATCTGAAGGAATTAAAAATATAGCCACTCATGGAGTGAGGATAGGTGAAATTTTTAGGTTAAACTTAGAATCCATTTGAAAACTGTGTTTCAATTTTATAGCAGCTCTCAGCCTGTGAGAAACATGTTTTTCACTGCTAAAATTGGTTGTCTGCAGTTGCATAAATTTTTTCCTCTCCTCCAAAAACCAAGGGAAAATATTTTTATTCTTTCTATACTTGACATTAAAATAAGTGCTTCTTTTTTTCTTCTTTCTTTTGCATAATCTAAATTCATAAAAGAACTAATATTGAAAACAAAATACCAATGTATTCTCCTATATGGTGTGAAATAATTTTTTCTGGTAGCACTCAGGTTACTGCAGCAGACTTTTAATGGTTAACAGCCAGATTTGACAAAGAGCCTGATGAGTAAGATGACTTTATTTTATGTATCTTTTTAGGGAAAGAAGATGAAACCATTTGCCTTTGAATGAACTAACATAAAAGGGCAAAATATGGTTTTTCCCTTGTTTTGTGCAATTCTAAATAATGATTGGAATAGTAATCCCTCTTAAGGTGGAAAAATACATACACACCTGCAAAAAGTGCTTTTAATTATCAGTATTCCTCCTTATACAATACAGGATCTATTCTGAAACATTTCTCTATATAGTAAAAGATAAATATTTTTGTACTATATTTAATTTCTTAATAAATTTAACCAGGGGTTATTTCTTGCTCTAAGTTCTACAAATAACTATGAATTAAAAATATGAAAAATGAAAATATCTGTAGTTGCCTTTCTAAACATTTTGTTGTTTCATCTTTCATCTAGATAAATTTAATAGCTGTTTTCCCATGAGTATTTAAATTTTCTGTATAATTCTCACAAAAAGCACACTTTATGGGATGTTATGTCATGACATAGCAGTTATGAATCAAAATAATGATTGTACATAGTACAATAGTACATATGTACATGTACATAGTATGCCCCAAGACTTCTTGAGTATTGTGAAACTCTTTACTGGGCAGAAAAAAAAAAAGTTCAGTTTATTTTTTTATTTTTTCCCACTCTATTTCTTCAGAATAATATAAAGGAGGTACAATAAGACACAGGGATTTTCAAGCCTTTTCCAGGCTATTTCAATAGGAGAACTTATAGAACTATTTTTCAGACTTTTAATGATATCTCAAGCACATCATTACTCTATTACTGAGTCATGCCAGAAGGACAGAATTAACCAGCAGCTATTTTTTATGGCTCAGGAATGTAGAAACTCCAAAGGTGAAATTTTCTAGTTGGGACAAATCTACATGAGTATTTTAGGAATTCTATTCTTTCTATGCAAATTCAACTTAAGCATTCAGTAGAAAAAGCTGTATCACATAATCACAATGAAAAAAATTACTGTCATGATATGTTACTACTTTCAGAATATGCCTTCATGTTGTAAAATAAAATACAAAATTTTGGTCCTGTTGAGTTCCTCAGAATTTTGAGCCGTGTCTTCAGTATGCTCAAAATTCCAAAAATAGGAGTAAGTATGTAAAAAAAGTCACTGGACAAAGAGGAATCTTTATTTTTTATGAAGGATATTTTAAACGGTCTAATGTTGGGAAGAACTCAGAATTCATATCCTAAACAGTTTAGGCAACAAACTCATATGCCAGTGTTAGAAGACTTGTCAGCCTTGCATCACCTGAAAGGAAAGATCAGCCTTTTAAGCCTATCTTTAGTGGACAAAACAGCTCTGAAAGTTGTCAGCTTCTCCTCACTGTATGTACACATAACCTGGAATGATAACACTCCTGTCACAAGCACTTTACTTACATGACTAAATTTTTGAGAAGATAAACCTAATCCTCATTTTTGTAAAAGTTCACCAGTAATACTGAATCACCTCCCTTCTTTTTTTTTTTTTTTCTGATGCCCTGACTGTGCACATTGCTTATATATTCCTACTTTCTTTTAGTAAAACACAAATTTCTTGCTGGGAGCAAGAAATAACCAGACTACAGTCCATGATAGGGGCAAGACCTTAAAGCTTCTAGGTAAACTAATCCAAGTACTTGAGTGTCATACTTCCTGCTATGAAATCAGAAAAATCTAGACACCTCCAATGAGATAAAAATTTCACCCAGTCATGTAAAAAACACACACCAGCTGGCCAAAACAACTCTCCAGTGGGATAAGCATAATCTTTCAAAAAGGTGAAAGGAAATACTCCATGATTGAAAGTAAGCCTTGAAACAAGATTTTACCTGGAGATGATGCACGAAATAAAGCCATTTACATGTTTTAGAAGCACGAGTGTGTAACTTAGGTGCTCAATTCTGGGATGAGGTCTAGAAGAAAGAAAAATTCTGGAAGACTGGAAATGCTTGATTCACGTGATTCGAAGTGATTTAGTTCATCCTGCCAAAAATCTTGTGACTCCTCAGATGAGTCTCTGTGACTGCCAATGGGAGCTACTTCTTATGTTTAAACACCCAAATCTGGATTTCTTCCACCTAAGCTACCCTAGTAAGAAAAAAGTAACCAAGAAGATCCTTGGAAAAGTCTTTGATTACAGCTTATGTGGATTGGGTCTCCTTCCTTATTTGTAAGCATCTTAATTCTGTGTGTTGCTGTTGCTTTTCTGCAATTGGGATTTTGGGTGGTTTGTTTGCTTATTCAAAGGATTGAAGTGAACAGAAGTCCGTACAGGTTGAAAAGTATTATTTGCTTCAGAATGCAGAGGTAATCTGCTGCAAACACTTTATGTATAGTTGAATGAATACATGCATTGTCTACATTGATCTTATTTTCTTGCAGATCCTGCCTTTCCTTTTTTTAAAGCCTCAAAGACTCTGAGTCTATAATTCAGAAGGTGTCAAGCTACACATGAAGGATGATGGTTTATTAAATTTTCAAAATGCATTCCATATGTAACAGACCTACTAGAAACAGTGAGAGCAGTTATTTGAAGTAAGGATCTTGTTTGTCCTGTTGAATCATGACTGCAATAGCTGCAGGCAATTGCTTTGTCTATTGGCCAGTCTGAATTATTGACTGGATTAGTAGGTTGGGCGCAGGTTAAGGAACACTCTTCTTTCAATATTTTTATAAAACACCAAGAGCAATTCTTCTCTCTGGTTATGGTCAATCCCCTAAAATATAAGGTTTAATAGAATTAAGACTGTTCATTTGCTGAACAGAAAAGACCAATGAAATTCATGTCTGGGTTAAATGCTTCATTTAGTCCATGTTACAAATGGAGAAAAATTAACTAATGTTAGAGTTAAAACAGTATGTCAGATTTAAGTCTCACACACTTTGCAAATTTGGAATTAAAAGACTTTCATATTGCTTTAATGAATATTTTTTCATTTGGCAGTAAACAGGATGGTGTTGATGCCTTAGATTTTAGCTTTTATATTTTTCAGATTCTGTTCTGCTTTAGTGTGTAGTTCTGAGCTGCATATTAAGAGATGGTAAGCTCTCTTCACAGAGTAGCTAGACAAAACAATTCCTTTTCTAGCTTGGGAATAAGGACAGCCACCCAAACTTCAGGCCCAAGACCATAAAAAATGTAGACTAAAGAGAGAAAAACAAGGGTGAGACTTCATAACCTAAAGCTATAATTGGACATTTAACTCCAATATGCTAATGGATCAGAACTTATAAAACTGAGAGACCCCATGACGAGTTGTATGTACATTTTGTGACCATTTCAGGTTCATCTTGGGTGTAACCCTGGCCAGGCTCTTGTACTGCCCAAGGTGTATCTGTTAAGGCCTTTTAATAAGTACCTACTTTATTCTTTTACTCTGTCTAGCCTCTGTTCTAGGTCAGCCTTCACAAGGCATCAGTGTTGTTTCAGGCTTTTCTTTTTTTTTTTTTTTTTTTTTTTTCCTGTGGA
The DNA here is from genome assembly GCF_024509145.1 of Vidua macroura. Classification (NCBI taxonomy): domain Eukaryota; kingdom Metazoa; phylum Chordata; class Aves; order Passeriformes; family Viduidae; genus Vidua; species Vidua macroura. The sequence continues at coordinate 36,932,318 of NC_071572.1, read as the reverse complement.
AGATTAAAACCCATATTTCTCTGTCCTGGAAGACATAAAGGCAGGAACGTGTGTATTATTTAGCTGTTTCCTCAGCTTGTTATCTGCTACCATTCTTGACACTGGAATCAACTCAACCCACTAGAGTTTTTGGTTTGCTTTGGTTTCCAGTAAAGGAAGATATTTAAAACAGATCTGTAGTCACTACAGTTCATTATTTCAGTATTAAAATACATAATAAAAACAAAACATTCCAGTGATGACCTGACAGGTTCTGTTTGCCAAGTTAATACTCATCCACAAATCTCACTGCCTTTGACACAAAAAAGAAAAAGCAGAAACAAAAGAAATATTTGAGATGCTATAGCAGTTCCATTTATTCTTACCACAAAAAAATTATCATATTCAGCACAGTTTTTATCATGGTAGCTGAGAAACTGCAGTTATTTAACCATTAATTATGAGACTGTAGGCATGTGCAATTGCATATTGCATTGTAGCTGCTGATTCATATTAATTACTTAATGGGGACTGCCATGTCAAAATTAGTTGCTCAAGAATTTTTGCAGCTAAAATGAAGACTGGGAGGATTCTGTAATTCAGCTATAAATGTCATTGAAACAGCTTCTAAAGCTCAGTTTGTGACTGCTTTGTGTCACTGGAGCCACACCAAGGAACTGAAGTGCAGCAGTAAATCTGACCTTTGATTACATTAAGTGTATTAAACATTTGTATTGTTTCCTGTCCTGAATATCTGAGTAATTCCTATGTAGTGTGAATTGTAACATCCACTTTCAGATATTTAAATGGAAAGTACTTACAACTCATTTTTATAGGCATGCTTTTCTCATTTGCCTTTGTACTTCACTTCTAAGGATTCTGTCATTATACATTATTCTAAAGCCTGATTAGAAAATACTAAGAAAGCACATTTCAGGTGTTTGTTATGTATGATCTGAAGAATATTGTAATGCATTAAAAGGACTAATGATGCAAGACATCATTTGATATGTAGTTCATTACTAATAGGCCTAATAAACTACTGAAATATAAAGGGAAGTTTGATAAAACTCAAGAAGACCATGGGAAAAAAGAAATATATCCTTTATAACGTATATTATACTTAGAAAACATTATGAGTAGGTGGAATTTTTCTCACTAGCACCATAAACAGTAGCTATGGAGCAGACCAGAGGGAATTTGTTCCCAAAGAGATCTGGACAAGCTCTTCAACAGCTCTGAAAAGAATTTTCCAAAAAGCTAAGCCTTCCATTACAAGTAACAACTCTGAATATAGTTTTGACAAATCTTACAAACTATGAATCTTACATGATTAAAAACAGATTTCATAAAAGCTTATTTATTGTACAAAACCCTAAGTAGTACCCACACATTACTAGAAAAATCCCACCTCTAAAATCATTTGGCTTCCAGCAACATCCATGAATGCAAGCTTCAAAAAACAGTTTCAGCTGCAATTGATAAGTCTACTAAATGCCTTACTTTTATCATCTCTCTTATTTTCCCAGAAAATATTTAACTATTCCACAAGGTAAAATTATTTAGTATCCTAGACTATCTCAAGTTGGAAAGTATCCATAAGAATCATCAAGTCCAATTCCCTGCCTCTCACAGAACTACCTAAAAATAGACTATGTGATCAAGAACATCATTCAGATGCTTCCTGAACTCTGACAGGCTTTATGTCATATCTACTTCTCTGAAGAAACTGTTTTAGTGCCCAACACCCTCTCAATGAAGAAGCTTTTCCTAATATCCAGTCTGAACTTTCCCCAGTGCAGCTTCATTCCTGCTCAAAGTCTGCCACTGGTCACCAGAGAGAGGAGATCAGCACCTTCCCCTCCACATCTGCCTGTGAGAAAGCTGTAGACTGCTATGAGCTCTACCCTCAGCCATCTCCTCTCTAAGCTGAACAAGCCAAGGGACCTCAGCTATACCTTGTAAGTATTGCCCTCAAGGCCTTTCACCATCTTTATCACCCTACTCTGTACACACTCTAATAACTTTATTTCCTTCTTGTATTTTGATGCCAAAACTGCACACACTACTCAAAATGATGCCGCATCAGCATAGAGTAGAGCAGGACAGTCACCTCCCTTGACCAACTGGTGATAATTTTCTTGATGTCTCCCAGGGCTCTTGGGCTGCCAGGGCCCATGGCTGACTCATATTCAAATTGCCATTGACCTGTATCTCCAGATTTCTTTCTGTAGGAGACATTTGGATTGTTCCAATTCAGCCAGAATATCCTATAATCTAGCTAATCAATGTTATTAGATGTTATAGATATTAATACAATGTTATTAAATTGTATTAATTTAGAACAACAAACAGATATCAACACATCCATGCTATATTTGAATATTTACTTCTCTCATGATGTACCAGTTAAGATGCTTAAGGGTGAGTTCTTCAGAGAGCACTTTTTGCTTTCTGACTGTCTTCAGGTTGGAGTCCAGTAAGAAGCCCTGAGCTGAGACTGCTGCAGAAGCTGATGTCAATACGAGAAATAGGCAGAGGAATAGTTAACTAGAGGGCTTGGAATGGGTTTGCCCTTGAGCTAGCACATACTTGTAAGCCTGTAAAAATGTCATCACTTCAGGCCCTTATTCACATAAAGGGTTCTACTGACAAACAGACGTGCTTTTTTGATAGGTTTAGAGTCTTAAAATACAGTAAAATAACTATATGTGCCAATCTAATTCTTATTCTATGAATCCTTCCAAAGAAGAAATGTAAGGGGTTTTTTGTTTGTTTGTTTGTTCTTGTTTTATTTATTTATCCTGCTTCTCCCTTTAGTATGTTCCTGTGGCGAAGCATATTCATAACATTCCTTGTAAGAGACAGAAATAAGCATACTTTATTTAGAACCACTTGTGGAGAGATTCTGAAGTCCTTCAGTTTCCAATTTTACTGCTAAATACTAGTTACAATTTGCCAGGCAAAATTATAGCAAACTTACAGTGATCACATTTTATTACGTATTGCAATGCTGAATAATATTCTTTGCCTTGTGGAAAAGTGGGTAACATAATGCTTTAAGCACTACAATATAAAAGATATCAAAGAATTGAAATGGTGTCTAAATAACGTAAAATATCATATTCAGCTAAATTTTGTTTTCCAGGATCAATGTTCAATACAGTGTTCTTCAGAGGGATTCCACAGTTTCCTTTCTTTACACCAGTCCCTTCTTTTAATTTAAATCTTGATATTAAAACAGTTCCTCAACTGGATCCTCAGATCTTTCTGTTTAGTGGCCTACCATGCATTCCCTTGAGATTATTTAGTTGCATGCAATAGAGAACATTGTTATAAACTGCTCCTGAGTTTCAGATAATTTTCATGTTACAAGAGTGGGTGTAGCAGAACAATTCTCTATATTCAGGTTCCCTGGTTCCATATCTGCTGGAGCTAACTTGAATGTTTTCCATCATTATATATATACTTTTATCATATTTGAATAAGAACGTAATATGAAAGGTAGTTGGCTGTGGTCAGTGGACAGAGTAGCTTGAGCTGACTGATTGTGAGTCAGCACCCATTTCAGGGCTCAGTCAATGCAGGCTCACTGTTTATAATTTAATTTTCTGTCAGGAAACAATTAAAGACAGAGCCTACAGCTCTTTTCCCCACAGACAACACAGCTATACCTCTCCACCACAAATCTGGCAGTTACTAGGTCAGCTTGTATTTTCCATTTTTAATCCTTGATGTTATTTCTCCATTTCTGATTTAACATACATGAAAAACAACAGAAGTAAAACTCGCAAAACCTCCCAGAAAACATCCCTGAAAACAAAGAAACCAAAATATTATTCAAGTACTTGTAGACTTGGAGAAATCATTGGTTTCCTTAGCAACAGAATGCAGTTCTATAATAAGAACAAGAAAGTAATTAACCCTCTAATGCGAGATAATGCTGGAAACACACACTTAAGTCTGCATAATTTTTTGGCTATTTCTCTAGCATATTAACATTTTAAATTATAAACGCTAATCTCTTGTTAGTCATCCTATTAAAACAATTGGGAAATTCCCTGAAATAGAGGTACATGCATTGAATGGAAAATATCCAGATTGTAGGCTGTAATTTTTGGTCCTGATAGAAGCAGCTGTGTGGCCCTGTAATTTTATTATACTGTAAGATGGTTTTCTCTCCTGTTGTGCATGCAGCTAAGATATGTCTTAATAGCTGCTTGGAGAGATGTATTGTCTTAGATTTACTCTTTTGGTCTCTGCTAATGGTTTTTCCTCATCCTTCACTGTGAAGTTGGGAGAATCTTGCCTTCAAATATGTATTTGGGTGTGAGTATGCTCCTGTGAAATTAAAATCTTTACAGTTAGGATTCAGAAATGCATGCTTTGACAAATATACTGTGATTCAGTGGAATATGTAAACATCCCCCAGACTTTAAGAACCAGAACAGTCTTAGTGATTTCTCAGTTACTACCTCTCAGGTATTAACAAATGTCTAACCACATGGCTTGACCATCTAAGTAGAGTTTTTCAGACTTAGAGGTGGGTATGGTGTAATTTGATTTCAGAATTCCGCTTTATTTAAGTTTTAAAATGTGCTACAAAACTTATTATGCTGCAAACATACAAATTAAGGCTTAGCAATTGCTAAATATTATGAAATAATACTGAAATGAAACAGGTTGTTTTCAGTTACTTTTTACTGAAAGAACAGTCATCTATTATCTAGAAAAACCCTCATAAATATTATTTAGGAGTGCATGTGTAACATGTTCATGAACTTTTTGATTTCTCAATCTTTATTTTTCTAATACTTTTGGCTAAATAAAGCAAACTAATCTCTTCTGCAATAACTATATAACCCAGCTAGCTTCTGTGGGATTTTCTCAGCATTAACAAAAGGCTGGGTTTTACCAACAATTTAGCTGGCCCCTGCTTCGTTCATGGTGCTGTGTCAAGCCTTATTAGAAAGGAAGTCAGACTTGCTTATGAAACAGTGATAGGAAATATAACATTTCAATGTAGTCTTCACTGAGAAAATATTTTTAAAAAATTTGATCAGTCTGGTTCAAAGACACTATATACCCCTATTTCTAAACTGTGTCTAACTGTCAAGATGTCTGAGATTGCATATTAGATATGGTCAGACTTCTGCCCCATCTGGTTGATCAGAGCCGGTCAAGGTGAGATTATTAATTTTTTTTCCAGTTCTTTCTATTGTAAGAGAAAAATGCATTATAAGGGTACAAGCTATACACAATGCTTTGTAAATATAAACCAAAAAAATCTTATCTTTCTCCTACGTAGTTAGAGGACACAGAATAAACTCTCAAAGTTTGATTACTTCCCTCATATAAGGAAAAAACTATAAGAAGTTTTGTTCTAGTATTCTGTCATTATATCTATCATCTATAGTTTCACATGTATTGTGCTGTGTATGATTATGTGCATAAGAATGTGCATGCATATTTGGAGAGTTTTTTGTCTTCTTCTGAAAAATAGTCTTGCTAATGAAAAGACTTCCACTCTGGAACCTGTAAAATTCAAACCCTTTTTATTGAGATTGAAAATGTGTAAAAATCTCTTCAATTTCAATGAAAAGGTTTCTAGTTATACTTTGTGAGAGTAGCGTACAGATATAGCCATATATAGGAAAGAAGGAAGAGATAAAAGGAGATAAATAGAAAATATGAGTGAGAAAGAAATACTTAAAAATTACTTACAAGAAAGATGAAGAGGGATTTTTTTCCAAGACCTGAAAGAACAAGACAAGAAGAAATGGTTTTAAACTGAAAAAGTCTATATTTAGATTGAGCATAAGGAGGAAATAATTCATGATGAGGATGGTAAGACACAGGAACAGATTGTCCAGAGAAATTGTGAATGCCCCGTGACTGGAACTATTCAAGAGCAGATTAGACATGGCTTTGGGCACCCTGATTTAGGGAAAGATCTCCCCATCCATGGCAGAAAGATTGGTCTTGATTATCTTGAATGGTTCCTTTCAATCCAAACAACTCTATAATTCTGTGATGAAGTGGTGAAAATATAAACTCTTATCATGTGGCTTCATAGCCAATGGACTTCCACATCTAACATTTAAATATCTTCACTTACTGGGTGACAAAACAACATTTTTCACAGAAGTCTTTTCAGGACTTATGTTGAAGATCATCCTCAGGACCCTTGCTGTCTCCTTGTGGATGGCATCATTTTAGCTTCTTACAGTTGATTGTCTGGACACTGCTGTTATAAAATCCACACAGTGGATGCCACCATTCTTGTTTCTCATTTTCTCAGCTCCTGGAACTACTACACATCACTCTATTCCTCTAGGAGAATCAATTGCATCTCACCTGTGTCCTCTGAACTTTCTAAAGTCTATTACTTTCTAGAGTTGAAGGGACACTGGAAGCAGGAAACACTGTGTAATGATTAACAGGGACATTTACCAAAAGGCTGCTTTCTCTGATGCTTAATTCAGACCTTCAGATATGCCTAACTGAGCTCAGATGTTGATAGGCAGACAGTAAGGAATATTATATGATTTTACTGACAAATATAGAAGGTACAATTTCAGTGTCTGGGATTGACACAGTAGATTCACTGCAGTAATTTACATCTACCACTTGAAATTCACAGTGGAGGGATTTTTAAAATATCTTCGTAATGTATCAGAACTTACCAGAAGTTTCCTGAATGGATGACAGTCAAGTAAGATGAGTATTTTAAATGCATGATAAATATAATTTCCTGTCATCTTTTTTGATATGGGTTTATGAGCAAATCTGAATTTCTTCTGGATTATTTAGGAGTTACATGTATATTATAATTCTAATTTTGATCCAGCCATACCGTACTTACAAATGACACTAGAGTTGGAGGTGTTCTTGACTCTTAAAGCACAAGAAGTGATGATATTTAACAAGAAAAAGATTTAACTAGATATGAAGATATATTTCCTTAACAAGAAGGTGATTGAACAGACTCGTTGATACCCCCACAAAGCACTTAACAAAGTGCTTTAGCTTTTGGCCAGGCCTGAAATTGTCAGTCAGTTGCACTAGATGAAAATTTTTGGTCCCTTACAGCTGCAAATATTCATCCATAAGACAATCTCATCTACATGTGGCTTCTTAAATCCTATTATTTACTAGTAAGTGCCAAGATTTTTTTTTTATATCTACAACATTTTATTCCAAATGCGAGACATGACAGAAATCTCACACACAGTAAAAGTGATAAATGTCAAATTTAAAGCTGTACCAACTACTCCTGACTTAAAAGTAAAACCAGATCTTTTCACCTGTTCCACCTAAGCAGCACAACCAGAATAAAAAATCAACACTATTAAAAAGATATTTAATTCAAGTGACATTCACCTCATGACACATTTTTTGGTCTAATATAAATTCTTAATAGTGTGTCTCTAGGTCATTTTTTCAGTGCACTTTCTTGTCACATACATGCTAGAATTGTAAATCTATTTGAAGTATTTATAATGAAACAATTTTTAGTGATAATATTTATTATAGCCAATAAGTCAATAATGAAATATTTAAATTCAGGATCAAACCTTTCTTTTTAAGATGGAGACATTTATATTTACTCTTGTTCTTTACCTAAATGTGATTTTTTAAAAAAGGGGCAATTTTCTGATATAATTTGAGTTTATCCAATAATGTAGAAAATAGAACAGCAATAGCAGTTAAAACAAGGCAAACCTATCATAACAGAATAAAAATCACATTATTGTGAATAACTTATTACAGTCAGCACAACTGCACTTTTTTATAAGAAAGTTAAACATTCTTAATAGTACTTATGAAATTTTAAACAACTGAACATCTTTCCTTCTCAAAATCGATCAAAAAAGAGAAAACAGGACAAAACCAAGAAAGATAAAAACATGAAAAAAGAAAGTACATTTACCTCAGCTGAAACAGATAAACTGTCTACATATAAACTGAAACTGCAAAAAACAGAACTGATATTTGACTTCCAGTGCATGACCCTTGGGGATTATGAAAAATTTATGCTTTAAGATCCAGTAATAACCTGACAAAAAAAGTGTGAAACCTTATGTTTGATGCATAGCAAAGGAACATTTTTTGACTTTTTGTTTTACTCCTTTTGATATAAACATTTCCTTCTTCTTCTTTTTACAGTATTATTTAAAATAGCAAAAGGAAATGAGTTCTGTCTCAAAGAAAGTAATGCATTCTTTGCATCTTACCAGCCTAAACTCATCACGCTATCTTCGTGCCAGCTGTTTATGGGAGATTAATGCTATCATGTTTTTGCACTATCTCATAAAAATTGTCTTAAATATGAGGGTGAGAATGAATTATATATGTCCTTATCTTCTCAAGAGTATATTAAGAATATAGATTAAGCCATACACTCTTCAGAGGTGGGTTTCTTTGTTTGTTTTTTTTTTTTTTTTTCTTTGTAAGAATCTGGGTCACAGAAGGATATGACAACTGAGAAACAGTTGCTTGGATTCCTGAACACAGCAGGAAATACAGAGGAACACTAGAGAGAATTTGTGAGAGTTTAGAGGGATAAAGAGTATTGGAAAAAAAAAATGTTAATAAAGACTTATCTTAGTTCTCCTGTGACCCATCAACTTGTTGTCTTTTTTCCAGAGAAATGACTTGTGCAAAATGATTCAAAGAGGAAGATATATAATTAGAAAACAACAGAAAGTGGGTAACATCACCATTACTATATGCTAGCTTAGCTTATACCTCTATTTTAGGGGACCCAGGAATATCTTCCATTTCATGTGTTCCTGTTTAATGCAGATCTCAATCTTGGTGTCAGAGTCAGACCTGGAAGATTTCAGCCTTCTTCTCACCCTCACAATCATTCTCATAGAAAGAAAATTCTGGAGACCTCCGTCCTTATCTGGAATTCCAGAAGACACCAGAGGACAGAAATCCCATATCCCAGAGACCAAGGGGAAAATATGGAGCAAGGAGGATGTACCCTTGGTGGAAAAGGATGAGGTTAGGGACCTTAAGAAATTCTTAAGCACATGCATAGATCCATGGGCCCTAACAGGATACACCCACAAGCTTGGAGGAAGTTGCCAGATAACGTTACAAAGCCACTCTTGAAAATATTTGATCAATCATTTGATCCACGGTGATTGGAAGACATGACATAGACTGGAAGAAAGCAAATAACCTTGATCCTTGGGAAGGTGACAGAGAAACAAATCCTGGAAACCGTTTACATGCACATGAAGGAAAAAAAAATCATTAGAAGTAGTAAAAATGGATTCAAGTAGGGGAAGATATGCTTGACAAACTTAATTTACTTCTCTGATTAAATGGCTGGCCTGGTAGATAAAGGGAGAAGAGTGGATGTTATCTGACTGGACTTCAGTAGGGTCTTTGAGATTGTGTTCATAAGGTTCTCATAAACAATGCATTTAAGTATTACTAGACAGTGAGGTAGACTGAAAACCTTACAGCATGGCCCAAAAGGTAGTGATTGGTGGTAGAAAGTTGAGTTGGAAATCTCAAACAGCAATGTATTCCAGGAATAGATATTGGGTGCAACTGTTTTTAACACAGGGTCATAGAATCATAGAATGGTTTGTGCTGGAAAAGACCTTCCAAGATCTTCTGTTTCAACTACCCCACCACTGGAAAGGACGTCTTGCACTATATCAGGGTGTCCAAAATCATGTCCATTCAGCCCCTGAGCACTTCCAATGACAGAGCATGAACATGTTCTCTGGGCACCCTGTCTCATCACCCTTGTAAAACTTTCCTTCTTATGTTCAATCTAAATCTATTCTTTTTCACTTTCAAACAATTTCCCCTTGCAGAGGTCTTGGAAAAAAAGGGGTTTTCCATCTTTCTTATAAGCCTCCTCTAAGTGTTGCGAGGTACCAATAAGGCACCAATAAGACCTTTTCTTCTCCTGTCTGATCAACCCCAATTCTCTCAGACTTTCTTTATAGGAGAGATATTCCACTACTCTATTTCCATGGTTGTCCTTTGGACCCACTCTAACAGACCCATATCTTGCTGAATGCAAGACCAAAGGTGGGGTGTCATGAGAGCAGTGTAGAGGGGAAAAATAACTTTCTTCATACTGCTAGCAACACTTTGTGTTATGCAGATTACGTTATGATTGAATTTCTGGACTGTAAGAGAACATTGCTGACTCGTGTCCAGTTTTTCATTCATGAGTAGCTCCAAGTTCTTCTGTACAGGACTGCTATTAATCCACTCATTCCACAGTCTGTATTGATGTCCCTCAACGGAATTGACTGAACCATGCAGCTTGGTGTCACATGCAAACTTGCTGGAGGTGCACTCAGTCCTACTGTTATTGATTAAGATATTAAATAGTATTTGTCCCAGTACAGACCTCTGAGGGACACCACTGGTTTCTGCTTTCCCCTTTGGATGTTCAGCCATCAAGCATAACATTTGATACAATCTTACAGCCAATTCTTTATCCATCAAAATCCTATCTCTTCAACTGAACAGCAAGAATGTTTTAGAGGATAATTTCAAAGTCCTTACAGAAGTCCAGGTAAATGACATCCATAACTTCCCTTGTCCACTGATACAGTCACACCATCATAGAATGCCACTAGATTCATAGGCATGATTTGCCCTGAAGTCGTGTTGTCTGTCTCTAAACAATTCCCTGCTGGTTTATTTTTGTCAATGAAAGGTCAGAAAACACCTTTTTAATAAGGGTGCAACTGGGCACCTATACAGATTGGGATGTTGTGCAGTCTCAGTTCTTAGGGATATTATTCAAAAGCCATCTGGAAATGATCCTGGGAAACAGAGTCTAGGTAGCTCTACTTGCATAGAGAGGTTAAACCTGATGACTCCCAGAAATCCCTTTCAGCTTCAGCCATCCTGTGATTCTATGAGGTTAAGACCTTACAGTATAAGTTATGATTTATTGTGAAGGCACGGAGGGTGAGGAGAAAGGATATATAATTCAAGCATACCTGAAAGGAAGGTCTAGATACAACAACAACAAAAAAATATTAAAAAGGTTGATGAATTAAAAAGAATGAGTGCTTCTCTTTCATATCAAAATTCTCTTTCTCCAAAGATTGCTTTCATAACTTGACCTATAAAATTGAAAATACCTGTAAATGTCACAGTAAAAACATCAATTTCCTTCAATATTAGATTTTAAATAAATTTTCATTATCTTATTTAAATGACTGGCAAGGCAGATCAGGGGACTTGCCTTGTGCTTTCCCTTCTTTTGTACTAGGTGCTGGGGTTTTTCCAATTTTTTTTCTGCATTGCTAGACTGCTTTGTCCTAGGATTTTAAAGGCTTTTATTAAGTGACTAAATAGTTCAGGTTTTTTTCCTGCATGTTAGCCTTATCACCTCTCTGATGAAAATCATGCAACAGCAGGTGAAGATGCTGTAAAAAGGAGCACAGTATGAACAGACTATCTCACACTGCTCCAGCTTCACATCTTTTATTGCTCTTTATAATAACTTAAAGGATAGACTTTGGAAGGTCAAATACACACTGATTTGGTCTGATAATTGTGATAGTATGTTGGCTAGCATGTGATCTTTGTTAAACAGAAAGATATGAAATGCACTTCACCTTAGAAAATTGTTGCAGGTGGGTGAAAACATGTACTTTCAAAATCACATGAAGTGAGCTCATAGATCAGATGGTCAGGTGGCTGTGTGCATATTTCCTGAAGTATTCATATAACAAGACTGTTGCTTCATCTCAAGGGCTTTTTATTAATCTTGGTACTGTGTTGTGATTGTCATGATGCCTGTTATGATGAAGTCAATGTGTACAGGAATGCTCACATCAGAGTGGAAGACTTTGTGAAAACTCAAGCTTTTCCGTCACAACTGAAGCCTCTTAGAATTTGCATGGGGCTGCAAAGAGTCAAGTGAGGAGGACAATGTGATATTAATTTTGTAAGAATATAAAATACTTTATTAACAGCATTTGCATTCATAAAATTGTAGTTTGAACGAGCAGGTTTTGACACGGTGCAAAATATGTCTTTTTTTATCCTTCATAGAGCATATTCATGGGAAAGTAAAATCATGGGGTGTCCCATCATGGCTCACAGAGTATAGTCTCATTTAAGTAACAGGAAGGTGGACCTTAGCGCATCTCACTTCTCCATCTGCTCATATCTAAAGACACATATTTTACATTAGTAAGTTTTTCATCTCCTATGTCAATTAACCAGATCACACATCATTGTATGCTTCTTTATCATTGCCTTATCGGATACGTTTTCTAATAGTGATCACAGTTATGATTTTGGACTGGCCTGATGATAGGACCTCACAAGTCTGCCTGTGTTAATGAATTACTAATGTTGTCTTTGGGTGAAGATTACCTGGTGTCAATAGTTATGTGGTATGCACTAAGGTAATCAATCATTGGTGTGCTCAAGGTTATTCCTCTCACACACCAGAACTCCAGGTAGAGCATCCTAGAGCAAATGGAATACAGATCCCTCTAACTGGTAGTGTTCTACACATGTACAGATCTTTTTTAACCATGGTGAGCAGATGTCAGACAGTTGGGAAAAAACAATCTGTTTTTTAACATCTGATATGTGGCAGGTGCCTCATGTCAGGGAAGAGTCAGAACAGGGCTTCTCCACAAAGGGTGAGATGCTGAAGGTTGAAATGAACTGTTCCTAATTTAAGCAGGACAATGGCCTCACCCTCACAGCGCACTTTTTCACAAAACCTGAACAGAGAAGCAGTATCAAGATGATGAGTGATACCAAAAGGCCCCACCAAGGGCCCACAACAAGCAGGCAAAGGCAAGGGGATCCCAGGTCATGCAGGGTTATCAAACAAATCAGGAGAAGCCAGGGATGATGCTGGATGCTGACCTGCCTATTGTGTGGTCCAGACCTTGCCTGGGTGTCCTAGGCTGGATTGTAATAGTGCTCCTGAGCCATGGAAAAAGAGGCCAGGTAGGGCTGGGCAGGGTCATTGGGGCTCATGGGTATATTCAGGGTGCCATACCAAGTATTCACAATTGGCATTAAGCTCATTCCTGATAAATACCTACCTGATGTGGCTGAGAGCCATGATAAATCATACCCCAGTCCCTCTCTCTTTGTGCAACCCAAGTCACTAAACATATATCCAAATATTGAAGCAGGAATTATTGTAGGCCTAGTCTTATTTTCTACGGGCCATACAAGGACCTAAAACGCCTGGGAAAGAGTTAGAACTTGTTATGAACCTATGACAAATTTGAACTAATAACTTTTAGAAAAACTCATACTCAAGCACTATTCCCTTAAGCCACTAAATATTTTTTGTAGTCTTACATGGATTCTTAGAGTATTATGTTAGATTAAGAGCAAAGTAAACCAAAGTTTTAAATTAGCTTATTTTTTAAAAAAATCTAGTCATTTTTATTACCTCTATCATCACGTAGAAAATGATAGCTAAAAAAGAAGTATATAATGGAAATAATTCACCTTTTTTTAACTTAGTTGGTTTGCTTTGTTTTGTACAGCCAGCTAGTGAGACATTAGTGACAATTTTGATAGTTGATGACACTCTAATTTGAATGTTACTACATGAGTAACAGCAATAGTCTCTTATGTATATAAAGATTGCAGATTCTACCTGCAGCTCTGTTTTAAAAAGTTAGTCATGTATGAAAAACTCTAATTCAGACACAGTTTCAGCTAACATAATAAGCCTTGCTTTCACTCTCCAACATTTTCTTAAACAATTTTCTTTGACATTAAGTGACACTCCCTATTTCTTCATAACATATGATCTTGTCCAAGGAAATTATTATAAAGGAGTCCTGAGGCCTAAAGTTGTGGGAAGAAGGTAGAACTCGTCATAAGAACACCCAGTCAAAGCAGCAACTTGTAACTAATTTTGATAGTGGATCTTCCACAGTCTGCATAAAAAACCAAAAGCATTCTGAAGCAAATGGACTAATGGATTCAGCAGCAGTGCAAGTTTGCTATTTATCTTTTAACCATTAGGTAAATTGAATTATCATGATGGCTATGATGATTTCAGTGAGATCATTTACATCTTATCTTCTTGTTAGTTTTCTAGCAGCATGCATAATAGCACTGTCTAGGCATCGCAAACACAGAATGGACAAAGCCATCAAAGTAGTCTATATTTTTCATGGTTCATAATCTGCAGAAACCTGTTTGCTGTAAGTATTTACTAAACAAATGTGGGAAGCACATTTCTTTCTCTCTCAGGATTTTTCATAGAGGTACACAGAGAGAATGAAAGAGAAAGCAATTTCTATTTCTGCTCCTTGTTTTTTTCATGTGGAATGTGCTTGGAGAATTGTTTACCTGGGGTGATTGCTTGATTGGATTCTGGTGAGAGTTTGAGTCTGGTGGCCAATCGGATCCACCTGTGTCTGGACTCTGGAGAAAAGGGTCACGAGTTGTTAGTAGTTAGATATGGTAATTAGAGAAAGTAGCATGTAGTTTTTAGTATCCTCCTTTGTTGCATCCCAGATTGTGTTCAGATTAGAGTTTTATAATGTTAGTTATCCGGTTCTGTGTACCCCTGTGCACCCCCGTGTTTTCCTCCCGCGGTGGTCTGCTCCAGGTCTCTTACCACTGGAGCAGCACCATGCCAGTCCTGTAACCACCCCCCTGTCCACTCCTGAGACTTCTGTGTCAGTTACCCCATCCCTGCAACCCCGTTCATCCCGGAGCCCTGTGTTTGCCCCTGTCGTGTCCCCATTGGTTACCGCGATCCACATCACTCCCCCGCTGTCTGTCCCCATTGGGCAAGGGGGGCTTCCATCCCCATCGGCCCGCCCCTATAAAATCCCATGCACCCTCGGCCCCAGCGCCATTTTGTCCACATGGCGCTGGGAGGCAGCTGCGCTTCTCCATCGCAGCTCCACGCAGCAATAAAAGCTTTCCAGCCAACTGTGCGGACAGACTGGACATTCCTTCCCTCTTTGTCTCACCCCTCGCACTGGCCACAAAGCGCGGCCAGCCCCACCCCCGGTGCGCTGAACGCCACAGTGCCTGGGATGCAGCAGCCCCGGTCCTGCCGAGAAGCAGCGCCTCTAGCCAGGCTCTCCAGAGCTGCCCGGGACCGGGGAAAACAATGCAACACTGCACTCCTTTATATAGTATATTAATGTATTATAGTTATAATAAAGAAATCATTCAGCCTTCTGAACTGGAGTTAGACATCATCATTCTTCCCATTGGGTTTGCCTGCATTTTACAACAAACAAGTATCCATTCAATAGTTGCAGAGGACTATTCATTTCAGATGACCTTCAAAGAGGTTGGCTGTGGTGTCAGTAGAGGTATCTGACATCAATGAAAACACTCAGTAAAAACCTCCATCACTTTATTGTTGTCAGGTATATAAACTTTTGTTTGTTATTACATCTAGGCAAATTATATCATGTCACCTAGAAAGTCTGTTGTCAAGGCATAAATTCTGTAGCCAATTCACATGAGATGTCTAGGGAGACTGAAGAAGAAGAAGAGAGAGAAAATGAACAGATTCCATTGAAGGCCAAAGACTTCTTCAAAGTAATATACTTCTTAAATATGCATAGTCTGCATAGTGAAAGCATGTTTCTTGAGGAAAGAGAGGGATTTCTCAACAAGGTTAGCTAAGATTAGGTGCAGTCTTGATTCCCAGCATTGGGGGAGGAGCCACTCTTGCTTTCTGGAGCCATCTGGAACTTCTCAAATACCATTCAGATTAAATGAAAGCAGAGGTCTTCTGCAACTTGTCATTTTGGGGCAGATTCCTTAGAGGAAGACAGGCAATGTAGCAATAAATCATATTGTGCTTTAGAACTTAGAATCACCTGAGAATTCAAAAGTGTTTCAACAGATGTGTTTAGACCAACATAAGCAAACAGAGCCACTGTCACCTCTCTCAGTTTGAAATCTAAAATAAAAATTATATGGAAGGTGGCATTCCACAGCTACAAGGTACTTCTCCCAGTGTCAGAATTGTCTCACAATGCTTAAGCTTTTACAGATTTGAAGAGTGAATGCCTGTGGACATAACTGACCTCATAACTCTGGAATTGTTGAGTACTTGCTGCAAAACAGTCCACTCAAAACTTTGCAAGTGATCAATGTCCATGTGCCCGTTTCCAAGTACTTCAGGGATGGATCTGTCCTGTAGTGCATTTCCTGAAAGATTTGAGGGAAGAAAAAGGACAGAAAGCCAATTTGACTTTGTCTCTTGCTTGCTTGTTACCTCACAGATGGAATTGCAGCCAGTAGTTGAATAATAATCCTGCATACACTGAAACCTGTGTGCAAGCTTATCCGTATGGGATTGGGCCCATAAAGTCTTAATGATCATAAACAAAGTGCTTAAGAGATAAGAGCACAGAAATGCCCTTGCCGTACTGTCAAAGATCAGAACAGAATATTTACATAGTGAAATTTCCTAGCTGCATCCAGTTCTGGGATCCTCAGCACAGGAAGGACATCGGCCTGTTGAAGAAGGTCCAGAGGAGATCATCAAGGTAATTACAGGGATGGAGCACCTCTCCTATGAGGAAAGGCAGAGAGAATTGGTTTGTTCAGCCTGAAGAAGAGAAGGCTTCGGGTAGACCTTCCAGTAACTGAAGGCAGCCTACAGGAAAAATGGAAAGAGACTATAAGACCATGTCATGACAGGACAAGGGTGAATGGCTTCAAACTGAAAGAGGGTATTTTTAGGTTAGTTATCAGGAAGAAATTCTTTCATTTGAGGTTAATTAGGCACTGGAACAGGTTGCTTGGAGAAGCTGTGGATGCTCCATCAATGGAAGTGTTCAAGGCCAGGTTGGATGTGTCTCTGGGCAGCCTGATCTAGTGAAAGGTGTCCCTGCCCATGGCAGGTGGGTTTGAACTAGAAAATCTTTTTGGTCCCTTCCAACCCAGGCCATTCTGTGATTCTGCAAAAGCTGAAAGATTTAAATCAACAAGAAACATGACATTTCCATTGTGTTATGTATTTGCTGATAGAATCATGGATCTATATTACCTATTCACTTGGAGTAGTAGGTCTGCTTTATAATATATTTGTTCAGAAACAACCTTCTAAAGAAGTAAAGATATCATCTGTTTTATAAAAGTGATTTTCAATAGTGAAGACCTGCAGAAATGAACACTTTTGGAGAAAATTTTAGCATAATTTATGAATATTTTCAGCAAATGCATCTTGCCTTTACAGGTTTGGCATATCTGAAAAGCAAGACTGTGACAGTTTAATGCAAAAGCAATTATACTCTATGCCAAAAGTACTAAATGTTTTTCCAGTGGAAAAGGAAATAGTAAAAAAAACCCCAGCATTTTAATAAATTTACTGCATTTTTTCCTCAGATCTTCAATATCCCCTGTCAAAAAGCACAAGAACCAAGCCTATAATTTTGTTTTCTGTAAAATGTACAGCTTTAGCTTGCAAATCCCTGATTTCTTACAACAAAGCACATTCCAGAGGTAATTTGAATCCAAATAGATTTGGTTTTAGTTACCTGTCTCTTATGGAACTCTTAAAGCACCCTACAGTCTCTGAAGACGGCCAGTAGAGTAGCAGGCTTTCTGCACTCACAGGCCAGTTCTCATGCCTCCTGATTTCCTCCATGTTTTCACTCATCTTTCTACAAAGTTTATTCTATTTTGTGCCAAAGCATACACTAATCTCAGCTATTACCATATTAATTCTCTATAGTCTAATGCTTAAACATAAAAACATGCATGAGCAACCTTAAAAGTTCAAGTTCTACTTCATTTTTACGTAGACACAATTGGTTGCACTTTTAGTAAGAAAAATTGACAGAGAAAATTTGAAGCACCATTAAGCACATAAACATCAGCAATTTTACCTGAATGCAAAATGCATTCTTGTAATCTTTTCTTCATCTCACCCACTCAAAGTAATTAGATAAAGCCTTTTCACTTCTGAAGTTTCAATGGCACTATGATTTTTAGCACTTGTATTAAAAACAGGGGTTTTTTTTAATTAATTGGTTGTTTTTATTCTTCTTTCTTTGCCCATTAAATCTCTGCTTTCTTATGGTTAGTGTATAACAAGCTGAGTCAAGA
This sequence comes from Vidua macroura, assembly GCF_024509145.1. Classification (NCBI taxonomy): domain Eukaryota; kingdom Metazoa; phylum Chordata; class Aves; order Passeriformes; family Viduidae; genus Vidua; species Vidua macroura. Next base: position 36,914,258 of record NC_071572.1, on the reverse strand, counting down.
TCAAGCAGAGCTGTAATAATCCCCATTACACAAACAACAGTCTGAGCCTGAAATTACTTTTGCAGGATATCTGGGTTACTTTCACGTATTTCTCTACTTTCACTGTGGCTTTAGGTAACATAAAGCTTCTAGATAAGTGAATAGCACTGATTACCACACTTTGGAGTATTGGAATATTGTTTTCAGGAATACTGTTTTCAAGCATCATCCCAGTCTAGTGTAAAATGACCACCACTAAAAATATATGGAGACAATATTTAGATTGTAGCTCTCTCTTCTTCCTTCATGATCAGATTTATTTGCAGATAGTAAAAAAAAATAATAATTTGTCTGTGTGTATTGGGTGTTGTGTTCTAACACAGTCCAACAAAATTTCTGGTGTTATTGCTCATCCTGTGATAGACAAAAAAATCACAGCCTTTGCCTTACTACCTACATAGCCTCCAATTCCATGTGATTTTCAAATATGATTTATGAATTCTAAACTCTAATATTTTAAATTGAAATAAAGGTGTTCTATAGATATTTCAATGTTCATGCATAGATATTTCAAAACAGGGCAAATAACGAGCAAATATTTTATTGTATACAATTGTGCTATTTTTTTCCCATGAATTTTTAAATGTATTTTTTCATAACAATCTTCATTTATCTGATTTGGCCATTACATAGTATCATTAGTATTACTGTAACAGTCCTGCTTGTAGTATTACTTCCCAGTGACTCCATAACAAATACAATCTTCTATAAGGAAGAGGTGTACCAGAAATTTTTTACTAATAAAGGTCAAGTATGTACATATAAACATTACAAAGCAACTTTTTTCTCACATTGCAGTTCAGTCCATTTCAGTTAATTGTATAAGGCTGGAAAAGAACTTTTGTTGTCTTCCTATTTAGATACTGCTTTCCACATAGAATTTTTTTGCTAAAATGTCTCCTTTATAAAATCTTGGTTATTTATTTCACGTACTTTAATGACACGTACAGTAATGACTACTGTACATTTCACGTACAGTAATGACTAAATTTCATTTTCAGTATAACTCTAAGAAGGTATTGTTGCATGATTTTTTATATCCTATTGCCATTTCATTTCCAGCTAGCTGAAGTTGTGTTTTTTTAAACCATCTCTATGGAGGCCCATGGGAGAGTATCTAGATACTATGTTATGAGAATGATCTGGAAATTATTCATATTAATTGAAATATTAATCTGTGCTATATTAATTTTTTACTGTGCAAGTTTTAATCTTGAACTTTTTTCTTCAAGAGTATATGTAATTTCTATATAAGGTAAATAATTATTCTGAGAAAAACACAAGCTTCATAGGCAAATCCTCCTCAGGACTTGTTATTTGGAAATAGAAAATGTAAAAGTTAAGTATCATGTGTCTCATGGTCATCATCTTGACTATAAGAAGGCAAAACTTCTTCAAGTATCAAAGATCAAATACTCTGATATAAAGGAAGATTTAAATCTTTGAAAGTAAATTAACACTGTTCAAAGAAAGACCAATTCCTTGAGAAGAATTTTTGCAGATTGGACATTTACAACTGTAAATAGTAAGACTTTGTAACAATTTAAGTTTCCCTGAATATTTTTGAATGTGGAGTGATGGATAGACTTCATACCAGCAATACCTTTCCAGATTTATGAGCTAGTCAGTTTAAATCTTTACACTGCGAGTGGTTGACTTGGCTATAAGCAGTACTCCATTGTCAGCATTCCTTAAAGAAATCATTATGGGACATGTAATAGCATAGACAACTTTCATATTTTTCATATGATTTAAAATTAGTAATTCCTTGGGTTGACATTAGTCATCTAGAGATAATTTTAAAGGTTTCCACTGCTCAAAAATACCTGAAGCTGCACATGAAATAATGGAAACATTAAAACACTGGATGCTAAAAAATGCAGGCTATAATTGACATTCTGGACTCTCAGGAATATCTTAGGCTCATAAAACTAATTTATTTATTTAACATAACATGTTAAATGACTGAAGCTTGCAGTCTCTCCCTTAATCTTTTTCTACATCACAGAATGAAAACAAAACAAAGAAAAAGTTCAGTCAGATAGTGTGTCTATAATACACATTATTGGCATTGTTTACCAAGCACCTGTTATTCCTTCTCTAAGTACCTTTTAACTATAGTTGTGAGTCATTTGCCCCTGTGGGCTTGTGGTATTTAGGTCCCATGCTAACTGCTGTTCACCCATGAGGTTTTTATTGAAGACAGAGCCTAGGAAAAAAAAAAAAAAAAAAAAAATTCTAAAAGGCACCACTGAGCCACAGGGAAATTCAAACTGCTCTGCATGCTGGACCTAACAGAGCTGCTGCAATCAAAGGATAAAGTTCAATGATAATTTCAATGCAGTTTCCTTCAGAATGGGATTTATTCTCCTTTATTTAGTAGTGAGTTATTTTCCGTTATTTTTCCTAAACCAGATTGCTATATACGTAACTTGAGAATCTCAGGGTTTTGTTATAAAGAGAAAGTAACAACTTAAATAAAATAAAATTGGAAAAAATGCTTTCCAGATATGTTGTTTTCCATCTTGAGGTCTCAAAGCGAATCACTAGGATATATGTTGAACTAAATCTTACAGCAATCTCGATAGGCAGACACTATCCCATTTATATACAAGAGCATTAAAAACAAATTCCTGTATAAACCATCCTAAGTTTTCTACAGTCACATTCTCCTCCAGCTCTACCTGGCAACACCTCCAGCTGTACTTTACACATTTGCTTGTGCCTCAACCAGATGCATGTCAGACACTAAATCAGCTGGTTCACAGAGACAGAGAGACAGAAAGCAAATCACTTTTTTGTAGACTCAGTTTGCAGGGCAGATTGTTTCATCCAGTTTGGATTCACAAACTTTCTCCCTCTATGTCTGGCCTAGAGGAATTGCATTAATTACCCCAATCCAGGTTAGAATTCTGTTACTTGGTCTCAGAGGTGTTGTTATGCCTGTACACTTCCCAGGTTTGAAACAATGTTGACCCCAAAGGAGTGCTTCCGCCTAGTTTTCAGCCTTGTATGTTTTAATTTTTTCACTAAAACTGGCGCTTTTTAAGCCTCCTAGTGGATGGGATTTAACCCAATTAAAAACTACCTATAAGGAATGGCATATGAGATCTTGACTTCATATCAAGGAAAACAGAGGAAGGGGAAAACTAGGCTCCTCCTTTTTTTTTTTTTTTTTTTTTTTTTTTTGGGGGGGGAGGGAAAGGTTTTATTTGTTTGCTTCTAAGGTTTTGTTGGGGGGGTGATGATGCTTTTTTTTTTTTTTGCTTTTTTTTTTTTTTTTTTTTTTTTTACATTTAAACTAGCTTAAAGCAGTTCAGGTCCCAGGACCAGGACTCTCAGTTTTGCTCCTGAATTGAGACTAAGGTTACAACAAAAAATTAAATATAGCCTTAAAGTGTTAAAGAATCACATTTATCTGTCATGACAGGTATGCATCTTATCTACATGCACATTAAGTTTTTCTGTGACTTTCATGCCTAATTTTAGATCACCAATTTGGACTGGGGCTGAATAGTTGTAAAATATCTTCCACATGACAACAGGCTATTACCACCTGCCAGGAACACTCTGTCAACCCTGGAGCTCTTCCATCTTAACAGTCCAGTATTCTCTGCTTCAGCAAAAGTTAAATAAATGAAACGCTTGCTAGACTCAGAACAAATATAAGGCACTCAGTAGAAAACAGCCTAGTAATAAATTTTCTCCTTCTTTGTTTTCAGGAATGAGGATGAAACTCTGTGGAAATTTAGGATGACTACTGATTTTAATGAAGGAGGTACTTTCTGGAGCATAATTCATCTAGGGGAAAAGCACAGGATAAATATAAAGGCAAGTATTGCCTAAGAACATTGATATTTAGTAGATACTAAGAAGGTTTAGCATGCATCTGGAAAAATATTTATAATACTAATAAAGCAACTCAAAGCGTAAGGCATCAGTCTCTTTTGAAATATTTAAACCCACTGAACCCCTTTTTCTAGTTTCTTCGGTGTTCTCGATTTTAAATACAAATTATATTGTATTAGCCTTCATTTCTTTTACTAACCACTTCAACCCCCTTTTATGCACATATGCAGACATGTGGTGACAATTTTGAATTGTGGCAGAAGTTCTGTCAAGTTGAGGCTGCTTGTTTAGTGTAGTAGTTTTCATTATTCAATTTTCTATTAACTCCAATTAAGGGAAAGTATAATGACTGAGGAAGTGGCTCTGACAAAAAAAAAAATGAAGGTTTGGTCTCAAACCCATTTCAGTAAACATCTCCAGACCATGATGAAGAAGCATCCAATAGATATGTAATAGCTAAAATTTCAACCATATTCATATATTTTTCTCAAGTTTTTCTAAACAAGGAGCAATCTTGGAAAGATAAAAAAGCAACCAAAACAAATAAGGTTTTCTTTACCTGTTGATTTCAGAGCAGTGATGTGGCAAGCACATTTCTCTCAGTACACCTCTATGAAAAATCCAAAGAGAGAGAGAAATGTGCTTACCACACAGTGATCTCTAACATGTGGCTCACTGACAACATACAGTTACCAGTACTCTGATATAGCTTTCAGGAATCTTACAGTGCTTCTGTGCTCCAGGCTGACAGGTAATGTTGCCTGCAGTATATTTCTTGTGTCCCACTGTTGTCCACACTGCCACAGAGAACTGAAAGCCACAGTTGGTCCTGGTTACAGAGAAAGGGTTTGGAGTTCCTAGCACTGTTTGCTGGGGATGTGATTCCAGCAGGAAAAGCTGGGCACTGGCACTGGAAATTGGCCACCTTCTCTTGCTCACTGGAGTGCAGTGGACAGTCCCCTTAAAATCGTAGAGAACTTGGACTCTTCTGCTTCCCACTGGCTCCCCTCCATCCCATTTTTCTCCAGAGTATGAATATGGCCTTGTGGTACTGAAGCAGACAGCTCCAATGCAGGGCAGAGCCAGCAGGGTCAGTCAGTGTGGGGTCAGTACCCCAGCAGAGATGGTTTTCACACACACACAGAAGACAGCAGAGTTGGAGGCAGCAGCACAGGCAAGTGCAGAGAACTGAGCTAAATCAAAAGCTGCATGATCCCTATTTGGATGAATCAACTTTCATGATTTGGTTGTCCCTGCTTTCCATTATCTTCAGGCTGGAGTGAGGCATAACTTTGACCTGTGGGAGCTCTCCTTGGCAAATAGGCTTTTTTTCCTGAATACCAATGGCATGGGCACAGCAACATTACCAATGGTGAATACCCTTTTGTGGGTAAAATACCTTCTCTTTAGTATAGCTTTGCTATTAATTTGCTATTATACTGCTGTTGTTATTTTGCTTTCAGTAAATCTTTATTTCAACTCATCTTGTTTAGTGTCCCTTCCTTACCAAAAGGGGGGGAGGAAGGGAAATAGGGGAGTTGCTTATTTGGAATCTAACTTTCCTGATGATTCTAGACTCCGGGTTCAAGATGTGATTTTGCTTGTTCCTCAATTATATGAAAGTCTTGGTTCAGAAACTAATACTTTTTCCACAGGTTAATGAAGATCGATATTCAATGGTTGTGCAAATCATGGTGCAGACTGTTACGAAAAATAACAGGACATGGTTTGAGAAATTCAGAATACCAAATTATTCAAGAGGATCCTAAATTCAAATCAAGTAAATAAAAGATCCTCAGATACTTCCACTTGCTAAAGAACATTTTGGCAAGAAGAGTTTTAGAATTAAAACAAAACAAAACAAACAAGCAAACAAAAAACAAAACACTTATTTCTATGCATGAAAACAATATTACAGTTAAAGGCTTATTAAAAGGGAGAAAAAAAGATTACTACTATCAAATTAGTATTCTTCAAAAAACAATCATTTTTCCTTTCACATCTTTGTTGGAAATCTAGCCTGCTATAAGGCTTTTATTTGACAATGATGCTATTATGTTCTTTTGCATTGTAATGATACTGTGCTGTAATGAATTTTGATGTCATTACAGCAAAGGAACAGATGCTGCAATTAAGACCACTAAATAGAATTCAGTCCTTAAAGATTCATGTATCCTGTATGAAATTTTAATACTCTGTGTAATATTTATGACATCATTGGTTAGAAGAGGATCAATAAAAATATTTGGACTACTGTAGTAGTATGAAGTACAAAATGTTAGTGAAATTAAGATATCTTTTTCTTTTTTCTCAGACTATAAAGAAAAAGGGACCTCATTTGCAAATCAGTTTGTATGATGAAGAATTAAATTGCAGCTTAATCACACTCCTAGAATTTTTCACCCACAATTTTCAGATATCAGTGCCAAGGTACGAAAAGAAGAGAAACTGATGTATTAATTTAAATTGTATCCATGAAACTTTACAGGTACTGCAGAAAGTATTTTTTTCTAAAGCAAAGGAATATTCTTGACATAATTATTCAAATGGTGGTGATGTAAACCACTTTTTTTTTTTTCTGTTTGCTTTTTCAGCAATTGATTAGTACAATGGTGTACTTGAGATTTCCAACCAAATTATCCAATATATCAAAAAATATAAAATCTTGGAGTGGTTCCAGTTTTTAAAAAGTGAAGGAGGCAATATTTTGACTGAACACAAATACTGAATTTCACAGAAACTTCTTTCACTAGTGTATGGTCTCAAAGGTGACTTCAGAGTTCTTTTTGCATCTATCTGTGGTTACACAACTTTGTATCTGACAAAAATGACGTTCATTAACAAACAGTTGTAGGAGTAAAGCTTATTCTAGACTCTTTTGCTCTTGTGATCTCAAACTGTGGACTTCTTGACTAAAATCAAATATTATGACTGTTACTACACCTATAGGATTTTAAATTAGTGGAATATTAAATAATGACACAGGAATAAAGATGATTAATTTTTTTGTATCAACTTTAACCACTACTAGTAAGATTTTTGCTTAGACAATTGCTGCTGTGAGAAAAAAAGTCAATTTATCTTGAGTGAATTAAGGTTTAATTAACCTGCTTTCCCTCAAGGCCATTGATCTGGAATCAGCAAGTCAGTAATTGAATGTTGTATCTACCACAACCCCCAGTTTCTTAAAACATGTGTTTCGTTTTCCTGAGCTACTAGGAGAGTAAGTCTGTTCTGGCTCTTAATAACCTTTTTACTAGAGCTTTCAATCCATCAAAAAGATCCAAACTCATGATGGCTCTAGTATGAAAACATCTGTTTCATTTGATGTACTGTCATCTTAAGACAAATTACTTTTGTTTTCTATAATGGTATTTATTGCAGTTGACTAAATTTTATAATTGCATTAGTAGAGATGAAGCACAAATTGTAATTTTTGTTAAAGGATATTAATGTATTGAAAGAGAACAAACAACATTTATCTCATTTGCACTACTGCATTTGATCCCCGTAAAGACAACCATTTATATTAAAGACATGTCCATTCAATCTTCAGCAGCTAGGGATCATCACATATCTGCAGACCCTTGTTCAGACTGCTTAAACTGGATTATGGCCACCAACATCTTATGGATATATAAGATCAAAAGAGATGTAGTACTATTATGTTTTGATGTAGCATGAGACAGTTTTGACTTCTATAGCATCGTTCATTCATTTAACTAAATAATACTACTGGTGGAAACATATATTAATTAGATTTCCTGGTCAATTGATTTCATCAGACCTGCTTTCTGTTTAATTAATTTAGACATTTTATTTTATTTTATTTTATTTTATTTTATTTTATTTTATTTTATTTTATTTTATTTTAATCAGTAGTGCCCATTCAATACAGAAAACACAAACTTCTCTATAACTGAGAAGGCTGCCAGGTTAAACTGATTTTATAAGCTTCTGCTGAAGATACGTCACTGCAGATAAAGTCACTTCTTTGATTTTTAGTCCATTCTTACTAGTTTTTACTAATATTCCCATTTAGATCTCAAAATCATCTCACCATGTTTGAGGACTTTCTGTTTTTATATATATTCTTTTAAATATTTATGTTATAATTTCTGTCCTTTTTACTGAAAAAACCCAACTTTAGACTCCTGATAAATAAAATAGATTTTCTTTGTCTCTTTCTGGATCTCTGTTTCTGCAGAATCATATAATTTGCAAACAAATGACTTTATAGGCACATACTTCACTGAAGAACTGACCTCTGAAGTTCTAAGGGTGTTCCATCCAGTTTCATCAATATTGCTTGGTTTCTTCTTTCTAGAAAAAGGATGTTTCTTGAATTAGAGTTTATTTTTAATGACTTAATTTAATGTCCTTCCTGTGATTATGAAAGATCAAAAATATTTGCCATTTTTTTTCTGCCACGTGGATCATTAGTCTCCTCTTTTTAGGAGATTTAAGGAATCCCTAGTTTCTTAACTGCTCCTAAAACCAGGCAGGAAGAGAGATGTCTGTGTCTGTATCGTTAAATATACTAGGAATGATCTCTGCCCTCAAGGCCAACAGGAGCAGGAATTTCTCTGCTGGATTACTCAACCTCCCTTCAAAGCAGAGCCTCTAGATAAGAACTGGAAAGTGGAGTCTGGTCTGTGATGAGCCTTGAGCTAAGACCTGGTATTTCTTGGGATCATGCTAGTTAAGGAGGAATAAAGGTAACCTAGGGTTGTTCTAACTGTATAACACTAGACAGACCAGCACCTGGAAACTTTCCTGACACTGTCTGGTTTGCTGCTGTAGATGTCACCTGCACTCAGCTGCAGCTGAATGGGGCATCATTTGCCCTTGTCAGACTTTCTCCTCCTGCGCTCTTGATGGCCTCATCATACGTGCTGGGCTGTGATATCAGCCTTTGTGCTGAGATCCTGTTGATACTTTGAGAGGTTTTGTTTTGGACTCCAACAACAGCAAAACCCTCTCACACCTTCTTGTTTAGATAACAGCAAAAATGTTCCCTATTCTTTATAGCCTTGTAGGAGAATAACTGCACAGCAATTTTTGATTAATTTTTCAATCCGACAGATTGGTAAGTGAAGAGATTTTCAAGGTAAGACTGAGATTTTTCCAGCCTGTAAAATGATTCTGAGTATATTGAATAAATTCCTCTCATTTTCATTTAATTTCTTTATGAGATAGGAGTTATCAAGTTCTATTTCAAACCACTAAGTGACTGAACATATAAAGTGATTTTTAAATCTATATTCTAATATTTCTTTTTATTGAATAGTTCAGAAAGATGTATATGCAAAGGTAAGAATTTTGAAACCACTATATGGATAAGAAGGAGCAATGATCTTTGTATGAAAGATATACTATTTAAAAGTTTGAGTATAATAAGTCAGTTGAAAACTGCATGAGAAATCCAAGAAGTTATTTCCAACAAATCAGAGCACAGAAATAATGAATAATTGTTCCAAGAGTACTGAAGCTCTGGGAAAGAACTTGGTATTAGTAACAGAACCTAGTGTTAGAGGAACACAAAAATTTACTGGAATAGAGCATCAAAACGAAGATATCCAAAGTTCAGAAGCAGGACAGTAAGATGTCAGTCTGACTTCTGAAACTGTGTGATTGAAAGAAGACAGCTCTGCTCCCTAAGAGCTGTCGTCTTTCAATCACAGTTTGAGAACTGTTTTCCCTTCCTGTTTTTCGTTAAAACAGTTTTAACATGTGCACTAATGTTACAGGTCTGTGGTAGACACTACATTAAATTTAATCTTCAAGCCTAACTATTTTACTTTACATAGACACATGGTGAGAATTTCAACAGTTAGTTTTTCTGCAAACCTTAAAATTTACATTATTTGGGTCAATTTTATTTTATCCCAAAGTATTTTCAAATGTGTTTTAAATGTGTTTTAAATGTGTATTTCACAGTATTTTAAATGTGCTTCAAAAAGGACCTGCAAAAGTTGTATTTGCATTCTAATCTGAAGACAGACCTGTCTTCAGTTCAAATGTTTCTCTACATTAGTTTTACTACCCACAGTATGAACATGGCATTACAAGATTGAGGCATTTCAGTGGCATATGAATCAGACCACTTTATTCCAACCATTATAGGTGGAATAGTGAAGTGTGATGTACCAAATTCACTTTCGTGCATACACAAACTCACAAAACTGAAGCAGTTTCAGTAGTTTGGATTTATAAGTTCCTGACATCTCTGAATCACTCTTATTGGCTGGCTACTGGGAAGTAATTAATTCCAAAATGTAAGCTGTTTTCCAAAGTTCATGTAACTTTTGCCCTGGTCTTCATTTCATATTAACAAACTCTGATGCCCTATTGGATATCTTACAGCTCATCAGCAACGAATGTTTAGCATTTGATATACAAAAGGTTATAGATGACACTACTCTTTGTTGGAAAGTATCTGCATGAAAATGCATACCTCTCAGTTTTAGGTTCAGTCTTTTCTCAGTGAAGGAATTGCTTTAGCCATTGGCCTTTTAGTTCTGCCAGGGCCAGCTGATGATCTGGCAGAACACTGTGATCCATGATGCTGAAGAGTCCCTATAAATCCAATAACATCGTCTTGAAAGTCTGCATTCTGCCACAGGCAAAAAAAAAAAACCTAAACAGTAATAAATGTCCATCAAGGAACACATGCATATGGAATTACTTCAGTTTGTATATATGTTAAAATAACAACTTTTCTGTATAACAAATTACATCTTCCTCAATGCCAGTTTCTGGTCTCAAACTTTGCATGCATATTCACAGATACTGCGTTGCTAGTGCAACACTTCTCATCTAGCAGGTGGTTGACTAATGAAAAGACATTTACAGCAGATGCAAACAGGCATTTACAGATGCAAACTGTAATCCTGGAAAAAATCTTTTAAAATAGATTCGGCTTCCTACTTTGCATCACCACATGTGTTACATGTAGGAGGTTTTTTGCTGTCATAAGTGTGAGTTGTGGGTGGCCTTGGAATTTTGGCATGGGGGTGTGTGGACATCATGAGGCTGTTTCAGGAGATCATTACAGAGACAGCCTTTAGCTAGAATCAAGCTTCATTTTTCATTTATCTCATTTCATTGGTTGCAATGCGTTTAATCATTAAGTTTCAAAGAAAGGTGGTTCTACTTGCTAGCTTTCTGAGAAAACTGAAGAAAATTAACTCACTAGAAACTTACTTGAAACTTTTATTTCTTCTGCTATGTTTCTCTTCTCTGTATGGCAGCTGAGAGCTCCAAACTATTGCTTCTTACAAACCATTCCAATAAGAGAATTAATCAAAAGCAAAAAGAACAGTGTTTGGCACTATTTTATCTCTCAAAAATGAAAACAAAATAAAGTAAACCTAAACCCATTTTAAAACATACTTAAGGTATTTAAACACAGTAAACCTCTTAGATTTATTTGCTGCTAACATGTATGTGTCCAACAAGATGTGCCTGTAAAATTTTTGTATTATTTGAAAACTTTGAGTTAAAGCTGTACTATTTTGGAGTTCATATTAAGTTACACTTTGCTGAAGACTTTTCAAGGGCATTGACAAATATACCTCCTTTGTGTGCAGTGTAAATATGATTCAGCTGCTATTGTACCACAGAAGGTAAAATAAAATCAAGTAAAGCAAAACAAAGTAAAATAAAATGGAGTTCGGTTTATGCTTTGTTTTGTTGCTGTTCTTTGGGTTTTGTTCTTTTTTTTTTTTTTGTTGTGATAATTATATAAAAATGCTGCTAAATAAATGGACATACATTCTCTTAATTGTGTAGGACTTACTGGTCTTACAGTGCATGTACTCACACATTCATTTAAACAGAGACTTTTTACTTGATTTCTCAATTCAAAAAGTACAGTAAACACCTCCAGAGGACTGACAAATTATTTCAAGGGAGATTGATTGCTTAGCGTTGCACAGACAGATTAAGATTAGGTAGAGTGCTAGACGAAGAGTGGATAGAGGCCACAAAATGAAGCAGAGAGCAGCCTAAAGAATGATATCTGAGAAAAGTTAAATTAAATAAAAGGAGAGAAATCCAGACATGAAAAGCAAATGGAAGCCCTTCCTGAGAGTTCTCACAACTGAGACATTGGTACCTCTATGTAAGTTTTCAATATGTTCATAAATTTAAAATATTCTAGTTGAAGATAAATACCTATGCAAAGAATAGGTATTATCTTTGCAGAGAACAGGTATACTGATTACCTGTTAAGCTTTGAACTAAGACAGTTAGCACTTTAATGTTCTAAGTGATCAGAAAATTTCTTTGGTTCACTGAGAATTTCACATTGAAATGTTCTCTGATGTTAACTGCCTATGTTTACATTGACTCTAACAACACTTGCAGTTGTCACCAAGTGCACCGTGTGTAGGTTTGATTCAGTACTAGTCATGGCAAGTCCTCCCATTCACTGCACAAGTTTTGCATCTGGGTCTTATGCACAGAATATTTTCTCACTTTCTTTCCTTTTCTGTTAATGCTTTTTTTGTTTAATAAATTTGGGACACTGCAGGAAGCAAGTCTTCAAAAGTTTTTAAAACCAGTGTCCATGTTCATCACCAGACAGTTCAGGGAACAACTAAGCAGAAGACTCTCTCTTGTTTCTAGACACCTTTTTTTCATGCCTGCACTGTACTTCACTTTGATCATAGGCAGATTTCTAAACTAAGACTGTACTGGAAACCCATCTCTTTTCTCAGAAATTGAACTAGAATTTGATGAAGTTTCTGGACTGAAATATAGATTGTATACTGTTTTGGAACTACTGGTCTACTTGATCTGTGCACTTGTATAAATAAAGCAGCATATATTTTGAATATTTCATTATATTTGATTTTGTTTCCATTAGGCAATCCTATAAGATCCCATGGTTCTGCTGCATTCACTAAATTTCAGTGGTGTGTGATATAAAAAATTATTGCTTTGGACAAAAGAGGGATGGTTACAATATGCCATATAATTGTAAACAATTAACTGGATGATTTTTCAGCAGACAAATTTCAGTAATGGGATAGTTCTGAATAGGACAAGAGTAAGAACTTCATATTTACAAATGAAAAGGAGAATTTCCAAGAAAAAATGTGTATCTACATACATAGCACTAGTTTAAGTGTAATTATTTAAGATGGAAAAAATATGAGCCATATTTTTTTTTTAATTTCATCTTGAATACTTTCCTTTAAAAAAATAAATCTGGAAAATCTCCATAATTTTTCAAAGAAATATTGTCATTTACAAGATAATGGAATTATTTTAAACTGGAAAAGTACATTTTCTTTCTTCGTTTGTGTCAATGAAGGCAAGGGAAATGCTGTTCATATAAAAACTGAGCTATATTTTTCCACTTGGAAGTTTGGTTACAAACATGGATGACTGATATTCTGTCCAGGAGAACGGACTCATCCTATTCTTAACACAAACAAAATTAACATGGCACTTTACCACAGCAGGCACCTTAATTATGTCACAATGTCCTTCTCTTACTTGATGTCATGCCAGTGTTACAGACATTGAAGTCCCCTAATTTGTTGGACACAAAAACTTGCTGTACACCTAGTTGAAAAGAAAACTTCAAGCTGGCACTTGTCCATGTCTTGAACCTCACTTACCACCGTTCATTTGACAGAGTTACCTTGTTAGTTAAACTACACAGAACTTTCCACCAGTGTCAAATGTACTAAGCTGTTACTGTACCCTGTGACTTCAGTCAGCATTTACTGGCAAGGCACAGTAACACTTACTTATTTATCACTGAGCCAATACAACTGTCATTGAAAAGTTTGGGTTTTTTTCATCACCTTTCCTTACCTGCTAGAACAGGTATTTGTTACCTCTTATCAAAGGATATAAAGACAAGAATAAAAACCAGTATTGAACTCTAAGATATCACTCAAGATACCAGACATTCTGGGGCTTTAAAAATCTAAATTGCACAGACATATAACTTCAGAAGAAATTGCCATCCAGGGACTGGTGGAAAGGAAGAGAAGGTACGGATCTTGCCTGCAAATAAGTGAAATAACCCAGACAGCCATGACTAATCTTGAGATAAAACAGTCATTCAATTAAAAGATTTAAGGAAGGAAAACTCCTTCATATCCTGTACCTGGTCCAAATATTTTCTGTCTCTCATGCTCCCCTTGAGATTTCCCTTGTCTAGGAGCCCCTCCAATGAAGTCTACTCCTTGTTAAAACACAAAAACATGTTATTCCCAAAGCAACAGAGAGAATCTTTCTGCATTCCTAGCATGGTTAATAAGCAATGTGACCCAGCAACCAGACAGGAACTGCACCAGAGATCATAACAATAAAGATTCTTCCACCTCCAGGCTTTGAGAATCTTCTAAGTCTAATAGAAAGTAAATAAATAAAAATTTGAATTCTACAGTAGAATAGTAATTTAGACAAAAATGCACCTTCAATAGTGCTTTATAATGCATGCTCTGTAGAGTTTCAAGAAAGCAGACCACCACCACTAAGCTGCTCTTTCAAACAGCAAGTACATTTGTTTTTCTACAACCACAGGGTGAGATTTATCAGTTAATACTTTTACTTGAGCCTAATACTAGAGAACAAAAAGAAAAATAAAAAAAGAAAAGCAGGGAAAACATAAAAGGGTATATTATTAAATTCTTATTTATTTTTATAAACCATGTTAAATGTCTTAAATGTTAAAATTGTGTCAGTGTGTGGACACAAAAAAAAAAAGTAAAAAATACAGTGGTAGACAGCTTCAAATACAGTAGTGGATAGCTTCAATAACAGAGTTTCAAAAGGGCCAGCCGTCACACTGTAGCTCTCACATTCTTCAACTACTTGTGTAAGTCTGGATGTGTCTGGGGAGATAATATAAATAGATGCCAAGTCCTAAAGTCTCTGGCTGACTGACATTTTGGCAGTTACCAGTAGATGGCTGCAATTTCTAGTTGCTGAAATGGCTCACTTAGAACTTCTCTGTTCCAAACAGCTGCTGGAAATGAACCAACCTCTAGCTATATCTTGAAGACTGCTGCTGCTGGGCTTGTCCTGCCTATGCAACAGAAGGATATGTACCTGAAAAAAACCAGAAGTTTGTAGATTACATCCATGTTGTTAAGTACCTACAGTATTGAGTAGATATTTACAGTTTCTGGCTCTCAAAGGCTGCTCTTATTCTCTTCTGTTAATCATAAAGTCTATTAGATACATACGCAGTTTAAAAAAAATCTAAGTGACACACTCAACTGATATCCTCCCTCCACTTCTAATCTCACATGCAGATCTTTTTTTTCCTGAAAAATATGTGCAGAAATTGATATTGCAGAAGAAGGATGTTTTACATTATTTTGTTTAATCAGAATTAGGTTTTTTTTTTTTGTTTTTTTTTTTTTTTTTTGTTTTTTTTTTTTTTTTTAATAGTCACACTCTTCTGCTGATGTGCTTTATACCTGACTTTTGAAACAATTTTTAATCTAGGGACTTTTCTTCTTTATTGTTTTTTTTTTTTTTTTTTTTTTTTTTTTTCTGGGTCTGAAATTAATGAGGATTGTTTTATTTTAAATAAATTTTTAGGGTGCTTTACTTTTATTGATGTCTCTTTCACTTAAACTGCTTCAAAGCTGTGAGTGATGCATATGAAACACATCAAAAAGCAAATTGTAAGTAAGGAGAGAAAAACAAAAGATGGAGGACACAAAAAGTAGAACAAAACAGAATGAATACTAGACATTGACATAGGCACTTCTTGCTTTTGTGGGGAATTTTTTGAATGGAGGAGTCAAAACTCTGAGGGAAATAGTGTTTCAATTCCAAAGAGAAAACAGATATTATCCAAAGGAGATCTTAGTTACTAGTTGAACTCCTGGAGTGGGGGAGAGCTGGCAGTTACCAGTCAAACTCCTAGAGATGTTGTCGAGTGTGTGCACAAGACCCTGAAAGCTTGTTATTTTGTGAACTGAAAGTCCTCTTCCCACTCCTCTAGCAACAAGTGAACAAACAAGTAATCATTTCAGTCTAATTTTCAAATAATGTTTTAGAAACACAGTCTTAATTACAGCAAGCTCATATATGAGTGTGTTAAAACTGTTGGGAAGGGGATGTCATACTGTTTTCCTGCTTTGTCAGGCTGGGGATCTGGTGATATGTTAAAACACCACCATGTTGTGTTGATGAATGTTGTTTAGTGAGTAATTAGAGGAATAGTCAACAAGTATATGTCTATCTCCATAGTTTGTGGAACATCAAGAGAACACCTTGGTTTTTATGAGTAATTGGCATTTCATAACTGCTATTCAGTGCTGTTCAGGTAACAATGGTAGATAGACCAGTAGGTTACAAATTCTTCAGTTTTCTGCAAGGACAATTAAAGATGGGTAATGGTGAATTGAATCAGTACAGCAAATTTAATTCTTTAACCAACATACTCTTGAAATAATGTTCAAAAAGAAAATATAAAGAAAAAAATATACATTGTGTACAAAAAAGAGGGAATATTTTTGAATTTTTTTTTTGTAATCTTCCTGACATAATTACTGACAGCATTGATTGTGTGTCACTCTCTCACTACAAAGGAGTCAGCTAATCATACACATTTTGAGAAGATGTATATTATTTAGAAGTATAAAAAAATAAATGGTGAATGGCAACACAAGATTATTGGTATGGACACAGGTATCTGTGTACCAAAATACTGTATCACAAAAAAGTGTTACTTCCATTTTACCAGTATATCTACACTCTTCATAAATTCTCTGTCATAGCTATAAAAGTAAAACAGAATTAATACTGTAATACAACTGGATTAGAGTAAGGAATGTGTGTGTGTGTGTGTGTGTGTGTGTGTGTCTCTGTGTGTCTGTGTGTCTGTGTGTTTGTGTGTGTGGGTGTGTCTTAAAAGGTGGCAGGTTTTCCTCTTCTGCACTGTGTCAGATGAAATGCTTTGATAAAAGGATTATGATGCTAGCAAAATGCCTTTCTTATCTGAGGAAACATAGATTGAGAGCAACTTTTTAAAATGCTCATCAGTTCTTAACAGTTTAATATAATTCAGAGTATTGATTTTTATTATTAAACTCTATTTTAATATTGTGCCAGAGATAGAAACAAGTACCTGTAGTATAAAAAAAAAATTCAAAATGATGGAGTGCCACTGCCTATCACATATTCAAGGTGTCAATTATAACTAAATGAACAATAAACAAAAACTAAAAGCCAAACACCTGTCTGTAGTAAGCCCTATTATTCAGTGAAAGTTTTTGCTGATGAGAGGTGACAAGGTATAAGAATAAATTAATTTTTAGCTGCAAAATGGAAAGATAACTCTTTGGAAACCCCTTTGAGGAGAAGACAAATATGAACTTAGTAGAACCAGGAAAGTTAATAGCTCATGAGCATTGAATCTCAGCATATTTTCAGTCCCATCTTTTTAGAGTTAATGGCAAAATTTTAAAAATCTGCTGTATCTTCTCACTAGGATTAGGACTGACAATATCATCTTAACTTCAAAGATAAAAAATAAGTAGCTCCTTTAGACAAGTATATTCTCCTGCTTTTGATCTCTTGCAGGAAACTATGAGAGGTATGGACTAAATTTATAAGTCTTCTTAGACTACTAACACATAGTACAGTGGCGTCAATATCTTTGACTATAACCTGCAGATAATGCATAAAAAATTTCCTGAAGTTTTTTTATAAAATGCAAATTTTAAAAAATCAGGTAATCAACTTTGACCTTTGATTAACAACAACCTCCAAAACTCAAAAGATCTCATTGGTTGTGACTTCATGACTTCATTGTCCTCTCTGCCTGACCTGTAATTCTACTTATGAAATCAGAGAAATATATTAGTTTGAGCCGAACCTTCAATTTTGACTTTAGAAGTTCACTTGTGATAAATCTTGAAAAAGAAGGGGGCTAACTCTCATGCCCCAAGCATGACAACATTCAATTTTATTTGTTGTGTATGGGGAAGAGAATGGCTCTGCTTAGGCAGGAGTTAAAACAGATATTAAGTTTTCTCGTCCTGCTAGAGCTTGTGTCAAGGACATGAGGAGCTGTGCAAAACTTCTTTATATTTTTTCCATTTTTCTTTTTTTTTTTTTTTTTTTGATCAGAAGTTAGCAAATAATCTGTGAAATTACCTAAAGTGTTCCTTAATTCTGTGAAAGTTTGTTTTTTCAGTAAATGAAATTATTGAAGAAGAAAAGTGATGCCCATCCCCCACAATCCCCCAATCACTTTTCAAACATGCATGTCAATTATTCTACTAAGTGTGGAAAAAGCAGTCTGAAGCATTGTTAAATGAACTATATGAATCCTTGAAGAGACACAGTAGGTGGCTGAAGTGAGAATTAAAAATGCCATCTTCTTGAAGCTCACACATTTTTAATATTAGCCTTCAAAGTTAGCAGTGATGGCAAGATCATTCCAGCCTCATGATATAATTAATTGCTGCAATTTCAGACATTTCAAAAATTAACAATGTCATCATGTAATGTCAATGAGAAGGAGTCTGATGGAATTAAACATTTGTTTTCATATAAGTTTGGAAAGTATTGCTAATGATGAGGGTATATGTTGACTCTGTTTCTGATTTAAAAAATAAAAAACAAATTATCACTGTTGCTTAAAACTAAGCAACCACACTAACTGTCAGACTACTGATTATTTTAGATAGTTCTCACATAGCTCTTCTTCTCCAACTGAACTACCCCAATTTAATAGTCTCTTGGTTCTCCTACTTTTTAATTTGCCTACAGAAAAAAGCTCTTCTTCTGCCTAAGACAATCTGTAATGTCTGCTCACCCTAAAACACTTTTAAGTAAAATAATTATTTTTCTGCTCACCAGAAGACTTCAAGCATGCTCTGAATTTCCTCACTATTCAGCTTGCTTTCTCAAATTTTCCCTGAAAAAATATTGATCATGAAGTATTTGATACTCAGGATTTGAAACTAAAACATCACTTTTGTGAGTGCCATAGTATTACTTGGTGAAAGGTGTGATATATATCCCATTCTTTGATTTGCTGAGCAAGTTTATAATTTGGAAGCTTCAAATATGTTACAGAGACTATGAAACTCCAAGAGGAGAAAAGAGTGGTTTAAGACTTGTGGAAGATTAGTGACTTTCAGAACACTTTAAGGACTTTTATTTTTGAACAAGTCATGCCTTAGGTGAGGTGTTATTGATAGAGAAAACAGGCAACTGCAAGATTTACTGACTGGGTACACAGTAAAAATTTTATTTTCTCTGGTCACAATAATACAAGGTAATTGTGAAGGTAATAGTGGCTTTGAAAAGGTGAGGTTAGATACTCATCTGGCCCGTGTATTTGCCTCTGTGCCAGGGTTAAGCCAGAAGTTTGGGGAATGTTGTGTCAAGTGGTGTCCCATTCCAAGTAAAATATACCAAGTTCCCTGCATTTGCTACTCTGTAACTTTCTGTCATCACCGAAGTCATTAACACAAAGTAACACTTGTTTATATACGGCCTTGCTGTGAAGGGCTTAGTCATGTACTGTGATATATTTACTTGCATCCGTGCCAAGGTGTGCAGGAGACGTGGTATTAGGAATTTGCTCCTCACACACACTTCATAATCACAGCAATGATAGTTGACTCCTACTGTCTGTAGGCCTGGTGGGTGAACATGGTGAATGCCATAAGAGCGAGATGGCAATCTGAAAGGGCAAGAATTTGTGGGCAAGTACCAGCATTTTAAATATAAAGCACTATTCCTTTCTGTAGCCCTCGCGGCTGCTCTGGTGTTCAGGTTTCTGACAAATATCTTGTATTAGGTGTGAGTGTGTTTGCTTGCATATGTTCTCGTGCATGCATAACATAAGGAAGATTGAAGAAAATGTGATGGAAAACATGAACAGTAGACCTGTCTCTGATTTGAATAATAACCAGTGAAATCATCTCTGAGAGCGACTGTGCAGGTACTGTGTACTCATGGTACAGTACATGCCTTTCATGAGCTCACATTTTTGATACCTGTTATTCATGTCAGTCTCATGGTGTAAATAAAAAGTGATCAAACCCTATTTTTTCTGTGGTCTTTCTGAAAATTAATACAGAATATTTGGCTAAACAAGGCTCTGATGATGACATCAAGCCTGCTTTGCAATTGCTCTGCCTGGAGGATGTCTCCCCTGAGGTTAATCTGCACTTATCTGAAACACAAGTTTCGCTTGTGAACACATCAGGCAGGGCTTTGTGCTGTGCTGATAGATCAGCATGTATAGATCCCATTTCAAAGAACCCCTTATCTGCTTTGATTTATTATTTTGAGTTCTAATATAGCCTTTATTCGAAGATAACATGTCTTTGGTGTCTTCTGGCATATCCACTTAAGGTAAAAATTCAGATAGCCCAAGCTTACAGTTCAGGGAACTAAGAAGATTTTTTTCAAAAGGAAAAAAAAAGAAAGAGCAATCTGCTTCACAAGAACAATAATTTTAACTTTGATTACCTTGATCCTTTTACACTGATGAAGTCCTAAATAATCCTAGATGTTTCAGTTAACAGCAATAGACACAAATATTTTATTTATACTGATCAGGAAATAAAATGTTTCTTTTAAGAAGTGAAGCAAGGTCCACTATTATTTTATTTCTTTACATCTAACAAATACTGGCTAATTCCAGAAGCATTTTGGATTTCTGCTTTGTTTCCAGATACAACTCAAAGTTTACAGTCTGAAATCTGGCTCTATAGGCCCTGAGATTTCTGAAATATATTATTTCAGAATCAAAATATCTTGCATTATTTTCTTCAGGAAAATGCATGAAATTTCATTAAAGTCACGTTCAGAATATATCAAGAAGGTATTTCTATAAGATTTTAAAATGCAGATCAGCTTTAAATTTTACCAGGGGGTTGAAGTTTTTTTCATCTGTAATGATGCATTACACAGAATGTTTGAATTTATCTTAAAGTTAAGGAACTATTATCCTTACAAGGAAAACATGCTGTAAAATATTAAAACAAAACCTGAGAAACTGGCTCATTTTAGAATTTATTTTTCTCTAGAAAATAAATAAGAGTTGGTATGTCAGTTTCTTCAAGGGGGAATAGTATGCGATTCTTTTATCAAACATTTTGTTTTTATTATATTAGATTTCTGCATTCTATTTTTTAACATGATGCAGAAATCTCAAGAAAAGATGTTTTCCTCAGTTGTGCTCTATGAATTTGCAAATATCACTGAAAATTTGAGAAGTAATAGACTGCTAACTCAAAGTACTGGAAAACTCTCTGTATATGGGGTTTATCTAAGTTTTGATACCAACTAATTTTCTAAATTTTCTGTCTAGTAACTGAAGAAAGAATGGGAAGTACAGATGCCCACCTCTACTTTGAACACATCTTTTACCATGTGAAGAAAAACTCTGTAAAAAGTTATATACAGGAGCTGTATATAGCAGATATGAGTATCAGACTATTATGCTATTCAGATTATCAGACTTATAGGATATGTAGAAACTCCCTGGGAGTTTTTACTGGCCAGACAGTTATCAGTCAAATGGAGAATATTTTCCTTTCTGTGCTTCTGGAAAAGGTCTGGTGTCAACTTTGTTTCTACTGATTTGCTACCTTCTCATTCTGCTTTTTTTTTCTTGGGCATTTACACTCCTTCATGTCAGTATTTTTCTTTTAAGTCCTGAAATACCATGAGGCTAAACAGTTTTACTTCTGTCTTTTTACATCCTTTCTCTTTCAAGGTTTTAGTTTGCATAGTCCCTTACAATTAAACATTTTTTCTCATTAAAGCTAGACCAAGGTCACACAGCTGGGCTGTGCCAAAATGCACAAAGGGCACAGGAAGTTGAACCCCAGCACTGTAGGTCACACAGAAGGCATATCAGGTCCTTGCAAAGTGTCTCTTTACCTGAAAGAGGAAGGTAAGATCAGGCAATCTCCTACCTCATGGACTTCTTAAATAGATTATATTGAGGGAATAATCCAGGTTGTGATATGACTCCTTTTTTTATTTTCCCATCCATCAAGCCTCATTCACAGAAATCCTCAAGCCTAGGAAATGTAATCTTAACAATGCAAATGAGTATTGCAAGTGATAATATGTGCAACAGAAAATTAGAGGAGAAATGATAGATATAGCTCCTAATTAAATTCTAACCCATGCTGTGAAAACATGTTTCGATGTTCCAGAATATAAGGTTGACAAAAGGGTTGCCTTTCCTTGACTTTAGGATGTCATGAGGCATTCTGGCCTATACATGAAGTAGGAAATCCACAGAAAATATACATAAAATGAAGGAAAATGGGCTTTGGAACTCTTATCTCAGTACTAACTTCTCTTATCTCACTAATATAGGATCAAAAAAATTCAATTTCTAATGGTAATGTAATTGATTTTGAAGCAATCTGCTAAGTCATTTGGGAAAACAGCTAAGACTTTCCAAATCCTTGTTCAAAGCTCCTTGAATTGACAACGTGGTTGGGCTTAATTGAAAGGTCAGATAGAATACTAACGGAGACATGCATAATGGAATCTATCAAAAGTACCTTAGTTTGTTTTCTTTCTTACAATCAGCAATTTGACAACATTTCTTGTGTGTTATTTTTTTTTTTTTAGTCTTATACTTTTAAGATAAATAATATTCCTTATTTTGATAACAAATTAGCAAAAAGCACTTCAGACACAAAATAAAAAACAACCTGTTAGCCAAACCCAACTATTTTTGTGTTTAAATTACTTCTAGCTTTACTATGTCCTTGTTGAATAAGTAGCTTTTATGTTCCTCCAGATTTTCATACAACTTGGAGAACTGGGATACTCCTTTAGATATCCTCAAATACTTTTGTTTTATACGCAGGCTTAATGGCATTATGCATCAAAAATTTAGATGCTTGCATTGCATGGACTATACAATGTCTTGTGTTATTTTTATGATTCAAAATATCTTGATTAGTCATGACTTGGTCCTTCTCAATTAAATATTTTGATATTGCTAATTTCCCAACATCTAGTAGCAGTCACAAGAGTTAGTAGTGTGGTGGTTCCTTGCTGTTTCATCCACATGCATAAGATGAAATTATTCCAAGCTTCAATAACTGGGGGTTTTTGTTTTGATATTAAAAATGGCATATTTGTTACAGTCACATCAGTTAAAAACTCACTCTTAGATGATAGAAGAAATGTCTGAAAAGAGGGAGGATGCTTATCTTTTATTAGTTTCCATTTTGTTATTGGAACCTGTCTTTTGTAGTACTTTTTTAGTAATGGGAGCCACATATAATTGCATAAAAGACAGACCACTATATTTGAGATAAATATTCTAGCTGATCTGTTTGTTGTCAATGTAAAGCAACTGTAGTATCAGCACCTCTCTGTATTTAACTACTGAATTCCTTGATCTGTTAGGCCTGTCCTGATATTCTGAGCTACTCTGGTTTTTTCATATATAAACATGCATAAAGGACAGAAAATACTATTAAAACCGCTAAAAAATTCTTTGACAGTTTCCATTTCAGCTAAGCTTCTATGTGAGTCTTTGTAGTTCTTGCAGGATAAGTTCTGTGAATGAATGTCTTCCTTTGTAAAGCTGTCTCTTTAACACTGAGCTACAGTTGTGTCCACGGTGTTTTCTTGTGGGAGCAATCTTTCTCACTTCTATGTATACTTTACTTTTACACATGGAAATCTTCATGGAAGATGTATTGTTCAGTTTTACCCTAGAAACAAGACAGATAGCAACAACCATGACTCTCTCCAGACAGCCTTGTGTTTAACATTTAGGCAAAACTGTATTTTCTCAGTCTTAAAGTTTGAATTGGGAGCCATTAAAAAGAGAATATTTCTAAGCCTTACTTCTCATAGTATAAATTAATCAATTGCTATGGATAATAAGACAAAGAATTCATACAAGAGTGTACTGTATCTTGTTTCATTATTAAAGGTAGGAGTCTGAATTAAGGTATCAGTCTTCCTACACAGTTCAGAGTGCAGCAAATGAGAAACAGAACTAAGAATAAATAAACTGGAAGTATTTCAAGACATAGCATGGTTATGGTGCAGCACAGTTTATCTCTGGAGATTCTGAATTCAAGCTTCAGGCATTAACATAAATCTTTTTAATGTTCCTGAATAAAACTTTTGAAATCCTCTGACTTCCTAACATCTCACTGGATATATTGTCATTAAGTGTGCCATTATAAATGTGATAGAATAACAGACTTCTCAGAATTTTACTATCTTTTTCATGGCTCTCAAGGAATAAAGAAAAATCCCATAACTGAAATAGATTTAGAACACCTTTGAAATATCCCATCAGAGCATAAATAGACTTTATAAGTATTTTAAGTCTATAATATTTATGGCTTGTTTGGTTAGAAATCTTAGAAAAATTTCAGACTAAGTGTTTTGAAGAAAATCTGGCTATTTGGTAGACTTTTCCAAAAAGTGAGGATAAAAAAGAAAAAAGGAGATTAATCAATAGCTCAAGTTAAAAAGGGAGACTTTAAACCAAACACCCACCCCCTGCAGCCAACCAACCCAGAAAAAAAAGCAACCACAAAATCACAATGTTTTTCCTAGGTTTATAGAACATGATTTGATAACCATCAGTCTTGTGGCCTCAGCCCATGAAGGGTTTTCTGCTGATATCCTCTTCTAAACCACTCACACAGCATTTATTCAAATAAAGAGGATGTTCTACATGGCGAAGTAGGCCCAGAACCCTGAAGAATCTGGATACTTATAATTTTCCTAAGGTCTGCTCAAAAAATTCAGAGTATTTAATGAATCAATTAAGATATGTTATTTTAGATACTTATAAAAAACTAAAGAAGCACATCATAACAACTTGTTATGATTGCTAGAGTAATTAATTTCCAATATGTTTAGTAAATTATGAGCACATAGGTATATATCAACATTTCAGGTTTATTTTTTTTTTATTCCCTTAGTTTTCCAGAATTGCTCACATAAAGAAAGTTTATTTTGCCTCTCTCAGGGAAGTCTTCCAGAATTAAGTAATATTTTCCCTTTAAAACAAAGGACGGTTCAAAATCACACAGGAAAGTTCCAATAAATCATGTCAGTGAGTATATGCCGTGCTGACGTTTTTCTTGTTCTTCCAGGAGGAGCTATCATTCCTCCAAGGGCTTGGTTATGCTTCACAGTATTGCCCTGAGTAGTGAGTGACAAGATACTAAAACCATTCAAAAGAAGGTACTGAAAATTTTTATAAGTCAGAATAGTAATGGGCAAAAACCAGCCTGAAGTGGCTTATCATGTATGTTATCATATAATGTGAAAGCATGTCCTGTGCCCTCCAACAGTCACATTTTATTTTGCAGGTAATGACATTAGATCAGACAGAAAATAACGCTCTGTTGGAACCACTTCTATCCCTTGTAGCACTCCCTTCAAGAAGTCATGAGAATGGCAAATTCCTCTGAGTGTGGGAGACAGTGCAAGGGTCAGCTGAAGGAATGCCTGAATGTAAGTTATGGAGAAGGTGACAAATGACAAAATTCTGCAAGACTGTAGCATTTTTTGTAGATGTCATTTAGAACCAATAGGTGCATCACTCTTGGTAGTATTATGCTTTGATCTACTTGCCTACTCACATAAATACATTCTATAATTGTCAGGGAGCACTGTTCCCATTTTAAATGCATATATTTATATATTGCTGACAACTCAATGTAAGTGAAATTCACAATCTCATGTATCCTGACACATCTAAGGCCTCAATCTGACTTTATTTTATTTTTAGCATCCCACAATGGTATGTCATAGATACTCAACACCATGGGTTTAACATATAAGTGGTGTTTAGCAGCTTTGCCTCATGCCTAATCTTAGAAACAGTTTACAGAGTTAACATTCCATCAAAAAGAATAAAGCTTACATCTGGACCCATTTGCCCTGCATCTTGCTTAGCTACCATATGATTTCAGTTCTGTTTAGCTTATTAGGGATGAGACTGCATTGGGGATAAAATACTACCTACTTTTAAGGTTTTTATTTAACAGATCAGGCACATTACATTTTTCATTTCTCAGCTTTCACATATAAGTAAATGGTTCTTTCTTTCTTTCTTTCTTTCTTTCTTTCTTTCTTTCTTTCTTTCTTTCTTTCTTTCTTTCTTTCTTTCTTTCTTTCTTTCTTTCTTTCTTTCTTTCTTTCTTTCTTTCTTTCTTTCTTTCTTTCTTTCTTTCTTTCTTTCTTTCTCTCTCTCTTCTTTTTTTTTTTTTTCTTTCCATTTCTTTCCTGATTGCATATTTATGGTCCATTTTGTTTCATCATCTGGGTTGGAAGGGTGCTGTTTCCAAACTTAATAACTGTTCTAGTCTGAACTTCAGAGGAAGAAAAAGTTATTAGCATAATAATCCAGTCAGCTTACTGGCTGCTCTGAAACATGGATTTAAGTGTTTTCTTTTCCATATGGGTTTTATGCTTTGCAGGTGGTACAACTAACCTGCTTCCAGTTCCTTCAGCAATTAAACTTACTTAGCATAACATTCCTAGGCTACCTGAAATCTGTGTATTTCACAGATTTCACAGATACTGGGCACCTGAACATTATATAGTTCAGTGCTCAAGTGCTCAAGTCCCTTTGCAAATGATCCTAATCCATTATTTCCTAGACAATGATCAAACTATCTAGTCACTTTCCTAGTTTATGTGGTAGAATGTGTTTTATGGGAATACTTTCCTTTTTTAATTCAACAAAACAGCAAGTCTGACAGAAGGTTTCTTGTAGCATGTGTAAATAATCAAAAATGGGATTTTTCTGTAGTACTTATCTGTTAAAGTTACTACTGTTGTGAGTGCTTTACTAACAAATCTATATAATTTACAGATACTTTCACATGTAACTGCATGAAATATATATCCTATCATTTAAAGTATACCTGTTTTCACTTGTAGGAAATATTCCAATACAAGAAACTACAGAAATAATCTACACCCTTATAAAATCAATAAAATTTCTATTGAGATAGATTAATCAACAAAAGATATGTTCTAACATGAACATGAATATTTCCTTTTACTAAGCAAGTAACTTTTTTTTCTGACAGAAAACAATCACTGGCATTTTTAATATACTATTTATTTTAAAAGAGAAGTAACAGTTTCCCTGCTCCTTAGGTCATTATCAGTATTTCCAGAATAAAAACTTTAAAAACCTGTTTTGTGAGAAACCCAAATTCTGTCATAACTGAGCACTTGAGATTAATATGCAGAAAAAAATATATTTAGTTTTGCCACATTTAATGCTCATTTTATGTAAGTGGCATGCTTACATTTTAATGTTTCTACTTTTAACAAATCCCTAAAAAAATTTGAATTTGCTTTAGTTTTTCTGAAAATATAAATCTTTTTCATTTCTATTTTTCTTGTTCCTATCAAATAAGGTGCTTTGCTTCTATAAAATAAGAGCCACCAGCTTCCCATTTAAAAATGTTAACAAATCACACAGTTATAAGAGAATAAAATACAGGGGAAATTATTTCTTTTTCAAGTCTATAAGAAGCATAATTTCAATATAATTTGCCTATGCCTTAAGTATATTACCTTTTTCCATCTGGGTAATGGTGTGGTGCAGTGACCTTGGCTGGTCACCAGGTACCCACTAAGCAGCTCAATCTCTCACTTCAGAAAGGCAGAGGAAAAAATTTGATGAAAATCTCGTGGGTTGAGGTAAAGACAGGAAGAGATCACTTGCTAATTACCATCACAGGCAAAACAGGCTCAACTTGGAGAAATTATTTGAATTTATTGACAATCAATAGCATATGGGGATAGTGAGAAAGAAGAACAGATCTAAAAACGCCTTCTTCCCCACACCCATCATCCTGGACTCAACTACACTCACAGCCGTTCTACCTCCTCCCTCCAAGTGGCACAGGGAAATGGAGAACAAGGCTTAGAGTCAGTTTTTAATGGTTTTTGTCTGCTGCTTCTTTGTCCTCCCCCTCTTTTTCTGCTGCAGCATGGGATCCCTCCCATGGGCTACAGTCTTTCATTACTTCCTCCAACATGGGTCCATCCCACAGCTCTGCAGTCCCTCAGGAACTGGCTGCTCCAGCGTGGGACCCCCATGATGTCACAAGTCCCGGCAGCAGACCTGCTCCAGAGTGGGCTCCTCTCTCCACAGGCCCACAGGTCCTGCCAGAAGCCTGCTCCAGCATGGGCTTCCCATGGGGTCACAGCCTCCTTCAGGCATCTTCCTGTTCTGGCATGGAGTCCTCCATGGGCTGCAGGTGGATCTGTGCTCCACCCTGCACCTCCGTGGGCTGCAGGGGCACAGGCGCCTCATCATGGTCTGCACCAGAGGCTGCAGGGGAATGTCAGCTCCAGCACCTGGAGCACCTCCTCCCTTGGCTTCACTGATCTTGGTGTCTTCAGGGCTGCTTGTTTTCTATTTTCTCACTTCTCTGTCTTGGCTGGTTGCTCTGTGGCAGTTTTTACCCTTTCTGAAATATGGTATTCCAGAGTTGCTACCAATGGGGCTGATTGGCCCAGCTTTGGCCAGAGATGGGTCCATCCTGCGGCTGCTGGAAACTGGTTCTGTCTGATGCGAGCAGTTTTCTAGTGCCTTCTAACAGAAACAATTCCTGCAGTGCCCCCAGTACCAAAACTTTGCTGTGGAAACCCAATACACAGAGCCAGTATGTAGCTTTGGCAGAAGGTGTTTCTCTTGTTTCCTCTGTGAAACACAACCAAAGTTTCCTTCTGTTCTTACCCAAGCTTTTTTCATGCTTGTACTCCTGCTAAGGTATCTCAAAGAAGGAAAGATATCTATAAACCCAAAAGATTCTTTAGAAGTCCCCCACATAATCAACTAGATTAGGGAAGAGTGGGGTGTTGTTTGGTGTTGGTTTGTTGGGTTGGGGTTTTTTTTGTTTGGTTTGTTTTGTTGGGTTTTTGGGGGGCAGGGGTGTGTTGGAGAAGGATTATTTTTCAGTATTGTTGCCTCAGTAAACATTCATCATGTGGCAGACCTGGACTGAGTATGTGGTTATGCTATGGGCCTACTGCCTCCCAGCTGAGAACAATTGCAGGATGTGTCCTGATGTGGACGAGACAGCAAAAGTTCTTGAGGTCCCTGGGTTAAAGATCTCAGTTCAAGTTCTGGATGAACATTCAGTACAGAGCGTTCTTCTTTTTTTTTGTTGAATGAGTCAGACAAAGGTGGGAATTAAAAAATAAAGAAATAGTGAAACATTAAAGCCACAGAGAGAGCTGTAACAAGGGGCTGGCAATAGAACCCAGATGTCAAAGGAGGATATTGCCAAGAGACAATAAATAAATCAATAAAATTATATATACAATTATACTTCAAGCCAAACCATTACATTTACTGCATTTTTTAAATTGTGTCCTATTCAGCTCTTCAGATTCTGACTGCAGTGGATTCTTTGCACATGTAATTAGAGAGAGTCTTTTTAAAACATAATAGGAAATACGTATCCAAATTAAAAAAAAAAAAAAAAAGAAAAAAATGGTAATAGTACTGTGAAAGCCATTAGAATAACTGAAATGTAAAATATACATAAATTTCGTGCTACAAAATCATATATTTTTTGTCAAAAGGAAAAATACATTTAGCTTTTATTGTAAGAGCAAATTAAATTAAACCATGTTTCTGAGTTCTGGAAAACTTATAAGGCAAAAGCCATATATGCTGTGTTTTATTTGTTTCATGTACCTGTTCTAACAGCTGTGGCAAGTGAGAAGTTACAGTTGCCCTATCTTTCATACATTTCTAGTAGAACTTGCTGTAAATCAGTGTTTATTTCAGAAGCAACAATTCTAATAGATTTTGCACAAATCTTAGGCTGAAAGAGATAAAGACTATATGATGTTCTGCAGTCAGGCCAACCTTCACACTTGCAAAACAAATGGCAAAAACAGCAGCAGCAAAAATGAGAAGGAGGAGAAGGAGAAGGGGAAGAAATGAGCAGCCTAGAACAGCATAGGCATGATGAATAACAAATTTTGTCCCTTAAGTGTAAAAGAAGGGTCCCAGAGAAACAGCTGTGACTATATTTATAGCTTGTTGAGTGAGCAGACCTGAGCAGATTTCCAGGCTCATGGCACTGGTAGTCATTCCTTTCTACATTCACTTTTTATCCTTAAAGGAAAGGCAAGGCAGCTGACAAAGTAACCAGTACAAACAGTAAGGAGACAGATGGAGCTCAAGGCTAACTTTGTTCCTTCATTTGTATTTTTAACTTCACCCTCCCTGCTGAGATGTGATTCTTCTGCCTGAGTAGGTCTGAGTATGTCCCTTAAGTCACAGGGAAACTGACTGGCAGAAGAGCAGGACTGTGGGACCTGGCTTTTCATTGCAGGATCCAGGCAATTCAATGAGGATGGGTACCACAGATTTTTTAGTGACACAATGTCTGAGGAATTGTTCTGCAGCCTTCTTGAACCTCTGGAGCCAAAGTCACTGCAAAGATACTTAGGAATTTTAAATCAGTCTTTTAAGAGAGATGTTCCATGCTTACCTTACTAATGCAAATACTATGCAGTGCTTCTGATACTACCTCTGTTAGATTCTGAGCACTTTTTTTGGGTGATTTAATGGGTAGAAGAACTCCTTCACTGTTTCTAAAAAAAAGCCCTATTGCATTAGAAGGAAAGTATGTCTATAAATTCTATTTTAAGGAAAAATTTTTGAATAAATCTAAAATTAAATTTTAAAAAAGAAAAAATATTTTAAAAATTATTATTTCTGGTATCTTGAGTCATCTCAGCTAGCAGTTTCAAAACTAGAATGTGATCTACACTTAGGCTACCAAAAATGTTGTTGTGAATAAACATATTCCTTGTAAATTGATCTAATTGTATATGTTTTGAAAGCCTGGTGCCGATGGTTTTTCCAACCTAAAATTTACAATAGGGTACTTGAAAATATTTTGGTGTTCAACTTCCAAAATCTAGTTTTAGTTGTCAGTAGTATACTTACTACTTCAGAGGTGTAATTAAGGATGAAAAAAATCTGAAGTTTGAATGAGTGAAGTCATGTTACAAATTAAATATATTATTAAAATTAAGTACTTCGACATTAGAACAGAAAGCTCAACTTTTGGGATTGATTTATTTTAAAGGAAGAAAATACAACCTTTCTGTCAAAGTCTGGATTATATATATATATATATATGTCATTAATAGATAAGACACTGATACAAATAAACCAATTTTAATGAAAATAAAAGCAGAAATTTACATTTTTGCAAAAGATTTTGACTTAGTAAACATTTGAGCAAGAAGCAATTTTGATAAGTGTGAATGAATATGAGAATTATAATATTTTGGAGAAAAGAACTCATTTTCACTAACAATTCCAGATAGTGAGTTCTCAGAATAAATAAGATGGGTAGAATATTTCAGGTCCCTCTTGATCAGTCCCAGAATTTGTATCCACTGTTTGTACTTGACCAGTTGCTACTTCATAGCAAAGGCAAGAAAGCCCTTGCCTGGTAACCACTGACTGATATAACCTGTACAACTTGCAATGACTCAATATTCTTCAAAATCTTAAAGGTCACACTAAGAAAAGGGTTGAAGCTATATAAGTGACTTTCAGATAGGTAAAATTAACTCAAGAAGTTCAGATGTGCAGTCTTTTGAGAATGAAGGGACATTCTCCTATAGTTATATTTTGCAAAATATTTCCCTGAAAATCATAGTATTTATTATAAAATAAACCTCTAAATCAACTTTTGTCTTTAACATACAATGTATCAGATTCCTTCTAAGTTTTTTTTTTTTTTTTTTTTTTTTTTATTCTGAGAAGAGTCAGCTGAAATTCACAGCCAAGGTACATAAGTTCTTCTTTTACATACTTTGAATTATAGAGTGTTCTTAAGGAAATGCTTGCCAGCATTAAAGTTTCCAAGAGCACCCATAAATTTTTCAGCTATAAAGCAAGGAACTTTTCTTCATGATGAGTACAACTTACTATTTTAATATTATCACTTCATATCTAACCTAATTAAATTCCATCATATAATACTTAAGCTATAACTGTATAACCCCTCATGTAAAGTGCTAACATAAAATCTATCCTATGAGGTTGATGTTCAGTATTACTGTTGGCTGGAAACTTAAACAGAATGTATTTGAAAGAATAATGCTTCAACAGAATAGAAACCTTTTTAGTGTTGATTCTGATGATAATTTCAACAAAATTTTTCTTACTTCTGAGAAATAACAGAATAAGTCTTTGACAGACCTAATCAGAGACATGAGAAGAAGACAATAAGAGAAACAGGTAGGGTAAATAAGACTGTAAGGATATGTTTCCTGTTACAAGTGAGGAAAAAAATTACCTTTTAACAATGTTTTGGTTTTGTTTTGTTGCTTTTTTTTTTCTTCATGAATTCCTGAGAGGCATTATGGATACCAGTGTTGCTTATATCTTTCAGCAGAAACTTTGTAAATCTGCAGATTTTCCTGCTGTCCTGACTATTCTGAAACTGGTGACACCTTTAGGAAACAATGGAACTCAGACCCTCTTGCTGTTTGACTGGAAACCTTGATACTTTGAAAGTCTTGGATAAATCCACTGTTAGGATTATGAAGCTGCTGGTCTACCAGGAGCCAGTCTGTCCTGAAAGTCCTAATCTGAATGTGAAAATGTTCAGGCTTCTCAATTTTCCATAATATTTAGCATCATAAAAGGGGAAAGCTTGTTTCTGCCTAACCCTGACTTCTGCAGCTGAACAGCAATTTGCAAGCAAATTAAAGGCAAGTAATGTACCATAACATTGAGTTGTGCATTAAGCTTCACAAAATCCATCTGAATAAATTTTTGCTTGGAAGACGAAATTCAAAAGTAGGATACAGGAATCATTTTTAACTTGCCCCATTATATCTCATGTATGCAAGAGAAGATCTTGCTTTTATGAGGTGAAATATGTGTATATTTCTAGCATTTATGTTTGGTTTTCTTAATTCTGCACTGATATTCAAGTTCATAATGTATCATTTTAATATTTATTTTTATTTTATTTACATGTTTAAATAAATAGTCCCTGAAATAGAAATACAAAACTAACGTAAAATATTTCTCCGGGTAGTCAATAATAATCTTTAAGCTCTTAAATGCCCTGTGGACTATGATCAATATGTAAGAAAGCATGGAAGTATCATTTTCTGGCACAACCATTTAATGCTGTAGATTTGAGGAAAATGTGTTTTTCTGTAAATACATATGAAACAAAGTAAATACCTGAAAATCACTTCAGTGCAACATGAACTACAAGCAAAACTACTCCAAGTATGGAAATTGCAACTGAAAATTCTGTTTCAAGTAGTAGGAACACGAATTGGGCACTGTATACCTCTGCACAAAACTTATGATTCACTTCCCTATCTTCTTTTTTTCACATACACATGCACACACATGCTTCCTTTTAGTTTCTTAAGGGTTTCTGGGACAGAGTATATAAAAAGGACAATTATGTAGTAACACCATATATTCTTTCCCAGCCTCTCACAAATTGCAAGTTAGGAATTTCCTATTTTGACCCTGAGATTGCCTCAGTTGGCCAAAGCATGGTGCTTATAACACCAAGGTTGTGTGTTCAATCCCTACACGGGCCATTTACTTAAGACCTTGACTTGATGGGTCCCCTCCAACTCAGAATATCCTCTGAATCTGTGAAAATGTTGTATTTTTTTACCCAAGAGGCCTCAGTGGATTATTTTGAGTAACTTTACTGTTACTTTTCATTTAATATACATTTTAACCATTACCTTTTCTCTAGCAGCAACTTCCACAACTATGAAGACTTATTTTACTCATTTTGAAACTGCCTTGTTATTGAATTTATTTTTTCCCTGCTTTTGAATGGACAACATGTGCCATATCTTACCTTCAACACACACCAACAACAGCAAAGAAACCCATTATTTATTCCCTCGGTTATGTCACTTCCTGTTCTTTATTTAAAGCCTTTTCACTTATCCTTTTTTTGCAATGATGATCATAGGTAAGTAAAACTATGAAAACAGGATAAAGATCCTGACATGATTATCCCACTCAAACTACAGTCTGAAAGAAGTACAATCAATAGCTACAACTGTACTAGAGATGTCAATGACGGACAAAGACACATTTGCTACATAAAAAATGAATATGAACAATGAACATGACTAGCTGGAAATAAATAAAAAGTCTTCATACCACAACAGCTCTTTGAAATTATCTTCCAAGAAGTGCAGACACAAATAAGAAACAAACAAACAAATAAGACCTTTAAAAAAATCAATTTGATTGTGCAGGGTAAAAGGTGATGTAGTGCCTGAAGTAGTGGAGAAGTAAAAATATTCTAGCTCTAAATCACAGTCTCGTAAATGCTTAAAGCTGGGAACTATTTTGTTGTGTTAATTTGATATAATCTGCATTATTATTATTATTATTATTATTAATGCTGCTACAAATAACCCACTGTTAGTCTTCTTTTTAATCACTAAAAATTAATGATCCCAGAGTTTACTAGAAGATAAAGATACATTTGTAGAGATGTTCAAATTAGAATTGCCTGCAAAAGAATTGCTTTGCAAGTAAATGAAAGATTTCACCATTCAGGTATGTTAAGTTGGCATTTCTTATGAGCATTAAACTCAACTAAAAAGAAAAAAAAACAGTAAATAAAACAAAGTGAGAAAAGGTGTTCTTGAGTTTTATGTAAGACATAAAGAGTAACAAAAAAGTACTTAATGCCTATATTCTGTTTGCTCCAATATCCTCAGATTTAGTCCAAACATACTCTTTAATGGTTTTTGTGGGAGGAAAATCAGCTCTGGTTTATAGCCTTTACTGCCAACTTTAAGCCTGAAGGAAATTTTTACAGCTGAGTTATAAACTCCTAAATATCAGCATTTATAATGGCAAGGTTGACAGACCTTTAATTTCAACACTAGCCAGTGACAGTATAATAATTTGAAAAAGATAATCATTTCACTGAGGTCAAAATCAAGTTTAAAAAATGTGCCTGGATCTTGCTAGCCCACAAGTGCACATATATATCCTTAATTGCAACCTCACCTAATTTAGGGCTGCCTAAAAAAATATAATACTTTGATTTTTTAACTATATCATTATAACCAAATATTTCCATGTCCTGACATTTTCTGGCCAGACTATAGTCAAAATCCTGAATGTGTTTTTTATGTAATCTTGACTGCTTGGTTTTGGATCTCCTGCTATTTATTCTTCTGCTTCCTTTCTGTATAAATAGAGCATATGGTAATTTATTGAGTAATTAAGAGTTATAAAACATGTAAGTCACACACGCATTTAGTCATAAAAACACCCTCTTCTTTACTACATCATGTGGCATAATCTTATTGATGTTACTGCCATTTTTCCTTCTACAACTCCCACACAACTTTCTAGTTTCCCCCTCATTTCATCACCTCCAGGGTAGTGAGCCTAAAAGCATCTTAGGTAAGGCAATGCCTTGTCTGGCTTTTGGAGAGCTGTAATGCTGTTCTGAATGCTGGCAGAAATATCAAACATAGATCTTACCAATAACCTCTAGTCCCCTCAGACAGAGACACATTCCCCCACTAAGATTCAAAAAAGCTTTCCTAGCTGTCCCTAACCATATGAAACTTTCTTCTCTGCCAACAAAATAAAATCTGACACCTCCTTGTGTGTCTCTCTGCATTTTTCCAGGGAATAGATGATTTTTTTGAGGGATCTCAGTTTACTTATTAGGAGTGACATCTCTGGTTATGGACTGCCTTGATGCTATCTGCCTCAGCTATCTAAACATAAAATGCAGAAAAATCTTTTTATTATAAATAACCCAAACACACAAAGAAACTCCATATATTTATAAAAGGCATATGCGGGTTAACAATGCTTCTCCTAGTCTACTTACACAAAGATCTTATCTAAAAGATACAGTCCTCTGTGTGTATTCAGTTGCCTTGTTGTACACAGATTCCTGGACTCTGTAGGTCAAGGGCTCTTCCTCTAGCAAGCCTGAGAGACAGACATTTCATAATCCAAGGAACTTGAACAATGGAAACTCTTGTCCTTACTGTTAACAGGTTTTTTCCCTTTTCTCTTCTTTTGGGTTTTGATTTTTCTTATCCTAGTTTTGTAATAATTTGCTGTTGTTGTTTTGGGGCTTTTATGGGATTATCTTTTGTATTTTTTTTTCAGAAGGAGATTTTTTTATCCCCATGGAAACTACCTTTCTAATTCTAATTCAAATCTTTCTTTAAAGGAAAAGATATTGTATAGCCATACTAGGTGTGGAAATTTATCACACCTCTCTTAAAAAGTTTTTCAACATTCAAAGAGATCAAAAGGCTTTAAAATGCAGGACTACTTGCTTTTATAACATTATTAAATCATTCTGTTTTGATACTTGTCTGATTTGAAAAAAAATAAAGTGTAAAGCAACTTCTTAGACAACTGTATAAATACAGGTGTATCTATTGGTATTTTTTAATGTATTGAGAAGAATGCTTTTTGCTACTTTTTTGGTGTGGGTTTTTTTTGTTTGTTTGTTTGTTTGGGTTTTTTGGGGTTTTTTTGGTATATTTTTTTTGGTTGTAATATATATGGAATGGGCATCCAAGCTCTTCATTAACATTAGATAATTTAGGATAGATCTAGATTTCAATGAAGTCAGATGGAACTAGAAATAATCTACTAGAATTTGCTGTCTTAGACCAGTTTTAAGACAATGAGACAGCAAAATAAGAATCTGGACTAGAACAAAACTTGAGAATAAGGCTGCTTATCTCCCCAAATGTATGCAGCTGTGCTGTGGCTGGTAAATGAAAAGTTAGATTCTTTTACTTTGGGGCAGCTAGGTCCAAAGTCTATGCGATTTAAGTGAATGCCTAAGGTTTTAGAAGTAAAAATCTAAAACATTGACATTGATGGACCTCTGTAAATTTATGACACAGTGAAATTTCATTCTTAAGTAAATTTTTTTGTGGTTGATTGTGTTTATAATTTTTTTACACATCTAATCTGCTTTTGAGAATTGCAAAAAACTTCAATATTCCCCAACTCCCCAGGCTTCTCTCTCTTTTTCCTTTTTTTTTTTGGTTTTTTTTTGGTTTTTTGTTTTGTTTTGTTATTTAAGGTAACTTTGGAAAATTATGTTGTATAAATAAAAATTAAATATTAAAGGAGATTATGAAATAGCAATGACAAATATATTGACTGAAAAAATCAGATATGTATGTCTTTGCCTCAGATTCAGGGACAGGTTAAAACACACAGTCAAGCTATTTCAACTTTCACCACTTTTATTTTTATAACAGGACTATTTTAAGCATTAAAAAAAAAAAAAAAGGAAAAAAAAAAAAAAAAGAAAAAAATCCCAAACTTCCTTTAAAAGATTTTAGGAAGCTTCTGACATTACAAACTTGTGTGAGGTGTATGCAATCTTCATCCACAGAATAGATATGCCTGCTCAGACAATGCATATTTTTAAGATAAAAGAATTGTCAGTAGATATTATAATGTAGTTAATGAAACAGTTATTCTTAGTTGTACACAATTTAGCAAATTTGCTTTTCTTTTACGCTTTGGGTACTATGTTCTCATTTAGAAAATGTATGTTCTGCAATTTGTTGTTGTCTTTCCTTCCATCCCTTGCCCATAATTCATTGCATTTGAACAAAAATACCCTAAACAATCAAAAAAACAAAACTCCTAGATAATCAGATCAAAAAATCTATGTGTTCTTATTTGGAGTATTTTTAAAATTAGTTTAATATGCTTTCTAGCTGAGAGTTTATCTGTCTAGAATAATGGAACATATGGGCTGAATTTTTCCTTGTCAAAGTCAACTTTTTTCATTACAAACCTATCAAAGGAAGATAAATTGAAATAAACTAGACACACATTTTACAATTGATTACACTTATTTATAGCTTTAACTGATGCCAGTGGGGTAATTGCATTTCACAAAAATCTTGCATGAAAATACATGTACTGAAGATAGTATTGGCGAGTGTAAACATGAGAAAACAGAGGTCACTTTGCTCATCAAAGATCATCATTCCTATGTCCCTAGTAGATACTGGGCAATTTCAACTGCAGTCAATCTATTACTTTTCAAGTGTATTAAACACCTATTTAGGAAAGGAAAAAATAATCATAAAATTTCTACTGAAAACAGCAACTGCATTAAGAAATATCCTTCATGACCTTCTTTAACATTTTCCAAAGTACAAGCTTTCTTCTCAATGAGAGAAATAAATATTAACTTTAATCTAAATACACTTCAAATGTCCTAACTGTTGGCTTGCACTGTCTCTGTGCAACTTGTTCATACCTAAATAACCTTTTAAACCACCCATCTTAATTTTGAGCATTTAATCTTCAATTTCAATCTAAAATTTTAGTATTTTCATGCTATTTAATACAGTTCTTTTGTGGCACATAATGCTACATTGGATTCAGTTAATATAATCTCAAGTGAAATGGAATATTGGTGAATTAATACTCTATTAATAAATAGAAGATGACAGATTGGTTTGGGAGTATAAAGATGTCTCTAACATATTCAAGTTCAGACAATCTTCATGTACTTAAAATGTAACAGTTTCTATAGTCAATGTCATGTCAAAGATGACAACCTTGGGCTTCACTTTTTTTTGACTATGCACTGTAAACTATGAAGCAGCCTTTGACAGCTTACTTGGTTAGAATAACCATTTCTGTTTCCAAAGCTGGTCCTGATTTGTAACTAGATTCCTCATGTTCTCTGGCAGTGTTTGGGGTTGTATATCATTGCACATTAAATAGAAAGGTGAAGACTAGAAATTAAGATATAAACGAAAATCCAGAGTGAGATATCTAGTTATTATGAGATATATTATTTACTATTCAGTGCTTTTAAATTTTTGTAGTTATATTTGTAAACTGATAAAGATAAGTTCAGTCTATTTCCTCAATTGCTCTTTGGACTCTTAATTTGAGGTAAAGTTCTTCAGCATCTCTACTGAGATCCTTAGATGCCCAGAAATTAACAGTCAACACTCTCCAAAATAATTCCTGGCCTAGTCTCTTTACCAGTCTGTACACTGATGTCTGACAAATTGCTAGCTGGCCTAGCATAGCATTTTTTCTGTGTAAGGTGACTTCAGACACTTAGGAAAACAGATCTTTCATGTTATACTTTCTGACTATCTTCTAACAAAACAAGTCTCTGACATTTCAATACATAGATTGAATACATCAGAGCTTCTGATTTACTGGTGTTATATTATAAATTAAGTGCTGCTTTCATGTAAGAGGTGGTAAGCAAAAACACCTCAAACCAGCCAGAAAGTAGTCTTGTAAGAACTTCTCTTCCTCTTTGTAATTCTTGGATAACAGACTCAGAGCTGAGATGTGTAGAAACAGCTAATCATAAAGAGTGTGCTGGGAATACTTCCAGAAATCTTCGTGGCTGTGACCTGCCTCCTATTCAATGAAAATCTGCTGGGGACAGCCTGAGCTATTGCTGTCATGTGCGCTCAAGTGCTGAGGGACTTCCAGTCTCACTGCCCAAGTGTAGGTATGGGAGTGTTCATCACTTCTCTGCAGCCCAAATATATGTGAGAAGTTGCATTCTAAGAAAAGCAAGCTGGACATTTGTTGTACTTATTTTTCTCTTTTCTGGACAAAAAGTGAAAATGACAATTAAGTTCTATTCTGTGGAAAAATAGAAGCACAAACAGAGGACTGTATTTCTTTAAATTTATTGCAAAATACACTTATCTTTTTTGGTCCATGTTTAAAAATAAATAAATAATGGGAAAGAATCACTATAGATCTGTATCACTATAAATCTATCTCGCAATATCACTGTTAAACTTTTACTTGCACAAAAGTTGGAAAGTAAGACATTTCTACAGAAGTCACTATTGAATTATTTGGGCTGTCAGCTACAAGTGCATGTTCACTTGTATTCACATGAATGCTGCTAGAGATTTAGTAACTGGTGATAGCAGAACATCTCCAGTGCCAAAAAAGGAAAGAGTTTTCTTTGCCAAAATAAATCAGAAAGGGTCATGTCTTCCACTTGTGTGAGTTGTTGTAACTCAGTTAAAGTCAATGATCTTCAGCATATTTTACAAGTGTGGAATTTTATCCAGTTTATTTCTTAATTTCCTTGAAGAAAGGAACCCTTCAAAGTCAGGAAAGAGAAATTTGCAAATAATTGATTAAAAAAACCTCAATAAAAGTAACAAAAAATAACTTAGCATTTCCTTTAGTACAAGGCACTTCTACAGCATATTTGATAGATAATTGAACATAAAATTTATGTATTAAATTTTCTTTAAATCTGGCATATATCTTCCTTACTAAATTGTAATCAAAGGCGTGAAGTGCATATTCCAAAGAAATATATGATTACTGTTTCCTAATAACTAAAACACATTTTATACATTATGATTTAGAGACCTAGGAGGTATTTCATTGAGGTTTTGTTCCAAATAACAGACATGCTCTTTTTCCTTTTTTTTTTCTTTTAATTTGTGTACTGTCATGTCTGAAAACAATTAGTCAATGAAATATTTGCTGTGAAAGGTAAGTAAATATTGAGCTCAAAGGAATGCCTCCAATGTAGGCATTCAGAATCAGATCTTATTTAAGCTCAGTGTAGTATCAACATCCCTGTTACACTTAGTTATAATTATTTATATGTGTTACTTGTTGTTCATTTACATTTCTAGGTGATCAAAAATTTGATTCATCATTGCACACGAAATGACAGCCAAACACAGGCATTACTTGGGTCAATATACAATTAATTGAGAACAAATATAAAAGAAAACAGATTCTTTCATCTATGTCTGGGACAATATTGTGTGAGTTCATATTTGGACTCTGTCTGTTATAAGAGATCATAAGCCCTCATGAAATTTGAGAAGCCCAATACATGCACTTTCCTCACACCTCTACTTTGTTCATTGCTCATAATTAATATATATACCATGGTGAATTTAGTGCCATACCTTTGTAAAAAAATCAGGTTTTTAGCTGATTTTATCAAGATTATGATAAAGCAGTTGTCCTGGGGTGACTTTATGATGCTAGTATCCCCATTTGTCTGTTTAGCCCAGACATAATTTTGCACGTTTAAGACTGGTTCCAAGAGTGAAGTGGGGGAAAAAGAAGCAACGGAGTTTTTTTCAGAAACTGCACTTGCTCCCCTCATCTTTCTCCTGGACTGTATTGTCTGCATAATGGACAGACAGTGGGAGAGAGCTCTCCTTTGCTTTTAGTTAGTTTTCAGCTAGCTGAGGCAGAGAATTTCCCATTTCCAGGGCCAGAGGGACTGATAAGAGATTGAGTGAGGCAAGCTACAGCCCACAAAGGGGGACTTTCGGAGTTTGTCATCTCTTTTGGAGCTGCAAGAGGTTTTATTTTTTAATATTGTTAATTTTTTTTTTTTTTTTTTTTTTTTTTTTTTTGTGCTGGTGAATGCTTTGCCTGTTAAATAAACAGTTTTTTTCCACTTTTCCCCAAGGAAATATTTTCCCAAACCAGTTGGGGGAGGGGCCACTTGAATCTGCTTTCTAGAGGAACCTCTTTAGAGGTTTTCTCCCAAATTTGCCCTAAACCAGTAGCATGAAAAGAGGAAAAAATATTAACTTGTCTAATATGTAGTGGGAATTTATACAGCCACAAGCAGTCTGTAATAAATGTTAATTGATTAGAATTTATATTTTTGGTGCTCTTCCCAGAGACTCCAAGCTATTAATCTGAGTTGAACACAGCGAGAATACTGTAACAATTTTTAGTTCCTAAAAGCCTTAAGGGGAATTCAAACCTGTTAGAACAAATGTAATAGCTTTATCCACCTTGAAGCAGGGAGTAAGGCAGAGAGGAAAAATGAACAAAACAAGAAAAAACATTAAAAAAATTGTTTATATTCAATGAATTTTAATAAAAGCCTGATGAGAATGTATGTTGTGTACTGTGCTGCTAATCTAGAGCTGGATGCAACATTTCAGTCAAGGGTTGTATATCAAACAAATGTCTACCTATGGTAGTTATTGAACATTTTACTCTAAGTAGTACTCATATACAGTATTGCAGATTATTTTAAACCCTACTGAGTTAATATCAAG
Organism: Vidua macroura; assembly: GCF_024509145.1. Taxonomy (NCBI): domain Eukaryota; kingdom Metazoa; phylum Chordata; class Aves; order Passeriformes; family Viduidae; genus Vidua; species Vidua macroura. The sequence goes on along the minus strand of NC_071572.1, from coordinate 36,872,267 downwards.
TATCAAAATGTTCTCCTTGGTTTGCAGTCCTTGGTATCTTAAGTAGGCAGGAGCTAGCTGAAATAATGGTGTGCCTAGTTCTGATCTCATACATTTTCGTTTTCATACAGAGTTGTAGAAGATCACTGGTGATCATGAAATCACCTCAGAGTCATATATATATATATATATATATATATATATATATATATATATATATATATATATGTATGTATGTATATCAGAGTTCTTCCTTCTCAGTGATAATTATCTCTCTTTACTCTTTAATGGCTTTTAACTGAAGTTATGTATACTACAGTATCTAAACTAACTTTTTATATCTCCAGTTTATCTCAAAGTTTAAAAATGCAAACAAATATTAACACTAATACTTATACACCAGTACCATTTATCAAAAGGTTTGGGTTGGGTTTTTGTAGTAGCTTGTTTGTTTATTGGTTTGTTGGTTGGCTTGCTTTTTTTTAAGTAATATTTTTTATAACGGTTTCCACTCTAAAACAACATAATCAATCACATGTGAACATGATCAACCTACTGTGTAGTGAAACTAAATGTTACCTTTGCTGTTTTTGTTTTGTATATGTGGATTTATTGCAAGTGGCTATCATTTTATGTAGCACACACAATTTTTTTAATATAAATGAAAAGTACAGCTTGGTCTCTTCTTCTTTGCTCACAGACTTTCAGACAGAAAGTTCAAACCTGCATTTGATACCAACACTCAGCAAAAAACTACTTTCATTATCTGTACAAAAAATGAGGATGGGTCATTCCTTCGCATAAACCTGTGAAATTGATACAGAAGAAAGAGCACAGGTCTATGAAAGTACTCAGGAATGAGGTGCAGTTTCCCAGAGGAAATTGTGATGTGCAACAGCAGTCCCCAGGTGCTTGCTCTGAGATGTTGTGAGGCACTGGCTCCAGCCACAGCAGTCAGGCAACTAAACACTTCCTGTCAAGTATGAGGTGAGCAAGACATCCCCAGAGGGGAAACTGAAGCAGAAAAAAGAAACTTGTTGGTTTTGTTGGCAGGAAACAGCTGAAAAACTAGTCTTCTGTTCCTCCTTCTGACCACTTCAGTTGGAAAGTAGTGGGAGGTCAATTCACTTCTTGTTCTGAAAATTTTCTCACTCATCTCTTTTACATCATGAAGGAACGCATTAATTTGCTCCGTATGTGCTCTTTGGTGTGTAGTGGTCAAAGTGAGAGGAAAATTAGGGGGCTGTTGGTGTTGTTCTAGTTAGTAGAGAGAAATGAGAGAATAATTTAAAGAGACAGAGACAGAAAGAACGTGTAAGCATGAGAGAGGCAGAAGTTTTCATTCCCTGCAATTCAAGTCTGACCCATCACAACTGTTCCCAGGATAGCAGAGGTGACCAACAGCAGCATACACAGTCAGTAACTGCCTGAGCTCTCCTCAAAGTTTCAGGAAAGGCATACAGGCCTTCTGCAGTCTACCATAAGAGTGTAATGAGTCATTTCCTATTAGGAAGTCTAAATGAAGTTATTGAGATGAAATCTCAATAGGCTTCAAGAAGTTCATTAAACAGATAAATTGAAAGGGTAGGTGATAGAAAAATTTTTAAAATAAACAGTAGAATGAAAATAAAAACAAATCAAACATATGAACATATAAGCCTTTAACAGAGTAGACAGACTTCAAATTTTTATAACACAGACAGGAATTCTTTTACCTGTTTAACTTGCCAGATAAATTTTAGGTATTGTCTCATACAAAACAGACCTGTTGTTTCTGATGTGTGAACTATCTCTGCTTCTAACATTGTTGTCCTATTATTAGAGATCATATAAACCTATGCTTTTTCTAAAGAAAATGCTAAATTGTGACAGTATTTGTCAACTTTTTTATGATTCCAGTGTATTGATTAATTATAAGGTTCATGTTGAACATAGTTATGCATATTCATGACAATGAAAATGGTTCAAAAGAATCCGGAAAAACACGTCACAGTGAGGTTGCCCACAGAATCATTAAACATGAATCATCCTTGGGTGCCTACTCAAATTTAATTAGTGAAATGTAATTAGCATCTAATTATAATATCCCATATGAAAAATCTTGGCTGCCTTTTGCCATACTCTAGCCAAAATGTGACAGGAAGCACTGCAAATTGTAAGACACTCTTTTTTTGGCCAAAGAAAGAATTCAAAAATATGCTTGCTTACATTCTTGGATTTAACACTTACTGTTTTCGTGTTATTATCTGAGGAATCATTGGGTGGTAGCAAGAATCCAAAGTAGTTAAATAAATAGCTACTAGAATAATGTTGTAAGTACAGCCCTAGCAACGAGAGTGACATGAAGTCAGGACCACCCTGTAGGTGTCACTGTGGGGACAAACCCCCAATGGTGTATAACTGCTTGGCTACGGGAAGCCCTTTCTGTGGCAAAAATAGCTTAATGACCTGTGTAAATTATAATAACAATAAAATCAATCAAGGAAATGCCAAATTATTTAAAATATGAATATGATTTTCCAATGGATTTGGGCAATTTTATCGAATAAACTGACAGTGCAGTTGATTCCTCTCCTTGCTCAGATAGGGTGAAGGAATAAGAAATCACTTTGAAGGTAGATTAAAAGAAATGGGGAAGGTGTGAAAATAAACAGAGACATGGTGGATAACAACAGAGAAAAAGAAATTACATTAAAAAATTACTTGTTTTAGTGTTTCCATTAAACTGGAGCCTTAGAGAGTGTAGTTTAATAAATGCTCCCTGCATGATACATAGGAAAATAAAGAACATCCTACTAAAATTAATCATTATATTCTAAGATAATGAAGAATTGTTTATAGGGTTTGGGTGACAAGCTTTTGGCAGTAGGAGAGCTACAGGGGTGGCTTCTCTGAGAAGATGCTAGAAACTTCCTTCATGTCCTGCAGAGGCAAGGCCACCCAGCTCCCAGATGCATCTGCCATGAACCAAAGGCTAAGCCAGCAGCAATGGTGATAGAGTCTCTGGGACAGCAGATTTTAAATGGGAAAAAACTTATTGTGCTGAAGCAAGTACGGTCAGAGAAGAGATGAGTGATAATGTATGAGAGAAGCAGCATTGCAGACACCAAGGTCAGTGTAGGAGAAGGACAGGAAGGAGGTGCTCCCATTACTGCAGCTAAGATTTCCCTGCAATCCATGGTGCAGACCATGGTGAGACAGCAGGTGCCCTTGGAGATCCCAGGAGAACCAATAGCCACTTGCAGCCTCTGAAGGACCCCATGCTGGTGCAGGTGAATGCCTGAAGGAGGCTGTGACCCTGTGGGAAGCTCATACTGGGGCAAGATCCTTGAAGGACCAGTGGAGTCGTAGAGAGAGAAGCCTACTCCCAAGGAGGTTTGCTAGCAGGACCTGTGGTTGTGTGGGGAACCCACACTGGAGCAGTCTGAAGGACTGCTTCCCATGGAAGGGACCCACACCGGACAGCTCATGAAGAACTACAGCACAGGGGAAGGATTCACGTTGGAGAAGTCTGTAGAGGACTATCTCCTGTGGGAGAGACTCCATACCAGAGCAGGGGAAGGGTGTAACGGGTTCTCTTTCTGAGGAGGAAGGAGACAACACGTGCTCCCTCTCTTTTTCTGATGAAGGGTCAGGATGTTGAGAATCAGGAATAAAGGTAAGCTGGCAAAAAAGGGTAGGCAGAAGTTTGAGTTTACTTCTCATTATCTCACTCTAATTTGAATGATTATAAATTAAAAGAATTTATTTCATTTGAGTCTGTTTTGTCTGTGACATTAACTGATTAGTGATCTCTCTCTGTCCTTATCCCAACCCACAAGTCTTTTGTTATATTTTCTCTCCCATGTCCAGTTGAGGAGGGGAGTGATATAGTGTCTTTGGTGGGCACCTGGTGTCCAGCCAAGTAAACCTACCATAATCACCATTGCATTCACATGAAAATGAAAGCATTTCCCCACAAACCTTCAATTGACTGGATGAATGCTTAGTTCCCCATTCCTGGAATCTGGTTTAGGGCTTTGATGTTGTGTTCTCATTGCCGATGGTTTGAAGAGTTCATCTGTTTATTTGTTTGGTGGGGGTAGCTGCTTTCATTTGTTGAAAGTAGCAAAACTGAAAAAATGTGAGATCACAATAACAACATTTAGGTTTAAATTAAACAGTTACAATGAAGTCAACATCATGCATACTTTATACTTTATGTAGTTATAAATTTTAAATGGTGTAATTTGGGAAAATGATTTTTTTCATAAATTTATGAACCAGCGTAAATCTGAAGTTTATACACCAATAGCTTAAGTTACCTATTTCTGAATGAAAGAGAATTCTTCTGTTAAAGGAGATTTAACAGAATTAGGACCAAGTCTCATGTAGTCTTTCATCAATTGCAATCATAGTATAAAAATATATATTTATATTTGCTTATAAGTTATATAATGTTACTAAGTTATTTTTGAAGTACTATAAATATGTGTGTTATGTGTGTTTTGTATGTTTTGTATTTTCCAATGAAAAGGAAGGACACTTGTTATGAAAAAGGGAGCTACACTCACTTATTTGTTATATTTTACATTGATTATATTTAACTACATTTAATTTGCATAGTTAAAACACTTTTGCTTATTATGTTAATGAATAACAAAAGACTGTGTAACATTACTTCAATTATATTATGTACGTGCAATTAAATCAACCTTTAGTTGAGTATTTAAATTCAGATTAAAGCTATTTGCTTTCAGAAGAAATAGTTGTCTGTCTGCTATTAAGCTTTGCAAGCCATGAAAATTTTAGAAAACATTGTTTCCTTGTTTTCAATTTTTTTTTCAGATTGCTCTTTTTTTTTTTTTTTTTTTTTATTTCCCAGCTGATATTTTCCTAAATTACTGAAAGGGCATAAAATTAATAGCTCTGTGTACATCTTTAGGATTATTAGTCATGACCAACTGTTCTGTATTCTAAAAGCTCACTCAAAAGTAGACATAAGGAACAGGACAAAAGGTATCAGAAAAAGCATGATGCTGTTATAGATATACTATGGGTACTATTAATGATATATAACTTTTTTTTTTTTTATGTAAACATATGGTTGTAAAGGTCTAATGTGAGAAAATTCTCATGTGGTACATGGTAAATTAAGAAAATTATTTTCCTCCATTCACCATATCCCTGTCAATTATAAAACATTTATTTGTTTTATTTTGTTGACTAGAACTTATATTAAAATATAGCAACTGCCATGGCCTTTGAGGCCTAAAAGACTATGCAAACCAGAACAGTGGAAGCAGAATTTCATTGTAATTTTAAGATTTCTTGCAATGCCAGTACTCTGTGTTTTACTGACAATCCAGTGAGAAAAATAACTCTTCTCTTAGTTCTCTGTCCAGTGCTTCCATTTCAAATCTAGGTGTGCCAGACTTGAAAGTCATTTTGAACATGCCTTAACAGCTTGATGAAAATGCTGATGTAATTTTTTCAGGCATGGCTAAATTAAGTCTGGGATGGTTCCTCTCCAAAAATGCATGCAGGGTCAAGCCTGGTGATTACAGACACTGAGAGGAGAAATTTGCTGTGGTCTGAGCCCTAAAGAGCTTATGCAACCATCCAGCTTCTGTCACTGTGCTTTGCTGATGCCCAGATATTTCTGTGTCTGCAGTGAAGGGCAATGTTAGAGGTACCAAGGAAATCATATGGTACTTTTCATGTAGACAGCTGTCCCTGAAAGACTCACAGAGAGAATAAATTAAGAGTCTGTAGCTAAAGAGGAAACCTGTCCATGACTAAATAGGGAACCTAGCAGCTTAGAGGCAGCACATCATGGACCTGGTTGCTTTCTATCATGAAGATTTTGATCAGTATTTTTTGAAATAATGTAAAGGCCTTTTCTGAAAAAGTATAGCATTCTCTATGACTACTCTCCTGCATATATAAATTTGAACAGCTCAAAAATGTCTTCCTTTGATTTAGTAGAGAATGTGCTTGTGTAGTTTGTTTCTTGTGAATCTGAATTAATCTTGTAGATTTTTTTTCAGTTTTTCCTCAGGCTTTGGTGCAAATGATAAATAAATAGCAGATTTCTAATTACACAGATTAGATATGCTCTGATATAATAGCATTAGCCTGGAAAATAATTTGATTAGCATTACATAATGTCAGTATATTTAAGTAGTACAGCTCCAATCTCCTGTGATTTTTCATTATTAATGTTCTGCCAAAATAATTGTGTCTGCATGAAAATACTTCTCCATTCAGCAAATGTTTCTCCGCATTGTCCAAAATGAATAGCTAACAAATGGAACTTCACATCACCATGAACCAGCCATAACCCGAGTTGCTGTGAGTTGTTTGTTAATGCCACAAGGCCTGAAGGAGAATTAAGAAGCCCTGACATGATTCTTCTTTGAGGACTTAAATACCAATTTTTCTTACAGAATGCCATTGGGCCCTGTCAGAGACAGTCATTCACTTCCTTGACCTCTTTGGAGAGTTAAGTCTGAAGACAAATTTCAACAATGCAACCATCTCTATCTTCCTGCCAGCATCGAAAATCACCTCAGCTCTGAAATCCAGACTAAGGTCAAAAGAGAGGAAAGTACTAAATTTTGTCTTTGGGCAATTCAGGTGTAATTCCCTTCAGCTACAATATCAACCCTGCTGCATTTTCTCAGGGTGATACTACAGATCTGATCTACAGATTTTGAGATCTGTAAATTTCTGAGGACAATTATACAGATCTACTCTGCTCAGTATTCAGTTATAGCTATGTCTTGAGTCTTGTGATACTCCATAGACTCAAATCACCTGAACAGCAGTCAGCTTAATATAGAGCTTTGAGGAAAACCAGGAAATAAGGATTATCTTCTAAGCCTGCTCTTGCTCTGTGATTCTCCATCTTGAGGTAACCTTTTGAGACGCATTCATGATCTAGCTCTCTCTTAAAAATTATATCTCAGAATAGACAGAGTAAAAACAGGTTCCTTCCTGGTCCTGAAGTGCTGCAAGTATTTAGAACTTATATTAAAATACACTCACTCCTAACTGCATTCTTGAATCTGAACTTCTTAAAGAATGAGACGGCAGCAATAGCAACATGGCATTTTATCTCTCTTAGAAAATACTATTCTGGAATAAATATATTAAATTTTATTTTCATATTATGAGCATGAATCTCCAAAATATTCAGGTTTTTGCCTGAAATGTTAGGCAAACTGAAAGTCTAAAAGAGAGCAGTTACATGAAAATCATCAGTAATAATAGATTTGTATTAAAAAGATGCACATAGAAAAGGAAACTAACTTGCAGAGAATAATAATGCTAGTAATTCAAAAGATTAAAAGAGAGATTAAAACCAGAATTAGTGCTGACTGAACAGAAAGAATTTCCAAAGGTGAGTTCATACTTTTCAAGAAGCTCTATAATTTAAATTAGTTTGCTATTAAGACTCATTAATATGTTTGCAAAGACCACGTCTAAAGATGTACCATAAGCTTTGACATTTATAAGGATACTAAGAAAAGACAAACACAAATCTAATATTTTTGGTCAGAAAGAGAAATTTCAATATTCATTTCAGAAACAGGATAGTAATATGATGGACTTCTAATGAAATTCTTAACTACTGTAAATCTAAACCACATGGTATTAGCTTGTTCCATTTAAGCAAGTTATAAAAAATCCTATAACTTAATATACTATTAAACAAAAACAGGCAGCAAGATAAAAAATCATGTAAAACATGGGCATTAACTTATCGCTTTCTTACTTCAGACTATATGGTTGTTTGAAATGAGAATTTTCTCTTTTACTGTCCTTATGGTAGTCTGTTACTTTTAAACACCTCACTTCCAGTTGGTGCAGTATCTTGCTTAAATTTATTTCCCACTTAATGACAATCTAGTCAAACGATATTGACATATATAGCTCATTAGTTCTTTGGAACAAGGACCATTATTTTTCATCTTTATATAATGAGTTCCTAATAGTCTATATGATATTTGAAGGTCCACATTAGTCTTCAAACCTCAGTATGCTGCATTTGAAAATTAAAAAAAAAAAATTGGTGACACAAAATTTGACCCTTTGAAAACAGTGTCTGTTTCCACTCCTACCCTAGTCCGGTGTCTTCATCTTTCATCTAACTGAAGTCTTACATGTGTGTCTGAAAGGGGTCTTGGAGGGGTGAATCTGAGGACATCCCAAGTGTACCCAAATATTTGAGATACACAGCCTTCTAGAAATATGTAATGGTGATCCCAGAGTGATTCTGGGAGATCTCATCCATGAAGAAGGGGATAGTTTTAAGGAAGAATGTAGATCTTCCCCACAACCTCTCTCAATTCTCACATAACTTCAGATTTATAGGACAATCACCAGGGCATTTTGGTCTTTAAATTTAAATTAATCATGTGTCTTTTACATGGGTAAGTATTTCCAAAAGTACCTAAGTGGAGGAGTGTTTAAAAGGGAAAAACTGTTCCTCTGTTTTGGAACTCATTTGACTGATAATCAAGGCCATTAATACTTATTTACAGCTCACAGTTCCCACTGCTGAGCAAACTTTATTGTTTCACCCTTGCACCTTTGGATCTGCCCACCTGTACAGGGAAGGCTGTGGGTTCTACCTTAGTGTGTGTGAATATGGGGTTTGGTGTAGGTGGAGTATATGTGTATCAAACTACCTGATCAGCCCTACTTACTGTGTTTCCTTTACACCATGGAGAGGGGTGGGATGTGCACCTAATCTACTTCAGGCACAAATGGGCATATATTTTTGGAGACTGGTTGGCCTAGAAAAATAGTGAGTACACTCTGGATTTGGGGTCCTCTGTAGTTGTTATTTTACTCTATAATCCACTCCATTTGTCTATATTTTCATTTTTATATGTTTTTTTTTCTTTTTTTTTGCAGTAACAATCTGTAAAATATACATTAGTCTATTTTGCCTTTTTTTTTGATCCAAATCAGTGTTATTTACAACAGAGCACTGAATCTTCCCTGTGTTTTGCCCTCTCAGACCTTCTCCCATATGTCAAAAACCCTATTTCTGATTAGCCAAAAGAAGGGTTGAATTTTAAATCTGGTGCCCTAGAAGACTACCAGGGATCAGCTGACATTTCTGAGAATATTATAGGAAGTAGATGACCTTCCTTTTTAAAGTCTTAAAGTGCACACAACTAGAAAAAAAGCAACAACAAAAAACAAACTTCAAAGTGATCAAAGTCACTCTACTTGGAGTTTAGTAGCCCACACTTTAGGCTTTTTGAGCCTCAGTGTCCTAGGGTGGCTGTATGATGCCTTTATCCCCAATCGTCTGCCCTGTTTATGTTGAAGTCTTGTTCCAAGAGTGAAAGGAGGAGGGAAGAAGCTCTGGGTTTGTTTTCAAAAAACTCACTCCCTCCTCCACATTCCTGCTCCGGGACGGTGTTGTCTGCGGACGGACGGACAGCGAGACAGAGCTCTCCTTTGCTTTTTTCTAGTTAGTTTTAGCTAGCTGAGGCAGAGAAGTTCCCTGGACTGTTTTTTTTTCCCTTTCTCTGGACCTGCTCTGGACTGAACACCAGAAGAGCATCAGCAGCTCACATCTGTGGCCCAGCGGGCCGGGCCTTGGCCGCGGCATTGCCAGCGCCGGAAGGACTGGTCAGAGACTGAGTGAGCTGAGCTGCAGCCCAGGGGGGATTTGCTCTGAATGTGTCTCTCTTGGAGTGGCAAGAAGTCTTATTGTTTAATATTGTCTAAGTTCTCTTGTGTAATAAACAGGTTTTTTCCACTTTTTTCCTCCAGAGGTATTTTCTCCCGAACTGGCTGGGGGGAGGGGCCAATTGAATCTGCTTTCCTAAAAGAACCCTTTTGTGGGGGGGAGGGGAATTCTTTCCCCAGACTTGCCCTGAACCAGGACACTCGGTCAAATTGGTCTCTGTCTTATCATAAGCCAAATTAAGACACAATTAATTGAATAATTCAAAAATTGCTATTTCATAAGCATCGTTGTTTTTATTATTGGTCTTTGGGTCTACAGTGTGTTTTGAAGGAAAAAGCAAATGTCTTTTTGCCATCATTAATACACCTTTGAAGAAATCTCATAAGAAACAAGTGTTTCAGTCAACCTCAACAGAGAAGCATAACTAGAAGAGTGGCATATCACTATACTTGTACTCAGAAGAAGAGATGAAGTGAAGCATAACTAGAAGAGTGGCATATCAGTATACTTGTACTCAGAAGAAGAGATGAAGTGTTGCATAAATCTAGAGCGCATTTTCAGCTGAAATTGTATTTTTTTTTTGCCAGATTGCTTACTGAAATGGCCCTATTGTCTAGAGCCAGTGGAAAATGCCCACAGAAACCAATGACAACAATAAATGGAAATGTGGGAGTATTCATAGAAGTTTAACTATCTCTATGCTCATGCTTGCCCTTTTTTCTCTAAGCAAAACTTAATTTCAACATATTCAAAATTCCTCTACAAATTAGTAACCAAGAACTATAAAGGCAATAATGCTTTTAAATGCAGCTCAAAAAATTAATAAATGTGAATGAAAAATTTAAAGACTTGAATACGCTGGCTGTCATGGCACAATATCACATTTGTGCTCGACAAGGGAAAATCATTAAATGAAAGCCCAAGTGTGACAATTTAACCAGTTAATATGATTTGTGCTTTTATTTTTCTTGTTTAGTTGTACATCTATATCAAATATGCTTTGTTAAATATATAGTATTTTTTCCCTATTAATTTTTTTAGAAAGTATTATTATTGGGGAGTAATCAGTGGCAAATAGGCAAAAGATTATTAACAGAAATTGTGCATAATTTGAAACTATTCTTCTCTAAGTGACATTCCTTTTCCTTCTGCTTTCTTTGTTATACAGTGTTGGAAGAATATAAATCTTACTAGTGAATTGTACTGTTATTAGTGTTATTCCAGGTGGTGAATGAAGTCCTGCACACATAAACAATAAAGAACAGCTGACACTGATAACATTTATTGCTAACAGTAACATTTAGGAAATTAATATTTCTTTTCCTTTTGTTTCTTTGCCCTGTTTTTTGCTATTTCTCTTACATCCCTAGCTCTGACCTGATTGTCACTGTAAAAAAAGCAATTAGCTCCTAATTTGTCCACTGCACTGCTAGTTCTGGAAGTACACATCTTTTAAAATAAAAGTTTTCGCCTAATAATTGGTTTCTTAAATGAAAAAGACTCCTACATGGATCAAGGGTTTTGTGAGACTTTCAAATCAATTTTCAGTGTTTGTTTGCTCTAGCTACAAAACTGTTTAATGTCTTTTGTTTAGCCACATGTAGATGGGCAAAGGCTTTTATCAAGTTCAGTGGTACTACTTCTAGCACAATCTGTACTCCCTGCAGTTTTTCTGCCAAGTTTCTCTCTAGGTGGGTAGTATTCATCTTCTACTTGATCCATCTCTACCAAGGATGTGGTTACTTCAATGTAATAAAACCTTAGACAGTAAAAGTACTAATCCTGACCTCAACCATGTTAGTTACAGAAGGTTATTTTCCTAGTGCAGGGTAAAGGCAGGACTTAAGGACTCCTGTGGACACTGTTGCCTTTGCAAAAACCTCTCTACATTTATGCTCTTCTATAGTTTTCCATTGAATTGATCAGTCAAAAATTAGTGCTTGTATGACTGAGTTCAATAAAATCAGGTGAAAGCTGGTAATACTTGGATTAATGTAAGCCTAAAGCTGAGAAAAAAAAAACAACAAAAATCCTCCAACCAAACAAAGAAAACCAATGAATCAATCAACAGAAAATCCCCACAAAACCAAAACCAAAAACCTCTCCAAAACCAAATAACAAATAAATCCCAAAAAAGCCATACCCAAAACAAACAAAAAACCAAAAAAACAACCACAAAAAAACTCCAACAAAAAAAGCCCCACGCAACAGCAACAAAAAAAAAAACCCAAACAAACTAAAATGCCCCCACAAACAAACAAGCCCACCAAAGAAACCCCCAAACTTCCAGGGATGAAAAACTGTATGAGACAAAACTAAAATATATAATCTTATCAAAACTTACAAGCCTGTATAGAACCCTAGTGAATATTAAGCAGCTCTAACATTCCCAACAACTTGCAAATGCCTAAAATGACTCTTTTCTCTTCTTGTTTTGTGACAAAAGAATTCACTTCACAGCTGTGGTCTATTACCTTAGAGACCATGCTAACAGTTGGAACACAAAAACCTCTGATGATAACGGGTATAAGTGTTATCACATCTAACTGTAATAGTGTGAATGGTCCAACTATAATAGAGCAAATGACCTGACAGCTCCTACCCACTGAGCATTGCTGCCCATCACCACTTCACCAGCAGCAGACCAAAGGACAAGAAAATTCTCATTCCGCATACAGTGTCCCTTGGGAAAAGCACAGTCCTATTAATTTACTGATGGCAGTGAGAGAACAGTTGTCAAAGTGCCTGGAAGCAGACCAGCAGACTGTTGACTTAATTATGCCAGACAACAGAGCCAACATTTTAAAGCTGTGAAAGATGGCAATTTTTCACACTTCACCTTCCCTCATTTTTTGCCCTGATAGCCAGACTTGCACAATTCAAGTAATTGAAAATATTAAATACAGAAATTATCCCTGTGTCTCTTCCAAATATAAAACAAAATAAACCCTCACAGGCAGAATTACGTCAATAAATAGAAACTTTTATGTTAAGATTCAGTTGGAATAATGCTACTAATCAAACAATGATTTCATAATAAGATTAAAGAAATAATGTACATGCTTTGCTTTTTAGATCCCACCATCTGAGTGTTCTAGACATGTAGCCACAGATGATAGAAGCTAAGTGGAAAGTAAATGCTCACACATTTTGATCTCATACCTCTGGATTTTTTAGGCTTTTTGGTGAACTTCTGCAAATCTTCAACATTAGATTCTAATATATGCTCTTAAGTTTACTTATAAGGGCTGAGACACTCATCTTTCCCTCTGTAACTGGGACAAATAAAGGTTGCTTCAGTTTTGAAGTGTCTTCTTGTCTTCTCAAAGGGCTAGGTTACCGGACCAAATTTCAGATCTATCAATAACTGGCCTAAGAATTTTTTCTCTGCATAATGATATTTAATTTTTATATAATAATATTAATTTCCAGTATTATATTTTTCTGAGTCAATAAATGATAAAGCTCACTAACTGAATCATAATACACACTTATATCATACTTTCCATCAGCATGCTTCATTTTTATTATAAAATATGTTCAGGATCTCAGTGTTACAGATGGGAAAATAAAATTAGTACCAGTCTTGTAACCTATTCTGGTTTTAAAAAATCGATTATAACCTGGATATAAAACCATCTGCAACTAATTTTTATCTGCTATTTTGTTGATGAGAGCTAAACATGCACTGTAGAAGTTATTTAAACTGTTTCACAATACTTGTACCACTTTTCTGAAACCTGATTCAAATCAGATTTTTAATATACACAATCAGAGTAATGATTTTTACCCACTGACACAAGTAAATATTTTTTTTTAATTTAACTATTTTCAATATTTCTTGACTTTGTTAAAGATGTAGGGTTCAAAATTCTTCCAATAAAAATTCAACCACTCAATCAAGTGGTAATTGTTCTTCAGGGCTACTTCATCTACAATCAATATTTTGATATACTGAAGTTTAAATTCTTGTTTAATGATTTCAATTCTATATATGAAAATGGTGAAAGACTACTGCATCAAAGCAGGAGGTGCTGACCATCATTAGTCAGATTATAGCTTTGTTTGTTCGAGCTAAGGCTGGCAGTAGATTTCATTTTAAAGACATGTCACATTCCCTTTAGAAGCAAGAAGGAAATAAATCACCAGTGGATAGCATTTTCACTATGCTGACTTCTGCTTATGAATAACCTATCCCATGCGACTCCTAATTCTGTGTTCTTGTCACTAAAATAATGATATTTCATGAATTTTAGTTCAGATTCGTCACCCAAAACCACAACACAGTCAAAGCACAGAAATATTTTCAAAATTACAGTGGAAAGGGTTTATTCATGTCCAGTTCTTCTGAACAGAGATGCCTGAAAATGTCTAGAGAGAGTGAGAGAGGACTGAGACTTAGAAATTAGTAGAATTTGAATTTACAGTGGGTTGTACACGTTCACATATTGTTCATCTGAACTTGAGGCAACTAGGCTATTCAAGCCTACTGTGGAATTGAAACATATGATTCAGTGCTCCTTAGCATCGCCTCCTGAAACTCTGCTTCTCCTCATAGTCTTAAATGCTACTTTAGAAAAGACATGGAATCACCATGGTTCCATGAAACCCTATTTTAACTATATTTAATTTCAAAATGGATAAGAAACTTGTTATAAAAATATTTGAAGTACTACGTCTTTCTGGTCTTTTAAAGGATCTATAAAAAATTTGCATAAAATCTGAAAACAAAAAAAAAATACTTCTATTGACTAGTAAAGTTATTAATTTTCCTTGGGAAAAATGTCTGTTCTTGAGTAAGTAGCTTTGATTTGTTCCAGAGCACTATATTTTGTGTGACCCACCATATGTTTAAAAGATAGTGTTTCTTCCAACAAATGGAATGTATTTCCCTCTTGGATCAAGCACAAGAGGAAAACTGAATGTTTAGATCTGAAATCTAATAAAATGCTACATAGTATATATGGGAAACAAATATCTAAAGAACTAAGAAATTTTCTTGGAATGGATAAAAAAATACACTCAAGCAAATTGTTGCAAAATCTCTTCTGAGAAAAGTCAATATGTCACCCATTTACATTGAGAAATACCATTTTTTTGTAATTTGATCCATGAATGTTGACACTGTCTCTGGTTTCTTTTTTCCTTCACAAAATTCAAAATCATAAATCTGCAGTGAACATCTACTTATTACTCTTCCAAAGAAAGCCAAAACATATACAAAAACACAAAGCTGCATTTCATAAATAAAATTCAAAAACACAGGCTCTCTCTGACACCTCCACTTCATGAGTGGCCACATTAATGCCATGATTACAATATGAAAGCTTAACAGGAGACTTCAGCATTGTTTTTGGTGTTTTTTTCCTGAAGCAAGTTACATTGCAGTTAAATAGATTCAAAGCAAGTATTTTAAGACTTTAACTTTCAAGTCATTATTGGTAAAATATTATTTAGTCTGCATACCTCAATGGAGGTGTAGAGATAACTGGGAAATAATATGAAGTAGGAAAAAAACGGGCATGTTGCACTGGGGTAGGTATCAAGAAACATAACAAAATTTCAGTAATTTAATAAATTAAATAATAAAGGCTAATATTCATCTTTAATGAAGGTAAGTTTATATCTTATATATAATTACTTGAAATAATTACTTGAAACAATTATAATCAATAATTAATTGAAATGATTTCCAGTGAATGAAGAATAGAGAAAGAAGGGAATAATGTGTTTTGGAAAACAATATAAGTGAATTACATTTGGTCTGTGGCTTGAGGTTCCTGGAAAGCCACAGGTGGATGTGAAATCTGGATATTAAGATACTTTTTAAGGTAAATATTAGGATTTTTTACTTAAAGGAGATACAGGGTGGATAATAACAAAATGAAATGAAGAAACATCATCAATAATGATCAAATACAGTTGATTGCAAGTGTAAAGAAGTGGAATTATTAAACATCTTTCTTGTTTGTGCAGTTCTGCTTGACATTTGTTTTAATCACATCTTCAATCTTAAATAAATATATTTTTGGTGTTCACTGTTTGTTGGGTTTCTTTTATCAAATGTCTTTATTGCTACCTCGCCGTGATTTTAAAATTAAAAAACCTTCCAGTAAGTCACTTGTTGTTTTGTCAGCTCTCATCCAGATTATATAGACGTCATTTTGTTATCCCAGTGTAGCATGAGGCTGTAAGCAAGCATCAGTCAGTACTTTCCTCTCCATGGTGGAATTCCTTCCCCCACAAAGGTCTGGCATGGAGAATAGTCAGCACCTACATTTGTTTAACTATATTCTGAGGACTTGGAGAAGATTTACATGTTTTATAATGCTGGTAATGTCTGTCTACACAGGAAGGAACTTCACAACGAAACCATCTGACATCTGTCCTCCAAAAATTGTTGTGTATCATTCAGAATGCTGGTTTTGCTTTTTAAAGCATGTCATGTTTAGTTTCTATACATTTTCAAGTCTCTCTTTCCTGTTGTCTGTACTCAAGCAACCTGGGAAAACCAGAGAAGTAGGAGAATTAGCACCTGATGTAGTCTGTAGAGCATGGGAAATAATGACTGGGCATGGATGGGCATGGTTATGCTTTCTAGAAGTGTGAAGCACAGGACTAGGGGATAAGCAGAAAGAGCTTTGAGCACCACACTCAAGCCGGAGGATTCCTTGGAATCTAGACACATAAACTGGATACATATACATAGTTTAATCTGTTCTTAAGCTCCTTTTGTACAGGTTGGTCATTGCCCATGAGGGTGAGAATTCATTTTATTACAAATAGCACTGGAATGCCTTAAAAAATTTTATGTCCCCTATTTTTCTGAGATAAGAGTGATAGGAGGCTAATTTGAGTCTGTCCAGTCTGTTCTAGTTTTTGAGAACTGCTTTCATTATGGCATTAAAAACATATAATAAGAGCTCTCATAAAACAAACAGAAAACTCCAAACAAAACCAACCTAAAAAATTAAACTTTTCATTCCAAAGGTTCTAGCACTATAATACAATTTAATTGCCCAGTTATATAGTATTCATTATTCTTATTTCTTCTTTGTCTTTCTGTCAGACACACTGGTAGCATGAAGTTTTCTTTCCAAAGTGTTAAGCACTGGATCATAGTGATATTTGTGATTTTTACAAGACACTTCCTCAAGTAGCAGTTAAAGGACAGAGCAGGGCAGCTGAGTTAGTTCTAGAAATGTGGGCAACTGAATGAAACCCTATTTGATATAGAGATGCCAACACTACAGATACACAAACCTGTTGGAACCGGTAGCTGAATTTGGCTGCGTGTTGCTAAAGCTGCAGCCGACATACACGGTGTGATATGGGATGGACGCTGAAGAAAGAGGATCATTGTTCAAGGGCAAAATCTGTGACCAGCTTATACATTGATACTCAAAATATGTACCTGCTTCATTGCTTATGGTAAATTATTCTGAAGACTATTGCAATGGGAATAACATATGTCTAAGTGTTTGGAGCATTTGTTGAACTTTATAAGATGATATTCATCACATTCAGCTGTACTCTGTAAAACAAGCAATGGAAAAGTCATTGTGAAAACAGTGTGATTTGCTTCTGAGGCTAAAGGTCATCATAAGACCATCTTATTTGCCACAGAAAGAAAGAGAAAAATCCAGAAAGACCTATAAAATAGAAAAGAAAAAGGCATGATTAAAAAATTGAAAGAGACAGAAGATGTTCCTTCTGAATTTAGTTCAGTTCTTCTTGATATTTTTGAAGCTAGTAACCAACAACATGAAGAAATGAGGGGCAATTTCTTGCATTGTGGTAAAAACATTAGATATGTGTAAGCAGTACATAGAAGAAGTATAAAAATAAATAGCAGGAAACTATGATAGATTGATCTAGTAGATTACATTAAATTTACAGCCTGTTGGAAAAGGGTTTAGAACTATAGGATGCTTGCCAAGACCATGGCAAGATATTCAGGTGAGTGAATATAAAGTGATACAAGTTCTGGCAGCTGACAGGAACCAACGCCTGCTGTGCAGTCTGAAAAGTCAGCAATTTTAAAATGCTTTAGAGATCTTCTACAGAGATCTTCAAACAGGCTGAACTGTCATCTGGAAAACTCAAAATCAGCATCAGGGTCAACAGGATTTGAGTGGAAAGTGTGGAAAATCATGGAAAATAATTTAGAAAGCAAGCCTGCAAGACATTTGCTTTAGCTGCTATTCTCAGAAATTAACAAATGGAAGAGAAATTGTCAACATGAAAAGTCAAATGGAAAACGGTCAACCGTGACACAGTACAGAACAAAATTATTCTGATTCTTACTGATACAGAAAACAAACTGATTTAGAATCTTCTCAGCTCAAAAAACTTGTTCAAAATAGTACTCATCTTTTTCTGACAGCCAGCCAAAGAAAAATGGACTGTTTATATATTCATTTGCAAGAGCTGCTGTTGAGGAGAGATAAAAACTATACTGAAGCACTGAAAGATTCAAAAATACCAAAGCATGAGCTGTACCAATTGGCTCCAATTATCTTGTCCATGCCAGAAATTTTAGGGAGTGTTGAATTGGCATTTTCAGGTTTTCACTCCAAAGATTCAATATGAAGGAGGTTATCTTAAATTATGTAATGTTGGTAAAACTAACAAATTTTAAAAATTTGTAATATGCTTAGTAAATAATAATATAAAACTTTTGCCATAAACATCCATTTCTAGTCCTAGTGCATAAAATATATTTATGGAAGTGTTAATATTGATAATTCCTAGTACCTGTCTGTTTAATTAATTAATTCTCATGCTTACATGAACTATGAGTGTTCATTTTCCTTTATTTTCCTGGTTTTAATTGGTTGTGTGGTTTTCTTTTACACTTTTTTTTATTCAGCATGTGATTTCTGATGTTCTTATCTAGTAAATACTATTGATTTAATATTAAAGATACCCTCCAAACCCTTACATGACCATGCCCTTATTTGAGCTTCAGTCTCATGATAACAGAGCAGTCTCAAAATATATGACTTGTGATATTTGCTCTCTGTTATCACCACTCTCATATCAAATGATACAAAAGAATGAATCTAATTTTCTCATTGTAAGTACTAGTTACTGAAACGTTTTTGATGCAAACTCAGCTGCTAACAATATTACAAATGTATTTCCTTCTGTCAGGAAGCGCTTAAAAATGGTGGGGATGAACTCAGCTTGATATTGAATGGTTCCTGATCTAAACCAAGAAGGCTCTAGTTACAGCTGAACCTGAACTTGAATTCATCTGGAAAACAAGCAAAAAGGCAAAAAAAATCAGTCTTTTTAAATTTCTTGTTATAGAAATTCATTGCCTTTTCTCTCTAAATATGTGTGTGTATGTAATAATAATTAAGGAAGTATTGCAATTAAACACCAATTTCAGTGAATGAGTGCGTAAATTACTTATATGTATACACAGGGAAATCAGAAAATTATGTGATTTGCAGTCAGTTCAATATTTTTCAGGTAAACTTTTTTTTTTTTTGTCTATCTCTCTTAGCTAGTGATTTCATGGGGTTAAATCACTTTGAACAGCCTTACTCCTAGACTAGTTTTTCAAGGATAATGAGTGGAAGGTATTACTGTGTTAAAAGCCAAGACTGTTTAACAACAACTTCGTTTACTTAGAGAAAATAGTATTTCTAGCAAATAAAAAAATAGCAAAATAGTTGCTTCTTTTCACGAGTTTAAATTTATCTCACATTATTGATATTACACCTGCTATTTCTTTGCAACTATGTAGTGCTTATGAAAAAAGCTTGCTACAAATATTTGAAATCTGTAGCTATCTCTTACAGTGATCTTAAATTGCAATGATTTTGAAATTAAAAAATGTAAACAAGTTACACACATTAAGATGGAAAGAGTAGCAATGGAAAACCAAACATGCATGCTGAAGCACATGCAACTTAATGGCTGGATTGCACGTAGCATTTTGAGATTTGCAGTTTTCCCAGTAAATGTAAAATCCTCATTAACTGTTTTTATCTTAGCATTAATTGCTTTCCAGCTACTGGCATAAATGAAACAGTCTGTTTTAAGAAATAAAATTATTATTTGAAAATGGAATTCACTATGGAACTGGAATTGCTGATTAAATTTCATACAACACTTAAAATATCCCCTAAACGATAAGAGATCCCTTCCCATGTTGCTCTCTCAGCATCTATTTTATCATCATTTAAAAGGAGAATTGCAAATGTCTCCAATATTTGGATAAATTAGAGTATTAGGGAAATATTAGGGAAAAATTAGGGAAAGCAGACAGTCCCCCTTCCCTAGTTTTATTGTTATTTGCATGGTCAGACCAAATGTGAGAAAGAATTGAATTTCAGGTTTGAGCAGAGCAAACTTTTAAGGCGGTAGTTTGCTATTACACAGTTGGGTGGTAGGCAAAATCCATAGATATTTTCTTTTTAAACACCCACATGCCGACTTTTATTTTTCTTTTTGAGTTCACTATTTTAAAACATAAATTGATAGACGTGAATGAGCATGTTTCAGGCAACAAACAGGAAAGCAAGAAGTTATGAATAATCTCATTGCACAGTAAGTTGATTGCAAGCCTCTGTGGTATGCAAAGTAATTATTAGCTAAAAGTGAAAGAAAGATCAGTTACACACTTTATTTTCATGCTGGAGATCTCAGTAACCCTATGGCTTCCCATTTGTTAAAGAAAGCTGATTCTTATTGTCTCTGATACAGGACACTAAAATAATGAAAGAAGAATTGGCATTTCTTCTAAAACATACCAAGCTCATTCACTCCTTTCCTTTCTATAAACACATCTATACACCCACAGTTTCTGGGAAGTATTCCAGCTACAGTGAATTCAAAGTGAGGAGTACACACAGTTGGGTGGCTTGTAAGGTGGTTGGCTAGAGATTAAGCAGAGAAAGAAAGAAAAGGAAACAGAAAAGGAAAGTCAAAAGAAGGCCGAAAAAGCAAGGAAGCCCTCAAAAAGAATGGGGGTCATGTTTTAATGCAAGAGATTAGAGTAAATGCTTGCTGACAAAAGAGAGACAAGGTTGGTTAGGAGAAAAAAAAGCAAAGAACTATAGAAAAAAAAAAAAGGGGAAATAAACATGGAACATGATGTATATAGGTGAAAACTCCCCCTTTATACCTATTTTTCTATATGCATGTTTTTGGTTTGGTTTTGGTTGGTTTTTTTCCCCATTTGTTTTTTTTTTTTTCCCCTTTCTCTTCTTACTGACTTTCTAGGACTTTTCCTTAGGATGTTATGGACTTCCAAGGTATGACTCAGAACTATGACTATGAGCTGACTCTGAATCATTCTTCCCAGTAATGTGAGCAATCTTTGCTATGCATCGTTATGGAAAGTATTTCACTCTTCAAATCATGCATTCCCCATTCCCCTGAAATTTTTAAAACCTGCAAAACTGCATATCTATTTTCATAATATAGATATAGGTATATAATTAAAAGAATATTGACAAATTCTCATAAGAACTTATTAGAGTTCTTGAGATTCTTTGCTAAACTGACAGGCAAAGTGGCTAGCAAAACTAGATTGAGTTTCTAGGTGTTCAAACTTGGAGAAAAAATATTTGGACTTCTGGAGATCTTGTATCTAGTGATACTGTATCTAGTGATATTATATCTAGTTCAAGTGTCTTGAATGCACATGAGAATGTTTTGCTACCAATAATTGACCATTTGGTCACACTCAGTCTTATGAGAACAGTGAAGAACAAGTATCATGTCTGGCGAATATTCAATTAAGGATACCTGTTTTACACAAGCAAGAAACGCTTCTGTTAGAAAAAAAAATCATACTATCATCCCATCTTAATAATTGTATGAAAAGAAGATAGAAATTTATTAGTTTGCAGGTAAAAAAAAAAAGAGAAACATCCAAGAAATTCCATCTAACCAGAGATGGTTTTTTTTTTTGGTCTTTTTATAGGTATGTCTTTAATTTTAATGTTGTCATGTGCCACACAAGTAGTGCTATCACTATGGAAAAGCTGATGCATCTGTTCTGTCAGGACTTTACTCCATTTACTGCTGGTGTCTAATCCATATAATCTGTCTAGTAGGTGGAAGCTTTAGAAATCCCTTAGAAAAAAACAAAAAATTTTGTGTGAGCTTTTTCTCAGCTCTTTTTCAGTGCTAGGGAAATGTTAGTTGCTGATATTATCTGAAGCAATTGTTATCTGATCCATGATGGTGGGAAGAACCATACAAATTACCATGTTTGTTTTAATATTTAGGTAGTAGAAGGAATTATAGCAGTAGAAAATTTAGCTCTGAACTGACTATTTGAGACCAATCAAATTATGAGACAGACACTGACACATTACATTGCACTGTACCTCAAATTTGGGTATAAGGTGTGCACATATTATAAATAAGATGCTTTCAAAGCCAAAAGTCATAGACAAATTTATATATCTGGAGAAGATGGAAGAAATATGTTTGTAAATCCATGCTCAGTCATAGGTAGAAGCTGATAGTAACTTCCTTGATATTGGATGAAAGTCTCTGCAATGTAACAAAAATCTGTTTATGTCAGTTTTCAAGTACATAAAAAATTTTTTTTTGGAAACTTTTAAATGGTGTTATTGCTAAGAAAACATGTCTGCGAAGCTAGACATTTTGAAAATGTGCAGATTTTTTTACATAAAGATAGTATCAGTAAATAGCAAGATAGTGCACATTAAGCAATCCCAGGTAGCGCACACTGAAGATCTCCCCTGACTTCACTTCTCTTCAGTTTGTTAATTTCTGTTCCTTCTGCCAAACCAGTCTTTCCACTTATCTTCACACTCTGGATTATACCTGTAGTGATGCTTGAAAGGGAAAAGTACTACACTCTTCTGGCAGAGAAAGAAATCAGAAAAATAGACCTCTATCAGAAAAAGAAGGTAAGGACACAGTCCCTACATGAAAGAGGCAAGAAGTCCTAGAGAAAATTTGGGTTTATGTTGTCATCAAGACTTGAACAGTGAAACTGAACTGCACTAAGAACTTGATAAAGGACTTTTCTACTAAATCAGACATGCAACCTATGTCCAACAGTTTTGGAAATCTGAAATGTCTTTTTACATTTTTTAAATTCCCATGTGTAGGCAAGGTTGAGCTATAGGTAACTATGGCTTATGGCCAAGGCTAAGCATAAACAAGTCCTTTAAGTTTACCTGAATGCATGAATCCTGATATTAGGTTGGTTTTCTATGCTGGGGGAAGGTAATGTCATACAGGGAGATCCCGAACCGTGTCCAACTTCGCAGTTTCCCTTCTATATTGGCTTTGCATGGCCAGGTTTTTTCAGCAGGAGGGCTACAGGGATGGCTTTGATAAGAAGATTCCAAAAGCTTCCTACAGCAGAGACAATGCCACCCAACTCCAGAACAAATGGGCCTCTGGTCAAAGCTGGACCAATAAAACATGGTGTTAATGCCCCTGGAGTAACAAATTCAAGAAGCAAAAAAAGTTATTGCACAGACATAATTTCAGCCAAAGAGAAGCAGGATGAGAACTTGTCAGAGGAACAACTCTGCAGACATCAAGGTAAGTGGAGAAGGTGGTGAAGGAGATGCTCCAGGCACCAGAGCTAAGATTCCCCTGCAGACCATGGTGAAGACCATGGTCAAGAAGGCTGTCCCCCTCCAGCCCATGGGAATGCAGAGATCCACCCATAACCTGTGGAAGAGACCCACACCAGAGCAAGTGGATGCCTGAAAGGAGGCTGTGAACCCACTGGAGGTCCATGCTGGAACAGGATCCATGCAGGGACCTGCAGACCCATGGAGAGAGGAGCCTCACACTAGAGCAGGTTTCCTCTTAGGGCTTGTAACATTGTGGGGGACATATGCTGGAGCAAGCTGTGTGTAGAGGACACTTTAAAATAGAGACTCAGTTTGCAGCAGTTTGTGAAAACCTGTTGCCCATGGGACAGACTAATACTGGAGCAGACCATAGAGAATTGCATCCCATGGGAGGGACCCCACGCTGAAGCAGGGTAAGGACTCCTCTCCCTGAGCAGTGGCAGGAACAACGTGTGATGAACTTACTGTAACCCCCATTCTCCATCTCCCTGCACTGAAGGGTAGGAGGTAGAGCTGGGAAGGAGGAAGGAGCATGAGGAAAGTGATCCTGATCTTCTCATGATCCTGCTCAGATTTTGTTTGTAATAAATTAACTTCATATCTCGAAGTTGAGCCTCTTTTGCCTGTAACGGTATTTGATGAGTGATCTTTCTCTGTCCTTATCTCAATGCATGAACCCTTCATTTTACTTTCTCTCTCCTATCCAGTTGTATATGGGAGTGACAGAGAAGCTTTGGTGATGTCTGGCATCCAACCAAGGTCAACCCACAACACCTTCACATAGAAACCTACATGCAGGGTAAGAGTTTGTGAGGTCACAATCTGGAGATATTCAAA
Organism: Vidua macroura; assembly: GCF_024509145.1. Lineage (NCBI taxonomy): Eukaryota > Metazoa > Chordata > Aves > Passeriformes > Viduidae > Vidua > Vidua macroura. The sequence goes on along the minus strand of NC_071572.1, from coordinate 36,848,168 downwards.
ATATGACAAAGCCAGCATTAGGCCACTTTGGTGCACCTAAGCCACAAGAACCACATATAGATTGCCCTTCTGCATTTTGGGTTGATATATATGAAGATAGACAAAGGTGCAAGATACAGGTAGAAATGTGATCATAACAATTTACATTTCTGGCTTTCTTTCCTGATGACATTTCCACATGACTTCCTACAGGCTGCTTTCTTCTGCTTTGAAGGTAAATAGGTATTAAGTAGTATTCCTATTTTTACTACTTTTTGCTATTTTTATTGTTCTCTTACATTCCTTCTTTACTTGAGCTAAAATATGCATTATTTACTTATTCAAGTGTCTGATTCTTGGTTTACAATTGAATGGTTTTCTACTCCGGTGACTGCTATTTCTTTGCTAAATCCATACTGACAATAAAACTAGAAATTAAGATGTCTTCCCTGGATTTCTAACCTTCTTTGTATACAGAAATTATTAAAGATGCACTCTAAATACCAGGAACAAATGTGTAATTGTTTCAGTGACTTATCCTAGAACAATCTGGTGTCAAAACATAGTGGTGAACATTGGAGCCACAGTAATAGTTTAGGGAAAAGTAAAAATCAGAAAGGCCTGATGGCTTCATGCTGTACTTAGATATCACTTCTTAATGTTTTTATGTTTTTTCATGGGAAAGAAATCCCCCAAAAAGGTCCCAAAGTCATGGGGAATGGAAAACTTTTTTAATCCTTATGTTTAGCTAACAAACAAAGGAAAACTCAAGATCACTTATGAAAGGCAGATATTGGATGTCAGTTTTAGACGTCTTTAGTCTAAGACAACACAAACACAAGCATTTCTGGATCCTAGAACATGACAGATAGTCATCACTAATTTTAAATACTGCATATGTGCATTTTACATTTTTTATTTTGCCTAAGCTACAAATATCTTTCTTGTGGGGAACTGGGATGCAAAAAAAACCTCTACTAATCATCGTACTAGCATGGTATTTGTATGTATGTGTTCTTTGACCAATTATATTTTTTCAGTTCTGATTCCTAAAATGTATAAAAGTAAATATCAAAACACTTGCAAAAATTTTCATGAAACAAATATTATTCTTCAGCTTGATATATATTACAAGAAAGACATATATCTTTACTGTAGCACATAGACATATGAGCATCAAAACGTGTTTGTAATGATCTCCTTAATTTCTGACTTCCTCCTGTGGAAATTACTCATGACAGTCTCTACCTGACTGAAAGGGACAAAAACATAACATACCAGAACCAACACCCAAAGAAGTAGCTGCCAGAAATCAGGTACAACTGAGAAAGAATGTGCAATCTATCAGCACATGCAAGAGGAATTGAGAACATTATCCATTGAGAAATCTGATAAAATTGATTTAGGATGTTTGGCTGAATTTAAGAACAAAGATTGTAACAGGCTGACGGGCAACCCTACCGACTAGTTTTTAATTTCACAAGCTCAGCACTTTGTTATTATTGGCCTTTACTTTTTCCTTTAGCTAGAAATAACAAAATTATTTATAATAGCAGAAAGGAATTTGGAAAAACATGCAATAAGTTCATACATATCAGGAGACAGACACATATATTATACACACCCTGAGCAGTACTTCTCCATCTTTCAACATCTGGGAAATTTTGGCCTATCTGCTTATTCAAAACAGAAGTAATTGGAGCTTAATAGTATTGGATAAAGGCTTTGGTTAAGTGTGATTATTTGCTTTATGCCACTTCTGAAAGACTTCTTTGTTTCTGCTCTTTTACTAATACATTTGGGTAGAAGATACCTAGGTATGTGTACAATTTATTTGGACTGAATGGCATATAACTGAATGGCAAAGAACTGTGTGTGGCATGTTTGTGGTACCAGTCTTTATTTTATGATATATTTAAAAAAAAGCTAAAGAGATTGTAATTTCATTTGATAAGAAGAAAATTAAAGCTATGGCCATTGAAATAGAAGGTAGAGAGTTGTAGGTTTTATTGTACCTTCTATGTAAGTCTTTTTGGTACATTAAAGTCAAAACTGAGTTCAGGTATTCTTGTAAGTTTGAATGACCAGCTATGATCTTTAAAGCATTGATATCCATGACCAAGAGACATTTTTCCTTCTAAAAATCTAAATTTCAACTGACATGTGCATACAGGTGTATTTTTACACATAAACAATTCTACCATCTCTGGTCTACCTCCTTTTGTACCTCTGGATGCTCCATAGTTTTAAAGCATATCATATTCAGCCTTTCCTTTCAGTGTTCCATATCTCTTCTCTCCTCCTGGGAAGATTAAAGTATAGATAGAAGTTGCCAGGATTATTATAAAGCTCCACACACACTGGGTAGTGTGTTTTGTGATATGAAGATGGTGCACTTACAGATTTCATTCAAGTATCTACACACAGAGATTACAGCTGGTAGAACTTTAGGTTAGACTGTACCAGTCTTACCTCCTAGTTCATCTAAAAGCTCAAGGAAGAATTCCTCAAAAAGTTAGGCAACTTTTTCATTGTTCCTGAAGGTAAAGTCAGGATTGTTACGGGACAAATATCAAAAAAACCACTTTCCTCTTACTTATGTTCCACTCAACACTACTTCCTCTAACATCATCATTGAATATGTTAATTTAGATGGATTTAAGTAGATTTGGTTCTATGCTACCCCAGCTTATCAGAACATAACCCAACTGGTACATGTTTCCTAAAAAATTATATAAAAGTGAAAATCATCTGCAAAAAAACTATTGAGCTGACCTCTGCAAAAAATGTAATTCCATTCCAAAATTATTCAAAAGACTACAATTTTCTTAGAAATGGAATGAAATAATTTTATTTCATTGTGATTATTCATTACATGAGACATGGATTTCTTGAGAAACTTGAGATATTGAGAACAGACATCTTGTCTAGCCGTTTTTAGAGGGTTTTTTCTCTGCAATATGTAAGAACTGAACAACAATTTGAACTTATACAATGTATATGATGAAAAACTCTTCAAGCAAGACAATAAGTTCCTTCAAAAGGAAATATTCTAAACCCTCTAAACCTTCTAAAATAAAGTGATAGAGAACTGTACTATCCAGTAGCTTAATAAGGTTAGCCCTAAAATCAGGTAACAGGCTGTGAGGGTTCTGGTTTGAGAGCAGGATGAAAAAGATTTTTCCATGTTTACATGAGGATAACCATAAAGCAGTCCCTGGTAAGAAACACAAAATATGAATTTGACTGCTAAGAGACCTGTGCTTCCATTTATCCTAATGAACCCAAACAATTGACCAAAAAGTCATATTTACACATTACTAAGAAATAGAACAGACCAGAAAGTCCTCAAGTAATACCAGTTTTTCTGCTTTAAAGCATTCAATAAACACTAACACTTTTCAGTACTCCTAGCTAAGTTGTGTAATGAATAAAATATCAGCTAGTACTTTAAGTGTGTGAATGCCACACAGTCTCAAAATGTATTAAATATTAAATATCACTTTTAATCACTCATGTACAAAACGTGTCTTAGGATTTCAATGGAAAGAAAATATACAACATACAGTTTACAGATCATTTTGTTATTTGTAGTCATAAAAATGCTTTAGTAAGGGAATTAATATCATAGTTAAATACTCGTGAGCTTAAATAGAACATCTCTCTCAAATTGAACTTGGGAATTGAAATTAAGACAAATTTATCCTAACAGTAATCTTTTTTTTTTTTCCCATGGAAAAATAAAGAAGGCTTGCAAGATGAGAAGGAAGGAAAGAATTTATTGTATGGAATAGACAATATGCATTCAATCATTCCAATCAATTTCTTTCATCAACATTGTAAAAAAAAATATCCCTGTTTGACAGGTACATATGTATTTTTCCATTTAAAAAAAAGTCATAAAGCATAGGATGTTTATTACTAGAAATGATGCTATTGAAACTAGTGTATTGGTAACAGATTATTAGAATAATTTCAATACATTTATTTCCTTTCCAGCAATTTTTTATTACTTTTTGTCAAAAAGAAAAAACTTCTAAATCAATGCAATTAGTCATTTTTATACCATTATACTAGAAACTATCTGCATTTTGAAATATTGAGCAGGTTTTTAAGAAAATACTATAAAGTTGTTATGGTTATCAGATGCTTTCATAATTATTATGAGATTACTATTTCTAGAAGTGTTCAAAAGGCACCTTGCGGCACTTGAGGATATAGTTTAGGGCTGATTAGGGTGGTGCTGGGTATGTGGTGGGACTAGATGTTCTTGAAGGTCTCTTTCAACCTTCATGAATTTGTGACTATCTGATTCTTTTGTATGAAATCTTGTTTTGAATTCCAGTTTGTAAACTACTGAAATTTCTAACTGTGATTGTTTTACTAGTAATTTTCTGGACGGTCATAAAAAAGGAATTAAAATGTTTGCATGAACATAAATAACTCCTTTGAGTGTTTGAAATTCAATAATCTTTTTCCCCCTCTCTCCTCTTGTATAGCTAATATTCGTTAGTGCTAATGTTGAAAAAATTGAGATAAGAAAAAAGACATTAAAACAACATAACGAGTGATTTTCTCTTTCAGATAGTAAGGCTTCCACAGACTATATGTATATACTCACAGGTACAGAAAATATTCAATCTTCCAATCCATGGTGTTTTTCAGTGAAGAGTCATTCTATTATCTGGTTCTTACATGGCCTACTTTATGACAATGCACATAAAAGAAACAACTCTTCATCATGTAATTCTGATAGAATTATCTAACATGATAATTCCTCATGCTTAAATGATCTCTTCCTCATTCTAGAAACCTAACCTTGCAAAGTTCTTCTTTTATAATTTTCACTGATTGCTAATGAAATAACATTAACAAATAATAAAAGGTGTTTAACATACCAAATGAGAATATTTTGCTTCTTTTTCAGAGAATAGAAAACTATTCATAAATCAACTGAGAATTTATGGTTCAGGATTAAAGAGTAGGCAGTACCTATATTGATAACAGTGGTTGTGAACAGGGAAGTCAACTGATGGGGAGATCACTTCACTAGTGAAATGATTTCAACCACAGCTTTAACTCTATCCAGATTAAGAAACTCTTCTCAGTATATTTTCAATCAAACTGTCGTATTCAACTGTTCTTGCTATGAATAACTAAAATAGGAAGTTTACATAACAAGCTGGAGCTATTTATCTGCTAAAGAATAAGCCATTTAGTTGGGTGTCAGATTAATTTTTTCTTGCTTTCTTTTTCAATTTTCATAGAATGACCTGGGTTGGAAGGGACCTTAGATACTAAGTTCAAGCCTCCTGCTGCTGGTAAAGACAACTTTCAATAGACCAGGTTGCTCAGAGCTCCATCCAGCATGGTCTTGAACACCTGGGATAATATATACATGTATAGAGATGAGTTTCAAATATTTTATAACGGTTTATATTTAGTAATGAATTTAAAGATTACAGCACACAAGCTAAGAGTTAAGGAGCTGAAAATGGAACAGATCTAAGGGATGTCCCTAGATTTGAAAACCACTGTCTGGAAAAGGATGTAGTAAGCAGAAGGTTTTCTCAGAGTCAGCAGAAAGGCCTTATGAAAATGTGATGAGATTTCTTTCCTCCAGAATTTATTGAACATGCAGAAAAACAGTTTCTCTCCTGATAAAACAGACCCTTATAGCTGACTACAGCAGCAACATGGTGGGGAATGTGATCAAAAATAGGGCTGCTGTGTCTGAACTATCTCAGGTTTGCATACACAGACTACCCCTTTTGGCAAGTGGGACCAAAGCTCTCTCCAGCAGCAGTAACAACAGCTTAAAGGCTATTCTAGGCAGCACTTTTCTGACTTATTTACAGTGATGAAAAGGTAAACAGATAGGGCAAGAATTCAGAGTAATGCAGTTCCCTTTCATGTCACTTTTCTTCTGCTTTGTTATAAATTTTGTTGATGGAGCTGCAACAACCATGATATTATTTAAATTACATCCAACTAATATAAATATTTGAATTGTGATTCAGGTATAAAGAAACAGGCAGGAACTGATGCATAGGCAGTTCCACCTGAATATGAGGAAGAACTTCTTTACTCTGCATCTAACTGTGCACTGGAACAAATTGCCCGGAGAGGTTGTGGAGTCTCCCACACTGGAGATTTTCAAGAATCATCCAGACACAATCCTGTGCAATTTGCTCTGGGATGACCCTGCCTGATCAGGGGAGGTTGATGAGCCACAATTGTCCCTTCCAACCTGACTCAGTTGGTAAGTTTGTGAAATTAGACAGAGTTATGGAACACAGCTCATGCTAAACAGAGATGAGTGACTGTTATTAAGGGAACAAGTTGGAAAACTTTTTGTACAGACATTTTATTTATTTTGCTTTAGAGTTGTTGTCTTATAAATGCAATAAACAAAGAACAAACAGAATTTTGCTTTTTAAGTTACATAAAAAGGTGTCTAGAGCTCAAGGGTAGAACACTTTCCTTTAGCTATAAATCCAAACAAAACAATGTAACAATTTTTTATTGCACTATTCAGCTGAATTTTTAAGCATTTTTGTCTTTAATATGGAAAAGGATTTTGTAAAACTAAAATTCCCTTTAGGTAGACTAAGATTCTCCGAAACTGTTAGTTTCTTTTCTTTCTGCGAAAGGCACATTCAGAAAAATATTTCATGTGCATGTGTGAGATTTACACAAAATGCTCTCATTAACACTAATGTGAACATAAATAATTTTGTGCCAACTCTAAACATATTTCAAACCAGTGCAGGATAAACATCCATATCAAACACCAAGAGAGATGCATCTAGATTCAGTAAGGAGGTATGAAATTGCTTTCCTTGGCCATAGTTTAATTTAGGTTAAAGTGAAGAATCGGTTTAAACCATGCTACATAAGTTTGAGCTCAACTTGCCATTTCAAAGGCAAAATAGGCTGAATGTAAGAAAAGCTTATAATTGTTCTGAGTCAGAGCTACAGAAATTCTCATATAATGTGTTTTGCAGAGATTTTTTGGTAATGGCTTTTTGTTTATTTGCTTGCCTAATAGGTTGAATGGAACTTTATATGCATGTGCATACACACACAAAAACATATATATGTTTTATTTAAAATGAGGTTTGGCCTCTGTATTTAACTAGGCAGAGCCACTTTGTGAGGAGACAATTAAAAGAAAGACAAATTAAAAGCATGACAAATTATCTATTTTTATGAGGCAGAAGAGTTCAAACTCTTCTGCCTGGGAAACAGTGTCACTTCCAATAAGATGAAATGATTGATGCTGCGCTAAAGGAGCAGGGATTTCAGGAATTGCCAAAGCAACCTTGCAGTTCTCAGAAAATAAGAGCTTTCCACTTGACACTTCCCATCCTGTAAGTATTGTTTCACTAAAGAAGAAACAGATTAAATTCCAGCTGCTGTCAGTTCTTAGCCAGGTCTGTTGAAGAATGTGGCTTTTGAAAAGTTGTATCAATACTTCCCTTTCATTATTACCAAAGCAGGCTTAACTGTCTTTGATGTCTTACCAGCATCATTACAGTTTTCTACAAGAAGAGAATAGTGGGCTTTATTTAAGGTCACGTTGAAATTCTGAGTTGAAATTGCAATGCATTGGGGGACTGGATTGTTCATTGTTTATAATACCTTCCCTTTTGCAGTCTGTATCAAAACCAAGTGAAAGAATGGCTTCAATTTTCTCTCACAAATATAGTTCAAGCTATTAACCTGAACCATTAGATTTTTTAGAGTGCAAGCTCAAACATCTGTCTTTTGCTTTTTTGCAGGCTTAGCATTGCTTGTTAGAAAACATAACAATAAAAAAAAAGAAAAAAAGGAAAAGGTGATGAATCAGTTATACACAATTGTTTCGCAGACAGTCTACTACATCTGTAATGTTTTATATGTGAACTTTTGTCGTACCTATTGATGAATATATCATACTTTTCTGTGTGTTCAATATCTAATGATAACTGGGTAAGATGGAAAATTCCTCTCTAATACCAAGTATACATGGACAGAAAATATTGCATTGAAGCTTGTGCACAGTCTTTTGGGAAATCAATCTAACAAAGAGAATGCACTTAATCATCCAGTCTTATGGTATTTGTATAGTGCTGCTTCTGAATTATAAATCAAGTGTATCACTTCTACTGCTTTACCAATGTTAACAAAGCAACACATAAATAACAACAGCAACAACAAAGCCAACAGAGCAACAAGAGTAAAACCTAGTGCAAGTTGTTTTCTATGTTCCTCTCTGGCTATTTAGCTGGAATATTTTGGGAAAATTCAATGCATAGAACACAAAATCTTGCTTTTTATTAAATCTGTGTGCAATTCTAACCCACCCTGTGAATTTAAGAAAAGGTTTACTGATAAGTATACAGTCATATGTTACATCCTAAGTCAAATTACAGCTCTAGAATCATGGTACTTAGTTGCAGTCTGGGATTAAACTTAGTGGATGACTTCTCACTTGCAAACTTTTCATACTACTCGTAATAGCTTCTCATCAGAGTTGAGGACATCACAAAGAGCAATGTGATGTTGGGAGTCTGTTTGTGTCAGTGTGCTGGGGAGACTGTTATGTGGATTCAGAACTGGTTTGGGCATCTCTGAGCAGTGGATTGTGAATCACAACTATACATTTTTGATTGTTTACCACAGAAAAATATCTTCCTGCTGTTAAACTTTTTTCAGATTACTCATATAAAATTCACAGTCTGAACCAAAGTAGAAAACTGCTGGGGAATTTTCAGTTTTGTTGTGACATCTATGAATTGGCATTCTAAAATACTATGTCAGCCTTTTGCAGTTTCATTTTTTAAGACTTGGGCATTTTATTTCCTGAAAGTTATTACTTAAATTATATTCTGATTTCTTATTTATTATGCAAAATTTTAAACAAACAAGTTTACAAAAAGCACAAGTTTAGAAAAAGGACTAAAATGCCTAAAAGGATTACAGCTCATGGACAATCAAAATGAATGAGGAAATGGCTGCCTACACTACTGCTACCAATTTATCCTCTTAATCAAATTTTTAAAAATCCCCCTGATATTTTAAAGACATAAAGAAATTTATAGTTCTGTATATTGTCATAGGCGAAAAATTTGCTGATTTTGGAACTTACTCTTAACACAATTAATTCACCTGGATGTGGGACAACTCCCCTACTTGCAGTAGTGCCTGAGCACTACCTCATCAATATTGGCAAGTCAACAGGAAGAGACAATCTATAGAGAGCAGAGGATAGAGAACTGCACTGCAAATCTAATTACCATGTTCAATATGCAAGTGAACGCTAAAGCTTGTGTTCATCAGCCTTCAGTCATTTCCTGTATAACTACCCAATTTACTTAGGTAAATTTAAAACTTCATAAAATTGCTAGTGGTTTTATTTTCTTCCTACTGACCAGTCAATTATTCACCTCCATGGCCTTACAGGGTTTAGAATTGGTCTAAATAAAGATACTGTCTTTAGCACAGCTAAGTGTTTTAAGTCATTTCACTGAGAAGGAAAACAGAAATGTGTATATAAGATCTTTAGCAGACTCCTCTTGTAAATTCAATGAAGAAATTTGTAAAGGTCTATAAAATATGAATTTGTAAAGTCCATTTTTTTTTTTTTTTTTTTTTGAGAAATTTTCAGATAAGGACGAAAAAGATGAAAGGTGTTTTAAAGAGTTTTCTGTGACGAATTTCCTAGTGGGTTTTGCTGAGTCTTTTTTGGGAATATATAAAAGAAATATCTTGCAAAAAAAATCAACACAGGATAGAAGACTACAAACATTTCATATAACAGAAGTCAATTTCTCATGAAAATAATGTTAACTGTTGCAATTAGATGAGTTCAAAAATTCAAAAGACAACATCAATTATGTACTGGTGTGGCATTGCGTTCTTCTCACCCCGGTCCGTACGGCTTGGGAGCTCAGCTAGTGGCACTGCCTCTTGGCCGGACCGGGCCTGCCGCGTGTGTGCGGAGCTCTGGGATTGAGCCTCTGGCGTGGGCTAGCCGCGTTCTGTAACTAGCGCTGAGAGGAGATAAAGAGGCGAAGGAAGGCACACCCTGTCCTGCATGGCTGGAGAACTTTTATTCTTGCATGCCTGCCACGGTGGAGGGCAGCGTCTGCTCCTAGTGCCCATGTGGACAAGATGGCACTGAGACAAAGGAAGCATGGTGTTATATAGGGGGCGGGCAGACAGGGGCGGAAGCCTCTCTTGCTCGATGGGGACAGGCAACGGGGGAGTGACGTGGACCACGGCAGCCTACGGGAACACAACAGGGGTGGAGACAGGGTTCCGGGACGAATAGGAACATGGGGATGGGGTAACTGACACAGAACTCTCAGGAATGAACAGGAGGTGGTTATAAGACTGACATGGGAAAGTTCCAATGGCAGACAACTTGGAGCGAATCACTGTGAGGGGAAAATGGGGGTACATCCAACCGGCTAACTAACATTATTAAAACCCCTAACTGAACCAGCCCAGGATGCAACACACTGGGATATAGAAATCAAAATCATGCAACATCAGAAATTTAAAACATTTATGTTTCAATAGCATTATTGTATATTTGCCTTTAGTCTAAGCAGGGGGAAACACAATACTTTTAGCACTTTGGTTAAAAAAAAAAAAGGTAATTTTAGGAGCACTATAATTAATAACCAAAGTAGATAATATTTCTCATGTACTTCAGAATTTTGATATTTAACTAATCTCAAACTACTAAAGTTTGGCTTTTTAATAATATTTGCATTTGAAGCTAGATACTATGGCACAATTTTTTAGTGTTAACCAGGTAAAAAATTACATTAACTATTAGGATTTCCTTGAAAAGACATATTTTCTCAATGCTACAATACTTGACCTGGACTACAAATGAAAGAGATAAAATTCTTTGTTTGTCATAAATGATTAATAATGAAAACAGACACTGAATTTCTTGGGGCTTTTTTTGCTTTGTTTTTGGAGTTTTTTTAATGTTTGGTTTGAGTTTTTACCTCTGATGTTCTTTGCTGGCATACTTTGTTGTTCTTTGCTAACACATACATAGACATATTTTCTCAGTATTTTGGATTTGTTTTGGTGGGAAATGATACCAACTAAATTCAAGAATCAAAAAATGAAAAGGCACAATGATTAATCAAATAATTTCTGGTATCATAAATTATAGTCTGACTGCAGGGTTTAAATTTAAGCTTACCACATCAATATGGTTGCAAAGAGAAAGTGCAATAACAAATTTATATTAGTGCTCCTGGAAAACAAGAATTTTAAAATTATTGCCACCTTACCAATGTAATGTTTTCAAATCACCAATTAAAAAATATTGTATCTTATTCTATGACACAAGACTACCCTTAGCACACAGTATTTGTCAAGCTAGGTGAAATCCTAGGCCAAGAATGCTTATTGTACTTTCATTCTTATTTTAGCTGTTAAAGGTCAGAGAGAGCGTGTTTTTGTGGTGACATTGTGAAGCCGATAAAACTGCAGCCACAAACAACCTGAAGGAGCTCCACGTTGCTTCATTTAAGCATGATGTAGAAATAATCCATCTCTTTTCTCCAGGCAGTCTTGGTTCAATATTATATATACTTGCAGAGTAAAGGCATTATGTTTCACAACCTTCAGCTGGTTTCTCATTGATCAGTGACATTAATATACCTGTGAATGACATGCAGAGAAAATTAATATAAATTTGAACTTGAATAAATTTGTCTATGATAGTGGACTATAAAACAGTGAATATGTGTGCTGATTAAGATTTCTGCAACTCACTATTGTTAAAACCTACTTCTATATTCCCCCTCCCCCTTTCTGTAATATAAAGTATTTTTAAGTAAAACAGTATTTTTAGTATGGGATATCTTGGTAAAGAAATTGTAAGGTTATTGTAGGAAATGTTAAGCAATTAGTTTTCTTTCTTTAATTATAAAAGACACAGTAGACAGAAGTTTGAAGAGTGAATAGTATTAGGTTTTGTTACCTGATTCCCTTTTAGAGTGGGTATAGTTCCTACTATTCTATCATCAATGTCTAAAAATCTGCAATGTATATACCTTTGAAATTAATTTTTTTTTTTCAGTTGGAAAGTAGGTTTTTGTTTATTTGTTTTCCAAATTTTACTAATTTGTAAATGAGGTAACCCTCCTCAGGCTTCACAACATCATGGATAAATACAAGCATCATAATCTCATAAATGAGGGTCAAAATAGGAAAAATTTTCTTAAGGCTCAAAAATGCCTTTTTTTTTTTTTTTTTAATTTACTGCATCAGGCTTTTGCAGAATATGCCTATTAAAACATTTGGAGACTCTGGACTTGTTCCTCTTAGAGAACCTGCTCTTTTTCTTAGTAGAGTTTCAGGAGAATGAAGTTAGCTCAAAGCATTTATGGACCTTAGTGTAATGAATGGACTATCTAGAGTCGTATTCCTAAATTATATAGTCTTATATTAAAGGCAAAAGAAAAGACTGTGGCTAAATAAGACAACCAGAGATCTAATGAATGAACATGTAGGTCAAGATTGACTAGGATCAAGGGAGAAGTAACATAGATCAGTGATTAACAAGAAAGCAAATTTTTTGCCAAAAGTAGTAGAGAAAGTTAACTGGCAGGCAAATATGACATCTCTGTTAAAGTCAAGAGAATGTAATGAAGCAAGTGAGTAAAAAGAACTGTGAAGACTGGAAAGCAGAGTACACTGACAGGCATTTTTTCACACACTATAAAACCTGGCACAAGAGACAGAAGAAATTCAAGCCATTAAAATATGCCAATCCCAGCTGTGACCAGAAAGTACAAGAAGCAATGAATGCACTCCAATCAAACATTGTCCTCGGAAGAGCTGGAAATGGCTTTTGCCAATTTCTTCAGGTTGGTTGCTTACTTTTAAGCAAAAGGCATAAGACATAAACATAGACATGAGAGCTAGAAATTGTGACACATAACCATTTTTGTTCCCTATGGAACAGAGCAGTAAAGCAACAGGCCCAAGGAAGTCCCTTGGAATTTGGGCTCCTACAGACTTTATGGGAAAAGAATAGCTGTATTAACAGTGAAATGTGAGTGTTGAAGCATTTGTTTTGTTTTGTGTATTTTATAGTAACTACCCTGAAGCCATCTTTTATTAATACTTAAAACTTATTCGTGTTTTTAATAACCGAAAGGGCCTGCAATATCTTGACTACTAAGGGTTTGGGCATTTTTAACACATCCCAGCATTTTCAAAATGCAAAGGTAAAAAGGGCACATTAAGCTGTATATAATATCAGATTGATCATGAATAGATTATAAATGGAATCTTGCTGGCTTTGGCCCACAGATGCATTAATCAGACACAAAAGAAACAGGAATACAGGGAGTGCAGATGAAGAGGCACATAAATTGAAAGTGACTTTTAGTGACTGACTTCCATTATTGAGAAACAACTATGACTATGACTTTTTACCAAATTTCACCCTCTAAAGAATTACACTCTCTTCTCCAATTTGATAATGCCACTGGCATTTTTCTGCTTCTTACTTAACATCTCACCTCTTGCTCTTCTGATAACATGCTGTGCAAAAGATCTGCCTGATAAGTGCCTGCAGCAGTGTGTTCTGGAGCTAAATTGCTTTCATAATCTTTTTACTAAAATAAAATGAGCAGCAGGATGTTTGTCATTTCAGCTGCAACAGAATAAATATTTTATCATCCCTTCTTCAAAAGCTCATCTGTAACTCAATGGGTTAATCGAACAATTTAAAGAATGAAAGCATTTAATTCACTTTAGCTTTGATTACATTACATGGCCTATTGTGTTGAAGGTTTGAAGTAATTTGTGACTGGGGTTTACTTAAAGTACTGATTTTTAATTACATTCCTCAGGTAAACTGCCACCTTTTTCAAATGGGTGTTCAATGTGTACATACACAAAATATGAATATCTTTGAAAGAATTTCCATCAAAAGAAGACTTTCAGTTTCATAAGGAGAGTGTTTTTTTTCTTCCTTTTTCTTAGAAACTCTCAAAAGCATCAGAATTCAGTATGCAAGTAATAAAACATTAATGAAAAGGCATGCTGAAGCATTTGAAGTGGGGAAAACAATCACTTCACTTCTCATCAAACATGCAGAGAATTTAATCTGGTGCCCTTTAATAAAGATAGGAAAGGTTTTTATCTAATTATGATGTCCCTCCCAAATCGTTAGAGAATCACTCAGTGAAGGTCAAGATTCAAGGAGCAGAACTTCAGGCCACATCCACTGCTGACCTTGAACGCTGCAGGGAATCAAGAGCACTACTGCTTCACAGGACTTTGATTTGCAGCATTCTATTCACAGCACTTTATGCCAAGAGAAATCATGTGACTTGTTGAAGATCAGTAGAAATAATAAGCCAAATGAAACTTAGGTATGATGAGGACAAATGTGAAAATAAAAAAAAGCAACATGTCTTGTTTTATCCTGTATCTATTTGTGAAATTTATCAGAGAGACACAATTGAAATGATAGAGTGAGAGGAAAAGTTTTATTTTGTAGTAACTTTTTGCATAACTTTTCTTTCACCTCAGCAGGAAAAAAGGCATAAATTAAAAAAAAAAAAAAAAAAGAAAAAAGAAAAGAAAGAAAAAGGTTGACAGTAACTGATTTAATTATTGAACAAATTCTGTATCTTCGTACAAGCCTTCAACTAGAGTTTTGCTTACATCACTTATGGTTGACACTATCTTGATAAAAATACACTTTTTAATAAACAAAAGGAAGAATTTGAAACAAGAAGCCTACATGTAAAGGCAGATGAGAGACCCTTGACTTATACCCCTGATACAGTGAAATATTCTATATCCTGGTGCTCAGATCTCTGATAGTTATTTTTAGAATGTCTCTTCCTCAGTTGTTTTTCCTTATTGTGCCTCACTTTGTCTACCTTGCCTTCTTCTGTCTTGCTGGTCTCTAATAGCACTGACATTCATTGTCTGTAAAATAAAATCTGTTGAAGTGAATGTTGTCCATCCTTCCCGACCATGAGATTTCTCTGTTCTTTGTACAGATCTGTCTTTGTTGTTTATTTTAAAAACTCTGCCTGTAGGAAAACTCATTCCAGGTTTGCTTGGCATAAAAAGCTACTATTTAAGTGTCAATGTGAAAGATGGGGGGGGAGGCCAAATGCTATCCTCATTTAAGATTGTGAGAACAGACTCAATCTCTCTAATTCCAATGTGGAGGATAGAAAATCCCTACAGATAATCTTAATTTAGAATGTAGCAACAAATCTGTATGACATAATAGCTTCTTCTTTGTTATGCTTTAATTCCACAAGGGAAAGGGTTCACAACTGAAATTAAAAGAATAATATATTAATTCTATACATGTTTTACTAGTAACATTTGGTTTATTTTTATATATTTTGAAAGTTTAAAAAGATTGTCTATTTTTTCTATCATGTATTATTAATTTATGCAGTACACATAAATAACCCATATTTTTTGTTTTCTTTAGCTTCCAATGTACCCACACCTAGATTGTTTTCTCATTTACTTTTTTTATTTTTCTTCTTTCTGTTTTTATTTTCTGTTTATTTGTTTTTTGGTGGGATTTTTTTTGTTGTTTTTTTTTTTTTCTTTCTTTCTTTAATTTGTTTGATTTGCTTACTTCCAAGGAAAACATAATGGGGGGGGGGGGTTTCTCTTAATTGCAGTAGAAGATATACTTGATCTCCATTCTCTCTTTCAGAAGTAAATAATGATCCCACTGCTCTATCTGGGGTGAACCACCTTAGCAGAAGGTAGTCTATTCCAAACTCTTGCTATGCGTCTCTTAATCTTTTAGAAGTATGTCTTGAGTTGCTCAGGCCCAAAAAAGAAGAACAGAAGTTCATAAAAACTTAAAACTCTGCCAAACTTTGCAATGCTTCATGCACACAGCAAGTCTGGGAAGATGACCTTTTTGTTCATTGACAGAAGTTTCTTTCCATGGAAAGAAAACATCACTTCCTCACTCCCACCCCTGCAGCCCCCCAGTGTTTTTGTCAATTTCACTACATTAAAACTGTATTTTCTTCCCAACACTCTTATGCCTGAGTCACATAATGGGAATTGCAAATGAGAGTTAAAAGCTACTGTATGTCTTTTTTTTGGAATTGATCTAAATATTATCCATGTGATTGCTGGCACTCAAACACAAGGTTTCTCTTCGCAGAGAATTGAGGTGAAGTACAGCTAAAACAAAAGAAAAATGTGTGATAATTGAGAGCAACAATAATAAAATCACTTATCCTTTGTATTTAAATGTTTCCACTTCTTAAAGAATCTTCAAATAGATGACAGTGCTTTAGTAAGGTGGGAGACAAATATGTAATGGAAAAGGACAAACAAAAATAAGATGCTCTATAAGTATATAACATGAGTTTTCAGTCTGAATTTTGCCTCTGTGTATACAAATAAGAATGCTAATAAGGATCCATTAAGCTAAGAGAGATTTTTGCTACAAGGTGGAAAAGTCTTTGAAAATGTTCTCGATATAAACTAGGTTAAGATGTAAACCATGTAAACATGGCAAATTAAAATAAATTAAATATGGTAAATAGTGATATGCCTCGAGCACAGAACCTTCTTGAAGGCTGTTGAAAGATGATTACTTATTGAGCTCTTGTTCCTGGCACCCACGTCCAGGTTGCAGTCATTTAAAACTCATCTTCTGACTCCACAGTATAAACTTGAAGAAGTTAACACATAGAGGAATTTGATTTGTGTCTTTAAATTACTACTGGTACTTGGGAGTTCTTCTCAGAATGCATTCAAAAAAAGTTCAGCTTTTCTTCACTCAGTCTCCATCCTGCTCCCATAAAACCAGTGTATTCCTTTTGTTCATTCATGCCTCATGCATAAGTTCTCTCAGAGTGACAAGTTCCACTTCAACTAATGTATATCCAAAAGGATAAGAGTAAATGACACAGGTTTTTACTCCAGGTCTTCTGTCATGCAGACCTTTATTCTTATGTAGGTCCAACCCTACTATAAGTTAATGAATATTAAATTATTTGCTCCATAATGGAACAACTTCAAGACCACTTACTGAGGCAAAAGACATTATGGGCTCAGGGACAAGGCATTGAAAGACGCACCAACACATTCCATAGGTAACTTTTCAAAGGAAATATCACTACTGTTCAATTACACTCATGTACTTTCTAAATTAAGCTGTTTAACTGTCTAAAAATGCATGCAGGGGAAATGAAGTGAGTACATTCATGGCCCTCAAAGTGAGGTGTTTAACACTCTTCAGCATTTCTTTCTTCTTTTTATAATTTAAGTAGACCTGCACTCATTGTTCTGGGCTTTAACAGTGATGTACAAGATTCTTCACTCATTCCAGTATGCGACATCACAAGATATCTGTTGTAACTCCAAGAATTTTGCTGTTATACTCATCTGTTGCTGCAAGAAGAATCATCTCTTATCTCCCTGCATGAATGAAAAAAACTCAAACTAACATTGTTTTTGTAAACAAACTTTTCAGATATGAACATCTTTCTATGCATGGCACAGGAAATTAAGACACGAAATTTGGTTATGACAATTCCCATGACAACTTCATTCTAAAGTATTCCAATCAGTATGCTAAAATCTCTGCCACAGAGTCATCCATACATTAAAGAAACAAAATACTTGTTAGATGAAATGGTTTTTGAAGCTTATATACCTTTTTCTAATGTGGTAGGTGGTAATAGAATAATACTAATTTATGTACTTATATATTCTATACTTCTGCACTCTGTCTCTTAGTGGGTAATGGTTTTCAGAGCCACCGAGCATCTATTGACAACTAGACAGGACAAGAGATCCACCTTGTTACCCACCTGCAACACTCTACATTTCTTTCTCTGTTTTTCACCCATACTGCAATTTTTTTTCTCCAGTTACTGAACCCAACCTGTTGTCCAGTCCTAGAATTATCATCTTCCCAGATCCACATGGTATTTGTCCCTACCTCCACTTTTGCATGACACTTTAAAAACTGTTTCAGAAAACCACATATATATTTGGAGATCTAATTTAGTTGCTCTAAGAAATAATTGTAACCAGTTTCCAGCAAAACCACAGGATAATATGTGGGATACCAAATGTTGTTTAGAAATACAGTTGAAAAGGAGAAATACGCATGGGGTACCTACTTAATGATCTATGAAGGCATTTTATACTTTGTCATTATATAAATTGAGTATCTCTGCATAGACTAACTTCTATTAGCTTTCACACAACTACTTTAGTTACATTGCTAATACTTGACATGTTTTTAGGGAAGGAAAATTTACTATGATCCACCTGTCCCTTTGAAAAGTTTGTACATTTCTGTGTATATGGTATCCACTTGCATACAGGCTTGATTATGGAAAACACTGTCTGTATAAGCTATACAAAGTAAAATTAATTGTAATTTAGCATAACCTAGGTGAAAGAAAATTTTAGTTCTTTATGTGCAAGTTGATATCTCTAGCTCTATAGCTATCACCAAAGCTAAATATTCACCCCAAATAAGATATACTGTTTAAGTCTATTTCTTTTATGCCATTTTTATTCAATTTATATCAGCCTATTTTGAGTAATATCTTTTATGGAAGTTAGCCCAGAGTTAAAGATTCATGTTCATATTAGAATGTTGATCAATTTCTGTGATTTAATCAGCTAAAAAATATTTTTTCCATTATTCTGGAAGAGTTGTATTTGTTTTTTCTGCTTGTAAAAGTGTTTCTAATTTTTTTAGTGGTATAAATAATGATCTTTAGAAATTAAAATACCAAGTCCCATACAGATTACTAAAAATGTTGATTCTGTGTTTTTAGACACAAAAAGAGAATCTGCTTTGGTAGGGTGTTGAAAAATCAGATGTTTGTTTCTATCTTAGTATATTGTTGGGCATACTCAATAGGCAGAATAGAATTAGTTAAATATATGATGTTTTTATTTGCTGTCACTGTTGCTTACAGAATATTTATAACAACCTTTTTGAGACGCCTTGTAGTGGTGAGGAAATAATTTGTTTTGAGAATTAATTTGTTGAATGGGAAATGTTTCCAGTTTGCTTTCCAAGCTATAATGACGTGACTGAATTCAGAAGCGCCCTTGAAAATCTGCAATGTAGAACAGCATATACACAATGCATTCATTCTATACAGTGCCAAAGAAACTATTAACAACAAATATATACATACTGTTTTTCTTAATTTATTAACTGGTTCTGGTTTTGATTTCATTTTCTCATTTTATATCACCTCTGATACACAGTTTGCAGTAACTTGATGAGGTCTCTCAAGTTACCATAGAATTTAAGCATGTGCTGAGTTCTTGGCACAATAAATTTAAATCTGCCTGTTTAGGCTGAAGATTCTCTGTGTTGCCTATGTAGCCCTTAAATCTTCATGATTCTTTAAATCAGACTATTAATTCTGGTTTCTGAGAGTTCAGGTCCTATCTCAAAGACAGTTAGTGATCAGTGATAAAGAGCACTCAGTCATCACCCTTTACTTCTCTCACTCACTGCATTAATAACCCAAATTAATAGCTTGAACTGAAGAAATCAAATATCACTTTCTATTTTTTTACAGGGCTGCTGTGTGCTTTAGCTCTCTAAGCACCTAGCCTAGAGAGTCCTTGTCAAATACCAAGTATCAATTAATTAAATAGTTGTAAGTGCCGAAATATATAATCAATAATAATGATTTGATTTTATATTTAATCAGAAAATAAAACATTTCATACTTTGTAAACATTTGAATTGTAAAAAGTCAAAAAAGAAAAATTTCAAAAAGTGGCAAGAGATCTTATTATTGATTAAAATTGATAAAGCAGAGGAAAATCAGTGGCACAATTTAATTAATTTCTCCAAAGTCTGCATTCAGGCATTTATCCATCTAAAATTGCTAGAAAAAAATTCCATTGATCAGAAGATTCAGCCATTACATAACATCTAAAAATATATAAAAAATAATAACTTCAACAAATAAAAATCCCCCAGACAATTTCATTTAAAAATATTTACTTATCTGCAGCTTCCTTACCCATACTTTCAACATTTCTATGCACAAAAAAACACTTGAAGCATCTCTCTTACAAGGAAAGGCTGAGTAAATTGGGCCTGTTTAGCCTCAAGGAGAGACAGCTGAGAGGGGACCTCATGAATAAGTATTGAAGTGAGGGTGTGTCACGAGGATGGAACCAGGGTTGTGCTTAGTGGTGCGAAGCAACAAGATGAGAGGCAATGGGCAGAGACTGAGGCACAGGAAGTTCCACCTGAATGTGAGAATGAGTTCTTTACTGTGCAGGTGACTGAGCACTGGAACAGATTTCCCAGAGAGGGTGGGAAGCTTCCCTCACTGGACTTTATCAAGAACTGTTTGGATGCAAACCTGTGCAATGTGTTCAGGGATGACCCTACTTAAATGTGCAGGCTGGACCAGATAACCCATTGTGATCACTTCTAACCTTATCTATTCTGTGATTCTGTGAAAACAAGAAAGTGTGTTATACTTTAAATTCACCAAGCTTAATCTCAAAGTAGGGAAAAAACCTACCATTTTCTATGCCATCATCTAATTGATGTTGCTACTTTTGTTGAAGACAGGCATCAGCTTAGAGAGGCATGGGGTTATACCTCAGGTACCAGATCCTGTCACAAAAAATCTTCTAAATTGTTGTAATCATGGGTATTTTCTTTTTTGACTGGGCACAGCAGGATCCATGGGATACCTGTCACTCAGATGCTGTAGTGAATTTTAAGTTTCATAAGTCAATATTTTCCCTACAACTAGTTTTCCATACAGTAGTGGGGTTACTGTATGTGAGACTACAGACTGTCAACACCCTGAGGTTCGGTCCCAGGGGGAAGAACTTGGCTTGAGGCTGTGCTCTGATGTTTATATCAAAGTGATGCTGACACATATTGAGAGGAAAAGTCAGGAAATTTACCAACAAATAGTTGCTTTGAAAGCAGTTTCTTTTGAATCCTGATGCCTTTGTTATTTTCTGTTCTGAAAGCTGGCAATTTGACATAGCGGGTGTTACCTGGTGCTTTTTCTTCTTGGTACTTATACACAGAAGAGGACACTAACTTGTCTAGTTTTGACTACATCTACATCTCTACTGACAGTTTCAGCCATACTGCAAGCTTTCATTTTCCTAATAACAATATAATTCCAAAATGCTTTCTTCAAAATCCTTAGTAGTCTGCTTTTTCAATCATCATTACTAAGTTCATTCAAATAACATGAAAATAGGCACTTAAAAAAATATATATATTTTATTTAGCTCTTTCCTATGTTCATGGACTTAAAAGCAAAATAAAAACATAATTCCTGCATGTATATTTTGCATATTATAAATAACATAATTTAAATGTATCAAAGTAATAATTTTTATTTTTATTTTTATTTTATTGTTCTAAGATAATTACAGTAATGTGTCTTATTATTTAAACTGACCTCTTGGAACACTATTTTGAGAAAATATTAAATTGATATATCCTTAGGAAGCTGTTGTTCTTGAAAGTAGGGAATTTGACTGCCAGCACAATACCCAATAGCATCCAGAGACATTTCAGATGAGCAATAATTTTTGACTTTATTCTGGTCAACATAGAGAGGTAGCAACAGGAAAAAGGTTGCTTCCTGAGACAGAAATAAATTTCCTTTGACCTAACTTAATTCACAGCTATAAGCATGTGGAGAAACAGGGGAATGGGCATGGGTTTGTTTCCATTAGGAAAATCTAGAATTGTCCATAAATTTATGCTTTCCCCACAATGTCTTCCTTTATCTCTCCAGGTCAGCACTGTCTTTAATAGAACCTGCTTCTCTGAGCCTGCCTCATGTTCTGTTCAAAAGGAATCAAAGTAATTCTTATTTACTAATTATCAAAGGGCTATAAGAGAGGGTGTGTGAATATCATCAAAATATATTAATAAATAAATACTTAAAGGTATACTTTTGTAGTCATACATATCTATGCAGCTTCAGTAATTTCAACATTCTGCAACCCCACTGCATCAGTGTGAAATTGTTAATGAAGTCGGGTGATGTTATTATGTGTCTACTCTCTAAATCTTTGACAGGTCATGACAATCAGAGGATCCCCCCAATGACTGCAAAAAGGCAACAGTAAGACCATTTTTGAGAAGAAGAAGAACTATTTGGAGAGCAACAGGATTATCAGCCTAAACAGGTCACCTGAAAAAGCTATGGATAAATCCACCTGAAAGCATGCACATGAAGAAAAAGACTGTGATTTGAAACAGAGATAAGGGAATTACCAAGGGCATATAATGTCTGACCAGTTTGTTTTCCTTCTGCGATGAGCTTCCCGGCTTTCTTCTCAAAAGAAGTGCATGCTGTATGTATAGTTTTATCAGGGTTTTTAATATGATCTTGCGCACAAACTTTACAGCCAATTTGGTAAGCTATGGACTGAGTAAATGGACTTGAAGGTGAAAATAAATTGGCAAGTCCTCCTGATTTTGTGATATAATAGCACAGAGTCATCAGTCAGTAGCATTACTCAGGATTTTCTACTGGGGCTATTATAGTTATGCATCTGAAATCCTGTACAATGGGACTGAATGCTCCAAGCTGTGACAAGCTGCGGGGAAGTACTCGCTGAGATCTTGATAGGCTTGGTCTGAAATTACCTCATTACCTCATAATGTTCAACAAAAACAAATGCAGTTTTCTGCTAGGGACAGATGCAACAAACAGCATTTAGCTAGTAGTTGAGTAAAAAAAAAAAAAAAAAAATCAGATATAAAAAGTATTCCTACAGAAAAAGACCAGAATATCCTGGTGCACAAGCAGAGCATGACTCAGTGATGAGTCATGAGAGACTGACCCTGGATTATTGTATCCAGAGATTTGTACCCCAGAGTAATAAGAACGTTTTCATACTGGAAAAACTTTATCTCAGTGTACTGAGATACTTTTGACATGAAAACAGAATAAGAGAACTTGATTTTTTTCAAATTTAAGAAAAGGAGAATAAAGGAAGACTTTGCTAAGTTCAAAAATCTAATTTCTTCAACTGCCAAGATTTTTGAACTTCTACAGACTACAAAAAAATTTTCTGAAAGAGTGGTAAATATGTGCATATATGTGGCTCATATTTAGTTATAATGTCCCTATATATAAAATGTGTTACCTGAGTTCTTGAAAAAGTAAGAGGGAAGAAAATAGAAAAATTTATTAATCTGAATAAATCTTTACCCTTTGATACTGCTACACACAAACTATTATCCTTTCATTTTTACTAACAGGGGAATTTTATTAATTTAAGATTAGACATGTAAAATAATTTCTCTTACACTTGTGCTTATGTACTACTTGTCACTTTCTCTTGCTCAGATTTTTCTACTTCATTCCTTATTTTGTCCCTGGTTTTGTTGTAGGTCTAGCCTCCAAAGATACTGCACAATTTGATCTAACTTTATATTCTTAAATAGCCAAATATAAATTTGAAATAATTTCCTGAAAGACAATGTCCTAAATCTGAAGGATGGACCATTCCTAATTTATAATGCTAAGAGGGGCTCTCAGAACTTTGTCAGGATGAAAGGTGATTCTCATATTTTTTCCTATTCTGACATTGTCATGCACAGCAGAAAAACTATGACATAATTATCATCATGGAAATCTGGTAGGATGACTCAGACAACTGGAGTGCCTACCAGGGCAACGAAGCTGATGGAGGGTCTGGAGTACAAGTCTTATGAGGAGTGGCTGAGAGAGGTGGGATTGTTTGGCTTGAAGAACAGGAAAATCAGAAAGGCCTTATGGCTCTCTACAAGTACTTGACAGAAGGATGTTGCAAAACAGGGGTTGGTCTCTTCTCTCAGGTAAAAAACAATAGGACAAGAGGAAAAGGTTTCGGGTTGTGCTAAGTGAGGTTTAGATTATATATTAAGAAAAATTCCTTCACTAAAAGGGTTGTCAAATTGAAACTTTCTAGTGCTGCCAACAAGGACTCTGCTTCACCGCTTACATTCCTTTCTTCCCTTTTCTAAAATCACAACAGCTTTACTGTCTCCCAATAAGGCTTCATTTCATCTATTTAATTATTTTTTGTTAGCAGTCTGAAGGAGAAATTAAAATAAAAGGTACTAAGAGCCAAAGCAAATAGAGTTAACGATCACAGACATACTCAATGACTGATGCAATTACAGGGTTTTTGACAGATACAGTCTTCCAGCTACAACAATCTATGAGTAAAACACCTCTTGAAACAAAGATTATACCTTACCATGTTTCAAAATAGATAGCAATGAGTTCTTTTCTCTAAATTTCCTGGTCCTTTCAAAAATCTCTTTACAGTTCTATTGTCTGCATTCATGAGTTCCACAGTGTAATTATACATCATATAAAAGTTACCTAATTTTGTTTGCTCTAAATTTATTGTCTGGTAATTTCAGCCATCCATTTTTGTTGTTGCCTTAATTGTAACAGATACGTAATAATATGGTATTCAATTTCCACTCTTTTTTGCACAGAATTTTCATACCCTTTCATAACAGGCTTTTTTCCTAAAAATTCAAACCAAATCTGTGTCTTGTTCCATGTCATCATTCACCCTTTTTCTTATATTATCCCTACCTATCAACACTGAATTTCCTTTACTATGTTGTCATTCCTTCACTCCTGCAGCCAGATTTAAGCCAGTGATCACAAATTTGTATGAAATTGTATGTCATGTACAAATTTTGTCCCTCATTATTCATGATTTTTCTTCTATCTGTGATGAATATACTAAGTGTGAGTCTCCACAGGTATTCTGGTAGGGTTCCAGCATTAGAACTATACTGAAAATTAATATCCTGTTGTTTTTATTTTTGTTTATTTATTTTTTGTTTGCTGAGGCACAGAGGGACCATATCTCTTAGCTCCTGTACTGGTTTTGACAGGGACAGAGCTTCATAGAAATGCATATACAACACACCTCATGTGAAATGATTGTCAAGTTCTTCTTATGTTGTTTTGTAAGCAAGCAGGGTGGGGGTGCATGAGAGTTTAGGAGGGAACAGAGGTAGGACACCTGACTCTCCCTGCCCAAAGGGATATCCCATACCCTTCTGGGGTGTCATACTCAGCAACAAAAGCTATGAGGAATATGCAGGAAGAGTGTTCAGATTCATGGCATTTGTCTTAAGTCACTCCTATGTGTGATGGAGCCTGGCTTTTCTGGAGATGGATGAACACCTGTCTGCCCATCAAAAATGGTGAAAGAATTCCTCATTTTGGTTTGCCTTTAATGCACACCTTTTCCTTTACCCATTAAAGTCTCTTCATCTCATCACATGAATTTTCATGTAAACTTCTAATTTCTCCCCCTCCCACTGTTGGGAGTGACCTAGTGGTTGTATCGGGCTGATCTGCTGGCAGGGGCAGAACCACAACAGCTCATTAGAATTTTATTTTTCAGGAGCAGTTGCTGTGAGATCTTCCTGAAATATTTTTGGAAGGATCTTTATGCACAATCTTATTGATTCTTTAAAGGCTAATGTATTTATGAGGCATGCACAAAAATGGCTTGTGCTTTTATTTGGTGTACCAGGTTTATTCATATACACACCATTTTTTTTTCACTGTCTACACCAAGACATGACACTGGTCTACAAAGTTCTCTTTAACAATATATCATAAAAGTCACCTTCCCACTCTTTGATTTCAATAATGATTTGAGCCATATATTGGCTTAATGTGCTAATTCAGAGATAGGAGATTCATATCTGAGATTCATATCAATTCAGTGATTCATATCTGAGATTCAGAGACTCATAATAGAGTCCTTGATGATTTTATGAATATGATGCATGACAATTTCAAAGATTTCATATCTGAGTTTCTTTAGAGTGTCTTTAGAACTCACTGAGCACCAACTAGATTGAACTGGCCAGCAGGATCCTAGCTCCATAAGGCTTTTTAAATTCTGACATTCCTTTTTTGCATTATTCACGAGATTCATTATATGTTTGAACTACCTTCTTATCTACTAGTCATTCATGAATGATACCCTCAAACACCTTGTTATAAGCTGCAGCAATACCCAAAATACCTGTGAAAAGCTATGCTTGCTCTAATGAGAAAAATATCTGTCTTTTCTGGAACTAATATCTATATTTGTTTTCCAGACAAAACAGAAATCCATAGAGATCATTCTTGCTTTTCTACTTTTGAAGTCAATTTTAGGTATTCATGCTTCTTCTGTAGTTTATTAATTACAATACACTGTGATTAAATCTATATGACAGATAATTGTTGCTAATATTTCAAATATCAAGGAGTAAATTTTCCACTGATGGAGTTATGCCACTGCAACCTGGCCCTATCAGTACAAGCTCATTTCCATTTGTGACAGATGAAAGCCTTTGGAAGCATGGAAACTTCAAAGACCCTAACACTGAGATGCACAGCATTATGGATGCATAAATTCAGGAAAAGGCTGTTTTATCAAAGCTGGGGGTAATTAATGCAAATCCCTAGACTTTCAAGCAGGTAAATAAGCATGAAAGCCTCACCCATTTCTGCAAAACTGTGTACATTGGTTTGTTTTGGTTCAGGAAGCTGATAAGTCAAAAATATGGCCCTTTTCAGGATTAAGAAAGAGATGCACTTTCTAGACTGTGAATTAGACTGTTGGTGCTGAGTAAATATGTAAATATAATTTGGATTGAGCAGAAGAGGTTGAAGCTTAAGAAACAATTTTGAGGGAATGAAACATAGTGTAATGAATGTCTAATCAATCAGTAGAAAGAAAGAGACTTGAGGTAATAATGTGAAATGTGCCTCAGTAAAAAATGTGCCTTGCTTTTATTAATTAATCAAGTGTTGTAACAATTAATGAAGTAAGATAAAGAGACATTTTCTTATATTACTCTTTATATTACTCACTCTATAGGTGTAAGAAAGTAAAAAGATTTTTAGAAGAAATGATTTCTAAAAGAAAATTCACTTTGAAACAAATGCAAAAAAGGAGTATTTCAGCCCTATGATTATTGTCAATTTCACATTTTGCCTCTTGGGAAAAGTCATGTTCCCCCTGAATTTGCCAATAAGCTGCAGGAAGGTGACCATTTGTTTCTAGGATGTTTTTAATGCTTGGTTTCACCTCATTTTTATTACAGTTACCAGAGGCAGAGAGTCAGGATACAAACTTTACAGCCTCTGACAGCCCTTCTAGGGAAATTCATATAGTTTCAGCTTTCATATGAAGGGAGGGAGCTAAGGAACTGTAATTTAAACACAACTGAGTGAAAAACAAAGCTTATTTTGAAAGAGTACTCCGATACTAATATTCTGCTTTGTGTCTAAGAAGTTTAAATGTCTTTTTACTTGAAGTCACAGCTAAAACTGCATCACTTAATTTCCCAAAATGTTTCAGCTCTGAAAGACACAGGGTAATAACTGGAAAGTAAAATACTCTTCTGTTTCTTTAGTACACACCTAAGGATTGTAAAAGGATTCTTTAAAATATTTTGCTTTACATTGATCATAAAAATAACCTTTTTTCTTTAACAATTGCGTCATTTAATAGATTGTGAAAGTGTTTGTCTTGTCTTAAACAAGAGATGGGTACCTATCTCATAGTCTATATTATTTCCTGCAAAGCTTCATTTTGTTCTTTAAAATTATCTCCTTTTCTTTCCCATACTAATGAAGTTTTCAGTGTTTCTCTGTGAAAGATCTGCATTCACATAAGTCAAATTACACAAATTTATGCCAGAGTGTGAAGAGAGATTCTGATTTTCTCAAGCAAGTTTCTATGGTGATACTTTTTACACATCTTTTCATAAGCTGTACACTATCCTTTGTCATGGTAATCTCCCAAAATATATTTAAATAAAATCCCATAATAGCTGTGTTTGGAGTTTGGCCCAAGTCCATATTTTTTGTTTGTTTGCTGGAGCTTTTTTCTTCTGTAAAAACCATGTATTTCACAGCTTGTTCTTGTTTGTTCAGTTTGTTAATGTATGATTCAATCTTTAAATACAGCTCTATGCCTAAGTTTCCATCAGACGCTTTTCTAATTTATTTGCCATCTTTTGCTGATTTGCATTTCTAGTAGTTAATGACATTTTGCCAATTTAACTAATTTCACACAATAAACATTTCAGTTGCAAATAATTTAGCTTTGAAAAAACAGTAACTAGAAGTTTTTATACTTGTTTTTTGCTGAGGCACAGAGGGACCATATCTCTTAGTTCCTGTACTGGTTTTGTAAAAATACATCAAAATGGATGTATTTTTACCTTGTCTCTCATTTTTGAGGTGTTTTACACATACAGCAATGATATTTCTATAACATATTACCATTAAAATTATTGAGCAAGATCTCAAAAATATTTTTCCTATCATGAAAAGACAGACCTGTTTCAAGGTCCTACATCTCCTCATATATCAGAAATTAAGAGTGACGAATTAGGAGTCATGAATCAAGATTAAAGACCATATGTCATGTGCTCATAATAAGACCAAAAAGAAGACATTAAGAAAATACTTCTGTTTATGTGTCATGCATAAAAATGATTATGGATTTTAGAGGTACCCTCATGCTACAGGTTCTTCTTTATTTAAATTAAAGATGTAGTTGGAAAGTTACTGGAATGTGAAATTTCGTGGTACAGCAATAGGGAATAAGAGGAATCAAGGGTTCAGGCAGAGATCAAGGTGAGCTTCTGCTGTAATCAATCACAGTCCTTTTAGCATTGTTCCAGACTCTGCATACTCATACAACTGCTCAGTAATCAATGCACTATGGTTCTTGCCTCCTAAGCAAACCATGCTGAGATTCAGATTAATGGCAATTCCTTTATCCTCACTGGTTTCCAAATAAAATATTTTCTTACATTAATTCCTTGTTTGAGGAACATCATTCTTGATCTTTCAGTCTTCACTGCAAAAGAATCCTCTGGTGAGAAGTGTTTCCCCCTAGATAGAATTGCATCACTTCTGAGGGCAGTGTCATGATCTCAGCCTGACTTCAGAAGGTAGAGGGACTGTCCAATGCTCTCTTGGACTCTGTGTCAAGACGGACATGATACAGCTTTTGGACAGCAAGCAGGAAGTTCAGCACAGTAGCCCATGCCTTTCCCTGGAAGGTGCAATGTCCACTACATAACCTTATGTACATATTTTTCAGGATCACAATTCTGATACTATCTGCCTACTAAAATAAACTTATCAGTCCACATTGTTGAAAAATAGATTAGGGCTCTGCCACTATGAAAAGTGTTGAAAAATGTCCCCTCTCACATTTCAGTTCACTGGCAGCAGCCATCATTTCATGTCTAGCTGGGATTCATATTCCTGGCTTAAGCCCTTTGAAAAATAGGCATTGACACTACGAGTTTAGTAAGATCAAAAGACATTTGAAAGAAATTGGTATTTCCAGAGAGTGATTCACCTAACTGTAAAATACAGAGGATGAAGAGTGTCCTGGATAAGCCTTTCTTTATCACTCCTTTGATCATTAGATAATGACCTCATACTACATGCTTAATTCTAGCCATTTACTGAGATTCATCTGCACACCTTGCCCTTCATCACTTTGCATGCTCTTGTGTTATATATTCTTCAGGTGAAGGAGAATATTATCTTCTTATGACTTACATGAAACTGAACTAAAAAAATGTACTTAAAAGTTTGCTGGGGTAAATTAATTACATTTCCTAAATTGCTACTCTCCATTCTGTTTATGATTGTGTCTTCCATTTAACTATAAACTATTTAGATAGAGCAGATTTTTCTTTATATTTAACTGATTGTTACTTTATGCCACTTTTCTGACTATTAGCACTTCCTATTGCTTTCAAGTTGTACCATGATTCATACAGCTTTTTGGAAATATTGCTTCCTTTATTCCATCTTCAGTAACCAATTTTATTTTATGCATTCCTTTTAATAAGCTGATTCATGCCAGGTGCCAGTTTTTCTCATATTCTTTTGAGAAACCAAATGACTAAGAAAGCTAATGATAAAAACCTGCACCACTGGGAGGTGAAAGAGTTCGTTTTCTGACACAGACTCATTAGATGATGTGGCACACTCCAAGGGTGGCATTGATTATCATAGCCTCTGTACTCTTAAAGGATAATGATCAGAATAACTAGCTGACCTACTGTAACCAGATAACATTCAATTGATAAGTGTCAGGTGATTGTAGTTATTAAAAAAGAATAGGAACAGACTCTCTGGCTTTGCAAAATACTTATTAACAATTGCCTGTGAAAGAAGCTGTGGAAAACATCACCTGTACCTTGTCTGAAAAAAAAATAATTAGAATATAGAGGTTTATGAACAGATGCTGTGGTGAACATTTTAAAAGGTAGTTGGTCACATATTACAAACCATAAAAGAGGAGGATTTAAAGTAACCCATGTTTATTTTGACAACATTACTTCCCAGCAAGAGAAGCAATCCCATGATAAAATTATTTCAGCATTTCCTATTTAAATGTATGGTGTTGCTGGTAAATACTTAGAGGGTTGTTTTTTTTGGTTTTTTTTTTGGTTTTTTTTGTGGGTTTTTTTTTTTTTTTTTTTCTGGGTATAGGTCTTTTAGCTTGGAATCAAGCAAAAGTAAGTGTGGAAAATGTATGGTGAATATTTTCCACATAACAGGTACAAGTACACTCTTGATATTTAAGAGATTTGATCCAGAGAAATAATTTGCCCTTTGTAATCGGACATTTCTGAGTTCTGGAGGATCCCTGTACCTCTATTTATTTCAATTTTGCTTTGTTTTGATGTTGCACTTGCACTCTGTCAGCATAGATATCATAAGTAAGATCTGTATAAGTCCTGCCTTTTACTACTCTGGCTGATGAAGTAGGTAAAAAGAACACAAGATTTTATACAATATTCTTGCACAAATTCTAAATGTGAACATTCATATTGACTTTTCATGAGTGTAATAATAATGATGGGTTTTTTTATACTTCTACATAACACTAAATTGAAATGTGCTCCATCATAATTTTCTATGTTTTTTCAAGTTAATTCCATTTTCCACATCTTAGCATTCTAGGAAAAGTTTTGCTGTTTGATTACTATACTTCTCAATTTACTTGGTTTTGCTGACTACTTCAGAAAGCAAACTAGAAATTTTCTAGAAAGGTTTTGTATTATAATTTCCCTAATTCCACATTCAGTTAATTTCAGTTAAACATATTATTTACTACATAATGTATATTGTTTTAAAGGAGAAAGTGACCTTATCTCCACCCCCCCCCCCCAATCTCAGTCTTGATTTTTATTTCATTGCACTAAATCTGGCATGGCTGTTTATAACAGCTGTGCCACTTTTCCTCTTTTCAAGTACTGCAAGCTATAAAGTTTCATTCTAGGCTCTTAATGCAGTCAATCATTTACCTAATAAAACAGTCTAATGAATCTTCCCCATATAAAGCTTCATTTAGCTGGACTTGACAATATAACAATATTGCTCAAAGATATGTGAACAAGCAACTGGAATACCTGGAGCCAGCTCTGTGTAAGTGGCTCACAGTAGGTCACATATAGAAAAAGGATTATAACAGTAGAGGGATAAGCAAGAGGTTTTGCCTTGGGCTACCTCTGGGGCATTTGAAGTAAAGTAATTCTATCAGGACCAGCATGGTGAAGCGTATATTGCAACATAAGCTGCTCATAAAGTAGTTGTAGAGATTAAATGTCTTCTAAATGCTTAATTTTAATTGGAATGCTACTAGCCTGAAGGCATAAAATCATGTCTAATATATTTTTTTCTTTTAACAGTTCAATAAATAGTTACAGAAAATACTTAACAAGAATTTCATTATAGAATTAAGATCCATTTAACTTTCTTAGTTTTCTAGTGTAATAAAAAAGTTAGAGTATCAGAGTATAAAGTTAGTATAGATAATTACTTTTACTATCTCACAATTGATTGAAGCTGCATACTGAAGATACTGATTCAATTGAATATTTTGGTATATATGCAGAATCTTTGCAAAAAAAACCAAATGCGTTTGAAAATATGTATGTCCAAATGAATATTGTCTTTTGTATTAAATTGCTGTATGCATTTCATGGGAGAACACTGTTCATCTGTATAATGACTTAAATACATAATAAATGCATGTTAACTATTTAGAAAGGATCCTTCCTTCCTTCTTTCCTTCCCCTCCCTTTTCCTCCCAAGGCATTCTCTAAATCTCTTCTCTTAGAGGAAAATGTAGATAGAAAACCACTTTTGTTTCTGCATTAATGAATAAGCCACAATGATTTTTGTGCCAGAGTAAATTGTACAGCTCTATGCCTGCACTACGTTGTGTTTGTTTGTTTTCTTCAGTGTCTTATATAAACTATCTAAATTAATGACATACTAAAAATTATTTAATTAAAACTCAAGAATTAGCTTTATGAAATAAAAAATATCCTTTTCTATGTCAAGCTTAATACCAAGATAGGCAGCTTGTTTAGCAATTTCTCTGGCATATATCTGAGACTCTTGGTATGTATGAAGGATCTGTTTAACAGATATTTTGTCTGTGATAATACTAAAAAAAAAAGATTACAAATTCTCTGAAAGTAGAGGGATAATCTTTCCACAAAATGAGGAACCAGATATATTAGATTTCTAGGAAGCTCTGCCTACATGTGATTGCCATCCAGGTCTAATCCATTATTTCCTGCAGGGCAATAAGAATACACTCATTTTGTTATTTTTGAAAAGGTAGTTTCTGTGCCTCCAGGAAGACACTAGATGTTTTGGCCAACTCCTGTCATATGGACAGAAAGAAGGAACAGAAATTCATTCCTGGCTCTTGTCTTTGAACAGTAATTACTTCTCTGAAAGTACACCACACTTCTTTAAGGAGGAAGAGGCTTGATAAGTTAACTTTCATTAGTGGTTGATGTCTTTGTGAATCTGAACTATCAGTATAGCCAGACTAACTTTCTGCGACAGCCTTCACCCTTGATTTTATTTATACTGCTTTGTATCAGGTCGAAGTTGGTTTCCTGGAGGGCACAGCCTCTTTCAGACAGTCTTAAACCCAAATTCCTTCCTGACTCTTTCAGCTTTGCCTTGGTTATATGTTTGTTTGGAATTTTTTTTTTTTTTTTTTTTTTGTGTATGCATGTTTTGTTTTACTTCTCTTTTAGACATCCTTAAATACACTGTTATATTTTAAGGCAAACATAGACTGTATACCTCCAGCATAGCTCCCCTGTAAGTTCACTTCCTTTCACACCTGTGCTATCACTAATTGCTTGTTTACCTCCCTGGCTATAAACATTTAAAGTCTTCAATTACTCTGTGCACTAATTATCTTGAATAGCTGGTTTGGGGCAAGGGAAGAAGTCACTGGGAAAACACATATTCTTGTTTTCTAGGATTAGTAATATAGACTTCCTCCAACATTAAGACAGTATATACTTTCTGGTTTTCTGAAATTAATTATCAAAGTCTTTTTTTTTCCTTTTCTTTTTAATCTAGTTGGAATGCATTTGAATTCATGTTATTACTTGGAAATTATAGAGGTATATTTGCAAAGAATAAAACTTAATCCCCTTGTCATCCTCTCTCCATTCTACTCCTAAGATATATACTATCATTATCTTTCGTATGTCTTTATAATAATGTTTTTCAGGCTTTTTTGATGCTTTCCACATCCATGAACTCATACACTCTATCTTTCCCATGTACAATTCTGTATGCCAGTGTGTTGTGGGGACTATTTGAAAAAAAATTGTATTCTATTTTGAAAATTTCTTTCAGTATCGATATCTGTTTTTTACTGACTGACCTCTAACACTACTTTTTATTTCATTGCTCTGAGAAACTGTATTTTTCATTTATTCATAGTTCATACTGTATTTATTAATTAATCCCCTTAATGATGTAGCAGACCTTGTTGGTGACATTTTATTCAAGTCAAATTAAGTGCTTTTTCCTGGATGACTTTGTCCATAACAAAATTGACTCCTTTATTCTTCTATTATACTAATAAAACTGAAATAGTTCTTCTTCAGCATTTAATTTAATTTTACTAAGTGTGGGGGTTAATAATTTCAGAACAAATATGTGAAAATTTTGAGAAGGAGTTGAGGGGCAAATAAGGTTATTATTGCAAAAAGAAATTTCCTGACACTTATTCCGCTTTTTTTTTCCTCTACATACCTATTGGGATAGTGACCTTCTGTCCTCTATACAATCTTAGGCTTCATTTTAGAATAGCTATTCTATTCCTTTGTTATATGCCACATAATTCCTTGTAAATGAAACTTGTCCCCTTTGGGAGGACTTAATCAGCATTTTCTTCATAGGTGTAATGAAATATTATAAATCTTTCTGCAGACAGAGGGCATATAGTAAATTAGTGTGATACTGACCAAAAATTCACATATGATTGGAAAAAAATGAGCTCAGTTATTAATTATAGTCATTAAAACACAAATTTACAATTACTGAAAGCAGTAACAAACATAAATCAGATTAAATCTCTCTGCAAAATAACCAAACATTTAATATTCTCTTTTTCTATTTCAATAGCTTTCATCTCTGACAAGAATGTTTCTCTCCATCCTTCAGACTTGGCTGAATTATTTCAGGACAAAACATCTCTGTTTTGCTACACTTCCTTATTGTATGGAAGTTTTTCAAATTGATTCATGTCATAAAACCAAATATTACTTGTAGTTCCACTTCATGAGACATCAACACTAGCAAAAATGTTTACATTTTACTTGGATAGCCAAATCAGCCACTCAGGAATTAAAAATACCTGAATCTGTAGCTTACTAAAATCTTTCATTGTCAGAGAAACTAACATCCTGTAACTCCATAGAGCTGCTACCTACTTAGGTATAGTATTGTTTTACAATATGTTGCAAAATAAATACAAATAATGTGTTTCCTTTGGTTTATATGATGTAAAATTTGTTGGAGAATGAAAACTGGAACATGTCAGATTGTTTAATACAGTTGAATCATATTAATTTTGCATATTATTACTTAAATGCAAACAAACAACAATGGAAATACTGTCATATCTTAAAGAAGCACCCTGATCTGCTAGAACAAAATAACAAGAGAGTGGTTTTCACATTTTTTCACATTACTTCTCAATTTCATTTTTATGAAGGTGAAACTGTGATAGGAGATCTTTAAAATAATAATCTGCTGTTTTAAAAATATTGGTATACTCCTGATACATAATCCTATATTTTACAGGGTGAGTCATCTAACTGAATTAAAAACAGGCAGTAATTGAGGTAAATAACCTACTCAGCACAAAATTGCAAAGAAAGGAGCTCTATAGGTCTTAGAAAATATTATTACTGGGGTTTTTTTTTTGTTGTGTTATTTGGTAAATAAGGAAGCCACTATGAGAAAGCAAAATAAATATTACTGTTATCTGAATTAGGTAAAAATAGCAGTTATAGTTTCCTACAAGATTCTTGCTGCTAAATTGGAGAGATTTGGATTTCAGGGATGGCCCATTAAACAAGCAGGATACTGGCTCTACTGTCAAACAAACCTGCTCCAGATCTGATTGTCTCAGTGAGTGACTGAGTTGTTGGGATTATCTGCAATGCAGATTATAGATTATCCTTTTTATCAGAAAAAAAATCCTGTATATTTAAATATAATATATGCATTAGAGTTTAAATCCTTTAAAGTCCTCCATTTTTCCTAAGAAACCATAAATTTTGTGCTTAGCAAATAAACTTCTTAAAACCAAATAAATAATTGAATGTAAAGTCCATCTATCTAACCATGCATCATAGAAACAAACCCAGAAAATTTGCATGTATCGTGTACTGCGCACTCTTCTTGAAAGACTCGGTATGCCAATTGTTGCTTTGAATAGATGACATTAATTCTGCCATGTTATGCTTATCAGATGTGACAATGTTGTTCAAATTGTCACACAATACATTTTATATCTAAGACACAAAGATAAAAATGAGAATCCTTGTTTTATCAGTTAATAAAAATGCTCCTAGGGGTAACAAAATAGATGATGACTAGAACAACTTATTAGGAAATCCAACTGCTGATAAATCAAGGCCATAGTAGTTCATTTCAGTATGGAAGCAGTATGAAGAAGACTCCTGTTATACCAAAGATAATAAAAAAATCCATTTATTTATTTATACACACATCACACAGCTTCTACTTATTATTGAACAGTGGTTTGGAAATAAATGTTCTAATTTTTTTCAGTTTAATGTCCCAAAATGGCTGCAATTGATTATGACTAAAATTTATTACATTGCTGGGTATATTTGGTGCATTAATAGGAAGGGGAAGTAAGTGATCAATTTATTAAACCAAGACCTACAATGAGAATATTCTGTGATCTGAGTGAATAAGAAAGCACAATATATATAAATCTATAGCAGAAAGCGAGGAATTCTGTTGTTATTATATCACTGCTGTTATTTTTTTTTTTTTTTTTTTTTTTGCTGCTCTTTTACTTGCATCATTCCCCCTGGGTCTCAGAGCTTTCATGGCTCATTTTCCATTGATTCTCAATACTACTTCAAAGAATTGGAAAGATGAAGAAATATTCAGAAGTGAGCAACAAGTAGCCAGAAGTAAGTAAGTTCTTTATGATGTAAGTAACTAAAAAAGATTTAAGTAACTCAAAAAGATTTATGGCAATGTACTTTATATTATATTAGAATTCCTTACTTAGCTCTTCCCTGAGTTCCATTTCATATATTTTACAAGGCTTGCAGTTTGTCTGTTCATATCAGTAGGCCTTTTTATTTAACTTTCTCATACACTTTGATATTTAATAGGACTAAATAATGACAGTTTCCCATAATGGATATCTTGTGGTTATTTATGTTCTTTGTAAACATACAATTTTAACTACTAAAATATTCTTTGAAGCTCATATATAGTGCATGATGAGCACTCACAGTTTTCTTCCCTTTTTTGAGATCTAAATCTCAAGGGGACTGCTTTTCTTGTAAGAACAGACTAAACCTGTGCTCAGCCAGATTTTTGAAAATTGCAATGCAATGTTAACACTTCTAAAAGCTTCTTGACTATTCTTAATCAATCTTGAATATGTAAACAAGTGCAAACATCTCATGAAATTGCCATTGACATAATAAAGACATCCTTGCTACTGATTTTTTCAAAGTGATGTTTCACACAGCTAGTAAATAGCTAAGAGCAAATATCTGTAGTGACCCAAACAACATCTGTAACAGCAAATCAATAACACCTTCAACTTAATTTTATTTAGAACAGCAGGACACTCATTTAACAGTGCTTATTTAGAGCAGAAACTTGACTGTAGAAAATATTTGGTAATGCCTGTACACATACCCTGGCACACAAAGATGTATGGGGAGATAACATGTTTATATACAGATATCTAGTTTGTATGTAAATGTATCATACAAATCAAAAGCCTTAATAGTCAAAATAATTCAGTTGTAGTCCCAAATAGACATCTAAGCACATCCAACTTAGCTGATATGGAGGCATTAATTTAGCACAGTAAAAGCTTGTAGACAATGCCATAATTTCAGGTAGGGTCAGCTCACCAAGGACCATTTAAAGTATCTGCTGTAACAAGAGAGGTCTGTGTTGTAGGATAGAAGAGTGGAGGTTTCTACAGCAAAACTGGTAGAATGTAACAATGCAAAATGCAATAAAGTAAGTGTGATAACTTAAGAGTAATGTTAATCAAAAGGGAGATAAACACAGTTCAGTGTAATTCATGCTGCCTATCAAGAGAGGACTCTAGAATAAATTGTTTCCCAAAATTTTGTCTTACTCTAGAATTGTCTTACTCTAGAATTGTCTTACTCTAGAAGACACAGCAAGTGCACTAAAATTTGTCTGATGTAGATGATCATGGGGACAGGATGAAGGAATCTTGTGTACCATAGGTTTAAGAATACAAACAGATCCTGAATACCTCAGAAAAAAAAAAATCAAGGCTTCTGGTTTGCCCAAATTTTTTGCACCAATATTTTGCAAGCGGCTTATTCCCCTAGAAGCAAATTCAAAGTTGAAAAGGATTTATGTAATATAAAATGAGAGAAGCACATTAATCCCATTAAGGAAGATAAAGAAAATAAGAACAACAATTAGCAGATGTCAGAGACAAGTTTATTCTTCCATCTGAGATCACTCTTATTCTAGTTTTCTCGCTTCTTAATTTTAGGATTTCTCAAGTTATAAAGATTTTTTAAGAAGTGCTACACTTCATGTAGAAACATGCTGTGTCTTCCTTCCAGGTATTTTGCAATAAATGTATGATTTTCCCCAATTTAATGAGTAACACCTGTACATATAATTTAAAGAGTGGTCTACACAGCAGAAATTATTCTCAACTGTCCATAGGAAATTATAATTGTCATAGCTTAGTCTGATATAACGTTAATTTCTTCTCAGTAGCTGGTACAGTGCTGTATTTTGTGTTCAGTATGAGAATAACATTGATAATATACTTCCATTTGGTGGGTGATAAGGAGTATTTATCCTTCTTCCAAGACTTTTTTATGTCTCATGTTCTGCCAGTGAGTGACAATGCCAAAAGTTTGGGAGGGAGCCAGGATGGCTCACTCGAACTAGCCAAAGGCATATTTCATGCCATATATCATGCCCAGTATACAAGCTGGAGAAGTTGTATAAAGGGGGGTTGTATAAAGGGGGGTCTGTTTGGGGTTCAGGGATGGCATCTGGTATGGGTCAGCAGGTATTGAGCAATTATATTATGCAACACTTGGTTTTGTTTGGGTTTTCTTTCTATTATTATTGTTATGAATTTTATTATTGTCTATTATTATTGTCAATAATAAAAATATTGTTTGTTTCTTTTAATAAAAAGTTCTCATCTCAAACTACAATTTTAATTTTGATTCTTCTTGCCATTCCACCATGGAGGGGTGGAGGAGAACAAGCAGCTGGTGCTAAGTGGTACTTAGTGCTGCTAAGTTGCTAGCTGGACTTAAAGCACAACAGTGGTTAGAAAACTGTTGTGGTGTGTTATTATATTCATAATGATTGGATTGAGATAGTTAGTTTATTAATATTAGGTTAGAATGGTATGTTCCTCATATCCTCCCATTTCTTTCCCTCATGATTGGTTCAATCTGAGTTGTTTACCCCAAAAGTTCCCGACACTTGGTTCCCCAGTTAACCGTCAATCTCCTCACTCCTCCCTGCTCTTTCCTTGTTTGGTTCTGCCACTCAGTGTTTGTCAACACCCCTCCACCTGTCAATCCTGTAACCACCCCCAGTTTCTTCCAGAAGTTTCTGTGTCAATCACCCCAGTTTAGTTTGTCTATTTGTTCCCTGATTTTGTACCCACCCCTGTCATACTGTTATTGGTTGTTATGAATGATGTACTCCCCTTATAGTTTACCCCTATTGGATGAGAGAGGTTTACATCCCTGTCCGCCCACTCCATATTTAAGTTATTGCAACGCTTGATTTTGCTGATACTCATCCCTGCTCTCACCCAAAGATCTTGTTCCTGCCCTGCCTGGGGGAATAAAGACTCTTTGGGCACGCAAATGACTGTCTGTTCCTTCATCTCTTCGTCTCCTCCCAGTGTGTTTCGGCTATCTAAGCTGCGTAATCCATGCCACAACACTCAGCACTACCAGGGTGGCAGGATCCATTCCCCTCGAGTGCCCACTCTCGTGGTGGCCCCCAGCCTCATATAAGCGGTGCTAGCTGGCATATTTCACCCGCCCGTGGCTGTAGCTGGTAGCCACAGCAGAAAACCCCTTACAACACTTGTTGACCAACTCAAAACCAGTTTCTCCTCCCTAATAGAAATATAGCACTCTGGTCCAGTGTCTGGTGAATTCCAAAGGAAATGGAGTTTTACCAGGGACAAATCTTTCAAGAAGTAGATGTTAGATGAAAGAATTAACTGTGAGCACCCACTCATAGTCAGAAAAGACAAACAGTATAATGTTCTTGTGTCAAGTTAAAACTAATACTCATTCTGTGGAATTAAATGACTTTTTTTTTTAAGCAGAGCAAGAACTCAAATGTTTCCAATTATTTACTATGGATTAAGTTTTGCTATTTAAATACCATTTAACGCTTTTTTTTCACTAGATGTGTTTTTACTGATGAAAGATACTATTTATCACATGTAAGGCTAATAGAATCTATATTTGTGCCAGATTAAAATTAATTGAGCTGAGAGGTTCGATTTCTAAACTCATTTAATGCTAGTACCTACTTCTCCAAAATCATCTAATACTCTATGATGTTGTGTGTGTGTATTCAAAAGGTGATTATATGCAGTCACCTGATTAAAAGTTCATTCACCTAATGATTAAAAGTGTTTTTCCATGACAGTTCTAGTATATCAGGCTCAGAACTGAATATCACCTCCTGGTTGTAGAAGTGAAGGTCTATAACGGGAGTAATTTTATGGCAGCACTTACTAGAAACTAATACTGATCCTACATTTCAGTAATTATTTTATTGTGTCAGATACGTATTTAAGAAGAAAGAATAATTTTCAGGAATTATTTTCAAACTATTAACAGACAATGAAATAGATGGTTAAAAATCATAGTATTTTATGCAGTGTAAAGTATTATGTCTCCATAAGGGTATGGTCAAATTAAACACTCTTAGAGACAGATGAGGAGCATTAAGCATCTTTAAAAGATTGTTGGTTTTGTAAATTTTAAAAACTGATAGAAAGGAAGGGACATAAAAGGGACATAATATATTGTAATATTACTGCATCACAAAATAAAACCAGTTTCCAATATCAACCAAAATATTTTAAGAATATTTGGCTTTTACAAATTTTGGATAAAAATCTTTTGTCCATGACCACAGATTTTGCAATTTCTTTAACAAAGACTGAGAACTACCGTGCCTTTGGGGTTTTTGTTTGTTTACTTTTTGCAAGTGGAGGGAATACTTACTTTTGTTCCATTCCTACACTTACATGTTAAAATCCATGTTTCTCATGTATGTTGAACATATTTGAATGCCATTATTTTTAGCTGAAAAGAAAATAAAATTTCCTTAAAAGGAGAAAAGGTTTCAGGACCGGGTTTCAAACAAATTAAATTTATATTAGGACTTATAAAAATGATATCCAAATTAATATAAAAAATTCTTCTAATATTGCTCTTTTTTATTCCTGAACACCAAAAATATATTCAAAAATCCCACAAATCCCGTTGTTAGCAACCTCACACTGCAAGAACACACAAAACCTAATTGATAACTGATCAATAGAAAGTTGACCTTTGCTGGAAGTCATAGAAACATTCCTTTGCTGAAGGTTAGAACACCTTTGTGCTGAAGCTACTTAATTATTACAGGTAATTGAAATCTGATCTTTACTGAAATGATGTAAAGAGAAAACAAATTAGTTGCATTCCTTATTCGGCTTTATTCTACCTCCAGAACTGTAAGAACAAGATGTTTTGAAGACACTTCACAACTGAGGATCATGAAATGCTGCTTCTAGGGTCTTGGTCTTGATTCATTTGAACCTTCTTAAATCAGAAATATTTCTACAGAAATCAAGTGATTTGTACCATATTAATCTAACTGACATAGAATCTATTAAGAAAAAAATCTCTGGTTTAATTCAGTTTTGTCTGGTTCTATATGTGATTATAGTAGTTGCTTTGGTAGATATTGTCACATGTTCTTTTTCTGGTTGTTGGAGGTTGGTGGTTTTTATTCCTATGAGCACCCTGTGTGGCCTC
This sequence comes from Vidua macroura, assembly GCF_024509145.1. Taxonomy (NCBI): domain Eukaryota; kingdom Metazoa; phylum Chordata; class Aves; order Passeriformes; family Viduidae; genus Vidua; species Vidua macroura. The sequence continues at coordinate 36,806,467 of NC_071572.1, read as the reverse complement.
AGATAGCTAATTATATTAGCCTATGGAAGCTATTTTTGCACATTTCTCCAGCTGGTGATATATTCAGTTTGAGTGAAATAGGGATAATATCAAGGAAGAAGACTATAAAAGTCTTAGTAATTTCACCACTATGAGCACTTTTTTCCCTAAATTAAGTATGTAATTATCAAACATTTTCTATATTGTCATATGGTTTAACCTTCATTGAACTAATTAGGATGAAGCTTAAAATTACTTGCTGTGTTACTTGATTAAACAGCTGCATTTTTTTTCCCTTTCAAGGAGAAGCTGGGGGCAAATGTAGGCAACTGAGTTCAAAAATTATTATCAATGGCACACAAGACAGACAGCAATTAGAAAAGGATCAGGAGTTGAGGTGACCTATATAAAACAACCTTCTGGCCAAACTGAACAAACATCTGTAACATAGGTAATATTGTACTATGGAAGAAAAGAGGGAAAGGTGAGATTTATACATTTATTTTTATGTCGCAGTGTTTCTACACTATTTGCCCTGAGATGTACAAAAGTTTTAATTAAGAGAATGATGACATGCTGAGTCTAATGCACCTCACTCTCCTTGTGAACAATTTTGTTCAAATTATAACAAATTCCTCAATATGCAGTCATCTTTCCTAATCTATAAATAATTGTATTAAGTAATTGTCAGGGGCTGAACTCCCAAAAATACTTAATGAAATCACATGACAGAACAGCTGATTCCCTTAGTCCAAGAAACATATTGGCAGTAAACCTGAATGTATTGACTCCCACATTAGGCTAGGCTCTTCAAACACTTGTATCTGCTGTTGCTGATCGAACTTCACTACGACAGTTTTTCTGGTTTATTCTGTAGTGATGATCAGTACTCACAGACACTGTCAATATTTCAATGATTAGAAGATAAAGTGCTTTGTTTTTACTATTCAGACACCACTCAGCTGTGATCCATACTTCTAAGTTTTTACTAGTTTTGAACAGTCAAGAACCAATAGCATCTGATGCAATTATTTTATAAAAACTAGCATTTTCAAAATAATGCCAACAGGCAAGAAGAGGAAATAATCACTTTAAAGAGTTAATATTTCTTAGTATATTTCATGGTCCATACTCTCCTGATCTCACTTCACAGAGACAGCCAAGTATATACCTGGAGACCAACTTGCTGTGTATGAGCAAGGGATAGGTCTGCTTCTAGGTGAAGTCTGGAGCCCTGCAGTCACCCATCCCAGGAGATCCACAAGAGTTCATTGCTCTCTGTATTCCTTCATTGCTCCCTAGTGAAAATTAAGGCACAAAGATGTGGCAGGCAGATGGTGCATATCCAGGCTGCCGAGTGCTCCATATCCACAAACCCATTGGTTTTATTTAGAAAGTAACACATTTCCCACATCCTGCTGGCAAGCTATGCTGCAGTGTTCTTTCTCTGCATAATTGACCACCACCTCTGCTAAGAATTTCCTGAAGCAGGACACTGTTACAGAGACAGCTAGACCTACCTCCTTCTGTGTGTGAAAAGAAAAAGGCTTTAAATTCATATTGTATTCACATGCTCCTAAGTAAATCAGTAAGCGGGTAATATGCACCTTTCAACCAAAATTAAAGACTTTTCCTCTACAACTTTCTCAATTTTAAATAGATGATAACCACAAAACTTAGAAAACTACACAAAGATTTCCTATTTAAGCTTTAGTACTGTAGATAGGATACATAAGATTCTTGTTACTACATAGAAACAGGTAAAATATATATATGTATATTTCCCTAAAGTCACTACAAGGATTTTTCTTTTTATGTGTTTAACATTCTAGTTTGCCATTCAGACTTCATAACCATTGAAGGAAAATTATATGCCTTAAAAAAAGATCTGCAAATGCTGGTCAGCTGACAAAAAAATGTAACTCACAAAATAAAAACAAGTATAAATTATTTGTTTTCTTACAATGAGACACTCTAAGAAAATAAACTATTTTTTTTTATTTTGGATGCAAATCAAATCTGGGGAAAAAAAACCAACAAACTCAAACAAAACAAAAAAAAACCCTTGAGATGGAATCCTTGCTTTTTAGAAATCTTTAGATATGAGTGGTTTATATCAGATTAAGTTACCCAAATGTCATAGATTTGTTTTTAGGTTATCAGAAAAAAAAATGTTTTATATAAATTATTCAACAAATTTTGTCAGGAGACACTGTAATATTTTCTGATGCCAAATTATGACAATATGGTTCCATGACTTGACTTGTAGGCTGTACCAATTTATAAGATAAAGACTAATACCCTTGTCACTATTTTCACATCAAATGACTGGTTTGAAGTGTTACTCTTGAAAAGACATTTCAGATGGAAACATTGTTATTACTACATAAATATTTTCTAGAGATTTTTCTTTTCCTTGAAGCTTGGGATGAAGTGTAGGGGATTTATTTCCCCTAAAAAAAAGTCTGTAATCTCTGGACAGTCGTTTTCTTTCAGATTGAGGACTTGCACTTCACACAAAATAATATGCAACTTTTTCAGACTTCCTTTCAGTAAAAATAGAATTAGTTTTCAAAGACACTTAATGTAAATGAAGTGTGCTGGATCATTCTTCCTTCTTTAATATATTGGAATGCTATATTACAGATATAAAAAGGGATTAAATTATTCCAACCAGTGACAATCGTACTTAATCAATACAAAACTTTAGCATTTCTCTGAATTGCAATTCCTGAAAGAAAAGATTTACCCTGTGTTCTATTTATGGATAGACAAGGACTTTGGAAATGTATTCAGCTTATGTTTTTATCTGCTACTTGTTACTGCAAGAAAATCTGAGAGTGCTCCCATTAATGATTCATCTAGCATTAGAAAGAAGGAGTCGTGTCCTACTGGAACTAGAAGTATTTGACTGAATGCCTTTGAGATAGTTGTGATAGAATGGCTATTGACTGAACAAATATTTTAGAGGGGAAAAAATTCCTTCAGGAACCTAAACTGCAGACTTTGCCTTAAAAGAAGACTGTATATTGCAATAACATGGGCAGCCAAAAGAGTTTTATTTTTATTTGAAACACGTAGCTTTGTATACAGTCTGTGAAGAGGAGAGGTCTACAGAGGGAAAAACGTGCAGTGAAAGTGCACAGTATATTAGAAATGAGACTCTGAAAAGTATTATAGTATCACATCATTCTGTCCTGCTACTGCTGAAATAATTCTTTACAGAAAATTCAGATAAGTCAGAAGAAAGTGGTGATCAAACTAGATGTCCAGCAGTCATTAGTGGAAGCTGTTGGGAGGCAAGTGCTTGTGAGAAGCTGTGAGTTCATGACTAATGAGTTCAGATGGGTAAATAAAGAGAATAGCATTGGAATACTGATTTGAAAATAAGGTAATGGAAAACTGACATTCTTCATACATGGACATGAACAAGAGGAACAGTAGCTATGTGAAAAATTGGTAGAATGTTTTGTGATGTAGAAATTATGGGGAGTGGAAGGTCACTAGATACATCAGGAATTACAGAAAAAGAAGGTTGTAAGAGAATCAGAAATAAAAGAGTTGGTAAAAGGATGAATCCTGATGATAACACTGGGAAAAATAAACAGCAGGAGAAAAATGGAATAAAAGATAGTAGCAAAATATGGCTGGAGGGAAATAGGAGAAGATAAATTAACATTTGGTATGTACAGAAGAGGATATATGCTTCACTGTTAAAAGCAAATCAATTAAATTAATTAGTTTATCTACATAATACGGATATAAAAATATAGCCATCATTTTGGAATACCATTTCAGTGCAATAGGTGTTGTTAAGCATTCTAGAAAAAGTGTAAAAATTCTCCTTCAAAAAACTATAAACATGAAACCAATTTTTCACGTGTAGGTAAATTAACACTGTTAATTTATAATATAAATTGCAAGAAGAGGATCAGAAAAGGTAAGTTCTCTCGTATTGTTATTCTACATCTCTGTTTCAAAAACTCTTAAACTTGGGCAGAAATAGCTTCATAAGTGTTTTTATAATTAAAAATAATTAATTACTTTTATGTTGGAAAACTCTGTAATTTACCTAACTATTTAAAAATACCAATGGAATGGAGAAAATATTTGGAAAACAGTCATGAACTTAACATCACCTTCCACCACAATCAACCACACCACTTGCATTTCTCTCAAAGAATCATACTTCCTAAACAAAAAAAAAAAAAAAAAAAAAAAAGTTACAGCATATTTGGTCTTGAAAATTTGAATTTGGATACTTTGTAACTGGAAAATTTGGTTGTTTATATGTATAATTTGTGGCAGAAATCTAGGTATCTTTACAGGACATAGTCTTAAGCTACTCATGGGCAGGTTTAGGTTCGACATCAGGAAGGATTTCTTTACAGAAAGGGTGATTAGACATTGGAATGGGCTGCCAAGGAACATGGTAGAGTTACCATCCCTGGAGGTGATTAAGGAAAGTCTGGACATGGCACTCAGTGCTCTGGTCTAGATGACATGGTGATGTTCAGTCATGAACTTGATGATCTCAGAGGTCTTTTCCAAGCTAATTGATCCTGATTCCAAGCTAATTGATTCTGTGATCTCCACCCTGCATCAAGAAAGGTGGTAAATTATACAAGAAATATGGAAAAAAAATGTTGCAGAAGTTATTTTAAAATAATGAAATTTAGGAAGAAAAGATAGAGCAGCATCAGGAAATAATAGCATCTGTGAACTTTTAGGTTGCAGCTTTTTCTCTAAAAGAAGAAATTAAAAGAGAAAATCACAAGGGCCATCTTTAATCACACTTTCTTTTCTCCCCAGTACTAGATCTACTTCTACTAATTTAGCCTAATGAAAGCATTTTTCTTGTGTGGGCAAGGTACACACTTTAATTTACCTTGTGCCCACAGTAACTGAAGCATTTTCTGAGGACTCCCAAATACCTTTTAAGCCCCTTCTTATTTTGCTGACTTCTGTCTATTATCACAGTTGCTTACCAATAGATCTTCTTCTTTTTGATAATATTTTTCCACAAAACTTTGTGATCAACTGAGTTTATTTCTATCCTTAAAGAGAGCTTAGTCAAAGTCTCCTTTGAGAGATGTAACTGCTTTTTTGTATCACCTCCTATGGCCTCTATTTCTGTCACCTTTCTGTGGGATCTTAACTGAAATACCTGTCTGAGAAGTGGAGCAATTCTAATCTCTTTGTCGGTAAGAATCATCTGCAAGTGTTCACTGAGCTCAGCCTCTGAGATTCAAACTTATCAGTTTTCTACAGAAGGAACTTAAGTCAATTTTGCTTCTACCTCAAGCTCAATTTGGTGGAAATGAATCTGATTCCATTGTTCAAGAGCTGTGTAGATTTTTAGGCAGCAAGGAAGGAGCCACAGCACAGCAACAGAAATTTTATGCTACCCTTTGCTGCATCCAGGTAGATGGATGTTCCTCTGAGGATTGATGTGCTGTTTCCTTTAGGAACAGAAAGTCGAGGATGGGCTGCTGTACTTATGTCTGCTGACTACTCTGGTACATGGCCCAGCAAGGCTTTCTTTCTGTGCTGAGGGTGGCCTTGCTGGAAGGAGTTTACAGAAGCTGCTGCTTTCTACCTAGACCTTTACCTCTTGGACACCTTACCTAGTCTGGTGTTCAAGAGTATGCATCTTCTTAAAAGAAAGCCTAAGTGGTTCACTGTTTTACAGAATTCCTATCAAAATGTCATGGTTTGACACTGGCACAATGCCAGCGCCCCCCATGAAAATGCACCTTCCCCAAAAAAATGCTGTGAGATCAGAAACAAAGCAGAGCAGGCCCAAGCTTAGAAAGAAAGGAAAAAGAACTTTATTAAGCTACTACTATGATAAAAGATACACACTAAATCCAGAATTAAAACCCTCCACAACATTCCTCCTCCCTCCACCCAAACTCCAACAAACCACTGTGAGACACAACTTGGACCCTCAATCAAGTCATCACCCTTCAGATAACCAATACTCAGTCCCTCAAAGGAGAGAGGAGTCTCTCTTGCACCACAGACCCCCCAGGAAACACAGTTGCCACCTCTTGCATTTCCATGTCACACATGGCACCGCCCAGAGAAAATCTCCCAGTGTGACACTCTCCTTTCCATGTCACAGTGCTCTCACCACCGTGCATGGACAGACTGCTCATAGGGCTCCTCTAAGGATGCTTTGACAAAGACCAAAAGAAACAACAGTTCAGCTTCTCATTTTGGGACCACAGTCCCCCCCATCCCCCCACCCTGGGGTCAAAGGTCTCAAGAACAGAGATCTTCTTCTTCCTGAAGACAGAGGGCATTCACCACACCCTCCTCAGCTTTTCTCTGTTCACTCCATTCCTGTGCTGGTAGTCGCTGAAGCAGATCTCTTGGCTCACCATTGCATCCCCCTAAAAATGCAGTCTCTGTTGCAGGAGAAATTGGTTCAGTCTATGGCTAACAAGAAAAGTCCAGCCACAAGCCACTCCATCATCTCCTCCCACCTGGAATTTCTTCTTCTACCATCTCAGGTCACCGACTGTCTCTCTTCTCTTTCAAATCAAGGAGGAGTAATATTTTGCAAAGCTTTCATTTCCCAGGAATGGGTTTAAAGTCTCGGGCTCCCTGGACAGCTGAAATCTCTGCCCAGAACTCCAACTCCCACAGCTGGGTACCTTCCCCCTCCTTCTCCTTCTCTGCTGGCAAATTCCAGGTGCTTTCAGGCTCTCTGTCTCTTTCCCTCTGGGAGGAGGAGGGGAACAAAGGCATCTCCGTTTCTCTCCACCCTTCCATCCACAGGGGCCAGCCTGGTTCCAGTCCTTCAGCCCCTGGCCTACCTCTCCCAGGCCGCATGGCTTCCCCTCCCCCACTCAGCCCATGGCTGGGCAGGGGAGGTCTGCACAGCACTCTGACTGAAACCAAAGAGACAGTTCCCCTGGGAGTTCTTGCTTTTAACCCCCTGTGGTCTCAGAGGCGTGTCCATGCCCTCAGTCGTCACTCCAAGTGCCAATATCCAAACCTGACCACTGATTGGCTTGACCCCAACTTCCTGAGGAACTTCACTTCTATGTCAAACCAGGACACAATCCCAAGATAAAAAGTCACGCTTCCATTTCACTCCACAAGTGAAACTCACTCCCTTTAAATAAGTATCCCTTAAAAAAAAAGTATACAGTGTTATACACTTCTCTGCTCTCAGAGGAATCCTGCTTTCTTTTCTCAGAAATTACATTTTCTGGAATATCTTTCATAGCAGCTCTTTGCCCTTATTTTGGGAGAAGTTCCACAGAAAATAGAGCAAGTCTTAAAAAAACTATATATGATCTATACATGGTGGGTTACAGTAAAGTAACTCACCAGAACAAGCCAAAACCCAAAGCCAACACACACAAACCCCACCAAAACAAAACGAAACAAAAAGCTATCACAATCAATAATTTCCTAGAGATGTCCCTAAACATGGATTCATTAATTTATATCTAAACAGTTAAATAAATGACATGGTAATAGTGTAAGCTGCTTTATAATTTTCTATGCTTATCTACCTTCTCTTAACCACCAGTTAGGATGTTGCATAAAAGCAATAGCTTCTGCAAACATGTGCCATCTCTCCCATTTTTACAAAAAGAATGAAAAAGAGCTTTGCTGGAATGCTTACCTTGCCTCACTGTGGCAACACCCAAACAACAAACTAAAAATTCTAAAACATGATCAGCTTTTGATGGTAGCTGGTAGGGTAGCTGCTAGAGAGCTGCTGGAGATCTTGCAAATAGGTAGGTTAAATCCCCTAATGGCCTAGAGGATTTCTTTGGTATCAGATATTGCAAGTTCTTGGAGTTTTAGTCCCAAGTAAACAATAACACAATTTGTCCTTGCAGGGAGAAGTGAACTGTGGCTATGATATTACAATTTTCAACCTCTGATCTTGCCTCCAGCCAAATAAAACATGATATTTGCTTAGTTAACACAGCAAAGAACAGGGTGGTCCTTGCATCTGCTTTTGTTTCTCTAAGTCCTTTTGGAAATAAAAATAAATTAATGTCTTGAGGATTCATACTTTTTTCCAATTTTGGTTCTTCATTTGTTTATTAAAGGGAGGATTAAAAAAATGTATTATTTCTTAAAGGGTAGAGATATCCACTGACAAAGAATTAAAATTATTATAAAAATTTTGTTGTTGATAGTGCTGATTGTCGGAGCCTTCCCCGGATTGGGGTGACTCCGGATGGTGGTAAAGTCTCTCCTCCAACCCGTGCCTTCAAAGAAAGACTCAGCAGTCCTCAGTCGTCCGGTCTCAAGGCAGTTTATTGCATGTTATCTCAAGGCACACAGACTCCCTGACATTGTCCCTGACTCTGTCTGTCCCCGTCTCTGGCTGTCTCCTCTCTCCCCTCCCCGAGGGGCTGGTGCCATCTTTTATATCACATATTACGTATTAGGTGTTTATAGTTTTTCCCCAATACCTACTACCTATGTTGAACAGTGACTTTCTACTCTAAACCAATCTGTGAGTGCCAACATCACCAAGAACATGGAGAATAGGAAGAAGAAAGAAGGAGGACAGGGCACGCCCAAATTCCTCCATCTTAGAACCTCTGACCCCCATGTACAAACCTCAGACCCCCCTGTACAAGGCCTAAAACCCCCCTGTACAGCACTAAAAAATTCTACCATTCACCTTGTGACTACTTCTATTATAATATCTAAACTTTTGTGATTTCTTGTTCTTCCTGCAAAGTTGGTAAATTGTTCCATGGGTCAAGCTCAAGACCACAGGGGTCCCTGGCCGCCTGCCAGGGTCTCAGAGGCCTCTGCCCTGAGCCCAGAACATCCAAGAGTGTCTGAGGGACACCCTGGGTTCCGACAGCTGATTGCCTTTAAAATTTAGTTCTTTTTCTGAAGAGCTATAAAACACAGAGATGCAGGATGCTAATCTGATACAGGACAGCATTCTCATATTTCCTCAGGTACATAAATTAATGATTTTTTATTTTATACAGCTTACAAATGCTTCCAAAGAAACACTTCACATGTTTTTTACATATTTTTTAGAATATAACTTGATAAGAATGTCAAAGGAAAGCAGAACAAATTGGGAAAATTTTATCTCAGCGCTACCTTGGAAGATTTATACAACTCTACATCAAAGTCTCTTAACCAAATTAAGTTAAATACAAATCAATTATGTTTTAGAGAAGTCAGAAAACTAAATAATACTCTGTGAACAGCAGCAATATCAATCATAAATTTCCATAAACAGCATCAGAATGGTCCAGTTCTCTTATGTAAAGACATTCTGATCATGCGGAACATCTAAGCAGAAAGACATAGCACAGCTCAGTCACACTGTCCTTTTTGTCAGAAAGTCATTGTGCCCCATGCACCTGCAACAAGAATTATTCTTTATGCATTTTAAACACTACCAATACTGATAGATATTTGGAGATGGTTTTGATCAACCAAAGGATAAAATGGTGTTTCTTATGTCTGTACTTAAAGACACTGTTTACCTGAAAAAGTCACAGAAACAGACAAATAAGGAGATAAACCTTCTTAATCTCATTAGTGAGATTCTTAGTAAAAACTGGAATTTTTACTAAACATCTAAAGAGCAGTTTGAAAAATTAGAATTAATCCAGTCTGCATCATTCCAGACAGTTGAGAATAAAATCACAAGATTTTATTATTATTAACAATAATAAGCAATAATAATCATTATTATTAACAGTAATAATGATAATAATGGGAAAAACCCCCAGCCCTAACCCCAAAGATCCTTTTGAATAACTTCTGATGTTCATAAATAATTAAATGAATATTGTGGCATTATATTTGCCTTTGTAATTGGAACTCAGATCAGTTTGGATGCTACCTAGGTAGAACAATATATTATTCTGCAATTTGTCATGAGTATGCCTGTAAGTATGTCTGCATGTCAGTTGTAGACATCAGCAATACAGACTGCTACCCCAAAGCTTTCCATTCTAGGCTCCCTTCATAATCAATAGAGATAAATAAGCTGTTCTAGAGTGTGATGCATCTTCTTTCTAGGGTTAACAAAGAGAAAAAAGTATGAATAATACATAAAATGCCTATTCTGACCTGACTTCATTAGTTCTTCCCCCAAAAGCCTTGAGAACCTGAGTATGAAGTGATGACTGCTATTTTTTTCAGTCACTCAGATTTTTTCTACAGTATGGATAGGATCACATTACGATTGTAACTACATTTTCTAAGTGATCGTCTGACATGTTCAAAGCTAATATGATTCAGTTTATCCAGAGAGCATAATTTTTTTTTTTTTTTCCTGGCAAAACCATGTGTTAACCAGGTTGGCCTGTCAACACCTTGTATGCTAAAGGACTGGTTTTGTTCCAAAGCATTCTGGTATAACCTGGGCAGCTTTCCCAGGCTGCCAGGTGGAAGAGATGAAGAAATGTGGGTGTTAGAAGACTATAAGCCAAATCGTGTCAACTGTTTCTTACTGTATTTTTTTAACTGGAGGAACTCTAAAATTTAAATGGAACTTTTTTTGATTTAAAAATAAATAAATGGATGTTGAACACCTTATTTTCCTTTCAGAAAGTATATATGGAAAAATTCAAATCTAGCAAACTTCCTGCTGAGGTAAGGGAACAGACGATATGGTTTCTGGTAATTAAATAATTTTTGTTTGGGGTTTTCTTTTAGTGTTTTTAAAATTATGAATGGACTAATTCTGGTGTATCTCCTGCTTCCATCTAATTCTCAGTCATTAAATTACAAAGACATCAGTTCTAGTACACACCTTCTCACCTGTAATCCTTCTTTATAATACAGTCAGAAAAGAAAATTAAAAAAAAAAAAACAACTCAAATCACCAACATCACACAAAACAAAGTATTCAGCATGGAAAAAAAGTCTGAATGGTAAAGCAATAACAATGTTAATGATGAAGCATATTCTGACTGAATACAAAGACTCAAATTAATATTTGAATAAATAAATGTGAATAAATAAACATTCTTCTATGAAGACTACATCACAATTGATTAGCATTGGAAATAAACCTTGGAGTTAATGACATGGGTATTATGGATAGGCAATTTCTTTGTGATCCACGACAGCTTCATTTAGCAGAGCAACTAAATAGTTGATGATCTATCTTTGAACCTTCTTAATGTTGGTTTAAAATCCCTGCAAAGTAAAGAGGACTACATTCCAACACCAATTTCAGAGGTTACATGGGGCATCTCTCTTTTGGTGTCCTGTGTGGGGCAGGAGTTGGAGTCAGTGATCCTGACTGGGTCCCTTCCAACTCAGCACATTCTGTGATATTTCTATGATTCAATGATTTTGTAAGCATTCCAAGCAAACTTCTGGGTATAGTCAAATCAGTCAGTTCACACAACCCTCAATAGTGCTATTTAGTTCATTTCAGTTTTTTGGAAAATGAGATACAGTTTTTCCAGGTATCACAACTTTACGTGCTTGATAAGCAGGTCAAGCTACCAGGACAAAGTATCAGAGGAAGATCTTGTTTGATGATCATGTTTGATGGTTAGATGCATGAAGAGTGAAGTTGCTGATTAACATTGAGACTACTTAAAGCTGACCATATAGACATGACTCTAGCAAATTCAATGATTATACATACATTTTAAAATGTTTTTTTAAATTTCTTTATTTAATCCTATCATTCTTGGTATGAATAATTATCTACATTTTTATATAATATTATTAATTAATTCTCTGATTTAAAGCCTACTGAAGTCTAGGAACATGAGTCCCTTGACTGGAAATATTTCACATTAAGCCTAAGAATATTTGCACTTTTAAAGATTTGCAGATCTCAAAAGGAGATCCTAACATAAATATAACAGGGCATCTTTAGTTCCTAATTTCTAGGGTAACATTAATTATAGTTGTTGAAACATTTACACTAAATTTCACTGTCACTACAGTAAGATTTCCTGGCTTTAAAAATTAATTCAAACAGTATAATCCATATTATTTAAATCTTGGTTTAGTACAAAGAGGTATAATCCATTTATGGTAATACAATAACTGCTTATTCACACTTTTGAGTGTATCTAATGAAATGCTTTAAACCTTTTTATGCAAATAGGACTTTTATATATTGATCAGATTTACTGCTTTTTGCCTTTCCTACAATTGCATGAGCAAACTGCATTTTGTGTAGAATCTCCATAAATGTGCACATACCTGATTAGTAGAGTAAAATTATGAGTATACATATCTGTACTTATTGCCAATTATCTATGTTTTATTGTTTTAATTATAAAGAGCAGTCTTTGCAGGGAATGCAATACAATATTTCTGTGTAGAGCAGAATTAAAAGAATTAATGTACTTTTAAATTAGACTCCAAATTAAAAGATATTTATCTGGCATTAATTTTAGGTATCACTTAGAGGAACTAAGATGTATTTTAAATGCAGAGTAAACCAGAAAGTAGAAGTTACATTTCACTGTTAACCGACTGTTACATGACAAATAAACAAGTTTAATCGTGTTATTCACCTCATTGACTTTAATGATTCAATAATAGATGTAATAGGCACCTCAGGACCAGATGGCTTAGGGAAAAAAAGTCCCCATGAACTACCACTTTTTCATCTCAAGTATCTGATAAATATGTTAACTCCCTGCACTGCGATGACAGCCGGAATTTCTCACCAGCTGGCCAGTTGCTCTGCACAGTGGGTGATATCATCCTCAACTGAATGTTGAATTCTCAGCTCTGTAGTAAGGTCAGGACTTCAGGGTTTTTCTTAAAAAACACATTTTTTATTGATTTCACATAAACTTTACAATCACTGACAAAAGGATAAGGGGGAAAGGTCTTAGGAAGGGCCAGATCAAGAGTTGAGGCTGGATTCAACACAAGCCATGCTTGTAGCAGTGCTCATCACCCCCATGCATTAGCAATGTGGGTTGAATCTGCAAAGAGAATGTAGGGCTACAGCCACCTCTCATCAAGTTGTTTTACTACACCAACCTTTTGCTCAGTATTTTGCTACCTCAAGTAGAGCCTGCATATGATCATGGCTGGCAGACATTTCAGCCATGAAAATACTGTTTATTTCTAGCTGTCATCTGTGTTGCTGCTGCAAAAAAAAAATTTTAAAAAAGGGGCTCAGAAGAATTTCACCCCCCTTCTTTCCCAGAAATGTCAACAAAATGGACACATTGATTATCTCCAGCCTGTATCAGCCAACACTGTTCAGATCTGAAAAGCAGTATACAGCCTACTGTCTGCCACAATTGCTTGATTTTGGCCTTGTTTTTTTAGCACTTCATCTCTCCTTAGATACCACATCTGTTTCTGCCTCTGTCTGTGCAAAAACCAGCCATAGTAGAGCCTAACAAACAAAAGGGTTTTTTTTTTTTTCATATGTGTATATTCACAGATGTTATTTCCTACTTGTTCCCTGACTTCTGATTTGCCTTTGTAAACTAGACCATACTTGGTCCTGCATCAAGAAAAAAAATTGTCCTGAGTTTTGGAAGGGAAACTGAAATGTACATAATGAAAAGAGAAAGGAGAAAAATAAGATACAGATGCATTAACCATCTTATCAGTTAAAGGATTTTGAAAAGACAATTCTGAAGACCTATGGTAAGCTAATTGTATGTCTATTCAAAGCCCAATTTTAAAACAAATTGGATTTTCTCAGAAACTTTAATTACACACAACTTGTATTAAAATGCCAGAAAACCCAGAATAAATGGCATCACTCAACTTTATTTAAAAAAACAAAACAAACCCTCTTTTTCTGTTTTGCTAACAAAATTTGTTACATGCTATTTCTCTCACTTAATTGCATGAAAAGTTCTTCAGCAACAATCATAATAATGAAAAAGTCTCTGATCCTACCATAATGATATGTATCTTCCCATGACAGTACATAAAGCCACTTATTCATATTAATTCATTTACTCACTCGGCATCACTTTGGAAGAGGGTGCTACTATTCCTCTCTATAAAAATCCCTGGTTTAAATAAAGAGAAATTGAAAGATACTGACAGTAATCACAGGCCTGATGAATATATCTCTTTCCTCAAAATATATAATGAAGTATCTATGTCCCAAAAATAATAAATCTAGAAAAGTTAGTTTTCTATGAAAAGGGAAGCAGGAACAAGCAAAAAAATCCTGAGAGTCAGCATAGCAAAGTATTAAAGTACAAAGAAATTTATATTTTCAACACAATAAAAACCAATAGAAAGATCCATCAAGTATACAAGTAATGTGTAGAAATAACAACATAAAAAAAAAGGATCTGGGTATTGGAGTACTAGTATTCTAAAAGCAGTACTAAAAACAAAAATAAATTTTTCAATTATGGCAGAACAAAACCAAAACCCAAACATGTAAACATGTAAATCAAAATAGAAGAAATGTTCTCTGCATCATCCTTCATCAAAGTAACAAAAACTCTTTTTACTCAGGTACACAAACCAAGGCAAAACATTTATAAAAAAAATGTGATAGACTCCATAATGAAGAAATACTAGGCCACACACACTGAGAATTTACTCTTTGGCACTTCACAACTGCATGCAGCCACAAATGCTAAATGGTCCAGAACAGTTCGCTTCTTCAGAGAGGATCAATTTTTTTCTACTACAGGTAACATGGAGAACTGAGATTTTTTTCAGCACTTCTTATGTTTTGATGACCCTCACAATCTATATATGGGATTTTTTCAGTTCAAATTGTCTGATAGTAGACAAAGTCTGTGGAGACCAGAGGGTTGCATAAACATCAAAATGAAGATCTTATTGAAGAATTTGGGAATGCAGGTCCCTCTGGCAAAATTTTGACAAAGTCACAGGATAGCAAATACACATTTTTTTTTTTCTTTCCTTAAGTCTTTCAGTAAAACTCCACAGGAAGAATCACTTGAAGACTTTGCTTTGCAGGAGCTGGTTGGTTCACACCAAAGAGGGGCTAGAAGTGATTTAATACACAGGACTGAGGAACAAATTAGGCATATACATTATTTGGCAATATAAAAAGATACTAAAGCCAATGAATAAAACTATTTTTAGATTACTTATATCTTCCTGTAAGCAAAAGATTAATTCAAACAAGTATTAGGAGTGAGCTACTTCTAACAGCAATTCACAAAAATATTATATTAATTTTGAATTTTAGTCAGTTTGTCAGGGAAAGGATTGTGGAGTTGGTAAATGGTAAGGATTAATCCAAACAAAATGAGACACCATAAGAACCACTTTCTTTTCAGCAATGTAGTGGATGTAATTCCCCTCAAGAATGATAAACCAAAGAATATAATCTCTTGTGAAGTTTCCCATCTCTTCTGGAACATTCTTTATACTAGAATACAGCATGTTCTGTAATAAATTTCAGCTTCATTTATATTGAGATGCAAAACTAATCCATGGTGTGCCCTACATCCCAGTCTTACAAGCATATGAGTCAGGCATTGGACAGAAAGGCCTTGTACCTCTCATTTGAATCCACCTAGTATTACCTCTCTTCTGAAGCACATCTGGAATTTCATTTACTGGGAAAGCAAGACATGGGTTGCAGAAAGAAGGTGGCAGAAAATGTTCCTGTCTTACTTGTACTATGATATGGGCTCAAGATACAGCTGAGCAACTTAGATTCTGAAATGCTCTTAAGTACCTTCTGAAATATCTTTGTCAATCAATTTTGTTCATTGAACTCTTCCTCATGTGGTCAGGGTGACTGTGCTGGGGCTCAAGGTTTAAGCTTTCCTCCTGACTCAGCTAACTGTTCACCTTCCAACCCCTTCCATTTTTTTGGGAGATATACCTGGTTGTAGGGTGAGCTGATTGGTAAACTGATTTGAGGTACAACTAACTTGGTATGTGTGCTTTGATATAAATGATCACTAAGTTGCAGCCTTGGGTAAGAGACTGTACACCACATGGTTCAAACCACTTCTATTGTGGGTACATATTTTTTTATATAAAGTACAACAGCAAGCTTTTTGGTTCGGTGCTTATTAACACAGGATTCAAATTTTAACATATATGTCATGGATAAATTATTTAAAATAATATGTGGGCTGCCCCGGACCGTGTCCTGTAGGGTGACCCGTGGGGTTGGCGACATTACCATCCCAGGTCCCACAAACCGATCCCCCAGCTGACCAGTCAACAGTGCCCGGATGAAGTAATCTTCCACACCAGGAACAAATGGGAGCACACTCTGTGTAGAGTTCTAACTGGGTTTTATTTGAGGGTTGAGTAGAGGGCCCACAAGGGTAGGCTGGGAGGGAGGCAGGTGAAGCAGAAGGGAGACAAACTGCAGGAGGAGGGATCCAGGGACTGAGCACAGGCTGGCAGCAGAAGCCGAGGCTGGAGCTGGGAGCCCCAGTAAGGGGTGGATACAAAGTATATAAACTGGGGGAAGGTAGGAGGGGACAGGGTACAATAAATCAATGGGGATAAGGGTAAAAGGAGAAGTTGAGGTGGGGTGACATATCTTTAACAAATGGTGTAACAGGAGGGGAGTAACTGTCACACAGAAGCCAATGGGGGAACAGGGGAAATAGAACTTTCTGGGCTGTGGGAGTGAGTCCCGGGTAACTGGCAGGTAGGTATTAACATGCGGGAGCAGGGAGCCTCGGGAAGTCGACACAGTTACTCACTCTAGCTTAAACAAAAGTATCGTCCCAAGGCATCCCAGGCCTGCTACCCTCAACACTGACTCCCACAATAATAAAAATTACTGTCACTTTTATTTTACTCTAGTTCTTTTTTTCTTTTTTCCTTTGCAAGTGCTTGATACTGAAAATTTCACTTTCATTTTCAAGAACTCTGATGTCACAGTTTGAAGAGAGTTAACTTCTTTTCAATGAAAATCTATATCAATCAATGTGAATGTCTTTTTCCACCTCCCCCAGGGACAGCATCAAAAAGAAATTATTAGGAGCACCCTCAGAATGCTACAGACAAATAAAGGTTAACTGTGTCTGAATTAACAACTAATGGGATTCTACATATTATTCTGTGGGTAGATGAATGTACCTAAGACGTGGACGTTTGCCTTCTCCAGCATTTTCTAGTTTTACTTTTACATTTTCTGTCTCCTGCCTACCCAAATACTGATTATGTAGGCCTTTAACGGTCAGGTGGGTATTGTTGGTAATTAACCTCACAGACAAAGGGTAATTGCTCAATTGTCTTTGGAGAGTCTGATGGGAGAAGTCAGAGGTAGTGGCCAACCAGACACTGAAAAAGGAAAACTCTCCAGAGTTAATGAATAAAGTTTGTATTAGTGTCTTTTAACTTTCATTTGATAGTATATATGTTTTCTCTCTCTAAACACATGTGGCCTGAAAGCCAAACTGCTATATTAGATATTGTAGGTTTACACTAATATGTAATATTTCTGGATACTTAAGAGATAAGCTTTTTAGTTGCTTCCTGTCTTGGTATTTATATTTAAGGAGGAATTTGTTTAAACTCTAGTGAAGACATAGTTGCAATTAACAGTGGGGGATTTTAAATTTGGTTTTAGTGATGGAAAAGCGTTCTGCAAATATATAAGTCTGGGTGGTCAAATGTAGTCACTATGTCAATAGAAATTCTACTAGTGTTATAAGAGAAAACTGAAGATATTTAACAGATGGTATTGAGAAAGCCAAATAATAGACTTCTAATTTGTAGCAATAAGTTTTCTAGGTGCTAATAGAAAGACCTATGTAATATGAAAAGAAAACAGCTGAATCTTTTCTTACGAGTGTACTTTTCTTTCCAGTCAGGATTAAATTTAGCTGAGGACTTTGGTGTCATTAATAAGGGAATTTTGACCTTCCCAAAGTCTATGTTAAATCCAAAAGTGTCTTGAAGGTATATACAGGGTGATGAGGTACTGGAACAGGTTGCCCAGGGAGGTTGTGTTAAAGTGCAGTGTTCAAAGCCAAGTTGGATAAGGCCTTGAGCAACCTGGTCCAGTGTGGGGGAGTTAGGACTGGATGATTTTAAAGGTCTAATCTAACACCTTAACATTCTATGACTCTGTGATTTTTATATCATTTACTTTCAGGCACTGACTTCTTTTATGGCCTGTTATTCAAATGAGGGTTTCCACAACTGACAGAATTTATGCCAGATAGCTTTTCATAAATGGACAGGAAGGTAAGTAAATTGCCTTGAAGATCCCAACCTAATTAGCTTTAGTATCTAATAGAATGTTGCCATTTTTAACACAGTCTGTATTTACCCAGACCAATTTTCCGTATTCATGGTCTTACATCTTGCTGTGATTTTATAGAAAGATGCTAATTAGTAAGAGATCAATTTGAATTTGTTCATTCCTACTTCACTTTATAGTAGTCAACAGACCTGATAATATTGCTAAAGTGAATTGTCACGGAGTTCAGTTTTATGAATATGTTTAAAAATAAAAGCAATTTGTACCAAATCCTTTAATTTTGTGGCCCATCCACAGCATGTAGAAAAAATGAAATGAATCTAGACAACTGAATTCAAAACCTAGAAATCTGGGAGGTATGTTCCTAATAAAAACAGTGCAGATATTGAAAATATAGTAGGTTAAACACACTACATGCAAGATTGTCTTCACTTCGGTGAGTAAGGCATTGGGTTTTCCTCCTGGTATTTGTAGTTTTAAGGGAAGAAGATTGTCATGGGCCATAGAGGCCAACCAGCTATGTTTTTCCCTGAAGACAATAGATTAAGCAAGGCATCATATTTCCATCTTATTTTCCCCAAACCTTTCCATCTGAGCCAGGCTCAGAGTCTGACAAAATTAATTTGGTACATGGCTGAGAATCCTTAAGCTGGCCCTATCTAAAGCATGGTAGAGAGAACTCTACCCATCAGTTTAGTTAATAAGTAGATCAAGTAACTTTTCCAGATGCAATAGATATCTTTCACTGAAAAGTAATTTTCTAAACTTTACAGATTTGCTGCAAAGGATAATGGAGAATTTTTATTTATACACTTGCCTGTACCATGGTTCTGAGACACCCCTACAGTATAAATAGTTTAATACTGTGATTATTAAAACGCAAAAAATTGTCACAATGAGATAAAACTACTAATAGGAAAAAAATCCACGCAACTCAAATCTGAAATATTTTTCAAAATAAAATTGATAGAGGAATTGAAAAAATAAATTAGAAATATTGCTGTTGTACAGCATTCTAGACATAAGAAGTGATGGATGCAAGTAAATATGTAGCAAGTACTATTTCAAATTATTTTAGCCTTACTTGTGAGTACCTTACTCATATTGAGCAGTACTTATCTGCTTAAATTTTCCAATTAATTTCACCAAGTGAGATATTTTTCACTGGTGAAGATGTAAACTCCTTTCTTTTCTAGTGTAGTGGCTTGACCCTGGCTGGATTACAGATGTCCCCCAAAGCCACTCTATCCCACCCCTTCACAAGTGGGCAAGGGAGAGAAAATGTAACAAACAGTTGACATAAAGACAGAGAGAGATCGCTCACTGTGGCAGCACAATTCTCTCTCTCTCAGGATTTTTCATAAAGGTGCACAGAGAGAAAGAAAGAGAAAACAGTTTCTATTTCTGCTCCCGGTTTTTCTCATGTGGAATGTGCTTAGAGAATTGTTTACCTGGGGTGATTCCTTGATTGGATTCTGGTGAGGATTGTTTGAGTCTGGTGGCCAATCAGATCCACCTGTGTCTGGATTCTGGAGAACAGGGTCACAAATTGTTAGTAGTTAGATATGATAGAGAAAGTAGCATGTAGTTTTAGTATTCTCCTTTATATAGTATATTAAGGTATTATAGCATAGTTATAGTAAAGACATCATCAGACATCATCTTTCCTTCCCACTGGGTTCACCTGCATTTTACAATAACTCACTGATCACCATCACAGGCAAAACAGGCTCAGCTTGGGGTTGTTAATTGAATCTGTTACTAACAAAACCAGAGCAGGATGAGAAGGAACCTTAGAAACACCTTCCTCCCATGCCTCCCTCCTTCCCATCTCTATCTCCTACCCTTCAATGGTGCAGAGAGATGGGGCATGGGGGTTATGGTCAGTTCATCACACATTGTTCCTGCCACTGCTCAGGGAGGGGAGTCCTTACCTTGCTTCAATGTGGAGTCCTTCCCATAGGAGACAGTTCTCCATGATCTTCTTCAGTATTTCTCCATCCCATAGGCAACAATTCTTCACAAACTGCTCTGATGTAGGTCCCTTTCCTCAGGGTGCAGTCCTTCAGTCACAGCCTGCTCCAGTGTGAGTACTTCACAGGGTTGAAATGAAACCTGCTCCAGTGTGGGCTCCTCCCTCCATAGGTCTGTAGGAGCCTGCTGCAGCATGGGCTTCTCCTGGGCTCACATCTGCTACAGTGTGGGTTTCTCCACTGGCTGCAGGTAGATCTCTGCACTCCCATTGATCTCAATAGACTGCAGGTGCACAGATGCTCCAGCACAGTCTGAACCATGGGCTCAGCACTGGTACGTGGAGCACCTCCTCTCCCTCCTTCTCCACTGACCTTTGTGTCTGCAGAGCTGTTCCTCTCACAAATTCTCTCTCTTTGCTTCTCTGAGAGCAATTACATTTTATCAGTAACATTTTTCCTTTCTTAAATATGACAGGGACATAACTATCATTCCTGATTGTCTCAGCCTTGGCCAGCAGTGGGACCATCCTGGAGATGTCAGGCATTGGCTCTGCCAGACATGGAGAAAAATTTAGACAGCTTCTCACGGAAGCCGCCCCCGTAGCCCCAGCTACCAAAATGTGGCCATGCAAACCCAAAACACCTGGGTCATATGCAAGCACTTTGATGGACGTTATCAAACATCCTGCTGCAAATTTTGACATTGAACTGTTGCTTCTAGAGAATGAAAATAGCAGGGTTTGGACTGTTATTAGATATATTTTTAAATTCAGAATGTAATAGAAAGAAATATGTGACCATATTTGAGATATATGACCACAAATGTGTGTGTTCTATACCTTTACTTATTTAAATGTAGGTACATTTTGCAGGCGTAAATAAGTATTACAATTTTTTGAAAATACAATATTGTTAACAGAAACAGAAAGATGCTATAAAATATCCTGTGATAAACCTTAATAATTAAAGTTCCTTTAGAATAAAATCAAAGTGGTACCACAAATTATATTGGATGACTTAAGATCACTTTTCACCTACAATTTGTATGTGATTGTGGCTTTCTAGACATAGACAGTTACTATTCACTACCCAGTCTGTTCTGATGGTTTGCAAATTACTGTTTATCCACTTGATATGCTGCAACTTTGATATTTCTGCCTTGTAACTGGTTTAGTGAACTTTTTCAGAAAAACTTGAAAATGCCTGTTTGCTATTGTGCTGGAAAATGCCAGGAAACACAAAAAGAATTCAGCAGCAGAAATGTTTCCTGTCTCAGAAACTACTACAAGAGCGATGTGTTATTATATTTGCTATAATTCTTTGGATTCAGTTTGTGCAACTTCCAAAGAAGAAATGCCATAAAGAAAACTTAGTGATGGCATATGCTATGCAGTACTACTGTAAGCCAACGAAGTGTGTGTAAAATATTATTTCTGTAAACAATTTTTTCCCCAAAGCCAAAGAACTATGTTCATGCTTGACTTCCCATTCTACATGAATCTCTGAATTCAAAGTTTTATATAAATCAATATTGTCTGCATTTATTTTTACTGCACTTCATGGTATAATAAATCGCCATAAGATAACTTATTTACTACATTAAATTCTGTAAAGTACTATAAAATTAAGAAACCTATCACAGTGTGATGCTGGAATTATAAATCATTGATATTTCCTAGTTCCCAGACTGATGTTGTTTTTCTTGAGCCTATGGTATCAGATGTAATTTTTAATTTACATAATTTGCCCTAAATTATTCTGTTATCAGAAAACAGCAAGTATACACATGAGTACACACATGCACACACACCTGTGAATATATATATGTGAGCTATCATTTCTGAATTTAAAAGGAGGGGGTTGAACTGGTAGAAATAAATCACAAAACATATATCAATCTTCTTCTAAATTGGTCTAAAAATATATGATATAGCTTAACCTAATGAAGAAGAATCTATGCATATTTGATAGGTTTTAAATAATGATCTTAATATCATTAAGCTGAGGTCATATAATTTCCTTCTCTGTTTTAACATCATTATACGATTTAAGCATTTTCCAGGTATGTCAAAATTGTCAGACCTTTCTAAGGTTTCTTTTCTGTGCCACTAGATTAAGTCTTAGTTTAGAACTGATTTATCCCCCTGCTTTTTGTTGTAATTTGTCACTGAAAATAAACAGTTTGACTTTGCAAAATCCTTTAAAAAATTGCTTGCAAGTTAAATTGATCTAGACATGTTTCCCTATCTGCAGCATGGCAACACTGTTTACTTTACATCCATTTCTGCTAGACACTTGTGCAGCAGGAGCCAAAAGCTCTGCAAACAGGCAGAGGCTCCACACAGAGCTGCTAATCAACTCTGCCTAACAACTGATATTAGTTAGGGAACTAGTGGATTAGGACAACGTGTTTGCAAAATGTCAGATCTGTTTGTTTTGAGGCAACAAGAGCTACTTCTGAGGGAGATTAAAGATCAGATGAGGACCTGTGACGAGAAAGAGCCACATAACTTGGTTAGGATTCTGCATTAGAAACATAGAGTAAAATATAATAAAATTAGCACCATCTCAAAGAATTTCAAGTCAGGCAAAAAAAAAAAAAAAAAAGAAAAATTAAAAACTCTGCTTATATATAATAATATGTTATTAAGGATAATATATTAAGGGATATACCATGTTGGAGTACACCAGGAAGGGATTTGGTTCACAAAGTCTCTGTGTTTCTGTGAAGTAGAAAATTGATTTATTTTTACTTTATAAACAGACTTTGGATTTTATTATTTTAGAAAAGGCAAACAGGGCACTTGCACTTCTCACAGGGAATGAATAGTCACTATTTTAGAATGAAAAAGTGTTTTGTATACACAAACCAGATTAACTATCTGTTAATTGTTTAAGAAGCAGATAAACGACTGCCACAATGCCAATAAATATTTTACACTCTGTATTGAGATGAAATCTGGGGTGTAGCTACTAGGTGTGCATATGAAGGAACTGTGCTGAATCCACTGACAGAGGAACTTGGAGCAACAAAAGGCAGAGAGGGGTCCTGGCATCTGGCTAATCAGATGCATCAGAGTTGCTCCCATCCTTACACCCTATTCGTGTGATCACACACAGCGTCCTAAAGGAGATCGCCTTCTCTCCTAAAGGTGAGAGATTTTTCGGGGTCAAGTGGGAATATAATGAGCCAGGATTAAGTTTTCAGACCAAAAGGAGACCTTTAGACTTGAACAGGAAATATTTCAACCCTTTCTTGCAGGCTGTTGCTGACCTCATTTACAGAAGTGCTACCTTTGGAATGGCTGTTTGCCCCTCAGCCTTCAGAGGTAGTCCTAATAGCAAGGCGTCTAATTGTTAAAGGCTCTTGGATCTTGTCCTGAGGGTCCATCTCCTGGTTGCACAGGTCCTAGATGGCTGATTGCTACTCCCAATACAGGACTTTTACCTGTTCTTCTCCTTGAAGAACATAAAAGAGAGTGTGAGGACTAGCATAAATTAGATGTGGCAGCAAATCCTTCCTGTCTGTCCAACATGACTGAGATCTCAGCTGAGTTTTTTGCCTGGTTTTGGTCCTCACATTTAAAAAAAAAAAAGATTTGAACCAGTATGATAGAGTCTGGAAGATAGTTACCATGGCCAGAAATCTAGAAAATTACTGCTTGTGAGGAAAGTGAGGAATTCAGCTAGTTTAATCTCCAGGACTGAAAACTAAAGGAAGTCAAAATAACAGCCTTCAAATCTATGGAAGATTATGGCAGAAAATAATAAATGAACTGTCTCCAAAGGGAAAGGAAAAAAAATAGGTTAAATTGCATTGAAGGTGATCTAACTTAGACACCCAGAAAAACTTGCCAGCCTTTAGGCTATTTAAGCAAAGTAACTGATTGCTCTAGCAGGATGTGAAATCTATCTTTAGATGCTTTTAAGAAGAGGTTAGATAAACATCTGTCAGGAAAAGTTTAGATATAGTGACCCCTCTCTTCAGGGGGGAATTTCCACAGATAAATTCCTGAAGTGTTTGAGAAGTTTTTCAGCCTCATTTTCCATGACTTTAATACATCTCAAAATTTTATGTTTAAAGAATTTATGAACTCATTAACACAGAAGTACGCATCATCCAGTCATTAATGTTGCATTATTTTTTAGAGTTGTTTTGATGTTTTCCTCTTTGCTCTGTTTTATGACCAAATAATCCTTCTATTGCTTAACAAATACCACCTTTAAGAGGTGCATAGCAGAGCTGCACATAACTGTAAGTCAGAGAAAGACACTGCTACTATTATTTATGAACAATAATTCTTAATGTATTACACAGTTGTTTCGCTTTGGCAGAGAGAAAAGATTCCATCTACAACATAAAATTAACATTAATCCAATAAATAGGATAGCTGAAATGTAAACAATATGCTAGCTTTTAAGAATAAGTTAAATATTTGTCATTTTTTGTAGTTATAACCCTACTTGTTCCAGTCTTATTTTCGCAATATAATCTTGGAATACCTGCCTTACAAAGGTATTCTAGTTAATTTATATTCTGCTTAAATATATGGTTATTCTAGGAGGTTGGATTAAGAAGGAATACTTTCCTTTTTTGATTAATGTTAACTCAGAACACATACAAAGCCATTTATCAACAGATGCTTTTTGACATCTGATAAAGTCTGTTCATCCAGATATTTTTTTTAAAGCATACTTGTATAAACATTCTCTAATGCATAAAATACAACAGTTCTACATAGCTTTGAAAGTGAAAAAGGTATTTTACTCAGCAGATGAGAAATGGTTTATTTTCCCAAAAGATCATGGCTATGTAATTTATGTTATTTATACAGAACAATGCTGCAGCTCTGTGTTCCAACACTAAAAAGAAAAAGAAAAAAGGTAAAGGACATAGAGGTGCCTTTTTGATGTTCAGTGGTGTTCACAAGACATAGAGATATGTATTTATATATAAACTTTAAACACAGCTTTCTCAGTAAGTTGTTCTCATAAAATTACACAAAAAAAGCTTATCATCAGTGAAAGCAGGCAAAAGACAAACTTATCCTTCATACAGCAGCAGCTCTATACTCTCTTTGCAATTCATGTTCCATACAGTAAATCCCATAGATATTTTTCTTAAATGCTGCTGTATTCATCACTTAAAATAAATTAGTTAGAGGCATTTCAAAATGGTATGTGGGCCTAAAACAGTGCTGAAGGACAGATGTTTATAATCACCAGTGCTTCTTCATATTAATTTTTCCCAAATGTTTCTTCCAAGCAGGTACCTAAGACTCTGTTTGGTTTTAGTTAAGGGAAATTCAAGCTCATGATGTTCCAGATTTTACAAAGCACTTCAATTAGAAGGCTCCATTGACAGAAAATTTGTAAGTCTAGCAAAAATAGCAGTTCTGTAGAGAAAAAAAGCAGCATTCAACAATGACAGTGCCAAGTAGATTGGGGTTGAGCAATGTTTCCTTTTGAAAATGAAAAAATGTTGGGGAGTAACTTGTTTCTATGCCAGGTATGCACAGAAGTATGAATATCAGAGACTGTGCGGTGCTGGTGGCAAAGAACTGAATTGTTATAGCTGTCCTAGACCAACTATTCATCAGAAATTCTATCATGAGTTTTCATATACTTCTCCTGATCTGAACTGTGAGAAGTGAAAAAAAAGCCAAGAAAAAAACAAAATCTTTTTTGCAGAAGTAAAAGGAATACAAAACATACAAAGACCACTGAAATAAATTGAAATATAATGATTATTTTATGTCAGTTTAGATTTAAAATGAATTGTCATAATTTTAAAATGAATTATAGTCCTTGAAAAAGACATAGCCATTATTGTACCTGAATACAATACCTTGTCTTTTTTAAAATTTCACTCTAGTTAAAAAGAAACGAAATTCAGACCTCTCACTTTAAAACTAGTGAACTGAAATTAACAAAAAATGTTAAAAAGATACAATTCTTAGCAATTTGTGTTTTACTTTTGTAGAGAATTCATCACAAAAAAAAAAAAAAGGCAAGAACTAGATATTGAGCTAACTTTCACATGAATAGCTGAAAGTTAATCAGTTATCATTAAATATTTGGTTAGGTAAAAGCAATATATCCAAGTCTATATTTATTAGTGGCATCTCAATACTATCCAGTGAAAGACAAAGTTTCAAAAAAAAATTCCACAAGCCAGGTAAACCAGGTGCATTTTATTTTAAGAAAAAATGTTTGTTGAGTAGTTGTGAATGATCAGTAACTACAGATGCTCTCCTTTTACTTATTGCAGTAGAGTGTAATGAAATTATTTCAGTGATTATTTCACGTGACAGACACATAGCAGAGAATCCTGTGAGGCATCTTTCTGACAGGACCCCTGAGCTGGTGCATACCTGGTGCCAAGAGCTAGCCTAGGGCTGACTTCCTTTTATCAGGTGATTTCAGGTCTTAGCATTACCCTTTATTTGCAACACTCATATGCTCGTGCTTTAATTTGCAAAATGTGCTTGTGCATCTCAGCCACTGTTTTCAAAATCTGGAGCAGAAGCAAAAATTCGCATTGATCTACAGTTTATGTGGTTGCAAGTACCAACATCCACAGCAATTAAATTACTCTGCTAATGTAATAAAGGATATTTACATGTAATGGTAAGTGACATGTAATGGTGACAATTTAGAACATCCTTTCTACTCCATTTTTGTGCTTGACAGTACGTTTTAACTCACTACACATACTATTTTTATTGAAGACTTACATAAGTGACCTCATAAATGAGTCAGGGTGCAGTGTGAGCAAGAGCTGCTGCAAGGCATGTAATGGTTAGTCCAAACACATCATCAGTCAGCGTGAAAGTCTATTTAATTAGTGGATGGAGGAAAGTGGGAAAAAGAATTAAAAAATATTACAGATATATGTGTGTGTGTATGTTGCTAAACATATACACATTCTGTCCTATTTGTCTTGAAAAATGTTCTGTATGTTCTTCTATAAATGTATGATAGAGAATCTCAGTGATGATATAGACATCTAAAAAGAAATTATCTTTCTTTGGGAAACTTCCATATCATGAAGTGGTAGAAATATTTTTAAAATATTATTTAAAATGTTATTAAAAATAAATGGATAGATAGATAGATAGATAGATAGATAGATAGATAGATAGATAGATGTGGATGTATGTATGTATGTATATTATTTATTTGAAAATCCCATTGTTATTTCAAATGGATCAAGGATTTTTTTAATTCTTCCTTTCAAACTCAACTCCGGTCATCTAATTTGATTGCAATTAACCTTGAATGACTATTATCTTAGACTTAAACAAAGGCCATGAACTTATCAGGTAAAAATTTAAAATTAAAAGCTTTTGAAAACAATCAGGTTGAATGTCATTTTAAGTAAAGAACCATATCAAATAAAGAAAAGCCCTAAAATTTCCAAGCTTAGCAAGATATATATACATTAATATGTTAAAATTTAAATTTTCCCACTTCAGTTAGTGTCACTTTCCCCAGTTACGGTAATTCAAATTTGTTTATAACTATGTTCCATGCTTCTTATGCTTGCATGGTTAGTTGGCAATATTTGTACTCATCTTAGATACAGAATTATCTAAAAAAAACAGATGAAAAATTTCTTTATTAAAAATCAAAAATTAATGTACTGATATATTTTATCAGAGCTGTATTTCTAATATGATCCAGTCAATGGTCCGGTTCTTTCACATTTGCTTTTTCTTATTTTTATGGAAGTGTCTAGCATACTGTACATGTTAGTAAAACTAAACTAAATGTTCTGTTTATTGAATCACTCTTACATAGCTGAAAATTACTCAATAAATTAAGAAAGGTGTTAGTAACAATTAAAAGAAACAGGATATATAGACAAATTATTTTGACAACCTACCCAGATTAAACATTGTAACACCATGCAAGAAAAATGCTCACATTTTATAAGGACACTGTGTTCTCATAACCAGTGCACAGCTCAGAAAATTTAGATCATGATGACTTAACACAAGAGGAATATAAATGCACTGTTTCCTCCACAGTCACTTAGAATCAGTCTAAGCATCCAAAATTTTTGTGACGTCAAATACTTGAGATCACAACAAATAAAAAATTAAGAATCTCCTCAGGCCAAATTAAATGTCTTAAAGTAGTAGGGTTGTTTTTTTTTTAATCTTTTCATACTCTTGCTGAGGTTTTAACATCTCAGCAACAATGGTTTTAACTATTGCTTCTGATGGGTCTTTGGAGGGAATTGATTTATTTTGGGGCTTCTTTTAGTTGTTTCGGGGTTTTATCTTAATGTACTTTGATTCTAAAATATGTTTACACTGATAATCATTTTATGATCATCCTAATAATTAAAACTCAAAGGCAAAATAATTTTAGTGCTCTTCATTTCTGTTTCAGAAGAGCTCTGCCTCAATGTTTCCATGTACAATAATATCCTCACTTTTCAAAATCTAATAGCCTTAAGAAAGGAATAATTTTGGTGTGGGTGTGTAGGTGTATAGCCAGAGCCACAATAAAATGTAATTATAGAACACTTCAGCTCCAGTTACACTTAACTCCAAAAAAACCCTATGAAATTGTTTTTGAGTGTACTCCCAAAATGTGTTGTAGGATGTTAAAATGCTCTGTTATAGCACTATTTTCTGTAAAATAATATCATTACAGAGCAACGTGTGAAGGACTCTGTTAAGTGTCATATTTATGAGACCAAATATATTTACATGTTAAAAGTTTGGGTGCTGCTAAGGTATTGATATTATTAGAAATTTTCAGGTTTCTTCCACTGCTTTTTGCTTTCACATTAAAATTATGCTATTTCCTGACACTAGCTAGGAAAAAAGAAAGCACATTTGAAAAAAAATCCAAAACAAACAAACTCCCAAAGTATTAGCCATCTTTCTTATTCAAAATAGCTCAAGAACAAGACAGAAGTAGGGTATTTTTGTTCTGTGTGTACCCAACTTATAGTTAAACAATAGTATGCGCTTCTTACTGATTAAGTCAGGTAATCATATTAAGAAAGCTACTTACAGATGTGTTAAAATTGGTCCAAAACATTTCATAATATCCCATGAAAATGTTTTACTGAATAGTAGATTTTACATCACCCTCCTCCCCGCCTCCCCCCCTCCCCCAATAACTCAACTGTTGCTTTACCACAGGAAATGTTAGATGGAAAGTCTCTATTTTAAAAGGGCAAATTTCCACCTAAGAAAATGTGGATATTTCACAAATATTGTAGCTTAGTGTTAATATAATACAGTAAAAATGGAAAAGCAGTGCTTTTTGCACTGATTGATTTTATCCCTTGGAATGAAATAGCAATCTGTTTATTTAATCAAGACTCTTATTGTAGTACTTGAACCACCTGTGTCCTAATTTGATATAAAAATATCAGGGTATTCATATGAACTTATTCTAAAGTTGTTAAACTCAATGCATTCCAAGCATGTAAGATACAACATATGGATTTCTGTTCTCTAACCTTATGAACATTTGCACATGTTCAGGAAAGCCCACTGGATAAAATTTATGTATTGCTAATGATTTTTATTGGCCCCATGGCCCAAAGTGGTGGCAAAATGCCCAGGACTTTGAAAGAATCCTGTTTTACTTCGTAGTCAGAATGCAGAGAGCCATAAAAAAAGAAAGGTCTTGATGGAAGTCTGAATGCTTTTTAACTGGCAGAACTGAAGCTGCTTGTGCTATGCACAAGCCTTTTGTTGTCAGATACCTAAAGCTTTTTTTTTTTTTTTTTTTTTTTTTTTTTTTTTTTTTTTTTTTGTAGGGGATAAGGGGAAACAACCCATCTCAACATATTAGCAATGATATAAGGAGTGATGTTCTTGAGCTGAAATTTTGCAACCATTTCTTGGAAGACCTGATGTGGAAAATCCACATAAGCATAAATAGAGAGAGAAGCAGAAAATCTTTTTCTTTGTGGGACCATTTGGAAATCTCTCTGTTGCAGCTCAGTATCTTAAGGATGCTGTTAAAATTTTTGGGTGGAGCTATGGGTTACCACTGAAATTGAGGAGATTTGGCTGTCCACACCATAGTCACCCATGGCTGATCCTGAGGATTCTAATGCAGATGTTTGTTGAAATGTTAATACGCCTTCAAAAAACACTGATGTTTGTAGATTTTTTTCTGCAGCTACAGTTTGGCAGCTAAGAGAGAGGAGTCAATTAATGATAGGCTATTTTTTGTAACAGCTATGCTGACAGGGGATTGAGTCCAGTAGCTATACAAAAGAGAGCAGGAGAACATTTCTAGTCTCTAAAGCTCCATAAATATGAAACAATGGTGATCCTTTCCCATTTTCCTGGATTCTACTCTCAATCCTGATGAAAAAATTTTCTAGCCTTCCATTGCAGTACTGGGAGAAGGGTAGTAAAGTTTCTCTTCTGAGCGGTAAGTAAATTCCAAGGATAAAAACCCAAGAGTTGTGATGATTCAAAATTTGTACAGAAAAGAGACCAGTAAAGCTATTCAGATTTAACAAGGTACAATTATAAAACCAAAGATGAACTGTAAACTCCACAGAAAGATCTTTAAAATGTTTGAAATAATCCAGACTGTCGGCAGTTTGGGGTATTTAAAAGAGGACTTTGCATGCTGTGTGATTATGTATAACTGAGACAAATTAGATAACTTGATGTAAAGACTGAGTCCAAAAATCTTATTTACTAGTTGAGCAAGTCTTTTGAAGTGGTACATTCCAAAAGACATTCATAGATGAATTTATGTGCAATGCTGAGTTTTGGGTTATTTCTTAATTAAATTTTCAAATTAATGACTAAACTTTCACTTCTGTTCATAAAAGAAAAAAAAACAAAAAACAAAAAACAAAACAAAACAAAACAAAACAAAACAAAAAACAAAAAAACAAAAAACAAAAAAAAAAAACAAAAAAAAAAAAAAAGAAACAAACAAAAAAAAAACACCAAAAAACCTGATCAGACTCCAAAATCTGTTTTACATACCCTAAATTTTTTGTTAGTGACATTGAGTTCTTGTCTACTGGAATCAATTCTAAGGGTAAAACACTATACTTTTTTTTTTTTTTTTAATCTACATATTTTTAGCTTTACAATTATACAAAACTGTCTTCTCTTCTGCTATCTGTCTGAAGTGGACCTGAAAGTTGAAAAACTATACATACCTTCAATGTCCTCTGTATTTACTAGCCTATAAACCAAAGCAACATAGCATTAATTCCTACTATACCGGCCATTGAAATTTGTCAAGACTGGCCACAAAAGCCAGGGGATTGCTGCATTCATAAACATTCCATGTACCTCCTTGAAATGTTTTGTGAAACCCTTTCCAAGGTCTTAATACCAAAAGCACTCTAAATAAAAGGAATATAAGGTATATAAGGCAAAGAGGTACTTTTATAAATTTATTCCATAGATTCAAACTAAATATAAATTATTGAACATTTTTACTTGAAATTATTAGTAAAGTTGATGGTAGAATCTCTGATGGTAATAGCTTTGCCTTCAAAAATTTTGGCAGAGAGATAGAGTATTTGCTTGTGCTGATTACCTTGGCTTTTGCTATACTGCATTCATATTATATTTCTGTTAGTTCCCCAAAAGGATCTGCAAAGTTAACAGACTTATCTATATATGCATAAACCAGGGTTCAGCCTCACTGTTTGAAAACCTGACAGGTAGATCAAGAATTATGTCTGATGCAAACAATATTTCTCTTCAAGGGAACATCAGCTTCAAAGTGAAAACTGGTTCCAAGGAACTTCCAATGAGAATACCTTCTAGGAAAAACATAAAAATCTTAATATCTCTATTCAATTTATAATTATCAATTATTTACTATTTATCCACTTTTCACTGTTCACATTCTGTGATTTCATTATGTTAAAGAAATCATTTAAAAAAGAAAAAAGAAAAAGAAAAAATAATTGTAGCTCATATTTGTAAATCTTTGATAAAACTGTGCCTTTTCCCCAACTCAAGTCTAGACTTCCATGTTTAAAGAACAAATATGAAGCAAGAACACAAAATATTTTTAATTAGACAATTGTACCATTCTTTGTGCCTAAAAATGTAGAAGTCTTCACAATACTTTAAATTGGGAAAGATTTGGAGATTTGGAGAAAGTGTTACTAGTTCTCCTGAATTCTGCACCATTTACAGTAGGACTAGTAGTAGAGGCAAACCATTTGGCAAAATGGTTTTACAATGGTTTGCAATCTGCAAGAGATTTTTTATTTATGTTACAAGAATACAATAAAAGGACAAAATATAAGGTGATATCTAAACTATTTGCATATATCTAAGGAAAAACTGAAACTGGTAAGTCAGGATGGATTTTAACATCAAATAATGGGAAAGAACAAGAATAGACTCATTCTTAGCTCACATTGGATCTACAGTATAGTTTTAAAGACACAGGATGTTCATGGGCTTAAAAGTTATTCTTGTTTTTTAGCACTGCAAATGAAACTAAAAAAATCTTTAATAATGTTTCTGGATTTTTTATTGCAAATGAAGCACTGCAATAAATCTGTGAGCATGTTCTGCTGAGTCCTTAATACTCTATAATTAGTCAAAAATTATAGGAACTCATCTGATCAACTTTAAACACATATTAAGATGAAATGGATGGTAACTAAAAGATTCTTTGTTACTGTTAATATATAAAATAATCTACAAATTAGTATCTCAGTATTTCCAATAACTAACTATATAACTGGGATTTCAATACTCATAATTCACAATATTTCTATGCTAAATTCTTCATTTAAAAAACAGAATGAAAATAATTATCCATCTAAAAAGCTCACAAATGTAATCTGTGCATTTTTATGAAATTGAATTAAAATATAAATGATTTTTTATGGCTTAAAGAAAAATTGTAGAAGCTCTTTTTTTAAAAAATAATTAAGTTTAGCTCAGTACCATTTCACTCAACAGCTTTGGCAAAAGGAAGGAGTGGAAGAAGGATGACCAATATTATCTCAGAAAATTTATTTCTCTAGAAAGTTATATTAAAAAGCAATGTTCAGGTGGCTTCCCACCTGTCCAAACATTAATTCTGGCAATTAAACTGAAAGAAAGATATGAGTGATCAAAAGGGTTCTTTAGAGTAAAGACAGGTCTTTAACTGAAGTTATAGTTTATTTTACAAGCTTCAACTATAATTACCATTTAAAAATAATAAAAAAATATAAGAATTTTCTTATTGGCAGTCTT
This sequence comes from Vidua macroura, assembly GCF_024509145.1. Lineage (NCBI taxonomy): Eukaryota > Metazoa > Chordata > Aves > Passeriformes > Viduidae > Vidua > Vidua macroura. Next base: position 36,773,147 of record NC_071572.1, on the reverse strand, counting down.
TACAAAGATTCTGTTTTAATGCGAGCTTAAAACAAAAATCACCCAAAGTAAGAAGGGGAGCCTCATTTGCTCTTCAAATATGTTGTAAGGGTTCTTAGAGCCCTGATTCAGGAAACTGCTTCCATTTTTAGCATAGATGTTCTATTGTTGATTGCAATTATGGCTGTTTTTACTCCTATCTGCTTTTATTTAATGTCCATTCTGACACAATTACTTCATATGTTTCTAGACAATTTTACTGCTTGCTCTCTCTGATCTTTTCCAAATAATATTTAAAAAGCCCTCTCTTTTTTTTCTTCCTGTTTCTTTCAAGGAAAAAAATGTTCTTTGATGAACTAAATCTCTAGCCAAGTCACCTGTGAAAATGTTTACTTTTCTCCCACCACTAGCCCTTTTTTTATAACCCGGTCTTTTATCTAACTGTGATGCAATTTCTGGCAGCTTAGCAACAAGATCTTCTCTGCACTTCTATTCACAGCACAAATGGTCACAGATAGACACAGTGAAGAAAACAGGCACAGCATTTATTCTGTGCAAAAGTGTGTTCCTGAGAATTGGAAATGATCACTCCACTTTGCTTGTTAGAGTAAGAAGTGTAAAGCAGAAACTATGTATAACTTGAGGAAATTTCTCATACTGCTTCAGGATATCAAGTGTTTAAAGACAAATCTCTGTATTTCTATATTAGGAGATACACAATCTATCCTCATGTTGTATTGCATTTTTAGCAGTAGTGATGGACAATTTTTATTTTTTTTAATTAAGTATATTTTTAAAATGTATTTGTTCTGAAAGAGGGTGGTTCCTTTCATCTTCTGCTATTTAAAAGGGAAAAGCAATAACCATCAAGTTGTTGCTAATTAGAATCGTCACACCTAATGATTGTTTCTAGCTGGCCAATTACTGACATAACCGTGGCTTTGGAAGTGTTGGCACAACAGCTCTGGAATTCACATGTCAGCTGCTATTAGCTGAACTCTTCTCTTGCATGACTGAAGCAGATGGAGACTTCCTTGAGCTGAAGAAAGACAGAATAAAAAATTCCTCATACATTTTCTCATACATTTAAAATTCTTGAGTAGATTCTCAAGAATCTACTAGACAATCTGTGAAGTCTAGGCAAACTGTAAAACAAGCTGTGTTCAACTGACAGCCTAGAGGGACTTGGCACATAAGATAGAGACTATTTTGGATCCAGATGCCTATTAAATGTGGAGTATTAGTGTATTCTGTATTCGTGATAAACATTGGTGGAAGTATTAGCTGGTAACTTGTTATACATGTTGGGTATCCCTACAAGTAATCTTTAACCTGCTAATATTCACATTTTTAACAACATCATGTGAAATATGTATTGGTTATCGCTTACTAATTTCAAGTATATTGGCTTGCAGGAATATTCTATACATCTATGACTATTACGCAGAGAGCTGATAAAACTCTGTCTAACAATATACCTCTTTCTAACAATCTGCAGCAGAACTTTATATATTGTAGAGAATTTTTGATGAAACAATGTCAGTCAGTTTATGACCAGACATGGAAGCAACAATTTGTTAGTGCTTCTTAACATTATCTGCTTGGTATATATGTAGAATCAGACTTGGACTATAAAATAAAGAACTATCAAATATAAGTAAACTAAACAACCCTAGGTTATTTCAATTTTCAAGTTTAAAAAACAAAACTACTCAGATACTCTTTTCACTTTAATGAAGATCTTACTGAGATGAGTGTTTTGACAAGTCTTTCTTTAAAAGGTCACCTGTTCAAGCTGCTTTCCACATTTTCTAATAGCTCTACTACCGATGCAACACAAGCAGGGAGCTGACCAACCATGGTGACATAAAAAGGTCTTCTGCTCACAAAAAAATCACATATTGATGTAATATAATTTTAAAGAAAGGTGGTTTTAATAAAGAATTCTCTTTATATAGGAGGTATTTTTTTAGATTTATATCCTGTAGACTATGATGACAACTCAATAATGACTGTGCCAGACCCCTATATTATTAAGATTTAATATGGCAAAATTTCCCAAAATGTGTTTTTTGAAATATTATGAGTCAAAAATTGTTCCTCTGAAGCTGAATCTCATCAACAGTTTTTTATGAGTTTGAATTCAAAGAATTATACACAGAATGATTAAAAAAAAAAAAATCAACCGAAAAAAAAACAACAGTAGGAAAGAAAGAATGAAAATAAGAAATCAAGCAAATTAGTTAATAAGTCCTTACAGCAGATATATGGTTACTACACCATATTCCTACTACAGAAGTAGATTACTTTTTTCTAAACCTTTTGAAGGTCGTGGGTTTGGAGTTAAGAATAGAATTAAATTATTTTTGATTACATATGTATTAAGTTGTAAAAGCTAGAAGTTCTGCCTTGAAATACCAGCTAGAGCATTGGTACTTATCTGATTGCACTAAGTTGAAAGGCTATAATATTCCAAATATGAAGATTTTAGCAATTCAACAATAACTCTACAAATTAAACTTTTGTTTCTTCCCCAAATCAATATGTTTATGTCTCCTAAAGAGTGATATATATATATATATATATATATATATATATATATATATATATATATATAATTATTATAAAAGAAAATAAACTTACATTAAATTTATTAAATTTGTGCCCTAAATGCAGGTTTTACATGGTTAATCTCATTTTTTGGAGTATTTTGAGATAACTGTCTCATAAGCCAATGTAGCTTTAATTATAAACTCAAACTTTTGGCTTGTATTTGTTTTTCCCCAGTTTACATCAGAGTACTTTGTATCTCAACTTAAAACTGCTTCAGGCAAATCATTCATGGTGTATGTGACTCTTCATTTTTTTTCTTAAATATGTAAAATTTCAGATTAAGTCCATCATTCCTGTAATTTAACTAGATATTAATTTAACTTTAACTAGATATTTAAAGATGACCTTTAATATTTCTTATATAAAATAACTATGTATATATACATATGTAGATGTATATGTGCATTGTGTTTGTGGTTTTGATATACAAACCCTTCTGCACACAAATCAAAGCAAAAATGTAGAAAGCAGTTATATTTTGGAGCAACACCAACTTTTTTTTAAGAGTATAATCTAAAAAAGATGTACAATAAGTAAGTTTGGTGCATAAATTTACAAAGACAAAATTAGCCTGTCTGTGCAAGGTGAGCCAGTGCAACACAAATTCTTACATCTTTCTTTAAAAGAAATAACTTCAACAAGTAGCTATTTTCAACTTACATTATTTATTTTAAACTAGAGTATTAGCACATCTGAACAGCTGCAGGGAATCACCTATGTATGTAAGACTCTCCAGCCTCTTGAAAATATTCTGTGACAGTGCTCTTACCTGAATTTAGCATTATGTGCAGCACTAGTAGTATCCAGGTTGTAGGCACTGAAAGAAGGGATAGGTGGCCGTCTGCTTTGTGCAGCTGCTATTCTTCTGAGCCTGAAAGGAGTGAGACAGTCAGGAGTTGAACTGTGGAAAATAACTGAAATTAAGAGTTCAGCTTCATTTTCCATACCTGTGTTGCTGACTAAGTCTCATCAGATTCAGGGGAAGGGATTACTGGTAAAGAGATATCATGGAATTCTGCATAACCCAACAAAACTTTGGTCAATTGTGACTCAGAACCAGAATCTATTTTTTCTAGACTCATCGTCTAATAGGAAAGCTACAATGTTGTCTGTATACCTTGTAGTAGGGAATTCTTCTAGTTCTTGTTATTTAAGTAAGGATATATCTTACTGTGTTTGGAGACACCAAAGAAGCTATCTATATAGTTTGGAGCAATTGTCAAGCTTACATCTAACAGTATTCTACATTTGATGTGAGCCTTTGACAAGATTTTGGGCAAATGAGTGTTATATGAGGCAGGTAATGAGTGTTCTTACCACTAAAATGTTCCCACTGTTTCTTTTCCTTAACCACAGGAAAAGTACATACAACCTGGGCATACAATGTGTCTAAACACTTTGAAATTTTCAGAAATATTTAAGAAATTTTAAAAATACAGAGGAAGCACCATGAATTGTTTTGCCTTGTATGCGTTTTCTTTGGCTGTCATTGAAAAAAGATATATAAAATATGTTTCATTCATAGTTTATCTGCAGACAGCAAACACAATAACTGAAAACAAAATCATGATGATTCACTACATCTCCCCTAATGCATTTCACACCTGCTAACCAAGGTCAGCAATAAATTACAATAACTTAGTACATCAGACAGTTGGCAAGCTAACAGTTTTGAAAGCTCTTTCCAGATTTAAATTTATAGCTTATCTGAGGCTGACATTACCATACAGTTCAGTAACATTAACATAATATTTCTCTGATAGATGTTTGTGTATGTGTAGATATAGACAACAACATATATACATATACATATATATATCTGTAAAGAGACATGGACATATGTATAAATATGTGCGAAACCATTTTTTTCTACTTCAATGACTAACAGCCTGCAAATTAAAAACCTGAAGCACTCGCTTGGGTCAAATTTTCTGAGGGAGAGAGATGAAGAGGAACCTGGTCAAAAACTTGGGGGGAAAAAATAAGGAAATGTTTGTTTTCATATTAACTGCATTGTATTGCATTTGTATTTCATTTTAACTTCAAACATTCTGAGTAAAACTAGGAAAAAAAAATGTAAGGATTTAATTGTTATTTTTGAAAAATTAAGGGCAAACTAGGAATAATTCCTAAGGGTGTTTGCAAAGATTTTAGCCTGTTTCTTTTCTGTGTCTTCTTGTAATAAGATAAAAAAACACAAAGAACAAAGCCAAAAAGGAGGAGTCAATCCCTTAAAGAAAATAATGAAGAAACTGGATATTAAATTTAAAACATTTAAATAGATTGAGTTTTATAAATTTTATAATTTATATGATCAAAATTCAATTTTCCTTGATAAATGTATACTGTCTATGAGTATTATTCTTCTCTCTGTTGAGAGATATGGATCAGTAGTCAGAATTACATTGAAAGAGTATCAGTATTGCCTGTCCTCATTATTGTGACAGACTGCTTCTAAGCTCAGCTTTATGATTTAGCAGAATTTCTTTCAGCTTTGTTCAGGAGGTAATATCAACTCTCTGCAATTTTAATGTCTATATGCATAGAATGTCAGTCTACAGCTCAACGTCCCAATGGACATCAGTCACAACTGGTGTCCCCTAGTTCTGTTCAATATCTTTATTAATCACATAGACAGAGGGACTGAGTGCTCCCTCAGCAAGTTTACACACGACACCAAGCTGAGTGGTGCAGCTGACAACTGAAGACAGGACATCCAGAGGGACTTTCACAGGCTTGAGGAAGAAGACAATATAAACTTCAAGAAGCTCAGCAAGGCTAACTGCAAAGTCCTGCACCTGGGTTGGGGCAATTCAATATTCAATACAGACTGAGTGGTGAATACATTGAGAGCAGATACTTGGGGTATTAGATGAAAAGTTAAATACGAGCCAGCAGTGCCCTCTTACAAGCTAGACATCCAATCATATTTTAAGCTGCAAAAAAGAAAACATGGGCAGCAGGTCAAGCAAGATGATTTTTCTCTTCCACTGCTTTCATGACACCCTTGCCTGGAGGGTGCTCCAGCTGTGTTCAGCTCTGGGATCCTCAACACAAAAAGACGTGAACCTGTGCGGCTTTTGTTTTTCTCCCCAGCCTTGGGCAGCTGGGGCGCCCGGCTAGGCTCTGCCTTTCGGTGAGATCGGGGCTGCCGCATGCCCGGGCGCTCTAGCGCTGAGCGCGCCGGCGTGGGTTTGCCGCTTTCGTAGCCGAATGCTGAGAAGAGACAAAGGGACGAGAGAAGGCACACCTTGCCTGCGTGGCTGGAGAACGTTTATTTCCCGCGTGGCTGCTGCAGTGGCTGGAGTGGCTGTCTCCAAGCGCACGCGTGGGCAAAATGGCGATTGAACAAGGGAGGCATGGGGTTAAATAGGGGGTGGGCAGACAGGGGCGGAAGCCCCCCTCGCCCAATGGGGACAGGCAACAGGGGAATGACGTGGATCACAGCAACCTACGGGAGCACAACAGAGGTGGGTACAGTGTTCTGGGACAAATGGGAGTGCAAGGATGGAGTGACTGACACTGAACTTTCAGGCATGAACAGAGGGTAGCTATAAGATGGACATGTAAAAGCTCCTATGGTAGACAACTCGGAGCGAAGCATTGTGAAGGGAAAATGGGGGTACATAGAACTGACTAACTAACATTTATTAAAATCCCTAAATGAACCAACCCGGTATGCAACAGACCTGTTGGAGTTGGTCCAGAGAAGGGTCATGAAAATGATCAGGGGGCTACATCTTTCCTTTGAGGAAAGTCTGAGAGATTTGTGCTTGCTCAGACCAAAAAAGAGAAGCACCAGTGAAGCCCTGTTGTGGCCTATTAATATATATAAATGATTCTTTTGAGAAAGAAAGAGAGAGATTTTTTACTAAGCCCTGTAGAGAAAGGAAAAGGTGCACTTTTTTTAAAACTTAGAAAGTGTATATTTAGATTGGACATAAAGAGGAATTTTTTTTTTATTATGTGAGTGATGAGGCACTGGAACAAGTTGCCCAGGGACCTGTTGTTGTGGATACCCAGTTATTGCAAGTGTTCAAGGTTTGTCTTTGAACAACCTGCTGTAGTGAGAGATGCCACTGCACATGGCTGACATGTTGAATTCAAGGAACTTTGAAGAGGCTTTCCAACACAAACAATACTATGGTTATATGATTCTGGGATTCTATATGTGTTGGTGCCTATGCAAAAGAATCCCCAGTTTTATTAATATGGAAACACTCTTAAGATTATAAAATAAGTATCAAAAATAACATTTTTTTATTATGTAATATCTTACAGAAAGTCTGTGCAATAGAATTAGTTTTAGTACCTTTTAATTGGTATAAATATTTTATTTCCACTGTTTATGTCTATTGATTTTATTTCTATTTTATAATTTTTTGTATTAGTTTTTTATATATACTTCTGATTATTTTTCTGCTTTGTGTCTTATGCTCATGTCTGTGTTACCATAATACCCTATAACTTTACCTGAACAAGGTAACTCTGGTGTCATTTTGCTTTGACGAAGGTTATAATAACATAAATCTTACCCTTGAAAGCTTACAAATTACCTCAAAGCTCTTGAAGAAATCTTTTATACATTCAGAAAGCTCACTTCAGTACTCCAGAGTGCTTGTACAAGTTTTTTGAAGGAGTTTAATTGAGACATATTAGAATAAAAAAGGAAAAATCTGTCTAGTCAAAGAAATCTTGAAGAAAAGCCTTCCTATGTATGCAAATGGCTTTATTCAGTGATCTCACTACTAATAATTGAAATTGTGCCACTAGCAAAGTTGAGCCTATAAAATGGGTATCTATCTGTCCTCTGTTCTCCAGCTTAAAAACACTGACATTTTCACTGTTCAAAATACTAAGTTGGATTTATACAGGCTAACTGTAGACAGGAATTCTTCTCTGTCTCCTTTTAATTCTCCTCAAAGCATCATTCAGCTTCTCACTCTCACCTAGAGAACACAGAAATACTTAATGTGAAAATCCTCTACAGTGTGCATAGCTGTCAGCCGACCCTATGGTACAGAACAAAAGCTGAGAATTTTTAGAGCCTTTTAGTGTTGTAGCTTCACTGCTCTCCCAGGTGAATTTTGCAAACAGTGTAGCGTGTAGAGAGTAAGAAGCTGACAGCTTTTTAGCAAAGCTGAAATCTCTGGCAAACACATTTGCTGAACTTTTAGTTTTCAACTAAATGCTTTGTCATCTCATAATAAGGAGAAATTTAGTCTAATTTTCAAACTTGTCTCTTCAGGAGGTCTTTAAAAATTCTGCTGTGCCTTTACTGTGAAATTTTACTTGAAATTATTGTTTACTGGGCACAGAAGACTGAGGAAGCCAAAGCTGATATTTTTTTTTATAAATTTCAAGTGTATGTTAGCGGGGACAACTGCAGACAAATGTTTAAGTGGCATGTGAATGCTTAAAGGCTCATCAGGATGATTGGTACACAGCATAAATGAATTAGGTTTAATGAATTTAAGATATGCACTGCCACAAACTGAGAGATCTGTGGCATCACTCAGCATTCCTTTCACCACTTTTTGGCAAATATAGAAGCAAACCTGTGACAGATGAACTGGAATTAAACACTAATCTGTATGAACTACACAATGCATTTTACTTTCTTCTATGACTATGTAGGTGTTTTAAACATAGTTTATATTTCAAATAACTATGTAGCAGTAATCTATGAATGCTCTTATGCTGTTTAGTTCCAATGGATTTTTAATTGTGTTTTAGGTCTTTTATGGATAAAATTTTTCTTAGCAACAAAGTTCCTAAAAAGAAGTAATGAAAAATGTATTGATGATTTAAGTGATACTGGAAGTACTTTTTGTGACAAAAAGTTTCCTGTGTTCAATTTTTCTCAAAAAAAAATAATTTATAGTTAATTAATAGTGTAACTTTTAAAAATGAGTAAATTGTGTAAAATCCAAATGAGCATTCATAGCAGTCTTCTGTTCATATTTCCTGTTTAGTTATTTGCACAATGTGAAATAATAGGAATTTTTTTTACAGCATTTGTTTTTGAGGTGACTAATATACTAGTGCCTTGTTAGACATTGGAACAAGCTAAAATATCTCAAAATTACAGAAACCCTTTTTTCCTGTAATTCACTGAACATTCATTTCCCCTGCCAAACAATGAGCCTGTGAAGACCCTTCTCCTACATCACCATGCCAAAGTATTCCTGGTTTACTTAATGCATTATGAGATTGATTTACAATCTATTTAAACTGGTTCCTCTGCATGTAGTTGTACATCATCACACCTAATCTTGTTTATATTACTTCTGTCAACAAAGCAGTTCTTACGAAGTTGTAGTCCTGTTGATGCCCCTGAAATATGAAATTATTTATAGCAACTGGAGTAATTTCAGATGTTAAGTGCGTACAATTCCCATTGTTATATGTTACACAGGTGTGATTTTTTTCTGGATGTCTAGAAAATCAGCTAAATATTCTGTTCAATAAATAATTAATTTTTACCAAAAACAAAAACCCAAACAACAATAACAACAACAGCAGCAACAAGAAAAATCCCTGTTTGGAAAGGAGCTCTACCATGTCAGGTTATGTTGCATTATTTTCTCCAAAGCTCTAATGTCCAATTCTAGAAGACCCATGGTTAGCACTGTAATAATTGAAGGACTACATAAGCTCTGTTTCACTGTGGCTTAGTTACAATATTTAGTCCTGAGATGAAAAATCCTATGGATTAGTCATGAATAAGACTGTCTTGCATGGAAATGATTTGATAAACAAAATCATTGTGGCAATATCTTTGATGAGATAAATCACCCAGCATCCCAGTTATGATAACATAGTCCAGCTGTGCTCTACATATAAGAAGCACTGAATTGCTAATGTATTACATCTTGTATACATATCATAAAATTATAGAATATCTTGATTTGGAAAGGACCCACAAGGATCATCAAAGCTCAACTCCTGTTTCTTCACAGGATAGCCCCAAGAGTCACACCATATGACTGAGAGCATTGTACAAAATCTTCTTGAACTTGGCCAGGTTGGTGCAGTGACCACTTCCCTGGAGAGCCTGTTCCAGTACTCAAATAACCTTGGGGTGAAGAACCTTTTCCTGATATCCAACCTAAACCTTCCCCAACACAATTTCAGGCCATTCCCTCAGTCCTGTCACTGGTCGTCACAGAGAAGAGATCAGTGTCTCTTGTCCTCTTCCCCTCACAAGGAAATTGCAGTGAGGCCTCTCCTCAGTCTCCTCCAGGCTGAACAGACCAAGTGACCTCAGCCACTCCTCATATGGCTTCCTCTCAAGGCCCTTCATTCTCTATGATCATTATCCTCCTTTCTATGCTCTTTAATAATTTAATATCTTTGTTACATTGTGGTGCCCAAAACTTCAAAGAGTACTTAAGGTATTGTTATGTGTGGCAACAGAGAGAAAAAATGGCATAGCTTGTTTGCAGTACAGAAGTGTGAAGGTTAATTGTTAATAGATATGAAATGTTTGAGGTCCACAGATGGTACTTACTCTCAAAGTGCAAAATATTTTATGTAGAGGACTATTACTCAATCTGATTACATGTGTATTCAGGAGCCTCATGATTTGATAATCAAATACTTCTTGAACTGGAAAGACTTGTAGTGCATATATTAATATAATACAACCTACTGAGCTTGTAAGTTGTACACAAACACTCATGCATTATTCAGAGTTTTTAATAAAATTGCTAGGCAACACAGATGCTTAGTGTAAACTCTAAAAAAAACATGGATAGCAATGTAAACAATAAATAATGCTGTCTAGATATTCAGGAACAATAAGAGATTTTGCTAATGTTTTCATCTCAGTAAGGCTACTTGCTCTCACAAGAATAGGCTTAGTCTGATGGCTTAATGAAAACACAGGCAAAGACCCCAGGAAAAGCTTTTGGCATTTCTGCACTGTGAACTCACAAGTGCTAATCTGTATTAAAGAATAAAGAAATTAATTTCCTTGACCTGAGCCTGGATTCCTCTTACCAGGCTTCAAATGCCTGGAAGTTAGGAGCCTAATCATATGTGGAAATAATGAGTCTGGTCTAGAAAAAAGAAATTCTCCCTATTGACAATAGAGGAAATGCTTGTATATAGGTGTGTGTCACCACATACACTTCATAGGAATAACCAGCAGAAGGGATTCCTGTCCTTTTTTCCAGGATACATTTCAGCTCTGAACCTCTTCATTCATTTAACATTGCAGGCTGTTAGTTGCCCATTTCACCGATCAGTTTAAAAAGTCATCCTGATAAGGAAAGCAACTGAAGTTTTGGAGGGCTTTTTTGCACCACCTATCATAACTTACGGTAGGATTTATACCATACCACTTGAAATTCTATTCAAAGCTTCTCTAGCTCTGTTTAAAGAAGCATGTTTGAAAAAACTTTTACCTTCTTTTACACTTCTTAATACAAAGAATAATTGTAGGGCAGTACCATTTTTCTTATTTTAATGAACTCAACATTCACTGTGGAAAGAAATTCCACATTTAAAAAAAAAAATTATAGTATGAATGCTATGCTTATTTCTCTCTGCCAAAATAAATAAAACAGGAAATGCCAAATTTAGACCAAATTTTCAATGTCATGTGGCAGAGTATCCTTGAAATATTTACCAACTTACAGATTTTTAAAAGTCTTTATAACAAAAGCAACAACAAATTAATTCATGCAATAGAGAGAAATCTGAAGTATTCAGTAATGTGAACAGAAGTAAGTATAATATATACATAATATTTTATATTGAAATAACTTCATTCTAGAAGCCATTTCTTTCTCATGCATTTCCTCAGGAAAAAAAAAAAAAGATTTAATAGCCATAAACTTGCAAATGGTGAGATATCTTACGGATACCCAGTACAGTAAACATATAAGCCATCATTCAATATGGGTGATTCTTATAATAGGGAAAACATCAAAATGGTGCTCTCAGAGTCACTGAACAGCCTCCTTTAAAGTTTAATTTGATTTTTTTTTTCTCCTACAATGTTTCTTGATGTTCTGAAATGCAGTTCATATCTTCACTGGAAATTTTTCAAAAGGAGGAGTTCAAGGAATGGATTTCTATTTGTTTCTCTTATGAGACTGTACATTCCTTTGATTTCTGGGGAGGGCTTGAGGGAATAGTATTAAGGTGGGAAAAGAAGAACAAAGTCCCTCACTACTCATACTTAAAGGAGAAAAGATCATTTCCACTATTAGCAATAAATTTAACATTCTCTGGAAAGAATGTTCTCTGCAGAGAATTCCAGAAAAACATAGCTGTTGAGCTCTGAAGTATCTCAGAATGTAGTTATTTTTTCTCATTTGTCAGTTGTCAGGGAATACCTACAATTCATGTTGCATTAATTTCACATGACTCAAAAGCAGTCCAACAGAGTAAACAGAACCTTTACTGACAGTAATTCACCAAAAGGTTCAAAAAAATGTATACGTCTAAGGATATCTATATGTACATAACCTGAGATCAATGTTCCAGCTATCCTTATCAAAGACCAGATCTCTTTTGCACTGATTTCTGTTAGTATAGGATATGTCTGTGTTGGAAAACAGAAGTGGAAACTGCACAGTGATACCATGTCAGAATTAAGCTGGATTTACAATGATATGTGAGAGCTGAAAAGTGGACAGGAGTCCCTTGTTGTTTCACCACTGCAGATGCACTTTTAGGCTATTATTCCTTTCTGCTTACCATTACTTATGGCTTTCTCCTTACAATTTTGTATGTTGGTCTTCTAAATCTCCCATCAAATTATGAATTATAGCACTACAGAATCATTGAATCATAGAATACTAAGGGGTTGGAGTGGACCTTAAATATCATCTAGTCCTAACCCCTCTGCCACAGACAGGGACACCTCCCACTAGTTCAAGGCCTTATCCAGCCTGCCTTTGAACACTGCCAGGGTTGAGGCATTCACAACCTCCCTTGGCAACTTATTCCAGTGTATCACCACCCTCACAGCTAAAAATTTCCCCTCTTTCCTAAATCCTTTAGGATTCATAAATTTTTAGGAAGGGTAGAAAAGATGAGAAACAAGAAGGGAAGCAGAGGGAGACAAGATGGGAAAACTGCTTGAATTTATTCTGCGAAGTAGAATTCTAACTTCTCTTTGAGGGTATATACCAGACCTCTACAGTGGAGAAAACAGGATTCTCACTAATCTGGGAATTGGAAGGGTCCGTAGATGGAATGCAGTTCATCATATATCCTGAATCACAGTTCATGCAGATGTTAAGGAGCTTTCTACACCCTAAAGTATAAATAGTTTTTTGGGCTTTTTTAATTCTTACTATATAATTGCCATTTGGAGTTTCAAGTATAAACCAAATTTTTAATGTTCACATTTTCAGCTATTCATTTAAATATTTTTTCAATGAACACAAAATTCTATTTCATAAAGATGTTATGTAATGTTGTGTTTCAAGATCTACCTGCAATGGTTTAATACATTGGATATTCAGACATGACTACAGGATGCAAAGGTCTCATAATCTTTGACTTTTCTTCTGGCATTGAAGAAGGGGACTTGAGCAATACAACACTAGTTTAGAATTGAAGTCTCAGTCCTGTTGGAAGAAAATTAATTTAAACAATGACCAACTCAGTTTAGAGTTGCTGATATTTAGAAATGGATGGAAAAACATTTTCCAGAACAGTCTTGAATGTTTTTACTGATTCCTGTTACTTAACTAGCTGGTTTTAACACTGCAGAAATTCTCATTGCTAACAGTGAACTTTACCTGGTTACCAGAGTTACCTGGAGGCAACTCTGGAGCAGAAAGTCTTGGTCAGAACTAGGACACTGTTAATGAAAGGCTCAATTCTCTTCCTTTTCTACTTCTGTAAATCAAAAGTGACTGCACTGATTTGCATGGATTTCCATTAACATAGAGTAATTTTAATCCTATAAGGTCATCATATGAATAAGGCATTTTTTCTTTCCCCCGTGTGGAACAGCATTAACAAGGAGGAGGGAAAAAAAAAATCTGAAGTGTTTAATTGTAAGGGTAAGACTTCCTAACAGCCAGTCCATTTTATTAAGAAAAGAGCCAATCTTAAAACAAAACTTGAAGTTCTGAATCCATGCTGCCTTATATAAACTACTTATTCAGAACACACATTTAAATTTTAATCTAGCAGGCATTGTTAGGAAAAAGAGCTGTACTCTACCTGGTTTTGAAAACTTCTGAGTGCTGTCTTTTCCTACACTGAAGCTGCAATTCACCTTGATATTCCCTATTTTAACATTCCCTTTACAAGAAGAGTTTAAAGTAGGTCACAGTGGCAAAGATTAAAAGAAGGCTTAAATGGAGTTTGTGAATTCCTTTGGGGATCCCAAAATCTTAGAATATGTAAACAACAAAAAAACATCATTTAATCCCCTCCTCTCTGTGAATCGGTGAACTCAGTCCTTTACATGACAAAGGTTTATCATAGCATAGAGGTTTAGCATCCTATTATCATCTAGTTATTATGATCCATTATTATTTTTGTTCACTGCCTCATATTTTTACTTCCATTCTGTAAAAGGAAGGCTACTCTTTCAGGAGAATTGCATGTTGCTCTTTTTATCAATTCACAGGAATGCCTAATAACCCTGGCTGTAGGAATACAAGGTCTACATATCACAGTCAGTCGCTTTCAATCCCATTCATAATACAACAGGCAGACTAGGAGGTTTGGGTTTGCAATTAGTCGTTTCTTTCTGCTGCTCCTTGCTTCTTATTTATTTTTCTCCACTGCTTCTTGCTCTTTAAAATACTCTCCTATTCTGGGCAATCACAGGTTCGTCTGCTGTTGCCCTCCTGGTGATGTCCCTATCCCAGCAAAGGTCATCTCCAGGCTGTGGTCCCTTAATGGTGTCTGTGCCTTGGTGTATATTGCCCATGGCAACATTTGTCTCAGAGGTCTCCTCCATTGTTGTGAGTCTCTTTCCAAAGTGGTGGCTCCAGTCGTGCCTCCTGTGCCTCACACTCACTGCTCTTTCTAAATATGTGTGAGTAGAGGCACCATAAACTCCTCTGCCTGGCTGAATTTCTGATGCTCCATTATCTTTTTTGGCCTGTTTCACAGCTTTATGGAACTGTCTGGAACTGGCATAGGGGGGTTCACTGCTTTCTTCCACACAGCTCACCCTGCTACCAAAAGTCTGCAATTTATTCCCAATATAAGACAAAATATAATTATAGCGACGTACTACACACTCAGCTCTGGAATGGAATATGATACCTTCCCACATAGGCTTGGACAATTAGTGAAGGAATATGAATGGTGACAAAATGTTTTGAATTTGGTCTCTGTGGAGACCTTGAGGTTGTGAACAGTCAGGCCATTCATGAAATAAACAGATTGCATTTGTTTGCACTTTGCAGAACCTGATGGGCTTAGAAAATATGGGTTATGTCTACTAAACAAAGTCACTTTGCAGCTTTCATTACTGATTCAAGCAATCTCTTTGAAAATCAGTAACACCTCTAGCCTATACTTGCACCTCAGAAAGGGATTTGTGCTTATTCAAGCTTTTGAAACTACAGTCATAAATGCTTTTGCACTCAGATGACACTTTTTTTTCAGCGACAAATTCCTGCCAAATTAAATATTTCTGTGCTTTATAGTGAGATGGGTGTTCAGAGTCAATTCCTAATCTGATCATTTCCAGGTTCTCAGTTCAATATGATTTATCTGCCTGAAGGAAGCGTTATGGCTGTTATCAGCCACCGCTAATGAACGCATGAAAATGACACAGTATGTACTTCTGCTGGCCAGTCATGCAGTCTAAATATAACCATATAAACCACTGCTGCAGGTCTGGTACTCCTTGTGATGTGTTGAAATGAAAAGTCGCTAACAGATATGAGTGTGCAGATTTAGTATAAAAGAATGTCTGTAAGCCAGCTGGCCTAATGTTTGTGCACTGTAAGGAGGTCAAAGGCCTTGTATGGTCTTAATAAATAGAATCAACTGACTTCATATGTATTTTGGCACTAATATGTGGCCTATGGCATCATTTCCTGAGGTTTAGTACAATATTAATAAAAAAGGCTATTCCAGATTAGGTCCAAATCAGTGCTATGGTGGAGAACAGTTTTTCTCTTTGCTCAATCAGAAATAAATAAATAAATTGAGTAAGTCACAGCTGCTTATTGCATTACTTTGAAATACCCACACAAACACAAATCCCCAAGTTAAGTTGAAGCTTGCTTAATTTTATTTATTTCTCATTAGTTTACTCTAAATCATTGACTTCTCTGGGAATGAAAAAAGGAAAACAAAAAAAAAAAAACCAAAAAAAAACCAAAAAACAATCCTACCCAGGCCAGAGACATGAAGAAAGCACATGCCAACAATAAATCCAGGTTTAGCCTTTGGCTCTGAAGCACCCTGAATTCATTACATTTGTTTGTGCAGCCACTGTTAATCTGTTGTGACAACAAATTAAAGTCTGATTTAAATTAAAGCAAATCACAAAATAATTATAAGCTTCTTGTCCCTCATACCACTTCTCAGCTCTTCATTCATTATTGGTCCAGGTTAGAGATTCACCACCTGCCATTTGATGTTTCAGAAGATTTCTCTATTAGGCTTTACTTTTTCTTTCAACATGGTACCCCATATTTTCATGGAATCTTGTGAGGTACTTACAGATTAAGCACTATTTGACCTGCTTCCCTTCAAAGACACTTGCTTTAGATCTCAGAGGAAAATAAACATCTTGATTTCTTCTTTAGGAGTCTTACGTGCTGGTCCAACACCCTCATTAGCCATTTTTCTGAAAATTTTTATGAAAGCTGCTCTGAAAGACATAATGTCAAACAGTTTTTTTCCCAATGTAATGCACTCTATTTCAGTAATGAGCTGCATTATGACTCAGTGTGCAGCACCCAATCCCACAGATGCATTCATCATTTATGAGAGGAGATAATCCTGTTCTGCTTATAATTTTATTTTATTTTTTCTTGTTGATAAATGGCAAAGCTCACTTTGTATTTAAATATTGAAGCATGAGTATGGAAGAAAGTTTGAGAAAAGTAGTACACAAGAATTCTACATCCAGAACTGTAAGTGTAATTCATTAATTAGCAGTATGTGCACTTCTTCCCTATCTGAAATATACAAGTTATCTTTGTTTAAACTAGACGTTTAAGACTTATTTTGAAAAGTGGAAGAATCATTTGTTATCAAAGCCTTTTTCACCAGGATGGATTTTATAGTGAGTGCATATGTGCATTTGTTTACTTATATGTGTATATTTTTGATGGCCGAGGAAGACAATGAAGTAGCAATTTCAACATAAATAAGTGAAAAATGCTTTTTAACTTTTCCTCAGCTAAGCTGGGGCAAAATCTTACAGTCGGTGTCTCTTTTTAGTAATAGTAATTGTTGTTGTTTGTTTTGTTTTTCCAGTACATAAATAAATAAATAATTTTGGATTAAAAGAGTAGGTATTAACTTAAACTTGATTGCCTGATAGATACCTTAGATACTTTTTTAGATACATTAATGTATCTTGTTTTCCTTCCAGCCGCAAATGAATTTTTAACATGTTTTTAGAAACATTTAAAAGTAAGAAGGTATAATGTTGCCAGTGGTAAAAATATTAATTTTTAATTTTCTGTGTATGTATGGTGAGTTGGTATTGTTAACACATATACCAGCTTTGGAAGACTGTAGCTTTCAAAAAGTTGTTTCTATAATTTTGCTATTTTAAGGTGTGACTTATTCTGATATGCAGATGAAGCTAGTAGAAATCTAAATCTATTAAAAAATAATTGGAAGCTACAATAATCTTATGAATGATGCTTTTCAAATCATTAAAACTTCTTGAAACAGATGCAATATACTCCTTTTTTAATTCCCCAGATTATCACCAGCCTTGAGGTCACAGATAATTATATCTTCAGCACCCCTGCTAAACCACTGGAATTACAGTAAGGATTTATGGAAGGAGCTCTTCTAAGTCTTAGGCTTTGGTATGCAACTGAAAATATGAAAATGAGAACACAAGGAGTTTTTGATACTGACTTGATTCCCTGACTCTGTAAATATGAAATACTGTGCAAGTTACTTAACATAAACACCTTTTAATGTAGAATTTATATCAATTCTATTGATATAAATATAATTGATTTAATTTTTTCACCTTTTTCAAAGCATGCAAAATTTGACATAATTCTTAAAATATATCTGTAAATAATTATTTTCAGTAAAATACACAGAATATGAGCCACCTTGGTACTAGTTTATTACATGGTACATTTCTTGAATTTACCATTTTTTTTGAAAAAAGCAGGTTTAGAGATATGGGCTAGTAAACAATAGGGTGAAAAAGTGTCTCTCGTTTCTCAAGATTAATTAAGAAACGGACTCATTGGCACATACAAGGACAAAAAATTGCTTCACAATAACTTGTGTAGATGCCCAAGAAAAAAAATTACACTGAAAAGAGTAAATATTGAATTTTTATTCATGCGCAATATGAAAATTGAGGACTAGCAAGAAGGTGCTCACACACATGCAATTCAAATGTTTGAGTTAGCCTTTCTGAACAAATGAACTATGAAATTCTGGTTTTTTAAGTTCCTAACTAGATAAAGGATTTTCATCTATTGCATTTTTAATTATTCTTTGATTTTGTTCAGCCACTTGAAAACCAGCAATATTACTGGTGCCGATAAAACAGGTTATTGCAGAAAACTGAAAAAGTTAAAAACTGTCCTGGTTTTAAATCTTCTTGTAACCTTCTCATAGTTCTTCTTGTTTTTCCACTTGATATAACATCTTAAATATCTTCATATCTCCCAGTAATGTATTAACTTTCAAGAAATAAGAGATGTTTTCTGGGTTAGCTGATTTTAAGTCCAGCTCAGTGGAAATGGAAACTGAGATGTTCTTCCAGAAATTGTAATAGAATGTTATGGATTCCATATTCCCCTGACATACCAAGAATTACAACAGTGATACCAGCAGTTTATGATCCTAGCCATATTTAACATTTAGGTTAATTCCTGAGTGAGTCTCTCATGGATTAAAATAAATGATAATGGATTGTATTATGGGGAAGAGAAACATATGAAGTAAATATTTTAATCGACAGTTTTTAAGAACAATATAACTTTGTTTAGTGACAGATTATGTTGTTGTGAGTGGAGAAAAATAATTCAGAAGGTAAAGAAAGAACTTATTTCCTTTTGGATCTATTGATTTATGTGTATACTTCAAATAGATAGAGGTGAAGGCAAATAGGTTGTGAGATGTTCCTAGCATCTAAAAGATGCCATATTTATTTTGCATATTCATCTTGATATTTTAATTCTTCCTAAAGAGTTTAAAATATGCTTAACCTATAAAATTAATTAAATTGCTTTTAAGTGCTTTGATACATTTTTTTCAGAGCTCACAGAATAGTACTAGTAATTTTGTCTATTTACCTGAGTGATACTGATTTGAAGTAATGGCAAGTTCTACCTGACCAACCTAGTGACCTTCTTGTGACAGAGTGACTAAATCAGTGGATAAGGGAAGTGTTAAGATGTCATTTATCTGAATTTTCGTAAAGCCCCACAACACCCTTGTTGTGGGCCCACACAACACCCTTCTCTCTAAAGAGAAGAGAGATATATTGAATGAGTGGACTGTTGGATAGATAAGGAATTGGTTGGACGGTTGCATCCAGAGGGTAGTGGTCAATGTCTCAGAGTCCCAATGGGAAAAGTGGTGACGTTCAAGGGTCTATGCTGGGACCCATGTTATTTAATATCTTCATTAAATACATAGACAAAAGGAAAGAGAGCACCCTTAGCAAACTTGCAAGTGACACCAACCTGAGTAGTGCTGTTGCCACACCTAAAGTGTGGAGTGTCATCCAGAGTGACCTGGAAAAGCTCAAGCAATAGGCCCATGGGAATCTTATTAGATTAAAGATGAAATACAAGGTGTTTGACCTGGGCCAGGACATCTCCCTGGATGGACTGAGAGCAATCCTGCCAAGAAGGACTTGAGGATGCTAAGGCTGAGAATCTGGACAACGCACTATTGTAGCCCAGAAAGCCAATAGTATCGAGGTGGTTCTGTTCCTCTACTCCAGTCTGCAGACTCCACCTGGAGTACGGCAGCCAGCTCTGGACTCTCCAACACAGGAAGGCCATTAGCCTGTTGCAGTGAGTTTAGAGAAGGGACACCAGGATGATCAGAGGAATGGGATACTTCTCCTATAGGGAAAGGTTGAGGATTTTTTCACCCTGGAAATGAGAAAACTTTTGGTTGACCTAATTGCAGCTTTACAGTTCCTGAAGGTAGTTTACAAGAAAGATGGAGAGATACTATTTACAAGAACATGCAGTGATAAAACAAGATGGAATGACTTTAAGCAAGGTGATGCAACAAGGTAGAGTAGGTTTAGATGAGATATTAAAAAAAAAAATTGAGTTTTTTTTCTTTTTTCTTTTTTCTTTTTTTTTTTTTTTTTTTATTTCTTTGAAGGTGGTGAGGCACTGAAAAAAGTTGTCCAGAGAAGTTCTTGAATGCCCCATTCCTAAGACCAGAATGGATGGGGTTCTGAAGTCCCTGGTTTAGTGAAGGGTGTCCCTGCCCACAGATGGGGGCTTAAGGTTTAAGGTCCCTTTCAACCCAAATCACTCTATGATTCCATGATTTTATGATGTCCTTTATTTGTATTTACTGGTGTTCCATACATGGCTGAAATAACAGACTCTTTAATAAGAATTTTGTGTGGGCAGAATATCTAATTTCCGTGGTAGAAACATTTCTATGCATTTTCTGGGTAGTTTAGCAAGCTGGTTTTACACTTCAATACTTTTGATAGTTTCAGTTCTACCTTGAATATTAACTTGTTTTTGCATTTCTGGAAAGTGAAAGAGTGTCCTTGCAAGTCAAAAAGAAGTATATGGATGAATATGAATTCATATTCCTATATGAATGCTATAGGAAAAAAACATTGATCTGACAAAGCATCTTCTTTGGGGTATAAAACTGGTTTCAGAATTCACATACACTGTTTTGGTGAATTGCAGTTTTTCACTTTTTACCATAAGAAAATATTCAAAAGTTGATTAAGACTTTCTTCCAACGACAGCATAGTCAGCAAAAAAGAGGTTTTTGGTATTGCTAAAATAACCAAAACACCAAGAATAGCATAACTGAGATTCATGAGCTAATAAAAATTATAAGACAAATAATTGCAAAACTGATTAGTTCAGTCTTGTGTGCACTAAATTAGCAAAGCTAATAAGAAATAATGTTTTTACAACATTAGAAGTTAATTAAAAAGTGACATTTTTCAATAAATTCAACATTTGTTTCCCAAAGTTAATAAAATCATACCTACAGCTATGTTTAAAAAAATGAAACCCACCATCTATTATATTATCTGGGTGACAAAAAAAAAATCCCTCAGCATTATTTTTCTTTTTCACTTAGCTTATTGATTAAAACATCCTCAAGGAAAAATTTGGGGGGTTGTTTGGTTTTAGAGGTTTTTTCAGCTGATATATGCCAGTCATGCACAGTTGGTTATAATTCAGGTAAGAAAGTTGTTTTGCCAACAATGATGGCTCCAACAGTATTAATCACATACATAGTACATCTAGTGATGGAGAACTGAGATAATTTTAGACTTCTGTTTTACATTTTCTGAAATTTAATTGCTGCTTGGCAGCTTCTACAGTTCATGAAAACCTCAAAGGGAAGTTTAGTCAACCCTAACAGTGATTAGGGAACTTCCCCAAACTAACTGATACAAAAGCATTAAATACACTCCATAATTCAGGGCAGTGATACTTGGGGAACTGAGGTTTTTTCCTTTTTTTTGTTATTCAGGGTGGATTTCTGTCTTAAGGACAATCACCCTTTAAAGGACAGATTACTAACAGGTGGAAGTACATATTTTCATTTAGTTTAAGTAAGGCAGCAATGTTTGCCACTACTTGTATAAGAGTTCTGTAACTAAAATGTTTATCTATATATGTGCTGTCCAAGATCAGTCCTATTATTCCTTTGCTCTCACTTTCAGATCAGTGCACTAATCAGAAATCTATATGGTATCAGCAGGAAATTAATGTTAGCTATAGATCTTAATAATATTTGTGTGTGTGTGTGTGTGTGTTTTGGTTTGGTTTTTTGATTTTTTTTTTTTTTTTGTGCAGGGTTAGGTGTTAGAAGTGGGAAGCATTTTATATGTGGTTGGTTTTTTCCTTTTTGCTTTTTTTTTTTCTGGCATGAAGGGAGAAATCAAGATTCTTTTGTTCATCTGAAAGTGATTGATTTGCAGGTGTTATTTTAAGTTTACATATTGTACTAGCATCTAGACTCTTGTAAATTTTGGGTATTCATAACTAATATGTTCATTTCCTGAAAGGAGAAAGTAAATGAATATCCATATTGAGTATAATTACGCATATTTCATAGCATAACGAATTATCTAGCAGAACTGACTTTTTAAATAAAAATATTGCATTCCCCTAGAGAAGTTACTGCTCCTAGTTCATGGTTTGGCTGATTTGAATCAAGATCAAATCAATTAATACTAATCATAACAGTTTTTTGTTTGGTTTTGGTCTTCAGATTTGAGTGGTTTTTGTTTTAGTTTAGTTTCGTTTTGCTTTGTGCTTTTTTTCATCAGTCATAAAAAAGAGAAGTGAGTTACTTCTTATTAAGATAAACCACCACAATCATTCAAGAGGTTCTGCAAGAAATGTATTGACACAAATGGCATACAAAATTTTAATGTTTAGTATTTTAAAAGACATATGAAACCCAATATAATAAAATTAGAAAGCAGAAATTTGGTCCATTCTTTCAGAATATTATTGAGTATTTGTCTTTGAAAATGCTGTTGG
The DNA here is from genome assembly GCF_024509145.1 of Vidua macroura. Taxonomy (NCBI): domain Eukaryota; kingdom Metazoa; phylum Chordata; class Aves; order Passeriformes; family Viduidae; genus Vidua; species Vidua macroura. The sequence continues at coordinate 36,750,678 of NC_071572.1, read as the reverse complement.
GTCAGCAGTGGAACATGCAGGAACTCAACACATTCCAAGACTGAAATATTTGTTTATTTAGGTGGATGAATATAGACTGAGGATTTTCTAGTTCCATTTCTTGCTTAATAGTTGTTCTTAATGTGTCTGGTTTTGGCTAACTGAGCTTTTGAAGGAAGAAAGCAAAGGGAAATTAATGGTGAAGCCTTGGCATCTTTGTAAAGCTCAAAATACAGCAGTGACAGCACTTGCACTGGTGCTTTATGCAGGTGGAGGATGCTGGGCCAGATCTCATTCGTAGACCCTTGCCTGGTCCTGAACTGTACAGTGTAAAGCCTCTGCAAACAAACTTACTATTAAAAAAAAAAAGATCTAAACCATGGTTGCTTCCTGGGCTGACAGGATTTGCAGTTTGCTTTGGAAATGTTTTGGACATTTTATTGTGGAAATGTAGTTACCAATTTCTTTCAGCTGATTTAAACCAGCAAGAGAGTGTGGCTTGAAGTATGTAAAAAGGCATAGGTCACTCTTTTGATCCTGAGAGTTAAAGTGGGAATAGTGCTTTTAAAATCAAATTTTCTCTGGCAGCTTTAATCAATCATTTTAAAGTGCCTTTATTTATAAGCTACATTTTATTTTCCTCCTGTAGCAAATGAAAAAAAAAATCTGTTGGAGACTGAAGAAGTTTGTGAGCCTGCCCTTTCTTATTTAGAACTTAACTTCCAAGTTATTTATAATATCTTCCTGTCTGCTTCTAGCATTAAGAAGAAGCTGTGTTATAACATTCTTCCTTTTTATCTCTTCAGGTACCCTTTCTAGCTGTGCTTATTCTCTGATTAGGAGGATGCTATATTTCCAGTTACTTTTAGCCAAATCAGAGACCTGTAACATGGGAAAAAATATAAATGTACTAATGAAAATATAACTAAAATGAGCTTACTTTGAGCTCAACTGGAAGCATACTGAAATTGTGTAAGCAACAGGAGTATTTTAAGTATTTTGTAACATTCTGAGAGCATAGTCAGATACAATATTACACATGCATGTGAACAATATCATCCTCACAGAAGCAAAGAAAGAAGGATATAATTATGTTGTGGTTTGTCCTCAGTTTACAACTAAGACTCACACAGTTGCTTACGACCTCATCCCCGGTGGGACTGGGAAAAAATTAGAAGAGTAAAGAGAAGTGAACTCATGGGTTGAGGTAAAAACACTTTAATAATATAAATAAAATAATTAATTTAAAAAATAGTAATAGGGGCAACCAAAAACTGAAAGAGAAAACTGAAGAAAAACAACAGATGAAAATAAAAAACAATTGCTCACCACCAACCAACTGATGCCAAACCTGCTCCTGAATAGCAGCTCCTTGTCCAGGTTCCTTCAGCTTTCTATTCTAAGCCTGATGGTATTATATTCCATATGGTATGGAATATCCTTTTGGTCCATTCGAGTCAGCTGTCCTGGCTGTGGTGACGTGGGGTGAGAGGCAGAAAAGGGCTTGACCCTGCAAGAACTGCTCATCAATAATGAAAATATCCCAGTTTTATCAGAATTACTCTCATTCTAAACCCAAAACTCACAACTATAGCAGTTACTAGAAGAAAATTAACTCTATCCCAGCTGAAAACAAAATAAGCTGGACATAAGAGGCATCCAAGCAGCTAAAAAATGCCAGACCAAGGCCTAGATAAGCACAACAGACTGTAAGCGGGTAGGACATTCTCTCAAATGCACAAGACAAAAAGAAATAAAAAGTACGAGGAGCAGGGAAGACACTTCAACTCCACTTCTCTTTCTGAAGAAAGGGCAAGGAAGAAAGGCAAGACCACTTCTGTTCCAATTTCTCTTGCCAATAAACTTTTAAGCTTTATCACCTCAGCCTTGGTACTTCAGGACAACTAAGATTCTTCTACATCAGTGCTAAATATTAGCTCTGTGGTATTGCATATTCAAAAGTAATTTGGAATATGACTGTTAAATATAAGCACCTTTGTATACATGGTGATTTCACATTGTGAAAGAATTTGCCATAGCTTGAAGGGAGTTTTTAATGACTTACTTTATTAAAGTTCCTCTTTGAAGATTGTTTGGCCCAATTTTTCTCTTAATTAACCTATATTCAGTCTGGAATAAGCAGGGCATATGAAGTGGGTTAAACACTGTAACTCCAGTGTGTTTAGTAAAATGTCTTGAAGTTCATGGAATCATGGTGTATATTTCTGAAACTTTTTGCATGCTGCAAAGGAAAAGCCATCCTCCCTGGCTTCATTAATATCTTGTTTTTTTAAAGTAAGTGATATGCTTTTTAATCACTAATGTCACATTAGCAAGCTTTTAGCTCTGAAAGCCATAAAACCAGATAATACACTATTGGGGGGATGATTTATGAGACAGCTCAGCCTGACTGAATGCAAAAGATGAGAAGGAAGTCAAGGGAAATTTCAACAACTGAAAAAACAGTAAAAATGAGAAAGCTGAGGATAATGACTGTAGAAGAGGAATGCTGACATCTGGGGACAAAGAAAAAAATTATTTCAGAAAACATGGAAACAGAAATACTCATATGCTTTAAAATGGAGCTGGAATGTGTCATCTTGCAAATTGCTCCTTTCTTTTAAAACCAAAATCAGATCTATGTGATTTCACATGCTAAGTGTTTTACTCAGCTCATCCCTCTTTTGATGAAAGGCATCCCTGCCATCCTCACAAAGATAACTACCTGGATTTATGAGTTGATAATTAATAAAATAAAATTTAATATGCAATCTGATTGCATTTATTAATGCAGTTCTGGAGGAATGGCCATTACAACTGGAATTGCTTGAGTGAAAACTAGAAAAAGCAACTGAGGGGGGAAAAGTCACTAAATCTCCTTTCTAAATCAAGTAATAGACTGTGTTCTGGTCCTGGCTGAAGGGTTATTAATTTTTAAACATCACTGACAAGATATATTAGACTATCCTTGTTGAATATATCCTGATTGTATAATTCCTTGTGCTGAAAGGGCTTTAAAAATTATCTAGTTCTAAGCCCTCTGCCATGGACAGTGACACATTCTACAAGATCAGGCTGCTGAAAGCCCCATCCAACCTGGCCTTGTATATTGTCCAATAAATTCACCTGGCTTTACATTAGAAAGAAAGGCAGCTCATCTTTACATAGATACAGACTCTACTGTATATCTGCTGAACAGTATATAGATGTCCTCAAAGCCCTGCTGGGGAAAATGTATCAAGGAAAGTCATGGATGCCTTTGGCAATTCTCTGGTGCCCAACAAATAATAAGCTGTATTATAACTACCCTAAGAAAAATCTTTGTCATATGAATTAATTGGTCACTCTATAAGGATAGATAGATGCCATTTGGTGATGATAACTGCCTAAAAACCAAGAATGGCAGGCATAAAACAAGATCTGCTGAAACCCTTGGGCCATGCCAATACCTTTCAGTGTCTAGTGATTTTCTGCCTGTAAATTAAAATATTTCCAATACGGATTCCTTCCTTGTGAGGTGCCTTCTGCCTTCTAAATTTCTTCTCATGTCTTCATAGTCAATGTGCATTTTGAAAATCAGATGTCTCCTAACACAAAGGTAGATAGAGACCTACAAAAGGCTCAGTTCATCATATTTGAAATAATTTAAGACCTTTAAAGATGCAAGAGTTGGTCTGGAGAAAGTCCTCTGGGCCTGGCTAAAATTTGGTCTGGCTGAATGAGAGCAGCTATAGAAGTAGCCACAAGGAGTCCATGCTAAGTTCCATGTGGAAGCTAAGAGACTGGAACATGCTCTTCAAAGAGGGTACTGGAGGACTGTTAAGTGATGACTGACAAGAAAAGACAAATGCAGTTAGCATACTAGAAGAAATAATCATAATTAAGTTCAAAAGTAGTGTTAGTTTACAGACCTAAGTTCATGCTTGCAAAAGCATGGAGTCGATGCCACTGGTGAAAGACGGAGATGAACAAAGGTCAGCATATAAAATCAACTGTCCTGAGTGAGCTGAAACTTGAGACCAGATTCATTTTACATATCTTGCTCTCTGCTGCAACTTTGCATATTTTTATTATTATAAATTTGTCCAGTATGTATAGTTTATACATAGAGTTTATATAATATAACACATTTTCCAACATATAGTTTATACATTCTCCAACAAATCTCGGAGTATTGGAAGTAGAATGATTATTTTTGATGATAAAAATAATCTGTTAAACAAAAAGAAAACATAATTTGTTATTCAACTAAATAGAGGAGTGGTTTATGTTTTTTCTGAGTAGATTAACTTCAGTAGCTCTTTAGACAGCTAACACTAATATATTTACAAGCATGCTTTTCACTCTATATGATGACTATACAAAGAAAGTATTCTTCATTAGCCACATACAAAAGCATTGCAAGTATCTAAACAACAAACTCATTTGACTAGAACACTAAATGAAATTAATTAGTATTTTGGACAATGCAATGCCATATTATATTTATTTACTTATTCCAAACATTGTTGAAATCATTAATACTTTACTTCTGGTCACTCGTTGGTTTTTTTGGTCTCAAATGTTTATTTTTGTATAAAAAATATTCCAAATTAGTTTAATTAAATAGAGAAAATAATTGAGTGAAGAAAAGATTAGGATTATCTCTCAAAGCATGCATTATTTCTAATGAGATTTACACCATTATTTGAATTACTTTGCAAAGTCAGAATACTATTACTTCTCAGTTGAACCTCCTAGTAGGATATCAACTATATCTGTTACAGTCAGAGATAACATAGCCTGTTTTCCAAATCAACTTACAAGAAGTAATAGAAAAAGCAAATGATTCAATAGGAAATTTGTAAAATTTAGGTATTCGTATTTCCTCTGTGTGATGCTTCATTCCAAAATGAGATTGGAAGAGATTATACTCTGTAGCGTGTCCTTCTTGTCATGAACATATACAAACTAGAACAAAAAACCAGAATTAGAACACTGTTTTGGTCCTCTAAAGTAGATTCTTTTAGATTACTTGTATGTTTTGAAAGATTTTATGAGGAATCTTTCAGATTACTCATATGTTTTTGCTGAAATTTAAGATAAAAGACTCATTCCTGAAGAGGAGGGGAGAGAGATATATATCATTTTTTCATTTATGAGTGGCCTTCCAAACAAACTGAACAAACTAAATACAAATTTATTTTGATTCTTGAATGTATTTAAGTATATAATTTTACTGAGATTAGTGGACTCATCCATATATGTTAGCTATATAGAAATCTGAGTGAAGAACCAGCCAATTAAAAACATACTTGCCTGGCTGTGGCTCAACAACTGTACTTGTAGATAACTTCTCCTTAGAGGGATTAGAAGTCAGAAAATCATAATGGTGAATGCTCTTGTGAAAATGAATCCAATGTGACTTTCTCAGTAAAGTGAAAACCTAAGAAGGATGTAAAAACCTCTCAGTTTTCTTGACAACTGAAACTATCAGGTATGTTGCAGCTCATAGAAGAGCATGTGCTTGAGATAGTCATATACTTATGTTTCTTAAAACATTTTATGTTCATATGAATATAGTTTCTCTTTAGATATAAATTTTTCACAATCAAAATCTCACCAAATATCACATCACATCTCCCTTGCCTCTTCAAGCTATATTCCTTTACATGTTCTGGCAGATGTCATATCCAAAGTCAATGAAAAATTTATTAAAGCAATGCTTTATTTTCTAGTCCTTAAATAGTTTTGTATAGCTGGATAAAGAGTCGGGTACTACCTGATATTTTCAATATCAGAACTGCTGAAAATATAATTAGTTTAATAAATCTTTATAATTAGAAAATTAATTATGTCTACAAGAGGAGTGACACCAAAAAAAAAAAAAAGAGAATACAGGTGTAAACAATAAGAACCTTAAACTGCTATTATCACAGGGAAAAAAATAATTTAATGTTCCGTTTCGTAACAATTAATTGTTAGATTCAGGATTTAGTCCAGTTTAATTATATACACCATTTAAAGCAAAATTTTCAAGTGTAATTCAGACTGCATGTGTTAGTCTGACTACAATGAACATTGATCTTCTACAGCTTTCCACTAGCCACTCTGTGGTTTTTCTTTTTTATCTATTTGTTGGGGAGAAAATGGATTTCAGATTATATAAAATACGAAGGAGAGAAGGGAGAACATCAACCTGGATTAATAAGAACTGAATATAACCGGATAGTTCAAAACACAACATGCCATGTGTAGAAATTAATGGACTGACAAACAACTGACAAACTGTAATCTTGTATATTGTCATAAAGTGATGGTATCAGAAGAGTCATGTCAGGATGATTAATATTGATCGCAAGGTAATGAAAAGGCAGATTTGGTATTTCAGAGAAAGTTATCTTAGGAAAGAGAGGAAAAATTACTTTTGGTTCATAAAATGTTTCTTCCATAATTTTACATGGTTTTGAGTCACTTGTATTCAGAAAGCAAAAAAGTATTACTGCATAAAGACACTAAAAAGTGGACAGAAAAATAACATAGCTTGATAATCATAAGTAGAAGAATAAACAGAGTAGTAAGCAATTGAGAACAGATCTTCAAATAAAGAAAAATGGTAGTTTGGAACATATAGAAATGGACTAATTGTGAATAAATTTAGGCTAGAAATTTCCAGTTGTTGGACTCATGAGTCTCTGACATGGATTTTCAGTGGTAACAGAGGAGTCAACTCCCCTATATTGATATAAAATGGATTGTGATCGTTACATCTAAAGGAATAAATAGTAAAATAATTGATGGGAGCATTTGGATTTAATAAGCCAGGAGTTTTCTTCAAACCATAGCTATCAAGCCTGACGTATGACCTAAATTTAGAGAAGCCTAGTTTCTTGAAACTGTCTTCTGATGTCATCTTTACTGCCAAACCTCCTCAATTGCTTCTGCAGCATTAAAGTAGGTTATTTCACCTGCAAATGAGATTCAGAATTCCTAAAAAATTGTCACTACTTGAAATGCTTATGAAGGACTTCACTGAATAAAAAATAGCATGGTTTCAGCATTAAAATTCAGAATCAAGTGACACTTCACACTTTATTCTGTTAATTTTAACAGTTATGCTGTTATCTTTAAATGCATAGAACAGAGAGAATTTTACATATTCTACAGAAATAACTATGAGACATCTTAATCAGGTGTAGTAGTCTGTGATAATCTATTCCTAATTTATTTTTGTTAACATCATACATTGCTGTAATTAACGCTGTCATGGATTATCCACGTACACTCCTCACGACAAAACTTACTGATACATCCATCATTCTTCTAAAATCTACTCATTGTGAATATGTTAAAACAACATTCCATTAGCAGATTTGCTAAATAAAATAAAGTCAGCCAGAGAGTTTGCAGATTTCTCAGCTCTTAAAATATCTAATCAGGAGAACTGCATTCATGCATTTTGGCACTAGAGTTATAAATTATGCATAATACAGCATAACATTAAAGCATTAACATAATTTAACAATACCAATCTATCAGTTCCTTAGTGAAAGCATTAAAAAATGTTGCATCTGAACATCTTGACTTGATTCACCTAGTTTGTACATGTAAGGTTTCTAGTAGTAAAAATGGTTGAAAGCTTTAAAAGCTTTAGATCCTTACTAATATGCCCTTATTTTTTTCTCGTACAGTAACTTTTATATGCAAACCTTCATTTACTGACTTTTTTTTTTGTCCAACTGTCATGCTAAGTAATGTTCTTTTCTTTAACCTACAAAACCGTACAGTTAGCTCAGACTAGCTGGTTTAAAGAGGAAAATAAATCTCTGAATCACATCCAGTTCCATTCTGATTGTTTTCAAAGTACTAATATAATAAAAGTCATTTTTAAAGATACTTGAACCAGTTAGGCTAACATTCAGCAGAAAAAAATAGATAAATTTTTTCCTCATGTGTGATGTGACACTAACACAATTCCTGGCGTTTCAGAAATCTCAGCTAAATGTTTTTCTACTTTAAGTATCTAGCCAAAAATATGGAGGATGGTGTGTTCTGGACATTTTTTCCAGTCTTGGAAACACAGTTCTTGGATTGATATAAGGATTTCTGAATGATCTTCTGATCTTCAATATTTTATTTTGTTTTGTACTATTAGTCATAAATTACAAACACACCATTGGAAAAGACTTTTCACAGTAACTATGTTCCATTATCTTGTAACTGGTCTCTCAGAGTGCATGACACAACTCTAGGTCATAGAGAGAACCAGAGGAAATGCTGTACTAAAACCCCCACATTATTTTACTTCTGTTTCAAGGGTATTTAAACATGCTTTAGTCAAAAAATTCCCTGCTCCTGTACAATTGTTTCTAATGAAACTGCTGTGTGAACGGTGTTGAACTTTGTTGTATGAAACATAACATACAATAATGACAAAAAGTTCGAACTGTCAGAAATACATTTCATCTGACTGTATATGACTAATCTTTTTTTAACATGCCTGTCTGCAATTATTTTTTTTTTAGATGAAAGAGAAAACAGAAAGACTAAACCTTCATAACAGCATTACATCTTTGACTTTTCTTTGACAGAGTCTACAAAGACAAAAAAGGGAAAAATGCATCTATTTCTGCTGTTTCCTCTAGAAGTAAGAAACCAAGAAAATCATAAAATGCATACATGCATCCTAGTTACTCACTATTAGTAATTCTGATTTTCTTAATCACCAAGGTTCATTTAGACACTGAAATCTGCTGTACACACTAAGAGCATGGATTTGAACTAAGCACCTTCTGTGGCATTATAAAATAACCTTGCACTGCCCAGTGAGAGCTCAATCACCCAAATTCTCTCTGTCTATCTATGAAAATAGTTGGGTTTTTTTTGTTTTTTTTTTTTTTTTTTTGGGTTTTTTTTTTTTTTTTTTTTTTTTACTGGAATGTCCATAAATAACATGATCACGTAGCATAAAAAAAGGTACTCTTTATGGAAGGTTCTTTGGGGAAAGCAAATCCAATTTGTGTCCTTGCTCTAGAATACTTAAGCATTTTTCATTCAAGACTAACTTTATATGCAAGACTGATGGGACAAAGCTGAGGAGAATGTGGAAGGATGGATTGTGAGAGAATAGAGATAGTGCTGAAGGCAATCTCACCCCTGAGGAGGTGCAGCTATGCTAATTACCAAAGAGTAGGAACAGCCTTGCTCTTAATAGGTCACAGCTGTGTCCAATAAAGATGGGTGTTATAAAAGAGTGGGTTAGTTGGCTGGGAGTTGGTGGTAGTTTGTTGTGCTGTGAGGAGTAAGGGACAGTTGGTTATGTAAGGGACAGTAAGGAATCAGCTGGCTGTGTGGCAGGAAGAGAAAATAAGCCAGTGTTGTGAGGAGCTGCCTGTAAGAACTCACAGAGAGAAGGTATGAAAATTTTGCAGTAGAACGATAAACTAATGGTGGAAGTCAGTTCCCATCCACCGTTGACTGGTGCCAAGCACAGACACTGACATGAGAGTAGCCTCATCAGCATACAAGAATCATGCTCCTTATTATTGCTTTTCCAAAGGTTCATGGGTTTTGTATCCTCAACTGTACCATGGGCTACTGTGGGTTTTGCAGAAGTGGTGGCTACAAGCTGAAGTTATAACTCAGCAGATGGGTATGAATTTGTTCAGGCAGAAGAGGGCAGAAGTAGTGTGACTTGCTGTATTACAAAATGTAGTCAGGAGTAACAACACAAGCATTTCAGGTTGCTCATAAAAAAAAAAGAGAAAAGTACTCATATTTATTAAAAAAGATACCATTCCTCCTTAGACAACTAAATTCAAGAGAGAGATAGAATTTTAAAAATACTATTCTTTTGGACTTATTGTGTCATCTGTGACATATGTCTTTCATGCTATGGGTGGTCTCTTTTATGGATCAAATATGGAGGTGTTCCTATAGATGAAAGTGAGGGATAAACACCTACACATGTGTCTACAACCCAGCTTCTAATAGCTGTAGGAGGCAGAGGAAATAAATCCTTGATAGTACACTTAGCAAAGAAAGCCAAGATTGTTAATGCTTAGATAGAGTCACACAGGTGAACCACAATGAATGCTATCTTCATTGCCCAAGGAATTCAGGTTCATAATTCATGTTATTTGTGTTTAAATTTTTCCAAAGAGACTCCCAATGCAACATTCCACACAATCAAACATGAGACTGTTGTGTATTTTGGCTTTAGGAGAAAACAAAGCCATCCAACAAAAAACAATCCCACAGAAAATCCAAAATAAAAATATATTAAATCCTAAATTTGAAATGTATAGCTTCATAGCATAGAATGGCCTGGATTGGAAGGGACCTTAAAGATTATCTGCCATGGACAGGGACACCTTCCTCTAGATCAGGTTACTCAGATCTCCATCCAACCTGGCCTTGAATTTATATATATACATACATACATACATATATATATATATATATATATATATATATATGGGGGGGTAGAATTAATTTTCTTCACAGTGGCTGGTATGGGGCTGTGTTTTAGATTTGTGCTGAACACAGGGTTGATAATACAGAGATATTTTTGTTATTGCTGAGCAAGTCTTACACAGAGCAAAGGCCTTTGCTGCTTTTCCTACTGCCACACTAGTGAGGAGGCTGAAGGAACCTGGGAGGTTAGGAGGAGACACAGGCAGGACAGGTGACCCCAACAGCCCAAAGGGATATTCCAGACCATGAGACATCATGGCCAATATATGAAGTGGGGTGAAGAAAGAGGAAAGAGGGTTCATTTGGAGTGATGGCGTTGGTCTTCCCAAGTCACTGTTACATGTGATGGGGTCCAGCTCTGCTGGGGATTGCTGAACACCTGCCTGACTATGGCAAGCAGTGAATTAATTACTTGTTCTGCTTTACATGTGTTTATAGCTTTTGCTTTTTCCTATTAAAATGTCTTTATCTCAACCCACAAGTTTTCTAGCTTTCACCCTTTTGATTCTTGACCTAGTGATGGAGAAGTAAGCAAGTGGATTTGTGGGGCTTGGTTGCTAGCTGGGGTGAAACCACAACAATATATATTATACTTTCCTTGAAATATATATCTTCTATATAAGATAAATATACACCTTGAGATTTTCAGGGGACAGTTAGGGGAGTAGAAATGATAATCAGGCTCACACCTTAAGTGTTTTGAATTTGAAGACATATTCGTCAAACAATTCAAAAAGCACTCTCAAGAATATGAATGGAAGATGAGTAGATGAACATATATATATATAAAGTACCTCATAATCCAGCATGAAATGAGCAATGACTTTACAGCAATATAATTTAATTTCAGAATTTCCAATCTTTTGAATACTTCACATGAAGCTTAAATGCCTAATTAGATATATGCAGAGATATTCCTAAGACATAGCAGGATAGCAAAGTGCTTTTTAAAACATCATACTGAATACTTCTGTAAATACTCCCATTATTAAAATTCTATTTATGATGTTAATTCTTTTTTGCTATAACATGTATGTGTTGAGTTGTTAATGAATAAATGTGCTTTCAGAATAAGTAATGGACTGTTGAAATACTGCAGATGAAGTTTTAAAATAGAAGTAAATGGAGAATTAATACAAGAAGTTCCTGTCCCCAAAGATGGTATTTTAGCCATTTCATCCTGCCCAATTTGTGTAGAAACTACACACAGTGATATTAAAATGCTATATTTCATTTTTCTGTCATAGTACCTTTTTTTCTCTTTAACTTCTAACTTACTGTTCCATTTCACATTTGACACAAAATACACAAATGCAATCAGGGAAATACACTCATTTAACACTGCAGTATTTCTGAAAGAAAAATGTTAGTCTTACTGACTCTCTAGTGGACAAATACTGATTTATCACGAGTTATAATCAGCACAGGCCATAAAGAATAATAGAAGCCTTGACACTGAAATAAACTGACATAGAAACTTATCCCTACCATTTTTATTTGGTGGCAGTTTTCAGTATAATTCAGCATAAAACATTTGATAGAAATTCCAATTATAGCTAAATTATTTGGAATAAGTAGCTAGGACTTTTCAATTGCAGTTCTTATCTATATCAGCTGAAGTTTGATTAAGCAATACTGGATTTTTTTTTTCTTTTTCCATAGCAATGCAAAGCTCTCTATGGGTTACATCAGCTATGCTAAATTTAAAAACATGGTCCTAAAACCCTTTCTAAAAATGACCTCTAAATCCTGGTCATCTGCCTACTTCACTGGTTTTGATAATTGTCTGCCCAAGTACAAATGTTTGTGTATTTACTGATCCTAGAGAAGCTCTTTTAATATGTAGTAGGTGAGGCTGCTGCACTTGCCACAGGCAATGTATTAAGAAAAAGTCTTAAAATAAAAGCATTGAGATTTATTTTGTGTTACCTAAATATGAAGTGATATTCAAAAAGGAAGGGGTTTTGGGACAGAGGAATTGACAATTTGAAATTGAATAAAATCTTCTGTTATAGGTTCTACAGGTTTCTTTACATGCTGATGTGAAGTCTGTACCATAGATGTTTGAGCTAGGGGAAGAGTTGAGTTCATGTATGTCCATTTAGAACTCTTTCAAGTGCAATTTGCAAATATAGGGCAGGTTGTCATTACTGAAATAAGGTATGCCCTCCTCCTACACATTTCCAGTTCAAGTACACATTTCCAGTTCAAGTATAACTTATGAATATTTATGTAACATTGTGCTTTCTAAATTCATATAAGAATATTGAAATTACTAAAGAGAGATAAAATACTTATTAGTTCTTTTTCATATCTAGAGTTGAACATTAGGAAATACTGGTTTAAAAAAATCTTGGTTTTTTTTTTTAAACCATTAAATTCATATTGTATGTGTGGCAGATGAATAAAATGAATGCAGAGAAATACAGCAGAAGTGGAATTCAACTTAGCAAATTTTATGCTGATAACTATAACTTATTTAAACCATAGGCAACATTTATGATAAATTGGGTCATAGCTGGAAATTTGATACAAAAGCATCATAGAGGTTTTACGCCTTTACTTCCTGCCCTCAATCGTTTTTGCTACTTCAGTTTAATATTTATGTCTTGGTTTGTGAGTTCATCCAAATTTGACTGAAGTTTCAGGGAGTAAAAGCTTCCAGATTTCTAATATCAGAGGAATTAAACCACTGTTCTTGTGATGCTATCATTCACAGAATTTAAAACTGCGAATGGTGCTCTCATCTGTAGTAATAACGTCTAACAACCTAAAGGTATAACTTGATTTTCATGACAAGATAATTGTAAAAGTATTATTTGTGTCATCTTTTTCATTTCCTTTGAGTTATCCATATCTTCAGAGGTTTTCTAACCTCTCAGTGTGAAGTTGCTTTCAATGAGAAAGTGGTGTATTACATACCCCTGGCTGCAGTGTACAATAATCTGTATAATAAATAGCCTTAGCTAGAAGAGAGTCAGACTATCATAACATGAAAAGCTTTTTAGAGTGTTACAACTCAAATTTATTAGATCAATTCAGAAAGCTGGATAAAAGCGCACCAAGATTTTTAGACACCCATTTTTAATTATTTTATTTTATTATTTTATTAATTTGTTGTTATTTTTAAATTATTTTAATCTATGTACTCTTATGTAACTTACTAAAATAATCAACACTACTGCTATTTTAACAGTGAATCTGGGAAGTAGCTAAGCAGTCCAATATTCCCAGAAAAAAAAAAAAGGCATTAAAAATAGGGCTATATTTAACTTATATTTAGGAAGCTTTGGCTGTTAATATATTTTAATTTTTTCTCTATCATTATATGTATTTCAATATACGGGATAATTGTGTAGTCTCAGGACTTAAAAACCTGAAGCAATTATTTTCAGATTCTAAATTAACTAGAGAACTTGGCAATTCTGATCATTCCAATTAAAATAAATATTTAGATATTTAGTGCTGACATTAAAAATCAATACCAATAAGCAATGAGGGAAAAAAAATTACAAAGCAATTATCTGATTATGTTAAATAGAACTAATAATACCCACATCAATTTAAATAAAAGAAAATGGGCACTCACAAGCAATGAAGATAATACATTCCCTTCAATCTAAAAATAATTTTTCCACACTACAGATTCTACTTTGATAATTAAAATTCTTTGTTTCCCAGAGAAAACTTTTACATTTTGCATGTTTTTGTGGAAATAAAGGTGGAACAACTTTTGGATAGTCAATCTGTTGTCTGTAATTATTTTCTAACTTGGAAAGATTTTTTTTTGTCTAACTGGTCTCTTTATTGCTCTATGTCCAGCTGTTATATTCTTAGATTCTGCTCTTGATTCTATGCCTACATCTCCCTCATGCCAAATCTGTCTTGCATCTCCCTTGCAAAAATGTCTCCTGTGTCAGATTCAGGATTTAATTTTTTTAAGTCAGAAAATGCTAACTGTGATGAATTGTTTTAAAGATGTAGTTGTGTAGATGCTTGTACTGATTCACCTGGCATCAAAGAAGCTATACTTGTTGCATATTCATGACGTTGCTCTGTATTTTTCTTGATTGGTAATAGGGTACATGAGTATATATAAGTTTATATCCTTTGACTAGAAGTATACAATTCACTTACAGGTAGTGACTTACAGAGTGTCTTGTATCACTGAAATTACTCATTTCTGAGTAACTAATGCAGTAGCTGTAATAGCTTCCAATGAAAATGTGTGAAACTACAGCTCATACAGACTGATATGAAATTTGGAATATCTGTGTAATATGAGGAAGCTCAGTCCCTGTCATCATTTAGCCATCCACCTTCAGCCCTTGAGGTGGGCTATTCTGTGGCTGGAAGAAAAGGAAGGATAGGTTCTTATGGCATTGTCTGCTCTTGTAGCTGGAAGTTTTTATCCTCTGGCAATGCATTACATTTATCTCTGATTCTGGAAGTAGCTTCAAGCTGAGTGCTGATAACATTAACTAAGCATTTTCTTTTCAGGCAAGTACATACTTACGGCTTTCCTGGCTTTGATTTGTTTCAATATTGGGAAAGGAGAAGCTACCCCAAGGGAGACTTTTTTTTCAGAAAAACAGTAAGTTGAATGCTGCTCTTAATGGCATTGGTGTAAAGTAGGATTAAATCCCAGTTAAATTCTTTTAAAAAATGCCAGTTAAATTCTTAAAAAAAAGCCCAGTTAAATTCTTAAAAACTTAGATCTAAATTTATATCTCAATACTAGAGATAAAAATTTTATTAAATTATTAAATTATTTCCCAAAGTGCATCCTGTAAATAATTTTGCTTCCTAATTCATCTGTCACTTGAAAACTGAATGATGACTCATGTTGAATGAAATTCCTAGCAAATTGTTCAGAAAGACAAGTGATCTCTGAAATTCAACAGAACGAAATGGATATTTTACATAAAAATAAAATATTTTTAAATTGTTTATTATTCCCTTGCTTTGGTGAGTCAAAATATACTGCTGCAATATTTTCTCTTCTCCATTTACCTCTCTGTTCTCAAGTGAAACCATCTTAAAGGCAAAGCAAAGGCAAAAATACATGATCAGTCTTACAAAATAATTAGTAATTTTAAAACTCTTTAGTAATTTCTTAAATTACCCTAGCTAGTTTTCTATATTTGAGTAATATTTTGTTTGTAATTGCTTTTCCTTGTTTTGTCTTTTTGTTTGTTTTGTTATTGTTTGATTTGTTTTTTGTTTTTGTTTTTTTTTGTTTGATTTGGCTTTTGTTGTTTTTGGTTTTTTGGGGTTTTTTTGTCTGTGTCTGTAGGTTCATTTCTTTGTCAGTTTGGGGACTTTTTAAAGTACTTAGTTTCAGCCCAGTCTAGTCCTCTTTTGGAATTTTTAAAATCTTTCTCTTCACCTGAACTTATTTTAAAATCTATACTTATTTTTTAATGGTAAACATATCAGCACCTGTCACATCAGGTTGCTAATTATGCATTAAAAAGCTTGAAAGATCACAAAACTTCAAATTCTTGGGTAAGTTGTACAAAAAGTAATTTCTTAAAATAAATAGAATTCTGTTTGTCTCCAAAGTTTATTTACCATTTAAAAATGGCATCCATATTTTTTCATATTTACTACATTATTCATACTCTTTAAAACATAGCAAATAAAATAAAAGTGTATATGAATAGCTAGTTTCAAGTGTCTAATGTACAATTCTTGCTTGAAAAAGCCCCTTTTGCTTGGTAGCTCTTAGAGTTTGTTAGTCCCCATAGCCTCCACTGTTGCTTTGAGCAAAATTTCTGATGGCCAATGATGCAATTGATATGTGAAATTGTGAGTGGGATGCTTTTATTTTGGGTGTACTTGAAATCAGATCACACAGCATGACTCATAGGCTTTCCAGGTGTTAAACTGAGTCTAGCCACATAAGGTTTATTCAAGAATCTCATGGTTTAAGCATTGATTATATAATCCTTGCAAGGAGCTATAAAATGTGTTAATGGGGTCATTTTGAACTTGCAATGCCATTACTTTAGGTACCCAGTTGACCTGAAAAGGGCAGTTATCTGTAAATTTTTTAAATGTGTGTATTGATGCAAAACCACTAAGATTTCCTATTACTTCTATTAAACATGATACATACAAAAAAAAAAGAAGAGACGCAGTGGTATGTAATAACAACTAGACTGTGTGTAGCAGAACGTTTGCTCTGTACTAGTAAGCCAATAGAACGTCTGCTAATCTAAGAAAACATACTTTATTGATCATGCTATGCCATGTGCATTCCTAATGTGAATGGCGGTTTCATTTTGCAATCAATGAGATAGACATGCAGCAATCTTGCAACACAATGACAAACCATAGCACTTCCCCCGTTTTGATTCCTCAAAGGCTTTTATGACTTGTTCTTTGCTGATGCTTATCTCTTTTCATGATTCTGGGTAAGAGGTAGGAATTCGGGGGGCATGGGGTAGATTAAAGCACAAACACCATGCTAAGAACCACATGGTCCTAGGTGGTGGTAAGGGGAAGTAGATGAGTAGTAAGGCTGTGGTAGCACAGCTGATTGATGTGTGCTTTACTGAATTAAACTGAGCTGTTTAACCTTGGAGCAAAATCAAATATAAGCCAGACAGTAGCATTTTGGGGGTCATGGGAAAGAGTCAATTCTTAGGGAACAAAACTGTGTGAGAGAAGGATCTAGCTGGAGAAATATTTTTGAAATTTGTTGGAAATTTTGATGGATACAAGTTCTACTAACCTTAATTTGTCCATCAGTGTTCCTGTACATGGACTTTTCTAAGCCTTTTCAGGAGATTTAATTCAGACATCATTGCATTTCTTCCTCATCAATGTCCTTTAGGATTCTGAGCTTTCTGGAAAATGAAATAAGAAAAAAAGCAACTATGACATTTATTTTATATATGCCAGGATGTTAGTAAGTTTCCTATTGAAATACTTTTAAAAACTTTTGTGCACTGAAGAGGAAATTGTGCTGATCATTGAAAACCAATGGCTCTGGGCAACTCTAAGTTGTAAAGGTTTCATTTTAATAATTATATCAAGACAGTCATAGATTTTGCCCATATAATTTATTCAACAGGTAGGTACTGTAAAATTCCTAAGTAAATAGGGTGTAGCCTACTGGTTTAAACTGGATTGTAAAAATCTCCATGTATATTATATATACCCAATAATGTAATATGTCTCAAAATACTTTGAATTATAATTTGATTTTTAAAGAGTCTAAAAATCTGATTTGGATGCTAATTCTAAGAAAACAGATGATAATTTTCAAAGAAATGTGCCCCTGCTTTGCCTAAGTTTGACTGATACTGATGAAGAAAAAGAGAGTTGATTTTGCCTTTTCAAGTATTTAATAAACTTTTGTAATATTTGCATCTACTTTTTATTTATAGTTACCATAATAACCAATTCACATTGCATAATTTACTTGGGGAAATTCATTCTATATTCTATATAATATGATCCAGCATGGAAATACTTAATTTTGCAAGGCAGGGAGATTTTGTATTAATTAGTCTACCTTCAATCTCATTCTAACATTCCAGTGAGTAATCAAAGGATTACTGATAGTCTTCAAAAGAAAAGTAAAATATTTAATTACACATATCATTCTATAAATAATTCATTTGTAAATCATAAAGATCTCACTGAGTTGATCGCACCATCACTCCTCATGCTGTTTAAGATACTTGACTTTATCAGAGATATCAGAGATATCCATGTGGGATGGTAGATATTTCAGGAGAGCAGACTTATACTGGAATCAGGATGTGAGAGAAGATATTCTAGAGCCTCTCAGACAGCAATAGACACTACTGTGAAGCAGCTCAATCAAACTTTATACTTCACCAGATCATAATGGAAGCTCAAACTTCTAGCAGTAAACACATAGATAAACAATATAGACATTTATTTCAGACATTTAATTCAGAGTGTGGTGTCCTCACCATTCCCAAATCCCACTTTGGGACAAATCTCACTATGGTGCAAAGTTACATCTCTGAGAACCATAAACTTATGTATCCTGAGACTCCTCAGGTGAATGCAGATGTACCTAGAAATAAATACATGCAACTAAACTGAGCCTCAGTGTATATGAACTGTAACAAGAACCCAGGGACTTCACTTACACAAAGAAGTCAACATTTAGGTGTTTACAGTACACAGTTGACCACCTTAAAATACCATAATCAGGAATTCAATCGATATCTCAGGATAAAGCCTTCAGCAATACAAACACAGATTATACTTTATTCCTAGAACTGTTCTTTGCATTGTAGGTAATAAGTAAAAATCACATGAGTCCCAACTTGTAAGAATGTCATAAAATAGAGAAAAACTCTGGTAAAGGGAAGAAAAGCAAAATTAGTTATTTCCTAAGTTGTAGTTTAAGTGTTTCAAAGACAAAGAGCATCTATAGCCAGCTTCTCACAACGTACTGCCAAGAAATGCTGACTGTACAGCTGGACTGATCCAGATTGACATCAGTGGTAGGAGAGTCCAATAGAAGCTTTCAAGAAACAAGATATTCTTGGCAATAAAACTAAAAATATGACTAGTTATACCAGTTCTGATATAAAGATGGCAGGTGTTCTTCACATTTTTTAAAGGCATTATCAGTTGAAAGCAGTCCAAATGGTGATGAGCAAAAAGGAGAGCACCTGCTTTTCACTCATAAACACATACTGCTCAAGAGAGGAGTTCCTGGATAAAGACACGTGTCTGCTTCTTGTAATAACTGCCTGTTAAGAAATGCCTGGGAAAAGAAAATAAAGAACAATCAGAATTACATGACTGCGTTAAAAAGAGACGTATTTTATGAGTATTTATTAAGAGGATAATTTCTTGTGACATTTTTACTTGTTTCTGCAAGTCTTCCTTCCTCAGTCCAGCTGTTCCTCCTACTTTGTTATTCAGCAAGGCTTGATTTGTAAGAAGCTATTTTTAAACTAAAAATCTGTTAATGATAGAAAAGAATAACGTTACGAGTCATGGAATTAAGTACTTTGACATTATAGTGAATATGTTCCTTTGTTGAGCACTGGTCCAATTACATCTGACAAACTTAAACCCTAAAGTAGAAACCACTATAAAAATCAAGTGAAAAGATTACAATTATGTGGACTATTTATGGCGAAAGTTGTCTAATATTTTTAATTTTTTTGCAAAAATTTCTAACAATTAAATATGTGGATCCTAGTCAATGTACTGTTGAATACTGAGGCAGATATATACCAAAACACATAAACAGCAGCTTAGGTAAAAAAATATTACTCTTCACAGCTGAATTCGTGCACAGTGATTATTTTTGCTCTCAAGATTTAGAGTTGACATATGGTGATTAAAACAAATGTAAAAAAATATGTACTGAATTATGCATTATGTCTTAAAATATTACCTGAATTTCAATAAATAACCATATTAAAAATATAAGAAAAATTATAATTTAAAAAAATCAGATACAAAATGTAATCTATCCATCTATGGTAGAACAAAAAGATGTTTTTAGTACTCGCCATGTTACCAGCTTTCAATTAACTTGCCAAGAAAATGACAAAGAGGAGATTTCTGAAACAGCAAAATAAAAATTTGCACAACAAATCCTTCTGAAAACTTGTTCCCAGTCTGAAAATGGTCAAATCTATTCTATGTGGTAACACAAGGGAATGACAGTTCATGCATTATACAAATACAGATATGGAAATGATTTTACCCTAGAACAAAAAAAAAAAAAATCCTAGCATAGGATCAGGAAAGTACTGGGAAGAATAAGAACTCAAATAGCTCATTTTGTTTATTCAAAATTCTTTAAAATCTTATCTTAGAAAAATGAACACAGATAATAAAAAGAAAACTTTTCTCCTGTTTTACATTTGTAGTATGTAGGTCTTTGGCTACTTAAGTATTTCTTGTCACCTTATTACAATATAACATCAAATAAGCACTATGCTATTCTACTAGGATTTTTTTTTTTATTTGATTGATCACATAGAATCATATAATGTTTTGGAAAGAGTCTTTAAATCTTACGAAATCCAACCTCCCTACCATGGGCAGGGACATTTTCACAAGACCAAGTTGCCCAAAGCCCCATCCAGCCTGGCCTTGAAGATTTCTTGTGAAGGGATATCCACATCTTCTCTGAGTAACCTGTTCCAGTGCCTCACTAGATCTAATCTAAATCTGCAGTTTTCTGTTTAAAACCACTATTCTTTGGTTTATTATACAGTCACTGGAGGAACACATCTCTCCTCATAAGCCCCCTTTAAGCATTGAAAGGCCACAATAATGCCTGCCCAGAGCATATTCTTCTACAAGACAGACAACCCCAACTCTGTCAAGATTATTTCACAGTAAAAGTGTTCCAGTCCTCTCATAATTTTTGTGTTGTCCTTTGGACCCATTCAACAGATCCATGTTTTTCTTGTGCTGGGGATCCCAGAGCTGCATGCTGTATTCCAGGTGACAACTTAAAAGAGTGGAGTAGAAGGGGAGAATCATCTCCTTCAACCTGTTAGGATCCCTCTGGATGGCATGCCTTCCTGCTGCACCACTCAGTATGGTGGCATCTGTGAACTTGCTGAGGATGCTGACTCAGTGTCACAAGAAGGATAATGAACAATATCAGCCCCAACAGGGACTGCTGAAGGACAGCAGATTTTAGTGATTCCATTTGGACATTGAGCGGTGGGCTGCCATTCTTTGGACATACCCATCTGACCAACTTCTTACACATCAAATAGTCCACCTGAATTTCAATAAATTAGAAAAAATTACATGTCAAAAACCTTGCAGAATTCGAGATACATGGCACCAGTTGCTCTTTCCTTATCCACCAACACAAGTCAGTCCATCATGGAGGGCTACCCAAGCAGTCAGGAACAATTTGTCTTTGGTGAAGATATGTTGGCTGTCTCAAATCACATCCATGTCATCCACAGCATATGCCTGGGCATATCTTCCAGGGATATGCGGAATGTCCCGTAATCTTACTGAGCACTAATGTGAGACTGAATACTTAGTAGTTCCCAGGATCACCCTTTTTATTCTTTTTTAAAAAAGGTGTGCTGTTTCCTTTTTGGGAATTGGGGATTTCACTTGACTACCATGACTTCAAACATGATGGAGAGAAGCTTAGCAACTGCACCTGACAATCTCTTCAAGACCTGGACATGAGGATCTCAATAGGTTCATTGAGCCTGTTTGAAATGTCTGAGGAAAGTATGTACAATGCCACTAGAGCACTTGTTATAGGAGCTTTACGTGACCAGCTCAGCTTGTCTATGCTGTAGACATGTAAGTAGATGTACTTCTGTTCAGTTAGTAAAGTCAATCAATCCATTACTATTCACCCCTGACTCTCACACACATATATATTTTTTTCCAAAGGCCTTAATAGGTCTGCTCTGGATCTCCAAAGTTTTGCAAAACTTCTATGAAACTAAATAATTAATTGGTCCATATTTATATTTCCTGTCTTCACTGTGACTAGAACCATGACTATATTTTGGTTAGAATGGCATGAATACAATCACCACATAGAAAAATTCTTCTGCTTCATATACTTTGCATTCATTTGTTCCCTAGAGCATGAAGACATGCATGTATGAATATGTAAGCCTGTTTAATACAGCTATAGATGTTTTTATTAATCATATGAATATTAATTTTACTTATTTTTTAGTTTCATAGCCTCTAGTAACTTGTAATAAAAATTAACACAATTAAAAGTATAAGTAATAATAATTAAAAGGATATAATATTTGGTGGAATATTTATTTTTTTTTACTTCACAGTTCAATTTATGTCTCTATAATCTTACATTATACTTTGATAGGGAGAGAGAAGTTTTGGATTGCCATACAGTAACTTATGTCATCCATTATTCAATGCACCTCCTTAAGGTACTCTTTAATGTTGTGCACTCTTGCATAAATAAGACCATTGTTTTCACACTAATTTTTCTTTTGCCCTAGATGTTTTTTTTTAAAAAGATAAAATCAAAATTGGAATATGTTTGAACTGGCTAACTTAAATCAAATCTGGTATTTCAACTGAGGAATCATTACAGCTGTGTAGAAATTAATCATACCTTCCCTTTTTTTCCTTATATCAATCTTCATTTGTGCTAATGCATTTTGACAAAATACTCATTCTATCAGTTCTAGCTCTCAAATAGGCCAAAGTGTAGGACAAAGTGCGTGCACTGGACTCACACTGTCAGTATTAAACATCTTCTGTTGTGTTATTCTCTTCATTTGTCTACATCCTCTCAATGTCCTTCTAACTCTTGTCTGATTTTGAGTGATATAAATAAAAAATCACGTTATCTGTAAACTATTTGTTACCCCCACATGTTAACCACTCCAAATATTGTGATACTCATTTTGTACATTAAATTATAAGCTAGTAATGGACAACTACAGACACAAGTACAAAACAAGGAAATTATCAACTGAGTCTGTATATTAATCATTGCATTACTTCTTTCATTTGAAATTCAACCTTCATTTCCTATGAAAAAGCGTTCTACAATGTCTACAATGAAGTGATTACATCACTGGATAAGAGAAGAGCTACAGATGTCATTTATCTGGATTTTACAGAAGTTTTTGACACTTTCCCCCACAATCTCCCTCTCCATAAACTGACAAGGGACAGATTTGATGGGTGGACTGTAAGATGGATTAGAAAGTGTTGGAAGATGATATCCAGAGGGTAGTAGTCAGCAGCTCAGAATCCTGATGCCCATCAATGAAAAGTGGTGTCACTCAGAGTTCTGGATTGGGACTAATGTTATTTAGTATCTTCACTAATGTCAGAGAAGAAAGGATCTAGTGCACCCTCAGCAAATTTGCAGATGTCACCAAGCAGAATGGTGCAGTGGACACACCTGAAGGATAGGATGCCATCCAGAGGACCTGGACAAGCTCAAGAAGTAGGCTCAAGAAGTAGGAATTTCATGAAGCTTAACAAGACCAAGTGCAAGGTGCCACACCTGGCTTGGGGCAATCCTCAGTATCAATACAGTCTGGGATATAAATGTATTGAGAGCAGCCCTGCAGAGATGGACTTTGGGGTACTGGTGGATGAGAGGCTGAACATGACCTGGCAATATGTGCTGGGAGCCCAGAAAGACAATTATTTCCTGAGCAGCATCAAACAAGGCTTGGCCAGCAGGTCAAGGGAGGGGATTTTGCCCCTGCATTCTGTTCTTGTGAGATCCCACCTTGGGTACCGTGTACCATTCTGCAGACCCCAGCATGAGAAGGACATTGACCTATTGCTGTGAGCACAGGGGAGGCTTGCCAAGATGAAAGAAATGGAACATCACTCCTATGAGGAAAGGCTGAGAGAATTGGGTTTGTTCAAACTGGAAAAGAGAAGGCTTTGATGTGACCTAATTGCAAGTCTTCCAGAACCTTCAGGGAGCCTGCAAGAAAGATGGAGAGAGACTATTTACGAGACATATAGTGACAGGACAAGGGGGAATGGCTTCAAACTGAAAGAGGCTAGATTTAGATTAGACACTAGGAAAATTCTTTACTGTGAGGGTGGTGAGGTACTGAAATATGTTGCCCACAGCAGTTTGTGAATGCCTCATGCCTGTAAGTGTTCAGGGCAAGGTTCAATGGGGTTCTGAGCAACCTGGTATAGTGAAAGTGTCCCTGCCCTTGCCCAGGGGGCTTGGAACTAGATGATCTTTATGGTCCCTTCTAACCCAAGCCATTTTATTATTCTATGAAATTTATTACCTTCCTTATTCAGAAAAAGAAAAAACAAAACCAACCAACTAAAGATATTTATGGATTCCAAGTCTCGATGTCTTAAATTTCTAAGCTTTTATTTAGACAGTTTGTGATCTTTGCTAGGCTTTGCTCCTGGAACGAAATTATAGCACCAGGCTTCCTTAACTGAACATCAGGAGGGACTTTCTGTAAGTCTGAATTGATTATATTAACTGTTCTCTTTTTCACAGTATTCTCACTGACAAGCAGAAGATTCCAATGGGAAGGCTGTCAGATGCTTTTGATTGAATATGCTATTTGGGAGCCAAAACACTTCAAAAACACATATTGCCATTTTTTTTGCCCAAACTTTTCTCATTTTTTCCTACTCCTATTGCCTTGCAAAATATTTCTTTTTCAAAACAGACCCTTTCAAAATATATTTATAAACATGGAATATTTTTTTTAATGGATTTTTTTTTCTCCCAGACAATGCATCTAGTAGATTACAGAGATACTGGGTTTTGTTGTAGTTGTTGTTTGTGGTTTTTTTTGGTTTTTTTTTGCTGAAAAGCCATGTGTTTTCCCAATAATCCTTTACATCTTCCACAGTACAGTTGGTAGTATTCTTTGATTTTTTTCCATTTATGAAGACATTATTCCAAGGCTGTGTATAAGCAGAGCCTGGGACACTGTTGCCACACCCATGCTGCCTTTCCCAGTACTAATTCTTGCATATCTGAGACAAAAACTTTCTCCAGTGTTAGCAATGTTTTAACCTATCAATTTTTTTAATCGAACTTAAACAAACATCTCTATGGAATTTTAAATTCTATTCTGATTATGAAAGGAAATTATTTTTCTTTTCTGTGTATACTGTCTTTACCTGTCTTATCAGAGGTTATAATAGAGAGTAAAAAAAAAATTGTCTTTAGAAGATGAATACTGTTAATTTTGTAGACATCACAAGAATCTGTCTTTTCTCCTGTAAGCTTAGAAAAAAGGTGGGTTGAGAAATGAACCAGCAATATTAATACTCGAATATGAATGGGTGGAGAAGCAACCTATCAAGAACTACTAAATTTGGCTCCTGAAGAGCTTGGCAGCCCACAGTGCAGAGCTTGTTTTACTAGTTTATACTAACCTTACCTTACCTACTCACTCATTATGAAACACATAAAAATGTTAAAACTCTCTGCAGTCACCAATTTGGAGAATATAATATGCTTTAATTTTATTTAATTTTATCCTCAATATGAGAACAGTACGTTACCTTTTTATTTATTCTGTATATTCTTATTGAACTATTTTCAGAAATCTCTTGGTTTATTCAATCTTAAGTAAATTGAAAACTTTTTAATATTTAAAATAGTACAGAAGCATGTACTTTTCAAATAATTTGAGTGGAATAAATTTACTTAATTTAGACAGGTAGGAATGGACTACCATATTTTATCCTGCAATGTGTGATGAATTACTAGGAAGATATAAAAACTCTGACTTAATTCTCATGTCTTTTTTTTTTTTAAATATAGAAGTGATTCCAATGATTTTGTTAAAGTCACATCTAGTCATATTTAACTTTAACTCACAGAGTGAGGAAAAAAAACTCCAGGCTTTTTCATTATAATTTTCTTTTACCTTAAAAGCTTTTAAATAACATTGAGCTATTTATACTGTCCTTTTGACTTAACAAAGAACTCCTTAAGGAAACAGAGATTCACATATAGTGTGTTTCAGAGAGCCACTGGTAAAAAACAACTAAAATTAGGACTGACACTGATAAAGAGATTGCTTCTTATTGTATCAAAATTTAAAAATAAAAAGGGAAAAATACAGGGAAAATATTCAAACCTCAAGTCCTAATTTCAATATTATAAAGAAACACAAATGCTTTCTCATGCTTAAAAAAATATGCTTAGTGCTTATCTCCATTGTGTCTGTTGAGCTATAGTCCATTATTTTTTCATGCTTTCCTTATTACTTTGTGATTTCTCTGTTTGGTCAGAAAATATTTTTGGTATCACTTGATTAATTTCAAAGTTCTCCAGTGCATCTCAGTGGATTCTTTTTTTAAAGAACTAGTGCTTAAACTAATAAAAAATTACTATAAATAATACAAATGAGGCTTATAAATTACTGCTGCAGATGTTCAAACTATTTATAGTAGAAAAAATATGCAAATGTTCAAGGAAAACTTGATTGGATAGATCAGTATCACCACCAAGGATACTGATTTTGTAAGGAAATCAAATAAACATGCACTGCATTATATTTTTATCCAAGGATTTTTGCATACCTAAAATAACATTGATATTGATTCACATTTACCATGGTCAGAGAATACGTCTTTTTCTTACCTGCCAGAGGTTAAGGGGATGATTTATCTGATTGAGCACCTTTGGAGAGCACCAGTTTCAGAACATGGTGTACATATTTTTGAACAGTATTATAGAATGTACAGAACACCAAAAAATTGTATTGATTTTATGCTTTTATTTCACTTGTCAGATTTTAAATACTCAAGACTTCTGAGAGTGTTCTGGCATTTGTATGGCAGTTGTGAAGACTTTCCCTTCACTCCTTTGAGTTTTACCTGATGATGTTAAAGAACGTGTTCAGCATAAAAGAAATCTGTTAGGCAAAGGACTGAGAAATCAATCATTTTTTGGCCCTGCAGAAACCCATCCATGTATTGAAGAAACATCCCAAACTGACAATCCCACCTCCCACTGTTTCCATAGGCTATATTGTGTATTTGCTGTTTGTGTTAAGTCTTGAAATTTTTCCACAGCTGCAAGCAGCCAATACCACAGGTGCCTTCTATGTAGTTGCTACCAGGAATGTAGTCTTTTATAAACACTGTCTCATTGAAAAAACAAACAAACAAGCAAATAACAAAAAACAAAAAACAAAACCAACAGGAAATAGAGCTCCTTCTCAGTATAAACTTGTAAAATTCAACATTTTGCCTTATTCAGTCAGAAGATACTGTTAAGAAAATGTAGCTTATAGTTAAACAGTTAGAAAACTAGATTTGTCACTCCTAAAAAGAAAAGGATAAATACAGTCAATCAGTTTATTACAGCTTCCAGGAACTGATTAATAAAATTACATAGCTGAAGTGCTGGATTTGTTCTGAAGTTAATGCCATATATTAGCAATTAATTTATAACAGAAGACTTAGAGTCAAATTTCAACCCAACAATCAAACTACACAGTAACTGAAACACCAGAAATTTTTTTAAAAATCATTGACATAAATATGGTAGTGAAAAGAGGAGCATAAATTATGGGAACAAAAATAAAAGTACTAAATGTTGATGAGAATGTTTTACTGTTCTTTGAGCTACATAAACTCTGGTTGTTTCAGTGGCAGTATTTATTTCCTAATGATGTGCACCTGCAATATATTGCTACATGCAGATCAATGAGTTGGTATGCCAGATTCATTTCATGTCTGTGTCAGGTTTAAGTTAAAAATAAATGGATAAGAAAAGTTCAGTCAGGCTCACTGCCAAAGACAGAAGCTTTCAAATGTAATAGAAGCCTTATAAAGGTTGGCAAAGGTAGTTTTTATGACTTTACTTGCCCTGTCAGAATCAAGATAAAAGAAAAATCTGGATGTAAGATTTGAACTTCATGAGGTTCCTTCCTTGAACCTTCAAGGACTTCTCAGAAAATCCAGGGTGGCCAATGCTGTCATCCTCAAAACAATTTGTCTTTTCTGCCTAGCCATTCAAAAATAACAATGAATGAAAATATTAACATAGAGCTTTAAAAAAAGCAAATGAAACCCACTGGAATTAATAATTTATTCCTGTGTAATTTAGTCATCCTATGCTCCTAAACTGGTACTGCTTCAATTTAAGTATTAATAAAAGTGCTGAGAGAATTGGCAGAGAACTTTATGTAAAGATCTTTCAACTTTTTCCAGTCCCCCACACAGGACAAGTTGATTGACACAAAAATGGTGAGGCTTATTCCTTTCTTGAAGACAGCTTTGTTTGAAGACCAGTACCAATACTTATCTGAAATGAGCCTTATTTCTGTTGGGGATTGAAATTATATTTTCTAGAGAAAACCTCACTGAATTAATGTTTAACATAGTATTTTTAACACAGAGACATACAGGGGCCTGGAGACATAGAATATCTAGCATTTATGAAAGCTTCAGAATGTAAGTTTTCTCCTGCTTAACCTAGAATTTCTGCATAGGAGGGTACAGTTGAAGCATACCTAAACTGCAAATAACCCTGTGGCAAATCATAGGATCGGTCCATGTTAAGTGTTCTTTAATACTCCAAACAGCCAACAATCAGCATTGTGTGAACCATGAAACTACCTCAGGCTTTAATGGGGACTTTGTCTTTACAAATCCATTGAGTAAGTTTGGTACATACAGCTACACCCTGTGGTATACCCTGTAATGGTAAATTATTCTTTTTACCAGTTGTGCTCTCTTGTATACTAATAAATTTTTCAGTGTTTCTGTGAAATCCTAGGAATTTCTTTGCTGGAAGTAGGTATATTTTTAATGTTCAATATTATTTCATGGACATTTTATAAGCTGTGTAGAGAGAATAAGAACAATTGGAAGTGGCAGGAATCAAAATCTCTCCTATCTATCATAACAGCAACAGAAAGAGCTTTTGTAAGTTACCATGGATAAGAAATAAACAATATAATGAAATGATGCTTCAGATAAAAAATAGTTAACTAAATATATATTAGTGAAGACTAAAATCAGTTGCTACTTTTTCAATTAAGCCTCTGAAAAGTGTTTTGTTCTGTATTTCCTTTCTTTTGATGTCTAATTTTGGGCCCTTAACGAAGTTTTAAACAGTAGACATATTACAATTAAATAAAAGCTAGTAATTGATTGGAATTTTAGTATATTCTCTGACTGCAGGGTTGATTTTCACAAGCCAGTAACAGGAAATCAAATACTGAAAGGGTCACAAAAATAGCTATCAAATATAACTCACTATCACATTGGCTGCTGGGTGAGGAAGAGAGCAATAGAAAACATTGGGAAAAGTTCCAGAGGATTTTAAGATATTATTGAAATAATAGCCTGAGCAAACATAATTTGATTAGAGCAATTCACCACAGGTTTAAGAGGGGAAACTCATGCTCGAGCAAATTAAAAGGTCTTCAAAGATGTTATTGTTGTGAAATTCTGAGTGACTTTGAGTGGTGGTAATGGGATCCAGGCCTGTTCACCTCTGGGTCATTATTTCAAATTTAGCCAAGGTCAACAGCAACCAAACCTTGTCAGTACCTTATGGCTTAGTGACCTGTGTGAAATAAGCTGAGGATCTCCTTTGTGTTCTTATTGGACACTAGCCCATATCAAAAAGGCACCGTCACAACTGATGCAGCTGTTGTCAGCCTTAACAGCGATGAAGGGGCTGCATGGGTGTGCAAGCTGCACAGCCCTCTGGACTGAGGAGGTCATCTTTCTAGGTCAGGACTGATACATGCTGGGAGACACTTCTAGCAGCTGTACTTTTGCTCTACCTGTACAGGTATGTGAACAACACAGAGCAAGCACTATATGCAAACAAGAAATTAAGAAAACACAAACTAATGCTGAGAACATCTTTTGCCTAAAGGCTAATGCCTTATATGACTACACTGGGTACTCCATACTTGCTTTTTTCTTTTTTAATTACTCACCCACCAGTTCAGCTTAAGATTCTGTCTGCACAGTTTTGTCATACTATTCTGAAGAGATCTGAATATCTTATATTCAGATATAAGAATTCTAGCTAAAAAGTAAAGTGGTCACTTCACTTGTCATCCCTCCAGACTTCATGCCACTCTTCCTGGTCTATAATGACAGATTCAGCTATGACTAAGGAAGAAGACTCCTCACTATTTCTGCCCAGAGGGACTATCCCCAAAAGAAATGTCCTGAATCCCAAATGCCTGTAGGTGCCTTCTGAGGCAGGCATCAACTTACACATATCACTTACCATTCAGTATTATACTGAATATTACCTGGCAATAGAAACCTCCTAGTCAACAGGTGATACTGAAGCACTAAATTTAATCATCCATACATGACCATTGCAAAAGCAGAAATTTTTTATACATGCAAGAGTAGGTTTCATTAAGAGGATAGCTAAGAAAGCTTGTGTAGGTTAGAAATTACATAATGCTGACTGTATGTAAAATAAGATGGATAAAAAATCCAGTCAATATAATCTTTAGAATAGAAAGCACAGGAAAATCAAGCCATCGGAAAAAAAAGCCCTTTTGCTCTAGCTCTTATTTAAGTGTCTGAATAATTTAGCTGGTAGATGGCAGGTCTTAAAAACTCATATGACATAGAGTTTAAATTAGCTTTTAAAGTCCAAAACATGCACTGTAATGATATATTTTTTAAAAATTATTTACTTATTTTGATTGAATTAACACATGCATGTGTAACAAATTGAAATATCAAAACTGATTTCTACCTTTTAATTTTCTTCATAGTTGTTAGTATGAGGTTGTGTTTTGGATTTGTGCTGAACAGTGTTGATAATATAGAGATGTTTCTGTGATTGTTGAGCAGGGTTTACACAGAGTCAAGGCCTTTTCTGCTTTTTATACTGCCACGCTAACGAGTAGGCTGAAGGAACATGGGAGCCTGGGAGGAAACACAGCCCAGACAGGTGACCCCAACTGACCAAAGGGATATTCCAGACCACATGACCTCATGCTCAGTATATAGAGTGGGGGAGGGAAGAAGGAGTAGGGGGTGTTTAGAGTGATGAATCTTCCCAAGTAACTATTATGTGTGATGAGGCCCTGCCCTCCTGGAGATAGCTGAAGATTTTCCTGCACATGGAAAACAGTGAATTAAATCCTTGTTTTCCTTGCTTTTGTGTACAGCTTTTGTTCTTCCTGTTAAACTATTTTTATCTCAACCTGAGTTTTCTAGCTTTACTCTTCCAGTTCTCTTCCCACCCTGCTGGTGGAGGAATGAGCAATCAGCTTAGTGGGGCTTGGTTGCTGGTTGGACAATGTGCTGATTAATATAAAAAGTAAAGCATCCATTATTTTAATGGTTTTATCTGAAACTCTATAATGCTTAATATTCTGTTATTCTGTTCTCCCATAAATTCAGTTATAATAAACTTAATAGTTCATTTTTTAACATTGCACCTTATCTTTGAATCCTACTTGTTTATGTATATTATACACGCGTACCTACAAGTAAGGAAAGATAAAATTCTAAAAACCTCAAAAGTTAGTAATTGCTGTATTTTGCAATGATACAGAAGCCTTGGAAATGCAATGATTCATCCACTGCTGGCCATAGCATATAAAGGCAAATGTTAAATATCTTTTTGTCATTAAAATTGACATGCTGGTAAATGGAAGAATTTTCTTTTTTGCTATTTATTTATATTTGGCTACATGGAATGTCTGCTTAAAAACAAAGAACCTTTCACTAATGCTTACTTTTTTGCCTCATTTATCTTACATGCTATCAACAAGAATCAGCTTTCTCTCTGCAAAGAAAGCCTAAATGCTTATCACCCACATGATATGCAAGAAAAAGCTCTGAATTTGTGGGCAAACTCTTATCTGTGGCATGCAGAAACACATGAAATATCAGAAAAGAAATGCATCAACATTAATGTCAGTAAGAAAGGAAGCAGGACCTGTCACTTTGATTAACAGATCACCTGACAGAACTCCTTCCTGTGCATGGAGAACAAATATATAACTCTGGCAACCAGTCAGAGTTGCTGTTTTCTCAAGTCACAGTTATTAATTACATTGTAATCTTTGTTGCACCTCAGTTTGGTTATCCTGAAGGCTAAGACTGAAGGCTAGACTTCTTTGTTTATATTTTCTCTGTATCAAGTACATTAGACCTGTTTCTTTTTAGATGAGAGATTAGCTTTCCAAAACTGTTTATACCACTCCTTTAATGACCCTTTTTGCTAGTATATTCTGTGAATGGTTTCACATAATGGATTTTCCAGAACTATCAAGATCATTTTTTACATCTGTCTTCTTGTTTTGTGAAATAACCTGGTGTATGCAAATGATAAGATTTCTATTGTCAGGGTGCCTGAAAGTCAGGAACTGTACATGTACCTAAAAAACCAAGAAATATCACTGTATTTGAGAAGTTATTTTAGTAATTAATATTTAATACACTTTCCCAGCTATTTCATTCTGAATGTAGCTCAATAACACCACAAATGGGTAAGTAATAGTAAAATGGCACCATCAGAAACTTGTAGTCTCATCTAGTGTCACGGGGACTTAAATGAAACACAGTTCAAGTGAGTCTTCCTATCCTGCTGTTACACACCACTGAATATTCTATCCATCCTGACATTTAGTTTAGTTCAACATAGTTCTCGCTTTCAATAAAAGTTTCTAGGAAACTTAACAAACTATTTCATTCTCACTACTATTTTCCAATTTTACTTCCCCCTCTACCTCCTGCAATCATGGCAGTAAAGAACAGGAAGGATTAAAAGGTACTGGCATCCAAGGGTTTCAAATCTGGGACTAGCACTGGGTACCAAATGCTCAGGCTTATTTAAGTATGTTCAGGTTTCGGTAACGAAAGTAACAGACCATACATGATTTAACTATCCCCCACAGTGGTCATCAAGTTTAATAATTTTCTAATGTATGGCTTTTAGAAGGAATATAAAACCAGATTTCTACCCTCCACATTCAAAATACAAGCAGATTGCAGTCAGACCCTATGACATTTGGGTATTCCACACTGAGCACCCAAACTGTTTTTTCTGCTCTGCACTTAAAACTCTGCAGGAAGCCTGTGAAAAAAATGTCTTTAAGATCATGCACACAATTATCTTTAGTTTAACTAAAAGCATTACATTGTGATTCATAAAGTTTCATGGTAATCTAGTGTTGAAATTATACTGCACAGAATATCTTTGTTGAGATATAATTTCATGGAACACTTTGTTTCTCTCCTTTGACTTTCACTGCCCCATCAGATTACTTCCTCACCCATAATTGCTGAGATGTGTTTAGCAGTATATAATGGCTTGAGGAAAATGCATGTTGCTTTTTGTGTCCTTTCAGGCTATTAATCATTAGTAACCTTGTATTCAGAGTTAGTTCATTAAATATGTATGCCTTTTGGTAATCTGATGCCTAATATATATTACAAACATTGTGCACTAACAGCAATTATATCCTCTCTAATGGGTTTTGTAATTGTAGTACCATGTTGGAGAAGCCTGTGAAGACTGAAATTCTAAAAGTGTCAGTAAAACAGATTCTGCTAAATGGTAGCTCAGTGATAAACACAGGGACAAAAGTATTTCTTTGAAAAATCATAGGATAAACTGTTTAAGGAACTGAATTATTAAAATTCATCTTCATTTCAATCTGATGAAGAACAAAGGGATGAGGAGGGAAAAAGCAAATCAGAAATACTGTAAAATATCAGGGTACTATGTCATTGTTCAGTTCATATGTCCTCATTGCTCTAAACCAAGACTATTTCAAAATTTATAATGTTTATTTTTGTTTGAGGTTTGGTTAGTTTGATTATATTTTTTCCCCATCCTTTTGAGATATAGGTAATCAAGGACTAGCAGTATCTTTTTGGTGGAGATTGCAACAGATTTTCCACATTCTACAAATAAAATACACCATGAATATTTGCACCAAAAAATTGAATAATAGGAAAACTGACATGTCAGGTGTCTTTAATATATTTGTCTTATGCTAATAAGCCTACAAAAATAAGGACAATATTATATTACTAACTAAAAATATAAATGAAAACCAACTATATTCCTGTATTTCCCTCTGTGTTTGAATGAACTTGCATAGGATATGATGAACTGTCAGCAAATATTTGACATGGTTTAGATCTGATTTAGAAAATTTATCTGGATTGTAGCTAGAAGTCGCAAGTTTTGCTGTTCAGGTGCATAAGAAAATTTGGCTCTGATTATAACCTAGTTGAAAAAATATTTATGAACAAATAGGATTATAAGACTATTCTTTTTTTCAGTTACAAAGGTTTTTCAATAACATTCAGAAATATCACTGGCATAGAGCAAAGTTCATGAAATTTGAGGTGTGCTGTCTCCAGAATTTACAAGTCATTACAAGTGGTGGGTGGCTCTGAGATTACTAAAGATATTTTGGCATCTAATATCTTAAAGATTTTCTTATACCACAAAAATGTAAGGTTCTTGCTAGGCTGCTTTATTAAAAAGCTGACCTCAACACATACGGGAGCACAGAGGAAAAAAGGCAGGTAATCGTCAAACTAGTAGACTTCCCTGGCTATTCCATGCCCACCACAGGAGAGTCATTAAAGACTTCTCCATTCACACAGGAGAGCCACCAGCTTATCAAAAGCTTCTCCAGACCCAGAAATAAGTAGAGAGGTATCAGAGCAGACGGAGGCAAT
The DNA here is from genome assembly GCF_024509145.1 of Vidua macroura. Classification (NCBI taxonomy): domain Eukaryota; kingdom Metazoa; phylum Chordata; class Aves; order Passeriformes; family Viduidae; genus Vidua; species Vidua macroura. The sequence continues at coordinate 36,716,088 of NC_071572.1, read as the reverse complement.
CTAGTAATCCAACCAGAGACAGAACATCTTCCCTCCTGGAGCTGTCTCTGGGGACCCTCCCCTCCAAGCCCATGGGCTGAACGACCATTGTCTGCAGCAGCTTTCTGGATGGAGAGATGTTACTGCCTACATAGGGATAAGACACATTATTGGATGCACAGTAAAAAATATTTTGGAGTGGTAATGCTTATTTGAGAATGTTTAACAGATGAACAAAACATGGGGTAATAACAGTATCAAGGTGGGTTAGGAGGGCAGGTGTGGTCAAATAGAGAGATTAGGAGCTAGGAGAATGAAGTGCATGAAGAGAGGTGGCAGCTAAGGGCACTTGTCTGGTCATGTCCAAATATTTGTGTCGTGCCTATCAGGAACACCTTCTCAGCCTTACTCCTGTTTCAGCCCAGGGACATGGAGCTACTGCAGCCATGCCTCTCTGGCTGTTAAATTCACAAGTCCCTTCTAGATCTGAGCCTTCAGACCAAGTTTAGTTTTCTTGGAAGAGTATGTAATTTGTAGGAATGACTAGCTCCTTTCAGCTTGCTGCTGGTCATCAGCCCCTCATCCCAATAAATTTATATTTAATTGTTTGATTGAACAAACTATGAATCCTGAGGAATTAATTTTATATTATTTGGAAATGTTAATATTTTTATAAAATATGTTAATGTTTATATCAGCATCTACTAAGAAAGACTCAATGGCGTTAGAGAAGTTACCGAGAAGGGCAACAAACATATAAAGGAACAGAATACCTACATTTTAAGGAGAATTTGAAAAGACTAGTACACTAATTTGGGAAGGAGAAGGCTAATTAGTAAGTTTTCAAAGACCAGGAAATTAGTGGATAAGCTGATACAGAACAGTTTTTTGCCAAATCCCATGCTAATAAGCACTGGGGGCTGTCACTGAAGCTAGTACAAGATAAACATTTTAAAAGTACTTAAAACATGAGGCAATACATTTCTGGAATTTATTGCTACAGTAATTTGTGAGTGAAAATTATATCAGGTTTTAAAGCGGTTTAGACAAATTCACAGATAACAAGTCCAGAGACAGATACTAAAGTGAATGCATAGGAATGTACCTTATAACATCCTTAATTGAATGATTGTAGATAATAGAATTTACAAGGGAAATAGACTGCTGTAGCCAGGCTAGTATTCTAGTTTTAAATGACATATCCCACTAACACTTCTAAAAGAAGCACTAAATATATGGTCCCACATCAAAAACATTTCTTGCATTCTTATTTATATATACTTCCATCAGTTTCAAGAGCCCATTTTCTTAAGTCTTACACACATGAATTTCTGAAATATGTGATTGAAGGTCCACCTGCTCTAGTTTTCCACTGAATATGTACTTTTGCAGACAATTTATCTGATTTCCACTATCACACCAGTGTAGTAAAAACAATAACAGGTTTTGGCTTCAGACTGATAAAAACTGCAGAAAGATTAAATGGTAATTAAAGAAATATGTTCCAAAAAGAAATTATAGTGACAGCTAATCAACTTAGCTTTAACAGCATGAATAAAATATCAGAACAGGAAATATTGCTTAAAACCACAATCTTAAAATATAACATTAAAAGTGTTTTAGGCATTTGTTAGGAAGTACACAGATACAGTCAATAGACATTATATTTTTAGAAGATTCTTTAGCACCAGTCAATAGAAGTATCTGGTTAGGTCTCACTGATTAAAGAAAGCTCAGTTGTTAGGTCAAATAGTTTGAGAGAATTCTGTTTCCTTGGAGCACAAATAAAACACTTTACAGTTCACCATTTCTGTAGGAGAGCACTGTCCCTTCAGAAAAGTGAGAATTTATAGTAAATGTAAAGGAAAAATTGGAAAGATTGCTCTTCCTTGACCTTGAGCAAAATCATGACTTTGTTTAGAGAGAAATTCCTCCATCACTTTTTAAAACTTGTTAACTGGCAAAGATATTACTAAGAACTTATGGAATAAAAATATCTTTTCCTTCATATTGTCTTTGCTCATCCCAGAATTTATTGTAATTTTGGTTGAAAAGAGGGCTGAGTAAAATGTTCAGGTAGCTAGTAACAGGCATGCTTTTTTCAATCCAGGTATGGCAAAAAATAATAAATCTATCTGCTATTCTCCCATGAAAATAATACTAGAAAGGCAAGTTGGAATGTTATAGACCTGGTCATTCAGTATGTATAACTCTTTTATCTGAAGATCACCCTCATGTTACCCATTTCTCTACAGAGATCTTATTTAAAGCAAATAACAACCAGTGGGATAATTTTAAAATAAATGCATTATTAAAACCTCTAAACATAAACAATTTAGAAAATAGTTGTATTTTGTGAGACATTGGTGTGCAAGGCATAATTGTCTTATCTCTCAGCCTGGGCAACTTTTTAACAAACTGTAGTGTGGTGTTTCTGATATTACTGCTGGAATATTTAAAGCAAAAGCTTTAAGCTCCTGATATGGAATGTGTTTTCTTGAGCACAAGGCAAGATTTTAAACTGTAAGGGATACTTTTCATCAGTGTTGATTGCCAATTGTTCACAATATTCAGAGACTCTAAAATTAAATATATAGATCATTTATGTTGAATGCTCTAGAAATTCTCTCCTAACCTGAGTGTAGTCTGGAAAACTTGGGCATTACCACCTGCTGTGTGTGCAGAATCTAAATTAAATATTTAAATCCATTGCCTGAATCTGCAGGTGCAAAATGGTGTGTAAAATCAGTAACTGTCCCAAAAATCACTCAGAAAAATAGATGCCCAGTTTAAATAATCAGAACTAATAACACTGTTACATCTGTAACTTCCGTGATTTCATGATTGCTGTAAAGATGTTTTGAATGCATCTATTTCTATGCAAATTCAATGTGAATATGTCTGTTTATATGCAAATAAAACAGAACATAAGAAAAGGGATTTTTTTTAAAGATGATTCACATCTTAAATGTGACCACTAAAATACACTGTAATATCTTTGTTCTTTTGGTGTAATTGCTATAATTTCTTGGAAAATTTCCATCCATCTCCTATCGGGGCTGGGCATATTTTAGATAATAGAATCTGTTAACATAAAATTAAGGGTAGCATCAGAAGCTTGCAAGCAAAGTTTGTTGCAAAACCATAAAAAAATAGTAAAAAATATAGGGTAGAGCTTCAGAGTTACAGGCAAAATTAAGATTTCAAAGCAAGAAAATATACAGTTAAGAGTCCCAAATTAACTTAACCCTCTCTCCTTAGATATCACACTCATATTCTTCTTTCTTCCTCTTTACCTGACATTTTAGTTGCATCCAGTTTTCCTGAAGGAACCTTAAAAACATTAAACTCATAAACTGAATGTTCACATTTACAGATTAATGATAAGCATATATGCCAGAATCTATAGTTTTGGGATAGTTTTTATACCCAAAAACTATGTTTGTATTCTGTGACTTGGGCCAGTATTTTACACTACTGATAGCATATTATTCTTAAACAGCTCTGGAATCTCAAGCTCTCTTTGGAACTAGGTAGTTAAGTCCAATTTATCCTCAGGCAGAGGCTCCTTTAAAGAAAATTCAGTAATGTGATTGTGCTATCTTCATGCTTAAGTACTTGGTTGGACTGGAGAGTACTTCATGTGTATAAGAATTTTTTATCCCCCAGAACAAATCCTGTGAGGGTAATACAACTCTGAAAAACAGAATGAGACTAAAAGGATGTGATTCTTTTCACATCAGAGAATTAGAAGACCTCTAAGCCTAGACACTTTCTATACCAAATGATTCACCTCCAGAGATTAAACCATCTCTTAAAAGAGCTGTGTCTGATGGACTGAATAAGTGAACTCCTGCTCAAAGAGGCTCCAGCTCAGATGAGGATCTTGTTAAGTCAAATTCTGCATACGGTCAAGGGTGGAATGTTTGATAATATTCAGAGTGAATGCTTTTATGGTGTCTGATTAAAGTTTCTTTGTGTCTATTGCCTTTCCTCCAAGCAGAATGTACCTTCAGCAGAGCCTGGCTCATCTTATATTAGATAGTTAATAGAGAGAAGAAAGATGTCCTCTTCTCTTACCCTACTATAGATGAACAGAGTTTTAGATAAAACATGTATTTGAATAGATTTATTTACTTATATATATTTAAGGCTGTTATGGTGACCTCCTTTTAAGGGGCTGACCTCTCTCTGAAGTGCACTCATGGCCTCTTTTATGTCCAACCTATTATATGTATGAACCAGTACCTTGCTTTTTGAGGTAAGATCTCTCATAAAACATATTTACAGGCTTTAGTCTAGTGGTATGTTACTTGTCTCTCATATCTTCAGGCAAAAAAAGAACATACCTGCATGAAGATCTTGGATTGTACTGGCTTCACATTACTAACAGTAGTACTGATCGATCTCTTTCCTAGAAACTGATTTATCTACAGGTTAAACTTGAAATAGAAACTTAATTGTTGTTATTATGAAATCATAATGTACCAAAATTCTGATGAATATAGATTTAACTTTTTGATGAAGTGTGGATATTCTCAGCTCAGTCGGAGAGAAAGAAAAATGTTTTCTAACCAGGCAAGAGCCTGGGAAGCAGTTGGGAAAGAATATAAATAAATCTCTAATCTATCTTTTTATTCACATTGTTTATTGATATGTTCTACCTCTGTGCGTCATTCACTGCCCATCAAGGGTGTGGGATGTTTTTACTCTAAGACCAATGAAATTAGTCTTCTCGATGTTCTCTACATATATAGCGATACATTTGAAATAAAGAGAGTTCATTTTCTTAGCCTTCTAATCTGGAGTTCTCTGTTCCCATCCTGCTCAACAGCATCAATGAAGGAGAAAAAAAAATCCAAACACAGCTCCCTTTTAAACATGAAATCATGACTCTGAGAATTTCAGCTTCATATAAATTCCTTATTAGGTAAGTATGACTTCTCCAATAACTTATTTACAAACTACCTCTCTAATAATTTATCAGCAGGATCTAATGAACTCTCCCACACTGTACCATTTCATTTAGGCTAGAAAAATACACATTAAATTGAAAGTCATCCATATACTATATATTCAAAGCACAAGCCAAAACTTAACCTTGGAGCTGCTATGACACACAAACTTAGTACATAAATTACTTATTTTAAATACTCTTCCGATTATCATAAAGCAGGCTGAGAAACACTGAAATTGCCTCTTTCTTCCAGTATGCTATTTACTTTAATGCATTGTTTCAGTGTTATATTGATATAAAGATGTTTGAAAATGGTGCTTGTAATCTACATTTTTGATCTGTTTAAAGAGCTGCTGGCTTCAGCAGAACATTAATGCAAATCTAATGTACCTGCTGGTATGATTAGCTGAATCAAATGATGGCATTTAAGTAACACCTAAATAATCTTAATTAGGATCTTCAGCTCATCTTAGCACTTGGAACTCTACAGATGGATAGTCTTAATTATCAGCCTTTTGATTAGGATAACAGCTCTAATCAAGATGATGTGGTTCTGATAGACAGCATATCTGTAAATTAATGACTGTTGTTAAAAGGAAAACATAAGTGAAAAACAAGAGCTGTCTGCTATCTGGAACCTGGTAAAAGAATAAAGTCTACAGTATGTGAAGAAATTAATGCTTTGTGGGAAGAACATAAGTATTCACATTTGGTATGTGTGGAATTGAGCCAATAATAACGCCTACCCCCCAGTTTCTCCCCTTCTACCCCCCTAAACTAAATATGGATGTGTTCCCTCTTGCACAGGCACAAATCATAAGTAATGCAAATTAGTTTATAAACATTCCTTTTTGACATCTTGTGATTTTAAGAATGTCCAGTGGACATAGGGCATATTAACCAAACGTCAGTGAATAGGTTCCAATATGTAGGCAAAAGTAACAAATGGCTTTTTGGTGTTGTTAGTGGATGCTGTTCATTTGAAATGGAGCCTATAAATTTAAAAGTATTGCTACATCACTAGAAACACAAAAACACACATGAAAATGCAAGACTTTCTTGCAGCCAACTTACATGGTTAAACATCTGCTTCTGCGATGTTTCATCATTCACTGCTGGAAAATAAAATAAGTGTTAGACTAATTAGGATACCATGGTAGAATATGATAAAGTGTTTGTTAACATTATCCAGATATTGAAATTATTAGTAAGTGTTTAAAACATCCACTATTTGATTCTAATTATTGCAATGGTACATTTTATTTATATATCAGTAGGTGTTTGTAGAAGTTATTTTGTATTAGCAAATGAAGGGCATTGGAACATCAGTTCTTTCTGCCTAGTCCAGATCATTTTACTGAATAATTTCTTACTTCCTGATGAGAGTGCAACGTATAGGAAAATAATTGTTTTCAACTTTAAATGAGTATCTTTGGGCTTACCTTTGGATACACTCCAATCTCCTTACTGAAATAAACAAACTTCATCACTGTAATAAAGGGAAAGCAAAAAAAAAAAAAAACCCAACCAAACCAAACCGAACTGAACCAAACCAAACCAAACCAAACCAAACCAAACCAAACCAAACCAAACCGAACCAAACCAAAAACATCCTAAACCACACAAAACCAACTGAACTTGAAGAGAAATAACTTAATGAATGTAGAAGTTAGTATCTGGAGGTGAAAACCAGGTATGTTTTGGAGGAAGAAATAAGCAGGATGAGAAACGCAACTGACATCTAAAATAAAAAACAGTGTAAGAGTAGCTTACGTACACCATATTGTCAACATGTTCTTTGAATAGTTAAAGAATTTTGGGAGAGAAGGCCTAAGGGTTTTCACTTTTACATTTGATTTCCAGGGAACCCAGGCTACTCCTATAAACACTTACTGTGGAAACAAAATGTTATATAGAGAATAATTGATCTTCTATGATCAAACTAACCCTGCATGCCATGACAGTTAATAGGTTTATCTGATTAGGACTGTCTACAAGACCAAATGACCTGAGAAATATTGGTTTTGGACACATGAAGAAGGAAGTTTTCAGGGACAAATGGCAGTCATAAATGCTTTTGAGAGGTAAAAAGAAAAGAATTTTAAAATATTGGTGTTAGATGGCACTCTTCACAAAACCATCTTTGGAGGAAATATTAATGAAGACTCAGCATTTTCCTGATTATATGACCTGACAATCAGCCAGGTCACATAGTGCCAGGTCTCCTTTTGAAAGTGGAGGAGAGCAATGAGACTTAGGATGCTCAGAGTGTGATGCAGGATTTCCATTTTAAATTTGCAATCACTTGATTGATTTACATGAAATACCAGGTCAAAGAGTCCAAGACAAACAGAATTCATGATATGTACTATATTTGATTGAGATAAAACTCTGCTAAAATATTATGGTTTGTGTAGTTTCATGCAGCTCTTGATTCTCTTCAAAACCTCTCTCCATCTAATTTACAGTTGAGATAAATTATCTAAAGGAAAATTTTGGGCTTAAATTCTCCAATTATGCTGTCAAATGGGATATAATCAAAGGTATATCTTGAAGTTCTAATACATTTAAACACAAGAAAATTTGTAACAGATATAGAGAAATATGAATGTTAAAAAAATGCAAATAAAGCCAGATTTTGAGCCTCAATGCACATAAGATTTTAGTACAAGCAAAGTATGCTTACTCTCTGTCCGTCTTCCATTTTAAGTGTGCTACTAACTTTGGCCCACAGCGTATTTTTACACTTTTGATACAAATTATAGCCTTAAGTGTTTACAAAAACAGAGTAACAGAAGACACAAAAAATGTTTATAACAAAATATTTCTTCATTTCTTATATGCATACTTTTAAATATATCAGTCTGCTACATATACATCAGGTCTAAAAAGTATGTTGCCTTTTCTACATGTCCACAAATCCTTCATGAATTATGTGTTTCAGAAAAACAAGATTCAGAATCAAGCAATACATAAAAGGTAATACCTTGATAATCCTTCATCCATCCTCACTAGCCCAGTAAAGCCTGCATTTACAAAGGTAATATATGTTGAATAGAATAAGCACAAATATGTAGATTATTAAATCAGGCATTTAATATAATCTAAAATGTATTTTTTTATACAACCTGCAATCTACCTGTTTAAATTAATTGCTATTTAATAAACACTTGTATAGTGCTTGCTGTAGCACCAGTTAAATGCTGATTTTTAAGTAAATAAACATTAAGTGCAAGTGGCACCACACTGGTGGATTCTGGTACCACACTGTCCCCAGTAGGACACTCTGGAAAACACAGGAGATATCACAAAATTTCAAAGGAAACAACAACAACAAGAAGAACAACAAAATTATCTAGTGTGTTTTTCTTTGAGGGGTTTGGTCTGTTCTTCTTTGGGACCTTTCATAAACTCCATTACCTGTCATGTGGTGTCCAGCATCCTGTGAATGAAGGCTGAAATACTGCAGGCTGGATCCACATGGAATAAAAGCTCTTTGCCTTCTGACACCTCTGCGGTCACTCAGGGATACAGCAAGTGTGGCCCTGGTCTCAGGTGTCTCTTTCTGAGTATTGTGTGCGTTTCCACCCACAATTTAGTGTTTGCATTCACAACCAGCCTTGTAGGCCTTTGCTGACTCTTTAGAAGGTTGCTTTCTCTTCATCTTTGGTGTTATTTCGTTTACTTAAAGGAATTAGGCTCTAGTGTGTTTTAAAAAGTATAGAAATCTTTTAAAAAATGATATTTTGTATACTGAAAGACTGAAATGTGGACAGGTTTGGGAGGATAGGTATCATCCTGATTTTTTAAGATTTTCTAAAGCCTTCTGAGTTTACATTCTTGTAGCAAACTTTCTCACACACTTTCTGTAAATAACGTATTGTTTTGCATTCCTTCATAGAGGTGGAGAAATTTGATGGACTAGTAGTTTGTCCAGTGTCTTTGGAGAGGTGTCACTTTCACCCTCCAATCCACTGTCACCTTTGGAAAACTATAAATGCAGAAAAATAACCTTGCCTTTTTTACCTTCGCAATAGCAGCGGCATGCGTCGTGTTTTCTTGTGTCCCATAGTGACAGGGAAGATGACAAAAGAAATGGCACAAAATATCAAGACCCTCAATGACATTTCATATTGGAATTGCTCATCATTTACCATGGTACTAATTGGCCTCTATCTATGACTTTTTAATTTAAAATTATATGCCTCCCTGAAGTAGATTATGGCTATCAATTAATCACAACAATGATGTTTCCAACTGAGATCTGGATCAGTGTCATTACTGAGTGAAGTCTTAAAATTCACACCCCTCAAAAAAAGCCTAAAACTATTCAACATTTTAAGAGATGAGTTTTATAGGGTTTTTTCATTTTTCTCACTTACTTGCACTTCTGCTTGTTGTTGATACAAATTATCTGATTCAAAATGTTTATATCAGAAAGTTAAACCCATGAAATTTTAATGCCACATGATGTTAACAGGGATGTGGGAATTAACCACTCTCAGAAGTTGTGGAAATAATTTCTTGCTTGTCTTTAGAAGACTACAGTGTTTCATTTATTTTCTGTTCAGGTTTTTACCACAGAATTGGTTAATTAAGTGCCAATTTAAGACATATTAAGCAGGGAAAATTAAACTGAGTTTAGCATGTAAGATGTGAAAATATTTCTAAAATATATTTGGAACATAGTAATGGTGCTTGATTTCTTGGATTAGATATTTTATATGGACAATATATGCTGACATGATGCCTAAACAGTAGGCAGATAATTTTATAATTATCTTAATAATTTTATTTTTTATTGGAGTATTTGATAATGTCTCTGTATGTAGAGTGGCTGAAATGTTTCAGAAGTTTACCTATCCATTCAGTTGATCTGGTAGCTACTGCTAGATACTGTCAAGTAGGTTACACTTGAAATATACTTCACTGAATTTTAAAAATATTTTGATCACATCACTGTAAGCACAAAAATATATATCTGAAGATATAGAAAAATCTCCTGATGGCTAAATCTCATACATTTCCTTTTGATCCACTGCTTATCTGTCTCCTACATATCTCTTTTTTTTTTTTTTTTTTTCTGGAAGAAAGGGACAAAAGCCTGAGGTGTGGCAATATTAAATATACTCAGTAGTGCAGGTACACACCAAGCTTTTCTCTCGATGCAGTTCCAGTGCCCCAGTGAGAAAGGCTTGGGGTGTGCTCAATGTGAGACACCTGCAGTCACACATAGGCATCCACCTTGATCCTCAACCATTCTTATTCCCCAGCTCGTATTTCACATCAAAGAAGAAAAGATGTCTCTCCTGTTACATATAGAAATTCTTCACTGTTCCAGTGTTGACTAAGATTGGCTGAGGCCAGACCTGAACAATTCATATGAAATCACAAACAATTGTCCAAACTGAAAAGATATTCCATTGCTATAAGTACATAATATGCCATATTACAACATATTCTGTTAATCTCATAATAATAACAACAACAATAATAAAGTTAAAATAATAGTCATGGGTATTACGATATGTAACAGCTTTAGGCATGATACTCTATTGACTGATCAAACTTTAGACAGCAACTAAAATGTGCATCTGGCCAAAAGTAAAATTCCGTTTCAAGGGAGGAGGGTGATATTTGTGTATGGGTGTGTATAATAATGCATTTTATTTTCTTTGTATTGCAACCAAGTCCTACATTTTATTTTGTATACATATGAATTATTAGCACATACACAAACACACGCACATATATATATAAATAAATATATATTATATATATGTACACACACAAACACATTCCACTTACCTATCTTACTATTTAACAAGACCCTCTTCTCCAGATTCCAAATAGCTAAATAGTCACAAACTGTTAAATGCATCCTTGTCCTGTAATATGCATTAATTTTCTTTTCTTATCTGGTGCATTAGTTTTCTTCTCTTATCAGAAATAATAGAAAACAAGATTCAGATGCCTGTCTTGTACATGACGGAAAAAAAAAAAAGTTGAATTTTATTCAATTAGGCCATTCTAAATTCTCTTTGAATGGATGAAACAGCTCAAAAAAACTTCCAGTGGCAGTTTTACTAAACCCCATATTTACTTTTCTTTTTCTGTGAAACTGAATTTGTTGACTTCAGTGTATTAATATTTTCAATTAATCAAATAACCAAAAAAAGAATCAACCTTTTGTTCTTAAAAATCATAGTTGTTGCAATATAAAGATTTTTGTACACTTAAGAACTGAACATCCATTGGTAATGTCTAATAATGAGTCAAACTGCTCATCTGGAACTAATTAAAAAATTACCTATTTCACTGTAGTTAGAATAATGAGGATGGACACAACTGATACTGACTTTCGTAATTTTCTTTCCATTTGTGATCTGCTGACCATATTTCTATCCTTTAAATTCAAAATTATTAAAATATATGAAAAACTTTTCTAGAAAATAAGTTGATGTCTATATAACATTGAATTACTTTTTCAAATTTTTAGCTCATACAAACTAAGCTTTTTCTTAAAACAGAAAAAACCCCAAAGTTTACTTAAATCAGAAAAAAAAAACCAAAGCCCAGAAACATTATTTACTTGCCAGAGGTTTTAGCTTCAAAGCTATATACTTAGTTAAAGTACTCCGAGTATTCTTATTAATTTCAGGAAAAACTGAGTCTGAACTTCAGATATTGGAAAATTAATCTTGGGCAAACAAGGCTTGACACTAATTGGTTACAATGCTTATGATAACAAACTGTTAGCAGAGGAGACTTAGAGTGTCAATCGTCAACCAGTCAGTTGTATCAACAACTGAATGCTTATTTAATCAAGTTGCAGAAGGTAATCTTAGCAGGGTTCAAGTTTATTTTGTTTCTTTAGGTTTTTGGGGGCAGTGGAGGCAAGGAAGGAAGGAAGGAGGAAAGAGGCATATGTAACAGGATGTATTTGATGTAAAGAACAGATTTTAATAAAATTACAAACTGGCATAGACTGAGAGTGGAGTGTGCAAATAGATCAGACATGAATATACATGCTCAATGTATGTAACTTCTGAATTTTGATGGAATCATACTGTGACTACAATATGCCAGAGTATGAGTGAGATGTTTCTCACTTTGGTTTTACTCTATTTTAGCTACTGTGGAAAAACCTGTCTGAAATAAATATTTTTTTAGTAAATTAATAATATTTCAGTCTGGTTTTAAATTCTTCAAGCTTATTTTACCTCACATGGGTTATAGGTATAGCTAGAGAATATTTGTGTTCATGACACTGAGAAAATAGAGATGTAAACCAAAGATAAAATTAGTGATTGGTTACTTGCTTTGGTTTGGGGGTTTTGTTGGTAGTTATTTACTTGGTGTTTGATTTTGCTACAATGTCTGAATAAGGCAAACTTAGAGACCACAACATTATTTTCTCTGATGAAATAAGGAAAAAAATTACTTTCTTGCACTTTGTTTTGTTTTCTGTAAGATACAGTTTGAAAACCAGGCATACCATTTAAAGAGTCTGATATGCCCAAGCCCATTACTTTGTGACTTATTTTTAACGCAAAAAAATGCAAGTAGAAGAGGTCAAATAAATAAAATATGTGAACCAACCTCCAGTTGAGTCTATCTTAAAGATAGGGTAACAGGCAAATTTTACATTATACAGAAAAAAAAAAATTCTTCTGATCTCAGGAAATTCCTTTTGTGATAATGGCACAATGATAATAAGGTCATTTTGAACATCAGCACTCTGACAAAATTTGATGTCTTTAGTAGAAATTATTAGTTTGACATAATGTTTTAAGATAGGAGACAGATTTATTTCTGTCTTTTGTGTAGTCATGATCAAGTTTGCAAACAGTTAAATGTTTTGAAAGTATATGAACACAAGTATAGAAAAAAATTATCAGAGCTGGGAATAGAAATGTTTACAAATTTATCCTTATTTAACATATTTGTTTTTTCTGTATCCTGAAAAGAATTATATCTGCTTATGTGTTTAGATCTGCAAATGCAATTTGGAAGCTATCTTTAATGATGACAATGATAGCACTTCTGGTGGTTGACATCACCACATCCTAAACCTAGTGTAAGTAGGAATATTTTAGAACACCACTATGTGAAATAGCATCGATATTGCTATATAATTTTTTAAGAGAAATAAAAGAATTGCATTATTTTCTTGAAATAATCCCTAAGACCTTGTATTTTTTACAGAACAAGACAGCACTTCATTTTTTGTCCTTACAGAAGAGCTACATTGGTCTTCTATTAAATTTATGAAAATTATTTTAAATTAGTTTTTTTCATACTTATAGTTTCATTCAGTAAAAAAGTTAAGTAAATTGAAGCAATTTATTTTGCCAAAATTATTCATAGAACATGACCAAAAACTGAAATCTACTGTGCAATTCACTGATATCTTCTTATATCTATACCTGGTTTAAATATTCCTCTCTTGTTCATTCTCACCATATCTCACCAGCCATCTACTAATTCAGATTACAGCTATTCTGTGCAGGCAGTAGTTTTATAAAAGAGACAGATGCATACACTTTAATGCAATTTATAAGAATAATGTTTAGTATCTCTATTCTGTATTCAATTGCCTTCTCAAGTTGGCTGTTCCAAACAAAGGACATTAACTTCACAATGGAAAGAAAATGGTCAGGGAAAGAAATCACAGTTGTCCATATGGAAAGGAATATCACTGTTAAAGATAACACAATTGCTTTTGAGACAAATAACTTTGGAGTTCTCTAATACTCCCTGAAATATGTCTCTAACCTTTTCCTAGTACTGTATTACCAAGTCAGTCCAACTATGGTTATTTTGTACATGACAAGGATGAAGAATGCCTGGGTCAGGCGTCCTTCAGAAAGCAGTATATAATCAGGAGCACTGCTGTCAATTTGTGTTGGCTTTTTGAAAGGAAATCTCACAGGCTGCCTGTCTGCCTCAGTTCTGGATAGCTCCAACATCATATATCTTTATTAGCATATTCAAATGGAACTATTATCATGTAGTAATTCCATTTCAATCCAGCCTAGAATTTCTAAAGATGTTAGCTGGTATTAAGTGGTATTGTCAACTGTTCACTGGATGTCAGCATTAAGTTATGTGAGTAAGCTTCGGCAGCAAAGTAATTTCCTCGTGTTCAACCTGAAGGAAAGAAGCAAAGGAAAACAAAAACTCCAAGGATCAAAGATCCCTTACTTTCTGGCAAGCCTGGTCAAATGACTGAAAACTGCAAAGGGAATTGATGAAGTGGTTAAAACTGGTGTGGGAGTGGTTTGAATGATACTCAGTCTGAGGCAGCTCAAAAAGTTCAATTTGTGGCCTGATTCAATGTGTCTGATTTTACCTAAAACAAATTACAAAGCCCCCACACAATGTTTTGCCTGCAGTAAATGTAGTCAAATGTAGTTGCAGCAACTTCAGTTGACATTACAGGAACTTTACAAGGTTTTCTCTCTGTGACCACTGGGATGAGTGCTCACAGATACGCATAGTGGAGTCTCCTTTACTATAGTCAGGATAAGGTCCTTTCTATATCTCCTTTATTAGTAGTTTTGATTTCCTGAAGGAATTTTCCATGGCTTATAGGGAAATTCAAAGGAGTAAGTATTAAATTTGCACTCTCAAGTCACAGATTTTTTATAAACAAAAATATTTTCTAAGGCATTATTAACTCTCTAATGTCAGTAGGAAATTTAAAATACTCAAGCTTCCCCTTACTGCCCCATTCATGTTTGCCACTTCTAACAAATATAAAACACATCCTTTTAGCGGAGGTCACGGGGATGCCTGTCAAAGTTTTTCTCTTTAAGAATATATACAGACTACCACATAGACATCATTGTCCAATGCTTGACCATCTTAGATCCATTTGGGATACCTTATTATTGATTGTGTAATGCCTGTTATATTACTTTGATTGTAGTTCAAGTTGCCACATGGGATACCCATGGGGTATCCCAGCTAAGTAGCTGCAATAAAAAAAAGTTTAACAATCACCATGAACTCAACTTGATCAACTTGTGGAAAGTACATTGGGAATATATTCCTCCGCTCCCTTTTGCACATAAGCCCATAAACCTATATTTAGCTGCCAAAACACCAGTCAAAGAGTTTTAGGCACATTCCTGTGTCCTATTCACTAGACTAAACTGTCTGTCATAGCTATAGCTGACAGTTTAAAGAGGAGTGTTTGAGAGATGTGGAAGCTACTGCAGTATAAAAAATAAATGAGAAAGAGTGCTGCCAAAGTGAGTAGGAAGAGTAATCAGAGCACTAATGAAGTACTAAAACATACCCTGAACAAGTTTATGTATATTGCTTAACTAACCAGACATTTATTTGTTCAGGGTCCAATTTTAAGATATTAGTTAATTCATATGTCTTTGTTTATAAATGTTTGTTTTAGTAAATGAATGTAACTTATTCCTTTTTACATGTTTTGTCAAAAGTTATTAAAAGATGGGACATCTACAATCCATGAGCCCAATCATTAAAAATTTATGTGTAAAATTCAGGTCTGATGGGAACAAAAAAGAGTGTCTGTCTTTAAATACACAATAACTATTACCTACAAGGTTGTTGGAGTCCAGGACATCCCTCTGGCTGCCCTGACTCTCTCAAGACCCTGGCAGGGGGCTCGGGGACCTTGGCAAGAAGTCAAAAACACTTGTGGCTTCGATTTTAGCCCATGGGAGAGGCTGCCAACTCTACATGAGGAATTACAAGCCAAAAGGGTTTGAGTAGTGTAATAGGGGAATTGACACAGGGTGGAAAAGTAGAATTTTGGGGTTTTTAGAATGTAATTCAGGGATACAAGATGGAGAAATCTGGGCATGTCCTAGCCTTTTTCTCCTTTGTCTTGTCCTCCATGTCCTGCTGTGATGGTGACACTTTTCTGTTGGTTTAAGGTAGAGATTCACCATCTAACATAGGTGGTGGGCATTGGCACAAATCTGTAAACATACAGCACATAATTTTGAGTATATAATGTGGGAGACGCCCCAGACTCGAGAGAGACTGCTATGGCTTCTGTACTAGGTGGACCTCAGCAGGTCAGAGAGGAAATTTTATAGATAAGAATAAACAACCTTGAAAACTCAACTTCACACATTCCAGACCTCTTCTTCGGCTGCCAGGCTAGGGGAACAAGGACTTTTATGATTTTGGGGTGAAAATTACTTTTAATTTATTTATTACAGGAAAAAAAAAGTCTGTATCTGGGAAATTTTTCTATTTATATCCATAACAACATTTTGCAGGTACTGTGCAGGTGTTAAGTGTTGCTCATGAAATACAAATTTTTGGCTTAATTGTATCAGCAGGGGAAAGTAGGAAAGCGAATATAATGTAAACCATCACAATATTTTACTATATTTATATAAGTAGGAGGTCCAGAAGAGGACTTCTCCTTGTTGTCTCCTCTACCACTTGTGAAACCTCCTGCATATTTGTGCCCTGCTGTGTTGTCCCACCTGCAGATATTGGGGTGGTTGCAGTCCCCTAAAGGGAACCATACCTGTAAATGTGAAGTTTCTTTTACTGGTGTGAAGAAGGTGTCACTTAATTCTCCATGAGCAGAAATGTATGTCAGTGTCACATGTACTGTTTAACCTACTAATGCTGATCTTAGCTAGCTAGAAGCTTATCCCTAGGCATAGCTTTAGGCATTACTGCTGCAGCTTGTACTTCTCAAGTCTCTGTGTCTCCCCAATTGCTTTAAATTCTGTTTAAATTTGCTTAAATTAATTGAATTTAGTGATGACACTTTTACTACTAATCTCTAAAACACAATAATTAAACATTTCTCCCCAGGAAAAAAAAAAAAAATCCTCTAATCTACATAATGCAAGCACCTTATATATAAAAATTCAATTTAAGAATACCATATTTCCTACAGATCATGAGAAAATTAATTAATTGAAGATGATGATTAAATTAATTACATCAATTAAAATATAAATCTAATATAAATATCTGGGTGAATTTTGAAATAAGATAATGTAATTCCTAAGTTTTGTCAAAAGATGGTATTGTAGTTAAAATGCATAGCTGTGAAAGCCAAACCCAAACAAATATATCATTACTAAATAAAAGTCTTCCAATTATTTTTGTCTTTTATCTATCCACTTACTTCTTCTGAACTTAATATGTGCTTCTATTTATTGCTGTATTTATGTTTGGTTTTATTTTATTTTGTTGTTTTGGTTGATTTTTTTCCTCTCCAAATACTTTTACAATAATCCAGATGGAACTGTAGCATTTTATTGTTTTTTATGCAGTGTACACTGTGATTTGTATTCATCTGGTCTTTTATATGTATGGTATTTTTCTAAGAGCAAGGAGTAAACTCACTATTCTTCCTCTCCAGTTTAAAAAAAAAAAAATATTTCACATCTCATCTAGTAATTTAAAACAGTAAATGAAGTGTCTCAGGCCCTGGCAACAACAATGTATTTGAAGTAAGATAGCCTTTCCTATGATACAGCATCATTTTGGGGGAAAGCAGAGCCAAGATACATCCATTGACATCATCTATATCTTTCAAGCCTGAATATATTTCTGAATAATCATGCAACCACTTCAGACTCTTTCTATTTGGCATTTTATATTGTTCTAAAGAGATCATAATACATAATAATATTGAATATAAATTATATGTGTTACACTAAAGATGCCTTATCATTTCCTCTCCTGTGCCAAATGCAGCTTTTAAACTGCTAAGAAATCATCCAGTACACAGAGCACAAGGTAATAAGAGCTTCAGCGAGTAACTTTGTCTTCTGGGAAGCCTTATAACATAGGAGGCATTCATAGTCAAAAGTTCCTTGAATGCATCCAAAAACATTATACTTGAACAATTAAAAGTGAAAAAAACCCTCTTAGCAGACTTCTTTCACCAGGATATTCTGATATTTTTTTCTCTCAGTACTCAATGATCTGGTGAATCTTGCCCTTCTTGTTAATACAGAAATATATATATTTTTTTTTTTTTACCTGAGATAATATAATGTATTGATTTTTTTTTTCCCTGAGCTATAGGAGCTTGTAGCTTTAGATCTTTACCAGGTTTACATTTCTTACATAAGAAACTTTCTCTTAGAATATTTTTCACCATACTATTGACACCAGGAGCAATGTGCAGAAACACTAGTTAAACCATGAACTGGTATGACTTTCTGAAAAAAAATAACACACACACATACATAAAATTCAACGTAAAAAAGCTTACCATACTTTTCACAGCACTTTTTTTTGGAGAGGAACAGGGGACTTTGACTAAGCTGAATCCCATCTCTGACTAGTTGCTGTATGCAGTATCAAAATATCCAGTCTCTGCCATAAGAACCTTATAAGGAGATAAAAAATGCAAAAGATCAGGGAAAAATCACAAGAGATCTACGGTTTGTTAAAAAATATGCAAGACACCGTTGTCAAAACCCCAAACAGAACTGAAGTTTCCTGGCTTCCAATCTGCTGCCCCATTCATTAAATGACAATGTTTTCCATTAGATGTTGAGTCCGTTTCTCAGCAAACAAAATTATGCACTTAGTAGCTCTAAAGTAGCTTTTAGATATTATAATATCTAAAAGATATTATAATATCTTTTAGGAAGAAACTTTCCTTACAAGTATAAGGTCACTTTACTGTGTTGCTGGAAGTTAATGTGTTTTCTACAATAACTGCTGACAATCTTAACTAGCCATCCACTGGATTGTTTCAGACTACTCTGGTGGTGTCAAAATGATTCTTTCTCAATTTTTAAGCCTTTTATTTTTAGAATAGAAAAGGCTGTTGAAGTGCAAAAAGTAAACTCCATATTTTATTACTTTTATTGAATTTATTATGAGTAATGGCGCACATTTTGAATAAGTAATGCTGCCTTATGTTCTACAAACTACTTTTGGAAACTGAAATAATAAATCTCATAAAATATGTATTAAAATAGTAAACTGCACATTTGTAAGACATTCTCATTTATTTCTATAAAAACATAACTAAAAACAAGGGACTCTTTGCCAAGGAGTCAATCAGGTAAGTCCATATGTTATTGATTTCTCTATTGCTCTGCATCATTTAAAAATAAGATCAAAACTGAAAAGCATAAAGCCTTATACTTTAATATGCTTTAAATTAATTTCTTTCATCTTGCACTGTCTGTGGCAAAGAGGCCTGTAAAATCTGCCTTGCTCATTGAATTTTTAAGGTCAGTGTTAGGTCCTGTTATGGTATTCTGATGTTATTATTTGATCAAAACTTAGTCCTCTTTTTTGGTTATTAGTTTGTACATGACTTTGTACATGCTATACAGTTAAATAGAAAACAATTTAAAAGAGAACTTAAAAACAGTATGTCATACTTAATATCAGGCAGAGACTAAGAGAACATTGATCCTATAAGTGACATATATCTTTTGAAATTCATGTGCATTGTACAAAAGCAAAACAATAGTTCACAGTAGTGGAGAGATCTGGGCTTAACACAAGTTCTTCAGAAGTGTTAACAACAGATCCTTGTGTCTCCTGTAACATACTCTGGGTTTTACCAGCCACTGCATTTATGAGACATGGCCAATATTGGTTAGATAAGTTGCCTTCAGGTCCTTTTCCAGAAATGTATAGGTAATTTGAATCAAAATTTCTGAAGAGTTTATTATACTTAGAAAACTATGTGTGATCTACACCACATCAAAATGGACTAGTTTCCTACTAACTAGATTCTTAGCCCAGACTCAAAAAGACTTTACAGATCAAGTAAGAATCTGCTTTTACTGTGAAAAGCAGTAAAATGTTTTCTGCTTCAGTTTAACAGTTTTGCCTTTAAATAAGACTTTAACAGCTCAAATGAGCTCAAGCTTTCAGCTGTGGCGTTCTTTGCCTTTCTTCACCACATCTTTTAACTGCAAATGACATGCAGTGCTAATTCTGAATTCCCTAGACCACAGAAAATCAAGAAAACTTGATGCTCTATATTACAGGAAATCAGTTTTGTTTTACTTCTCACTTTATCATCTGGTAGAAATGTTATTAGTTGGGGTTTTTTAATAAATTTGTTATTTAGCTTTTGAGATCAGATGCAGGCTGTTATGGGTTTTGACTTATGAAAGGATCTACCACTAGCTGTTTCAAAAATTTCAAAATTGTTTATGTTTTTATATGCTTTAAAAACATTAAATGTCTCGGAACAACTGTGACAATACTAACAAATAATTCTACTTATAGAGAAGAAATATAAAATCTAGTAGATAAAAACATTAGGATTTTTTTTAGTATTTTGTTATAGTTCTGATGTTTTTTCAAAGGTAAGCATTAATTGTCATGGGAATTGTAAGACTCAAAGAGAAGCCTCTTGTTTTTGCCAATGGGTGAGCAAAAAATTTGTTTCTGAGACATTACTGTTCAAGCTCAAACTCGAAATTTCAGCAAATGGGTGTAGTAGACATTTATAAGGTAGTCACTTAATGAAGTTATTGCCAGTCATGAGTATCAACATATTTGACAATGCTTAAGAGATGCACTTCTATGAGAAGCAGAGGTAGTTCTGAAGGCAAACCATTAACAGATAAGTCTTTAAATATTTTCAATTTCCTGCCCTTTTCATACACTATAATAGTAATGGACACAGGGTTTTTTTGGTCATAGGCAACAGTTTTAAAGGATCATATTTCACTGTATTGGAATTTGAGTTACTAAACTGTTAGAACAGTCCTGGGTCATACCAATGGTCCGTCTACCAGAGAGTTATGCTTGTAAGAGCAACAGTTTCTTAGTGATGTGACAGGGTAAATATACAAAGTTCATTTCTTAAAAAGTTCTTTCAGCTTGCAGAAAGTAGATGGAGAGTAAGAGCTGAACAATTATATTTTATTTCAAGTTTTTAATTAATTCCTTTTGTTGAAAGAAAATGTCTGAGGGTTGACACATCAGCATAACTGTTTAAAAGGTATATTTCAAACTTGTATTTGGCTATACATAATGATAATTATACTGCTGTATAGTTTCACTAACTTATTTATTTATCCAGTCAGGTGATACAAGCAATTCTGTTTGACTTTTTTTGACCAGTAACAAATACTATAAGCAACATACCCTTTGGGTAATTAAATCCAATCTCTTAAGAATGTAAATTACTATTAGCTGAATTAATTTGCATAATGAATACATTTAAGAAAGTTGTGATAATTAGGCTGTAGAAAAAAAAACCCAGCCAAATTCATTGAATAAATTATTCATTGTTGGTTTTGTCTTTTAATTATTCATTCATCTCTGATTTTAACAAGTAACAATCCTCATGTTCAGCAGCTAAATTTGCGGTAGAAAAACCAGGGAAACTCATGTTTCACTTCCATGCAGCGTTGTTCCCACAATTCATTGGGGCTGTTAATTTCTGCTCTGGTAACTTATTTATTTTATGAAAACCTCTTACAGTGTTATGAGACTTTTACCTTTGGAGATTTTGGTCATGTTTTGTTATACGTCTTTGACATCGCCTGTACTTTTTTTTACATTTTACATTTACTGCAAAACATTGTGATTAGGAAGAAAACAGAAGAAAAATTAATTAGCTTTTATGTGGAGCCCAGATTCCATATCCACTACTTCTTAATCCTTGTGAGCACTTCCTTTTTTTAAAAAAAATTCTCAAGTGTTTCTTTTTACTAATAACTGCTTATAAGATGATTGCATTAAACTTAGTAGCAAGCAAAAGATGGCCATTAAAGCATTTCCAAAAGTATCTCTCTGGATCATGTGCAGTTTTGTGTGCCACGATATAAGAAGGATCTAATGCTATTAGAGAGTATCTGAAGAAGGGGCATGAAGATGGTGAAGGATCTAGAGAGGAAGCTGTATGAGAAGCAGCTGAGCTCACTTGGCTTATTCAGCTTGGAGGAGACTGAGGGGAGACCTCATTGCAGTCTGCAACTTCCTTGTGAGGAGAAGTGGAGGGGCAGACACTGATCTCTTCTCTGCAGTGATCACTGACAGGACCTAACAGAGTGGCATGAAGCTGTGTCAGGGGAGGTTTAGATTGGATATCAGGAAAAGGTCCTTCACCTTAAAGGTGGTTGGGCACTGGAACAGGTTCCCTAGGGAGGTGGTCATGGCACCAAGCCTGTTAAGTACTTGGACAATGTTCTCAGGGACATGGTGATTTTTGGGTTGTGCTGTAAATACCCAGGAGCTGGACTCAGTCACCTGTGGTGTTGTCTACCTGGACTTCAGCAAAACCATTGGCACCATCTTCTTTGGCAAACTCCTGGAAAAGCTGGCAGCCCATGGATTGGAAAAGTTCACTCTTCACTGGGTAAAGAACTGGCTGCCTGGATGAGCTCAGTAAGTAGTGGTGAATGGAATCCATTCTGTATCTGATCACTAGTGGTGTTCCCAAGGGATCATTATTGGGCCCAGCTCTATTCAATCTCTTTACTGATGATATGAATGAGAGAATTGATTCTACCTTTAGTAAATTAATGGATGACATGAAACTGAGTGGGAATGTCAATCTACTGAAGAGTAGGAGGGCTCTGCAGAGGGATCTGGACCAGCTGGATGGATGGTCTGAAACCAATGTATGAGGTTTAAAAAGACCAAGCTCCAGGCCCTGCACTTTGGCCACAATAACCCCATATAGCACGATAGCCTGGGGGCAGAGTGGCTGGAAAACTGCTCAGCAGAGAAGGACCTGGGGGTGCTGGTTGACAGCCACTGAACATGAGCCAGTGTGCCCAGGTGGCCAAGAAGACCAATAGCATCCTGGCCTGTATCAGCAATAGTGTGGCCAGCAGGACCAGGGCAATGACTGTCCCCTTGTACTCAGCACTGATGGGGCCACAGCGTGAGCCCTGTGTCCAGTTCTGGGCTGCTCAATCCAAGAAGGACATTGAGGAGCTGGAGGGAATCCAGAGGGGGACAACAGAGCTGGTGAAGGGTCTGGAGCATAAGTCCCATGAGGAGCAGCTGAGGGAAATGGAGTTGTTTTTCCTTGAGAAAAGGAGGTTCAGGAGTGGCCTTATCATTTCTATAATTGCCTGAAAGTAGGTTTCAGCCAGGTGGGGGTTAGCCTCTTCTCCCAGGCAACAACCAATAGGTTGAGAGGACATAGTCTTAAGCTGTGACAGGGCAGGTTTAGGTTGGATATTAAGAAGAATTTCTTCACAGAAAGGGTGATTAGATGTTGAAATGGGCTGCCCAGGGAGTCACCATCCCTGGAATTGTTTAAAGATAGACTGAATGTGGCACTCCATGATCTAGTTGACAAGGTCAGGTTCTGTCATAGGTTGGATACAGTGATCACAGAGATCTTTTCCAACCTCATTAAATCTCTGTTTCGGTGATCCTTATAGATCTCTTCCAACTCAGAATATTCTGAGATTCTATAATTTCTGGTATAGTACATACTAGAATGCCTTAACTTATTTAAGTTTAGATCCAAGAATATCTGATTTTATATATTATATGTATATATAGTCTTTTAGGATATTCTGCTTGTCAATTACACTGTGACAATTTTTAGAAGGCCAGAGTTCAACTGTCATAAGACACATCTACATACGATGATAGAGTAGTTTGTATCTACAGAAATCTACAATATAGTTTATGTTACTCTGTTTTGTGAATTGTAAAGTCCTTCCATAACTCAGTTTTTGACAGTTGCAAGAACTGTATCAAGTTTTGGAGAATCAGTAATAAACACTAGCTTGGGTTCTTATCAAGACACCTGAGAAACAGCAGCATGTGTTCTATGAGCTTCCTATTCTTGCTCTCAAAAGATTAATGAAGTGACTTAGCAAAACATGGATTTCTTGTTGAGAGAAAGTAGACAGACAACACAAATACAAACAAGATTATGGGGAAGGGCAGCTTGTTCTTTCTTATTAAAGTGAATGTTCCTCATCTAACTTCTTGGTAAGAAAACTACTTGTCAATTTTTCTCAAGTGACACCTAATCTCATGTTTTTAGCAGTATTTGTTAGGGATTTGTTGACCCTCTAGCTGAGTACAAAAGCTTCACTGAAGCCCAGGCTGACATTTAGATGTGTAATGTTCACCATTCATTGAAGATAACCTTTTCCTTCTACTAGCTACTCCCCTTATTTAACAATTTCTGCTTGCTAGTGAACTTACATGTAGTGTACAGAACTACACGCATAGCTTGGGTCCCAAAACACTTTTTAACTCTCATTCTCACCCTTGCCACCCATTTCATTTACTGCCTTTGATTGAATATGCATTCATCATAGCAAATGTTAAAATTCTCTTTCAAATATTTTTCTCTCAACCATTATAACAGAAGTGACCATGACATAAAAAACCATAAATGCAGATTTAATGAATTGCAAAAATCCATCTTGTTTTATCTCTTCCATATATCTCTCTTTTCCTTTTGAACACCAAGCCCTTTAGAAGTGGAAAATAAATTTAACAAAACAGATACTGGAAGAAGTCTCAGGAATCCAATGTGGGGTCCTGAATCTTTGATACAATTGACTGAGCAGAGAGGAGTAGTGTAATTTTTATGGAGATTTTGTATTCCTATATTTCCTTTCGGCTTCTATTAGACGTGGAAGGTCAGTGTGTCTGACTCATTTCCTTACCTGTACTACTTCCCCACCTCTACTTTCCCCATAAGTCAATTTTATTTTTAACCAGAGATAGTTACAGCCAGAGTGACAATATATATGCTAAAGTCTGTATTTGAAAATTAAACTATGAAACAAAAAAAATAGTAAATTAGTGATTTCATAGAATCATTTAGGATTATGGGAATCATAAGTGGGAATTACAGAGTCGGTAAAATCATCTCTAGATATCAAAGTCATTCTGAATCTGGAAATATTTATAAAGTCTGCATATTTTTACTTAAGTTAAAGCCAACATTGACAATTCTTCACAACAAGTGGACATCTATTTCAAAAATGGAACCACTTGCTCTCCTGGAACACGAAATCAAGAAGAGATTCAAAATAGTAGTAATGTAAAAAAATCTTAGGACAAAATGTTCAAGTTACCAATACAACTTCTTCTGGAATCTCTGTCCCCCAAAGTGCCTTTTCTGATTCACATTACAAAAATTTCTTAGAGAAGATTCCTGTCCTGCTTAAAATCTGCTTGATGACTTTCAGAAAGCTTGTTTTTGGCTTGGCAAGAGCAGGCACCTTTGGGTCAGTGAGAATAAAATAGTGTCACTGAAAGGTTTGTCTCAGCATTCACCATGAGAGAGATTACTGTCCTTCCAGAGACACCAGACACAAGCTCTCCATCAGAAAAATTAATTTGAAAATGTGACCATATATGCTGACTATAATTTCACTTTTTATTAATCTTCATCAGTAAAGTCCAGGAAATACCAACAGGCTCAAATATCCCAAAAGATCTGCAAGCTGTACAGATATTCCAGAATTAAATGATATAAGAAATGCATCTGAACAGTAGTAAAGATACGTTTAGCTATATTCATTCTCTAATTCCTCTCGATATAAACAATGTAAACACAGTTCAGTACCCATTTCCTCCCTGCTAAGCTCAACTCCACAATTAGATGTCCAAAAGGTAAAGTAACCACTTAGGAATTTGAAAGCTAATAGAATGTTAAAGTGAAGAAGGGCAATGAACAGCTCTCTGAAAGACATGTTGATTACCAATATTAGGTCTCCTTTCCTTAGGTAAATGGAAGCAGACTATTATCAGCATTAGACCGTCTTTGCTTAGAAAAATGGAAGCAGACTATCTCTGTCAAGAACTGAGTGTTATCATTTCTGAAGAGAAGTCAAATGCCATTTCTCTTTGCTTGTCAAAAGGAAGAAATTATCCTCCCCAGCTACACATTATTATCCACCATCTGTGTGACAGTTTCTCATAATTACTTACATACGGCGTCTTTGATAAGCCTTATTCCTGATAAACAGAAAATAAAATTAACTCTCATATTAGATCACTCACTGAGAAGACATGGAATAAATATAGTAGGGCTTTAATTTTTCTCTTTCAGAAACCTGACAAGACAGCTGCTGAAATACACACTTAGAAATCTTTGTTTAGAAAGAAATTCTAAATGAAGCTACAGCTTTTGAAGCCTAAATATTCTGCCTGGTCAATTGGAAGGAAATAGTTGGTTGGTTGCTTTAAGAAATTAATCAACAGCTAAACAAATATAAGATAATGTAGATTTATATGATGGCCAGTGTTGTTTTCTTTCTTTTTTGTCACTGTATTTTAAAATCTACACCTGGGTTAGGCACTAGTAACACATTCAGATGGTTTATTAAAAAAAAAAGCTTTGTTTTTATGATTCTAGACATCTGTTTCACCATCAACTTAAGAAGGTTAAGCCATCTGATGACAGATCAATTATTATACTATTAATAATTTGCTGATGTTATAGTCGTGACTTAAAAAAAGAAGTGATAACCCATCTGTTCCTAAATGGAGTAATTTTGAATAAAAAAAAGAAAATGGTATGTTACTTGAAGCATACCAGAGAGTTTCGTAGCTCTACTGATTGACTTATTATGCAAATGTATTGTTTACTGTGAGAGGAACTGAATGTTGTTCTACCAAAAGAAGTGGAAGTTATGATGGTATTTCATATACACTACAGCCATTCAACACTCAGCTGAGGATTAGCCAATTTGGCTAATCGTTTATACAGTCTTCACTTTTGGACCTGAGGTTTTTTTAAGTATAATACCTTCATCATTCATTTTAAACCAACTTTATTATAAAACTGACATTTATTTTTCTATGGTGCCTGTCACTGTTGCAGTGAACCTTTACTATTGACTTCAAGTATCAGTTATATGGCAATATCATCTAAGGAACTTGAAGAAAAACTGATTTAAACCAGATATTGAATTAAATCCATAAATAATCAAGCAGAAAATAAAATTATAAGCAAGCAGTTGTAGCCATATAGAATCTTTCAAAGGAAGAAAATTGTATCTCACCAATGACATTAGGCTGACAATATTCTTCACATAAAATATAGAGGACTACAGAAGATCTAAATATTTTTTTTTTTGTCTTCATGGCAAAGCTACCTGTTTTGTGACTTAGGACTATCAATTTTTCTGAGCCACATGGAAAATATTTAGAACCTAGGGGAAGTAGTTCAATAATGAAATATTTTTAAATTTCAATCTTAATTATGAAAGAAGTGAGGTTTTTTTAATTGATATTCATTTGTTCTTGCTCATATGAACCAATTAATATACATAAATACAAGGAAAATAAAATGCATTAAATTTTAGCCTAATACTAGAGAGCACTTCCAAAAAAATGAATACAAAATTATCAAGTGTGAATAGCTACTCTGGAATTCAAAAGTTACATAAATCAAAAAAGTGATTGAAAGTTCAGTACATCATACAAATATGTGAATATCAGCTATGCCATTGAAGTGTAACTTATATCTGTTGCATACATTACTTTTCTTTACCTGGAGACCAATAAAATGGGATAAGATTAAGTCTACTGATTTTGGGTGGAGTAAAGTTAATTTTCTTCACAGTACATGGTAGGGAGCCATGTTTTGGATTTGTGATGAAAACAGTGGTGTTAAACCTAATTTAGTCTTTGTTGAGCGGTGCTTGCACAGAGTCAAGGGTTTTTCTGCCTCTCACCCCACCAGTGATCAGGCTGGGGTGCACAAGGAGTTGGGAGGGGGCAGCTGACCGCAACTGACCAAAAGGATATTTTATACCATAAGGCACCATGGTCAGCATATGAGGAGAAGGGAAGAGGGAGGAAAGGGGGATTTCTGGGGCTATGACTTTTTGTCTTCCCATGTTGCCTAAGAACAAGCATTATGAGGAGCAGCTGAAGGAGCTGGAGTTATTTAGTCTGGAGAAGAGGAGGTTCAGGGGAAACTTTATCGCTCTCTACCATTACCTTAAAGGAGAATGTGGCCACCTGGGGGTCAGTCTCTTCTCTCAAGTCACAAGTGAAAGAACAAGAGCAAACAACCTCAAGCAGCACTAGAGAAGGATATTAGGAAAATATAGAGAATTGGATATTACGAAAAAATTCTTTACTGAATGGATTGTCAAGCACTGACAACACTAAACAGACTACCCAGGAAAGAGGTGAAGTCTCTGAAGGTACTAAAAAGATGTGGAGATGTGGCATCTGGGGATATGGTTTAGTTCTAGACTTCGCAGTGTCAGGTTAATGGTTGGACTCAGTTTTGGAGGTCTTTTCTAACCTTAATGATTGTATCATTCTATGGTTCTATGACAATTACACATGAGGAACTCTGTGCGTTTCTTTATCATTATACAATTCAAGAATTTATTTCCTTTTGACTTCTCTATTTCTTATCCTTCAAAAAGTTTAATAAAAAAGTAAAAGCAGAGGAGCTAAAATAAATCCTACTTATTACATAAATGTGTCATAACCACACTTCAATGATAAAAGTTCATTGATTAAATTTGTTAAGTATAGGTCCACATACGTAGGACACAATTATTATACATTAAACAGAAGTTTAAGAGGACTGTAATGCCCCAAATAATCAAGAGCTGATGCAATGAAAAGTAAATATCTTTTTCTACTTACCTACTAAATTTTACAAGGAGTCTCTTTAAAAAAAGGAACATCTTAATAAAAGAATTAATGAACTAATAAATTAATTCCACCAAATAAATAAAAAAAAAATCTCTCTTGAATTTAACTTAATAGTTTTCCTGGATTTAACTAACTAAGAACAGCCCAGAAAACCCTTTGACTTTCAGAAGAAAAAAAAAAAAA
Source organism: Vidua macroura (assembly GCF_024509145.1). Taxonomy (NCBI): domain Eukaryota; kingdom Metazoa; phylum Chordata; class Aves; order Passeriformes; family Viduidae; genus Vidua; species Vidua macroura. The sequence continues at coordinate 36,687,398 of NC_071572.1, read as the reverse complement.
AAAGAAAAAAAAAAAAGAAAAGTGTCTAGGTGTGAGCCTGTACTTGATTAATCAAGCTGGTTTACTGATATAGTAAGGTTACTGAACCTCAATTCAGAGAATTTTATAAATCAATTATTCAAACTGAATTATTAAAATAATATTATTCACCTTTGGTGAGACCTGTATTATAGTGTTCTGTTACTTGTCTATCGCCTGCTATCTCCTGCCTAATCTTTTTCTTTAACTTTATCCCTGACGGACTTGAATTAAATGAGTCATAGTCATGTCAATTCTACTGATCTAAGGATGTTTTGCAAATTGATAGTGAAGTCTAGGTATAAGTCATTAAATTATGAGGCAACACTTGGCTAAACCAGTCAGAATAACCTTTAAAAATCTTTATTTCTTTCCCTAAAATATTCAATGAAAATATATAAAATTAGAGATTATATGTTTTCTGAAGAAATAGCTAAGAATAAAAAAAAATTGAAGTAGATACAAGCAGACAGAGAAGAAGGCCTAAATACATAAGGGGAAATTTCTTTTCGGCCCTCATTTTGTCTATTATCTGAGTGCATAGTATTCACTAAACCTTGAAAACAAAGCTCAACAGCATACTTGAAACGGGATATACAATCATCATTGTCATCATCATCTATCTTGGAAAGTCCCAAGAAATTTTAAATAATTCTCTTTTTTTTTTTTTTTTTTTTTTTTTTTTTTTTTTTTTTGTGCGTGTGTGTGTGTGTGTGTGGAGATTTCCTTGCTCTAAAAGGTGGACTCAATGGAGTCTCAGAACTGAAAACTGCAACCTAAAGAAATATAAAGTTCCATTTATACTGTCCAAGCATGTCACTTTTACATGCTTTCTCATCATTACCCTGGAATACAAATTTTAACATTAAAAAAAATGTAGATGAGGGAAGTTGGAGGGAGGTTATTGAAGTTGTTTTTCATCTGGCAATGATACTTTTGACAACTAGCACTTATATCTCACTTTCAGGAAAAGGAAATGCTTTCTACAAACACTTGCCCTGAACAAAATTGATCTGGTCTACTTTTGAAAAATATGTGTAGATTGGCCACCTGTACCCTATATTTGACAAAATGTTCAGACTATAATAGTGCTTAATTTTGCAGTGGCTTACTTTTGTTGAAGCAGCACAAATTGATTAGGACATTATTTATATTTCAGAAAATCACCTCTCTAATAATGTTAAAGCAGGTAAAAATGACAATAATAATTAAAAAAACACACATGTGTGGGAACCCCTGGGCAGGTGCTGTCAGGGTGACCGCCTTCCTGAGAGCAATCCCCTCCCGGTCCGGATGACCAGCTCCCCCAGCCCACCTTACGCTCAAGCCCCGATGAAGAGCACTCTCGACCAGCGAATGAAGGAGGGCTCTTGACTCAAGGAATCCAACTGGGTTTTATTGTAGGAATGGCAGAGGGTCCAGGGAAGGCAGGATACAGGTGAGGTAGAGGGTAGGACAGGCAGCAGGGTCCACAACTGCAGTTGAAGGGTCTCGGTATCAAGGAGCCAGAGAGAGAGGGTGCTGATCTCTCTCACAGAAGCATAAAGCACTCAGGCACAAGGCACCAAGGTTTATAACTGGGGAAGGATAGGAGGGGTTAAGGTACAAACAAACCAATAGGGTTAGGGAAGAAGGGAGGAGCTGGGATGGGGAGACACAACCACAACCAATGGGGAGCAGAGAGGGGAGTGGTTCTAGACAGAGGCCAATGGGTAGACAGAGGATACAGAGCTTTCCAGAACAAGGGAATGAGCGCTGTTTGAGTGACAAAGCCGGATTTACATGAGAGAACAGAGAATCCTGGGAAAAAGCTTCAGTTTCTCACCCTAAACAGAGGGAGTTTCCTTCCAGGGCATTCCCACTCCAGTGTCCGACCTGTGGCCTCCCACACACATGTGGGCAATTTAGAAATATAAAAGTTGTTTTTCTTTCAAAGTTCTCATTCAGATAACATGTACTCTGACACACAGCCGAAAAACATTGACTGAAACTTACATACTAGCTCTGAAAAAGGAAAAAAACAAATGAAACCAAAATAGTTTAATGGACTTAATATGGAGAAAATGTATGCAAAAAAAAAGGTGTTTGCTTTCAGTTTTCTCTTATTTCTTTACATCCAGTATGTTTTCCTGTTGACTGTACGTTTCTTCTATCCTCAAATGAAACAATATTTACTTAGTGCAAAATGTTTGCATTATGCCATTTTGAAAGGCATTATCTACACGCAAATAAATATGTCAATCATAGTAACTTGCTGCTAAAATCTGTATAGAAAGGTGTCTTCTATTTCAAAATTTATTTATTTCAATTTCTTATGACCCTTCTTTACAGGACTTCAAATAAAATTCCCTTTCAACAAATCACTCTTACATTGAAATAAACATGCATGTACAAGTAGCTGCAGGATTTTTAACATATCAGTTGAAATCTTCAGATACTAGTTAGTGCACAGACCAAACTTGATTTTAACTAATGTAAGTTAAAACTCAGTTCAACAAGACAGGCAATTACAGTTTTGGATAAAGCAAATTAATTTTTGTTATTCCTCCATATTTTAGAGCAACATTTTATTTGAAGAGGAATCAAAATATGTTAGAGTGAGGAACTGTCCACTTAGCAGTAGACTCCTAGATAAATAATTAAAAAAAATTTTTTATAAGAGTATACTGTATTGACTGCAAAAAAATTGGATTTTCAAAATAGTTTTAAATAGAAAAAAAAAAAAGATAAAAAATGAAAACTACCACCACACAACTTAAGTTTTATATATTACTGATAACTACTTTTGTCTTGTGTTTGGAGCTTTAAGTGTATTTAGGGCTAGTCAAGTTTTAGTCCCAGCTGAACTTAAAGGAATTAAATCTCCCACTTTTCATAAAAGGTCCTTTTACATCCAATTATGTAATACATAATTGTAGTGGAATATAATACATCCAATTATGTAATATATACATATTCCACAGAAAGCTCCTGTCCCTTTGTTTTTGGAAACATTCTTTCTATTTTCTCAAGGATACTTCAATGACATACTTCAAGTCTGACCTGTCCATGCACTGACCAGTAACTTAATAGTCATTTACTTGCTACTGTCTTGGTTCAGTGAGGGTGGTTTTTCTTCAGACTCCAGCATTAAAGTAGAAACCAAAGAAATAGAGCCTGCTATTCTTAACAATCTCATGAGTGAGGGAAAGAATTACCTTTAAGTTGAGTTGAAAAGGCTTAATATGTGGCCTAAGCAATCATAAGTATTTAAGTGATTTTTGTTGATTCCTTTTATTTTATACAAAACAAATATTGAGAGGCAGGAAAGGAGTATTGGAGGAATAAAGAAAAAAATACAGCAACAAGATGACTTTACTCTCCATTGCAAGTATCTGTTTCACAGGGAATTAAAAAATTATAATCTTCCACAACCTGTTTCAATTAATCAGCCAGTATCAGTATCCAGGATGAATACTGTGGTTTTTATGTGTTTTCCACATAATATCTTATAACATGATAGTTACGGCAAACATTTAGAATGCAGTTAGGAGCTGGTGTAAAATCTCCTACAAGTGAGACTAGTTGAAATAGATTCTGTACTTCATTTGCTTTTAATTGTATTAAAAATAATAAATTTTATTTGATTAAAGGTGTTTGCTTTGTTGCTGTTATTTTGTTCAGTAGATATATGTGCAGCAGGAGTACATGGTTGAAATCTGAGCAACTTGAAGTGGCTAAACTAGATGAAATGAGATTTGTGATTCTAGTTTTAGAGACACACACTGAATCTGCCCTTGGGACAAACTTCTTATTTGATTTATCATAAATTCTTTCTTTACCTTTTCAACAGAAAGACTTAGCTACAAAGTTTACATCCTTTAGTAACAAATGTCCTGGAAACATAAGTAAAAATAATCCAATGCCTCTAGGACTCTTTTTTTAAATGTAGAGATGAGTCTAAGTGCCTTAAAAATGAGTGTTGCACGTTCTCATTTTCTTGTCAGCTGGATAACCTGGTTAGAATTGACAATGGATTTTTCTAGAATAGAAGAATGTATCCATCCATGGTTTATATAGCAAATGATTAGGTCTGTAGCATTACTTCCATTTGGTTTGGATTCTTTTGGAAGAAGAATGGGATATTTTTGAATGTTTAAATCAGAACTCACAGATCTTTGAAAAAGAATCAGGATTGGGCTGGACTGAGAGAAGATCAGGGGAATGGGCGCCAGGTACAGTGAGCCACACAGGAGCCTTCAGCAAGCCCTGGCAGGAAAAACATCTGGGGCTGCATCAGGAGGAGCATCACTAGGAGAGGAAAGAAAATTTTTATCTGCTTCATCTAGCACTCACACATACTATGTCCAGTTTGGAACCTCCAGTACAGAAAGATATCAACATACTGTAGTAAGTTTAGTGGAAAAACACCAAGATGATAAGACTGGAGTAACTGCCCCATGAGGGGAGGCTGGGAGAGTGAGGTTTGTACAGCCTGGTGCAGCAATGGCTTTGGAGTACCTCACAGCCAGCCCTCTGAAGAAGAAGGTGACTGTGAGGACAATTTCACTCCTCATGGTGGTTCATTGTGACAGGATGAGGGACAACAGGCATAAATTGAAACCAAAGAGTTTCAGGCTGGATAGGACAAGCTTTTTTCACAAGAATAGTTAAGAAAAAGACACATTGCCTGGAGAGATCATATTGGTTCTGTCCATAGATATTTTCAGAACTGTCTAAAGTCCTCAAGATCTGGCCTAAGAATGCTGTTAACAGAAGGCTGGCTCCAAAATGAATTATCCCAGGTTCCAAATGAAGAGAATAAAAATGTAAACATTGTCTATCCTAAAATATGTAGACAGAACTTAGAGTGAACTGAGTTGTCTTCGCAATTTTCACAGACTTAATTATTCTTTGCATTCACTAGTTAAAAGAAACCATAGTAAACCATAGTTTAACCTAAAGATTGAATCCCTTGAATATCTAGTTGTAAGATTTCTTACATATCTTACACAGTGATACTTTAATGAAGATTGTGGGAGCTATTCCTGCAGGTCCTCATCTGGGTTCCAACACCTGCAGCTGACATGGGAACCAGGGTTAATGGTCTATGGTATTCTCTCTCTCTTGCTTATTTTCTTTTTGTCATGAATTTTTCATCTTGTCATGGAGCTAAACTATTAAAAAACTGCTTTTATTATAAAAAGCTCTAATGTTTGAAGTTTTTACACTGAGCTTGGGTATTCAAAGATAATTTTGATCCGGCCATTTTATCTTATCATTACAAAACCCCTGAATTGTTTTTTTCCAGTGAAAGTTTGTCTAAAAAAGTGTCATGCTTAAAGTCTGCTTTTAAGCAGGTTTTACTACACCTTTTAAGTTGGGTCTTGATCCACGTTTATTCCTTTCTTACTAACAGATGTTGCCATCTTCAAAGGTTGAAATTAGGATAAGTACCTACAATGTAAAAAAACCCCAACAACTAGCAAGTAGATGTACCTTTTACTGAAAAAGAAATCATTGTATCATAATGTTTATATAAGAATGTAGAAGTCTTTATTATGATATTGAAAATTCTTATGCCTGTACAGCTAACTTAAAAGCTTCTACTTACCTTTAGAACATGCTTTCAGCAGTTACCTAGATTTTGAATTAAGTTCAGTTAAGGATAGTCAAGATATCTGAAATATGGACAGACAACCCAATTTTGTTAGGAACATTTATGAAGATTTTGTAAGGAAATTTTGAAAAGAACTTTTGTCCCACCAAAAGCCTTTTTGTGATAGACTAATCTGAACAATCTATGTTCTAAAGAGATGTTTTAAAGAGAGAAAGTCCCAATATAATACAATTCGTCTTTTTAATTTGTGATGGTTAAGGCACAAATGAGCAGAATGTAACAAGAGAGTTGTTAAATGTTTGAAGCAAAAATCTGCACTGTAATATTGCTGCAAAATTTAAATTGGCTGCAAGTTTTGCTTAGGGGCAGGGAGTTTAAGGAACATCTGGAGATTCTGAAATAACCTGCATTCATTTATGTTATTTAAGTTGTAAAATCATATTCAATCTTGACCCACTCAGGAAATCTAACATAAACGTCCTGCTGATTTTGACAGTCATACAGCAAAAACACCCTCTAATGAGTATTTAATAGTCACCAAAAGTTCTGCATTAAGTACAAAGCCCTTTTGATTACTTATTCCACTAATTTAAAGTAAATGCTTTTACAGATGGCATCTGTTAGGACACAGAGCGTGTGTTGCATTTATATGTAGTCACTGAAAATAAATTCCAGCTTTGGTATAAGGACTGTACAAAAAAGATCAAACACAAAACACTGAGTAAACATTTACTAGTGATATATTTAAAGCTCTTCATAAAAGCTTATCCAATACCAGAATACAATACTCAAAGTATATGAAATAATTCAGAAATGCTTTGGCAAATTAGCACCTTAAGAAAAATGGCTGAGACAAAGTAATTGAGCTCTTCCATTTTGTTTATAATCTTCCCTGGGGGGCACCAGTATTGTATTTCACTATCCCTTCAAACTGCATTACTTTATGAATAAACCCCAAACTTTTAGCTGCTAGGGATTAATGGGAGAACAATAATGACTTAGATTTAAATGGGAAAAAAAAAAAAAAAAAAGAGAAAAATGAAGTGATTATCTACTTATTTGAAGAGGGATATGGGAAATATTATTTTTTTTTTCACCACCAAGAATTTCATCAAAAAATGTCATGCTAAATTATGCATTCAAAATTGTGTAAATTAAGAATGATTTTGTCAATCTACAAACATGTCCCCAAGGACCAAGTATTTAATGGTTTGATGTTTGTAAAGAAACATCTTCTGTATATTTTAGAACAGAGAGATATTAAGGGCATATTTATAAATAAAAAACACCCAGTGCTTTTAAAGAAAATGTCAATTAATTTAAATGCAAAGAATGTAGCTCTATTTTATGGTTATTTTCAGTACTTGGTATTAAAACATTTATGATTAATTTTAAGATCTATTAGCGTTACCACAGTGTGTGTGCTGTCACAAAGAAAATTACCAAGTGAATACTAATTTCAGAGTAAAATTACAAAAAGTTTAGGGAAAACCCCCCAAACTTTATAGTAGAATATCTTTTCCTTCAAGCACTCAAAACAGGTTAAATCTGTCTCAACCATTATCTTGAATCAAGAACCTAAAATGTAATAATTGTTATCACAATTGTGAAATTTCAGAACTTCACTTGTCCCTGTGTCCCAACATGCAGATCTATGGGTTTTGGCCTTGTTACCACTCTGATGAAAGTGTACTATATGTTACACTTGACATCTGTTCATCAAGATTGAACATTACCTGAGCTTTGTCACTTATTGTGCCCTAAAGTTGTTTTAGTGAAAAAATGAGCAATAAGATACATGCATTTTTTTTTTTTTGTGTGTGTGTGTAGTACATTAACAAAGTTGTCAAATTTCCTACCAACAGACAGTCAGGATGCAAATAAGATGCCCAACTGAACCCAGAAAACAAGAATACTCAATTTTAATAATTTGAATGAGATCTGTGTTTCTCTTTCACACTTTCAATAAAACTACCTCTCCTAGAATGTCAAAAAAATAAGACATTATATTGTTATGTTCAGATAGCAATTACTGCTCCAGACTTCACCTGTAATTTTTATCTTGTTGCTACTAGAATTAATTATTTGTAAAATTTCCCACATTAACTACTGCAGTTAGAAACACAGTTGCAGGCAACTCTAGAAATAATTATTCTAGGTTATTGCTATATGTTCATTGTGATAACTGAGCCAGGTAATCAGCCAGACCAAGGTTAATGCAAGAAAAGCATTTCTTGCATTCTTAAGAAGGTTGCTCTCCCATGAAATTTATTTATTGTGGGTTGTGGGAGGCAATATTACTAACTGAGGGAGACACAAGGGAGGAAGAACATATTTTCTTCTTTCTCATAAAGGTAAATAACAGCAATGAAGGAGCTGATGAACACATAAAAATCATCCTTGTAAAGAAAATGTAATAGATAGCAACAGCGTGTATTTCATTCAATTTCTAACCAGTATGCTCAGAATACAATTCTGAAAAAACGACACCTTTTGGGACAAAAAAAAAAAAAAAAAAAAGTAACTTACTGCCCTCCTGAAATCCGTGTTTGGTCTTTGTTAGTTTGATTTTGCTTTAAGTATTTTAGTGGTAAGAAAATAATGAACTTCTCATCTCTGTGGACTACAGCCTATATTTATTTTTCATCTCTATAGACCAATATTTTTCATCTTTATAGACCAATATGGACGTTATTTATCTGTAGAGATGAAAACATGGAACAAGTACATATCACAGGAACACCTTATTCCCGAGCTGGTTTTATTCCAGTTACCTTTTCTAAGGGGGTAGGTTCAATGAAAACTACTGGTAATAGAAGGCCCAGGATACACAGCAGTGTAAACTAAGATTTACTACAGATAGAAGTTTCAGTGCTTTTCTCTTTTAATTGATGACTGCAAAAAAACAGATACAGGAAACTGTCAACTTAGAATTTTCCACCACATTTGCATTGCCTCAGTTTTAGGCATCCACTTCCTGGGCCTTAGTGTTTAAACATAATTGAACTTAATTTTGCCCTTGATATTTTAATTAAAAATGAGATTAAATATATAGAATTAAAACAGTTTTAAGCTGGTGTTACAGGAGAAGCAAGCAAATTATAATAACCACTTTGCATTGGGATTGTGTGGCAGCATTCTGATGGAGGAGGGAGACAGGGATGATTTCCATGAGTAGCTGATAGAAGTTCCCCCCATGTCTAACAAAAAGTCAATGCCAGCCAGCTCCAAGACAGACCTGCCACTGGCCAAGGCTGAGCCCATTAGTGATGGTGGCAGCACCTCAAGGACAGCAAATATAAGAAGGAGGTAGAGAGCAGGAGATGCAGCAGGGATTTACTGTGCAACAGCAACTGCAGCCAGAGAGAGGAGAGGGAATGTGTGAGAGAAACAATGCCACAGACACCAGGGCCAGTGAGGAAGAAGAAGGAGTGGATGTTCCAGGTGACAGAGCAGATATTCCCCAGCAGCCTGTGGTGAAGACAGCTGTGCCCCCACAGCACATGGAGGTTCACTGTGCAGCTAATATCTACCTGCAGCCTGTGGAGGACCCCACAAGGGAGCAGGTGGATGCCTAAGGAGGCTGTGGTTCTTTGGGAAGCCCACACTGGAGCAGGCTCCTGACAGGAACTGTGGACCCACAGAGAAGGGAGCCCACAATGGAAAAGACTCCTGGCAGAACATATGATCCTATGGGAGACCCACACTGAAGCAGTCTGTTCCTGAAAGACTGGACCCCATGAGAGTGACATATATATGATATTTTTTGGATTTGGGTTTTATTTCTTATTATCCTGCTCTGATTTGTCTGGTAATAAATTAAGCTAATCTCCCCAAGTCAAGTCTGCTTTGCCTGTGACAGTGACTGGTGTGAGATCTCTCCCTGCCCTTATCTCAACCCAGTTATAATATTTATATTTTCTTTCCCTTGTCCAGCTGAAGAAGGGAGTGATAGACTGGTTATGGTGGTGTGAGGAACAAATTCAGTTTTGTTATGCCTCAACAATGGTTGAGAGGGGCATGTGGGGGAGAGGTTGCACATGTGCCATGTCCAGGAGACATCTAGGAGAGGATGGAGGAAAACCTTGTCTCTGGGAAGACTTTGCCTGGCCACCAGTTCATGTCCCACATGGGACAGGCAGTCAGCAGGGGAACACCAAAGGCGCTGTACTCTTCACAAAACACTCTCCAGTCAGACGGCAGAAGGGCTCTGCCAATGGATTGCACTGGGACACTGGACTGGGCCATGGTCTCCTGTCAGCGGGCAGACTTAGGGAGGAGCCAGGGGCATAAAAAATAACTGTGTCACAAGTTCTGGGGGCTGTTCTGGGCCTTGCCTTTTGACTCTTTTGGGTGCTTTTTAAGCTTGCTTTTGGAGTCCTACCTTTTGGCTCTTCTGCCCTCATTGGCTCCTGCTCGCCCTTGTGTCTGTCCTGCCTCCCTGTGCCCCTGACCAGCACCCTGCCTGCTCCATCTCTGTGTCCCTTCCTGAGTCACCTGTGTCCAACCCTGCCTGCTTCTGAGCCTGCCTATCACAGTGATCCTCGTCACGACTCTCCAGGCTTCTGGACCTCCTGCCCGAGCACCCCTCACCTCGTGTCCAGTCGTCTGTCACCACAGGAGCTGTGCCCAGGACGGCAGCATGCTCAGCCCCCTCCATATGGACATCTATGGCACTCCCCAACCTCCAGTGGCAACACCCTCTTTTTCCCTCTGTCTCCCCTCTCCCTCTTCTCCCTCCCACTTCTCTTCCTCTTGTTCTGTCTTCTCTAGCCCTCTTTAGTAGAGTAACTCCTTTTATTTTGTCTTTTCGTTACCAATAAACAGTTCTCAGACACAATATTTGCCTCGTTTGGCTTAATTTCATTCCCAACTATCCATTATTAAAAGAACTCCTAGCAGTTCCCAACATTGGAATGTGGCAGGTGGGCATCTGGCATCCAGGCAGGGTCAGTCCAGCAGTTACATGTGGTATTAAGAGCAAATAAAAAGACTTTGTGGAATAGAATGCAACACTGACCAGAAAACAAAATTGCAGTCCTAGACATCAAGAAGCATAGGGATTAAAGGAGTATTGCTATAAAATCAAGATGCCACAAGGGGAAAATTAATAGAAATAGTAAAAGTTCTTTGCTATAAAAATAAAAAGAGAACAAGCACACAAGACAAATGAGGCCAAAATGTAGTAGACATTAAAAATAATCTGTGTAGTATCTAAAACTTAAAGAATGCCCACCTGACTTTTCAGTAAGACTGAAGGCAAGGCACATTAAGAAAATGACAGGCAAATTCATGGAATTAATATGTGTAAAAAAATATAATTACCTATTAGGCAAAAGCAAAGTTTCAAGATCTCATAGTAAAAGGATCCTATGATATTTAGTGCAGGGAAACTGGAAAACCTGGTATAGGAAATTATAGATCCAGAAACAAGCTATTTAAATGAACCTGTCTTTATAAAAATAAATAATAGAAATTGGAATGCCAATATTTACTTAATAGAGAAGTGATTGAGAAAACTGAAGAATCATTAACCTGGTATGATTTTTATTTAAGCTTTTAGAACAATTGTTGAAGTACATGTTGGAGACAGCAAAGGAAATTGAGAATAGAGCATGTTACATCATTAATTTAACAAAGTATCTGATTTTATACTACCATCTTTACTCTCTGGTTATAAATATTTTCCTAGCAAAGGAAACATGGAGAACATGGTTCATTAAAGTTTGTTCACATTAAAAAAATTAATAAGAGTAATCTTAGCAAGCATAATGATTATTCCATTCTTCACCAAACAAATGAAAACTGAATAGTACCAGTGGATAGAACCATGTGAAACCAGTGCAACCAGTGGATAGAACCATGTGGAACCAGTGCAAAGACTTTCCTAGATTTAGGAAGAGAATAGTGAAACATATAAGAAAGAAGATTAAAAGAAAAATCACAAAGCAGAGACTAGAAGAAAAGAACAGTGTGACTATAAATATGTTTAAATGGAACATGGTCCATCCACTTCCTAAAATCTATTCACCTCTTAAATAAGGTTTGCAACATAAAAGTACTTGAACACACCATCCTACCACTAGTTTGCTCCAGGTACTTAACTTCTATGCTTTTAAAAGCTTTCTTTTTGCTAAATTTTTTTGTCACCCTGCTGAGGACCCAGTTTTTAACCTTTTATCCATCAGTTGTCAAATCACTCAAGCTGTGAAAAAAAATTAAAATCATTAAAGTTAAATATAGCAAAATGTTTTTAGACTGTATTGAAGGTTGTTACTTGTTCTAAATTCGAGGAAATATTCATATTTAAAAGCTTGTTTGATTAAGCTATATCTGTTGTTTTCATTAAAATTATTGTGAGTTCAAAAAGAAATTTGGAAGATATTAAGGAAATTTCTTTGTTGATTGCTGGTGAGAGTTTGCTCCAGTCCTGTACTGCCTTTGCTTAGCTTCCTCTGACTGCTGATAACTTGGGGTAAAAATGCAACTTTCATCATATGCAGTAGAATGCACACAGTGAAATTTACACGTCTTAAACTTAGACATTCAAATTTAAGGTAATCTGTCTCTGTTCCATGACAATCAAAGAATACATAAACGATCTTTGGATGACTATTCTTCTTATCCCAAGACACGTGTATACAGCAGATCTGAAAAAAAGAGATTGAGATTAGATTAAAAAAGCTAGGAACCTGCGTATTGTTGTAAAAAGCAAGTCATATCTTAACATAGTTAAACCTGGAGCTGGATGTTTTTGTGCTTTATTACACCAAGGGCTGAGGTGCTGTATTAAAATGGTCAGTCTAGAAATGGTCTAGAGGAAAGCAAAACAAATATTGGAGAAAGCAAACTGAAGTTCACTAAGCTAAAATGTAGAAGACTAAGACAAGATCACACAGGCTTCAAACAAATATAGTATTTCTGAAAGGCAAAAGGAAATAGTTCTTCCTTTGAATCCACAAAAGATAAGACTAGGTGTTGAACCTATACTGAATCAAAATCAGAAACTTCAGGCTTGAACTGTGAAACACTTTCTAGTGGATTAAGTAATGATGTGATAGAACAGATTGTTTGAAGGGATGGTTTTGAAATTTTGGAGATGAGAAAGTGAAAATGCCTAACAACAATAGCTGCTTTTTGTCAGAGGAAGCAGATGGATAAGATGCCTTCTTGAAATCATTTACAGACAATGTAGCTTGAAAACAAAGTATGTTGGTGAGATAATTGAGCCCCATAGTATGAAATCATATGAGAGACAGATTTTGTACTGTATTTCCTCAGAGAAATGGGTAAAAAAATTCCTTGCTTAATGCCATTGTTCAGAATCCTCCTGGAACTCTATGGACGAGTCAGTTGCTTGGGTTCCAGAATGGTTATGTAAGATGGGAACGAGATAAAGGAGCCCTGATAAGATCCTGGCACAATAAGAGAGAGTAAAGGTATATCTACTTGGCAGGACACAGAGAATAGGCTTATATTTACTCCAAACTGACGAGAAATTATGCCAAGTGCATGAAGTACTGGACAATTAAGGGAAAAAGTTTGCACGTGGTTTACAAAAAGGGAAAAAAGTATTTTAAAAAACTAAAATCCAACATTTTACAAATACAGTCAGGACAATGTTCTATACTTTCATCATCTGGAAAAACCTACAAGTTGCAGAGGTCTTTGTTTCCCTTTCAAGTGTGTAGGTGGACCACTACTCACTTTGGTGTTTGCTTTGGATCATCTCATTAAACACTTATTATTCAGTATTCACTGCATGTACACTCTAGTGAGTTAAAAATTAATTTTCAGTTTTTACACTGAAAATTATACTTTTTGCTTTCACAGAAACTGTCTTTCCAATTGGCTAAGCCTCCTTTGAGAGTGGGACTTAAACTTCTTACAGGTAAAGCTTGTTATTAGAGTGCATTTACTGTATATAATTAAATGCTTCCATAAAATATTCTATCATAGGTACATTAGCTAACAGCTACTGTAGATTTCAGTATATACTATAATGCAGACAATAATATAAAGTGTTAAGATGATTTGAAATAGCAAACTGATATATGCAAATACACAACTTAGTCAAAGATGTTATGTTCATGAAACTCAAGTTTCCCAAAAAAGGCACCTCTCAAAATTTCATTTATCAAAATAAACACTACATCCTTGTACATATTCATAGAATGATAGAAATGTTTAGGTTGCAAAAGACCTTCAAGACCATTAAGTCTAATTGTTAATCTCACACTTCTGAGTCCAACACTAAACTGTGTCACTAAATACCACGACTACATGTCTTTTAAATGCCTCCAGATACAGTGACTCAATCTTCTCCCTGGGCAGCCTGTTGGTTCCCTGAAAACTCTTTCAGTGAAGATAGTGTCTTAAAAATCAGTAAAGACTAATGAAAAAACACCAAGTCATAAAAATAGCTTTTTCATTCATTTGGAGGTTTATCATTCAGGTGTATCACAGAGATGGACTGAAAAATTACTCCTGAATTTCTTGTATTGCCACAGGCATGAAACATTTCTTAAAAAAATATAAGTGGGAATTAAGTACTATATGTCAATAAAGATTGATATGAACTCTAAGAAGAAAAACACCCCTGCTCTATTATAGCATGCATACATGTACAACTCTTAACTGGAAATGAATATAGAAATGGAACAGTAAATAGTATCTAAGCAAGACATTTTCACTGGAAAATATTTAAGTACATCCACTTCTTAATGGTAGTGCAATTCAATGTATGTGGCTATTGCAAATAGGTACCTTACTTTTTGAAATATATTAAAAATTCTTTCAGACTTGTTTGAGAAATCACATGTCCTCTTACATTTGGAAAGACCCAGAGACACTCAACAGTTTGTGAAAATGGGATGCAAAATTTTACCTTGAATACAGAATTTCGTGGTGATTATTCAGAACTTTAGAAGGAAAAAGAGGTCAATTAAAATATACATATATCTATACACACACACACTCACATACACACACACATGTATATATAAAGAAGTGGAAGAAAAATTGGAGGAATACATAATGTGGAGAGAAAAAATATTTCCAGTGAAGAAAGACATCTTCAAATAAATTTGAAACAAATTTGGCTGTGTAGGAATGTATAAGGAAAAGGAACCACAGGAGGGCATTTGTAATCAGGAAGTAATTTCAGTTTAATGAGGGCAAGCAGTAGACAAGACAGGTCTTTAAGTCACCCCTGGAGGACTCTAAAGGAAGATGAAAACTCAGAAAAGACATACCAGATTAATTTTTATAATGGATTTTTTTTAAGAAAACAGTGAGGCTGCATAATAGTCTGAGGGGCAATAAAACATGAAAGCACTCACTATGAAATCCAGGAAAATAACCTGTATGGGAGATGGAATGATTGAAGACAGACTGATAGAAAAGGCTGCTGAAGTCAAGAACTATAAAGAGGTAGAGGACCAATGACCATGATATGCATAGCTAATCTAATTAACCTTTTTACATTAAATAATTATTATTAGAAGTGGCAATTTTAGACAAATATTTATTTCATGAAGAGACATTCACCATGGGAGAAAGAAACGGTGACAATATCAAAAAAGGTTCTTGTACGAGAGTCCTTAAAGAGCAGAAGTAGTGAAACTATGGGAGCAACGATGACTGCAGACAAAATGATCTTAAAATTCTCAGAAAAATAAATAACAAAATTAAAAGACAAACTAAAAGGTTATAAGCAGTTTAAAACCATATAAGTTTTATGAGTGGCATTTTTTTTGCATTTACTTTTCATCTTTCGGCTGTATTTCCCAAGAATCTTAGCATGAAGCTTCTAATTCTTGTGTAGAAAATATTGGTACATATTGAGAACATTCCTTGCTCAACCAAGGTCCTAACCATTTCTTCTGGAATGAATTTAATTCCATAACACTAACTGGTCTTTGAAAGAATTCTTTGTTTTCTATTATTCTGTGCATAATTTCCTGAGTTTTTCCCTGACATGAATTTCTAAATTAAAATGACATCACAAATTATACCCTGAAGAGTATCTTATTTGACTTATTTGTGAATAAATTAGTATTTTGAGGTACATGATTTTATTGTTTTAAATTTTTATTTCAAACATTTTACATTTCTATAGGATTTTTTCTTTTTTACAATTATGACCTTAAGCCACCCTGTGTGCTTTTCCTACCAATAATTTCATTGAAATTAATAGACAGATAAAGGGTGAAAAAGCCTTCAGCAGTGTTGCCACTTGAATAAGTTCTTAAATCCAGGAATAAAAATAGGCATGTGTATACTCTGTTATTTTCAAATGCCCTAATTTCTGTTTGTAACAATCTGTTTATAAATTTAAATCCTAACCTTACAGAACTCTACAATAAATTGTTCAAATAGATATATTCTGTTCAACATTTTGTAAAGATGTTTACTAGAGAGACAAGTATTTTTGAAACTAATTTTATGTGGTGTTAATATTAATAAATTCTTATTAATAATTCTTGGGTACTCATTTTTCTTTATTTCAAAGGTATTTTCAGTTTTCCTGAAGAAGCTGAGTAGTAAGGCCTATTTCTTTATAGACATATTTCAATATTATTTTCTGAATTGTTCCACAGATAACAATAATTCTTTTTTAAAATTCTCATTGAAGCTGGAACAGCTGTGCTATATCTTTCTGGATATGCCCCCCTTCTCTTATCACCAGGAATAATGAATGAGAAGGTCAAATAAACATGTACTTTTGGCAGAGGACAAATAAAAAGTAAACAATCAATATTGTTTCTAAATACAAAAACTAATTCAAAGAATTTTAATGGGAAAAGTGACTCACAATTATAAATACAGCAACCCACTATCTAGAACTAGTTTTTGGCTATCCTTTCTACTCTTTGCTTTCTGAGCTGAGTTGCAAACTTCTATTACTGTTATTCAAATGCCACTAAATAACTCTGAGATTATATTATTTGTGAAAGAAAGTTCCAGTTTTAACCAGTTTATTAAAGGATTAAGATAAATTGATGTCACATATATATTTTTAGAGTATGGCTTTTAAAAATGTCAACTTACTTTAGAAAACCTGACCTGATCAATAAGGTTCACATTGGAAATATATGGTCAATTATCTTTTTTAAGATAATAGTAGATGATCAAAAGGTCGTTCTTAGTATCTAGAAGACAATACAACTGCAAAACAACTAAAATGTTCATTCAAGTGATTGTAGCATCGTAGAATTAGAAGCAATTAATTTTTTAACAAATGTATTTGTTTAGAAGTCTGTCTACCAATTAAAAAATCTAAGACATAAATTAAATTTAAAAATCTGAAAAAAAAAAATAATTTCATTAGATGATGTCCTGAGAATGGGAAAGAAGATCATCACAGATATGGCAATGCTGAAACATGGCTGTATGACTTATTACCTGGGGACCTGATGGCATTCTGTTCTTACCATGCACAGCAGTTCATGAGAAGAGCAGAAGTAACATGATATCCTCTGAGATGCAGTATAATTTCCAGTGATAATTAGTGGATAAATATAATTACTTTACTGATAATTTATGCAAGTAACCAATAATCAGTTAGAAGCCTAAATATATAATTTGTTTCTTTCAGTAATTTCTTCTTCAAAACAATTCTAAATGATAATCTAATGAACTTTATATACTTTATATACTATATATGAAACTTACCAAACTTTTGGAAAGTGTTTTCTGCTGCTCCATTTGTCTCTTTAGGTAAGCTAAATAGCAGAATAGATACTTATGGAATTCATCCAAATGAAAAAAATATATCCCTAAAAAAAATTTGAGTGTCAATATCACTGGAGAAATTCTGAGAAATTGTACTGTTTTCCCTGAATCATCAATGTCAATATCTGTCTCACTTTACCAATTTTTACACAGTATCTGCATCAAGGGCTTTTATTGAGGGTTACTCATGGAGACTTCTGTGGTTTTGCTTCTGTGTAGAAAGTCCTTTTGATATTCTTTACAGAACACGTTCATTTACATTTTCTATTCCAGTTCATTCTCAGAGATATAATAATCTCTTTTTTGCAGAATACTTTATACACTTGTTTTTTGCAACTAGTTACCCACCTTAAATACCAAAACTATTAATCTGCTCTGAAAATAGAGCTGCTTTCATTTTTAAGTTGCTTCCTTTGTAAGTATACTGATAATGAAGGAAATATGGGACATGAACTTGGACTTATTCAGTTGTAATACATCAAAAGGTGTCAGAGAGAAGCCAACCAAATGTAGATCATGTCTAACCTGCAAAAACGATGAACCTAAACCATAGTTTATAGCCTGCCATCTATTCAGTACAGATTAAATGTTATGTATTATTTAGTGTAGTTGCAAAGAATGGTGTACAAGCAACTTCACTTGGATTTATAGAGTATTAACCCATTAAAAAACCAAATAGCTCTAATTTTAATTATATTTTAGGAATTAAAGTATGGAAGTATGAAAATTTTGATTAAATATCAGACTTTTATTTTTTTTTCTTTTTGAGAATCTGCAATTTACAAGGTGGACATACTGTTTCTTGTAGGATTCAATCTCCTGACAGAATGACAGTTTTCTAAAGCTTTCCTCATGTCTTCTCCCCAGGTATTTATGCTTATGGATATAAGATACAGTTTTTCCTAGAATCTGCCAAATGTAACCTAGTGTTTCCACAAAGTAGTATCCTTTCCTGGGAAAGGGAGGTGACATGTGTAAGAAAATGTTACAATTTTCTTACCTAAATGTCCAGTTCTTTGTATAAAGAAAAGCATTCAACAGACTTGATTTCCTCCTTTTTTGGGCTTTTTAAGGGTCCAAAAGCCACAGGAAGTAAGGGTTTCTTCAAAAAGACATGTTAAAAAAAATCTAATTTTCATTGAAATTCTTTTACATAGGGAGTGCTCTGTCTGGTCTGCAACTTGTATCAAACCTTCATCTTCAACAATAATTTTTTTTTTTTTTTTTTTTTTTTTTTTCCCTTATTTGAAACTAGGTTTCTCAACTATTTTCACTCACTGATGCTGTATTATCTGTAAACATTATGTGAGGTGCTACAACAGACAAAAACCCTTCAGGTCATTCCATCATCCTCATCCTTGTCCTGTGTTTCTATCAATAAAAGCAAAGGTGAGCATCAAGAACATAAGTTACTAATGTTTACTGAACTATGCAGTACGGGAAACATTAGAGATACAGCAAAAATTTGGGTAGCTCCAGATGCAATAGTTAATTAGGTAAAAAATCTTCAGCATACTTTTATTGCATTCATCCCTATAGAAATTATTCTGTTTAAATGAGACTTTCAGGAAGGTCCTTTTTTCCTATTGCAACAAATACTAACATTGAAGAAAATTCAGTGAAGTAATATTTCTGGGGTGGAATAGACTATTAGAGGTTTGAATACCTTTGAAATATATTCCATCAGAAAATAAAGTCACCTATGGTGATGTGACCAGTTAAAAACGTGGCTTGGTTAGTAGGGGAAAACTGTCTGCTGAAAAATAGTAACAGAGAAAGACTGGAACTGTGAACCTGGGAGCTAGGCCTGTCAACCTGAAACACCCTTGAAAAGTGCAGCTGGCCTCTTTGAAGGACAGACAGGGTGCCTAGGAAACAGAGACATCCTAAGATACCACCATTTAGCACAAAACCATGAGGCTCTCGTAAAAACTTATAGTCTGAGGAGCTGGAAAACTCTTCATAAAAATATACAGTTTTTCAGAAACAACAGCAAACATAATCTTTTATTCTCTGTCACAGGTGATAAATTGCAATTAACAACTTTCATTGGCTTCTCGAAGATGGATAACCTACACTCGTATGTTGCTGTTTAAAAAAGGACTTATTTTTTTTCCAAAAATGTGTGTCTCTCTCTCTGAGACCTTACCAGGTGGGATGCCTCACTGATTCCAGACTCTGTCACATGGGTCATTTCTAAAGGGACAGTCTGTCTGTTATCTTATTGTTTTTGTCTATCCTCACCTTTTCACTTCAAGGGTCCTCTTAATCTGGGATCAGTTTGTCCCTCACTTTTGTGATTGTTTGTTTCCTTTTGAAATTGATTTTGATTCATTTTTGTGTTTTTATATAGTCATACAAGTAATCTATAAAAGGTATATCAGCTGTTATATTGTTGATATGTTGGCTTGATGATAAATTGTAGTAGTTTTAATTGTAGTAGTTTTTAACAGCCTCTAGGTATTTACTGTTGTTGTTGCTTGTATGACAATACAAATTGTTATTATTGAGAAGATACCAAACTATTGATTGATTATACACTACTGTTTGTTGATAGTAATTGGTAATGCTTGATATATAGTAATTAATATTCATTTTATTAATCATAAGTGTACCTACTACTACTAGTGATTTTTATGACATTGGTGGCAATCAGAAATAGAGTAGTGAAATTTAGAGGATAAAATTGTGGTTTTGTGTATTACATCATCCTATGAACTCAAAGTCACAGCTTCTATATACCTGAAGGTTAGGTAACCCTTGAAGTTATGACAAATAGTCAAATCGCTTATGAACATCTAAAAACAGTTATAAAATATTGCATAAATACATAACAAATATCCAGACTCTTTATATGTCATTGGATTAATTTCATTTCTCTTCAGTTTTCATTAAAGTACAAAACATGGCAAACTTTGCTGAAGGATGTCTTGCTTTGTAGTGATGCAAGAGCACAAAACCATTAAAACGTACTAGTGAAAAATTTTACTGTTCATAAATTGACATTTTTTAGGAGATACAACTATAGGAGACAGAAATTTCTCTTCTAGATGGGAACAGTCTATCTCTCTTCCCTGGTGAATTTTTCAGTCTAATGTTTTTTGAATGGCCTTATATGGTCTAGGGATACAAATTTTCTATTCTGACCTGTTGTAGCATATATCCATGCAGCTTTTCTCTAGTGGTATATGCTGTGCAGATTTAAAATTTTACATAATTCTTGTTATAAGAAAAACAATATTGAAAGGCAAAGACCATACCTGTTATTTCCAAATTTAAAAAAATTTACTTTTTTTTTTTTTTTTAAAAGTCACTTGAAACAATGTTCAAGTTTGTTGAACAATGCTCCAACCAGCACTAGATGGTGTACAGTTGTCTTGTTTGCTGAAGTAATTTTGCATTGAATGCCAGAAATAAAAGAAAATGTTTCTTCTGCTGGTTTTGCTCTGGTTATAGAAATGTCATCATGGCTCTAGTTAGAAGAAAAGCCAGCAGGATATTGAGATGTTAATTAGGAGGAATATGAGAGGAAAATAATCCCTCAAGACTCAACAGATTTCAGAGGGACATGTGAATGCAAAAATTTCAGCAAGTGAACCACAAGTTCCTGTGAAGTTGAAAGGGAAATAGGAAGGGAATATCATCAAATAGTTCTGAAAGAAAGGAAAGTATATTAGAGGAAAAGCATTAAGAAAGACAGAATGGCAAAATGAAATTAAAAGAATTCCAATGGAGACAAGAAAATAGTCTAATCTAGAAAAAGCTGTGTTTGGAATTAAAAGTTACACTTTCGCTTGAATGTAACAATCTCAGAACAGTTATTCACAATTATATTTCAATTTTATGTTCAAGATTAATAATAAAAAGTGGTCTTTAAGGGCCTTTAAATGTATCTTTAAATACTCTAATATTTAGACTGTGACATTTCTTATTTAGTAGTGTTTCTTCTACCTGCTCTATTCTGAAAGGAAAATTAGGTGGCAGCTAGATTGTGGTTATTTTTTCATTAAGCAAATGTGAACTATATTTTCACAAAATGGAAAGTGTTTTCCATTCTGTATAAAAAGACACAGGGTATTTGAAAGGTAATTAAAGTTCTACTGACATCAGTTCTTTGGTGCAACAGCTGCAAGTGTAGGAGGCCTGAAAAAGATAATACAGTCCTACGCTGTACATTTTTTTGCCCAAGTTCTCTTGATATCGCCCACCTTGTCTACTTTTCTGTTGGATTGCTCAAATTCCACTAGCTTTCATTCCACGCATTTTAGAATCTATGTTTTTGCTATTAATATGACTGATCCTGCATGTAATTTAGTGAAAATCTGAGATTGTAGTTTTTGACATGCAGATATATCTAACCATAGTAGGTTTATTTCATTTTGAGGTCCTTCAATGACAAAGAAAAATACCCTAGAGAGACAATGCTGCTCTTGCATGCTGCCTTAATAGAGTAGTCACACCAATAAAGATGATTTCATGCACATCACAATTAACAGTGTCAGTGTTTCTGTGAGATTGATAATTTCTCAGCTTCTAAAACCACTGCAACTAAATAGAAATTCAGAAGCCATGACTTGCAATTAAGCAATAAATGGAAAAAAATGTCTGATTTTTACTGCAATAGCTGATAATGAACAGGACAGGTTGTTGAAAAATAAGTGGACACCTCTATTTTATATATATGGAGATTTTTGTCTCACAAAAAGACAAAACTTGGCTTTCATTAACTATGTTTTACATGGAAATAAGTTACTAAAGCATGACCATGGAGCACATACACTTGAACTAATTATTTGGGATATTGAGAGGCTTTGGAATGTGAGGATTTAGGTAGCAAATTAATAAGTTCTCTCTTTTGCATCCCAGGTTAGTTCAGTTACGGGTTCTAATAAATGTTAGTTAGCCGGTTCTGTGTACCCCCATTTTCCCCCCACGATGGTTCGCTCCGAGTCACTCACCATTGGAGCTTTCCCATGTCAGTCTTGTAGCTACCCCCTGTTCATTCCTGAAACTTCTGTGTCAGTTGCCCCATCCCTGTATTCCTATTTGTCCCAGAACCCTGTATCCACCCCTGTTGTGTTCCCGTTGGCTGCCGTGGTCCATGTCACTCCCCTGTTGGCTGTCCCCATTGGGCAAGGGAGGCTTCTGCCCCTGTCTGCCCGCCCCCTATAAAACCCCATGCTTCCCTTGTTTCAGCGCCATCTTGACCACATGAGCACCAGGAGACAGATGCCGCCCTTCACCGCAGCGGCCACGCGGGAATAAACTTTCTCCAGTCACGCAGGATAAGGTGTGCCTTCCTTTGTCCCTTTACCTCCTCTCAGCGCCAGCTACAGAACGCGGCTAGCCCATGCAGAGGCTCAGCGCTAGAGCTTCTGAACCCGCAGCAGCCCCGGTCTCGCGGACAAAGCACAGAGCCTAGCTGGGCTCCCCAGCTGCCCCAGACCGGGGAGAAGAATGCAACGCCGCACTCTCTATTCTTTTATTCTTGAGGATCACTAGTTTTTCAGTGGACTGTTCTTCATGCAAGTGAAAGAAATTGACAGCATTTGAATCATTCATTTTCATCCTTAATTTCTATTCAGTACTAAGATAAAAAAATACATTTCTATTTTTACTTTCTAGAAAGTCCAATAATAAAGTTAATAAAACATATTCTACATATTCATCTATATTCTTCATAGAATGCTTTTTAAAATTAGTGTTAATCCTTCCAGTAATAAATTGCTTTTCATTACTGTTCCTTTCATGTTTCTTAAAACTATTTTCTATACAATACCACCATTTCATGACAAAACTATATTTCTAGCTATCAGAAAAACAAAGAATACAAAACCAATTAATATCCTTATTTCAAAAACATCGTGATTTCATTATTTTTATTGGTTTTTTATTTAGTTAGTTATTTTATTGGTCAATGGATCACAGGAAAACGACACACTCCCACTCTTCCTCCATTTTTGAGGCATCAAGATTTAGTGATTGGGATGGCACTCCTCTTAGGAAAGACTATTGCATATGGCTTTGAGCGTACCAAGTAGCTTCACAGCTCACCTATGTAAGGAGAGGGAGATACTACTTTTGGATAAATGTTCTCTCTCAGGAGTGTTCCAGTTATTTTCGGGGCAGGTAGACTCACTTTAAACTTCTTGAGTAGAATGGCCCTAATGGTGTCTGCAAGACAAAGCAAGCAAGTATGGAGAACTGTTCCATTTTAACTAGAGTGTGTGAAAAACAAGCAGGTTGCATTTCTAGCAATATCACCCTTCATTTTTAAGAAACAAAACAGTTAGTCTAACACAGATTAAAAAAAAGGAAAAAAGCTTAATTACTATTCCTAGTCTTTGCATTACACCAGACATTGGTTAAATTGGTCAGATATTGCCTGCGTATTATAGCTATGGTTATAAGAGACAGTGACACAAATCACCGGCCAGCATAAATCAGCAGAGTTCCATTGACATCAGTATATGTAGGTTGATCTTCACAAGCAGAGGTTTTGGCCTATAATTTTGTAATTATAAGAAAGGAGGAGTATATAAAATGTGTTTTCACATTATTATTTTTCAGACTAGAAAGGTATACATGAACATTTCAGCCACCTGCATACATATTGTATTAAGTATCTATGATAAAACTAAGTGAATTATCACAAATTTAAAATTAAGATTTTATATTTCCATCCACCATGAGATAAAAATGACATTAAAAACATAGTCAGCATCAGGATTATGCTGAAAAGGTACATAAAATTTAATCTATTAAGACCTTTCTGCATGTCTGAAGTTCCAAAAATAAATCTAATCTGAAAGCTTTTTTAGAGTAAAATTTCACTACAGTATTTAATGACACAAAATCAATATGTTTCTTATAAATGCCATCATTATAAAACAGTGAAATAAAAGTCTTAACTGCCTCACTGACATGAAAAGAAAAAAATCATTGTATGCAAACACAAGAACATTACAATATAGTGTTGACCTTCACTCTTTAATAAGGAGACTCAGCACTGAATATTATGTTATTTTGAAGGGCCCCTTGAGCTTTTATTATTTTATTGTGAACTCTGTGCCTAGAACCACTTAGCCAAGTAAAAAGATTAGCCAGGGGCCTCCATTCCTACCAAGGTCTGGTACAAACTGTAGTTAACATATTATGCTGAAGGGCCCTTCTGTTGGGTGCTTTCATTGTTTCAGTCCTTGGAGTACTCCAGTTACAAGACAGCAAGCTGATTACAGGCATTGTAAACAGTCTGTTTTGTTTTGAAATTTGTATGTAGGGTAATGAGCATTGTAAACATATGTAAAACTTCACACTAAGTTATTTTAGAGCTGCAGTTTGGCGCTTATTAAAATTCTGTCTTTCTGGCCTTTATCAGGCAATGTCATTCAGCTATAGTGATTTCACCAGGGGTGAAGTATTCCTTATTCAGAAATGGAAATCCTAAATTCCAGGAACACAATGACACAAAGGGGTCAGGCTCTCCCTCTGAACTATGCATGTCACTTGTTCTTCCCCAGAAAATGAAGTGGGCATAAAATAATCCAGTTAAACAAAGAAACTGCAGCTAAAATTTAAACTATCTCTGGCTGAGCTGACAAAAATGGTTAGAGGAACAAGCATGCTGTTTCCAAGATGGATTATAATTATAATTCTTTATAATTAGCATCATCTTTGAATTTTTAAATATATTTATATTTTAAAAACATTCAGATCTCTCATTTTCCACAGACCCCCACCCTTCTTTCTCTTTCTGCATAAAGCAAAAATAAAATTAAATGCTGGCAGTTACAGTAGCTACATAAGTATGGCAACCATCCAACATTCATACAGACAGATCTGGAATGATCTTTCTATGTGCAAAAGTAGTTGAAAAAGATTTTAGCACTCTAGACATTTTATCTGGGTAAGATCTTACTCAGTGGAAGGTGATTGACAGCAGCTCTTATGTTCAAAGATTTTAACAAAGAATGTGCAGAGTCTAATAAATGGTTCTCCTTGCACTGTTCAGCCATTTATTTTTTAGGAAAACCACATGCAAAGCACTCTGGGTCAGATGCCAGGGAAATGCTTCATTGCCATATGTAGATGAGGATGTCCTCTTGTACAGACCAACTATATTTACCAAAGTAATTGATAATTGTTACATAGAATATCACTTCTGCCACAGAAACATGACCACTGGAG
Organism: Vidua macroura; assembly: GCF_024509145.1. NCBI lineage: Eukaryota > Metazoa > Chordata > Aves > Passeriformes > Viduidae > Vidua > Vidua macroura. The sequence goes on along the minus strand of NC_071572.1, from coordinate 36,661,858 downwards.
ATTTAATGAGCTGAACCTGTGTCAGAAAGGAGCAGTTTTATTTACTGCTATGAGTCATTTTAAGTATCCATCAGTGTGTAATTTTTCTCCAAGAGGCTGGTTTACATGAATCAGTCAAATATAATGCACCACAGTTTCAAGGATATCTGAGCTCATTAATATTTCCTCACAATTTATTGAAATCTGCATTGAGAATATAGATCCCGAGAATGTTTTTAAAGGGTGATGAATCAAAATAAAGGTATTTTTGAAAGGACAATCACTGTAAGATAAGTAACTTTGAAGTAATAAATTGCTGTCAAAAAATTTGAGACTAGATGCTGCCCTCACTTTCAGTAGTGTCAATCAAGAGTAAGTCTTCTGAAGTCAATGCAAGGTTTAAATCTATATACCTGCAATCACACAGTGGTTCAGTTCTCTCCCTAAATTAAGCTGGGTTTGTTCATGCACCCTTTTCTCAGACAAAACATATATTGAGGTAAATGTACAGAAGTTTTTACTTGGAGAAAGAATTACAGACTATTAAAATACTAGATGAATATAATACAAATTACTTAATTCTAGATGAAATCCATTCCCTCTGATGCTTCCCAATGCACATACACTAACACAAGCCCATATATGCATGTATAAACATGAGCTCCTGCAAACAACCTAAGGACATAGGCTTTGCTCAAGGACCACCACTAAGGCTTGAAAGCAAAATAACCATTTTCAAAACCAGGGGCAGGCAAAGAAACAGTACTGAGATTTATGACAATGAGTTACAATAATGCACACATCCTCAAGTTTTGGCCAAAACCTTTAGATTCCCTGTAAGACAGATGTTTACTCCAAGCAGAATAGAAAATTTAGCAGAAGAGTGGATTTTATTAACATCTTACATTTTTTTTAAGCCTAGTATAAAATCCTCTCATAGGAAGAATGGAAGGAAAGCTTAAATAAAACATGCATCATAAAGAGCCTTCAAACAACAAAAACACTGAGGAAATTCTTTCATTTATCTTTATTATTTTTAAAGTGTTATTCAAAGATGTCATCTAATTCATCACTTTACTGTTTTTTATGAACTCTAGGCATACATCAAGGTACTTCAAAAACGCTTTTCTGTCTGGACCAAAATTTATCTCCAGTAAAACAATGAGTCAAGATTAATTTTTTACCTTGTTTTCCTTTCTATTGTTGCATAAGATTATAATTTTGTTTATTGTCCACTCTCTTCTTCTGTTTTTAAGCGTTCCATCTGTATAGAATATTGCATGCAATAAGTCATTCTTGGCAGAAGTAGTAATAATATTGACCACACGTAACAATTTATCATTATGTTTATCCTTGTGCTTTCTCTCTCCCTGTCCTGCATATGCCCCCCATTGTGCCTGCAACACCCACAGTGAGAAGAAAAGCTGTGCATTACTGTCAACAGAGGGATTTCCACAGTGGAACTGGCACAGATATAATGTATATAAATAAAATAGTAGTTTGTCTGGAGAGACAAGACCAGGTGTCAATCTTATGGACTTCAGTAGTCTTTGGTTTAGGCCTGAAGGAAGGGTGAAAGCACAGCACCATAAAAAACAAACAAACAAACAAATAAAAAAACTAACCCAAAACTTTAAAATGTAGTTTTGCACTAAAATGTGAACATCCCTGACCTCAGCAAGAGATCAAAGGATCAGAGTCACCATTACTTTAATAATTTTAATTATCAGTATGCACTTACTTACTATTTTGTGTATTTTGAATTTGTAAAGGATCCATTAACTACACTTTCTATCAGATCAAGTGGCTTTTTACTGTTAATACAGATTATTCTGTGGTGTTCAGCAGTTCCAGGTATTCATACAGTGTTATTTCTTTGTCTTTTTTTTTACCATTTCAGGGATAACCTTTGAGTTAACCACATCAGCCTGTGGCTAAAGCTTGCTTTCTGTTACCAGAAGCTGTTACTACAAAGGACAGAGGAAAAAAATATTTTCCTTCTTAATCTTTGCAGGAAATTAATCTTTCTATTGGCTGATTAGGTAAAGGATTATAAACTTGTTAAGTGATCAAAATACAGGTGTAGAAATGTTGTATGCTCTGTCTAAGCCCCAAACCCTTCTCATTTCCTATATTAATAAGCCATAATTCTGTGTCTTTTGAAATTATTCTCCAGTACCCTAAAAACTGAAATTCAATTATCAAGTAAACAACTTCAAACTTGCATGTTAATGGCATGTAGAACTTTTTTTCTTCTGGAAGTCCATTTTTGTTTTGCTGAAGTGATTTCACAGGAATAGCTGCCCCAAAATTTGGAGTTTTCTTTCCTTTTGGTAAACCCAAATCACTTGGAAAACTAATGCAATGTTCTTCCTTGTCTGCATGAGAGAAAGAAAAGTGCTAATCTCTCAAACTACTTCTTCAGAAAGATTAATTTACTCATTTCATATTTTATGTGTCAAAAATAATTTTCAAAATATTCTCACTGTAGAAAGGCTGATTTGGAAATTTTGGAGTAATAATGTATAGAAGGATAAACATTAAACTGGTAACTCAGTAAACATGAGAGCCTTCAAATGTTGTTTAAAAGTACAAGTCTTAACTTTTGTCCGTTACAAAAACTGTTTGTCCTTCTTCAAATCTGTTTTGCACCTCTTTTCCACACTAACAACCTCATATATTGTGATTGATCTGCAAGCTGTACACTTCAATTGCTTGCAACTTTTTGTCTTGGTTACACCAGCATCTATTTTATATGCAAGTCCTAGATCTGTGACTTCATCATATCCATGTCCTGCCACCAGATACAGACGCGCTTTGTTCTGCCTCTTTTCAAGCTGGAAGAGTTTTTCCTAGGGGTTGCTCCTTGTTCTGAAACATGAAAATGTGTGAAGCATAAAACTCCAGCTGTGAATACTTACCTCCCTGCAGTGTTAAAAAGTTCAATATACAAAACACCTGGTTTCAAGCAAAATGTACACTAAGATATATGGCAATGAGACAGATTTAATATACCCCATAGGGCCCTCAAGCAGGTTTTAAATTAAAGACACAACATAGTTGGTTTCTTTTCCCTTTTTTTGTTTTTTTTTTTAATGAGTCTTTATTTCGTGAATAATGAATTTATACTTCTTCCTACTGAAGAGAAAGTCATAAACAAAAAAAGCAATTTTCGATGAGCAGAAAGGAAGAGATTCATTGTTATGCAAATAAAATCTGAAATATAAAGTTTACATTATGAACAGAATAAAACCCCTTTGTTCCATGCAGAAGAAATATAGAGGGTCCCTGGAAATCTTGACATGGAGTATGTTCTTCACTTCACTTGAGGTTTACTTATACATTGGCACACAGACTACTATTTGAATGTAATAATAGAGTCTATTCCTCCTACCTTATATTCTGCAGAAAGTATTTTACATTTATATTTGACTGTGGTACCATACAGTGCTGTTCTAAATGCCCAGAAGTATAGATGTACCTTCAAATAATTGACAAGAATTTCACAAGAGATTATGATTAGGAAATTCAAAAAAATCATAGGTCACCAAAAGTTGTTATTATGGTTTCATACAACAAATGAAGAAACACTGTTTATGTTTTCACTCAGGCCCACATGCTCTTTTCTTGTTGCCTTGTATCTTGCCTGTTTTGTAAGCCTTTCTCCTTGACAATATCAGTTTTCTCTTCAGATGATAACAGGTATAACAGTAAGAACACAATCTCCCTCAAAATATGGACATGTGAACAAAAATGCATCCACTTCATTTAGGTTTTAAAAAGACAGACTTCTGGTTTTTGTAAGGCATATCTATCAAGCTACAAATGTAATTTTTTTTTTTTGGAAGAATCTTTGGATATCTAGTGTTCGATGGCTGAATACTCAATATGACCATGAAGCTAACTGCTAGGTAGGATCATTTATTGTATGTTAGATAATAAATTTTGGTCCCTGTGGATGAGCTTGACAGCTGATGTTAGAGACCAAGTAAGCGGCTTCACCATTGTCCATAGCTAAGACAAGGCCAGAAACAGATCTTTTGGAAGTCACTGAAAGCTCTTCCTCTGTGGGGAAGTTCAATCACAGCTTAACTCATTTTTTTTCTGACTCATCACTATGAATTTCATATTCAAATATCTCTTAACTAGAAAACTGCTTATCAGGTGCTATTTCTGAACTATAATATAATGGCAGCTGGACATGAACATTGCGAGAGAATGCAGAAATGAAATGTAGACCAAGCTCATGAATCTCATGTAGAAACCAAATACAGCCTTGAGAGACTGAATTCATGGAGGCATTTCATGAATATGTTAAAGAATTTTATGAAATGTGTTTATTTATCCATATTTTGCATTTTAAGTGATCAATCATTGAAAAATGAGAAGGTTTCAATAATACATAGATAGTGAATTTCATACTTTGTTTCTGTTAATAGTCAAGATTTCCCAACCATAACTGCTAAATTCTCTCACCTTAGTGGTCAACACCAAGTAAAATAAATTTATTAATTTAAAGCTCCTTAAAGAAGCCATTACCTTTATATGTCTCTAGAGGCATATGAAGAGTTATTAGAATATATAAGGAACAGGTGTAGGGAAGCTACTACTATTACTACTTACTACTATTACTACTACTACTACTACTATTACTATTTACTACTATTACTACTATTATTACTATTTTTATAATCTACAGTAACTCTGCATTAAATAAATCAATCAAATTACTACTTTTTTGGTTCTGAGGAATTCAATAGCTGTGCACATACCCACACCATATCAAATTCAAATTATCTTTAACTTGTCTTAAAATCTGGACTGTATAACTTCATTTTTACTGTATGCTAAGGAAATAGACCCAGGCATTGTTCAAATTATACACCATAGTATACCCATAGAGCTGCCTCAGCACTCCATTCTTCCATTGTGCTTGAATAAAACTTTGTTTACATTTTTGCTTAGATATTAAAATTAAATTTATTTTCCAGCAAATATTATTTAAATCAACTTTATTATTGCTAATAAGAATGTGGTTTTATTCTTCATATTAATATCAAAATATTCCAGTCACCACTTATTTAAGAATTGCAGTTCCAGGCTTCCTGGAAGGTAATAAAACAAGATGTTAAAGACTTTTATTCCCTTTAGTTGATACAAAGTGTGTATCATAAAAGCAATATAAAGTGTTTTTGTCATTAAAAAAAAAAATCTGATAATATTGGCTAAATTTTTTTATGCTTTTCCTTTCCAATTCACAAAATTAACTGTCTTGTTTATGTCTAAGAGTCATCTAAGTATATTATTTCGTAATGCTATTTATGAATCTACCCTAAGCACAGATCATCAGGACTTAAATATATACATGTATATTTATCTATGTGTTAATGGAATTTTCATACTTTTTGGTTATAAAATTTCAAGTGTTGCTAAGATTTTAATCAAATAAGACAGTTCCTTCTGTGTTTATGGCTTCAAAATGAAGAAACCTTCCAAGAAGATAAATTTCATTCACAGTAAAATATGGTCCATAGCTTGCCTTATTGCTCTGCTGAACATTTCACCAGAACTCCAGGCCTTATTTGTTCATTTCAGATGTTTAAATGCTGATCAAAAAGAAAGAAAAAAAACACTTTGTTTTTTTTTTTTTTTTTGCCTCATTTACAAAGATCTTAAGTACCAGAAACAAAGAGAAATTGTTTCTTACAGAAGGAGAAAAGAAGTGCCACTATCAGGAAATGTCATGATGAAGAGTAATATTCTCCCAGGAGTAAGAGGTGTACAGTGTTTGTACTTCATTAAAATTGGAAAAAGTAAAACAAAGCACAATCTTGCATTAACAGGACAGTGTACTCTAGTAGAACTCTCAGAAAAATAGATTGAAAAGTGCTTCTTTGATTAAGATAAATTGAATTTTCTCTTTCAACAGCATATTGAAATATTTATCATCCTTTTCTGTGTTAATGGTGTTCACAGGCTGATTGTGCTTTCAATGAGTGTATTAAATTTTGTAAATTTTAAATCAAATCACAGGGAAAAAATAATTTTTGTATATGGGACTCCTTTAGAAGATTCAGCATGCTTACATAGTTCTCATATTTATGATTGTTTAAATAAGTATCACTGATCTCTTAAGTGATGAAAAGTATTTTAAACACAAAGTTATCAATGCCTAAGAAATAGCAAATCAGAAATATTATGTTACATAGGCATGATAATTCCATTAAATAACAGAATACTTTTAGGATTCAAGTCTGTTTCAATATATTCAGTGATTATCCAAATATTTGTGAACAGTGCAATCTCAAAAATAAACTCCATATATAATCTTTGATTAATAAAAATCCTTACAAAATTTTCACTCTTTTTTTTTTTTTTTTTTTTTTTTACCTGGGGAAATTGTGCTTAAAAATTTATCAGAGAGGTTAAAAGGCTAAATTGTTACAAAGCACAAATGTTCAATGAGATTTCAAGGTTTTAATGAACAGGAGTGCCATGTTCTTATAATGATAGATTTTAGTAGGTGTTTAAATATGAAGTAATACCAAAACTTATTTGTAAGAACAGAATCAGTTGCTTTGCAAATAATGTGATTTGATTCTGTTTTTTGTATTTTAATAAAAGTAGATTCAGAGCCTTCAGAATCCTTTTTGAGAACAAATTTTTGATCACAGTTTGTTTGCGAGAGAAAACTGTTTTTCGACAGTAAGAAAAGGAAAACATTTAAGTGAATACCTACCAGAAGAGGTATCTCTCAGATGTTTCGTCAGTTGCTTCTTTTGGACTGCAGCTGCCTTCTTAATCGATTTTCTAGGAGACATCCTAGAAACAGACACAAAAATATATACAATTTAAAACTCTGTCCTGTATTCAGAGGGGGGGAAAGAGAAGTATGCATTTTTAACGATGATTAACCATCATTCTGTTGGTACTAATCAACTTGAACTATTACAAGAAATTACATAAGTGAAATTGCAGGAGGTTCTAGAATCTGTCACATGACTGAGGGAACTGAGGTTGTTTAACCTGGTGGAGTCTCAAGGGTGAGATGCACGCTCTGCAACCACCTGAAAGGAGGCTGTAGCCAAGAGGGGGTCATCCTCTTCTCCCACGTAACAAGTGACAAGACAAGAGGAAATGGCCTCAAGTTGTGCCGGAGGATGTTCAGGTTGGACATCAGGAAGAATTTCTTCACTGAAATGGTAGTTAGGCATTGGAACAGGCTGTTCAGGGAAGTGGTGGAGTCACCATCCCTAGAATTGTTCAAGAAGTGACTGGTTGTGGAACTCTGTACTATGGTTTATTTAGCATGGTGATATTCATTCAAAGGTTGGACTTAATGATCTTGCAGGTCTTTTCCACCTTTACAATTCTATGCTTCTATTATTTGTGTTTTTTCAGTAACTACACTAGTAAAATAATACTTTAAAATCATATTTTTTTGCTGAAGGAGAAATTCTCATGTATTTTATTTTGATAGTGAACAAAATGCTTAAATGTATAAAAGATGAAATGGTTTACAATTTCTGTGATCTGGCAAGGAATTCTATCTTCCAGAAGTAGTGTCCACATGGAAACTGAAGAAGATGATACTTTTATTTCTGTCAGATGAAATATAAGATTCACACTGCAAAGACAGAATTCTGCTTGGCTAAAAAAAATTTCTTTTCAAAACCCCTTCAGCCTTAGTGAGGTTGGATATTACGTTTCCTCTGTGAAAATCAGTTAATACCATTCCTTCACCTTGACTATCGAGAACAGTCATGGTTTAGCCCTTTGATTATAAATTCCATGGGACATAAATATTTTTGAAAAGTCTTTGAAAAAGAATAGAAATGTCCCCTGACTTCTGTAGCTAGGACAGTACTGGAAAACAATTAATCAAAATTCATTTCTCATCTTTGAAACTGCCCTTTTCCTTTCAGGAAAAACACAGCTTGTCTTCCCATTCTGCAGATGTTAGTACTGTGAAATAACATATTCAGAATCCCAAGCATTATATGAAAAGGATTTATTTAAAAACAAAGTAAAGTAATTATGATAGACAATATTTATGCTATTCTGTTCTACAAAAGAAATTTACTGTTGTCTTAGATTTTTATTTCTGTTGAATTTCAGTATAGCTGAATTTCAGTATTATTCCACTGAGTTATCAAAAAAATAAGGATAAATTTAATAAACACAGACATATATAAATTATTCTCATCAAGATGACATCAAGTGCTCAAAAAATAGAGTACTCTGTAAAACTAAATTTTTTTTTTGCATACACTTACAGTAACTTCCTTATTTTCACATAAAGCTTTGAAGGAAGGTATGGTGTGGGATTTTGGTGGGGTTTTTTTGGTTTTTTTTTTTTTGGATTTGTTTTTTTGTTTGTATGTTTGGGGTTTTTTTTGTGGTTTTGTTTTTTTTACTCTGCTTTGTTGCATTTTCCGTAAAATTGCATAAACTTCTTTTAACTTGCCATATTCCCTAGAAAATATGAGAGTCCAATAGTCCAATGTCTGATACCATATTTTAAAGAGATGAATACCTCTGTTACATATTTTATTTTACATTTTCTTTCACTTTTGTTATGAATTTTTACCTGATATTGTAATGTATTGCAATGTAGAAAATTATCTTCTTTCTGGAAAGAAGAATAAAGCCTTGTTTATTTATGCTACTAACATAAGCTTTTAATTTATATTTGTGTATTTGCGATCACAATCTATTTTCTGTTCTTTTATCTTTTTTTTTTTTTTTTGTTTTGTTTTTTTTGTTTTGTTTTGTTTTTTCTTTTTTTTTTTTTTTTTGTCTTTCACCAGAAGAAAAAGTCTGGCTTCAAAAGCTTTTTTCCAGCTCACACTAATCAGATCAATTTCATTCTAACACAATCTAAAAATGCTTGAATAGTAATTGACTTATGAGGACTCTTATGCATCTTCCATAGCAGCGTAAACTTGATACATTGGTACACTCTGCTTATACTTCATACCTAATAAAACATCTAGATTACTTTTGTGCTGTGGAAGCCTCAATAATGAAGCTGTAGTCTCTGGGGGAAAATGCTGAAGCGTTAAAATGCAATTTGTTATAGTTAGTTGAAAGATAGCAATGGCCCTTTTGACTATATTTATACTAATAAACTGAGTAGGTCTGGAGACTGGTTCACACAAAATATCAGACTGCTTTGTTGCTCAAATGCCTCTTAATAGATACCTTTTACTAGAGCAAGAAGCATCCTCTCAAGCAAACTCAGATATAGAGGGGGCACAGGTTAAACTGGCTGTTATTAACACCCATATGAATAATTCCTTTGTTTTCTGGAATGAAAAAGAGTATAAACCATATGTATAGGGGATCTGTTATGGTATCTGTCTTCATGGACAGAGTGTATGTCATGTCTCTTTGTGTTGATGTAGACATTTTTTGCATTTAAAATATTTTGATAAACTACCTGCAGAATGTTTTCATGGAAAATCCATACAATTTTTTTTCCAATTGGTATTTGTTTGTTTCTCTGTTTTGTTTTATGGTTATTTGTCTTTACATTTTCACTTTTGCATTTTTGCATGAGCTTGGTCTCTCCCTCTTTCAAAACGGATGATTACTTCTTTCTGAAGATGTAGCAATTTCTGCTTTTTCCAGTCTTTTGACACAGAATACTTTGTGTAGAATCTGTAACTTCTCTGAAGTCTTATCCTGGTTATTTCTGACTTTTCAATGCCTTTCATCCAAGTGCTAGCATAAAGCACTAGTATAACAAAGTAATTTTATGACAGCTTCTTTATGAACTTTACATTTAACATTTGCTCTGAACCACACATTATTATTTGACGTTGCTTCACAATGAGATGTGGAGGAGTTTAGGCTATGATTCTTTTTGTTTCCCTTTCTGGAATACTGAGGATAGTATAGACAAATATCCTTATTGTCTTTGCTCAGGGCCTTAAAAATATCTTAACTGGGGCCCAGGTTAACCCTACTGTACCATCATGTTTGCCTTCACAGGCTACCTTTAAACACTTCTGCGATCAGGGAAAATAACAGAGAGACAAGTGAGACCAGTGCCTGATGAAGTTCATAAGCTGTTTGCTCATAAAGAGGACAAGAAGATGGATCACCTGAATCATCTTTTAGCAGTTACAGAATCACAGTTCTACACTAGAATGCTTTCAAATGTGACGCTGTTGACTTTTGTCCAATTCTTTTTCATGTTTGATACTCTATGTGGCTCTAAATCTGAGAACATCTAGTGAAGATGTTGGTATAACACTTTGTAACTCCCAAGCCATTCAATTTTCCTAAATAATTTGAGATTCTTTCATCTCTCTTCTGCTCTTCAAAGTTGTTTCCGTAAGAACAGAAAAAATATTTTAAGATCTTGAAAATGGGAAATATGTACCTTACCTTCCTTATTTTAAATAAATGAAGTGATGGATCTATAATGCTAGGTGTCTGTTGCATCCTGAGTTTTGGGTTCAGATTTGGGGTTCTGGTCTTTGTTAGCTTACCGGTTCCATGTATCCTTGTGCATCCCCCATGTTATCCCCCCACCACAGAAGTTAGCCCCAGGCTGCTGGCCATTGGGTCTTCTCCCCTGCCACTCCTGTGACCACTCCCCAGTCCAGTCCCCGGCAGTTCCGTGCTCGTCACCTCATTCTTGCGGTCCCACTGGCCCTGAACCCCCGTTTCCGCCCCTGTCGTGTCCCATTGGCCGTTGTGGCAATGTCACCGCCACGGCGTCTGTATTCATTGGGCGGAGAGCTCCCGTCCTCCCCTATCCCACCCCTATATCCCTCCGCAGCACCCCAGCCTTGGGGCCAGATTCATCCAAGTGAGGCCGGGAGTGGCCACGGCTTCTCCATCACAGCTTCCATGACCAATAAAGCGCCCAGCTGCGACGCGACGGGTTTGGACAATTCCCTGCCTCTTCGTTTCCTTCCCTCGCGCCAAAGACAAAGCGCAGCCAGCCCACCCCAGGGTGCAGCCGCAGAAGCACCCGGAAGTAGCAGCGGCATTGACCCTGATGAGGAGCCGAGGCGCTAAGCCACGTTCTCGGGAGCCGGTCGGGGCGGGAAAAGTGACGCGCTGCCAGAGCTGTCTGATTATGCCCTGATTTAAGAATAAATGCATCATATACAGTAAATTAAACAGATTTTCTCTTTTTAAAGCTGAATAAATGAGTTAGGGAAGAAAACAAAAGGGCAAGTGTTAGGGAAAAACCTGTTATGTTAGAAATCCAAAATATGCTAGGTGAAGTTCCACTTGTCCCACTAACAGCAAAGTCAATATGCCTATAAGCAAAGAGTAATGACAGTAAAGAATAATTTGAATAGCCTTTTATAGGAACTACTTACCGTAAGATAAAATAGACTTTCCCATTATAAAAAATCAACCTAAATTAAATTACTGAATCTTGGGTAAACCTACTATAACAGCAGGTATGAACTGGTAAAATACAACTTGTATGGCCAACATATCTATATGAATCTAAGTCATGCATCTATGGATGATATCAGCTGAGGTGATTCTGTATTTTCTCCCTTCATACCATATATTTAGATTTAGATAATTGTGTAAGTAATATCTGTGTATACACACAGACATGGATGAATGACCCAATCTTTGTTATAATTTTCTCCATATTTAACTAGTTGCTGGTAATAAATTATCATTAGTTATAACATATATAATGAAAAATTGTTGTGGCATTTCCTTTAAAGAAGCTAGTGGGAAGAAGCATGACTCATTGTCACACAAAGGTTCCTACAGACATTTGTAGGGTGTATTTTTGGTATCACACTTGTATAGACTTCTGCACAAGTTAATAATATAGTCTTTTTACATAATGTAAATGGCAAAAAATAATTTCTGAGTGTAATGAGGAGCCAACATAAACAAGTCTGTTGTCTAATAGTAAAGAAACTATGGCATTTGGTGAAGAAATAGGAAACTAATATAATCTTAGGACTCACTGCTTCTATCTGGACTCATATGCATTTTATTGCTGCTGTCTAGCAAGAAAAGAGAATGAAAATACTTTATTTTTCTGTGTAGGTAAAGTTGGTGCCAAAGGAAGAAATAATCATTAAAAGGCTGCTGTTCCTCCTCATATACTCATGCATGAGCGGGAGCAAGCGCATAGGGAGAGTGAGACAATTCACTAACCAGATTTCATCTGCTTCTGAAATAGGCAAAATAGGGCTAAGCCTCCTCTCATTTATGTCAAGAACCAAAGAGGGTTGCAGGTTTGTTTAGCAGAGCACACTGTTTGTTTTCAACAAATATTTACTTTTGTTTTTCCTTACTCTATTTCTCTTTCACTATGTTTAAATACTCTATATTCTGATTTTCCCTGTATTACCCTACAGCCAAACTGTTTTGAAGTGAAACTCAGAACACTTGAAGAAAAACTCTTTCAGTCCCGTCAATGATCACAGACCAAGGGAAGTCAAACTGTGATATTCAGGTGTACTGTTCAGATAGGCCTTTAATTTTGGAACACAACAAATATGGAATTCATTTCTCTTAAAAGGGATAAATGTATGAAATTTTTGGAGGAATGTTAGCTGAGTAAGAATACAATCAAATGCATGCAAGGGTCAAAAAATCAATAGCTAATAAAGTTACTTTCAGACTGGAGTATTACTGGACCTGTTCTCAGGGTATTTAATGGTCATATCAGTCCAATGTCCACCCAACTTCATATTGAGAAGTAAATATGAATACTTCATGCTTCTAAATTCAAATTCCTGTTCCTAAGTAGCTTTTCACATTAATTGATGATGATTCTTTCTGACAGTCCTGTAAAATTAGTTGTAAAACACCATAATTTTTTTTAAGTTCTAAAATCAGGTATTGAGGAAAATAAGATCAGTCCTCTATTTTCAAACAGCAAAGAGACACAAAGGAAAAAAAAAGAGATAAAATGGTAAGTAAATAAATATACTTAAAGGGAAAAGAGTAAAATTAACACTGTATCTTTTAATACATGGAAAATTATACCACCCTTGGTGATAGAAAATTAATTCAAAATGCTATTATACATCTTCTGAAATGACTTTTCAGGAAGGAAAATTTGTTTCATAATAAATATCTTGTTAATCTAAGTATCACTTACAGCAAAAGAGATATGGGGAGGTGCTTTAGCAGTCTGGTTAAAAAGAGTATAATCAGTAATTTTCCACATCTGTTTACTTTGATTCTAAATGTTTTGAAAATGGGTAGCACATTTCATCTAAGACACAGAATTGGAGAGACAGTACAGGTGTTAGGCTCTCTCTCAGCTCCAACATGAACTTGCCACCCCACTCTGAAAAGACACATCCATCTTCTTTCAGTTATAACGGAGTCTTTCAAGGCTTGCTTATACTTTGAAGCCTCATTCTGTGTTAGTGATGCCCATGTAGTCCTAGGTTGTTGGTTAGAGGTGTAGTGAGTCATTCAGGGTCATGATATTACTCTATAGATCTATTACATGTATAGATAACACTATATTTAGTGAGACAAAGCCCTCTCCAGAACAAAACAAAATAGCTAGTTACCTGAGACATGGAAAAGGCTGAGGTACTTAGTGATTTTTTTTTTCCTTACTCTTTATTAGAAAGTGCAGCAGCCACACCATTCAAGTTGCAGAAAGAAAAGGCAGTAACTGGGAGAATGAAGAACTGCCAGCTGTAGGATAAGATAAAGTTCTAGAATATCTTGGGACCCCAAAGGTGCACAAGTCCCTGAGACCTGATGAGACGCATCCTTGGGTCTTGAGGAAGCTGGTGGCTGAAGTTGCTAAGCCACTGTCCATTATACTGGGATGTTGTGGTGATCTGGTGAAGTTCCCACTGAGGGAAAAAGGGAAATATAACCTAATTTTTTAATAAGAGGAAAAAAGGAAGTAGTAAGGAACAACAAATCAATCAGTCTCACCTCGGTACCAGCAAGATCACAGAGCAGATCCTCCTGGAATCTATACTTAGACACCTGGAGAATAAGGAGGTGATTTATGATAGCTGACATGGCCTCTCTAACGGCAATTTGTGTCCAACAAATGTGGTGCCTTTCAGCTTACAACAGCTAACAGTCTTGTTGGCTGAGGGAAGAGTAACAGATGTCATCTACCTAAATTTGTGTAAAGTGTTTGGCACTTTCCTGGACAACATCCCTGTCCCTATGGCATGAATTGGATGGACCACTCAGTGGATAAGGAATTGACACTCCAAGCATTGAAGTCAAGAGCACCGATGTCCAAATAGAGACCAATGCTAATGGTGTCCCTCAGGGGTCAGTGTTGAGACTGGCATTGTTTGACATCCTTGTCAGCAGCATAGACAGTGAGTTTCAGTGCACTCTCAGCAAGTTTGTCCATGACTCCAAGATGTGCGGCGTGAGAAACATAAAGAAGGGAAGAGATGCCATTGAGAGGGACCTTGACAGGCTCTACAAGAGGGACCATGTGAACCTTATGAAGTTTATCAAGGCCATGTGCAAGGTCTTGCATGTTGTTCAGGCTAATTCCAACCACAGATACAGGCTGGGCAGAGAACGGATTGAGAGCAGCCCTCAGGAGAAGGACTCGGGAATATGAGTTGTTGCAAAGAGTGACATGACCTAGTAATGTGTGCTCACAAAGACAACTATACCCTGAGCTGTATCAAAAGCAGAATGACCAGAATGTTGAGGGATTTGATTCTGCCTCTGTACTCAACTCTCCTGAGACCTCATCTGGAGCATTGCATCCAGCTCTGAGGCCCTCAGCATAAGAAATATGTACCTGTTGGAGGAAGTCTGGAGGAGTGCCTTGAAGCATCTCTCTTATGAAGATGGGCTGAAAGAGTTGAGGGTATTCAGTTTGGAAAAGAAAAGGCTCTAGGAAGGCCTGATTGCAGCCTTCCAGCACCTGAATTTGGGGAGGGATTTTTCAAAAGGGCATATAGTGATAGGACAAGGAGAAATAGCTTTAAAATGAACGTGGGTACTTTTAGATTAGATACAAAGAGGACATTCTTTACAGTGAGGATGGTGAGGCACTGAAACAGATTGTTCAGAGAAGCTATGGATGCTGCTTGACTGGATGTGTTCAAGACCAGTCAGATGGGGCTTTGAGTCAATTGGCCTAATGGAAGGTGTCCCTGTCCATGACAGAGAGCTTGAAACTAGATAATCCTTAAAGTCCCTTACAAGCCAAACTATTCTATCACATTGTAAATGTTCATTCTTTAAAAATCACCATGAAATATGACATTTTGAATGAGGTTCTAGCCTTGAAAGAGGGTGGTATCAATTTCCATGTATTAAAAGGAATTGCATACACTACACAGCTGTTGTACTTAATCCTTACAAGCAGTGAAGCTAATTAGCCTTGGCACAGCAACACACTGACATTGCTACATTGCTTGGGTTCTGTCAGAGTAGCTCAGGTATCTCCACAGAACTGCACAGTTCAATGCAGGCATACACAACAGGAATCAAATTCTCACTTCCCATACTCCACTGCTTAGATAATGCCAACTCTGAAGTCAAATAATGTCATTAATTAAAGGAGCATTTTTAGCAGAAAGGAAAGTCATGTAAGCAGATTGCAGCTGAGTAGGGAGGGGAAGGAAATGATGAGGACACAAACATGAGAAATAAAATGTGAAAAAGAATGTACCAAAGTAATGCTTATCATTTTAGATTCTTGTTCTGCCATACAGCTCAATATAATAATTTAAACCAAAAATATAAAATTTCAGGTACTATAGTAAATCCTGCAGCTACCATGAGGGTGACCAACATTCAAAATGGTTGAGACAAAAGAGTCCTCATAATCTTAAATATTGCTTCTAGTTAACAATTTTTTTTCCACTGATATGCAATGAAAACTTCCTTTTTCTTACATATCATTCACTTACTTTATGGAACTTAGCCTCACTTTAGAATAAGCAACGAGAGAAAATTGTACAGAAGCATGACAACTTTTTGTAATAAAAAAATTATATTATCACCTACGCTTATATTAGATATTTTTATCTCTATCTATTTTATGTCTACACAACAGCTAAATATTTTTCCAGAATACTATCCCTGATAAATGTTTGCAATACTACTAATGTTTTAACTGGAATATGTAGTCTAGACATTTCCCAAGCAAGGTCCCTTAAGTTCCAAGCGCACATGCGTATGGTAATACTAAGCTTGAAAAATGAAGTTTTATTCCTCTCACCCCAAACCGAGTAGTGCATTTTCTTCTGGTATTCTATGTTGATTTCAATGGCACATGGAAAATATTCAAACTGGGAGCAGTAACTCATTTAATTTGTCCTTTACTCTAAGCAAGCAGAATTTCAGCAAGTCTGACTGGCAATGTGCTGTCTGAATCCAATGCATGGCTATGCCTAATTTCTCTCAAAAGATTTTTAAAACAGCTGCCAAGGCAACCTGAAAAGACTTTTGGCTTTTAAAGACTCCTGTGGAGGGGGCAGGTACCAACAGCTGCAAATTACCACAGGCAAGCAATCCAATCCCACATTTGGGATTTGGTTCAATCTTGGACCATCAAGAAATGATTTTTGGGTGGATAAAGGGCTCAGTAGAGCTCACCTGGTGTAAAGAAAATAGAAATGGTAGAAGCAGATTGCCACAAACCCTTTCATTCCTACATTACATAGGGTTAATTGCTCGTACTGTCCTGGATCACACTGAATGACGCCCCCTGGTTTACTGAGGAATAATTTGAATTGCCTTTGAATAATTCTGTGGCTGTTTATACTATTAGATTGACACTGTAAAATCACTTGCAGAAGCTGGTTTTCTGATTTCCTCTTTGGTTCTGTACTTTGTCACCATAGGTAGCATGGGAAAAAATTGAAGGTTTTCAGTGGAGCAGGTCACCAAAATTCCTCCCTGTCTTTTATCTTAATCTTCTTCCTTTTGGCCTGAATTCTTTTTGAGTGATGTGTCATAGAGCTTCTGGCAACATTATACCTGCCATTATGTTACAACCAAAATACATCAAGGCCTTCAGGCAGTAATCAATTGTTTTCAGTTTGTGAAAGCAATCAAAAAATCTGCACTCACAACATTAAAATAATGGGAATGCTTAAGCAATGCAAGTAATTTTACCATGATCCAGCTTCCACTTTAGAATCAGGAATAGTGAATGGAAAGAGGGAAAAATCTAAACTGATTTAAATATGTACTCTTGTAGGAGGAAGACCAACTGAAATAGACACCTTGGTTGATGGTGCAATATCTATTGCATAGGAAGAAGTCATACCCCTGTCAACACTTTTTTTTGCACTCTTACATCTCATAGTTTTTGACCAAAGTTGCTGCTAGTCAAAGTCTGTTTTTAGAAAAATGTTTCTGTGTCAGAGCATGGTGGGGGAGATGCTTTTAAACTCCGTGTGTGTGTGTGTGTGTGTGTGTGTGTGTGTGTCTATTTGAAAGGCTGTTATCAGCATGTCAAGGTGTGTGCCTTTGGCGTCGTCTGGCTGGGAAGCTACACAATGCATCCTATGTAAGATTTGCAAGGTGATCTCATTTTAAACTAAGCCCTTCATACCTACTATCAAGGGTGACAGGTAGAGGGAATTTTCAACTACTTCATTATTTTTTTCCCTGCAATTCAAACTCAGCATAGTATCAATGTACCAATTCAACTTACTCCACTTCCCTTTTATCAATTATTTTAAAATTGAAAGGCGCTGAAGAATATTTAAAAATTATTTCCTTTGTCCAGAAACATGACAGCAACCAGAATAATGGATAACTCAGTGTTGCTAAATATTTGGTATGTGCTTAAGCTAAGCACCTTAAGCTAAGTATGAGTAAATGCTATTTTCTTCCTTACTGAATCAAAATAAGAACTAGGTAATCTCTTTAAAGGAGATGCCTAGATGTTTAATACTCTCATAGTCATATTTATTTGCGTACTTTGAGGTATATTTTGTGGAAGAACAGTTTGAGACACTGTTCTAGCTGTCTCTCTTCTTGTGTGGCCTTGTAATTTCTATCTTGTGATCTGACGTTTGCAAAACTCTTACATTTTGTAAACTGGACAGACCTCATGCTCCCCCAAAAGGGAAGTTGAGGAAGTTGATAGCTTAGCTTTGATAAGAGGGTACGAATCCCCTCCCCCTAACTTTGGCTCAGATGAAATCTTTGAGGGAAAATATGTTGTATCTACATATAAATACACTATATATAGCTATATACACATATAAGGTATATACAAAATAGATGGCTCTTAATCTCTGATTATGTCAAATTCTGGCCAAAGTGAAGTCTACAGCAAATCTCCAGGATTTTTGATAAGACATTATTTTATTACTTATCTGGTCAGATGGATATTTGCAGCTGTAACTCTGATATTCTGACACCTCATGAGGCTGTTGCAGCTATATGTACACCAGTAAATTGAAATAATCAATGGTGTAACATCCATATCTTTTATAATGTCAACATGATTCCTCACATAATTTTAGACTACAACACAGTAATAGTCTTAGAAAATATCCAGTTGTAACTGAGGGCGGCCTTTGCTGAAGCCATTTTGGCCATATGAATTCAGATTATGCCATGCCATTTACCATCTGGGATAGGTAAAACATGGTCATGATCTATTTTATTATCTTCTGTATACTTCATATATTTTCCATAGAGAACCATTTATTTAAATGCAAGCTATGATGCATGAGTTTTACAAGTTGTGAAGAATTTAGTTTGTTAATAGTATAGTTCCCCCAGAAAGAGTTTAAGAATAAATTTTAATTTCCATAAAGAGAATTCTCACAGGAATTTCATTAGAGATCTACTGAGCTTCATATTGTAAAATCTTAAAATATGGCATTTACTTTCGGCTTTAAATGGTACTTTGGTAAAAACATATTACAAAGAAACTAAAAATGAAAATTAATTCTTGTTTCTGTCTCAGATTTAGTAAAAATTTTCCTTCATTTATGTCATTTTCCTACCATAACTTCAATCAGATTTTGCTAAACATCCCAGTATTTTAACACAAGGTATTTTTTTGTAAAAGTCTATCCAATCATTTATCATTATAAATCTCTAAAAGGATGTATATCATTTAAAAATACCACCTTAGATAACACAATGTTCCGATTTGTGACTCTGACTTAGTATCCAGGACAAATACTTCACCATGTAACTGACTAAAACTGTGTGGAGCATCTCTGAATTTTAAAGATATATTGATGTAGTCACATATGCATATATAAAGCATCCTGTCCTTACTTATTGCTTTGATTTAAAAATGTTAATGCAATATTTTATTGACCTGAAACACAAATAAAAGACCATGCGTGCCTCATATCCTCTGTGCACACCTCATATCCTGTTCTTCTGTATTGCTTTCTACAGTTCACAATCATTTAGAATTCAGGGTATTATAAATTATACTGAGAAAATAAATAGAACTGGTCAGTATCAAACATATGATCCATGTGCTGTATCTGAGCATGAAGAAGTGTTCAATCAAAGCTCTGACAGCAATCATTTCAAGGCATCTGTGAATACTATTGTGGGTATCAGACATAACAAAATATGACTTTTTTCCTAAAAGCCCCTACTCTGACTTCCAGGCCCTGTTTTTGATAAAAAAGCAATCAATTTAATTATATACAAATATGAATAAAATTTTAGAGTTTGAGCAAATGATTCAAACTGAAGAAAATCTTAGCTGTTTGTCAGCCTGGCATTTTTCCTATGCATCTTGCTCTTGCTTATAGATAACTTTATGCTCAGAAATTAAGACAGACGTAACTGCAAACTATGCAAATATAACCACAATTCATTTATCGATTTATGGCATATGTATATGTGTATATACATACATACATACATACATATATATCTATACACATATGCGTATATATATATGCATACATATACGTATGCATACAAATATATACATATTTTTCACTTTAAAATTCTGATACAGTGTTTTACACTTGCATAATAACCATTCAATATATCCCACAGCTGCTCTGCCTTTCAGATTTAGCTCAGTGTGAAGATTATTTTTGGCAAACATGGAGGAAAAAAGCTAGAACTGTGTATAACATTGCAGTCTGTTATCCAAAATATCCCCCATAATCTGATTGAAGACACATAAATAGTTAAACAAATTCAATTAGAAAGTTGTTAAAAGTTAACAGAAGACATTTACCAAATGGATTGAGCCAACAAAGAGACATGATCCACTATGATCTTACATAAATTTAAGTGTCATTGCATTCTTCATTGAAGTCTGGAGAAAATGTAGGAAGGAAAGGAAATCCTAAATTTAGGATTTGTAATCAGAATTAAATCAGAAAAATTCTTGTGGATCTCTAAATTATTTAGGAATGCCCAGGAAAAATATTCCAGAGCTACTGTGAAGTCTCTAAATATGCCAGCTCTGCCTAAAACAGATAAAAGGTGAAAGAGATTATAGAAATGGTTTGGGGGAAAAGCCCTAGTAATAAAAAAAAGGTACCAGCAAACTGCTGTTATCTATATCACTTTGCTTCTGTCTTGAATACCAGTTGTAGTTCTGATTGCCTCCTCTCTAACAGCACATCTTAGAAAAGAGGTAGAGAGAATTGTGACAAGGATGATCAAAGATAGTGTATAAAAGATGAACATGAAATAATTAATTATTCAAAAGGTTGAACAAGGAATATTTGCTCACAACTTCTGACAACAAAGGACCAAAAAGGAAAACAAATGAAATATTCAAACACTGTTTACTACACGCATAATAATATCCTTTTCCATGAGTGTAGAACTCAGACTCTGGATGACAGCAAAGAAGTATAAATGGATAAGTGGTTCATTGTGAATGCAATACTTGCTCTCAGGAAACCTTTATTGTGCATTTCTGGAAGTGGCAAAAGTCTGCTTAGGAATTTTCCATATCTACTGGCCTTCGGCTTAAGTTCTTTAAATGTTTCCAGTGGACATATCAGAGCCAGACATGGAAACAAATTATTCCCTCTCATAAGTCCTAAAATGTGGGGATTCTTTCTTTATGATCTTTAATAACCCAAAAATACACATCAATGTTCAATAAAATAACTGTTGTATCCCAGGTTTGGGTTCAGATTAGGAGTTCTGATATGTGTTAGTTAGCCAGTTCTGTTACCCCGATCCACGTCACTCCCCTGTAACCTGCCCCCATTGGGTGAGGAGGGCTTCCGCCTCCCTCGGCCTGCCCCCTATAACACCCTATGCCTTCCTTTGTTTGGGGACATTTTCATCCACGTGGAGTTGGGGGCGGTTCACAGCTTCTCCGTCACAGCTCCCCACAGCAAATAAAATCTCCCCAGCCTCCCACGCGGATGGAGTGGACAATTCCTTTGCCTCTTTGCCTTGACCCTCGCGTGGGCGACAGAACCCGGCAAGCCCCAACCAGCGCGCCGTGGAAGCGGCGCCTGGGAGCAAGCGGCGGCCCAGTCCCGAGGAGAAACCGTGCCTTTTAGGCTCCCCGGAGCAGTAAGGGACCGGGGAAAACAACGCGACGCCGCAATAACCATTTGAGAAAGCACCATTCTCTTTCTGATACATTTCATGCAGATGATTTCCTATAAACATTGTATTTTGAATTAATTTACCTTTGAATTAAAAAAAAAAAAATTGGTTTTGAATTCAAATGAAATAGCAACATAACATTTTGGAAGATCAGCACATGGCATGTCTAAATAAGTCAATTAAATCTCATGTTCTAGGTCCAAGAAATGATGTCCGCCTTTTAAAAAATTCTTAAATCTTAAAAAATTAAGAAATTCAGATGCAGATAAACTGCATGTTAAAAAAGACATGAGAAGGCAGTGTTTCAGTGAGAAGTTATTTGAAGAAGTTTTGATCAGTATTTTATTTAATTTTCTTTTGATAGGTTCTTCAATAAATATAATGAAATATAGAGTTGCTTAAATAAATTTGCATCAAGATTTCATCTAGGAGTTTAAAACTGGCTTTTTCTTTTTTAATTTCTTTGTGAGGACTTCTTAAAGAAAAAAATCCTCATCAATTAAATCGTTCCTGAAATCTGAAGTTAAAGGAGAGATGAACATTAATATTATGCAGGTGGAATTAATTAAAAAAAGATTCTAGGGCAAAACAGGAACAGAAAAAGGAGGAAAGCCCTATTTCCCATTTCATGCAACCTAATCTTGGTGAGGGGCAATGAATAGCAAGCCTTTAGATAAGTGATATTTTAATTATGTCTGGAAAGGAGTTCTCTATAAAAGACTGCATGAATGGGAGAAGAAATTGTATAATTTTTTATGTTTATTGGTAGCAAAGTGACAATATTTTCATGAATGCAGAAAAATATCTCAAGAATTCCAGTGGAAACATACGCTAATGAAGTAATAGAATTATTGCCACTAAGTCACCATGAGGTATGGTTGGAGACTATGAAAGTGATACCCTTTTGGCCTCCACTGTGAAATCACAGACCTCAGGTTATATGAATGATATCTTTTATTCAGAATGGATCCAATAATATGAAGTAACTAAGGAGAAGTCTAAAGTTCTGTCAGCATTTTTCTATACTTTGAGAAGTTTCTGCTGCCTTTCACCTTAAATAATCCATTATTTTAACATCACCTGCACTTCATTACATATAACCATGTCTGGCATTTCCAAAAAACAGCGAATATTTGTATGGTTCCATTATGAATCCAATTTTCTGCACCATATATGGTTTAACAGCCATTTTAAATCACATTGGCCAGAAACTTTGCAAGTATATTTTAGAGACTAACATCCTGATCATGGCATGGAATCCTAGGCTATTTCACAGTGAGGACAATAAATAAGACACATCTGGAAATTCAGAAAAGTGTGTTCAGTGTTCATTGGGATCAAGTCTTCTGTATCCATTTTCACACAGAGATCCCTATGTGTGCACCTACTCACACACATCTGCTGTGGCTATTAATCACTTCACTACACTAGCTTTTGAATATCACAATGAAAAGATTCATGTAATGACATTATTACCACATTCTTCAAGAAGTACAACATCAGGTGGTGCTGCTCAGCTTAGACTTCCAGATTTTCTACATGTCTTACCATATAAACAACCTCTTAATTTTGAGTGCAGATAATCCTTTGTTTATTTAAACAAGTAAATGCTTCTGGAACAGCATTTTCATTGAAGGTGCAAACTTCTGACCTGGAAAGATATTCACAAGCAATAACATTTGCTTTTATCTCTTTTCTGTATCTACATACAACTCAACATTATTAATTACTTCACTGCAGGGAAGTAACCTGCAGAACTTGAATAGTGACAGAATAATGACACAACGTAGAGAGATGTTTCTCATATCTGAAATAGATGAGTAGCAATGTAAGAAGTAAATCAGTAAAAAAATCAAAAACTAAATTAAAAAATACATTAATGACATGAGTAGGCTCTATACATTTAGAGAGTAAAGTTACTTGAAAACCAGTTCATTTGTATTTCAGTTCTGTAAAAATCATCCTGGGATTTCCTTTCCATAGAAAATTCTATCTCTGAAATATCCTTTCACCCTCTATTGGAATAAAAATTTAGCAAACTAAAATAACCTTTGTAGTTGCTTCCAAGTTGTTTCTTTTTTTTTTTTTTTTTTGGGGGGGGGGAAGGGAGGGGATTGTTCTTTTTTTTTGCTTTTAAAAATTGGAAATTACTATAGAGTTCTTTTTCAGAAAAAGAAGTATACTTTGGAAAGTTTTTGACTTCTCAAATTTGCCTTCCTATGACCTGATTATGCTAAATGTCAGACTATTTCAATAGGATTTATTTTAGTAAGGAATTAGAGAGTTGTTAAAAAAAATGCATAAAACAACTACCTTTCTTAATTTTTGTTTTTTAAAATACAATAGGAGAAAATTAAATAGAAATATGCTAATACCACTAGACAACAAATATAGTAGCCAAGGTTATCTGCTTTGATGTTATCTGTTCTATCCAGTCAGTTAAGATAGAAAAATCAACGCAGACTAAAGTTTTCAGTGCAATCTATGAAAATACTGTGATACTTATTCTAGTATGAGTTACAACTATATTGTGGCCAGGTGCAAGAGAGTTGAGAGAAGTTTACATCTATATTGTGGCAAGTTTAGATTTTTTTTAATATGTAGCTGTCTTTTGTAAAATCCCAATATGTAGACAGTCCAGTGCCTCACTTGAAAAAAGAGTAGCATTTAAATATAATTTTAATTTATATTCAAATATAATACAGTAAAAAATTATGTAACCTAAAAAAATCATCAAAGAAAGTGTAACTTACTTGTTATATATACACATATTTTAGGCTACATATTTGTCAAAGTGCCAGTGATTGTATAATCAGACCCCCACAGAATCAGACACCCAGTTTAGAAATCAATACCTTTCTTTTATTAGTTCTGTCAATATGCTGATATTTTTGTGTACATACTTTCTACTATGGATGAGGTGAAAAAGCTTCATCTTAATATGTACTGAATCTTTATGGAGTCATGGGCAAAGATAATTGTTCATTCCCTGCTTTTAGCAACAATACCCCCTGCTCCATTTTCATCATAAGCCCATAACAGCCAGAGCAGCTGCCTGCAAGGAGCACAGAAATTTGGCAAGTCCTTAACTGATCCATTGATTGTGCTGATATGATTTAGTGGTGTGCTGCAGAAGCTGTCCAAGACCACACGACTGCAGCCAACCCTCCCCAGGATGGCACTGAGGGCTCCACAGACCACAGTTGATGTCACTTCCCAGCTGGACTGTTCATATTAACACGAGTTTGCCTGTGTTTAATAGTAATTACAAAGAAGTCATGCATTGCTCTTTAAAGGTCAGACCTGTTTTTCTCTCCAGTTATTGTGGTACTGCTGAATGTCTTTCACCTTTACTGACAAGGAATGGAAATGAAACAAATCTATGTATGTAACTGTAAAAGAAAACAGTGTTTTCCAGTTTTCTTCTTTGAATGACCTTTGCACCAACACAATAAGCTAAACATAAAAAAATTATAAATGAAGGAAAACACTTACCTAGTCTCTCAGATTTAATTCAAGAACTCCCAGGAATCCAATGAGAATTAATTGGGTAAAGAAAACTCCAAATATTCAGGTGTCCTCCATTTCTTTCCGCCACATTCTCTTTCAGGAGCATTCTATTTTACAGTGGACAAGCAGGTAGGAAACAAGAAATTAAATTAATTTGATGTGCTAAACTAAAACTCTGAAAGTATTTGATGATAGAAGCCCTTCTCACATTACTGGAAACAAGCTACCAAGGGTATTATATTTAGCATTTAATACAAGAAGAAAAATATATTTTTCATATTTTAAGGTCGGCTTTGATATTTTATTTTTAAACTTTAATGTTCTGTATTACTGGTCTTGAACATACATGTATGAGAGACATGCTTTATTTTTAGATTTAAAAAATAAGTGACAAAATATTTTTTTAAAGAACACAGTTCAATATGCAAGGATTTATACTTGCTCATTTGCTTTAAAAATTACTGGTTCTTATTTAGGGTTAGATGGCTGTTTTTTTCAGTTAAATACCATAGAAAAAATCTTTATGTATGTAAGATATAGATATAAATATTTGGCTTTTTTGTTGTTTGTTGTTTTTTTGGTTTGTTTTTTTTTTTTTGTTTGGTTGGTTGGTTGGTTGGTTTGTGTTTTTTTTGTTTTGTTTTGTTTTGTTTTGGGGTTTTTTGGTTGTTTTTTTTTTTTTTGTTTTGTTTTTTTGGTTTTTGTTTGTTTGTTTGTTTGTTTGTTTTAATTTTCAAGGAGGAGTGAATAGCTGTTCCATTTCTCTCTGTCAAGATAGATTAGGTAACTGTGCCACTCATTTCTCTGATCCAGGATCTTAATAGTTTATAGTTTATATATCCACTGATGGAGTCTACTTGCTCCCACCAATCTGTCTGAAATTCCCTTTATATTTTTTATGTCCATTAGTCTCTTCATCAGCTTTACAGTGGCACTGTATTCCTGGGTTTGCCTCTTCTTCAGATGTGCATTTGATATTTCACATGTCTGTTACATTTTGCTGTATATGCAGTCTTCTCCTCCATTTATCACACTTTTCTCTCTGCAATCATATGCTTACAGCAGAGGTTACATCTGTACAAAAAAAAAAAAAAAAATCAGTAGGGGTAAGCCTCTAGCAGTGGCCTGGGCATGCAGCTGTCCATATTGAGTGCATATTGGCACAAAGTTAGGCAAGGTTATAGCGACTGGAAAGTATCTTCCACGCAAAGCTCAGGCACAGTATAGGCTATAGTAGGAATCAAAGCCCTGTCAGGCTGTATACATCAGACATATTTAAAGGAAGACAGGGGGGAGTGAAAACACATGCCCTATTTAACTAGCTTTTAGGTGAAGGAGCAGGAGAGTGCAGATTCAGCATTACCTAGGTTACAAAGAATCAGAGACATAGAACAAAGCCTTGGTGGTTACCAGCTCCAAGCCTTCAGTCAGTGTTTATTAGCAGCCAAACTGTTGTCATCACTATACACATATTACTCTTAGACACATCCTACTACGTAGGTACTGATGTGTGAAGTGCACAAATACAGATTTTAAAATTTGAACAAGAGTTCTATCAACAAGGTCACATGGTTAGTTTTATCTTATTTCTTGGTGCAAGATATTAAAAATGAGAATTAGCTCATAGTTGTGTAAAACGTCATGAAAAGGCACTTTTGTACTTACAATGGAAATTCCAGAATGAATATGAAATGAAAACAATTTTTTCTAATCAGACAGCAAAAGGAACAGTAAAAAGACAAAAGCAAAACCCCAAAACAAATAAAACAAAAGCAATCCACAAAAATCTTAATTTAATAATAATAATAAAGTTGCACCAGGTTTTTGAGTTAAAGAAATATTTGCAAAGTGCTACAAACCACTCTATTTTAAATGATGGACTTCCGTGTTTTAGTCTGCAAGATTTACAAGAAAAATAAACCTTCCCTGTAATTTCTAAAATATCTTTCTAGTTAAATTGTTAAAAAATGTATTAAAATTCATTGAATTTATAGTCAGCATGTCAGCATGTTGATATTTGTCTTAGATTATTTTATCACAACAGTTCACTTATTGAAATGATGGAAGGCAAAGTGTGCTATATGGAACCTAGACAATAGAAGTTTCCTTGGCTTACCTTTTACACCTGCAATTCCATATTAAAATACTCTAAAAGACAAATGGTTAAATAACTCTAACAATGAAAGCTTGAAAATCATGAGGGACTAAGCAGTTCTGAGCATCCTGTCTGCAGAAAAAGCAAAAACCATGTGTTACATTTAAGCATATAGGACCTTGCCAGCTTCTGACCACGCTGCCATAAACACATTTAATGTAACAAATAAAGAATGTTACTTGCCTCTCAAAGACTGATTTGGCAAAGGATTTTTGCTTTTGAATATCTTTACACATGCAGGTAGCCCTGATGAGATCTGTGAGAATGTTTTGTGTAAACATACTTGTGCTCAGAAGCACTGGGAGGACTGAATCTTAACAGTAACATAAACTATTAAGAAAACTTAGGAAGGGAGAGAATTTACCTTGGTGTGAAACTTGGCTGCAAGTGACAGGAGAATCAGATCCTTAGTGTGTATCTGTTACGGTAAGTAGCAGTTCATTGCTTAAAGTGAAAACTGCAGCTACATAACAGAGAGTGCATAACTTCATCATTTCTCATTTAGTGAAAACGCTAACAGTGCACAGACATAAAAAACGCTAATCTAAACTATTAACACAATACTCAAACAAACTGAAGTGATAAGTACAAATAAAAGTATCTGTGTTGGCTGAGTTCTGGAGTGGTGGCTGATTTATCTCACAAAGCACTTAGAAATCAGTGTTTAATTCTTTTTTTCTCAGCTCTAGATCACAGGTCACATACTTAACTACACAAATCTATTTAAATAAACAATGTGCTTATGCGTCATTATTCACTCTGCATGGCTGCAGTCCAACTCAAAGGAGATGGGGGCAGGAAGAGCAACACAGTTATCTTTGTCAGAAGAAATGAAGGGGGCAGATTTTCAACTGATATATCTTAACATATTCTGTTATATATTCTGTACTCAAATGTTGCTGAGGGCTTTTGAACAAAGTAGTTTGATAAAATTTACAAGGTATCACTGGAGCAAATTGTGTGTTGTACTATCTACATTTCCATAAACATTGAACCAAGTACTCAGATGTCCAAACTGGTGCATTCCAAAATGCAAAGCATACCAGGAAAGGACATGTCACACCAACCAAGATTTTTTTCACAGAGAAATTAATACTATTTCTCATAAATATGCAACCTATGCAAGAACTGAAAGAGAATGTCATTTGCCTTTTAGTTACAATTAATGTCTAATAAAACCATGACATAATATTTTAGACATGCTTATCGTATCTTCTTCACATATTTTCTATCTAACTTAGACTAGCATAAAATCCATACTTTAGCTCTCTAAGATTCTTATAAGGCGTAGTGGCTACTAGATCAGGGTCAGCGTTCAGTTTACAGTAGGTGTGTGCTCAGGTGCTCCCATTAGCTCTAGCAAGTCTCCATTGCCCTTTGATGCCTGCCAGTTTAGAGCACCCCTGTATATTTTTATAGGCTTTGTGTATTTTTCCAGTTATAATTTCTGGTTGATTGAAAAATTGAGACAGAAAATATTTTTTTCTTTGCAGCAAGATTAACAAAAATAGAATAGATTTATACTCTTTTCCTATCAGTTCTTTATTTCTTCTATCAGTTCTAAGATTCAGGTATGCAGGTGAAGCCATTTGCTTCAAGTTTATTAGTTACTTTCTGCACAGAAAATATTGCTGTCTCTGAAAATATAAAATAAAATATTATTTTTTTGTATGATTAGATAGCTGGAGAACTTATTTTTTCCCTAATAAAAATATGTAGTTTATGCATCATATTAATATAGCTATAGACATCAAATTATTCATTATTAGTTATTAATTACATTAATATAGTTGTGCTTTCAAATTTATTTTTTTGGCTTGCACACTAAGGGCAAAGTTTACTACTGGTCTTTTTCATCATGCTCTTCTGGCTTGTGGTTAACATGTAAGAACAAAACCTGAATGTCAAGAATTTTTTTTTTTTTCCCCAGATACATGCAATAAAGTTGCAGAATATGGTCTCTTAATCTTTGATTATTATTAGCTGGGAAAAAATACACAACTAGCCTTAGTTAGGTCTGGAATTCACTATATCGTCATCTCAGCTGCATGTGCTGAGATGATTACCTGGTTGGATTATTGGCTGATTACCATACAGCCAATGCCAACAGATATAGACACATGCATTTATAAAGTTCTCAAAATTGCCTGTCTCACATGTGCGAGATTATCAACCTGTGTTAATGATCCCTGACACTGAAGAACACCGACCAGATTGATGGGTATAACTTTAGATAGTGAAAATAAGCTCATGGCTCCATAAAGACCTCAGCCCTCAAGGCTCTCGGTGACTGGGGTATGGAGAGAGTGTTATGCCAGTCTCTGAGACCAGGCTGCACATGTACAGAGTGGGAAGATGAGAGCAGACACATATCTTCTTCGAGTTCCAGTTCTATCATTTTTTTTTCATTGCATCAGTCATGCTTTACTTTTACACCATGCAAAGTAGTAAAAAAGAAAACAGAGCTGAACTTGTATAGTTTTCTCTGTGACTGAGGCTGAAACACAGCAAGTTATGGGCAATCTGACACCTCCACTTGAATAATAAATATGCTTTTCAACAATTGCTGAGTATCAGATGGAAGAATGAAAAATTAATTATCATTTAATTATTTATCAAGGACATGAATACAGTTTCATTTCTAGCGAAGGAACTCAACATAATGATTTTTACAAACATTGCCTTTCTGTCTCATGATAAGACAACTGTCTGTCTCCATGAGCTATCTGGTAACTAAATAATGACGTAATTGAAAGCTTATAAAAAGGAAAAACAAATTGTAAGTGTAATGAAACAACATATATTTATAAAAATTCCTTCATCTGGACTGTGTTGTGAATTACATCAGTGTTGATACAGAAGTTGAAAAAATATATATTTGCCTCTGAAGAAACTAAATGCATTCTCTGGTCACCAAAGTAAATCTCTGGTTTTGTCAAAAATAGTTGATAAACTTTAAAAAACATTTAAAATTGGTGCTACTCTAGCATCTCATTTAAGTGACACCAAGGTGATAACTATATAGAACTTCATTAACAGTGAACAAAAGTGCACTACTTTTAACAGAACATCTGTGAGGTTTAACAAGAATACTTTAATTATGCTTTCAGGAAAATCTGTTTTAACTGTTAATAAGATAACAGGTTTAATTGATAAAATAATCCTGGAGGGGATAACTTAAACAAGAGGAGTGACATAAAAAACAGCTTTCATTTATCCTTAACACTTACAATGGGGATTGTATATGTTTTCATTTTTAAGTGAAACTTTTTAAAGAAAGCATAATTGAAATTTACTTTCCAGTTAATTAGAAAGATCAATGAAACCTGTCCTATGATTATCTGAACTGAAACATTTTCTGATATTGTAACTGGCAAATTCAGTTTAAGGAGTCAAAGGCAGTCTCTATATTTTTATCACTCCTGGTGTATTCTGTACTGTAAATCAAACCTAAACTAGATTTACTTTTTTTTTTTCTTTGAAATACATAATGCAATTTGGTAGTCTCTAAAGTTAACAGTAATAATACAGGAACAAGATGAAAAGACTTCAAGTCATGTGGCTCTCATGAATTTTAGAAGAAAGTTTTGTGGAGAGGTCCTTTAATTAATTCTAAAACCCAAAAAATCCTGCTGCTACATTGTATTGAACTTTGTAGAAACAAAAAATTGTTGGCTTCAGATCAGGGTTACACTGCATTGCTTTGGAGAAGGTGAAAATCTGCTTCCCAGACAACCTCATTACTCAGTGCTCATCCTAAAATAAACCTAAAGCAATTATGAGAAGCAATGTCTTAGATACTGCACCTCTACACATTCCCAGATTCACAGGGCTGTGTGTGCTTGGTTGCACTTTTATTTAGGCTAAGCCCCAAGGTCATACAAGTCCTTCCTTGCTGCTTCTCACCCATGGTGTGCTCCACCAGGGTACCAGTGCAGGCAGTAAAGATGCTGAGACTCTGGAACATGCCACAGCACATCTCAGTGTGGCCTCCACTGGTTTGAGTAAAGACAAGACAACTAATCTGAATTTCAGAAAAACATTGATGAGACGAATCCCCCAGCTTTTACAATGCACACCATCTTTTTATTGTTTTCTTTCGCAAGGATGCAGAAGAGGAGACAGGATGCCATTTAGTGCTCTCCTACTCCCACAATGTTTCATGTAATGACCTGAAAGTATATGTTGGTAACATAAACATGTCTTTGGGAAATAGGGTTGTTGGCTCCTATGCTGGAGGAATCAGTGTCTCCCTACCACTGAAGAGATCTTTCTCCTAGCCCTTTTACACATTATTCTGCTCCTTTTGACCCAGAGCTAGTCCACACACAGATTGTCATGTTATCATACAAAGTAGTGATTGATATTAAAGAAATATATAAATATTTTTTTTTCATTTCATACTATGTTTATTTATCTCAGTTGTTCAGAACAAGATCAGTAATGTTGTTTTAGAAAGTTGCAAAATTCAACAAGTGCTAATATAGCCAGAAAAATTTGTTAACATTATTTGATAACACCAGTAGGTGCATTTCATGTAATTTATTTAAGGAAGCATACTCCTAAGATTAAATTTATTTCCAACCACAAGAAAATAACAAATAAATTGTGAAATGTGTCTCAGATGAATGTTGAATGGTTGCAGACCTTCTCTTGATCTCTATAGCACTTTTTACTTTCAATGTCTCACAGCAAAAGCACTTGAAAAGTTTTTGATATTCTTCTATCACCAGACAGCATTTTACAAGCTGTTGGAAGTAGTTTATAATATAGATATTTATTTATTTTCTGTACTGTCCATACATTTCAAGTCAACAGGTACACATAAAGAAAATAAAGCATGAAGTTAAGAGAAACTTTCAGTAATATAGCAATTACTCTTTTTCGTCCTGTTATAATTATGACCCATGTTGCATTGTTTATAAGGGAGGCAAAATGTTGCACATGACAGTCAAAAACCATTAAAATAAAACATATTAAAACATGAAAGTAGTTCCATGGTGAAACAGAGGTTTAGCTCCAGCAAAGCATAATCTGACTTGGAAATGAGAAATTTCAGACAGAATTAGACCTAAAATACAGAAAGCTAATATAACTTCAGCAGCTGTTTTAAATATACATAAATAAATAAATGAGCAATTTTCTTCCCTAGATAAGAAGAGTATTCATAAGAAGTTTTCACTGGATTAATTTCCCATTAATTTGTCTGTGCTTGCATTCTTAACATTAGTTAAACAGTGTATCTTACTGCTCTGAGATAGTTCAAAATGAGTGCTTTCAAAACAGAGGTGGAATAACTGTAAAAAATCCTCATTGTCATTGTTAATTAAAACTTAAAAAGTGGAAAAAATATTAAAAATATCTATGGCTGCTGAATTAGAATGAGTTTTTGAATGTTACATAATCACAAATACCCATCAGATACATCTATAGCTGCTAATTTAAATCCAGTTGTTCTGAATTTAAACCCAGTTCATGTGACAACCTGGCAAGGAAAGGAACAATATGATAAAATTCCTTGAAGTCATATGTCGTCTCTTCTTCTTATATGCATATATGTGCTCTGAGCTTAGCACTGGACATAGCTAAATTATTCATTACTCAATTCAAAAAAATAATAATACTCAGAACTTGGCGGAATAATGACATTTGCTTCCAACCACAGTGTAAAATATATATATATAATTATTTTTAACTAAAATTAAATTGAAATCACTTTAATACAATCTTTATAGATACATAAGTTATTACAACAAGTATAGAACTTGCTTTGATTGAAAGTTTGATTGTATAAATGAAATATGGCAAATATCTTAGAAAGTATTTATTTAATAATTTCCTAATTTTTTCCCCCCACAGAACAGTTCAATATATAAGGTTATAATGCAGTCATGGAATTTGTGGGAACATTCATAATGGCTTTGATATAAAGCTACAGAAAAGAATATCCTCTATTAGAGTATATCATGCGAGTACATATCTAAAATTTTACTGAAATCCTGATGCTTTATTTGGTACTTATTTCCAAGTAGGCACAGTAGACCAACATTTGCTGTAAAACTTCACACAATAAGGGACTAGTAGCATTAAAAACAGACAAAAGAGGTCAAAATCAATCACAAAGCTCAATAAGATAAAAGAATGTCATGCATTATAATCAGGAACAGAATGATAAATCAAGCAAATACGAAAGCTTTTAGGACCTTGACATTATTCTTTGGATAGTTTCACAAAGAGATGTTTACTGTAAAAAGTAAATTATCCTAACAAGGTGCAGAGTAAGCAATTCTCACAACTGTGTAGCTAAGTAGTTTCTAGTAGCTGCTGGTGAGCAGAAATTAAATCTCACATTTTCACATTTAATAAGGAACAAAGATCATGGATTATTTCATATTCTACAGTGTTATATTTTGAATGCACTGTAGTCTATTAGTCAAAGACACAGTCAGATAAAACATTTTTTTCATTTTTTGAATCAATTGAATTACTGTATTATAAAATATTTGGCACAGACATGTGTATGCACATGTACAAATACAAAAGAAAAAGATCAATGTCAACATATATTGCATACAACTAATTACTTAGAGTTCAACCTTCCTAATTTTAGGTGGTTTTACTGAAATCCTGAAGTACAGTTACTTCCTTTCATTTCTTTCATGCTCAGAGATTGATTACCTTTGCAAGAACTTGCGTCCAATACTCTATGCTGTTAAACAGCTGGCATGGTTCCTGACCTAGCCTGCTAGAAAAGCAGAACGCTTAGAAAACATATACAGTCATGGCTCAGGACTGAGACATTCCAAATGAGTAGTTCTAATACTACTGCATGTGTCTGGGGGTAAGAGAATTTACCTGCTTAGGCACAATTTCTACTGTCTTAATTGGCCTTTGTTGCCACAGAGTAACTATTGTCCTTTTTTTATTTATCAGAACGGCTTAGGGACAGTGAAAAACATTGACTAAATTTTATGGCTTTCAGTAGCAAATATAGGTGCTGCATATTAATGCATTTCACTTTCAACATTATCAAGTTAATATATACATAATTGTATTATAAATCCTAAAGAACACTCACTGCTCAACCTTATGGTGATTTAAAGAAAGAAGAGCTTTATAGTCTGCTTTGCTGATTCTTTAGGAGTGTCAACAGTTTAATAATATTCTGCTATCTTGTCTTGCTTATTTTACTTCTGATCCTTTTGGAATGATATCACATATGGACATACTATCCAGCATTTCCTGTTTCTGTTGCAGCTTGCAGTCACTGCTACTATAAAATGGGATATATATTATTTGAGAGATATGCTGTCTAAAGTATTCAAACTACTGTATTCTTAAGAATTAAATTATAATTTATTTAGGCATATAAAGTGTTTATAATGATTTGTTCTCAAAACCAGAACTTAAGAGATTTGATGATGTGGTACGTTGATAACACAAGTGAAAGGAGTGATCTAGTATTATTTCAAGTTTTGGTAACTAAAGCACAAAAAGGACAACAAAAATAGACAGGTAACATGAAAATTCTGAGGACCTTCAAGAGAAACATATATATATATATATATATAGTCCAGAAGTCTATTTGTCTTTTCTGAATGATATTGACAGTGGGTCAACTTGGGTGAACTCATACATTTTTACAAGGTTGACATTCAATTGAGTTTAGCTTATGCAAAAAGTATTTTGGAGTTATATTTGCTGATACTATCATATTCCTTTCCTTCTTTCACTATTGCTTAGTTTTAAGAAAGACCAGAAGTTTGTCCAAGGGCATATTTTTATTCATAGTCATTGTCAGATAACCCGTGAAGCACAAAGGCACTGAAAAATTCTCAAAATTTATGAAATAAAGAAGGGATTTAAAAGCCGATAAAAGCAGAGAACCAATGCATATCAGACATATAAATCAACAGTTTGTATCCATAAAGGGCTTCATGCCTTGGTCTAATGAGAAAAAGTGTTAGTTCTGTGTAAATAACAAAATGGGTTACATAAGAGATGTTTGGGAGAAAGATGAAGCCCTGTGGGTTTTACTGTAGGAAGAATCCACAATACGTCCCAATCTGCAGCTATGGGAGCCTGTAAAACGTGTATAACATGTTTTTCTTTACAGAGGACAGCAAACATGGAAAAACACAGCAAATGTTGCAGCTTACAGTGAATAAGGGGTGACGGACGGTGGTGATCTGAAGACAATTGCTCAAACCCTACTAAAATTACCTTTATAATTCTTCCATGCTGTGCCCAGTATTTACACTGCAGCCAGTTTCCATGTCTTCTTCCCATTCAGCAACATGAAATTAAAATGTATTTTTTGCCTTAATCTACTCTATAGTTTGAATGTGGCTGAACTTTAGAAACAGGTTATTTAAACTATGTATAGGGAGAGATAATAAGTTGTAGTCCATTCAAAATTTTCTCTTTCAGATTTTTAGGAAACAGGCTGAAACAAAAACATACAATTAATATCATGAATTAGAGGCATTTTACAATTGATAAATAGTTGTGCTGCATTTATTCAAGCAATCAGTTTACATATCTTGAAAATTTGTTATTGAAAATTGTATGCAAAATTAGAGTCTACATCCATTCATACATTAATTCAAAAAAACTCACGTTACTTCTATAAGCATGGAATTTTGTAAATACCATTTTACTTGATTGATTCAAAGCCTCCTAAAGCCACAGAAGGATAACAGGATAGCAATGAGAATAAAAATGTGTTTTCATGAAATTTCATCTACAGGATTTTTTTCAGCTGTTAAAATACTACTTATTGTGGTTTTAAGCTCAATCATTTTTTCTAATTCACCTGGGCAGCTTTGAACTTGTTTTTAATCATGAAGTTAATTTGAAGGCATGAAACATTCCCCCCCCCCCCCCTCCCCCACACCCCGCCTTTATTATTGATAAAAATTGGGAGATTTAACTGCCTTGATCAGACAGGAAGCTTTGCTTGTCTTTGAAAATAGAAATCACTCGTTCAGCATTTTTATAGTACTTTTACTTTGTGGCCAGAGTAAAATGCCAGGAAGCTTTCAATTTAATTTTTTACAGAAAAAAATAATAAAAAACAAGAAGGCATGAAACTTCTCATGATTTGCTTTACTCAGTACAAGATGTAATTTGAAGTGCTTCGAATTCTTGGGTAAAAAATGTAATGAAAACCTGAGTCAGGTTAATTGTTATGAATACATTAAATAATGAAGGTACTTTTTACTTCCTTTCTTGGTTTACATTTAAGAGGTGCTTTTTATTAATTTATTTTTCACTTGTAAATGAGCTTGCTATTCCTGTACATATACCAAAATACATATTTTTGAGTAGGGTGAGATCTTTTGCTTTCTTTTGGGGATTTTTTCCCTTTGTTGTTGCATTTACGCTTTCTAGCTAAAGTGACTTGAGAAATCTGAAGGTACACCATGCTTATATGACTTCAGTTCTAAGTTGGAGAAGTTTTTTGTTTGCTTATTTTTTCCACTAAGAAAATAAGTTTAATATAGCATTTAGAAAATTTTAAATTTTCTAATCTTATTCTGTATAGGAAGGGATTTTTTTTTATCAGTCCTAGGATGCTTTGCGGTACATTATAGAGAATGAAATTAATATTAATCATCTCTTTCAGCAAGAACAGAATTAAAAAGGCACTGCCTTAATGGTATTTATTAACTGGTTTCAGTAAACTTTAATATTAACTAAAAAAGACCAAAACAAAACCAAAAAAACAAAGGTAAAAATATTTAGATCTAAATATACAAGATCAACTTGATGATACTGCATGCAAGAAATTACTCCAAGATTGATATGCATATATTCAGCACTATGCTTAGTTCAGAAGCCCTAATAAATGAAAGTTATATAAATTAGATGTTAGCTTTCCTCTATTTAAATATAGAATAATGTCAATAATAACTCTTAATGCCATAATTTATGCATGATCCTTACTTTGCAAAATAAACCTTATTTTGAAGGTTTAAATAGGATTCAAGACATGAAGTGGCCTGTGACATATCTCTGCACAGAAACAAATTTCCCTTAGCAAAGCTTACATGTTTCAAAAATCCTGAATACTTTATAAACTGAGAAAAAATCCACACAAACCTCATATTCAGAGACTTGTTAACTGTATTGTTCCTAAGGTAAAAGCCACACTCCCTTCATTACTGGTAGATTTTAACAGTAGTTGTTATGCTTACCACTCTGTGATACTGTGATTTTTTTTTTTTTTTTTTTTTTTTTTTTTTTTTTTTTTTTTTTGTAAAAGTAAGGACACAGAATTAATCAGTCCCATCTGCATGCACAAAAGACATGACACAGGGAACAAAAACCATCTGAAATAAAACTATGCTTCCTTTCACAAGCAATAGGGGAAATTAATGTCATCACTAAGCTGAAGACATAAAGAGATTCAAAATTAAAAATCCTTTGAAAGCTTCCAGCAAGATTCCTATAATCAGCAGGAAGATAAGTAATGATCAAAGCCCCTTAAAATAATATTGCTCACCCCATTAGAACTGCTTAAATGTATCCTACCATTCATCAGAAATTATACAAGATTACTGCAGAAACTATGCCATTGTTTCAGTAAGAAGCCCAGATGTTTTAAGGGTAGACATCACAACTCACATAAGGTTAAAAGCCAAGACTAAAAAAGAAACCAAACCAAACCAAACCAAACCAAAATATATCACCCCCTCCCCCCCATCCCTACCAGCTGCAGTTATAATCCTTCAATCTTGCTAATGGAACACTTCATAGGTGCCCAATTGCTCTGCCAAATTGCCTCATATTGATGTTGAGTCATGGAAAAGGAATGCTCGCCCAATGGAGAGATATGAGCATTTTGGTTAGGTTTTTTTTGGTTTATTTTGTTTTGGTTTATTTTTCCCTTAAACAAAGCTGGTATAAACCTATTGTTTTTTCTTTTCTCCTGCTGAAGTATTCTTCCTTTGTTGAATTTAATCTCAGCTACACTGTGATTAGCGAAAGAAGAAAACTTCATTCAAAACATTCTTTTCAGTCAAAATATTTCATCACTAATATTGCCCTATTAAATAGCCCCAGAGATATTACAGACTGCTGAGTGTCAGTTTAGGATCTGAAAACATTTCTGAGAAATCCAGAATAATGTATGTTTGACAGTTCTACTAAAAATTTGAGATTTATTATTTACTGCACTGTGTGCTTTTAATATCAATATAGTTATTGCTTTTGTCAATAACAATTTGGTCACCTTGTTTCCTCCTTTAGACATTCAGAGGTAGCTCATGGCACTGTTTATTAGAATTACTTGTAGATGGAGGAAGTTTGCAGTTTCAGAAATTGCTTGCTGCAAGCTGTTTTAAAGTGAATGTCAGCTCTTAGTAGAAGCAGTGTGCAAACTCAGTTTGATTGTCACATTTATTTACCTAGACTTAAAGACACACAAGTATAGGAACTCCTATTTTATGCTTTACATATGCTTGTCAATACAACCGCAGTGCAAAAATCTGTATGAATTAAAAAGAAGAGCATATGTGCCTCAGATACTCATACCCAAGCAAGACAAAGACTACCCAAATAAAATCAGCACATTTCCATTTCACCTGCAATCCAAATGCTGTATCCACTTCCTCTGTCAATTTTTGCTATTCTCAAATATTTTATAACAGCTTTGAAACCACAACCACTAGTAGTGTGTTCATTATTAGATTGCCTTGAAACCCAGGAAAATTCAATCACCTCCAAAAAATCTCCAAGAAATCATTCAAACAAGTTTAATCTATGTCAACAAACATCCAGCCAAACATAATAGATAGCTATTGCAAGTAATTAGAATAGGATAGGATAGGATAGGATAGGATAGAATAGAATAGAATAGAATAGAATAGAATAGAATAGAATAGAATAGAATAAAAATTCTTTTCAGTTGAGAGAGACTGGCATGTTATTAAGAGCACAGTCCAAATGACTCTTAAACACTGACTGACTTGGGACATTAACCACTCCTCCAGGAAACTTGTTTCAGTGTTTGACCACCCTCTTGCTAAGTCCAGTCTAAACCTCTTCTGGAGCAGCTTTGATTGATTCCCACATCTCCTGTCACTGGGTACCAAAGTGAAGCAATCAGCAGATTCCTCTCCACTTCCCTTCCCCAGGAACTTGAAGAGTGCAATGAGATCACTGATCAGCCTTCTTTTGTCCAAAATAGACAAATCCTGCATCCTCAGCCACTCCTGATAGAAAATTCCTTCACATTCTTTCATCAGTTTGTTGCATTCCTTTGGACACATTCAAGGACCTTCACATCCTCCTTAAGTTGCGGGGCCCAGAACTGCACACAGCACTCACAGTAAGACTGTGGCAATGCTGAAGAGGGATAATCACCTCTTTTGAGCACTTGGTCATGTTTGGTGCACTCCAGGGTGGCATTTGCCCTCTTGGCCACCGGGGCACTGCTGATTCCCACTGAGACTGCTGATGATCAGCAGATCCCCTTCTGCAGGGCTGCTCTCCAGCCACTCTTGTAGTTTATAATTGGCATTACTCCACCCTAGGTGCACAATCTGGTATATGGACTAGTTAAATTTTGTCACATTAATCACAGCCCAGTGCTTCTGTGATGATTGCTAGATCCCTCTGAAAGGCCTCCTGTCCCTCCAGAGAGTCAACAGCACCTCCCAGTTTGGTAGCATCAGCAAAGTTGCTAATGATGCTTTCAACTCCTGCAGCCAGATCATTGGTAACATATGGAATAGAGCTGTGCCTAGAACTGAGCCCTGGGGAACATCCCTGGTGACCAGCTGCCAGCCAGATGGAGCCTCCTTCACTATAACCCAGAACAAATGTGCTGCATGGAAATGATGAGACTGTTTTGTCTTCATCAAGAACTTTACCACAAATTTTTCAGCATTGTCTTCGAACTTGTAAAAGGCTTTTCATTGGAAATGTAATACAGTATTTATCTCATACAGAAAAATGTCAGGTACCAATAAAAATGTTTGTATTTCATGAGAAGCTGTGCTTGCTGAGGTCAATTTGGGAAGTAATTCTGGGTGAATAAAAGCAGTCCTACTCTCATTTTATAATTATCTTGAACAAATAGGGGAATAATGACAAAAAAACCCTTATCATGATTTATTTTAAACAGAAGATCATCTACCAAGGGTAGACAAGTGGCAAGACAGGAAAAAACACCAGTTGAGAAAGAGAGCCAGATTGTTTCATTGAATCTTTTTGCACAAACTTAACTAGAAATGGATGACAAAATATGAGTCACTTGACCACATTAAAAGATAAAAAGATAACTTTGCAAAGAAAATAAACATTTTTCCTCTAAAGAAACCAATTAATTTCTAAATTAAAAATTAAAGCCTTTGTAAGAAAAGAAGTCAGTATTTTCTTGGCAATTTCAAAAACCAGTCAGAATAAGGAATATAACCTTAAATTATGGAACAGAATATTCTCAAAATAATTGGTTTTCAGTGATAATTTCAAAATAAATAAGTATTTCTCCTCCTGAGTAAGGAGGCACAAATTTTTTGTTCCTGATTTTTAAATTTATAAAAGTAAAAAGGAAAAAACATACTACAACTACTTGAAAAACTTCACTAAATATTCAATGACACAAGAACAGATGTGAGATCTAGGGGATGCCAGCAGGGCAACTGCTTAGAGCTTTACACTACAGAAAGTCTCAATAGACCAAGCAAGGTAGTTGGCCAAGTGATTTGCAAGAATGATGGAAAAGGAGCCTGTGGCTTAACCTCTTCCTTGAGCATTTGGTTAAGAATAATAAAGAATAATAATAACAAGACTTCACATCTCTCCTCTTAAACTGAAAAGGACATGTGCTATAATTTTTGTGAAATGTGAGAATAATCCAAGACTGATTTAGACAGAG
This sequence comes from Vidua macroura, assembly GCF_024509145.1. Lineage (NCBI taxonomy): Eukaryota > Metazoa > Chordata > Aves > Passeriformes > Viduidae > Vidua > Vidua macroura. Next base: position 36,620,834 of record NC_071572.1, on the reverse strand, counting down.
TAAATCTGTGGTGGTCTTCTGGATTTAAAGGATATACACCATGTGTGAATTTGGCTACTGAGGGAGAATTCACACTTTCCATTTGGGGCTATTTTAAGCATCTAGCATTGGCACAAGTTAGAGAATCTGTAGGTAGGAGCTGATAGTCAATAAACTAAAAAAAAAGGAAAAAAAGAAAAAAAAAAAGAGGTATCTCCACAAAATGATCAAGGATATTGAAGCCAGAAAGCCCATAATTTGTCACAGTGAGTGATTTCCTTTTTCTCACTTTTCCAAATATATAATTTGTCTGTTTTTCCTAATACATCATTTAAATATGTAAATTCATACAACTGAAATCCTATTACTATTATTCAAAAATGTTGCATTTTAAAGAGATGCATAAAGCACTCATATGTACCCAAAACTGTACCTCTGTTGAAAGTTTTAAATAAAATTATCTCCTGTGTTCAGTTTATATTTCAATGTTCATAGGTTACCAACACTTGCCATGAAAAACAATTCAATTATTCAATAAACAAATTATTTAATTAGCAAACAAAATTTCACAAAGTTACCAATTACATTAATTGTGAAATGAAAAACAGTTAATGCATTCTAAATCTTGGTTGAAGATCATAGAATTTCAGTACAGAAATCTACAAGTTTTATGCAGCTGGTACTGAAGTTTTGCTCAGAATCTGACAATAATACGTGGTTGTGAGGTTTAGTTTCTTAACCACATTTCTGTAATCCTTCTAAATTAAACAGCAGAAAAATCTTTCAGATGTCATATTTTAAACTGAATTGTAATTGAAATAGAACTAATGACTAGAGATTTATTAGCTGAAAGTCATAACTGAAAGACTTCGAATTCATATGAATCACAAGTTGTAGATTCTAGTATTTTAACTTACACATGGAAATGTAATTCAGTCTGCTCAGATTCACTTGTCTTTGTAGACATTTTAATAAAAGCTGCTGATATTAAGGTATTAATAATACATTGTTAGTACTGTATTTACTCAAATTCAAGAGAAGTTTTGATGTTTAAAGACAAAGTATAAAAAGTGACAGAGAAGTATATATGCTTATGAGCTCCAGTAAAAGATGAGGTAGAAAATTAAAACAACCTTCAAGTTCTCTTAGTAATCGGGAATTGTGTCAAACTTCAAATGAAATGTGCTTAGGTATTCTGCTTCTTGTGTGAGGGCTGAACCAGCAATAAGCCTCAAAGTTATACTTCCTGTTAAAATGAAGACATCTATTTGGCTACATAGCAGTTAAAACTATTCATAATGGAGACAGACCTAAATGAAGGACATGCACTATAAGTATGACAAAACATGACCAATGGATCATGGAGAACATTTTTTTCTTTGGATGCAGTTTTGTTTGTTTGGAGGTTTTGCTTGTTTGTTTGGATTTTACTTTTGTTAAAAGCACAGACAAAACAGTCCCTCAAACAAAATCAAACCTGGAATTAGGTCTGAAGGAAAAGTTCTTGCATATGTTTTGGACAGGAAATTCAGGAGTTAGCTGTGTGATTGTAATGTTCTTCAGAGATGGCATTGTCCGTGGGATTTGATGGGTACTGAAATAAATGAGAGGCAAGTAATGGACTTCAGTAAAATCTGAAACTTGTTATGAATGATCACACGCTTCACTGCAGTCACATTTTACAGGCAAGTATGACTAAAATAATTTAGTAAGATATTACATATGTGTTCTAAACCTCTTTACATAGCACCAAATATATTTTCCCTTTGTCCTGCCCTGATCTTGATCCCACACAGGGTAAGGGCACTGAAATCACAAAGCTGTACTGCAACAATCTTTAACAATTTTTAAAGTATATTATGAAAAGATTAAAAAGATTCTCAGAATAGTTCATTACCACTCTCTATCTTGTTAGTCCAGCTTCCATAATCACCTTGATTAAGCAGATTGTTGCTCAGATCTCATGCATCTATTTTTTGGTTGGGTGTTTTTACAAGCACAAGTAACATCTGTCCTTTTCATTCTCTTCACAGCATCCAACCACTCTGGCAGATGTTTCTAAAACCATACTGTCTGGTAACATTTAAAGGAATACAGTATTTGCATAAGCACTGGGAATTCCAATCTTAGTACTTTCCATACTGTTTTAATTTTTTTAAATCAACATTTTTTGTTCTATACACATAATTTTGTTTTACTCCTCATAAAGCAGACATTGTGTGCACACATCTGTTAAATCTGGGCTGCATTTATTACAGTTCTCCTCTTCCAGAAACAGGAAGGATTAATTACCACAGACCAGCTCTAGAAGCACCCCCGTGTTTTTTAACACACAAAATTAATTCAGAGTTGACAAAACTCTTTCAGACACAACCTGCTTCCTGCTGATGGCGCTTTATTAGCATATTCTTCCCAGAAAAAAAATGCCTTATAGACCCTTTTTACCTCTCCTCAGAGTTCAATTTGTAAAGCACTGAGTGACAGGCAGCAAAATGGCTTGAATATATCTAAGGCAAGTTGCCAAATCCTCCCGAAAGAAGCACTTTGGAGCCTTTGTTCTGAGTACATTAAAGTCACAGAAGGTCCATGTACTGTAGACTGTACAGGGCAGGCAGGATGTTCACAGTAAGACAAAACAGCAGGTGATAAATGACATTAAATAACAGTGAGAATTTACCACAGACTAAATTAACTACTGGAGTGAAATGTTCTCAGCTCTAAGGCTATATTAACAGTGAATTTATAATCAGGTGATTATAATTCTTTTTAGTGTTCAAAGAAGTCTATATGTAAAAATGATCAAGACAGCTCTATTTAACTCCAAAGACAAGCTGTTGGAACGTGTTCTAAAAATGATAGAGAGTAACTCTCCTTTCCACTTTTATTGAGCAATTTATACAAGTACATAAAAGCAGATTTGATTGTTAGATACCTGACATGCTCTATTTAATGAAAAATTTAAGCCACACTGAGTTGCTCCTAGCTGGTCAAACACTTGAAAAGAGGAATCTATAATTTCAGTTTAAGAAACTTGCAAATTAATATTTCCTGCCTCTGAGGTGAGGGAGGAAAAAAAAGATGAACTCCCGTCATCTATATAAAATTCTACTGACTTTTTGACAAGATTTGTTTTGTTACAAGATTAATATTCTAATTTAATGTAGTAATCATTTCACTAACTGATATTACTGCACAAATTCCTGATATTGTCTATATATGTGATTTTCATAATAGTAAAAATATGATTGCTTCTTACAAATAAAAACCAGAATCCTAAGGGGGAAGAAAATATTTATATATTTAAACTTACACATTATCTATTTATACATTTAATGAGTATGGTACCATTGATCTTTCTAGTGTTTTTTTCTCTACATGGAAAGACAATTTTTCATTATACACTACAGACTTGTTTTTCCCTATTTTAGTTGCCTAAAGCTAACACAGCTCCTCTAGAATATCTGTCAGAATGTACACATTTTTTCTCTAGGAAAAGAACACAAACACCTAAAGATAGTAAAACAACCTAAGCAAGTACTGAAGATCAAACTCAATAAAGAAAAAACAAGACGAATACAATAGACAAAGAAACACTGGGTGAGAAGCACTTGGAAGAAAGGCCTAAATACTGTGTTCTAAGACTTGATTTTAGTTCCATTTAAAATTTTGGGGGTTTTATATAGGAACCTTGACCTGAATGCTGTATTTCCATTTATTAAGGTGCACAGGGTAAAGGAACAAAGTCATAGAAATTAATATATTTTATATTAAGGTAGCCTAAATTAACAAACTTAATGTGACCTAGTGGCCTCACACACAAATATTTAAACCTGGATGTTGTCCCTTTGTTCTATCAGCTGAACACAAGCCTCAGATTCCCTCTTTTCCTGAGAAGTTCACCCATTTCTGAGAGGAGGCAAGATTGTAATGACAGGTGGAAGACTCAAAGCATTTATTTATTTAAAGTTGTAATTCATTCCAATCACCGTTAATTCCTCATCTTGGGTTTACTGCAGTTGTCACTCCCAAAAGGTAGTAGGCATCAACTGCCCTTCATGAGTATAATATAACTAATATAACTATTAGATGTTACTCAATATTTGGCTTCCTAATAATATCATACAAACAGTTTGCTTTCCACACATTGTCCACTATGCTTCATAGAACAGAACTAAGAGGCATAAAGTAAAAACATATCTTATTGTGTTATCTTATTGATTCCATGCACATGGAATATGCATTAATTCCATGTCTCAAAAGCTTTTAAAATATATTTAAATTTACAATAGACTGCTTATACTAAGTTAAAAAAAGAAAAAAAAAAAAAAAAGCATTATTTTCTAAACCTAAGAGTTTCAAACTACAGTAACATGATAAAACCAGTTGAAATAACTATACTGTCAAATGATCACAGTGGACTTGTCACTTTTCAAAAGAAACAAAAAATAACCCTGGGTTCCTATGATTTCTCCAGAGGCCAATCAAGCATGGATATATTTTTAATCATGCTTTTTTTTTGTTTTTTCAATTCATATATTTCAAGGGAAACATTCCAAGAAGCATTTCATTCCAGGAAAAAAATTAATAAACAAGCCATAGCAAAAGTGCCATGTTGTAAGCATTATCAAATTCTTCAAGACGAAGAAATTCCTCCTGTGTACTCTCACAAGTTCCCATGGAATGTACTGGATCCAGCTGCCAAACACATCATAGTGGGTTAAATCATGTTTTTCAGTTTGATGTTTTACTATAAGACAAAATCTTGCCAAGTGTTCTGTTTTTTTAAAAAACGTATTCTGTATAGCAGATACTGTTACATGACTTTTTTTTTTTTAATTAGAATACTTAAAATATAGCAGTCTAGGATTTATATTAAACCAGTCATTTAATCTCATTAAATTGCATTACGAGAAATCATATGACCCCAATGTGAAATTAGAAGCTAAAATGCAAAGTAATATAACTTGATTGAATATTGTGGCTTTTTTATTTAATCAGTGAAAGGCTACCTTGGAATTCACACAACAGATTATTTTAGAAATGTCATGTCTCTACATTAGAAGATTTCTGAATTCTCAGATTTCACCTTCCAGCATCATCAAAACCATCCATAATTTCTTCTGCTGGGTGAAGTATTGTTATCAGTGGTCAGCAGGCAAATTTCTACTTCTGGGTGGAGCTGAGTTGTCAATGATCAGTAGGCAGAGATAAAAATATATTTTGGATATGGTTTCCTTGGGTCCTCCATTCTCCTTATTTAAAACAGCCACAACAGAATTGTGAGAGGAAGAAAGTCTCCTCCCTTTGTACAGAGAGTAAGCTTGATTCTCAGAGTGCTTTAAAACACTATTCAATTTCTTTCTTTTTAAAAAATATACATGTGATTATTTTGCCCTTTGATAAGGTAGCTATATAGTTTCTTATCTTTATCATAATTTCTGTAAGGTGCTTCCACAGCTGCCTTGACAAAACAACAACTACAATAACAAAAGCGTGCACAAAGCATGCGAGCTTTCTATCTGTGCCTTGGAATCCAGACTGACTTTAGTCTTGGCTTTTCCATCAAAAGGTCAGGTTACACCACAAGTCTTTCATCAATTGTTCTGTGGTAAGGTCTTTTGTATTTCGGATCTTGATGTTGTTGCTAGGGTAGACGTTTTTTCGGTGTTTTGCTTTGTTTAACTCCCTATACTTACTACATTGAGACAAATATGCATATGCAGCTCTCAGCAGACACAGTTCTGTGCCCTGTGCCTCAGAGCAAAGCAAAGGTATGTAAATTGGCAACAGCAGTTTGCTGTCTCTTCTCTGAACAGATTGGACCCCAAGACAGGCCCTCTGGCACTCTTTCTGCTGCTGATGCTTGCCATTGTGGAGCTCTCCCTGGCTTGTTCCTTGCTGTTAACACTAGGAAATCTCACAAGCATTCAAAGGAAAAATGTCAAGGGTCATTAAAGAAAAAAAAAATCTCAGTGTGTGTTTTTAAGAAATGTCATATTATTGTTCTTTAGAAGATATATTAAAGAAAGAACAGTGAATCCACAAAAATATATAATCCCTAATTCCATACCGATTATTTTTGCTTGAAATTAAACCTTCATAATTGCAAATATGCAAAGAAATATCAAATATTGGGTGTTGCAGCAGTCTTTAAAAATAGAATAATGAATTTTTGATTGTGCAAGCAGACAGCATTAAATTTATCACATATTATTTTTAATGGACTGCCCAGGTTACTAAAGAGCTGAAAGCACCTAATTTAAAACTCTATTGGGAACATTAATTATGTTTTTTATAGTTACAATCTGCCAGCCTTCCCGTGACTGCGTAGCAGCAAATTTAAATTTCCTACAGACTTTAGATAGCTGTACCTCTAAAGTAATGCATATTCCACAGCCCTAATATGCAACAGTGGGCAAATATACAGACCATGTGAAGTGTACTTCTGCTACCTGTCTCTCACAATGGTACATGTTTGGGAATTTGAAAACTAATTTTCTTGGCTCAGCATTCTATGTATACTACAGTTCTTTCAATCTCTAATGTTAAAAGCCTGAAAATTCTGTGTTTGATGACTTTGCACTTCTTGCAACATGCTTATTACTCAAGAAAAGGATTCTACATTTTAATTTTTTTCAACATAACAGCAATTTTGATCACAAAAAAAGGAAAGACATCAAAGTTTAAAGCCTTTAAAATTTACTGCCTGGAAGCCTGAAGTCATTAGTCTGTCTCTGTGAATATGGTTTCAGAGAAAAGTGATCAGGGATTGCATACATCTGTAATATGTTTCCCATTTTATACTTCCACACATTTTCTTCATGTACACCTAGTTACATCCAGCTGCCACAGTCAACTGCTGCTAAAACTGATCCTGGCTGTTCTGGAAGTTTCAGTCAAAACCATTGCAAGCAATGGGCAGATTCTAACTCCATAACTCAATTAGGCTCTCGGAAGAAGTCAGTGGTTTTTGGCCCAGTCTTACTCCTGCTGGAGCATTTGTGATACAGGTGTAGACCCTTAAAATCATGTTTCTTTCTTGGTAAGAAAAGCATAGAAGTAACTTGACCACAGTGGAAGAAACACATTCTTTATGTCTGTGTGTGGGAAAGAGAAGTGGTATCACTGAAGCACCAAAAAGTGACATGGTGCTGAGCACAGGCTATTTATCTTGCTAAATACACAGGCCAAGTCATACAATCTTTGTTCATTTAAAACTACACTGATTCCAAAAGAAACTGACTACATAATTTCCCTCACTATGAATAATTCTACTAAATGAATATATTTAATGCACATGAATATTTATTACTTCTAGCTTATGAAGTATTGCTAGTACTGAAATCACTGTGAGACTAAAACAATATTCTGCATTTAAAAGGTCTTTTTACTATCTCTGTGTCTGTCTGCTATTGAAGAAATACTACAATAATTTCAGTGAGGTTGACACTAACATCTGCAGTGGGGTACAGATATCAGAAGAAAACAAATGGCATTGGATATCTTACACATTTCTACAGACATTAACATAGTTGGTGTTTCTCACCTTGCCCCTTCCCCAGTAAAATAATAATGCTGAACATAACTGCAAGAGTTGCATTAAATACAATTGTGGGACATTTTATCTCTCAAAGTTTACCAAAACACCTATTCAAGTTATTGCCTTAGAAAGGACATCAGCTGTGGGATGTTTTTCACCAAATATTCCACAGAAATTTGTTTGACTCTTGGGAGCAAAAGAAATGAAAAATATTTTGTTATCTATCGATTTCCAGGAGATGTACAATATTCATTGTAAAATATTTTGCAGGAAAAAATAGAAAAAATTTCTCAAAATAGATATCACAGTTCTACTGTTTTCTCTACTAAAAGCAGTTTTATATTTATTTACATTTTTTATTCATTTGTGGGTGCGCCAATACATTAAATATCTACACAGTTACTATGCCATATGGAAAAGTCTACAGCATCTAAACTTTACCGCAAAGGCTGGATGTTTTTAATGAAGTACCGTTAACATTTGAAAGGTTCAGACTGTCTGATAGAGCTGCTGGAAAGGCCAAGAGACATCAGATTGTTTGGTTCTTACATCCTGTAATAAAATCAAAATGCTTACCAAGCTGTGTTTCATTTCATTGAAGTAATCCAGGAAGCATGGATAGAACGATCCAGAATGCTGATGGACAAAAAGGATCTCTCTTTTGGTACGACTTTGTAACTCGTCACATGACAGTGTACCACAGCAGGCCCTGCTAAGGGTGTTCTATTTCCATCTTCCAGTAAATCTGTGCTGGAAATTCTTAGTTGTATACAAAATATATATTTTTTTTTTTTCAGTATTAATGTTTACTTGCTACTGACATTCAGGTAGGAGATTCCAAACTTCGGTCAGCAGGCTATTGGCCATCCATATCCGGGTACCTCATACTGTGTGGCCTGGACTGGTCACATCTTACTACATTTCTTTATAGGATAGCCAAAATTCTTGCTTCAGGAAAGCAATAACGAAGACATTATCCAAATGGAAAGCAAATGTTACAGGCATCAAAATCCTATTGAACTGAGGTCAGTAATTAATACTGCAGAATACTAGGTGATGTTAGAAATGGTGTAAAATAAGGAAATTCGAGTGTTGGACTTTGTGGCTCTTAATAGTATTTCTAAAAAGCCACTGAGTATCTTTTCTTTGACTTTTACTGAAGGCCCTTAGTTTTCACTTGAATGTCCTCTTTGTTTAAACACAATATTTGAAATAAATAATAAATTCAAATGTATTTCTTGTTTCTTTTTAAAAGGACTTTCAAGATGTATACTTCATGTTAGTTTCAAACAAGACCCTAAAAACAGCCTAGGATTTTACTGAAAACTAACTCTGTTTGTAAGACTGGATTTTTTTTAAAATTTTAATCTTTGGAGTTTTAACATAAAATTTTATTTTGCTTTTCTTCCTTTCTTAAGTTCTTCAACAGCTGCAAAACAATTTTTTAGCAAGCATCATGGGGTCAAAGTTTTAGGCAGAAAAGTCATTGCAAGTACAAAATTCTGAAATGTACGTCTCTGTTCCTTACTGCATATTAGCATTCCAACATAAGCATTGTGTATTCCAAGACATCTTATTCTGAATTGCTGTTGGAATTAAGATTAGGCAAAATAGGTTAGTTTTTCCGGGTAAAACGGTAGTAAGAAAACTCTCTTACCTTACTTAGAAGCCTAAGCTTTAACATTGTTACTTTATAGCTAAAGAACAGTGCATACACACACACATTAGTTATGTCATATTCCTCATATAAGTATTACAAGTCTTGAATGTTTCTGAAAATCACCCTAAATTTTAAGATTCATTACATCTAACAATATAAAGTTCTGTAAGTTCTTTCCCTGTCTGAAAGCATATTATACCAATTATTCTAAGATTGTTTGAATTGTCTTCTGGAAATACATTCTATTACTGAAATCTAAGCAAGTGGAGTTTAATATTTAAGTAGTTATGACTGCTTATAAATGGCATTTGTTTCTACTATAATTGAGCCCTAACCGGAGAATTATAAACATTTTATTTTCCTGGAAAATCCGTGAAATACCATAAGGAAAGTAGGATGAAAAACTTTTAGAAATTTAAATCCAGGGAAAATTAATTCTGTCCAAGCTACAAACATAAAGCACCGTAGAACACAGCCCAGTATAGCACATTGCAATTCCATTATCTGAAATACAGTTGTTTTTCATGTCTCAAATGTAGGAACTGGACCCATAAAAAGAAAGGCTGAAACTAAAATGGTCTAAATGTTAGGGAAATTTGATAGAGTGCATAACCAGAACTTCTGCATAAATGTTATAGTACAGAAGCTTAGGTGTAACTTAAAAAAAGTCAGTCCCCAAATTGTTGACTTGGTTAGAGCTCCAGCAATGCTGTTCATCATTTGGCCTTTCCCCTCATGTTGGCAACATTTCTTTCTCCTTCCTGTCAGATCTCAGATGGCAATCATTTCATATGGTACTCTCTACAGAGTGTTCGTCTACTCCCACGTGATTTTGGATGCTCTTTTGGCTCTACCCAGCATATCTCTCAGTCACTGGAGACACTGTAATTTACACTGCTGAGTAGAAAAATCCTCTCTATGTAAGGATGGAAAAACCAGAAAAAGCAGTGGAAAATAAAGTACAGCCATCGTAGGTGTGTTTATTGAATTACACTGTCTTGTTCCCCTTTCCTTCTCTTTTGCCAGTCCTGTCAGCCTTCAGTGCTATTTATCTCAGTAGCGTCTTAAGGTCCTACTTTTTTCTTCATGTGATACTCTAAACTCTTCTTAAAAGTCTAATTGAGCACTGGAACAGGATCCCTAGGGAAGTGATCACAGCACCAGCCTTTCATAGCTCAGGAATAGTTTAGACAGTGCTCTCACACACACAGTGTGACCCTTGGGATGTCCTGTGAAGTAACAGGAGTGGAGCTTTGATGATGCTTGTGCATCTCTTCAAACTCCGGATTTTCTGTGATTCTGTGATTCTTCAGGTTGCAGGACAACTCAACTTCTTGAGTATCTGTGAGAAAAGACAGATCCATATGTCTTTAAACTCATACAAAGGTTTCTCCCAACTGATTTCTAATTGAGCTTCTTGCAATTAATATTTTAAAATAATTTGTTATTCTTTATGCACATAATAAAAAAATGAAACAACCTCAAATGAAAGAGTAGCATGTAAAACTCAGTTGATAATTTACATAATTATATTGCTCTAAAGCACAAGCTTCTCTTTCTTTCCCTGCTGTTCATTATATCTATTATTTTGTCATCAAGTAGAATTGTTTAAAAAATGTCTTCCATGTCTTATATTCTTCCATAAAAAATGTATTTCTTTTCTGTTTGGAATATACAGTAAAATTTACAACTCAATTCAATATGAGTTTTAAATTGTAGGATGAACAGAAATGTAAAGTTCTTTAATTTTTCAAGAGGAATATTGTAAAGATCTGTGGAATATTGAGGAATGGGGATATTTAAAACACTACGTACACAACAAGTTAAAAGCATAAGTTAAATGCACCATTAAAAGAAGTGAGAAAGAATATGATATATTTATTCATTCTTCCTCCTTTACATAAAAGCACATATGTAGACAATCTTTTAAGCATATCATATTTCTGGTGAATTCATTATAGTATAATAATGTACTTTCACTACAGAAACTTACTTTTGACAATCAATACCCTATTTCTGTGGAACGTTAAGTTCTGTGTCAATTGAAATGTTGGGACATACTAGATGACTGGTTCTTAAATATTGTTCCAGGCCCTTTCTTGATTTTTTTTTATGTTCTTACATCTATCTGTTCACAAGTGGTTTTAGAAGGAAAAGTATCACCTGTATAGAACAGCTGTCTCAGATTAATACTGACAAAGTGAATTAAGTCCCATAGGAAACACTACCATATATAAACATGCTTTCTGTAGGAATTGATCTGCTATTCAAAAACTCAGGATCATGTCCAAGAATATTATGTGCACTTGAGGGAAAATACAACTGCAGTCTCTGCATGGGCAAAGGGCCTGTTTTGAGGTGGAATCGCTGTCATTATGTACCACTGTCCTAGAGGGGCTGAGGCTATTGAAGGTGACCTATAGCTGGCATAAAACTCACTTTAGTGAGGTTCAACATGGGAGCATATAACCTCTAGACAGACTTTTATAGACATCAATTTCAAAATTTCCATGACAAAATTTCCATGAAAAAATACTATACCATCTGCTTTTGACCTGCTGTGTGAAGCACCTCTTATTCAGCCTTTCAACAAAATCAATATGAATGCAAAAAGACTCAGCTAGAAAAAAAAAAAAAATGTGGAGAGAAAGAAAATTCAGATCCTATTTTCTACAACTTCTGAGCAAAATTAAGTTTCTCCTCTTGTGTCCTTAAACAGAACAATGTAAAAAATGTCAATAAAGTTCTCTCTTGACAACAGTCCTCCAATGTTGAAAAGAATTCCATCGGAAGTATAAATATTGAAAAAAGTAAATATTTTATTCAACTGGAATTAAGTCAACATATGTTTAAAAAGCAAAATAACATAATTAGAGAAAACTAACCTAAGAATTCTTTTTTTTTTTAATTAATAATGAGTAATTCAATCCCTAAGATGTCCTTTCATAATAATTATTGAGGGACCTACTCCAAACACAATAAATGTATAAAAAATAGGTGTTTTTTCTTTAGTTTAGGTAGAACTGTACATTTCTTAAATAAAAATCCATACAGTTCTTAAAGAGCCTGGAGAACTGCCTATTTCCATTTTTTTTACAGTCAGGTTAATGTAAGAGTACAAGTAAATGAAACATGGCTTTGCTAGAACAGGCCATAGGTGCTTCCCCTTTGCAGAACATTAAGAGTATCCAGTAGCAATACATGTTTCCAGACATGTCTTCATTGATAGAAGGCTTGTCAGGACTTCACCATTCATATTTCTCTGTTGGTCATCTACTGCACAGAGGTCAATTTTGTTTTCTAAGGGTGTGCTAACATGATATTAAACATTCTTTATGTTTCCACATTCACTTTCTAGATATTTATATAGGCAATGTAGCTGATTATTAGTGAACTTTCAATTACAAGGTGGACATAGCTCTGGATGCTTAGCCGTGGTGAATTGTGCCTATTTATAGCTCTAATCTATATAGAGGAGAAAAAAATTAAGTTAGAGGAAAACTGATTGTGTTAATAATCCTGATAAGATTTACTTTCTAGTCTTCCCCCTTTACAGAGATTTTTTTTCATTTTTAAAACTCTAATTTAATGCCACCGTTGTGTTAACAATTCATAATATTAGGTATTCTGGGGGTTTTGTCCTAATTTTTAGTCCAGTTTTGGAGGAATTGTGAGGAATGGTAGTCCTGTGTTATGAAGACATCAGTATATTGAAGTCTTTCTCTTCTTTGATACATTTCCTTTGCTATGCAGAGGATCTGAAGAATACAAATCTGCACAAAACTGGGTGTGAAAAGTGGAGTCATCATGATCCTGCCTTTGTTTATAATCATGATTCCCTTTGAAGGTCTCATTAAAAAGAGAAACAGTCTATCCATTGTTCTATTAAAGAACACTTGACACAGAGACTGTTAAAAATGTGTAATATAAATTGTTCATTTGAAATAAAATATATTATTGCTATTACTAGTACTATTACCGTGATGTGGAAACAGAAACTTATACTTTATTCTTCAAATTTTGCTACCAAAATTTATTAACGATCTGAACACGTACATTGTAAAACACATCTCCTTTCATAGGAAAAAAAAAGAGACACCAAATTAAAGTGTCTGTTTAATGTCAAATAAATTTTTAAAATATTCTGTTTGGTTTTTTATCATCCATGAATGTTAACTTCATGAAGAATTAAGAAATAATTTTACCTATTCCCTAATCTTTAGTTTTACTTCTATGTCTGTTAAATGTTGGGGTTTTTTTTAATCCTTAAATAACATTTAGATTTTATGTCATATTCAAGTTGAGGAAAAGAGAACATTGAAGTGCTAAGTGGAACATTTAGCAGAAGGCTGGTGTCTAGCTGCTAATGCCTTCCAGATTAGTCATATGATCATAAAAGTCCTAACAGAAACTCATATATCACAACATATATCTGAAAGAGATTTGGCAAGTTTGTTTTTGCTTCCTTAACTGTATCTTATTTTTCTTCTTTATATTCTTCCTCTTTTGTTTAATAAATTCCTTCCTCTTTCCCCAACATTGCAGGTCAGAAATATTACATCAGTGAGAATGTAATGGAATGGCAGGACATAATAAATGTCTAAACCTAGCATAACTTCTCTGTAACTTAAATTCTATTTGCTTCTCCTGTATAGCCCCTTAAGCTGAGTTACTTCCAACACTGCAATGTGATGAATTTCACACTACTACCTATTTTTGAACCAACTCATGGAATTTTTTTCTAGGCAAACCTTAGCTGAGCAACTCTTTCTGGTAAATGTGATTAGAATAAATTATACTTCAGTTGCCTACAACTGCAAATGTTTTAATATAATTTTTCTTAGTAAATCAGTCAGCACTATCTTCTCACCTCTTTCAGTTTCTTTCTAAACTATTGCCATCTATACAGATGATAAAAGACCTGGTTTAGTTACTACTCTGTCCTTCATAGTTCATTAGTGTGTATAATCAATAGCGATACCTAGTGCCAAAGATGCAATGGCATTATTTTTTCAATGTATTTTTATTCAAAAATATAGCAACCAAACATCCTTTTTGACTATTTTTGGAGGAATGATATGAATTAAATTGGATGTCCTATCCTTTTTCTTTATAGATACTGTTGGGGGAGTTTTAGGGATATTTGGTTTTTTTTTTTTTTCAATTTGAACACACTCTGTATGATCTTTAAAATATTAAAACACCTTTATTAAAAGGTTACACCCTGCAATCTTAAAAAAATTGCAATGCCTCTATGCTCTCTCTATATATTCTCTTCTACTAATGATAACTGGACTTTGACAAGAATTTATTTACTTTCTAGACTGACTTCTCTTGTGAATTAGAACACGTGAGTCTGTACAGGTATTGGGAGACCAGTATGAAATACATTTAATGAAGGAATAAAGCAACAGTCTAAATCTCTCTATGTGAGTTGGTCATTCTGTACTTCTGCTTTACTCTATGAAAAGGCAAAGCATATTAAGATGGAGTTCATCTAAAATGGGATGGATTATTTAAGACCTACAAGAGCTACATGAGGGAGATATTATATTTTATTTATATGTATAAAATAAAGACCATCAATTGAAAGGACTGCATTGGAAGTCCTTTTAGTTTTACCTATAATTTTATTCACTTTCATTAAACCAGAGAGCTGAGCAGATAAACAGATCTTCCAGTTGATAAGTGTGGCACATGGGTTCTCTTTCACACCAACTGAAGTAGCACAGTACAGTTAACAAACCTTAAAAATACTGGATTTTTCAGCAGGCTGGGACTGTATATTCTGGTATTTTGATGCTTATGATCAAGGTTAGTACTTCATACATTTTAGAGAGAGGTATACAAATCTACAAATCCCTGCAGTAGATTTACCATGAGGGTAAATATCACAATTGAGTTTTATTTTCATTGAAAATATTTAAAAGATAGCTTTTATTTTTTTCTCTTTTTGCAGAGAATAATAGTTTTCTCTATCTTTTATTTAAAAGTTCATTTTCAGCACACTATTAACCTCAGTTTCAGCACAGATTTTGACATGTTTTGGCCTGATGCTTTTAGGGATGATAAACTCCTTATCTATGAAGGAAACTGGACAAACACCTTCATGTATTCCTGTCTCACAGGGACATGAAATCAAAGAGTTTGGTATGTATTGAAAATCAGTTTTACTGGAAAAAATACATAAAACAGGGATGATACAAACCACAAAGGTTGCTAGTAGTATTTCAACCATTTGTATGCAAGCAACCTGTCAAAATGTCAGCAGACGGTATCTTCTCAGACCTATAATAAAGTCATAGATTTGCAATTTTCTCAGTGCAAGCCTTAGTGCAGATTAATGATAGGAAAGCCAGTGAAAATCACTTTTGAAATTACAAAGGAAACACTAATTATACATTAAATTTTAGAGTTGCAGAATAATAATACAAATTGTAAGATGTCTTTTTTTTCTGGCTAAAGGCGAAAAGCTGTGTATTTGTTCGTAAATCATGCCCAGTAGGGCTAATCCTTTTGGCAGTGTCCCAATTAACTATGTAGATATACTTTTAACAGTGGCAATTTCTTGCCACTGTTAAAAGAGGAAAGAGAGAAGAGAAAAGCCTCTTGGAGTCTGTTATTCAAGTAAAAACTAGTTTTAGACTCACATTGATTATGTAAAGATGAACAGAAAACTATACGCATTTCTTCTGAATCCTTTAGGAAGAATGCAAGAATTCACGGGTCTTAGGAGAATGGACAAGAAACAGCAGATGGGCTCCATAATGGTATTATGTGGAATTCATGGAGTCACAGAATGGCTGAGGCTGAAGGGATCTCTGAAAGTCTCTCTTGTCCTCCTCAAACAGGGCCACCTACAGTCCATTGCTCAGGGCCACACTGAGAGTTATTTTTTTCTTTAATATCTCTAGGGATGGAGACTCCACAACTTGCTGTCTGTCAGGAACCAGTCAGTATCCCCCTACCTCTACTGGTAAATGAAGTAATTCATGCACCATGTAGTACACAGATACATGTGGATGACTTTGTACTTCCCCTTGTTGAACTCCACAAGGTTCCTGTCAGTCCTTTTCTCCAGAGTGATGAGGTCCCTCTAAACACCAGTACAGCTCTCTTGTGTACCTGCCATTTCTCTAATTTTTGTAACATTAGCAGAATTCCTGATAGTACATTATGCTTCATCATTAACAAAGATGCTAAAACGTAATTTTTCCATTGTCTTTACTGACACCTGCCAACTTAAAATACATACACTGATAAACAGACTGACCAGTAAAATATCTGAAATTCTTATATCTGTTGAAGATATATGACTGTATATGCTTTCTATTTTAGCTCTGTTTTTCCATTATTTTTTTCATACCACTCATGCCTATGAGACTTTCAGCTCAAATGTCTGCTCTTCTGCACAAGTAATTTACTTTTGATTTCTCAGTAACACAGACAAATGAGTTAGAGAAGGTTTTAGATGCAGTTAATTTTGTAAAGTTTTCAGGTATAGCACATTGCCCTCAAACATTACACTTTTGTTAATAGACTTATTTTACTGACCTTCATTTTTATTGCTTACCAATAGCTTTTACTGAAACTGTGAGGGCAACCTTTAAAAATAATAGTGCCAATGTCAATCACACAAAAACTACACACAGATACCTTCTGCAAAATGATCAATTAAGGACTAAATACAAATGCTGTGTAGCTAGGCAGACGATTTACGGTCTCCAAAGCAAAGTATACAATTAGCTTCAAATGCCAAACTTCACATGCCACTAAAGTGGCTGTACATTAAAAACAACAACAAAAAATCATAGTGAATTCTGCATTCGAAATGAGTAGCCTTAAGAATTTTGGTGAACAAAAGCTATTCTGCTACACTCATTTGCAAAGGATATAATTAGTTGTTCTTTCACTTTCTTGGATAAAGATGGCACATATGAAAAATAATAGGCTGTCAATAGCCAAAGGGATTAGAAGAATAATTTTAACAAAAGAGTATATTTAGGACAACAACAACAGATTTCAGCTGAATATATGGAATGTATCAGAAGATTTTATGCCAAGAAAGATCTACTTGTAATTTATATGATATGTGGTATTTCTGCCTTGTTTATTTTAATCCTCATGTTACAAAAATTATTACAATGACAGTAGCATTTTGCTAATGAATTTGTTGCAGTTTTAGTGGCACAGAGTTGTTACAGAAAAAATACACCTAAAACTTTTAGAACATTCAAGGCTTCTTTGTGTAGACATACCATAAACTATTTAGACCCCAAATACTTTAAAAGTTGAAAAAGGTGTTGAAAAAATTAATGTTGGCATTCATTCCATTCTATGTTCATGTCTGTGACAGCATAACAAATTAGAAGAACTAAAGTGAATCAAATGTGGGAATAAAAAGCCATGATTCTGCCAAAATTTAATTGCAATTAACATTGCTATCTTGTGGATTCATAATCAAGATTCCATAGTAAAAGCAAATTGTTTTGATTTCTGATTAAAAGTTACATCATTGTGAAGGTCACCAAATGATAATATTTTTATTTAATTTTTTTGCTGATTTTACAGCTATATTCCTCAAAGTAGACACTAAAGGCAGATAAATAGTTGTTTTATGTATGGTCATGGATGAGCAGGTTAGACAGACAATTTGTAAAAATTACATTGTAGTGAAGTTTAGTGAAATTTTGGATTTCATTATAAAACCAGAAACTTTTCATATTTCTTGGAAGCAAAATTGTTTCTGTGATGGTATTTCTGGACAAAATATGGGGAAGGGAGGGAAGACCTATTTGTCACACAGCAAATAGCAAACCCCCTTTTCAGATAATTTTTTAGAGGTTTTGGACTCAGGACTTAAACATAATATTGCTCATGTATGAGTCTTCCTATTAGACATATTAATCACTAGCTAATCAGTTAATTTAGCAAGTATCGGAAACTTTATCAGCATATTTTAAATTAATATCTCGAGCTATTTGATTTTCTGGAGTTAATATCTGTATGTCTTTTTCTATAAAAAGCTGTTGTCTCTTTTCTTCATGTAGGATTGTGGAATTTCATGGCTTTATAACTTCATGGACTGCAGAGTAAAATATCTTAGCTGCCTTTGCAGATTGTGCTCTGTCACTGTACAGAGACAAATTGTCAAGGGAGCAAAAGGTCTCCCAAAAGAAATTTAAGTGTCTTAAATTACATTGATAGGCCTACAGGGAAATGGCTTGGTTGCTGACTTATCCCTGGCTTAAGGTCGTGCTGCAGAGCAGAATATTAGGAGCGGCTAGAGACATGCCACGAGAAACTGGGGTGGACATGGCACACGACACGCTAACAGAGGTTAATAACAGCATCATGATGAAAAGCTGGATGGCATAGGTGAGTAAGGGGAAGTTACTTTACAGATAGCTGGGAATAGGTGGGTGGCAGAATTATAATAACTGGCAGCAGCGAGTTATTATCAGTATTAGCATTCACTGTCAGTAACAACATATACAGCCAAGATTGCCTAAGTATATTTTGGATGGAAATAGTGAATCTGGGAAAATGTAATTAGGGGCAGGTTGTTTATATAGGAGTTAATTTAGACAGAGAAAGGGAGGTATGAGGCCAATGAAATGGAGCATAAGGAAACAGGACAGGAGAAAATAAAGCAAGAACATAACATAATTGGGGCTCTCTGGAGATATTTACAGCCCTGAGCTTGATTATTGTAGCTAAATGAGGAAAGGAAGTCAACATAATTCTGACCATGACACATATGTTAAACCTGTTTATATAACCAGGAGCAGGGACAAGAGTAAATGGGATTCATTCCTTGGTTAGAAGGAGGATGGCTGGGACAGAGTGATCAGACATCCTTATATCACTGTGTCAATGTCCACTCTAGGCTTGATGTCATCAGCATCTTCTCATATACTTCCTAGCAGATATCAAGATGGATTGCTTCAGGAAGCAGAACAATTCACTCCTCCTTTCCCATTTACAACCCTTCCTCTGCTTTCACCATGTGAGACAAAGGAAAATGCATGGGTTGTATTGTAGCATGATCATTTTTTATCAAGTAGTGCCAGTGGGTGTTTTGCTACTTATCCTGGTATTCTTGACCAGGATAAATGTTCTGTCTCAGTTCTGAAGAATCCAGAAAATTACTGGTTATTTGGGTTTGTTTTTTGGTTTTTTTTTTTTTTTTTTTTTTCCTAAAAAACAAGCTACCTACAAATTCAGCACAAGGAGCTAAATTTACTTATTTCACATCTTCTGCATTTTAAGGAGAGACATGGTCTCATTTTTCGCTACAAAAATGTACCTTCATCTCCACAGAACTTTCTCTCCTATTGATAACATTTTTATCTAGCAACTACCAACTCAACATTTGGTGAATCATTGCCAAGAAATGATTATCCATACCCATACAGCAGCTCTGAGTTGGAACGGTAATAGTATAACCATATAGAGATTAATCCACATTAAAAATATTAGACAATATGTAGGCTGTAGAAAGAAAATGCAACACACAATTTGTTGTCTCACTATGTCATCCTGAACCTCTTATTCCTCAGTTTCTCTATCACAACTATTAGTTTCTCAGCCTCTCTAGTCCCTGTTAAATTATCTGAGCTTTGTTTCATACATTTTGTGCTGTCCATTCTACTTCCAATTCCCCTAGGTACTCTAACCATAAAAGTAATGTGGCTTCTAGTCAGGCAGGAAGCTGACTGCTCTGCAGATAAGCCAGGGTTTTTGTGGCGTGGGTTTTCGCTCTCCCCGGCTGCATGCGGCTCTTGGGAGCCCGGCTGTGGCGTAGCTTCCACGTGCTGCCGGGGTTTGCTGCCACAGGTTCCCGGACACGGCTCCGTGTCTCGGGCGTGTGGGCTGGCCAGCCTCTGTTACCGTGCGCTAGGGATCCGGTAAAGAGGTAAGGAATTTGTCCATTTACTCCGTGCTTGGCAGGAATGGTTTATTGGTCACGTGGCGCGGTTCGATGGAAAGACGCGACTGCTCCCAGCACTCGCATGGGAGAAAATGGCGCCTGGGTGCCAGCGGGGTAGGGTTTTATGGAGGGGTGGGGCGAGAGGATCTACGGCCTGCCGGCCAATAGGGGCGGCTGCCGTGGCGGTGATGCCAGCAACAGCGACCAACCAGAGAACCCCGCAGGGGCGGGCACCGAGCCTCGGACTGAGCGGGATCGTGTGGCTTGGGGTGGCCAGCACGGGGTTTCCTGGGGCCAGACGGGGGAGTGGTTACAGGAGCGGCAGAGGGGTAAGATCCGGCAGCGGGCAGCTTGGGGCCAGAAACCGCGGGGGGGGAACAACACGGGGGGTCCGCGGCATTACAGAACTTGACTTATTTTAACATAAATTAAAAACCCTAATCTAAACCCAAACTCCAGGATGCAACAGGTTTTTACATACTGACTTATTAGATGGACAAGCAAAATTTCATATTTTTGAAACTTCAGACTTTCAAATTCGGTTTAAATCAGCCAGAATCCACCCATTAAGAGGAATGGCTAGTGGAGACAAAGAAAGATTAGAGTTGCTTATGTCTTTGTTTTCTGACAACTGTTCCAAATGTTTGCTTTTTTTAAAGACATGCAGCTAATGCATTGTAATTCATGATCTGCACTGCCTGCACCTAAAAGTTCTCAGGTATAACTGTGAGAAGAAGAGCAGAAAAGTCTTCACAGGGACCAAAGGATCCATATTGCTGACAGTAGAAAGAAACTCTCCTATGCACACCAAAATTAAAACAAATAAACAAAACCAAAGAAAAAATGCCTGTTAATAAATAAAAACACTAAAAGACCCTTAATTTTATTTTAATTTTAAGACTAGATTAAATAGTTCAACACACTGGAATTAAGCCTTAAAAAGAAATGTCAGCAACAATAAAACATCATAGGACATGAGGGCCCAGTTACATAACGCTACCAGTTTGAATTTTGAGATACTGGTCAACACAAAGAAGTGTTCGGGTTTCTAAACTAACTAGGGATGCATGTGACATGTGAAAGATGGATTAGGAAACCATGGATGCCTACTTGATAGTGGTTGGAACGTCACTTTCTAAAGTAGGATATTTACATATTGAGTTACATTCACTGACATCAAAAATGGATAACAAATGTGTTATCTGGAGGTGTAATGCAGACAAAACCAAAACACTGAACTTCTTTAGGAGAGTTGGTATTTGTAATCATTATCTAAGCATTCTATTAATCAGTTAATGATAGTAAATTAATTTCCTAAAATATTAACAGAAAATTCTGACCCTAAGTGACTGTTTTTTTTAAAGTAGTTTACTTACTCAGATAGTGTATTTCCAACTCTTCTTTTTTTTTTTTTTCATACCTGAGTCACATGTTCTGCTCAAACTTTCATTTTTTTTTACATATTCTGTGTAGTGTAAGACTTACACTTTCCTTAAAAAGGTAAAAAGTACTATTGCACTTTGCAGAATAGAAAGCATGGCTTAAAATAATGTAGAAAATATCTACACAGTAGTCCAGAGACAGATTCAAGTAACCTGTGCTCCAACACATAATGTTTCAAGAAAATACTGATACAAAATCACTTCAACTTCTCAGAAGTATGGCATCTAAACCTTACAACTTCTACACAAACAGGCACTAGAACATCAAAAAACATGCTGACCCACTAGAGTAGAGCCCAAGAGAGACAGACTAACTTGAATGGGTGGAATCACCCATATAAAAATGAAACTGCTCTCACGTCATTACTTGGCTTTTGAATTCCAAAGGTTTGGGGACATTGTGATCAATGCAGTACTTCAGAAAGTGGAGTGTGGTTACATCTATGCTTAATATTTACCTTCCTATTTTTTAATTAGTCATGTTGTGATTTCATTTTTTTTATTAAAAGTATATGCTCTTTATTTTTGCTTCATTCCCTCAGTACCCATCCTTCAAAAAAGGAGGCAAAATTACAGAAAACTTATGAAGTTTTCAAATAAATTAAAATTTAAAATCCCCACAAAAATCCCAATAAACCCTACACAAAACAAATTAAATTGAATAAAGAAAAACACAGGAAACAAATAAACAAAAAAAAATAAAAAAAAAAAAAGAAATCACACACACACAAATATATATCATGATCTTGATTTTCAGGTAGAGAGGTCTAGTCAGTCAGCGTAGAATAAGACATTGGGCAAGATCTCAGCTGATTACAGTGGGGAAAATAATGCCTACAAATTCATTTAATGCAAGTGACCAACTTGTAAAACGAGGCAACAAAAAAAACGGAAGACACTGTTCCTCTTCTGACTTCTGGAAGAAGTGACAGAAGTGGTTGGTGAAAAAGAAAAGAACAGTTAAAAGACAATTAAAAGTAGAGTTAAATTGACTTTTCTCAAACAACTCAATAATATAGCAGCAACTGTTATTATGTATGAAGGTAAAACAGAGAAACTGCAGGTGTAGCTTCAGAAAGAGTAGCAAAAATATAGTTGATTATGTCTCAAGCAAAGTCTGTGTCATTACAGATTTCTGTGTGAAAAGGTTTTTTTTCTTCCTTTACTATTAATTACCCTTCCACAATAGCAAATTAGATTACCAGGCACCAAAGTGCTATTATTGAAATATCAATTCACTTACTTTCTTAATTTATAGACAAGCCAGCAATTCAATTTCATTTATTTACACAGCAAAGATATTACCAGTATGTGCTAGGAATACAGGGAATCTTTTCAACACTTGCAGTTTTCTGCAATCATTGCATAAGAATCTTTAATTATTCCTTTATTACTTTCACTTTTGAATGCTTAACTTCATTCTAAAGAGCAGATAATATTATCCAACTGAAGAAGTTGGCAAAAATTTTCTTAATTTTCTTTGTATTTTAATACAAAAACTGTTGACAAGTTTCCCTGGAAATTAGAAATGGAGCAGGAGAAACACTTCTGATACCTGAAATATCACTTCCCACTTCTGAATATTTTCTTCTCAAACTGAACTACTGAAGCAACACAGATTTCATTTACAACATTTTGGTTTTCTTAATCTACATATGAGTACAATGGACAGGATATATGCTAAGCTAAAGCTGTATACAACCTCAGTATAAACAGCAACGTTTTGAGAGCTGATAGACGCCCCATCCCTGGAAACATTCAAGGTTGTGTTGAATGTGGCTCTGAGTAACCTGATCTAGGCAAAGATGCCCCTGCTCTTTGCTATCGGTTGGAGTAAATGGCAATTGAAGGTCCCTTCCAACACAAACCATTCTATGATTCTGTGATTCTTTAACTTAAATTTCATACTAAAGTTTCAACAAACAGTTTCCTGACAACACAGACTTTTAACTTCCCAAAAAAGAAAAAGTCAAAGTTTTTGGTGGAAAGAATAATAAAGTTCTTAATGGTGTTGAATCACAAAAGAGCTGACATTCACGTACAAAGAGAAGGCATTTAGGAAGCCAAAAGTTATAAAAAATTAGCTGTCATGAACAGTTGTCTCTGTATCTACACTTGCTGTGAAAGAGAATATGTAGAGATTAGATACACTGGGAACTATGCTAGGAGTATGGGACATTACAAGGAAAGTAGTAAACCTGGATAGGTACGCAGTGTCTGTGCAAGCACCTATGTTTTCCCTGCTATTTTACTAGCCTAGGCAAAAGAGAATAAACTTATATGTTAGTTGAAGAAAAAAAATAAAATATGTTAAGTCATTATTATGCTCTCAAATCTTCAGTCTGTGTTTTGCTTTGATGAAACAAAAGTTTCCTAGGCCTTGGTGAAATGCTTAGTTTAATCAGCTAATGTAACATCATAATCAATACCATATTTTTATTAGTCTTAAGACTTACCAGTCAATATCTTTAAAATGAAGGTGGCAAAAGCCTAAATGGCCACAAAGTGTAACCATTTCCTTTGAGCCATCTCAGAGGAAAAAAAAAGTGATGATACTAAAAAAAGAATATAATATTTATATCATCATGCTTATTTTAAGCATATATCACCATGCTTATTCACCATGCTTATTTCATGCATATATTTCAAAATATGCTTTATTTTGCCTTTCTGATTAAGTCATAAGCCCTATTCATAACTAGCAATATGAGCTGTAATTTTTACTTGCTGCTTATGAATCTGATAAAAAGATAATTTAAGTCTAACTTAAATTATCTAACTGTTTACATGAAGAAGAGTGAGGAGATCCTTAGGGCAGCAAGGAGAGTGCACAGAACACTCACTGCTCTGGACTTCAGGAAAGCAGACCTTGGCCTCTTCAGAGATCTGTTTATTATTTAGGGATCACCTCCTCCAAGACTAGAAGGCTGCACACCCACAAAATTTAGGCAAAACCACCAGGAAATCTTGTTCTTGCATGAACAAGAAGCTCCTGGACAAGCTCAAAACAAAACAAAACAAAACAAACAAACAAAAAACAAACAAAGAAACAAACAAAAAAAAAAAAAAAAAAAAAAAAAAAAGGCTAAGAGAGAATGGAAGCAAGGCCAGGTAGCCTGGGAGGAAAACTGAGAGATTGTTTGAGAAGCCTGTGATCAAGCTAGGACACCTAAAGCCCTGATAGAATTAAGTCGTGCCAGAGACCACAAGGGCAACAAGAAAAACATCTATATTCACATGGGTGATAAATGGAGGACTACAGAAAATGTGGGCCCTCTCTGAAGAGAAACAGGAGACTTGGTTACTCAGGACATTGAGAAGGCTGGTATTCACTGAGAATGAGACTTGTCTCAGTCTTCAATGGAAAACGCTCCACCCCACCACCTGCATTGTAGATGGCAAAGGCAGGGAGTGGGAAAATGTGGTCAGCTATAGATGAAAACCAAATTTGAGAATATCTAAGGAACCTGAAGATGCAAAAGTCCATGGCACCTAATGAGATGCATCCATGTGTCCTGAGAGATCTGACAGAAGAAGTGGCTAAGCCAGTAATCATCATATGAATTTGATGGAAAGACCAATTAGTGGATAAGGTATTCACTATATGGTCACACTTGTAGAGTTGAGGTCAACGGCTTGATGTCCAAGCAGAAACTAGGGATAAGTGCAATCCCCTCAGGGGTTGGTATTGGTACCAGTTTTTTTTAACATCTTTGTTGATGACATGGAGATTGGAGTCGAGTGCACTCTCAGCAAGTTTGCTGACAACATCAAGCTGTGTGGTACAGTTGACACCCTGAAAGGAAGGGATGCCATCCCCTGGAAGGCGGGCCTGTGAGAAACTTGTGACATTCAACAAGGCCAAGTGCAAGATCCAGAACCTGCTTCAGGACAATCCCAACACCAATACAGGCTGGGAGGAGAATGGATTGAGATAAGCCCTCCAGAGAAAGACTTGGGGAAATCTGTAAATGAAAAGCTCAATATGTGCACTTGAAGTCCAGAAGGCCAATGATATCCTCCAATGCATCAAAAGAGGTGTGACCAGCAGGGCAAGGGAGCTGATTCTCTCCCTCAATTCTGCTCTTGTGAGACCACTCTTGAGTACTGGATCCAGCTCTGGACCCCTTAGCAGAAGAAAAACTTGGACCTATTGGAATGAGTCCAGAGTAAAGCCACTAAACTGATCACAAGACTGGAGCACCTGTCCTATGAAAACAAGCTGCGTTGGGGTTGACAAGCATGGACAAGGCTCCAAGAAGACCTTAAAGCAGCCTTCCCATATTCAAATGGGGCTCACAAGATGGTTGGAGAGGGACTTTTCATAAGGACATGAAGAAGTAATGGCTTCAGATTGAAAGAGGGTGGATTTGAATTAGATATTAAAAATAATTTCTTTATATGAGTGTGATGAAGTACTAGAACAGATTGCCCAGAGAAGCTGTAGGTTCCCCACTCATGGAATCATTCAAGACAAGGTTAGATGGGGCTTTGAACACCCTGGTCTAATAGAAGGGAGTCTCTGCCAATGGCAGGGGGATCAGAACTAGATCATCTTCAAGTCCCATCAAACCAAACCATTCTATGATTCTATGAAAACTGGGGTTTCACACTCAAATTTGAAGTGATCTTTTACAATTATGTTTTTATTTTCCATATATGAATAGGTAGTAGAAAGAAACCTCCTTTTTAATTATAATTTTAAAAATTATCACATAAAGAGAATATACTTAACGATTGATTTTGTTAGTTTATACTGTAGAAGAAAAAAAAAAGCTATATGCTTTAATTGTTTTTTCTTTCTTCTTTAGTACTGAATGAAGAAATGTAAACACATTTTTTTAAATTTCAACTAGAAATATATAGATATATGGGATTTTTTGGTGTGGCTAAAAAATGCATCAGCATTATTACATGAACTTTAACTGACCTCCAACAATTGACCTGAATGCTCAATAGAAATACTGAAATACTGATACTTGATAAATATTTTCCTTAGTAGCTGGGGGGAGAGAGAAAGAGAGTGCAATCCTTTATGTTGTTTAGGGTGTACTATGAATAGAATCAAATGAATTCTCCATGAACACATTCATATGATACTGTAAAATGCAATCATATGACAAGTGTCTAGGAAAAAGTGCTTGGAAGAAAATCGTCAACAGATAGACTTTTGAAATAGGTAGCATACATTGCATATTTTACCACTAGCAAGATTGCTATAATTAGAAAGTAAAACTCATGACTTGGTATGCATAACATTATCAATACACAGAAAAGGACTTTTTTTTCTATTTAAACTTTAAAAAAATATTATTTTATGCATCATACAATATAATGAAATATGTGTTACTGCAAAAGCAATCAGCTTAGACAGCTCATTAATCTTTCTCATACAAATATTGTGATCCCTCTATCTTTCCTCAACTATTTTTGTGTGTATGATTTAAAGATCAAAGAAATGATAACTAGTGTTCATGACAGCTTGTGATACAATGTGTTCTGCAATATGATGAACAATTAAATTCTGATTTAATTTCCTTTATTATTTTATGGTAACATAACATTAACAAAATAAATATGCTCTGATTGTGCTGTGTGGAGGAAGCAGTTTCCTGCCTTAGCACTTCATTTACATATTTTCTGAAACTTACCAGATTTCCACTAGTCTAAATAATTTGTACTGACACAGTATTCTTTCACAGAGCTTAAAATTATATCTCTACAGCCCTCATTTTGTAATGATACCCAAACCAGGTCTCATGGAGATATCTTGTGCAAGCAATGCAGCTGTAGTTCTCCTCCTGGGGTATGTTAAGAGACTCTTAAATTGGCTCCAGTATTTGAGTCAGCTTGCTCAGAATTTCCTAATTTGGGTAATTCCAAGTCACCTACTATGCTAAATGCTCTGAAAGAAATATTTCCATTACTTTCAGTAGACTTTGGTCTAAAGTCTGAACATTGTGCAGCAATAAATTGCATAAATATGATACAAAATCTATGTAAACTCCAATTTTATTTTTTTCTTAATATATTAAACTCTGACATGTTCTTTAAGATTAAGTCCCTTGTTTGATTTGGAAGGCTGGAATGAGGATCTGAAGTTGTCAGTATTTATTGCAGAGATGTTTCTGAGCTTTTGGGGGGGCATTCCCTTTGGATGTACTCAAA
This sequence comes from Vidua macroura, assembly GCF_024509145.1. NCBI lineage: Eukaryota > Metazoa > Chordata > Aves > Passeriformes > Viduidae > Vidua > Vidua macroura. The sequence goes on along the minus strand of NC_071572.1, from coordinate 36,593,112 downwards.
TTTTTTTATTTAGATATAATGCACAGAATGTGTCATCATCTGCAGATGTGCTGAGATTATGCTCTCCCTATTCTGGAAATAAAATGAGTTGAAAATTTATTAGCATAAAGGCATCGACAACTACTATAGAAACTATATCAGAAATAGAAAAAATGCGTCTAACAAAGTGAAATTTGTATGTTCCACATGCATATATGTTGTGTGACTATCTTCCAGATTCTTTGATAGCTCTATTGTAGTGATACCAATACACAGTTAGTAAAACCCATTCACAGCAAGTGTTCATTTGAAAATTAAAACAGTGTTCAGTACTTTATTTTCATTCTCCTCAGGAAAAGACATTGAAGTTATAAATGCAATGAAATTAGTAACTTCCTTTACTGTGAGATATAAAGGATTCTTTTGTCTACTGCACCAGAGACAAAGTGAACTCTCTAACTAAAACTAGTTTACAAGTTTTTCTCAGGTCAAGTGTTATGAAAACAGTCACTGAGCAATAAAGACATTGGATGCTCTATCCTATAATCTTTTTAGCTGTAATTATGCTTAATTTCACTATTTTGCTCCATAAAAAAACCTGAAACTGTGACAGTAATCAGTAGTTTTCAATATGTTGCAAAACTCAAGTGCTCTGCAAAGAAAGGTCAGAACATCTTTGCCCAAAGGAGTGTCTGCTCATTTCAGGTGTTGTTGAATTTGTATGTTAGTATACAAAAACAGTGGAGCTTTTTGCCCACTCTTTTCTCAGCTCACTTTTCTTGGGTAGTTTGAACTAAATAGCTAACATATACCACAGCAAGTATTGCAGGAAACAATGACATTTCAAGCTACATTCAGCTAGAATGTGGATGTCATATGGACTTTTAACATGTAGACAGAGAGAACTTAATTACTTACTCAGTACTTTAAACGTGACTAGTCAAACTTACTATATACTGAAATGAGGACAAATAGATAAAATAAAATTCTGCTTATTTATTTTTTGGCCCACTGTGCTTCATTAAGAATCACCAATACAGAATTAAAGTAAGGCCTAAGCATCAAAGACAGAATTTTCAAAAGCACAAAAACCAAGTAATTTATATATAGAGGGACAGATACATAATTGAAATCTGAAATTACCATAAATCTACAGAAATAAATACATAGATAAATACATAAATAAATAAATAAGTGCTTAGGGTTTAGCTTTTTGTTTGTTTTAGAGAGGGTTTCCTTACACAGCTAAATAATTACATTCTTAAACCTGAAGAGCTCAGCTTTATCACATTTTATGATATCCTATGTGACATTTACATATACAACTCAAAAAACACAGGGATCCTTCCACAATTAAGTGATCTTTACTAAGAAAGGTCCAAGAAACTTTTTAAATTTAAACTATTTAACTATTTAAATTGCAACAGTCCCCAAATAAGTGAATGTCTGTCTTCCAAGGAGACATAGGCTCTGCCTCAAATACACATTCCAACACCTGGATGCAAATAAGCAACTAAAATAAAACTGCCAGAGGCTTACTTGATCACAGTGATGTAATCTAGGAAAAAAACCTAAAGCACATGCTCCCTTCCTAAAAAACTCCACCAAATCCAAGCAAGTTTTTTCAGGCTCCTTGATGTTTTGATTTAGATTCTGAAATGATAATCAGATTCAGTTGAAATATTATTTTAAAATAAGAAATCTGATTTCATTTGCTCTTCTATACCTGAAAAGGATAGATAATTTCTGATATAAATCTTTTGAGATACAGTATCATTTTGTCATTAATTCAGTATTACATTTGTATTTCAATCCTTGAGATGAAGCCTATAAAAGAACGAAAATTCTACAAGTGCAATGAAACTATCACCACTATTTTAGTTTTAGCTTAAATATTAAGCATAGACTTACTGAAAGACTACTTTAAACTCCAGAGAAACAGAAGTTATGTGTTTCATTGAGTTCTTTTACTAATAAAGAGAGGAAAAGCAATGAAAAGTTTTGGCAATTCAACAGTTATCCTAGTTGCACTTGCATACATCATATTCTCAGAAAATCTGAATTCTATAGGAAGAAATGCTCAAAACTCAAAATCCATTAAGCATATGGTGAGTAAGTAATGAATAAGTACTGTCCAAAACCAATAGAAAATATCAAATATCTCTATTCCCTTATTAAAATCTTTTAAATCTAGTAATGTTTCTTCTAGTATATTCAACAAGAATTAAATCAGACTATATTATAATATCAAGCCATAACTCATTACAATTAAATTAGATCTTTATGAAACAGCAGAGAACCATAAGATCCATATACAGATGTAGAAAGACAACTCAGAAGTATGGCACTTATTTTTTAACCATAACCAGAAAGATTAGATCACTATATCAGTACATCATTAGCGGCAAAAGAATGCAGTGATTATTTTCATCATAGTTCTATTAAGTTTTCTCTGTTTCTTGGAAAAAGATAGCAAGCATGGAGTTAATCAACACAGTCAATAACTGCAAGTCTTTAAAAAACAAAGGTCCTTGTCCCTTGAATCTCTAAGGGCAGCTTCTGTAAATAAGAATAAGTTAACTGCAATTACCAATAGTTTACTCCTTAGATTGTGGAAAAATACCATACAGAAATTTGTCATAAACCCGCCGTTGATTAAAGTGCCAATGAGAAACACATTGTGGAACAATATGTACCCATATAGATTGTTGTTAATTGCCTTCTCCTGTAACCTCTTTCCACGGAAGGTCAAATTGTGGTCTCACTTATGTCACTGTAACCTCAGTGAACTTAATGATTTGCATGGGCATTAGAAAAAAGATCTGAGCCTTGAATAGCCAGAGATGTTGTAGTTTGATACATATGAATGAGCTCCATCTTATCATGCATATGATATACTTTTCAATCTTCATTCTAATTTAAAAAGAAAAAGTAAAGCAGGATTCCTAGAGATATACAGTATCAGCATTTTCTTTTTCGGAATTATGAGGCAATAGTGTAGTATGTTTTCTCCTCTACAAGCAGATTTACTTGAGATTCTAGATCAAACTTTTTAAAATAAAGCAAGCCCATGTGAACCCTTGGAGTGCCATAGGAATGGAGGGAGCCAAAGCAATAGGAGATCTAAATGGAAAAAAAAAAAAAACAAATTGGTTTTGTTTGTTGTCACTGAACATGTAAGGATCTTTCAATTTTAGGAATCATGCAGCCTTTTACCTCATATACAGCTCCCTATCATATATAGTTATAGAATTCTTGGATTGATAGTAATGGAAGATGAAATTTTAAAGATAAGAGATTTTTAAGAGAACATGTAAGGTAGCAATCTGTATATCCTAAATTGCCTTTTCTGTTTGATTATCTACCTTTCTATATAAGATATGCTCTTTTCAGACTAATGTAATATTCTCATATTCTTGCACAATCTTTTCGCTCTTGTCCAGTCTTTCTCTCTGGCTAAAAAGTACAAAGTCTAGGTAAGTACATCAGACTCCAGAAAAGAAAACAAAATTGTTTTAGTGTTTTTCATCTTTTTCTTTTACTGTGGTATGGTCTTACTAAATACATTACATATAAGCAAAAAAAAAAACGTAAATTGTTAGAACAAATCTGGAAAAGCACGTGCAGTTTAAGAAAGAGGAATTGTTTGTGTTGTCTGTGAGATCATGCCTGCAGAAACTAAAATTTAATAAAAAATTACATGAAATTTGTGTTTCGTAATCACAGTCTCTAATTTTTTCCTTAGGTGTAGCCTTCAAGTACTATTTTTTTTCTTTTTAAAATTTTTTTTCTTTTTGGAAATTTTTGCCTAAACACAGGAAAGAATCCACTTCTAGTCATAGCTCTTCAGATACCTACCTTTGTTGATATTTCTTGCTGCTTCTGTAAGCTTGGAATGCCTTCCAGAAAACTAACATCAAGATGGACGGTATAGAGAACAAGTATTTTTATTAATACTCATTGCTCTCTTCTGAGGTTTTTAATTAATGAATTAATGTATGAGTGGCATCAGATACTGAAATCAAACTATGAAACAAAAAAGCTGCTGAACAAGCAGAAAATGTAGAAGAGATGGACTGCTGCTGTTATTAGTTGTACAGGTAAAGAAAAAATTGACATTGCTTCCAGGCAAATGTAATAAAGATATACACAAGACTGTAGGAGAATGCTATCAAATACATATTCATTCTTTAGGCACAATGGAAAAACAATCATTTGCTAATATGAATAGTCATAACCCCGAGTAGTTTAACAGAATTGCAGCAATTCAAATTAATTGGCTCTCTTCAGAACTTCCTAAAAGTCACTGCCATAATCGTAATATTTTCCAGAGCTTCTGAACTGATACTAACAGGATGCATAAACACTGCAATGTGCAAGAACAAAAGAGAGGAGGGTTCAGCATTGCACAAAAACTTTTGTAGACTAACAGGCACAGAAAAGTAAATTGAAACTGAGAGGAGTATTTCAAAATCCATAATGCTTTCAGTCACAGGCGCTGGATTATGAGTTTGGTTCTGAAGTATAAAACACCACAGAAGCTACAGAAGCACAGACCATCTAAAAAAAGTATCCACTTTTTGTCATCATTATCTTTTTATGATAAATTCTCAGTCTGTTCAAAGGTAGATTCACAGGTTCTCAAGAAAACTAATTACTGATGTGAATAGTAGTGCCTTTACTGTGAAAAAATCCACATAGGAGGTGTTGATGGAGATAAAAAAAAGTATGTGTCTAGCTGTTCACATTGAAGGGGAAGTGATAAAACTGTTTTCAATTTCTATTTGTTTTTGTAAAAAACTTAACGGAATTTTGATAGAAAAATATTTTAAAATTGAAAATAGCTGACAAGGTTCTGTAATTTTAGGTCATCTGTTATCTTATTTTTGGCTGGGACAGAGTTAATTTTCTTCCATGTAGCTGGTACAGAGATGTGTTTTTGATTTAGTGTGAGAATAATGTTGACAACATTGCGATGTTTTGGTTTTTGCTCAGTAGTGCTTGCTCTAAATCAAGGACTTTTCAGACTCTTATGCTCTGACAGCAAGCAGGTGCACAAGAAGCCAGGAAGGAGCATGGCCAGAATAGCTGACCCAAACTGGCAGCCCAAATAAGAAGATATTCCATACAACAGACTGTCATACTCAGTATATAAACTGAGGGGTGTTGGCTGCGATCTGTCAATCCATGCTCAGTGATGGGCTGGGCATGACCCCAGCAGGTATTGAGTAATTGTATCCTCCATCACTTTTTTCCTTGGGTCTTATTCTTCTCTCTCCTTCTCATTATAATTTATTATTATTATATTTCACCTTGTTTGAATTGTTAAACTGTTCTTATCTCAGCCCACAGGTTTTACCTTTTTTAAATTCTCCTCCCCATCCCATGTGGGAGGGGAGACTGAGTGGGTTGCTGAGTAGTGCTGAGTTGCCAGCTGGGGTTAAGCCATGACAGCTGTACAGTTTAGGAGCAGTTCTCCTGGGCTCCTCAGGCACAATGAGCAAAACCAGAAGGCCATCAAACAGCAAATATTGACAAGCACCTCAACATTACATCATCATACTGGGGTCACATTATTTACCCTGGGATGATAACACAGAGTATATAAAGATACACCAGAGACCATTTTCATCGTAATTTGAGCCATGTCAAGGTTAATGTCATTGGATGTTCAAGAACTATGTTTCTGCAGACTCTGCCTGGAGCGCCTGGGCAGCAGTGCTTTCTCCTACATGGTTCAGCTGCTGTTCAAACAGCAGGAACAGAAGAAGCATCCGCACTGTTAACACAGAAAGAGAACAGGCTCTTTACAGCCACCAATGCTTTACCTTGATGTTAAGGTAGCTTAAACTGATAGCTGTTTCTGCTACTATTAAAAAATAACCTGAAAGGAGAGAAAAAAATCTAGAAAAATAATAGTAACTTCCATTAGATAGTGTGGTTTATGAAGGGGAACCAAACCCAACACAACTTATAGTTACTGAGAATTTACTTTGTAACAGCTTTGGGATGGAAACTAGTCATTTGACCCTGCATAGCAGTGTGTTATTCTTGTTAAAATAGCAAAAATCATACTGTATTTTAATGAGTTTGGAGGTAAAAGCAGTGTGTGTGTGTGTAGGTAGCTTTAAATCACATCTTTACTGAACTAATATAGGAAGTAGTATTTGAGATGTTAGTATTCCATGTCTTTCTGAAATACACTCATTTAGGAAATTGCATAAGCCATAAATAACCCTGTTGAGACTGATGTGTCTTGAGAGGATGGACTCATCCACATTGACACCATTTCCACTACAAAACAAACAGCCCCCAGACACTCCACCTTCCTCGAAGTTTTAAGCAAATCCCTTTGTAGCCAAGTAAATTATTGCAAAAACTATAGTCTGCAAGGCTTTTCAGCACAGTCTTGCTGATACATGGAAGACTGCCACATATGAATTACAACAAACCTTACACACATATTTTCTCATCTGAGCAATAAACAAGAGGTGTCTTTACACTTGCAATGATGGAAAGGCAAAGATAAATATTAAACTGGATGTCTGACAGCTGGTATTAAAATCAAGGCCAACTGCTGTCCCACAAAACTGGCAGAGTCATTCAGCTTCAACTTGGATTTTTTCTGATTATTCATATTTTTTAAGAACATTGGGATCCTATCATTTTTTTTTTCATGGTAAAGGAAATCTTTACCTGAATTTTTACTAACATATTTTTTTTCCCAGTGTAATGGAAATAAAAATACAAAAAGCTAAAGACATTCATTAGCCTTCCAACAACAGGCAGAAGAAAAATTACCCCGTTCTCTGTTTCTCTTTCAGAATAATGACAGCAAGGAGATGCTCAAGATGCACATATGGGAGAGAAGGTAGAGAATGATGTTAGAACTGTGCGCTTAAGTGCACCCTATAAAAACCAAATCACATGAATTACAGTTTATCATCTAAATAGATGTTTGCAATCCTGTCAGACTTAACATAACCACACAGCCTGGAGTTTCTCTTCCAGGGTGGTTGTTCTTTTTTTACAGGTTTTAAAATTCTAATAAGGGTATGTTCAATCACATGGAAAAAACCCTACCTTGTACATGTGATCCAGTGCTGCTACTAGATCTCGTCTATGCTGAACTTCACTGCTGCACTTCTAATTGTGCTGGCAAAGTCTTGCTTTGCACTCCATGCTTATTCAGCAGTCATTGCCTTCAGTTTTGTTACCTCTGAGATCTTAGTCTTTTGTCCTTGCAACTTGGCTGAAGTTGAACTCTAGGGCACGGTTTCTTTATTCATTGATGTTGTTCTGTTATTTAAAAAAAAAAAAAAAAAAAAAAAAAAAAAAAAAAAAAAAAAAAGAGGTACAAGCTGAGGGTTCAATTACAGAGGGCAGTTGCATTGCCCCAGGGGGTGGAGAAACCTACAAACTGTGAATCAGATTTACAATATGCCTCCTATTTCTCTTCTTCTATAAAGTCATTGATGTATCCCCCTACACCACCCCTATACTTAATTATATACTAAGGCATGTATAATTAATTAATTATACATGCTCTGATACAGCTGCACTGGCCATAACACTGGGAGGGGAAAAACTGAGTCTACCACCTGTGCAAGAGGGGAAATAATAGCTCTATTGAGGCTGCCTTTGACTTCCTTGTTGTACTGTTCCTAGATTAGAACTTTAAAAATAAGACAAAAGAAAAGGGAAAATGTTAGCAAGTAAGCACTTTTTCTAGAAGTTTATTTTATTTTACTGGGCTTCAGATCAAACTTTTGGTTTGAAAATTATGTGTAGATGTAAAAGTAGTTTGTCTAGCAGGATATATATTTTCTCTCAAGGGATGTCTGACAATCTGTTAACACAGTGTATAATGGAGAGTAGGGGGCAGATCACAGGCCAGATTGTTAGCTGGTACAAAAGAGGTGTTAATGCCATTGACTTTAATAAGGCTACGTCAATATCCACCAGCTTAAGATTCTCTATATCACAGCCCACAGACCACTTGCAGCTTGCAAGGCCTTTGTATTCAGTCCACAAAGGAACTTTTTAATTGTGGCTATACTTGACAGAATCATAAAAATGTACTATTATCAGTTTACCCAGTGATTCTCTAGCATTCCTAAGGATTAACCTCTTTCTTTGGAAGCATACAGAGTTGTGAGAAAACCTTCTCAGCTAAATCCAAGTTCAATTCAGAAGTACCATTGGAAACTTTCATTAAACCATTTATATTGTGGTAACTTATTTTGAACACATGTTGTCTCAATTTATTAGCAAGGAAATTTAGCTGTGAAGATTTCACCTTTGAGTATATTAAGAAAATACGTTGATTTTTTTTTAAAGAAAATTTTATATGTAATGTATCACCTTATAAATGTAAGGCAAATAAGCAATACAATTAATATAAACTTTATAATATTGTTCTCAGACTGATGTCTTATTTGTCAAGGGTTCCAGCATGAACAAAACTTTCAAGATTCCCATTTTATATTTGAATTAATTAAAGATCATTAAAGTATAGAAAATACTTAACCTGGAATTATTTCTGTGGAATAAATGTTCTTACATTTGAAAAAAAAAGGCGGCCTTGCTCTCCAGAACTCAGTATGAAAATAAACTTGAATGTCTTTATGCAACTAGAATTACACTGATTTCTCTAGAGTTTGAATATGTGCCATGTTTGCTTATTCTTCCTAAAGAATAGCATTCATAATATTAAGGACTTAAAAGACACAGTAGGGCTCTCCCAAGTTCCCTGCACCACTTTTTCCTCCACTCCAGATCATACCTAAAAATAAAAAAATAAAGGATGATCACTTTATATTAAGTAGTTGTGGGGATTTTGTGGCAAAAATCCTTTAATGCTTCAAGCTTAATTTTATAGTCTGCCCCAAACTCCTCCACCGAGTACTAAACGCCATTTTTTTCTCCAAATAAAAGCTATATTTGCGTATGTGAAGACTAGAGAACAGCTGGGCCACAGAGAAATTATCAAATATTGTGCAAGTTGGCAATATCAAAACTGTTTATGTTGGAATAACTTTTCCCCAAGAGGTGAGTGCACTTTGGCAGTCAGTGAAATGATCCCCAGATACCCACGCCTCCCATTGCTGTTGATACATTAAATATGTACCAAATTGTGTATACAGAACAAACACATGTCAAAAGTTGGCATCAGTGGGGAACAAATAATTCTCTAAAGGCAGAATGAGTCAAGTAATTTTGTTGAACTATCTCAAAGTTGCACAGACTTCTTGGTCAGTATGGCAAAAAAAATTGGATGGCAAAAAATTACTGTTATTAAGAACAATGTTATCCTAACATAAGAAGTTAAAAAAATAAGGAAATTTTATCGCAAGACTGCTAAAGATTCCTGCAACTATATTTTCGTCAAAATGTTTTGGTTTTTTTAAATATCCAGTGTTACCCAGATTTACCCTAGAGACTAGTGCCAATTTTAATTTCTCCTCGTTTTTTGTCACTAGGGTGTTGATGTCTAATATACCACAGAAAGAAGAATATTTGGGTTTTTGAGGGTTTTTTTAAATATGTAGATATTGTAAATAGTTAATATACATAGCTGTATATCTTTCAGAAAATTTCCTCAATGCTCAAATCCAGAGAGAAAATTTGACAGGATAATCCTAAATTTTCTTCCTATCATTCTTTCTTTGTACATGCAGATATTGCTAGCAGTTAGGCCCACTTAAGATGATGGTCAATAAAATTTACATGCTTTTAAAAATACTTTGGTCTTCAAATAAATAATTAAAATCCCTAGAAATATCTGTCTGTAAACAATGTTATAACAAAATTTCTCCTAATTTTGCTGCTTTATACGAACTTTTTTTCTTTTTCCTCCAGATTTATGCTATAATTTCTTCCTCTTCTAGCAGCAGAAAACATTAGCTATTTTAGTATTTCAAGCAGAAACTAAACATCAAATAAGTGAAAAAAACACTTTTGTACATTATAATACATAAAAAATTGTGCAAAAATTAAGAACTTTACCTTTCCAGTCTGTTACATTTTTGATTGCCTGTAGATGTAAGAGAGTTTTGAATGCTGTCTGGAGCAAAATATGAACATAAATTCTGAGTTTTTGTTTAAGTTGCTACTGTTGTTGTAAGATGCATATATTTCATTTCTTATGGTCAAAATGGAAATCAAGTTGAAAATTCAAATAAACTCACTCAGAATTTTGAGTGGAGTCAAACAATTCCTAACACCTAAGAATGGATGCAAACAATTTATTCTACTTGTCATATAGGAAAAACTTTTTAAATGGAAAATAAAGCATTCTCCCATTCCAGTGTTTCCCATTTTATCAAACTAGATAAAAAAGGGAGGTGACTATAGCAGCTAATGAACTGTATACTTCTTTATGCAGTTAAAATACTATTTAGAGCACTCAATAATATTCCAGCCTATATAGGACATGTAATACAGACCAGAGGAGTCCCCTGATATTCTAAGTTGATGTACATCTATTGAAGTCTTTGCATCTATTGCATAAGAGAGTATTTGTAAAGCAAGAAGTAGTAGACTGTAAAAGCTGGCTTAATTTTCCAAAATTTATAACACAAACAGCATTCAAAAAAGCCTCGAAAAGAGTTAATGTTTGAAACCTTTTTTCCCTTCTGTGGTAAAAACATTCCTAATGACATGAGTTTCTTAGTTGTATCTGGTTTTCATCATATCTAAAATGATGCAATGGAAAGAAGATTCTAAGCACAAATACTGGGCCAATTATTTATACAGCCATATTTGTGCAATAGAATGCGTAATTTTCATTTTTCAAAAATGAATTTTTTAAGAGGCTTTCTAGCTCAGTCCAGAAATCCTCAGTTCAGTTTCCTTCTTTCAGTTCTTTAGCAATTTGTAGTTTACTGGGTATCTGGATATGTGCAGAAAGACGCCATTCCAGAAGACAACACATTGCAAAATGGCCTTTTCATTCCTGTTATCTGTACCCTTTCAAGTACTCTGTTCCCTTACTCTTGTACCAAACACATACGTTTTGGTTTTTTTTTCCTTAAGAATTATATTCCCTTTTTAAATTTTGCTTGCCTTTTGAGCCAGCATCATTTGTTTACATGGAGTTCTTTTGCCAGAGCCTCTGATTTTCCCCTCTTTTTTTTGTGACTTGTGCTATCTTTCAGTTAATCTGCCTCAACAGCAAATTTGTACTCTCTGAGACAAAAAATTTCTTGATTTAATGTTAACTACTTGATTAAATACAACACATTTTGTTGTTCATAAATGTTTTCAAGAGGGCCACTAGCAGGTTATAGTCTCTGCTGAACACTCTTTATAGAATTTTTTTTACTGCAAATAGTAAACACATGCCTGGAAGGAAAAAAAGCAACATTCTCCTCTGATTCTCTTTCAACCCTTTGTATGTTTAGATGCCTAAAACATCTGATATTTATCTTTCAAGGAAGGTCAGAAGGTGATAAGGAGTGCTACAGCTTTTTATCTAAACACCTCAAAACCTTAGTTTTTTGGTCTGCCATTTCTTTCCAGCCATTATTTCCTATACTCTGCAATTCTCAAATAAGCATTTTCTTACACGCAGATTATTATGGAATGACATAAGGGAGTATGTCCTCTTTTTAAATTAAACAGTTCCAAGTCCATGGAATGGGACCAAGACCAAACAATATAAATTCAGTTAAATTTTTCTTTAGTTACTTCACTGTCAACTTATGTTTAAGTAAAATTCTGTTCAATAGCAGCAGAGCTTTGTAAGGGCATATAGAAACAGAAGTGGGACATCCAAACAGAAAGCACCAAAATTAAAACTCATTTACATAGATGGCTCCCGCATGTGTCCAGTTGTCTGTCTTCTCCTTCCATGAATCACTTTGAAGATGAGGTCATCCTGAGAACTTGCAAGGGAGCTGAGGCCCTGCCTAAAAATTGGGGAAAGAGATGGTAAATCAGTCCAGCACAAATAACTTAAAAAAAAAAAAAAAATTGCAGAGATGCATGACACTTCATTATCTATGAACCTTACATATTTTTCTGATGGTGACAAATAGTAAAAAAAAAAAAAAAATAAGAGAAGCTTGTTGCAAAATTTTCTGCCTGCTTATACAGATCAGTGGTTTTGGTTAACTCATAAAACTGACCCTGAAATAGCCTGAACACAGCACAGACTGCTGCAGTCGAGGCAGTCACCAGGTTCTATGTATCAGAAATTCCACACTTAAGCCATGCTGTCAATTAGACAGGTCCCACTGAAATGGTGTGTCTTCTGTCAAACATTTCTGAATAGACCCTTGTTCCATTTGATACTATCCTGAGGAAACTTTATCACAGTTCTGATGCATGGTAACCTGATAAGACTTCATTTAGCACCCTTCTATCACTATTTAACCTTAACATGTATCTGAAATCTACCATTAAAATAGCAGGTTTTTTGTGGTGATGGAGTGCTCAGAAGTGGTTAAAGCAGATTAGCTAAGGGTTTTTATTACAAAATAGAGTTTGTATCCCACAGTCTTGATAAATCCTTGCTAACACAAGTTGCATCATCTAAAAGGCTAGCTGTTCATACCTGATAAGGTTTCTAAGAGCATAAAAATGTCTAAACAAACCAATTCTGTGAGAGAGGCATTTATAGGGTGTCAGCATTATTGTTAGATAATGCTTTAATTGAGATATCTATATGTTTCTTAGGACACTAAGAAAATACTTTATTATAATAATGCTTGAGAAATTCAGATCAGCTATTTTATGAAGGAAAGAAAAAATTACCATTTCAGTTTAGTATATTTAAACCTAAACCCAAACCCCTTTAACATTTAACAGAGTGTGTATAGTTAAAAATATCAGAAAGATTTTGATATCAATTAAATAATTCAATGATTAAATGATTCAATTAAATAATGTAATGATCTCAAAATAATTGAGATCAATTATTTAATCTATTTTAAAAATTATTAATCTGTCAGTCAACAGTACAGGATCAAATGTAAAAAGAGTTAAGAAGATGCTTCAGAGTCATCAGATTCTTTTATCTTTTTCATGTAAAAGTACAAAATAGCATTCAAGAAATAAAGTGATTACTTAAAAGCATGCTTATATAACTTAAGTAACTTATATGAATGTAAAATGTATGTTTGATGCACGTATCCCATTATTTAGTCATCATTTTGGAGGTAGGGTTGTTTTTAAAGCTTTCCAGGTATGTTCTGTACTGACTGCTGCATGACCAGTCAGTTTATGTTACCCAGACATCACACACAGTGACAAGTAGTTTATTCTAAACACTAGCTAGATTTCACTATCTCCAGTAAACTTCTGTTGCTACTTCACCATTAAAAATATAATACTGAAGCCTTTATTTAAACTAAAGTAGATGGGTTTGTGTTTTTAGGGAAAACATGTGAAGGAGATCTATTTAAGAAGATGAAAAAGCATGTCAGAATTGAGGAACTATCTATGGAATTCAGACTGGCTTTTCAATTTATAATGCTAAAATAAAGAAAATGCTATATGTATAATATATGCTTTATGCTGTATATAAATAACAGTTGGATACATGCACCAACATGTATGTTTACATGTGCATTTCTATAAGAGCTCTACAAGAAATTAATAATTAATTTCATAATAAATATTGTTGTAATAATTTATTTAATATCTTTTGAAAAATTAAAATGCTTTAATCAGTGGTCTTTTAAATCAAAGATATAAACCACAATTTTCAAGACTTAAAATTTCAATTAATTTTTCAAGAATAAAAAAAAAAAAAATTAGCAAACTGTAGATTGTGATCTAAATCATAACAGGAAAAGAGTTATTTTCAGTATCCATGATGTAAGTGGTTACTAATATATCTATGCAGCTGGGGGAAAGTAAATTAAAAAGGGGTTTAAATAAACTACATTTCTCTGACAGTGACTTGGTTGTGATTCATAGTCATAACAGCAATTATTTTCTGATCTCAACAGGCTAAGGAAGTAGGGAGTGCCGTTTCTTCAGTTTGGGTTGTGAAGGATGGCAGTAAACTCTCTAAAAATTGCTATTCCACTTATACTCTTGTGTGTCCTAAACTACATTTTATGAATAGAGTTAAAAAGTAACAATGCCACATCATGATGTATTTCTGTGATTTCATCTATGTTTGGGGTCTCCTCCCACGCACTGTCACTCATCAGATACACCATAGCATTTTCACTCTAGTATTTTTGGCAAAAATAAGTGGAGCAACTGTTAAGTTGATTGAGAGCTCTCTCACCTCCACCTAGTGATACCTTGAAACTAGAGTAGGATTGCAAAAATCTGTTAAAGTTTTCTTCATTAATAATCCTATACTATTTTACCAAATATATCAAATTTTGGAACCAATGTCTGTCATTAATAGAACAGACACATTTTATAACAGTACACAAGCAAATGTAGGATTTATACTGGATCAATTAAGAAGAGAATAAACAGCACGTATTTTTCTTTGAAAACTCTGTTTATTTCCATGGAGTGGGGGAGAAGTGCAGTTAAAAATTTTTCTCTTAAGAAATTATTTACTAGTAGTAAGGCTTTCAAGATCACATTGGAAAGCCTAGGCAGTAGTTTATGTGTTTTCCAAAATGTGCAGTCTGAAATAATATATGTTAAGTGTTGATGATGTTTTATTTCCCTCAGTACTTCAGGTCTAGTGTCTAATAATACAGTGCATAAACCACACATGAGTTGAAAAAAAAAATTCATGTTCATTTATAATCAATGACCTTCATAGTTATGGACAAGGATTTTCTTTGTCCACATAGGCAAATTTTGAAATGTATCATCAGAATCAAGAAATACTCTATTTTTGTTTATTTGGGATTTTTCCCAAAATAAATTATGTAAATGAATAGAGAAAATTCTGTTCATTTTATTCATCTGACATATGCTATATATATGTGTCTAGCTCACCAGAAAACAAGCACCAGAGTATTTGTTCTTTTATTTATATGCTGGCAAAAATACCTTCAGTGAAAATTTACCTTCAGGACTACAAAACCCATGCACATATGCACAAGGTTACCTAAACTAAAGATTAGAATTTAACTGGGAGATTGAAGCAAAATATTTTCAACGTTAAATTGCTTTGCCTGTGACCACAAAGAGTGCCACCACAGAGGTGAAATTTATTCATTTGTCTAACCAAGGTGATCCGTCTATGTACTTGAGCCACATGCTTCTGTATAGCTGGTTATTTTGACACTCACACAGAAAGAGAATTAAATGAATCTCAGTTTATGGTTCATTTTTGTAGACTATGTATAGTAAAACACAGCAGCATCTTTCTCTGTTGTTAAAGTGCTGCCTACTGATGGTAGCAGTGTGCTTTTGACTTGGTTCATCCCTTTAGGAATGTCTGATATAAAAATTTCTTGTGTGTGACTTGAATCTAATTACTTAAAAGTTCAGAATAAATGTTTCTCACAAATTGATGTTTTAATATGTCACAAATCCTTCTATGAAGTTTTGTTAGACAGGAGAAAAAATATGTATTTATCATGGCAGTGATTCTTTGATGTGGAATTGATTCTTCAGGCTCTGAAACTTCATTATAGTTATAAAAGAAAATATCTATTTTTCAATACTGTTTAATGAGTGAATACAAGCTTTTTTAGCTAACCGCTAAAGTATGATTGCTTTGATCTTTTAACTATAGTCCTTTGGAAATGACAGCTTACAAAGAAACACAAGAAACCATTCAGATTGAAAACCTACTGAGAAATAGTAGGGAATAAGGGTTTTTCTTTGGCTTCAGGATATCATGTCACTTCATGGTAAGATACCCAAACCTGTGTCATTACTTTGTTGTAAAGCCAGACAGAGCTCATTGTGGTCCAAAAAGTAAACTTATATCACTTTAAATGAAACTGAATTTGACTTTTTTCTGTGAATCCTACTACATTCTGAATAGAATGTGGGCAACTCTGTACGCCTATTAAATACTATAGCCAGGAGATAATAAACAAGGGTATAGAAGTGAGTCATAACTCAAAAAGCAGCAGAGACCACTAGGAAGGTATTTTCCCTCTTGAGTGACAGATCCAGAATTTGAGAACAGGTCCAGCAGCTAAATCAAGGAAATACATCTTTGTTTTTCCCTTATTTATCTTGAAACCCTATGCAATATCATATGGAATTTAATTGGCACAAAAATTTTCTAGACAATTCTTTGAAAACTTTACTTTTTCCCTTGCCCTTCTGGGCAAAGGATTAGTCACAGGAAAATTCTTACTTGTTTCAATGAAAATAGTAATGACTTAGTGCTGTACAATAGAAGAAAGACATTTTCAGTCTGATCACTTGGCATGAAATATTAATACATATGAAGTGTTGATTGGCATTTATATGCTTTTGGAAATCTTGGGCTCTTTTAGCAGTGCTTCTTGTTCATTTAAGGAAAATAGCAGTACTTGCAGTTCAAATACTACTCATTAACAGCTCTAACCATCAGTAGCAACAATAAGTTACAGGAAACTGAAACCAAGAAATTAATTGTCACAATGTTTAATAGAGATTTGGATGAAATCACCCACGTAATTAAGTCTTAAATGCCATATATGCCTCAAAAACTCTTCATGGTTTTGTGATGAAAACACATCTGGACAGGTCCTAGGGCTGTTGCTACTTCACTTATTTGTCATAGATGGCTGATGTTATTGCAAGGTCTACTAAGCTGTGAAAAACCACCACTTTCTTTTAACTTTAAAACTTAAGGATGATTTTACATTTTTTCTTTTTTTTTTTCTTTTTTTTCTTTTTTTCCTTTTTTTCCTGTATGTCTTATGAAAATTACAGAAATTAGAGATAAAATGGTTGGAGGACAACAGAAAATTTTTTTTGAGAAATAAATAATTGCAAGCAGCGAAGTAACAATTGTTACTCCTGATGCCACAAACCCCAGCACTAGGGAATAGCTTTGTCATGTGACATTGCATGTGTAAGTGAGTACTGGGACATGGCATGACTCGTAGATCTTTAACAGGGTCAGGTGCAACCAGAGGGAATAACAGGTGGTAGCCAAGTTGGCTGATGAAAAATGGTAACTTGATGGGTCAGATCAACTTAAACCGTGCCACATTATCCAGTGGAACCTCTGATTGAGACTTACTGGAGAAGAGAGGCCCTGTGTTGTACCACAGTGTACAACACTGATCTTAGCACTTTGCCTAAGGATCTCTTCTTCTGAGAGAAAGATCATAAATTCTTACTCTGACATTTAAAGAATGAGTTGCTGTTCCCTCACTAATCTAACAACAGAGAATTTTATTTTCTCTCTTTAATACAAATGTCATGTTAGTCATTGGATTCATATTTGTGAATGGGGCAAATTTCTCACTGAAAAACAAAAAGTTGAATAAAAAATTTGGGGCTTCTGACCAGCATATTTTTTTCTTATTTTTCTTTTTTTTTTTTTTTTTTTCTTTTTTTTTTCTTTTTTTTTTTTTCTTTTTTTTTTTTTTTTTTTTCATGAAACTCTTGAATTTGGTCATGCTTCTCCCAGGGAAGCCCCATAGTAGGGTTACAAACATAATAGATATTTATAGTCTATATTTATACGTGCACTCACAAACATTTTTTATTTTAATACTTTTGGTTTACTTCATATTGCATAAACATGTCATTGTTAATTGTCTTATGGAGTACTATCCACGCTAGCTGGCACTTCCAGCCTTTTATGGGTGGTCTGTCTGTTTCTGCTCATCACTGCAAAATAACAGTCATTTGTAACTGAGTTTAAAAATCCATTGTTTTGGCAGATCATTCATTACATATTTCCAGATCACTTACAAATCTGAAAGCAATTCCATATAAAGATGCATTTTTTACTATGGTAAAGACCTTTGCTGATATTTCAGGTATCCTATTCATCAACATGAATGAAGGGATACACTGCACCCTCAGCAGGTTTTCTGACTGGAAAGAGTGGCTGATACTCCAGAGTGTGTTCTACCAGTCAGTGAGATGGGAGCAGGCTGGAGAGCTAGGCAGAGAAGAAAAAAATCTGTAGGGTTCTGCACCTGGAGAGGAATAACCCCATGCCCCACTACAGGCAGGGAGGCTGACTACTACCAAGCAGCTCTGAGGAGAAGGACCTGGGGGTCCTTGCAGACAACAAGCTGTCCGTGAGGCAGCAGTGCCCTTATGGCCAAAAATGTCAGTGGTATCCTAGAGTGCATTGGGAATAGAATTGCCAAGAGGTTGAGGGAGGTGATCCTATCTCTCTGCTCTTCCCTGGTGAAGCCACATCTGGAGTGTTGTGTCCAGTTTTGGATTCCTCAGTTCTAGGGAGACAAGGAACTGCAGGAGGGGATCCAGTGAAGAACTATGAAAATGATTAGGGGACAGGAGCTTCTCTCTTATGAAAAAAGGCTGAGGAAACTGGACCTATTTAGCCGGAAGAGAGGATCATATCAATGTTTAGAAATATCTTAAGGGTGGGTGTCAAGAGGATGTGCCCAGCAATGTCCATCTTTCCAGTGATTTTCAGTGAGGAAACGGGAAACAGGCACAAGCCATAACACAGAAGTTCAATCTGAATATGAAGAAAAGCTTCTTTACTTTGGGAGTTACAGAGTGCTGTATTAGGCTGCCCTGAGAGGTTTGGAGTCCACTTCTCTGAAAATATTCAAAACCTGTCTGGGCATAAGTGCTGGACGCATACTTTACCAGAGGGGTTGGACTAGGTCATCTTCAGAGGTCCCATCCAACCCCAATTTTCTGTGATTCTGTGTATATGCTAACATATTTTTCCTGTCATAACACATTCATATTCTTGGGGTTTACATCCATATTAAACTACATTGAGACCTAGTAAGGTGATAATTATATAAAGTTGTCAGAAAACCACTTTTTAAAACAAGTGGGGCTTTGTTTTGGTTTGTCTTGGCTTGATTTTCTAAAGAATCAGGTTTTTCCTTACATTTGTCTTTAAAGCATGTGACAGCATAGATCAGAATTTTCTTTCAGAAAGCCTCTGCTCAGTTCTCATCAAGGAAATACCTTTCTCATAAACAGGAGTCCAAATACATTCATTAGGCTGGTAAAATTTCCCTGTGGATTAGTAAACAGTGTTAGTACCTTTGTAATGAGTGTTTTCTACTTCTGTGCTCAAGTTTTTAATGAAATGTAAACATGAACAACAAGTGTTGGTCAACAGTGTCTTCCTAGATATGTATCTACAGCATTGATCAGCCTTTTATCTCAAGTAAGTTACTGATCCCTTAAATAATTTCTAAGAGTTTCTTGAACAATGATGTTGGAAAAGTTGGGGTTTTTTTTTGGTATAGAAAGTAGCTAAAAATGAGGATTGTTTGCTATATTAAGTTCATTCTTTGCCCTGAGCATAACTTTAATCTGTGAAATCCTATTTGGATATATACTATGCTATGCTCAAACACTCAGGTTGATATTCTAGTGTTCCATTTTTTGTACTGAGATGAGAGATTTCATTTTTCTGACACATCATAATAATTTGCATAAAAATAGTATTTCAAGCTCTGAACAGAGCCTACAACTCCTCTTTCCAAAAATTAAATTTGAATCTTCTCATATTTCCAGAAATAAAAATTTTGCTGTTTTTGTACTTTAACCGTGAAAAATTATTGCTTCTTCATATTCCTTGGCCGTTTTGGTTTACAATTGAATCATTATTGCCAGTTTTCCTTTTTTTCTTCTACCTTCTACAGATAATACTTGTATTTTCCAATCTGTATTTCATATTAAAAAAATAGCACATATCAAAACAGAGTATATACTCTCAACAGATTATTCAGAAATGACTGACAATACAATATGATATTTGATGGCCTAAACTGACATAGCATATGCCTTCTCTCTCTTATTGTTCAGATGCTTGGTGTCAATACACTTGTTAATGTGAGTCAGGCATCTCCAGTGCTGACTAGCACAAATAAAAGAGGAATTAAATTAAAAAAAAATAAAAAATAAAAAAAAAAAAGGAAAGAAGTCTTCTCTTTCAGCATTATACAGCAAACCCTTTTCATTTACTTTGTTGCCACTCATAAGTATAAGCAACAAAATTTCAAAAAATGCATTAGCAGACTGTGTTAGCAGACTGTCAGATACTGCCTGAGAGGCTCCAGTCTTTTGAGACAGAGCAATTTTGTTAGATATAGTTTCCATAAGAATAAAGAGTGAGAGTCTTCTAGACAGTCTCAGACACTGACTAGCCAGCCCTACACCATCAAGGACATCACCCAATTAAATGCAGGGGGAGAAAGCAGCCACTGAGATACAGAGAAGAAAACACAGAAGCCACGCTGTAAATCTCAGTGAAAGATTTTAGTTCTCACTGCTTACATTAACTATAAATGGGTGAACACCACAAAGTTCTTGTCCTTTCAGTAAAACACCAAATGTTTGTGTTTCAGTAAAACACAAAATTAAAGTTAATTACTTGTCCAAATCTAAAGATATTTAAAAATATAACAGTGACTAACATTTTAAAGTTTTCATTGTGACAATATTTCTTAAAAAACAAGATCTTTGAATTGTCTAGAAGTGCTGTCTCTGATACAGATATGCTCAATAAATCACCAGAACTTACACATACTATCATTATGAACTAAAATATAAGATACTATAGAAAGTCTCTAAAAAACTTTCTACCCCTAACACTATTATTATGTATTATTATTGTATCATCATAAATCACCAAGCCAACTGAAATGGATGACATGGACATAAAATGATAAATTTTAAAATCTAGTCCCAGAGTAAACTGTTTATGTTTACCTCAGTAATATGTTATACTCAAAATTACTACATTAATCCTTCAAACTAATTTTTTTACTGAAGATGTTTCTTCATTTATAGTCTATAACAATTTAACAATGTCAAACTAATACAAAATTCCAGAGAAAATGTTACCTTATTTTGGTTTATATTTTATTATGCTTTCTGCCTCCCTCCTTCCCCACCTTCGTCCATCCTTTGTTTCTCTATAAATAAAATCTGTGGCCCATTATCTATCATTTTGTGACAGTAAAGAATTCATATTCGAGTGGGTATATCCTGCAGATAACTAGAGTTTGTGCTATGGTTCTTCACTCTTTTCCTACTTTTCTTGTTTTTAAGTTTCTGAACTTAAGGTCTTAGCATATCTTAAAGAAAAATATTTATGGAAGTGTCCTTTCTCCCTCCCTCTCTCTCTTCCCTTCCTGATGGACAAAGGTGGAGGGTTTATAGAACCTAATTGTGAGTGCATCTTCAGGAAGGTTGTCTTTTAGGCTCTCAATATAAATAACAGAAAAGTCTCTCTCCTGAGAACAGTTTAAAGTGAGATATCAAGTGCCTTGAGTCATGTCTGGGGAAGTCTATACCAAAATACTGAGATAAACAAAAGTGGAATAAACTGTTACAAAGTAAACTCTAAGAAATTGCTTAATATAATTTAAAGTGAGTAAACTAGAGGTAGTGAACTAGATAATCCTAGACATTTCTGAAAAAGCCCCTTATGACATAGAGAAAATAAAGATATCTAGTTTAAACAAGAAAGAAGAAACTAACCTTTAAACTTGGACATCTAAATCTCTTTTTAGGGGTTATCTTTACTGCCTCTTACTGAGCAAAATAGCATTCCATTTTCTCTGTTACTCTAAATGAAAATGGCAGAAACCTTATGTTGTTAAAAGATTAAGAAAGATGGAGTGAGATGCAAGAAATAAACCTTTGCTGGGGAAATTGTAAAGCTTCAATACTATTTAGAGCATTTAGACAGCACTCATTGTGAGATATGGCAACTCATTGACATTTTCATAAGTGTTGTTTATCTGTTGTTGTTGAGTTGGTGTTTTTTTTTTTTTTTCTCTCCAATCTCCACAAAATGAGAAACTTCCTTGCATCCTTAAAAAATCTGAAGTACTAACCTGCATAACAATTCAGACAGTTTTAAGTAAATAGGAAATTGCAGCACTAAGGTGTTGATAAGACCACTTGGGACAGAAATGTCAGTATCTAATACTAAGTGTTAAATTAATTTTAAAATAATTTAAATTAATTTTAACACATAATAATTAACAGATTTATTTATAAATTCTCAGAGGTTTTCAGCACTCAGGGATTAAGGATTGCAAATCATCAGGGGAATGAAAACATCAAGTTCAAATCGCCACAATTTTTAGAGTTGTATTTGTTATATGAGCACAGACAGTCACTTTGTGTTGTTTGTGCACTGAGGAAAAGGATGTGAGCGAGGATGATGAGGCAAATAGATTTCTGTTGCAAAACTCTTCACTTGGCACTGCTGTATGTTACAGGGTCTGGAGAGCTGCTCCTACTCACTGAAAGGTTTGCAGCTGTGAACACAGACAATACAGAGTAAAGAAGTTTTATGCTGTGCGTTGGGGGATTTTTTATTCCTTCTTTCACAGTTTGTGTTCTGGCAGTGCAGATAAGCCTTCATTAGGGATTAGGGTGCCATTTACCTTGGCATTGTACATGCTCAAAGGAAATATATTCCTTTTCCCAAAGAGTTAATTTAAACATTGGCAACCTTTAAGATACGTTTGTTCATGCCTAAACCAGGTTTGCAAATGGATACTTTATTCACATCAGATACATCTGGGAAGCTAGTTCTGTTGTGTATATTTGGGATACAGGTAGCTAGTCATTGTCCAGCTATTTACTGCTTCTATTTACATATATCTACCATTATTTACCAAGGTCTTAAATCCTAACTTTTTTTTTTTTTTTTTTTAACCATATAATTTTATTTGTCAGACAATTCTTCTTTCTGTGAATGCCTTTCCTGTTTTCCAATATTCATAATATAAGTAAAATACTTAATTTTGTGCAAACATTCACTTTATATTGACTTCCAGAAATTAGTTACTTTCTTACACAGCTGGTCAATTAACTTTTCCCTTTTCTATTCCCAAATGAAGACCCACTATTATTATTTTTAAAACAGAGAAAGAAAGGAAAAGTAATTAATAACAAATTATATACATAAACTGTGGCAAGACTTTCAGAATTACTTCCACCTATATGAATCTTTACTGCATCTGTCAATAGAACAGAAGACCACTAACTATCTAGACTGCATGTGTTGTTTCAAGTCCCCAAAAGTACGAGACTTTCAGCTTTTTAATGTACAGCCAAAAATATAACATTAAAAGAAATTTTCAAAATCTGGTACCTGCTTCTCACTACTCATTTTACATTTTTTTATATGACCTACAAAAAAATAAGTAGTGCACTTCACTTTTCCATTTTTTATACAAGAAGGGAGTTACTGTACTAGGATTATCACTGGTTTCAACCCCACACCCCAAACTCATTACTTAACTTTAAAAACAAGACTCTATTTAAATTTAAACGTTCACTTCATGTTCGATTTTAAGCAGGAAATAAGTCTTTTGAGTCTTATTTATTTGCTGCCATCAACTCATTCAAGGGAATTAACATATCATTTACAATTGAATGTGTCATTCTGCAACACACTTTGGTTGGCTTCATTATTTTGCCTCACTGATGAATATTCCAATATTATTTGATCTTTCTTCAGGGAATAAATCTTGGTAATATGTAAGACTGCACAGCCACAATATTCTAAAAGGTACTAAACCAGTTTTAACAGTATCTTTTCATAGGTTTTTGAATGCTGCCATATACATCTACGCCTGCCTGAAATAATTGCTTGTTACTTAACAGTCCCTTGAGCCCACAAATAGAAATATTGGCTTACTGCTAAAAGCTGACAGTTTTTCAAGCCTCTTCAAGGGATGCACATTTTTTGTTTCTTTCCTTCCTTCAAATTTTTTCTAATGCACTATACTTTCAGCTTTTTACGGTATGCTATATTTCAACTCTATTGTTTTTCCTCCTGCTTTTATTCTTTCTAATAGCTTTCCATGCCTAATCATTCTAGATGGAAGTCTGGTCATGATAACACAATTTCCTTTACAATAAAAATTTTCAGGAACTAGAAAGTGCTGATGTGAGGGCGCTTTTTAAAATTTATTTTATTAGAAGTTTTCTTAATAACATTGCAACAATTTTAGCAGTAAAACACTGCACAAGTCTCATTCTTCTAAGTCTGATATGCACCCAAATTTAAAGGTGTTCTTCCCCAAGTGACTTAGAAAAAAATGACTGTGATACAGCATAATTTTCTTATAGTTCTGGATTTGCTAAAAACAAATTGCTACATTTTGCTTGTTTTTTTCCTGTGAATGTCCAAAATTAGGGTTTCGTTTTTGATGTAATCTGTAGAGAAAAAAACAGATAAATAAAAGAAAGAAAAGGTCAAGTATGTGGTCCTTTAAATAATATATCTTAGCCTCTGAAAAAATTAAATAATTAATTTGCTTTCCTTTTTAAATCTTTAATCTAACTCATTGTTTTTACCTTATTCTAAACATAAATGGCATTTTCACTGTCTCTTCTCAGTGCTTCTCATCTGTAATCACAAATCAATTATGAACTATCACCACTTCTTTTAGAGTCATAATATATTATGGTGAAACATCATGAGTGAAATACTATCTCTCTAGGTGTTTGTCATTGACTTCAGTGCAGTAAATTTTCACCCTCTGGCAGAACAACCTGTAGTTTTACAAGCTGGCTACTTTTACGAGCAGAGTGATTATGAGGAAAAAGTATCTTGAAAAATTATTTTCTGGAAACTGGAAGGTTCTCTAAATGTTGAGCCCATCACTGAATGACAGAGTAGAAGTGGTGTGAGCCAGATATATATTAAAAAATGACCTTGTTTCTATGTGAAAACAATTGTGTGTATGGCAGTTTGGTACAGAGACAGTTTTACACCCGACAGTTGTTGAAGTTATTTGAGATTCTGAAAATTCATGCAGAGAACTTCCAAAAGCTACTGTAGTTTATAGAAAATTAAACTTCTCACTTGCAGTCCTGATGAAGGTCCATAAAGTTGTATTCTTCACTCATAATGAGGTCTTTCTAAGAATGAAGGTGTCTGAAATACTGGATAATATGTTAATGTACTTGATGCATTCATGGGCAGTCCTAGTCTTTCAAGAGATTTAGAAGAACATCAGGAATTAAGTAAAACAATAATAAGTGATGCATTTAAAACTAATTTTAAATTTATAAATAGCTGGGAGTGGGATTGAAACTCTAGTTCAAAATAATAAATTCAACTATTTTGGTCAAAAAATTATTGTGGATGCTAGATATTATCTTGTAAAATGAATGTAACAATTAAACTTTGAAAAATTGTCATTAGAAAAACATTATTTGACCTTCATATCCTTATTTTCCTTTTTACCTCCAAATTTTTGCTCTAATTATTTTATTTTTGTGTGCTTGTTAGCACTTCTCTTACTTCGTAGTAGGTAAAATCTAGCCTTAATCCCAGATGTTAGCTTAACTAGCTCATGAGTCTGTTTGATCCAAAGAATTTTTCTTCTATTAACTTTGACAAGTTCATTTTCAATAGATTAAACAGAGGGAACTGAAGAAATGTGTATTACAACAGATACAGGAGACACAATAACTCCAGGATTCCTTTCCCTGTATTTGTCATAAGAATTCCTAGAAAGTTGAAAGCCCAGACCTACAACTCAAACTACAAATACATTTAATACCTTGCTATGTACCACTGATACATCACTCTGAAATCCATTATCTAATCAATTACTCAGGAAACATATTTCAGTAACTATCTCTTTTCTCTCTCCTTTACTTGGCTGCAATCATCTTATTCAGTGCATGTCCTAAGTTCAGCAGCACAAAAAGAGCACGTCATTCTGATGATCTTTCTGTTGTTCTCTCTACCTGGGTGGCATCAAATCCACTCCAAGGCCAAATGCTGGCCCTATTCTTCAAAGTCTTGAAAGAACTATGCCATGACTCCTTCATACCTGCTGCTCACTCTGCCCCAGTGTGGCAGCTGTAGCCTTAGTAACTGTGACAGACAGCGACCAGGGTTAAGATCTTGGCAGCAGCCTTTGTCTGCTTTACAGACAGAAAATTTTTTTTCATCAAAAATCAGAATAAGTTCTGGACCATGGCACCTTACAAGGGAAAGTGAAGATCCATCTCTTTACATTTGCATAGATGCAGTCACCTCTGAGTGACCCAACACTATTCCCTTGGAGAATAAGACAAGGGAAAATCATGCTATGTTCAGATGATGTAAGAAGAGTGGTTAATTTCAGTCCTCTGACTGCTTTGTTACAAAAGACTGTTAGTGCTGAGATTCTGTTCTGATGGATTTAAAATACACACAGAGATTAGATAAAATACCTTAGATAAACTGCTTATGCTTCCATTTAATTTTCATACCAAACATACTCCTGCAGCAAAATACATTCCACCAGGAAATTAGTTCATCAAGACGAAAAGCATGCTGTGGCCATTAGCTGTTTCCCAGTTTCATCTTTTCATTGCCTCTCAACCCATTAAGCTCCAAATCCACAGATTTTCTTTACCACTCTTAGCTCCATTCTTTATCACAGATGATCTACAAGTTTCTGCTTGTTCTCACCTGACTCTGTCACAGTATCTTGTACTGAGTTTACACAATTTTATAAAATATGTTCATATAAGCAAAAGTAAAAAGAACTTCCTCCATCGATTCTATTTAAAATAGTATGATATTTCCTTATATGGACCTTGCTCTCTATGTTGTTTCTTTGTTTCATGTCAGTTCAACATTGTAAATGTGGTTTAAGCAAGTCTATGTTTCTGCAGCTTGTAAATTTTAGCTGTTTTCAGGAAAATCTTGAAGCCCACACAATTTTTCTGGAACAGAATGAGCCACAAGTAATATAGGACTTTATCTTCTTTTTTGTGTGTTTAATATATTTCAGTAACTTTTTAGCATGTTAGAAGTTAGAGGAATTTCCAAATTCATTATTAACAGTGTGTGAGCATAACATGGACCCTTGCAGGGAGGGGAAGGTGGGGGGGGGGGGGGGGTTGGTCCTGTGTCTTTCTTGCATGTATATCAAGTCCTCTCGTTTTAAGACTTAGTGAGTTTTTCTCAAACCCTGTGACTGTTCATTTATTCACTGCAAATACATTACTTCTTTCTTAGTGGGAAATGCAATTTAAGCAGACAGTACATTGCCTTAGTTTTCAGTTGCTTTCACTATTTTTACATGACATAATCTGTCATCAAAAATATATTTACATTTGTTATATCATCAGCTGCCAGGTTTCCTCTATACTCTTTTGCATGTGAGAAGGACTGGGGGTACCTACCTCAGCTTAATTAACTCCACCTGGCTTGAGACGCTCCCTTTCAACAAGCTGCCTCAATGCCATTATACAGGCACAGCAGGAGAAAGCCACAAATCTAGTGAAATTAAATCACTCTCCATAGAAACATCTTGAACAATAGCATGAGAACAAGGAGCCAACCAATCGTGTTCAGGCACATGGAAGTTGCAACAAAGACAAGTGTATGGCAGCAGCAGCAACAGCAACTAATACAAAAAAAGAAAAACATGTTAGCTTCAAAATGGAATTTATTCTCTAGCAAGAGATTTTGTGATTATTTCAACCCAAGTCTCTATTCCCTCCCAAGCAGTTGCAAGAAAGTCTTCCCAAGTTCTTGAAGAGAAAAAAAAATTGAAGTAACTCACTTTTTGCAAATGATATATGTACTTCAGGCATGATCCAGGCCTATGTCAAGCACCACTAAAGGCTACTCTGTCCCTAAGAGGGCTCAGAATGTCAGGGTCAA
The DNA here is from genome assembly GCF_024509145.1 of Vidua macroura. Classification (NCBI taxonomy): domain Eukaryota; kingdom Metazoa; phylum Chordata; class Aves; order Passeriformes; family Viduidae; genus Vidua; species Vidua macroura. Next base: position 36,565,433 of record NC_071572.1, on the reverse strand, counting down.
GGCTCTACTCTTACTGAATTAATGCCATTTTTTGCATTGCTTTCAGTGGTTCAAGTGTGAAGGAGGGCATAGATGATATTTTTCTGGTTTCACAAAGAGAGGAAGAGGTCTTATCCTTCTAAGAGGAGAATGCTACTTGAGTTGCAAAACAAATATACTTACAGGGAAAAAAAAAAAAGAGTATGTCCCGGTATTGTGTGATTTCTAAAAATGGTTTTCATAAATCTAATTGCAGAATAAAAGAAGAAAATATTTTCAAAATGAATGACCAAATCTTAAGTTTTCTCTTTGAAATAAGTATGTAAACTTCCAGGTTCCAAAGCTACATTTCCCAAAGCTACAGTGAAACTGTTTAACACCTACACACACACCTACACACACACACACACACACACACACGCACACACACACACACACACAAAAAGAATTGGAAAAAAAAGGAAGATTTTGACCAAACACATTAAAGGCCAAATTCTGCCAGGCTGTCTCACAGTAATGACCTCAGTAAGTAGGGCATTACTGTTCCAGTAATCCTATTGATCTCACTAGGATAACTTCAGAGTAAAAAAATGGTCAATACAAGCAGGTTGGTAGATTTTGCCTCTAAATTATCTTCCTTACATTCTATCTCTACAGGTCAGTACTGTTCCCTGTCAAATGTTTGAAGTAATAATTTGTAAAATTTTGCTTTGCTAAATTCTCAGAGCAGTAAATACTGTGAATATTAATTTGCAGCATATATTTCTAATTGCAAAATTATATTATTTTGGAAGTTGCCCATTAATATGAAATGTTATTTTTTGTCTTTGTAGTCTTCAGGCCAGCAGAATCCTGAAAGGGAAAAGAATGAGAGGTACATATTTTTCACAAGGTACCTACAAGTAATTTATACCTTATAGTCCAATTTTTTTTTTAGTATTCTTTTATAATTTTTTAGTATTCTTTTATTATGTAATATATGCTTATATATTATATATTATAAATATATTTTATATATAATATAATATATAATATTATAATATATTATATATTTTTAAATAGTCTTGATATTGGAGTGACTTTTATCCCTTGAGGGAAAATCACATGAATACTCACAGCTACAAATATACCATCAACCAAATCTCATATCTGTAACTTAGAAATTGAAAGATAGTGAATGTTGGGCTCAATAAATTTTAACTTTTCAATGTTTATGAAAAGCAGACACAGTAAATGAGTAAATAGCTGAAAGAAAGCCTGTTTAAAATGAAGAAAACACATCAGTTTTAGTTCAGCTCTAGTAAGAGCTCTCAGAATCAAGATGGTACAGGATCACACAAGAAAAATTTGTGTATTTCTAGGCTGAATGTATATAAAGTTCTTGATTTGACATCCATGAAGTAATTTATAACAGAATTTTTATCAAGAAGTTTAATAGAATTTTTTAAGTTAATGTACAGCAAATTGCATGAGCAGTCATTCTCATCTATTACTACTGTAATGAAGGAAAGGTTTTTACAACAATATGTATATTAAATCTGGTTTTAATATCTGTTGTGATTTGTTGTTGTGTATCGCCTAAGGCCTATCTCTTCTGCACAGTTTCTTTTGCCTCAGTGTTCTTTTGCTAATGTCAAATCATTTAAGAAAACACTGAAACATGTGTAATGTACCTACATGAATAAATTGAATATTTAATGGTTCAATGCCCTGACCTTTGAGATTACAATACAGGACAATGAGCACACTTTGCTAAACATGGAGGTGAGTGGGTGTGCATATCCTGAGTGACATAGTTCAGAAGGGAGAAGCAAAGTTAGAACAAATACTCTAGTCCCTGAAGGCCTGTTGCTGAAATCAAATTATAGGCTTGGACTATCACAATTTATTCCTCAAAAAAAGTCATGCTGCACTAGAATATATCATCCACTTGGATAAACAAAGAGCCAAGTGTTAAGCAGTGAAGTGTCAATCAGGCAAAATGGGTTTCTCAGATGCACACACATGCAGCCTGCACACAGACTACATGCACTATCTCACCCCTGGGATCCTATTGCACAACTCATAGTTGCCTTAAAGTAAAAACTTGTCAGTAAATTAGTTTTCAAGAACCACTAATGCTTCAAGACTCTATTTCTTTTTACAAGCAATTGACTACAAATGTCTGACTACACTAGAAACCCTAAATCTTCTTATCAGGGCATAGTGTTATGTTTTACAAATCTGCCTTTAGAAGAAGATTGCAAACTCTTAGAACCCTAAAAAACCATAGTTTGAACTAATTTTTCATGAAGAAGAAAAAAAAATAGATTGGACTTATCCAGTAGGAGTCATTGTCACCATCATAACTTTACTTGTGAGATAGTTTCATAAAGTTATATTAGTTGAAGACCTGTAAATGCTGTGCTTTAAATTATATCGTATTTGATATGTATGACACAAAATTGTTTTCACGGACTTCAATCAGTACAATGCATCTTTTATATATATATGAAGAAAGAATTCTTTATGCTTTTCTAAGTTCTACAAATTAGTATGCTTTCTGAAGAACAAATTATAATAAGTCAGTTCATGTACTTGTTACCCTGAACATGAGGAAAATGTACTTCAGACTATATTTCCATATGATAACTAAAATCATAGAATTATGGAATTTTAAAAAGGTTTGTGTTGGAAGGGAACATTATCTAGTTCCAACTCCTCTTCCTTGGGCAGGGACATCTTCTGCTAGACCATGTTGTCCCATCCAACATGTTCTGTTCCTGTAAGTCCCCTGCAGGTGATGGAACATTGTTATAATGTCTCCAAAAAAGCCTTTGCTTCTCCATGTTGAACAACCCCAACTTTCTCAGCCTGTCCACATAGGAGAGTTGCTTCATCACTCTCCCCTAAACTCACTCCAACAAGTCCACACTGGTCTTATGTTGGGGTCCTCAGAGCAGTAATCAGATGGGGTCTCATGAGTGGAGTAGAAAGGCACAGAATCCCTTTCCTTGCCCTGCTGGCCATTCTGCTTTTGATGCAGCCCAGGATATGTTTGTCTTTCTGGGCTGCAAGTGCACATTGCTGTCTGATGTTGACCTTCTCCTTAACCAAATCCTCTAAGTTCTCAAATTCCCTCTCCTCAGGACTGCTCTCAATCTGTTTTATCTCCAGCCTGTATTTGTTTGGGATCTCTCTCTTTGGCTCTTTGACTGAATCAAGACACAGTGATGACAATTTTGTGATTCATTGTGTTTGCTTATTCACCATTCCCCGCTCTTAGTCAGGCTTTACATCTTTGTGTTTGGCCATTTTGTCACAGTGTATTTGTGTCTTCTCTCCAGACTTCTTTCATTTTCAAGAGGAACATGTGTAGAAATTTGATGCCATCAAACCAGTCACCTTACAAAACAGACAGAAACATTATTATGTGAGGTGGTCATTCTATTCCTTCTTTGTGTGTGTGATTCCCTGTTGTTCTGTGCATCAGGGCCCTGTCAGGGTGGAGGGATTGTAAGGCATTATCCTGGGACCCAATCATAGATACCAGGATGTGTTTGATTCTGGTGGACACGTTTGAATTCTCTCTAAGATCTCTCACTGGGAAAATGTTTTCTAACTAATGTAGCTTTTCCTCACTCAGAGATGCAAAACAAATTTTGGCCCTGGGAAGCCAGCGGAAGAGATGGATATGGGAAACAACATAATGTGTAACTACCCTTTACTAGGTACTCTGTTCTCCAACTCTACTCCTAGAACTCAGTCAAAGAGTAAGGATTTTGTAAAAAATATAATGTTCAGTATTATTTATTCATTGCCCAAGATATTTAATACCTAATAAATATGTCATGAAATATTTTAATTTTCTGACACGTAGCTAATCTACTAGTTTAACAATAACAATAGAACAACAAAAGCAGACATTGGTGAGAAAATCTCCAGCACAAACAGTGTTAGGAAAGATTACTTTAATCTTACTTTATTAAGGCTCCAACTCATGTGAGAAATATAGGAAAATAACAATAAAAATTAGTGTAAACTGTAAAGTAATGTTTTATATTAAAGTTCCTAAGCATGTACTAACATTAAGATTTCAGATTTTTTTTTTTTTTTAATACCACGTGACTATTAGCATTCTACTTATTGGAGGTTTCACCATTATATGATTGATCTTTATGCTTTTTCAGATACTGCTTAAACCTCAGCGTGTTTTTCATAATAATTTTTTGCATCAAAACATACTACAGAACTTCCCACCCTGCAGCTGACCTGAAATCCATCTGCTCTGAAATCTTCCTCTGAATGGTATAAAATGCTGAGGACACTTAAGAAAACATAGCCTATCCAATAATACATTTTTTCCCCTTTCTCCTCTACCATACATACTGATGACCACAAATGTGATTACATGCATCCTCTGGGACCTAGTTTTGGCAATCCAGTTACCAGAAAACAGCAATTTCTTTTTATAAAATAATGACAAGTATAATGACGACTGCAGCAAAGACAGCAACAGTATTAATAAAGACGATGGCAATTGTATGCAGTATTAATAAAGATGATGTCAGTTAGTGCATGTCAAGTACTAATAGATCACAGTTAGGTGGCTCTAAAAAAATATATGGGAGAAGTCAGACTAGCCCTTTCTCATTTAGAGTGGAGTCTTCAGCACTGGTTTTCTTCATACAGAAGAAACACATATTTTTATCTTCTGTATATCTGTAAAGTACCCGAGTTATTTTTTCAACCACAGTATTTATGATCCATCAACCAATCAACAATAAAAACCAATTCCTGTAGCATTTAATGTCCCCTAATCTTTCACATATTCATTCCAGACAAGTCTGCTGTCTCCTGTGGTGTAGGTAACCACCTCATATGGTATGAGAAGGCAACAATACAATTAGCACTGAAGATCACCCATGTCACAACAGTATCTGGAAACACTTTTGGTCAACAGCCTACACCTCTTTGGTCACCATTTCCCCCAAGCCATGGCTGAGACAAAGCAGCTGAGCCTAGAAAACTTGTTAAATCAGCACCTAGCCTTTCAGACTGCAACTCCAACAGCTGAGTGGGCAGGGGATGGGGCAGGAATAAAGGATACTGTTGGAATAAATAAGGTAATGGGCACACTTGTCTCTTTTCTCAAACTTCTTGTACCTTTGGACTTCTTCATTATGATCAATCAATGTATTGAATCCACATATTAAGGAGAAAATAGAAACAATTCTTCATCACAATCATTAGTATTTTCACACTTTGTTTTGTAATTTCTCCCACTACAATGCTCTTGCAGTGGGAGAAATTATACATATGCTAGCATTGAAAACAAAAATAATTTAAATTCTTAAGAAAATAATTTTAATGGGTCACCATTTCTAATAAAAAAGATGCAATTATGAACTATGCATACTTCTACATGAAAGTAAGTTGTTCATTTTATGTAGAAGACATATGGAAATAGAAAATTACTCTGGGGTTAACCACACATAAGACACTCAAATAAACAATAATTCTGTTGTAACTTCAGATTTTTTTTTCCTCCAAAGCTCTGCTTGCTTGAAGCCCCCACTCTTATATCCCAGAGATAAAGTTCAAAATCCTCATCTGGAAGGCTTCATAACTCCCATTATTTTCATCAGATCCAGAACTGATCTTGGTGATCTTGGTTCTGTAACTTGGTATCACGTGGTGTTGTGTTCTTTTTTCTGGCCCTGGGCAGCCTGGGGAGCCCAGGCTCAGCGTATCACCCGGGAGTCTGCTGGTTTGGAGGCTCTAGTGCTGAGCCTCCGCGTGGGCTGCCGCGTTGTGGAACCGACACTGGGATGAGGTAAAGAGGCGAAGGAAGGCGCCCCCTGCCCTGCAGTTGGCTGGAGAACTTTTATTGCCGCATGGTGGCTGCGGCAGAGAACAGCGTCCATTCCTGGCGCCTGCGTGGACAAGATGGCAGCGGAACAAAGGGGCGCATGGAGTTTTATAGGGGGCGGGCATACAGGGACAGCAGCCCCCTTGCCCAATGGGGACAGGCAACGGGGGAGAGACGTAGACCATGGCAACCAATGGGAACATGACAGGGGTGGATACAGGGTTCCGGAACGAATAGGGATACAGGTATGGGGTAACAGACACAGAAGCCTCAGGAATGAACAGGGGGGTGATTACAAGATTGGCATGGGGAAGCTCCAATGGTAAGTGACCCGGAGCAAACCATCGCAGAGGGGAACATGGGGGTACATGGGGGTACATAGAACTGGCTGACTAACATTATTAAAATCCCTAATCTGAACCAAGCCCAGGATGCAACAGTATCATGCATTCAGCAAGTTTAAATAGCACATGGGTGACTGTTGGTCACATACTGGATATGACTCAAAGCTCATTAAAGTAAAAAAGAGATTAGTGTTGTTAACGTTAATGGGCTTTGGATCAAGCCTGAAAACACACAACACCTGAAATATTCTGTGAAGGATCTGTAAAGGATCAACATATTGATATCACTGTTGCATCATGAATTTTGTTCAAAATATCTCAAATGTATTGCTTTGCCCAAAAAAAAAAAAAAAAAAAAAAAAAAAAAAAAAATTAGCAAGACATTAAAAAACATTATTTGTATAATTGTCCTCTATGTCAACATTTTCTGTAAAGTAAGCGGAGTGACCAGTGTCAGCAAAGCAATACCTTAAAATCTATCTCTTACTGATTCAGACCAGTTTTTGCTACCCCTGGGGACTCTATTTGTGTCTGTCAAGAACATTTTAGCCTGACAGCTCCTGATTTTCAACAGGGAGGGGAAAAGGCAGAACTAATGGATGTGAATGAGTTTAAAAGCTAGTGAACTTATCAATCACAGAAAACAACTGTATTTTGGGAAGGAAATAGAGGTACTTTGGCAAAAAGAAAAAAGTCAATAGGTATTTTTTTCAGACACTGATAACTATGATCAGGTTTTGGTCAGACTATTTTTGGTCTCACAGCACTTTTGTCAGCATTGATTATCACATAAAATTTCTCATGCACTGCATGAAATACTTCACATACAGCATTATAAGCAGGGCAAATTCAGAGGCCCCAGTTAAGTTTTAACTATGATAAAATATTTTTTTCATTCAATAGGAGCTTGTTTCAATAGCAACTGAACAAAATTGAATGAAGCCTTGGGATTTGAACCAAAGAATCCAATTATATTTACACAGTTTTCGCACAGCTAGTCTATTATTGTTGAGCTGGGTGAGTGCTCATGAATGTGTTTGAAGGCTTGCATACTTTGCATCAGAAGGAGTCAGATATTGTACTGCTTTTCCTAAGCAATACTTTTACTTCTCTTTCCATAAGACTTACATGAAATAAGTGAAAAGGGAACTATGATCTACTAATATAATAGTTATTACTCAAGTTATTTTTTCATGTGGTACTTACTTATTATAAGCAAATATTGACAGAGATCAGAGTTATGACGGCTTGGAGAATGAGATGGGTTATTTTTAAAAAATTACCCTAATTATGCTTAATGTAGTGAGAACTTTCTCAAACCAGACTTTATTTTAAGATTCAGATAAAGACAAAAACCTAAAAAGTAGGATTCAATAAATGCCAGCCTTTTACAGCTATAATAGTTTAATTGCCAATTTTTTTTTAACTATAAGACTTGATAATTTCAATAAAAATGTCAAAATAAGGCATTCTGAAAATTTTCCAACCTTATCTCCCTAATGTTCAGAACTGATAGAAATAATGAAAAAAGGTTTGGCAAATCAGCCTTGTCAGTGGAAAATATATTATGAAAAAAATTTCAAACTCCCTAATATTCAATGATATATTATCTCTACATGCTATAAAACTCAGTTGGTGAGATTATTCATCTGCATTTTAAGGCTTGATTGTCATCAAGTGGAGGCACTTTCCAGAAACTTCTGAGGGAAATCTAACTGGTCAGTGAGAGGCTTGCAATTTCTTCTCACTTTAATGCTGTGTTACACATTCAGTGTAAGTTTTTAAACCTAAGCATTTGGGATGCAAATTAATTATTTAGCAGGTATTTGTGAGTGGATTATGTTTATTGACATTTTCAAAATCTTTTTTTTACCTTAGCTAAAATAGGCTTGCTCTATCCCATTTTCAGAAACCAATGCAGCCTTATGCACTCCCTGGACTAGACTCTTTCTATAGGCCCTCAGGCTGAAGTGTGTTTTACAAAGCAGAGCCCTGATTTACGGCCCTCTCCCACTATTTTTTGCCTGTGGCTGTCATAACTTAGATAGTGCTTTGAAGTGGATCGTTTGCTACTGGCTTATTAGCTCATCTATTTTCTTTCTCTATGTACACATTCCTTATGACTACCTTCAGCATTGAGGATACAATGCTAGCTGATTCTTAACACACTCTTTAATTACAGCCCACATTCAACTCCAGAGAAAGGCTTTCCAGGTGAGTTAATCTCACATGAATGCAGAAGCAGGCAGCTGAGCCTGCCTCAGTGATTACTGAAGAAAGTGAACATTTTCATCACTAGAAATGAGTAAATTTCTAGATGCTGCAGCTGAAAGTGGTCAGTCACTGACGGGAGACAGAGGGGAAGGCAGACATCAGGGTTGCAAGCTCACAACTGGGAAGGAAAAGACAAACTGGGTTTGCACAGAGCTGCCCTGAACAGTGTGTCTTTTTGTTTCCTCATCCTGCTGTAAACTTCTAATCTCTCTTAAAATCTTCCTGCGGGGTGGCAAGTAAGAGGCTGAGAAGCCCCAAATTCACAGCATGGCTATAATGACCTTGCTCTTGAATGATTTATCTTTGAAGCTCAAGTTGACTACATCCAACTGCTTTTCTCACCAACAGTCCCCTGTTTCTGAATTCTACATCTTAAAGTCCTGATATGTTCAGAGAAACCCGAAGTGCTGTGCATGCTATTACTGTACTCTGCTGGTTTCTTTATATTCCCTCAGGGCAATCTAAAGCGCCACCCCGCTCCATGCAAAGCCAGTACTTTAAGTAAGCCGTGTAACAGATGAATGATGGGGAAGTCAGAAGAATGAAAAAAAAAAAAAAAAAAGTGTGAGTTTAAATTTTCAGGGGTAAAAAATAAATAAATAAACAGTATAGAATTGTTTCTGTTCTTATACTGGAAATGTTTCCTGTTACACGATGACCTTATTCTCTTTCAACTTCTACTCTCCAAAATTCCTAAGTTTTTGCTTTTTTCCCCCCACCATTTCATAAACAACACCTATTTTTCTCTTCCTCAGAACACCACTGGATGTGAAAAGCTTTTTTTTTTCTCTCCTTGTTTTCAGTCAAATCCTCCAAGGGTAGATGCAAGCTGTTTCACTCCTGCTGAACTGATGCTTCAGAGCAAGAATAGTCCCACTGAGACTAACTGAGATGTCATGCTGGGGACAAAAAATGGGGAGACAGACAGACACACATACACATGCACATGCATTCACACACACATTCAAATGGGTCTCTACATAAGTAAGAGCAGTCCCATACATTTCAGGACATATGAAATGTACAGAAATACATTTCTGTGCTCAGAAATCACTGAGCACATTTTGCTGTCCAAAAGGACTGAAATGTCAGTTTTCTTATCAAAGAAGCGAGGTTTTGTGGTGAAAGGCTTACTGTTCCTGTTATCTATGGGTTACTGGTCAGTTAGTGATAGCAGGCCATGTCCAGAAAACACCTGGCAAATGTTACTGTCAGGATTTTCAGTGGACCCTCAGGCTTATTATTGACCTTTACTGTTGAACCCATTAATCTAAATGTGTCCCACAGACAGCACTACAAACATTACAAGTTGAGGTTCAGATTAAGGAAAATATTAGTCACTTTCACTTATTTGTGAGATCAAATTGAAGTATACAGTAATTAATAGCCACTGAGGCAACTTAGACTAGCCTTTGCTTTTAGGCCTGGTCTTATCATTTTTCCCACCATTAGGTGAAATTTATATTCATTTAAGGTTTCTTAAAACTAATAAACAAGACTTCCTGGTTGCTAGACACAACATTAGGAGGCTGTGGACTATTTTTACCTTCATCATTTTAAGGCCACATTAACCAGTTACCATGCCCAAACAAAAATACAAAGCCAAGAATGTATATTGAGAAAGGTCCAAAATTCCAGATGAATCAAGAAGGTCCTAAACAGAGTCTGTTTGAAAGTGTGTGGCCTAATTCTACTTACCATAAAGATATTTTCAATTTGTTTCTCTCTTCTTTTAACACTTTTTTTCTGTTTTGCTAAATTTTTATTGTTTCATAACTACTAGATTTCTATCCTATTGGTTTCTCCTTCCTTGAAAGGGTCAATATTTTGCAAAGTATTTTAAATTTGAATGGTACCTCTTGCCTATTAATGTTGAATAAGTTTTGAAATAATGTGAATGAAAGTGTTAAGTTTTGCAATTTTAATGAGAGCTCTCTCATTAACACAGTAGTAACAGCAGCAAAACTAGAGAAGACAGATTTGTCACACTGCACCAGATGATATTCTCCATGGTATCTACAATTAAACTATGCCACTGTGTTTATTTATTTATTTATTTATTTATATTCCCCTCTGTGACCTACCATTCTGGTTAATGTAGAGACTTTGTTTTAGTAATTTTCAACATCTGGAAATTATATTCTCTACTTTACAAGAAGCATTTTTCTCTCTTACTTAATGATAACATAGAACTTGAAAATCAAAATTCTCTGAGAACTAGTTATATTTTTCTGAATTTATAACAAATGTGTTTGTTTTAATTAATTGAGGTGTTTCCTCCTGATTATTAAGGCTTTGTATTAAGTATTGTATGATAATAACATGCTTTAAAACCAGGACATGGTATCTCCTACCTTAAAATATTTCAATGAAACATTGTACATGTAAAGAAAGCAAAAACATGTTCTCTAACAAAGTGGGACTCTGCATTAGAGCTTTAATTCAGCTGTCCAGCTACACCAAAAGCAGCTGGAAATTAAATGTATAATACAGTTCAGGAGTTAGGAAGTAGAGTGGTGGTTACTGAATTGAGATAAAGCAGGACACCTTATTAATATCTTTTCACATCTTTGTAACTGAGACCAAAGAAATTCAATGTTAAGAGGGGTATGTATATTAACTTAATACAGAATTTTTTAATATACAATACTAAAGTTACTCTTCTGATGGCAAGTACATTTGACATACATATATTTCCCTTAAAAATATGAACACATGAATGCATGTATGAATGTGAGTTTTGTGATGTTAATGCAATAGACAATAGTTATTTCCTGTGAATTTTAGCCCTTTAAAATCTGCATCTTTATAGCCTCCTGCAGGGACAATTGTGTAGCAGCTAACCAGGGCAAAAAAGCTATTATCAGATCGATGTTTTCTCAGTCATGGAGATTTTAAAACCATGCTCTTAAACTGCATGAAATTAAATCTGTCAAAATCAAGAAGTATTTCATGTGTTTTATGTTTTTGGAAACTGTAACAAAACCAAGCTGAAATGTCATTTAGTGTTTCACCAACTACTGACTTACTATGCTACAGAAGTTGATGTTTTGCATTGTTTTATTTTAAATGAAGGATTTGGAGCAAAAAGCAAAAGAGAGATGCAGGAAAATCTATCTAGTTGCAAAAAAAAAAAGGCCTTTTTTCTAATTGTGACATCCATGGTCTCTACAGATAGTGATATGATGATACGAAGACTGCAAAAGAAGAATAAAAATGTCAGGAAGAAATATTCCAAGTTGTAAATAAGTTTTGGCACAGTTAAATGAGAAAATTATGATGCTCAGAAATCACTCCACAGAATACGAATACCATGTGTTAAGTTACAGCATTAAATGCTAACAAAAACATGTAGCATTGCAAAATGATTCATAAATTCTTGGCTATATGATAATTATGTTGCTCCTGTAAAAGATGACAGACTAACATCAATTTATGAGAAGAGCTATGTCAATGCAAAATTCTCCTTCATTTAGGGGCATAGAATATTAAAAAAGGGAAAAATAAAAGAACATTAAACACATTCCTTTTGGTCAGAAAGGCTTTTACAGCACTTTGATATCACAGTGTTTTTTATGTCTTTCACTCCAGTGACTCAGAGACGATAATCACTCCTACAGCAGACTTGATAATCCTTTGCTCTCTCAGTGTTTTGAGCTCCTCACACTAAATCTTTACTTTAAGTGGCAAAGTTTCCCTCTCTCCCCAGCTGGTGCTGCCAGTCATTCCCCAGACCCGAAGGCTCTCACTTTTTAATGTGCGTGCACTCTACTTTTATCTATCACACAGAGACTACACCTGCAGAAACAATTATTGTAGACCATAGAATAGATTTGCAGAGCAGAGCAGCTGGTGCCAAGGACCTGATGACCACAGAGAGATAATATGGAGTGGTTTTACTCCAGATCAGTCCTCATCTGTCTCCAAGGGTCCAAATGCCCATCTGCAGACAGAATGTCCTAGGTGAGCTTCCCAACATGTATTCCTCCACTGTCTCACCTGCAGCGAATCCAATTCCAGCACCCTGAGACCACTCTATTACATGACTCCATTGAAGTGTGGAAAAGCAGAAGTTTTACTTTAAAAATGTACTTTTAACAGAAGGTAAAATGTAAATGACACCTGAATCTGCTAGGAAAGATTGATGTGTAATGTTTACATTTAAAATTGCCTTCCCTTCTTTTTTTTCTTTTTTTTTTTTCCTGAAAAGAAATTATGTCTTTTATATAGAAGTATATGAATGCTTTCCTACTGATGCAGTAAATCCATGGGAGAGAATACTGGCTTTTCAATGATCCACCAATAGTTTTTTGGGGCTATTTGTTTAAAGTTGGTCCAAAAAGCTATCAGCAGTTAACAACAAACTTTTGATTACAGATGTAAGCTTCAAAGCTTTTCCATGAAGCCAGTTGCTATTAAAGTATTTCCAGTAAAAGTACCTATTGATAGTCACTATTCAGTGAGTACAATATAAAATAGTTCCAGCTACTGCACTGAAAAAATCTTGGCCTCGGTATTTCACATTCAAAAGAAATTTATCACCTTGTTGTTCTTGCCAGAAAGACTAATTAATATTAAATCTTTTGAATTTCTCTGGATAAAACCAGCATCTGAGAGCCTAATATGGTATCAGAGTTCTTTAAAATAAGTCAATAAGTACCTCTTGTGTAATACTGTATGCATTGCATTCTGTTACATTTATTATACAAATTGAAATGAATAACAATATGCAGTTTAACATCCCATGAATATTTTTATCATTCTCCAACTGTAGTTAATATGCTAACCAACTTCACTGAAAGGCATACAGATGTGGAAAGAGTCTATCCAGGGACTTTAATTATCACCTTGTCAAATTCAAATTATTATCTTGCGAGTTCATTTCCATAAAGTATCCCCTTTGCTGTTGGATGATTTAACATGTGTCTGCTTTTTCTTATCTTATTTGTATCTATCCAGAGCCTTTAAACCTTTCAAAGTCGGCCAGCTCTTTGTCAGATCATGATGTTTACCGTAACTGATTTTGTCAAATACATTTTTGCAAACACTCAATTTTGCCAAAGATGGGTCTGTAAAATGTGAAGAGAAACTGGCACACACCACCAATAATGTTGCATAAATCAGACTAAGACTTCAACTATTTCTAAATAGGATTAGCTTTCAGTGAAGAACCAAAGAGCCTGGGGAATGATTTACCTGACAAAAATCTGGAGACAGTCATTCTTGGTTGGTAAATCATTTCACATTTCAAGAAACCTGGAGTAATTCCAGCTGTAAGAATTGGGTAGACAGTATTTTCTGTGCTAGTCTGGTTCACTTGATAGGGCAAAAATATCATATGAATATTAATGACAGTGTTTTTTTAACCAATTTAAAGGCAACAAAACAGTGATGAAAATAAATGAAGAGAGAAGAAAAATGCCCTATTGTATAAGACATCCTGCAAAACTGAAAGTTTAAACTGTTTTTTTACATTTTTGTAAAAGAGGGCAGCATAAATGTATTTGTAGTATGATGGATGTCTTTGTAAGTGTGGTGAGGCACTGAAACAGGTGTCCAGAGTTGTGCATGCTCCATCCCTAGAAGTGTTCAAGACCAGGTTGAATGGGGCTCTGAGAAACCTGGTCTAGTGGAAAATGTTACTCCTATTGTAAGGGAGTTGGAACTCAGCGAGCTTTAAGGTCCCTTCAAACTCAAACCATTCTATGATTCTATAATTCTGTGATATAAGCATAGAATTGCTCAATCCCCCAAATTTCTGTTTATTAAAAAAAAAAAAAAGGCAAAAATGCTGTGTCTTGACATAAATCAAATAGCCTGCATATAAAGTTAACTAAATCTGGAAATAGAAAATATGTTACTTTTTTTTAATTTTAAGTTTTTGAATTTCATTTGTGTGAGAACACATGAGAATTGTGTAATTGCAACTCTTATAATTAAACTAAGATGCATGCAAATTTTTAATAATAGTAAAAAAGAAGAATGATATTTTTGACAAAGTAAAAGCAATAAGATAAATGTGACTCTAAAAAATCCCAAAACCAGCCCAAACCAGGAAGAAAAAGCAACTAACTAGCTAGCTTTTTATAAATACATCTATGTACAGTTTCAAAAAGAGACATGCTCAATGTCTTGAGACATCCTGCTCAAGCGCCATACTACCCACTTGTTTTGATTTAGCTTTTATCTTCTTTCTTGCACTTGCAGTACACTGGAGAAAATTTTAATATATTAATAATATATTAAAACATTAATATATAATTATTAAAGTATATAATATATGCTATATAAAATATAGTATATATTATATACTTTAATAATATATTTATTTAAATATATATATTATATATATATAATTAATATATATATAATAACTTCCACTTCTAAATAGATGCATAATACTGGGTAAATGTTAAGTGTTATTAATAAGGATTAAAATATTGGATAAATATTAGTTTAGAGGGAATTTGCAGGAAAAGGAGTAAAATAGGCACAGCTTTGGTGACTAGCAGAAGATGGAAAAGTCATACTTAAGGCAAATTTGGCTTCTGTTTATTATTTATTAATCATGACTTCCTTTTTATTGTTTTTGGTTTTCATGGATTTAGTCAGTTTATATTCTGAATTAATTTCACTGGGAATTTAGAGAGACTACTTATAGATGTACATAAAGAGTCAAAACGTGTGTGTTAAATGTGTTAAAAGTGCTTCCAGTGCATCTGTGTAAACAAGAGGTGCAACTTAATCAGTCAGTGCTTGCATAAATTTCAGTAGAGTAGCTCAAGAAATTGTATCAGGAGGGTAATTATAATTTATCATGTTTTTTTAAGTAACAGATGATGCTCCAATGCTCCCCAAATTCTTTCTAATTGTCATTAGTGAAGACTACAGTGAGAAAGGTTTGCATAGTTTTCAAAATCATGCTCACTTCTTAGCAAAAACCTTCATAAAGACAGTGATGTTAAATAAGTTCTACAGACCAAAATGCAAGCAGGAAGAAAATTTGAAATGTGATTATGGCAATTGCATTTCAAACTCCACTACACTATAGATTAGTATATAAGAAAGAAAACATAACTTGAAATCAAATTATGATTTTTGACATTAATACATCGCTGAAATGATTTACGTTTCAGAAGGACATAATCGAACAGGACTTGATGTTAGCTCACAACACTTGCCATCCACATCTCTCGCTTCAGCACTAAAATAAAACTGAAAGACATTTTTCTCGTGGTCCCATTCCTCAGTGCTGCCATCAAGGCACTCTTTTCTCTTATAGGGTAAGAGATGTCAGAACAATAATCTTCAGCAAAAGAATAGGTTGTCTTGCAGCATTGTTAAGGCTATAACCTCAGCCTAAAGTACAGATTGCAACAGGCTTTGCTGAAGCCTTTGTAATGCAGCAATCCTCGCCAGCTGTACAACCGTTCATTTTTCAATAATAGCTTCCCTGACATTTTATATAATGTAAAAGGCATGGAGTAGAGCATGCTAAGCAGTGGTTAAACACAGAAAATTGTCCTCAAAATATATGCCATACTGAAGAATGCCTGTGAACCAATAACATAATTCAGATGCTGTGACTGTGCTGTAATGAATACACCATAGTGGGAAATGCAGCTGTCCACATCACAAACCCTGACAGACAAATGAATGTCCAATCAAAGCAGATTTTGAACCCTTGACCTTAAGATGAACACCTATTTAAAATCAGGATACTCATGAATGAACGAGGAGGAATAGTTAGCACTGCCTGACAATGTGTTCACCTGATTATTTAATGCAAAATTCACAGGAAATAACATTAAAAACCTATCTGACTTAGTGCCAAAAATTACTGCATTTTCAAAGTAATTTAATTTGTTATTCTAGCAGTTTGAGCAGTACTCCATTTAGCTCCTTTATTTGAGATATAGAATGACTTTGAAACATTCTTTACTAAATTATTATTATCAATGAAGGCAACAGGTTACTGCCACATGACACTATGACTATGCTGGCTGAACTCTCCTTTAGGAAATTTCTTTTACTTGTTAGACAGGTAGCATTTCTTCCTATCTTTTGTACTTTGTATTTTGGGATCAAAAGAAAGGTGTTCTAGACAAAGGAATTCAAACTGTCTTAGTTTTAGATATAGTCAACATGACTTTTGAGAAAAAATAGAGTATTAAATATAAAGCATACATTACTTTTTCTTAGCCCCCATAGTTATTTATTATAAGCTACATTAACTTTTACAGCAAATTAAGAAAGAGAAATGTAACATAAATAAATCAACTGTGAATCCATGCATAAATGCATATTTTTGAAATGCTATGGCAAATTTTATTTTTAGGGGACACACTGGACACACACAGGTACAATACTTAATCTATACTGAAACTATCCATAAGGAAAAATTTGACCCCCATTTCCTTCTGTGTATGAAAAGGAAACCATTGATTTCTGCCAACTGACAAGCAGTCAAGCATACAAAACAAGTAGCAGACCAACCCATACAGTAATTCCTGTTAATTCTCTCCCCAAGGTTTTGTGGGTTTTTTGGGGGGGTTTTTTTGGGTTTTTTTTTGTTTCTTTTGTTTGTTTTTTTTTGTTTGGTTTTTTTTTTTTGGGGGGTTTTTTTTTTTTTTTTTGGTGGGTTTTTTTGTTTGGTTGGTTTTGTGTTTTGAGGGTTTTTTTGGGGTTTTTTTTTGTTTTTTTTTTTTTTTTTCTATAAGGGAAACATTGATTTGAACAGGTTTTAGTGGATTTTCCAAAATCATATCTTTTAAATAAAGTTTCCCTTCTCAGAATATTGAGATCAGATACCAGGAACAAAAACCACATTAAAATTCATTAAAAGAAAAATCAAACATCTTGTGTTTCTCTAGAACTATTCTATCCACTGATATTCTGTAGGGGTTTTGTTTGCTTGCTTTATATCCCTTATGTTAAATTTGTTCGTTAGAAGTGCTTAATCTGGGTTTGTTGATAAGGAGATTGATTAAGAGCCATGAAAACCTAATTTGTTTTTGTAATTTAATGTTAATAGGCCTCTATTTTCCCCCCTCTCTTAAAATGGGTAAACAGTACAAACCAATAAACAAACAACTTCCACCGCACCCCACCCCTACACCCCCACCCATTATGATAAACAGTATTAAATACAAGAGGAAAATGAAGACTCTGAAGCTGTCCTTGTTTTGAAAGGAAGTGCTGAAGTCCAGACTCCAGCTGTGTTGCTGAATATTTTTACCACCACCAAACAGGGTAAGAAATCCTTTCTAAAATTAAGTTGAAAGGGTTCTGTCCTCTCATCATTTTCTTTCTAGAATCCCTTGTATTATTTAAATTTTGGGTTGCACATTTGTAACTTCTGCTGTCCTCAGCATGAGTATGCATTAGGTAAAGTGACCTGGCCACTTCAACAGATTCTCCCACTCTGCTCTCCCTGCCACATACCAGCTGCAATATTCTGCTCAGAAGATGTAGTCTCTGCTGATTGGCTCTTGCTAATGATTTGATCATCCTTGAAAGCTCTGTAAAGAGAATGTCTAAAGTAAATAAATTAAGTCTTTTTGGTCTTCAGATGTGTTTTGATGATGAAACTAGGTATCCACAATAATTAATTTTACATCTGTCTCCTACAGACTGTCTTGGAACATACATATTTCATTAATGGGGATTTCTCCATTCCTCTCTTAAGAATTGGGAGCCCTTCCCTCAGTTTTAATAAAATAAATATGCTGTATTTGTTCTGCAGAAAGTCTACTAAGAATTTTTTTCCACTGGCTAAATTTTGGTCACTGCAAAAGAGAAATGTGTTGTGAATTAGAGATTTTTTTGCTTGTCTGTTTGGGGGTTTCTATGGTTAGAATTTAATAGCAAAAAGGAAGAGAGAGGGGTATTTATTTAAATAAACATAATTTTATGAACATAATGTATCCATAAAAATAGCTGTCTTTGGGTGAAAACAATAGTTTTAATTATTCTTAACATTTTTCCCTAAATTATTTATTCTTCCCCTCTAAACGACTTAGATTGAGGTTGTGATTCTGTAAAAGCCCAGATTCTCTAGACACTGAAAAATCGATATGCTTTTTTTTATTATTTCTTGCATTCTTCCACATGTAACTGTTATTTTTTTCATTAAAAAAAAAGATAATTTTCCTAATTCTAATTTTCAATCTTACCCTCTTTACTGTACAGAAAGAAGAAAAAGAGGGCAAAAAAGCATTCAACTATTTTCAAACGTGTTGTTTAGTTAGTTTATTTGAGTGGTCATTATATTTTACTTTCTTTTCCATTCCTTCTAATAATATCTATTTGGAAGATTTTTATGTCCAAATTAATAAAAATAAAACTATATCAAGATTCGTGTTGTTCCAGATTTACTCTAAAACCAGCATGCAAAAATCAACACCATGAACAATGAAAGAAAATAAAGACCATGAACAAAAAATAATCATTACTTGAAACTGACAGATAGTGATACCAAAAGGTTGTTTTTTGTCATAAAAGTTCTAGTACTTTAAACTTCAAGTGTATGAACTAGTAACCAATCAATGTATTTAAGTGACCATTACTCTGTGACCAGTGTCAAATGTTTTTAATTAACTAGTTAGGCAAGCTTAAGAAAGCCTGCTGAGCAAAGATGTATGATGTTAAAGCACTCTTTTCCTTTGTCACTTCTATTAGGCAGAGGAAGAATTACGAAAATCAATGGCAAAGGAAAAAGAAAACCAAACCCTTTACTCTAGAGCAGAGGTCAATCTGTTTATAGGGGAATTAGGTGGCAATAGCAGAATAGACAATTTGAAAAAAAATGCTAAAAATTAACACTTGAAGTGGTGATAAAATAAAAGATCCTGTCAGAAATTATTAAAATTCCATGTTATAGTAAAATCTATTTTACTTTTTCATCAATATTTTAGGCAAATTAAAATCAGATAAAGCTGAGAAAAATGCAAAATCCCATTTGAAATTCATGGAAGTTCTGCATTCAACATGTGACAGGGTTGAAACACATTCATCCCTGTCACAGAAATACCATGGTCCGTCCAAAAGAAGTTGTTTTCCCCATCAGTAGTATCCTGTATGAAATTCAGAAACACTCTTAATGCTTTATCACCTTGAAAAGGAAGGAGAAGGATATGTACTTATGACTATTTTCATCCACTGAATGCTTAAACCCATGTTGATTAAAGTGAACATACATTAACAAATGAGAAATTGGGAAGCATGCATTAATTCTGTCCTACTATACTTGCTTCTATTGTATTGCCTTTGTCTTACAAGTTACACCTACTCAGCTATCAAAAGCCTCCGTAGAATTTAAATTTCTCCACTGGCCTCCATTTTACCTCCCTAGTATAAGATCCTAATTTCTGGGTTAAGGAGGTGTTTAGGTCAGTGTCATATGCTGACAGAGTGCCCTGAGGAGAGGTTAGTAACTCTAACTTGTCTTCCCAGGCTGCCTTTGAGCGCTGGCCTCCCCAGGGCAGCAGGTCGGGGCAGTGCTGGAGGATCCCTGTGGTGGGGCAGGCACCCAGGGCACAGCCACTCCACTTATCAGCATTCACTGCCTCAGTCACGAGCACACCAGGGCACTTCTACAGTCCAAGCTGAACCTGTCCCTCTCCTCCTCTGCTGACACTTGGCCTGAGACACAACTAAAAGCAAAGAAAGGAAAAGAGAAGGGGGAGTGGGAAGGGGGAGGGCGGGCAAGCTCTGCTTTACTGCTCATTCATTTCTCTGCTTTCAATCACTCCAAGGCAGTAACTAGCTCAGCCCCAGGCTCCCTTTACATGCACAAAAGAAAAGCAATCCCATTCAGAAGGAGACCATGAGTTATTGATCTCATGCTGCATGTTATGTTCGGTTCAGCAGCACTGTCAGCTCCCTCACACGGAAGGCTTATGTTTCCCACCAACTCTGTTGAATGATATTCAGCTTTTTTGAAAATGAAGTGTTGGGGACTAGGGGTCAAGGGCAGAGACATCTCAGCTTTCATCCTGGAACTTCAGGACATATTCTGGGTCATGATGAAGGGTAAGCCTGACAGGAATTAATTGTAAAAATACTGTGGATCTTGTTCACCAGAGGAGCAGGCAATTCATGGTTGCTTCACTTTCTAATTCAGACATTAAAAAATGAGCCATAAAGCCATCATTTGTTAATGTACATTAGATTTATTTTACCCATTCAAATTAATGAACAAAGTTTTTTTTTGCTAAGACACTTTATAGTTCATTTATTTAGCTTAATATCCTCATTTGCAGAAATATGCAGAGATTTTGTTTTAATCAATGAGGACATTAAAGTGAAAACTTAAATTAAAAATTTATTTCTTATAACATGTTTCTTTCTTGGCCTTTCTTTACATGAACAATAAATGGAATTACCCCATGTATCAACACTCAGTAGTCTATATAGCTACTTGAGAGAAAGTAAGAAGTATTTTTAAGTTAGTTATGGTTCCTGTGATGCAAACATAAAACATTCAGACCATACCAAGTCCATATTAATTTCTTGATTAAAAACCTTCAAAACTGAATATATTGAATTGGTCCTTTATGATTATTCCATGTGCCAGGAGTCTAATTGTGGCATGAGGATAATTTCTTGCAATTAATCATCTTCTTTGCTTGTTTGTTTTCACAAGTATTCTCTCTCAGAGGGAGAGAGTTACTTTCACTTATTTAGTCAGTTTGTTAGGCTGTAGTTTTGATCTGTTTGAAGGTAGGAAGGATCTACAGAAGGACCTGGATAGGCTCCATTCCAGTGGTATGAAGCTGAACAAGTCAGGTCCTGCACTTAAATAACAACAACCCCATACAGTGCTACAAGTTGGGGGAAAAGTGGCTGAAAAGCTGCCTGGAAGAAAAGGACCTGGTGCTGGTCAACAGTGGCTAAACAGCATGAGATAGTGTGTGCCCAAGTAGCCAAGAAGGCCAATGGCATGCTGGCCTGTATCAGTAACAGTGTGGCCAGCAGGACCAGGGCAGTGACTGTGCCCCTGCACTTGGCAATTGTGAGGCCACACACTGAATCCTGTGCTCAGTTTGGGGCCCCTCACTACAAAAATGATGCTCAGGTTCTGGAGTGTGTCCAGACAAGGGCAATGGAGCTGATGAAGGGTCTGGAAGCAAGCCCTGTGAGGAGTGGCTGAGAGATCTGGGGTTGTTTAGCCTGGTGGAAAGAAAGCTCGAGGAGGACTTTGTTGCTTCCTACAGCCATCTGTAAGGAAGTTGTAGCCATTTAGGGGTTGGTCTCTTTTCACAAACAACATGAAACAGGATGAGGAAATTACTTCAAATGATATCAAATTTTTACCTAATATCCAAATAGATTGGATATTAGGAAAAAATTCTTTGTGGAAAGGGTGGTCAAGTATTGGAACAGGCTGTCCAGGGAAATGGTGGTCACTGTCCCTGGAGGAATTAAAAAGATATATAGATATGATATTTAGGGACATGGTTTAATGATGGCCTTAGCAACAGTTGGGCTCAGTGATCTTAAAGATCTTTTCCAACCTAAATGATTCTATGATTAAGCAAAAGACTGAGTAAGCATCTAAAAGAAGGAAGAGACAGATGAATATAGACACTTCAGAGGAACAAAATTAATTCACAAGAAAAGCAAAGTAAAAAATCCCAGCGAAAGTAGGAGTGCATATTTAATTGGAACCCAGAGCTGAGACACGGAAACCCCCTTACAGTCTTACTGTCTTCAATGCAAATTCATTTTGCCTGAGTAATAAGTACTGTCAGAATGTCATTCCACAATCATGTGCACATAGTCACACTCTTCTAAAACAAAATTTTAGAAATGAGAAATATAAATCCATCAACTCAAACTTAAACATTGAAAGTAAAATGATATGCTTACTAATGTTTGCTGTAGATTTAGTCCTTTACTCTTCTCAAAACACCCTCAATCATACCAAAGTTTTTATGCATTAAAAAGTATCTAAATCTCTGAACACATTCTGCTAATCAATTCAATTGTTGTGTTTATATTGCAGATTCTCTCTTTTCACTGGATATAATTCATTTACCATTCCATGCACTTGATTGGTCCTCTGAATTATTCAACATTCTTTTTTCTTGTGATTGGATAACTAAAACTTTCAAATTGAAAAACATATTTTGAAAAGATCTTCCTGATTAAAATATTTCTTAGTAATATCCAGAGTAATGACATGCATTCTAAATACAAACATTATGAAACTTTATATATAAACAAAGAGAAAAAAAACCTAGCAAATAACTAAACAGAGCAAATAAAATACCCTGATTTCACTAATGAACATGATAATGAAGATTTCTAATAATTGGTTTCATGTTTTCTCAGCTGGAGTTTTCTCTACTGTTTGTACATGATGGATCTAATATAAATATAGAGATACTTAAACTTTTCATCATTTGACATGGAAATGTTTTTGTGGTTTTGTTTTGTAATATTTGTTTCTGGTTTTTTTTTTTGGGGGGGTATTTTTTTGGTTTTTGTTTTTTTTTTTAATTTCCCAGCTCTTAACTATAGATACATTACAGGAATGTAATTACTTGAAGGTAATTATTCTAAGTGAAAAATAGTAAATTTTTAGCTCTACTTGTTTCTTCTCATACCATGTGTTTTCTTCCACTCTTTTTTTCTAGTCTTTGTTGAAATTAAGACTCTCCTATGTCTTACTTGGATCCTCAGACTCTGACGAGAACAAATAGGAATTAAAACAGTATAATAACTTTACTGGCATTCATTGAAAATGTCTGTCCAAGGACTTTTTGAACATTCCATCTCTGCTTCTAGGTAAATACATTCCAAATAACACAAAAGTCTATTCCATTCTCTTTTACTGATTTCCTGAGAGAAAGTTCATGTGGAAGGAAAAACCAAATCCTGTATTGCACTCAGTATTCTGTAGTCATGCAGAAGAAGAGACACAAGCCAGACAGACAAGTGAGTCTGTAATCTGCTCTATGGATCTGTTAACTTGTCACTTATTAGCTTTACAACCATCTTACACCAGAACTCCAGCAGCATTGTGTTAGCCCTGGTAGCACCGAAGTAATGTTATGTTAATACTGGCAGTATGCATAACATTATTTATCCTGTTATGAATACAACAAAGTTACAATGAGAATTTTCTTGCTCATTTTTGGTCAGTCTGCCACAAAATTAAAAAGAAAAATTAAATATAAACTTGTTTAATTTATGTTTTTTTCTTCTATTCTCATTACTGTCTCTATAACAATAATGTAATTCTGTATCACGTATTTCAGTTTACATGTTTTCCTTACTTCCTTCAGTTCCAGCTGATTCATATATGATTCACATATGAATCAACCCATCTAGCTGCCTGATCATATTGTTTCTAGTAAAATGTTGAAGAATATGTGAGAAAAGTTGTATGGTATTAATTTATCTGCCATGTATAAAAACTTGTCTGGGGAAATGTGATAAATTCCATCTAATCTCACTACACTACATAGGCTTTATTACACTTCATAGGCTTTATTCATATTACAGAATGTAATTCTGTATCACGTATTTCAGTTTACATGTTTTCCTTACTTCCTTCAGTTCCAGCTGATTCATATATGATTCACATATGAATCAACCCATCTAGCTGCCTGATCATATTGTTTCTAGCAAAATGTTGAAGAATATGTGAGAAAAGTTGTATGGTATTAATTTATCTGCCATGTATAAAAACTTGTCTGGGGAAATGTGATAAATTCCATCTAATCTCACTACACTACATAGGCTTTATTTCATAGAAATATTAGTCCACAAGTACTGTGAAGCCAGAGAAGATTTCAGGTTTTTTGACAACAATTCCAAAATTCCTTGCAAAATCAATTGTAACCACTGTCACTTTGCATAGAGATATGCTTCCACGGATATAAAATCAAGAGAAAATGCAAAAAGCTAACATCCCACCTACTACACATAACATTTTCATGTGTTTCTGTTTATTTTTTCCAAGTACCAGTATCTGTCCATAGGCTATCTGACAATAAATGAGATTTCCAGCTAGAGCATGGAACCTTACAATAAATCTGAGAAACTATTGTCAAAAGAGATTTTGCAGGTGAAAGACTATTCCTACAATCAGATTATAGCACATATAAACAGGAAGAAGTTTAAATTCAGTCTGAAATACAGTGTAGTCTAAAAGTTAATTTAAAATGAGTAGGAGAAATTATTCTCTTAAAAATCAAGCCCCACAAAAATATTAAGAATAAAAGTAAAGCAGGACTTACCTAGATTACAACTTAAGCAGGGGGAAAGAATATATTTTTGATAGTTAATTTTGTTTCTAATCCCCTTATGATTCTGAGGTTTAACTCTGATCTGAACAAAATTCAAAGACTTTCCTCTAATTATGATTCCATCTATGAAATATGCCTTTTTTCTTCTGCCCAATTCATAGCTCCCATTGTGTATTTTACAGTTTCTCGCTGCTTTGCTCTGTATTTGAATTTTTCCTTGTATAAAGACAAACTGTTTGAGTTGCCTCTCAGCTACTACCCTCTTTAACCTCAGACCATGACCTCTTGTTTTGCAGCTCGTTACTATCTCTGCTGCTTGCTGATATCAATTTGTTTCCGCTTCATTCAGGATCAGTTGTCTGGGCTCTTGATCCCTTACATGCCCTCACTGGGAAACATCTTTCAGTACCCAGTAAAGGGAAGAAACTCCCAAAATTAAATGAAACAAAGCTTCAACAGGTAACAAAAACATAATGTCAATCCGCCCACCTCTTGAGGGGTGATTTAAGAACAGATAATGTTTATTCACAGATTGTCTGTTAATAGATGAATAACAGATCACTTGGGTCAGATGAAGAGTTTTTGAATTTCAAGAGACAAATTTCAGCTGAGAGGAAGAGGTCTCAAATAGAATGTATCACCACAGCATATCTGATTGCAGTAGGAATCATGGCAAAATCAAGACATAGAATTTTAAGCTTAATCGGTCACTACGTTGAAATGGTAGGGAATTCTCTTTTCAAAGCAAACACATGTGAAGTGAAATAAACTGTAGAGAAATGCTTTAAAGAAAGGACAGAGTGTATTGAATTGCTGATTTCCTATCTTTCTTGAATTGTTTATTTCCTAGGGAACACAAAAAACTTAAATGATCAGGCTTAAATAAAGAAAAAAATGAGTTATAATAAGAAATGGATTTTTGTGATATCATTTTAATTATTTAAATAAAACTAAGCTTATGTTCCCCTTAGGTGTTATGATTCACTTCCATATTGTTTGAGAAAAGTCAACAGAAAACTAAATGAGATATTTGTTTTATTTAATATTATTGTCATAAACTTGAAATATCCTTACCCAATTATGTAACAAGACTGACACACTATATTTTATTTAATTAATAATTGCTAAGCAACAGCACTTAAATATTGAGTAACAAGATACATATTTGTAAAAAAAATAAAATAAATTTTTGAAAAAAAAAATATTGTTTGCTGACATAGTCTAAAAATTTAATTGAATTATTATTTACTGTGAATATTTGATCAGTTTCAATGACAGTGCTGCCTTGTCAGAATTCAGCAAGAGCAAATTATGTAGACTAATAAGATTTGACATACCTCATTGAATTCCCAATCCTCCTACTCCTTCCCTAGTCATCAAGATTAGACAGGATCTTTCTAATCACTAGATGATACACTCTCTCAAGTCACTGGAATGCTACCTGATATACTCTTTTATTATTATTTGCTGCAGTATTTCAACTGTCATGGAAACAAGAATTAACACATATAAAACAATTTGCATTTCCACCATGCTACAATCAATGGAATGCATCCCTACAACTCGATGAATACCACACACTGCGTGTAGAGAAACAACAGAATTACTTCAATTATAAAATATATTGTTTTAAAATTATTTTTAGGGATTTTATAAGTTTTTGGACTATTTTGTATGAATCAGATATTTTCAGAAATCTAATCATAGTAAGATTTCCATACCCAGTTAGGAGGAATTTTGTATTAATAATCTCAGTTTCTGAGAATGCAACCTCAACAGATAATATTCCTTTAAGGAACTTTCTGATATGATAAACAGATATCCTTGTACAGTTCTTCATTCTTCCCTATCTTCCATTCACATATATATCCTTAGCTAATGGGCACCTGTAATTTATTAATCCATGACTTAAAATCCCATGAAAATTCTGAGATCTTTTCCTGGGTAGATTTATGCTGACCATTTTGCTTGGGTTAAGGAAACATTTATATGAATGGAGAGATTTTCTGCATCAGTAGCAATCAAGGCAAGAGAATGAGCTCTTAACCCTTTTAATTTCTGAATACAGATGTAGCAAAAAACTTCAATCTGCATAGCCATACAGAATTTCATGTTCAAGAATAAAATGCAGTTTAACTAAAACCTGCATGCCATACTGCAGTAAGACATGTGACTGGAACTTTTGACTGAATATGCAAGCTCAGAAATATTTGGGGAGACACCTTTCACTCTACTTCAGGTGTCAAATTCCTATGTTTCCATAAAAAAAGGAAAGTTGATTAGTAACCCTGGACCATTTTTTAGCTATTGCACAAAATCCCTTTCCTGCAGTTCTTATGCCAAAACACTGCTAGCATAGAAATGGACTTTTGTATAATGGCATATAAAAATGTTTCTGAAATCCACATTAATTATTTCCACTGCTACTAATTTAGACAATATATGTGCATTTTAAAGAAATAAAGTAAATTAGTCATATCCCTTATATGTCATTGTTTTAAATTGCTCATAATACTGTCTTATGTGCTCCATTCAGTCTATTCTTGAACTATTGTATGCTTTTCAGGTCATTTTTTTTAATCTTTCATAGATTCTTAAACTTTTAAAGAGAAACACATTTTGCCACCACTGTTACTTCATTAACCTCAGTGAGTTATCAGAAATATCTGACAGTGACTTTTCTATTTCCCCAAACAGGTCACAGAACAATTTATCTGAGCCTGGTGCTTTATCATCCTTTAATCATTCTAATTTTGCAAACACTTTATATGATCTGGGGCTCATAAAACCGTTGCTGTATTTCACTTTCACAGAAAATTTATTCCAGACTTTAGGTTATGGCCTACAGCTGCACTCATAAATATCAAGGCAAAGAATTCATTCATGCTAAATTACCTTCCAGAGATGTGCAGAGTTATTCATACCACTCAGAAGAACACCAAAATTCATATTTCTGTCAAGTTCTACAAAAATAGAATACATGAGATTGCCAGTTAAAACTTCTTTGCCAATATGTTTTGAAAGGGTGGAAATCAGTCAAATTCTAGACAGGCTGCTGCTGAGAACACATTCAGACAATTCAATTAATGATTGTCAGACTTCAAAACTCTATCCAGATACACAAATTTTAACTGAAGTCTAAATAAAAGTATTATAAATAAACTCAAGCAGTTGTGGGAAAGTTAAAGCAGGAAACACTATGTCCTTATTTTAAGTACTTACTCTTCATCCTCAGTTTCCTGTCTTTCAGAAAGAATGTATTCTACTTGTCATTGGAACTTCTCATATTAAGTCACAGCAAGTCCCAGAAATCTTACCATAACCATGTCCCATAATCACAAAAATCTTTATTAGTTTGAGCCATTTAAAGTGAAGGCATCTTCAACAATTGGCTTGTGTCAGTTTCATTTTTCCCCATATACTCTTGTTAACCTTTTGACAAGAAGCAACTATGAATTTAGATCTCCAACTCAGACCTATGGCAAAATTACTTCTTCCTGTTTTCAGATAAACACTACATCTATATAAACATGAGACATCATAATTCACATTTAGTTCTAAAGTTACAAGAAAAAAAAAGTTTTTAAAAAGAAAATTCAACAGCTTTCAGAAGATTAAATTACCATTTAAATACATACTCAGAATGGACTTTCTTTGGTTTGGCCATATTGAGAAGGCCAGAAAAGTATCTCAATAGAATTGAAAAGTATGAATTGTCATTTTGATTTTCTTGAAAGCTCTAAGTTGTGAATCAGAAGAAAATAAAAACAAAACCCAAAATGCAACATGCAAAATATAAAAAAAAATGAATGAACCCTGAGTGTTAATAAAAAGCCACGTAACCTTCTGCGAAGTCTTCATTGCACAGATGTTAAAACCAACAGACCTGTGTTCATTGGAATTTTATCTCCGGTAACTAATAGCAACTTATCCCTGCAGAATGAACATACTTCTTCATCACATTCATGATTAATTCTATCCTAACAGGGTACAATTTCTTTTTTACTATTAGTCTTTTGAAATTATTGAAACATGTATAAAGAGTAGAAAAGTCTGGGGTTTAATTCACATACGATTATTGTCCAATTTAAAATTAAAGTATCAAACACCACATCAAGTGTCTGGGATATAATCACTATGTTTATACATTAATGAATCCATCAGAAAGGATGTGGTTATATATAATATTAAATAACAGAGTTGTAGCTTATCATTATTATTTAGGGATCATGCAGTGCAAATACCTTTAAATCCAGTACTGTAATTTGCCATATCTGAAGGTGAGGGTAAACTTGCTCAGCAGTAGAGCCTGCTTACCCTGTGCTGTTTTAGTGTGTAGTTCCTTATTTCATTCTCTTCTCTCACAGAGCACGAGCAGCAGTAGCAATAAAACTCTGCATGTATATGCCAGTAAGGCTTTTGTTGCTGTTTCTGCTCTTGTTTCCCATGAGAGGGAGAAAAAAAAAAAAATAAAAGGGTACGGAAAATCTTGGTTTTTAACAGGGATTTCTGCTTCAGAAGTGAGACAGGGGTTACACTGTTTTAAGGAATTTACCCTGGTTTGTTTCTGCTTCCCTGACTTGAATACCCCTAATTTTTAACAAGCCGATCTGTAGTAATATTCCAAATACCATGAGCTACCTTCTTTCATGATTCTTAGGCCATCATGGACTCCCAGGAATGCCTGACTATGCACAGTAAGTCCACCTGCTGGAGATCTTCCGTCTGCTGAGGCTCTGCCACCTAGTTCTACCATGCCTGCAATCCCCACAGGTAAAATGGCATGTCTTTCCCCAAATCTGTTTTCTTCCTCTCCTCACAGGTACAGAGCAAAACACTAATTCAAATGTATTCATCAAATATGTTTTCAGAGAAATTTCCTATGTAAGATGTGAAGTAGATTATATATGGTTGTATGAGACTTAAACCTACAAGACTTTCACAGAAGAGAATGTGTCAGTAAAGAAACACCAAAACCAAATTGTATCTTAGAATTTTTAGATGAATTTAATTCCCTACAGCATATATACAAAACTTTTTTTGTGCTGAAAGCAAATATCTGCAGTATTTCAAACAAAAAATAGGGCAGTGTTGTTTATAGGTTTGATTTTATGTGGGTTTTGGCTTGTTTTGTTTGATTGGTTTTTTTACAGATACCGTTGTTACTTTTAATTAATTTGATTTATTACCTTTATTTTATTCAGAAATAATTGTGCCTTTTCTATTCCCTGTAGCAAATTAGGAGTTAAAATTATCTATTTTGCAAGTCCTAAAAATCAACCCTCATTCCTCCCAACCATATTCACGTTTCCCAACGCAGTGCTTGAGATGTTAGATAATGAAATGCCTGATGGCATAAGAGTAAATCATAGTTTAACTGGTATGAATGCTGTTTGTGCAGCAACTCTACCTTCTTTTTTTTTTTTTCCATGTCAAAGTTATGCAAAATTAAAATGGGATGTTGCAGTTAACTGTGAAAAATATTTTTTATTTCTTTTTTATTGCCTCAAATTGCTGCAGATCATGACCTGACATCTATTTGGCAAGATATTCAGATAAAGTCTGAGTGGTTCACCAGGAGAGTGCCTAATAAGTAATTTCATACAGTATTCATCCAGCTAAAGAAATAGGCTTCTACTTCTTCACACTTCATTGCAATATATTTTTGTTAACTTGGGGAAGAAACAAAAACCTCATGAAAGGATTTTCATGATTCTGGGTCACCCAATGGTGCACTGAACTGTTTAACTGTGGGAACTGCTGATCAGGTAAGATAAAAGTAAGTAGATATGCTTTAATGTGCTTTATCTTGAAGGTAAAACCATCATGCCTGAATGTATGTATAAGACAACATAAAATAAAAATTGAAAGAATTTCTGCTATTACTCTTGAAACTATTTAGGAAATAGTTGGATAGTCTCTGAGAAGTTGGGTGAAAGGGAAAGAAATAACATTATTTTGTCAAAGCCTTCATTTCAGTAAAGAAAAAAATAAATCAGTCACACAATAAGCTTTTTTTTAGTCTTTGATCTAAAACTTCCATATCTTTATTCATGCATGAGAAAAGTCTGTAAAACTGTTCAGTTTAAGAAAAATTCCCTTCATCTAACCTGATAAACTTTCAGTAATACTTTCTCTTCTACAATACGCAATCCTGGTGCACAATGTAAAGAGGAAAGGAAGGATTTAGTAACCAGAATTTCAATAGGTTGCTTTGTCTACCACAGTTCACAGACCATCCCAGTACAAATCATCAGGGAATAGAAATAATCACCAGTGAAAAGGACCCTATTTCCCATCTCATTTCTATCAGCAGCTATTCAAGAACAACTAATAATGTAAAATTATATCAGGAACTTTGCAATAGCCCAGAGACTAACCATCTTAAAGTACCATCTTTTAAAAATTATATATCATGACAGTCACTGATGGTCTGAACACCCATTTAGTCTCAAGGGTGGGGCTGAAAGCTGTGGTATGATGTGGGTTCATGGTGAGGTTGCAATCTCAAACCAGCACTGCTGCTTTTCAGTCACAAAATGTGGGTTAACTGCACCAACTGCACAGGCTAATGCCTGTGGGAGGAAAGCTTCCACTCCCGGACAAATCCAGTGCTGGACTTTTTGCTGTGAAATATCTTCCTAGGGGCAATAAAAATTCCACATGATCCAACGAGTAACTGAGAGGTGTATTTACACACATTAAAAACAGTTAAGACAAAACTGCCTGCTGGCTGTCTCTAGAGGCTAGACACAGTAAACTAAGTTAATTTCTAGCAGCACTCTGTAGGGAGAATATGCAGACACATAATATAAATAGCTTGATTTTAAAAATACTGATTTTTTTTCTTGTGGCTAGAAGAAGAGATGTGACTGAGTTGTCAAAAATAGTTTAGTAGTAAGTGTCTTCTGAAGTAAGTATCAGATGTTAGATTTCACAATATAGTATTTTCTACTTTTTTTCTGTAACATTACTTATATTAGAAGATTAAAAGGTCTAACAAGCCATGACTCTCTACCCAGGATAATACGTGCTCTTAATAATATTAATATGGTGTGCAAAGGACATAAAATCTTAAACAATTTTTCCAATATGCATGTGCCAAAGACTAAGTCTCTGAAAAACATATACTGTACAAATTAGAGTATATATATACTGTTTATTAAGAATTCAAATACGAAGATGTTTTTTTCTTTGTAATCTGTTGACTACTGAACTGTAAGGAGGGGACAAATAGACAGTTTGTGGTAACATTTCTGCTAAGTCTCTGTATATGGAGGCAAATGAAGTGAAAGAAATAGATGATAGTTAAAGACTGTGTAACAATTTTGCTAAGCTTTTTTAAAATGTCTATATTGAAGTAGAATTAAAAAAAGGAGGGGATGGATTAAATTTACTTCCTTTTTAGACCAAGTCTGTGTTTTTCTTTCTAATTTGTTCAGTGGCTTGAATCTGCAATGTTTAAAATAATTTTTTCTCCTTGTCCTAAAAGGACAAATTTAAAAGACCCAAAAAAATGTCCCTAAAAATATTTATGTAATTTAAATTCTTAAATATTTAATGATAAATTAAAGTAACAGTGCTATGTTTCAGATTATATGTAATCTAGGTGCAAGAAAAAAATCTTTTTAAAAAGAAAAAATGCAGGACAAAAACATTTCATCGTTTTACTTATTACAATCTGTTAGCTGATTATCAAAAATTAATAGTTCCATGAAGTATTTTTAATATAAAAACATTATTAAGATGGAGCATTTTAGTTCATTTTTTCATTTAGACTTCATTGCTTACACAGCCTGCAAATTTTATCCATCATATAAAATGCCTCAATAGATTTGCTTGCTAAGGGTTCAGTAGTTGAGGATAGAAAAAAAAATCAGAAAATATTAACAAGTTTTGTGGCAGTATTTATTTATTTTTGATGCTTACAGATTTTTAAAAGTCTCTTAGTAAAATCTTCTCCTCTCAAAATTCACAGACTCTTGCTCTTAATCAGAGCTACTACCAGCATCTGTTAGGCCTGGCCACAGGAATGAAATTAGTCTTCAAATAGCAAAATCTTTGTCAGGTTCACTAAACAAAAAAGGAACAGAGTCAAAGCAACTGCCTCTCTAATTTTTCACCATGGCTGGAGATGAGTAAGGAGAAAGATGGACTTTAAGGAGTTTGAGGAAAAGAGATCTAGAGGAAATGAGAACTTAGGGGCAAAATGACACATTAACAGTAGTCATTAAGGAAGTATAAAGAAAAATGATAAGAGACAGAACAAAGGAAAACCTCAGTTCGAGGAGAAAAATAAACAACTGATGGGACAGAAGCCTGTGAGAGAAACTGAAGCAATAAAGCAGTAACAAATCTAAAGAGCAAGTGATGCTCAGTGAGATGGCTGTGAAGCATACTGGGTATTCACCCATGATACCATGACCTTTCAGCTCAACTAATATCATTCCATGTGCCTTCATAAAAATCATAAGTCCCCACCACTCACACCTCCAATAAAAGACAGAGGAAATAAACAAATTCCACAACTAAATAGTAAATTTTAATTTCTACTATTTTAATCCTGCATTTTGGTTCTACATTTAAACTATGTTTGAAGCAGTACAATAATGTAGAATTGTGATTATGTTCCAGCCCGAATTTCTTTTTTTATTTAGTCAAACAAAATTCTTAGGTGAGAGCCCATAATCCTTTCTTAATTCATTTCTTACTCTTCTATTGTAATATTTCTCTCATCTATTTTCTATTTATTTATTTTAGTCCAATATTCAGGTACAGAATAAACTGAAGCAAGGATTCAAAATGAAGTTTGCAATCTAAAATTGTAGTTTATCTGCCACAACTCTTGACAGCATTTTATTAACTAGTTACTGCTTTAATACATTCAGATATCTGTCTATAAACAGAATGCTTCATAAGGACTGTTACTTTGGCAGACTTATAACTCTGACATCAACTTTTTTGGCCACTGCGCAGTTAGAAGTGAATAGATAGCATCATATATCTAAAGAACATGACAATGCTTTAGGAAGCACAGAGAATAAGCTCAGTCTTTGTGTTTGATGAGTCAAAGGCTGTCTTTCTGAGTCAAACAAATAAATACAGATCTGTGCAGCATTTGTGTAAGACTTGAATACAGCACTGATCATGTAAAGTTGATACTGCTTTGATAAACATCATCCATTTTCAAGCACAGGAAAAGTGGAATTGAAATAACCTAACTTTTTTTCTTCATATAACACAGGAAAGTTAAGTTAAAGGTTACTTTTGCAGTCAAAAAGTCAAACCGAAAACAAATGGCCATGAAGATTAAGATTTGTGGCTAGCCCAAAGAACAAACACTGATACTACAAGTATCTACACAATCCCAGCCTTACAAACACTCAGAGGTGAATATGACACACAGCTTTTTTTTCAGGCTTCTGCCATAGCAACTGTAAGTCACAAGGATGTTTGGGAAAATATGACTAGGCTGCTGACTCATCCCTGGCCTTAGGTTGCTCTGTGAAGCAAGATGTGAGGAAATACTGAACATAAATTGGTGGATGGTCACATGGCATAGTGGAACTTGGCAGTTTTAGGCTTGCAGTTGGACACAACCTTAAAGGTCTTTTCAAATCTAAAGGATTCTGGGATTCTAAAAAGCACCCAGAGGTAGTTGTTAGCATCATGAGGAAAAGCTGAATATCATGAGTAGGTAAGTGGGGGGTTACTTGAAAAGTGACTCAACTTCGTATGAAGTTGAGGGGGGAACAGTGGGAAACCTTCTAGAGAGCAAAATTTTTTAAGGCCAGTAACCTAGGCAACCATACCAGTAATAATATACAAGGATGAGATCGCCAACATAACAGTATCAAAAATATTTAATGTTTTACAGATAAGAAAATTGGGACAAGCCACAATTTCAGACTCATCATATAACAGCTTACAGCTGGGAGAGACCTTCAAAGATCAAATCGTTATGCCCCTTCTGCCATGTGCAGAGACATCTTTTACTTGATGTAGTTGCCCAAAGCCTCATCCAACCTTATGTGAAACACTGCCAGAGATGAGGCATCCATAGCTTCTCTGGACAACTTGTTCCTATGTCTCACTACCCTAACCATAAAGAATTTCTTCCTTATACCTAATTTTAACCCATCATCTTTAAGTTTAAAACCATTAATCCTTTTTCTATCCTTATAGGGCCTGGAAAAATATCTCTCTCCATCTTTCTTATAAACCCCTTTTTATACATTAAAAGGGAAAAGCAAGGTCTTCCAGAGCCTTCTCTTCTCCAGGTTTAATCCCAACTGTCATCCTTTTTACATAGGCTTACTTCCGCCTTCTGATCATTTTCACGGCCCTCCTTGGGACTCACTATGACAGGCCCAGGATTTTCTAGCACTGGGGACCCCAGAGATGGATGCAGAACTCCAGGTGGAGACTCAGCAGAGCAGACAAGAGTGACAGAATTACTTCAATTACTTAGATCTTCTGGCCACACTTCTTTTTTATGTAGTCCAAAACAAGGTTGACTTTCTGGGCTGCAAGCACATTTGTTTCTTTCTTTGTATTGTATGTTTCAAACTTTTGCATGTTCATAAGAGATTATATGATAATTTTCTACTATTGGCAGTCTCCTGCAGAGTAGGCAATTGGTTCTCTAGAAGGGATACCAGTGGGATAGTGAGGAATTAAATCTTATCCATACCAATGTCTGTATTGGATCCAGTAAAGGCATGCAAACCTTTTTGGAAAGACAATCATAAACAAGCTGTCCAAGACTGAGCACCAAGATGTTTCCTATTACCATCCGAGTAGCAGTTGCATCTGGACAGTTTTCCTTATCTCCTGTTAATGGGCCCATCAATGTCTTGCCACATGACTCAGAGATAACACTCTCCAGGAGCCAGTTCTGTTTAACAGGTGATTTAGAGCACACCTTGTGACTCAAAATATTGTGAGATGCTCCACACAGGGAGAGAAGCTAGGCATTCCCACCTGGATAAATCCAGGGATTTCTAGACAGAAAAGCAGCCTTTCCACGGGTTTCCGAGAAGACACAGCAACCACATCTGCCACTCCAATTTGGACTGCTACCAGCATGCTGGCCAAAGGGGTGTCAGGTTGCATTCTGACTTTGTCAGTGGTCTTCCTTTTGTATCATTGCATGTATTTTTGTCTTCTTTTTTTCTTTTCCCAACAAATTGTATCTCTGACTTGGAGTTTCTCACTGGTTTTGCTTTCAAACAAGAACATATTTCTTCATGCCCAACGTGGGGCAAGAAGGTACTGAGAGAAGTCAGAATTACAGTTTTGTATTGTAGAGGGTACCTATTCATTATGATGCTTAACATGCTTTTTTGGGTCTTATAGCTAGCTGTCTATATTTTCCCAAACGTGGGGAATTATCTGGCAGTTGTAATGCTCATGTGTAAACCAGGGTATGGTATGAGAATTGCTTTATTGATCTATTATGTCTATTGCATTATAACCTCCGAGGCAATGAACATGATTTGGAATATGTACTCAATTCTGTTTGCTTGTCCTAATCTAGGCTGCTACGTCTGGGGCCTCGGCAACCACACCCAGCCCCTGGGGGGAGGGGTAAAGATTGATTTTTTCCAACTTTTCAGGCTTGACACAGCAGTTTTTGAAAATGTTAAGTTCCCTCTGGATGCCAAGGACAGCATAATGTTGTTGTTAGTTCTGCTTTGTCTTCTCTGCACAGTCTGCAACATGCTTAGAAACAAACACTACATAGTATGGTGCAGCAAAACATACATAGTGTGATGCAGCGTCTTCTTGAGGAAGAAGAAACAAGGAGCAAAGCAGCAATGTCCGTGTCCATACAAAATGCCACAACAGCATCCATGTCAACGCAGACTGTCACAGAGGAGGAAGGAAGCAAAAGCAAAACAACAGTGTCCGTGTCTACGCAGACTGTCATGGAGGAGGAAACCAAAAGCAAAGCAAAGGTGTCTATGCCTACACAGACCGACACATAGGAGGAAGGAACCCAAAGTGCCATCAGCATCTCCACACAAACCATCACCAAACCAGAGCAGCCTGAACCAATAGTAGTTGCCCCCGTTCAGAAGAAGAAATCAAGGAGCAAATCAGTCCACATAGTGACTGATGAGGATGCTGCAGGACCTTTGCACTGAGCAAAAGAAACAGAACCAGAGATCATCACTCGCTCTCTATCCCTGGATGAGCTGCATGACCTGCGGAGGGAATTCACCTGCCAGACAAACGAGTCCATCCTGACCTGGCTGCTCTGCATCTGGGATGCTGCAGCCAATTACACCATTCTGGGTGGAAGTGAGGCCAGACAACTGGGATCACTGTCCCAGGATGTGGTCATTGACCAGGGCATCGGGAGAACCCAAGAAACTCTCAGCCTCTGGCGGCGACTGCTTGCAAGGGACAGATACCTTTGTAAAGAAGACCTCCAGGTGCACCAAGGAAAATGGAACACCATGGAACAAGGTATCTGATGCCTGAGGGAATTGGCTGTGTTGGAAATAATTTTCTCAGAAGACGAGAGATTTCCTAAGAGTCCCGACTGTGTCCAGTGCACATCGCAAATGTGGTTGAGATTTGCACGGCTCGGACCAGAGATGTACTCCCGTTACCTGGCAACACTGCAGTAGAGGGAAGGCGAAGACAGGGTGGACGTCTTAGCTAATAAATTAAGAATTTACGAGGATACTGTCACTGCCCCATTTCGTACCCATGTCTCGTCTGTGGAAACAAGGTTGGCTGAGCAAGTCCGGGACTTGATTGAAGAGAGTCATCAGAAACTAAAAAAGGAACTTAAGGAAGAAGTCTACCATATTTCACCAGAACCAACAAGAGTCTCTGCCATTAGGAGCCGGCATTCCCAAGCCAAGGAGAAAGGATACACTCCACAAGGAAACCTCTGTTTTTTTCTTCAGGAGCATGGAGAAGACATGAAAAAGTGGTATGGAAAACCCACCTCTTCTTTAGCAGCCCAAGTATGTGAACTAAAAAGAACACCTAACACAAAAAGCTCATCTAGAGTCAATGCTGCTCCAGTCTCTCACACACAGAATTCCAGACAATACAGGAATGATGATATAACTGATCCTCTTGAGGGAACCTCAAGAACCTATTTACAGGAAGAGAGCAATGTGTACCATGACCAGGAATAGAGGGGCCCTGCCTCTAGCCAGGTAGAGGACAGGGACAATCGGATCTATTGGACTGTGTGGATTCGATGGCCTGGCACGTCTGAACCACAAAAATATACAGCTTTGGTTGACACCGGTGCCCAATGTACCCTGATGCCATCAAGATATGTAGGAGCAGAATCCATTTCTATTTCTGGGGTAACAGGAGGATCCCAGCAGCTTACTGTATTGGAGGCTGAAGTGAGTTTAACTGGGAATGGGTAGCAGAAACACCCCATCGTGACTGGCCCAGAGGCCCCATGCATCCTTGGCATAGACTACCTCAGAAATGGATATTTCAAAGACCCAAAAGGACATCGCTGGGCTTTCGGAATAGCTGCTGTAGAGGCAGAAGACATCAGAAAGCTGAATACTTTACCCGGTCTCTCAGACGACCCCTCTGCTGTGGGACTACTGAAAGTTGAAGAACAACATGTACCAATTGCCACAGCAACAGTACACCGTCAGCAATATCGTACCAGCAGAGACTCTGTGATCCCCATCCATGAGATGATTCGTAAACTCGAGAGCCAAGGGGTGGTCAGCAAGGCCCATTCACCTTTCAACAGCC
Organism: Vidua macroura; assembly: GCF_024509145.1. Lineage (NCBI taxonomy): Eukaryota > Metazoa > Chordata > Aves > Passeriformes > Viduidae > Vidua > Vidua macroura. Next base: position 36,526,977 of record NC_071572.1, on the reverse strand, counting down.
CTATATGGCCAGTGCGCAAGTCCAGTGGGGAATGGAGACTGACGGTGGATTACCATGGCCTGAATGAGGTCACACCACCACTGAGCGCTGCCGTGCCAGACATGTTGGAGCTTCAGTACGAGCTGGAGTCCAAGGCAGAAGTGGTATGCGACCATCGATATTGCAAACACCTTCTTCTCCATTCCTTTGGCAGCAGAATGCAGACCTCAGTTTGCCTTCACCTGGAAGGCAGTGCAGTACACTTGGAACCGACTGCCCCAGGGTGGAAGCACAGTCCCACCATCTGCCATGGACTGATCCAGGCTGCACTGGAAAAGAATGAGGCTCCTGAACATCTACAGTATATTGATGACATCATTGTGTGGGGGAGCACAGCAGGGGAAGTCTTTGAAAAAGGAGAAAAAATCATCCAGATACTGCTGAAAGCTGGTTTTGCCATTAAGCGAAGCAAGGTTAAGGGACCAGCTCAAGAAATTCAGTTTCTAGGAGTCAAGTGGCAAGATGGATGTCGTCAGATCCTGACAGAAGTAATCGACAAGATCACTGCTATGTCTCCACCTACCAACAAGAAGGAGACACAAGCTTTCCTAGGTGCCATAGGCTTTTGGAGGATGCACATTCCCGAGTATAGCCAGATTGTGAGCCCTCTCTACCTGGTCACCCGCAAGAAGAATGATTTCCACTGGGGCCCTGAGCAGCAACAAGCTTTCACCCAGATCAAGGAGGAAATCACTCATGCGGTAGCCCTTAGTCCAGTCAGGACAGGACCAGAGGTAAAGAACGTGCTCTACTCTGCAGCCTGGAACAATGGTTTGTCCTGGAGCCTTTGGCAGAAAGTGCCTGGGGAGACTCAGGGTCGACCACTGGGATTCTGGAGCTGGAGCTACAAAGGCTCTGAAGCAAACTACACTCCCACAGAGAAGGAAATCTTGGCTGCCTATGAAGGAGTTCAAGCTGCCTCAGAAGTAATTGGCACCGAAACACAGCTGCTTCTGGCACCCCAGCTACCAGTGCTGGGGTGGATGTTTAAAGGAAAGGTTCCTTCCACACATCATGCCACAGACACCACATGGAGTAAATGGATTGCCTTCATCACTCAGCATGCCCGTATTGGAAATCTGAATCGCCCTGGGATTCTGGAAATTATAACAAACTGGCCTGAGGGGGAGACTTTTGGATTGTCTTCTGAAGAAGAAGAGCAAGTGGCACGTGCTGAGGAGGCCCCACCATATAATGAGCTACCGGAAACTGAAAGACAATATGCCCTTTTTACGGATGGTTCCTGCCGAATCATAGGCACTAGTCGGAAATGGAAAGCTGCAGTGGGGAGCCCCACACGACAAGTGGCACAAGCTACTGAGGGACAAGGTGGATCGAGTCAGCTTGCAGAGCTTAAATCTGTCCAGCTGGCTTTGGATATTGCTGAGCGAGAGAAGTGGCCGAGGCTCTATCTCTACACCAACTCATGGATGGTAGCTAATGCTCTGTGGGGATGGCTGAGTCGCTGGAAAAAGGCCAACTGGCAGAGCAGAGGGAAACCCATCTGGGCCGCCGAGATCTGGCAGGATATTGCCACCCAAGTAGAGAAGCTGACCGTGAAGATCCGACACGTGGATGCACACATACCCAAGAGTCAAGCTACTGAAGAGCATCACAACAACGAACAGGTAGATTGAGCTGCCAAGGTGAAAATATCACAAGTAGACCTAGATTGGCAGCATAAGGGAGAATTATTCCTAGCTCGTTGGGCCCATGATGCTTCTGGTCATCAGGGGAGAGACGCAACATACCGATGGGCCTGTGACCAAGGGTGGACCTTACTATGGACAACATCTCACAGGTCATACACAACTGCGAGACCTGCGCTGCAATCAAACAGGCCAAGCGGATGAAGCCTCTGTGGTACAGTGGGCGATGGCTAAAATACAGGTATGGGGAAGCCTAGCAAATTGACTATATCATGCTTCCCCAAACCCGCCAAGGCAAGCACTATGTACTGACCATGGTGGAAGCAACCACAGAATGGTTGGAAACCTACCCTGTGCCTCATGCCACTGCCCGAAACACCACCTTAAGCCTAGAAAAGCAGGTCTTGTAGAGACACAGCACCCCTGAGAGAATTGAGTCAGACAATGGGACCCATTTCAAGAACAGCCTTATCAACACCTGGGCCAGAGAACATGGCATTGAGTGGATATATCATATCCCCTATCATGCACCAGCTGCCGGGAAAGTTGAACGATGCAATAGACTGCTTAAGACCACCCTGAAGGCACTCAGTGGGAGAAACTTCAGGAATTGGGAATTGAACTTAGCAAAAGCTACCTGGATGGTCAACACCCGAGGGTCCATCAATCGAGCTGGTCCTGCCCAATCTGAACCCTTGCACACAGTGGATGGAGATAAAGTCCCTCTGGTACATATGAAAGGTATTTTAGGAAAGACTGTTTGGATTAATCCCACCCCAGGCAAAGACAAACCCATCCGTGGGATTGTTTTTGCTCAAGGACCCGGTTATACTTAGTGGGTAATGCAGAAGGATGGGGAAACCCGTTGTGTACCACAAGGAAACTTAGTCTTAAGTGAAGACTACGTGTAAGGTTTCATCATGATGCAGATGGAAATCGGAAAAGGGGTGGATAATGTCCAAAACTGAGCACCAAGATGTTTCCTATTACCATCCGAGTAGCAGTTGCATCTGGACAGGTTTCCTTATCTCCTGTTAATGGGCCCATCAATGTCTTGCCACGTGACTCAGAGATAACACTCTCCAGGAGCCAGTTCTGTTTAACAGGTGATTTAGAGCACACCTTGTGACTCAAAATAACATCAGCCCATTGTGAGATGCTCCACCCAGGGAGAGAAGCTAGGCATTTCCACCTGGATAAATCCAGGGATTTCTAGACAGAAAAGCAGCCTTTCCACGGGTTTCCGAGAAGACACAGCAACCACATCTGCCACTCCAATTTGGACTGCTACCAGCACGCTGGCCAAAGGGGTGTCAGGTTGTATTCTGACTTTGTCAGTGGTCTTCCTTTTGTATCATTGCATGTATTTTTGTCTTCTTTTTTTCTTTTCCCAACAAATTGTATCTCTGACTTGGAGTCTCTCACTGGTTTTGCTTTCAAACCAGAACACAAGCATACAAATAAATGACACAGGATATAGGACTGAAAGGTATTTCCTAAATATTAGTTCAAGACATCCACAAATTACTAATTAGATTGGTTTAAATCTTGAATTAGTTATCTACTATTAATTTAGCAAAGTTGAGTGAAACTGACCTGAATCTTTTTTTTTTGCATTTAAATTCAAATTTATGCTAATACTGAGGATGTCATATATAAGAAAGCAGCAGTACTTTCAGCCTAAGCACTAAATAAAATATTTTCTGCTAGTTCCTGATAAAGTAATTTGCATTAAATCCTGAAAGTAAAACTAAACATGTAATAGTCATGAAGGCTGGAGAAAGAAGTTGCAAATAAACATGTGAGTAAATTTCATGCTTAACTTACTGATACATCAATTGCAACATAAACTAATAATCTTATAGAGACTTAGAACATAGGTTAACTAGTTTTGCATTCACAAAATCATGTAGAGCAGATTAAATTGTACTACTATTGTTCACATAGACTGTAAAAATGCTTGAAAAAGTGACACGCAAAGAAATATGGAAAATCAGGAAGTCTGAGACACAAAATCCCAAAAAAGAACAAAAGTGGACAATCTCTTGCAAATCTGTATCCCATAATGTGGAACATATGTGCTAGGGTGTCTTAAGAGATTTAGTGAATCAAGTAAGCCTTATGAAAATTCTAGGAAGTAGTCCAAGCTAGAGGAGAGCAAAAGAGTCCAAATGTTGTTCTGGATCTGTGCGGGATGAATCTATGTTAAGATACAAGCCCGAACAGCAACTAAAGGTGTCTAGACACTGATTGCTTCCTAAAGGCTCGTTAATAAATAAATTTAAAAATCAAAAAATAAAAACAAAACTAATGAACAATAATAGATAGAAGAAAGTAATCAACTTAATGCCTTAAAAACTATCTTACAATTCCTTGTCACTGCATAAAATATTAAAATGCTTTCTAAATAGTTGAAGAGTTTACGAATCATCTCATGGATGGGGATCACAGAGTCTCTGCTGGTACGATATTGCCGACGGTGTACTGTTGCTGTGGCAATTGGTACATGTTGTTCTTCAACTTTCAGTAGTCCCACAGCAGAGGGGTCGTCTGAGAGACCGGGTAAAGTATTCAGCTTTCTGATGTCTTCTGCCTCTACAGCAGCTATTCCGAAAGCCCAGTGATGTCCTTTTGGGTCTTTGAAGAAGAAAGCAACTCTACTGTGTTTGACTTATTTCTTAAGGAAAGGAGAACATTTGATCATCCTTTATATCCCTGGGCACTGAATACACCCTCAGCAAGTTTTCTGGCAACCCCAAGGTGTGTGGTGCAATTCACACTCTGGAAGGAATGAATATCACCCAGAGGGACCTTGAGAAGTGGGTTTGTGCAAACCACAGGAAGTCCAACAAAGCCAAGTGCAAGATCCTTTGCCTGTGTCAGGGCAATCCCAAGGACAAATACAGGCTGGGAAAAGAATGGATTGAGCCCTGGGGAGAAAGAATTGGTGGTGTTGGTGGACAGAGAGATCAACATGAGACAGAAATGTATGTCTGCAGCCCAGAAAGCCAACTTGGTCTGCTTCAAAAGCAGCACGACCAACAGTCTGAGGGAAGTCTCAGCTCCTCTACTCTGCTGTCATGAAACCCTGCCTGGGGTGCTGTGTCCAGCTCTGTGGCCCCCAGCATAAGGACATGGACCTATTGGAATTAATCCAGAGGAGGGCCTTGAAGATGATCAGGTGGCTGAGCATTGCTCCTAGGAAGTCAAGCTGAGACAGCTGGGGTTGTCGAGCCCAGAAAGAGAAGGCTCTGTGGAGACCATTTAGCAGCCTCCCAGTAACTAAAGGGGGCATGCAAGTGAGAAGGAATGGTACTTTTTATAATGGCATTCAGTGATATGACAACGGGGAATGGCTTTAAACTGAAAAACGGTGGGTTTGGTTTAGATATTAGGAAGAAGTTCTGTATTTTGAGGGTGGTAAGGCACTGAAACAAGTTGCCTAGAGAATTTGTGGATGCACCATCCCCAACCTTGAATAGAACAAGCTGGATGGGACTTTGAGCAACCTTGTCTAGAGGAAAGCATCCCTGGAACTTGGAAAATAACCATGTTTAGCAGAGATTTTTCCCAAAGAGACCTTACTGAAATTTGGAGTTTTAATTAATGCAATCTTTCTAAGCTTTTAATTTCCTTCTTTTCTTGTTTTTTTTTTTTTTTTTCCTGTTATATGTGCTATCACATATAAGACATGGTGAGAAATCATGATATTTAAAGTTAGAAGATAATGGTTTAATTGTTATAAATAAATATGTTGTTATATGTATGCATTTCTCAATTTCTTTGAACCTCTAGAGTCCCAACATACTATTCCAAATATTTTCTATAACTCCTTATAATCTTTAGACACCTTATAGATCAATTATATGTTACAAAGAGTGAACTGTAATACTAGATTTATTTGTTTAACATTCAGGCACAGTCTTTTGTTAATCTATTTTATACAGGTTTTTTTCACATTAGGGTCTGAAACAATTCTCACTGAAACAGAAAATAAGTGAATTATTTTTCTTTTTTGTTGTTGTTACTTTAGGGGCTTGATTTGGTTTGTTTTGAACAGACTCAAAGGTTAGACCAAGAAGTGAAAAAGAAAGGAGGAGCTCTTTGCCCACAATGAGGTTGCCAAATATGTCTGACCATTATGATGAATGATCACCACAAAACTGCTTGGATAAAGTATGCAGAGAATGAACATCCTGAGTTGACAGAAGACATACAATCTACACATTCTATGAAAAACCTCTCAATTTTGGTTCATAGCTACCTTCCTGTCTTAGGGTTGAATATGGGTTGTACAAAAAGCTGGGTTTTGAATGTTTATGCTTAGAAAGTTTGGGAAGAAATGGGAAAGAAGGAGAGCAGTGCCTGGGAACCTGTAACTGAGTCTGAACAGAAAATAACTCTATGCATGAAGAGTATGACTTAAGAGTATTTCATGATCATTCCTGAAGACTTACAATCTGAATCAGCCAAAAGCTAGTGGGTGCACATTGTCTTTCTAAAATCTATTGAGCCTACTTGTTTAAAGTTCCTCTAAAAAACTTTTTGTGGTGTTTTATCTAATTATCTAATAAATTATTACAACAAGGGAGCTCATTAAATTCAGAATAAGGAATAAGGAAAAGGTGTTGCTTGAACTTAATTAGCAAGATACAAAGATACCAATTAACACCTATAGCTCAAGAAAAGGAAAATGTTTTTCATGCAGCATACTAAAAAAATACATTCACAGCTGGTTACACATATTTAAGTGGCATGCAACTAATTTTGGTGCTAGTGTTGATACTAAGTAAAAAAGATCATGTAAAGGAAAAAACACCTTCCCCAGGGTAGCAACCAAGATTCTTTTTTATTGGTATGAATACCAACTATTTAGCTATTCAGATTAATGAGAGAGTAATTAGGAAAAAACTGTGCTACAGAAATGGCTAAGAATGATATCATGTCTTTTCTACCAGATGTACCACACTAATCCATGCCAATAATAATTTAAATATACAGTTTGCAATTAACACCTCTGATAAGCTAGAAAACTATTTTCTTCTAAGATAATAAACTGACTGCTAGGAATAAGATCCTTCTTAAATATAGATCCTTCTTCTCTTACTCTTGTTTTGAGTGATGGTATCATGAGATCTAAATGTCACTGAATTTTAAGTAACAGAGGGACCCACCTAGCTCTATAGATTCAAAATAAGTATGAAGAACCATAACCTATAAAGGAAATGGTTATCATTTTTCACATGCTTTCCAATCTGTTAGATCTGTTTCTGAAATGAATAAGAGACTTAAGTGTGTCCATATTAGAGCTCAAACTAAAGCAAAAAAACTTGAGGATGTACAACAACCCGTAAACAGGTGTCCAGCAAGCAATACTGTCCTCAGGCTGCAAATGAAATGCAGTATTTGTACAGAGCTGAAGCATGGAAGGCTGGAGGATGTTTTATTATATCCATTAAGGATTTGGAAGAAACCCATCCCTGAAGGAAGAAAGAATCAAACACATTTTTTGAACACTGAAAAAGGCTTGCTTTTCCTTTTCAAGTGTGGCAGCATGTGCACATTTGAAAAAATAAATAGTACTTTTCTATGGAAGAAGGAGGGCAATTGCTATTCCTTCTGTTGAAATGGAATACAAGTAACACCAGACTTAAAATCCATAAAATGGAAAGAGGAATCTAGACTACCTGAACTAATAACTATCTTGCTTAGGAACTAGAAGCTGAGTATGCTTCATCATTCAAGATCTGTCTGAATAAATGGCAAAAGCAGAGATGATGTTCCAAAGTGAGTGTCTGAGAACTGGGATATACAAAGTACAGATGCTAAGAGGCCACATTTACTTGCTCATTTGTGAACTCAAACAGTGGATGCATTATTTTCTTAGTGTGTAGCAGGGTTTCTTTGAAGGGTTTCTTTTCAGTGCAAATTTAGTTTGCACTTGAAATCTTACAATACACACTTAAGTTGTGCTGTGCTCAAAGAAGTTTTCCTCAAAGCAGTTTCCCTTCTGGTGAAGCAGAAGCAAAGACATCCAACAGGGAGCCATCTGTAGATCTCTCCTTGCAAATTGAAAGCAAGATCCTCCAGCAGTTAGCACTCTATATATGTGCAATTTATGCCTAGAACCCACAGCTGTCATTAACATCATTAACTTAACTGTGAAAACACAATATGGATGTGTATTCCAAGAACCACAAAGAACCGTACAAAAACACGGTATGGTCCTTCCTTTTACATGCAATAATAGTCCATTATGTAGATGCATCTGACACTAGATCAGCTCTGACATATTAAGAAATAGGCAATTTTGGGTATATACTATGTACTACCCAATAGATTTTTATTACTAGGGATCCAAAAATTAGTTTTAACTGTCAATTTAACATATTGCTTCTTTCTATTTAGCCAAGACAAAACACTACCTCATCAGATATTTTTTAATCATGCAGTCTTACATTTGGCTAAGCAAGTTTATTACAGTTATTACAACTGTTTAAGCCCAGGCATAGAATTCTTATGCCTGACTATTGCCTTCTGATGATATTTCTGAGGCTGTGCTGTATCCTATTGGCACTCTAATGGATGCTTCAGAAGAGCATGAATATTGTGTCATATTGGCAATTCCTGCCATCCTGGGCAACCTAAACTGACACCAAGTGCGACAATTCAAGCAAGTTAATTCCATATTAGTGTTCTTGACTTAGAGGGATGAGAGAGGAGTCTTTCCCTTATTAAAAATTTTATAAAAAACTTAATTCACAAGGACTAGCCTGGGATTCTCAGATAACACAAAACTTAATTCTTTCTTTCGAAATTAAAGGAGCAGTTTATTTTAAAGGACCAGTCCCATATTTAAAATCTCATAAAGCCCAGAGAATTCAAAATTCACATTTATCACCGCTCAGAAGAATGTTGTTTGCATTAAGCATCTACACCATTTTCTTGTCTGTGTCATCTGGTTGTCTCCCTCTGTTTTCCTAAAAAAATGATTTAAGTTTGCAATAAAATTGCAAAGCAAAGGGGTGGAAACATTTTTTCTTTGTGCATCTGAGCAATTGAAATAAAACAAAAAATAAAACTTAAGAAAGGAATATATCTTTCACCACCTGGAATTGTTATAACATTATTTAATATCACAATGATGAACAATTTAGAGAGGAACTTAGCAAACAACAAATTATAATTCTGACAATACAAATAAAAGGTTAAATTTGCTTTCTGCTGAAGTTATGACTGTTTATTTGAGTTCCTCTGAGATTTGGTGTTGAAGACATCTGATGAATGTTGCTCAGTTTGCAAGCTAGAGATGCAGACTGAGCTCTGGGTGGGACCCCAGATAGACAAGAAGCTGTGAACTGAAAATCCTTTGGTTAAGAATGATCATGAAAAGCAGTGGCACCAGTCAAATGAATGGACACTGAGAGACACCTCTGGAGCAAGACTTGTGGGGAAGAGCAAGACTTGTGCACAGGCAAACTGTGAGGGTATACAACCCCAGGGATTCTTTTGTCCTCCTTGGAGGCACCAGCTTGGGCTGTTTTTGTTTATGCACCATGAATAAATGTCTTTATGGAATGAGAGATCTCAGACTCTGCTATGGCAAACCTGGGTTCAAAATGATGAGGGAACCTGGTCTGACTATGTGAGAGTATGACATGTGGGAGGCCTCCCATCACTCCCTGGAGTTGCCTGTTCTGAAGGGGCTTCAATCCCAGCAGCAGAAGTCTCTGGCCTTGGGAGTGTGATTACCAGAGAATGTCATGAATGGTCAGACTGGGAAGTTTCCTTAACCTGAGTGTGTCTCAGAAAGATAGACATGAAAAAGAGTATTCAAAATGGAATTGCAACCAATTAAGCAATTCCAGCTGTTCTGGATAGTCAGCTTATATAATTCTCTCACAGTGGGTATTCATTCAGCTCTAGGTCATGGTAGAAAGTTTCATGATTCAATGACTCTTGATTTTTCAGAATAAGCTAAGTTAATTGCAGATCATATGCTCTTACAAAATTACAAAGGACAGGATATATCTTTATTGTGCGGGCAGTGATGTCAACTTTCTGGCTCAGGTAATAGTTAAAAGACTAAAAATGAACAAATATCATTTTAAATAGGACCCAATCAAGACCTTCTCTCCATGCATGCATTTTGAATGGCAATTACTTCAGCAGTTATTAAGATATTTCAGTAAAAAGTCTGAAAAGAATAAAAGAAATAATATATTCTTAACTTGACCTAAAGGTTTTGAATGTTATTCAATGTCTTCATTCTGAATAACAAAGGCAGATATATCAGAGCTAATTCTAAGAAGGAAACTAAATTTTTGAAAGACCTAAAGTGAATTTGGGGCTTTTTCATCCCAACAGTATTCTCTACCTATTGTCATACCCTCTCCTTACTACACCTTTATAAACCAAAAAAAATCCCCTGCATTCTACCTTCTTGACAAACTCCAGCACAGAT